>NW_024496526.1:11644386-14256886 GCF_017590055.1 Onychostruthus taczanowskii
TTTTTACACTTAAGGAATATTTAAATGGAAACCTGATTGCATTTTCTGCTATATCTTAGTGTAAGTCAAGGCCCATGTACAAAGTCCAAAGCTGTCTTATCCCTCCTGAATTGGTTATTTTTCTACATTCGGGATGTAACTTCTTGTTACAAACTTCTGCATTGTTGAATATTTTCTATCCTTTTCTAGTCCCTTTCCTTTCCATCTCAGTGCTGCTCTTGGGTCTGATTTGTAACCAGTGTCATCTGCATTATATGCTGTCCTAAACTAGAGCCTGGGCAGACTCATGAAATAGCAGGAAACTGTCTTTGTCTTTGAAGCACTACAGTACTTTCTTTTTGTGTCTGTTTGAATAATTGTGCCAGGAAATGCATCTTATACAGCCACTCTGGATAAGCAATATATTGTACTGTAAATATAGCAGTTGCTGTCACAACCTGGAGTTCAAATGTCTGGATGGTAACTAGTGCCTGTCTAATATACCTTGGAAAAGAGCATAGGCCTTCCTCCTATGGTGCTGTTACAAAAAATCTGTTACCTGTTTTGATTCTGGGAAGTTGTGAAATGTGGTGGACAAAATGTTGCTATGTTACATTGAGATCCAAACAGTGGGTTTTGGTTTCTCTGTAAAGGATGTCCATAAAACTCGTGGGGTTTGGCTTTCAATGTAATTGTAAATAGGTAAAACTGTCTGTGTGTTTGTGTCTGAGTTCCATGTGGTGATCCTGGACTGAGAGGGAGGGAGAGGGGATGCAATCAGGTGCCACTAGTTTTTGCTGACTGAAACCCACTGTAAATTAGTGAATGGTGTGAACTGCAGCCTGGCAGAGGTGTTGGAAATGAATGAAAACTGTTGGGATCGGCATTGGCCTCACGTGAATGACGGAATAAATGCAATAAAAGGCTCATAGTCAACACTCTTACTTTGTTCATCACTTATTACAGATTTTTGTTACAAATTTGAGTACATGAATTATGTAATTTGTAAAATGATGCTGTAGTGGAGACCTTGCTACAACACTATTAAAAATCTTCCCTCTTTGTGCAATGAGGTTTGTAGAATAGTGAGATTCTTTCGTGTGTTGAATCTTCCTGATGGTGGGAATGCTGGGGTGATGTATCTCACTGTGAGCTGGTATTGGCTATTTGCATAACATGGCAGTTCTGTATATTCTTTTGGCTAACTGTAAATATAAATGTTTCATAATAGCTTAGTTGAATTTTTGAGGTACAGCTGTTTGTGTGAGATTAGAAAAGTTTATTTCTAAGAACTTGTAAAAAAAAAAAAGTATTTTCAATAAAATTCCCTACCTCACCTCTACTGTGCAGAAATGATCCCATTTTCCTATGTTTAATTTTTCCAACTTCATTAATAAACACTAAGATCCTCTTTCAGTTATTGGCAAAACATTGCTAGTTGTCATCAAATCACTCAAATAACGGAATGCTGCAAAGTCTGAAGTCTTAATTGTTCCCTTTATTTCCATTACACTGAAAAGCAAATTCTAGATATTTTGTGCTACCTTAAGCTGCTCTTTCTCTGTACTTAATGGGCAGAGCCTGTGCATGGTAGTAACAGTGTGATGGTGGAGGGGTTTTTCAGTATTGTTTCTCCTTTTAGCAGTGAGGGGGTGGGTGGCATTCTTTCTTAGACCTTAGGGGAAGGCTTCCCAGTCCTTGTTTTGCAGGGAAGGTGATTGGGCAACTACTTTGTTTGCTTTCTTTAATTTGATGTAAATGCACCTAAACATAATCAGTTGTAGAGATTTGTCTTGAGCCTTAGAAGTTATACCAGACTGAACTAGCTAGTTAATTCCTCCTTTCTCTGAAAGGCTTAACTCCTTAAAGAGATAATTAGTGCCAGGAGTCTTCTCTCCCATTGCTACTGGCAGTGACTGTTTTCTGGCTCCTGAAATGGATATAACAAATCCAAAGTAAATTTATAACCTTGATACTCAGTGCTTGGGTTTGATGCCCCTGTATTCGTGCACTTGTAACAGCAACATTGGTATTGCCACAGTTCAGACAC
The DNA here is from genome assembly GCF_017590055.1 of Onychostruthus taczanowskii. Lineage (NCBI taxonomy): Eukaryota > Metazoa > Chordata > Aves > Passeriformes > Passeridae > Onychostruthus > Onychostruthus taczanowskii. The sequence continues at coordinate 11,646,416 of NW_024496526.1, forward strand.
TGTGTTCTTTGACAACACCTCTAAAATTCCTTAGCTGTGCCGTGGTGCAGGTCCTTGTGGGAAGGGAGAAATAGGAGAGGGAAGGCACTGGAGCATGTCCTGGGGGCCCTTCCTTGGGAGAACTCTGGTTCTTTGCCTGTGTGCAAGCACCAGAGGTTTGATAGGAGTGCTATAAAAATTCCCAGTGAACCCAAATAATCTCAAGAGACCCTTGTGTTTCCGGGGACCAGGCTCTGCTTCCTTGGAAAGCCAGGTAGATGTGTGCATTTTTAGATGCAAATTTTTACATGCCACAGCTGGTAGCAGTTCAAGCGCAGTGTAACAGCTGGGTCGGCCTGCCTGTGGCCCCGCCCTGCTGAGCCGGGAGCCACGGCTCCCGTTCCTGTGGGAGAAACAGCGGCTGCCCCTGCAGTGACAGGGCTGCGTCTGCAGCTGCTCCAAATCGAGGAAACCTGCAGTCACAGCAAGTGCTCGGCAGGCTGCATGCACTGTAACGGGTCCCTACTGGTTTCAGAAAGGAGGGCTGTAGCCTTTAAACCAGCAAAGCTTGCCCTGCTCCAACACTGTAAATAATGAAGCAAAGTGTGATCCCGCTCACTGAGTAGCTCAGGCTCATGAAAAAAATCCGGTTTTCAGGATTTCACACCCTTTCCCCGTGCATTGGATACCTGGAATTAGGCACGTGGATTTTGGTGTGGAAATCCCTGATCTCATCAAGTAAGAAATATGCAAAATTAGACTTGTTTCTAGGCTGCTCCAGCAGACTGGCTCAGCAAAGCAACCCAAGGCTCCCCACATTGACACAGGGCTTGGTTTAGCTGAGCTGGGCCCTGAGCTCTGCTGCAAGCACAGCTCTGATTAAACTGAAATACCTTTGTTGCAAGTGCTGGCCTTAAACTGACACCTTGTTCTCGAAGTCTGGTTAAACAAAAGCAAAAATGTGCTGTCACATTTTGATTAAAAACTCGGGTTCAAGTTTTACAAACCTCTAATGACTATTTTCAGTGTAATTAACTGGATTTAACGTGACAAATTGCCAATAACTGGTAACCTTAATATTGGAGAAGTCTAATAGGAGATGTTAGTTTGTAAGATGTGCATAAGAGGGTTTGTAATGCTGACCTTTTTTAAATTAAAAATATATTCTAGAGCATTCCCATTCTTTCCTTGCTTATGACTCTCATCTCAGTTTCACTCCATGCTAAATAAACCCTCATATTTACTTTGCAGCTTTGTTGAAGACTCTACCTTAATCTGAGAAGAATTAGTACCCATCATGGAATTATGTACATCCCAGTAGAGCTCACATGCCCAGGCTCCTGCCTTTATTCTCCAAGGTACCTTAACGTGAAGATACTTTAACATGATGTTGCCATGGATGTCTGGCATGAGCGCTAATCGATATTCCTCAAAAAAGGACTGTTAACTGCTTGAACTTTGAAGATTACTGTGATGTTAGGATTTCTCTTATACTGGCATAATGTTCTGTCATTGTTATGTGACATTATACCTACAGGAAGTATTAATAAAGAATTTTGCTAGAAGTACTGATTTCTCTTTGCTTTTATAAAGTTTAGATTTAGCTCCCTGAAGTCGGGAGACTGACTACAGGAATAAAATAAAGTTTGAAAGCTATTTAAGTAACTAAGATATTTAGCACTCTGAGGAAAGTTGCTTATCTAATGTTCACATTACATCACTGAAGTCAGTGTCTTAGATTCTTGAGAGCTCAGCTCTGAACTGTTGCAGGGTGGAGTTTTACTGCCTCTCTTTCTGGAGCCTGGGTGCTCACAAAGGCTAAAGATTTACCCCATTTTGATAGGAAGAAGCCTTACCAACAAAAGGACATTCTAAATACTAACACCTGCTTGTTTTGCTTTATTAATACTCAACAATGCTTTTTAGATTTTATTTAATTTTTTCCAGTCAGTAGTAGCTAGTTTTACTAAGTGTGAAGACCATTGGAGTGCAGAGGGGCTCTGTTCTGTCATCCAGTCACAGACAGTGCTCACCCCAGTGGTCAGAGAAACACTTCAGGTTTTCAGGGAGTGTCAGCACCCCATGGGGACAGTGAGGAAGACAGAGCCAGACTCTGCAGTGGAGGACAAGGGACAGTGGGACAGCTTGACCTATAAGACAGTCTTCAACCATAAAAGCACTTTTACCATGAGAGGGTTAAAGACTGGAGCAGCTGTGGAGTCTCCATCAGACTCAAAGTCACATAGTCAGACTCAAAGTCAACCTGCTGCAGTCAGCCCTGCTCTGAGCAGTGGGGCTGGACCAGAACACCTCCAGAGCCCCTTCCAACCTCAACCTTCTGGAACCTGGAAGTGCCCATAAAATGCACTGTTTCATTTAAAACAGGCAGTCCCATGGCTTAGATCATTATCTCCTGCGATTATCACCACAGTATCCTGTGGAGATACAGGGCTGATCTATGTCCATAAAAACCTTATTCACCAGCTAAAAATTAAAGTGCCCACCCAGTTAAACATGACTGAATAAAAGCCTCAGTACATTTTATGCCAGTAGATAGCTGAGGTTCCTGTGGGATCCTCACACTCATTACTCATGTCCACGTTGCAGAGCTCTCTGCTCATAGCTTGTTCCATAGGATTTTACAGACATTCCAGCTTACCTGGCCTGTTGCATGCTACTGATGGTGACTTTATTTTCCTTTTAAGTCTCTCCAAATACAACACGACGTGGCCTTGTGTTCACAGTGAAGGACAGGCATTGCAGAACAGGTACTCTTTAATCACTGCTGCCTAATAACAGCCTCCTTGAACACAACTGCTCTTCAGTATTTCTGCTGTCACATTCAAGCCCAGTTCCTTCTGGTCTTTTTTCCACAAATGAAAATCTTTTCCATGGAAAATACATGTTCATTTGGCAAGAGTTTTGAAAAATTCACTGTCCTCCTTTCACAAAGGGATGGTCCAGCAACTGCAGAGCAGAAGGCCGTTCGTGCTGATCTCTGCATTGAAGGTTCACAAATCAGTATATAAAATTAATATGTATGCCTGTGATGTAAAACCTAATTCAAAAACCTGTAAACACCTAATTGCAAAATTAGCCTTTAGTATTATTATTATTATTTATCCATTCACTATTCTTTTTTAGGGTTTTTTGGAAAAGTTGATAGAAAGGAAGGGAGGCTTGAAGGGAAAAGACGGTTGGAATTTATGAATTATAAAACTAAAATATTTTATTATTAAAGAAATCATTACTTATTCCCCTAAATTCCTTGCAAATCTTTGAATAATTCTGCTGATTTGGCTATTTCAGGTGCACCAACAATGTATTTAAGAAAGGTGATCATTATCTGTTTGAGCCTCTGGCAATCAGGTTGTCCTGTCATCTCCAATCAATGTCATGTATTTTAAGAAGCCCATGGCTTTGTTTAAAACAAAACAAACACCACAGAAATAATTCTTATAATGTGTGAATGCTACTGGTTTGGGGTTTTCAGAGAGAACTTTGCGTTTCTAATAAATATTATGTTTCAAGTAAGTATGTGTTTCCTGGACTGGCAGTGATAATAATAGATTTTCCACTGCAGAAAACAAGAATTAAGTGAAAGCTCTTCCATTTAGAATACTGTCCTTAAAACAACTTGTATGACATAGACCAAACTGAAACAATACTGGAACAGCAAAACACAGCAAAGAAATTTATCAAATGTTTTGTCCAAAACTCAACGTTGCCATGTTTCTGCATGAAAATCACAGTGAAAGTAAATTCTAAGGCCTACAAAAAGAGAATCTGTGAGGGCTTTTTTACACCACTAAGAAGAGTAAAGCTCTTTTATATATAGTTTTATCAAAAGGCTTTCCTGAAATGCTGAAAAGCCTATGCATTTACAATAAAATCATATGTACTACAACCTAAGTTCCAATGAGCTATCTCCAGAATACAAACTGCCTGCATTTTCCCTTTCATTCTCCAGTCCAGAGCCTCCATACCTGGTTAAGCAGGCGTGCACAAACTCCACGGCGGCGCTGGAGAAGCGATCGGGCAGGGCCGGCATCAGCCCCCTGTGGGCCCCGATGTAGAACATGGCTGCCACCCTGTCCATGGAAGCCAGAGGGGGTTTGCCTGTTGCCATCTCGAACACGGTGCAGCCAACACTCCAGATGTCTGATTTCCTGCCATAGCCAGAGTCACTGATCACCTCTGGAGCCATCCAGTAGGGAGTGCCGTGCACAGAGCGGAGCAGCTCGCCGCGGGTGCCGCTGAGGCTGGCCCGGGCCAGGCGCCTGGCACAGCCAAAGTCAATCAGCTTGATGACCCCGGTGGGCATGAGCATCACGTTGTTGCCTTTGATGTCTCTGTGGACCACACAGTTGTCATGTAAATATGCAACCCCTTGTAGAATTTGCTTGGTGTATTTACACAGGACGACTTCTGGCAAGGGGCCGAAGCGATTGAGAACACTGGAAATGGAGCCACCAGGAACAAACTCCATGAATATGCTCAAAATGTTGTCTTCCAGGCAAGTTCCTAAATAAGTTACAATATTTACATGCTTCAATGTCTTCAAAAGATCAACTTCCTCATGGAACTTCTGATACTCCTTTTCTGTAGTGAGTTGATCTGATGTGTCCAAAATCACCTGTTTTACAGCTATTAACTGTCCCTGGCTTGTCAGACCACAGTACACCTACAGTGAAACCAGCACTTATCAAAACAAGACACAGGACAAAACTTGTGTATTTACTTATTTTGAATAGAATCTTTGTGCTTGTCATGTTTCATATGTCCCTGTATAATCCAAAATATTTAACCCATTTGTTGAATAGGACAACAGCTATTTTTGAGATAAGGTGTATCTCAATGACGACCAACACATCTCAGCGTATTCAGACATTAACTTACCGTGCCATAGGCTCCCTTTCCAAGGACTTCTCCTCTTGTCCACATGACAGGATCTTTGGTAGTTAAACTGCTTCCTGATAATTTAGTAGATTCATCAAAGTTTAGAAGGCCCTTTTCTTCATTTGAAGCCAAAAAGGCTTTACTGTAACTCTGCTTGAAAGAGGATGGTCAGTGTAGGGAGAAAGCAGAGAGGAAAAGACAGGCTTCATTTGATTCCCCCTTTTTCACAAGGAGTAATTTTTCCTGGCATGACTTTGCCTTATAGATTTAGATATATATAAATTGCCCAGGTCATTGATAGAACTGCTATACTAGGTAAAACTGTATAAATATTTTCAGGTATAAATCACAACAGTGCATAACCAGGTTACAGCATGACTCCTTCCTCCGTTGAGACCAAGACAGGAGAGCACTTAAAAGAGCAGGATACACTCTCTTTTTTGGTCTCAAAGGTACAGTTTGCTGAGCTGAAGCTGAAGGGTGAATATGGCTATGCTCTAAGTAACACATGTAACACAATTCTGATGAAAATAACAGGCCCAGGAAGAAAATGAAAATAATGATGAAAATGAAAATGAATGACAAAAATGACTTCCCAGGAAGAAGAGGCTGCTTCAGAAAGATGGCAATAATTATCCCATCTAGCCATGGGTCTCCCTGGAGAAGTGAGAACGGAGCTATAATTGGCACCTGTGTCTGCAGAAGCACAAGGGAGAGTATCAATATGTAGTGAAAGACATTTCCTTGCAAATTTGTAACTTATATGGACAAAGAGCTAAAAGGACCACGGAGAAACAGTACTGGTAGAGAAACACCTTAGTAAGTGAAGGCATGCAGCTGACTTGGGGGCCAAAATCTGAGCCTTCTGAGCTTGAAGTTTTGATTAAGCATTAATTAAACAGGATAAGTCTGTCTGATAAACCAATACTTATCCAATATCTATAAACCAATATCTATAAAAGTATCTGGATGTACTCAGAAAAATCAAGGTAGTTGCCCTCCTGGATATGCAAGACTATTTGTAGTATGTTTTCATATGCCTGTTCACATCTCCAGTTCTTGCCTTGCCCAAAACCTTATTATACAAGCTCTTCAATTAAAATAGCCTATTCTCTTTATTCACTACAATTTCCCAATTTATATAAGCTTTAGGAGCTATTCCTGCCATGCCCTAGTACCTTCTGGCTTGTGTCCTGACATGCCTCTAACACAGATATATTCAACAGAGCATTGGAAGAATCAGTGGGCAGCTGGCCCAAGGAAAAAGACTTGATTAATCTCTTTAATAAGCACATATTTCCCATTTTTCATCCAAACTTGTGTGAAGCATCACTCAAATTATTCAGCAAGTTACAAGAAGAAATTTCTTTTACCTTCTCTAAAGCACTATTTATTATTGCTCCATCTCCATTCATCATATTTTCCTCTTCTTCACTCTGTGTGTTTTGTATTTTAGAACATGTATTTTTTGTTCTTGAAGAGTTGGTGTCTTTTTCTTCAAGCATTAGCAATTCTTTGGCCAGACAACAAAGCAACTCATCAGTCACATCCTTAGTATCTGACCAGGAAGATATGTTTTGACTTGTCTGGGAACTGGGGCTTTTGGCCTTTTTTTTCCAAATCACTGAAGTCTGAGTCAATTCATTTGCCAAACCACTGTTTTGAGGTGTGTTTGCACAACTAATGTGATCTAATATTTTTGAAGGGGATTGACATTCCAGTCTATCTGAAAAAGGCAACTCACATTTATTGACAGACTTGGAGTCCTGGTGTGATTGCCAGCCTTTGCCACCATCTATATCCCCCCTGCACTGGGGCACACAGATGTTCTGCTCTGCTGTTTCCAGACTGCCACTTGGAGCAACACATTCTCTGTAGTCTTGATCACTGAGCTGGAGGAGATCCTGACTGCAGGCAGCAGCTCTCTGATAGCGGGATTTATCCTGGCTGTCTAACTCCTCCAAAGAAACTTCTTTAATAGTTGAGAGGTTTGAATTTGTAAACATTTCATTTTGCTCAGCTGACTGTGAAAGCTCTTCTGAAAATGTGAGCTGATGATCTGTGTCTCCATGGAACAACGTTGTGCTACTCAAGGTGTGTGTTTGAAAAGCCAAGTCAGATGTTGTTGCATTGCCTTGCTCTGTCTTGCTGACACTCAACTTGGTCCTTCTGTCCTTTGTGATTAAACTTTTCTGCTTTTGTTTAGCACCAGGTGTGGTCTTCTTTGGCTTGGAATGAGTTTTCTTTTGAATGCTTCTGACTCTGCTGCTTTCTCCCCCTTTACTGCAGGCAGATCTGCAGGTGCATCTTCCTGGTGGAACAGAATAAACACCTTTGTAAAACCTGCCCTCGTGCTGATCAAGGTCTCTCACGCGGGAATAGACAGGAGTTCCAAACATTTCATAAATACCTGGGCCTTGGTCATCTGAATTTATTATTTTGAACATGTCAGTGTATTTCAGATCTACAAAATCTGAAGCAGAGGGTGTACGTGGCAGACAAAGTGGAGCAACGTGGTTCTTTAAGACAGCTGAGTTTTTGCAACTGCAGGAGCAACTTTGCTTTTTAATTTTCTGGGCGCTCTGAACAACATGGCCTTTGTGTCCTTGAGTGGATTTTTTCTGACACTTCATGGAAGCCTCAGATTTCACTTTTGTCAGTTCCAAAGATGGAAAAATCTGACTCTTGGCATTTGATTTTGTGGTAACCTCTTCAGAAGCAATTAAGTCTTCAAATACTTTTATCTTATTATTAATTTTAGATTTTGGTGAATATTTATTTCTATTCACCTTTATTTTATTTTTGTCATTTTCATTGTAAGCAAGAACACTGAGGCTCTGAGGAGCATGAGGAAGGAGGGTACAGACACCACCATTTTTTGTGGCAGGCTGTTCAGCAATGTGTGGTTCCCTGGCTGGCTCTTGTTCAGAGAGCATAACATGAGCAACAGCTACAAGCTCACTTTGGTCCTCTGAAATTGCTTCTGAAATGGCTTCTTTTTCTATTTCAGATTCAGACAGACAGACTTGATTTTCTGGCTGTTTTCCGGAGGGATCTTGAGCTTCTACTCCAGGAATTACTGCAACTACAGAGTTATCTCCTAAGGCTTGGTAGGCCTCTATCACTTCATTTTTACAGGAGGAATCTAAATCCTGGTTGTAAAGCACAAGGTTGGCACTCTCAGCATCTTCCTGTGGTTTATAATCCAGCATCATCTCTGTAGCATTTTCTTCTGCCAGACCAGTGCTACAGCAATTCTCTGCTCTGTTTTGCTTATTGCCAGCTCTTGAGGCATTGCTGTTGCTGGACACTGTAAATGCTGTCTGGGCTGCAAACATGCCACAGTTCACCAGAGCACTGCTTGAGCTCAAGTGGGGATGACTCTGATCCCAGAACCCAGCCTGGGTCAGAAGATTGATATTCTCACAAACCACTGAACACTGGAATTTCTTCTTCCCAGTGTGGATTGCTACATCAGCTTCCCTCCACTTGAAATGGCTTTGGATTTCTTCCTTCTTGTTGTTAAGGTACTTATCACAGTTATTAATGCTGAAGTAGTACAGGTCCTTTACTGGAGTGAACTTATCAGAAATTGTGGCTATGATCAATTCTGATGACTTTTCACTGTCCCTGTTTAATAAGTTGTCTAACTGATACTGATAAAATTTAGTAACTGGTTTTATAGGCTGAGGAATAGAGTTCATAATATTTAAAATAGTTTTGATGTTTCTGCTTTCATTGACAATATCATCCCTTAGAGGAGCGAGATGAATTTTTCTTACAGGCTGACATGTCACTGGTGGCAAATGAAACTGTAATTTCCATAAAAAAAACATTAATAATGTGCTACACCACAGATACAGGTAAAAACTAATCACTAAGAAACAAGTAAACTTAGGAAAAAAAAATTAGAAAATTATTATTCCTTTATATATTCCTATATTAAACCTATTATGAAGTATAATATCAGACTCCTGAGAAAATACATTCTTTTTCCTCACATTAATTGCATTAATTTTCTCAGATCCAGAACTATTTCTAAGTATTTCTTAGTTCAGAAAGTGGGATCTTTTGCTTTAAGGCACAAGTCATTCTCCATGATTTAGAACCAGTTTTGTCCACATGTACAAATCCTCTTGTCAGTTATTAACTCTGTCTTGTGGCACTTCATGTTTGCTGCAGGAATTCAAAGGCTGGGCAGTGGCTTCATGTGCCAGAGCTCCTCTCTCACTGTGCACTCTCCCTGAATGAGAGCACTACTCTAATGCTGATATTTAAAATCTTTTTATGTAACCCTCCAACATGTGCTGACACCATTAATTATATTCCCAATGGAACCAGAGCTTATGTAAGCAATTTTTCAAAAGAAAAACCAGACCATTGTAACAGAATGCTGTTGCATCCCTGGAGAAAACAATTCTAACAAGTTATTTATAGACTTTAAGGTACATTATATTAAATCTAAACATTTAGATCCATGTTAAATGGCCACAGATTTAGCTCAGAGTTTTAGGTACACTGGAAGACAGCACAGTCTGCACTTGATTTGCAGTGAAGTGAAATGGATAAAACCAAAGGCAGCTGACACAGAAGTCTGCTGGATCAGGGATTTGTTTTACCATTCCTCCCTTCTCCCCATCACATTTGTTGAAAGGTACCATGTACATTTGAAGGAGTACAGATCAGAGGAACTGAGTACTTTGTTTGGATATTCAGATGAACAGCAAGAATGACTTTCTGAAAATAGTATTTCTGTTCTTCATTTTATAGGAAATGAATATTTTTATGCAAATGAATGCAATAGAAATAATCACACAGTCATCTGCTTTGAGTGCTCATTTGCATGTCTATATTCAACATCAGTTTGCAATCTGCAGGAAATTTTTGTTCACATTCCAAGGGCAAACTGAGGTTTGAACATGCCAGGAAAAGCAATGTGCTGGTTTGAAATTCACAGTTCTGAAGGCTTTGTCCAGCCTGCATGGCATTAATATGAATGCTCTGTTTATCCCAAAGGATACACCTCTAGAAACCACCAGAGCCCAAGACACGAAATAAAGCTGCAATAAATCACACCAAGGCCAGCTAAATTATTTTTCTTAAATATTTCCCTCCATTTGAAATGTGGTTTTTTTCCATAACCCTTTTTATAATCCTGTGTCAGAACTCTTGCTCCTACTTCTGTAATTCTCTTCACTTTTTTCCTGTGATCTGTTGTATTCTGTGATGGTTCACTGAAGTTTACATCTGACTCAATGAATTGAGTCCTTTCTACAAAAGGCTATTAATTAATATACATGAAGGCCAAATTCTCTTTTTTTCTAAATACAGTATATTTAAAGTGGTGTGAAGTACTGAGATGTAAAGTATGTTTAATTCTAAAAGACTTTTTTATTTGCTAACACACATATATTTCACATTCTAAAAGAAAAAAACAAACCAAAAAAACCCCAACACCTGAAACTAAGCAAACTACCTACACTACTTTGTTTTTTCTATTTTTAAGATTTTGAAAGGATATAATACTTTTTCCAGTGATCATTTTATACATAATGTCCTCTTACCTTATATTTCTTGTTCCTGGTTTTTAGTGTTGTCATAGATAACCCTTAAAATCAAAACAAGTGAAATATAAATTTGATGTTCTTAAACAGACTGCAATTCACATTTATAAATTCATTTCAAATTGTAGTGTTCTGGGGATCAAGGATCTGTCTCTGGTTGAAGGACTGTGCTATAAATCTGCAGTGCAGAAAAAAGTTGTAGGTTGAAATTTAATTGTGATAATGAACTTCACAATTCCATTTTCCACAGAAAACAGTACAATACTATAATTTTAAAATATTTTGACACTAATAATTCAAAGAAATGCTTCTCAGTTGTAGATGTTTGCTAACCACAGTATGTAGCTAATTAATATTGCCAGTATGAGGGAGAAAGATGTCATCACTCCAGGCACAGAGAATTACACTGCACATTTGTGGCTCAGTTTCACTACACAGAGCAGCAGGGATGGTGGTTTGTCATTTCTTCTCTTTATCTCCTTCATGCTGCAAACACACACAAACTTATAATTAAAGAAGAGGGTTGACACGGCTGAAATCTCTCTGAAGACAGCAAAAGACATAAAGGCAATATGATAACCAAGATATAACTTTATATAAAATCTGTGGCTTTTAAAATTGAACTTACTTTGCTGTATTTGTGCTTTTATTGTCTGGAAAGTATCTAAATCCATAAATGATGTTGAAATGTTAGATTCTGGGCATGAGGTCTGTAGCAGAAAGCTGAAGTCAAAGCCACATCCCATGTCCTCTTTATTTAAGAAAGGTAAAGAAATGTGATGTCTCCTGGGTAATGCTATCTGATTTTTACTTGGAAAACATGTCACTTGTTGGTCTGGCCATGCTCTGGATGTTGGTGCAATTTGGCTAAAAGGCAAAACAAAAATAACCAAAATACAGAGCAAAAATAAGTGGAAGGAACCAGTTCAAACAATCATATGGCTGCTGAATAATGTGACCAAGAGGTTTGTAAGATCCCAGAATGCCAAAATGTCTTGTCTTTTTTTATCTGTGGGGTTGTGACTCTCCCTGGAAATAGCAGACTGCAATGCAGAGGTTGACTACAAGTGAGATTGAATGACAAACAGTGTTAGCCAAGCAACAAGAGAAACATAAAAATATACTGTTCACCTTCCCCTTATTGACAAGAATTGATTGCTTCCAGGGTGTAGCTTTTGTGAATCATCAGGAGAGCGTGTCAGAAGAATTTTGAAGACCAGATGTGCCTTTGTTGCTAACAAAATATGCTACAGCCTGCCTGAAAAAACAGAGGCTGTGTGGACAAGCCTCAGTTTTGTGCCACCTGCTTTCTGAAGAATAAAAAATGTAGAAAAAGATAAATACTGTGACTGAAAAGAGGTATAAAAGTGCAGTCTAAGTTATTCTTAAAGCTGTGCACAAGGTAATTGTCTGGGTTTAGTAAGTCAAATAACCATATACCATATTTCTTTATTGTACCAAATCATTTGTTCACCTAATGCAATATCCTGCCTCCAGAAGTGGCCAATAATTGATATTTGGAAGAGATAAACACTACACAACACACAGAGCTGTAAATAATGTCTAGGAAACATTTTTCTTATTCAGGCTACAAAACTTCTTCGTTCTCATTTGTGTAGACCCAAGTGCAAATTAAATACTGATGCTTCTTACCTGGTTTTTCCTAGAGCTTTCTCTGACTGATACATTTCTTCCATTATATTGTCTGCATTCTGAAAAGCAACAACACTCCCACAACCTGCAGCAATACATCAATATTTGCATAAAAGCAAAGTAATTCCCATAACACATACAAATGTAGTTATTTTGGGGCATTAAGACATTATTTATAAAGAAGTATCAGGAAAAGAAACAAAAGCAAGTTACATTTCACAAATTTTTTAAATTTATTGATATGTCAATGTATAATTTTGAATTCTTTTTATTTCTTTGGTAAGTTTATTAGTTCAATGGGCTACAAAAGCAAAGAATATCTTTAAAAAAGCCAGTTACAGCTCCTATCTCAGGAGAACAGAAATAGAATACAAATATTGACAGAAACTCTACAGAAGTAGAGCATTTAAAAATATTAAAAACAATCCAAATCTTAGGCCTTTACAAAGGTAGAAACGTACTCTGAGTTTGATTTTGTACTTTTTATGGTTGCTAAGTTTTGACAAATAGCCAAATTTCAAGTTGTTACTGTACTTTTCCAGCCTCAGATCTACATTTTACACTTTAAACATGTAAGCTTTGGGTTAGACTACCTTTTTTGCTTCTCCTCTTATTTTGTTTGTTGTCAGACATACTGTCCTTAAATGTATTAGCGCCCAGAAACCTGAAAAGAAAACTGTTAATTGATTTCTAATTCATGTACACAGTATTACATTATATTTCATTTTTTGAGAGAAAAGTAAGACAAAAACATTTTAAAAGTACTTGAAATTATTCAAAGCACCATAATTTAGCATCTAATCCCTTTCCTGTGAATGCACAGAACCAAAGAGCTCAGAAAGTTTTTAGAGGTAAAACCACAACACATGCTATGTTGAATTTGACTTGAAAGGGCTTTACTCTTAATTAGAAGATTTTAATGTTCTTTTCCTATGTCTAATCAGCAGTAACTGTGGGAAAGGAGCTGGCTGTCACCCTCCTGGTCAGCACAGCTGTGTGTGGGTAATACTGACCCTGACACAGTCACCACTGCTCTGGGCTGTGGTGAGTGTGCTGGGACCTGCTTCAGAATTCTAAAAACACCAACACTCTTTTCCAAGATTAAACTCTGACTAACAATACCATAAGATGACAGTGGCCTAAACAACACAGAACAAACCCAAAGCGCAGACTGGTAAAGAAGAAACACGAGAGGGTTAAGTCAAAGGATTGGGAGTTTTGAAATTCTAGAAAGCTAATTCTTAAAAGAAAATTAGTCCCAGTTAATAGTTTAATGGATTTGGGAGTCTTCCTGAAAAACATAGTGAACTTCAGTTTTTCAAGTGGCAAGAATACAAATCAAAGACACTGAAATTAGGTATAGAGGTAGCTATAGAAGCCAGCACTCTTGATGTCTCATGCTAAAGGCCATACAATCCATTACAATGTTCATCCCATTATGTTCGCCTGTTAAGAGTCAGATGGTGAACTGCCTAAAAACTTTTTTTTTTAATATATACAAAAAGCCCCTTCAAAATAATAACAAAATGTTCTGTAAAAAGGCAGAATCTTACAAATCTTATCTGTAAAAAAGCAGAATCATACAAATCTTACCCGGTTCTTCAGCAGCGAAAAATGAAAGAGGCACAGCAATCCAAAGGGAAATTAGAGAGCATTTTCAGCTCGCAGCTGCCTTCCTTTGCTGGCCAGCGAGGAGCTCGACAGCAATGACACACACTTTGGTTTTGTTTTCGGCTGTTTCCCGGAGCGCGGGGCAGGCAGGGGCCATTCCCGAGGCAGCTCCCGCGCAGGCAGCCCGGGAGGGGCCGGTGAGTGTACAGCGTGTCGCCCGGGTAACCCCTCACCCCGCGGGACCTGGCTGGCAGCGCGTTCATTCAAAGAGCAGCAGTGACCTGTGAAAACAAACACAGCCGAGCTGAACCGCAGCACTCCAGGCTCTGATCACAGCTTCTCTCAGCACACAAACCAAACCCTATGTCTATCTCATGTTTGCCTCCGTTTGTGCTTTTAGTACCTGGTATGTTTCCACGTAATTTTTACTTCGCACTCAGTCCCCTCACGAGTGTTTGTAATACCCTTTCAGCCGCAGATTTTAAGAGTATTTCCTCTTTTTTTTTTGTTTTTTTTGTTTTTTTTTTAAGTAAGAGACTATGCTTTAAGACAGGATAAAAGAGGTATAGTAGGCTCAAGCTCAGTTAGAAGGGTGTTTAAAGGAGCTGCTTTGCTGGATGCCAGAAGGATTTCGCCGTTCCCCGGGTGACACAAGCGACGGGGAAAGCTTTGCATTCGGCGGGGACAGGGACACCAGTCGTGGGGGACACCTCAGCCCCCGGCTGGCTGACAAGGGCTGTGCAACTCTTACATCTGAGGGAGCCCTTCTCGACTCTCGCTGACGGAGCCGGAGAATCTGAGGGAGCAGCCCCTGCTTCAGCTTCGCGCCGGTGTGAAGAGACTGCGCCCGCGGGCGTCCCCGTGAGGGGCTGCAGCCGGCCGGGAAACAAAGACACGGCGTGGGGAACCCGGGGAGACGGGAGCCAGGCTGTGCGTGAACCCCACCAGGACGACCGAAAGAGACCAGGAGAAACATACTGCAAGGGAAAACTGAGCTGCGAAGAAGTCCAGGAGCGACGGGCTGTAAGGGAGGTCTGGCCTTTGAGGAGGCGCCGCCCTCCGCCACGTTCCCGGCAGCCTCCGCCGCTGGGGGGGGGGCCGGCAGCGGCGCAAGATGGCGGCGGACAGCGACGTGAGTGTCTGTCCCGCTCCTCCCGCTCGCTCCCCGTTCCCCGACTCTCCCTCTGTCTCCCCCTGCTCTCTCCGCTCACCGCCTCTCCCGCTCTCTCCCCGCAGCCCGAGTCGGAGGTGTTCGAGATCACGGACTTCACCACCGCCTCCGAGTGGGAGAGGTAGGTGCTGCCGCGCCCCTCACTCGGCGCGCCGTGCCGCGGGGGCTCCGCCGAGCCCGGCCCGGCTGCTCCTGCCGGGGACAGCCGGACCCCGCGGATCGGCCGCTCCCCGAGCCGGGAGCACCCGGAGCCCTTCCCGGAGCCTTTCCCGGAGCCTTTTCCCGGCTGTTCCGCGTTAGGCTCAGGCCGCAGCCGAGGAGCGGCTTAAGAGGCTCTAGCCGAGCCGTTTCTGAACTTAGCGAAAGGTCCGGTTTAATACCTGTTTGCAAGGGATTAGAATATACATTCACAAGGCTTATGTGTTTTCTAAGTAGCTGTGTGATTGTTAAGGCAGTCATCTCATAGCTGAAGCCTTTAAGAGTTAGTAGAACAATGTACGAAGAAATTTAAGGCGAAGAATTCTCTTGCACTTTGAATGTATTATTTTTTTTTAATGCTTTTTCCAGTAGCGATAACGTTTAAGACAGGAGACCAGAGATTTCAAGTGCTGTGCTTTAAATCTGAATTTAGTGATAATTTTGTCTTAAATGCTTGTTCATGTGTTAACAATGAAACAGGAGTTATGTGCTGCAGATGTTACGTGCTGCAGTACCAGAAAAAGAAAAAGGTGAGATTCTTAAAACAGTCAAAAGATGCTCATAGCTAAAAGTAACTGTCATGTAAAATTTAAGCATAGAAAGACTCTTTTGTGTACAAGGAAGCAGTTTTTCTGGCTTTACTGTGATAGTTGTGGTGTTTTGTTTTTTTGTTCTTTGGGCTTTTCTGAGGAATTCTATAGCTGAACAACATACTGCGTGCTTTGAGGTGGCTGAATTATAATACAGGTTTAGTGTTCAGCAAATTTTAATGCCTTTTTTCCTTCCTAATAGATTTATTTCAAAAATAGAAGAAGTATTGAATGACTGGAAACTTATTGGGATTTCTTCTGGCAAACCTCTAGAGAAGGTCAGTTACTTCTGAACTTTCCTGTAGAATTTGAATTCCTAATTGTTGCTGTATTTGTTAATGCACACATGTATTTCATCTATTGCTGTTTTCTTAGGTGTGGCAGATAATGACTTTATTGGGGAATTTCACTTGTAGATGTGTCAATTTGACAAACAATTGCTGTAAATTCATTGGTGGATCATCTACCAAACAGGCTGTTTCCCTGACAAAGATGGATCTTTCTGTAGGGCTTAGAGATTTTTTTTTTTTTAAATTCTAAGTTTGAATCTGGAAACATGCTCTAAGCTGCTCTAAATACTCTTTTTGTCCTGCTTTGTGCCTTTGTCACACTTCATGTACTTATGGCTGAGGTTTGCACAGTGCTAGTTGTGACTCAGTTTGCTTCATAGATGGGAGAGATTTTTTCAGAGTCTAATTAGAGCCTTTGTGATGCTTTCTCAGTCCTGTGAAATGCAGAGGAAAATGCTGAGCTCTTCTGCACAGCAATGCAGATACACTCAGCTGGTTTGTATGGAATGGCTGCTGTGTTTCCAGGGGAATCTCATTGCTCTTCATTCCAGTCAGGCACAGAGTATTTGGAATAAAACTTGTGTTATCTAATGAACTGCATATTAGCTGTCCCTGTATTCCTGCACGTCTTCTTTTCTAGACCAGAGCTCTCTTCTTAACACCCTGTGAGATCAAAGGATTGTCCAAGTTGCTTTTAGTAGGAGCAGTGGTGCTGATTTTTTTAAACATTCCCATGTTGAATTTTTGTTTAAAAATTAATTCTTCTTACTTTTTTTTTTTTTGGTAAGAATTAATTATTCTTACGAGTTTTGTAAGTTGTAGATAAAAGTAATCATTTGTTGGTGAAAGTAAATATCAAGGTAATATTTGCACAGAATAGTTTAGGTACAGATAAAATCCCAGGTGGGAAACTTCTGTCTCTGGGCAAAATTGAGTGTGCATATCTTCAGATGTACAGTTGCATATGGGAGGATGCAATCTTTATTGCCATATAGTTCTGAAGAATGCAAGATGGTATTTGATTTTTGGAATGAACATGATTATTGGCAACATGGATTTTAGCAGCCAGCTACCTTTATAATGAAGAGCTTTGAGAATTGCTTATTGAAATTAAATCATGCTGAGCCATTAGGCAGCAGAAAAATGTGAATCAACATTATTGATCATATGGGCAATATTTAAAAGACTAGTTTTAAAGACTTTTAAAGACTAGTGAATCTTAACCTAAATTTATGAGGTAATACCTTCTTTTTTTATATGCAGGGTATATTTACCACAGGAACATGGGAAGAGAAATCAGATGAAATTTCATTTGCAGACTTCAAATTTTCAGTTACCCATCATTATCTTGTACAAGAACCCAGTGACAAAGAAGGGAAAGAAGAGCTGGGAGAAGGTACCTGATAGTTCCCTTCCGTAGTTGTAAGGATAATGAGAGAAGACAGTGTCACAATGTGGAGTCCACAGTGTGCTGATTTGTGTCTGTGTGGGATTTTCTCAGGTCTGATGAGTGTGATCTGACATGTCTGCTTTTAGTTTGCTTTGCATTCACACAATGAATTACAAGGCAATTGTAAGTGAGCTGGATGGATGTGATGATGCATTGATTGTGTACCAATTTTTGTCACAGATGCCCTTCCTCTGCCAATGCAGGACTTGCTGTGCATGAACAATGACTTTCCTCCTCGAGCCCACTGTCTGGTGAGATGGTATGTGTGCTGCCTCTCATCTCTACTGCAAATGAGCATAGCAGCTGGAAAATCTGGCACAATCAGTTGTGTGTTTGTTTTTTCAGTTAAAAGTTAAAGCTTAAGTGAATTGTTTCTTTGTACTAGACACAAGAAAGGAATGCAAAAAAAGCCTGTAAAAGTGGGCCTATCTTTAATTTGGTTTGATTTTTTTTTCCCCAAATATTTGTCTCAATTTCATAGATTAACCAGGCTTTTATATATGTAATATTTAGGTACATTCTTAAAAAGGAAAGCTGCACCACCTTAACAAAGTTATATTCTTAGTAATGCAAATGTTGAGCACATAATAGGATTGGTTCTAGAGAGCTTGGTTTTATGTATAAACAATTTCAGTCATTATGAACATAAACTGGAAAACCTCAGGACTGCTAGACCTGGAAGTCCTCCCAGTCAAACACATTGCAGTGTTGGAATGGATTTGCAGCACTCCATACCCACTCAGTTCTTGACCTCTCTAAAAATAAAGAGGTACTTGCATCAAATTAACAGATTTCACAATCTGTTGGTGATAATTAGGTTCTCCAGGTCGCAATATTTTTGAAGAGTCGTGTTTCAGCTGGCTTGCCAGGGACTAGAAATGTACTTTTTCCTCTTTGTCTCTCAAGGTATGGCTTACGTGAGTTTGTGGTTATTGCTCCAGCTGCAAATAACGATGCTGTTATTAGTGAATCCAAGTGCAACCTCTTGCTGAGTTCCATTTCCATTGCACTGGGCAACACTGGCTGGTAGGTGAAAGCATAAACATTTTTACATTTTTACAGGTAAAACTCCAGCATACTGCATTGGTGAGGAAAAAGTATTAAATTGTTAGCAAAATATATTCAGAGGTTTTTGTTTATTTGCACTGTAGTATTGTTAGAGAAGGATTGAAGAAATCCCCGTGTGTAAAGATTGAATCAATGTTTTCTTTATTTTAATTATTGTTTGAAAACCTTTGGGGCTGTTAAAAGCTACTAGAAGTTGTAGGAATAATATGTAATTTATAAAACATCACTTTTGCAAGAGGATTTCTTCCCTGTGTGTAGTAACAGTAACTCCCTAATCTTCCTCAAAAATTGTATAGATTGACAATGAGGTAAGCAAAGTCATGGAGCAGGCTGTGATTGTGGCATGGCAATTTGTTGGGCATTCCGTTTAATGATGACATTAACAAGGATTTTCTGTGATTCCTGGGAAGTCTGTCAAAGTGTCTAAGAGGAAATATATTGTAAAGGTTGAAATCATGCCAGCATATTCAGCTGGTTGTAGAGACTGCGAGGCAGCAGGACACTCAGGTGATGTGAAGCATTCCTGTTGTGCAGCCAGGTGCCGCTGTTTGTGCAGATCCATCACAAGTGGCGCCGGATGTACGTGGGGGAGTGCCAGGGCCCGGGCGTTCGCACCGACTTCGAGATGGTTCATCTGCGCAAGGTGCCCAGCCAGTACACCCATCTGTCAGGGCTGCTGGACATCTTCAAAACCAAGATTGTGAGTACAAAACTGACGTTGGGTATTTGATGCAATATTTGTATTTATTTACTCTTTACATTGGATTTGTTCTCTGGTATTGTGAAGGGCTGCCCTTTGACGCCTCTGCCTCCGGTTAGCATGGCTATTCGCCTTACCTTTGTGCTCCAGGACTGGCAGCAGTACTTCTGGCCACAGCAGCCACCAGGTAGGAGACTTTTGTCCTCAGAATAACTCATTTTCAGTCAATGCTAAAGAAAATATTTGTGTGTCTTGCCAGAAGAACTCTAACATTTTCTGCTTTGGTAGGTGTAGGAAAGGCTTCAGTCCACTCTTAAAGCTGCTCTCAGGTTGTAGCTCATGGCTGGGACAGGTGTTTTGGGTAGGGCTGTGCCTGGAAACAGGTTAGTCAGCATTTAGAAATACAAAGATGTTTCTAAAATGGTGGTATCTATGTGGAATGAAAAGAGTGACTGAATCTGTGAAGAATTCTGCCCTGGGTTTCTTAGGGAAATGTTTAGATTAATATTCTGGAAGATGCTAGTACTTTGTGGGAGTTTTTGTCAATTGTTTCCATAAAGTATTCTGATACTTCACTATCTAAGTGTATTAATAGTGGGAAAAGCAGAAAATATTATATGGACCTCACTTGAGGTAAAGGTTTGGATTTTGATTATTGTTGACTCAATACTAAATTTAGTGCAGGAGGAATTTCTGAACAAGTCTTTTGTTATGGTAGCCTTGCATGAAGGGGAGAAACAATATATAGACTGAAATTTAAAGTATATAGAACAGACTTGCAAAGTTTTTGATGTAAAGTGATGCTGTTTAGGAAAAACAGAGGTAGTTACTTGTTTGGTAGTCTCAAAATGACCTCTTTTATTCTTGATGGTGGTGCTGTCTTCCTTGAGTACCAAGGATTTGGTTTTAACAGACCTGTTTTTAAATAGGTAGTAGCAGAAAATAAATTATAAACTTCTCAAAGGCAAACAAACCCATAGGAAAAAGGTAGATATTAGTTCCTCTTTAACATCAATTTTATTAGTGATGAGATGTTTTAGGTACAAGGTGGTGGAACAGTTAAAATGCCCAAGTTCTTTTCTTGACTTGGTAGCAGTTTTACATAACAAGCTTGAGGTATTTAGGGTACATTTGGAGAGACAGAACTCATGTGACCTTGGTTATCTAATTGTTTGGCTTTCCTTTGCTTAAGAAAATACAGTAATCAAAATCCTGTGTTTTGAAGAAGTGTGCAGTGAGATTGATTCTGTGCTCTGTAGCTAAGGAATGTATATTGAACATGTTTAAAGATTAGAGTCCTGCTTATTAGAGAGAGAAAATCAGTGCTGTTTTAAATGATAGTTCCTCTTTGGTTAACCAAGCTTAAAGAACTTGGGAAATGAATTAGACAGATTTTATCTTTTTATTGTTTCTGCAGATACAAAATCTATTTTCTGTAGTCTCTCTGCCTTGCATAGTTGTTCACTAAGTCAGGATCTCAGGTTTGTCATGGATGAGTTGCACCACTCTGATCATATTTCTTGATTGGAGCAGTTTGAGTAACTTTCACTCCTTTAGTAGCAGTGTTGTGGTTAAGGGAGCCAGTTGTGGTTTTATGTTCACTGGGAAGAACTAGACCTGTAACTTATAACCATCACTCAATTAGCTCTTCTCTGAAGATAAATAAATAAAACCAAAGAATTTAAATGTCTTTTATCTTCTCTGCAAAAGAAAATGTAATTAAGTTATCCAGATACTTCATCTGTGCTAATACCTCACTTGTTTTGTTTGTAAACAGTTTGCCAGATGCAGTTAAAATTGCAGATCAGATGCTGTAACAGCATTATTATAATGGCATTACAATACATTATTATTCTTGCCCACTTTAATTTTTGTTAAGTGGAGGCTGTCTGGTTTTGATTCATGTATTTGAAGGCTATAACATGGGAATGCCTGAAGGTGCTGGGAGGCATCTCTAAGTACCTGGGACTACAGGGAATCCCCCAGATTATTTGATTAAGTCCTCTTTTGATAAAATTGTCAACTTTTAAAATTAACTTTTTTCACTCTGCAGAGTTGCTCTTCCAGAGTCTTCCTTTTCTGCTTGGAATTGATTTCCTGCCCAAGCATTTTTATGGCACTTTTGTGTCTGTTCTTGTGCCAGCATTGAATCTTTAGGGCTGTCTTTATAGCTATCATCATTGCCTGTATGAAGGGAATAACCTTCCTTCAACACAAATTACAGGAATTTTATCTGTCCCTGTGAATGTCCTGTTTCTGTTGGAAGCAATTACTGTGACTGTATGTTAGGATTTTGTTCTCCTAGCTCAGTCACCTGAGCTGCTCAGCTCTTCTCTGGTCATCCAGCAAGTTACAGTCTTTGCAGTGAAATGAAGGTGATATGCTGCTTCAAATGTTCCACAAATTCTTTATGGAAAATGTGTTTGGTTTCTCTCCAGATATAGATGCTCTAGTTGGGGGAGAAGTTGGAGGCCTGGAATTTGGGAAGTTACCATTTGGGGCCTGTGAAGATCCTATTAGGTAAGAGAAGATTCAGCAAACTGTTTTATAACTTCCTTAATGGAGGACTTAAAGTTGTGTTATTTCAAATTTTAGCTTTGCCTGCCTACCACTTAGCATGTCCGACAGACACTTAATTATTCAAGTGCATCAGAAACATCTGTGGTGGGTAATGGTTTAATAGCAAATAAGGTCATTTGTAGAATTGTCTGATGATATTCAGAGTTCAAGCTTCTATGGCTTTTACTATAAACTTCTGCAGTACCCCATTTATCTCTGAAATTATTATCTTGAAATATATCTCAAGATAAACCTTAAAAATTATGTGCTTTTTGCAAGGGTTGGACTTGCTCTCATGTATGCAGTGAGAAAACTTACTGGAGAACAAAGAATCAAATATCAGCTGTCACAAATACCTTTCAAAACATGAGCTGTGATGGAGGGAACACTTTCTGCTATCACTGAAAGACAAATCTTGGTTTGTTTCAGCGAGCTGCATTTAGCCACAACGTGGCCTCACCTTGCAGAAGGGATAATTGTTGACAACGATGTTTATTCGTAAGTATCTCGTCTCCGTTGCAAATGAGTGTGCCTGTTTTTGCTCACTGCTGCATTTTAGTGTCATCTCACACTGTGTGGCTTCACATGTGAAAAAGAACCCATTTTGAGGAATGCTAACATCAGCTGATAGAACATCTAATTTGGGATAACACTTTTTGAAATGCATTTCTGTGAGAAACTGTTATTGTGTTGTAATCTCAACAGAACACAAACCCCTGGTTTTGAGCATATCCTCATGTTAGACTTGAAAATTTTGTATCATGTATTTCCTGGAAAAGATGATAGTAGAGCATGGAAGGTAAAAGTATTCACTGCTTGATATCCCTCTCCCAAAAACTGTCATCCAGGTTTCCTGCTAAAGAGGAAGTATTTCTTGTTCATGTCATGCACACACATGAGAATAGGGACTCTGGCTTGCCATGTTCTCCTGTGTAATGTGGTACTCACTGGTTATGACATGACATTTATTGAGAATTTGATACTCATCTTTCCAATACTTACAGTGGCATTTGGTTTTCTTTTTTCTTTTTTTTTTTCTTTTCTTTTTCTTCTTTTTTCTTTTTCTTTTTTAAATTATTTTTCCCTCAAGTGACCTGGATCCACTTCAAGCACCCCAGTGGTCTGTGAGAGTTAGAAAAGCAGATAACCCTCAGTGTCTGTTGGGTAAGACATCAGAATTTCCTGTCTTCTCTTGCAGCTTTTAAACTAAAACTACTAAGTTAAGAAGTTAGGGTTGAGTTGTTGATTACCTGATGGCCTGTTTGCTCACTCCCCTTATTTTTTTGAGTGAACAGTATTTTGGGTTTCTTTTTCAAGAACACAAGCTTTGCAAATACATAAGTTCCTGTTGTAGTTTATTCTCTGTCTGTGTATGGTGAAATTCATTGCTATTCTTATTTCAGCAGGTTCCAGGGAATAAGAATTTTCTCTGTGTTCTGTGAAAATTTAGATTTTCTAAACACACTTTATTAAGTGTGTTTTGCATGTATTCATCTCCTTAGTTCAACCAACCTTTCTGACAGGAAGGATTAATACTTCTGGAGAGCTGTACTCCTCTTATCTGTCCTTGCCTTTAAGCTTGTGAGGAAAAGGGCTTCAAAATTTTCCAAGTTTTATCTTGTTTTGGGTGAATTAAACTGCAGGCAGAGCTGTGCTCTGGAGAGGTGGCCAACAGCTGCCTGGGTGTGCATTTACCTAAGCTTTAATTATGTGGTTTTTGTGCTTCAGATAATTTAATTATGTGGATTTTGTGCACAAGATATTTGTGCTTCAGAACAAATTATCAGATGTTCTTTCAGAAGAAAAGATAAAAATTACTGTCCTTGGGGCATAATTTTTGAGTGTTGGCTCATTGCTCAGAGATTTTTGGCTGAGTCCAGGAGTTTTGTTCCTCTACCAGGGGACTTCCTTACTGAATTCTTCAAGCTTTGCCGGCGGAAGGAGTCGACAGATGAGATACTTGGAAGGTCTGCATTTGATGAGGAAGGAAAAGGTAAAACTAAAGTCCAGGTGATTTGTGTTACTTGTATTTAATAGTTTTGTGTTAGTTTATCTTCCTTGTAGCCTTATCTTGGCTGGTATTTATAACTCTGACATTCTCTGTAATACTCCTGGGAATTTTCTGGCCAGGGCTTCATGGTGAAATTTCTCATAAATTCTAGACTAGTTTAGCTCCCAGAGTCTCAGAGGGACAATTGCCTCTGTTATGGTTGTGGCTGTTTCTTTTTACAAGAATATAAAAGCTTAAAATTTGACTAGAATGTACAAGAGTTGGTTATAGGACACATCAGATTTTTCTGTATAGTTTTATGTATTTTTGCTTTTACCATTCTTTCTCCTTTTTGTTGTACTCTAGTACATGTCAACAGCCAGTTTAATGAGTCTTTAATCTGTTTGAAAGACTCTGCTCTCATCCTCTCCGTTTTAAGGAAAAAAGAAAATTAAAACTTCCCAAATTATCTGACCAGCAAGTCAGGCTTTATCCCAACTGTATAAATACTGCCATCTTTTTGATGTCTCTGTCCCTCTCTTTGGGTTTGTTTTTTTTTGCTGTATATAGTGAAAATTCCCTTCCTTCATGCTGCTTGTCACCTGTTCTTCCCTCCAAATATCAATATAACTTTCCTTGGTTATACTTGATCTTAGTTTTGAAGGAGCTTGCTAGTGAGCTTAGAAAGGTGTTGGACTGAGGAGGGTGTGTATTACTCCTAGTGCTTGACATACAGTTCCTTTAGCCCTTCTTAGCTCTGGGCTTGCAAAGATGAACTTTTTCAGTCTGCTGCTCATTATTCACTTAAATTTGTCAGCTCTCCTTATAACAACATTAATTCAGTTTATTGTAAGAGACATTCTAGAGTTTACCAGCAGCAGCTCTGAAAAAAATCCAGTCTTTTGGTTTGAGAAGTTTACCTGAGGACTCTAAAACAGAATTGTGCTTACACTCTGTGAGGCCAGTGATTAATACAGGATTTATTTAATATTTATCTAGAGCTTTAGCATATGCTGGAGCAGTCTTTGTTACCTGCAGTGTGTTTATTGGTATGTATAAACAAGGTTTAAATAGTGAGTCTTGAGCAGGCTTTTGGCATGTTACTCTGTTGGTAACTCTGCAGTAGCAGTGCTGCTACAGCAGGCACTACCTGCAGCCAACTCAGTCTAGACTTTATTTGGTGAATTAAATCAAGGACAGTCTGTGACTCATCTGTGACCTCCTTCTGCTGCTTGTATTTGCTAAGAGCAGTGAATGCCAGGCATGGAACCTGGCAGCAGAGGTGTAGCTCTGGTTCACAAGGGGCTAAATATCAATACAAGATAAATAGGCTGATTAACACAGGTGAACTCTTGAAGAGACATGTTGTAGTGTGTGGGGTTTTATTTTATTTTGTTCTGATTGTTTTTATTTTATTTGCCAGAGGTTGCTGATATCACCCACGCGCTGTCGAAGCTCACGGAGCCAGCACCAGTCCCCATCCCCAAATTATCAGTCACAAATATGGTTCACAGTGCCAAGAAGAAGATCCGCAAGCACAGAGGTGTGGATGAGTCTCCTCTGAACAATGATGTGCTCAACACCATTCTCCTGGTGAGTGAGCTGTCCCTGCACATGGATTCAGAGAGCACATGGACTTCATACACTGATGCATTTGCTTTAGAGCCTATGGCAGATTTAAAGATATCTGATGTCAGTTTGAATTGCATTTATCAGCTTCTGGGAACAGCCCAAGTTGATACAAGTCTGTGTATTATAAGTGGGCTAAACCTGATCTCTGAAGTCTGCTAACAATTTTAATTACAGGGATTGCTGGTATGAAGCCAGCAGTAGCTTTATGGAGAAAGTGGGAAAGGCAGGAAAACCATACTGATGGAAGGTTTAATTTTTTTTTCTTCAAGTTCTTATTTCCTGATGCTGCTGACAAACTTGCAGATGTATTTGAAAGCAGAGCCAGCACTTCAGCAGGAAACAATCCTCCTCCAGAGAATGAAGATTATGTAAGTTTTGTTGAGTGGCACAAGATAGAAAGCAATTTTGAGTGTGTGTTTATATAGACTTCGCTGTGCTTGCCCTATATCTTGTAACACTTAGCTTTTGGAAAGATGAATTTGCCTTTGTGGAATATCTGGGTAGAAATAGTGATGATTTCTGTTTCCTTTTAATTCCTTTTTTCTTCCAAAGACTGTAGTTATTGGTATCTTCTAAGTTGAAGAGTTGCTTATTTACACTTACAAACAGGAAAGAGATCACGTGGTTTTGGAAAACAACGCCATTGTTTCTGTATTTCTTGCTTTCTTTTATTTCTTTCCTAGAATCTCTTCAGCCAGTTTAAATCTGCTCCATCTGACAGTCTGACATACAAATTAGCTTTATGTCTTTGTATGATAAACTTCTACCATGGAGGAGTTAAAGGAGTGGCACACCTTTGGCAAGAGTTTGTGCTGGAAATGCGTTACAGATGGGAGAACAACTACCTTATTCCAGGGTGAGACTTCTTGTTGCTCCTTGGTCATAGAAAATGTTCTTTGTTCCAGGAGCTGAGTGGGGTCACTGTGACTTTGAAACATATAGCTTTGGGGTTTTTTTAGTTGCAAATGCTATCTCTGTTTTTATTACCCTACTTCCTTAATGCAAGAAAGGGCAGGGAGTGAGGACAAGCATCTGTGCCCTACCTTGAAAACTTCAGGATGCCTGGGGAAGCTCAGCTTAGACATTCACTTCACTGTGTGAATGAGGGTGAGGAAAAAAATCTTACTGTGGTGTAGTTTCACCTCTCTTCTAAGGGAGCTGTTCCATTGCTGGTGCAATGGCCTTTTCAGGTATTCCAGCCCTTCCAGGTTCTGTCTGCTGCAGCAGAGCTTGGGGCAGACCAAACCAGGGGCTCTCTCAAGATGAGGGAGAGCAATAACATACCCTGCTTTTAGGGTCGTGGTGTTTTGGTTGGAGTTTGGGGTTTTTTGTTGATGTGACAGACTGGTTATTTAGTCACTAGTTTGTACTTTGAAATGCTTACACTAGCAGATAAAATAGAAGCTGAAATGTATAGCAATGACTCCACTGTATCATTGCACTTCTAAAAGTACAGTCAAAGATGCTTAATTCCTGTTTGAAAGCAGTTATCTTTTCAACTTCCAACTGGAAAACTGACCTCCAAGAATGCAGAGTGTTTCACACTAGTGTGAATGATCTCTGAGCTCCTGAAATGATCTCTGGGAAATACATGTAATTTAAATTCTGGGCTTGTCTACTGAGACAATAGAAGAGCTGTGGAATTTAAATGGTGGGGGTGGGTTCAATGTGGGTGTTTGTCCCTGTTCTAGATTTCATGTGATTTAAGACCACATGTGTATGAAATTGATAATGGTTACATTTCCGCCTTCTGTTAGATTAGCTAATGGCTCTCCAGATCTGAGATGTTGTTTACTGCACCAGAAGCTTCAGGTAAATATCCCAAATCTAAGAATGATTTTTCTCCTAAGGAAACTGTCAAAATTATAGCAATGATTAGCTAAATATGTAGTTTTTGTAGATTTAGTTGTGCTTGTGTTTTTTGGGTGTGGAATTCATTTCTTGAGAAAAATTTGGTTACAGCAACAAGTTCAGTGGAATTGTTATCTTTTAGAACTGTAAGATCTTTTCAGTGGCTCTACAAGTTTTTCTGTATGATTGTCTTCATAAGGGAAATAATTGCTGAACAATTTTTGTTTTGTTCCTTTAACTTGTTGAATTAGATGCTAAATTGTTGCATTGAAAGGAAGAAAGCAAGAGATGAGGGGAAAAGGGGGAGCATGTCTGATCGTTCACCTGGTGGTGCTTCTGGTGATGCTGCCAAAGGAGGAGACCACTCTGGAGAGAACCCTGACAAGGAAAAGGAATTTGGCAAGTCTTGGGAATCTTGGAGTGACAGCGAAGAGGAATTTTTTGAATGTCTCAGTGACACAGAAGATCTTAAAGGAAATGGACAGGAAAATGGCAAGAAAGGAGCAAAAGAGTCTGTAAACTTAAAACCAGAAGGTCGTTTGCACCCACATGGAAAACTGATGCTGCTGCATCCTGGAGAGCCTCTCTACGTTCCCATAACACAGGTGAGGGAGCAGGAGCTGAGCCACATGTGCAGTGGAACACACAGAATGTGCCTCATACCTGGGATTGTGAAACTGCAAACAGTTTGCAGGTTACAGCCTTGTCTCTTGTTAAAATTGCTGAGTTTTTTTGACCTAATACCTTGTTTTTAATCTTTAAAACTTAATGAGGCTGCTAATCTCACTTGTTCTTTGTTTTATTTGAGAGTGAGTGTCTGTAGCAAACTTCACTCCAAACAATACAATGCTGAGTTTTTTGACCTAATACCTTTTTAATCTGTAAAACTAAATCTGCTAATCTCACTTGTTCTTTGTTTTATTTGAGCGTGAGTGTCTGTAGCAAACTTCACTCCAAACAATACATTTAAACGAGAATTACACTTCCTTGCCTACCTAAATTTGGGGATTTTTTATTTCCAGTTCTTGAGGCATCTTCCATCCCCTCCTTACTTTCTTTCCTAAGAAATAGGAGCTGCTGTGGTCCTTGCACCAGAGATTTCTGCCTGACTTCGCACATCAGATTTGCTGCTGTATTTGGTTTTTTCATAATTTCTCAGCTCATAAAGGCCATAGTCATCAGGTTTGGTGCCATCCTTTACAGCAGGTTTATCATCAAACAACTAGAAATGTTACCTGACATCAAGAGGCTTTCCTGCAGAGTGACCAGGGATGGAATAGGAAGTGGTGCTGTCACAGAAAGTAGTTGGAAATCAGCCATGCATGAAGAATACAGTGGTTTTTATTCCCCTGAGAGAAATTGTTGCTTTGCTTGGGTAAAACATATGAGCAGAGAGTAGTCAGGCAAAATGTTCTCAACTAATTATATGCTGACAGTATCAACAGCAAAAATTCTGCATTGCTTTGAGTAGATCTTCATCCATCTCAGCAAAATTGTACCAGTCAAACATTTCCAGGATTTCATTAGGATTTTGGCATTTTAGTAATTTATCCTTGCATTGGTACATCATTCCCGGGTTATTTTCTGTTTAGTTTCTTTGTTAGATGCACAACTTGAGTCTGAACTGTTTAAGCAGTAGAAAGCTGTGCTAATTTCCTCTGAGTACAAAGGAAACAGAGTGAGAAGGGGTGAGAAGGAGCTTCTTGCTTCTCCTCCCATGCCCCGGGCTGACTCCAGGAGGGGCTGTGAGTAACCCCGTGTGTTTCCCTGTCCCAGGAGCCAGCCCCCATGACTGAAGACCTGCTGGAGGAGCAGTCGGAGGTGCTGGCGAAGCTGGGCACGTCTGCGGAGGGCGCTCACCTGCGGGCGCGCATGCAGAGCGCTTGCCTGCTCTCCGACATGGAGTCCTTCAAGGTAGCACTGCTGTCAAATTACATTGCTTTCTTAATCAAACTGATCCTCTTGCTTGTGTTGGACAGTTCTGAAGGTTTCTAAGTTTTTTTTCCTCCACAAAACAGTTTCCAGTTAGTTTCAAGTTGAAGATAAAAACCTATTGGGAAAATTCTTGGCACATTTCAAAATCTAAGAGGATGTGATCTGTTACACTGTAACATCCCAGTAAATTTACACAATGTCTGTGGGAAGGGGAAAAACACATCAAACATACAGTTGATCAGTTGTGAATTAAAACAGACATTCATCAGGTTGGGACTGGACTAACTGTGGTTTTGGGTTTCATTTCCTGTCTGAGCTCTGCAGAGGGAGCTAAGAGCACATCCACTGCTGTCATCATAGGAGCTCAACACTAAAAAGATTGGAAATTCTGTAATGAAATAGCCATATATATCTTTTTAATTATTGCAGTCTTTGTGGTAAAAGGATATAATGTGCTGTACAGTTAGAGTATTTATAATATACCAGTAATCAGTTTATTAACTGTGACTCATGGCATACTAGATATATGTAGAAGTTTTATTTATATGATGCAAGTAATCTAAAATCTCAAAGTAAAAAACAGAGAACTATAATTGGAAGCACAAATACACTCTTCATAGGTACATCAAACCTAAAACTGAGATTCCTTTCATGTTCTGGATCTATAGATGTAGTTAATTGTGGTGATATTGCATCTATGATAAATGAAGTTATTTTTGTTTGGGGAAGATATTTTTTTAAGTTCCTTTTGGAAAGAGGAAGAAATAGTGACTTTTGTCACTGGAGTGTTAAAAGATGGAAAGTCAGTGCTGAAAGCATACTTAGAAGCCCACTGATTCTGTTAGTCTTTAATGGGATAAGCTTAGTGAAAATTCCTATTTATTGCATGTGGCAGGTGCCAGGTGGGATCTTAACAGCATAATTTTGAGCTTGCCTGAAATAATTGATGAATGTAATGAATGTACCTGTGGGTGGTGAGAAGGTGATTTTTTTTGCTGCTGATGTGGGTTTTACCCCTAGCCATTGTCTTGATTTATGCTTTATTCCCTCTGTCCTGGTGTAGAGTTTGTTGGCTGTGGACAAAAGAATTTCCTGAGTTTTGTCTCTTACTCTGCTCTCTACCCACTAAACCACACTGCCCTCCTACCCAGGCTGTCATGTTTTTGTAGGATTTTTCAGGAACAAATTTTCTGTCCTGTCTTCCCTGCAGGCAGCTAATCCTGGCTGTTGTCTGGAGGATTTTGTGAGGTGGTACTCACCTCGGGACTACATCGAGGAGGAAGTGATTGATGAGAAGGGGAATAAAGTCATTAGGGGCGAGCTGAGTGCCCGGATGAAGATTCCCAGCAACATGTGGGTGGAGGCCTGGGAGACGGCAAAGCCAGTCCCAGCACGGAGGCAGAAGAGGCTTTTTGATGACACCAGGGAGGCTGAGAAGGTGAAAGCTCTGGGGCTGGTGCCAGTCTGGGCTCCCTGCAGCCCTTCCTTCCTCCCCCTGCAGCATTTAAACACTGACAGGCCCTTGCACTGTGTCCTTGGAGTTACTGAACTGTTTAGTGTGTGCCTTAGGGTTGGTTGGAAATTCCTGCTGCTGTACAGGAGGGTGTTTGAAGTACCTAAAAGTATGCAATGTTACTTAGGTATTTCTTTAAATTATTAGTAAATAAACCAGATTTTTACCTGCATATGTGTTGGGAACATTTTAGTTTCCTAACACAGTTTAGTTTTATTCTAACCTATTGGGAGCATTAACATAAAACTGCCTCTCAAGTCTTACAGTGGTGTTCCATTCTTGGAATTCATCTTTCCAAGGTAATCTCATCTTTGGGAAGTAATTTTGATCACTGAAATATTAAATTTTCTGATGTTGCAGGTGCTTCATTACCTTGCAGTTCAGAAGCCAGCTGACCTTGCAAGGCATCTCCTGCCTTGCATCATCCATGCAGCTGTACTCAAGGTAAAGGAGGAAGGTAAATAATGTTTAATAAATTATTAAGATATTTAAGGGGGAACACTGATGCAGTCAGTAATTACAACTTTGTTTCTTTCCATATAATAGAAGCAGTAGAAGATATATCTTCAGTTAAGAAGATTATTAAGCAGATAATATCCCATTCCAGCAAAGTGCTACGGTTTCCCAGTCCAGAGGACAAGAAGTTGGAAGTAAGGCTTTTGTAGTGGCTGGAGCTGAAAACCTGATTGGCTTTTGCACTGTTCATGGCAATGTTAAAAGAACATCTTTTTAATTTTCCCTTTTATTAAACTCCTGTAGGAAATCATCGCTCAGATTATGAGTGTGGAAGCCATCATTGCCAGGGCAAGGTCTCTCAAAGCAAAATTTGGGGTAGAGAAATGTGAAAATGAAGAGGAGAAAGAAGATCTACAGAGGTGACTTTTGAATTCTTATTTTTCACTGTGTTGTTTTGCTTTTCCTGTGATGCCCTACTTTCAAAACTTAGGACAATGGTGACAATAAAGAAATATTTAGGAATCATATTTGGGTATTCCTGTCACTAGACTGTCTAGAAATTATGTGTCTGGGTACCCTCAGTGCTCCTCCAATTAAGCATCTCTTTGGAGACATTTGATCCAGGTTTTTTTAATAGAATTTGTTTTGTCTTGACAGTACTGGGGACTAACTTTTTTTTGTGTATATGAAGTGTATTTTTGATGAACTCTGTTACCATACCTAAAATTAGGACTAGAAATTTAGTATTTTTTATAAATATTATGGAATGAAATAGCCCCTCCACAGTTGTTTTCTTATTCTTGTCTCCTTGCTGGTGTGAAACATCGCTGAGCAGCTCTGAATGGAAAGTGACAAGGAATGTTCCCTTGCATCACTACCTGCTGTCAGGTTATTTACTTGCTGCTCAAAATGACTAATATGTTATAAAACCCACGTTAACTTCTTGCTGCTGTGCTGGGAGGGAGAGATGACATTTGTGCAGTACATGTTGGGAGTTCAGAGATGTGCTGTCTGACCAAAGCAATGTCTGTGTGCTAAGGAAAATTGGCACATTGTGAATACTTCTGCATGGCAAACACCATGGAGGCTTTCCTGTTGATTTTATACATCTGCTTTAGGAGCCTGGGTTTCATTCTTAGGTATACGAGAGGAGATTTTTTTCCTTAAACTTTTAGAATAGAGAAGCAAGAGAATCTGCTAGTTCTCACCCTGAGCAAATGATGCTTGGTGAAGGCCTTGGCACAGGAAACAGCTTGTTTAGATCAGCACACTGGATCTGGCCAAGGATTAACCATTCCTTTTTCCTTTTCAATCATTTGTTCCATCAGATTTGTAAACAGTCTCCTGGAGCAGCCAGAGGTGTCAGTTGTTGGTGCAGGAAGAGGACCTGCTGGCAGCATCATTCACAAGCTGTTTGTGAATGCTCAGAGGGTAAGAGAGCTCTGGGTTGTGCTGCAGACACTTCTGCTTTAACCAGAATGAGCCAATGAGTTACCACATGGTGCCAGTGTATTTGTCTGCATATCTGCATGTATTGTCATGTGTGTGCTTGAGGTGTTTTCTGTGATGTTCAACATGATTTTGGCTGTAACAGAACCTTGCAAGACCAAAGAAGACTGAGTGAGCTGGGATGTTAAACAGTTGAAGCCAGCTGGGTAGACAGAGGTGTCAGTAATGCTTTATGTACTGCCAATAGTAACATCAGTAATGCTATTAAGGCAAGACAAATTTCTGCCTTATCACAACAAGGTTAAGTGTTGATTGTTTCACAGAGGAATGTAGAGAAACAGATCATAATATTAGGTATTTTAGAAGCAGTAACTTCTTAAACTGAGGCTTATGCTTGGAATACTTGAGATTTTTTCTGTGGAAACCAGCATGCTTAGGAAGTTTCAGTTCTTTTTCAGTCCCTGCATTCAGTTTACCTATTGCCAGTGTTGCATTTGTTTTCTGGAGACCCTTCCCTTGCTGATATTGATACAAATGTTGCCTTTTTCTCTTAAGCAGTCTTTGGAATAATCAGTCTGAAAGTAATGATTTCCAAACCTTATGGACTGCAGTCAGCCTGCAGTTTCTATCAGAATTACACCTCTTCATAGCATCAGATTTTCTAACTCAAATTTAACTACAGTGGTAATAACAAGGTAGCAGCCTGAAATCCCATTTGGAAATAATTGCTGGAAAAATGTTGTGATTGGGTGTTAAACACTTTAAAGGGATCAATGCTTTTGTAATAATCTGTGTTTTGCAACTCGGCATAAAAAGGACCATTCTGAAAACAGACCATGGTTATTCTGAGGAATGAAAATCAGGACACTTCTTTTATTCTTCCAGTCTCTAAGGAAATTGTGTTTCCAAACCTGAAGCTGCTAAACAGCCACCCTTACCTTTTAAAAGGCCAAGATCTGTGCCCTGTAAGTGATGCACACATACGCACTTGCCTCTTTAAGAGAGGCAGTGGGTTTTCAAATCTAAGTTTTTACCCTTAGGATGTGTGCAAATTTCTGTGGTTGTGTTTTGAAACACCACTAACTAAAGCAGGGTTACAGGTATTTCCCACCAGTAGCTGGTCAGTGTTAATTAAGGTTTCTTAGTGGGACAGGAACCAACTTGCTACAAGCCCCACATTGTGTTTAACCTGCCATAGAAGTGAAATGAGTTCCTTGTTCGTTACCTTTTGAACCTGGACTCTTCTCTGAGCTGTGTATAATGTGTTCTGTTCTTGAGTTTTCTCAGGAAAATTCTGATAGCCAGTGCATGTTCTTGGAGTGCATGATGTCTCTTAAACCTACAGTCTCCTCCTAACCTCTTGTAAGTCACCTCTGACTTTTGTTTCTGTCTTTCATCACTGGTTCTTTTCTCATCCCTTTCCAAGCTGACTGAATCTTCTGATGAGGTAACCGACTTTGTCCCTCCTTTCCCTCTCATCTTCTCTGCATAGACTGAACTTTCTGGTGGATATAGTGCAGCAGCCAGATTTAGTTTGTACTGGTGTTCACATGTCAAGCATAAAAGTAACGTTTTGTTTCCAGAATGGTTTTTCTGCATTCACACTTTATTTTCAGAGCCTAATAATGCATAGTGAAAAGAGAGACATGTTTAAAAAAAAGCCTCTCAAAAAAACCACACCAAACAAAAAAACTTTTATTCAAGTGAGTATTGATGTTTTCTGATGCTGAAATATATGGCCATGCCTTTACATCCTTTGTTGCCACCACTGTTTGTTTGTTGATGTTTTGGAGGGAGGTGGTGATGAACAATTAGCTGGATGCTGCATTCCCAACACTAGTGCTTCCTGAAGATATGCAACTTTCTGGACATAGATATTTGGGAAAGAAGCAGAGTAGCTGTGTAAAGTGTAGCACAGGGAAGATCCTCTCTGTTGGTTTCCTCAAGCTGTTCTTGTGGGAACACGTGGCACTTGTCCATGGTAGGTTCTGTGGCACAGCCTGCAGAGCCAAGCAGGGCTGGGTCCCCCTGCTCCTGGGAGAGGGCTGGGAGCAGGGGCAGCAGCAAGGGACCACAAGGAGCAGCCTGTGGCTTCTGCCACACCTCGGTGATAGTGCCCGTGTGGAGTTGTACATGCTTGAATTAGGAAGGACCCTACTAGGGTATTGTTGGGTGTGTGTGTATCCATAGGTATATGTAATCAGGGAATGTTTATGGGGCATGCCAGCCCTTCTTCCAGTATTCAGGTGTCAGGGTTATGGCTGCCTGGCTCTGAGACAATGAGCAGCCTTTGGGATTGTGCAGAGGGGCATTTCAGCAAGGCTCTCTGGCCATGAAAAGCCCATCCTGCAGTGGTGGTGGAAGTCTGAAAGGCAGGTGACTGTCACGACTGCAGTAAGGGCACTAATGATTTTGAAGCGGAGGCTGCCTTGGCCTCCTGTAGCTGCAGGGAGCTGAGGAGAGCACCCTGTCTGAGAAAGGGCCATTTCCTCCAGTCACAACCCTTGCTTCACACTGCCACATCAGAACTTCAGCTGGGCAGAGCTTCACCATCCGCACGAGGGTTCTTCCATCTGGTTACGTTCGCTTTATTTCCTAGCATCCCATTAGTGCTTTGCTCTGTGTACACATAAAGCCTCTAGCTGTGTTCCCCCTTTCTAATCTTCCTCTGAGAGCAGCTTTCCGAGTCCCGGTGTTAGGCAGCAGCCTGCCCTGTCACTGTGCTCTGTCGCAGGTCCCCGCCGTGCCGCCGCTGGAGGAGGAGCTGCGGCGCTCGGGCTCGCAGGAGGAGCGCAGGCAGGGGCTGCAGTCGGAGTTCCCCCCGCCCACGGGCCGGGAGGTGATCCTGCGCACCTCGGTGCCCCGGCCCGCCCCGTACTCCAAGGCGCTGCCGCAGCGCATGTACAGCGTGCTGACCCGCGAGGATTTCCGGCTGGCGGGGGCCTTCTCGGCCGACACCACCTTCTTCTGAGCCGGCCGGGACGCACTGTGCGGCGGGCGGCGCTGCACGGGACCGGCGGGCGCTGCAGCCGAGCGCGGCTTCGGCAGCTGGGATGGGCCGCCTCGAGAGGTGGCTGGAGCAACTCATCTCCGAGGTTTGGAATGGCTTCAGGAGTGGTTTCAAACTCTCTGTCCAAAGGGAGCGTATTTTCCTTTCCCTGCGTTAGCTTAATTACGGACCTGAATGGGCTGTGTGCAAATATTCATGTTGAAATTAATGCAGTATGTGCTGCTTCACACTTCAGGATCAGACTTTATCAAGTGATGTTAGTCTACTTAAATTGATATATATATAAACATTAAGTAATTTATATTTATTACTAATCATAATCACAGAGCCCAGTATTTTTTGGTTAATCACTGTTTCAAGTGCTTCTGAAATATCCTTATTTTTATTTAAAGTGTACAGTTCATACTCTAGTTTGTGCTAAACTCTCCTGGTTGTCCAGATCTCTTCACTTCTCCCAGACAGAACTAAGTGGACAGTGAGTCTGACTGACAGCCTGCAGTGGATCACTGAGGGGTTGGGATATTTTGTATCCTTCCCTTGGTGCAAGGGCCAAAGCTGGATGGAAATGACACCCCCGAGGTGTTTCACTGTGAGCAACTCACTGGTATTTACCCAGGCTATTTGTCTGCACTCCCTGTCATCGATGGGAGAGGAGGGGACAGCTCTGTCACCTCTGGCCCCTCAGCCCACCCGTGCCAATGTTGCTTTTCAGTGACCTTCATCTGTTTGAGTGAGAATCAGCAGATCAGCATTACTTTACAAATGTACAAACAGCTGCAGTATTGTGGACATTGCTCAATAAATATGAACGTACTGTTGGCTCTCAGTATTCCCATGCTTTTCCATGCCCTTCTTGCATGCTCTGATCCAGGAAGGACATTGTGACTACAGTGAGTACAGAGAGCTGAGTTCTGCTTTTAATAGCAGGATCCCAGGTGTTACCCTAAAACTTCTTTGAGGGGGCAGGGATCAGAGTATTTTTTCCTCACGTAAAGTTCTATGAAGCAGAAATACATTTTTCAGGATGAAGAAGAGTTAAGAAGGTAAAATCTTGTCACAGACCTTGTTTTCCAGGCTGTTTGTGTGTTCCCTCAGACATTGGGGTAAGTAGGATAAAGACCTGTAGCTGTTCTTCAGCTGTGTGGCTTCTTTATAATTGCTTAGGCCAAACAATTCCTGATTTACTGGTAAGTAAAATTTAGGTTAAGCTTCTTCTCCAATACTTTTGGTTTCCTCCTCTCTAATGAAATATTACACTGCAGTGTGGCCTCTTGTAAAGGCTGCAGAAACTTGAAGGACTCTCACACTTGGTCACAGGTTATTCCTACTTGGTCATTTGGAGTGCTGGAGAGGTGATTCCTTTATCAAACTCAGACACCACAATCATCAACACAGCTAAAGGCCTGTTAGTTTGACTGTAGAAAATGGTGCACTCATGCAACTACCTTGTCTTAAACAGTCTTTTTCTCTGTTCAAGAGTTATAACTTTAAAGATTTTTCTCAGAAGGATAACTCAGCTTATTTTAAGTAGCTGTAGTTGGAATTTCAGGCTTGCACTGTGAGATGATGTGTTGTGCACAGCTCTGCTGTATGAGCTTACAGTTCACCATTCGGGGGTAGGAGACACAGAGCATTAAAAAAAATCATCAGGAGAAAGAACCGTATTTATTTAAAGTAACTGTAAAGCAAGCCAGGTAAGCAGTCCAAAATTACCAGTATCTCTGCAATCTCATTAAGGAGAATTTGACTGTAGCATTTCCCAGAAACGACCTTTGATGAGATAATTGCTAATATTTAATATTTCCTATCCTGAGTAACATTTCAATACAAGCTGGTTTAAATAAAACCAGAATTCAACTGACATCAATTCTAAATGCCAAAATCCTGTAAGTCAGGCCCATGCCAGGAGTTAGCCTTCTGTGGGTGAGCAGCACTAGAGGAAACAAATAATTTGTGCTAGTTTTTGTCATAATCACTGTATTTTACTCCGTGGTTTTGGTGTGTGAGCAACAAAAAGAATTGAAACTAAGACACCTTCTAGGTCCATGAAGTTCCCAATACAATTGAACCCAGTAATACCACCAGCAGGTTCCACAGAACTTCCTTAAATTCTTGCAGCCCTAACTACCCTGCAAGAAGAAACCATAATGCTTCAAAATGGCATTAAAGTTATACACAGGAATTTAGCTTTAAAACAGGGCCATTAAAAAACATGATGATCAAGTACTTTGGATGTTACAGATAATTTCTTTGGTTTAATTCCTTATTTTCTTCTGTCTACCAACAGCATGATAACAGCAATTTCTGTAAAATCAGTGCAAGAGGAAAACACTAACTATATTGGTTTCGTAGTCACAATGTACCTGAATGTATGTGCATTTTACTTCTTCACAAAAAATTTGGTGATGTCACAGGCATACTTTGTAGCTAAAGACCTTCTCTTCAGCTGGCTTCTTTCCTTGGCCTGTTTTGCAGTTCTCTGCAAAAGAGAGAGACAGGTTGGTTCAGTATTGATACTTGGAAACATGTTCTGCAGACAGCATTAGCCCACAGTTAAACTCCAGTCTGTCTCTGCAGTAGACAGCATGATGAAATGCAAATGTTTATTAAGGCAAAATTTCCCCAAATCCAGAGGGAATTGTCGTATTGTAATAGTTTAATGCTGCCTTTCCACCTTGGCTGTGTGGGAGGGAGAGGCTGTGAGCACTGGGGTTCTGGACAGGGCTGAGGAGGAGCCTAAGTGCAGTTTCCCCCTGCTGTTGCCTGCGAGAGGAGCAGGATTCCTGGCTCCACACACTGACCTCCCTGTGGCAGGCTGTGCACAGGGTCTGAAGGTTCTCCAGGGAGCACTGTCCTCCTCCGCTGTACACGGGCTGGATGTGGTCCACCTGCCAGAACTGCCCCTCCGCCGGGCTCCTGATCATCTCATTCAGCTGCAGCACACAAAGGACATGGCAGGGGTGAGACACTCCTCAACTACATGGACATCCTACTGTAGGAACAAAGAAATTCTGGGAAGTAGCTAGCCATAGTTCTCATCAAGATAAAGAAAGCCAGCCTTGACATTTTTTAGTTACTCCCACTGGACAGGCAACAACTCTTAAGAAGTTGGCATGTTTTCAGCCAGCCCTGGCTGAACGTGTACCTCCCTACAGAATCAGAGCTCTGATGCCTGTGCCATTTAGAGGTGTTACAAGACAATGGGATTTAGTTAATTTGTTTTTAAGGACTTGTTTTTTCTTGTTCTGCTGTTGGTGCTAGGTTCCCTTTCTATCTTAAATCTTTAAGAACATTTTTGGCTGTCTCTGAACTCTCCATACACAGACCAGCTGTTACTGCTGAAACCCCAGAACCATCACCTGCCCAAGGGGAAGGTGAGACATCCAAGAGCTCTCCAGAAGCTGCTTCCTCTGGCTCCTGGGCGCATCCCTGACGCTGAGGTAAAGCTCCTGGGCGTTGTGCTGGCAGCACTGGCACACGCCGTGCTCGATCTGGAACACCTTGGAGCGCAGGTAGCTCTGGCTGGAGCGGATGGAGAAGTCCTCCTGGCAGGCGTGGCAGCAGAAGCGCGTGTCCCAGGCCGGGCAGCCCGGCGGGGGCTCAGCTGTTGGCTGCTGGCAGCTCAGACACAGCGGGGTCCCCTGGTTGTCCAGGGCCTGCAGATACCCTTTGCACAGGGATGAGCCTCCAGCATCAGTCTGCCCTAGAGGAAGGGCTGAGGGATCATTTTCAGTTTCTGGAAGCAATCTGATGGCAGAGAACAAAGTACAGCTCCGGATAAATGATGTGTTCAGCAGCCCGGTTCATGGGGGGTTTATGCACTGTGTATTTCAATTAGGTATCTTTTATGTTCTGAAAAGTCTTTATGTTCTGAAAACTTTTAGCTGAAATAATACCTTGCTCAGATTGATACCTGCACAGTGCAAAGCCTTTACTTGCTTTACATTTCCATTTAAACAAAATTTGGCAGTATAACAAGGCAGATTTTTCTTCTGCACATCTTACTACACTCAATTATTAGCGGAAATAATGCTGTATTTATAAAGACATAGTGATTTCTATCAGGCATGTACACATACAAAAGCAAAATGTTTCAGCCCCCTCTTTAACAGAAGTAATAAAGTCAAAGGAAAGATCCTAGTTTCTCTTTACAATCTCCATGGCTGCCTAT
Source organism: Onychostruthus taczanowskii (assembly GCF_017590055.1). Lineage (NCBI taxonomy): Eukaryota > Metazoa > Chordata > Aves > Passeriformes > Passeridae > Onychostruthus > Onychostruthus taczanowskii. Next base: position 11,686,155 of record NW_024496526.1, read on the forward strand.
GAATTTCCTACTCAAAACAAAGTAGGATACACAGTGCTTGTTTAGGAAAATTTTACATGGCCAATTTCTGTTTGGAATTTTCACTTCCTTGTTCCCATTTTTTTTTTTAATTCTTAGGCAAATTTGGTGTCCTCAATTTGATGTTGACCTCACAGGAGGGCTGAGCTAACATTCTTTTCTCTAACTGAATCACATAACTATTCTCTTGTTTTATGTTAGTCAGACTCAGTTAATTAGCAGCTCTGTCAGCAGACAACAGATGAAATCTGAATTGTTAAAAGCATAAAACAGCTCATTAGCACTACAGCAAGTTTCTTACCTAACTACTGTACTTCAGCAAAGCAGACACTCATAGCAAATAGTTTTACTACCATTAAAAATGTGGCAAAAGAACTTAATCATCCTATTGCATTAATAAACCTACTTTGTGGATGGTTTAGGAGAAGCACCTTTGTCCAGAGAAGCCCCCGTTTCTTTGGAGATGAGGCGAACGCTGCCCCCGCTGCTGCTGGCCTTGAAGAGAGAGGCTGCTGCCACATCCTCCCTGGTCACATACCTGAGAGGGACAAACCCTGTCAGCAAAGGGAGCAGTCTCCCTAGAGGAACAGCACTCTGGGCTGCAGCAAGATTGGTACAGCACATTCTCTTCACACATTCCTCATTTTCTGGATGAGAAACGAAGAAAGTTTGGGAAAACATGCTTTATATACTTCCATATTAAATACCCTTTTCTAAAAGTGAATTCTAATCAGTGGACAGGTAACTTGGTTTGTAGTGACTGCAATTTGATACTGCCTGACAGTGAAACCTGACAGGCATTTTGTTTCAGTTAGGTGATGTCTCAGTAACACTGGATAATCCAGAAAGCTTTACAAGATCTAGAGGACTCCTTGCTCCGTTACTTGTGTTTGATCTCCCCACTTTGTTTTCATGTGAAACCCTGTAAAACACAACTGCTCTAAGTTAAAATTGTTTCACAGAAACCACTATTAGACAACTTCTTTTGTGGACATCTCTGATCTGAACATCTGTCAAACCCTACACCCCACCCTCCAAGGTTGCTGTAGGTCCTGGCAGGTTTTCTAACACCATTCACTGATTTTTCCTATATTTCATGGAAGGACACAATCAGGCAAGAGGTTAACAAACACTTACTACCCTCTGCTTATTATACTACTGGAATTACAAACTATTTATTTATTTCATTCTTACCTATAGCCAAAATAGAGTCACACCCTGAGGAATTTAACAGTAGGGATTGAGGGGAATAAGAAGGTTTTAGATGGTTTGCATGACATGTTCTGTGCAGAGCAATGACATGTCTGTCAAGGAAGACAACATCAGAAAAAGAAAGGGAATCAAAGGTACATTTAGGTTTTAACAAGGATCAAACACCAGCTCTTTTCAGTGGCACTCAGCAAAGAGAAACACAGTTTTGAGAAAGGTCATCCACAGAGAACAGAACTGCTTAAAGAAAAAACAAGAACTGGAAAGGGTTTGAGTTGGCTGTGAATTATGAATAAAACATTATATCACTGATGGCAACTAATGATTTATTTCTGCTTCTAGGTGGGGGAAAACACCCCTTGACCTTCCTTTTCTGTTGTGGCCCTGAGGTCAGGGTTTTTCCTTTAAAAACACCTGGCAAGTTCCAGATGTTGAAGCATGCAGTGCAGCAGAGCCAGAGCAGCTGCTGAACGGGGCACAGAGCTGGGCAGGGAAGGAGACACTTCCAGCAGATTCACCAACATGCCTGGCTGCCTCTGTCACTGTGACAAGCAATCACTGCATGGCCAGTTCAGACTTAGCATCATTCCACTGAAAGCCACATTACATAAATCAAACTTTCTGCAATAATCAGTAGGAGGAATTAAAACCAAACTCCACATACCTCTTTGTGCTGCTGCCCACTGACTGCTTTTTAGACAGCTCCTCTGCAGCATGAATGGGACTGCAGAATAGCTGACCACTTTTTCTGACAATCTTCTGTTTCATTGCTGTTAGATGAGTCCATTCTTTCACAAACCTCAGGATCTGGCAGAGAACATGACAGTCAGCAGCAGGGCAGGCTTTGCACAGAGTTAATTATAGCAAAACAGTGCCATGGATTAGTGCCTTCCATCCTGGCTGGAAGCAGCTCCTACAACCAGACATGGTGCTTTCAAGTAACTCTTCACACCCCCCACCTGTGGAACCCACTCAATAGCTGCTTCACACAACAGCTGGTTCAGTCAGGTATTCCCATTACAAATTCAAATTCCAACCTTGCTGGAGAACCTACAGAAAGAATCAGTTTTATTCCTACATGATGGTTTTCTGTTTGGAAAAATGAAGCAGAAAATATTTCTCATCCAGTTTAAATGTGGATTTCCTTGCTTGAGTACTTGTGTTTGCAGTGTTTTCTCAAACCCCATTATGAATGGATCTTTTTATTCCTCAATTAGCTGAATGTCTCTGGAGCTGTGCCTGCCAGTGCTTTGAAAACTGTTAGTAGACCAAAGGGAGAGTGAGAATGAAGGCCTGCTCAGGCCTGCAGCTCTGATACTATCTACAACATTCTTATTTAGAGTGTGGTTCCATTTCATTCAGAACCTTCAAGAAGTTATTTTCTTGACTTAGGAAAGTTAGCAACTAATCCTGTAAACGAGAAATTAAATGATGCCTGGTTAATTCCTTCTACTGCACTGTGAACAGGAGGCACAATAATTTGCCAGAGCAACAGATTCCATAATTAATATTCACATCAACATCTGTAAGATTGCTTTGATGAAAATGTGCCTATATCCCAAGGCCAGGCAGTATTCTGCATTTATTTTTGTAAAAGTAAGTAGTCTTCTTCTGCATTAAATATTATATTGCTGTGCCAGTAGAACTGTTCTTACCAATGCACGATTTTTTTTGTTGTGGAAAGTCTCTGGTAAATCTTCCCAGTTATCCAGCTGTATGTCCAGTGGAATGAAATTATGATTCAGTGGTTCACCATCCTAGAAAAGCAAACAGTTTTGTTTACAGATGCAGTGTAGCACAATGTAGAAAAGTAATCTGTTTCAAGTGAATTCTCCTCCCTTCCTACTAAATTTAGTTCCTCAAGGTCAAATTTTTCCAGACTTAACAATAAGGCACAGAGATAACAGCAAAAGTGCAAGAAAGATTATTCATATTAATCTACCTAGAAGTAACAAGGCTTAACATTTTAACTTTTAATAGATCTGACTTTTTCCTTGCAGACAGTTCAGAAACACAAACTGCCTTATGTTAAACTGAAATTACAATCCTCTTGATTGAATTCTAAGGGAAATGAATGATTGGAGATAGGAGAATGTCACTTCATTACAATTAAAAAAAGGAATTCTTTAACACTGTTTATCATACTTCTTTTTAATGTCTGAAAAAGTTCTCCATTTAATTTTTAAAGGAGTAAGTTGTCCCAGTGGGTAAATCTAGCCAAGGAACTTACTGATGACTCACAAGCATTCAAGAGAAGGAGTCAAAGCAGAATTCTATGGGGTCTCACCATTCAGCAGATTTTGTGCAGTATCTGGACTATGGGGTCTATGGGGTCTATCTGCTCTATGGGGTCTCACCATTCAGCAGATTTTGTGCAGTATCTGGCACAATGAATCTCTAATCCCAGCAAAACCCAAATTGCCCAAAACCCACCCAAAATGCATCTCTGAATACAACATGTGAAGCTAGGCAGGAGCATACACTGTAAGTACATACAGCAAATTTTCAGATACAAGAGGACTTTTGGACTCTTTTTGACTTCTCCCAGCTGTATCAGCCTCATAGAAATGTCGTATCTCAAAGGCTTGCCCTCAGTTATCTGTGCTGTTCAGTGGCACCTGAACACACTGATTCACTCAGTGAATTGGAAGAAATCTTCCCACTGAACTTTCCTATCACTTGAAAGAAGAAATTGGCAAGTCCTGATCTCCTCTTGAATAATGACCTGGAAAATTCCCAGCTGCTGCTTTCTGTACCCAATCACCACTGGAAATTAATGATAATGGGCTTTATTCAAGAACTTATTAACTTACAAATGGCACTAATGTGGAGCTTTCTGAAAATGTGGCAATATTTTATTTACGTAGTGTGACAGGATTTACTGTCATTTTTTATTTGAATTTTTAATGTTATTCTATTCAAGTTATTTTGTGATAAGACACTAATAATAAAAAGGGAATTTTAAACAACTGTCACTGGAATTTCTAACAGATTATTTAATGTATTAGCCCAGTTCTGTAAGCCAAGTGTTGGAAGTTATTTATCTATGGAATTATTGCTTAATTCCATTGAGAAAAAGAACTAGAAGGATAAACTACCTAATTTTTGTACATTTCAGTTAATACAAAAATATTAATGTTTTTACATTACACATAACAAAGGAGAGCATACAAAAACATTTCATAGGGCAACATTCCCCTTTGCAATTTTAAAATAACAATGACCATGCATATTTCAGGTTTACCTTTGTATAGAGGTGGATTCTATCAGTATTCCTGCTTGCACAGAACATAAGCCCATCATATATTTGGAATGTGTCTGATTTATCTACAACAGAAAAAAATGTTGGCATTAAAGATTTTTATTCAGTCATTCTACTCTGACATTAAAAAAAATATTTAATATGTATCTATCAAAACAACATAAGGTGCAGAGCTCAAGCAGCAAACTCTGAAGGTATTTGTGTATTTTATTTCTGTTTCTCCTGGATGACCCATCATCTGTTTGCCTGTGTCTGTCCCGAGTTCAGTAAAACCATCCCCATTCCCAGCTGCTGGTTTGACGCAGTCCTGAAGTCAGTCAGCTCTGGTTTGCTCCAGGAGCTGTGTGGAAAGGCTGGGCTTATCCAACATCCAAATTCAGCAGATGGCCCAGGCCAAAAAGAGAAAGTCCCATGCTGGTGTTTGTACTTCTGTGTTTTGGAAGTGCAGGTTTTTATTTAAAAGCTGTTTTTCATGCCAGAGGCATTAAGTGAAGTTTCACAATGGGATAGAATTGTTCTTTCAGTGTCCCACTTTACCTTCTCCACGTTCTTTTTCGCTTTCTTCCTTTTCAGTGCCAATAGTTTCCTGTTCTTTGGTTTCAAGAGATTTCTGGGCCTCCAGTTCCCCCAAATTTCTGCCTTCAGCACTGCCCTCTGCTCTCTCTCCATGTCTCCTGGGCTCCTCTGACACTCCTTCCTCAGTCTGGCTCCTGGGAGCTTCACCATTTCTCTCACCTAAAGACAAAGAAAGAAGCAAAGCAATGATTTGTGCTCCCTGGCAGGTACCTAATAACACACCTGAGACAGGAACACATCACTGAAATACAAAGAAATGGCACTGCATTCTCTAATATTATTATGGTGCAACTTAGGAAGTTAGAGCTAACTTTAATGGTAGGATCACAAACACATGGAACAAAGCTTTTAATTTATGTAATCCTGTGCACCCAGATTAATGTAAAAATATATATGTAATAAACAATGCAGTTAGCAATTCTATATTATATACAGTTTGTATACCATAAACATACAAAGTAGTTTTCCAAGGCATTGATTTATAGCTGTGAAACTCAGAAGCTGTCCTTATTTGAACAAGCCCAGAGATTTAAACAAATAAAAAAGGAAGCAAAAAGAACCTTACCCATGGCTTTGCAACTGAAATGACAAACATTGGCATATATTTATAAAAATGTTTCATTAATTTTTAAGATTGCTTAAATAAATTTAGTAAAAGAAATCTACTGTGAGCTGGTGGAGAAAGAAAAGCCATATTTTCCAGATAATGTCTCTCATGACAAATACACAATGCTCAAGTTAATAAAACTCCAACACCCCACTGCTCAGTTTTGAAAGGTGAAGAAAAGTATTGCTGTTTAATTGTATTCAGAATAACCATAAACCTCAAGGAAGATGAGAGGGACGTTTGCTGCAAACAAAACAATGGATATATTCTTCCTTATGGAATTTATATCCTGTTAACATTTTAAGGGTATTTTTCACTTGTTTCAAGTTAGACTCATGTAAAAGATCCTTGGGGAAAGCAAGACTAAGGAGTATCATATTTTCCTGGACTTCTGTGCAGTCATAGGTTAAAAAAAATTGTATTTATTGAGCCTGATCACAACTGAAATGAAAAATGCATCTTTCCCTCTGCAGCACCCCTTACTCACCATCCCTGCTCTGAGGGCAGTGGCACATCTCACAGTAAGGCAGCAGAGCATTGTTAGTGTAAGTGCAAGCACTGCAGTGCCAAACTTCATTGAAATCTGTACTTTCACTTGAAGTATTTAAGCCACAAGGACGGAGTTCACTGTTTTTTTCTGAAAACAAAGGCTTTTTTCCAGTCAGAGATGTTTTCTTTTTATTACTGGAGCTCACTGGGGTCAATCCACTTATGCTCTTTGCTCTTTTGGCTTCATGCTCACAAGTATCTCCATCACAAATTGCCTCCACCTCACTTATCCTTGTGGAATCCAGGTTTTCATTGCTCTTCTCTGCACCCTCTTCTTTTGTGACTGCAGAAGATTCTGAATCATTATATAACAATTCATCAACAGAAAATCTTTTGCGTTTCTTCTCCGTGGAGGATTTGGGGGAAAAGAAGGAACGGATGTCATGCTGTCTGTCCTTTTCAAACTAGGGAAAAGGAAAGGAATAGGAACCACAGAATCATTTATGTTGGAAAAGACCTCTAAACCCCCCTTGTGACTGCATCAGAAACTGTTAAACAAAAGATAACTTCAAGAACAGTGACCAGAAAATGCAATTCAACATTTCTCTCCTGATTCCACAAAAGTATTTTCAATATTCTGCTGGAAATTCTGAAATCTGTTTTCTACCAGAAAACAGATACACAGAACTGATAAGCTGTGTGCCTTTTTTGAAGATGTTCATTACAAGAAATATTAGTCCAAATTAAACATTAGTCCAATTAATTCAGCACAGTTAGCAAAGATGTCATTTGAACAGAAATTACTTGGTCTTATCTGATTCTGAAGGTGGCTCTGTCACCTAAACATAACATAAGGACCCATCAGAAGATGTAGATGACATTTATTCCCCACAGAGCACTTTTCCCAAATTCACCTTAGTTTTAAAATGGAATTTGCATTACTTTTTCCTACTTTTTTGATTTTTCTCCATTAGTAATGTCTGAAGGATACAGAAAGCTGAAACAAATGGCTGCTACATTTTTTTTTTAAATGAAAGGAAGCAGAAAAAGTTTCAAGTCTTACATGCGTAAATAGAAGTTCATTTTGGGGATCTTCTAGACTTTCATTTGGGGTCCAGGTTTCAGCAAAACTCAAAAAATCCCATTTGTCCTTATCCCCTTCTTCAGCCTGCATTTTCTCTTTCTTGCCATTCAAGGTGCTGCCTGTGACTTTGGCCTGCAGGAACACAATAATTGTAACTGCTGTATTTAGCACATTGCAACCAGGGAAGCTGTACACAAAATGTCAGTATTTACTGAAGATAAAAGAGAATATATACACTGTGTACACCCTCTAACAGCCTTAACATGTTTTGCTTGGCAAGTGGAGACAAATACAGAATTATTTTGTTACAGAGCTTGTAAAGTAAATTGCTGTTGAATTTCTGAGCCCCATCTCTGGCATGTGTAAGGAGAGTCATAATGCACCAGGCAGGATGAGCTTTAAGGACCTTTCCAACCTAAACCATTCTATGATTCTCCAACTGCTAACAACAATTAAGTGATACTTGTAGAAAATGGCAACAGAAGAAAAGATCAGTGTAATCTTGGATCTACTGAAAAAGAGAATGCCTCTGCCTCTCAGAAAGGAAGCTTAGTTTAGGCACAACATTCATTCAATTAAAAAAACACCACCCACAACAAATTCTAGCTGTTATGAATGAGCAGAATGCCTGAATCCCTTAAAATTTTAGGCTGAGAAACAACAGCAATAAAGAGCTAGAAGATAAAACAACCATCTCCTGTGGATATGAACCATCTCGTTCCCCTTGGCAAAACTCATTATCTTTGCATTCTGAATGAAGAGCAAAAAGCCAGAGAAGACTAAATCAGAACAAACATGGACATTTTGGTGATCAGCCATTGCAGGTGTACCAATTTGTCTCAGTGTTGCAGATAAACAAGACAGTGGCACCGGAGTGCAGCCCAAGCCCAGCGAGCCCGGCCCCCTCGGCCCCACGGCCACCCACCTTGCGGTTGAGCATTGCCCACATGAGGGTGTCCATGGTTCCTTTGGCTATCAGGAAGTGAATGTTCACTGAGCTGCACTGCCCAATGCGGTGTGCTCTGTCTTCTGCTTGTTTAATGTGGCCTGGATCCCAGTATAATTCAGCAAACACGACGTGAGTGGCAGCAGTGAATGTTAAACCCTAAGCAGAATAAGTAGATGCGTTCTTTAAAAACAAAATACCACACACAAAAATTTTAAACATCTAAAGGTTGTACAGGACATCTTAATATGGAAATAAGATCAAGGTGGTCCTCAACAGAAGATGGGTTTATTTTAGTGATTCTTCCTTGGGCCTCAGATTAAAAAAATACTTCAATATTGTGCAATGACTGCACACTGCTTTTCATTATGGAATAACATCTATTGCTTATTAATCTAGTGCTTTTAGAGAAATGGAGTTTTTATAATTATTCAAGAATTAAGTACTGCTGCTTATCATCATTTAGCTCAAATAAATTCAATAGAGGCTTAGAACAGTTAACATGATTAGTGCAAAGAAATGAACACAGGGCCTGCAAAGGACAAACTGAACAAAGATAAATTGCCTTCAATAAACCACTTCATTAATCAATGATTTCAGTAGCTATATTCTTCAAGTGTATTAGTTCTCATATTTTCTGTTCTGCCCTACCTGACCAGCTGCTTGAATACTCAAAATAGCAACGCGGGTTTCGGGGTCCTTCTGGAACTGATTGACGAGGTGAATCCTCTCTGCAGAGGGAACACTCCCATCTATTCGGATGTAGCGAGCCTGTGACATCAGAACAGAGACTAAATGACATCATCAGTGCCTGTTTTCAGACCCAATCCTTCTCTGTCCCCCAATAAAAATAGAAAAAGGACTGTTCTGTTCCTGCCATGGGGATCAGGATACATCAGCACTCTTGCCCTTTGATTTAAAATTAAGTCTCTCTCTAGAGAAGCGTAGACTTTATATTCCCTGTTTGCAAAAGTAGAAGATAAATGAACATGGGATCTTAAAATGGAATATTTCACAGAAGAATCTGGAATTATTTTTAATAAACCATTTTTTAAAATTTCAAACAGTTAAAAAGAATAAAAATACAAAATAGAGAAGTTAGCCACCACTCCCAAGCAATAGTTAAGAGTCCATGATCAAAATAGGGTGAAAGCTGTTTGCAAACATTTTTACTGCTTTGAATTAAACATCAGGTTTGATGATAGTGTGTTGTTAAAACCCCTCAAAAACAGACAGAAGCATACTGATTGAAAAATCTGGAAAACAATTGCCTACAGCATTGATTTAATACTACTACTAATAAAGTCATACCAGATACAAGTGTGTTTACATCATCCTTAAACACAAAGCAGATCTTAAGAACCACATGATCCCTTCTAATCCAGTGGCACTGATCCGTACACACATAAAATCCTTCCACTGCTGTACTCGTGTGCAGTTCTGCTGAATTCAAACACAGCTGGCAGCCCTTTGTGTAAGTGAGGTAAATTTGGGTGCACATTTGTTAAGGCTTTACCTTGCTCTCTATCACTGCCTCTGTGCAGGCTTGCAGCATGCTCAGGTGATGGGCAAAGACGAGGAACTTCAGTTTGTCATTGTCAAGCATCATTTTGATGTAGTCCTTGACTGCTCCTGCCTGCAGTGAGTGTTTTCATTAGTGAGACACACAAAATGTTCAAAAAGACAGTTTTTATTTTCATGTCTTTCAATTCCTTGTAACATGAAAAGGTAAATTTCCATATCTTTTGTTAACCATGTAAGATTTTATCAAATACTGACATTGCTAAGAATCAAATAATTCAGATTAATTTTGTTTTTAAAAAAATCACAACTTGATGTCTTTGAGAAACCTAACTTACTCCTTCAGAGAGAGAAAAAAAACACATTTATCCTCAAAAGATCATATAATTACATGGTACTTCTTCCAGATCAAGATGTAGATAAACTCCCCCTTTTAATTCAGACATCATTATCTGATGTTTTAATCCATATTTGAGAAAAACAAACATATTTCAAACAGACAAAGTAATATTTAATCAGAACTTCTGTATCCACATGCACAAAGCCATATATCAAAACTGAAAGAATAAATTTGATATGGTCACGATAGCATAATCATAAAATATTGCTCTTTAAGAATTCATAGAATTCTTTTGTGTCAAATGTTATTTTCAGTATCTTTTGAAAAAGCCATTAAAGAAATGATGACAATTAATAACAAAATTTATCAGTGATCAACAGTTAATGCAATACACATTGCAGTGGTCTTCAGATTTCTTTTTTCATTGTAATGGGGTTCTGCCTATTCCATAAACATACAGGAAAAGAGAGAGTATTTCTCCATGTCATGATTACAAAACAAACCAAATAACCTCATCTCGTATTCTGGCCAATAAAACCAATTCTGTGAGGTTAAAAACACATGCTGGATAATTTAGGGATACTGAGGAAAGACTTGCAGGCTCACCTTGGCAATGGCTGTTTCCTTATACATGCGTGTGATCAGATTCATGACTTGAGAAAAGTGGCTTTCAGTGGAATCTGATCTCAGACTTCTCATTAATTTCTCCCACTCTGCAAAAGTGGCATTCAGATTCTAATTGGCAGAAGAGAGCAGTGGTTAGACAAAGTACAGGTATGTTTTAAGTGTGAAATGTTTAGGAACTTTGGAGAACCCTATCAAAATTGGCTAAAACTAACTGTAGGATTCAAAATCTATGTGAAAAGAAGACAGAAGAGAAGTTTGTACTAGAATTAGAATAAATTTTATCATTGATGAAGAAAGGAATTGCAGTATTAGTGTTCTTTGTGCTATATTTTAAAAAACAGTAACAGAGATACTCTGCTTTATACTCACACAATCTTTGTAACTACATATAATACACATGCATACATAAAAATATATATCCATACATAGGTATTTCCATTTATTAACAAATGTATTTTTAGCAAAATTGGAAAATTTACCTTTGCTGCAGCTTGTGGGAGGTCAAATGGAATACGCTGCCTGACTTTGGGAGGCAGCTGAGTTAGGACATCATTCTTCAGTCTTCTGATCATTATTTCACTTAAAAGTTGATGTAGTTCCTCTAAGTTTGAAGCTCCTCTACAATCCCATTGCCTTCTTTTACCAAAAAACCTGAAAATGATAAATCAGTACAGAGTGTAAACAGGAGCTCTTCCAAATTCAATAGAAATCTTCAGTACATAATCCATTTTAAAGCACACTGTTGGATATGAAAGTGTTCAACTTCTCAGCAGCCACCACTGCCTGCAGGAGTCACTGCCCATCACCTGCACACAATCCCCTGTCTATTCCCAGCTTCCCACACTTCACTGTCCACAGGAAACAGAGGTTTCAGATTTAATTTTGGAACTCCTGTTTCAATGGACTAACGAGAAGAATACACCACCGTGAGAATAATCTTTGTTATATTACAGACAGGAAAGCCACCATGAAAACTGCAAATATCACCATCAATATTCCTTTTTTTTTTCCTCCCTAAGAATTCCTTCTTAGTTACTGCCGCAGACAGAATTTAAAGCTTAAGCTATCATCTTTAAAAGTTAAATAGAGGAAGAAGGTCTAACATTAAGAAGCTAAAGGCTGAAAAGAGAACAAATTTATTAACTAAATCTTCCTTATTCTTTCTTTGCTTTGTTGTTTTTGAGGAAGTGTTGAAGCAGGAACAACAGCTTTTCTCTGTCAGCATCACCAAGAGACAAGAAAATAATGAACATGACAGATTTGGAGAAAAGCCCAGGTAGCATTTTTCAGGGCCAGAAGAGTGTGTTAAAAGCATGTAATTTTTATTAAAAGACAAACAAACAGCCACAAAACCCCCACAATAATTTAGAGATTTTTAAGCCTTATTAAGATTTTTAAGCCTTATTAGAACACTTTATCAACAGTGTTCTAATTAGCTGAATATAATCATTTGGGAAAGGGGCTGAGGGAGTCAATTCTGCACCGGTGAAGTGGGAATGGCACAGATGGAAGACTGCAACATCTTCCGCTCATATCCCTTCCTTGGTCTGTTTAAATATCTGTCCTTATAAAGGCTTCCTTCCTCCACCCTCAGCATCAGGGATAAGACAGAAATGGCAGGCTAAACCTCACAGAAATAGTTTGGAGTTCATCTTTAAAACAGGTGTCTATGGACACCTAAGAAAAAAACACCCAAATTTTCACAGGAAGTGCTGCATAAAATAATCCTATCAAATTTATTAACACAGGATGGTTTGTTCCAGCCAAGTCATGAAGAAAAAGTTATTCACTGAAAGCTTGCCAAACCCTGAACTTGATTTTTATTACATTTATGGTATTCCAAAAATAAGATAATCATCTATGATTGAGTAGCTAACCATGCTGTACCCACGCGCACTTGTGGTGTGAAAATTACAGATGCATTCAGTCAAAACACCATGGAAAAAATAGCATTTCCCTGTCTGAAAATTAGACAGTGATCTTCCATGTTATTTGAAGTTAAATACTGATAAAATGCATATGATGGAGGGAGAAAAACAAGTTTTATGAAAATGAAACCATGTAATTATTATTGTAAAAATTAAATCTAAATGGTAGCCAATTTAGCTGACAAAAATCTGTTATTCTGAACACATGCAAAGTTGTAGATATGAAATTTTTAGCTAAGACAGTCAGCCTGTGAAATACAGAGACAAGTACTGGACTTTTTTTCCCACCCAAATGTGGTGAGGATGAAAAAAACCTGGATCCCATAACAAAGAGAGCTATAAATTATTACATGACCATGAGCTTAAGACTGAGAGTCAAAAACTCCAGTTCTGAAGGTAAAACCTGCACAGCTCATACTAACAACAGTAAATGTATAAATAATTTTACTTAACAGAATGCTTCAACTTTATTTCAAACTTTAACAGCATTAATTAATTAATTTAATCAGTGTCATCCTTTTCCCAATGCTCTTTGATGAAGGAGATGGTAGGTGACCCTGGGTTTCAAAGCAAGAGGGTGTGATAAAGCAGTAGAGGTACACCTACTGATTTTCTCACTTGGCAGGACAAGAAAAATCAAAGATGCTCATGTAAATGTAAATAAGAATGTAAATAAGCAAGGGCAGTAATACCTGACACGAGCATCACAGTATTTTTTTGCATATTCATTCCAAGTTCCAAACCTTCTTGGAAACAGTGCCTCAATCTGCATGAAGAGCTGTGTAAAAATAAAACAGCAACAGTGAAAAAAATTAAATTGCCTGTGAATGGAAGACTAATCAGAAATAATCAATACATGGTTCCTGTGCTAAGTTTACATTTAATACTTGCACAAAGCCCATGGAGCTTGGCCTGCATGCAAAAGAAATTCCACAGGACACAGGAGTCCTCAGAAAGGACAGCTGTGGGAAGCCCTCAAAGAACAGAGCACTCAGACCACTGTAACAGCACTGACAGCTTGGAAAAGATTCACATGCAACAAGAAAGTATGGATGAAATGAAGTTATTCCTAAAAATACAGTTTTTATCATTTCCCAGGTACATGGGCTTCTGCAAAGCTTCAGTGCAGGTATTACATGAGTGGTCTGCTTCCTAAAAATACATGAAAAACTTACTCAATTATTAAGTTTTACTTCAAAAAATGGAGAATATCAATGCAGACCAGAAATTTCACAGCCTTCTTCACTGCTGAGTAGCAGGAGATAAATACCAGTTTAGATTACCTTAATCAGAAGGAATCCTGCTTTACAAGCTGTTATACTGTCAAAGCCTCCTGGCTTCTGAGATCATTTTCTATACATTTACAGACTTTGTACAAAGATTCTGCTTATGACACAAAACTGGTTAAAGACATTTAATGCTTTTTATGCTCTACCTTGTAAGCCACTGACAAACATCAGTATCACTAAAAAAATATCTCCAATTATTTTCCATTTGGTCATGAATTTTGATCCCATTGCAGTGGTCAAAGACAGGTTGTATGGAATTTCCTTTGAAGACATTTAACAATAACACTGGTCTCAGTATCCATGTACTTTATAAAGGCAGAACACTTTCTAACTTCAATTCTTCATCCAGGGCTGGTTGCAGTGTCTTTGTACAGGAAGTTTTAGTAATTATCCACACCCATAAACATAAATATTCTTAATAAATTTTTAGGTTAAGTACTTATTATATACCAAGCCCTTTTCCATACCACAGATATCTTCCCCAAGCTATGAACTCTTTGAACAAATTAAATTCATAAAGAATCTTGGCATAAGTTCTATTTGCACAGTAAGGAATGCTGAAGCATAAAATATTATTTATAAAACTCTTTTAAGTTCCCTGAATTCAAATCAGGTCTTATATTCATTTAGATACTTATATAGACATTTTCCCCCTACATTTGATAAATAAAGGCAGCTGTCTTGGGTTCAGTATAAAACCCAAGAGGGTTTTCATTACCTCTCTGCTCCTCCCTAATTCCATAAGCTGAACTTCCTTCAAGAGAAAATTTGTCATTCTGGATGTGTAACAAGAACACTGAAGTGAATTAGGAATATCTAAAAGACCAGTGAAACTAAGGGCTTTCTTTATCAGATGAAGATATAGAAGATTTATTACAAGATCTTGTCTACCAAAGACTCCCCTACCCAGGAGAAACAAGCACTTCTCTGCTTAGGCTATTTATTTTTTATTTCACCCAACAATCAGTCTGTTACATGCAAAATTAATTTCTTACAAGAAACACTGTCTCAAGTCACCTGTGCACAAGCTTGAAACAAGCTTGTAAATCAACTCAAACAAAATTGGTTTAGTTTCTTATACTTGTCCTTCCTGATGCAGCCAGTGCACCTTTTGATGTCATAATGCATGTAATCGAATATATTCAATGAAAGTACAAAACTGAACATTTATTATTGATACTATTCTTAAAAAAAAAAAATCAAAATAAACCAAACACAAAACAAACACAATATGTCAAATACCTCTTCAGGTCTTCCTAGAGCAGGAGTTCCAGTAAGGAGAACAGCTCTGAGAGCTTTCTGAACAATTGGCAGTAAAATCTTGCTACGGGTGGCATTTCTGGATTTCATATAGTGTGACTCATCAATCACAACCACCTTAAATTTCTGCCTGTACAAAGTGTCTACCAAGGTCTGTGCATCAGATGTTAACAGCCCATACCCCAGAATTGTTACTTTGCTTGTTGATATTCCCCTGAAAGAGAAAATCCACAAGTTTTCTTAGCAAATTTTTATTGTAGGACAATTAATATAGCAGAGAGATTATAAAAAACTTATCTCAGAAGTTATGTGGATTGATTGACACGTGGGCTGTCAGGGTAACAAAACAGCTTTTGGTGTTTAAAACATCTCACACTTCTCAACCACACACATTTCATAACCATTTTCAGAAGACACACATTGCATTCCAAAGGAATTTCATTTATTTGGATGCATTGCTTCAGCCTCCTTTCCGGGGACATCCCATTGGATGTGTGTAACTTTTTGTGGACAAAACGTTACACACAAGCCACAATCTTAATTAGAACTCAAACACCTCAAGTAATAATGTCTCTGTGCAAACTTTCTGCTGCTCTGGGTACAGAGTCCATCACCAGCAGCCTGAGAGGATTAAGCACTGTCCCTGAGTATTTGGGCACTGTGAAAATACAGACTGGGCTGAACCTCACCACCTGGAAAAACCATTCCTGTCAGAGCTGTTATCCAGCTTTTTTGCTCAAATAGAACAAGAAGAAAACAAACAAACAAAAAAAACAAACAAACAAAAAAAAACCTGGAAGCAAGGAGTCAATGTGGCACAAGATGAAAAAATAGTATTTAATTGAAAATGAACCTTTTATGACAAATTTCAAGATGTATACAGGTCCAAGGCATGAACTGATTTTAAAATCACTAGAGAGCACTGTGGCCCTTCAGGAGCAGCACAGGAACTCAAAGCTGTTAGACACACAAGTCACCAGGATGGGGTCACAGCTGGTCTGCCCATCTGTCACACACCACTGCCCTGCTGGCATCATTTCTGTTTGCTCTGCAGTAGCAAGAGATCCAGAAACCAAACAAGCTGAAGTTTCCTTGAGGATTTAAGAGGAAGAAAGGAAATGCAGCTACACATTCATGCTCCTGGATATGGAAGGTGCAGTGGTTTGAGCACTGGCACTGTGGGCTCTGAAGACTCTGGCTGTCACTGTATAGATAAATGCAACCAGGAAAGCACAAATTTCCCTTACCCTTTCTGAAGGGTACATTAAAAAAAAATACAAATAAACTTATTTATTTTGGTGGAACCAATTCATTCAAGAAACTTCCATTTTAAAATTTGGCCAGAAATTACAAACCTAAACTGATGCCTAAGTTTATTTTAACCTGTTTTAATCAAGAAGTTAACACTCAAGCAGTAAACTTGGAAGTTTTGAAGAAAAGCAAAGTATTAAACTGAGAGAAATCAAAGCTTAACATATGGAAGCAGGATTTAATAAAATGCTAAACCAAATTTGGCAGCTGTCATTGTGCATTTTCTTACAAATGCAGGAAACACTTTCTAATGTTAAAATATTAATTAGTTCAACAGTAACCTCACTTATAGCTAGGAAGCCTCCTGGGAGTTAAATGAGCAGAAACCCAAGTTTTCATCTTTCCTTGTTTTTGAATAAAAATAGGTAATAATAGTTAAGGTCAGTAGTTAAACTACTCCTTTAAAAAAATCTTAAAAGGAACAGAATTTAATCTGCCATTTAATTTTCCCATCATTTTGCATTTCCCCTTTATGCATCCAGCACTATAAGCACTGAGTGCCTTTCAGATAAACACCTGTGATGCCTTTCAGATATTCCTGTGATGAATTTAAATTTTGACTATCAGTAGGAATTACCCTTTGATGAAGCTTTCAAAATGCATTTTTCAGTTGGATTTCTGTGGTTACCAGGAAGGTTCCAAGCAACACATCTTGGCAGTCAAGTCACTCTCTGATATTCCCAGAAAACATGAAGATCAGTCTCACACCAAAGTTTTAGAACAAGATCTTAACATTAGCATAAAATCAACCAAGTCATTTACAGCAAAGCAGACAAAAACCACCCTTGCAGCCCAGGGTAATAGGAGAGTTATTCTAATAACACCCAAGACATAGCCTCTGTGATGAATTCATGCTATTAAATCTAAAGATAGAAAGCATAGGTCATGATGACCTTTTCAGTTATTTAGGGATTACTTATTCGAACTTACAAATTTTCTCAGCATGCTAAATGGAATTCTAACAGTAATTACTTCCTTATTTTGTAATGTACACCAGAAGTTCTCCAAAAATGTTTTACAGAAGCTAATGAATTCATCAGAGTTGAGAAATAACTGTGTATGTTCAATTTGAGACACACTGAAGTAATCTAATTTTCAGCAGACAAGCATTTGCTACTTTGCAAAAAGCAGATCCTTCAACTTCAAAGAAAATGAGTAACTATTATAATACAAGAACAGAAAACTGGGAGGAGTGGCTGATAGCCCAGGGGATGTTTCTCATAGCCCAGAGGGTAGCCCTGCTTGAGCAGGGGTGGTGAGCAAGCCTTTCTAGAGAAGAACAACAAACTACTCACCCAATATCAGTTTTGTTCTGAATGATGCTAATGTCATCTGGAGAGAGTTCTGGAATCCACTTCTCCATCTCATCAACCCAAGGGTATCTCAGAGAGGAAGGCACTACAATTAAGAGAGGCCATTCATTTTTATAGTAATAGGAAATGGCAATTGCTTGAATTGTTTTTCCTAGCCCCATCTGGAAAAAGAAAAGAAAATAACAACATTAAAACCAGAAGTCTCTGCTCAGAAAGCATATTCCATTCACAAGAGCCCAAAAGATTTTGCAAAGACAGAACCAAATAAAGGAAACCCAGTCACAGAGCTACTTACATAGCATGTATTTACTTATCACTTTGTTACCACAGATGATCTTTTATGAAACAAGATTTTCCTAGTTAAATGCATTAATACATGTATTTTATCCAGTTAGCTCATCAAAGTAGAAGCAGCATTTCCATTCATCTCAGAAGATTTTCAGCTCAGGGTCTTAACAGGAAAGACTAAAATGATCAAACTCTTCAACTTGTTAAGCTACTAAAACATTTTTAAAAGACTAAGCAAAGGAAAGAAAAATACAGGATGCCTTCTTACAATAACAACAACTTTGTCCTCAATTGCACAGGTAAGTGAAGAACAAAGACCTGTGGGAAGAGCTCTGGGTTTGACCCAGCAGGTCAACAAAAAGAAACGACTGCTCTGATTCACCAGGGCTGATGGTTTCTCCTTGGTCTGCACCACACATGAGAAAGCTCAGATAGTGAGAATTCAGCTGTACAGACATGGGGAAGAGTTAAAATATCTACATTTAACAGGAAACTACATGCTTCATATTGTCAAGGTGGGAACATTTCCATCTGTGAATAATCATGGCAACAGATGATTATGAGAGTCAGAATTTAGGGTTTTGTTTAAAAAATATCACCCACTTTCCCCCCCTCATCAAAATGTTATCATAGAATGCAGCTATTTTCTCTGCTTGTTCACATGGCAAGAGAGAGTTCCCGACTCCTGTGAAGCATCAAAGCAGAGATGGGCCTTAAAAGGCTCTGGGCAGGTTTTCCATGAAGTCCAGTTGACATTTGAGTGGATTTGCTGCTATCTAACTACTCACAGCAGTGAGACATAAATCAACAACTTACACCTCCAGTATTGAGTCTAAATGGACTGACTTAATGATGTAATGAAGAAGTACAAAGTCCCAAGTACAAAAGAAAACAATGAATTTTTCTACTATTACTAGAAAGAAAATAATAGGAAAGCTACTGTGATACTGAGTTTTCGTTCAAAATTGCCAAGTTTCCATTACAATTTTCCTCCAAGTTCCCCTTGTATCACCAGTAATTCTTAGGTCATCTGAAAATAACTCCAAGTGAAAAAAAAAAAAAAACCAAATAAAAAAGAATGAAATAAGATTAATTTTTAGTTTGCTGCCATGGCTGTGTCCCTAACTCAGGCTGTGCAGGCCCTGGTGATAATCCAGGCACTGGGTTGAAATGGATGTGGAATAAAAGCAAGGCTCTTATCATCAGCACATCCAGGGCTGAATGCAGATCCCAGAGAGCTGATCAGCAGGTAGATAACAATGTGAGAGACTAGAAAAATGGAGAATATATTATGGTCTTGGGTTTTGATATAAACCCCTCTTTATCCAGCAGGGAAATGGATGACACTGAAATTTTGGAGCAAAAATTTTGTCTGTCCCCACTCTGAGAAGAAATAGAAACATGTTTGTAGATCACCTTTCAAAAACTACTGGTTTTATCTTATTTTAATCCTTACAAAGTTACACAATCCAGGGATATGTACAGTAATTCTCTGATCTTCAGTTTTCCTCCATAATTTCTTTTTACATAAAAGCTCATTATACAGATATTTAATTTTACCAAAATTTTCTTATTTAGAGATAGAAGAAGCACAGGATACACACCAGCGCACAATACTTCCTCCAGTGCCACACCTATTGTCATTACAAAATATACAATCTTTCTTTTGGAATAAATGTATCCTCCAGGACTTTTTATTGTTAACATAATTATGCACAGCTCATTTCCTAGCTCAAGGAGGGAAATAAACTGTTTTAATAAAAAAATAGCTACTGCTGATATTTTGATTTTTCCCAAGCTTCCCTTTTCTCTTCCCCTGAATACTTCTGTATTCTCCACAGCTCCCAGATATTTTGCATTCTATGCCAGGATAGTTTATCTCCAGATGTAATGAGATTTTTGTAGTATGAGGAGATGCTTAAATCCCAATAATCCATCTCCCTCTCCCTCCTAGTGTGTCAAGAAAACCCAAATTAGAATTGTGGGACTAAAGCAATTCTCTTTTTCAGAAAGGTTTTACACTGACAATACTTCAAAAACATTATTACAAAAATGTTTTATCTGGGGGAAGAAATGCTGGACTCCGATTTCCTTGATATGGAATACAACATGTATTTTTAAATGTATGGACACAATGAATTTTACTATTACTACTTGATGAGAGCACTTTAAAAATTCATCTTTGGAAACCATATCTGTTAAAAATCTCTTTGGGCCAGGAATGTCTAATAATGCACTAAAAATAGCTCACTATGCAATTATAAAGCACTTTAAAAAAATCAACTGAGTCAGTGTTTTTAAAATGTAACAGTACAGGAGATTTAACCTACAATTAAAAGTAACCTTTTAAGTTTTCTCAAGGATTCTTCTAAACTTATGTCAGGTTTCAATTTTTCCCTCACTTAGGTATTTTCAGGGTATCTGCTGACTATCACACAAATTAGGATTCTTTTATTACCAGCCTTTCTGCCCACACCTCTCAAACAAAAAAAGTCACATCTGCACAAAGTGCAGTAAGACCAGAAAAGACAGTGTTAGAGGAACAGGAACATCACTTACCTCATCAGCAATCATACACCTAAATAAGAAACAAAGGAAGATGGGAAAAGCAGAAATTAATACAAAATAGAATATATAAACCAGTATTTAAAAATTGTTTACGATAAATTTAAATTCTGGATTTACAGAACCAATGAAAGGGAAAAAAGGTGACTTCATTCCTCCAGATATCACCTACAAAAAGTGAATTTGGTATGAACTGAAAATAAGTAC
This sequence comes from Onychostruthus taczanowskii, assembly GCF_017590055.1. Taxonomy (NCBI): domain Eukaryota; kingdom Metazoa; phylum Chordata; class Aves; order Passeriformes; family Passeridae; genus Onychostruthus; species Onychostruthus taczanowskii. The sequence goes on from NW_024496526.1 coordinate 11,706,995, forward strand.
AACAAATATTCTAAAAATGTTTATTCGGTTTGCTGACATTACTGCAGAACTTGCAATTGCAAAACTGAATTTCTGCTTAGGATAGATTAATTGTAATCGTAAGAGACACTACCAAGACAAGAAGTGTATTTTCCATTTTCTTTTGTCTTTCAGAAACTGCAATGTTTTTGCTGCTTCATGACTAGGATTATTTATAATTCAGACTGATTTTTAAGATGTGCTTTCCAGAGCTGTCACATTTGTTTTGAAATAGAAGCAGACACTCCCTCTCCCCCACCAATTGTACCAGCTAAAGTATTAGAAAATGAATTTGATTTTTTGCCCATTTTGGAGTCACTTGGCAATGCCACTCTGTGTAAAGACAATGACAATTCCAAGTCGCCAGTCATAAACAGTAAATTCTGTTCAACATATTTACATTTTGTAAACATTAAATGCCATCTTTGACATTAATATCTTAAAGGTATTTTAACCATTCTGTGATTCTATATGTGCACTGTGTAACTCAAATATGATGCTCCTTCCAGGAAAAGATGGGAAAGATCTTCCAGGACTTACGTGTCTTTAACAAAATTTAACACAAGATATAAACATTCTGTATTTTGATCCAGAAAAATCTTTTCAAGTAATACAGAACTGTTTTTTTAGTGGTAGCTACTCTGAAGTTAGTGTAGCTGGCCAAAAAAAGATAAAATGTTTGATATTTTCAGAACCACAGTAGACTGCTGTTTGCTCACTCTGCCTGCCAGTATAAATTCCAGTGTCTACTAACTTCTGCAGTTTCGTTCAACTGAGGTAAAAAATTGATTCAAAATTAATTCTTATACAACTCCATTTTTATAAGCAACAAACTATTCATTTGCAATTGCTTTGCAACTTCCCCCCCCCAGCTGTTAGGGATGGAGCAAAGAAAACAAAGGAAGAAAACAAAGCCCTCAGGTCTGCACAGATTTACAACAGAATAAAAAGGCAGGAAGAGAATTATTTTTAGTGGCAACTCATGATTGTGGGGCCTTAATGTCTGTGATTTGCAGCTGGGCAAAGACATTTATTTGCAGACAACTAACACACAATTCTAATTTAAAAATAATGTCAGTTTTTGCTCAAAGACTGGGTTTTTTTTCCATTCAATACTCATTGTTAATTGATTGAACTGAAGTTTACAAAACAAGCCTTTCTTTTTTGCAGATTCTTTGAGGCCAACTGCTTTCAGTACATTAATCATGTTTTTAAAAAACAGTTTGAGGCCTGAAATCAATTGGAATGCACAATAACCTACTGTTGCAGTAGTACTCCTTACACAAATGCAGCAAATGAGTAAGACTACAACTAACAGAGCAGACACAGCTCAAGAATAAACCACAGACCTTCTTCAGCAATAAAGATTATTTATTGTAGGAATATCAGAGCTGAAGTACAAATATAGCAATAACCAAGTTGCATTTGGTAGCAAGAAAATGTGGTAAAGAGGACAGGAATGAAAGTATTCCTTGCCAACTTCTGCTGCAAATAGAGTATTTGTCAGCAAATCAACTTAAATTTTAGTAGAATTGCATAAATAGTGAAATGTTAATTATGCCAGGTCAAACAAAGAGAAGAAGTGAGAATAGGTAAGATGCTATTGCACTACTCTTTGGCACAGGTGAACTACTTGAATGCTCCTTCTTCCCTTCAGGATAACAAGCAAAAATGAAGAAATTCAGACTGATTTACAAATGACTCTGACAATTAGAAACTGAATAGCAAATAAAAAACTACCAACTATAAAAGTATGTCAACCACAGAAACATGTTTTCCATAAAGCCAGATTTCTTCATTAGAGTGAAATGTAGCCACTGAAACATTGATGACTTTATCTGATGACAAATAAGAAAATGTTCTGCTTTTCTTTTTGCACTCATTTTCAGCCTGTACTCATAAAATCTTTGCTGCTATAGAGTATCTCCTGTTTTCATGCCTATTAACTTCCACTGATTATCTCCTTAAGTTAAACTCCTTATGTAGCAGCAACAAAGTTGATGACTTTAAAATATTTATAGAAACTCGTCATTTTGTTGATGGTAAATGAAGGAAAGTACAAAGTAGCTGCCATCATAATAATAACAATAATAATTTACCCATAATAACTCTGCCAACAGAGGTTACATTAAGTGATCAACACAGTTTTATCTTCCTCATTTCTGCAGTACCAATGGAAACAGAGCCACAGAAACACACCTATGCTTAAAGCTGGATATCTCTGGTGATATTTTCCTAGTAAGTATTCCCTCTCTTCTCTACCCAATTATGAAATTGCTTTGTCATAAGTAGTTGGGGTTTTCTTCCTGTACTTGCAATCCATCCACTTTTCAGCATTTAAAATTCGACCAGACACATCATGGATTGAGATCAATCAAGTGCACTAAATTGGTTTTAAAGCTCCAGTTAGAGTTATCTGAATGTGTAAAGTCCTCTGTGATTATACAGTTAGTGACATGAATCACTGCTTGGATCCACACTGCTCAGACACAAATTCCTGAAGTGCTACAGTTTTTAAATTGCTAATTTATGCCAACTAATTAACATTATTGACACTCACACTTGACAAAACTTTAACATGGCACACAAGACTGAGTTTATGATACAGGTAGGAGTTAATGGAAGTGGAAATGGAGGTTATTCAATTTATTTTATGACATAATGCATTTTAAAGCATTCATCTGTGTAGCTTTCACAGTTTTAATATAAGAATTCTAAAGATGTCTGCCTAATGTAGTTACAAAACATAAGAAGTCCAAATTATTTTCATAGCATTCTGGGGCAATGAAAAACACCTAATAGAGGAGAGGAAAATAATGAAATGTCTCCAGTTTATAATCACAACAATTAGAATTGAAGTGTGAAGAACTTCCCCATCTTTATAGCCCACATCACACAGAACTTACAAGATACCTAATAGTTAGTTGCACTAAGCTGCTAAAAAGCAATACTTTACATAATCTTAAAAATATGCAGCCTCTATTTAAAACAAACTTCAGTATGTTCTACATTACTGCAGTCAGACAAGCTGCCAACATGGACATAAAGGTTCCATGCTGTCAAAAGCAGAAGAAACAGATCTTCAGCTACATTGAAGGGACAAATATGTATTTTTGTTTCACATATTTTGACTGCAAGAAGACAGACTTCTTGTTCTCTGAAGTTCAATTAGTCATTTCCTCTCAACTGGTAGTTACCCAATCTGAGCTTCATCATTCATGTCCCATCTGTTCATATGACACCTTAATAATAGCTCTATCCAAGAATATAAATCAGAGCTATGATACGCAGATTCATATCCTGTTAGAAGCTCAGCCCACATGGTCAAAAGTTTCAGAAAAGCATGGAAAAAAATCATTTGAGATGTCTCAGTTACACTTGCTCTCAGCAGCAAAGTCCAACCATGCAAAAAACACCAGTCAATGGCAAATTATTTCAGATTCTTTTGCGTTTAATCTTTAAATGTTCTCCTTCTTCAGAGCGAATCCTGTGGCTTGTGTTTGAATCTCTGTCCATTCATCAAGGAAATCTATTTTTTTCCTAGCAGAAAGCAGTAGAATCTCATTGGGATGCACTGCAGATGCTGCTACAACCTTGCTACTATTCATAACCCTTTTGCAGTGTAGGGTTAGCAATGGCCTCCAGACACAGTAGGACCTTTCACAAATAGAAGGGAACCATCTTTAGGCCTCCACTAGACTCTAACAGCCCCAGCATTTTGAGGTGTATTAGCCTGAAAATACAACTACTTTTTTTTTTTTTTTTTTTTTCAATCAAGCAAACACAAAGAGTGAGGATGTACTCTGGTGAGTGAACATGCCTGCAGAGAGCAAGGTCTGCTGTGCTGGTGCACCACAGGTGCATGCAGGTCCAAAACTTTACTACTGTTCACTGAAGAGAACAAATGCAAGCACCTGGGGCTGTACACAAACCCCAGCTTTCTTCTGGATGTGGAGAATTCCATAGCTGAAGGGAGCACCCAAAGCTGGATGAGTCAGAACCCCAGAACCAGACTTTCAGCACTAACAGAACAGGCTTGGTACTTGATACCTTGTAAAGGTACCAAGCACCAGGCAAAAAAGGTGCATGTATCCATTCTTGCTACAGCAAACCTTGGAGAGAAACCAAGCAAAAAAACAGGTGAAGGAGCGAAGAAAGAAACCCAAAACTCCTGACAGTGCCCTCTGAAAGCTCTGTCAGGAAAGCTCTGTCTCTAAAAGGACAGAAAGAATAATTTTTCAAACCTCAAAAAGCACAGAAAGAGTTCCTGGTTGTGTTGATGTCAAGAAGATTGGAATCAGCTTCGCAAAGCAGAAGGACAAGCAGATCTTTAAAATTTTAAGCAGATGAGTTCATTGGAGAAACAGAAGGAAACTGAGGCTAAGCTCATGTGGCATATGCCATAGAGCCATACAAAAATAGTCTGCATCAGAAGGTTAATGCTAACACAGTTTTATAAAATGAGTTTCAGGGAAGAACAAACATTTAAATGAAAATCATTTCTATTTCTGCACGTCCAGGTTCCATTTGGGTCACCCCTTTCAAAATGTCAGCGCTATTAACCATGCAAACAATACAGCTAAATTTTCCTCCATTAATTATGGCTACTGCAATAAGGTACTTTTGTAATGAGAAAGAATCTCATTTTGAACCTTGCTCTTGGAGGAATATTGATTAACAACACACTGGAATTAAGGTCTATTTTCAATTCAAGGATCCTACCAAGACAAACAGCTGGTGTTAGAGGTTTCTTGTAACTATAGAAATATTTACATAATATCTCCTCTAGAGAGTTGTGCTTCCTTACATGGTAGACTAAAAACTAAAGGGGTACAGCAATCCAATACATCTGTTGCTTGCTTGTAAGGATAATTTAACTTCTTCATTGATTTTCAGCAACTATTTATTCAGGAAAAACCACTAAGAACTGCAGGTAGCTTTTTCAGAACAAACTCCTTCCCTTTTAAATGCATTTTCCAAGGCAAACAGTCAAAGCTCTAGCACTTCATTTTTTAAAACACTGAAAAATTTTGTTACTACTCAAGCAAATTAAAGCTGTTTTTTGTTAATGCAGGCTTTGGAACATGTTGTACAGAGGAAGCTTGAGTCTTTCTTTCACTGGTGTGGGTGTCCTGATATTCTTGGGATTCTCACCTACTCATGTGAGTCAGTTTTATATAACACTACAACATATAATTTACCTCCTACTCACAAGCCAACACTTCAGCACTAACATCTCAACCAAGGGTTATTTAAGGAATCTGAACTTAGAACATTTTTATATAAAACTGCGCAGGCAACCATTACATTTGTGTGTCAGTAATCACAGCACGCAGTCCTAAAACTAGAACAAAGAGAGCTGACTCCCTTGCAGCAATAATCAAGGGTGTTGTATCAAAAATAATGCTCCAGAAGATTTAAGATAAATCTTACCCTTGCTCCTGAACTACACTAGGTATTTAAAAAAACCCTAAGCAACCCCAACCTTTGATTTAACATAAGATGCACTAAATTGCCACATCTGCATTGTTAATGATTCTGAAAAGGAGTGCAGAGGAGAATTGTTGTGCTGCCTTATGCTTTTCTCCAACACTCCTCTACGTGTGTCTGAAAAAACCACCTAAAATGTTTTATTAGTATTTGAAAGCTCTCAGACCACGTGTTCTGGGATTTTAGCTTTGGCAAAGGTGTGGAATAACACATAACAAAGTGGTCAAGTTGAAGGTGAAGCTCAGACACGTCAATAGGTTTTTGGAATATATTAATGGAACTGTTAGGTTAGAAAAACTTCCAGCCAAGAAGACACCAAACAGTGACAGTGAAAACTCCTCATCTATTCAGTCACTGGCTTCAGAGACAAATGGGTTCAGCAGCTGACTCAATGCAAGAAAACAGAATAACTGCAACTATTTTCAGCTACTGATAATTGAGGTTGCAAATGTTAATCTTGCTGTTAACTGGCATGACTGAAATACCTGTGAGCAGCAGTAGAAGCCTTCTTTAGTGTGCAGGCTTTCAATGAAATGGAGATGCTTATCACTACTTTCCCAATAAACTCTGCATTCCTTGGTGATCTGGGGCACTTTCCCTTGTGCCTATGTTCTTCCTCTCCTTCCAACCTGCATCAAGTCAGTCAGAATGTGACTCATTTAAGACCTTATTTCTATTCACTCTCATTAAAGTGACTTATTTCACACTCAGAACTGTTCCCTCCCGTTTGACCTCTCCTGGGTGCTGTGGTTAAACACCAACTTCCCATCATGGATTCCCACACTGCAAACTTTCCCTGCACACAGCTAACACCAATTCATTTCCACTTTTCCCTCCCTCTATTGCTGCTGACAACCTACTACCCACACTTGTAATCTTTATCTCTCTTGGTTTTCCTCTTCTGTTCTAACAAATTGTGCCCTGCACTTCTAAAATCTGCACTTCTAAAATCTTCTAAAATCTTCTCTATTCCTGCTCCTACAAGTCCACAGGTTTAAACCCAGGTAAATTCTCATATTTCTACCACTGGCTTTTTTCTGTTCTTAAGTCCTCTTTTTTATTTTTTCACCCCACATAATTCCTCCCCTGAATTATATCGTAGATTCATTCACTGACAATGCATTTTTTGTTCTATTTGAATTGCTTCCCAGTTCCTCCAGCATCACTTCCAAACAAGCTTCCCTGGCTATGAAAGCTGTGCAGAATTTGGCTCAGTCTCTCATTCATACTTCCTGCATCTGAACCTCATTCTGTGAGCTAGCATCTTCATTTATTCATCCCTCTCTTCCTTGGCACTTCTCAAATGTGCGATGTACTCTGAATCATTACAAACCAACATCTTAAAAAAAACTGCAATCTTTCTTCAGCCCTCAGAGCTGAAGTGTATTAACTGTTTGATCCTCTCCATATTCACTAAATAGCAATCCCATTCTTGTTCCCCAGAGATTACTTCCGTGCTTTGTTCTCTAAGACTGGAGATAACTGCTCACCTGTTATAATGCAGGTTTAAGGACTCACATTTATCACAAAATGGCAATAATTTTATACATCTGAGTTGCTGAATATATTGGAATAAAAGATTATTTCTTTCTGACTCTAGCAGGAGACTTATGCCTTTTTTCAAACAGCTCTTTCAGGCTATCTAACTACAAACACTGAGACTAGAGACAGAAATTAAAAAAAAGTTACAATTATTTTTCTTCCAGTCTGATCTCTGATGTCAAGTTCTACAAATAATGGAGACTCATTAATGGCACTTGATGCTGCAAGCCACCAAGTACAAATTAAAATGTAATATTTGAAGAAATACTCATAGACATGTTAGAAAAAAAAAAGTGAAGGTAATTTCTTTTTCTAACATGCAAATTTAAGTAATTTGGCTTTTACTGAAGTCAGTGTGACTGGAAAAAAATCAACAGTAGCCTGTAAAATATTTTTGTAAGTGCTACTTTAAACCATGTAGCTGATTCTGAAAAAAAATTAGACAATGGTAAAAAGCAGATTGGTCTTGCATTTAATCACAACATCGACTTGCAGAAACCTATGACCTTTCAAACAAAGGACAGAAAAATTAGATGTAGACAGTAACAGATATATAGACATGCAACTAGGCTTAGTGCTTCCAAATGGAATTGAGAGACAAATCTATTCTCTTATTCATAGCTACTATCAAAGATAAGAAACTGAAGAACAGAAATACACTGAAAGAGCAAATCAATCAGTAATCATGGATCAAAAATTGCAAAGATAAAAGCAAAGTAAAACAAAAGCTCTGCTAACTTAAAAAGGCAATACAAGACAGAAAGCAACAATTGCATTGTACAGAAGGAGAAAGAAAGATTAATAGACAACGTAAAACCCAGAAGCAAACTCAGTAAGGATGACAAAAATAAGAGTGAAAGTGAAAAATAGTTATAGAAAAGTGTAAGACAAAAGGGCCTACTGCTCTAGCACAAACTAAAATGTGCATGGGAGTGCATAGATTGAACATATTTTCTCTTATTCCATCAGTTTCCAAAATGCAAAACTATAGCTTCCTTAGACACCCAACTCAAATGGAAATTATACCTTTCATACCATTCAATGGATAATACATCCTAGAAAGTTAAAGACATTTCTGTAGAAATTTGCATAAGTATTTAAATAGGACTTATATCAGAAATTGCCCACCCTACAAAGGGCTGTGCCTGGGAATTCCAAACATTTCTATTTGCTTCCTGCCCAAGAGCTGCCATTTCTGTGGTCCAGCTGCCAAAGCCTCAGCAGACTGTATATGCTGTGCCTGTCCATTGAAGCATCTTCCAGCTGTGTTCATAAACTTTGAGGAAATTATGATTTGAACCTTTGAAATATTAAACACTGTAAAACTTTTTCTTACTCTAGATAGGGACTGCCTAAGAAAACAACTGCCCTTGCATTAAAACTGATGCATTAAAACATCTGTTCTTAATGGCAGATGTGAACTCTGCACATCCTGATATTGCCATCCATGGTCATTTTCTTTTTTTACTGTGTTTAACAGCATTAGGTCAGCATGTGTGGGAAATTAAAAATCACATGCTCCTGAATATGTAAGTTAATGTATTACCTCTCAAACTTATAGAGGAAATAAAATCACCCCAGTAAAACAGTTTCAGCATACAATTATAATGGAACTGTTTGCTTCATTGGTGGTAAATATCTCCAAGTCCTCTTCTGCATCCAGCTGAAACAAATTGTTCTGCCAACATGCCTAGAAAGAAATATATCTGTGTGTCTGAAGGCATCTTTTACAGATACCATCTACAAGACAAGCAATGCTAAATAATGATGCTTGCAAATCCCATGCTGACTGTTTTTATTATAAAATTTGATAAAGCATTTAGTGATATCCAGTAGCATGAGAGCTAAATTTCAAACAACAGCATGCCTCTTTAACAGTGTATTCAGGTGAACAAATTGTTTGTATTACTAGACAGACATACACTTCTGTAAAGAGAGGATATAAAACAAGAATAGATGGTAAAAAGAATTGTGACTTTCCAAGTATGATATTACTGAACAGCAGCAGTAAAAATTACTAATATTCAAAGAGAGAGCTCAAATGAGATTGAATACCATCCTTATCAACACTATCAAGTCACTCTTGTGTATCTCTGTATCTTGGATATTTTACCCCAGCTTCCACCACTTCTTCCAGAGCATTGTGCTTCAACACTGCCACCTCTTCACTTACACTTGGTGACCCCCCAGTTTTACCCTGAGTTCTTAGGAAATGGGGATTTGTCCACATCTGCCCAAACATGGCTAAGCAGCAGAGAGCAGAGAATTGCTCACTTCCACTTCCCAACAGCACACCCACATCTGACTCCAACAACCCTCAGGATTTCCTAAGCCTACTGCTAACAGGTCACATTCCTGGAAGGGACAAGTTGGTTGGTTTTTATTTAAGAGACAGTTTAAAGCATACACAAATAAATAAACAAATACACATTATTGCTGTTTTTAAAAGCAACTTACACTTTCACTGAAAGAAAATCACAAAAATTAAATAGTCTCCATGGATGTAAGTTGCATGCACCCAGCTTTTTTTTTTTTTTTTCTGCACATTACTGTTTGAGGCTACAAATAATGACTATAAATTGTATCCATCCCTAGGCAGCCATTCCAAAGTGCATGTCTGAAGAATAATCTCTAGGAAGGAATAAGCAGCCAGTCAGTTATTCACCTTTAAGGCATGTTTGTGAGATAAAAGGTGTGTTAGCTTATGTTGAAGCACACACTGTCTTGTTGGCTCTAGAGTTGTCATTTCCTAGAAAAGTGTTAAGCAATCTCTGTTAGATGAGGTAATGCCTTTGGAGCATCTACTGGAAAAGCCTTTGATTCATTTACCAATGAAACAAAAATACAAACCACACAGCATATTTATTTTATGCTTTGGGAAGAGACAAGGGAATTAATAGCTCACTCCCAGCCCCTTCCATGCAAATAAAAAGAATTTGTTCTAATAATAAGTCCCTTTTCCTGCTGAGTTCTTGTCTAATCTAAGATGATATTAATTTAATCTCTTCAGCCAACACTTGCTCTACACCAGTTTCCTACCACTCCAGCAAAGCATGGGTAAAGTGATGCCTGTGAAGGGAGTGCATAGCCTGGGGGAAGAAGAACGATGGGCAGAGATGCACATATTGCTCACTTCAAGTCCTATGCTTATATATTTTTTTAAAATTAGAAAAGACACTTCTACAGAAAATATACCACTGGGAATACTGGAAGAAGGTTTAAATCATTATGGAGTACACAAAAGGGAAAGACTTCTGTGAGGCAAGGGCTGACAAACTAATAAGAAAACTCAGCTACAAGCACCAGAGGCTCTTGTTCTCTGTTTTGGGACAGGAAGAGAAATAGATCTGCATGAGCAAGGGACAGATTTAAAAAATACTCCTTGGGAAAGTTTGACTTAACACACTTTACTTTATATAGAAGCTGGCTGAGAGTGTGCACACAATTCCTCAATGTGACCCAGCTTACACATACAATTTGCTGTGCCAAGCAGCAAGATTTCTTGCAATCATGATGAACATTATTTCATATGCATGTCACATGAAAACCATCACTGCTGGGTTATGCAAAACTCTTGTTAGTGAAAGACTTAAAGGAAAAAAACTGAACATAAACCCATAACCCTAATGAAAAAATACAAAATTTCAAATACATCCATTAGCTGACACTAATTAAATGTATAGTTTCTTTAATTTTAATGGCTTTTGTTATTTCACTATTGGTATACACAAATATACACCTCAATTGCATATTCTATGGCAAACAAGGGCTTTGGATTTATTAAATTCAACTCTGACCCAGGCTTTGCTGTCTATTCTACCCAAGTCTTAACTATCTATTAAAATTATATCCACCCATTGTCAGTCTGTGCAGCAAGAAATGATATGGCTGGTGGTCACGAGCAGTTAATGCCAATTCAGCATAAAGCACATCAAATCTCAGGCTCTCAGGTGAAGGGCTGGACTCATCTCTCTGTTCTGCCACTGAAACCGGCAGCATAAAACAGATGGTTTGTTCATTCCCTGAGACAGCAGTGCTTAAAGGGTTTTGGCCAAAGGAAAAGAATCAAAGGAAAAAATGCAGAGATTTTAACTGATTAAAAGTTCTGTGTAATTCCAAGAAGTGCTGATAAAAATTTCCTTTCTAATTTTTCACCTTTAGAGGAAAAGATGCACATTTCTTTTCCCCTGAAAACAATCACAAACATCAGCAAGCAACCCTCTTAGGCCCTAAGCCTCTCCTTCTCAGCAAGATGCTGAAATAATCAGGAACTAATTTCATCCATCTTTCCTACACAGGCTACAGTAATTCTGTTTGTGCCAGACCTCCCCAACATCATTCCTTTCCAAAACAACAGTGGTTTCACAGCTTTAGGCTGCAATTGCCCACATTTCCTAAAATTTATAAATGTGGAAATGGCATTTCCCCCTCTCCTTTTTGATCCTGTAACTCACTAACAGGCTCTTACTCAGCAAAATATTTCCAGCCTCTGCAATATAAACTGTGATTTTTGATTTACCAGGTACTTAATTGTTGAATGCCTACTCCATCAGCTGCTGCACTGGCTAACTGAGCACCCTGCAAGGCTTCTCCTGCTCTGCTGCTGCAGCTCAGAGCTCCAGAACACCCTGATTACACTCCAGAATTGCACAAAATTTAAAATAGAAAACCACACAGATGCATCAGGATCTGTTAGTCATTCCCTTAACAGCTCTACCATGCCATTAAAAACTAAAGAATCAAATGTGAATTAACTTATTTTAGGAATTCTCCATTAACATAACAAAAATGATGGTCCTACTGATATCAATCTCCTTTCACATGAGAACTTTGATACTACAACTCTCTTTTGCATAATGCATTATTAAACCTCTTCATCCTCTGTGGAAAAAACCTCCACAACTCATTTTAAATCATGTTACCTTACAGTTCATGAAAGATTTCTGCAACATAACTCACCTAAGCCTGCTGGTATTGAATAACCTTTGTAAAAAATAATGTTTACCTGAAATAATTATTTTTAGCATCATATTCTTACTTACAACTATAGAAACGTAAGTTTATTATTTTTCTACTTAATGTCTGCATACTTTATTTTCACATCAATTTTCAGCATGTGATACAGTAGCTGAATACAATAATCTTACCTGCCACTTCTCTGAAGTGCAAATATGATGCCCTTTTCCTGAAAAGGAAGCAGCTTCTTTCTCAGTCTTTCAGGTAGGAAGGACAGCTTAGAATCAACATCCTCTTTCTGAGAGGCTTTGAGTGAAGGTGTTTCCTGGAGAGCAGTGGCCATGCTGAACCAGAGGGAAACAAAAGAGAAATATGATATCTTACCTACATGGCAGAATAGAGAATAAAGCTTGATGGAACAATACTCATCACTTTATCCTGAAATAATCAATATCTACACAACTTTCTTCGAGTTTTGAGAATTCTCTCTGGAAAGCATAAAGTTGTGCAGATGCTGGAGGAAGAGTCCCTCATCTCAGTATCCATAAAATATGCTAAATATTCCAGGATGAAGAGGCCAGCATGTGTCTCTTGCTTTACACTATGAAATAATTATTTTAGCAAATACCCTATTCATGAAAGGAAGTTATTTGCCATTCAAATTGAGCTTACTCATGGACATTGAAATATAATTCTTTTAGTGAACATTTTCAGAAGAGTTTCAGGAAAAAACAGGCTATTTAACCTTCTGACCATGGAACTAACAGTCCTTTAAATTTTTAATCCTAAAAATTAAATCACAAAAAAAGGGGAAAATATGCCCACTTTGGGGAAGTGAAAAAAAAAATAAAAGAAAAAAATAAAAGAAAAAACAGTGAAGAACTTTATTTCCCTAAGAAAGAAACAATCTTAAATCACAGAAGTAATCAATAAAAATTCTCATAGTGTGCTTGAAGATGAAAAATGTGGATTCCTGATTCATTTTTGTTCAAGGGTTTTGGTGCATCTCTCAGTGGCATTGCCAGTAAGGCTAGTGACATTCAGGCAGACAGAAAATGAGCAAGTGCCTTTTTTGGTTACAGGATGAATTACAGACAGGTCTACCAGGATACATATCAGGCATTCAGGGGAATGTAAAGAAAATGCTGTGGATGAGCCTCCAGGCAAGTTCCATGACATTCTCACTGTGGAAGGATTGAACAGAGTGACAGTGGAACTTCCAGGCATTCCTTCTTGGGCTTCCACTGCCACTTCTACAAAGAAGAGGTGTTTGACCACAACCATTCTGACACACCATCCTGCTGGGCAATGAGGGAAGAATAGTGAACTTAAATTTGTAATACTGAACAACACACACAAGCTGGGACACGAGCATTGTATTGACTGTGGCAATTTTGTCCCCCATTTTCCTAAGTGGAATCTTTGGTATAGCCTTACAGAAACAATATTCCTATACCTTGGGCCTCTGGAACACTCAGCAGCAGATACAATACTGTGATGAGTACCAGGCTCTTTCATGCGTGTCCACCACAGAGCTTTGCTTAACAGAAGATGGAAAGCCCCTGTGTACCCAAGACAAGCATTTCCCAGGAAAAAAATCATAAAGCTCCAGTAAATAAACACCTGCTTCTGCTCTCAATTGAGCAAACATGGATGTTTCTATTGTAACTGTTGGGAAAATAACCATAATCACTTCAGTTCTATCACAATATTTTCCACTGTGCGTTTTTTTCCTTTAAAAGTTGATTAGGGTATGGTGACTGCTGGCAAACACAAACTAAAGACAAAAACTGAAACATTTCTGTAGAGCCACACAAGTCAACAATGCTGCAGGATTGGTGGGCCCAACAAAGCTGTTCAACACTCAGTTCTGAGATTCACCTCTAAAGAAAATTTGTGACTCATTTTCTTTGATAATTTTCCATTCTATAAATGCAGAGATAATGATGTACTTGTGATCAGCTCCCTACATAGCTTGTTGTGAGTGACAATATGAGAATGAAATGTTAACATAATTAACTTTCTGTTGAACAAGATCATGACAAGATCCTTTCACTGAAACACTGAATAGGAACCATGCAGTTTCAGAAGCACAGATCTGAATTAGAGGAGGCACATGAGTCATCAGTACACAGCAATACTACAATGAAAAATGTTTCTGCATCAGTCATTAACAAGGTTAAAACTGACTTTGCAGATCTTAGAAAGCAGCAAAACAGAAAGCATTGACTTCCAGATGTGTACAAGTTTTTGTTTAGTTTTTTTCTCTAGGTGAATGATTGTATAAATGAATGGTGAATAATTACAGACTAAGTGAATAATTAAAGAACTCCACATGTGATGAACAATGGCTATTAAAACAACATATGCAATGACTGTGGCAATGGTGGTCATGTATGTTTTGAGACAGAGTACTTATGTACACACTGTAGCAATGTCAAGAAATAAAAATAGTCTGTTTTAAAAAAGAATTTGGTCAATGTAGCAGAAGACCAGTTTGTATCTGTTCTAGTCATTGCAGATTTAGAAGATATAAAGAGAGAAAGACCAGAGCATGTGTTCTCTAACTACAACTTTTCATGGTTTTTTTCTGTGTCCTTCATGTGCTGTAACACAGATCATATCGACCTTCCCACATCTCCAGATCACCAGTTCTGGAGATTCATTTTCTTTCAGACAAAATAGACCTAAAAGGTTTTGTGTAGAGACCTAGCTTTTCATCCAGAGACTTGATTCAGCTGCACAAGTCTCATAAGTTAAAAAACTCAAACTCTAGAGCATTTACTCAAGTGTTTTAAAGGAAATCAAGGATGAAAAAGTTGAATTACTAAACTCAGTAACTATTAATCTAAAGTTGTTTAAGTATCTCAGGACTAGATAGTGGTAAATGATCCCAGCTTTTAAAAGCAGGGATGAGGAAGATTGGACCTACATTATGATTTATTCATAGGGCATAAAAAATCAGCAAAAAATTATGTGAAGTGAAGAACCCATGCACACCAGGATAAATGCCTTTATTTGGTGGGAGTCTCCTAATAACAGTGTTTTGTAAAAGTGATTCCCATTTTTCCAGTCTGATTAAGTTTTTTTGAAAGGGCTCTACAACAATGTACTTATAAACTATTTGATGCTTTTCCCACTGCTTTTCAAAACTGAATTTAAACAGAATAAATCTTATAAACATATTTGTACACTAACTATAATTTCCAGGAAAACTTTTGAAAAACTCTTTCAAACTTCCAAGAAAACTGAGCTGCCATATTAAAAAATTGTCCTGAAACTTTTTTTTAAATTCAAGCAAGTAGACAGCTCATACATGAGAGAAACAACATCAGCAGTACTTCCAAGTAATCTGCTCCAACTTCTATTATGTTCAATCAATCATAAATGATCTGGAAAAAAAAGTAGCTACTGAGGGATAAGGGCAGTACAAAAATAAAATAAAGTTTGAAAAAACCCAATGTTGAATTTCTTTCTAATCACTGCTGCTGCTATAATGCATTTCACTATAGGCCCTTATCCTTCCAGAGGCAGCAACTGAGACCCAGCTTGTTGTGGATATTACCCCTGGGGCTGTTTCTTTATTGGAAAGCTGGGTGCAAGACTGATGACAAGTTCAAGGACTACTTTAAGTTTTCCAATAGCTGTTTGTCAACACAAGCTGATTACGTAATATAAACCCACTGCTTATTTTTACAGGCCACTAAGTATAGCCCTTTAATGCAGCTCAGCAGCACGTGACTAAGACAAATGAGTCTTTCCACCAAGGGTTTTGCTTCATAAATTTCCTCTTGATGGACTTAACTGCTCCATGATGGCATGTTCAATAAAACTTAACAGGGAATTCAAGGCTCTAAGAATATCTTGGTTGATTGATTAATCAACTATTTTGCAGAATGACAGAATTGTTTGTGTTGGAAGGGACCTCTGGAGATCACCCCATCCAACTGCCCTGCCAAGGGAGGGTCACCTGGAGCAGGTAACACAGGAACACATCCAGGTGGCTTTGGAATGTCTCCAGAGAAGGAAAATCCATGAGCTTCTTGGGCAGCTGTCCCAGTGCTCTGCCATCTTTGTAAAGAAGTTCTCCCTCATGCTGAGGTGGAACCTCTGTTTCATTTTAAGGCCGTTGCTCCTCATCCTGCTGATGGGCACCACTGAAAACAGTCTGGCACCATCCTGCTGGCACCCACCTTTGAGATATTAATGTGCATCAATGAGTCCCCTCTGTCCTGTCTTCTCTCCAGACTGAACAGGCCCAGCTCTCACAGTCTCTCCTCATAAGAGAGATGCTCCAGACCCCTCATGGCCTTTGTGGCCTCTGCTGGACCCTCTCCAGTAGCTCCTTGTCCCTCTTGCTCTGAGAAACCACCAGTGGGATAACAAAGAATAGAAAATCTACCCATCAGAACAAGAGAAAGCAATCAAATGGAGCAAAGGACACCACACAGTTCTTCAGCATAGAACAGTTTTTCCACAGGCCGCTGTAGCGAGCTGGAGGGAAGCGCACACCTCAACACCTGCCTGGGGGCAAGTTTTTTATTTTACTTACGCAAGTCCCTGCAGCTGCAATCTCAGAAGTACCTGAGCACACCATGCGACGACCGAGCAGCAGCAACCGCAAGAAGTGAAACCTGTCACAAGCACGGGCTGGTGACAAACAGCAGTCACCTGGCAGCTGGTCGCGGGCTGGCGAGCGACCCCGAGCGCGTCCCACCCCGGGCAGCCCCTCACGGGCGCGGGCTCCGCGCTCGAACGGCCGCCGGGAAGTGACGCATGACCGGAGGTCACGGACGGGAAGCGCTTTTGGGCCCGGCCACCGCTTTTCCCTTATTTTTTGTCTTCCCCGTCCTTCTCGCCCCTGGCCCCATTTCCCCAGGAGAATAAATAATCTTCGCGCCCGGCCGTGCGTTGTGCCAGCGCCTGATGCGCTGGAGCGGGCGGGCTGAGGGAGCCGGAGGGGCGGGAAGGGGGAAGCGGGGATGGGAACGGGGTGAGGCGAGGATGGCGCTCTAAGGGCCGGGCTGGATGGGGCAGTGCCGCCGGCTCTCGGGGTTGGGAAGAACGGTGAAGGCCGGGGCAAGGAGCCGGGAGAGCGAGAGGTTGCGGGGACAAGCCCCGACTACAGATCCCAGCCTGCCCCACCATGGTGCGGGCGGCGTGCGGCTGCGGGAGCCCTGGCGCGGGGATCCAGAGGAACAGGGGAGCTGCTGCTCGAGATACACCACAGGACGGGACCAGGGGAGCAGCTCAGGCGCGGGTGAAGGGAAAGCGGCCGGGGCACGGAGCGGAGGTCACTAAGACCCCGCACTACCACAGCCGCGGGATCGCTCCGTCTACCCGCGGCCATGGGCTGCACGCAAGAGGCGGGCTTTGCGGTGCCGGTGCGCCGCTCTTACTGGTGCTCACGGTTGTCTGTCAAGGCGGCCGTGCCCTCCGATTGGTCGCCGCCTTCCGGGCGGGCTCGGCTTCGCGTAAGCGCCGAGCGGCACCACTCCGCGGCAGCTCCGGGGGGAGGGCGTTGCGACGTTTATTGGTCCGCGGGGCTGTCCATCCTTAGCGTCCCGCGCAGCCATTGGAGGTGGCAGTCCGGGGGCGGGGTCTCTCTCCCCGCCGCGGCAGCAGCAGGAGGAACCCGAGCGGCGCTCGGCGCTGGGTTCGGCGCCCCTCGTGTGTGAGGAGCCGCCACCCGCCGGGCGCGGCGTCCCGGGAGCGAGCCCGGGAAGGAGCGCTCCGCCCCGGTGAGGAGCCCGGGATGCCGCCGGGGAAGGCGCTCCGGCGGGCGGGGGTCGCAGTGCGCTGAGGGAGGAGGGGGGGCCGCGCCCGCAGTGCGCAGAGCGGGGGCAGCGCTGAGGGAGGGGGGGCGCGGCCGCGGGGCCGGGGGGCGCAGCCCGGCCGGGGGTCACGGTCCCGCGGGGCCAGCCCGGCCCTTCCCCTTCCCTAATATAGCCGGGGCTGGCCGGAGTGGGACACAGGGCTCTTCATCTATTATGTTTTCATTTTCTTAAAATTTCTGCCGCATGTTGGATAATTTTGCATGTGGGTCTATCTACCATATTGTAGTATAAAGTGTAAGTAGACTTGCGAGCAAACTACGTCACGGCCTGGTTTTTACCGTCTCTTTTAAAAACGTTTTAAAATGAGTTTTCAGCACCGAAGAAAGGTTTCACTTTATGAGGAAGATGGAAAGAGATAGAAAAAGAAGTGAGGAATAGCTGTTTGTTATATGGGGTCTAAGAATTACTCAGATTATTCACGTGAAGAGATTTGCACATCCTACATGTTGATGGATTTGTGTGATGTCCATGGAAAGCTGGATTAGGAGGTGATGGAAAAAAAAAAACCCAACAAAAAGAGTGGTGCACGCTTTGCTTAGGGTGCATTGGCACATAGTACAGTCTGCCTTAGTGTTTGTTAGCTTGGAGTGGTTTTGCTAATAGTCTTTAATTTTAAATTTTGATGCCCCCTTCTCACTGACCTGAAACCAAAGAGATCTTGTGTGCCCAAAGCAGAATAGGGAATGTGTTGGGTTTTTTCTCTTGCAGTGTCTGACACTGGCCTTTTTCCACTGAGGTATTAACCTGCAATTTTTAATGGGGTTGCTTTCTTTCTCATGTCTTGTCTTCCAGGAGGAGTAATGTATTTGAGACATGCTCTTTGGCTGAATATTAAACAGCAGTTTTACAGGGCAGTATGTCTTGTGAATGTTAGATTAGGAATATTTATTTACCGTTGAAGTGAAAGGTAAAATGAAGTTCTGGTTATTTTTCAAAAAATTTGCTATTCAGGAGAAGAAAATAGCAATGGAAACACATTTTCTTTGACAGTCTTCCATTGGCTTGGCATGCACCTGATATTAAGCCTTTGTTTTGCAGTAAAGCACTGTGATGTCAAGGGTTTGAGTATTTTGTAGAAATTAAGTAACTTATTGCTTCTCAATTTACCAAAGTCCCAATGGCAAAAATAACGTTAAGACGTGCGTCCATTTAAATCTTGGAAGATCCAAAATGTGGTACTTGTAACTGCACTTCTTGGCCACTCTTTATTTTAGAAAACTGTAAATTGCTGACAAGATCGACTAGTACTTTTCTCATGAGTAAAAGCAGATTTGGCTAAATATCAGTAATTTTGAGGGGTGTGCAGTGTACTGGGTTAGGTTTGGCAGCAGTGCTCCAGAAACTATTAAAGATTTGGGAAGGGTCAGCCACTAAATCTGCTGCAGTGACTGTCTGTATTTTGATTTTGTGTGTCTGTTAAGAGGAATAAAGGAAAAGTGGAGGAGACAGAACAAAGTAGTAGTACCATTCTCATCTTAAACACAATTCTGCCTCTGCCTTTTTTCTTCTTTTATCTTAGGTTAAGTTTTTGGCTTTCATTTCTTCTCATGTTTCAGTATGTTTGCATTACACCGTAGTCTTTATTTTGTATTGCCTGGTTAAAGTCTGTCCGTGACACGGCCTCAAACCCGCTGAATGGTTTAGGTCGAGTGCTCTAGGCTCAGCTCTGGGTACAACTCAAATGCCCTGGGTTTGGGGTTTATTCTGTTAAAAGTCAGTTCGCTACAGTGGCCTCTGGTAATTCAACTTCATGTCTTTGTATCGCCACTTCACGAATCTACTTCTCCCCGGAGTTCATTTGACTAAGAGATGTAGCAACCACATCTTTTTAAATGCCTTTATGTGTTTAAAGTTTCAAGGTGCTGTATTCCAGGCTTTTAAAAGTAACTGATACAGTTGCATTTTTTGGACACTTTAGGGAAAATTGGCCTTCGGTGACACCGTGTTCTCTGAGTGAATTATCAGGTAATGGAGCAACGTAAACTTCGAAATGGCTAAAATGTGGCATACCGTCCATTTTATAAAAATCTTTTAAAATGTGTTGACAGCATGGTTCGGATTCGGTGAGCTAGACGACTATGCTTCAACTTTTACTACCTGGATAAAAACATGAACCACCTGGGGTGTCCTGATTAGTTGAAGTGATTTGCATCTGAAATTTTCAGCGTGCTCGAATTCTCATTTCAAAGATACGAAGAGAGTCAGGCAGTAGCCAGTAAATGCGAAGTGCTGTAATTCATGGGTGTGACAGCTAAGGAGCTTTCGATAGGAGTGCGAGAATATCCTGTAATCCTGCCACCACTGGGCTCAAGGACTGCAGAGGTGTTGAGCCCAGTCAGGCTTTTAGTGGCAGATTTCCCGTGTCCATCCCACCTAGGAACGGCCAGCTGGAAATGACCCCGGGGGGTTTGGTAAACGCTGCATTCCACGTGGAGCCTTTTAGTGATGGAAAGAGGAGTCGTTTGGCAGTGCAGGACCTGAATAATGAGGTCATTCACACCGTATTCTTTAGGCGAGAAGAATCAATGTGAGTGCCTCAGCGTGGTGCTTACTCTGGCTGATAGGTAGCGTCTCTGGGAGCCCATTAAAGCTGGGGTTCTGTGGCTCTCCGTGTATCCTCCTTGACTTTTCTTGGAGGTGGTGGACGAATGTGCTGTATGACAGTGTCGGGAGATTTTGGGAAGTGGTGTTGGAAAGCTCTTTCTGGGAGATGGTAAGTCAGCAACAGATGATGATTAAGTATTGTTGGGAAAATGGCACTTTGGGCCTGCCTATAATCTTATTTCGATTTCATTACTTGTTGAAGGAGTATTTTAGAGGAAATAACGTCTGGAAACAGATTTATGAAGGGCAGCAGCCTTAATTACAGAACAGCCTGCACTGCTACTCTTGTGCATAAGTTAGTCTCCTGCAGTTTAATGTATGCATTATGAGAATCCTGTCAATGTGTCATTTTTTGACATGCACTTTTCTCCAATCTATAGAATTTTTTTTTCCAGAAATAATTGGTTATTGCATGTTCAGATCCAGTCTGCTGAAGCAAAGTGTAGGTGCACTTTTCTCCAATCTATAGAATTATGTTTCCAAAAATAATTGGTTATTGCATGTTCAGATCCAGTCTGCTGAAGCAAAGTGTAGATTTGAGATGGCTGTGGGATGCTTATTCCAGGGTTTCTTTTCAACTCCTTATCTTGGATTTCTGTAAGGAAATGGGGCATTACCTCTAAGCAGCCATTGGTTTCTGCATAAACAATTATATACTACACTGTTCACCTGTCTTTTTTCATGTGCTGCTGAATTTTTGTTCTTTACTCTCCTTTCCAAGATCAGTTCTTATTATTCTTTAATCTGTAACTTGAATTTGTGTATGAAATGGAATTTTGTCCCTTATTTAACATTCTTAACTTTTCTGTCCCCTCCTCAGGTTTGTTGGCAAGTGTGTACTGCCGTGTATGAAAGATCTTTGTCCAGTCGTGTATAGAATGGTCTGAAGGCTAAAGCTTGTCAGAACAACTGCCATAAATATCTTTAAAGCTGTGACTGTATAGCATAGCAGAGTTGCTCCTTCTTTTTGAAAGTATAGTTTTGGATAGCTTGCATCTCTGAGTCAAAAAATAACCTCTAAAATGCATAAAGATAGAAGATAACATAGCTGGATTTGGTTTAGCAAAAATCCAGTCCTGAGTTTTGTACTTTTCTAGAAAATGTTCTGTGTAATTGGTTAGCACTTAACCTGCCTCAGTCGTTGAAAGAATTGTTCCCAGCCAAGTGAGGTGTGATACTTTGCTGTAGGTATCCAACTAAAGCATTTTAATTTATGTTAAGTGAAGCAAGACATAAATGGATGCAGTCCTTGCAGTACCTGCTGCTGTGAAAGAGGCCATCCTGGTGCCATATCCTTGGCTTTTTGTTCCTGCCCTCTGCCACCTCCTCTGCTCTGTTGAATGAGCTGTTACAGGGAGCACTTCCTGAACTTTGAACCGTGTAAGATGTAGGTCTCTTATTCTATCAAATTGAAGCATCTTTTGGGAGGCTTGGAGGAGCAGTTTAACTGGCAGATGGAGGAAATGGTGACTGGAAGTGAGATCAGTGGCTTCTTTAGTGCAGCTGAGTCTGGAAGAGGCTGTTGGTGTGCAGCTGGTGAGTGAAGTTTGAACTAATTCGAGTGCTTCTGCCAACAGCAGATTGAGGAGTGTTCTCACAGTCCTTTCTCCTGTCAGAGCTTTGGGCATCAAAACCTCCTGCTGGTGCTGAGAAGCTGGGAGCAGTTGCATCATTGACCAATGCTGGATCCACGGGCAGATTTCCATCTGTTTTCATGTTCTGAGTGAACTGGGAAGAATTTGCTATGTTCTTGTCGAGATAAAGCAGGAGTTTTGAGAGGCATTGGAAAATTGCTGGCTTAGATCAAACGTTGAGTTTTTGTACCCTAATGAGGCAGTAGCAAAATGAGTAAATCAGCTTGTGGGGAATTCTTGTCCATGTTATCACAGCATGATTTGAAGCATTTCAACAGAAGGTATAGAAAAAAGCCTTTTTCCTTTAAAGCATTGTTAATCCCTCAGTCTTTTGGATGAAGAGCTCCATTTCAGGTTCAGTGTGCTCTGTAGGTGTTTAAAAGGAGTACAACTTGCTGTTAGGATTAGAATCCTTTTCTCCCTTTCTTTTGCAATCCACTAAATCTCTTCCATAACTTAAAGCAAGAGCTGAGCCCTCACCAGTTTGTGTCTCCCCTCAGATATAGCTGGATTGGTTAGCAAAGCTGCACACATTGGCAGTGCTTAGACTCAAAATAAAACCTGGTTTGCCTTTTTCAGTTGATGGCTCCTTATCCTTCTTCCACTTGGGAAGTCAGACTATTTCTGAACAAGAACTTTTGCCTAATAGCTTTCTAAAGGAAAACCAAGGGAAACTGAATCATTTTCTTGTGTTGTAGCATATGTTTTAGTGGCAGAAACTGGTAAAATGACAATTAGATACTCTAAGTATCTACTGATATTGTTTTTACTGTTAGAATTGACTGTAATGAGTCCTTTATTTTTACTTGTAATGAAGATGGCACGTTATTAGTCTCTTAGTTTAGGTGCTGTGGTTTCTTTGTTTCAAGCACATCAAAGTGATCTTTTATGCATTTTTGTTGCACTTAATCTCTAAAAAGGTTTCTAGCTGCTAGTTTGGTTGCACATTGCATTATTATCATGGAAAAATAAACTGCTTTTTCAAGGGTTTAAAGCTGTACCACAAAGCAGTGCCAGTATTGCTCTGAGATGTCATCCCTGTGGTGTGGATTGGAGGAAGAAAAGGACTCCCAGTACTTGGAAAGCTGTTGAGTGACTTTATGGAAGCTGCTGTAGGAATGCTACTGCAGTCTGGTTAGACTTGTGGTCTAACAAAAGGATATGAATCTTTCACACAAACTGTTGTGTTAACTTATAAAAATGTTATGATGTTCATCCTAATACTTCATGTGGGGATGTTTTGTTTCTCTCTAGTTTCAATTATTGGCTTCTGGAGAGGAACACTTGTTTTTATGTGAACATTCCTGTTATGGGAGAAGGAACTGAGTCCAGACTGAGCTTATCTAGTAATGAATTAAATACAGGAGAATAAATAATACCATGTTATGAGGAAGATTTCTGAGCTTCAAATGGTACCATTAGACGAATTCTTAAAGCAAGAATAAATAATACCATGTTATTTCTGAATAACATGGAAGATTTCTGAGCTTCAAATGGTACCATTAGACGAATTCTTAAAGCAGTAATGTGAAAAGAATAAATGGTGTTACTGGGCTAACTCAGTTAATGCAGTGTATGATATTCCAGCAGTTGGCTGTTCATCATTGACCACGATGACATGCCATTAGTTGCTACATAATCTTGTTATTTCCTGACACTGCAGAGTTGGATTTGAAAAGCACAAAGAGCAGTAGTCCTTATTAAGACCTGCATATCAAAATAGTAGTGGAAGCTGTCCCAACTCAGAACACAATCAGCTTTTTATCTGTCCTTTTCTGTTGAAATATTAGACAATGTTTAAAACTGGGTTTGTGTCTGTCTTCCTTGGTCCACAGTAGTGTGAAAGCTTAAAACTGTAATATTGCAGAAAGTTCAAGTATTATAGATGTGTAAATATTTTTCAGTAACTCTCTTTCTTGTCCTGTTTTCCAATCTGCAATGAAATATAGTTTACTTTTAAGCAAGAGACAGTTTAGCCCATTTTTAACGTGTGGAATAATTGAGGATGGGAGACCTTGAGAAGATTTTTCAGCTCTGGTCGCACAATGTGTGAGTTGAGGCACGGTTTAGATCAGCGGTGATGATTCTAAAGTGTGTGGCTTGACTGACAAGCTTGACATCACAGGGGTCTGATGGGGTTCTTTGTTGTCCATCTAAATATTTCGTGTTTGCACGCTGCAGAAAGGCAGCAGAGTGTCCTGCAGCTGTGTGTCACACCTGCCCAGCCTGGGGGTGTGTGTATGATGAACTGAGTGCTCTTGATAGGAACAGTAAGAAAGTCCTGGTGCATGACGTGAACAGGCTCAGCTCTAATCCTGCTCATAACTTATTAACCTTGGGACTCTGCTGTTTGCAGTGTCAGGAGTTGGTTTCTGTGTCCTTATTTTATTCATGTCTGCAGTTGCCTCCTTATAGTGGCAGTGACTCTAAAACTTCTGAAATATGTTTGACATACACAGGTTAGATGCAGGCATGGCTTCTGTAAGGAACATGGATTCTCACATATGTTTCATGTTATGAGACAGACTCCCATATAGAACATGGGAGGACATAAAATGGTTGTGAATTATTCTTTGAAATCTTCAGAAATAAAGTACTAGTAAATGGACTTTTTCCAGTTCCTTTCAATTTTAAGGAAAAATTCTTGATCTTGACAAGGCTTCTTAACAGGCTTTTGAAAGCAAAGTCTGATGAAAAAAAATTCCAGATGTTTCCCACTGAATCTAGGCCACTCGGGTACCTTGGTATTAAATGACAGTAATTATCAGTAAAGTAATGGAAGTTTGTGCAAAGGATGCAACTCATTGCACTGTGCACTGCTTGAATGTGCCTGAAGACTGAAAGGACAGACTCTGGGTCATTTAGTCCAGTCCCTGCTTCTTACAGGAAATAATGCTTTCATAACTGTGTCAAACTTTATTTAATGTTAATTAAATTGCTAGTTATCTTCTTGCATGCTGAACAGCAGTTGTAAAATCTGGTTCTGGTATCTACTGGCCTCCAGCTTTGCTGACTGTGGAAAACTTACAGACATGCATTTGTGGTAAAGTTTTCCTCTAGATTAAGTAGCTCTTCTATCTATCTGTTATCTACTGCAGCCACATGAAATTAAGTTTTCCATACAAGTTTTTATCAGTGCAAATACCATTTTCCATATAAGGCCTTACCAGGGCTTTATTAGCATGGCATTTCTGTAGCTTTTCTGAGAATAAATTGAATGGTAGTTACATCTTTAAAATTTGAATTTTCTTAATCTTCATTGTCTCTGCTTTATCAGCTTCCTCTATAATATTACATGTAATTTAAATAGATTAGGCCTCCTCCATTTATTTTTCCTAGGAGATATTACTTTATTAAATAGAACTGTTTGGCACAGTATCTGCTACAATGTTTTCCATTTTCCATTGACTTTGGTGCCTTTAATTCGTTCTTTCCTTTAAAATTTGTTTAGAAGTCAGGCATAGTTATTTTTTCCGTATCTTTAGTTCTGTGCTTTTTTTTTTCCAATGCCAAATGATACCATCATGTATTTTATACTGTTGTAAAAATCTCTTCTTTGGGACTTGTGATCTGATGAGAGACTTCTAATTTTCTGTAGTTAGTGGGTACGGTGTCTTCAGCAGTTCCTTTGTGAATTTTATTTTTCCTTTGAATGCACTCCTTCAAATCCAGTTTCAGATGTGCCGTACTGGGTTTTTTCTGTTTGTATGGATAATTAATCTTTTGTTAGAAAGTTCTAACTCAGAACGTGTTTCTGACTTCCAAGGCTTACCTTTTTGTTGGTCAGTATATTTTGGAGTGGATTTTATTTTTGGTTTTGTCTGTTTTTCTGAGTTTTGTTTGGTTTTTTTGGTTTGTTCTTCTTTTCCTTCCTCTGCATTTATTCTTCCAGCTAAATTTGTGGTTATTCATATTAAAG
The DNA here is from genome assembly GCF_017590055.1 of Onychostruthus taczanowskii. Classification (NCBI taxonomy): domain Eukaryota; kingdom Metazoa; phylum Chordata; class Aves; order Passeriformes; family Passeridae; genus Onychostruthus; species Onychostruthus taczanowskii. Next base: position 11,732,995 of record NW_024496526.1, read on the forward strand.
GGCTTTCTTCCCTTCCCAGCTTCTTTTCCCCATGCCTTAGGGAGAGCAAGTTCCATAGGTATTTTACAGATGATTCTTTACACACAAAACGTTGTTAAATGCTACATAATATGCATTAAAACATGTCAATAATTCTAATGTAACTGTGTGTTGTCTATCTTTATGAGGAAATGATATGTCAAGGACAGCCTGATTATCCTCAATCCCTGGATTGTTGTAGCCTAAGACTATGTCAAAGTCCCTGTCCTGAATTGCCTGTAAAGCAAAGCCTTTTGGTCAGAGACATGCAGGATTCTAATAATTATTAATAGATACTCTATTAATTATTAATAATCCTTTGCTTAAATATTCTGACTACATGAATAAGATTCTTTGGGATTGACTTGTTCAGTAGTAGAGCAGTGTTAAAATTGCTATCTCTTTAAACTGCCTCCCTTCATTGCCCCATCTTTGGTCCCACAGAGAATGGCTGTAGTCCTGACCTTCTGGTCTGCTCACACTTCCAGAATATGTTAGGCAAAGCATAATACAGGTTGTAAATGAACACCCTTCAAATGGAAAAAATCTGATCTCCAGAAAGATTTTCTTTCCTGTTTTTTTAAGCTTTCAAAACCTCTCTTCTCCCAGAATTGGGTGTTAGTGCCTCTGTTCAGCTTGGGAACAGTGTATTTGGAATTTGTATTTTGAGGGTGAGTATTTTTCTCCTGTCTCCTTCTTGGACATGTAACCTTTGAAGTATTCTTGTAGAAAACAATGGTGCTGATTTTTTTAATTTCCTCATGCCTTTATACTTGTCCAAAAACCAGCTTTCAAGAAAATTTCTCAAAGAAATTCACTGAGTTCTAATGCACTGTATTAGTTTCTTATCTAAATTCTGAGTTATAAAAATCCTTCAGAATATAAATTTAGTGGTGGCAGTATTAGTCCTATGTTTACACTTTTGTTTTTTTAATTAAAAAACCCCATCATAATGTAAAACAAATTTTCCTTAAGTTAGGTTTTCCTGCCCCTGTCCCCTCGAAGGAGAGATACAGTGTTTAGTTCAGGCAAGTTTCTTGTTTCAGTGATCATGCCATGAGAAAGGAGCCTGTGTCCTAACAAAAACTGGTACTCAGTGTAAATCCTGGTGTAGCTTGCTTGACTGCCCACTCTGCTGGCTGCTTGAGAGGATGAAATATCTTTGCAAGGCGTGAGTTCCATGGTGGCAGAATGTGATGCTGCCTGGTTTTTACAGCTGGGGAAAGGAGGAATCAGTTCTCTGTCTCCCTTTTGCCTGGGTCCAGGCAGTTGAGGACTGCTGATCTGATGATGATGATGATGTATTTTCAGTAGTGTTCATAAGGAAGTAACAAGATGCTCATTTTATTCTACTTTGCCTTGTTGCCAGGATCCTCAGTTTTGAGATCTAAGATGATGCTTAAGCAGCTGTTCCATGAGGCATCATATTAGTGAGGCAATTGTGTTCTTACCTCCTTCTGACCAGAAAGTGGAACAAAGGAATTGACAGGATTCAGCTGCAATGCAGGGAACTGCTCAGCACTGGTTGTTAAACCTGTTTAGAATGAAGGTGCTGGGGAGGACTGAAGCTCATTTATAAACAATGCAGGAAGACCAGCTGTAAGAATCCAATACTTTAATGTTCTGTGAGTTCAGCTGTCTCTGCTGGACATTCTGCTGGAATTGCTTTTGCTGTAGTCTCATTCAAGAAGCTGGCATGGAAGCCTTTGCTGGTAAAGCTTGACCAGGTGTCAAACAGTGAGATTTCACTAGATGAACTTAGTTTAAAACCTTGTTCTAGGTGTCTGTGGGATGTTCAGGTCTGTACAGCTGGCACACATGATGGCAGCACAATTTAACATGTAACTTGTTCCAGGCCTTGTCCTCAGTTTCAGGTACATTAGTTGAAAATCAGATAAACTGAGACAATCTCATACAGTAAATAACAGAATCAAGGAATCATTTAGGTTGGAAAAGACCCCTTCCCTCAGCACTGCCAAGTACACCACTAAACCATGGCCTCAAGTGCCACATCTGCATGTCTTTTAAATCCCTCCAGAGATGGTGACTCTACCACTTCCCCAGGCAGCCTGTTCCAATGCTTGACACTTTGCATGAAAAAAATTTTACCTAATATCCCTCCTAAACCTGCCCACCAGCTTGAGGCCATTTCCTCTTGTCCTGTTGCTTGTTACTTGGGAGAAGAGACTGACCCTCACTGTACCACAGCTTTCTGTTAGGGAATTAGAGGGTGATAAGGCCTCTCCTGAGCCTCCTCTTCTCCAGTCTGAACACCCCAGCTCCCTCAGCCACTGCTCTCAGCACTTGTGCTCCAGACCCTTCCCAGCTCTGCTCCTTCTCTGGACACACACCTATACCTTGATGTCTGTTTCATGAGGGGCTTCATGGAGAATTAAGAGTATTTATCAAAATTATATCAAATTATTAGATTATCCATATTTTACTGTGTTAGGAAAGTTTTTCTGATAGTGTCAGCTACTTGTATAAGACCTCTGTAGTTTATTATGAACATTATTGTCTTGTGGTATGTGAATTTGTATCTCAATACATAGACTCTGTTAATCTAAAAACTGGGAACTTTACTGAAAATAACTAAAAATCTTACTGTTTTATTTATATTTAAAGCAGAGATCTGTGACAAAAAGCCCCAAAGGTAGATCAGGTTTGGGATTTTTGCATATATTACAATGTCTCAGGAAACTCACAGGGAGAAGCAGTTCAGTCTTAGAGTAAGTTAAAATAGTCATTTTCTGTCACATTCAGCAAAAGAATAATGTTCAGCTGGCCTTATCCAGATACACAAACCTTTGCTGAGCTGCTAATCAGAAACTTGGAAATCCAGGTGATGGAATTTGTTAGTAGTGGTTAGTAATACAATGACTTAGCTGAGTTGAAAGTTTTAAATCAACAAAAATTTTGCCACATCTTGCTGCCATTGCTTTTCAAGTGATAGACTCTAGCCTGCCCATTAGGCTTCCTCCCATAACATTTTATATCTGCCATAAGTCCTGCTGTGGATGGGCATGATGGATAAAGCGTGTCCAGTTCTCTTCTGTTTGTCTAGTCCTTACTTCATAATTGCCAAATTTGTTCCTGTCCCTCTGGAGTTATTGAATCTGTACAAGGAGAATCTTGGGTAGAAAGTTAGATTTAGTTTTGAATTATAAAAACTACTTTTTTACATTGTGTATTTTATGCAAAAATAACTGCTTTTGCTTCTTTATGCTAGAGGTCTGAGACTAGTGATCTTACCTCACATAGCATGTTAAAACAAAAAAGAGATGCATGTCTAGAACTTTAATAAATATTCTAGACAAGGTTTGTAGTATTTCCATTTGAATGCTGGAGTAAGGCTACTGCTTTTCAAAATCTCACTATTCTGGATTACATCTAAATAATTCAGTCAGGAATCGAAGATCTTTGTATATTGCCACCTGCTCATTATTCAGAAATTCTTGTTACAGTCTGCTGTTGCCCTAGCAACATTCTGAAAATTAGTGTTGCATCTATGAAAAAGCTTTTGTTTATCTAGCAAAGCCCACCAGCCAATCTGTATTATTGCATGCTGCATCTCAAGTGATGAGTCCAGGCCCCAGCCCTAACTGTTTAAAAAATAATGATTTCCTTTAATATAACAGTAATTGAAAATTATTATCTTAATTTTTTTCCCTACCTAGTCATAGATAATTAAACATGATGCTGATTTTGTTTAAAGTCCCTTTAGGGTCTGATGATGCCATTTTATCATCTGAGTGGAGATGCTTGACTGTACAGATATGCAAGGAAGTAGAAAATCACATGTTGACTCCTAGTGTTCTTAGGAGCTCCTCTCTCTCTCTCCTCCCATCTCTCTCCTTGCCCTCCCTTCTCCTACCCCCTGTTGAATTCTACATTAAAAGTCAGATCTTGTTTAACCTTAAGCACTTTGGGATTTAAAAAGATTGTGCTTATGAAGTTGACATTAACCAAGTTTGGGGCAGGAGTAAGGGTGGTGTTAACAAAGTCCTTGAAAGTGCCAATGCCACAACTAACACAAGTTTCAACTGCAGCACTCACTGCTTTAGGTTGAGCATGTTTATCTCAGAAGATTTACTTTTGGAACAAAATTGAGGAGGAAGACTGATAAGCTGGATCTTATTTTTCCCACAGGCAAAAATTAGTTGAAAAACAACATTAAAAATACTGTTCCTTCCAAATCCCCTCTCTTGTCATGAAGCAAGGGAAAAGCTCCCCTCTGTTGTGTCTTCAGATCCTGCTTGGCAGTCAAGCCTGCAGTTACTGTCATTCCCTCCTGTGGGTGGAAGGTAAGCCATGCCTGCTCTGAGAAAATCTGCCTTATCTCTTGTTTTACTTGACCTGTTGATTTTCAGATTCAGAATTCCAGAGGGCAATAAAGACTTCTTGTAAATTGATGAGCTGTAGTCCAGCTTCACTTGAAAAATACAATTTTTCACTTGAAAAAAAATCACTTGAAAAATAAAATTTGTTGAGACTTGTGTTACCAGTGTTCTTTAGTCTTTTGCCCCTGAGGTACTTAAGGATTGGAATTGAAATGTGGGATTACAACTGAATTGCTCATTGTGATTTCAGCTGAAGTCTCTTCTCTTCTTGTCTTGCTTTTAGGCACCTGGCACTGAAGCCCTGTTCCCATGCTCTAATTGTTTAGAATTTTTGGGATGATAACACAAGTTGTGCTACCCAAACATGGAATTTTGTAAACATGAGCGAAGTCTTATTGTTTGGGTTTTTGTTATTCTGGGGGTAGACTTTATTATTTGGGAACTTGTATTTCTGCTGTCCCTTTGCAGAAAATAACCCTGGTTTTGTATAAACAGGTTCCTACAGTTCTCTAGTCTCATTTTTGTGTTCACAAAACTACTGGTCATTTTTTGCTGGAATAGACAAACTCTTTGCTTTTTTGGTTGCCTGATAGTGTCTGTACTGAAAAAGGAATTGATTTCACACCCCCTCAACATTCCCATCCCCTGCTATGTGTGACAGATTTTCTTATGGGGGAAAAAAATATTGGGAGAAACCCAGACAAAATAAATTCAGTGAAACAACACAAGTTTGTTCTGACTGTTGGTTCTAAGGCAGATCTGTGGTTTTAAAGAATTCCTGTTCAGCATGTGGGACGTACATATGCCTGGCTCATGGTGTCAGTCCACTTAGGGAGTCACTTATGGAGAAGCTCAGAAGTTTTTAATGGATATTTTTTTGTGTTCAAACAGTTGCTTTTTCATTAAAAAACCAAAGCATAATGAACTTCTTGGGTGAGAGAATATTACAGCTTTTCCTTTCAGATAGTGAGGATGACCTTAAACTCCAGCCTCTGAGTAGCTTAACTTTCAGCTTATCTAATGCCTGGCATTTAGATGAGACTGTGTAAAACAGAAGGACTAGAACAGTCTGAATTTAAACTGCAGTTCAGGGAAAAGTTAATATCAAGATATTAATGCAAAACTAGACATGGCGTGTTCATTAGGTGTGCATAAATTTTTCATCTCGAGACTAAATTTACAATCACTTAATTTTCTTTTATTTTTGTTCACAACAAAGTAAGAATGTGGTGAAAATGGGATGGTTCTTTAAAGGGTTCTACACCCAGTTTTTAGGTGTAAGAGTGAATGAAAATACTTAGTAGGAACAACTGGAGGTGGAAGGACAGAAATTACAGTGATAAAACATCTGACAAAACCAAGTAAGTGATCTTTAGTCTTGCTTTGTAATATATTCACTCCTTGGTTTAGCATGAACCATTACTCACTTGTTTGCTTTAACTGCAGAAGCAATACTTTGATTTTCATTTCTTAAGCAGCAGTGTTTTCTGTAGATGTCAAAAATCAGTCTGTGGTTGAATATAATCCCAGTGGTTCTTATTTCAAATAATGGAGATAGGCCAGAGCTTCCATTGGTAACATTTTTTCCCCTTTCTTGCATAGCACAATTATCTATTGCACAGAAAATTAGAAATACAGGTTTTTGAAATGTGTTTTAATGTTCTTTCTAGAGGGAAATAAGATATTTGGTGTCTTGGGTGTTGTTTTTTGCTTCACTAAGCATTACTTTAAGGACCATCGTTAATGGAATCAATGGCTACCTCAGTACTGTAGTCTTCTACTAGAATTTGCTTTTTCCTAAGTTGTTCTCACTCCTTGAGTAAGCAGGAGATAAGAGTTGCCTTGTTCAAGAGGTGAAGAATTGGGCAGAATATACCTTTTGGCTTCTGTAACTGGTCCCAGAAACATCTCTCCCACATTTTTTGTGACCTTTGAGAGATGCCAGGTTTGGTTGGTGGTTTTTTCCCTTTTCAAAGTCTGGTCATGTGAATGTTACTCCTATTTAATGACTTACAAATTTCTACTCCAGCTAACATCAAAAGTTTACTTACACTCCAGGATACATCAATGTTTTTCAATAGGTTGCTATAATGTGTACTGGTGGAGAGATCTTTAATATTGAATTCTGTGAAGCCTTGAAATATTTTTTTCAGCTTGGTTTTGTACTGTCCCACTAGAATTTTTAATTAACAGTAAATTAATCTCTGACCAGCAATCAGCCCTACAAACAGACCCACCAGACAGACACTTGCTCATTTGGCATCCATTGTCCAGAAGGCTTTTGAAAAGTAATTTCATTTAGTCTTTAAGACTAGCTTTGTACGGTCAGTGTTTGGGGATTGTTTATATTCCAGGCTTTAGCTTGAAGTCTCCTGTTTTTAGACTTGGACAACACCTTGTCATCATGTAGTAGCCATGGCTAGGTGGTGACTGGTATCTCAACAGGTGTCCATTTATGCTCATAAGAGTGAGGGTGTATTTTATGTCTTGGAAGAAAAATTAAACCACCAGAGAAAGATGTTTATTTCGGCTTCATCGCTGTGCTGTCTAAACTGTGTTTATGGTGCAAAGGAAGGAAATTGCAGTGCTTGTTTCTGCTTTCTTGGAAGTGAAAGGTTTTTATAGGGAGATTGTATGAACTAAATACAGAATGGACCTTCATGACCAAGCTGGACTTAGACAATTTCTCTTAGGGTAGACATAAATATATTTCTGTTCAATCAAATGTTAGAGTTGCTAGCAGCTCAGAAGAGACAAATCAGTCAAGTGGATGGAACTTGGAGTTGTCAGAATATGGCTTCACATGATGCTTCTGTTAAGCTCATGTGGTGGGACAAACTCTGTAAATGTCTCCCTTTCTCACAGAATGAGAAAAGCTGCTCTGTTTCCTTTAGATTCATGGATAAATTTCATTTTGGAATTGGGATAAGTAGTTGAAATATCCCATTCTAGATTATTCAAGCTTTTTGTGTCTCAGACTTGTTCTTATCTATCTTCTGATTGGTCCAAGGGCTTGCTTTTTTTATCTTGTTCTTTAAAAATCTTCAATGAACTAATTTTCTTTCTCATATCTTTTTCTTTATTCTAAATGGACATGCTGTTGTTAGTTAGAATATTTCAGTGTGTGTGTCCTTCTCCAGGAGTTTGTGTCCTGCCTTTTCAGTCCTGTAAGTCTTGCTGGGATTTGTTTTGGAGTGATGAGGCCTTTGTGCCTCAAGTGCTTGGATATTGCAGAGCCAGGAACATTTCCCTCCTGAGTGTATCCTATGTAGCAGAGCGTTTGTATCAGTTGGGATTGCTGTCTCTGTGTCAGTACTCCTTTTCAAGTTTTAAAGAAAATTTCATTCAGGACAGTCCAGTCTTTTCCACTTTGAGTCAGACACGGGTTTGCAGACACTTAATGGTGAACTTTTGCCTCTTACTGAGTTGTGTAAGTTTGTTGTGAGATTAAAAAGAAAAAAAAATATTATTTTTTATCACTTACATTCTGCAGTTTTAAGTACAACTATGACAGAAGGTATTGTTTTGTCAGGAAAATGGCTTTGAAAAGCCATTTAAACATGCTTCTTCACATTGCATATCTTCCCTTTTTTTCTTAGGTCTAGAATTCTTCCCCCTTTGGCAAGCATCTGATTGCTTTCTAGACTGTTTTTCTTTTATCTCTTGAATACCTGGCTTGTATATTTGATCTGTGGTATGGCTTTGAAATTTAAATTGAATTTAAACTTTTTATTTGCTCTTCTGTTTTTGAGCTTGTGATGCCTACTCTGTTAGATGGTATTTCAGCAAATGTAATTGTGTGTTTGGTAATGGAGATACAATTTACATGTTTTGAGTTAACTTAGTCAGCCAAGTCAGGGTTGCAATTGTAAATTAGCCCTGAGTGCTCCAACTCCTCCTTCCTATAAAGAAGGCTATAAGTTTTTACTGCTCTTAAGCATATTAATTATGTATCTTGACTAATTTAAGGGGGAAATTACAGCATTCTTTTTATGATATTTCATTCCAATTATTTTCCCATTTCACATACGTTAGCATGTTATGTCTGTGTTCATTTGCACGTGGCCCAATCTTTGTATAAAGGCAGCCATAGAGCTGAACACACAACATCAGATGGGCATTTATACAGTACATTTCTGATACAGGAACATTTCAGGTAATGAGTGCTATTCCAATTTCTAATCCACCACTTAGAGCAGACCAATACATGTGTGTAGGGCATAAAAAGGTTTTGCTTATGGGAAAGTAAGCCCAGACCAGTCCATCCTCTCCTTTAGCATGAGTCTCCAGGATAGCAGTTATGGAAGCCCAGCTCTTCATAATGTGTGGGTGTGTGAGTTTTAGAAAAATTAACAAAAATGTTCCTAGTGGCAGTTCAGAGTATAACAATAGGACATTGCTCAGTTCTTTCTCCACTGGGTACTACTTTATTTCCTGTTTGAAGCTAGCTGCATCTTGATGCTGATCTTCCTGATTATAAAAGCTCTCCTAGGTGTTCTGCCATGGTCTGTGTGAATACCAAATCTGATTATAACGCTAGCCAGACATGCACAGCAGACACATTTTCCTAGTGTTGTGTGAGGAGACTGCTTAAAAGATTATTCTGACATTAATGTAATCTGTATAATGTGTTCAGAAACTGAAAACTATTCTCTTTGGCAGCATTCAGAGTATGGACCGTGCAGTAAATGGCTTGTGCACATAGGTGATCACCTATTTGGAATTCATTATACAATTAGGAAAATAAAAGTAATTTTCTTGTCTAGCATCCTGCTGAGGAAGCCTTTTTCATGAGAAGTAATGCTCCCATTACAGACCAGCTGGAACCTATGTAAAAATAGCAAGGGCCTCCCAGAATTGTGCCTTTTGTGTGTATTTTCCTCGAGTTTGGGATGGGATCTCAGGGATGGTGGGGGTGTGTGCTGAGGTGGGGAGGAAACTGCTGTGGAGAGGAGGGGCATAGCCAGCAGTTACACTGAACTCAGTGCACAAGAGAAAAGCAGGGATTCCAACAACTGCTGTCTTCAGCTAAATCAAAAAGATTGACTTCCCCCCCCGCTATGATGTTGCTGCTCAAGGACAAGAGCCAAGATGTGTGGAGTGTGTGACACTGCCATGTGTGGGCAGAAAGAGTGGAGGCTTTAAAGATGGAGCACAGAGGTGGCAGAAGAGAGGAATAGCAAGCATAGAAAGATTAAGATCTTTTGCAAACTGCAGCAGTCTCAATATCAAATGATGTTTTTATATATGATTTTATTTTAATTTATAGAAATCTATTTTAGTACTGAGACTGCTGCAGTCTGTGACAGGTCTAAATCTTTCCATGGCTGATTTAGATTTTTTATTTCCTATGTTTGTTACATTGTAGAAATGAGTCTGTCTATATATATATGTATGGCTTTTTAATCTTGTCACATAAATATGCAGGATACTGATCTCCTGTTTGGCAGGGATTGCAGCCTCCCAAGCTTGCAGTTCCCCTCTCTGGAGCGTGCAGATTAAAAATACTGCCCCATTCTCTCCTCCAGCCTAAGTTGGTGTGCAGGTCCCTCGAGAGGTCTCTGCAGAGTCCAGGAAGGGGATTACCATTATCAGTGTGCGGCAGTGCTGCCGGGCACAGGGTGATGCTGCAGCTGGTAGGGATAGAGGTTTCTCACAAGCAACAAAACTGCAGACTGCTGGTCTGCTTTTGGAAGTATGATGATTATCATATAACTGGCTTTTTTTTTTTAACCTCTCTGTATTAGACGACGTTTTTCTTCCATATTTGGGTTCTGATAGTGGGTATGTGCCAGTCCAGAGAATTATCATAGCATTCATTCTGCCAGTGACAAGTGTGTTTATCTGCTGGCACTGAGGACTAACTTACTGATGACTTTTTGTGTTGTGTTCACAATGCCAAAGTGAAGAAATAAAGCTGTCTAGAGAGGAAATTAATAGCTTTACAGTACGAATGTTTTTGCCCTGCTTCTTTGTCACATCAAAATTCTCACAGCGTGGCGTAAACTTTAATTTTAGGGTAGTCTGTTAATGGAGAAGGTGATTAAAATGTGTCCAGCCATTTTCTAGCAGCCGGAGAGCTTCGGGAGGTTGTGAATTGCCGAGGAGGAGCTCCCTGGGTGGCGGTGCTGGGTGACAGTGACAGTGCCAGTGCCAGCGCGGCTCCCAGCTGTGCCTTCCCATTGTCTCCGCGGCTCCGGGCACACGCTGAGCCCCGGCCGGGGGCATGGAGAGCACGCCCCGGCGGCTGAATAATGGAGCACAATGCCGAGAGCATGCAGGTACGTGAGCCCTGCAACAGGGCATCCAAACGCTGCCTGAGAGGAGAAGAATAAAATGTCTCCAGACAAATTGCAGTTTGCCTTTGGTTTCCCTTTTCCCACAAAAGCCATTCTAGGCCTAATCAGTTAGCAGGGATCATTAGCATCCCTAAATCTCTTCCTTCTGTAAACATTGACTTGAAAAAGACTTTTTCTTACATCTTTTTTGATAATGGCATTCTTGCTAATTTTTAGTTACTGGGTGTTTTATTTGTGCTGTGGTTGGAAAACCATTAAAAATATCTCTGCTAAAAGAATTTCCCAAGGTGGCAGAAATGGGGGAGATGCCTAAATTTTTTTGTGTGTGTGTGTTTCTTTTTTCCAAGTGTAACTGTTATCTCCATTCCAATGAGGAAGTACAAGCAAGCTTATTTTTTTTTGTAAAGATAAGCTTCGAACTGAAAACAGTATTTATAGTAGGCTATGTGAAAATGGTTCTTTTTTCCTATGCAGTTGATGACTGTCTTGTGTTGTGGACCAAATGTCTTTTTGTTGAGATAACAAGTAATTTTGGATGGCTGTTAAATTGATGATATTTGATTCCATGAAGATCAGTCATGTAATTTTTATCAAATTTCTGCACTATCAGAACTGCTGACATCAGACCTGCTGTGGTTTTGTTACAAATTAAGCGAAAATATGCTGCTAGAGGATTAAAGTTTGTAGGGTAGACAGTTTTGAAATTGTGATTTGTTGTTACCTGATGTTTGTAATCACCAGATTTTGAAGCAGCCAGATGATGTTTGTGTGTATGGTGGTGATGTGGTGTGGTATTTGTGAAGCTGTGGCAACAGGACATAGGTGAGAGCACTGATAGTGCCCCAGGAAAAGTTCTTTCATGTTTCTCTTGTTTGCTTTGATGATTTTTGTCTTCATTTTATGCAGAGATGGTACAGTAATTTACCAAGTTAGTGAATTTTGTTGTAAGATGGCAAAAAGGGCCTATTGGAGTTGGAGCTTTTGCTTCTTAACTTTTTTGAAAACTAAGTCCTTTGCATAATCTCGAGTATCTTAGGGTCCTAAACAGAATCTTTAACCTTGCCTGGTAACTCCAGGAGTCTGTTCCTAGCATCCACTGTTGAGATTTTGTCAGTTTTAGAGACACTTTTTCATGTTACTGATGGAAATATGATGGAGAAATGTTAGCTTAGATATTCTGAGAATGAAACCTGATTTATGTACAGAAAATTGTTAGCTGCTGTGTGCACTTGTGGATGGCTGTTTTCTAAATGAAATGGAGATTTGTCTTAAGAAAGATGCTGTTTGGAGGATCTCCACTAGAAATAGTCGCAGGCAATGCTTCAGTTCATTTACTTAAAATAGCTGGGGGAAAAAATCAATCTTTGACTATTTTAAGGTTTTAGTTTGCTACCGTATCATCTGGGGACTTGTAGATGGCATGACTTTGTTTGATCTTATGTGTTTCTATGGAGTGTTTTGAGTAGCAAGATGATTTTTTTACATCATCTGAACTTAAAATATTTATGTTCTCTTACTTCTGGACTGTTTCTAATATACCAAAATTAACCAATGCTGAGCTTAAAAGATTCTTGAAGATACCTTTGGTTAGTTTGCAATTGGGTAATATAAAACAAGTTTCCAATTTTTTTTTTTATTTGAAAGTCTTTCAAAGCAACTGTAAACAGCTCTGGCTATACTTGTACTTTATTGTGCTATAAAACCTCTGACCTTTAGTGAGCATTGACAGCCTCATAAAGAGAAAACCAAGTATTTTTGTCCCAAACTATTGATTTCCAATTGACACAAAAAAAGCATGTTGTTATTCTTCTTATGCCATTTTAAGGCCTTGATACTACAAATTAAGCTTCAGAGAATGATGTAATGACAGATGATTCTTCTTCAGTTTTTAAGGATTTTTTTTAACATGACAACTGTTGCTATTTGATAGTTGAAAACAGGTAGATAGTTTGGGTTTGGGCCTGTGATCTGACTTGATGACTTAAAGGTATTTAAAATAGATACATACAGGTAAATATTAGACTGATTATGTGGTGATGCAGACTTTTGTGCTATGTGTGCATTTCCTAGACTTGTTGGAAGCTTTCTAAAGGTACAGTTAAAAGTGAGAGAAAAATTTGTGTGAAAAAAATGTGCAAGATGTCAAAGGGAGCTGATAAAGGATGTGATGGGTGACCATGCAATATGAACAAGGTGAGGATAGCAAGAGCAGGTTTGGGGATTGCTCAAAGGAAAAAACGGCTGGAAGTTGTGGGAGGGTGCTGGTGTGGGCACATGGACACAGAATTTTCTGACTATCAGCCCTAGAGATGGCTCAAGAGCTGGGAGGAGTTTTTCTGCTGTCAGTTGGGTTTCTCTGAATGATGAAAGCTAAGCCAACAAAGTCTTCGTCAGCATAGTTGTTTCTACAGAGCTTTTGCTGGTACAGCAATGTCATGTGAGAAGGGCATTCATTTTTCCCCTCTCAAGCCAACAGAACTATGCTGCAAAAACTAAAGATATGTCATGCTGTATTTCATAAGCATTTCTAAATAGTTCTTTCCTCATGCCTTTGGACAGGCGTGTTCTTTGGGGGATGAGAGGCTTAGCCATTCAACAGATGGATTTTCCACTAACCTAATGCTCTGCTCTCTCTGAGGTATGGCATTTTGGAAAGGTTAATGCTCTAATAGTGTTCAAACTGAAATGGCTTTTGTCTGCCAAGGTATGTTTCCCTGTGCAGATGCTTGCCAGGAGGCAATTATATAAAAAATAGTGTTCAGTGAACTGTTTTGAAGTCTGTCTGGGAAATTTTTTTCTTCTCTTTCTAAAGCCACCAAAAAAAAAAGAAAAATAAAAAAGTGATAATAGATCCTAATAGAGCTACAACTTTAAATAGTATATAAACCATTTAAGATTATTTTTGTTACCTTAATGAGGGTGGCCTAGCCACAGAGCTGTGTTTTACAATAATAGTATGTGAATGTTTGTCAGGCTGGTTTTCATTCACCACAGATTGTTCAATGCTAGAACTGTCATTTCATCAGAAACCCTGCAACTTGGACTTCCATTGTTCTTCATGTTGGGTAGCTCCTCTAGTCAAAACAAGGACTGTAGTGGGATTATTTTTCCTTAGGTAGTATCTAGTATGCCCATCCTCTTCTTTTTCTAAATGGTGAAAAGAGCAGTGCTGTAGCCTGCCAGGTTTAATAATGAGCTGGCAGCACCTTATAAGAACCTCTTTGTCGTGTTCCACTGCAGCAGGAGCTACATCCAGAGAACTGTTTCATTTTCCAGGAGGAAACCAAAGGTGTTTACTTCCTTTGATGTACCTGACTCTGACTGTTTGTATGGGAAGTGAAGTGCAAGAAGGGAACTAAGAGGAGAGAATGACAGGACTTTGTGCAGAATGGGACAGCTGAGCCTCCTGGGGACCAGAGCTCTCTGAAGAAGCTCTGGGTAGTGGCAGAGTTTTTTCAGGGTACATTTCAAGTTTTGTTTTTCGAGTTTATGGATAACAGATATCAACAAAGTCCTGATTTCCCAGGTATTTGGATACTGCAGTTTCCTATCAATATGTAGAATAAAAGAATGCTCAAGTCTTGCTTGCCATTAAGTATCTTATTCTCATTTATGCAACTACATTCCTGAAGGAATTATCTTGTTATTCTTTGTCACTGTCAGCTCAGTGTTTCTATTGCATTCAGGAGTGAACTCACAGGAGAAGGTGAGGCAGGATTAAAGAGCCTTAGAGTATTGCTCAGAATTTAAAATATAAAAGGAGGGGGAGGGATAGTTGCTAATAATACACCTTGGCTTCTCACATGCCTATTCCTGTGAAAGGTGTCCTCTTTAACAGCCTGTCAACTGTCTTATGAGCAGTGGTAGTGTCCTATCTGAGGCCCTGAGTGTGAAAAAGAAGGGCACTATATTGCTCTGTAAGAGAGGTTGTAGCATGCAAAATGTCCCAGTAAAGAAAAGAAGGTATTTAAGAAGCCTGGGGGCAAGTTTCAGGTTTTGTTTCTAATGTTCAGCGTTACTGTTGTCCACATGACACCCTGTGTGCTGAGGTGTGTGCATGTCTGGAGTGGATGTTGGACGGGTGTGTTCTGGTGCTTTAAGGCTGTCCCTGCCTTTCCTTCCTCTCTCCAGGCTGTGCCAGTGAGAGGAGGTGGGGTGGTGGTGCCTTGGTCCCAGGGGTGCCCAGCCATGCCCTGGGACAGGCAGTGCCAGTCCCTGTGAGCTCAGGGAGGGAGGGAGGCAGTGTAAACCTGTGCTCTGCTGCTGCTGGAGCAGCACCTCTGACAGGGCAGGACAGTGAACAGTGAACATTTACACTTTGTAAAATGGCAGCAAAATGAATTAGAGCAAGACCTGGGACAGCCTTTCATTTGGTTCACTTTTTGGGGGTTTTCCTTCCAAATTGGAGGAAACTTTGTTGAGAAGGTCTGCAAATGGCTTCTGGTGCATTTGGTTCTATTTCTGTCCAGTTAATTTTTTAATGATGTCTCCACTTGGTAGTAGGACATAACATGCTCAGACAGTGAGATGCATTCAGTCCCTAATTAATTTTGGAGGAGGTAGCTGCACATTATATTTTTGTATTCTGATTTATCATACTCTTTCTTTGAAAATCTGATTACTAAGTACCTTGGTAAATTGAACCAAATAAGAAGGATCTTCTAATACTAATGGAGTAAATAGCATTGAGTTGTTAACTGATTAATGTAAAACTTCAAAATCTGTGAAAATAGCATCATTGAGAAAAGCATAAATCTTTGATTTAAGTGTATTTGAATAATTGCAGCATGGATTCAGTTGTATAGCATTTTCCACTAAACAAAACTAGGGAATCTTTTAGATTCATCCTTCAAAAGTAGACCAATTTCTCATTTGTTTGTTTCTAATAATTGTTTTAATTAGATCAGACCTGCACAATATCAGAGTTCAATAGGCAGGCCAGGACTCTTTACTCCCTAGCTGGTCATTTAATAGGTCTCAAACTTTAGCCATGACATGCAGAAAGCAGGAGTGTGTTGACTTTTCTGGAAACAGGGAACAGCTGTCTCTGCATAATTCCAGTTTATAATTCTGATAATTGTACAAAGCTGCTTTGAATTTTCTGTTAAATGAATGGCAGTCTTAGTATCAGCTGCTACATTTTTACAGGTGCTGGGTAGTATATTTTAACAGCCTGGGCCACTGAGGCACTAGTTACTAGGGAGAGCAAAATTGCAGACCCTAGTATATGGCTCCTGGATCATCCATGAGCACAGCCTGGTCTGTTTGTGGGCAGGAGAATTGTTGCTCTCTCTGGAATCCTCCCTTGCTCTCCAAGTCAGGATTTTCAAGGTTGTGTGGGGTTGCTTTTGTTTGTTTTTTCTCCTTTCCTCTCCTTCATCACCTTGGGCACTTTTCTCCAGTCCTTTTCCCACCTCTGCCTTAACAGAAATTTCCCAGGGGGAACTAATTTGTTCCAAATATAGATGTTTGCCAGGTTGTCCACCTTTTGTTTCAGGATTCCTTTCCAGACTCTCAGCTACTAGATAATAACATTAATCTACACCTTCTTGTTGCTTTATTTGAGTTGGGCTGGTGCTGTTGAAATGCCTTTACTGGAACTACTGGGGCAGAGCTGAAAGTCACCCCTGCAGAAAAGAGCTGCACAGCTGCTGCTGTTCTCCTGGGGCTTTGTTCCTGCTGCCCAGGGCTCCCATAAAGGTCCTGTGCACCCCCATAGCTTGTTAGCCCAACAGAACCTGCCCTAGCCCAAGAGCTTCATGGTTCTGGGTCACTTCTCACAGGGAATCACACCATGGAAAAGTTAAGGAAACACAGAGCTGGTGGAAAGGTGGAGGTGGGACCAAACCTGGAGACCGTGGGACAGAGGCTGTAGGGAGCAGGAGGAAGAAGCAGGAGCTCCTCTTTGAGTTCTCCCTTGATTTGGGTGTCTCAGACATCTTGCCAAAATTAATTGCTACCAAGAGCTGTGTGTAGGCAGTGGTCTGCAGCGATTAAGCAGTAGCTGGATGCAATAATTTTTTTAGTTATACCCATAGTTTTATTAAGAAAATTTTGATTGATACCTTTCTGCTTAAGGTATAAACATTTTCCTCTTTCACCCTAACAAAGCAAGGTATGTAACTTTGAGTGTTTTCAGTTGGTGAGGAGAGTTCTAGTCATGGGATCCCTGAGGTAATGGTGTTAATAAACATTTGTTTATGTAATTGAGGTGAAAAATGGCTGGGAAAAACTCTTGTTGTGCAGGTCTCTCAAATAAATCTTCAATCTTCAAAAATCCATTTTCCTAGGAAAGGTCCTGACTTCTAAAAAAAAAAAAACAAAAAACAAAAAACAAACAAAAAACAAGCACTTCCACATCCAAGAAAGGTTTATACTACTGTTATGTCTGGGGTAAAGCAAAACTTCTCCCACAGAGTTTGGAGGATTCATCCATCTGTCTTAAGTTATAAATTTTCACTTTACCTTTCCACGTTCCTTTTTCACATTACCCTTCCAAAGTGTGTCCAATTTGCAGGTTCTTCTTGCTGGGGAAGTTGTGGGCAGAGGCCAGTGTTCGTTGGTTGCAGGAATTCTGTTGATTTATCAGTCAACAGAAGCTTGTTTAAGATATAAATTTTCACTTTACCTTTCCACGTTCCTTTTTCACATTACCTTTCCAAAGTGTGTCCAAGTTGCATGTTGAACATAGGTTTTTTTCACCCCCACCCTTCTAATCCTATTTTCTACCCTGAATTTGACTGATACAAGTTATTTTGACAGTCATTTCTGGGGTCTTTTGACAACAATTATATCAATAATTCAAGAAAAAAATTCACTTTCTGTCTATTACCATCTCTTCAGAAGAAAAAGAATGGATTGCTTCTGTCATGGGCAGTGCAAAGCTTCCTATCTCCATCTACAGTGCCAACAAGGAGTTGGAACTCTTGATGCCTCTTAGGGAAATTGGATTAATTGGATCCTATTCCCAGAAATATCTCTGCTCATTGCAAGTCAGTTTAGTGGGTTTACATATGGTAATTTTCAAGTCAGGATCCAAAATGAGGGATTCAGTGGTTTTTCATGTATCAAGATTCAGGAGGCTGCCATCATGAAACTCAGGAATGACTTTGCTTGATCTGTTGGGGTTTTTTATGACTTATCCTCTAGACTGTGCAAAAGAAAGCAGTAAGAGCACAGCACTGACTGGTTTTCTGGTCTGCTGACTGCAAAGTTCATCTCTGTGGAGTATTGGACATCATCTCACGGCTGATAATAACACTTCCCTCTGAAAGGGGAGAGTACCTGCACAGACAAAGTGGTGACCACTTGTTGGAAAGAGGATTACCAGATTTTAGGATGAATACTGGGGTATAATGTTGCTGATATGACAAAGAAAAATGTACATTTCAGTACTGAGTATTTAGATGGGGACAGTAGTCCTGAGGGTGCAGAACACAGATATGACATTTATCCTCCACTCTTATATGCAAGTCCTTTTATTTCCTGTCTGCTAAAGTAGGTGTCTATTTTTGTCACCTATGAAAGATACTGGAATTGGTAGGTTTTCTTTCATGAGATGTGTTGGGAGCTGTTTGAGCTTTTAATTGCAAACCCAGGTAGTGCTCTACCCTTAATATTCAGTCCTTTCAACTGTTTAGATAATTTTAGGGCAGAACCTCATTTGTATTCCTCCTATTAAGATCTGCAAATAATATGTTGGTCTGTATTGCAATCCAGTGTAAAGCCAGTGCTGGGATTTTGTTTCAATTAATCAGTTTGCTTACCAGACCCTATTTTCTCCCCAAAGACCAGAGCAGCAGAGACTGCCTTCCTGGATTTTTTTGTCCTTTTACCTGTCCTACGTGGGACACAAGAAATTCACATCCAGCTGTATGGGGAGGTGAAAGAGGTGGGATTCATAAGGAAGGGGTGTGATTTGTTCCCCCACTCAGTCTGCAGCACATAAAATTCCTTAAATCTTTTTTTAATCCAGTCAGTGGAAGTTTAGAAACTAGAACCAGATTATCTCAGCTATGAAAATTGGCTGAATTAGTGGAAACTTCAGGGGTGGAATGTTACCCAAGTACGTAAACTCACAGTTGTGGATCACAAACACAAGGGTTCATTACCAATCTCAATGAATCTATGGCTGGTATTATTAAAAATAATCAGGTAAGAAAGGATTCCTCTTTCTCTTCTGTGTTCTTTGCTGCTAATGTGAAGCACAGAGTTTGGCATTTACTCATAGATGCACATATGGTGATTCCAGTTGACTCAAAATAGCTCCATTCTATGAACCCAAAGTTGAGATATTTTTTTGTGTGAATTGGAACTCCACAGCTTTTCCTCAGTTCTGTCTCTTTGACTGTAGGATACATAACACCAAATCTGCAGGCTTTGAACCTATCTGCAGGGAAAAATCTGTTCAGAACAAGTTATAAACTAATTTGCACTTAGTTTGTCATAGGAAATATAAGGACTTTTCTTGTTCATCAGTTTCCTGGATTGACCTAGGCAAGCAAGGATATTTGCAGACTGTGTTTTGGTAACTGAGTATGCTGTTACATGGTTTTAGAATGGTGTTGCAAATGGACAGGAGCTCTTAGTGTATTTGATAGAATCAAAGAAACACTTGATGTTGATTATCATTAGTATTTTGTGATTTGTGTAGGGAGTAGTAATTAAATTACACTTACTTTGCAGTATTATATTTGCAGCTGGACATAAATGTTTTGGGGTTTGTTTTGCTGTCTTCAGCCTGTAATGTTTTTAAAATTTATCTAAATACTGTGCAAGTCACATGTCAGTCAACAAAGTGAAACAGCATCTCTATTCAAGTTTTGTTTACTGTAAAGGTTCTGAGCTTCTTAATAAATTTTATATCAGCATCTGGATTGTCTGGAAAAAAACACCTCAAAAACCAACAGTCCAGGACATCCTTTGTTGCATTTTTGCATTTTTCTCCTGTTTGTTCTTTCATCTGTAATCCTTTTCCCTCCGTTAGATTCAGTATCCTTTGTTACATTTTTGCATTTTTTTTCCCCGTTTGTTCTTTCATCTGTAATCCTTTTCCCTCCGTTAGATTCAGTAAATAGGATCTCTTACAGGCCTGCACCATAGTCCATCTTTTATCTTTCTTTTCCATGCTTTGCAGCAAATTTCAGTACTCCAGATGTCTGTAGCAGCTCATCTCTTACCAAACTGTGTTTCTTCAGCTCTGGAGCAGTGGTTGTAGCCAGGCCTTGATCTCCCCTGCGAGGGAGCAGGAGGAGCTGGGCACCACCAGGTCTTCTCAGGGCTCCACTGGCTCTGCTCTTGGAGCTCTGGCCTGGCCTTCAAATGCTTCCTTGGGCTGCTGCTGTTGCTTATTTCTCAACTCTGAAAAAGAGGGAAGATGGAAACACATCAGTTTTGCAGAAATGTGTAAATCCTCGTTCCAGGGCAATTATTTTCTTGAATAAAGTAAAGCCATCTTCTGTGATTGCCATTGCCCAAAACAGGGCTTATGGGTTGTGCTCATAGATGATTAACTCCAACAAAGAGAAAAACTGTTCTGCTGACAGCCATTTGTGAGCTTTCGTGGCCTGTTACTCCTCCACACCTGCTGGGCTGCATATTTCAGACTCTTTGGGAAGATACCTGCTTGTTTATAGAAGCACAGTTTCAGGAATGCCAACAAAATGTTTATTATGACTACTAGATGGAATGAGCAGGATGGATATGACACGGTTTATTTTTTCTTTCTTCTTTCCTTTTTTTTTTTTTTTTTTCCTTAAAATGACTATTTAAGTTTTTAGGTGTCATCAGGTTCCATCTCCCCTTCCACAGCAAATAAAAGTATAATGCATTTCCTTTGTTGATTTTTCAGGCATTCAAAAGGGATGTTCTTGCTGATTCAAGACCAAACAGTTCTGTCCAGGACTCTACACTGGGGATAAGGACATGGGACTCCTCCTGCCAGATTCCAGCTGGTTCATCACAACTGACATCTTGGCTGACAACTGTGAAAAGGATCTTCGGATTATTCTACTTTATTTTTGTGGGAGACCACAATCCCCAAACTCTAGGACATATCAGGTACTAAATCAAACACTGAACTTTTCCATAACATTAGTGGATTGTTATTTGTTTCTTATGAAGGAGTTTAGGCATTCAGATCTTACTCTTTATTTCTTGTAGGAAATGGAAAATCCTTGGTTTTACATCTTGCAGTAGCTGAGTAATGACAAGGAGTTGTGTTTCTTATTTCCTATGGAAAATTTGGGGTTTAATTATTAGCTATGTTTATATTGCATTTAAAATTATTATAATAAATTGTAATTGCTGATCATGGTTATTATCCTAATTACCAAATCGTTTTTATTTCTTCTTTGTTTTTATTTCTTCTTTGTTTTATTTCTTCTTTGTTTTTGAGAGAATGCTTAATTTTATTAAGACTAGTTTTGCTACAGTTTGTAGGTAAGATAATTCCTGCATTCAGAACTTGTCCAGTTATTACCTGTCAACAAGGAAACTTTAAAAGTTCATGAAATTTATGAGTGTTTGCACACTTGGGGTGTTATGATTCACGTATTTACTTCCAACCCTTTTAAGATAAATCTATATGTAATTTTCTTTTCCTTTGAGAAAATCTTGCCTTGTTTCTGTTGGAGCCTAGTTTGATTTGGAGTATCTGAATGTTCAGGTGTTTATTTTTAAAATGTGGAAGAGAAAATCTGTGAGTGTTATCCAAGAGTGTAGCTCTCAATTCTTGTTTGTGTAGATGTCTGCTGTTACAGACCACTGATAAAAGTGGTTAAAAAGACATTACTCCTTCTAATACAAGACAGAAAAAAGTGTCATAGCAAAGGGGGGATCCTTTTTACAGCAAAGTCATGTTTATTTTGGGTAGCTGTTTAGGTATGGGTGGCTTTTTAATTAACTTTAAATTACTCAATAATTCACTTTTTCTTTGTCCTAAAGGTTCCATATTTCTTGTAGAATTTTAAAATAACCTTTTCTAATGAGGATGTCTGATATTCTTACTGTAAAAGATGAAACTGATGCAATGAAGGGTTCAGAAGCTGAATTTAAAGATACAGACCCAGTTGAAAACCTAAAAAAATCAGGAAGTCAGGAAGAGATTCAAGTGGAAAAGGATGAAAATTGCCCTGATAACAAAAACAATATGCCGGTAAGAAGCTTTTCACTTCATTCTTCACTAGTACATCATGTTAAAGTCTGTGTCTTGTTGTTCTCCATTCTCTTGATCCTCTTATATGTTTCTTTGGTACAGTGAGGAAAACTTCGTTGGTTTTAGGGAAGCAAATATGATGATTATTGCTTCCTCTCTCCTCCTTGCCCCACTTCTCTGTTATACTCATGTAAATATGACTCAGTCTTTTTTCATTCTGTGAAGTAGATGAGTGGTTTTGCTGGGAACCAGACAATTTGCCCATGTTTGTGTTTCCCTGAGTGCATATGTGAAGTCTTTCATTGTAGCAGAACAAGGAACAAACTCAGGCTGGCTTTTGCTGCTGCTGAATCCTGACAGAGTTTGGAGCTGGGCTGTGTGTGCTGTGTTGCTGCTTTGAACGTGGTGCTGCAGCTCAGCCAGGCCTGTCTGCCCTGGGCAGGGGTGGCCAGCCCAGGGCTTTTGAGCTGTTGCACTTTGCAGGTGGCTCAGATGTAGATTTTCCAGTAGAGCTGTTCAGCATAAGGCTGAAGTAATCAGCTGTAGGTAATGCAAATCCCCAGGAGCCAGAGGGATCCAGAGCTCCTGAGGCCAGCAGGTCTGAGTGCTGCCCCAGCCACTGCAGAATGAGCTGGGGAGCATCATCCTGCCTTGGTGGGCAGCAGATACTCCCTGCACCTTCTCTTCTCTGATCTTCTCTGCTTGACAGCTTTGGGGAGGTGACTTTTGGGTAGGAAAACTGAGGCAGTTCCTTGTGCACATGCTGAAAAGCTGAGGCATATAAATGGATGGCTTTTGGAGGTGGGAGAAGTGAAGTACCTGTAAGGAAGTTGTGGCATCACATTTCAAGTGAGAAGGAGGCAAAGCAAATAGTGTGAAAATACCTTGTGTGGATGGAGAACACACTGATAAGGAAGGGTTGGAATTTGTGGCAGCACATTTAATCTAATCTGAGATTTAGGTGTGGGACAAGAGAGCTCACTCCTGGCTGAGGCTGCCCACCTGGTCACTGAGCACTGTAAGTAGCTCACATGAGGGGAGGAGTTCAGGAAAGCAACAGAAAATTTCTGACACAACCTACAAAACAGGCCAGATTTGTAAAAGGAAACACAGAAGCTTGTGTTTGGCAAAAGCTTTAGTTGTCTATAGGAATTTTGTGTCTGTGGGTTAATACTAAACTATTTTTTTAGAGAAGTCCTGATTGGGATCTGAGGGATCTCTTGTGGGTTGCAAAAACAGGACAGTAGCTTATTAGATTCTTGTTATTGAGATTTGAGTAAAAGGTTCTTTGGGGAGTAGTTTTGTTCAAGACTAACAATTCAATATTCCACTGGGTGAAGTAAGGTTTATCTGCTATGTTAAATTGCTTCCAGATAAATCTTTTAGACCACTGCAATAACAATAGTTTTACACTTTAATATCTGCTGGCTTTATTAAGGCTGGCATCAGTGTAAATAGATAATTTTATGGAAAAAATAAATCCTTGAAATGAAATATTTCTCCTGTAACATGAGAAATAACTGCTGCTGAAAAGCTGGGAGATATTATAGCTGAGCTGGTATTTTCTTTAATTAATGGAATGTTCTAGTACTGAGCCTTAAAAATTAATCTACACTTTAGTTATTTTCATACAGTTCAGTAATTTGGAAAAAATCTCATTCACATTTTCTCATTTAACAAGTTTTAGTGTGGAAATTTCTATGAGACTCAAGTGGCAAGTAAGAAATAAGCCTTCCTGCAAACAAGTGCTGCTGTCTCATCAGAGTGCAGAGGAATGAACCTGCCAGTGCTGCCAGGGGCTGTGGGCTGGCAGGGGGTTCATTGCCCAGCTGGGTGCTCCTTCAGGAGCAAGAGCTGGTGGCTGAAGTGATTATCTCACATCCACTAAATGCACTGGACACTGCGTGGTGAAGGCTGTTGGATAGAAACAGCTCTGCTGTCACTGTGGTGTCCTGGAGTCTCCATCACAATCAGAACATTGCTGTTCCATGAGCAGTTTAATTCAAAACTGAGGCTGAGGATGCAGATTTCCAGAGTGGCAGGAAGACAGACAGTTACCAAATGGAACCTGGCTACTGTGAGCAAACTCCTTGAACAACTGAAATCAGCAGAAGTTAATGTCACTTGTACTGTGGAGGCTGCCAGTGCAAATAAATGTCTCATGTCAGGGTTTCCCATTTAAAGCATGTTTTATGCTGAAATACAAAACAAAAATTTGGGGTTGTCCATAGTAAAAAAACCCTTGTGGAACAGTAGCAGTCAGCAAGTTTTTATCTAATGGTTGGTAAAAAAATTTGATGAAATTTCAATGGACATAGTACTTGTCATTAAGTGCAGGTTAAATGTTACTGTGGTGGTGGGAAAAAGAGCAAAGAATTTGCTGAGAAATGTTAGAAAAGATTATCAGAAACTTACTGGAATTTGTTATGTACTTCTGTTTACTAACTGAGTGCTTCAGAGGATGGGTTGGTCCTGGGGGTTGGGTTTGGCTCTCCTTCATGGTGGCAGAATAGGTTTGGTACCTACTGACAAACTACAGTCACATTCCTCAGTACAGTTATCACTTCATCACTTTGACTTCTTTAAGCCATGGAAAAAACAGGCTGTGATTTTTTCCTCTGTCTGAACTTGGCATTCCATCAATGGAATGCTCAGTGATAAATTTAATGCTCAATTTATCGAGTAGGTCATCTAACCATGTCCCATCATCAACTTTGATCTTAGCTACACCTTACATACATTGCTGTATGCTCTTATGAATGAATTCTGAATGATCAGATAAGTTCATGCAACACATTCCATCACGGGCCATTGAATTCAGGCATGTTTCTGGAACAGCACAGTTCAGAAACCGATGGTTTTATTTTGAAATGCAACTGTGGTTGTAAATTCCAGATTATTTGGAAGTTGTGCATTAATAACTGATTGGCTGCTGCATCTGGAGGTACGATGTGAATGAGGAAAATACCTAATTACAGTACGTGGCCAGCACTCCCCATTTCTTTAAGCAGTGCAAAAGTAGTGTTGCTGATACAGAGAACATTTCTGAACTGGCATATTTGCAGTGAGGTTCAAGTGTCGTTCAAATGGCACTGGAGACAAGAGGCACTGTTATGAAAAGTACCTTCACTGAAGTCATGTGCACATCAGCACTGTGGTGGGTTTTGTGATCAAAAGGGTTTTGGTTCACCAGTCACTGTTGTCTCCCACCTGTTCATCTTACCCAGGCCAGGTGACAACCAGTGAATCCAGAGTTAGCTGGAATACAGGGTCTGTGTTGCTGCCTCTGTCTCTGGGGGGTGAGACAGGCAGTGTCATCCACTGTAAGGACAAAGCTGCAGGAAATGCTGACACAAATTCAAGATCCTGGATTTATCATGCAAGTTAGTCCCTTATTTTTATTATTAGGAATACTTCTGTTTTAAAACCCAAAAAAGCCTCATGGCATGAGTGCAGGGTGGTACCCATCTACTCTGTGATAAAGGCAATGCAAATGTTGTGTTAAGTGAGTATAATTCTGGTTTTGTTTTTTGCTAATTAAGCAGATATCCTTGTCCTTTGGGGCAATTAGATAATTATTTTTACTTAGCAACTTGACATCTCTCTTCCTACAGGTGTCTTCCTTCTGTAGTAGCACAAGCCTTGATCATCTTCAGTTGTGAAACAGAGAGGGTTCTCTGAAGTCTTTCTTTGCCTCCTCCCCAGCTCTTTTGGTCTTGTCAGCATTTAGCTGTCTTTGTCTCCAAAATATGGGATGTAATCATTTTGAATACATCAATGATTGGGCAGATTCTCTTATTCTTGAGCTGCCTCCATGTCCAAGGGTGAAACTATTTTTCCATCAGTCATCCTCTACTGTGTCATGGAAAATTGCTGTCACTGCTCACTAATGCAGGACAGCAAGTAACCATGGACCACACTGTTCTTTCCCTCACCATTACAAAGCTACCCATGGTTCTTGGGACTGCAGCACTTGACTGGATTTAAAATTGAGACCTAATTCTGCAGAAAGGTAAAAAACTGAATGTCCTTAGAATGCTTTTTGTTCAGATTTGTCATGTTATGCCTATCCTCAGAAATGCCCAAATGGTACTTCAGAAATAAAACCTCTTCTCACAAAACCTTTCACACGTCTGAGTTTGCCATCTTGTGCCTGACCTGTTTTTTTCCAGCTTGTTTAGACAGCACAGTGATGATAGAGGAAGGCATGTAACAGCTCCAGATCTTTACTTTGCATTTAGTATATGTGAGCTGGTGAAGAACTTAAGAAAAAACAAAGTAGGCAAATACTCCTACTGAAAACCTGGTTATTTATATGTTTTTGATAAAAGCTGCCTTACTTCCCTTTTTATTTTGCAGTTGGAAATGCAGTATAGTAGTTGGTCTTAAAAGTTGTGTTGGTGGGGTTTTATCAAAGGCAAGAACCTAATAATTATTTTCATTATGCAATTATTTGAAATACTTGCTTTTAAACACTGCCTTGAAACCCAGCCCATAATGGCTATAAATAGGGCTTTCATTAACACAGTGTTTTCTTAAGGCAGTGAAAGTCTTTGAGAGCTGCAAATATAAAGAAATTGCCTAATTTGCACTCACCGAGGATTGCATATTCTAAATGAGCTACAAATTATTTTTCACAAATGGGGAACATAAAGATCTTCTGTATGAGCAAAACTTCGTAAATGCAGAGAAATTAGGACAGAGATGAAACTCATGGGCCTGAAAAGAGAGAAAATGTGCATTAACAGCTACCACGTACATTGGCTATCTGCTGTCCTGGAATTCCAGTGGAAGTGTGATTTTGCCCAAGAAATGAATCACTGGATTGTACCCACCCATCTCCAAGCTCTGAGAGGGCAGTTCCTGATGGTGTCAGAGGAATTTGGGGTTTGTGCTTCCAGGCCAGACCTTGCACCATCGGGCTGTGCTCTCCTGAGCTGTCCCTGCAGCCCGGCCCCACCAGCTTTGTTCCAGTGCCTCTCACCTGACGTGTGGTGCTTACTGCTCACAGTCACAGCTGGGTCTTGGGGACTGGGATTTTGGGTTTTGACATCCTTGAAGTCACCCAGGGAAGCCAGGAGTCCACACCTATCACAGGACTGTTGGACAGGGCAGTTGTTTCTAGATGAGAAGTTTGAGTATGATGGATGGAGTTATACTTTTCTCATCTGTGAAGGAAAAACCTCCCTCTTACAGTGGCCCTCCAGCTCTCCCCAGTATTATTGGTATTTAGTCCCAGCAACCATTCCTTCTTTTTTTTAAATCACTTAAAAATAACTGAATTGTGTGTGGCTTATCTAATTAGTGAGCAGTAGCTCGATGTCCTGTATAACTGGGTTGAATTCCCTCATGTGCCCTATGAAATCTGGATCTGGGTGTTTGCTTACATATATTCTTTTGGCTTATGTACTGGCTTCAAAGCTTGCAAAATTTTGCAAAAGATAAATAAACAATTGCCCGAGTATAGATTCGTTTGCCTCTTGACAGTGAACTGAGGACTCCACTGGCAGTCCTGATGTGACTTTAAATTTGCACTACTTGATTTGAACACACCTAAGCTGATTCAGGCTGGAGTAATTGATAGGAGCTTGGGAAATCATCTAGTTTTTGAAATTTAGTAGCTTGGTGTAACGGAAACTTTGTCAGGGATATGCAGTGCCAGCTTTCAGAATGCAAGGAATGCTTTCAGAGGAGATGATGGAAAGAAAAACATATTTTGCACGTAACAGAAAAACTCAAAGTCTCTGCGTGGTTCCAGGTATGGAAACAGCAAAACTCAGAGTCTGAATGGTTCCAGGTATGAAAGCATTTGAACTGTCTTTGCTGCTCAAAATCTCAGCAAGCTTCCTTTAAAAAGCTGGTGGTGAGTTCAGTTACTTTTCAGTGCAGCTATTTAAAATTCTGTTACAGAGTGAAATGAGCTCCCCTTCTGCTGCTCCTCAGCTAAGCTGGTGCATCATCCAAAATAGACATGTGGGACATGAGGAAAACGAGAGAAAAAATTGTTCTGCCTTTACATGGTGGAGCTCTTTGCTGTAGGTGAGGTGCCTTTTTAGTGATGTTGTCTGCCCTCCTAAGAAGTTCAGGCACTTGATAGACATCTTCTGTGAGCTAAGGCAAGCAGAGCTGCATTTATGGAGTTTTCCAGTGGAATTTCTATTCAGTTTCCTTTTTAAAGGAGGAAATATTGTCCATTAAACAACACTTGATATTGCATTACTGATGTTAATTTCTCCTTACAAATATTAGGCCTGTGTTCACTAAAACCTGTTCTGTTAAAAGCTTGTCTATTCATCAGTTTTAGTTCTCCAGGGAAACCAGTACTTAAATTATGTGATGCCACATAATGTTTCTATTCTTGTGCTACTGGCACTGAGGGTTGAGTTAGTTTTAACTATGCAGTTAACAAATCATTAAATGCTTTTGTTGATTCAAATGTACCTTTCAGCTGTGCATATTGTAGTAAAAGCCTGGTAATTTTTTTTAAGAATCTATTGTAATGGAAGAAGGGCTTTGGGAGGAAAAAGCGAATTACTGCATAATAAGTTACTAAAATGGCTCTGGGAGGAGAAAAAGCATATTAATTCATAGTAAATTACTAAATGAAAAAAAATCGGTAGCCCATTTTAAAATATACTTGTATAGGTCCCAAGATGAAAGAAAAAAACCCACATGTTTTAAGCTGCTCGTGATAGGGTATCATCTGTTATCTGTTCCCTCGGTAGAGGCAATGCTTTCCTTTTTTTAATATAATTTTTCTAGGTAGGTTTCAGGAGTAGGAAGAAAATTTATAAAAACCATGTCACGTTGCCAAGGAAATTAGGAAACAAGAATTGAAAGCGTGGCTGAGAGCTAGCTGAGAGAGTGAACTGCTTGGATGCCACTGAACAAGGATAATACTCGGTTCCTGTAAAAGTGCTCTGATACCTTTTTGTTGATAAATGAAGAAGGGAAATCAAGGGCAAGCCCGATGAAAGCGGCACAGCTCCGAATGCCAGCCCAAAGCACCTGCTGCTCCTTTCACAGATCTGCCCGTGTCAGTGCTAACTGTCAAAGCTTTCTCTTGTACAGCCTTTTGCATTAACAAACTTGTGCCCTGAGCTAACGTAACCCTTCTCTGTTGTGCCTGTCGCCAGCGGCCAGCGCAGTCCTTTGCACAGACGGCCAAAAGGTCCAAGGTACGGTAGCCCGGTGTGCTGGCATGCGAAGGGAGCCCTTCATGCTTGGTGCAGCTTCGTTACTTTGTGGAAAGTGCCTTTAGTTTTCTTTTTTGGCATTGTAGCTTTGTTTTATTCTGTTGGATTTTTGTCTTGCCTAGTTGTTTGCTTTTGTGATTTGCCTTTATATTTTTGGTGGCTTTTTATTGTTATGGAGAGAAACACTTTCCCAACATTTTATTTACTTTTTTTTAGATGTGCTCTATTGTGCTGGTAGTGCCTTCAAAAGCTGCAATTGCTTGGATATTTTCATCCTAAAGGGAATTATTTATTCTATTGAAAACATGAAAAATTCCATTTTCAGCCGTTTTGTTTTTCATATAATGAATGAAAAAAATAATGGCTTATGGTATATTTATATTATCTTTTATAAGCCATAGATTTTAATTTTACATACTTTCCTTTAGTCAAACACAAAGTTAAAGTTAGTTCGGAGCCTTGCTGTATGTGAAGAATATCCACCACCTCCCACAACTGAAATATCCCAGGACCTCCAGGTAAAAATTACCTTACTGAAGTTTCTGGAACAATTTCAAGTAACTTCTTGTTCAAAAGAAAGTCTGTTGGGTATTCTTTAAATATGTGGATACCATCTGGTTGGGTTTTTTTTTTGTTGGTTGGTTTGGTTTTTTTTACTACTGGTGTAATAGAGGTGATAATATCAGGTGCAGAATTTGCTGCTTTGTTTTTCTGAACTATACTAGTTGATATCTGTGGGCAGAAAGAGAGGGTTTGTCAGTTCTTTTAACATATTAGTCCAGCAGTGCACTTGAGGGACTCTAAAACTGCTTAAGTTCTGTCTGCAATTATTAAGACAGAAACATTGTGATTAGTGTGGAGCCTAATTTATTGTCTTTGTATATTTTTGAAAATGGAAACAGTTGTGATGTCTGGTGTTGTAACTGAATTTCTGCATATTAGTCCCAGTTGCTGGTAGCTATGTAATACCTGCCTGAGGTATATCTGAATTAATCTATTAAAATTATAGAACACACTTACAGAAGTTCCTACATGCTAAACAAAATATGTAAAATTACTTTAGAGAATTTAAACAAAATACATGTTTCCTGACTTTACCTCCATACCAGTCTGGATTTTCAGAGCAAAACCCTGCTGCTGGCTTTAGTTCTGTGCACGAGTGAGGGCCATCAAAATGCTGGGTTTGTTCATGCCTATCAAAACAGGAATGGGCCTTTTCTGTTTTTGAAAAGCTTCTAAACTGTGCTTTTGTGAAAAGTCTCCCTTTGGTTAAGAAGGAAGCAGTAGAAAGCAGGATGGGAGGGGATTTTGCTGGAGAGGGGGTAATTCAGTTCTGAGAAAAGATGGACATTGAGAGCTCATGTAGGTTTTTGTCAAGCTAATTCAATTTTTTTGAGACTGAAACAGTAGGTTTGGACTGAAACCCTCCAGGTTTGCGAGGGTTTTGTTCCTTTCGAAAAATAAGAAAATAGTATTTTTGTAGGCCTTTACTAATATACCAGAGTTTGAAGTGTTGACTAGAGGAATTCAGAAACTGGGCCTGCTACCATGATGAAAATCCAAGTCCTAGTTTGGAATGGGTTGCAGAGTAAAGGATTAAAAAACAACAGAAAAGTTATTGATGTTTACAATGATTTACAGTTCTTTTGTAATGCTTCCCATAAGATAACAAAATAGACTGAGACATCTGGTCAGGCTGAGTTGTTCAGTCTGAAGCAGTGGGGTTTGACTTTGTCAGTCACTGTAGCAAATTACAAGACAGACACCTGATTTGGTGGACTGATCATCTGTGGTATATTTCCAACATAAGAGGCATTAGGATTTTTCAACCTCTAGCACTACACAAGACCATGTGTTGAATGATTTAAAGTCAGGCATTTATAAGGTGGTGTTTGTGGCCAAGTCCTCTGGGAATCTGTCCCTAGCTTTGTGCTGCCAGGTGGCCCTTGAAAGGAGTCTTTGCAGCAGCAGGAGGGATGTCAAGGCTGGTTCTGCAGAATGAATTGGATTGTGTGATAATGTAAGTTTGTACTAAAGGAATACCAGAAAGCAGCTTGCCTTAAGAACAAAATTAGAGCTAGCTGTGAGTTTTCTTTGGAAGCAGTAATGTAGAAGAAATGGCTTATGAATCCCAATAGCTGTGCAGAGAATGATTGCTAGAACAAATTTAGTTCTTCCCTGGAGGGTGGAGAAATGTGTTGGAGAGTTAGAAGTGGGAATCTGTTACAAGTTCTGATGCTGGGAGTGCAATCCTGTGGTGGGGCAGAGGTCTCCCATGACCCTCTGTAACAACTCACACAGGCAATTTCTTCACCCATTTTGCCTCCTTTCCCAAACTATCTTTGGGAAAGCATGGGAGACTTCTTCATATGTGCCAATCAGCTGCTGCAATTGGGACTAATATGCCTCCAGCTCCATAGTCTGAAGCATTAATTGTGCTTGGGATGTGTGGGAGATGGCTCAGAGAAGGAAGAGCCTGCCTTGCACAGGTGTCCCTGGCAGCAGGAGAATCACTTCTTATGCTCCCCCTTCCTGGAAGAGTCACTGCTTTGTTGTATCTGTGATTGCAACTGAAGTGGCTTCCAGTTTAGTTTTAAGACATGGGGCAAATTAAATTCAGGATAATGTTGCTGGTTATGTTTGAAGAATCACAATTTTCAATTATTAGAAAGTGTTAGGCTTGATAGGATGAAAAATGTATGTACTTAATTAGGGAATGGTGTGAGTTTGGGGATAACTCCATGGTTTTGTCTGTGACTGTCCATGAGTCACCCCTTCACACCAGCAGCTCTAGCAGGGTGAAATTCCTGACCCAGGCTGGTGCAGGAGGCACATAGCAAGGCACCACTGGCTGCTTCTCCTCAGAACACTGTGATGGAAGAAGGTGGCAGACCAAAGAAATTGTCTCAAGCAGATGAATTTGCTTTCTAATCTATGTTTCTATTTTCAGTTGCAACACGAAGGAAGATACTGTTTCTTCCTGAGAAACCTAGATAAGAGCCTTGCATATTTTTAATACTTGTTAAAAAGCACTGGTAGCCCTTTACTGAAAGGTACTGTGAAACTATAAGCTTACAAATTTATTGCAAGAGGAAGAACATTACTGTGATATGTTTGATCTTTTATCTTTGTAACACTAACTCTATATTCTCCTGCCATCATTTGTGTAAACATCAGGTTATTCTGACTCTATTTTCTAATACAAAGTACAAGCACTAGCAAAGGGTGATCCAGTTCATTCAGCCCTTTTAAGGAAGAGCTGTTTTCATATGAATGACAGTTGTTATTATGAGTAACAAGTCAATAAATCTTCAAAAGGTTGACCTTTCTAAGCAAAGTAAAATAGCCCAATGGAGAGGCAGTGGGAGGAGCAGGCAAGGGGATGTAATGTTATTTTCTATTGACTTATGTTGGTTTTTCTGCTAGAAAGCCCATCCTCAGCAGTAGGCCTTTGAGATATATTCTTACCTTTTTCCCAAAAGTGTTAAGCTGGCAGGATTTATCAGGTTTTGATGGTTTGGGACATCTTCCTGTTTGTTTGGTCTTTTCTTGTTTAATAACAATTTGGTGACAGTTTCCTCTTCTACAATGAGGGCTTGGGATGGGTGATCAGAGTTAGGGTGAGGAGTCTGTTCAGTCCAAATGCCAGCAGAGGCCTGCTGCAAACAGGGTGGCATTAAGAGAGTTTTATAGGGGAAGAGAAGTTAAAAGATTTTTCAGCAGCTTTCCAGTCAAGTAGGTCATATTTAATTAGATGCTACAGTTTTTATAGCATGAAATCACAAGAAAGTGCCCTTTGGTACCCCGTTCTGGTGCATCACACTTTGAAGTAGAGCTGGTGGTAGTAACAGAACTGGCTGTTCAGATGGTGATTCCTTTTTTTAGCTCTTGTTGGGGAAGGAAGTATGAAAATGATTACTTGCTGAGATCCTTTGACTAAACTA
Organism: Onychostruthus taczanowskii; assembly: GCF_017590055.1. Classification (NCBI taxonomy): domain Eukaryota; kingdom Metazoa; phylum Chordata; class Aves; order Passeriformes; family Passeridae; genus Onychostruthus; species Onychostruthus taczanowskii. Next base: position 11,765,947 of record NW_024496526.1, read on the forward strand.
TTGCTGTGTGCATTACTTGGAATGAGTTTAGAAGTTGCAGTCACTTTTCTAGTGAAGAAAATCAGACTGAAAATTTCCTTAATTTACTGATAGTTTTGTAGAGTGTTACTGTAACATGGAGGATAACATTAGTGAATCCAAGTCAGGAACAATTTCTTAATAGGACAGAAACATTTCTTTCTCAAGTAAAGGTTACACAGCTACTTGGTGAATGGTGAGTGTAGAGCATTTTGTAGTGACAAATCAATTGCTCATTTGAATTACCCACCAGTTTATGAGGCAAGGAATGCAGAGGCTTGTTCTGGATCCTTAAGATTTGTAGCCAAGTGAATTCTCAAGACTAGGAAAGAATCAGATGAGAGAGTTCCTTGCTGGTTACTGAGCATGGTGTTTATCAGATGTGGTTACAGGTCCTGTCCAAAGCTGAGAAGCCTTCATTGACACAGAGTTGTTGTTGTATAGTGGGTGTTCATGAATTAGGAAGTTTAATTGGAACATTTATTATGGGGAAAAGTCATGATGAAAGGGAGAGCTGGTAAAACTCTCAGTGACTGTTTTTCCCTCACTTGAAAAAGTTGTGGCCCCAAAGCTGCAGATGGGAACTGCAAAGCCTGGGTGGTGCAGGGCTCCCCCTGTGCCAGCACCGGCAGGAGTGGCTGCAGGCTGGGCACGTGAACAGGATCCAGCCTGGTGGATCCTGGCTAAATTTAACTCTGGCTGCATTCCACGGGTGAGATCAAGGCTGTGCAATGACACAAGAGCAGAGCTTAGAGCAAGAGCCTGGATGTGGGTAAGAAGGGTTTTGAGGGAAGAGTGAGGACTTGTGTGGGAAAGGATTAAGGTGCAGGGCAGAAGGGGGATAGGCAGGAGTGCGTGAGGGGCTGTTCTCAGGATTGGGAAGGGTTAGATGCTGTCAGGAATGTGGAGGTGACAGCATGGACTCAGCTGGCATCTGGGGGAGCAGAACTGTCATTTGAGGGAGTTAAAAGGTGACAGGGGAGTCTGGTTCTGACAGGACTTTGCCACTGCTCCCGTGGGAGTCCCTCAGGCACAGTGAGTCCATTGCTCCCCAACTCCTCGGCTCTGGCTGTCTGAAATGTGTTGGTCCTCCACTGACAACCTCCTGAAACAGTACAGGGGTATGAAAAACAAATTGCAGTCTTGCACTGTTCAGGGTATTTAGGGGACCATTATGCCACTAATTTCAGAGGGAAACTTTTTGCTGTATTTGAGAAAGAGGTTTTATAATAGTTCACCTACTGGTATAAAACCACGGATTTTGAGGTGGTTGCATACAAAGCTACTCTATCAAAATACACAGGAAGTTATGAAACTAAGCCTTGATGACAGGTCTGCAAACTTTGCCTTGATGTATTGTACTGTAAATAATTCCCCTTTTTGTGGATCTGGAAATGCTGGTCTTAGAATTTTGTGTTTTGTTTTTTCTTGGTATGAAACAAATCAAAACTTAAAACAAGCTTTTACAGTAAAGAACGGTGAAGAATGGAGAGGAAAAAAGCACTGTGGATGAGACATGACTTAAAAATATAGAGGCAGTGTAAAATTTGAACATCTGAAAAACCGGAATATTTTCTTACATGTATGGCGTAAGATACTTTGAATTCACTTTGCAGTAGCATTCAGGGCCTGGAAGTGTGTGTAAATTCTAAAATGGCTGTGATCCTTTCTATGCCTTCTCTGTACACTCTGATTTACTGATAAATTATTTCATTGTGTGGTAACATGGAGCACATGTGGAATCAGAATATATAAATTTTTTTGTTGTTGTTGCTTCATTATTTTGCAGGTAATATAGTACAGAACATTCTCCTGCAGGTGTTATTTGAAATAATTTGTGTAGTGACTGATTTTTACTTTTTGACAGGAGAAGATTCAGATTCAGTTGTCACAGTCTTTTGAAAAAGAAGAAAAACCTGCAAAAGATGAATCAGAAAAGGAAAAATCCAGTGATAAACTGTCCAGAAAAATGTTATCAAGAGGTTTGCTTTCTCTCCTTGTGTTATTCAATATACTGTATAGATAAAGAACATATGAAAATACAGTTCTGCTTCCAGGTCTTCATTGCATAAACATTGCATTATTTTTTAAAATTTGATTTGCAAATGAAGCAAATAGATCAGACACCTTTGAGCTAGAGGAGGAATTGGTCCCCAAGGAAAGAGAGCTTTAGAGACTTCATCAAACACTCCAGCAAAAGCTTTTCCTTTCTGTTCATGTCTGACTGTGCAGAGCAGCATAAAAAACCAGCTGTGTTGTCTCAGCTGTGTCCAAGTTCTTTAAGCTGACTTTACGAGTCAGTGGAAGCTCCTGTCTTGTTCCTGGGCTTTGTTATAACAGGACTGGTGAAACTCAAGTGAGAATGGCACAGCTCCTTTTGTACTTTTTCTGATCCTCATTCAACAGGCGTCAGTGTTCTCCTTTGTTTATTTTAATTCTGATAGTATCTAGAATTTTTTCAGTAAAGTTTTGGAGTAAGGGTAGAACTACATAAATCAAGAGGACAAGTATTATGTTTTCACTTAAATATTCCTGCCTTCTGGATTAAGTTACAGTCTGTGTACTGAAAATCTACGGGTTTTAATCTGAAAGAGCTGTGAAATCAATGACATAAACTATCAGTTTATGTCCATGCCACCTGATGCCTCCTGCAGGTAGAAGACTTTATGCATTTAACTTTAACTTGGCAAATCATTTTACAGCTCTTCCTTTAAATATCTAGAAGGTTTACCTAAATATCTTAGATCAGACAGAGTATAGGAAATACCTTTTGAGCTGGAATTATTTTTCAGACAGGTGGCACTTGTCCATCTCATGTCCCACAATTCCATAAGGCATTCCTCATGTGGAATTTCAATGCAGCTTGTCCCAGCTGGCAGCCAGGTATTTGTGAAACAAAAAGCACTGGGATGGAGAACTTAACCTGCATGTATAAATCTCAGTCTTTGAAATGATGCCTTAAACACCACCCCAAATACCCAGCAGGTAATGATGGGGGAGTTGAGAGCAAAGTAACAAAATGCCTGTTCTGAATTCAGCCACTCTCTCCTCTGAAGGTTGATTACTTCCCAATATAGGATATGCCAAAATAGAAAATTATGGAATTTTAGCATCACTTCTAGTAATTACAACTAAATCATTGCTCACTTGCAAATTAGAAAAATTGAAGTAAATAATTAGTGAATCTTGACGTTTTTACCAGGGATGGCCTTTTTTTTGCCTTCTCTTCAGAATCAAAAGTAATTCCAAACCATAAATGTTCAGACTTGGTTGGTTTCACTTAAACTCTCTGGGCAGCTGGAAGAGCTGGGACCTGGACATAAGTTTGAGTTGTGCCTAACTAAGTTGAGACTAGGTTAAGACATAAGTAGTTCTTGGAAGGCATCTAGTTCCAAAAATATTGTTCCAACACCTGTTGGTTTGAATCCTAGTACCTGGGACCCAAAGGTGCTCATGTAAGGGAAGATTTGGGGTTAAATCATTCCTTTCAGGGACAGATTTTAGGGGATAGTATGTAACTGAATACTCCACTGAAACTGGAAAGGAGGCGGAAGGTTGAGACTACTTTTGGAAACATCTAAACATGATGTTGTGCAAACAAAGCCCAACAGAACAAGGATTTTTAGTAATGCAAAGCACCACCTTGTGAAGGTTAAACTGTTGCATTACAAAATTTCTTTGGGCAACATGCAGTAGTTGAGTAGATGGGCTGCTGCTGCTCCAGATGTGTACACACACTGCAGTGTGGGATAGTGAGAAAATGTGGCAGGCTGGTGGAAATCAGGTCTCTCAAGGTGATTACCTGCTTCACAACATAGAGCCAGTTGTTAATAATAGTGGTGTTATTGAAACTTCTGCTTCTGCATTACCCTTCAATTAGGGGATAGTGGGTGGTGGTGGATTTTCTGTTTTGTTTTTGACTTGTAGGCCTTTTTCCTGAAAACTGGAAGCATTTAATTTTGGCAATAATGTACTTAATGGTTATATAGTATTGATCCATATATAGTATGTTTAGCAATAATTGGAAAACAGCTTCTTCAGAGTGTAATTTGCTCTCTTCCCCCTCACCCTTAGATTCCAGCCAGGAGTATACAGATTCCACTGGTATAGATCTTCATGAATTTTTAGTAAATACATTAAAAAACAATCCCAGGTAAGAATCAATAATGTCAACTTTCTTTATGTTTTTCTTTCTTCTTGTTGCCTGAGGCATCACACTACCTGTTTTTTTGTTTGTGGTTTTATTTTTCCCCCTCTTAAATGTCTAATCATCCATGTCAGTTATTCAGGAGGAGATTCTGTTGCACAGACTGTCTAAAACATCACTGTAATTGGTTTTCTTTTTGAGCAGAGGTTCAGGACACTGAAGTGGTTTAAATGCTTTTAATGCTTAATATGCAAATAAAGTGTTCAGTCTATGTGCAATTCTCTCCCTGAATGGGCTTCAGAACATTGTCTCTAAACCTTGTACTGTCTTGGCACCTGCTTGTTAGAGACCAAACTGCCTTCTCTGACCCTAATCTGTCTTGCACTGAATTTATAGATAAAGGCATTTTTTAAAGCTGTACCATATAACTGTAGTTAGAGAATTTCACTCTGCACGTGAGAAAACAACTCTGGCCTAATCTGAGTCCATCATTTGTTGGCAACAGAGCTGACCTGGTTCTGTTGCTCTGAGGTTTGCAGTCTGTCCCTGTCTTGTTTGTTTTTTCCCTCACTGGAGTTTTGTGCTGGCTTTGTGGCTGTAGTGCGAGGCAAGAAATTACCTTGGTGCAATAGTGCTCTGCCACAAAAGCTGTTTCACTGCTATTTGCTATTCATTCATATTATAGGTAGGACTTCCAATGTGATAATTTATTTGGATTCCATTTTATTCAGAATAAATGTGGCATAAGCCATCATATGGCCAAAACCATAGTCCTGTAGAGTAAAATTAGAAAGCACAGACTTCTGTGAGACTTAGTAGGTGGTTCCTGTTTGAAGCCATGAAGCATCCCAGTGGAAACAAGGAATTGTAAGTGAAGAGCTCCATGTGTTTCCATGCACAGTGACTGGGAAGCTTGGTTACTTGATGTGCACAGATTATGAACTGTGCATCACTGGATTTCATCACATCTTAATACCTTATTAGAACTGATCCAAGCAGTTTCAGGAAGAGTGTTCCTTCCTACCACCTCGAGTTTTAGCTTTTTTGTATTTCTAATGTGTCAGCACATTGCCACATGTGCCAGCTTTAAGCCCTTGGTTGTTGGTGATATGCCCCACCACTTTGTCACTGATTCCCCTGATGTGCTTCACAATCCAAGGACCAGCTGAGGCCTCTGCACACTCCCTGCCCACACCAACCAACAAGGAACAACCTCAGCCCTGCTTTTCCTCCTGGAGCCTGTCTTCTCCATAACTGCACTTCCTACTGAGCCTCCTGGGCAGGGACTTTTTGGTGGATCTATGTACTCTGAATCTGAGAGCAAAACAGCATGGTTCAATAGAAAATAGCAAAAAAAGAAAACCTTGTCCTAAAAATTCTGCATTTGACACCTGCTGGTCCTATTTCCAGTCTGCCATCATCCCTTGATCACAGCTCTGATCTGTGTATTCTTAAGATGAATACAACTGCAGTTATTGGAGTGTCTCATATGTGAGTTGCTGTGTTTTTATTTTCAGGGACAGAATGATGCTGCTGAAATTAGAACAGGAAATTTTAGATTTCATTGGTAATAATGAGTAAGTACTGTACTCTCATAGGAAAAAAGAATTCAAGAGTGTTCCTGTTTATTTAATAAAGCTACTATTCCTTTCTTCCAGAGTACCAAGAAAAAAGTTTCCCCCAATGACATCTTACCATAGAATGCTGTTGCACAGGGTAGCTGCTTACTTTGGATTAGAGCACAACGTGGACCAGAGTGGGAAGTCAGTCATAGTAAATAAAACTAGCAATACAAGAATGTAAGTGTCAAGAACCTTGAAAAACCCTTTTGATGTAGCTCTAACGCCTGGGATGTGTGAGGCAGTGATGCTGTAGCAGGTGAGGTCTGTCTCCTCACTGGGAGCAGGCATCAAGGAGAGGTAGTTGAGAGCTGTTCATGTTCTTGCTGTGTAATGATGTGATGTGTTTCATGTTTGAATTCTTTTGGGGAAAGAAGGATGTTATCTCTGAGTTAAGAAATTTTGTTGCTTTTACTAATTTTGTTTCTGTGAAATACGAATTTGTAGCAACTGTGTGTTGCTTTTCTGGCAAAGATGCATTACTAATTTTGTTTCTGTGAAATACGAATTTGTAGCAACTGTTTATTTGTTTAAAGGTTTACACCAGTAAAGTGTACAAAGTGCATTCTTTGTTTCTTTTGGATAGCAGAGCCAGCTCTTATCTAAGAACGGGGTCATTTCTGATTTGGTGAAGGGAGGGGACTTACACAACTGTGGCTTTTGTATTGTAAAATTCTACTGGGAAAATTCAGCTGTTGAAGTTCTTCTGTTGAAATAATGTTGCTTACAGATCTCTCATGGCCTTACAAATAAACATAGCAGGGAAGACAGACATCAGTGGAAATGTCAACCAGGTTAACAAGCCATGGTGTGCTGCTTTACTCTGAGGGCTGGGGAGTTCTTGGAGAAACCCCCAGGAAAATCCCTATTGCAGAGAAGATAGCATTGGGGCCACAGCAGTTCTGAAATCTGTGCGGAATTCAGGTTTTCATTCAAGGGACCCAGCTGTTCTCTCCATTCTCTGCACTTGCTCTGTCTCCTCATTCTCTCTCAAAAAGACAAAGTCTAATGTGTTGACATATTTATGCCACCTAGTTTCCACTTTTAACTTAGAGCATTTGCCTGACACCGTTTTTTGTTGGTGTTGAATATGAAAACAGGAGTTTACAGTGCCTGCATATCCTAATCTCAGTCTCTAGGTACACTCTTTATAGCTTTGGGAGAAAAAAAATCTAATTATCCACCCTCTTTTAGAGTCAGTAGGACTGAAATAATATGCCACACTGAAATCTCACTTAAGTAAACAGTTTGTCTTTAGAAGTTTTACAAATATATAAAGACCCTAAATATATGTTGAATACTTGTATTATTTATGTATGTGTTTTTGCTTTGGCTGTACAATCTATATCTAAATTGACCCAGAAAGCCAAAAATTTCAAATCTGTTGCCTTTGCATCTACCAGCTTCTCTAGACTGAAGCTTCAGTCTACCACTTCAACTGTGGAATAAGAACTAAGATTATTTCATTTTTTATGTTTTTAAAAGAACATGTTTAAATAGCTTGTGGCCTCTGGAAACCCCTGTAGGTGTAGTTACTAATTAGCAGGCATTTCATCTAACCTGCAGACATAAAGATTCTTGATGTTTTCAATATTCTTATTTTAAATCACTTTGGATACAAAATAAGAATTTAGAAAGAAAACCTTGGAGATCTGCTCCATGTGGAATAAAGCCAAACTTACCTTTTCCTCATAGGCAGGTTCGCGGCTCCCTCGCCGAGCAGGGATGTTACTGACATCAACCACCCAGTGCACACTGGCACGTCTCAGTGGAGTGGGAGTTGGTGATGGCAGGGCAGTAAATTCAGAGACCTTTAAAAGAAAGAGGTAAGACAGTCTAAAGGTTCTCTGAAATGCCTGCTAATTATGTTTGGGCAGCCAGTACCCAATAGGCAGGGCTGGCTGTTTCGTAGAAAAAGCTCCCCTCACTCCATCCAGAAGTTCTAGGTAATGATAAGTAACACAAATAGAGAAGAGCATACATTTATTCTGTCCTCTATTAGACAAATATTTCCTGATTGTCTGAGCTCTTCTCTTATAATAGCAGTCATTTTATTATTCAGGTACTTGATATATCTCTTTAATAACAAGGATTTGCAAAATACCACTTTTTCTTTCACAAAATAGACAACATACCAAAGCAATATTTATAATCTGTTGCCTCACTCTCTCTCTATGACTGTGTGAAGCTCTTGCTTGCCTGCATTATACTGTTCTTCTCTTACTCATTTCTACTTAATTTTGTTTTAGAAGTTTCTAAGTTTCAGTGCTTTCTCCTCCACCTTCTTTCTTCTGTTTTCCCTTGAAATGAACTCTGAGGTATTGCGGCTCTAGCGGCAAACACCTGTCTTCCCTTCCATGCATGCCCAATATCCATTGCATGGCACCAGCTGGGATTCAAAAGCACTTCTGATTCCCCAAGGGCATGTGGTTTGCTTCCCACCTTAACTGGGAGTTGCAGCAAAAGCTTTGAAAGGAGGAAGAGGTTTTTAAAAGCAGGTTTGTTATGCCTCAGGACAGGACTTGTCAGGGGTGCACCATATCTTTTCCATTGCCCAGACAGCCAAAATCTATTCTCTCAGTTAGAATATTAAGTATATTTTAAATTACACCCAAATATATTTCAGTTTGTTCCACTGTGTGTGCAGTATGTTTACAAAACCATAAATGTTTTCTTTGTAACAACTTTTCTCAGACCTGACCAAAAGTTTTGTGAACATATAAAGGACGAGAAGAGCGATGACTTCCAGAAGCGGTACATCCTTAAGAGAGATAACTCAAGTTTAGACAAAGATGACAACCAGGTAAAGCACACGTGGCTTATTCCTTCCACTTGCTGTGTTTGACTGTGCATTCTTACTGTTTTCCTTTGTAAAATAATACTGTACCACTTAATTTAGATGAGAATACGATTAAAAGATAACAGAAGAAGTAAATCTATAGAAGAACGTGAAGAAGAATATCAGAGAGCTAGAGAGAGGATATTTGCACAAGATGTACGTATCAAAACCAGTCTGGCACTGTTTTCTGTGAACCCTTCACACACCTACATGCATGGGTGGCTTTCCAGGAAACTTTGTTTCTGAATGACACTGAGCAGATGAGAGTGTGGCCTGAGTGAGTTTTAAATGATATTGCAGTTACTGAGAAATCTTCTGTTTTCTCTGATCGCTGCTGTATGAAACTCAAACAACTCAAGAGTTATTGAGGAGTGTTTTCTAGCATTACCTGGTGCAATGCATTCCCCCCTTTGCATTGTTTCACCCCTCACTGCAATTTCAGTTAGAGTTTTGGTACTGCAGTCATGTCAGTTGCTCAGAACAATAATTAAAAGAAGAAAAAACCCCAAGCAAATTACAAAACAAAAAAACTCTTTTCTTGCTTGTATCTATAGCCACATCATAAGTGGTAACAGTAAAATGATTTGAGGTCCCATATTTGAAATTCCTGTCAGGAATCTCGCAGTCTGATCTCCTGACTGGAGATACTCTGCAGGACAACATTACAGGCTACAACTCAATTGCAAGTAGTGATTATATTGAGTAAAACAGAACAAATTTGTCTTTAAAAATGTGTTACTTTTAATAATCCACTTCTGACATTTACGTATAACTCTTGCACGTCCAAAACCAGATTCTGAAGAGAGTAATGAGCTCTTGAGAGGCTATTTTTTTTTTTGTTCACCTTAGTTACAAACAAGAAGAATAAACTTTTGGAAATAAAATTACATCTTTCTTCTGCATCTTAATTTACTATGTATTACACCCTTAGAAGCTTTGGCCAGATGTTGGGAGTCACAGTCAAGGACACAATGATTTGAGTCAGGAGCAGCCTTTTAGGTTCTGTTCCATGTGCTCTGTAGCTTACCCGGACTGGTACCCAGGGCACTGAGCAGTTACTGCAGCAGCAGTGGCCTCTCCCCCTCCACCCTTCCCAGCAAAAGACAAGGCAGCTCAGGTGCTGTGGCAGCCCTGGGAGTCACACACCAGCTGCAAGTGACAGAAGGCACCAAAGGCCCAAGGGAAGAACTGTAACTTCAGAAAAAGTCTGATAGAAACCAAATGAGCAGCATTGTAACTATCCTCATGCTGACTTTGATTTCCTGCACATGGGCCTTTTTATATTGTCTTGTTTCCTCATGGAAATTATCCACCAACAGGTAAAGTTTTTCAGGCAGCTTAAAATAAAGAGGGTGCTGTAGAAGTCTGTGTATAACGAGAAGACTCCAGTTTGCTGTGTGTTTTGTAGTAGGGGTTCTGGATGCCATTCGTATTAATTTCTGCACTTCTTTGCCCCCAGTCCCTGTGTTCCCAAGAGAATTATTTCACTGATAAAAGGTAAGAAAATTTCCTGTTTAATTCTGTTTTGTGCTCCTATTTTCTTAATAAATATTAAGCTGTCTTATTAAAATGTCAACAGAATCCAGGAGGAAGAAACTAATAGTACCCAACAAAGACGACAGATACTTAGGTATTTGATGCTTTCTTTTAAAAAAACAAAACCCAAAGTATTCTGCATGTGTTTTCCTTTTCTTTCTTGTTTTTTTCCTTTTTTTTTTCCCCTTTTCCCTTCTTTAGCTGCTTGTGCTAACGGTCGAGTTTGTAACTTGCAGAATCAATAAGGAGGCATCGGGGAGATCGGCCAACAGCCACCAGAGCAGCACGGAGACGGAGCCGCGGCCGTGGAGCAGCACCGACTCGGACAGCTCCCTGCGCAGCCTGAAGCCCGCGGTCACCAAGGCCAGCAGCTTCAGCGGCATCTCGGTGCTGAGCCGCGGGGACAGCTCTGGCAGCAGCAAGAGCACGGGCAGGCTGTCCAAGACAGGTACAGCAGCCCCGGGGCAGGCTCTGGGGGCTGAGCCGGGTGGGCGTGGCTGGAACACCAGGGGAGGCTCCCTGCGTCCCTTTCCCTCGGGATACGGGGGCTGCACACACGGGGCATCCTCAGAGCCAGCCTAGAGCCGCAGTGTGACAAACGCGGTGAACGCTTCTGGCTTTGGAAGCAGAATTTCCAAGCGCCTTGTAGATGGCTTGAAGTTCAATGCCTTTCATCTCGTGCAAAGGGTTTCAAAATGGTTTTTACCAGAAATATTTTAGTAAAAGAATTTTGGGGTTCGGGTCTCCGTTTCCAGTGGGGCAAAACTGCATTGCACCATCTCAGGAAACTCTGCACTGCTATCCTACTAGCTCAGATAAAACAGCAATAAAGCCTATGAATTGGTAGCTATTTTTATTGTGTTCTCTTTCTTTTGTTAAATGAAAATGAATGTGGCTCAAATGTTTACTTAATTTTTAGACTGCTGAGAAACCAAATCAGTGGAATGAAGTTTAATGTTTAATTTTAAAATTCAAAAATGTTGGGGGAAAATACTTATAAGAGTCAGGGTTTCAAAGGGGGTTAACTTCTAATGTGAAAACAAAATCTCAGAAAATATGGGAATTAATCTTCTGTGGGTCAAAAATTAAATTTAGTAAATATTTGTATTTCAAATGCCAACATAATTTGTTCCAGTTGCTAATCTCTGGAGAATTTTCAGGCTTGTAATACATGGGTGTGTTATTGGTGGCTGCTTCAGAATTTGAAACAGAACTATAAAAAAGCAGAATATAATTGCTTACCTTATTAATATTGGCTTTGATCTTATTTATAAAACTGGTTTCTAAAGAGGCTCTATTTCAATTTTTTGCTTTTCCTTAAACCACCACTACCTTTTAGGTATATGGCCACACTGCTATATATTAATGCAGTGAAACAGTAACAAATTCTGTTTGTCCATTGTATACTTGTATAAAAAAAGACCCAAACCAGTCCAAGGTACTTCTGCTGTAAAATTGTGCCATCATATGAAGTTATTCCATTTAGCAGTGTAGTGATGTTATTTGGCACAGCTTGAAAAGAAACTGCAGCCTAACAATAAAATACATTCTTAGACATCTTTATTGGCTAAATTTCAAGGACATAAATGGATTCTTAAAATTTTTGCTGGAGTCTTTATTTTGGCATTCTGAGAATTTGGACATTCCAGGCTGGGAATGCCCACCTTGATGATTGCTGCTTCATGCAGTTCCAGGTTGTGGTGATTGGCACATGTTGAGCTTGGGTTTGTTCACGTTGTTCAGGGATGTGATTGGCTCTGGTTATAATGGCTTCAGCCTCATTCTCTGCATAATCTAGAAGTGAACACACTTGGAAATGAATCCAAGTAACTCTGCTCAGGCAATGATGGTTTTACAGAGCTGGGATGTGCTGTCTCACCCAGTTTACAATTAATAGCTTTGATTTCACTTAATTCAGCAATAAAAAAGGCCAATGCTTCAAGCTATGCTCTCCATGTAAACACAAGTTGAAGGATTACAATTAGCAACTTTTATAAGGGATTGCAAAGTAACTTCAAGTAGTACATACATTCCCTCTTGAGTGCTTTTTGAGTCTTTCTTTTTCTTCTAGATTGTGTAGAGGCTGTTAATGGGGAGTTTGTAATTAATTTACAAACAACTGTATTCTGTTTCCAAGTACTGCAAGTACCATACACTTCTTACAAAGTCTGCTAAATTATATACCTAAAGCTCCAGGTGTCAGGTGATCTGGGAACAGCAGTTCCACAGACCTCTCCATACTGGACTTCTGGAATATTTCTTTTAGCTGCATGCCTTGGCTTTCAGGAAGCTCAGGGTCTGGTTCTCCACTGCCTTGCAATGTTTATAGTAATTCATATCTGTAAAATGAGTACTGATTTCAATTGGCTCTTTCATCTTCCTTTGAAATTTGAATTGTTGCATAAAGCCAGGCTAAGCTACAGTCTTACCCTCATTTCACTTTTCATAGCTGTATTCTTGATTTCAGCCTGCAGAATGTCAGAGGAGGAAACAAACAGTGTTGAGGGGTTTAGTGCAGTGCAAATTGTCCAGCAGGTGATTCAGAGAAGATCTGATCCCCAGCAGTGGAAAGGAACTGGTCCTTGCTTGCATGCAGACAGTGTGCAGGGCATGAGGCTTTAGCCGGCAAATCCACAGGGACAGCGGGGCCCTGCAGCTGCATTCCCTGCACAGCTGCAGGAGCTGGGGCTGGGAGTTCACTGCCTCTGTGTCCACTCCACTATGTTGCAGTAATGACCAATCACTTCCATGAATTCTGCATTTTCTGACCAGAAAACCAAGCTGGATATGAAAACCTTACTTTGCAGTGCAAAGCAGTGCTGAATTGACCCTTGGTTCGCAGAAGGAGCCTTGTAATGGTGTTCCAGGGGAGATGGAGGGGGAGTCCATTGACAAGGCTGCTGTTGAATAATGTGCTTAATGCTGAGCTTTGAGGGTGAGCACTTACAAGTGTGTATTTTAAAGCGAGCTTGATGTTACTGTCTCCAGGTAAAACCAATTTCTCATTACTCCTTTCCTAGGTTCAGAGTCTTCTAGTAGTGTAGGGTCCTCCACGGGTTCTCTCTCTCACAGCCAGCAGCCTCTTCCAGTGCCAGCTCTAAGCCAGCCCTCCCCTGGCACGCCTGCCGTGTATCCAACTGTCAGCTCTAGTAACTCTCTTTCCTTTGATGGTGGCATGAGTGGGCAAGTGGCACCTGCTGCTAGCAGTAGCTTCTTTCTGCTTCCCTTGGAAGCAGCGGGCATCCCGCCTGGCAGTGTGCTGGTCAACCCTCAGACAGGTTGGTACATGCTCGGGGTGTCTCTGTTACACTGGGAACTTGGAAAAAATGCACGAGTGTTTGCATAAGACTTCATGTCAGTATTGTCCTTTGTCCTTTATTTTTCTCTTTATTTTTTAATGTGGTTGTGTTCATTCAATGCACTTAATTTAACAAGGAAGCATGACTGGAGGATCAAAGGAATGAGTAAACTCATATGATTTTTTCTAGAAGAGTTTTGACTTATATGTAAAATTTTAATGAGTGACTTGCACAAAATATGAAAATCATATGATTTGCTGTCCAGAACACAGAATAACTTAATTGTTTCAGCTTTTTTCAGGAGAGGAAAATGTCCTTCCCTGTGCTTCTGTAACACAGTTTCAGTGAGGAAAGAGAGCCTGAGAAAGGATTTTTATTGACTTGAAAGAACTTATCCTTAATTTTTTTTGATGCAACATATTCATGTCTCTATGCTCAAGACTGAGTTAATACAAGTGAAAGAAAGAAGCACAGGATGAAATACTATTTCTAAACTTATCCTTGTCACTTAAAAACAGGATTAAATCAGTGTTGGTGTAATTGGCCAATCCTGGTATTTTAAGTAGTAGAAAATTGTTGCTTCATAATGTAGATGCAAAGACATCTGTAATAACTTGTCTGGATTAAATAATGAGTTAGCATTCTCTGGGCAAACTTTTACTTAAAAATTAGGAAATCCTGAAAGTTTTGATTTACCTTTCATGTAAAAGATCATTTTAGGAAATTATATATTTTAATTTTAGTATAATGATTTGTTTTTGTTGTAGAAAAGAAAATACTTCAGGATATATTTACCATCCTTCTGTAGATGGACTTGATTATGTTTGAATATAACTGCACATGGTGTTTAAAGCAAAATGTTCCTCATTGGGATTGTTAAAATGATCGTGTTGTAAATAATTTCTTTTACTAGAAGGTATAACATTGAAATAGATAAATTCCTCTTTTTCCTTAATATGAATCAATTGCTAAAAATTTGGTTACAAATGAGTTGCTGTAGGACTTAATTTTCATAGATAGCCATTGGATTTGGAGGAGAATGTATTTGTCATCTTAGAGCTAAGTTCATTAGTAGTCTTTGGTAATTATGTTAATGTCTAATGAGATTCTAGTAGAAGACAAAGAACACTTTGGAAACAAGGAACATTTAGGTGCAGATAAACTTCAATTTCCAGTGTACTCAAATCATTGTATTCTGTAATTGTTCCTCTGGCTTCACTGTTCCAATGCCAGCCAAAGCAGAGGTTGGTTCCTGAGTTTCTGGCAGAGGAGTCTGTGCCTTGGTAATTAGGAAGAGCCCGCTCTTACCCAGCCACTACAAGAAATAAGTGAAGCTCTGGTGATTAGCAGGAAGTTGTAGGAGGAAATAAGAAAATCTGAGTCCCTGTTGATGTGAACATTTCCAATTCTTGAGCGTTGAAGAGAAATCTCCTAAGCTCAGTTGAGTATCACCTGCTGAGCTGCAGTCCAGCTGCTGTAGCTTATTTTAGCAAGTCTGTTCATGCTCCCTCTGCCATGAATTCCTCAGTCCTTTCCTCAGTAACTGTTCCACTCTTTAAGTTGGGCAGTTACATTTAAGTATGATGGCACCAAGGAGTCTGGAGGAGCATTAATCTGCTTTTACAGGGTGCAAAGGCTTTAGACTCAGTTTAAATCTTTCTAGAAAGGATAAGCACATCTTTAAATCAGAGGAGAGAAAAATTTACATCAGTGTTGGGCCCTTTAAGCATCAGAATAAGCCAGTGTAGAACACGTGTCACTAAGCAGGTAGGCACAGGTCCTTGCCAGCCAGGCTGTTGTTCCTTTGATTTGTTTTTTGTCCAACCCAGGCACAAAAAGAAATCACTGGGGTTTTTTTATAATTTACTTTTATGCAGTTTATTTTTCAATTCTTTTTCATTGGCCCATTGCTGTAATATTGAGCTTGCAAATGATTAAATAGAATAATCCTGTGTTATTTATTTTGAAAGCTAAAAGCCAATTAATCTAAGAATAGGGGAAGAGAGTCCTTTATCAGAAATCTCATTAGCAGTCGTGGAAATACCAGGGCAGCTATTGCTTTATATAGTTTTCAAAAAATATTTGCCTTTAAGCTCTCCTGTGTTCTGACTGGTTTTCAAATTGATAAAAGGAGGTAAACTTTTAAAATATCCTTAAAACAGTATTTTACTAGAGTTTTCCTTTATTGCTCCTGTCATATTCAATCTACTTGGTTAAAAATCAAGTTTCAAGATGAGTAGCATATAAGAAATTTTTATGAGTGTTCACTGCATAAAGACTGGGGTATCTTTGTTTAGCTTCAAAGTTTTGGGTTTTAGCTGCATGTAGTCATTGCTGTTATAGTTGTGGGCATTTGGCATGAATCTGTCATATAAACCAGTACGCCTTCCCTTATTTTTCAACGTTATTGTCGTATTCATTTTTTCATTTTGCCCGCTGTAAGTACGCTTGTCTGTTTTGTGCCAGCTGAGATGGTGCAGCTGGCTGTGTTTGTTGTCTTTCCCTGGGCAGGTCAGCCGTTCCTCAATCCCGATGGCACTCCGGTTGTGTACAACCCTCCCCTGCCTCAGCAGCCCGTTAGGACCCAAGTGCCTGGAGCTGCACCTCAGCCAGCCCTGGCCAGCCCCAGCCAGCACCAGCCCGGAGCAAACCCCGTCCTCTCACAGGTGCACTTGTCAAACACGTGCTGGGAACGGGGGCGGGGGTTGTTTGTTCTGCACTGGTGTGAAGAACAGTCACACCAATAAGGGGAACTGGGCTTTTTCCCTCCCAGTCCTCACAGCTATCAGCTCTGCTCACACCTGAGCATGGTAGGCAGCCTCTTCTTAAAAATACAGAGGAATTTTAGTATGAAAGTGTTCTGTAACCAAGAACAAGAGATTCTGCCTTCATCCCTAATTGCACCGTGGAGCTACCCAGGCATTAAAAGCAGTATAGTTGGCAGCTGGGAAGAATTAATCCAACTGGAACCTTGGGCTTCTTGTCTTAGGGTTGTTTCTCAGCCAGATAAATTCCTGGGCTGTACAGCACAAGCAGGAGTCGTGGCACAGTAGGAGTAGCTCAGGACTGGTACAGCATGAACATCTCATGAGTAACACTTCAGCATATTCTGCTCACAAAACCACACACAGGAGTACAGAATGTATTTTATCCTTGTCCTGTACAAGAGTTTAGTAAAATAAGCCAGATTAAAGACTGCCCCAGCCCTAGAAGAAGAAAAGCAAAATGCATGGGCAGGAGAAAAGAGGGTTCTCCCTCTCCACAGCAGCTATTTCAGGCTCCAAGGTACTGGCTGTAGTCTCCTATGGTATTTTCAGATGGTTCTTAAATTTTATCGAAAAGTTATTTCTAGAACTTCATCTAAACCTTTTACCTTTGTTTGTTTGTTTTCCCTGTTTAAACCTGTTCAGATAGCTGGGTATGTCACAGTAGAGCTGGTCTGTTTTGAAAACGGTCACATTTGTACTCTTTCTAGTTCACAGAAGTGTGTATGTAATATTTGCTATTTTCTTCACAACTTCTGTACTAATTCTCTGATTACCTTCTCAACGGATGCTGGAATTAAACCTGCCTGAAATATTATGAGCAATGATAACTATCTAGAGAAAATACTTTAGTACTGTTGAATAAATGAAAGTAGTATGTTTGAATCCATGGTTGGTAGTAAATTCCTTCTGCCTTTAGATGCTTTGAAAGAACTTGTGTTGAAAATGCTTGTGGAGTTTTTAGTCTCTGAAGGAAACAGTAAATGTTAAATAGAAGCAATTTGCTGACATAGCTAATATAGTGTATAACAAATAAAGCAATGGATGTCTTTTGGGAGACAGAGATATTCAGAGTTACTTTTGTTTTCATTCTGTGCAGTCTTAGGCTTAAGAAAAAAGAAGTATCCATTCTGTTTCTGAGATTGGAGTGAGTTGCTCTTCTGGAGCACAATTGCTTTTCTCTGTTACAAAAGATTTGTTTTCACTTCTCTTACTCTGGTGTTAACCTTGTTCATAACCCTGTTATTTCTGCAGCCTCTGCGGGCTCTGCAGCCTTCCTCCCAGCCTGTCCAGTACTCTGCAGTGTCGTACCCACCCCCGCTCCTGCCAGCCTCCTCTGCACAGCAATACTCTGTGGTATTTCACCTTCTCTTCTCTGCTCCTTGCACAGCCTCCTCTCTGCTGGCTGCTGGCCTTTGCTGGGCTCTTTGAGTGCTGTGTGGTACCGGGGTAGTGACTGGCTCTCAGTGTCACAGCGCCCGAGAGCCCAAGATGGGAACATTTCATGTTCAGCAGGAATATCTGCAATTAAGGCTATATCTATATATATCTATATTTTGAGATACATTATTTCTCTTTCCCTTTGTAAAGAAAGGTTTTCAGTGCTGTTTCATTAGCCAGTCAGTACCTTTTCATGTCTCTGGATTAACCTCTTTCCATTGCTTCTTATTGTTTCCTTGTCTGCTCACTCTTCTGCTGAACCTTAATACATTCTGAGGGATCAGCTGCTCTGATTTTTTTCTGGTTACCTTTTTGTAGCTTCTTTGGTAGAACTTTCAACACTCCCACTTCTCTAGTATCCATTGTTTAATAAGTAGAACCTGGAAATAAAATATCTTAGTCTATCAAAAACCAGGAAAAAAGAAGAAAAGCCACACAAGGTGAAACTGAAACTTAGTAAAGGAGAGTTGTTATCCAAGGGAGAATCTGAACTAGGCTAGATTGAACTAGGGAGATGTGAACAGGTCAAAGTCTGCTCTGATACTCTACTGAGTGCATGTTTGAGTTGAGTTTATGTGGCAAGGTTTTGGACAGGGAGCTGCAGGGATGGCTTCTGGGAGAAGAGCCTGGGAGCTGCCCCATGTTGGACAGAGCCCATTTCAGGCAGCTCCAGGGCTGACCCTGCACAGCCCAAGCTGAGTCAGTCATTCACGCTGGTGGCACCTCTGAGTGTGCTTGGAAAAGGCTGTGAGGGAAAAACAACTCCACAGATATTGAGGCCAGAGGGAGAAAAGCAAGGAGGTGCTCCAGGTGCTGGAGCAGAGCCTGCTGCCTGGGGAGGAGACTCTTGTGAAGCAGATTCTCCCCTTGAGGCCCATGAAGGACTCTGGTGGAGTAGATACCCACCCTGCAGCCCTTGGAGCATCCCACAGGTGCTCTGAAGGAAGCTGGAGCCTTCAGGATCAGATTTTCTGGTATGACCTACACTAGAGCACTTCATTCCTGAAGGACTTCAGGCTTTGGGAAGAACCCACATTGAAGAGGTCTGTGAAGGATGGTATCCCGTGGGTGGGACCCCATGCTGGAGCAGAAGAGTGAGGAGGAAGAAGCAGTAGATAGATGACTGAGAACCAATCACAAGCCCCATTCTCCATCCCTTGTGATACTTGGAGGAGGAGGTAGAAGATTTGGGAGTGAAGCTGAGTCTGGGAAGAAGCAGTGGGGTTGAGGGAAGCTGGTTTTAGTTTTGTTTTTACTTCTTACTATCCTACTCTTCTGCTAATAGACATAAATAAATTAATCTTCCTGTGGTGGTCACTGATGAATGATTTTCCTGTCTTTTTCTTGACCCATAAGCCTTTCATCATATTTTCTCCCCCCATGTTGCTAAGGATGAGAGGAAGGATGGAGTGACTTGGGGGGCACTTAGGAGCCAGCCAAGGTTAACTCATCACAGTGTTGTACAGCAGCTAATTTTCAAAATTAATCAGAAATGTCTTATAATAAATACAGTTTAAGCTGAATTCAAAAGGGATGTTGCTTCTGAAGTTAATAGTGAGTATGAATGGGTGCTAAAGCAGAAAAGGAAACTCCTTCCTGTTTGTAGTAATTTCAAGGCATTTCACATTCAGGAAATTGGTTCCAATACTAAGTGCCCTGGCAATTTCAAAAATTTATTCCTGCTGATGGTAACTTATGTAACATAATGAAAAGGATTGATGGTCTTGGATTCTAGTCCAAGTATAACACCTCTGTAGTTGGCACCAGGAGAATGCTTTCTCCTTTTATTGGGAATGCCATGTTCCAGGGCTGAATCCTGCTTGTACCATTCCTGTCACTGCAGGACAAAGTGACCAGGTCAGATTTTACTTACGCTGGTAGTGTAACAGAAATCAGTGTGGTGTGGCTCGGGTTTATCCTTCAGACTTATTTAGAGCTAAATATGCAGTATCTCCTCTTCAAAGTCAGGATTTGGAAAAGCAGAATGTAAAATGCAATGTAGAAAAGCATTATAGTTGCATTTAATAGGCACCATTAAGGAATGAAATACCCAAGTCAGATTACTACCTAATGAAAATAAGGCTTTTTAAGATGTACTAAATACATACGAAAGGTATACTAAATTAAGTTTTAGGTGCAAATTCATATTTCCGACAGTAATTAATCATATCTTTCGCCTGCAAACTAAAAAAATCATAACATCATAAAATGTGAATGTAGCTAATCAGTAAAAGATGGAGGTTGCACTTACTTTCTCTTGATTAATTCCTATCTTCTTAGGATGATCTAAGACCAAGTGGTCTTGAAATAGTTTTAATGTACCTGCATGTTTGGAGAGTCCAAAGTATGAACCAAATCTTCCTGTTTAGCAAAAAACACGAAATGCTAGCTAGTGATCACTTCTAATTTTCAGGATGTTGCTAATTTGATGCTGAATTGCTTGCTAAGAAAAGGAGCTTGGGGTTACTGTAACAAGTTTCAGGTTCCACAGGACCCCTGCAGTGCAGAGTGCCATCAGCGGCGTCCTTTCAGATGGTAATGAAACACAGATAGAGGGGAGCCGCTGGAACACATTTCTCGATGTTGTTACTTGATTTCAGACTAAAAGATAATTAATCTCTGCATGTAGGATAATAATTACATTAGGGGAATGTACCTTTTAACTCAGGATTAGTACCTCATTATGTTAAACTCTTAAAAGCAAACATTTACTTCAGCAATCCTAACGCATCCTGCTGTTTTAACTGGGGTTAGATATTTTCACTCAAGTTTTGGAGTCCAATGCTAGTGACACAAATTCTCAACTTTCTTTTTGACAAATGAATTCTCACAACAAGTAGATAGAGGCAGATGTAATCCAAAAGGCAAAATATTTGCAGTGAAAAGAGTGAAGTCTGAACACGGATGTTCTCTCCTGCTGTCAGCCCTGAAGATATTTTGCTACTGTTCCATCTTCTTTGCTGTTGTTCTCTGGCTGCTGTTGTTGCTACTGCCCAGTAACGTGAGACGTGCTGTCCGAAACTTACTGAAGTGTTTGGCTGTTTTGTTTCTTTTTCCTTGAACGTGCATTTGCAAACGTAGCTTTTCCCGTTTTCCCCACGCCAGCAGCAAGACAACCTGGGATCGCAGTTCAGCCACCTGAGCCTGGCGCGGCAGCCCCCGGCCGAAGGCGCCGACGCCGGCGCGGCGCTGTTCCAGCCCGGCGTGGTGCTGCAGCCGCCGCAGCAGCCGGGCTTCATCCTCGCGGCCGCGCCCGCGGCGCCGCCCGCGCCCGCCCCGGCCTACTCGGGCCCCGGGCACGCCGTGGGCCAGCCCGTGCTCCCGCAGCAGGGATACGTGCAGCAGCCCGTGCCACAGGTACCCTACGGCCTCCCGAAAGCTGGGGGAAAACTGACCCTGCTCTTCTGCTCCTGGCCTGTTCGCACTGTCTGGGGCTGCCTGCGGAGCCGCAGCTCTGCTTTTGTTCTGGGGTTGGGGTCTTTTCTGGGTGTGTGTTTTGTAATGAATGACTTCAGGTTACTTGAGGAAAGTAAATGTTCAACAAGGAAAGTAGAGAAATTGGCAGTTAAAGAGGGAATTTATGTAGTATAAGGGATTTTTGAATAGCTGAATTATTTAACATCTGTTGCACCTTTTAATAAATTCTGCTTCTTTCTTTTATGGCTTTTGCGTTTAGATGCCTGCCTTCCCTAAAGCTGCATGCAGGTGGTGACGCTGTGATTGTTGCTTTGCAGATGCCCCCCTGTTACTGCACCCCCAGCCAGTACCCGCACTCCAGCCAGCAGTACCGCCCTGTTTCTGTCCACTACAGCACGCAGCAGAGCCAGGCCCTGCCCCAGCCTGCCCAGCAGACAGGTTTGTTCAACTCTTTCAGCACTTCTTTAGAGCACTTGGGGTGGCTTTTCTCCCGCTTTTTCGTTTTAAACTTACTTTGCTGTCAAATTTCAAATAAAGTAGAGGGACAAATGTAGAATACAAAGTGTAACTAACCTAAGGTAGAAAAATTTCTGGCACTTGTGCATGAAACTTGGGATTCAAGCCATTCCTTTGAGTGGTTCATGCTGTAACTTTAATTACAGGGTTTTTAAAATGTAAAAGTTAATAATTTTAAACATTTGTAACTTAATAACTAATAACTTGATTAACTTGCAAAGTAAGATAAATTAGTACCTTTAAATGATGTAACATTAAAGAGATGTACCTCAACTGAAAGTTCTGAGCTAAAGATCCTAATCTTAGATGCTAAAGAGTGAGAAGAGTGCTGTGCAGAATATATTGGTGATACTGTTTGACTCTGTCTTTCTGTCCTATGATTAAAGGTATCAGGGTTTTGGATGGAATATATAATGTGATTACCTGTTTAGTAAAGACTTTTCAACTGACTTACCCTTCCATGTATGTTAGCAAGCTTCATTTCCATCTCCTTCCTTTCTTCTTGTCTTTTTTTTTTTCCTTACAGATTTTAACTGTAGGCTACCATTATTCTCACAATCTGTACTTCTAAATACTGTTATGACTTCTTCAGTAAGATTTGTATTCCTGAAACAAATTTACTTCTCAGTAATATCTTGACTAATGGTCAAAACTTTCAGAAATAACTAGTGATGTTTGGAGGCAGAGATCCTTAAAGACCAGGCTTTTATACCAGCTCTCAGCTGAATACATAACATCCTTCTGAGTTTCCTTCAGGAGGGTCTTTTTTATTCCTTCCCCTGTCCCATCTATGTGTTGCTCTACAGAAAGAGGATGGAAGATCAACTTTTACAAATATTAACTGGATTTATTTGTCAGCTGTGAAGCAGCATGTAAGAGGGATAACTCCTGTTCTGCACTTCTAGGAAGTGCTCCAATAGTAGCAACACTTGATGGAGTTATTCAGGGTTCAGTTCATAAAGATTTTTTTTCAAAGGAAAACTAATTACATGGTTTTGCAACTTGTGTTATCCACTGGTGTTAGAGATGTGTTACCCAACTGTATTACACAACCTGCTTTCCTTCCTCAGAATTTCTAATACCTAGACTACTTAATAGCAAAAAGTCTGAGACTCAAGGGGGATTACATCCCACTGTGGGGACACCCTGTGTGAGTAGCACACAAACTCCCCAACTCAGAGAGCTCAGGGTACATTTGTACCCAAACAAACCAGTCTGAATTGGAAAGCATGGGGTGATAAGGTGCAAAGGGATGAACTGGTTGCTATTAGGTAAGTTCCTTTCTTGAATGTTTTTAGCTCTTTATATTTTAACTGAATTTCACTGCCTGTGGGTGAAAAGTGTCAGCAGATAAACTCCCTCTCTGTCGTGGAAGAAATAAAATAAGCAAGCTGTGCAGACAGCTGCTCTCCTGCTTTGATCACGTGCCCTGTACCTGAACTCTGACATCAAGGGATCATGCATGTTTAGGTAGCATGGGGATGGTCCAGCCAATAATTCTATTCAGCGTTGGGTTACTTGGTGTTTACCAGCACCAATGGGAGAATGAAGGATCTTACCAGAAACTGCATAATTAGTGTTGACTGAAAATCTCCAAATTGCTCTCCAGCCATTGCTGGTTCTCATTTAATGCTTTATAGGCAAATTTGAATCAGCATTTTAGAAACCGATGGTTCCATGTCTTGTTATGTGTTCTGGAAATACCTCATAGGATGGTGTATTTGAAAATTCTCTCCATTGTAATTTATTTAAAATCATTGATATTTGTATTAATTTGACATAAAGCTACATCTTGTTCATCTTGAAGTGGTTGATGCTTATTAGCAATGTGTGGTTTTGAGACGAAGTCACCACATTACTTGGCTCACACAGCAAAGTGGCTGGGCAAAAATGAGAGTTACAAATCTTGCATAACATAAAAGCCCTGGGGGTTGTTCATCTCAGGAAGTGGTTACTAACTATGAAATAACTTTGCAAACACAAATTCAGATAAAAGATGACAGCTTCTGAGAGCATGGCAACTGCAGCCACTTCTGGTCTAATGCTGAGGAGTGGCCTGACTATTGATGAGCTGTTGGATTCGGGGCCGTAACACTGTCTGAGAGGTTTACATTTCTCACAGTGAACCGGTCTCTTTTTCAGCTGCTTCCTGGCTTCCTTTTTAAAGGGGTTTCAGGTGAAATATTTTGGGGGGTTCACTTCTAATAAAAATACTTTCGTTGCCCAAAAGATGTTGGGAGAAGAAAACTCTCCTTAAGAAAAAAAGCACTTCCAATTGCCATGTTAATGTGAGCCCAGTCACCATGAGACCTGACTCCAGGTTGTTTAAAAATCCAGTCTGAACTACAGTTCCTGTAGGAACATCAGCTGCAGTTCAACTGGCTTCTGCTTCACAAACCAGGGATAAAACTACTCCAGTTGCAACAGTAGCTGTAGCTGCAATAGTCATAACCAAGCTCATCAACTCCGGGCTCATTAACCAAGTGCTTGTACTTGCTTTTCTGTTCTTCAATAAACACTGTTTCTCACTCCTAATGCATTATTCAAAAAATGTATTTCTGTATTCTGTGAGTTAACTTTTCTTAACTGTGATTTATTTTTAATTATGTAAATATTAAGAAATCTGCTCCTATTTTTACCTCCAGTTTCAGAGTCTTTCTGTGTAATGGGGCAATCTGCTGTGGCAGGTGTGGGGTTTGTGCTGAGTGCTGCATTTCTGTCAGCCCACTCTATGCAGAGGTGAAACTGCAGCTAAAAATAGAGTATTCTTTGGAACGCTCTGGGGAACCTTCGTGGCAGCCAATTTGTATTGTTCCAGTTCCCTCTGCTTGCAGAATTGATTGTATCTGTCTCTGCAAGTGCCAGAAAAGGCTGCAGAGCTACTCACGGGTCCATTGCAATTTCTGGGACATGAGGGGTTCAAGCTGCAGGTGCACTGTCACAGCACAACCTCCCATTCTGCTGCTTTTTAGGGGCCACAGACCACTTTGTAACAAAGTAGTTAAAGGATTTTGTGTATTATGGATATGAAGGGCATTTTGTGCACAGTTCAAACTTAAGTTATTAAAAAGTCTAACTACTAATCCTACTTCAAGCATGTATTGTTCTGAAGTTTTGTCTAGTCCTCTGAAAATATTTATAGTGTTGTGTGTTTCCAATGAATAGCTGTCTTGGTTTTAACAAACTGAATCTTCTTCCCTTTAATTTTCCGAAGCAATATATGATATTATGAACAGTCTTCTTTTGGTGTTCATTGTTGCAATTTCTATAGAGAGCCTGCTGAGGCTGTTAGTGCACAATGTTCATTGTACTGTGTGGACGAAATCAATGAACATCGGAGGGTGCTGCTCACAAAAAGGTGTTTTATGTTAACTGGATTACTTTCAGAATAGACTGAGCCTTTTTTTAGCACAGTTTAAAGAAAACCCAAGGGAGTTTTTGCAGCTAAATTTGCTCTATTATAGTTCCTTGCCAAGGTAGGGAGCATGGGGAATGTCAAGGTCAGTGGGCTGTGAATGTGTCCAACTCAAACACAGACTCTTCTTGCCGTCAGTGCATCTTGACAAGCCCAGTTTTGTTATTCTGGAGGGATAACTGGCTTTGTCTCAGAAACACTGACTGTGTTGGGGTTTTGCTGATGGGGTAAGTAGTGCACACCTGTATGATGGAACATGAGAGAAAAAGAACTTGTGTTCTGCATGTGTTTGGATCATGGTAGCAGTTACCTGTGAAATGCTTTTTAAAAAAAGAGGAAACGGGGAGTTTAGGTTGGACTTTATAAATGCACAAATTTCCTGTTTGGCATTCATGCTTGGGGTGTTTTGGTTTGGGTTTTGGGGCTGGGTGGGGCAATTTTTAGGCAATTTTTGAAAGATAGGAAAGGATACCATTTTAAGCAATAATAAATTGTTTTAGAGACACTATAGAGGGTTGAATATGAAAATCTTTGTGCTGTATCCCTAAGATAACTTTGAATATAAAATATCTTCCTCTATGTACCAATATGGCTTGAACTTGGAAGATTTTTCTCAGTCCCCAGTTGGTTTTAGCATTACAGATTCCAGAAGAAATTGCCCCTTTGGAAAGTATTTGCACACAGGCCTTACGCAAATTTTCCTGAAGTCTGATTTAGTTTTGAATTGCAGTTAAGGTGCTCTGACCTCTGGGGCACCTGAGGTCCAAGCTGAATTTTGCATATGTAGAATTTTCAAACGGAAGTACCTGGAATGGCCTTGTTCACAATACCAGACAATGAACTGGGTTTGATCCTGCCTAGCATGCTTTGTTCAAGTGCTTCCTGCTTTCACCTGCCAAATCAAGGTGTCAATGCATGTGAGCCAGAGTGTCAATGAATAGTGCACGCATGTGGGAGCAGCATTGCAAACAGTGTGGATAATAGTTCATGCTGAATCCAAATGAGTACATCTATTAATTTTAATGTTGGCTTCTTTTTATATGCATGGTAAGTTCAACTGTTGTGAAGCTGCCAGATTAAACAAGCCATTAGAAAATGCCACACGTGTATTTTTGAATAGGCAACTATGCTTAAAATGTGTTCATTATTTCAAAGTAAGGTTTAAATGTATAATTTCAGGTTACCAGATTTTGCCCAACCAGCAGCAAAACTACCAGGGTTTAGTTGGAGTTCAGCAGTCTCAGAATCAAAATCTAGTCAGTGGCCAACACAACAACATTGGGAATCAAATTCAAGGTGTGATTGTTCCATATCCCTCAGTGCCATCTTATCAGGTGGGTGATGTATTCATAACTTTCCAATGACTCTTCTGTGGGTTTGAGTGTTGGGGTTTTCTTTAAGTCCTTTGCTTTATGGTAGAAATGGTAGAAAGCTGCAAGCAGGTGCCAAGGGTGAAGGTGACTTTGGGGACAGAAGCTACAAACCCATAACTGAAGTGAGAATAAACAAGAACTTGTCACAAGTGCACAAGTTCTAGTGCTGTTAAAAGCCAAGTGCTGCATCAGTTGCAGTTCAGAGGGTGGGGAAGAAAAGCTTGGAAGGTTTCCTTCCCACCCCACTTCCTATTGTAGAGAAAATATCTTGTTAATTCATGGAGTCCATTGGAGCCAACATTTCCATTTGGAAGGAAGAAGATTTAAAGATTATTTTTTTTAATATGCTGTTGTTACTTTAGCTACTGTTACCACCATTATTCTGGATTTAGAGAATTCCAGAAGATATTTCAGTTTCTGGGGTTATTTTTAAATTCTAATATCAACTGGATGATGGTCAAGAGGCAGAAGCATTGTCTGCAGGAGAAAATCTTACTGTGTGGCCCATTGCAGGTTCCGGTGCCTCAAGGTTCCCAAGCAGTGCCCCAGCAGACATATCAGCAGCCTGTTATAATTCCCAGTCAGTCCAGCCAAGGACTGCCCACCACAGGAATGCCAGTCTACTACAGTGTCATTCCATCAGGTCAACAGAACAATCTAAGGTAAGTTTAACTGATACTTGATTTCTCAGCTGCTGGGCTTAGTGCCTTTGTTAGAACTGATAGGATCTGGTTTTAATACTGCAAATATTAAAAATACTACTTTACAGGCATTCTATTTATTTTTTGCTCTTATGCAATTAAGTGACACAAGCAGTACTGCTTTAACTGTGACATACTTGTTGGACTGGAAAACATTGTCTCCATAGCACTTTCAGCAATACTTTACTGCAGTTCCACCTCTTAAATTTTCTGCATTCCATGTCTTACCCAGGAGACACCCGTGTGCTCAGCAGTTCAGTCTTTCTGCAGTAATATTTAAGATGACTATCCATATTCACTGGTTTTGACAAAAATACTACATTAGTAATGTGTAGAAGAAAAATAATTTGAATCCCAGAAAAAGACTGACTTCTTTTTTGGAACTTAGCATGAAAAGGTTTAGCTTACTTTGTATTGTAGATGAGGCCTACTGGCACCAAGCTGGGTGTGAAACAAGTATAGAAACTTGGCTTTTGTTTGATAAATAACCTTTTTTCTTTTCTTTTTTTTTTTTACCTACCTTGGTAGCAGCAAATTGGTCTGCATGTACAGCCCTCCCTGAATCTGTGTCCCCAAAGCAGTCTATTTGAGAACAGATAGGCAAGTGCCTAGGAGAATTCATTAGGATTCATGCTTCTTACAAATTTTTCTTTCTCAAGTTTTTTTGAACTTTCAAATGTGCACATTTAAAATTACCTGGGAACTTTTAAACAAGCAGCAACAGTTTGAAGCTTGTTCATCCTTTTGAGAGTGCAGACCTCAGTAGTATTTTGTGTCATCGCTGCATGGTTTTGTCTACATAAATCTGGATTCCTGTTCTTTGTATCTGAAGGTTTTTTAATCCTTTTCTGTTTTATATTTGAGATTCAGTGAAGTCACAGGTAGGCATAATTCCAGACTTTTCTTGAATTAAGTTTGGTTGCTTGATCTTTTGTGTAATTTAGAATGTCCCTCTCATTTCTTAGGAATTCAGAGCAAACTAGCAGCCAATGGCAGCATTTGCTTTCATCAGAATAGTTGTGCTGCAGCACTTGAACAAGGAAAGCAGAGTGCTGTTCAGCAGGAGCTGAGTGTCAAGCCTTCAGGTCACTGCTGAAAACTAGAGTCAGTAGACAGATCAGAAGCTGTGTGAAAGCATCTTTGTTAGTTTTCACTTGGTTTTGTCTGCTTTAATGGAAGGAATCTTTAAATTAAAATTATATAAGTGACCTATGAGACAAAGGATGGGAACAAACTTTCGATAACATAGGTAAAAATAGTAGTTCCAAGAGGATTAAACCTACTTTTTTTTTTCCACAATCTGAAGGAATTGTTTTACTCTCATTGGTTATCTGTTAGTACAGGATTCTATAGGCACTGTTCTGATTATGGTCCACCAAGCTGATGTTCTGGCTGAGCATTAGTTGTAAAACAGAATCTAACTATGCCTGTTAACTTGTTTTTTCCTGATTACCCTCAGAAGCTACCTGGCATAAATAAACATTTCAAGTTATCCTTTTCCTGCATTTTGCAAACAGCTGAATGGTTGTTTATCCCCTGGAGTCCTGTTCCCTCTCCCATGCCCCTCTGGAAAAGCCACCTCCTCTCTGGGCTGGGGCAGAGCTGTCTTTGCTGTGCTGCCCCAGCTGCCCAGGGCCAGCCCCCAGCTGAGGGATTGCATCCCAAATCCTCCTGACAGGGGCTCTGGGGATCTCTAACCGAGACCTAATTCTGCTGCAGTGAGCAAGACAACAAATTGTCTTTTTATTATTATTGTGCTGCATGTCCTTATGCTGATATAGAGCTGTGGACACAAAAATAGAGTATCAAAATTGGTGAATTAATACAGTTTCTCAGTGTAGGCAGGGCACGTGTTTTTGCTAAGGAAGAGGTGGGAAGCTTCAGTCTTCTGAAGAATGAATGAATTCAGGGTAGGTAGGAATATTACTGATGTAAAATTAACAAAAGCTCAGTGATTTGCAGTACATGTACACAGCAAACGCAGAAGTCGTGATTAAATAAGTGCAGCATAAATGCCTGTTAGTCATGCTCTTTTTTTGTTATTGCAGTTCATCTGTGGGATATTTGCAGCCTCCTGGATCAGAGCAGATACAGTTTCCTAGAACAACATCACCATGCAACTCACAGCAGCTTCAAGGACAGCAGTGTGCAGGTTGGGAGAACAAAGTTTTTATTGATAAGCTTTAAAAATGTCTAGCTATTATTATGCTGGGTGATTGGATATTTGCTATCAAGGGTTTGATTTAGAATTAACTGCTGTATTCTATTTCCTCTTTTGTTCCATTTTTGAATTTATTTTCCATTTTTAATGGAATAATCTGCTGAAGCAGATTAATTTGAAATCTCAAAATTTTTTTTTATCTTTGAAATATCTCAAGTTACTTTCTTAAAATCCAATACCATACATCATAATACCTTGCACATGTACTGGTGGTTTAAGACAGATATGGGAACCATACATTGGCAGCAGAATCACTTCCACCCTTGTCTGAATAGCCAGATGGGTCTGAAGACTTTGAGATTTGGGTTTCTGTTTGACAGAAGGAGTGAGGTACATTTTGGAATCAGCATAATTGGCTCTTCTACTCAAGAACCATTCTAGATTTCAGTTAACAGAGTAAGAGCAGTGATTTTCTTGAGAGGAGTTTGAAAACTGAGCACTGTGGGGTAGCTTTTTGACCTGCTGGAAAGCTGAAAGTACTTCAAAGCTGTGTGGGGTGTTTTGTTTTTATGGCAGCCTTATTCACTGCTTTTACTTTCATAGTTTATAGCAACCATTCAAGTCAGAAGCCATCACCTCCTACATTATTGCCACCTTCATCCAAGTCAAAGCCACAGCAGGCTGCTTCCATTGTGCACTACAGCATAGTGTCTCCACCCTCATCATGTAAAAGTTCACCCACTGGTCTTTCCATCATGCAGCCAAAAAAAGGTATATTTTATTGGGATTTTCATCTAAGCCATTCTGTCTAGAACATGCTGTAAATTTTCAGATTGGTTTCATGGCTAACTGCTAGAACAACTGCAACTTGAGTGCCATCTCTGATTTTTTTTTAATTCTTCATCTGTATTGCTATTATTGTATCTTTTAAAATGATAAATTGGAATTTAAGTGAAGCAGTGGCTCATGGGGGCAGCCTGGAGGCCACCCTCAGCAGGTAAATGTTACTCAGCAGAAACATTTAAGTCAGGTTCAGAAGGTTTTGATCTACAAAATACTTGGGTAATTTTTAGAAGGTGTGTAAACAGAAGCCTCAGTGTGTTTGAAAGCAGTGTTAACATAAACCTTGTCAATCCATGAGACCTTTATAAATATTAATATCCAAACACTTAAAACTCTGAAGTTCCAACCACAGAATTGAAAATGGACTGGTCAGGAAAGTGAGAGCACTGGGGTTAGCCACCAAGCAAGAGATTACAGAACAATCCCGTGACCACCGTGGCACAGGCTTTATTTACTATTAGGGAATTTGATACATTAGAGGCTTGCTTGGTAAAAAAGGGATAATCTCAAATTCTACTATCTCAGTATTTTGCAAGCAAGCACTAGATTAAACAACCCTAGATCAATGACCTAGATTGTGCTACAGATGTGGTGTTTCTTACAAACATTTATCTTTGAAGTGTTTTTTGAACCTGTTTATTAGTAAATAGATAACATGCAGTTAAGTGGCAAGATAGCTGGATTAGCAGTTCATGGGCAGGTTTGGTTTGGTTTCCATTTTGCTTCAAGTTTGTTTGGCTTTAATTCTGGAAGATTGTCATTTCAGAATGTCTAAAGGGGGCCTTGCACTGGTTTGTTTTTCTGCCCTCCTATCTCTCTGGGAAGTGCTGGTTTGTGCAGTTTTGATGGCCTAGTTCAGACCTGTAAACTGGGGGTTAAGGAAGGTTCAGGAAGGAGGGAGCCCTCTATGGGGGAGCAAATTCTGGGGAATAAATCAAAACTTGTGCTTTTCAGCAAGTGAAGACATTGAAATGCTGAATGAAGGCCTCTGAGGCAGGGCCAATGAGCAGGTCCACAAACAGCAGAGTTGTGTTACAGGGGACCAGACTGTAAATCTGGGGAGGCTTTGAAGGATTCCTGGGTTTCCCTTCTCATGGGATTTGACAGGTCATAAAGTGTCTGCAAACTGACTTATGCACTGTATGACACTTCATTGTGTCAGGATACTTTGTTAGGAAAAGAATTCCATTTATTTTCATTTCCTGAAATGCTGGGGAATTAGAAGCAAAAGAAAAAACACGATTTTCTGAATGTATAAAGTTTTCTTCTGCAGTTTAAATTGCATTTTAGATTGACACTC
This sequence comes from Onychostruthus taczanowskii, assembly GCF_017590055.1. Classification (NCBI taxonomy): domain Eukaryota; kingdom Metazoa; phylum Chordata; class Aves; order Passeriformes; family Passeridae; genus Onychostruthus; species Onychostruthus taczanowskii. Next base: position 11,797,336 of record NW_024496526.1, read on the forward strand.
TTTTAGAGATGGTGCTGTAGATGTTTCTGAAAGACAAACATGTTTTTGTTGGGTGTTCCATTCTCAGACAGAATGAGAGATAAAACAGAGAGATAAATCAGAAAAAGTATGCTAGAGTGTTGCAGATTGAAATACTGTATATAAACCAGTAAGCTGTAAATTATTATAATTTATAAAAGATATACTTATAAGCATATAATATTAAAATTAAACCCATTTTTGTGTGTTAGACATAGTGTGTATATAGGTGTTTGGTATATCTCAGGTTTACGTATAGGGACTAGATAAGTTTATGGCTTTACCAGTGGAAAACTTTTGTGTTGTATATTATTCTGATGGTGTAGCAGTTATAAATGGAGTTGTATTTTATTCTGCTGTGCAACAAAACAGAAATATTCACAATGTGGCTCTTGCAGGGACTCCTTAATTTATATCCTCTGCTAAAGCTGGCCAGATACCTGATGGTTCAACTGCAATCTGTAACACCTGGGTAAAACTTCTTGCCATTAAAAAGAAAGTATAGATGTAAAAACATTGTTAATTCAGTTAGCCATGTAATAAATATTTCCAAATGCAATTTACAAAAGCTAGTGTAGTTTTAATTTTATGTGTTTCTTATTCTGCATAGTTTGGTTTGATTTTTGAAGAAGCCTCTTTATTTTTGTGGAGCCCAGGGGTAGTGAAAACAACAGCCCATTATGAAATACACCAGATGAATGCATTTTATAATCTGCACCATGATGCTGTGACGTGACAGTAAATTCAGAAGATGCAGAATCCTGCTTTCTGGATGATTAAATGATGTTTAAACTGTGTGTTTTAATCGTGGTTTCTGAGAAATGTTATAAAAAGTGGGTAGAGCAGAGAAGGAAATTGCAAACAACCATTTACAAATAAAAAGGGCATTACTTAAATTGCTTGGGGCAGAGGGGGGAGATCAGTTTGCAGTATCTGCCCAGAAAAGCATTCCTGGGAGGACTTGTAAGTGAGGGTAAGTCTGCCTAGACTAAAGGTTGATCCCACGTCTTTCTGATCTGTGCCATCGTATCAGAGAAAACATTTTCAGTCTGCATTGCTGTACATGTTTTTCAATGAAGCATATTTTCACTTAATATCACATTCTGCAACACAGTGCTCTGATAGAAACTGCAGTGAATGTTGAATACTGTCAACTACTAATAAATAGAGTGATTTCTTTCAAAAATATTCTCAGCAATGACTTTCAGTGGCTCCCCTATCTCCTTTTCTGGGAAGCCCTCTCTAAGTTAGCTATTGCAGGTGTAGCTGATAGTGGAAACGTAATTATACAGAAGATAGTGCTCCAGTTTTCCAGAATCAGCAGCTTCTTTAGCCGAAGGTGTTCCGTACGCGTTTCCCTTTTCCCGGTGCGTGCTGACCGTGCTGTGGCTCCTGTGTTGCAGCCGCGGCGCCGCCCGCCGGGGGGGTGCTGATGATGCCGCTCAACGTGCCCGGCAGCGCCGCGCCGCGGAACCCGTCAGCAGCGCAGAGGAAAGCCGGCAAGTACTACTGTGATCACCCCCGCGGGCACAAGGCCACGGAACTCTGCACTTTAGACGGTGCTGCACAGGTACGAGGTGCTGGTTTGCTTCTCCAGCGTGGCTGAAATACGCGTACATTCTGGGGTTTTTTCAGAAGTTGTTTTTGGGGAATAAAAATCTTGCTCTGATTATACTCACTAGAGCTATTTTAACTTTTAAAAGTCCCTGAAGGCTGTGGGTGCCGTTCGCTTTGTTCAAGCAGTACTTTCTGAAGCACTGTGGTGTTGTTTATTCCAGCTGCAGCATAGTCCTCAGCTGGGCAGCCCTGCCACCTCACCGGCCCAGTCACCAGCCCCAGCCCAGCTGTCAAACGTGAAGAACATCCGTCCCACACTGACACCTCTTTCTATCGTGTCCCAGTTCTCTAGACCTTTTGTCCCTGGACAAGGTATATTTTTAGTTAACTAAAATGTGTGTGTGATTTCTATTTGAATGTTTTAAAGCACAAGTTATGTGAGGATTTTCTGATGAGTTATGGCTCACTTTAGTGGTATTGCTGTTAAAGCAGAATCACCAAAATTACTCACTCAAACATTATTTAAAATTTCATCTTATCACACAGCACTGTGTACTGCCCCCCACATCTTCAAAGGCTTCTCATCTCCTCATGAATATGTTTCTCTAGCACACTGCCTTTCTCATATTTTGACATTTCCCATTTCAGCATTGAAAATATTAATAAAATGATTACTAGAATTTAGCTTCAAGTCTTAACCATAAATCATTAGTTGATAATGCACTGAACTGCATCACTGCCTAAGCATGTATTCTTCATTCCTCTGTACAACAACAAGCCTGATGGGATGGAGCCTCTAGCCAGGACTGTACCTCAGTTAGTATTTCAGATAGGACCCACCCAAGGACACAAAAAATGCCTTGCAGAAGAATTTCAATCTTCTGCTGCCATGTCAATGGGAAAACAGAAAATAAGGAGTTTTCACTGAGTTGGGATAGTTGATAATACAATTATATAAACCCCTTTTGTCAGTGAGCAAAAGTATCCTGGTTCTCAAACTCAAAATAAACAGGTCCATTTTACAGAAAGATTTACTTTAAAGCAAAACTAACAGAAAATTCTGTATGTCTCTGTTATTGATAAAGAGAACCTTATTTTCTTGTCTTTGTCTTATTTGTTGTATAATCTTTGTCATTGCTTTGTATTCTGATGTTGTAAAAATTCCAGGTGGGCTGTTTGAAGCACACCTCTTAGCTCCCTTAATCTGCTGTGATTACAGAGAAATTTCTAGTGCATTGTCTTTGTGCATCCTTGCAACAAATAGGAATCTAAAGATGGACCTGGCTCTAATCAGGGCTATAACCATGAAATGACTAAATTAGCATGCTGAGAGGAGCACTAGACTTATTAAGCTCATTTTGAAACAAAAGGACTTATCTAAGACTGCAGTGAAGAAAACCTTGAGTGTAATCCTAAATACCAGCAAGTTTGTACCTTTTCACCTTGGGATCAGGACGTGGCTGACAGTGATGGACCAGGGCAGCTCTGAGTTTGTTAGCTCAGCCAGACACTCAGCTTTGTGCACAGCAGTTCTGCTTGCTCTTCTGTGTAACATTTTCAGTGTGAGAGGGACTTGGAGGAAGATATCCTGTAACAGAAAAACCCTTCTAATTACCTTTCTCTTTAAGGAGATGCCAGATACCCATTGCTTGGCCAACCCCTGCAATACAATCCATCTTTGTTACGTGGACAAGTAACAAGCCAACAGGTATTAAAAGAGAACAATCTCATGAAACAATGAAAAAAAACCAATCCAGGACTACCATTACAACCACCTAAAATAGGGGAATGTGTTATTGCACTTGGAGAGTAATTGAGTGGAGGTGCTTGCTTTGCAGTAAGTTTTATTCCATGTCAATACTCCCCGCTGTTCTGGTTCGTTGTATTAAAAAGTGAGAAACATTTACCTGAACTAAGGCTTTTGGTTTTAAGCAATTCACTAGCTAATTCCAAAATCTAAAGGGGACCCTTTGCCAAAACTATTTTCTTTTATTCAAGTAACCATTTCTAAAAAAAAATACACGCGGTAATTTTTAAACCAAGAGCGTGTTTGTTCCTTTTGAGAAAAACAAACCCAAAATATTGGTGTTAGCAAAGTTGAAAATTCTTTCTCTCTCTTTAATTTTTGGGACACACAAACCCCCTGCCTCTGCCTTGCTCAGTTCCACCCAATGCCAGCTAGAGGATGTGATGGGTCAGGGGGATGTTCTTCCAAGATGATTTAAGGTGATTTTTTTTCCCCCATCATTGCCTCCCTTTCTTCTGCAGTGAAGGATTGAATGTGCCTGACTGTAGGATTATCAAACTCAGTAACTAAAATTGAATGTGAAAATCTTCTCTGTCCCATGGTAGTGCAGGTTATTCTCCAGACACTGCTCTGCACTGCTCAGTCACTGAGCTGACTAGGAATTTTAAGATACTGATGGATTGTTGTTGAAGTACTCTCTTTATGTCAATCTTTCCAGTGTCAGCCTGGAAACAGACATGGAAACAGGGGAAAGAAACCAGCAAAGAAGGCTGCTTCAGCAGATCTTGGTGCAGGAGAACCAGGTATAGAATTGCTGACTGACACAGTCCTCCAGAAAAATGAATTATGATGATGGGCTGAGTATGTAAAAGAAAAGCACAGGTGAGAAGGGCCAGAGCGAAGAGAAACTGGACATAGCAAACATTGGAAATGTAAGGATGGAGAAGACATGGAGAGAGGGGAAAAGGGAAGTTAAATGGGAAAAGTGTAGTTTTGAAGGCTGGAGAAAAGACCAGAGAAGTTCAGGATTGGAGAGTACTAAAAGAAAGAGCAAGTATATTAGTTTAGTGGTTCTCTGACATTGTTACATTAAATATTAATTATACACACCCCTGCTTCCTTTTACTGGACTAACAAGTGACAACAGACAAAAACCACAAAGTAATTTGTGCTCTTTGGCTTGGTTGTTTTAGTGTTTCCTGTTCTAGTATATTTAAGCACATGGGTGTGGGAGAAATACTAGGAGTTCTACAAATTAGCTCACTGGAATTGGTAAAGATGTCATCCAAATAAAATCTGATGGCATCTATCTTAATACCTTTACTGAGAATTTTTGCTACCTGCTGTCAACTCTTCACAGAAGGTTACAGAATAATCAGTTTTTCTAACAATTTAGTGGAAAGGATTTTTTTTGAGGTAAGACAAACTAGTTTTTTGGCACGGTGATGTGTGAAGCATTACCAGACAAGGCCAGTGAGATGCTGTAGCGAGTTCTGAAACCTGCTGCAAAATATGTTGTTGACGATTTTATTGTTTTCCTCTCTTTGTTCTGAGGACCCTCTTTTATTTGCACCCTTGTACAAGCAAGCAAATTGTATTTGTAAGCAGCACTAAATGTGAGACCAAAGGGTCTCTAGAATATCAGGAAGGCAAATCCTGTGGATTTGGTATCAGCCAACTGGAGATACAAGGGTGAAATAAGGAATTTTTCATTTAGGATGCTGTATCATTAAGCGCAATAACCAATTTAGAGTCATTGTCTTTCTTCTTTCAGTTGTGGGGAAAGTTCTAGAAATTACTGAGCTGCCAGAAGGCATAACTCGTACGGAAGCAGAGAAACTCTTTGGAGAACTGTTGAAAGTGGGTGCCAAGATCCGGTGGCTGAGGGATTCCCAGTGCCTGCAGCAGCAGCGGCGGCTCTGCGGGGACGGCGGCGGGGGCCCGGAGCGCGCCGGGGACTTGGCGTCCGCCTACACGGTTCTGGCCACCTTCCCCAGCATGGCGGCCGCGCAGAGCGCGCTCAAGAGACAGAGCAGCGCCGCGGTCGGCAAGTTCCGCCTGAGGAGCAGCAAGAAGCACTACGACCTCCACGTCCTGGAGAGGGCCAGCTCGCAGTAGCACGGCACCGCTGCCGCTCGGCCGTGACTGCTTCTGTCCTCCCGCCTCGATGGGTTCGATGTCGTGGGGTTTCTGTTCTCTTCATAGAGACTCCTGGGATGTTCTGTCACATGACATTTGCCATTGAAGAATAAATAACCCAGTGAATCCAGCAAGATGAAGAAAAAAATGTACCGAGTTACTCCCAGACAATAGCAAGGAATCGTCTTTGCGACAGGCAGCTTTCCGGAAGGAATGCTGCTGAAATGCCCCCTACTTTTATAGTAGTTTTGTTTTATATTTTTGAAATCTTGTATCAGATCCAAAGTTCTATTGTACAGCAGATGTTCATAAAAATCCATATGCAGATTTGTATTTTATAATCCCTTTTCACAGCCAGCACACAGCAGTCCATTCCAAGGCAGGAACCTGAGGATTGGTGGAGGGGAAAAGAGAACCATTCTCAAGGAATTATATTCATTTTCTAGCAAACTACCCAAGATCTTCAAGTTAACCTGTTCTTTGCCCCTTGTGTGTTTTTTCCTTTTTCCTCTTTTCTTTCTTCTTTTTCTGTTTTTCTTTAAGAAAAAAGAATATCATTTTAGTAACTAACTCCTTAGGTGGTCCATGTCTTTTGCAATATATTCAAACAATGTCAAAAGAAATTACAAGTTTGTGCCCTTGAAGAATTTGCGTTTGATCCAGCAAGTTTAATAGTTACTAGAAGGGGATTATGAATAGGTTACAAAGAATGTTCACTGAATCACATTTTAATATTTCTTTTTAACAAAAGTGTGAAGAAACTTTATGTATCTTCATACAAGTGACAAAATGTTTGCACTTTAATTGTGTTCCCACCAGTATGGGTCTCTTTCTCTTCCTTTTCACGCTAAGATAATTGTGTTTGGTAAGTGCTGGAAACCTTTTTAATAGTTTAAGTTTTCATCATTTGCAGATGCTCACTGGACATTAAGATTCATTGCACATAAATGAAACAAAACTTTTTTCAACTTGTGTAATTTGCAAGTCTGTACAATGTGTGCTGATGCAAGCCTTTTTCAGTTCAAAAGAATAAATGTTTACAAACACAAACTCTTTCAGTGCACTTGTTTAAGCTTCTAGGAGTCTTCTGAAACCTGGATGAACTCATATTAATGGCTGGAATCCTTTCAAATGTGAGAAAAGACCTTATTAGAACCTCTTAAAAACCACCTGCTGTTCCTCCTCTAGCATTTATGTTATCCAGCCCTTCATAATATTTAAATGTTTTCTCTGTATAAGTGAAAAAGAGAAAATAATCAGATGCTGTAAGGGACTGATCCTGATTTTCTATTTTTGGCTCAGGAACTGATTTGCTGTGTAGACAAGCAACTGCTTGGTCACTTCATAAGGCTATCATTTTGTGCATTTGTGACTTCTGAAAGAGGAAACTCAAGGTAAACTTTGTGTTTAAAAACACTTTACAAGGGGATAAAGGTGAAGAATTAAGGTGCCTAAATCATCATTCATTGTTCATACAAATTATTCTATCCCTGAACACCCAAACAGTGATGAAGTACTTGGAGGAAAACCTAGAAAACTGATCTGTCTGGGAATAATGTAGCCTAATAAATTAGTTTTATGGGACTTGTTTCTGTGAAATGCTGTAGTAACAGGCATTTACTAAATGTCAGCTTAGATGCTTCCCTAAAACAAAGGGGAGGATGTTCACCTTCAAGATAAAAGACAAATCTACCATTCCAGCCTGCTTTTCTAAAAGGACAGTACTTGGAATGGAAGTTGTGCTTGACTGAGGATGTCAGGATTTCTTGCTGCTCCTTGGGCTGGACTGCTGCAGTTCTCTGCACCCAAAGCCCCAGTTTCTCAGTGACCCCCTCCTCTGAACAGCACAGACAGCAGGACTACTGCCTGCATTGGGTCACTGCCTCCTGCTGATTGCCATGCTAGTTTAGGATTATGGTTTAATCCTGTAGAAGTAGCTAAGAGATTAAAGGGCTGTAGGGACAGGTGTCTCAGCCCAGCAGGGCAGCTGCCTCCCATCATTAACTCATTCCACAACAAGATTCTTCCAAGATGTAGAAGGGCAGGCAGTAGCTCAGAGCTTCCATCTATTCTGAATGACCCCAGCACTAAATCTGCATCAAATCAAACTCTTTCCAAAGGATGTTGCATGGCTTGCTGCATTTCACAAACTGTCCTCCCAATAAACAGAGAAGAAAAGGCAATGTGAGGTAAGCATGGAGAATGCAGCCCAAACAACAGCAAGGGAGGGATACACTGGTTAGGAATAAGGCACAGAAAATATTTAATTTTTATCAAAGAATTTATAAACTTGAATGCAAGTTGCCCTAGAATAAAAAATGAAAACATAAAAGAAGCCAGTTGTATTCTAATGCAGAAACTGACCCTTTCCAGTTAGGTCTGCCCTCCTTTCTGAGTATGTTTCACTCTGTGTTAAACAGGGATGGTTACATTATTTTATCTGGAAGTGTTGCTATGAGCCACACGGGTACAATGCACAGAACTTTGGCACTGCCAGAGGCTTCTGATGTGGGCAAAGTATTAAATTACTTCCACTTCACAGTTGTGTTTATTCCTGGGTTTGTGCTATTTCATACTTTCTCTAGCAAGCAAACAGGATCCAAACTCATCTAACCAAGACACTTTATACCTTCCTGGCCTTTATACCCTTCTGCCCCTTTTGGTTCCTTAAACCACATAAGCTCAGGCACTATGTGCAAAACCCCTGGAACTGCATTTGTTCCATGGATTTGGATCATGGTCTAGAAAGCAAATAAAACTGCTTTATGCGTGTCAAAGGCATTCTTATGTTCTAAACAAATCTTTTAGTACTCCAGTGCATTTGAGCTTCCTCTCATTTACCATTAAAGCTATTTTTAAAGCAAATAGTGGCAAAAAGAATTAAGTGGGAACTTCCATTGCAACAATATAATATGTTTTGTTTTACTGAGAGCATGTCTTAAGTTTTAAAACTAAGGAAAAGCACTGGAAGAATAAGCAGAAAAGCTGAACAAATGCAGCCACGACCTACTCCACTAAAAGCTACTATTTTGTGATTTTAATTTTTAATTAACACACTTATGTTGTAAAATTTCTCCCTGAATTTCCCTGTGAATACTTAATATAATTTCTGATACTACGGTCAAAAAAGATAATTAAAACTTAAGAATATAAATGTAAGCCCCATACTTTGAGGACTCCCCAAACCACATGGGCCTGATGCTGGAATTGTATGGCTCGTTCCAGCACACCCCAAAACATCCTCACAGCTCACGTGCCTGCCAGGCTGTGGCTGCTGCACTTTGGTAAGGCAGGGTTGGGAACATGCATCTTGCATCTTCCCTGACATTCCTCCCTGAGCAAATGTCACCTGTTCTAATATGAAATGTTTTTCTTTCACTCACATACACTTAGAAAAATGGCATGAAAAGGAGCACGGTGTCTATGAAGACAAACTGTGCTGTGGTGTACACAGGCTGCAGTGCTCGGGTGTCTCCACCTGCAACCACCCCTGACCCTTTTGTAGGACACGTGATGTTTGAAGATCCGGGCAGTACAGGGCAGCTGTTTGCAGAGGGGGTTTTACCAAAGCACCAGAAGGACTGTGTAGCTCAGTGAATCCAAAAAGGTGCCTGGGTACACAACATGCCTTTCCCAGGGAGAAGTTTTTACCTATTTCCTATCTTCTTGCAAGCCAGTTCCCTCTCAAGGTGGAATGAATAGTTGTATTCTCATCCTATGACACTCATTTGTGCCTTAAAACTTCACACTTGACTTGTTTGTTGTTTTGAGTTAACCTTGTGTTAGCTTGGATGCCTGGAAGGGAGTCAAAATTACAACTTTTTATAAGTACTATTTAGCTCCATTATATATTTTTTCCACATAAAATTGGTGCAGGCTTCAAGTTCCTGTATTCAGCCCTGAAGCAGAGAATGTTTAGATGAAGCTTTGGAGAAAACTGACCAAAACACTTTTAAGTAACAGGTCATGAAAAATTATTGTAGCTGGAATTTTTATATATTTCTAACTATGAAAGGAATTATTTCAATCCCTTCAATCTTTCTACAGGTTGATTTTCATGAAGGTTGATGCACTGCCACTTCTCAATGTCCTACTCCTACTCACATTTAAAACATTTTGTGTTTTTTGGCTATTTATGTCAGTAAGTATAAAATTAAAGTGCACAATGTTAATGTGACTTCATTTTGGAAGCTTCATTTCTTGGGTGTAGACCAGCACCCTTAAAAGGCCCTGATTTCCAGGGCAATCTGAAAATTAAGCCCCTGTGAGTTATCTTATTCTGGAACCTAAGAGCAAAGTCTCCATCCACATCCAAAACCTTCAGTGTAAATTAAGTTGCCTCTTGGATTACTTGAAAATGTGTGCAATTATGTTCTTACCATGACGTGTATGAGCCTCCTCTTACTTCAGTGTCTGCCTTGTGTCCTCAGACTCGCAGGGCCGGGGTTTGGCCCTGGCTCAGTTCAGCAGCCCTCACCACAGGGTTTGGCTTTTATCCTGCTTGCAGCTATGTGATGTTCCGTGATGTCTGTTGGGTTGAAAGTGGAACCTGCTGAAGACATGATTAAGCATTAAAATTTGGTCCAGGGCACAAACACTTCAGTGTTTTTTGCTGCTATTTTTTTCATTTTCCATTCTCACTGGTAAAGCTCATGCACTGAGTCATTATATGGGATGCTTGCACCTGTAATGGACTGTGCCTGCACTTGGGAAGAGAAACCAGAATGTCAGATGAGCCTGGTGCTGTAAACCAAAGAGCTGTAGAGGACAACCTGTGTGTCACTGGCAGCTGTATGCTTTTAAAACTGGAATAAGTTATAAAAATAAACTGTGTTGCTGTGGATAACGCTTAACGGTGAGGTTTATTCTTAATTCAGCTGGGAATCTGAATTAGCTGGGATTGATGGGGACCCACGGTGCTGACAGCAGTGGAATGCCTCAGACCAGGTGAGCAGAGGTGAGGGCACGCTCGGCACTGGCTGGGCACGGACTGGCTCCAGCACCAAGGGATCTGTTACACTTGAGCTCCCAAAATTACCTGGCAGTCTGAAAAGAGTATTTACAAGCAATATTGTGCATCATACTTCAATTACAGTGGTCTCAGTTTGAACTTGAGAGGGAGAAGCTGGCATTCTGCTTTTTTTCTCATATCCTAACTTTTGCCCTAGTTGTAGGGTTAATTAGCTTTGCCTTCTTTGGTTTTCCAATGTAGTTAATAAGAAACATCATTATTAAGTGTTTTCTGATAGTCTACCACACTGATTTATACAATCTGGGAAATATACCACACCTGGAGTCCACAGTTGCTCAAATTTGCTGACTTTTTACTTGGCTTAAACTGATACCTTTGATTTGTTAATTAACTGCTGATTTAGGGTGAAGCAACCGTGCAATTTAACACAGGAATTCCCTAATAAAGATACTTTCCATTTTGATCCAGATGGATGTGTTCTAGTTTTGGGGAGAAAAAAATACTCTCTTAGAATGCAAATTACTGCCTTGCATTGTTTCCCATTCCAAAAACTGAAAACACACAAGACACCCCCCTTCAAAGGACTGAATCCCAGGTAATGCTACAGCTGTCAAACTATTTTTTCCCAATAAAATTTTCTGCTTACTAATCTGGTCTTTTTCTAGGCCTACAAACTGCAGACCTCTGTTGTTTCCAGACACACCTGTGCTAGAGGCTCTCAGATGAACAGCAAAGGCATATCCAACAGTGACCCTACAGTTGGAGAATTCCACTTCTAAAATTGTAGTTATTTAAGAATAATGTAACATAAATAATTCCTGAGGATCTAAGAGATTGTACACCTTCACAAAAATTACATGTCCGGTCAATAATAAGCCCTTCTTTTTCTTCCTTGATTCAAGTGTTATGGAAGAGTCTGAAAATCAGATTTGCAAAACAATCTTCAAAACATACAGTGTTCAACATTTCACTCACCCCTCTCGTGAAATTTGGCTTCCAGCTTAGGGTTCCAAATCCAATACAGTAAATGCAAACTACAGTTGCTGGAAATGCCAAGAGAATTAGTGCAACACATCCAAATTTATTAGAGAATTCAAGATACACCTTACAACCTAACCTCCTCCTCTAAAAGCACTTGTGTAACAGAGATGTCTCTGTTCATCTCCAAAAACAAATTTAGTTTGAGACAATCCAACCTGTCTCATTGCCCTTAAATCTGTTTTGTATCATAAAGAAAATACAAAAATATCTGATTTTTTTTTTAAATCCATCTCAGAACCACGTTCTGATGGTATTTCTTTAAGAAACTTCATAGGCATGACACACATGCAAAGCTTACCCAGTGAGGATTATTGTGACACAATTTCCACATGCTGCACCTTGGGAGAGGTAAAACAGACTTTGTACACTGTTGTCAACACTGATTTGCTTCCTTTTCACTGTTAAGTCTGAAGGATTTTTTAGTTGTTATTATCCAGTTACACAAGGTATGGCAGTGAAAGATTTCCAGACCGAGAGACTGTGTTTTTTGGCCTTTCAATATTTGAGTACCTGCCTCAGCAAGTCACCCAGTACAGTCACAGTCCTAATGGTGTTTTAGAAAAGCTCAAGTGCAGTGTTCTGTCCAAAATGCTATCATCAGAGCACTTGACATCAACTGTCCTGTCCTCGTTGCTGTGAAATGTCTACCAAGGAGTCCTCCTGCCTTGCTGGCTGTGCTGTGCCAGTCCCTCACAAAGCCTGGGAGCATGGAGGATGTCCTGGCTTTGCCTCTCGTGCAGGATCTCTGCACACCATACCTTATTTTTGTTCTATTTAACATGGATTTCTGTCATTTCCTCCATCACTTTTCCCCCCAGTCAAACCCTTGCCTCCCCCAGGGTGGGTGCTGGGGCAGGGACAGCTGTGACCATCGGTTCTCCAGCCCCGGGTGCAGGAGGTGCCCCTTCCTCTGGCAGCTGCCTCACAGAATCATGGAATTGTCAGGGCTGGAAGGAGCTCTGGACATCACCCTGTCCAACCCCCTGCCAAGGCAGGATCACCTGGAGCAGCGACACAGGAACGTGTCCAGGTGCATCTGGAAAGTGTTCATAGCAGGTGACCCCACACCCTCCCTGTTCTACCCCCAATGTAAAGCTCTTCCTCACGCTGAAGTGAAATTCCTTGTACTTTAGTCTATGCCCATTGCTCCTCATCCTGTCACGGGGCACAACTGCAAAGAGTCTGGCACAGTCCTCTTGGTACCTGGCTTTGAGATGTTTATATTCTATTTGAGGTATTTATTCTGCATTACAGAATTACACAGTTTAGGAAAGACCTTTGAAATCATAGAGTTCAAACAGACCAAACACCACATTAACCAGACCACGGCACCGAGTGCCACATCCAGTTTTTCTTCAAAAACTGAGAGGAACCGCGAAACCACCACCTCCCTTGGCAGCCTGTTCCAATGTCCAGACAACCCTTCTGAGAAGAGATTTTTTCCTGATGTCCAACCTAAATCTGCCCTGGCGCAGCTCAAGGCCGTGCCCCATCGTTCTGTCGCTGGTTCCGTGGGACAAGAGCCCGACTCACACCCGGCTCCACCCTCCTGTAGCTGTACACACCAGCAAGGTCCCTCAGCCTCTTTTTCGCCAGGCTGAGACGCACCCCCGGCCGCTCCTCACAGGACGCGTATAAACGAGATCCCCTCTCAGCCTTCCCTTCCCTAGGCTAAACACGGGCAGCTCCCAGCGCCTCTCCTGACGCCCCGAGCCCGTTCCGCAGCGGGACAGGACACGGGGCACCGCCGGCCTGCGGAAACACTGCCAGCCATTGCCAAAGCCCCAAGATGGCGCCGGGCTGAGGGGGGCGGGACCCGCCACCGCCCCCCGCGCGCCATCGGGGAGGNCGGCGGCGGCGCAGGCGCGGTGGCGGTGTCGCGGAGGGCGGCGGGTCCCGGCGGTGCCACGATGTGGTTCGGCGGCTCCGTCCCCGCCGCCATCGCCGCCGCCAAGGAGCGCAGCTCCGTCTTCGTCGTGTTCGTGGCAGGTACGGTACGTCCCGGGGCCGCCCGCCGCCCTCACCGGCAGGGCCCAGCAGCGCCTTCCCAGCTGTGTCCCGCCCGCCGCCCCTCCCGCCGAGCGGGATTTGTGCTGTGTCAGCCCCAGCCCGCGGTGTCGGTGTCCGGCCCCCGCCCGTCCGGTGGGTCGGCTTCCCTCCGTTGTGCGCCTCTGCACTGGATTCTGGCCGGTGCAGCTCTCCGGCTGCTCGTTGTGTGTTGTTTCCTTCCCTCGTACCGACGCTGCGCGTTTCATAACACTAACTGGAACCTGTAGGAATTCACATCGCCTTGTGCACGCTGCCTTTCTCTGTGGAAAAAGATGGGAAAGAGGGACACAGTCTGGAGCTGCGCCAGGGGAGGTTTAGGTTGGGTGTTGGGAGGAATTCCTTCCCAGAACGGGTGGTTGGACATCGGAACGGGCTGACCCGGAGGTGCTGAGGAAAGACTGGACGTGGCACTCAGTGCCATGGTCTGCTTGACAAGGTGGTGTTTGGTCATAGGCTGGACTCGATAGTCTCAGAGGTCTTTTCCAACACGATTGAAGCTGTGATACTCTGTGCTTAGACAGAGTATCTTTAACTGATTTTTCAGCTTTTGCGTATATCTGTGTGCGTTTTTTCTTAAGATTTAACTGTTGCCTTACGTGCTCGTGGCTTGAAGATTTTCAGGTGCTTCATAAAACAACAGCAGTGTTGAATGTGTGACTTGGTGTTCCTTAAGAACAGTTGAACTGTGGGACTCACGTGGCTTCAAGAAGTTCACTCCCAAAGGGAATGTGAATAGAAAAGTGCAGTTAAATTCCTTTGCTGACACAACTCTCCATGTACTTGGAGAACAGCATTTTCTGCTGGATAGTAAATATACTGATAGAAATCGAGGTCTTGTCAGACCGCAGATTGGGCTGCATTGGTGTTGGAATAAGGGACGGGGTGGAGCAGTTCATGAAGAACCTCAGCCCTTGGGAAAGAGTCACATTGCACAATTTGGGAGGGACCCCCTGCTGGAAGAGTATGAGGAGGCCAGCCCCTGAGGAGGAAGGAGCAGCAGAGACAAGGTGTGAGGAACTGACTGCAGGAAGGGTTGGGCGGAGATTTGTTTTTATTTCCCATGATCCCACTCTGATTTTTGATTATTAATAAGTTAAATAAATTTTTCCCCAAGTCAAATCTGTTTTGCCTGCAAAGATTACAGGTAAGTGATCTCCCCCTGCCCTTATCTCTTCCCATGAGCCTTCCATTACATTCTCTCCCCTGCCCAGCTGAGGAGGGCAGGGACAGAGGGACTTTGGTGGGCCCCTGAGTAGTTTCAACTTGATACATAAATCAGGGGGAAATGCATGTTGTAACTTATGTTTGGCAGGCCTCTGAGTAGTTTCATACATACACTTGATACATAAATCAGGGGGAAATGCATGTTGTGACTTATGTCCAGTATTATTTATGAAACAAAAGTTCTGCACAAAATGGGGCCCGTTAGATTCTGATGTTGACTAGGTGGATGTAGGAATATATAGGTATACAGGGGAGATAAATTTATGGTTGCAGGAATGTAACCTAATTTTGTCACTGTGTGTGCTGTGAGGATTTGTTTTGTTTGTTCTTATGATCCCTGGAAAAGGCAGAGCATGACTTCAGCCAGGCACATCTCTGAAAGGAAAGAGTTGGAGAGTTCTGCTGACACCCTGGGCACCGTGGGATCGGGCAGCTGACCGTGGCAGAGCTGATCATGAAACTGTTCTGTTACATGTGCTGGGAAGCCCAAGAACTTTCTCACTGTGTGTGCAAGCAGCTGTGTTTGAAGGATGTGGAGTGCTGGAAGAATAGTCTGGTTTTGTGTTAGCACAGATTGGGTTTGTTGTTTGTGTAGAAACATGTTTCAAACTGCACAGTGATGGTACTTTACACCCCACACTTCCTGCTGGAGACAGGCATTTGAAAGCACCTGGAGAACAGGCTTTTAGCAGTGTTTGGTTCTGTACACTTCATCCAATAATATATATGGAAGAAAAAAACCAATAAAGGAAAAAAAGAGATAAATTGAAAATATAAGTTAACTATCGTTTTGGGGTGGCCATTGTGGAGGATAGCTATTAGGTACAGTTGACAAAAATTAGGAACTTCTAATTGGACAGATGTGTCCATCTGCTTTTGGTTTCTGCTAGCATCTGCTTGTCCCTTTCTCCCTCTCCTTTGCACTTCACTTACATTTTCTCTAGAAAATTAAGAAATTGATTATTCTGTCTGCTTCCAGAGTATTTTCTAGTCAAGCAAGGAATAATGTGGTTATTTACCTTAAAAATGAGGTGGCATTTGTGATTGTAAGTGTATATTGTTCGAGCAGGTTTCTCTTAAAGCTTTTTTGCTTGCAGCCATAATCCAGCATTTTGGAGCTGTGTTTAAAACCTTCCTGGCACATTCTGGTGGCAGGATGGTGTGAGGGTATTAAAGATGCCATTGAACTCATGGGAAGTTGCAATAAAAGGGATTGCTCCATTCTGCCCAGAGAGCATGAGGTGAAGCAGGTCTGCCTTAGGAAACTGGTTTGAAATATTAAGGTGAGATGTTAGGGGCCTCTGGACACACCAGGTAAGGGGGTTGTGTTTGGGGAACACAGGAGTTACTTTGTGGCATCAAGCAGCAGCTTCCCTGTGTTCCTGCACAGGGAGAGGATTCCTGACAGTGAAACAGGTCTGGCAATGCAGGTGCCCCAGGGGATGGTGAGAAGTTGTGTCAGGGGAGGTGCAGGCTGGGTATCAGGAAAAGCTTCTGTCCCCAGAGGTGTTGGGCAGTGGAACAGGCTCCTCAGGGAAGAGTTCAGGGAGAATTTGGAAAACGCTCTCAGGTACATGGGAGGATTTTTGGGGTGTTCTGTACGGGGCCAGGAGTTGGACTTGATGATCCTTGTGGGTCCCTCCCAACCCAGAATATGTGATGGTTTTATGAACATTCCTGGTATCTTGTTGGTAGCTGTTCTACAGATGATTTTGTAGCCTACAGGGTTAAAAAGCCTTTGATCCTTTGAGTCACTAGTTGATAATTCATTTGATACGAAACCTCCTCTGCTCTGACTGAGGTGTTGCAGATTATTTTATATCTTTCCAAAGGTTAGACATGTTCTCATCATTAAAATACCAGGCCACTCATAAAATGTGCTTTTCAGAGTGAAAAAATAAAAGGGTATGTGTGTGACAATAAAAAGCTTTAAATTAAAATGTTTGTTTCTTTTTAGTGATGTTTGTAGAAACCTTCCTTCCTCCCTTTGTTCATTACTTTACTATTTTAGTAATTTTTTTACAAAATGGTGGTTTGCACACATAAGCTGTTTGTTAGTTAGCAGGGGAGGAGGTGAATGGTTTAATGTCCTGGCTTCCTGGCATTTCCAGAATGGCAATCCTCTCTTACTTTTGTAGCCAAGATGTATCAAGGCACTCTGAAAGTTAAATAAGTGAAATTATGCAGGGGAGGAGGAGGTGAATGGTTTAATGTCCTGGCTTCCTGGCATTTCCAGAATGGCAATCCTCTCTTACTGAGCAGTTATGAAATGTTGGACATGGAAAAGTAAGTTGGGCTTAACTCTCTCCTTCTGAAAGGAAAACACTTCCCTGATGACTGTGTGCTGAGGGGAATTAAAGTCTTCTGACAACCTGTGATGGTTTTGGGTAAGTTCCCCATACAGGAAGTAAATTATTGCAGAAAAAGAGTCTTGTCCAGTATGTGAGTCATTTGAGAAATGATTGATGTTTTCCCTATGTAGGGTATTCCACCTGGCCAGATTTAAGAGATGAGGAGGTGTGACTGTCAGTTGTTTACAGATCATTCCACTAAGTGAAATAGAGTGATGTTTTTGTTTGAGAAACAAGAAATCTGAGAGTTTTGGGGTCTAGAATTATGAGGCTGTTGTGCTGACTCAGTGTTTAGCAGAATTATGAATTATGTCAAGTTCTGTTGCACTTGACCTCTTGACTTTTCTGATGTTTTTCCTGTGACCTGGCAGTTTTGATTTCAGGATATAATTACTGCTACAAACTGTAATAAATGAACCCTAACCCCTAAATGAGAAAGGGTTATCAAAACAAAAAGATGTATGAGGATAAGCAACTGTTCAGTGGGTAGTCACAATATTAATCAGTGCATCATGGCACAGAGCTTTATAAAATGTGAGCTATCAGCATTTCCATTCAGTCATCTCTCAGACTGTACTGTGAGCAGCCTCTGCCCTGTTTGTGTCTTTCAGCATTCTTTTTTCTCCAGCAGTTGGCTGTGTGGAAAAGTTAGTGTCAGGCAAGTATTTAGATATTTTTAGTAGCCTAATCAGATGAGCACATGTCCTTTTGAAACAGTGTGTGGTGAAGCAGCTGCCTGCCTGTGAGCATTTGGAAACAGGAGAGGAGGCCGAGCCGCTCTGGGCACAACAGCTGCATTGACCACACTTGGAAGCACTGCACTTAAAGCAAGAGGAAAGGTTCCCACGTAAAATAGCCTAAATATTTGCTTGCTTATGCAGAAGAATAATAATAGAGGTAGATACTTTCTTACTTGCTCCAGTAATTCCAGGGAAAAATTGAGACAAGTGGTTGAAAGCCACTTTTCCAAAATTATATTTTTGATACGTGGCCCTGTGAGAGGCCTTGTGACCAGACAGCAGCACTTCACTGGGAGATTCCACATGCAACTCCTGATCTTTAACAAGTCAAAAATATTTCATGGAATGGCAACTGGGATGAAACAAACAAGTGGTTTGTTGTTGTCACTGAATAATGGACTTCTATACTTGTATACTTGTGACTCGGATTCTTCATCAAGGCTGCAGTCCATTCCAAGCTGCTAGGAAGTAACACAGACTGAAGATAAAGAAATGGTTGCAGGCCAGTGTACTTGTTGAAAGATGGTTAATAACTCATCAGAATCTATTTATTAACCCACAGCCCCACTAAACTCATGTTTTAGGACATAAATGTATGGTTGATCTGTTTAGTCTGATTAAAATAACACCTCTGAATCTTTGGCTCCTGAACACCTTTTCAGTTTCTCTTATCCAAGTAGCTCCTCTGCATTTGTTATTCTTGTTCTGTGCTCCTCACACCTTTTCCTCCCATCCTACTGTTACTGTTAATGTCAGGAAGTGGAATACAAAACTAAGTTATAAATAATCTGCAAATAAATGTTTCTTGGTATGGGGATTTTTTTTTTTACACTGTCAAACTGAAACCATACCTGCTTAATTATGTATTTACAGGGAGTGAAGAACATAGGTTTACCTACTAGCAGCTGATGTATTAATATATAATTAAATTTATAATGAGGGGCAAGCAGAACATAGTTTGATATGTTATTAAATTGAACCAGCTGGAGTGAATTGTCTCCAGATTATTAAAAAAAATAATTATAAAACTGACTTGAAAATAATCCATAGAGTATTTTACAAAGGTGATTCCAATGGATTGAAGCAAAGCAAAAGTCAGGGCAGAAACAGCAATTTGTGGTGGGTTTAACTTGTGTGTGCTGTGTCTTGCAGGTGAAGATGAACAATCTACTGAGATGGCTGCAAGGTGGGAAGATGAGAAGGTGACAGAAGCTGCATCAGATGGTTTTGTTGCTATTAAAATTGACACCAAAAGGTGAGCCTATTCTAATTCTGTCTTCTATACAATCTTTCATTGATGGTGATGAGAGTAAGAGGCTTTTGAAGTCCTTGCCCTGATCAGGAGATAGTGTAAATACAGGGTTCCAGAGCAGAAGTGAATTCATTACTCCTGGAGTCCCTAAAACCTGAGAAAATGTCAAAATTTATTGTTGTGTTCTGCACATACTCATTGAGTATTTCAGACTGTATGCCAGTACTAGTAATAGAATGCTTGAGGTTGCCCTTTTTCAACTGGAAGAGACACAAAAATGCTATTAAAAATGCTGGAATAAAAATGCAAGTGCTAGAGGCAGTTCTTTGTTTGCCAAGTTACATAATGAATTTAAAACCTTATATGAATTCAGAAAGATAAAAATCTGTAAAGCCCCAGAGAAAATGTGTTTGCCTCCATTGTAACACATGGAATGGAGAAGCATTTAAACTCCTGGGTAAATTACTCAGCTCTTTTTGTTATGTTTGTGTTCCAGTCCATGTACACAAAGTGCACTGACATTTCCCCAAGTGGTATTATTTTGAAATGCTCTATAGACATTTTATTAGATTGACTACATTATTTGTGCTCAATAGACCAGATTTCTTTTTCCTGACTTGCCTTTTAGCACTGCTTTCCTAATTTTTACGTAGTCAACTGTGATAACCAAGGATTGTCACCATGTCAACACTTTTGCAGAATGTTAATGATAAGATGCAATGCAAATTTGCTTTTAGTGTTCTCTCAAGTATTTAAATAGTTTTGTAGGACAGTTATTTTTATGATGAAAGACTTAATCTGAAGTTGTTGCAAAATGATTGCTCCTCCTAAATGAATCTTTTCTTTTAAACAGTGAAGCATGCCTGCAGTTTTCTCAAATTTGTATCCTTTGAGATCCATTTAGATGCTACATTATGATTACAGATAATTGCTCTTTACAAGTTAATACCCTTCTTAAGACAAATACTTACAAGCAATGCTATTGAAAATACTTATTTTGGCACAAAACTATGCAATAAACTGTGTTAATAGATACCATCTGTGTATTCAACTAGCTGTCAGTTATTAGAGAAAGTGAGCAAATTGGGTTTTTTATGTTAATCCTATATAATTCTCTAAATAGAAAATTATCTAAAGCTTTATGTAATCTAAATAACCTGTTGGTCCTACTAATCAGCATTAGAAAACAAACAAAAAATGCTTTAAATTATGAGCTGGGGCTCAGAGGTGCAGAGGAGGAGGAACAAGCAGTGGCCTGGGTTCTGTCACATACACAGGTGTGAAGTCAGGTAAGCCCCTGCCCACCTCAAGGAGGTCACTGCTTACAGCTCATTGATTCTGTGTGATGCTGGGAATTCTGTACCTTAACTTGGATATCCTTCATTCCAGAGATTTCATTACTGTCCTCTTAAGATGTTGTCTGACACTAAAACAAAGTATTCTCAAGTCAATGCATAATCAGTTCCCTGAAAAGTTGGAGAAAAATACTTTGGCCTAAACCAGTAAAAAGAAAAGAAGAAATGCTTACCAGTTGCATGTAGTGTTTGCCAGCATCTTTTTCTTTCTTCCTCCCTTGGCCCTGGCTGCTGGTGAGCAGTTGGAGATGAGAGCATTGGGCTGGAAGCTCCTGTAGGAAGTTCTACTTGGCCCTGTAAAGTTACTCTGTGTCAATTTGTGCCATTCACCGCCCTTAACTGTCCTGTGCAGATCCCGTAGTGTGTGTGCCATCCAGTTTTTTCATAGGAGACAATGGAATCCCTTTGGAAGTTATTGCTGGCAGCGTTTCTGTGGAAGAGCTTGTTACCAGAATCCATAAAGTCAAACAGGTAATGCTGACAGGATGGACCTTCCAGATGGAGCTGGTAATGCTCAGTGATGGCCCTGGCCCTTAGCTTGTGCCTTTGGGAAGTTAGTGGTGGAAGTAAAACCAGTGAATTACTGTTTCTGTCCTTCCAACAATAAAATCTGCAACCTTGAGTTCAGTACACAGGTTGGAAGTACTGTGAACATGTGCTGCATTAATTTTTGTTTGGTTTAGATCACCTGTATAAACAAACCCACAGTACTGAAGAAATGTGTCAGGAGCTCTAAACTGGAATGACAGAAGGTGACAACTCACCTTTAAGGGGATTACTCTTCAGCTTATAATGTGGTTATGTAGTATTGTTCTGTAATGTGGATTTATAAAGTTATACACAAGTGTGGATTGCTTTATCACTTTGATTTCAAGTGCAAGACTAAAATTAGAAAAGAAAATTAAATGCATGATCGTACCATACTGAACAATACTGAACAATAGTTTTATATTTTCAGTAGGGCTGATTCTTCAATAATAATTCAGTCTTGACCATTTTTAACCTGTGAAAAATATTTGAACTTTCATAGGCTCTATTCTCTCTTTTCCCAATTTCTTAGATGCACACAGGGAAAGGGCGGCCTGTGGAAAACGGCAGTCAGGCATCTGCTCCCTGCCCCTCCTCTCAGTCTGATGGTGCTCCAGAAAGTGCAGAATCCAGGGCAGGGCTTTGTGACTCTGCTGAGGCTCTTATGCCTGAGACAATAGCATCTTCTGCTGGTAATGGTTAGTGTCCTTGCCACCTCAAATGCCACCTCATTTGCTTTGGAAATGGTTTTTCTTAAGTTGTTACATGATGGTACATAAAAGGCAGACTCACATATTGAGCAGACTCACTGAGGAAAAACTTGGGATATCCCAGAATGCTTTGTGCAAGTCTAGAGGGATAACTTGTCATTCTGCTTAGTTTTAATAAGTGAGGAATCTATGGTTTATAAATCAATAAAATTGTGTATGCTTTCCTGAAAAAGGATTCAATTAAAGAGTTTTTTTGCCTAGTAACCCGCAACCAAAGTGTTGAGGGGGGAAGTCGAAGTAGCAGAACCTTGTATGAGATACCCCAGTAGCTGCAAATTGTGGCTAGCAATGAGCCTAATAATTGTTATGATAAGAAATGCACCTTTTATTTTTTTTTCTTATGCATTGCTTTCTTGTAAATCCCTTGAAGATGAAGCAAATTCAGGTCAAACAAGCCAAGAAGCAACTAATTCTGCAGATGAGCAAGCAAATGATGCTCAGCCTGTGAATGATCTTACACTCAAAGTAGAAAGGCAAGTCTTTTTTTGCAGACTTCTTAATGTGTTGTATTTGTTTCTCAAGAGGCAGTTTTGTTGGGTTTTGGGTTAATTTGAGGTTTTTTAACAAACATGTTTGATTACAGGATTTTGGTTCTTCATTTGTTGTCATCTGGCAAATATTTATGTGGTCTTACTTTCTATTACACATCTCTGACAATGGGCTGATAGGATTGATACCAAAACCAGGTTTTTAAGTAATATAATTTCTCATGTACTTTGAAAGAAAGAGGTAATCTGGAAAACTACAAGTGCACCTTTGATATAGCTTCCATAGAGATGATATGTTTACTGCAGGTTCTTGAATTAAGTGAAACATTGAACTCAAAGCACTGGAAACTGGTGCAGTTAAATGCCAACCTAGGTTTTGTATAGAGATGTCATCTTATTTCTTCTTGTTGGTTTGATGACTGTTTGTAGTTTAGGGGTATTGAAAAAGTCAGTGGAATCCTATTCTGAGACTTGTGTTTTGATCATTAAAAAGTGACGACTTGAGTTCAGTTTTTTGAAGTATGGTGATCAGAAACACATGGCTCAAAACATGATTAATTCATTATAAATTGTTTTAAAATATGGGATATTGCTTATAAACTTGTTTTTAGTAAGTAATTGATACTTGAAATATCCTGTCTAAAACCATAACACATGTTTAGCAAATAGGAATATTTATAATGCTAAAACATACCTTAAATATTTTTCATGCTTATTTTAGTTATTGACCAAGAGGTGTATTTTTTACTTACCACTGATAAGACAATGCAGTCAAAATTTTAATAAAATTATCAGTGTTCCTTTTAAAATAATGTATAATTTATCTACAGCATTTTTTGCAAGGGGGAGAAAGAGGCCAAGCACTGTGGTAATTACCACTTTCTTTTGAACAGCTGCCATACATTTTTCTGATTATACAGCTTTTCACACTGGGTCATGCCTGCCCTTTCCCCAGACTTCAAATATGTTGGGATTTTATTGTTAATCTGTATTGAGAAATTTACTTTGTTCTTTTAAGTCAGTCTTTATTCTGAGGCATTTTTCTGGATAGCTGAGACAGATGCATATGCATCTATGTCAGGGCTATATATTACTTGTGTTCCATTTTAGGAGGTGATGTGCAGGAGAAACCAGATGGCTTAAATAGCTAAAAAGAGATCGAGATTTAGTGTTTCTGTTACCACAGATCATAAATAGTATTTGCTTATTGTATCTCTTCATAAGTTGGTTCCACAGTAAGAATATGTAGGATTCTTCATTTAATGAGTGGAAAAAGGACAAAAGATGAACATGTTATGAACATGTTTGTTATGTTAGAACAACTCTGAAGTGAGAAAGGAGGTGGTCAGATCACCACTGCCCTTTGCACGGATGGTGCAGCCGCATGGGAATGAATCACTGCTGGTGCATGAGGTATTAGCACTGTGCTACAGCTCATTTTCATGTGTTCTCCTGGGTTTGCAAATGCTTCATTAATATTTGAAAATACTGCAGTGATAAGAATTTTCACTCTATTCTTAAATTTAGGTTAACAAAAAAGCTTGAAGAAAGACGAGAAGAGAAAAGGAAAGAAGAAGAACAGGTAACACAAAAATGTAAAACCCCTCGCAGTTGCAGGTTTGGGTTCTTTTAACCCTTATTTGAATAAATAATAAATCATTAATTCCTTCTTACCCAAACATACTTCAGTCTTTTCTCTTGCCCAAGGCAATTTTGTGGTCCAATTTTTATATCTTTCTATTTAGAAAGAAATCAAGAAAGAAATTGAAAGAAGGAAAACTGGTAAAGAAATGTTGGAGTACAAAAGACGACAGGAAGAAGAATTGACCAAACGTATGTTGGAGGAAAGGAACAGAGAAAAGGCAGAAGAGAGAGCTGCTAGAGAGCGCATAAGGCAACAGATTGCAATGGTAAATTTTGCATTTTGGAAGAGAGTTTGCTGCTTCTCTCTCCCACAGTGTACTAAAATGATAAATTTTCTCATTTGCTGAGGCTTTGAAAGATTGTTTGTTTTTTCCATTTGGAATCCTGTAGCCTTGTATAGTAATAATTTTTGTGTTTGGGGTTTAGGTAGCATTTCCTGTGTATAAAATGAAATTACTGCTTTCATCTTTACAATTCTTTCCTGTATGAACAAACATTTCTGTCATATTGCTTGAGCCTAGTGGAGAATTATCATATAAACATAAAAATAATTCCAATTTAGGCATGATGCTAAAAGAGAAGCACAGGGACAATTTAATTGTAGAACAGACACAAGAACACTGCTGTAAAATGGTAAGGAGGATTATTTTCCAAGTTAGTATATATGTATGTGTGCATGTATGGATGTAAACAGTTGATAACTACTGAATTCTTCCTGATTATTAGGTTTTGGTATAGAACACTCAGAGTTGCAGTCGTAACTTGTCCTAAGGTTTTTGCCTTTATCTTCCCTGGAGTGTTGAGCTTGCATGGGAAGATCATCTATTAACAACTGGTTGTGGGAAGTGACTCAGTGAAAAGTGTCATTTTGGCTAATGACACAAGATTGTGCAGTTTGGCACTGAATAATTCTTTGCAGTTCCACTGTCTTTTCTCCATATGGTCTGTTTGTATCTGTGCAGTTGGTTCATGAGTACTGATCATAGCTGTCTGTTTTAATGAACTTAAGCAACAAGTTATGTTACAGTTAAGGTCTCCCTTTGATCCTTCCACAGGATCGTGCTGAGAGGGCTGCTCGCTTTGCAAAATCGAAGGAAGAAGCAGAAGCTGCAAAAGCTGCAGCTCTTCAGGCTAAACAGGCTGAAATAGAGGCCAGAAAAGAGGCAGCTCAGAGGGAGAGAAGGTGAGTTGCAGTGGAGACACAAGTGTGTATTTGGGGGGAGAGAGCTAAATAAACTTTTTTTAAGACAGTTAATATATCTCCTCGTCTCTTGATAACATGTTGCCGTGTTGAGCTGTGTAAATAGTGACATTAAAGGTAGCTGTTTACATGAACATGATGCTCTTTGAGAGCTTTCATCTTTTTGACATTGATGATCATGAAACACTAACCACCTTTACTCCTGTGTTATTTTAGTTAAATAAGAGCTGTTTTGTGTCTGAGCTTTGATTTAAATACCAGTATAATGGAGCTTGGTGGGATACTAGATAAGGTGAGAATGCCAAAGATTTTGCCTAGACAGAATGACTGGATAATGTCAGCACTGCTGGGGAGCTTGGTGCAGATCCAGGGGCTGTGTGTGGATGGCTTGGATTCAGCAAGGCTGGGTTGGGGCCGTAAGGTGCCCACTTCAGAGCTGTCTCCTCCTTTGCCCAGCACTGCTGGTTTAAGAATTATCCGAACCTATGGGGACCCTATATGGAGTTGTGGAAGAGATGCATTGTGAGCGATCAGCAGGTGGTTTTCCACTGTGAGTTCAATCTTACAAGCCTTCTGCACTACCCTGGGCAGCATGACTGTCCCTCTCTGCCACATTTCAGTACTACCAAGCTACAGGCCCAGGAGCCTTTGTCTGTAAGTGTTCATGTCCTGACTGACCCCGATTCCTGTCCCGCAGTGCAATAGCCAGGATTCAGTTCCGCCTCCCCGATGGATCTTCCTTCACCAACCAGTTCCCATCTGAAGCACGGCTAGAAGAAGCCAGGCAGTTTGCTGCACAGGTAATATGGGCATTTTGTTTCTCAGCTATGTGTTGATTATGATTTGGTGAGCATCAAGTAGTTGTTGATGGTGGTGGAGTTGTCATCAACTCCTTTCCTTATTGGGTATTTGAAGGGAGTTTTGGTAGCAGCCTTCTCCAGTGCCACCAACTGCCTTTGGATTGCTGCAGTGTGTCATTAGTAAGACAGAGAGAAAAATGAATGATATTTTCATATCCTACTCTGAGGATGATTGATAGTTTGATACAAAACTCTTGCTAAGGTATACTCAGCTGGCAAGTGTGCAGTTGTTTGAAAATGAGCAGTGAGTTACAAACAAAATGTTGTCTTTATGTGCTTCACAGACGGTTGGTAACACTTACGGCAATTTTTCACTGGCAACAATGTTTCCCAGGAGGGAGTTTACCAAAGAAGATTATGGAAAGAAGTTACTGGAACTCGAGTTGGCACCCAGTGCTTCAGTAGTGTTGCTGCCGGTAGGTGTTGGGTTTTGGTGTGTTTGATTTTTGAAACAGCAATACAGTAGCTGGATATTTCCTGTTAGTCAACCATGATAGTATTTCGCTTGAATCTGGGGATTTTCTTTGTCTACAGATTGCAAAATTACTCTAGTTTTTGTCAGGACTGATTTGGAGAAATTTCTCTGAAGCAGATAAATGGTGACATAGATCCTTGTCTAAGGTGTAACCAAGGTTGTTCCTTTGTGTCTGCTGAGCTGCTTCAAAAGAATGTGTGAAATACTCTACAAGAGCAGGACTTTAACACCTGACAGGTTTGCTTGGTGTGTTCATGACAGGCGGGAAGACCTGCGACGTCTGTTGTTCAGGCTTCGGGCAGTGATCTGTGGAAGTTCTTGGGCACAATCCTTTACCCCCTCTTAGCGGTTTGGAGATTCATTAGCAACTTCCTGTTTACCAGCCCACCCCCCTCGCAGCCCTCTGTGAGATCAGCTCATCAGCAGGACCACTCAGCTCCCTCAGCCTCGGGCAGCATCGAGCAAAGCAGGTAAGGCAAAGTGTTTAAGGCAGCTGTTTCTCCAGCCTCTTGCTGCAATTGCTTTAATATTGTAGTGGGAAACTGAACTTCCAATTACACAATAGGAAAAACATGGTCTTGCAGTCATTCATGAATAGGGAATTCAGCTGTAGCTACAAAGGTGAGCTTCACTTGAGCTGATACTGTTTGGAAGATAAAAATGAGATATCAAACTGTTCGGGCATGGTTGTTCAAGAAACAGAAGCAGATGAAGTCTGGTTTTGACAGGTTTTGTATTGCCTGGAGAATGAGATCTCCCATGTACCAGGAGAGCTGCTCAGCTGTTGCTGGTGAAAAAGCCACATATTGCTTCAATGACAAGGAAAATGAGAGTCTGCCACTCTGCCTGTCTGCTAAGTGACAAATTTTCACCTGGGTATTGCTTCCCAAGGAAACAAAGGGTTGAAGAAAACTATTATTGAGGATAAGAGAAGGATGGATGATTTGTGTTTATTGCATTTGCTGCTTCTCTTGTGTAATTATTACTGAGGAAACTGTCAAACCTCACTGTTCTTTGTGCCCTAGGCAAGCAGTCAGGAAACGAGTAGTGGAAAAGCGGGGAGAAGACTTCAAAAAAGAAGGCAAAATATATAGACTGAGGACTCAAGATGATGGAGAAGATGAAAACAATACTTGGAATGGAAATTCTACACAACAAATGTAGTTTTGAGTAACTGCAGTTACTATCTGGCTGCTTTTTTTTTTTTTTCCTTCTCTTATTTGCTCTAAGTCAACTAAAGCTTCTGGACAAGTGGGGCTTATTTTACACTGACTGAATTACCTAGTTCTTATTCCTGGTGGATTATGGAATAAAGTCACCTATGTCAAAAAAGTCAAGTGGGTGTAGGTGAAATCTAGTAAAAAGACTGAAAATCTCCATCAGCTTTCATAAATATTGCCCTATGCCATAGAAAGGCACTTTTTAATCTATAAATATTCTGCTATATAAATTTAAGGGCCAGATATATTCATATAAAGGTCATGGTAGACAATGACTGATTAAAATGAGGGTTTCAGAAGCACTATAAGTAGCAAATCAGGTAACTAATTTATGTTTAACTTTTTTCTTGCTTCTGCAACTGCAAGCAAAACCTTGTAGTTTTTAATTCCCTAAGCACTCAATAAACTATTTTCCAGAAAACATGTCTTGTAAAGTTCCTCTGATGTGCTGGTATCACAAGGAAGCAAGCAGGATCATGCACTGAAATTTAAAATACAGCAGACTAACATTTTGTTCCAGTTGAAATGACCTTACTGTACATGGAATAAAGGAAAAGGGGGATGAAAACCCAATGTGTACAGTAGCTGCAGCATAACAGTTTTCACTAGGAGAGACACTAATTTGTCTTAAAATTCTAAGAAGCAGAACTTCCAGGGGTCCTTTCAGAACTCTTGATGATGGTGCAAGGACAGATGCCAGCTGATGTTCAGAATCTTTATATGCAGATTGGAACAACCAATTTTACTCTGGTCTTTGAGAAATCAAATCAGTAATGGCCATGGACAAAAGAGACAGTTAACATAGAAAAATAATTTTCCTCCCCCTTTTTAAATTGGAAAAGAAACAACAAAATGCTGGGGAGCCATCTCTGAGGCAAGACAGAAAGCTGCAATACTGCAAGCAGTAGTTCCTTTTTCTGGTGGTATAGACTGTTTTGTTTTTTTTAAGAACAAACAAACCAAACAAATATTGTATGAGATGGAAATATTACAGTTTACTACTAAGTTCCATGTGTGATTGTTTATGGGATCTTTTGGACAATTTTCCATATTTGAATGCAAAAAGAGCCAAGCCCAGTGCTCCAACTACAGAAAGAGCAAAAAGCACATAGAGTGCTATTTCTGCACCTTGGGACGTCAAATCCAATCCCAAAAAGCGCACGCTGTCAGCTGCTCCTGGAGTGGGGTCTGTTGGTGTCACTGAATGGAAAAACAATGACAAAGGGTTAGTGCAGAGCCTGTTCCATGCAGGTGTGGGCACTGCTGCTCCCTGCCTCCACCAGGAATTCTAGCTCTGGGTAAAGGCACAGCTGAGGCTGATAGTGCAATTCCTGATGGTACAGGTGAGTGTTCTCATTCCCAAACACCCACACTGGTTGCTTTTCGTTGTACTACTCCAGTGGAGAAGACACAAATGACAAAAGAATTGGTATTTTCAAAGCCTTACCCAAAACAATGATTTTTATAAAGTATTCAAACTTTTTTCTAAACAATCTTGTGGGAATACTGCGTGTGTGTGGTTTGAAAAACATCTTGGGCAGTTGTGTTGGAGAAAAGTCTAATGGAATAACTTTTGCTACATTCTTAAGACAGGTATATGTTGAGGTGCTCTTGCACAAGGTTTGGTTGTTAAGTCGGGTTTTGCATAAGAAAGTGACATTGACTGGAGTTTTTAAAAAAAAATATTGCAGAAAATGGTGGTGTCTCTAAAAACCTTAGCATTATGGAACTCCTTTGGGATTGGGATTAGATGCAAACACACAGAAGCACCATTTCTGCTGTGTCACTTACCTTCTGGCTCCTGTTCCAGACAGGGATGTGGGCCCGTGGCTGGGTCTGGAAAGCCATTGCAGTTTATGATCTGTGAGTAATACTTGGCTGAGGCCTTGGGGCGCCGTGGCAAGGCAGGGTCTGAGAAATTCACATGGTAGAGCCCAAACTTTTCCTCATAACCCGCTGCCCACTCGAGGTTGTCCATCAGTGTCCACGCAGTGTAGCCCCGTAGGTCGACACCATCGAGCACAACAGCTGCAGGGAGGAGCAGAGAGAACAGGTCACTGGTCACCCCTCAGCCAGCCAGGGCACAAAGGTGCTCCAGAACATCCACACATGGCACACAGGGAGGTTATTGCCAACAAGCAGGTTCACTCAGTGCCCAGGACTGGACGCTGCTTTTTTCTGCTCCAAAAATCAAAGCTTTTGTGCAAGAAACAAAGGTTTAGGAATAGAGAAGAAAACCCACTAAAATGCAACCCAAACAAGTGTTTGTGGGGCCCTTAAAAGACAGTAAATGTCTGAACGCCTGACTGCTCCCAGTACATCAGAAAAGCAAATTGGAAAAACCATTTCCTGAAGTTGTTTGACCACTGCTGTAACTGAAACCAGTTTGGGGGTTGGGTTTTTACTGTTTTTTTATTTTTTTAAATATGCAGTTTTTAGACACAGCAGTAGTAAGACTAGAAGGAGTTAAGGAGTTTCTCAGTTAGTAGTACCTCTCTCACCAGGTGCACCAAACCAAGGAATCTGCAGGTTACACCACTAAACCCAGGGTTTGTTCTTCCTTTAGATCGTCTTTCCTGGCACATTGGTGACTATCCATGAACAGTTTTTGGTAAACCCAAAGGCTCCTTGGAGTGGTTTCAGTAAGCCCACGTGACTGTGTAACTTGCAAGTGGGATGGCAGTGGTCTTCCAGCTCTTTACTATTTGCTTTATACACATCAGTCTTGTGGCAAAGCCAGTGCTGCTCTCCAGAGCTTTGGATGACCAGATGTCAGTAATCACTCTTACCTTTCAGTGCCTCATTAATGTAGGTCCGATAGTAATGCATTCTCCAAGTGTCATTGAATTCAAAGGCTCCCCGTTCTGAGACCCCATTTTCAGTCACATAAATGGGAGGGTTGTTGTACTCTTCCTTTATCCACCTGAGGATCTTCCTGAACCCAAAGGGTGTCACCTTCAGCCAGAGGGAGCCAGAGCTCAGCCAGCTGCGGTCGGTCACTGTGGCTACGCCCCTGTGGAGGAGGACACTGCTCAGGGCCAGTCCCACGTGCCAGGCAGCTCCATGCCCAGGGCTGAGCTGCTGCTGGTGTGCTCACAAGCCTAAAAAACCCTTCACATGTTTCAATTTACAATTACACTCTGTAAATCAGCTGTGGCTGACAGTGTGGTGTTGGTTCCAAATCTTTGTATACTACCACGCCATTTCTACTTTTCAAGGCATAATGCAGCGCTTGAGCACACAAAATTACCCTTTACATTTCATGCAGGAATGTAATGAGCCCCCTGTTCTACAGGGTTAAACTATAAGGGGCTGGGATGTAGCATCAAAGGGTAGTTATTTCCAATTTCATCTATTCCCTGTGGAAACATTTTGGAAAGGACACAATTTCACCTCCATGTGTGGTCCCACCATTACCTGAATTCTCATTAGAAAAACTAGTAAGCTCCTATTGTTACTTTTTGAAGTTGAGGAATGAAATTAGTATCTAAATAAAAAATCCTGACTTAATCTATACTTAACCATGAAGTGATGTGGCTGTTTAGGCTTTGAAATTACATATATCCAATGCAGTGAGGGACCTAAACCTGTTTAACAGCAAGTGGATCAGTATCCATAAACCAGGATAACACCTCACAGTTTAAACTGCAGATTGGAAGCAGGAAATATGATAAATACTGTTTATCACCTCATGTCTGTAAGAAAAAGGCTGTTGCTGGACTTTTGAGAAAATAACAGCACCTCAGGTACTGCTTGGTTGTATTATCCCTAGTATTGGTTTATAACAGCTTAAAACACCTATCTCACAGCTTTATTTGCTATAAATTTACACTTGTCAGTTAACCCAGGCTCCAGCTGTGCAGATTTTACTTGACCAATAATTTACCTTCATCTCTTACCTATCAGAGTCATATGACATAACACCCTTAGAATAGTTTAGGTTGTATGTTAAAACCGTGGTATAATGATTTAGACCAAAGTAGTCATATGTGCCTTTAATTCTTTGTTTTTCACTTTCAGTAAATTCTGGAAGTCTGCAAGAGAAAACAGAGAATACACTTTGCACACACTCCATGGGTAATGCTGGGATCCCTGGTGCCAGCACCACAAACAGAAGGAGAGAAACTGGGAACTGGGAATGGAAAATAATAAATGTAATGAGAGGGACCAGTGAGTTCAGTACATAGTTTTAAGAAAAGTTAAACCAATTTACCACAGGCATCAGGCAACAGAAGGAGAGAAACTGGGAACGGAAAATAATAAATGTAACTGAGAGGGACCAGTGAGCTCAGTACATAGTTTTAAGAAAAGTTAAACCAATTTACCACAAGCATCACGTAAAGTACTGTGGTTACTGTCCCACTGGGCTGAGAATTTATTACCCCAAAGATATATTCATCAATTTAGTTTGCAAGAGAGGTAAAGACAGGGAATAGGCAAAGCCCCCCTTGCCCAGATTGGAACTAAATGATCTTTAAGGAAGGTCCCTTCCAACACAAACCATTCTGTGATTCTCTGAAAATATACACTAGAATTTTTCTTGAGGATACAGTAAGCTTTGTTACAGTAACATTGGAATAGAATCAGTGAAATATATCATTTCTGTAAGAAAAGCATGATTCAGCACAGCCAGTGAAACAAAAGCAGGTGTGTGCCTGGGCTCTTACCGGGACTTGCTCAGGCCCTGGGCCAGACTTCGTTCCTGAATCCTTCTTTTCATCACTTCACTGTAATCACCATTTTTGAAAATGGGGTGAGCAAACCAACCTAGAAAAAACTAAACCAGGAAATAAGGGAGGATAAATCATATATCAAAACTTGGAATTTAGCCATTCCTCTGTCATGTGCTGCTTTGTAGGTGATAATTGGGTTTACAACAGGCACACAGAAATACAAAGAGATGCCCATATAACAGCAGTAAATTCAATAAGCTTTTGTCACTACAACCATATTTTGTCTAATTTCTGTTGCATTCTTGGTCAGTCCCCATAAGAGGGGGATACAATTCCTTGCAGTGATGCCTCTGCCTCACCGTTTTATTTCAGTGAGATGCTGACCTGGGTTCTGGGCACATCCAGCACCCAAAGAGGGGGTGTCACCTGGAGCAGCAGGGAGAGCTGTGACCAGGGGTCTCTGTACCTGCATGAATCGTCTGGCAGCTTCAACGTCCTCCTGGCTGTGTGGGTTGCGTGGCTCTGCCCAGTCAGAGTTGATGGTGATGGAGATGAGCCCTCCCTGCTTGGCCCTGAAGGTCTCGTTGTAGAGGTGCCAGACCTCCGCGTGTGCCCTGATCAGGTTGTGTCCCACCACGTAGGGAGCGCGCCCTGGCCGAACTGAGATGCCTGCAGGGACAGGGACAGCATGGGCAGGGAGCAGCACTCCCCAGCCCTCTCATGGCTGCTTCCCAGGTTAACACAATCTCAGGGTGCCCAGAACTGCCCCGGTAAAGGAATGAATGTGCAACACCTGGTGGCCCAAGCCCAGCCGTGGGCTGGAATCAGTGCTGGGCAGAGGCAGCTGAAGGAGCAGCTGCCATGGGAAGGCTGTGCGAGGAGGACCCTGCATTGCCCCCTCCTCCCCTCTGGAGTGGGACATGGATTGCCAGCCCTGGCTACAGGCTGCTGCTGCCAGTTTGGAAAGCAGAAAGCTGTGTGTTCAGGTCAGCTCACATCCCCTCTTTTGGTTCTACCTTGCTGCTGAGCTGGGTCATCCTTCAGCCCTAAATCTTCTCCACAGTCCCTGAAGCTGGTCTGGAAATAAGGTCTGCTCCAGGCAGCGAGTGTAATCCAGATTTGGAGGTGACAGGCAGAGTAAAAGAAGGACCTGTTCACCACACCACAGCTATCCAAACCCATATATCCACAGCACACCAGTTTTCTTGTTCTACCTTTGAAAGCCACAAGGAACTGCTCTGCTGCAGCATAAAACAATTGTGCTGACAGTGCCATGAGGGCTCCAAGTCTATGCCCAGCAGTCTTACCTGGAGCAGCTGTGCCAACGCCATAGCCAAGATAGGCAGTGTTGTAGGGTTCATTGAGGGTTATCCAAAATTTCACTTTATCCCCCAGCCTCTGGAAAAGGACCTCAGCATATTCCTTAAACCTCTGAACTATAGCATCATTCTCCCACCCACCAACGTCCTGTAGTGCCTGTGGGAGGTCCCAGTGATAGAGAGTTACCTGTAGGGAAAGACAGGAGAACAAAGGACTCAACCAGTCACTCTCACAGTAACTCAGAATCATTTATCACAAATAAACTGTGCTTTGATCTGCAGTTACCTGTTCCTAACATATTTGATGTTGTAGTGATCACTCATGCACTCAATAAAATACATTTTTGCCAGTTTCTTTAGGGACTGCCTAATGGTGAAGATGAAGCTTTTACCAAAAACCACCTTGTGACAGCCAGAACTCACCAGTGAAGAACTGCTGCACCTGCACTGACTCAGGTGAAATACAATCCACTAGAACACCTGTCTGGGCTGGTACAGGGGTATGAGGACAGCTCAAAGGCACTCAACAGTGTTGTAAGAGCTGATTGATGCAGGGGTGAAGTCACTGTCCATTGTATGTGACAAATAACACTGACCAGTGGAGCTTCCTGACTCCCGGGAAAAGAATAAAGTTACGTCTATCTCTAAGAAAGGCAAGAAGAAAGATCCTGGGAACTACATTAGCCAGTCTCACCTCAGTGTCTGAAAGATTCCTGCACAGGTCCCTGTGGAATCTATTTCCAAAGTAAAGGGACAAAAGTGGAAACAGCAAACAGTAAGTTTACTGTGGTCTTTCCAGGTAGTAATTTCAACACATCCCTACATTCCCAGTTCATTTGCTTATGCAATACCCCATGTTTCTTCACAAAATGAAATGAAAACCCATGAAAAACAATTTCTGTGTGAAGGAGGGTACGGATTGGAACACACACATTGCTCTGAGCATCAGATTTGGGGTTTGCTATTTTTTAGTAACCTTAAAGTTACTGGGTGTAGTTACCTGAGGCATGATGTTGGCTGCCAGAAGGGCATCAATCAGCCTTTCATAGTAGTTCAGTCCCTTTTCATTGATGTATCTGGTGGTCCCATCTGGGAGAACACGGGACCAGGAGATTGAAAAGCGATAGTGAGACACCTTGAGGCTTTTCAGCATTTCCACATCCTCCTCAATCCTGTGGTAGCTGTCACAAGCTACATCTCCAGTCGCATCGTTGCCGATTCTCAAGGGAGTGTGGGAATATTTGTCCCAAATGCTAAGTCCTTTCCCATCTGCTCTCCATCCTCCCTCAATCTGTAATTGAAAATGGGGGAAAAATTATTAGCAAACCCAAATTTAGGTCTCAGCCTAGCAAAGAATTCAGCCTGTTATTCTTTGTGGTGCCACACAATGAATTAACTGTCCACAGATACTTCAGGAGTCCACCTCAGTTTCCTGACCTGGTAAGCTGCAGTTGCTACACTCCACAAGAAGTTCTCTGGAAACTCTCCATATAGGAATTCATCTTCCTTGGGCAGTGGGATGCCATTATTGTGGATGATTTCAGCATAGTACACAGCAGAGCGTTTTGGCGTCCTCGGCCTGTTGGGGTTGTCAAAATCAATCTGGTGCAATCCAAATCTTGGATCATAACCATCCACCCATTCAAAGTTATCCATCAGAGACCAAGCGTTGTATCCTTTCAGATTAACACCATCTACCTTGTAAGCTAAAAGACCAGAAAAAAAATGGAGGAGCATCAGTGGCATAATCACACATTAAATGAACCCTAAGGAATTCAAGCAAGCACATACAGGCTCCTGGTTTCATACAGGTGGCACTGGTCAACTAACATTGAGAGAATCTTCATAGCTCTAGGAAACAAAGTACAGCCATGCAAAGGAGATCATAAAATCAAACATTATGTTATATTGTGTTCAAACTATTTAAAGACTGATACCAATCACTTTTAAAGTACTTTGCAGAGGAGTTGAGTAACCAGAAATCTAGAGAGGAGACACACAACACCAGAACAAAACAGAACGAAAGCAAATTCTGGTACCTTTTAAAGCTTCATCAATGTATGTTTTGTAGTAAAATATCCTGGCATTGTCATCAACATCAGATTTGGCCTTTTTCCCCACGCCGTTCTCAATGATATATATTGGGGGGTTTCCATATTCCTCTTTGATCCAGTTCAGTACCCTCCTCAGACCCCAGGCCACAGGCCGATGGTCAGTGAGAGCTGAGGTAGGCCAGGAGCTGTCAACTGTTACTGAAACTTCCTGGTCATACTCATAAGAGAAGGGCCTCAGACGTGTTGTTGAATGGCTTACAATTTTGGAGGAGTATGTGTTGAAGCAGAAGACATCCGCCGTGCCCCGGATGTATTCACGCTCCTCTGCTGTGAAAACCGGCAGGCGCGACGACGGCAGGTTCTGGAGCTCACTCCTGTTCCCAACTTTCCACTTCATGACCTCGGGGTAGTCCCCGTTTTTGAAAATCGGGTGTGTGAACCAACCCACCAAAAACTGCAGGTACCTGTCAGCAGCTTCGATGTCCCTGGGGTCGCTTGGCGTCTTTGGCTCAGCCCAGCTAATGAAGGGGCACAGGGCAATGACCCCTCCCTGACTCGCTCTGTATTTGTCATCGTAGGTGTGGTAGACCCTGGCATGAGCTTTCAGTAAGATGTGGGCAACCCTGTATGGAGCGCTGCCAGGCTCCTTGACATTGGGTGGGAACAACCCTTCGCCGTAGCCCAGCCGAGCAATGATGTTGGGTTCATTGATCGTAATCCAGAACTTCACCCTGTCCCCAAAGGTCTGGAAACAGAAGTCTGCAAAGCTGTCGAACAGGTCAATCAGCTCATTGCTCTCCCAGCCACCAATGTCCTGGAGAGCTTGTGGTAGATCCCAGTGGTAGAGAGTGACAATTGGAGTGATGTTGTTTGCAATCAGTCCATCAATGAGACGGTTGTAGTATGCGACTCCATGGCTGTTGATTGAGTTGTTCCTTCCAGTGGGGAAAATTCGAGGCCATGACAGCGAAAAACGATAGTTCTTTACCCCTAAGGCTCTCAGCATGTAAATATCTTCCTCCACCTTGTTGTAGCTATCACAAGCTATATCTCCAGTATTGTTATTGTTTACATTTCCTGGGACATGGGTGAAGTTATCCCAAATGCTGGGTCCTTTGCCATCAGCATCCCAACCTCCCTCTATCTGGTAGGCAGAGGAAGACACACCCCATGTAAAATCATCTGGGAATGTCCCATAAAAATACATGTCTCTTTCAAAGGCAGTCTGGGATGAAAACTTCTGCCAGACAACCTTTGCCTTGGAGGGAACTTCTGATGCTGGTAAATTTGGCAGCTTTGATGGCACAGGTCGGTCAAACACCACTGGTGCAAATCTGCTCAAGGCTTGGGATGGAAAACCATTTTTTTCAATAACACTGGAATAGAAGTAAGCAGATGCCTTGGGAGTCCTTGGTCTGTTGCTATCTTCAAAGTCCACATGATGCAGCCCAAATTTTAGGCTGTATCCCGCTGGGCCTTCAAAGCCATCAATCAGGGATCGAGCAATGTAGGACCGGACATCAACGGCGTCCAGTTTCACCGCTGCCACAGAAATGAGACATTTGTTAATCACCCACCTGAACATTTCCTGAACACAGCTCTGCACAACAAAAGCAACACCGCCAAGGATAAGTGTGACAAGCCAAACATTTACAAATGGTTTTAAAGACTAAAAAAACTTCCCAAACAATTAGGAGTATCTGATAGGAAAAGCAGTCAGCATGGTAATAGGAGCTGGTGAAATGCTTAGTGATAGAAATGTGTGAGAAAATAAGTATTTGTCAAGAGGTATCTGAGTACAGGACACTTGTGCCACTGATATCCCTTCTCCTGTGTTCTTGTTTTCAAGCAGATTTCATCAACTTAGGTGTACGGTTCACTTTTAGATTTAACATTATAATTAAACTGAAATATTGCCAGTAATTTAGTGCTTGCCTATTTTCCCTGAGCACAGGAGAGCTTCTTTTAGCTGAACTGTGTACCCAATACCAGCACAGGCAAGTCTAGCATCCCTCCTCACATTGCTTACAAAAAAGCACTAAATGTCTCTAATTCAAAGAAAGTTCACTCCCATGTGCAGTCCATCCTCTTTACTTCTGCTGAGGCATAACAGCAGCGCTAAATTGTGTTTTCTGTAGCTCTTTCAACACTTCTAGCAGTATGTTGAGATCTAGGTCAAGCAGATCAAATGCTGTATACACTGATCACTAACATATTTAATACAGCATATTTAATGTTTACCTGACAGTACTGTTTAGTCTATCTAGAGAGCATCAGTCAAATCTCTATTTGAAATCTCAGCTCTCTGTGTTTGTCCAGAAGTTGCCACAGATGCTATTTTTATGTTAAAAGATACACAGCTTGCAAAGATAGAGGCATAACCTAAACATTCTCAAAATGGCTGAGGTAGAAATTTCAGGAAGATATTTCCAGTCTGAAGTGGTTACTGCCATGTAGATCTGATTAACTGGTAAAGGCAGTTCAGCCCCAATTTATGAGAAGCCTGCAGGCCAGTCATCTCCAGGAGAACTGGAGTGTATGAACAGTGTTCTCACAGAAGGACTGACCTTAGGGTCCATGCTACATTAATCCATATTTTAAAAAAATGCATTCCAATATCTAAAGAGAATGGAGAGCTCTATATTTGGACACCAGATAGACCTTAGTATATAAAGTCATACTCAATACCTACACCACAGGAGGCTGACCTTACATCACTGTGCAAGTGGTGATGTTTTAAAGTTAACCACCATGGAAGGGCTAAGAGTAACCACTTGCCATGATTAAGAGAAAATAAAATAATTTGATTTCTCCATACCTTTCAGGGCCTCATTGATGTACTGGCGGAAATAATCCACTCGCAGAGTGTCATTGAGAAGATCCCCGGTGTCTCCTGTTGGCACACCATTCCCTGCTATGTATATTGGGATCTTTGACCCTGTGTATTCCTGGGATACAAACTGCAGCAGCCTTCTTAATCCCCAAGGGACCACATGGATCCAAGAAGAGGCAGCCTGTGGCCAGGAAGGATCTACATGCAAGGAGAAGTTCCCAATGCTCTTGTAGCCTGGTGTGCACGCCCTGTCAGCCCCGGCACTGACCAGGCGGGAAGTGTAATGGGAAAGGCCAAAGAAATCTGCAGTCCCTTTCACCAAGGACTTCTCCTCCTCTGTAAACACAGGCAGCTGTGCAACTGTTGTGGAGCACTGCTGGTTGACTTCCTGGATCTGAGCCTTCAGGACATCCGGATAATCACCATTAACAAATATGGGGTGAGCAAACCAGCCAAGCATGAACTGCAGGTACCTCTCAGATGCCCTCACGTCCTCAGAGCTGCTTGGAGTCTTGGGTTCAGCCCAGTCCGAGTTCAGCACCAGCCCCACCTTTCCCAGTTGCTGAGAACGGTATTTGTCATTATACAAGTGCCAGACCTTGGCATGAGCCTTGAGAATTGTGTGAGCAACCTGGGAAGCAGAAAGCAGAGGAAAATGTGTCACACTGCATTGCACAAAAACTCCTAAGCACTGGGTTTATTGCCATGTGAAAATGCCCTCTCCATCCAAAAGAAAACACCTTGACAAAACAAATAATTATAGACAAGGAGTGTAGCAGGTTTTGGAATAAGCAAAAGCATCTGACTATCCATCCACGTCAGCTTTCAGAATAGAAAAATAAAATAACATCTGGCCTTTATTAACAAACTCATTTTTAACAGGTTTCATAAATCCAGCAACTAAATAGTTGTCTCAGAGGCCACATTAGGTTTGAACGTAGTTGAAGCACAGAACCAGCATGGAAAACAACCCAACAAGAGTAGCTGCAGGATCCTAATTATTCCTGTGTCCCTACCTTGTAAGATGCTGCTCCTGGGTCAGTGATTCCTGGAGGATGCTCTCCGGTGCCATAGCCAGCGTAGCTGATAACCCAGGGCTCATGGAACGTAACCCAGAGCTTGACCCGATCCCCAAACGTGGAAAAGCAGAAGTCTGCATAGTTCACAAAAGCATCTATGATGCTTTCATTCTGCCAGCCACCAAGAGCCTGCAGAGCTTGGGGCAGGTCCCAGTGGAAAAGAGTCACCATGGGCTCAATTTTAGAGTCTAACAAGCGGTCAATTAAGTGGTTGTAATAATCAATACCCTTGGAATTGATGGTCTTGTTGGTGCCAGCAGGGAAAATTCTAGACCAGGATACAGAGAATTTGTACAGCTGGGGGTGAAGACCTCTAAGCAGGTAAATGTCATAGCTGGTTTTATAGTAGCTGTCACATGCCACATCTGCTGTTTGGTTCATGTGGACATGGCCCCCATGCCCAAACTGGTCCCAGATGCTCTCTCCTCTCCCATCCTCTGCCCAAGCTCCTTCGACGTTAAAGGCACCTGTGGATATGCCCCAGAGGAACCCACTTGGGAACACATCTTGCAGGAAAGAATCCCTCTCTGATTCAGACTGTTCAGAAAACATTTCCCAGACTGTTTGATAGGAGGACCGAGGGGCAAGAACAGCATCTGGGTTTTCCTGTAGATTATTTATTTCACTGTAAATATAATAAATAGAAGTTAAAATCTCCAAGGTGAATGCCAGTGCCACAAAATTTGCAAATACAGAGTATAAAGGAAGTTTGCTTCCGATTCAGGTCACATAAGCCATGTATAGTTCCTCTGACATCTGATCAGTCTAACCCTGCTGTCTCCCAGCTGGGACATGGAGGGCAATGGGTAACTGCAAACAGTTCTTTGCATGTAGAGTCTCATAATCCATTAGTTAGGTCAGGGGTGCAAACAAAATCTTTGCAGTGAGAAGCAATTTCCCATGCTACTTCATGAGTTTCCTCCATTGTAATCCTTAGCATCTCCCTTCACCAGGACATCTCCCACGTTTTCATAAGCTCAGCTGGCTTCTCCCCTAAGAAAACCTCTATTGGATTTGTTTATTTATAACCATTTTGCTCTTGAAAAAGGCAGAAGGCTTGAAAAATGTACTTGTTACTATTGGCTTGAAGGTGCAATTTGGGTAACCAAGGATGAGAGACTGGAAGAGGATTACATTATAGGATTAGTAGCAGGATAGAGGATTGCAAGTAATTGGAAGAGACTGGGCTCAGCAGAAAAACAGCCCTTTGCAGCCCTTTCAGCAACTAACAGCAGACTTTACCACTAAAATGTCTTGTCTCTCCCTGCACATACATTTCTAGAGGAAGCTGTTTTATTACTGTATCTTATAATATTGTATGGTGTTACAGTATTTTTATAGTACCTTAAAACATGAGGTAAGTAGTCCAAGAACTCATTAATGTCATACCCAATCATATGTCCTTCTTCTTTATTAATAGCTGCAAACAAACAAATGGTAAGTGATGGACATAGTCTTAGATGCCATGGACTGTGTGACACTACTTGTAACAAACAATTATATCTTGAAAGAAATTTTTCCTAATATCCAACCTAAACTTCCCCTTCTGCAATTTGAGGCTGACGAAAACTACGAAAAGATCTGGGGAAGATATCCTGTTTCCCCTCCCTCAACACTCACCATCCATCCTTAATTTTCCAAGAATAGTATAAAAAACTGTGAAGTTATTTCCTCTAATAGCAGCAGCTTAGATTGGATGATTTTGAATTTCCTCTACAAGTTATCATGCAGATAACCAAAAAACTCTTCTTTGAACATCACTCACCTGTGACAATGGCAGCTACTGGTATGAAAGGATGCTCTTCCATGGAGGCACAGTCAAAGACCTTTAAACTAAAAACCAAGATGTCTTTGTCCTTCCACACTCTCTGCAAAATAGAAATCATGGAGCAGTATGAAAAGAAGCATCAGCCAGATACTAAAACCATGTTCTTGGCATTTTTCGCATTTTACATGGGCAGCTCCTTATCCTGCTCCCCAGACACTGAATGACTCTTTGCTTAAGAATTTTAAAAATGCAGTTCACTACCAGAGATTTCATATAGGTTATAATAGGTACCAGCCTACAGCATTACTGATGTTGGTGCTGCCAGATCTAATCCTTTAACAAACTCACCCTCAGTAGCATTTCTAACACCTGATGATGATTTCTACCCCTGCTGATGAGGAATGTGAAGTTTGGCAGCACTGCTGTAGAGCTCATGCTAGAGTTTAATATCTTTCAGTACTGAGGTA
The DNA here is from genome assembly GCF_017590055.1 of Onychostruthus taczanowskii. NCBI lineage: Eukaryota > Metazoa > Chordata > Aves > Passeriformes > Passeridae > Onychostruthus > Onychostruthus taczanowskii. The sequence continues at coordinate 11,839,160 of NW_024496526.1, forward strand.
TTGGTCTAACAGCTTAGCTATCAAACACTTAGCATGTGAGAGAGAAGGTTTTTCAGTCCCAGACAAAAGAATTTTGCCATTCCAGCTGTTAAGGCATCAATCATAAGCATTGACCAAGATGATCCTTTCCAGCATTTTCCAATAAGTTTTTAAGTCAGAATAACAACAGAGAAATGAGCATTTTGCAGCTGCTTCCTAATGTAGCTGCTGCCTGAGCTTTCACAGAAAATCAGAACTCTTTAGACATGCATCACAGCACATGAAATTCTGCTCCTATTTATGGTCTGTTGTTTGATGCTATCATTTTAACCCTGTGCATAACTTTACCCGGAATTCACTCCACTTCTTGTCAAAATCTGTTTCATTTCCACAATGGTACTGAAGGTTAAGAGACACAAAGTCTACTGAATCCTGAAAAAAAGAAAAGGAAAATAATCATGCTGGAGAAAAATGGGATTTTTTTAAAGTATTACTTTAAAAATACATAAAACTGTGTAAGGTTTGATAAAGATATACTGCTGGAGTAAGAAGCCATACAGCTGTATGGGAGCACTGGACAATACAGAGAGCACAAACTGGATACTGTATGGGAAGATGGGCTTTGTATGTCTCCTTCTAAACAAAGTACAACTTAAACAACTAAATTAAATTCTATTTTATGAATTTAATATTAATGATTTACACGTAATTTCTTAATGTCTGTTTATGATTTATCAGAGAAACCTTTATAACTACCTGGATCAGGTATATAAACATAATATAACCCTTGGTTGAAAGTCCACTTCAGAAAACTTTGATCATTCCATACCACAAGTGTTATCCCACTAGAAGTCATCAACCTCAAGGGAACAGACTGCATTGTCTTGTCAAACCAGTTGATGAAGTTGAAAGAAAACTGGTAAGCTTTTCAGTTTGTTTGTCAGTCCAAGGTTCTCTTCTATTCAGTCAGCTCGTCTCAAACTTCTTTGCTCTCCCTACAAACCACACCTTGCTTAAATCCTACAATATTGCTTGACCTGGTTCTAAGTTTTGAAGGATTATGAATACAGAAAAAAAACCCTGCACTGTCATGTGTACATTACAACCTACATCAACATCTGCTGGGTGAGGACACCCATGAACAGGGAACTGGATCTTTAAGAAAAAATCTTATTGCCTTTGTAGAGATTACATTCTCCTTGTGTTGTGCCATCCTTGTGCAACTACATCACTTTTAGCACAGCTCAGTTGGGTTTTAACATAGTTAGCAGATATTTGAAATAGCAGCTAGTTAGGATGACGTATCCATATCTTTGATGGTGCACTAAGTACACCCACAGAGAAAATGTTAACAGGTACATTTTCTGGACACACCTTTATCATTTAGCAAAGCTAAATCAAGTATATTGCTAACATTGCCAATTATGTGAGCAAATTTGTCTCCATGTAGCTTAAATCAGTGCCTACCAGCCAAGAAAAGATGCTGAAATAATTTTTAAATCAGTGGTTTCACATAATCAGACTAATCAAATAATTAAAGCTTGTAAACTGGTCAACCTGCTAAAATCTTATTTAACTTGCAACAAGTCATTTGATCCCATACATAAAACCAAAGCTAAATCAAGGCAAATTTATATAATTTTGGAAATATTTCCTTAATGAGGAAATATTATGAGCTACCTGAAGAGAAACTGAAAGCAATTCTGATGAAGCACTGTCCAAGACATGATCCATTTCCAAAGCAATGGACAGCTTTCCACCTTGAGAAAGAAAGAGGCAGTCTGTTGATAACATATTAAGGACAAATAAATATTTCAGTTTACTGCAGTAATTTTAAAACCAGTTTTAAATTGTTGAATCTGTGGAACACTAGGCACTGCTCCAGGCATTTGATTTCAGGATACCCTTTGTGATTTCAATGGAGAACTGCAGAAGGACATAATTCGATGGCACCATTCAAGGAGCCTTTGTAAATAAAATGCCCTTCCACTCCCTGCATAAGTAATAGCTTTATTAATTTTCATGTCTTTGTGATGGTTCTACAATTTTTTTAATGCATTCTATACTGAATGTTTTTGAGATGTTGGAGTGGCAGGAACTTGGAGGGACAGGAGATGCAGGAGGGAATCTGGGCAACTTCTAAGGGCTATTACCAGATAGTGTGAACTGTACAACAAAGTATTCCTGACAAATGCAAGAATTAAAAATTAATTAACTAATTAAAAATTTGGGAAAAGAAATAGTGACTCAGCCAGTTCTATGGGTTGTCTGTCTGGGACAGAAAAGTTCCAAGACCAAAGAAGGCAGACCCAAGGAGATACTGCTTGGAAAATCCCAGCTACCCATCATGGAAGAGGTGAAATTCTGTGTAACACAGGTAGATTTGGGATTTAATTACTGTAAACCCCAGTGTCTGCAATAAGGAAAGCCAAACAAAGGGCATTGCAGACTTCCTCACAGTTATTGTTGCATAGGAGATTTCCTGTGCCTTTTTTTTCAGTTTCAGATGCACTTCAGAGAGGTTTTAGTCTTTCCTCTGTGAGTCAGGAAGAGGCATACAAAAATATCTACATAGAGACTGCATGTAGCAGTTGCCATTTAATGCTATCACAAAATATTTGTGAGTCATACTGAAAAACCCTGCTCTCCTTACCTGCTGCTGAGATTTTCTCATGGAGCATTGCATAAAATCCTTCATGAGCAGCAGCCACGGCCTGGACCCGTTCCTGGGGCTCAGCGTAGGGCAGGCTTTGAAGGACCTCCGGCAGGTCACTGAAGGAGAGCCACACATCCACCAGGTCCCCAAAGGCGCGGAAGCTGAAATCTACATACTCCACAAAAAGCTCAGAAAAAGGCCTGGCTCTCCTCCCGCCGGCCTGCGCGGCCACGGCGCCGGGGACAGGGCCGCGGTGCAGCAGCAGCACGGCCCTGAGCCCCGCGGCAGCCAGCGCCTCCAGCAGCTGCCGGTAGCACCGCACCTGGGCTCCATCCGCCTCCGTGGCGTTCCCCTCGGGAAGGACGCGGGCCCACGGCAGGAGCAGGCTGTGGTGCGTCACGCCCAGCCCACGGAGCTGCGACAAGTAGCGGGGCAGCTCGGAAGCCATGAGATCTGGCTGGCACGGGTAACCCGGGGCTTCAGCCACGGCAGGGCTCTGCTGGTCCTGGGGCAGGATCTGGTCCTGCAGGCCCAATCTCTCTGCCAGCTCACTGGGTAGGGGCCCAGCAATGGTGATAAAATTCTGAGCCAATTCCCCATCTATGCCAAGGCTGAGAGAAACCAACAGAAAGAGGATGACTGTCTTACAACTCAGGTGCATTTCTGAACCTTGCTTCAGAAACTACTCCACACTACTTATACAGCAGTAGAAGTAATATTTAACTGAAATTATCTCTTCCATAGATAAATGTTCTCTGAAATAGCTGACACTGGAATAACAGACCAGGACTTTCACTGTAGATAAAAAGACATAGATGAACACAAAAACCACGTTCAATCAGCTGGAGAAAGCTCATGTGAAAACATTTTCTGAGATGTTTGTTTCCCTTTATGTTTAAATATCAGTTGACATTTGCTAATATTGCCTCCCATTTAGAGGAAGATGAAATAAGTAGATAAACCTTCCCTCTCTTTTTGGCCTTTTTCAGCTTTAGAAGAATCCCAGCACAGCTCTGGATGCAAAACCAACAAAAGCAGTGTTTGTTATCTGCATGGCTGGGGCTGGGTCAACCACAGCTCAGGGCATGCAGGGCAGCAGGAGGCACATGTGAGCTCTAATCCTGGGTGGATAAAGGAAATCTGAGACGTGGCACCTCACCCAGCTGGAAAAGTGACCCTGATGTGAATTCAGGCAGCAGCAAGAGTAACATCCAGGAATTTGCTTTCCAAAGCTCTCCCTCCTTCAGCCCTGAAAACACTGCTCTCCCAGCAGAGTGGACACATTCAGGTCACCCACCTGAACTGCTGAAGGGCACAGCTAACTCAGCTCTTCTGCATTCCAGTACAGCAAAACTGAAAGGCTGAGAGTATTTTTAAACCAACTAAACACAAAATTCTACACACCTATGAAATGTTGGTTCTATGTCAGAGTTCATTTCCTATAACAACCAAAATTTTCTTTAAAGCTTATCTGCAATCATCTGGGCAAGTTATTGCTGTCAAGCAATATTTTAAGTTACAGCTGAAGACACTCCTCAACATTTGCTGTTACTCAAACCTTATACAGGGATTGTAATTTGTGTACTTTGACTCTATTTGACTCCCAGATGATTTTTTCCCAGGAAGCCCTAAAGAGCTCACTATAACACTGTGCTGAGTGTTCTGAACAAGTTCCCTCCACTCTGATGTCTGAATAGCACGTTTAAAAATTGACTTTACAGCACCACCTGGTGCTTACTTTTCAGTAGAGCTGCATTAACTCAGAGAAAACCCCTCAGCCTACAGAACTGCGGAAAGAAGCAGGAAAAAAATACTTTCCCCTCCATGAAGACTATTTCTTTTCAAACTAAGATTCAGAGGAGGAGAAGGAGAAACATAATGAAGGCCAAACATCTTCCTATTGTTATGCTGAAAGTAAAGGAACAATATAGAATAACATGAAAGTATTATTGCAGGTGGGTGGCTATTTTTAATGAAATGTAGAATTTGCCAAAATGTGGCTTATGAAATAAATGAGTGGAGAAGTTACTGCAGTTGGAGTTAGTGCCCTGTGATGGGATAGTGCTGATCCAAGAAACAAGACAAATATTCAGGTATTTTAAATTCTTAATAGATAATTTAATAACCCTCTAGTTTACAGTAAAAAAATTGAGAGCAGAAATTCAAGCAAAGTTTTCTTATAGAAAGATCTTCAAACAGGTTTACAAATATAGTCTTAAAAATCCCTCACAAATGGTGGCAGTTTTTAATTCACTTACAAGTCAAGACATTCATCAAGGTGGGGATTTCTGCCCTGCTGACTTAAAGCCTTGCTTTGGGCTTGGCTATTTGCTATTTTCTACTTGATATATGCAACAGGAGCCTGCACATCTTTAGTCCATCTAAAAAGAAAGAAAAGCAATCAATTTCTCATTGTCTATTACAGGAAGATAAAAAAAATTCTTAAAAAAGAGCATCAGTCATCCGGGAAATTTGGTCTTCCTTAAGACATTAAACATTTAGATCACTATATTTTTCAGCCTCAAATGATAGGCATAGAAAACAGCAATCTCACATGTGAGTAACAAGAAACCCACCCTCAACATTTAATGAGTTTTTATTTATGTTAATAAGAAAGCCAGTAAAAACCTATAGCATAAAATGTCTGCAAAAGAATAACAATGTAAAATTAATCTTATTTAAAACAGAAACATCTACATAGCTTGATGATGAAAAAAGCTATTGGATGATTCTCCTCTGCATCCAGATGATGGCACTGAAATTCAGAGCTAACAGTAGAACTAATACATGTGTGTCATGTCTTTAAAAGCTTTCAAGGTATGCTCTGTGTAAATGAGAAATCACATATTACTGACCACACTCTGGCACAGTCAGAGGAATTTAAGGAATTAGCCACATAGCAACCCCTGCAAGAAAAGAAAGCATTTTCCAACTTGCAACCAGTCAGCTCTACAATGCCATTCTCAGCCCTCAGTCCTCCAGCAGATAGTTTGGATTGACAACCAGGTATGGATCATCATCAAAAGTCTCCTCTTCTCTGGATCCTTTCAGTCCTGTCTGGGACAGTTCAATCAGAATGTGGTCCTGCAACACACAAAGAGCTGTGTTAAAACAAGGGCAGAGAGGTTGGTTTGTACTCTTTGAAAAGCATGTATTATATTTTTGTATTGGTAGGACCTCTTTTTAATTACTTAACCATTTTAATTGTGAACTTCCTCTAAGAGATTCTTAAAAACAGCATTCAGGGGCAATCACTTCTATGTTGTATCCACTCTGGGAACTTTCCAGCCTAGTGCTTTCCAATGTAATGGTTTTGTGCCTTGAAAGTGAAAAGTAGTTTATTTTGTCATACTTTTTTCTCCAAAATGCCCTCATAACCCTCTGACTTAAGGTTATCCATTGAATACAAGAGTTCATTGTATTTTTGTATCCTAATGTCTAACAATACTATAGAAATACAGAAAAATATCACACTTCTATAGTGACTGAGTATAGCACTTGAAACTTATACACATCTCTAATTTATTTCAGCGGGTTGTGCTGTAATCGGTGTTAAATAAAGAAGGTATTTATACTGTATCAATCAGTGGAAAAACAAAACAGATTTTTCCAAACAGGAATGTATTCTATTAAAAATGAAACATTTTAATATACGTTATACCCTATACAAGTCAAAAAACCCTTTTTCACTATCCACACATCTCCATACATACATAATGTGTAAGTCGGTGAATGACTCTCTCTATGATCTTCTTTTTATTTATTAGTTCTTCTTCAGATTCGATTTCAGATTCAATTTCCTTTAGATACCAATTAATAAGTTCACTCCTCTTCAGTGCTGCATCATCCTCTTCTGCAGAGAAAATAATTTGCATAAACACAGCAGCAGTAAACTACCACTCAAACCATAGGAGAAAAGGATTTACATTAACATCCACAACGGTGAAGAGAGAAACATGCTTTTAAAGACGTTTAGGAAAAGTCAGACTTAAGGGTTCTTTCTTAAAGCACCATATTTTGCACAGGAGAGTGCTGTGTAATGGTTTAATTGGAGATAATTAGATTGAGAATGGAAGCTTTCAGTTCTGTGCTTTCAAGTGGCTTCCAAATCTCTTCAGCTTCAAGAAAAAACAATCACACCTTTACTCTAAGTAAGGGCTAAAGAAAAATCAGTCCCACAAAGCCAGAGGAGTCACTTTTCTACACGTACTCAGCATTTGAACAGACACTGTCATCTCCACACCCTTCCAAAAGCTTTGTAGCTTTAGTAACTGCTATGAGACAACTGCTGCATTTCACTACAGGAGTAGTCTCATTGCAACTGAAATATTTTAGCTTCTGAAGAACTAATCCAGCCATTTGCTTAAGACAGGCTGTGGTTGCTGGAATGCATTAAAGCTCCTGCTCCAGTTATCACTGCTGCAGATTCTTCTAGCTGGGTTACACCACTGTGTGCTACAAATCCTCTTCTGGCTCTACTCTGAGGGCATGCTGCTCAGCTTAATGGGTTTTGATAAATGACTAAGGTAACAGAGCTAGAAACTCCAGGAAGTCCTATTTCCATCACCAGATGTACTACTGTCATATGACCATAGGTCTACACCTGACCTGACAAGTTTGTTGTCTCAACAGGAGTGAAAATCCCATGTACAACAGCAAGCTATACACTAATTCACTGAATTCAGGGTCTGCCTTCTTTGCAGTAAAGAAATTCTTACCTTCCTCTGCTTTCCTGAGGTGCAGCACCAGGAGATTGGAAATGCGTCGGTACTCAGAGAAGCCCAGCCTGAGAGAAGCCTTGGGTGCAGCATCCTTGCTCACATCCTCAGAATGGCCATTGATCCCATTCACAAGACCATTGACCCCAGCTGGAGCTTCTGCCTCACCTGTGTGGACACATACCCACGTTTAAAGCTTCAACATCTTTTAGTTATTTAATACTCTGAGCCACTTGTGCTGAAAAGCCTTGTGCTGACCATCCAGGTGAGGTGCTGAAGGAGGCTGCAGAAGCAAGAGAGTTAAGAACAGGAGCCCAGATTTCTAGAGCTCATTAGATGAGAAACAGGCGAGAAACTGAAGAGAAGCACATGCTCAGTCAAGGTAAGCTGTAAAGAGTGGAAGGACTTTTCCCTTTGAAAAAAATTTCTGTAAGTAATTTACCATTGACTCCATCTTGGTCTTCTTGATCCTCCATTTGCTGTCCATCATCTTGGTCTAAATTGACATCAGGAGTCTCAACTCTAATGATGGACTTATTTAAAAGCCTGAAAGCTTCCTTCACATGTTTTGGGTGAACCTGAGGAAGATTTGAAGAAACATGTTTTACACAGGCACAGGGGCGCTTCTAGTTTTCAAACAGCTCCAGAAACTCATCTCTGACTCTGACAAAGAGATCTACACATCTCAGCTGATTAATCCTAAGCAGTAAATACTCTGCAAGTTAAATTATATCTCACTAGAGGTACTCCAAGGTCATGCAAAGTTATGGAGGGAAAAGCAGCCTGATTAATCTTTCAGGATTAGCAATCACGTGGAGTTGATAAAATTTTTACTAAGCCAAGAACATTTAGAAGAAATCAGTAGAGAAAGAAACATGAAAGAAATGGGTCTGAACAGAGACAATATGAAAGAGAGAGAGATGTAATTAATGATACTCTCCTCCAGAACTCAAAAGCAAAAACTGGAAAAATCACCTGTAGCTGAGCCATAACCTAAAAGCTATCTGTTTCTTTATAAGCCCAATTTAATTTAAAGGAACCCAAAGGGTGTCCTTACACAACCAGTGAGCAAAGTTCCATCCCTGCATGTGTCACATAGCCTCTAATCAACATTTCAAAAGGCCTGCTGGGTTTGAAAGCAAGGACTAGAGGGACAGTAATCACACTACAGTTAACAGCCAGAACACAATGTGCTTTTCAGCAGTGACTAATGGGAGCAGGAGCTCAGATCACACATACTCTTGGGGAGGTCCAGATACTTGGATGAACTTTGGCTTTTTAGATTGCAAATGGAAGAGAGCCAAGATATTACAAACTGTGAAAGATCCGGAAAGAAACTGCCAACAGCTCTGGCTGATAGTAGTTGGTGACTGTCATGATTTGACAGGTAGGAGGCTGCGTGCTGACACAGCTGTGATACAAAATCATGCAAGCTCTCTGTCTGGACCAGCTGACATCAGTTTTACAAGTCATCCCTTAAAAGCAGTGTTTCTGGCATACAGACTCAGACTGAGTATGACCACGACTCAAGCTCTCTTCCCCACTGGACTATGTTCAATGTCAGAGTCAAACAGCAAAGGCACAACTCCCACACATTTCCATGAACATTTCCCCCAACCTCCATCCAGCCCCTGATACCTCATCACAGCAGTGCATGCGGGCCATGGCCTCGGACAGGCGGATCATGCTCTCCAGCTGCCTCACTGTGATCCTCCAGGATGACTTGGTCACTCCAGAGCCATCGCGCTGCCGCAGCCGCTTGTACTGCTCCACTATGAAGTCCTCGGACTCCTTGGATATCTGTGTGGCATCAGAGTTCCAGTGGTCACAGTATTAAAGCTTTTTTTTCTTGCATTAGATTGGCAGTGTACAGCCTTTGCTGTACTGGCTGCTGCTTTTATCTGAAATATTCTGTGCTACACACAAACTCTATGGAAGTATAATGGCAATCACATTATGTTGAAATTATGTTGTAATAATGATTACACTTATCAATGACAATGACATTACAGTAAGTACATAGCTGCATTAGTTATTTTACAGTAGATTGTTTTATAATTTCGATTTTTCTCTCCCACTGACTTGTTTCCAAACATAATTCATGTCTGTCCCTACTAGACTGTTCTGTTTATAGACTTATGAAAAATCCAACACACAGCCCTTCCAAGCTGCTACTTGGATAGACCCCAAAAAAATCTGCAGTTAGACCACTTTCCCATGTTCTGTATTTTACCAAAAAGCAAAGATATAGAGGCACAATACCCTTTTAAAACAAAGACACACAAACTGATTGAGCAGTAATCAATAAAATACAAGAACCTCTGCAGCAGCCATGCTGAATAACCCATGCCTGTGAGGTATGAGAAGGCCATGAAGTGATCCCTCAGTTGTTCTAGACAAAGGCTAAGAACTGTCACGGACTGTAACAGTCTCAGCTGGGCTGACTGGGTTTCTGGAGTTTAGGAGCACCAGGTTCCAAAATACTCTCTGTTTCTAGGTAATAACCTGAGTTTATGGCTCTTTCCTTGAGAAAACACTACCCCAAGTGTCTTGGTGTTTGCTGGAGAAAAGCCTACTGCAGAGCGACTGTTCCTTTGGACCTCCTCAGACAAAACAACTGTTCCACAGTTCACTTAAAAAGTAAAATTACCTTTGGTTTAAACTGCCTTGCAAACATCAGATACCTTCGGATATCATCCAAGGAGTAGACGCGGTCAACAGACTCCTGCACTCTGGAATGCAGATCCACAATGCGCCGGGCAATGGCGTAATCTACCACCTAGGATATGGGTGTCAGCATCACTTGCACAGCACCAGCCAAAGAGCAAGACAACACTTCTATTCTTCCTTCCCATTCCCCCTGTTTACTTGTAATCCTCATGGCACAGCTACACTTTCCAGTAGTCAAACTCTCTGCCACGAGGTCCAGGAGAATGCTCTGGGGGTTTTCAGTACAAGGAAACACAGCAGAGGAGGGATAAAAGGCAGTTTTAGGATTTATAACCTTGGAACTCTCCTGGGTTACAAGTTAGCCAGAGAACAGGCAGAAAGTAGCACTTTGCAGCGTGGGAACTTCCTTCATTTTCAGCCTGCTCTGTCTCTCTCACCAGTCCCTTCTCAATTAGATAATCACTCTGAGCAGAACAGTGGCTGAACCAACATTAATCTCTGGATCTCATGCATTCCCAAGGCAAATGCTACACAGACAGGTGGCAGCAGTCTCAGCCTTAGTGACCAGCCATTTGTAAAAATGACTAATGGTGTTAAGTTTGCAGGTCAAACCACTACAGGATGAAAAGGCAGTATCCTTGTATTCAGCAGAGTATGTTCAAATTTGTACTGCCAGCTTTTAGCTGCACAGACAGAGCAGAAAAGCAGGAGCAAGACCCCCTCATGAGATTTGCTTCAGTCAAAATTGCAGAGGGCCAACAAGACAGTCAGAGGGCAGGAGAACATGATGCGTGAGAAGTAGAAGAGCAAGGTCTGTTCAGCTTGAAAGGAAAGCAACTGCTTTACTGGCCAGCACAGACATGATGAAGCCAAACAGTCCTTGGATTAGAGGCAACCCACATGAACTGACCATGAGAAATTCTGATTAGATATAAAAGTTATTATTTTTGAACACATGAGAGTTGTCACATATTGCAGGGGCCTGGAGACATTGCAGAATCTCCATCCTTGGAGATACTCAAAATTCACCAGGTCAAGTCTTGGCAAACTGTTCTCAATGATCTGCTTGAATGCAAGGTTAGATTAGAGACCTCCAGGGATCTCTTCTGACACAAACTATTCTATAATTCCTTAAAATTACCTCATTACACTCATCCACAAGGATGAAGAAGAGATCAAAGCGAGACATGATGGGAGCTGACAGGTTGATATTTTGTTTCAGTGACTTGGATCTGTCATAGCGGCCACCAACTGGGTTTGCTGCAGCCAAAATGGAGGTCCTGGCATTCAGAGTAGCCTGACAGAGGGAAAAAAATAAATTAAAAACATCTGTATCTGTGACCACTTCCTAAACCAACTCATTGCGACTCAAATTCACCTTTTAGGTGGAGTTCAATGCAGGTATTACAACAATCACTCCTCAAAAGCACCCAAACTCCACCAAAAAGCTCTTTCTAACCAGGTCTCTGCCACGAGACACAGTTTGATGATCAATACTGAAACATTGCCACACTCTTGACAATAATATGGAACAAGCCCTTAAAACTGCTTCACAAGATCCTGTTTTTCTACAAACACACACCATTCTGTAACCTTTCTTGGGGTTACTTCAAGGTTAGGCTTTTCCCATTTTCTGTTTCTTGTTCACTACTGTTTAACTCTCAGTAGCATTTCTGACCTTCTTTGGGAATGTGCCCACAAAAACTTTGCAACAAGTGATCTCTGCCCTGCCACAGTGAGGCAGTTGCAGAGATGACATGAAGATCTGGCAGGTGCCACATCAGCACATGTAACAAACAGTCAGGTGATGCTACAGACTACACAGAGGAGTAGTGCAAGCTACCTTCACTCCAGCTTTAGTAATGGAAATTGTCTGCTGTTCCATTGCCTCATGAATGGCTACTTGATCCCGCACCTCCATCTTGTCAAATTCATCAATGCAACAAACACCCTGCAGGAGAAGAACAAAAATAATTCAGCCACTTATGAAAAAAATCATCACTAAGACAATTTAGGGCTCTCTGTCATTAATCAAACTCATTCTAGGGATGGAGGAACCTCTCCCCTTCCTAGACTCACGTTATCTGCCAGCATGAGTGCTCCAGCCTCAATGACAAATTCGTGGGACTCCTCATCTTTGACCACAGCCGCCGTCAGACCCGCGGCGCTGGAGGCTTTGCCACTGGTGTACACAGCACGGGGACTGAACTCATCCACGTGCCTGTGGAAAAGAGGAATAAAACCTCCAGTATTGCACCTACCTCTGGTATTTGTAAATGTGCAATTAATTCGCATTTTTAGTAGTCAACATCCCTTGAAAACATTTGGAAATTTGTATGTTGAGTTTGCTTTAGCCCTGTTCAAATACTTCAATCACATCCACACAACGTATGGGAAACACTTTCAAGTATTTTACCTCCCTTTCCTACAGTTAACACAGAAAAAGGCACAGTGCACACTGGACAATATTTAAAGGCTAGATCTTGATCTTACTTTAGAAACTGACTCTTGGCTGTACTTGGATCACCAACAACACAAACATTGATGTCCCCACGCAATGAAGTGCCTTCTGAAGTGGTTTTGGGAACTCCTCCAAAGAGCATCAGCAGGACCCCACGTTTTACTTCATCATTACCTGCCCCAGAAAAGACATTAAACTAAACATCCAGAAAACCACCACAATTCTCCTATTTAAAAAACCTTCATCCCACTAGAATTTTAGAGCACTTGGACACTTCTGCTTGGAATCCACCTATTTGCTAAGCATCCACTAAAACCTGTAGGGTTCAGTAGCAGAACACCTGACATCAAACCCAACCCTTCAGACTGGGATGCAGGCCTTAATGATTAAACACCACAAATACTCAAAAAGTAAGATTTTCCTGTTCTAGCACAACCAGTGCTGAAGGGGAAAGTCTGTGGTAGCTGGCACAGGGCTTTCAACCTTTCCCAAAAACTACAGAGACAGCAAAAGGAATGCATTAATATTTACACAAGTGAAATCTTCCCTCTCTAAGGGCACAAATGGATTCTTACCGTGGATAGTGGGGAAGAGGCTGGTGCACAGATTATGGTAAAGGTTCTTATCTTGGCTCATTTCAAAAACCTTTTCCCACTCTTTCACAGACATTTGGTTTTTAATGCTTTCTGCAGTCTGTTCTTCATCTCGGAGCTCTTTTCCACCAAACTAAAACAAACAAACAGGAAATAAAACAGCAATAAAAGTAGTAACAGAATCACTAATGAATGTGAGCAGACAGGTCACAAAAACTTGCTCTGAAATCTAAATGGGAGGAACACATTCTGAAAAGCCACCCTTAGGCTAAGTAACCTCATCGCCTTATATCTTTAAAAACCAATACCCAATTTCCTAGCAGGCAAAATCAATGGTGTAACTTTAGTTAGTGAGAAAATCCCAAGTGAGGTGCTTGTACAGAGATTTAAAAAAAGAGTAAAACCAATATGACTTCCTTTGACTAAAATTGTCTTTGTAAGCATTCTTACATTAACTGGAACTTCCAAGGTCTTTTGATGCTCTGAAATGGGGGCCAGAAACTTCTACTCTCAGAACATGCTCTTTTTATCCTATGTGATGGTGATGCACTTAGCAGAATGACAGATTACAGTATCACACCATGCCAAAACCCAGATGTAGTTAGTATTACTCATATTGTAGTAACATCCCAAGATGTCACTGGATAAACCAGAGGGAACAAAAAGGATCCCTGTTTTTCCTGTGACAAAATGCAGCAATAGGATTTCCTGGAAGAAAAGAAAATGCTGCAGAAATGGATGAAAGCTGAATGGAAATACATGTGCCAGTTAGCTGCTTAGAACAAACTGTAACACTGGCAAATAATCACATCTGTGAAAAATGCTACAAGCAACAAAGACAAGAAAATGACTTTGCTATGTAAATTCAATGAGAATATAAAGACAGTCAAACCAACACAGAAAGGTGGCACACATGCACACTTAAAGCTTTACCCATTCCTGCTCCCTAATTTGAGGGAAAACCATACAGAACAGAAATCACCAACACCTTTAAATCTCCTTTCTCTGCAGACTCACCCGTGGATTTGTTGGTGCTACATAACAAGCCAGAAAGACGAGCTTATAGGAGAGCTCCCGGACGCCGAGGGCGCGCAGCCCTCGGATGCCTTCGGTTTCGTAGCCCTCTGAACCCGTCACCCGCGAGCCGGTTTCTGCACGTAACCCTGCCAGGGAAACGGGAGTCAGGACAGCACCTCCCAGCACAGGAAGGACGCCTCACAGAGACCACGAGCAGCAGCAAACCTGGTGTGGAGAGCTGGGACACGTCAGGCACGACAATCAGCGAGCCGGTGAAGTCACATTTGTCACCCGCCTGCGCAGACTCCACGGCCTCCGCGCGCAGGATCACCTCCAGGCTGCGCGGAATGCTGCCCCGCGGCAGCTCGCCCTGCGTCTCCTGGATGCGCACCTGGCACGGAGAGAAGCTTCAACAGTGAGCACGCCACCAGGTCTGAAAGTGCTTCCAAAGCTACACTGCTGACAGATCTGACTGCTGCTATCCACGTCAATCCCTCTCACAATACAACACACAAAAATCCCCTCACTAATCAGCGTCTAAGGAGCCTTGGAGCAGTTTAGAGGATGTACAAGGGCCACAGTGACAATTCTGAACGGTAACCCCAACATTTCAGTTAATGTGGCTGACATAAAATACTGTTGTGGGATGTGAAGTGATGAGCATTTGTGAGAGTAAATCAACCTGGAAGAGCAAGACTGCAGATACCCATAAGCACCTCTTTTCATACTTGTATAAAGTAGCTAGATCTGATGTACTGTCAGCACGAGACTAACTCTGACTCAAATATGTGGGGTTTTGGTGACTTACTTAGACAATAAATGTCACACAACAAAATGAATAATTTCCCATTCTTAAACGTAAGTCTTCCAGAGACAGGAAGAAACTTTTTGCATAAATTGCAATGCCTTTTCTTGAGGTCTTTTCTTGACATTGACAGAACAAAAATTACCCATCTTCAACACGCAGAAGTACAAACAACACCTTCCAACTACCACAGGAACATTACTGGTTGTCATCACTCCCCAACATCACCCCTGTACCTTTTGGAAATCAACAAATCTTGATTTGTTTGTGTCCAGCAGGAATCTCCTTCTGTTGGCACAGACTGGGTTTCTGCAGATGTTTGGCTGGGTGTATTTGAATTGCTGCTCCACATCTTTGATCACTGTCTGGCAGTCGAGGCACAGGAAGGTTCCACTGACCAGCTCTGGGTGCACGGGGTGGGTACGAACCACCTGCCCACTGATGCGCAGCAGGGAGCCAATTTTTGCTGAAGTCAGTTCTCGAATTCTGTTTAAAACAGAAATTCACAAGGATTAAATTATTGAGCTGACAGTTTTAGGCCCAGGGTACTAAGATACAGTGTAGTGTCACTCTGACTAAAAAACTGCTGTAACAAACAAAAGAAACAAACTTACTGCAATATATGCTCATTTTATGATTTTACATAAATTTCTAGATTAATACTAAAGGTCAAACTGATGCAAAAGTTACATCACTGGTACTTCAAAAACAACACACACCAATTTTATTTTTTTTTTAACTAGAGAGGTTACACTTGTTTGTGAAACATAATGAATTTAAGTATCTGAGTGTGATTTACAAATGAAAAACTGTGTCAAAAAATCTCCTGCACAAGATCAGGAAACTTTGTCACAACTGTACTGGCCAATTGCACATTTCACACTACATAACCAAAATATTTTCAGCATGCTTTGACACGTTTTTCCCTGGTAGTAAAACAGCACAAGTTTCTGGAATTAATAAACATCTTACTTGTGTCTGGTAGGCAGGTCCTGGAATGCAACATAAAAATCTTTGTTTGCAGGAACATTTCCGTGATCTCTGGCAAAAGTCTTTGTTGCTCGACACAGGTATGGATAAACCCTGAAATATGGGGAAAAAATTTCAAATTTTAGAGAAGCTATCAAAATGCCTTCTCTGCTTTAGATTACATCAAAGCTTGTAACTGATTTCCAGGTTCTGGCTTTTAATCCTATGTTGTATAACCCAAAAAACACACTGCAAATATGCTAACTGTGAGATCGCTACATAATAATGTTATTTGTACTATTGTTTAAAAATAAACTTTTCAAAGTCTCATTTTATGACACTTTTATCCTTATGTTAAGAAGTATATCTTCAAAATAAGTGACCAACTCAATAAAATATTGCCAGAGCATGAAATTTTAGATTTTATTCTGTATTCTCATACTGACCACCTACTTCTTTACCACAATAAATGCAAGTATCTGATTAACTCGTGGTTTCCAGAGAGGCATCCACTGAGAAACATTTTTAGCCAATAAAAAACCAAAATCTTATATATATATATAAGTGGTTTTAGGATGCAGAAAAAAGATAAGTCTGTTATTTTTTTACATACAAGCAAGACATTATGTGCCTGAGGCTCCAGCAGGGCTCAGCTTTACCTGAAAAAACTCCACTCTACGTTTTACCTATAAAATTCCTCCTGAATAGTGGTAGAGAGCTGCTGATTGAACTGCTCCAAATCCGCAAAGCTGACGATCAGCGTGTTCCGCTCTGGCCGGATCAGTTCTTCAGCGTCTCGCAGGTACTTGACCTCCCCATCGCTGTTCTGGAACCTGAAAGTGATTCGGGAAAACGTTTCAGTCACACAACAGACAGCAGCTGAATACTTCCGAGTTCAGGAGAAAAGACAGAGAAAAGGATCACTCACATTAAGGCATCCCACAGTCCCTTGCAAAGCCCTTTTCCAACAATATTTCTTTTTCCACACCGTTGCTACATCTGCTCTATTCACACCCTAACACAGACACACGGGATTAACATTTCATACAGCAGCAAATTTGTCCCAGTGCCAGACAAAATTTTATTTAAGGTTTAACAATGACTCTGCATCAGCAAAAAACGTTTTGTTTCCTCCGGCTGATGTTAATGGTTTCCTTATTTGATGCGGATGGGCCCCTCAGGAGGCAAAACACAGCGAGCCAGATGTATTAATGTCTAACACCCTGGAAAGGGTTTGCAACACAGCTGTGACAAAACTTTGTTAAAACGGACCAAATGCGCCTAAAAAAACCCATACAATTATAGAACGGTTTGGTTTAGAATCTTGTTTCAATCCCCTGCGGCAGGGACACCTTCCACTAGACAAGGCTGCGCAAAGCCACATCCAACCTGGCCTTGGACACTTCCAGGACATCCTAAGTTCTCTCTTATCAGGCTCCTCCCTGCAGAGCCTGAGACCACAGCAGAGCTTTTCCAGCTGAACGCCAAGGGCAGGAAGCACCAGGCCCTGACAGGATCTCGCCAAATGGCGGCCCGTCCGTGAGGCGCTGCCGGCCCGCCACCCGCTGCCGACCCTGTCCGCCCGCGGCCAGGCCCGGCCCCCGGTACTCACTCCTCTAGGAAGTCCAAAAACAACTTCTGGCACTTCTCGGCCACTTCATCGCGGATCTGCTGGAGCTGCGGCGCCGCGCCCGCGCCCCCCGCCGCCGCCACTGCCAGATCCATCCCGATCGCTGCCGCTGCCCCGGGCCGGCCCCACAGCGGTTCGCGCCACGCCGCGTACCACGTGGGCCGCGCGCCCGCTGGCCGGCCAATCGGCGGCCGCTGTGCCGCAAAGCGCCGCCCCTCGCGGCCGTTTTCGCGCCAAAGTTGAGGGGCGGGCGGGGCTGAGGGCGGGCTCTGAGGCGGCGGCCGGGGTAGTGCCGTGCCCCGCCCCGGACAACGAACGGGGCCCGCCGTGGGCTTGGCAGCGAGCTGCTCGGTGCTGCGGACGGCCTAGAGCTGTGCCACAGCAGCACAGCGTTTCCCACTGAGAAACAGAGGCATAGAATGCTAAGAGGTTGTAAGGGACCTTAAAGATCATCTAGTCCCAACCCACCTGCCATGTGAGGAACACTTCCCACCTGACCGTGGAGCTCAGGGCTTTATATCCAACCTGGTCTTGCACCCTGTCAGGGATGGGGAATCCACAACCTCCCTGAGCAACCTGTTCCACTGTCTCACCATGCTCACGGTGAAGAATTTCTTCCTAATATCTCAGTTCAATTCCCCTTTTTCAATGTGTCTCCATTCCCCTTGTCCTGTCACTACAGTTCTTGACAAAGAGTCTTCCCTGTAGCCCCTTCAAATACTGGAAGGTTGCTTTGAGATTCTCCACACAAGCTACTCTTCTCCAGGCTCAACATCCACAACATCCCCAGCCTGTCTTTTCAGGTGAGGAGCTCCACTCCTTTTATCAACTTTACGGCCCTCTTGTAGACTTGCTCCAACAGTTTCATGTCCTTCTTACTCTGGAGATGCCAGAACAATAGGGATGGAGGTGTCAGCTGTGGGCAGCTTCAGCACAGCAGCTGCAGTGAAGCTTCCACACGACATTGCTTTGTTGCTGTCTCCACGAAGAAATCAGCTATGGTAGCTGGAGTTAAAATTTATGTGGTGTGGCCAGGGCACCACTGAGGAATCCCCAAGCCAGGGAATCCCCACAATGTGAGCAGGAGGCACTTGGGCAGCTGCTTGCGGAGGAGACGCGCCAAGGAGCCTTTCCAGCTTCTGAAGAACCAGCCCAGGTGGAAAGGGTGCAAACTACACCAGGTGAGGGTCAGGCCACAGCCTGGACACTTGATTCCTCATTGGCTCCACTGCAGGATGGCTGAAGGCAACATTTGCCAAGCGGTGCCATGGCTGACAGCCATTCCCGAATGGCAGCTGCTGGCACACGGCACCTGCCAGCAGGAACCGCTTCAACATCTATGAAAAATTGCTTAGAGCTGCTCTGCCACCTGCAAAGTCATTAATCTCTGCCTAAACTGGGAATTTTGCTGTAATTAGAGCAGCTAAGGGCTCTTTTTCAGTTTTGAAACCCTTTCAGAAGTGCCAGCAGCAGCAGGCTCCTGCAGCAGTGTTTGTTCATATCACAGTGCACTTGCCATATAGTGAACAGAGACTTAACTGCAAAATAGTAAAGAAAGTAAGAGACTGTAGAACTAAATTGGTAATTTTTAAAACACTTCTGAGTAAATTCCATTTTTTGTGAGATAATACTAAGAAAAATGCACACAAGTTGGTTGTGAGGTTTGTTTTAAAAGAAATAATCCATCCTAGATTATTTCTCTCTCTCAAAAAAGAATCTACAATTACCCAAAGAAGAAACAGTAAATAATTAAAATCTGTTTGGGGAAGTTTCTGGAACCCCAGTATGAATCCAAGGCAGCCATATGGTGTTCCACAATGGATACTGTCAAGGCATTCTCCTCCACCCCTTACTTTCACATGGAGTGCTGTCCAATATGCCTGGAATTGACAGGCACCAGGTGAAAGCACAAAGTTTTTCTGCTTTTTTCCTTCCCTTCCTCCTGCCCTGGCCCACTGGGCAGGGAGCAAGCAGCTGTGAGGTGCTGCCCACCAGGGTTATCCCAGCAGGTGTGGGCAGCCGTGGGGAGCCAGGCCTGCACTTGGCTTCCAAAAGAACAGCCTGAGTCCCCTTTCCCACTGGGCAGAATCAGACAGCTCAGTGAACACAGATGGGTTTTCACAGGAAAACAGGGCAGTTAAACTTCAGAAGCAAACTGAAGCTTTGTGTTTGCTCTGAGCAGACTCCCTGGCTACCCTAAACAATATGCTTTATAGTTCCTTAGTTTAAAAAAACTGCACTACTGCAATTACCATCTATATATCATGAACAAACCCATTTTACCTGGTGGAGAGGCAGCAGCAATGTGGACTCCTTGTAAACTGGTAAACTTCCTGCAAGTTACTGGAAATGAAGGATAGTACAGGTTTTACTTTTCCAGAACTATTACAGCAGACTTGCTTCCTATCAAAACACCATAAAGGTCTTCTAGACCTTTATTATTTGCAGGGTTTCAAACTAAGTTCTAGCACTGTGCAGCTGCCACTAAAGTATCTGTTAAGATGACACTCAGGACAAATGCATTTTGTATTTTGATTTATGATCATAATTATTTTCTGTTAGCTAAGAAAGGCTGCATGAATGGATGGAGCAGACAAAGGAATCAGGGCCTCCATCTGAATTCTTGTCCTTGTGCAGTTACTGTGAATAAATGAAGGTACAGCATGAGTTTGAGTAACTCCTAAAAGAATTGGTATAAGCACAGTTGTTACAGGCATGTATACACAAAACTTGCTGCCAAATCTAGAGCAAGAAACAGGGATACTTTTTTATACAGGAAATTGAAGTCTATAATTTTGCTCCTGGTTAGAAGAATGCACATCCAAAGTGGAATATATTAGCAGTTCTGTATGAACAAAGGTAATTAAATGGAATTAATTCCAGTTGGCTTAGCTAAATAAATAACTGTTTTGAAACTTGGATTCATCAGTAGTAAGTCTGTAACAATGAGCTGTGTTTATAATCTACTTATCTTTGCAAAGCCCATCTGGTTACAGTATGAGATTTTCAAGTTAATCATTTGGGGAAGATTCCACAGTAAATTAATTACAACAGACTCGTAAGCGAAGCTGCTATGTGTTATTCCTTGAATTGTGTGACTTCTAAACAAAGTTTAACTTCCACATTTCCAGTCTTTACCTGACTGACCTTTAGTATGATTGTTTTCTAATGGAGAACTCTTGTCATAAGACACCAAAATTAAGTCTTGTTCAATGGCAGCTGCAAAGATGATTTGCCCTTTTGTGAAACTCTACACAATTTATACACAGCCTCACTGACCTTTCTGTAGCATAACCAATATGTGACTTCTCTGACATTTAAAAATCAAGGTAGCAACAATAACACAGACCATCCACACCATACCTCCTACTGAAAGCTTGATCATGTAAAATGTTAAACAAAAATTAAGTCAGGAATTACAAATATGTATGAATATTAGAGCAACTATTGCAGTACCCAAGTCAGGAATTTAATTCTTTGCTCTTTGGCAGCAACACTTACAAAATGTTTTAAATTTGAAAACCAGCTCTCAGATGCAGTCTACAAAAGGAAGTTTCAGATTCACTGGTGCCTCTTCAAATGCAGGGAGCATTCTCTGGCTTGGGAGGAGGAGGACGACGATGAGAAATAGCATTGTGCACTGCTGCAAATTGAGGAGTTCAAGTAAGTGAATCATCTGAGAAAAAGTATGTCTAGAAAGAATTTCAGAAGTACTCTGACTTACAGAAACACTCAATTTCTCTAAGTGTACAAAGTTGGGCTGTTCACAGCATTTAAAAATAAAAAAGCACCCTGAGACAGATTGGCTTACATAATTTTGGGTTTTTTTTCACTTGGTAAAATATGCATGAAATCCTTGTTTTGTTTGTTATATCAGAGGCTGGGTCAGGTAGGAAAACACAGGAAGGAAAACACTCTCAAACTCACTATCCATTTCTTTTCTGTGATTATATATCCCTTGTGCATTCCATGAGAATGTAAAGTTACAGCCATTCTGAAATAGTTGCATAAAATAAAGACCAGGTCTATGGCTTTTATACAACTTTCAAAAGAATGGGGAGAAGACAGAAAATAAATCTAAACTTTAGACAGTTATTATATCAGTTAAGAAAAACAAACTAAAAAAAGCCTTGTTGATTCATTATCTTGTGAGGATCAAGCAAAAAACCAGACAGATTTGTATCTAATTTACTTTGAGAGCTTTATTTCAACCTATTTTAACAACTTCTTACTAAGATTTCTTGTTAAGAACGTTCTCACCTGCTTCCCTACCTGACACTCATGTAAATTATCAACTGGCTGGTCTCTCCAGATTTTTAAATTGCAAGCATCCAGTCACTTTATCTTGGAGCCAGTACTTCAGAATATTCAATCTTGCTGACATAAGTGAAAAATGCAAAATGGTTATTGCATAATTTATTAAAATGTTTAGAAAAATGATACAATTTAATGTGGCACTAAAATACTAATTCCAAGTATCCCATTTTCATTAAAAACGTGCAGTTGCCAATACAAAGTCTTGATCTGTTGAAATATTTCCCTTTAAATAAACAACTAAGGATAAAAAAAAATTACTGTGGCACTTAATAAAGGAGAATTTTGTTTTTAATTGCATATCACAATGCTCAAATCAATCAATACACGTTCATCAGCAGCAGGGGCTATGCCAGCAGTCAGACCCTATTTGCAGGGCAGAGCATTCCAACTCTCAGAGCAGCTCCTGTCAGGGCGTCAGGCGTTTGGGATCCCTCGGGAACATGGAGGTCTGACGGACGTTGTGCAGCCCCAGGTACAGCATGGTTACTCTCTCCAGCCCTGCAGCAGATGAAAACAACCCATCAGCACCAACAGTCTTTGTTCAAAACCCCAAAGGAGCTGCAGGTCCTTCCCAGCTGGAGCCAGCCTCACACAGCAGTGTGAGCACAGCCCATAAGGCAGGCACTTCCTAATCCTTGGGGCTATAAGCACCCCAGCCATGATGGGTGGAACCCAGATGCACACTTGTTTTTCCACACAGCTCCTAGGTTAAGGTTTCCACCTGGAACAGCATGAACCCAGTGATAATTCTCATGGCATCTCCTGTTTGGCTGGTACTTTGCCACAAGGACCATCTACTGTGAAGAAAAGATGCAGCTTCAGCTTCCTTGATGTCATTCTGACAGCCCTAAATTATTTTGAATTACCTGCAAATGTTGCATGCTCCCAAACAGATGAAGAAGCAATCACTTGTTTCTCCTCACTGCAAAACACCTTCATCAAATACACAGAGACCAGTGGCTGCTGGTATGATTATGACTTTGATAAATCCGCACATAATACACTCTTTTCTTGCTTCCTTAAATTTCCCTCAGTGGTCAAATTTGAAAGTGATGTGCCTGGCTAGTGATCACTTTTTCTTGTGATCACTTTCTTTTTAAACTCACCAGACTGTGGCACCAGTATTCTGCCTATTTATTTTATGATGATCTTTAAATTTGAACTTCTCTTCTTATATTCTCCAGAATAAACAGCCCCACAAATAGTGACCTAACAAGGTCACTACTCAGAATTTTATACTGAACTCTGCTTGGGACTGAGCAATTTAAGTTAAGCTCAGACTAAACAAAAACCAGATACTTACCTATTCCACCACCTGCGTGTGGAGGTGCACCAAACCGAAAGGAGTCAATATAAGCCTTTATTTTCTCCAAATCTAGGAAAGAAAAATATTGGTTTCTCACCAGCTTAATGAACCCCAAGCCAAACAGACAAGTGACTGCAGGACTACAAGCATATAAAAAAAAATGACTAATAGTGAGGCTTTACTCATTGAACATGTAAATTGTCCAGAGCTATCTAGAATTTACGACTGTAATTATGTAACATTCTGTTACATAATTTTATTAGTAACTATTCAACAAGGTGTTTGTGCAAGACCCACTAGTTTCTTAATACCTCACTCTAGATGGTTAAACAGAATTAGATGGATTAACAGTAAGAATGAAACAGAACTCTGATTTTACACTCATATAAGAAATTCTGGCCCAAATTCTTCCTCTAAAGGACACAAATCAAGTCAGGACTTATGCTCTTTTAAACTGCCTTGTTACCAATGCCATGATGCTTGGCTCTTTCTGTCAGCAGCTGGGGGTCGTGAATTCTCTGAGCTCCAGACAAGATCTCTTCCCCTCTCATGAACATGTCATACGAGTTAGAGGTTTTCTGGAAACACAAAAAGGAGTTTATTTCCTACCTACAGTTCCATAGTTTGCGAATATTTACCTCTCAATAACCTAATTTTCTGATATCCAAAGCTGTAAAAAAGGCTGATTTTCGCCTAAAGTGTCTGCTGCCCTGGAAGAATGTTTTTGCCACTTTTCAGTGATGGTACCAGTGTTTGACCATGGAGATCTCTTCAAAAAGCTCTCCTAGTTTTTGCACATTTCCTTCTGGTATGTTTTCACCAGTGAAGAGTAACTGAAAACATCATACAAAGTCATGAAACACTGACCTGATCCTGTTATCATGATTTTAATTACAGCAAGGCTGGAACTAAATGATCTTTAACCAGGTCCCTTCCAGCCTAAACCATTCAATGATTCTGTGGTCATATTCATACACTTTATCTGTATTGTCAAGTTATACCTATATGGAATAATTTAAACTAAAAAAAAAAAAAAAAGAAAAAAAAATTGAGAATAACAAGGAATTTTACTTACAGGGTTGGCTGGGTCTGGCATTGTATAAAAAGGCCTCACAGCAAGAGGATATTTGTCAAGAATATAGAAGTCTGTGTCGTACTGAAAAAGTAATTTAGAACAGTTAGTAGAAGAGAAAACTCCATAAAAAACAAATTACAAGAGAAAGACAGAACCAATGAATCTTTGAAATAAAATTAAAACATATTTCCCAACAGCTTCCCACAATATAGTCTAACTTATCAATACAAGTGGTGCATTTTCTCAGTTTTTCAATACTATTTCTAGTGTAAACTCACAAATGCTTTACAGCAGTAAAATGTGTTGCTGTAACAAGTACTTTTTTTTTCCCCCTCAAAAGACCTCATCTTCTCCTATAGATTTTAGAATCTGGTTTGCTTTTTTTGAAGCAAACTAAGAAGTGGCTTTGGGACATACTAGCCTGTTTGGTATCCTCAGTACAACATATGAAAGAAATAAATATAAAAGACTGAAAATGGTTTGAAACTGCTTATTAATGACAAAGACAAAACTGACAATAGATGAAATACACAGCACCAAAATGGAAATGCAGTCAATTAAAAAATGGTAATCACCAACTCTTCACAACTTCTGCATGTTCTGAGATACTGTTTACATGTAGGTATTTACACCAACCCTATGACTCCACAGTATCAGGTTTCACATTCAGTGACAAATTTATTTACTCTAAAATAATTGTTACCTTTTCCTTTACCAGGCGTCCCAGGAGCTTTTCATTAGGTGTGCTGAAAAAGATTATTATCATTAAAATGAAGTCATTCGAACTTGTACTGATGATATACTTCACAAAGCCCAAAAGATTACAGCTACAGAGCTGCTGCACCCTGACTCTCAGAAAAACTAGTACTTGTTTCTGACTGTTTTGGGTTGTGCACACAGAAATTGCAAAATAAAGCACATTTATTTGTTTCTAAATACTTCGTATTGGTCCTAGAAATCCCATAAATTAACTGGTACCTAAAAATAGTCTTGCTCTCAATGTAACTTCTTCCTAGTTACCATATTCTGATTGCTAAAGAACTGTGTACTCTATTTCCCATTGCCATACATCTTGTGTATGACACACTAAGTGAGAACCACATGAACACTTACGAGGAAATGATTTTTCTCCATCCAACTCTTATGATGGAAACTTTATTTGATGCACAGATTATTTAATTTAACATCACACAGTATACCCTAATGGTCCTGGATATATTATGGAGAAGAACAAAAATGTTTTAATTCATTTAATGTCTTTAGTAAAGTTTGTATCTCTCAGTAAATCAATGGGAATTCATCAAGAATGTTTAGTCATTCTCCTGAGAGGTGGAAAGAAGAAATGGAAAGGTGTTACTTAAAAGAAAGACCTTAAGGAAGCAGAATCTTTTTGCTTAACCCTATTCAAAGACGTGACAATTCACGTGAAGGACTGCAATTGCTGGACAAACAAACATTTTTCTTCCTTAGAATGTTCAAGTTACTTCCACTTTACGTTGTTAGTTATTTCCTGTCAGATTTCAGAGTTTGTAGCTATAGTCTATGTTAAAAGAAAGAATTATTTTCACATCCACTCATTTACTTGTCAAGAGATCTGCACAGAAGTGCTGTTTATTCCTCTAAAAGCTGTGGCTCCTTATTGAGGGCTGCCAGGTGCTCACTACAAAACTGACACTTCACTACCACTTTCCCAAGACAGTTACATCCTGCCAAGTACCTGAGATCTTCTTCATCACCCATCTCCACACCAGCCTCTCGAAGCATGGCCACACCTTCACGGTATTCCAGCCTCAAAGTTGGCTCCAAAAACTTAAATGGCTCACACGGGAACTGTTTGCTCACTGTCTGAATTTCAGTTTGGAATCTACAAACAAAGAAACAAGAACAGAAGCCAAATACAAAATAGTCAAGACCTTGCACCTAATAAGGATTTTGTGATTTTGCCACAAGAGGTCCCTCTTGCAACATAAAAACTGTATTAAAACCACTTCTAGAGAAATTCTGTAATGAATTGTTTCAACAAAGTGAATGCATCTATTTCACTGATGTTAATATTTTACTACTACTTCTGTTTAATCCCTTTTGTAAGAAAAAATTGACTCGGTCAAATTTTCACAGTAAAGACACTGAAATCACCCCTTAGATGTGTAGTATTTATCTGGGTTCTTTTTTGATTTGAGTAATATTCAAATATAAACAAGAAATTTTCTTCTGGACAGATGAAGATTTGCATATCTGCTGGCAAAACAGTCTAATTTGTAAGCAAATGGACACCACTTCCTAAACTTCTAGCCTGGTTTTTTAATGAGTTAATGGAAATAATGAATAATGGAAAATAATCCTTGCTGTTATCATGGAAAAAATGCAGGCTGGTCTAATAACTTTTATTCAAGAAAACTTTCTTAACCTGGCTTTTTAATGAGTTAGACTGTGAATAATGGAAAATAATCCTTGCCATTATCATGGGAAAAGTGCAGGCTGGTCTAATAACTTTTATTCAAGAAAACTTTCTTATATAGTAGATATTAAAATAATTTTTGAAACAGAACAATCTACCAGTAGTGGCAAAAAAATAATGACATTTTAAATTAATGCTTTTAATTTTAATTTAATTTAATGACATTTAATTTTAATAATTTAATTATCTTAGGAAGCCCTTTCAACAGCAGACAGCAGGTTTCTTAGTGAATGACATTTTAAATGAAGGATTGATCAATTATCTTAGGAAGCCCTTTCAACAGCAGACAGCAGGTTTCTTAGTGCAAGCCAGCATACTCCAGCAGATGCTAAAAGTAGTTTACTGGCCTATGGCTTGAGTGCACCTTAGAAGTCAGGCACAAAGAAATAGTTAAGGGCAAAGCAAAAATATGTTTCAAAGTTGTGTTGTAAATCAGATTACCAATGATTATCTGACAAACTGAGGATAAAAGGCTGGTCTGCTTCATTCCACAGTGTAAGAGATGTCAAGCAAACAAAGTTGCTCATTAAAAGAAGGAAATGCTTTTATTACCTCTCCTGAAGCCCCTTGAATATCTGCACCAAGGTATCTGCAATCTCATCTACCACTTCATGATAGTGATAATTAAAAGCCATTTCAATATCCAGACCAACAAACTCAGTAAGGTGTCTGTGTGTATTGGAGTCCTCAGCTCTAAAAACTGTAAAATTAAACAACAGAAATTCTAATTGACCTGAAATTATCATTCCTGTTGGAAAAATAACAACCATCATTTGGATTAGACAGACATGGAAAATCTCACTGAAAGACACAAATACAACTAGCAGCCTCAGAGCATCATTTGTAACAGTGACAGCATTACTGCAGCTGTGGTACAGACACAACCCACAGAGAGGCAGGATCTCTGCTTTGACCAACAAACACAAGTGGAAAAGAAAGACATGCTTTCAGGCACACAAGAACTTTCAGATTTGAAAACTGCCTTTTTCAGAGGAAATGGACTCGTACACGTGTGCATCTTCTGGGATAGGTACATGAGTCTAATCTAAACACATCTTCCCATAAACCATGACTCATCTGTTAGTGATTAACAAGAAATTTAACATCTTCTGAATTACCTGGAATTTTTTTTTTTTTTGTTTTATACACTGTAATTGACTTGTTTTCAGCATTTAGAGATTAGGTATCTTTAAACCATTTGAGGTGTTCAAAGAAAACTATTGTATTGCCACTGAAAGAGGCCATGTCCTATAAGCATTTAAGAAAGAGAGCATGGGACTGGAAATCATTCATTTTTTAGTATTTACTGACAGTTAAAAGTAAGCTTGTTCTCAGTAATGTGTTCGGTACATGTACAGCAACTTCTCTGTCAAGTTTACTGTCATCAGTTGCCTCAACTGAAATTTGGTTTGGCAAGTGAAACTACACCAAGTGAAACTATTCAAAGACTTTGTGTGTGTGTGTGTGTGTGTTATCTTACTTGTACCACAGCTGCTAAAACCAAGGCACACTTCACACATTGCATAAAGCAAAGCTTTTCTTACCTGGCCCGATGCAGAAAACCTTTTCAAAGTCAGCACATATACACATCTGCTTGTACAGCTGTGGGGACTGAGCCAGGTAGGCACTGGTTTTGAAGTAGGATACAGTAAACACATTGGCTCCTCCTTCACTGGCAGCTGGAAAGCAAGTGCTTTTATAAGGAATTATTGAAATAAAATTAAGCAGTTATTAAAATAAAAATGTAAAAAATCAATTAGAGGTAGAATGATAGATTATTGGTCTTTTAAAGATCAAAAAGAGATTTTTCTTCAAAACATACTAGAGGGAAAAGATGTATTTGCATCCATCCATTCATGTCAAGGTAAATTTTTTTGCAGCTCAGGACTTCACACCTTGTCTTGAATTTCTGCAAATTTAGCTGGGGTAGCTTAAAATGTTCCTGTTTCAGCTGACATTCACCTTAGAGTGAGAACAGCAGAGAATACATATCTGTACTAACACATCTACCTGCACCCCACATTTTGTGGAAACCATTCTCTGCCAGTGGCTCAGGCTGCCAGGGGTTCACTGCAGAGCCTGAGATCCAAGTGCATATCCTGTTTTGCCAGGACCATCCTCTCTAACTGAAGGCATAAATATCTCTCACAGCCAATCCGAGATTTACCAGAGGGCATCAGCCAAAGCTATAAAGCTTTTTCTCAGTTTGAGGCAATTTTCATAGACAGCTACAGGAACAAGGATCACATGCATTTCCCTTACTGCAAAGCACCGATCAAAACTGCATTACTTCACCTTGCCAATTCCCAGTCTGTGACATGAGAGGTGCAGTGGCCTAACTTTTAAAAACCTTAAATCTTAAAATAGTTATGATGTTTAAATTGGAAGTTCAGTAAGGATTGCATTGACTTAACTTAGTTAATTTTACAAAATATTGTTTCATCCAAACAATGGGATGCTTGCTTGCTTCCAGTGGGACACAGCACACTTCCTCAAAGGTCCTACATAAACAAACCACTTGGGAGACTTTTAGCACTTCATACTATATAACTATCTCTATAGGAAAAAGTCATCCAATCTTCTAGCTCAATGACACTTTTCATGTTGAAAGAACAGCTGCTTACATGTATTTTGTTAAAATGTTCACTTTTTGTCTCAATAAAGAGATGTCTTCCAAAATATTAATACAGAAGCATAAAATTCTGTAAGCAAGACATACACTTCATGAATGTACACACAATAACACAGTAACACAAACGTTCTGCTCTGATTTTCCATACCATGTATCTTAGTGGCATCAACAAAACCTCAAAGAGCACCAGTAAGATGGAAGAAAAACTTCCATCAAAATCCTAAATCAAGCCATTGGACTTTTGAAAACAATACAGCAAATCAAAGAACTAGAAGCAAAATCTACATTTCACACTTTAAGGCTGAAGCTGTCATTCCACATTTCCAAAAAGAAAAAGGTCTACCACCTTCTATTCTGCCATATTCTCATTGCTAAAGAAGTGACAAACTGTGTCATATAATGGCATCGTATTTTATACCATATGTTTGTTGCAATATCTTTATGATGGAATACACTTTTAATCTAAATTAGACTGGTTCTTTTTTAATACTGAGAACAGAACAGACAGCGCTATATTTTATACCATATGTTTGTTGCAAACATATGGTATAAAATATCTTATTGATATTTATGATCATTTATGATGGAATATGCTTTTAATCTAAATTAGACTGGTTCTTTTTTAATACTGAGAACAGAACAGACAGCGCTCAATACTGAGAACACTGATTTGAAAAATAATGCATATGATCATAATTATACATTCATATGCATAGCAAACTATATAAATCATGTATATATATGTAATTTTTCTTGCAATTCTTTTAATAGCCTAAGTCAGGAGAAAAGTAAAGACCATCTCTGACACCTGCCAGAAGTTTGCTATGCTGCATCTAAGCTAGAAAGAAAATGTATGTTTTTTAAATAAAAACTTGCTAAAATTTGTCAGATAGGTACACTGAGCAACTACAAAAGAAGCACACCTGTAGCTGCTGGATCACATATACAATACCTGAAATGATTTTGGGAGTCTGAATTTCCACAAATCCCTTGCGAATAAGAGTTTCTCGGAAAAGCTGACAAATACCAGACTGAAGGCAGAAGATTGCCTGACTAGTGGAGGTCTACAAGAAGAAGATAAAATAATGAATCCTATGTTAGTTTTTTCTGACTCTATTACTTCCTCTGGTCAGCTGGAAGGATGAATTCCTTCCCTCAGGAATACCAGATTATTGTAGCTGCCTAAACAATGAAAAGTGCAAATCCATAATTGTCTGTTACACACAAGGAAACAGGAAAGAAAACCAGAGAAATTATTAATTTCAATTTATAGCATATTCAGTGATGAACAAGGCACTATGGTCAATTCTACATTTAAAAAAACCCCCTGATTTATAAGATGTGTTTCTGCAAATAAAGGTTTTACAGTAAGAAACTGAATAAAAGTACTAAATCTATTAAAAAGCTTCAGCACAGTGAACTAGAACAGCTGCAGAACACAGTGCAAAACAAGGCACTACGATCAATTCTACATTTATAAAAAAACCCCTTGATTTATAAGATGTGCTTCTGCAAATAAAGGTTTTACAGTAAGAAACTGAATAAAAGTACTAAATCTATTAAAAAGCTTCAGCACAGTGAACTAGAACAGCTGCAGAACACAGTGCACGACAAAAGCAAAGTCATTAATATCTTACATAAGGTAGAAATGTCTGTCTGTTAAAGGCTACCAAGTACAATATTTTTCATGCAAAAACCAGCCACATGTTAACCATGTACAACACTGCCACAAAAACAACCAAAACCCAGGGTCTACACTTCCAACATTTAAGCAGCTCACACACCTGTTGATATGAGCAGCAGTTCTTTTTTCCACCTTACTTTAAAAGTAAATCTAGCTGAAAACAGAAGTAGATTTAACTGAATTGATAATTTTTTTTTGTTTATGCATGTGACACAACTGAGCTGCTCATGTGGGTTAGCAAATACCTACACTGAACATTCCTGGGACACTTTTGGCATGAAGAATAAACCAACCACCTTAGTGGCTGTTGCAAAGACTGCAAGGCGTCTGTGCAAAGCACTGAAGCCATATCTGATTTTGTGCTTTCAGCATCTCAAACGTGACAGTGAGCAACCTAAAAGGGTACAAAAAGACCAACAAGTTCCTGCAAACGAGCAAGTGAACGGTTCTTTAGGACAACCTGCGTCACAGCACTGTTTACTTCTCTTTCTGAACAGCACCCAGATCTTCAGTCAGGGTAAGAAAGGCCTTGTGGGCTTTTTCACATGACTCCTCTACCAAACCACAAAACAAAAAACCCCCAGCCAAAACAAATTGTATAAGCAGCCAAATTTAGACAGACAGTCAGTAGAAACGCTGAAATAAAGCTACAGCCATCATCTTTGCAAGATAAAGACATCCCTTTACCACCAAACCCAAAGAGAAAACTGCAGCAATACTGCAGATCTGGAGCTGTTTAGAGTTATTTGCCATTTCAGCTGACCAATGAAACAGTTCAGGCGGGTATGTGGTTGAGACTAGTAAATAATAGCAGTTCTCACTGTCTGATAAACCACACGTCTGATAGACCACAGCCACTACTCAAATGTTCAGAATTAAGGAAATGAGGTTTTGAGCAACAGTTACAAAAGTACCCCAAAAGTTTTTCACCTTTTTCACACTGGTCTCCCAGAACAAGACATATGGTAAGACTCTTCCTGAGTTATGGGCATAATTTGGCAGTGTTACATCCAAGTACCAGGATGACTCAAACGGACTTTTTCTTCTTAACCATCTCCTACTTGAAAAGAGAAAGAGCTGAAAACTTTAAGCCACATTTGAGTTTCCCAATGAAGTTTTTGATGGATTAGACACATCTAAAATTGCTAAGAGAGATTTTTAACATTAACATAAAGCAGGATAGAAACAATGCCTCTTCTACCCTTGGTGTGAACCAACAGCAGTTTCATGCCAGTGCAGGTGAGAATGCATAAGTCAAACAGCCCCAGGAAAAAAAGAAAACTGGTTGCTAAACCCAGTCTGAAAGCAGTTACATGGTCTGACCTAAAACTGTGCACAAAACCAGAGCCAGCCAATACCCAACACAGCTCTTTAGTAACAAAGGCTGGTTAGGTGGTTAACTCCTCCTGTCCTTTGTGAGGATGCAGGACAAGGATTTTGTCTTCCTAAACCATCTATAATGGTAAGTTAGGCTTAGAAACAGCATTTACGAAAGCAGCCAAATTCACAGAACTGAACACTGAAGCTTTTATTTAACTGCAGACCAAGAACAAGCAGCAACTCTCCATACCTCAAATTAGGTCTGACAAGACCACTCTTCTTTCAAGAAAGGTGGCTGAGTTTCACTGACCACTCATTCAGAGACTGCCAACATGGATGACTGTTGAGAATTTGTGATACTACAGCCTCTTTTTAAGAACTAAACAGACCCACAAGACATCTGAGATAAGCTCCTAAAGAACTGCATCTGACAATATGCAGTAGAGTCAAATCAATGACCAGAAGTTTTATGTGCCACTACAATTTCCAAGTATTTTAAAAATTAAGAAAAAACTTTTCAGATTTAATAACATTCTTTGCACTGGTGTGATGTTCAGAACATAAAGAGAACAAATACATTTGAAAAAAATAATTCAGTAGCTGAGATGCTGGTATATATAGCAATGTTTGTGCAATGATAAGTAACATAGTCACAATTTGAACTTCCACACTTGGGTACAATACAACAAACTAAAGAGAGAGACAACTATCAAAATTAATTAATTTTTACCTTTGCCTTAAAAGAAGATTTTGCCGTGGCATTCTTCTTGTGTAGCGTTTACTCCGATAGGAGCCCTTCCACATATTGACAAACTATCTTATCTGAGACTATGGCAAAGACAGTCAATACTGCTTCAAGAATTAATCAGAAACAAACGAATTTATTACAACTAAATGCTGTTGCAGTTAACAATGTTAATGTTTTAACTTGGTCTGCAAAGTTAATTTTACAGAAGAACTCACTATTTTCAATAATCACCTTTGTTACAGACAGCAGAAGAAAAGTTTATGGAACAGTGCTGAAGTATGAGTTTCAGTTATAACCTCACTTTAATTTCACCTGTGTGTTTATTATTCAGATGCCATGAAGGAAGATTTTAACGATAAAACTGAGCACTCTAAGCTTATAAAAACAATTATCACTTTTATTTGGCACAAGCTGCAGTGTCAGAACGTTTTTCAGTGGAACTGAGGGCAGTCCACACCAACGGGATCGTATCTCAGAGAGGTGAGACCCATGCAGAGACATGAAAAGTTGTGAACTTTCTTTTTACTCTCACATCAGCTGCAGAATTTACTCTGCTCTCCCCTCATTTTTGCTTTTCTGTTTGCCTGCTGTAGCTACCAATCTTCCACCATGAACAACCATAAATACATAATTGGCTAAATAATGTAATCTATATTCTTTTAAGTAATATAGATGATTTTAAATAATGTAACTAATTTTGCAATTCCACCACTATATATAGGACAAGTGAAGGCTTTGCTAGGAAACAGAATTTATCTTAAATAACATTTTTTTTAACCCCAAGGTGACTGAAGTCAACTTTTATTCAAATTTCAGTATTACTTATAGTACAAGAATATATGAACATGGAATTTGTAGTCTAAATGACTGGGACTGTGTATGTACACACTGCCAAATCACTACCCACAAGAAAATGAACTGCACATTTGCTTGTTCATTAGCTTGGATTCAGTCAGGAAAAACACAGCTTTTGCAATGAGGAGATTGAATCCAACATAATGAAATCAAGCTTCAAGCAATCTAGCATTTGGAAAGAAAGTGCATTAAGATCAGTGTACAGCTGGACTATCACAGTCTGATATCCATAAACTACTAAAGACACAGTTTAATAATGTTAATGCTCTACCCTGAGCAACATAAACAGAGTAATACTGACCCTAAAAAGGTTTTGCTTTGGTCTTAACGAGCTGGGCTATCACAGATAAAATTGTAGCAACAGGACTGCAAAAAGGCATATAATTCAAGTCACATTTGGACAGATCCTGTTGAGATAAAAGTCCTGCTGAACACAAAAAATAAACCAGTGCAAGGACATCAGTCAGGTGCATTGTAAACCTGGGTGAATTTGAATTGTTTCTTTCTTCAGACTTTTTCACAGACAAACTGAGAAGTAAACCCCAAGAACTAGTGTTTCTTTCACTGATATTTTCTTCCTTATTTTTTAAAAAAATGTAAAACTGGAGGAATCTGAATTGGTATTTTTAAGAAGCAAACTACAAGACCCAGTGTTTCACTGGTCTTTTCTTTATTACTTTTCATGCATCACAGAACTTCATAAATACAGCTTTGCAGGTCTTTTTACAGACATGGGAAGTCTACACACCACCAAATACTTCAGTGAAACTTCAGAGCAGCAGAAAAGTAAAGATTTAAAAAAACAGTCAGTGCTCTCTCTATTTTGCCCTTTTTAACTGTTGCTGTAAGTGAATGGTAAATCAAACATCCCTATGATCAAGTGGTTTGACTTTCATTAAGCTATTGTGAAAAACAGATACTTAGGTCAACAGTGATTTCCTCACAGTCATCTGTGAAATGTTATGTGAAAGAAAATCTAGTCCATACAAGGACTTGTCTTTCTTATTACCAGCTCTCTTTTCTCTAAAATCCCAACTTTTTTTCTCCAAGGGTGTGATCTGTGTTTTATGAGTTAACCCACCAGGAACAGATTCATTCTTCTCCAGTAATCATTCTTTGGAAATTATTTTCAAAATCCCTTAGCCCTAAGTAATCACCATTTTCTCTCCATACCTCAAAATAACAACTACAGCAGTAGCTTGGCATTTTAGCATTTAAGTATTTCCTGTCCCCAGCCTTGAAAAAAACTGAATTATGAGACACTTTTGAGAGATCTTTGTCAGCAAACAAAATGCAAGATTGGTCTACAAAATGCAATACTCAGTCTACTTCCACATGTACACAAGAGTGGAAGTCTTGCAATCCTTGCAACATACTTTGCATCCTTCATCTCCATTAATGTAATTTCCTTATTATTAATTACACTCCTTGTATTGCATCATAATAAAACCTTCCTTGGTATACATCATAGCTGGATGGAGTGATGCTATTTTCAGAAATCTATTTTTTTCATTCATGTAATAACTCAGTTCCCCAGCTCCACCAAACTTGGCCCTATCCAGTTAACTCCTTTGTCAATCACTATTTAAAATTAGCTAATTACTTAACAGCTTTAGATACTGTGTTTAAATGGAC
Organism: Onychostruthus taczanowskii; assembly: GCF_017590055.1. Classification (NCBI taxonomy): domain Eukaryota; kingdom Metazoa; phylum Chordata; class Aves; order Passeriformes; family Passeridae; genus Onychostruthus; species Onychostruthus taczanowskii. The sequence continues at coordinate 11,874,688 of NW_024496526.1, forward strand.
ACAAATTATTTTAGCTGCATACAAACGACTTTTTTTTTAGACTGAGCCTAACAAAGATCTAATGCATTTAGTTTGGTAAATCTTTCTCAAAATAACAGTGTCCCTATTTTTGATGTTCAGTGACTTCCATCTTCCTTAAAAAACTGGGGCACTGAGGAAACCAGAAATAGATGATACATTTAGCTGTGGATGGACTTCCTCCCACACTTGTAGGAACAGACCATCACAGCATCTCCATTAGAAAATTTTTCCCTGCTGCCCATGATATGGTTTTCCTAGAAGGAACAGCTGTGGGAACAATGGTTTCAGATAACACATCATATTTGCAATCCTCCTTAGGACATGCCTACTTATGCACTGCATTTGAAACACTAAAGGCTCTTAGAAGCCCCACTTGTACTCCAGCTCCAATCTATGGAACCAAATCACTGAAAACCAATTACTACTTTCTGGGGTTCTTCATATTCCTACTCTTGTGATTCCACTACATACAGTGCTTAGGATGCACATATCTACATAAATGCATGTGTTCTCACTGAAATTTCCTCTTTCTTCATTAAATATATTTTCCACTTATTCAGCACTCTCTTTAAAAAACAGATTAAAATACCATATTTAGAATCTGCTTTTGTTCCGAAACACATCATGAAAGGTGCAACAGAAAAGACACACAGAAATGTGACACAGCCTGAGACAGAATATTTTCCTATGCAGAGGAGGAAAGCAAGACAGACACCCAAGCCTAATCACGAGCAAGCTGTGGCCAGATCACATCCAGCCACAGGTGTATGCAGAGGATGGGACACAGACACTGCAGTGCTGAGATCTGGCATTCCATCATGCCACCAGTTCTGTGAAAAGCTAACCTGCATTGCTGTTCAGCATGAAACAGGTGCTTAGCACCACACTGCAGCAGCTGCTGGAGCTAAGGAGATAAACATCTTCTTAACACAGAGTTGAGGTTCAGAGCTCCAAACAAGGTGCCAGACATTGCTGAAAAAAAGGTGTCCCAACAGTGGTTGGGACACAGAAGAGGTTACAGCAACATCCACTTAGGTCAGCAGTTGCACCTTCCAGGCAGAATACTGACAACTAATGCCCTACTGCTGTACTGACAAAGATATTTCAGAAGTATTGGGATGGTCATGCTGAACTACTGCATGTGTATAGGGGCAGAACTTTACTCCAGCCCTCTCCATTCAATCTCCATCTTTTATTCTGGCATGAGTCTTCCATCTTTTTCCATTACTATTTACCTTCATCAGCTTTGCTCTGCAGACGCCCTCAACTGCACTACAGCCAAGGATACCTCCAAGCCATTTTCACCCAGCATTCTTAAATGCCATTCCTTTTGTATAATTTCTCTATTCTCTTTGGGCCTCATGGCTCCTTTCAGTTTATTATACAGGTGTTTCTTCAATATAATGGATTTTCTTAGGTTTCTCTGGAGTGCTGTTGGTTATTTTTATTCATCACCAGATGTTCAAGTAAAGCCTGCAGTTCAAGCATCCCAGATTTCTCCCCTTCAATTCAGTACAGTCTTAGCACTATCATAAGCTGATGATCCTTCAAATTATTTTCACTTTCAATCATTAGTATAGAATTCTTTTCATTAAAGGCTTAATGTAAGACATTAAGAGACCAATATGATGAGATACTGAGTACCCTGAAAAGTGAGCACAGACTGAAGTTACTCAGTGAAGTGAAAGGCAATTAAGTTTGGTACAAGTAAAACAATTGACACAAGTAGTTTTAGTTGCTGAAATAAGGAGATCAGATGTTGAAAAGCTCTAAGTCTCTCAGCGCCCGAACTTTTCCAAATCTTCCAATAAATTACTTTTTTGTTTCATTTCTCAGGTGCAAAGACTGATTTACTGAGAAACTGCCATTATCAAGAACTCTGAAGGCAATACTAGGTATCAAAAAAAAAAAAGAGCTAAGCATAGTCTTCATTCAGTGTTGATTAAAATTTTATTGTGGAGAGCCTAAAATGGCTAAAAAGCCTAGGAAAAGGCCAAGATGCCTCAAGTCAGTAATGCTTAGTTAGTTACACACTTAAGTGCTAGCTGCTGTTTCATAAAAAAAGAATCAAAGTTCTGTAAGTAATTTAGTAAAGAGTATCTTGCTGCCGATTACAAATGGTAAATATTTCGGAGGTCTATGAATTCACAGAAGGTTGGGTCTTTATGACCTGGATAAAGAAAGCTGTTTCAGGAAAAAAAAGGAAAATACTTGAATGCTGTGGAAACAACAAAGAGAATGAGATTGGTATTGTGGCCTGGTAAAATTTCTCTGGCAAGGCATGCATTGCAGCACCTCAACAGCCTGTTAAAACTCAGAACTTCCATCTTATACTTCAAAATCAAGCTCTTTACAGGTTTTGGAAAACAAAAACTGCATCTAAGAAAAAGTGTTGTTTCTAAATTGTGCTTATTCAGTCACCTTTGACTTTTGCAGCTAAACAGCCCAGATGTACACAGCCATATGTCAAATCATCAATGTTTTCCTTTGAACTACCAATCTTTAATTAATGTCAGTGAAGGCGAACATTTAGGATTCAAGAATCCTGTGCTTTTATGATACCACACAAAACCACAAAAACACAATGTTCTTTTTTCTTCTGGCTAACAATACAATTCTATCAAATCCATTACTTTTATTGCTTTGTGGATTAACAAACACGTGCATACAAGCCTGAAGCACTGTGTGTTCCTTACCCTTAGATCAATGATTCTGTTGTCCAGTCTTGTATCTTGGTTTACAGTAGCTCTTCCATCCTAAACAGTTGCACAAAAGCACATAGTGAATACACACACATCCAAAAAATAAACAAAACCAAAACTTAAAAAAACCAAAATCAACGGAGAAAAACACGCTCTGGCCAAAAGCAAAGGGTTATTTCTACATTACGCTGAACATCTAGATCATTCTAGAAAGAACATAGAGCCAACTGGCAGCATAGAAGAGTTCAAGGTGTAACTTCTCCCAGAGGTCACAGGCAGAAGCCAACTATGAGGATGCATCAGACACACATACACTATTGGAAACTCTCTGGTTTTGACCTTCGACTGCAGTTCAGCAGACATCAAAGCTATAGAGATGTTGAACACAGTTCTGGATAGCATAAAGGAAGTAAAATGCAAACCTAACAAAGCCCCAGAATCACCACATTAAGGAAGTTGCCTGGCTTTTGTGCTTTTGTTCAGCTACAAAGACAATAAAAAGCATTTGAGGATGCAAAGTTTTCACCTCCTCTCCTTCCACTTCTGGTCGAACAGCATCATCCAGCTGTAAGGGCAGCCGGGGTTCAGCTGAACTGATCACATAGATCTGAAATTGAGAGAACAGAAATAGCATGAGGCTCTGCTCAAAAGGAGGTGTGATTTACAAAAGGATATTTCTAGCAGAGACTTGAAACAGTGTTTGCATAGGCTACTGGCTCTAAGGCTGTGATTTTATTCCAGTACTTGAGATACATTGTGCATTCTCATGACAATACTGAAGTGCTTAGTTCTTGCTTTCCCTTTGAAAGATTTGATGTATCTTTTTTTTTCTTCTGGGAAGCACCAGACTGAGCAAGTTCATACAGCCTGAGGGACAAGCCTTTTGGCATGAATGCCAGCTCTGAATACACCAGATTTCACTGAGTTTTAGTTTCTGATTCCAGCAAGATCATCCTGTTCTTCTCCTTGTTAATGTATCATTTACTTATCAGAATTCAGCTGAAAGAGCTATTTCAGATTCAAAAATTTATGAGATAACTAAAATACAATCAGAGAATGAAAACCACCTTGCTGTGCCTTATGGTCTAGTATTGCTCCTAGAGGAGCAGTGAATTTGATGTTCTTTCAGAAAAATCAAGCATAGGATAATCTGCACATATATTAAAACATGTTCTTCAAAATCTGCAGATTTTTCCCAGTGCTGTTAGCTAAGATTTACCTCACTGCTATAATAGCCATTGTGCTCTAGTCCTGAGGCGACTGGGTTTCAGCTGCATTGTAGGCATACAGTTTAGTTTAAAACCTTTAGAAGAAAAGGATATTACATAAAGGTTTAAATATGCTTTCTATTTAAACAAATTATAAAGTTACACTTCCTCCAGCCCTACAGCACAAGCTCCAGGAACTTTAGATTTCAAAAGTTTCCATACTGTTAAGCCACTGAGAGTTTATTTCTGTGAGAATTATGTATTGCAGTCCATTGTACTGAGGGGAAGATTGTAACTCCGATAAAGAAGAAACTCCTAACTTGTACTTAAAAAGAAGCAGACTTTTTATTCCAGAATCTACTGCAGTTAAGAATCAAAAACTAGAATTACAAGCTTTTCTAGCCAAATTGTTCTAGAGAGACACTTTATTTTACTTAATACTATAATTCAAATGGCAGAGAAAAACAGGGAAATATAAACTCTAAGTACCTTAAAACCAGAAGTGTTTCATTTTTACATATAAAACACTGAAATTTGTAGTTTGAAGCAGTTTATTTCTCTGACATGGGATTCCTTACTGACAAAGTTCATGTATGTAGGCAGACAGTCTCAACAGATAATCTACCAAACAATTAACCAGTGCTCCATTTGCTCAAAAATGTACCCTTTGAACGTGAAGCTCAACGTCTTGCTGAGTACACCCTCCGACTTTCTGATACGCCTTCCTCACAACGCCTTCGATGTCCACAATGCTCTCTTTGGTGATGCTGGCAAGAAAGAGAGGACAGAAGGCTCAGTAAGTTCCACTGCACACTGCAGCAGCCTCAGCGCTGAGCACCATTCGTGCACTGCATGGACTGCTGAACAACAGAACAGAGTCAAGGATCTGAAGTTACTTTTACATCTAATAACTGATTAATAAAGGAGTTTGCTGAAATATCCCCAGCCCCAATGAATTCAAACTGGGATGGAAGACTTGAGAGGAAAGAATTATGACTGAGTTCACGGCTCGCCCATTCTCTGTGTGCTGTTTATACATAAACTGACAAGTGGCAGAGCTCTTTTTCTAGGCCACAGACACTCTCCCATGTGTCAGCTGATGCAATTATCTGCAAGATGTGTCTTCACCAGCAGAACAACAAACTGAAGGGAAGTCCTAGGACTGAAGGGGAAAATCGAAACTAGTTCAGCTTGTTTAAACTACATGACTTGTTACTGAAAGATGCAAGATGCTCCAAAGTCATTTCTCTGTGACAGGGGACATCCTAACTGCTCCCCACTAACAGTCACTAAGAGTACATTTGAACACCACACACCATCCTGAAAGTCTTCCAAACATAGGATATAAAAAATGTGTGCTATAAGCAAACAATAACAGAAGCCTCAGGAGTCAGAAGTGAAAAAAGAATTTGTACGAGCAGTTTTTATTTACACATTTAAGGTACTGGAGTTTAAACCAGCACTTTTCTACACATCATCTCACCCCCACTGGAAATATATTTTCACTCTGTCTCTCTGTTAGCTCACAAGAGGCCAAATACCTACAAATATTACTTTCCTTTTTAGGAAAACTAATGTTACAATCAATCTTTCACTTGTGAGTCCTTCTTGAAAAGCTGCAAGGTACTTTATGTACATCACTTGACCACCTAAGCCCTTAGACAGCAGGAAAGCATCAGACCCCACATTTTAACTGCAAACAGTAAGATGTGAGTGAGGATGTCATCAGACAAGCTGGCCACTGCTAAAAGCAAAGAGCCATTAACAACCCTCCACTTTGCAAGGCTGGCACTTTTACTTTGAATAAAAATCTTGAAAAATCTGACGATATTAAAGTAACAATGGAAAATTCAAGAACTTTGCAAGGCTGGCACTTCTTTTACTTTAGATAAAAATCTTGAAAAATCTGACGATATTAAAGTAACAATGGAAAATTCAAGCATCAAATTCTCAAAACCTACCAGTGGCACTATAAGTAAATTCCAATTGACTAAAAAATAAAAAGCCAAAATTTGAGTATTTTAGCTGGTTACACTTTTTCTTATGGTAATACTTTCAGGTGATAGAACTTATTAGCTGCTCTAAAGTTAATACAGACAAGGGTGCTTCATATGCTTGACTTGCTTAACCATTAGGTAATTCCATGTACTGCATTAAATTAATGAACAGTGTGTTCTTCTGGCACATTTACACTTTAGAAGAGCTACAGCTGCTCAAATCACGACTAAATTTGTACAAAGCAGAGGCTAAGAGCAGGCTTTAAATAAGAATCCATTTAGTTATGGGTGAGCCTCCATTTCCATTAGTTTAGCAGAGGCAACAAATATGAGAAAGGATAATTGAAATGACACTAAGTGCTTCCAAGTACCTTCTATGACAAATGATTCTGTTTGAAACTCCTCACAGACTGTGGAAATGATACAGTCTTGCTTTGGATGCAAGAGAGCGTGATCATCTCTGACAATATATGATGCTAAACCAGTATTAAGTGCAACCATAAATTCCCTTTGCTTTTCAAATGCGTGAATTAAATTTTCACTCTTATGTGAACTTTTTTTCCTGCTTCCTTTTCCATGTCAACATTTTGGCAAATGTCCAGAAAACACTAAGAATGACATGAATAGCACTGTCTTCACTGAAAATAGCAGTTTCTAATCTGCTGAATAAAAGCCTTCTTAGTAATAACAGCAAATAATGTTTTAAACGTATTGAAGGAAATTCTCCATGCCGTGGGAAAACAATAGTTAAATATAAATGTGCTGTAAGGACTCATAATTAGATTGGTGATCCCATGGATGAGAAGTGTTAGTGAAGTCTGTACAGAACTCTGATCAGAACATGCAAGGAATTCAAGACATGCAAAATGGTATCAGGTTAAAAATACAGGAAGAAACTGACTTTTACATCACTGTAACTGCAATGCTGCTTTACAAACTTGCATAACTTTAAAACTTTGCACATACGATAAATTGAGCTTTCTCTCCACTTCTACACTGGACTTGCAATTACAACAGGTTTCTTGATCTGGAACATATTTAAAACTGTGGCCTGCCTTAGTCATTACACTTGCCACAATTTTAAGATGTATTTCAACTGAGTTTCTAACTGTGTAGGTCCCTGTAACCAAATATTCAAGTAATTGCCTGGGCACACAAAAGCACTAGGAAGGGTCCTATTACATGTGACCATCTTTGTATTTATAAACATCCATCATCTCCTCTAAACTTTCATTTGATAATTAAAAAACATGCTTTTCCTCATTTAAACTCCACATTTAATCCAGCATGAAAATAAAAGCTTGTGTTTTGAGTTCTGTTTGAACCATGCTCAGCAAGACCTAGAGCTGGAAGTGTCTGAAGTCCATAATACTGTATCAAACATAAACTACAGAAACCTGCTTTGATCCCAACAGGTAATTCCAAGGATGTGACTGAAATAGCATTTTCAGTTCAAGTTACAACAAGGAACAAGATGTTTTAATAAAATGCCAGTAACTACAGCAAAGAATTCTCTACAGCAGCAGGAATAAGTCATCTAGGTGATGTTTGATAAAATTCCCCTGGGTAACAAAAAACCCCCTAATACCAAAAAAAGTGAACAAGTAGCAGAAAAACATGCAAAAGCATCACCATTTCCATTAAGGACAACAACATTTATACCTCTAATTAATATTACCAGGGAAACTAAAGTAGGATGCATAAGGCATGAAGAAAAGACAGATGACATCTTTACATCATTTTAATTTAATATTTAAGTATACAGACTCATGAAATCTAACAATAAAAAATTTCTCTTTATAGGAAATTATTTTGTATTTTGCAATGTTAAAAAAAAAATCAAGATTATAATTTCTAAAGTGTCCACTAGATGCCTTATGTCCCTTTTAATTAGCTGCATGTCTATTAGCCAAGACTTTCTCTTTTAACCACAGGATTGCATTCTTGCAGTCTTTATAACAACATCTTTCATCAACAGCTTCATGTTGCAAGCTGAACCCTCTGCTGGCCTCCCAAAGTGAATGACAATCAACATTTTCTTGGTCAAAAGCCCAAAGAATAGGAAGAAATTTGGTTATTTACAGATTTTAAATAGAAAATGTTTACTTCTTCTATACTACCTACACTTATTCTGGCATTTTGTTGTTTTTTCTTCAACACCTTTCTGTAAGAAGACTGCATGATTTATATTAATACATTTTAAAATTCAAAATATTAAATAATTGTCTTAATACGTAAAAATCAATGATCCTTTACCTGAATACCAGTGAAAGTGAAGGTACTGATTTATTTTCATAAAAGGAGTGCATTTTTAAGTAGTAAAGAGTATAAACATTTTGTACTCAGCAAGAGCAACTGTAATCCTGTCTGCACAAATACAGCAAGTACACATGACACTCCCTGAAAGAAAATTATCTGACCTTTTATACAAAAAGGCCAGGTGAACACCTGTTCTCATTATGTTCATTCTAAAAATGTAATGATTGGTTTCTTATTACCAACACTCTAACACTTGGTTGAACCTGGATATCTTCTGGAGAAAAAAGAAGCCAATCTGCTCTTAAAGATTTTAAGTAACAAAATTCATAATGAATTTTTAATATATTTCACTAAAAACCTACACTTTATTTCCTTTCTAAATTCCCCTAATTTCATCCTCTCTTCATTGCATCCTGTCATACCTTTGTATCTGCAATGTAAAGAACCCCCTCTGGCAGAAAACCTTGCATAGCACCACCAGACTGGGGTTTAAATCACTCACTAATTTCTCCAGGATAGAACAGTTTTCTTTAGTCTCACAGAAGGCAGATTTGCCTGACCATGTATCATTTCTTCTTGCAACTTCACCATCAACCTTTTTCAATCTAACATGTATTCAGATACAAAGACAACAGAAATGGACAAAACATTGCAGAATTGCCTAAAACCAGGCACATATTACATTAATGCTATTTTCTAGAAGTCAAAAACTGCATGGGCCCCTGTTAAGTCAAGTTATCTACCACAATCTCACATTTCTCTCTGTGCTTTTCTATTTATTAATCCTGAACACCCACAAAATCTGACCAAACAATCACAAATGTACAAATTCACAATGAAGAGCACTGAAGTGATTATTCTAAATGAACTCTGGTTACTACACACTCCTGAGTCCCTATTTACCAGTCCAATTTTTGTGTCACCAGCAAATTTAGCTGCAATTTGACATTTTCCTCCAGTCTTCTGATATAAAAATTATACATAAATGGATAAAGAAAACATTCTGCAATATGCAGCAGTCTTCCTGGTATTATCAATTTATCTAGCTAAAGAACTTACATATATTTTTCTACATTGTGAATTATTTTCATACAAGTTAATAATTTCCCCCCCCCTTCATTTTAATCTCTTTCCTGCCTTTTTACTCTCTAGTCTACTACAAAGAGCCATCAAGTTACTTCTTGTAGAAGGGCAAATTTTTTGAGCAGCTAAATTAGAATCTGTTAACCACCTCTCCCAACTGCTCTATCAGCTCACGTGGCTCTGGCAGAGGGGTGGCAGGAAAGGCTCAATGCTGAGATAGAAAAGGAGAAAGAAAACCAAAACCAGCCACACCCCATGCTTGGTGGAAAAAAGCAGGTTGATGAATTACTAAGATAAATTACTAACTGGCACCTCTGCTGTCTAAAACAGACAATTAACTGTTTCTCTTGTGCAGCATCCCTTACAGGACCAGGCTAAATTGTTTTTTTCTGATAAAAGACAGAAGAACAATTCCACAGCTGCCAATCCAGAATCTCAACTGGCTCTGTGCTATGTTTGTTTTCGAAGTTCAACTTGATACTTTTCATGGTCAAACTCACTGAAATTTCTTTGTAAACCTGAGCTGAACCACTATAAAGTATCTTTCACTAAAAACTCACATTCTAATGATAATTGTGGTAATTACTGTATGAATGCTGCTGACCACAGAACATTATGAAAGTTCTTGGTTTCCATGTGCCAATATCTGAAAGAGGAACTGGTTTGTTTATAATTTATGAATTTTTTTCAAAAAAAGATCATTATTTAATCAACTAAAATTAAAAATTCAATATCCAGAATTTTGCAAACTATTTTAAACAAAGTTGTGGACACAGTATGAAAGTATGTAAAAATAGCACATGGGAAATATAGTTTATATACTATAAATATACAGTGAAAATATTAAAAAATGTAATTGACATTTAAGATATTTGAGTTAAATGTTTTCTTTAAAAAATGTGTATTTCCTCATTTAACATGTAGGAAATGAGATGACAAAAAAAGACACTGAGAAAGGCAGGGAAACAGGATAGTTATTTTTAGACATCTAAGCCCAGCCTCATCTGCTAGAAATAATGGGATCACTCCAGAGCAGGTGAAAGGAGGCAGGGAAGTGACTGAGGACAGGCACGTACTGGGGCTGCTTCAGGTGCTGCTGACACAGTGACCCCACGTGCACTCACCAGCAGGGAACAGCAGCAGCCTCTGAAGGACAAGAGGCAGCTGCAGTGCCAACAGCAGGCAGAATTGTAGGAGATGAAACACTGGAAAAAGTGAGAGCATGGCAGGATATTAATAAAATAGGTTTGCTAATAGGTGGGAAGGAATCCTGAAAAGATGACTGCACTAATGGTGTTAAAAAAACCTAAAGCAAACCCCCAGAAGAAAATCCAGAAGGCTGTACCAGAGTTACACCACTCAGAGAACATGACGATGAGCATGTAATCATTCAGAAGCACAAATAATAAGGGAAACATTAATGCTACAAAGTAAGTGAGGCTGAAGTACCAGGATTTGGCTAGCAAATGTTATCCCAAAAAAGGAGCAGAAGGTGAAGTCAAAACACAGTACAAACATCATCAGTCTGGCTACTCTGAGAATTCAAGTCTGTCTCATCAAGAGGGAAGATGACAGGGAGTTGGGAAGAACCTAAGGATGAGGTTCTGCCTGATTTAACAGATCACTGCTGCCAGAAGAGAAAGGAGCTTTACCCTCTACTGTTTCCAAATACCCTCTTCCACTGCTTACCATTCCTTGTTAGCTGTTGACCTCCATCACCTAATTTAAATCACTAATCTGGCAGAAAACTAACTGAGTAAAAAACATCAGTGAATCACAAAAAACCACCACAGAAGGTTTGTAAGTGGCCATCAGCATATGGAAAAATCGTGTGAAGACCAGTTTCCTCTCATGAGCTCCTAACCACAAAGATCTACTAACCATGAAGTGTAAGAAATTCAGCTGTGAAGGGAAGAACCATGAAGAAAACTGAAAAAGAGAGATATTGGAGAGAACTGGAGAAGAGAAGAGTGTGCACCACAACTCTTAAAGAGTTGTTCCACTGCTCTGTAGCACAAGTTTCTCGAGGGAGTACAGGCAGATTGTTGGGAGTTTTGAGGGAGATGAATTAGGGAACAAGTACATTATACACTTAATTCTTTTCAGAGATTCCAAGCGCTGGAGAGAACAAATCATTTCATGAAGAAACAGAACACTTCACTTTGGCTCCTAAACACCTGCGAACAGCATGTTTCACACTGGCACTGCCAGCACTGAGCACCGCCAAACAACAAACACTGCTGGTTCTGTTTTCCTGCTGCCTTGAACCCCATCAGCAGAAGCATTATCCCAACCTTCTTAACTTGGCTTCTGGAAGTCTCCACTATAATGAATCTTTCCCCTCCCTGACATATTGAAGGTTGAAGGCTGTAGCACTTTTGCAGCTAATTAGTGGGGGCTCCCTTCCCAGGCATGAGAGTAGTGCCAAGAACTACACAGAAGCAACTCAAGTGCCACATGCTAAACATATTCTGCAGAATTAATCCACATTTCTATTTGTGAACAAGTAGACAGACATGATTAAAGCTCTACTACAAAACACATTTGTCACACAAGCATATTTATTATAGAACAACCTGAAAGCAAAATCTTGAGGCAAACAGAAGGGAAAGGTAGTAATTTTGTATCTTTAGGAACAAAACAAACCAAATAACTGAATTCAAATTGCTGCAACAAACATTTTTTCAACTGGCAAGTCTAACTATTATACCACCAAATTTTTTTAAATCAAAATTTTAGTGCCAAAAATAAGGTGTAGATAAGATGAACCCAGTGCACAGAAGCTACTTTTAATTTCTTCAACTCAGTAAGGCACTTGCAAGATGAGACTTCTTCACATCAGTTCTAAGTGTAAAATGTATTACTACACTGCGTGTCTGGTAGAAGAAAAACGCTGAACATGTGCAGACACACAGCAGCACCACACACCAAACGAAGTGTCCCACTAAGCTCAGCTTGCCAGACTTTTTGTTAGCCAGCTTGGAAGAAAATGTAGGTTGTCTATGGCAAGAGAATGCTGCTTCAGCAGTTCAGAATGAATTTCAAGCCTGTTCTCTATTTTATCTTTTGTCAGTATAATGTATTCAAAGCAATAGAGAGCTGACAATTTAAATAACTACATTTTAAAACAAACGAAGCATTGATGTTAATGTGTGAAAATGGTCCCAACCCCTGGGAGTCCTGGTTCCCACCATTGTTTACTCTGACAACAGGATATAATTGCTTACTTACTTGGCAGCAAACTTTACCATCTGCTTGCTTGCATGCTGTCCCACAGCCACAAGAGCCTGGATATTAAACTGCTGCTGACGCAGGACTAAGAAACACTGCTTCCCTGAATACAAAGAGAAACAACACAGGTGTATTAAGGACAAGTTACTCGAGGTCTTTGTGAATGAGAAAAAACTCTTCACTACTTAAATATAAACTGAGCTTTTAAGACTGTGCGTCTCTCATTCATCACTGCCCCCCCTCCAAAAATATGCTTCAAACTCCTCAGCTGTGCATGTACACACACACACAAACATTGAGATAAATTAAATAATTGTGCCTTACATCTATAAACATTTGAATGGTCACTTTCTAAAAATAACAGTAAGCCTTCCAAGATAAAGAATATTGAGACAAAAGAAAAACAACAAATCCTAACTTTTAAAGTAACTTTTCCTTCAACTGCAAGAAATACATCATACTTTTCCTTGTTTCTTTGCTCACAACTACTTCAAGTCTAAACTGTTTTTAAAGAAGTTCTTTCTCATCTTCTCAAATCAAAGCTGTAGAGTTTACAAAGCTGCTCTGAGAGAACTGGGCTTGATTTTGCACCACAAGGACTAAACCAACAATGTTCATTCTATGATACACCACACATTCAGAATGAAGGGGAACAAAAGGAGTATTGATTCTTGTGAGTGACAAGAACCTAAAAGACCCAATTAAAAATTCCTGTAAGAGCAATTTATTCATGAACAGCTTAGGGAAAAAGAAGTTAATAGGAATTAATAATAATGTACAAAGAACATAGTGCATTTTGTTGACTTTTAAAATGAGTATTTCCAAATCAAGTCAACAAAGATCTTTCTCTTTAGCTGACAGTTACAATCATTTCATACTTCTCACATCTCTAATAATCATTTATTCCTTAACTTAGTTTTAAGGAAATATGGTGATTTTAAATGCTTCTTCCTAGAGAGAAATTAACAACAAATGTTTCACTGCTGTACCAGTATCTGAGGAAAGCAGCAATCACTTTAACCCCAAGTTCTGACTCAGTCATAAGATTTCTATTGAAATGGTGAGAATAGGAAGAAGCCAGAAGTTTTGTTATGGACAGCTACTTCCCTGTTGTTGCTGACTTAAACTCTAAATCAATAACCAACACATACCTAACATGAAAGATGACATGAAAAAAACAGTTGCAGTTTTCATTTGTAATTATGCAGATTACCATTTCTGACATACAGCTACAGATAATTTAAGAGTATCAAAAAATAAAAGCAGAACCCTTGAACACAATCTCATGGAAATAAAAGCAAACATACAAAACTAGTACAAAATATTATTAAATATGATTGTATTTATTGGAAATAACTAATCTTGTCCTATGACAAAAATGCAACAAGATTAATTACATATTTTCAGAAAACAGAGTACAACTATTTCTGTATTCCAGAGGCTGTAATACCCAATATGATACAGATGCATGTATTTCTTGCAGGCAAACATTAAATAACAGATTTAAATTAGAAAAATACAGGCAGTGTTTCAGATCCAGCAAGTCAACAAAGAAAGTACAATAAGATATGCTGAGTTTCTTTAGATAAGGGAGTCATATCTTACATCTCTGACATCTCAGTGTTTCTCACAGTGTGGTTGGATACAGTATTTCCTAGGAGATAATATTTGTCTCCATGATTTTAGTAACAAACAATTTAGCAAAATCTGATCAAAGATTCAGCACTGAAGTACCAGCTGTTCAAGAAAAAAATGCACAGTGGAATACAGCTACAATGTAACTCAACTATAAAGACAGGGAAATGATGAAACGACCTGCTACCACAGAATAGCTTGGGCTGGAAGGGAACTTTAGGAGCCATCCAGTCCAATCCCCTGCAACAAGCAGGGACATCTTCACCAAGACCAGCTTGCTCAGATCCTCGTCCAAAAGTCTGGTGGCTGTACTTAATCCCAAACACTGGAAGTCTGATGGATATCTGCATTATAAAAGGACTCAAATGTCTTTGCCATGAGTAACAGTAGCCGTTTCCATGAAGGAAGAGGATGTTTTGCAGAACGCAACCACTTCTAATCGCACAGAAGATAAGTGATCAAACGGACCTCACTCACAGGGCTGGTTAAAATATCCCAGCCACAAAGATTACAAGAGGGAAGAAAACTTTTCCTGAGAGAGATGAAGGCATTCAAAATCAAGTATCAAAAAGACCAGCCATAATCAAATCTAGCTCATGCTTAGAAGCCTTTCCAGATCAAGAGATGCGAAAAGGAAGCACGTGAGTAAGAAAAGATTTGGACAATGGGATCTTCTCCATGTGTTTCAAAATACTTATGTGGGGTTTAGGTAAAAAGTACAGCACCAAATTTACTCAGTTTCAACACCAAACTACTCTAAGTTGCTATTAAAAAAATCCATACAATGTCCCACAAAAATGCTTAAAAGACAAAAAGTTCAAAAAAAAATTTGGTTAAAAACATCTGACATGGTAAAATGCACAGAATGTTCAGGCACTGAACAATTAAGAGGATTCCATAAAAAATAAGCACATCAACCAACCAGTAATCCACCATCTGTGTTGGATGAAAGTACCAAATCACACAAGACCTTATAAAAGAAAAGGATATAAGGAAGTAACATGTATAGAGTAAAAAAATGCTGGTTATACAAATTAAATGATGGTTACATACATTTGCCAGCAAAGAGACCATTTTACATGGTTTATTAATTAAAATTTGGCCCAATATTTAAATTGCTCTTGGTGGAATTCTTATTTTCAGATGTTTCCTAGACCTTTGGATTAATAACCCAAAATCTATTTTCAGGTCTAACATTCTGCACAAGCCCCAGCTGCCTGGCCAAACCCAGACCAATTTCCCAAGGGCTTTTCAATGATAAACGTACTAGATTAGGCTGACTTTAAAATAAGGCCAGAAATAACATTTATTCAATCTATGATACAAATCACAGGGCCCTGTGCACTTTAATTTTAGTACAACCCACAGAAATTCCCAACACCCCATTCTTTACACATCCTTCAGTTAATTTCCATGACTTGCTATAGGAGACAGCTGGAATCTGCAGTTGTTCCCACTGATTTTTTTTGTTTATTGGTCAGGACCAGACAGGGTTAAAAAAAGGCTACACTGGTTATTTAGGAGTCAAATTCAAGTTTCTGAGAAAAACTAAGGATTGTTTTTGTGAATGATTTTCCTGTTTCCTGCAAGGCTTTCCTTTCCACAGTGGTAGGAATAGTGCCATGTTGTGTGTGGGAAAGGCTAATATTACTTTTCACTCTTAAACATTTGCTTTTCTTGTAAGATTCTTTCCCCAAAGCTTAAGTAAACAAGCACATGGCATTCCCTAGCAGCACTCCCTGAATGTCAGAATTGTTCTGTGCTGTCAGAACAAGAGGAAACAAGAGATACTATCAATAAATTCAGATCATTCATGGCCGTGATCAATTCCTTTTGCTTTCATTCTTCAGGTTGTGTTAAAGAGTTTTGAAAATAAGCACTGTTGTTCCATCAAAAACAAAACTGAAGGATTACAACAGCTTCTTTCAAGTTCATATTGCCTTGTTACAGAGATGTTTTAGTGTTTTTGACATCAATGTTATATATCATACAAGATCCCACATTATCACAGAGAGCAATCAGAAGCCACAGAACTTTACATTGCTTTTCATATGCTTTCTGCATAGGTACCTGCTTCTAATATCCTGAATTCTGTTAATAGCCTGAACTCTTCCTAATTGCAAAAAAAAAACCACCCATAAGGATACTCTCATTTATACAGCGATAGTAACAACAGTAACATTTAAAGCAGATGGAGTGTCTTCTGTCTGAACAACTTCATGATGTAATGACCAAGGCTTTCACAGCTTTTGGAGCTGACAATTTCTTTAATTAACTGAGAGATTTCCATTACAAAATTCCTGGGGAAATCACAGAGGACTCCTTAAGTTTAAAGATTCTAATACAAATTAAAATGTGCATCATATATATGTATTTTAATGCAGTTCCTTATTCTAACAGACTGCAGCACAGACACTCATTAAGAGGGACATGTTTTAAGGAAATGAATTCTCAAAAAGAGAAATGAATCTGGTATCTTTGATGATATTCTGTACTGGATTCTCGCCCCTAATTTGCATCATTCCCAGTTTTAAGACTACTGTTAAGTTTCATTTGTGAAGATAATTTCTTCATGCTTTTTTTTTTTTTTTTTCAATTCTTGGAAATACAAGTTATTTATATCTACAGAGCTGCCAAACATAACTGAAACCACACAACAGTTGTCAGCATCTGATGTCAACTGCAAAGGCCAAAAAGCCTATTGAAGTTTGCATATGGCAACCTGGTCTCCAGAGGGAACTTCTGGTTCCAGGGAAGAAATATGGCTGTCAGACAGCCAAGGGTAACAGCCCACACTGCTGAGAATCCACAAAAGGATTTCCCTTTTGTCTTGCTAAAGAAAGATGATGCTTCTTATTTGAAGCCCAAATCAATATAATTAGATACAGGTAATCAAAAGTAAATTTTGAAATTTTCACAGATTTTTGTTTTCTGTCAAAGAAAAGGTGTGGTGAAAATATACATGTGCAGCAAAAGAAATATGACCTGTCTGACAACAGATACATTTATAATACAAGTATGTTTTACTGTAGAAGCTTGGAAGTGTTTATCTATTTATCTATCTACAACTATTAACACCTTAAAGAGAATGATGACATTTTAAAATTACTACTATTTACAGTTGTCCATATATTATTTGGCAATACAGTAAAAAAAAAATTCACTTTAACTACAATATGTGATTTCCACACAGCTAAAACCAAAATCTTCTTTTCCCTTTTGGGAAAAAGAGAGGTGGAAAAAGAGAAAAGAATCAGTCAAAGTAACACTGAGGCAACCCTGAGTAACCAGGTGGCAAAGTTTTCTTGAATGCAAGCCATAAGCAACAGGTCATGAAACCAAAATAAACATTAAGGTTGTACTAATGAAACGAGGAAATAAAACCAAAAACCCTGGAGGCCTCTCACCTTTAGCTCTGCTGGTGTGAATTCTGCCACGAACCCAAACCTCTTGATCAGCCTTCTCCACTGTCAAGTCTTTTATGCGAACCAAAACTCGATCTGAATTACAGAAAAAACCACACATCTTATAACAGTTTTTCACTTCAAACTCCAAATGCACTTTCTATCATTGCTATTGATAAAATTGATAATAAATCCAAAACATTGTTTTTTGTATCAATGGCATAACTGACTTACTGAAAACACACAAAATCCCATTTCCTTCCTTAGTGACTCGAACTTGATGCAGTATTTTTAAATTGTTCATTTTTGTCTCATACAGCAGGGTCAAACTGCACTTTACCAGCAGCAAGACTCACTGTAGTTCACGGATGGCAGAACCCAGCATGACTAAACTGGCTTTGATAGGACTTCACTGCACTACCTGCACTGATTAGTCTGAACTTCTGCTGCCTAAGGGATGTGTGCCTGCTGCACGTGCAGGGTCAAAGCTGCCGTGTTGAACCCACAAAAGAAAGGCTCAGAGGGGACATGACTACTCTCTGTATCTATCTTACACAAGTAGGAGGAATAGAACTGTAAAATAACTATTATTTAAAATAAAGAACAGAAAGAAACCACAAATAAATGTATGCTATAAATTTAAAAATATTTATTTTGATTAAAAGAACAGCATTTTGGAGCAATGACAGTATTACTGTATTGAATGGATAACATCCATTTTAAGAAAGTCTCTTTGACAACCTGATCAAGCACTACCACCACTGTCAGAGCCAAGACTGATCAGAAGAATCCTTCAAATTCAACGTAGCTGCAAAGCTAGATAACAACAGAAATTGCATGGCTTGGAAAGCACAGATTTTGGGTAGCAAAGGGAAGAAAAAGTTATCATGGAAAATATTTTTAAATAAATCAGGACTTTAAAAATTTTATACAACCATTACATCCTAATAACACGCTAGGTGCATGTTGGTATTCCTTGCATGAGTCTTTCCTCACAAACTTATCCCTCGTTTCAAACACTGAATCTGCCAAGACACTTACACTGTAGTCTTTTCCTGACAGAACTTTTCTAACATTTTGGGAAAAAAAACCAACAACTTTTGCCTGCTCCAGATTACCATCTGCTGCTCTGGACTCCTTCCTTCTGTCTCTGAATACCAGTCACAGCTTGCCCTGCAAGCCTATTATTCTGCACTGGGGATTTTAGTGGATTGAAAACTTTTATTAGCTGATGTCAGGGCAATGCAGCTCTTTCTTCACAGATACATATCAAATCCAGAACAGCATGGAAGTGCACAGAGAAATGTGACAGGAAATTGAGTCAAATGTATTCATTAAGTGTGTATGTGTGTGGGTCTGCTGGGGAAGGGAGAAATGGGAATTAGGATGTAGGATCCTTTGCCAGCAATTTCTGATATACAAACTCTGTGTAGTACTATAGGAAACATTCAACCATCACAATCCACAACCTTCAGCATTTCTAGGAGTTGATATTCAGACAGTTAAAATTACCTCAGTCAACTTGAAACTGTATTGGTACAAAGTCAAAACATTTTCTAGGTGGAAGAATAAAGACAGAAGGAGGTGTTACAGCTTTCATAGATCCTCAGTATTTCATGAGCCATCTGCATCAAATAAATATTTTTTAAAGTATTTTGGACACCTAACAGTTCATGTTTCACCAAGGGTAAACAAGACATATTTAGCACTAAAATTGTTATATGGTATTAATTATTAGAAACTATTTCACGTTTCATAAAAAGGGTAATAAACAATATCCACAAGGTGACATCCAACAGCAGATCACAAAATCACAGGATAGATGAGGCTGGCAGGATCTCTGGAAGTCATCCCACCCAATGCCATGCACAAGTAGGGTAGCATAGAGCCAGCTGTCCGAGATCATGCTCTGATGGCTTTTTAGTACTCTCAAGAAGGGAAACTCTTCCTGGGAAACCTGTACCAATCCTTGGTCACCCTCACAGGAACAAAAAATAAATTCCTGATGTTCATGGTGCCCATTGCCTCTGCTCCTGTCACCGAGCTCCACTGCAATGAGCTGGATGTAGCAACTATGCCACTTTGCTTCCCTCCTCAGACACTTCACAAATCCAGTTCTTTTTTCCCTTAATGTATAGCCCAATCTGTTCTTTTTTCTCTCAGAAATCCAACCTCTTTTAAACATAGGAGGAGAGGATAAAAGTAAAAAAAAACTGTGTGAGATACATAAAACAACACTTTTTCACCTCCAGACCCCATTCCCTGCCTGTCACATCAACCTGTTTACCAAGATAATTTATCTTGCATCATGGAATTCAGAACACTATGATCAATATTTGTGCTGTCTCTGTGTAGTGTCAGCATCTTCAAAGTACTGGAAAAATTTGAAAAAGAGAAGGCAAGTTTGACATAAAAACCTGAAAATCAAAAGCAATATTAGATGAAAGCAGCTTCCAGGGAAGGGATGTGAGATAATGGGTCTGAAGGGAAAAAAAAGGAATGGCCAAAAATGGAGTTTTACTAGCAATCATAGCCTCAAGCTAGCAGGAAGGACTTAAAGACCTGACATGACAGGAGGCATGAATATCAGATAACATAAGTAGAGGAAAGACTCAAGTGGGCCAAGAAAGAAGGCACAGGTGTAGGTGTGTGTGTGTGTGCATGTGTGTGTAAGCTCAACAGAGCAAGGTGGAGAGACAAAGTTGTGAACCTGAGAAAAGTTTCAATTTGCCTGCAGAGGAACAAGAATCTATCAGCATGGCAAAAGGACAATAAGCTTACTCCTTGGAAAGGAAGAATAACTTGTTCTGATCAGTGTGAGTAGCCTGTCCAGCCAGTGATTCCAGGACAGTGCAGCAACTGGAGTAAGAACAGAGAACAGCACCACTCCTGCTGCCCCCTCTGAGCTGCCAGCCAGGGCTGTGCTGGGCTGGCTCTGCTCACCAGACGCTGTGTGGGCTGCACACCTCATGCCACCGTGGGCTACTCTGATTTGGAAATGGCAGGCAGGCTTCAAAGACTTCACACAGACTTCAGAAACAAAATGAACACACTTCAGATAGATGGGAACACGCCTATCTGTGCTTCTCCACCACTCCCTGTCCCAGGCAGTAGCTCCTCCAAGACACCCAAGGCAAGCAGAACGCTTTGGGGAGCTACTGATGACAAATGATATCTCACCCTCTTGTGAACCCGTTGGCAAGAGCTCTCCCTGGTAGGAACTACTGAATCTGTAAATAAAAGTGCCTTACTCTCAAGGAAGGGACTAGGCTGATCTTTAGCTTTTTTGTTATATGCATTTTGTTCTTCATTTTTACCTAATTTTGGTGCTCTGGATAATCACTTTCTAAATACAGAAGAGCAGGAGTGCCATAGATTGCATTTTAAGCCAAATGGAAAACTCACTCAACATTGTCCATACACTGAGAAGTTTTTTTTAAACAAGGATGAAAGGTCAAGGGGACAACACAACTAAATATGACACTCAGCCTTTTTGACATAATTTCCTGTAGCTTTCACCATTTTCCTTCTCAACATACTTTCTTTTCTCCAGTACTTCTGAGTGCTTCTTTTGAATACGAGACAGTTGGCCTTTCTCCATGAAAGCAGGACTTGATTTGCCATCTCAATCTGCCAGCTCAGGTCCCCCACACGGTTATTTGCTCTGGGATGCAAATCCAGGAGAGGAAACACAGAGCTGGGCTGCTTCCAATGTGATTTCAACTCCAGTTCCCTTTCTCTGGCAGCCAAAATGGATTTTATTCAACAATCACTGCTAATGCAGTCTGCTGATTTGCTTGTCCTGTTACATTCTTGATATAAAGCTCCCCTTCAGTTGTTTGTTCAACTTTTGAGTGTTCTTGTGACTGCTACTCTTCCCTACATTCTGCATTTCCCTTCCTAAAGGGGCATCAACCAAAACAACCACTCAAAGGGGAAAAAAAAATCACCTAATCACAGATGATGTTTTACATTTTACCATGAAGAAGCTACAAGAAGCCAGTCTGTTACTCTCCCTCATTACCGTTTCATGCACTGAATTTAATACAAAGGTTAATATTCCTTGGGATATTGGCCTGGGAGATTGTTCTCCTGCTGCTAAGTTTTCCTGAGTCCCAATTCCCTATCAGGAGAAAATCAGGATTTTCTGAATTCAGAGTGGTATGACTGATAAAACCCATAAATATTAATATCCAATATTAATGGATTTGGTGCCCATATACAGGAGAAATGGAAGGCTGCATAAGCAGACAGATCATACTCAGACAGAGAGCACTGCTGTAGTAAGTCACAGCAGAACTTACTTGAAACACAGAAAAAAACCTGACATCTCAGGACTTAGTACATTATAATTAACAATAATTTAATAATTTTTGAACTAGTCTGCAGTGATGAACAGACACAAAACTGACAAACTGTTTAAGGCACAGTCCAGGCAAGGGAAAAAACTGAGATTCCTCTCAATCTAGAACTGAGTTCCAATATTCAACCACACTCATGGTTTTTTTTCTTCCCTCCAGTCTCAATTTCCTGTTCCAACTTGTGTCCATGACCTCCAGTTCAATTACCACACACCTTCAAAGCCTGGCCTTATCTTTCCAACACCCTCCCATTAAGCAGACTTAAACTGTAAGATCATCCCACAGCTTCCTGCTTCCAGGCTGAAGAAGCCCAGCTCCCTCAGATGCTGTGCTCCAGCCCCCTGGTAGCTCTCCACTGGACTGGCTCCAAAATGTTAATTCCTTCCTTGCACTGGAGAGCCCAAAACTGGACGTGGCACTGCAAATGCAAGTGTCTCACAAGTGCCAAATGTATCCCAACAAAGGGGGAAAATGCCAGTGCAATTTGAATGAAAAGGTTTGGTAAATGATTTCTCAAGGAAGTACTGAAGATACTTGGTAGGTAACTTCTTTTTTTTCTTCTTTCCCTCCCCCTCTCTTGCAAAAACTTTTTTTCTTTTTCAACTGACCTGGTTTGTCTTGGGATTGTATCATTGATGACACTCCATATCTTTCCTTAGCATAGTCCTAGAATGGAGTTGAGAAACACATATCAAAGAAGCACACACAAAAAAAAACTGAACAACATCATCACAGAGTTAACTGAGGGAACACAAAATAATTAGCAATAATATTTTAAAAATGCATTTTGGACTCATAAGAGATACACAAGGGAGAGAAGACAATTGTGGCCTGGATGAAAAAAAATAATTCCAGCAACAGCAACCATGCATGATGATCATTACTTGTTACCCAGAAAGCCAGTGTGATTATCTCTACAAAGAGCCTACTCCCCAAAAATATTTGAGTCCTACTTAAGTTGATAGATTTAATATTTCCTTCCCATATTCAGGCACAGTGAATTGTCACAGGCCAGAGGAACTGAACCATTAACAAAATCTGCCAGGTAAGGCGCAGAGGAAGGCAATTTTCATCAAAATATCTCAATTCTGATTTCCCATTCCTTTCCAAATAAAATCCCTTGGTTTATTTATTTTATTCTATTCAATACATGAACCAAAGTTCCTGCTAAACACTTTATTTGGTGAGGGTCTTTGCTTGTCCGCTTTTGATTAACTGTGGCGTATTTGTAACTTTAGGAGAACCACCAATACTTGAGATTCCTTATTGCTGATGCAACAACAAGCAAAAATTACTTCATAACAAAACGAACTGATGCTGATCGTTAGTACTTTGTTGTTCTTGAAGAAGCACGGGCCTACAGTTTTTCAGCACTGCTCTGTGATGTTCACTGACAAGGCAGAAGCACCTGCCAGGCCAGCAGGAGACTCTGCAGAAACCTCCTGCTGGGGAGGAGCAGCCCAGCTGTTTCTGGGGTGAGCAGAGCTCTTCAGGGAATCACAGGCTGGGCACGGCGAAGTGGGAGTGGGGGGACAGGCAGGGTAAAGCCGAAGGCAGCTGTGCCCCCGGGCTCGGCCAAACCCCGCCTGGGCCCAGCCCTTCCACCCCGGGGAGCCTCAACAGCGCGCCCGCCGCGTTCCCTGCGGAGACCCACATCAGCCGCCGACGAGTCCTCGTTCTCCGGGCGGCGGTCCTGGCCCTGCCCGCGGCCGGCGGCGCTCGGCATCCTGCGGCGGCGGCGGCGCGGTCCTCACGGTCCCTCACGACACAGCCCCGCACACGCCACGCCGCTTCCGCGCGCCCCGCTCTCGCGAGAGCACCGCCCCTGCCCCGTGCGGCGCGGGCCGAGCGTATCGCGAGAGCTGCCCCCGGCACGCGCTGCCCTCAGGGCGGGGCTGAGGGCGGGGCCGCCCGGGC
This sequence comes from Onychostruthus taczanowskii, assembly GCF_017590055.1. Taxonomy (NCBI): domain Eukaryota; kingdom Metazoa; phylum Chordata; class Aves; order Passeriformes; family Passeridae; genus Onychostruthus; species Onychostruthus taczanowskii. Next base: position 11,898,506 of record NW_024496526.1, read on the forward strand.
GCCCTGGCCGGGGTTGTGTTCCCCTCAGAGCCGTCCCTTCAGGGAGCGGCCGCCATCCAGGCGGGTCTCGGTGCTTCCAACGCGCTGATGATGCTGAGGCGAATGCTGCTGGGCTGGGCAAGGCTGAGGCAGGATGGGTTTGGTCCTCGCTCGCCCTGCTGCACAGTCCATCACATTGTGGCCGGAGGTAACATCAGAGAATCACAGAATTGTTTGGGTTGAAAGGGACCTCTGGATATCACTCAGCCTACCCCCCCACCAATGCAGGGTTACCAGGAGCGTGTCCAGGTGGGCTTGGGATGTCTCCAGAGAGGGAGACTCCACAACCCCCCTGGGCAGCTGTTCCAGTGTTCTGGCACCCTCAGTGTAAAGTTCTTTATTGTCTGCACGTTAAAGTTTCTTTTTTACCTCATGGCCAGTGCTCCTCGTCCTGCTGCTGGGCACCACCGGAAAGAGTCTGGCACCATTCTCTTGGCACCCCCCTTGAAGATACTTATATGCATATAAATACACATGTTGGACTGTGAGGTGGCCAGCTAATGAGTGTGGAACCAAATCAAAATGCACTTTTGTTTTATTAGGCCAGCAAACGTGGCTTCCCAGTGCTTATCCTGGTAGCAGCAGTTCCAAGCTCTTGCCCAATGACCCTGTTTATAAATAGCTGCTTATTAGTGAGCTACAAGTAGGTCTGGTAGTTTTGAGAGGATGAGCAATAGTGCAAATGCAGGTGTTTCCCTCCAGCTGGGTGCTTGCTTGAAGCAATGCTACAGTTCTGAGCCAGGGCTGGCTGCAGGTGCCAGCTTTGAAACGACAGAAATCAAAGCTGCATGCAGCTGGTGAATCTATAGATTGTTTATTTTGCGCAGGGCAAGAAAGAGTTAGGGGTCCTGATTTAAATTCTAGTTTTGAATTTTCACATTTGACTAACTAATCCCTTTTGCGGTATCGATTAGAGTTCTTCATTTCCTGTCCTACAGTTGTTTATTTTGCAGCATTTTGTACTGTACTGGTTCAACATCTCTTCTCGTGGGAATCCCCTTGCAAAGTTCCCCTTATGCCTCTGTCTCAGAGAATTATCACTTCACCATGAGACCGCACAGCTTTCACAAAATCCTTTCTTCTCATGCACCGTTGAAAAGAATTAAGATTCAATGACAGAGAAGGCAAATCACTGTCAGTTTTCATTCCTCACCACATGAAACGAAGTTCTGATGGTGGGGTATTGTGTATTGTGCTTAAATGCTAGTGTAACAGTAACAAAGCACGTGGATTTCTCTGTGTCAGTTGTGTCTCTTGTTACCTGTCACGTAGAACCACTGCTCAACCTGAACCTGAACTAACAGACAGATGCAAATCTTGTGCCTCAGCACGGAGCACACAGTACCACCTGCAGGACGCAGTGCTCTGTAATTCTTGGCATTTCACCGACTTTGCTGTGAAATTCAGTCAAAAGAAACCAGCCCTGTAACCCTTATTTCTGTGCTGGGAGCCTTCCAATGGTGACTAGCATGAGTATTTCCTCTGGGGCAAATAACCTGAAGGTGGTTCTGAAGGAAAAACCCTTTAAATATAATGAGGGTGTTAACTGAAAACAAAATATGGCCTTTTAAAGGGCACTGTGGCTAATTATTCAATTGTCAAACTTCCAGAAAAAGCATTTTGCAGAGTTCATGCTCTCAGGTCATTTGTCCAGAGTCCTTTTGTCTTGCAGCGTGGAAATAGGGTTTTTTTTTTTAGCAAAAATCTGTAATACACTGAAAACAGAAAAATGAAATTAAGAATAATTTAACATGTGGCTAAACAAACCCCTCAACATTCTCCACTCAGCTTGGGTCCGCAGCAGAAAGGTGTTTTCCCCCTCACTGAATCCATTAGGAATGCTCCGTGAAGAACGCGAACCATCGGGCGCAGGCGGCACCGCGCGTTCCGCTGCGCGGGCGCTGCCGGCCGTGCGAGGGGCGGCACCTGCCTGAACCCGGGCGCGGTAAGTGCCAGCAGAGCCCGAGCCGAGCCCGCCTGCCAGGCGGAGGGGCTGGGGGAGAGCGGCCAGAGCTGTCCCCGGGGGCCTGGCCCAGGATTAGCGCATGGAAATGACATCACCCACAGCCAATCGGGGGGCCCCGGGGGTGCAGCTGGATGCAGGCCATCCTCCACTTAAGTAACAAGACATGACATACCATGTGCTAATGCTAAATAATTTATCCCTCAGGCATATAGTGAATTGCAAAGCCAAGCTGAGGCCTGGTCAACAGTTTGTAGTTTAAATTAAAATTGGCTTTCCCATCTTCAAGGCAGGGAGGGGGTTGTCAACTGTTGTGATGAAAAGGGGAATGTAGAAAATCTCTTTTCTCTTTGCTTCACTTTTTTCCCTGTTTCAATTTGATCTTATAAAAACACTTTTCAGTGATTTTGGAGTTGTATCCCACATATCTCTATTATATGAAGGAAATTCACAGAGGAAGCTTTAAGATGTTGTGAATAATTATTTTTGATATATCCTTGAAACTTAGGCTTTAGCACCTGTAATATCATAAACCAAAGCTATTCCAAGATTTAGTTATATGTGTTTCAAGTTACAAATGGCATGTGGGCGTTTCCATAGCAGAGCCATAAATTAGTCTTGTTAGGAATCCAGAGGCAATTGCTGCTGCTGCTCAGGCTGAAGCTCAGGCCCAGCCTGTGTCAGGATGCTGGAGCCAGCAGCACACAGAGGTGGGTGTGATGTTAAACCACAGCTGATGCCTGCTGAAACTGAAGCCTTTCCAACTTAGCTGTGCAGCTAAGCTTGGCCAAACCTTTGACATTTGTTAAAATGTTTAGCTGACTTTACTAAAACATGCTAAACAACAACTGAAACCACAGGAAGTTAAAGTAGTCAGCTCTTTCCATAACCTGTCCTTATACAGCATCTTAAAAAATGGTGAAATGGTAAAAATGGCTCAAACATTTTTTAATCTTCCAGTATACTATTGGCCAGGAAATCATAAGTTGCAATATGCACAGTGTTGTTGGGGAGGAGATAGGAATCACCTTCAAATTATTTTAGGAGATAAAATTAAAACCATCTCTGCCCTATGGAATAAATCAGAACATATTTACCTAGTCTCTACTTGTTTGGCAAGTTAAAACCTAGAGAGCATGAAGTGGTACAGAGATAAAAAGAGCATGTGGGGAAAAATACAAAACAAATTGGTAGTGTCTCTGAAAGGTCTTCAGGGAATTCAGCTTTATTGCCACAATAGCACACTTTTTCGTGTGCAATTACTTGTTGTCATGGAAATGGATTTTGAAGATTTCTCCTATTTTGGATGCTGCAAAGCATGCTTAATTTAATTAAGAGGTTGCCTTTGATTTTGTCCTTTCCATATTTGTTTACTTATCTAGGTTCTTGTATGATTATCAGGCCAGTATCCAAATTTGCCTTAGATAACAAAAAGAAAAAAAACATGCTGCTGTAGAAAAAAAAACGCAGGAGCAGCTAAAGTATTAATATATCATTTCTTTTGTAGGTTATATAAGTTCATAGTGTGCCTTCTGTGATAGGGAAAGCTCTTCTATTAATAATTTCAACCTTGGCAAAAGTGTATTTTTGTAATTGATCATTCTCTTTTTGCTAAAACATTTGTACAATGAATAACAAAGCCTTTGCATCTAGATCCAAGTAGGAACAAAATTTGGCAAATCCAATTCCTTCCTGGATTTTCGCAGCTCTACTTCCTTTAGGAAGTTTTTAGTCAATGGGAAACAAAGGCTTATTGAAAGGATTAAAGTTGCAACTATTCTCTTTGTTTTAGAGCTTCAGTCATGGTTTTCCTCTAGTAAACAACACTTGCAATTAATAAAACTCCTAAAAAAACAGGAACTTCGGGGAAGTACGTGCTTATGATAAGCAGCAGGATTTCTTTTGACAGAACTCTATACAAAGGTGTAGTCTTTTTAAGTTCAGACAATGATAACAATTGAGTTTCTCAAAGCATTTTGGAAGTGTTCCTTCTGATAAACACAAAGACAGCATGCTCTGCAGCCAGGGATGGGCAATACATTTAAATAGGAGATATCTTGTCAACAGTTTTTGTGTACCAAAATTATTTGAAATAACTGCAAAAAGCTCACGTTTCATATCATGCATAAACCCAGTAGTGATGTCTTACGTGATGAAATATCTGTGTGCATTGGACATACAGTGCTGCATATTTTTATGAGCTGTTATCCATAAATTGTTCATTGTTTCCTTTAATATGGTGCTTGAAGAAGGCATTTGGATACCAGTTATCCATGCATGAATAAGAACACACAGAATATTTAATCTTTATAATTTATATTTTACTCTTTTTATGTCATTAAATATCCACATTTGCAGCTGTATTTTATGTGTTTACTCCCAAGGAATTCTCTCCTGCCAGTGGGAAACTGAGGGAAACACGGTAACTTTGATGATGGCCCTCCCTGGAGGGCAGTGTGGAGCTGCCAGAGGAGTGGGACTGGCTGGCACAGGAGATGTTTAATGAACAGCTCAGCTATTGTTCTCACCCAAGTGTCCAGTTCTTTTTCTGGGGTGGCTGATGTCCAAAGGGTGCTGAAAACAGCAAAGTGGAGCATAAAGGGACTGCAGTTCTGGCTTGGCCCTTAAGTGCAAGGACATTGTTCTTTCTTACATGACATTTCTCATTTACAGAAACCATCTGAAGCCATTGTCCTTCTGATAATTTTCACACTTTTATCTCACACGGCAGATTTTTTTCTTCTGGGTTTTGTCAGCTAAGTGTTCCATATCCTTGCTAACCTCTAACCCAGAGTCAACTTCTGGTGAAGTTATAAACCTTCAGAAACAGAAAGTTGTGATGGGAATGCTGACTCAGACTTGGTTTCAGCAGCAGGAACAGTGCTCTGTTATCAGTAGATGTGAGTCAGGCACCAGCACTAAGTATGATCTTTGAGATTGCCCATTAAAAGTGTTCTTTGTTGCTGTCTGAAACAAACAAGAAGCAGAGACGAGTCATCTAAGTTATTGAATGTGTCACAGAGGATGTTAAAGGCTATTTTTGAGCCATTTTCTTACGGCAATTGTGAAGTATTTTGTAAACAATGTGTGTCATTGGTCAAGGGTGCTCCGTCAGACATTCTGCATTTCTCCATTGGCTCAGCCTCTGAAGGCAGTCACTCAGAAGTTTGTAGGTTGGTGGAAATGGACAGACTGATTCCTAGAGGAAATCAGCGTTAGCATGAGAACAACAGCTGAACTGAAATCCCATAAGCCAGGAAGAACAGCTAGACAATTACACTAACAGGTGGTTGGTTTCAAAACAAATTTCAAGGTCTGACAGCTCAGTGCACCTGCTTTGAGCTGATTTCTTTCAAGACTTGGTTTTGGCATGAGCCATTGATAAAAACCATAATTCTTTGTGTCTGAGAAAAGTCATCATTACCATATAGTGATGATAAACTGCTAAAGCTTGCTAAAAGTTGTACTTAGCCAGAAGGTAATGTGGGTCATTCTGCACACTCTGTCATTAGAATTGAATTTTTTGAACGGGGAGTTTTCTCTCTCAGACCTACCAGGCAAACATGACAGACCTCTCCTTCTGTGAGCTGAGATAATTTCATAGATTAGAGTGCTGTGATTTGAATGAGGTATGGCTTCAGCTTTTGCATTCACCATCATAAGAAAAACGAAATTTTGTTTTGACAAAGATATTCAGCAAATTCTGAGTATGTAGTAGGAAATTTTGTTTTGACAAAGATTTTGACAAAGATATTCAGCAAATTCTGAGTATGTAGTATGTATTATATAATTTATATACTGAATAATTCTAATAGTTATAAAGGTCCTACTCTTTCTTCTACATTTCTTTTAATTGCAGACATTTCATTTGGGGAGATTTTAAAATTTGCTTATATTGCGATAATTTATATACTGAATAATTCTGAATAATTATAAAGGTCCTACTCTTTCTTCTATATTTCTTTTAATTGCAGACATTTCATTTGGGGAGATTTTAAAATTTGGTTATATTGCTCTCAGCTTATAGAATTCTCATGAATTTTGGACAAAGGAAAGATAGTAATTTTCATTTTGGAGAAAAAATCAAAACAAGCTTTTATCATTCAAATGTCTGCACTAGTGGTCCATTATGGATGGCTCCCACATGTCAGTAAGGAATAGGATAAATCTTAAACTCGGTCAGAACAGATTGATAAATGTAGCTTTTGGGATTGAAGTTGATTCGTTTCTACAGAACTGAAATGAGATTTTCACAATGGTCTAAACACCTGGAAATTTGAGTTCCTCTAATTTTCAGGCAGTGGGATTACAGAGTGCCAAGTTCATCACATCTTTATAAGATCTGGGCCTTCATTCTGAACACCTCACTTTGCAAGCCTGATATGTCAGGGTTTTATGTGATGAAACAATCCTGAGTTCTGGAAATGTGTGGGTTTTTTTTTTTTTTTCTCTCCTATAGACCGTATGAAGTATATGATCACAGTTTTCAACTCTGAGTAACTAGTGTGATTAAAAGATATGGAGCCTACATGCAGGCTTACAGCCTGGTGCCAGGCTGGGGACAGCAGTGTGACCTGCACTCTGCTCAGACTGCAGCCACCCTTCGCTGCTGTGCCTCCTCTCTTGTCTGTTGAGCAAAACTTGCAGATATTTATTAACTTCATGGTGTTCTGGATTGTGGAGAGGGCATAGAGAACTGCTGCTGTAGTTCTGTAGGGCTACTGTGGGCCTTTCCACTCCCCATTCTGCTGGTTTTTAAAGACCTAACATGATTGTATGGTTAACAGCTGGTACCAGAGAAACAGAAAAATAGTGATTAACCTGGCATCTCCCATCTCCTTTTAACAAATGAAAATGCAAATCTACATAACAGTTTTTTTGTTTTAACTGTCCTTCATTCAGAATGACTAAATACATTACCTGACAGCAGTGGTGGTTGCTTGTTTTTTGTTTTAACTGTCCTTCATTACCTGACAGCAGTGGTGGTTGCTTTATTCTGAAAATTCTGTTTCTCAGGTCTTGATAGATTACTCTTTCTACTGGATTGCAGAGGATATTCCTGTTAATTTTCCTTGGCTGCTGTATGTGATTTGAGTATGTGACTGTCAAGGTCTGTCTGTTAGATTTTCAAATTTTTGTAGTTACAGTCCGGATTTTATGATCTGTAGACTTGAAAATAAGATATGAAAGATACTAAGTTACACTTTGTGAAATATACTTAAAATGTCCACCTTTCAATTTGCTGTGTCAGTTATCCAGGTTTGCAGTGGCATTACCTTTGTTGTAGTTATTCAGTTAACAAAGACTGGCATGCTTTTTTTTTCGCTGTCAACTTAAAACAGTCACTAACACAAAGCTAAAACTTCAGCTGCCTTCCTTGGGGAGGAAGAGTTAGCAAAACTGAACATTAGATTCAAGAACTGGGTACAAGCTTTTATCATTTGAAGGGTCAAGATACAAAAAACCCCCCAGAAGATCATGTGGATGAAGAATCTGAGGATCTACAAATTTCCCCTTGTGGTTACCTAACAGTGAGCCAGGGACAAGTCTTTTCTGCCACTGAGCTGGGAGGGACTGGCTGACAGAGCTGTCTGACAAGTCAGCTTCTGTGGTCACCTATATTTACACCAAAGTTCAGTGTAAAGCCACACTTTCAGACAGAACTACCCCTCTAAGGCACCACCGTCCATTCCAGGCAGAGTCGTCCAGGTCACCTGGTGACCTTACTTGAAACACAGTAAGAAATGCTCAGGTGAACATACAGCAGAGATAAGGGTTAGTGATTTCCTCTGATAAGGGGTTTGCTTCCTCTGAAGTGAGCCTGATGAGGAGCTGAGGAACAGCCAGTGGGCAGTAGCCCTTTGCAAAGGCACGTTTGTCTCTGCTGTGAATCATCCTGAGATGTGCCCCTGCTTTTCTGAGATTGGAGACTAGCGCTGCTGTGATTAACACTTCCTGTACCCAGTGTGAAGGTGCTCAGAGTTGTGGTGTACTCTAATTCATCAGTAGATTTCAACCTGCTAAGTGACTCTGTTGCCTTCTTAGAATGGGGCTTTAAGCTTTCCAGAAGGTCAGGACATCTCAGGACTTAGTTTTGAATGCTTTTCTCAAAGACCTGTCTTTGAGAAGAGTGCTCAGATTTTAAATTGAAAGATTTGACCCACTTTGTAGAGGAAAAAGAACAAATAGAATTGGGAGTGGGAAGGTCACTTAATAGCATATGAAGTACTTCTCAGCAAGCTTTAAAATTGCTTTGTTTCTCCCTCTCCTAGTGCTGTAAACATGACAAGCCAAAGGAAGACCTCAGAAAACAACTCAGGGAAGCTACAAAGGCTATTGAGAAAGCAAAGAAGCCAGCTGGACCGGTTAGTGTCAAACACAATATTTTCCAATAGCTGTGGTGGGTTGATTTCTCCACATTTCTCAGTAGATACACATCACATATTCTGAACAGTACAGTGAAGCTAGTGAGGATATTCTCATACAGAAAGTTCACTTTTTTAATGCATAACAATAGGCTGCATTCTATTTGGAGTCTTCCTAAATCCCTGGTAAATAGACACCTGCTTAATCCAAGGTTGAAGAGAAGATGAAAATTTTAATACATTCTTTTTTTTTTCACCTAGAGTTTAGTCACCAGGCTGTCTGATAAAAGACTCATTTTTCTTGGTTTGGGCACAATTACTAAAGCACACATTTGGCAATTAATTGAGAAATATGTGGATTTTTTAGGAATGTCAAAATTCTGAACCTTATGCTTAGGAGACTATTGCTCAGAGGGAATGTTGCTAGTGGTTTGTGATATTTCATATTTGAAGAATCAAGGGATGGGATAATACTGACAAGTCATAGGCTAAGCTTCTCAGTGAGATTAAGTTTGTATATAGCAAACCTCTTATCATGGGATCATCTAGCTCTTCTCAGTTTGTGATGTCTTAAAAAAGGTATTGGCACTAGGATGCATGTTGATAAATGCAGGGGATATATCCATGTCTGTAAGTTGAAGTAACCATCATGTATTTCCAGAGAACCTATTACCAAGGTCACTGTAAGGCCATGTGGTATCCACAATCTCCTTCCTTCCTAATTATGGATAAATGGAAAGATGAGTTGCTTAAGCAATATGCAGTGGCCAGGGTGATCTGCACAAGCATTTGCACTGTGTGCAGTGCACAGTGGGAAGACTTGATATTTCCTGGCTCCCTGGTTGCTTTCCTTTGCCTACTTTCCTCCACTGGACAGCCCATGTCATTCTCCACAGTGTATTAAACCCTGCTTGCAGACAAACGTGGTCATTTGGTACCTGTCAAGGAATGGCAGTAGAGCAGATGTTCTGCCTCTTGCCACTGGATTTAATTTCTCTCCCTCAGTATTTCACTGCCTCCCCTGTGAAGTCTAAGAGACATCTCTGATGTAAATCAAAGGAAGTTTTCTTTTCCTGTTATGTCTCCAAGAGCCCAATTCTCCTTGCCATACACTAACTCCAATTTGTAAATAGTAGCTCTTTCTCTGCGGTTGGGTAGGTTATTGAACCACATTTCTCATTCTGCCCTGCAATTTTACTTTCACAAAAGGAGCCCATGGCTCTTTACATGAGGAATCAAAGGAAGGTTTTGTTGTTTTGCAAGCTGAAATATTTCTGACAGTGAAAACAAAAGTCTCATCTCTCTTAAGGGCTTAGTTACATTTAAAATATAATTTTTTCCAGAGCAACTTACTCAGTTTGAAGGGAAATTTGAATTCTGAGGTGATACTAAATGAACTTTAAGTCATATTTATGCACAACATGAACAAAAGGAAATGGTTCTTTATGAGAGACAGCAAAACTGGGCAGGTAGGAAGAAAGGGAATGCTGGTTTTGCAAAGGCAATACAAAAGGAAATCTTTTGTACAATCAGTTTAGTAAATAAGAATTATAATAACAGAGACATAAATGTGGCAAGGAAGAAAGAATTTTAAAAATATATTGGCTGACCTAATTGAGCTAGAATTGCCATTGTATGATCTACTGTCGTGTACTTTAAAGTGTGTTAACCAATAAAAATGAGGATAATGCCTGATAAACTGGTTTTGACTTTGAATGTTTGAGCTGTAAAATGTCTTTGTTTCAAGTATTTTTTGTTTGTGATGATATCCACAAGTGATGACAAGTTTCTTCCTATACAATATCTATTCATAAAGAGGAATAAGACATTCAACCTTTATCTTTGGAGTGAGAAAATAAATTGTACATGCAAAGAGAATGGATTGTCTGTTATTGCTGTGTCCATCCCAGTGGGTCTATATGAAGCTGTCAGTCCTTGTAAATTATAAATGTCATACAGCTTTTTCTAGAGTGGGTTGAATAACATCTTAAATTGTGGTCTAATGATATAAGTTAAAGCTGTAAACTGAGGTTGACATAGAATTACAAAGGAGAATAATCTCATTTTAACTGGCTCTGTAGGTGGTACAGTGTTCTACAGAATCACTGAGCCATTACTTGCTCTCTAATTGTCCTTAGTTTTCCTGTGCTGAGAAGCTATTAGTGCAGGATATAAATTGTGTCTGTGTTGGATTTCTGCAGCTAACTGGTAAGGAATCAAATTTTTGATTTTTCACATAGAGGTCCCCAAAGAGCCCTAGAATTTCAGAGAATAAAAGCTGCTAAAACCTGAGGAGTTTGGAGTCACCCATCTGAGAGACAGTATTGATAATTTAAAGGCTTTTTGGCTGATTTCAACTCCAGGGCCCATTTTCTTTGCAGTATACTGCTTCAAGCTAATGGATTTGTAATTAGTGGGGAAGCCAAATTCATAAGGCTGCTTAGTATTTAAAGTATTACAGTTCAAGCTTAAGAGACAGTTCATTACAGCAATAATACTCCTTTGTCTTCACTGCAGTTACAAAAAGTGATTTTTACATGTGGTGCTTATTTGACTCAAGTGAAGCCATGGTCCCATCATGAGCCCTGTAGCTTTCTTCTATTCTGCTTTGCTTGTCACAAGCCACTTTCTGCTTAGGTGGTTAATTGTAGGTTTGCTTTGGAATAGTGTTGGTTCTGGCTTATGGTCTCAAAAGCAGTGGCCTTAAACTGAACAGGGAATAATTGAATTGAAATCCTATTGCTTCTGAGCCTTAAGAAGGCTCATAAAATAGAACATGAACTCTCAAGAGACAAATTGAAAGATCTGATGATGAGTGGGAAGAAAAACTTTCTGTCCAAAGCAAATGATTTATCTTCATGTCTCCATTTGCAAAACCTTATCCAAACAGGTTCAAAATCATCCCTAGCATTTGCTTTAGCTGTTAAAATCAGTGTTTTAGTTTGCTGTAATTTTTCATTGGATAGCAGAAAATTAATATGATGTATTTTTTTAATTATTATTTTTTTCCTCCATTGTGATCTTTTCCTAGTCTCACCTGGGTTTTTCCATCTCTCCTTACTCCTGTGTCTCTTTGTAGAAGTTCTCCCAATTTTCTGAGTTTCTTTCTCAGGAATATTCTCAGACAAAAGTTCCCCATGGTATGAAGTCCAATAGATTATTTAATTTATCTTCTTCCCTTCATAGTCTTCATATGTTTAGGCAGCTTGGAGAGGTATTGCATTTGAACTTAAGCATCATTAGTGAATATCTGTGTGTGTACAACTGAGAGCAGAATTGGCTTAAATTCTGCTCCAAAAGGAAATTGAGTAGGATCCTGCAATTCCGACTTGTTTCCCTTTCCAGCAGCAATGAGCTGAATCAGAAGGGAACTAATGAATTCTGGTCGATTTCCTTCAGTGCACCAAAGCTCTTTAAACACATACTGAAGAAGGGAAATGAAGTAGGATTAGTCCATTTCCCTTTGAAGCCAGCTGTGTGTTCGCAGTGCATGTACTGGAACATTATTTCACTTGCCAGTTTCTGGCCATGGGCCAAACTGTAGTATCATCTTGAATTGATGCAGGATCCAAAAATACATAGAAAAACACATGGACTGCCTCTGGACAATAAGTAAAAAGTTGGTGTCTGTATGGCAAACTGGCTTGTGTTTTTAACTTTTGTTCTTTACCTGGATCATCTAATTATTTTTGTTATTATTTTTCTATTAGCTTTGCCATAGCCATAAGCAGTTCTGGGGCTTTATTTTCCCCTTCAGACTGACTTCCAGTGGGAGTGGGAATTTTTAATGTAATATTAAGACACTTTGTTGTTTCTTTACTGCTGTTGTGTTTTGGAGGGAGAAAAGTTCCACATGTTTCATCTTATAGAGAGTGTTTGGAGAAGAGGGATGTTTGAGGGGTTGTGTAATACTGAAAGCTGTGTATGTGTGACTCATACAAGTCCTAACCGTTGTTGTGCCTGTATATAGCACCTTTCTTTCCAGACAGTCTCAAAACATTTTGTAAATAATATGGTGATTTTGTAGTGTGTGACACTCTCAGGGACTGAAGAAAGGACTCTTCTACTCCAAAAGGATGAGACTTTGCCAGTGCATTTCAGTTTACTATTGCTGCCACACAGTTGAACAGTTCTGATTTTTTGTGTAGGAGATAAACAAAAGATAAGTAGAGTCTTATCCACAGCACTACACACGTTAAGTACACTGGAATGAGAAGTGTCTGTTGTCACCTGAGTACTGCCATTGGAAAAAATTGGAACATTTGGGCTGGAACCTGTTTTCTACAGAGCTGTTGGATCTCTGTGTCTTACAGGGCCTTTCTTATAATGTGCTCAGTGACAGTGACCCTGGCTTTATCTATTATAGGGCATCTGTGATTTACATGTTTTCCCATGCCACTGGATTTTGCCTGTTTAATTCCAGGACACTTCTGGAGGCACAAACAGAGCTGACAAATGTGCTGCTCTGGTGGCAGAAAGGAGGGTGAACCAGGCATTTACTGGTGCAGCAATGGCAGCTGGAGGTTATGCTTTGTCACTGTTGGGTTGATGTATCTATGCTGGAAGAAATCTGTAGTGCAGTGCTGACTCCAGGGATCAGTGGATGAGGGTTCTTGGCTGCCCTTAAAGTAGATGTGCACTAACCAAATTAGGGATTTGTAAATTAGGACTGGGACTTCAGAGTTGATCCAGAAGTGAGGGGAGGATTGGTGGAATACCCAGAGCACCAGAGCAATATTAGGCTGTCAGGCTGAATATAGTGCAGCTTCTCTCTGAGCTTCAGTTTGCTTGCAGGCTGAGTGAGCTGCTGAGTTGGTGCCACAACTGACAACAGGCAACCAGCATAGGCAACCTTCCTATGGAAAACGTGCTCACAGGAAATTTAGGGAAACTAGCAGTAGATGTAAGGAAACTTGCCTCTTATCTGACTGCTTGTTTTTACCTAATAATAATACTGTCTGTAACAGACAGTGGAGGATTGTGATTGCAGGACTGAGTTCAAACTACAAAATCTGAATACGCATGGGTCTGCCCTTTGAGAAGATTAGGCAGTTTCAAAACTAAATCCATGGATAAAGCAGTGATCTTTCTTCAGGCTTTGGAAAAACCAAAGGAATTTCTTAGTTTGCTGTTCTTTGTTCCCAGGAAAGCATGGTGAAAGGAGGGGAAATAAGAAAGGCTATACTTACATTCCCTAAAGAGGCCTTTAAAAAAACCCAAACAAGCAGGCAATGAAGAGTCAGGTAGGAAAAGATGAATGGCCGTGAGAATTTACATGCAAAACTGCGCTTGTGGGAGAGCTGCAGGGAGGCTTAACAGATCTCCATAAGTACTATGAACTCAGCCAAAAGCTAACAGAAAGTTGTCAGTATTCTGCAAGCCCGGGGAGCGGTCCCAAACGCATGCATGCAGATTAGACATGCATGACTTCTGGGGGCCCTGGGATGGAAGGGGATGCGCCCGATCAGGAGAGCGGGGAAAAACAAACAACAACAAAAAAGTGCACAGAATTCAGTACTCCCTCACCCTCAGCTCTGGAGATGTTCCCTTTTGTATCCAGCACAAGAGAGGTAGAAATTAGGCCACAGCATCACTGGAGCAGACGGGCACGCTCTGTCTGCGCCGCAGCAGCATGTGCTTCTTTTCAGGGAGTTGCCTGGCAACGGAATGCTGTCCGCCCGAGCGACTGCAGGAGCCCATTGAAACCCTGCGACGGGCAGGGCGAGGGGAGAAAGGAGGAGAGGAAGGAGGAGGGGGAGAGTGAGCTCACCACTTTAGAAATTCCTGGCAGCAAAGCCAGGACACCAAGAATGAGGCAGGGAAAGGAGAGAAAAACTCTTGCTATTCAAGAGTAAATCTTTCCATACAAGTCTAATTTGATTTCATGTAAGTCAAAGGGAGGGATCTAATTCCCTTGATTTTATATGATATGTGGGGATGGGCGCACCCACAGAATAAATTATTTCTAATATATAGAGTATCCAAGCTTCTGAGAAACAAAAGGTGCTAGTGGGAAGCTGAATGCATATTCATAACCCGGCTGCAGGTAGTGAGAGGCTCCTCCACGTGCACCCCTTCCCCTGAACCCCACACCAGGTGATGGCTCTGGGCTCCTGGTGCCCAGGGACGGGACATGGCCGCTTCTAATGACGTCATTAATGCTGTGCTGGGGACCGAGGCTATTCTGGTGACCAACAGTTGCACTGCAACATTCTGCCAAATGACTGATTTCTGTTTGTGTGGGAATTAGTTAAATATCACTTCATCTGGGATTTTAGAGATCCTAAGGGAGTCAAGTGTTTAGCTCTCACTGAATTTCAATTGCATATCTCTCTGGGAAAATTAATGAGCTGAGTCCTAAGGAGCCTTGCTGTTTTCTAAAGAGCTGAATGTATTGTTTGTTGTCCAAGTCTCTATTTCCTTTCATGTATACATACAGAGTGTTCATTTTTACATGCAGAAACTTCAGAAATTTCAGTTGGTAGCAGTTGGGAAATTTGGAGTCCTTGCTTTTATGGAACAAGCTTTCAGATGATCCCAACAAAATTCTACTGGTAGGGTTGTGAAGCAAATAGTTGTGAGGACAGATATCTTGACCATTTTAAGAATTAGCAGCTCTCTAAAGTAAATGGATAATTCTCTCAGAAGTCAAGATCAGACTCAGGAAATGAGCACCAAAACAGCCTTCACTGGAGCCTCTTGCAACATGCTTTCCCAGTGAAAACTCAAGCCCTGGAGAAAAAAAATGGAATTAGTTAAATATTCAAACAGGAAATGCTGTATTAAATCAGACCAATATTCCATTTGATATGAAGCCAATTTTTGACAGTTACCAGAAGCACAGGAAAGTATATTAGGAATAATTTTGAAGAGAGTTGCCTGTAAAGGGTATCTCTTAAACTGTAATTTCTTTGTGGTAGGATTACTTTTAAAAATGTAAATGTTAAAGAAAATATATGTCAGTATGGTTGGTCATAGTAAGAACTCTGAAGGGTTGTAATTCTTTATAGACAGTTTGAATAATTTTTTCAGAGTGAACCATTTCTGTTGTGCATGCTGCCAGGAACTGTTGTCACACTCAGTTGTCCAATCTTCTTTGATTTTCCTCTAGGTGTACATGGGAATCCAGATATCAATATGAATGTGCTTAATAAATTCAAAGTAATTGGACAGGTGTTGTTGTATCTGAGGCTGGTGAGATGTTAGGGATTGAATACACTCCCCAAGAATATGGATTTGTTGTCATATTGTCATGTTGTGTGAAGGCCACTGTCCTGCAGCAGCCAACAACTTTTGAAATTCAGTGTGCTACTAACAGACTCAGGTAGAATCAGCATGGATCATTTCTCAGTTAAATAATTGGTTTTATAGTGACAGCAGAAGAAGCTCTCTTTTCAAATAGATACACCAAGAAGTGGAAATATTATTTCCATTTTATCTAAAATATTATATTCTATGAGGTAACAAACCCCATCAATTACACTTTTTTTTTTTTTTTTTTTGCATCACAAGGCATGAGAACAAGCTATAATAAAATAAAATTTAGATGTAATAATTTTGTTTCCTTTGGAAACTAGAGCATGAATTACTGGGTTTTGTAGTCTTTTAATAAGTGTTGGGATCTTTTGAGAAGCAAGTTAGAATGGGGAGAATTAACTAGCCAAGCAATGGGTGGTTGACAGCTACAGCTGTAGTTTATAGGGTACTGAAAGAAAGAAACCTTTTGGGATCAAACATCCTGTGTGCTCTCCCTGTGACATTCATACTTTAATTCAAAAGTGCAGTCTTCTGAGATATGTTTCAAATTCTATGTTGCTCTGTCATCAAGCATATCATTCCTATTATTCTCAGTTCACTGGGTTGTGCAAGAAACAGTTTTTCTCCCAAAGCCCAGGAAATGAGCCATGTTGATTGTTCATCAGAGAATACAACTGAAGTTTAGCTTTGTGTGGGACTGCAAGAGTATTTTCTGTGATCAAAAACTGTGTATCCACTCTGTGTCTGAAAGTAGGATCAGAAGTTCCCAGGTTTTCCAGGATATGGAATTATTTCAGCCATTCTGATACAATAAGACTGGGCTCAGTCGTTGCTTTTCTCTTATCAGATTTGCCATACTCTGCAATACAATCAACGCCCACACAAAAACAATGTTAAAATAAGGTTAAGGTGAGGACATATACTCCCAAAGGAAGGAAGTTCTGAAATACTGTTTTCATTAAAATCTTCACTCAACAAGCAGAATGTAACGAAAGATGAAGGGTCTGTGGCTGAGGACTGAAAGTATCCTACATTTTTACTGCTGTGATATGAGTGTTACTGTACAAAAGGATTCTTCAGTGGTCTGACCATCTTCATATTCCCATCCACTATCAAAATGCATGAAAAGTTTTTGCACTAGATTAGTTGCAATACTTACTGCTGTATTTTTTATGCATCAGTAATTTTTTTCTTTGATATCCAGAGATAGCATTCAAAATTGAGAGCCTGTGTTCCATTCTGAATTTCTCTGCCTTTCAGGAATATCCTCTGGTCATCCTGTTCTGCACCTGCAGCTCTGAAGTGGCAGCTGCAGTACCTGATTTGAAGCCTCAGTTGCTGTCTGTTGTTGTTCTTTACAGCCCCACGTGGAGCTATTTAGTCTTGTTGAGACACAGATTTCCAAGCACATTTACTCAGTTTTACTTGGACATCACAAAAACTGCCTTTGATACAAATCTTGTTCACTTTGGTGAGCTTTCCACAGATTCCACAAATATGATTTGACACCTAGGATTTTCTGTTTATTGACTTCCTCTTATGCTTGTCTTCACTTTGGCATGATATTATTCCTACATATCATTTAAAATTCACCTAGATTATTTTGAGGAATTTTGTGCTGTTTTGTCTGAGATTGCTTTGCTGGAAAGCCACAGCATATTTGAACTGCTACATCATATGCCAGTGGCAAACTATTATAAAAAGTATAAATAATAACTTCAATATATTTTCCTACTATATTTGCTATCAAGAAACAGAATTTTGCAATTAATTTAATATAATCATCCAGTAAGTATATTTTGATGATAAATAGTCACCTGATGATAAATAAAGATCAAGCAAAAGCTAGTTTGCTAATAATGAGATTATATGTAAGAACCACAATGAAACTGTAATGACTGTGCCAGCATCAAAAATTCACACCTTTTGCAAATGTTTTGTGCCCTCGAATGAACAATGAACAAAAATGTGTGGTGTTCATTGAGCCATCTGAACAGTGTAGGAGGAACTGTGATCTTTTTTTGTTAAAGGCAAGTTATGACTGTCAAATTTTCTCACCTTCTACAGCGGGGTTCCAGCCTTGATGGATAAAGGTAGAGCAACTGGTGTCATCTGCTGAACTTGTGCAAAGCTCAGTAGGACACTGTCCCACACAACATCCTTGTCTCTAAACTGGAGAGACATGGATTTGATGGCTGGACCACTTGGTGGATAAGGAATTGGCTGGCTGGTTGCTCTTGAAGGGTTGCAGTCAGTGGTTGAATGTCCAGGTGGAGGCCAGGGATGAGTGCTGGTCCTTGGGATGGCATCAGGACTGGTGCTGTTCGATGTGGACAGTGGGACTGAGTGCACCCTCAGCAATTTTGCTGATGACACCACCCTGTGTGGCCTGGTGGACACAGTGGAGGGAAGGGATGGAGAAGACAAAGTTCTGGGAAGACCTTAGACTCCCTTCCATACCTAAAGGAGCTACAAGTGAACTGGAGAGGGACTTAGAAGGACATGGAGGGATAGGTCAAGGGCAATGGCTTTAAAGTGGAAGAGGGTAAATTTTAGATTAGATACTGTGAAGAAATTCTTCGCTGTGGTGATGGGGAAGCCCTGGCACAGGCTGTCCAGAGAAGCTGTGGCTATCCTCTCCCTAGAAGTGTTCAAGGCCAGCTGGATGGGGCCCTGGGTGATCTGGTCTGGTGAAAGGTATTCCAGCCCATGGCAGGGTGGTTTAAATGAGACAAGCTTTAAGGTCCCTTCCAAACCAAGCCATTCTGTGATTCCAAGATTGTGTACAGGAGACAAATTATGAACTGTATTATAACAATTTTGAGGTTTTTCTTGTTACTGTCACTCTTGAATGTTTTTATTTGGGAATAAAAATGTCCATAAGGAGAGAGTTTAGAGTTTTGCAGTATTTTTTAAGTAATTGTTTCACTTTGAATGTGTACTTTATCTTGGATGAGAGAGTTTAGGTAAGGCCTTCGCTTTTATCAACATGCTATTCCAGTATATGCAGGTTTTTGTTGCAAGATGCTATGGAAAACTGTGGGACAAGGTAGAATATATCCAGTTTAAAAACTCTGTAGAAAAGCCTGAACTTGTATGGATGTTTGTAATTCAAGATACTGCTGCCATGAGGAGATCTGTATCTTTTTCTCATTTTACTGTATATCATCTTTTATTTTGTTTTTCTGTTTCTGTCTCTTGTCTGTTCTATTTGTACTTTTTTTTTCCACTTGTGTTAGAAAATAAAATCAGTGAATTAAGAGAAAAAACCATATAAGGTAAGAAATAAACAGATTTTCAGTTACAGCAGGCATTTTAATTATCATTAATAGGGATGTGCTTCTTTAAATGAACATAAATAACTGTCAAAATATGATGGCTCTCAGACTGACAACGAATCTGATTTCATTTATTCTGTCTATAGGTACAGATCCTTTGTTGTCTAAGTTGTCATAACTGATGACTTGGTGAACTGTGATATTGATGAAGAATATTCATGGATCAGTGGTTACGTTTTTCTTTCATTTTATATTTTTCCCCTTAGATTTTCCTGGATTTTACTCCCCTGTGTTTTCCTCTGTCTTTTTCTCAGCTGTGTAGTTATTTAGGAAACAATCATAATGCTCATAGAGGTTTTTAGTATAATAAATGTTTTCACACTTAGTTTGGTATAAAATTTACATACATTTGGCAGTGCTGTGTCAAATGGGAGTAAATCCTGAGGAGGCGCCCCTGACTTAACCCAGTGTCTTGTGTTATCCAGAGAATAACTTCAAAGCTGATTATTTCACTGAGAGGAACCACACAGGGCAACCCTTTGATTTTCCTTTTTATTGCTCACAAGCTCTGATAAAACAAATTAAAATAAAATTTCTCAAAGACTACTTCTTTATATTTCTAGTTGCCCTAATAAAAGAGATCACCTCCACGTTTTTGCTTGTGCTGTAAAGTGCTTTTCTGTTGAGCCAGTGTGATTACCATTTGCACATTCCTTAGTTTAAAGGAAAAAAGAAAGCTTTATAACTTGGAGCTTGTATCACACAGCCCTGCATTGTGTTTAACATGATTCAGTACTGCAGCTGTTTATTCCCTTTCTTCTTTTCTCTGACAACAATTTAAGATGTTTTTGTTTAAAGTGAAACCATGTTCCTGTTATTCACCTACGTTATAAAAATCCTGCCGTATTTGAAAGTGTCATCAGTTCAGCAAATGTTTGAAACTGTATTGAGAATTTAATAGATCTGAGCAGATGGGTCCCCAGTTTCGATCCCTGTAGTGAAAGATGTGCACTGCTGAGAACCTGCCTTTAAACAATGACTATACCATATGTTGTAAAGAAACACATTAAGGTTTGGAAAACTGTTTAAAAAAATGCTTTGCATCGTTCAACCTCTTATTTTAAGATTGCCAAAGTTATCTCAAAACATGGAACAAATAATTTAAATCAGTTTAGCAGTGTTGATGAGCATTTAACCTGGTGTGTCCTAAACAACTCTGTGCATAATTTAGAAAGACTCAGAAAATGCTAGTGCTGTATCAAATAGTATGTTGGCAAATCATTTAACTGGGCTGTCCTGAAGTTTTGTTTGATGTGTGAGAACATAGCCTTCTCACACTGTTTTTATTATGAATGCAGGAAGTGATGGTTATTAGGGCCTGGGAATCCTGTTAATACATATACTTGAATTAACTTGTTACCACTGACAGTAGACTTACTTTGTTAACAAAGAGCTTGAAGCATTCAAGTAAAAAAATAATGTATTCAAAGGCTAGTAAAAGATGAAGTAACAGCTCATCTTTTAGTGCATAAAAAATAACCACACACTTAATATGGGATCTCTTTAATCTGCAACAGTTGGAAACAACAAATGAGAGAACATAAAATAAGTCAAGGCTCGTATGGAGGAGTAACGTTGTGTAGTAGACAAATGACTTAAGTGAAATAACAGCTGGACTTTCTAGGGTATAAGGTCTTATTTAAGCCTAAACTAAAGCAACAACTGAATATTTTGTCTACTAAAAATATTAACTATCCCTAGACAGCTTAAATAATTTATACGCACATGCTATCATAATTGCTACTAGAAACATATTTGTGAAAACAGCTTTTTTCCCCCCTAGCTATCCTCCATTCTCCTTCATGAAGTGATTCCCCTGATTTTTGGGATGGAAGTCAGATACACTAGAAGTGCAGAGTCAATAACAGTGCCACATACCATGCAATCCCAGTGAGAAGTGGAATGCTTGAGATACAGATCCTTAGACCCAGCTTGTATGGAATTGTCATCAGATTCCATTAGATACGGTCCAAATTTGTGGCCACAGTGATTGCTAGAGACTGCTCCCAAAGACTCTGCTTCCATAGCCTATGGCAGAGCATTTATCCTCCAAGGCTGAGCCTGTCATAACTTGATACAGTTTTAATTCACAATTTGTAGCCTTCATATGGAAATCTTCAATTGTAAGTAATACTTGGTATTTCGGACCCTGTTCTGTAGTCCTTAGTAAGTTCTTAAATTTTGGTTTTTTTCTAAGATAATGGTGTACTCTGGCAATCTTTTCAGACAGAGGACTGAGTCCCTCATTCAGGCTGGATGAGCAGTTGTGTTGAATCATGGAGTCCAGTGGGCCATGCTGTCTGCACAGTTGGGCATTCTGGCTGCCCATGGCTCACTCTCCAGGGGTACTTTAGGTATGTCATTGCTTAATAAGATATTTAAATCATACAACTGCAGTTATTCTTTTAGAATGTGCAATATGTATGGCTTTTGAGTGGGAGGGGAAGATTTGCCTAAGACACAGGTAATAATTAGGTGGTGAAGGAATGTACATTTTAGGGTGTAATAACATTTAGCATTTGGGTGGTGCAAGCACATCCGTAACAGTAGCGCTGTGCCTGTGCTGATCTGAGAACTCAGAAGGACAAGCAAGGCAAGGATTCAAGGAAAAGCAAAATCTTATTTATATGAGTTTTCAGCTGGAGAAAAGAATAAGATTTTGAGAATGTGGGACAGAAAGAGAGATGGTTAGAAGCAGCAAAAGTCAACCTGTATTCTCTTTGGGAATAATTGCTTTGATAATTTAAATTACTTAATTACATTAAACAGTTTGAAGGAAAAAAGGTGGCAAGGACTGCTGCAGCACAGGGAGAGATGGAAAAGTCATTAGTCACTGGAAGACTGAAGGATGATGATGGAAAACTACAATAAAGGGAAAGTTCAGAAATAACTACTAAAAAAAAAAAAGTGTATTGAAATGGGTAGTTTAATTATAAAAAACCCCACAACTGTGTTCTTCCAAAGTAATTCTGAGAATTTTAGTAAATTCTTGTGGGTTGTGTTAGAGCAGAATTTCTCTACCAGCATCCTTGCCAGACTGTGATTTACTATCTGTGATGTAATTGTCTTCGTGTTTGTATTTAAAGTAACTAGGTTCTTTCTTTGTTCTTTAACTTCCTTAAATTGAATGTTTTCTCTCTTTAAGTGTAAAGGCACTTGTTTTATTTGGTGAGAGAATCAAAGCAGCTCAGATTGCATAGCATTGTTTCTAATCAAATGAAAGTAGATAACTCTGTAGTTTGAAAGTGAAACCCAGCAGCAGTTCCAATGAAAACAAATCTCATTAAGTGTAACTATTTTCTCTATTTATATTGCCTTGTTTTCCATCTCCTTGCAAATTGCTGTTTCTTTGTCTTCTTTTGTAGTTCTAACAAACCAAAATGAAATTAAACATGCTCTGATTGCATTTACATTATCCAAAAATTCAGTGACTCATATCATACAGAAGGTACATGATCTAAAGACTCAGTTATGTGAACTTGGTAAAAAGTTTGTTGTTTGGTATTATCAATACTTCTTCCAGAACAAATGTGTCTGAAACACTTTCAAAGGAAGATAACTTCAAAAATTTCAAAAGAAGACGTGGTTTGAGTTCTGCTGAAGTGCTTTCTGTATCAATATGATTCTTAGAAAGTGTAGATCATTAAATGTCTTTGTTAGTGTATATATTTCATTTTTAGTAATGATAAATGTAGATGCATGCAAAGCTTTTTTTTTTTATTTTTTTGCCTGTGAAGTGTGCTACCAAAATGAAATACATTTCTACTGTGAAGCAGAGACAAGAGTTATGATTAGCATTGGTCACTAGATACTGCAAAAATTCCACTGAAAATCTGCTTCTAAGAAATTATAACTCACCTTACTAATACTATATACTTTAATTATGAAATTGATAGAATGACAAGCATTGGTCTGATTTGCCAGTGTATATCATAGCAAAAATCCAAATACCTAAGCTAATTTTCAGAGTGGCACTTGTGCGTAGATGCTGGTGTTTGCTCTCATCATACTTGCATATGCAAACCCAGAAATTTGTGTATTTTTTTCAGGTATACCATACCTCTACCTGAAAAAGACGTTTTCATATGTAAATATGAAAGTTGATAATTTGAAAGTGCTTCTAATATCAGCAGAAGGTGAGGACAGTAAAAAATGTTTAGTGTTAATTCATTAAGTATTTCTGTGAGAAGTGTTTGTGAAAATAAAAGGATTGTTTAATTGACTCATAACATTGCATATTGTGTGCACTTCATTTACAGTAGATGTTCAAGGATAGAAAGCTAAGGTATTTGTGTGCATGTTTATAGCACAATTTCTTCTGAACAAACTGGATTCTTCTGGATCAGGTGATGTGTGAACTACCAGTTCCTTAACAAGATCAGTTTAAAAATGGTTTAAAGTACCTACATTGTCTTATATAATACTGGGGATTAAGCATAAAATTACTTATGTAGAAAAGTCTGATAATTTGAGGAAAAATCTGAAAATTTCTCTGCAGAAATGTTTTTTTTTTTTGTCAACTGCCACTGAACAGCAGCAACCTTTCAATTGATTGCTGTAAGATACATTTTAGGAGAGGAAAGCTACTGACTTACATAACAGGGTCTGCTTTTCAAATTCATACTTGTCTCACCTCTGTCAGTGTTTGTAGGGTATAAGTGGTTAAAGGTGACTGGTGCCTTAAGATCTGAATCTCCAATCAATTAATTTTATTTTGGATAATTGCTTGCTCTGGACATCTGGTGTGATTACTTCTATCACACTGCGTTTGTCTCTGTTTCCACCAGACATCTGCCCTGCAGACGTTGTTTTCATGGCCAAAAAAGGTCTAGAAAACCTGAGTTAGTTTCAGCTAGAGAACAGAATATGGACAAGTCTCAGTGAACATAAGTCAGTTTGTTAGTTCCATAATGTTAGCTCATGGCATTTGAACAGCCAATTTAGCTGTAACTATAAATTGTATCAGGTACCCTTAAATTTCACTCAGCTAAGTGCTTATTTTTCTTCATTCTCTATCACTTGTATATTTTGCCATGTGCAACTGATCCCTACACCATGGCTCCTAAAGATGCTGTGAAACAGCAAGAGCTGTTTCTGTGACTTTGGCAAAAGGACATTGTCACAAAGATATTTTGAGAAAATATCAATTCTGAATACTGCTGATAGAGAATATTCCTTCATTTGTTGGATACTGACAAGCAGAAGATTAGTCATATAATAATTTTATAATAGAAATGGAATATTCCTATTCTGTAGAATGCTGGTATACTAGAGAATTTGAAAGCTTATGAAACAGTGTTAGCTTTTTGGTTCTGCTTTAGTTTAAAATTGTTCCTTTTACTATCTACTGAAAAAAAAAAAAAAATCAAATATCCTGTTATGAATTATATGGCATTTCAAATCCAGTTTTGGAATTAGAGAATTGGAAGTCTCTTGAGAGTTCCAAATTAGTGGCTGAAGACACTCAGACCTGAAAATTGCACATTAGCAATCTGCAGTATTCCTTCCTCAGTGTGGGTATTCAATTGCTGGAAGAAGTTGCTGAAAGGGGAAGAAAATCTCATTGTATTTTCTCGTATCAAATTTACTTGACTATGTCTAATTATATAATGGTTGACTGTCAGCAGAAAAAGTGCTTGGGTAATGTTTTCCAAGAGCATAATAAAAAATGCAAAGAAAAAAATTGCAAAAGTGGGGGTTTTTTTGGTCCCTATTCTGTCTACATGATAGTGATGTTTCCCTTTTAGGCACTTTGGGTTGTTTCCATTTTTTTTAAACTTTGTACTAAAATACTTCTCCATTTTGCTGTACCCTCTAATAGTTTCCCATGCCAAACTCCTCTTACTGGGACAATCATGTGACAGTTCCTAATCTAAGAAAAAAACAAAACCACAACAACCTTTATAGACTTTTGAAAGAATATATATATAGTCTGATCCTGAAATCTTGTGGCTTCTTCTACTGTGTCATATAAGATTCTTAAAATATAGTCCACTTTTTTCACTATATTTACTTGAATCTGTGTAGTCCACAGCTGTTGCCTTCATAGTAGACCTTCCAAATAAAATAGCTGCTTACATTATCTAGAAGCCACAGATTGTCTTCTCTTATATATCAGAGAAAAGGTGTTTTACAGTACTTATTTTCTATTATCAAAAGAAGAAAGGAGGCTAGGGAGCCATCTCAGACTTTGATTTCATTGAATGTTTTTATTATCCAATTCAAGCTCAGGATGATTATGACCGTAATAATACCCTTTCTCAAAGGGTTAACTCACTTTTCTCTCTTAGTCTTTACTTATTTGCACATTGTAATCCATTCCATAGGAATTGTCATCACTTTGTTGCAGCCCAGTGTCACTCTTTGTACAGGATTGTGCAGTCCAATCTTTCTGTTGCCTTGAGGGCCTCTTGCAGTGGTCACTGCTCATATTAACTTATTTTCTATCCTTATATCTTGGTAGATGGGAAGTAAAATGTTTTACACACACTACAGTCTGTTTTGTACTTATTAACCCTTCAAGACTCACAGTCAATATGTCAGAGTCTCCTCTGAAGTGCAAGCCATGATGTACAAGAAGCAACCCATCTTGATTTTATTTCTAACAGATCTTGTGTGCCTGAAATCAATTCCAAATGTAGGATCTATCCTTTGAGAGGTTGAGGCTTATTCTTTCATGTCACAGAAGCTATTTGACTTGGGGAATCATTCCTTCCCTTGAAAATGTTAATTCTAAGAATGTAAATATGACTTTGAACTGTGCACCTGAAGTGAACATGATGAATGCAAAGTCTCTAGGAGTCAAATTTTTCATTATATACTGGAAAAACCCACAAAATGTTAGCAAGGGAAGGTTCTGTTGTCTTCAGTCACTGTTTAGGTTGTGTACCCGTTTCTTGGCTCTGGTATTTAGACACAAGGTCTCTCCTGAACGTTTCTCAAATCTTCAGCTCTGCCTGATGGTCATTTGAAGATAAAGCACAATGCAAACAATGTAATTACAATAAACTGGGGTTGAACAAAGCCAATCTCTTCCTGAATTTGCTCCAGCTCTTACAGAAGTCGTGTGAAACCTTGTCTCCCTCTTGTATAAAATCTTGCTATATTAAAAAATTATGGTGAACAGAAGAATGTGACAATTTCCTTAGAAATTCTGAATAGGTTGTCTTTGTCTTCTTTCACTGATCTTACCTGTGATTAGGTGTCACAGTTTTGTATCTTAGATGCAAAATAGGTAATAAAATACATGCTTTCCTTTTGCATCTGTATGACAACATTTTCAATTTTCACACTTACAAGCATAGCTGTCTGTTTCTGCCACTTTGATCACAAACTCCAAGGAGCACCTCATCTCTGGAAGTTTATTTGTAGGAAGAACTGTAAGAGTAATTACAAATTGTCATGCTGCTCAAGTCAAATATTTTTGAAGTAAGGATAATGTACTTGTTCTGATCAAAGTCCTTTTTCTCTTGGGGTAAAATGTATTCTGTCAGTGTATTCTGTGCTTGGCAGTACTCTTAATATCTTTCTTTGTTTTTACCTTCAGGACCAAAATATCAGAATTTACCTTCTCACACAATTTTTTTCATACTGGGTTCCCCTTCTTGTTGAAGTCTCCCTGTCATGATCCCTATGGTGTTATGGACACTACTGCTGCAGTCTGCAGCTATGTGTTAGTCTCAGCTGTGATAACTCCTGATTTAACTCAGCTGTAATTGAGGCTTTTGCATGTTCCTAAATAACTGAGGATACAATTTCAGAAATGGCTGGTGACTGAGGGTGCATAGGTGGACATTTCTGTAAGAGTGCTGAAATTATTGGTGCTGAAAGTGGGACATGGTTACTGAATCTGGACAGTCCAAGTGAATCCAACGAAAAGCCCTGACTCCTATTATCCCATGTAGGAGGGCAACAATCATGCCACAGTCTCATTCCAGGAATGTGATTCTGCCACCAGCCTCAGCCTCATTAGCTTTCTGTCTAGTGCCAAATGTAGCAGAATTGTCTTCCTGCTTTCTGTGCTTTCTCATGAAACTGCTTCATCCTCTCTCACAGAACTAACAAGCCCAGTCCTTCTACTACTAACTTTTTTTTTTATTTAGTTGCATTTTCTCTTGATTCTTCCTACAAAAAGCTGGGTATTCAGAACTGCATTGTATGAGAATTTAGACTTCCAACTGATTTCACTAGGACTTCTCAAATCTCAAAAACTGAATGTAAGAACAGCTTCTCTTGGTCAGACTACAGGTTTGTCTTGGCACTGCCCAGCATCAGAGCACAGGAAAGGATATGAGAAGACAGTAAGTATAGAGTGCTATTTCCCCAAAATGCTCTGCCAGACTCCAGTAGTTTTCAGAGCAGGAACTTCTAAAGCCAGATATGGCCTCTTTGCATTTAATTGTCCAGGCTGGATTTTCTTCCACTAATTTTATGACACCACTTTGTTTGTCCCTATGAACTTTTAGCATCTTTTAGTTCTACAGATTAGCTATGTGCTAATAAGCAATAGCTGCTTGAACCAGATACCCCCTCATTTTTATGTCAGCCTGGTTTTACACTCTCTTATCTATTTATCTTCTGTGTAATTCAATAGTTAATTGGTCTATCTACAGCTGTAGAGTCCTGTGTATGTTTCTGTTCCTCATATAGAACCCCTTCCATACCTGTGGTGCACATAAACATACATAAGTAATGAAAAGGAGTCATGGTGTTGGCACCTTGCCAGACACAATGGCACATTTAATTTATTAATTGATTAAATGGATGATATCCAGTAATGGATGATATCCAGTATATTCCTGGATTTCAAGCTAATTCTCTCTTGGTATTTGAATCCTTAAACTTCTGGCCATTGGTTCTTTAATTTGTAAAATGTGAATTACATGCAGTTTATCACTTCAGAGTTCAATGTCCAACAGATATATTGAGATAGAAATCAGATGGGCTGTCAAGATAATTGATTTCTGCATTAATATTTACTTCATTGTATATATTTATAAAATTTATTAATATTTTGCTCTCTCTGAACTTTTCAGTCTGTCTATCTACCTGACTGGGGTTACTCACCACTTGCTACTCCTTTATCCTAATAATTCAGCCCTTCACATCCCTTCTCTGATCCTTCAAGTTAGCTCTTTTAACCTAACAATGCTTTGTTTCTTGACCAGGAGCTTGTTAAAATACCATTCTTTTATCTTCATAAACTGATTTTGTGACTATATGTGCATCAATGTAGAAGAATTCTTACTATTTGTGTAAGACAGAAGCTGTCTCAAATTTATGTTTATTACATTACAAAGACAATTCATGCAGGAGGAGAGAAATGCAGTTCTTTGAGGACTCTGTAGAGAGGAAAATTCCTTTGTCAGGTAGAGTGAGCAGCAGAGTGAGCACACAGGTGCTGTCAGGTGCCTGCAGGAGGATGTGAGCTGCCTGACACATTCAGTTCCTGACCAGTCACTGGATGGCAGTGAGCTACAGCAAAGCCCCTGGGAGACAAATACCTTGTCTTTGTGATGGAGAGTCAAATACTGCAGTAAAACATCCCCAAGAGGAAAACATGAAACTAGGAGAAAGAAAAAAGAGAGAATTACAGAAAGGTATTAATTGGAATAAGTTTTTGCCTTGGTTCTCTTCTAAAGGACTTCACTTTTTGGAGACATGTAGCAGAATGTTTTTAGACAGTTCTAACATATTTTATTCTCCCCTCATCTCTTTGCTGTTCATTCCTCTTTAATGCATTTCTGTTTTCACCTTTTCCTTTCTACCTTACTTTTTATTCTCATCAATCACCCTTTGATAGCTTTATATTTACCTTTCTTTGTGTGGATCAGTTATTGAAAGTAAGCAACTACTTTTGATGTCTCATTAGCACTTTTTGAAGCTTTCTTCTTGCCTCCCAGTTTCTGGTTATAGAAGTGTAACAGTTGTCATTAAATCAATATCATAAATAATGGAATCTGTATGTTTGTGTATCTGATGAATATATAATATTCAGTTGCCATAATTAAGGCAACTGAAAAGGTTTTAGCATATAAATAAAAAAGCACTGTCTGCATTTTAAACTTAGGGAGTTGCACACAGGCAGCTTCAGAGCAGCCATGAGCAGAGGTGCCAACAACAGAATCAGATAGCACTGCTGGGAAAAAAATACATTCCTGAGTTTGACATCTGGGTCCTGCAGCTGGAGTGACTGGAAGAAGAAAGAGAAACAGTACAGACTGTCATCAAAAGGAGATACTGGTGCCAAGTGGAAATTGCATACAGATGCCACTTTTTTTACTTAAGACAAATAGCTCAACTATACAACAGCAACAACATCCAAAGATGTGCTTAGAAGTGCCTGATGGGTAAATGAGCATTGCTTTTTGTAAGTAGAACTGGCTTGTAACTAGAGATGTGAGATTTTGAAGTTGAATTTAAAGTTGGATACATTTTAATGTTTGAATAAATAAGCTCCAAAGAATTTTTATGTATAAAAAGGCAAAGAACAAACATGGTGTATTCCTGCTATTTTCTGAGTAACTCATTGTTTTAGCTTTCCTGCCTAGTACTTCACTTTGCAATATATCACTCTTGCTCAGCACATCAGTTAACCACACAGGGGCCACTGTAATCACTGCTGAAAAGCTCTAAGTATTTGAAGCAAATACTTTGATAACTTTCCTAGAACCATGTGACTCAAGCTTCTCAACAGAGAAATAATGTGTATTCACAAATAAAATGGAAAAAGAATCAAGGCTTTTAGGAGTTACTTGGCTGATCAATATGGTCTTCTGGGGAAGATAGACAATCAGGTAGTGCTGTGTAATGCCTGCTGTGAATACAAAAGGGGTGTGTGCCCTCTTTGTTGAGGAAACTCTGCAATAAGAACAATAATAAAACAGGAAACACAACAGCATAAAATACCAGCAGGGGTGCTCTGCCTAGAGAAGGTACCAGTACCAGCCCTAATGAGACTGTGACTGGAGAAGAGACTGGATAATGCCACAGAAATAAAGATGAAGGAGGAGGTAGATTTAGATTTTAGATTTATTTAGACCATGAATTAATGGTCTGAATCTACTGTGCAATGAAAAGATGTCCATGTACTGGAATCACTTATACCCTGTTGATGACCAGCAGGAAAGCTGGATAATCTATGGGTCCTAAGGATTTTCCTTTGCTTACAGAGGTAGTCCCAGGAAAGTTATGACATCTTCAGTGTTGCAGATTTTCTGTAAATGTTTAGAGGTTGTACAAATTCCAGGAGCACCAAACCAGGCATCTTCTACAGCATAAATCAACATTAATTAATAAAACTGTTGCATTACCATGGTATCTGATTTTAGAGATTGAGTGTTTAAGGCATCTGCAAGTGTATTCCAGGCTACTTTACTAGGAAGAGTAAGTGGGAGTGCTTATTTGGGGAGTAAGCAACTGGTGGTGTTGAAATTCTGTCTACTGAAATACTTGAGGAAAAATAATGTAGTTTGGCAGCTAAATAACTTCTTCACTGAAGGACACTTTACATAATATACTGCAAATTGAAAGGGAAAAAGCTTGAACCCAAATCAATCCTATACAAACAAGACTCTTTCTTGTTTAGCTTGTATTATAACTTGCTGTCTTGGTGCTATCTGAAGCAGCATCAATGGGTCTTGCTACCATTTGGGAAACCTGTGTGTGTTTCAGTCACACATTGTTCTTGCAGGATTTCCTTAGGCTAAGCCACAGAAGTGAAAGAGCTCCATTTAAGAGAGTCTGTGAATAACTAGGAAATGAGCATCAAACTCGGCATTATCTGAAGATGTTTGTTAACATGCAGGATGTTCCTTAAGGCCTCTATCTTGAATGAGAAGAGTTTTTATTCAGGATTGCTTTTTGAAAAAGCAAGAGTTCTTTTGCATGCATGTCACTATGGGCCCTACTCAGGCAAAGAACGCTGTTTGATGCTCTTGGCACAGTTTCCTTGGATATAACTGCTATAGGCAGCCTTATTTGGAAGAAGATTATAACTTTTCAGTGGTGAGAATGGGCACAACCTTGCTTAGTTGCCTATAAACTACTCCTGTTCTCTTGCAAAGTTGTAACAGAAATCATAAAACCCCCTGGTTCTCTACTGAGGGATCTCTAGAAGAAAAACATTGCTATGGAGAGAAGGCTCTGCACTTTCATCAGAACATCAACTGTGACCCTTGCCTTATTTTGTAAAAAAATACTACATTTTTTATCTAGCTGAGAAAAAGGAAATACCTTTGTATAAGCAGTAGACTCTGCTTCCTAAGGAATGTTAGGCAAAATTATTTCTTATTATACAGCAGAATAACAAAACAGCTGGAGAAGCAGGTTTTAGATGGGTGCCAGCTCAAAAGTACAGCCATGGAGATAAATAAAATTGAAGTTTCCTCTCAGAATAAGAGATTATGACCCAAAGTATAATCAGCTGGGTTTGTGGGTGTGTATCTTTGTGCTTGCACTGATGTATTAAGAAGACAATTCTGTTTCCAGAAGTATGTTCTAACTTGAGGCCTTGCCCACAAAATTTACACTAGTGAAAAAAATCTAGAAAGTTGTACTGGTGTAGTTTTCTGTAATATTGGCAGGGTCTCAGAAGCAGTTTCAGAGAAGAGAAAAGTATTAACCTTTAGACAGTGAAATCCTTAAACTGTGAAAGCCATCCGCTAAAAAGTTAAGAAAGCATAAAGCAGAACCTTGTTAATACAAAGACAAAAGGAATCCACTCATACATTCACTCTTGTGTGCTTTGTATAAGCATCATCCTCATCTCTAGGGAAGCAAAGGCTTAGAAGAATACAAATGCTGTATTCATGTTTATCTAATTAATTTATAGAGAGATTCCTAACTCAGCAGACAGTTTTTTATATATCAAAGTCAAAGGTCCTAACATATGTCAGCCTTCTTACACAGATGTTATACATTTGATATCTAATAAATAATTAAACATTAAATTCAGCAAAGCTATACAGAATTTGGCCTATTTAAAATTTGAAAACCAAAAATAATATAGATACCACAATGATGTTAATAAGGCAAAGTGAGATTGTTGACAAGGTTGGCTTTGGAGGCTATGTCAATTTATGTTAATTCAGTGCAAAATCAGGCTGGGATATTGAATACATTACCATTTTCCACTTTGTGTCCACTGACTTGTAAATCTTGAATTATTAGCTGTTATGTCTGATAGTGTTATCAATTGCCTATTTTAGATTAAAGCAGATCTTTTTAAAAAGTCAGAATAGCATAAGTTTTCTGTTTACACCATCTTTTCAGCTACTTTAAATTAGCAATGAAGCTACTATGTAGTGTATATGAAGATACCTGCACTTCAGAAACAATAAGAGTGTGGCTGGAGTGTGGTTACACCAGCAGATGTGAACTAATTTTTTATCCTTTCCAAGTCATAAACAATTAACTGATTCTTTTCCATAAACTCAGACTATCTATTGTAATGTAATGGAACAAATACAAAGCATCTGGAAAGAAAATAATTATAATTAAATTAGTCTTTCCAATTAGAGAAAATGGTGAGCCTTTCCCTTGATTTAGAGTTATAATAATCATTTGTAATCTGATTTAAAAGGGGCTTATGGTTGCATTCATAAAATTGGGAGACATTAGGATTGACATGACCTCTTAGGTATCTAGAGAAATTATAGGTCTACAGAGGTAAGTATATATCATTAAGTCCTGAACTGACAGCAATTTTTTATTTGTACTGACCTTTGGTTGGATTAAGTCCAGTCATCAGAAAATAATTCCATTTGAAGCAGCTGAGCGTTATTATCAGGTTTCGCTGATTCAGGATTAAGTGTACCTCAGTGGCTGAGGAGCTCATTAGGATGGGCTGTCCGTTCGCTGGTGGAGTTTGTGAAATACTGAGGAGGAAAACACGATGGAGCTGTTTCTGTCTGGTGTGTGAATATCCTCTGCAGCTCCGTTTTTAGGTAGTACAGAGTTTAGGTAGTACAGTGTTCTAGACTCCTCTTACTGACAGCCAGACTACAACACATTTCTACAAATGATATGGACACTTGAATGCAACCATAAACCTAAAGAAGCCTTTGGGGGTTCCGGGTAGATCTGATAGCCAGACATCTCTTGCTGCTAACGCGCAGAACTGGATGGTGCCCATTGATAAGTAGGTCTGCCTAACCCCCGGCAGAAGTCATAAACAAAGCACTTCTCAGCTTTTTCCGAGGACAGTGCTTACTCCTATAGGTGCTATTTTTATCCTACACAAAACATTGAAGAGCGGGAGGAGGAGCCCTTTTTGAAAAACAATGTCCCTTGTCAAGGGACATCGGGGCAAAAGCTCGGGTTTCCTTGCAGTCTGAGAGCCACTGTCTCTCGGGAGGTGCTTAATCACCATGCTGTTGTATTTGATGGGGTGCTTTTGTCTTGGGAGTCCTTTTGAAAATGTTGAACTTTGCATAAATAAATATTCACCAAGTCGGAGGGAGACTAATTCTATAGCCCAACGGTCAGGACAGCCGGGATGGATAAAGGGACAGGTAATCACAGCTGCTTCCCTGGCTGCATTGATATTACCTCGGCTAATATCACCCAACGGCACAAGTGGGCTCAGTCAGCGTCACCTCAGCAGTTCAATCCCATGTTCCAGTTCAGGAAGATGCACCTTCAATTTCCTCTCAGGACATGGCTTGTGGAGGGCACAATAGGCCCCAGTTTGGATGGCAACTGAAAGAGTATAAGCAAAGTGTATGCTACTAAGAACAGAGGATTTTAAAATGGACTCTGAGGAGATACAAAAATCTTTGTTCTCATTATTTAATTGTTACTGAAACTGGTGAATTAATTAATGAGATCTCTTTCAAACACCTGGGTAGCAGAGTCAAATATCACAGACAAAGGATCTTGTATCCTTCATCTGTTACAACTTTTACTACAGATCACCACAAAGTGCTTAATGAGGGGGCAAAGTTTCTTAATACTTCCTCCACATTAGCTTGTAGGAAGAAAGCAGGAGTGAGTAGATTCAAGGATTTGTGGCTTTGTTGACTATTTTCTGGGCTGAAGTATGATTAAACTATTGGACTGGTGAATACACTGAATATTCATGCAGATGCAATGCTCTCCCCTTTATTGCAGAATATTAGAAGAGCCATATAGCTCCATACATTCAAACTATACAATCTGTGCATATTTAGTCTGGCTTCAATGTGGCTGGGCTGACTACATTTCAACTTAGTGAAACAAAGTTTGCCAGTGAAGCAGGGATCTAATGTTTTTTCCTAAGCAGTTATCATACCAAGAGGCAGCTGCTTTTCTTAGATGATAGGTTAAGGAGAGAATCATAGCATAATACTCAAACTAAGTGCTTGGTTGTGTTTTTCCTTTTCCTTTTTTTTTTTTTTTTTTTTTTTGTTTTTTTTTGGTTTTTTTTTTTGTTGTTGTTGTTGTTGTTGTTGTTTTTGGTTTTTAGTTGGTTTTTCTGGTGATTGTTAAATGGGAAAAGACCCGCTCTCTGCTTTTCAAGGACTCTGCTTTTTAAAATTGTACTAACATCCATCTCATTCAAAAAGCCCCGTGGACTCTATATATGAATGTAGAATTGCACTGTGTCTTAACCAACAGCTGCATTAAATCTGATGAGCAATATAGTCAAGAACATGATAGATATTGAGATGTATTACAGATCTCTTTAGTTCAAAACACTGTTATTCAGGACTTCTTTCTTGAGCTTTGTTTCAGGGAAAAGTCCTCTGCAGGACCATGATTATGTAGTCAACAGGTAATGATATTTTACCTCAGGAGCAAATAGGGCTCAATTCCTTTAATGAGGGGCATCTGTTCTCTTCATATTTTTCCAACCTCTTGGCCCCTACCTGAGAACTCATGTGTTTGTTTAACAGTTTGGCTGTTTGCTTAAGGAGGTTTTGACAAGATAGCTAAACTGGTCTAACAGCTTGCTGGTCCCAAAAGCCGGGGTCCCACTTTTTTGCTCCCCTGACAGCTCCCAGGTGCATGAATCTGCCCTCAGTCTTGCAGTTGCTCTGATTTTTGACTTCTTAGTGAGACAATGTGGTTCACTGTGCTGCCTGAGATCCATTCAGTTCCTTCTGTTCATTTTCTGTGGCTGATGGGCTTTACAAAACATGAGTCAAACTATGAGCTTATTGCTGCTGAAAGAAAGAGTGAAAAAAGTTTCTTTCTTTGCTTAGCCATGTGTCTGATTACTTTTTCTTTCAATCTTAAGTGTAGCCAGCCTTGTTTCTGAGCTAACTTCATTAAAATGGTATAAAATACTTAAAAAAAAAAAAAGGTACTGTCTATTTAGTAAATTAATTCTGTTCAAAATAAAGAGTGACT
This sequence comes from Onychostruthus taczanowskii, assembly GCF_017590055.1. Lineage (NCBI taxonomy): Eukaryota > Metazoa > Chordata > Aves > Passeriformes > Passeridae > Onychostruthus > Onychostruthus taczanowskii. The sequence goes on from NW_024496526.1 coordinate 11,933,800, forward strand.
AATTCAATAGATAATGCACAGCAGGTGACAGGCTCACAGGACTTAGAATCAGAGTATTGAAGATATCAAATGAAAGGATTAGAAGAGGCCAGGAGGGAGACTGAAGCTGGCTTCCCAACAGAGGAAGTCAGCTTCAAATTCCTGTGAAACTCCAATCTTCAAGAGCAGAACTGATTTGCCAGGGACTCACATGAGCAGAGGCTGAGGAGTCTGCATAGGTAAGAGTAAAGGAGAGAGGGAAGGGGACTGTGAGGTATGAGACTCCTTTTGGTCCTGTTGATTAGCAGGTGAGCTGAGTTACCTTGTGTCAGTGCCCAGTTCTGTGTGGGAAAGCTCTGTTAGGGGATCACCTCAATGGAATTAGGGAGAAAGAGAGCAAGCAAGGTGGGGGCATGACCTGAAAGGCCTTGGAAAGGAAGGTGGTGAACACTGAGGGGCAAGGGAGGACAGGAACTCTACATTTCCTTTGCTGTCAAATTAAATCTAACGTGAACCTTGCCCTTGTAAAATAATCCCTTTTCTCCTTGTATTCTTGTTAGACTCTTATCAATGCATTCCTATGCTGAGTTCCAGCAGTGACCTTAACACTTTTATGAGATGTAATTCTTCCCACAAAGAGCAGGAATAACAGATTTCAGATTCACAACATACCTAATCTTGACAAGACGCAGCTATTGCTATCACAATAAAACATGTCTGTAAAAACGCCAGCATAGTTCTCTTGCTTCCCACAGATTTTAGAGATGGAATTGATCTGTGGACACTGAGGCCCCAGTTTTATCTTCTACTAACAAGCATACCAACATTTTTCTCTTTGGTGAACTCATGCTCAGGCATGGCAGAATCAGTGTTTTTAAACACGTTTTAAATGCTAAATATTTTCCTAAAAAAAAAAAAAAAAGCAAAAAACATTCATCTAAGACATCTAAGAGAGGCTAGTATTGAAATGGAGCAGCCATAAGAAAGATACAAGGAGTTGTGAAAGGAAATCTAAGGAAAGATGAACTTGAACTTCTCAAATTTATTTTGTGTTATTCTGTTGAAGAGTGTCAGAAATTTAGGATTATCACCAGTGATAATTACTGCTGTCTAGTCTCACTGTAGCTTGCAGAGTGCCGAATTCCTGGGCAGCTCATGTTCCTGAAGCTGTGCTGGTATCAGTGGTGACGCTGACAGGCAGGTAAGGTCCCCCTCAGCCTTTCTTATCCAGATCCCTCTCTGGAAGATCTGCCCCATTACCAAGTGCTGGATAGGAAAGAACCAAGGAAGTAAACAAATGTGTGCTGGGATTGCACTTTAAAAAATTTGAGAGTAAAGCCAATCTTTCAGTTTAAATTTTTCATACAATATAGAAGTCATTTATCCTTCCACTAAAGAAAAGCAGATGTTGGATTGGAAATACCCATGGGAAGACATAGAAACAGTTGTCAAAGCTGTAACTTTTTTATTTGAAAAGTTTCTTTTTACTTTTTCTTGTTTGTCCTGGATATTTTGTGTAGTCTTAATAGAACAAAGCCATTAAAAATACTATTAAAAATTTTTTTATGAAAAAGTTAAGTAGAATAGAAGCTGTGAAACAGCAAAAAAGTACAAGTCACCAAGTCAATACCAAACCAGAACAGAAGCCAAAGAACTCTTTGTAGTGTAACCCTTCAAAAATCCCTCATAATTACTAATTACAAGCATTACTGTTTGTGTGGTGAGAATCTGTTCCTGGTGTGAATTCTAAAGGACAAGAGTATTTTAAATGTTGACCTATTTCCTTCAAACACGGTGCCATTGAAGACAAATTACTGCAAGACTGTTGATAGGTGGATATGCAAAGCTTGCAAGCCTTCAGTAAGAGAGAAGCATTTTGCTGAAAATTTACTTCTGTTATGTTCAGCCCAACAGTTCCACCTGCTCTGTACTGAAAAATTTAGCTTCGTGACATCTCTGACTGCAAGTGAAATCAGCAACTTGTAATCTTCATTTGTAATTGATTTGGGCTCTAAGGTTGTACACTTTAGGAAGCATATTTCTTTAGGTACCCTGCTGTCTCTGAATTCAGTTGGAGTTTGTCACTGAAGCCATCTGTCCTTCCAAGAAAATAGTAGTTTTAATGAATACCTGCTACATGTATAATGAACCCTGGCTCCTCTTTAGTCAGTGGTAGCTGTGCTGGAGCCTGGATCACTTGCATCAGCAACTGAAAATGGTCCTTGGTAATCTACATCATTATATACCTGTAGATATATTTATGTTACATATTTATAAATAAGCAAACGCAAAGTACATTAATAATCAGCTTCTAGTAAAGTGTTTTTAAAACCAATAAGAATAGCATTGTTTTATTGTATGTCCTGATAGAACTAGAATGGTGGGAAGATAGTAAGAGAATTGTTATTAAAACATTCTCTTCAAACTTCGCTCTATGGAAGATGAAAGATTTTCAGAGAAAATGAAAAGAATGACAGAAAAAATGTTACCTAAAGCGAAATTATTTTGAGAAATCTGTGCCTTCTTTATAAGCAATAATCCCAGTACTCATGTAATTTCAATTGACATGTGATTTATGGCTGTGAAAAAGAGTCTGTATAGCTCTTTCAAAACATAAAGTGAGGGAGTGGCATCCTTTGAGCAAAAACCTCTGGGGCTCTATCTGCTTAAGTGTTTCCTAAGTTTCAGCACTATGAGAATATGAGAATACTCCATTGTTAGGGGATTTTGGAGGCATGCCTGGATCAAGGAAGTACTTCCTCGTCATGCTGTTTCCTTTCCCAAACAATGTAAAAAATGGCCTTTTCAACCAAACATCTAGAGGTGGTCACTTTGTACATTGTCCAACTAGAGCACAACCATTGCAAGATAAACCATTCACTTGCATGAATGGCTCCATGTTATTACTGCCACTTCCTTTTTATTTTCATGGTGATTTTGTTTTGATTTATGTATATGCATAGAAGTTCAAGCCCCTGTATAATAATTGTGTCATAAAACTGGCCAAGAAAGCAGCAAGTGACATCCCCTGCTCACTGCCCTCAGTGTACATTTGCTGGGGCAGCCTCATTACACCCCTCAGCTTTCCACATGCTCCTCTAATGTGGGCTGGGTCCACCTGATCAGACAGAGTAAAAACACACCTACAAATAATGGATTGCCACACAAACAATGGGTTACAATGGCGTTTTACTGCATTGCTTTAAGTGTTCTGACTTCACATCCAAACAACATTTCAGAGGAAGCAAAAGTATGTTTGCATACATGTTCCATTCTTGGTTTAGCCTTGCATGATCCAAAGGATTTTGAAGTAATCTCAGGCACTCAAAATGCGTGCATTAGAGTATTAGATGAACATCCATGTTTTAGTCCAGCATTGCTGTTGGCACATTGCAAAAATCGTAATTTTTGCAGCAAAATACTTAGTGCCTGAATTCAGTGGAAAAAGTTTTTGTAAATACATTATAAATCTTTTAAACTACCACATAGCATTTTAAACTGGTTTGTAACCAATACTCAACAATTTGTAACCAAACTCACATTTGTTCTCTGCTCTGTGTCTTGAGTTGCATATTTAAAATTACTTGGACACAGCTATTTTATAACTTCAAGAAAATGCTGAAACTGTGCATTGTCTATATCTTGAAGAATGTCATGATTATCCTGTGTGCTAGAGAGGAGTAATTTGGAAAAAGACTTGGAAAGCCCCTTCGAAAACTTTGGCAAATTCTTGTCTGTGTGGGCTTGTCCAGTGTATAAATCACAAAATTATGTTCATTCGCCTTGGTCACTGAATTTACACTTTGAAAAACTCATTTACCAGGACCACTTTTGCTTCACAAAGATCGAAAAAGTCACAGCTTCAACAAAATATCAGCCTAAAGGTGATTTTGTTTTGAAATGGAACAAATTAATATTTTTTACCAACATGGTATATTTGGAATAGCTCAGTGGATTTAAGAGAAATTTGCCTTATTTTCTCTGACTTACTCATAGGTAAAAAGACAGAATTGGATTAATAATTTCTTGCTATGTTTCATGACAGCTCCATCCAATTTGCAAATATTTGCTCTGTAAACAGTATAAATATATATTATATTCATATTTATAGATATAGATGAAGTTATTTATGAATAAATACATGTGGCTTTTGACTCATTTTTCTTGCTGAAGCAAAACCCCAAAGAACTTGCCACTTCTTTTCAAGACAGTCTTCTGTCCATAGGTTCATTAATTCTACTGAGAACAATGCCAGTTTTATAAAAATCATCTCTCTGGGGCATGGGTTTAAGTTTTTTTAAATTTTGTTAATTAATTTTCTACACAAATTCTTTCTGTTGTTTGTTTAGTGTCCTTTTAGTGGTCTTTGACAGTAACATGACTGGTGAGTTTATTCTCTTTCCTGTTAACTCTGCTTGAGGTAGCAGTTGGTTGACTGAAGCGTAATGGGAATAATCTAAGTTAATGCTGGGGGCTCTAAACATTTCCTCAGCAAATAAGCAGCAGTGTGTTGATAGCCTGTAAGTATTTTATAAGTGCAATTAAATCACAGTGATTGATTGGGCTGGGGTGAAAACCAGAATCATTTAGAACAGCAAATTCTTCACAGGGAAAACCTCACTAAATTAAGAAAACACACAAATGAACAACAAAAATAAACCATTTAAGGAGTTCTGCTCCTATACCATGTTTTCTTCATTTTTCAACCCTGTTTAGGAGGAACAACTTGATCAAAGTGAGACCTTTTGTTTCTTGAGAATGCATCTTTTCTGCTGTTAATTTATGTTGAGAGAAAACACTGAGAGTTAACTGATGTAGAAGTTTAGTTGCTAAAAGTGGGGGAGGAAATCTGTGTCCTTTTCATTTTATCTCACTTTTCTCTCCCTTTGCCTGGCTCCGGATTACAAAATCTTGCACTGTTGTAGTACTTGTTGGATTCCTCATAGAACGCATTCAATTCACTAAATTGCTGGAAAATTACCTATTTTCTGCCAGGTTTTGTGCTTGTTCAGCACTGAATCAGCTCAACACAGCATCAGATGATTACTAATGTCATTGCAAGGGAAGGAGTGCAGGATGCAGTCAAGGTTGCAGCCTCCTCACTGGAGAGAAGGGAAGTTGAAAACAGAAAGGTCATGTATTTATGAAAATATCTAATATTAAATATGGAATTTAATGTATAGTTTAGCATAGTGGTACTGGCTCCACAAAATCACTAGGGTGCTGTACCTGTGAAAAATTTAGTTAATACCCCTGCAATATCTATGTTGCCTGTTTCAGTTCTAAGTAGTAGATTTTTTTTTCTTTTTTTTTCTTTTTTTTTTTTTTTACTTCTAGGTTGTTTTTTATATGTAAGTAACAGTTTTGTTTGTTTTGTTAATGTAAGTACAAATGCTCTCAATGGCTCTGTTCTCTTGGGTATCCATTACTTCTGAATGCACTCTAATAATGTGAAGACATGACTAACTAGTCAATTAAGATTTCAGCACTAATTATTGGTAATCCTATAGTCTGGCTGATTCCTACTGAAAATATTTTCAAGAATTGGCACACATTCTGTGTTTTTAAAAGGAATATAAAGATTTTAATATTAATTTAAGAAAATCTGGATATAGACAAGATAGGGAAAGCTCCACGGAGGAAAACCACTTACCTTTTTCAGAGCAGATACACTTTAGTAGAATAACTTTATTTCTAGTCAGAAAAGGCTTTGATTCAGCTACATTTGATTAGTATTAACTTGTGAAACTAAATTTTGAACCACAGCAAAGGCAGAAGAAATGAAAGAATTGACTTTGTACACAGGGCATAAAGGTTAGGCATTTGCAGTAATCTGAGTTTGACTACTGAGGCTGTAAACTTCAGCAATTGCTTAAACACATTGGTTTCCATTTGTAGATAGTTTGCCTCAAAAAGTTCTCTTAGTGACAATTTAAGTAATTTCAAACATAATGTTAACTGCAGCAAATATATTCCAGTGAAAAAAACATATGACAAGGGACTCAGAGGTGTCAGCTGAATAATCAGTATGTACTGAAACTCATTTTCCTGCTTTTCACAAGACCTGCAATTTTCTAAGGCATTATTGTGTATTTAGAATTGTAAATAAAGGCACTGAGAAAAATTCAACCAGAAATGAAAATACCACTCAAAATAACTTTTTTTCATGTACTTTTATTTTACCTTGGACAGAAAATTTTGCAAACCATCAATTACTGAGAATGGAGGGAAAAACCCTAGCATGTAACAGGAGGCTTTGGTTATAAGTGCCATTTCTACAGCAGAGTTAAGCTATTGTAAACCAAACATCTTGTAGTAAGGTAAAAATATCCAGGCAAACTTTTAAGAATAACAGCAACACCAAAAACATTTACAAATATAAACAACAGAGAAATATTTTCTAAACTTTTAACAGTCACTTTGCTACAATCCAAAGTGTTTAGTTCACATATCTATACATACAGTCACTAAAACTTTTGTGAACCAACCACTTGTCCACAGGACCTGCCTAGACAGTTTGTCATCAATACCAAAGGTTTTTTTATATAAATAAGTCAATTAAACTTCACAGAGACTAAAAGAAACAATATAAAATTCCAGCTGTAAATAAATCTGTACATTATGGTCAGTCTGAAATCTTGCGTAGCTTTAAAGTGTCTCTTTATAAAATGATGGCAAGGAGCAGTGTTAGCTGGAATGGAAACTCGAAGACTCTGACTCTGTAGAAACAGAAGAATGTCCTGCACGTTTGCCTTTTGAAAGAATCTTGAGGCTTGATCCTCTGCTAACTGATGTCAAGGCATTTTGAGCTGATGTTTTGAACTTGGCACCCAAGAAGGCATACAGAATTGGATTCAGGCAGCAGTGGAAGAATGCCAGGGCTTCAGTGATGGAGATCCATTTGTGCACTATGGTCTCCAAGCTGCAGCGATGTCTGATGACTCCCAGCAAGATGAAGGTGTCGATGCTGATGCCGATATAATATGGCAGCCAGCAGGCAAAGAAGGCGAGGATGAGGATAACCGTGGTCTTCAAGGCTTTGCGCTTCTGGTGGCCTTTGGAGTGTGACAGCTTGGATATGATAATGCAGTAGCAAGTCAGAATTATTAGACCAGGCAAGACAAGTCCTACCAAGATATGCTGGAATCTGAACGAGATCAGCCAGTTTTCGTGAGGGTACAAGCGATCACAGAGATACTTTCCTTCTACTTCACTGGTACTGGCGAAGATTAAATCGGGCACTGTCAGAAGCAAAGCTGGCAGCCACACACCTACATACACCACCTTCTCAGCCAACAGCTTTCGTGGGCGCTGGCTGTTGGTGGCGTGGACTATTGCCAGGTAACGATCTAAACTTATGAAGGCCAAAATCAAGACACTGCTATAGAGGTTGACTGTGTAAATGACATGAACTGCCTTGCACAGAACATTCCCGAAGTACCAGCCAATGGCTGCATCCACAGACCAGAATGGCAAGGTGATGACAAAGAGGAGGTCAGCCACAGAGAGGTGCAGCCTGTATTTATCAGTCATGCTTCTCTGCTTCTTCTGGTAGCCCATAACAATAATAACCAATCCATTGCCAATTATTCCGGTTAGGAAGATGATGGAGTAGATTGTTGGCAAGAAGATCCGGTTGAAATCGGCATTCTCATGTTGATAGCATGGCTCTTCATAGTCTCCATAGTCACCCGAACCAATCTCATCTGTGCCATTTTCAGAAAGTTCAATTAATAACCCAGAGGACAGCTAAAAAAAAAAGGAAGAATATTAAATTAGATTTTTTTTCTCTGCAAAAACTTATTCTATATGAAAATATGTGAAGGGTTGCTTGATCAGTCTTCACTGTCACAAATGGGCAAACATTTTGAAAACCCAGTGGGAAAATACAATGTTTACATACACATATATAAAATACACAGCAAATAAGAATAACTTTTAAAACTTCCTTTGTCTTTCTCTGCGGAGTAAGATCTTGCTAAGGGCAGGGCATGCAGGAGCAAAGAAAGATAATGGCTACTCCCAGTTCTGGACACTTCAGTGCTCTTATCAGATGGGCACTACAAACAGGAGAGCCCAGAAAGTGCCAGATGCAAGAGGTCCGTCGACAAAGAGCATGACCTATCACATTTAACTTCTACAATAGAGAGCTATAAAAAAATTACTTAGAAATGCTGCTGCTCCAAAGTCCCTTCTCATTAAGAGGATGGGGTCAAGGAGAAATAGAGAAGGTACCCTCGGCTGATGTAATAAAGGATAAATAATAGCAAGAATTCCCTGCTGAGAAGCAATTGACAGCTCCACACACTCAGACAAGGAAAAAAAACCCCAAAGCCCATAAAGAAAGAAAGAGAGAGGTGACCTTAATCAGGGGAACTCAAAGCCCGTGAAGGGTCACCACGATGGTCCACGTTCCCTCCCTTTGTTCCCACCCTGTGCGGTGGCGGGGCCGGGGTGAGCGCGGCCGGCGCGGGACTGCAGCCAGACGGACCAAGTGAGCATAGCGGTGGAAAAAGGAAGCGAAATTTGGTGAGGGCATGAAAGCGCGTCAGGAAACCACCAACGGTTTTGGCCACGGCGCTAAAAGCAAAGGTGGCGGGAGAGTGCCATCTGGCTATGTGCAATTCCTAAGGTTTTCAGATTTTTTGCTGTCATGCCCCGTGTCCCACGGTCCCCCAGGCTCCGCGCAGGGCGCGCCCGAGAGATCGGCAGCTCCTCACACGCGGAGGCACCGGCTCCACGCGGGCATTAACTGCGGCCCTAAAGTTGGGACTTGGCAGAGATCTCCCTTTTGCTCCTAACTGCTCTCCAAACCGCGGCAGAGGAGCTGCCCCCGGAAGAGTGGGATGCCGCCTCGTTTCGCTCGGGGAGCGGGCGGGACGGCCGGGCGCTGCCGCCGCTCCCAGTCCCGCCGGCAGCCCGAGGTCTGGGCGCGCACCGGGGCAAAGGGATACCATGCCCCGGAGTCAGACCGCTCCAAACTTCCTCGCCTCTTCCCCTCTCATCATTGCCCCAGCGCTAATTGCTCTGCCGGCGTTTTTCAGTCCGCAAAGGTAGCACATGTCACTCGAACTGACGGCCGAGCAGCAGAGCCCCAGAGAAGGAGCGGAGTGCTGCAGCTGGAATTTGCAGTGGCTGCAGCTGCGCCGAGGTCCGAAGCGCTGCAGGCAGAGGCAGCAGTGGCCGGGGCTCAGAGGGGAGCCCTGCCCGTTCGCGTCCCGCGGACCCCTCCGCTGTCCCGACCCCGCCGCCCGCAGCCTCCGCCGAGGGCACCTTTGTTTGCAAACAGCGCGCACATGGGCAGCCGGCCGCGCTCCCGGCACTTACATCCATGCTGTCGAGGCTGCTGTCCATGCTCAGAGCCATCGGACGGCTCCGCGCTCTCAGACCGTTGCCGCTGTCGCAGCCGCGCCTCTCGCAGTGACACCACTCGCCGCTGCTCCAAACACGCCCCGACTCTTCTGGCGGGACGCGCCGCTTTATAAAAGGTCCCGGGCTGCCCCCCCCCGCCCCCGGGGCAGCCGCGTCTGGCTCCTCCCCGGCGATGTCGCCGCGCTCTCGGGCTCCGGGCGGGCGCCTCGGGCCGCTCTTTGTCTGCCGCCCCGGGCATAGGAATTGCACTTGCCCGGCGCGCCCGCGGGGGCCACGCTCCTCACGGGGGCATTTGCCCCCTTCTGATTGATGTGTTCATACAAGCGGGCTTTTGAATTTCCCCTCAAGAACATTCTTTGAAGTGTGTTGTAGAGCCCTGGGTTGCCATGGGTACCCCAGGCGGGCTCCGAATGAAGTCACTGGTCCAGGAGTCGTGTGGAGGAGGAAGAGCAGGGGTCCTGTATGTCATTCAAAATACTGGCAACTCTGTCCTCAAAGTTGTCTCTTCCCCTCTGCTGAGGAGAGGCAGGAAGCAAGGGCTGGTCCCTACTGAGGGATGAGAGGTTCTACAAGCTTTTCAAGGTCTGCAACATGAGTGCAGGTTACCCTCTGAACTCCTCTGGCACCTGTGGGTTTGGGTGAGAAGTTGGATGATGATCCGTTTAATGTAGCTGGATAATATTTAAAAAACCCAACAAACACACAACCAAACAACCACCCAAACCAACCAACCAACCAACCAAAACCCCCAAAACACCCCCCCACCAAACACACAAAAAACTCCCCATCAAACCAAACCCAAACACCCCCGCACACACATACACAAACCCACCACAACCAAAGAAGCCAAAAACCTGCAACAAATAAACCCCCAATCCCTGAAATTATATATGTAGAATATACATAGCAATCATAGGATAGGTTTGCAAGAGAAAATCAGGCCAAATATAGAGACAAACAAAACAGGATGATTGATTTGCTCTACAGTTATCTCTGGGGTCTCGTACTGTTAATATTCATGCAGGCAAATTAATTTGCAGAAAAGATTTTGATTAGCAGAGTGTGTCATGTGTGTGTCCCCCCTCAATTTCACAACTCATAACAAAAAGTTATAGTGAGTAACTATATTGGGAATAATTCATTGAGTTACATAGATTTACTCTTTACACTTGATTTTTGTAGTGGCAAGAAGAAGAATGGAGATAATATTCTTTATGTAATAACAATGTTTCAAATTAGCCTGGTAGCCTCAAGGGATGATAAAAGTGAAAGTTTGACCAAAGTTTTGCTCTGAAATGCCTCTATGATCAGTTTACATGCGAGTTAGTTAAAACACCCGTTTCAAATGCAAATATTTTTTTCAAGTATTTGACAAGAGGTACAATCTTACTCTTCCTCTAACAGTTCTAGAACTCTTTCTCACACCCTACAGTGAGTATGAATTTGGTTATGATTAATAACCAAATAATGTTTATCTTTAAAAACATGGTATGTAAGGTATGACCTATAATGTGACTGTGTGCTTTCACTGCACTGTACTTTGATAGTAATTCATATTTTGTTAGCAGGTCTGGAATATCACATACAAGTTGCATTAAAAGCAAACTGTAATTGATTATTATTCAGGAATTACCAGTCTTCAGAAAATTCAGTATCTACTTTGTGTTTATATAAAAAAAATCTGAGGGATACCACACTAGAATTCTATAAAAATAAAAGACCTTCTCCTGAGTCTCCATAATTAGATACTAACCCTAAGCTTATGATACCATAAATCTTCTTTAAGAACAAATGTGACAAAATTGTAATTATTGCTATTCATTCCTTATTTTCCATAAAAACCATGATACGTTCAATACTTTTTAGACACAAAAATAGGAAAACACATTCCTCAAGTCATCACAGAATGTGCAACACAACATTAGATATCCAGGCAGATAAATGAGCAGATGAGGGATTTTTGTATACAAATGAGTAGGACCATGTGTAAATAATCATCTTTCACTCTTTCACTTATGGGGGATGCCCAGCTCATAGCACCATCAATTGCCATGCAGTTTTCAGCAGGGATATGGTGCTGGAAAGGCTCTCCAGCCTGCTAAACATGCAAACCTGTGAACCGGATTTTCAGAAATATGCATATTGAACAGGTTCTAAAAAACTAATCAGGACACAGAACTGCACACAGGGGAGGTGAGCTTTAAGGAAAAATTGGTTTCTACCTTTCCAGAAATTCATTTAGGTGACAGATGTGTTTTTGGAGTATTCTCATCTTGGAGGGGCACAGGTGATTAAACATTGCTCCTTCTCTAAGTGTGGAGAAAAAAAATATGCTCATAGTGCAGGTAAGTTGTGGCAATGGCTGCAGATGAGGAAAAGATATATAATAATATTATAATATAATATAGCATAGTATAAGTATGTGAGGTCTAGAGCTGTTTGACAAGTTTGAGAGTTGCTCTTCATTGGGGTGGATAGCATGGAGTGCATTGACATATGGGGAGGGATGCACAGAACTGTGAGTTTAGTTTCAGCCCAAGCAGACAAATGTCCCAACAGCTCCATTTTACTGTACAGGTAGGCCTATAACAGCAAAATATATGATGTAGAAATTGATTATGTTAATTAGTGGGATATGGGACAATCACTCAGTTATTTGTTTTCATAGATAGCCTAAGAAACTTGGAACTGAGGAACGGTTCACTGGATTAGCCCTGAAGCATGCTGAGTGAAAGGAAATTTGGGGATGATACCGATCTGATGAGATGTTACTGAGGCTTGTTTGGATGAAGGTCCTCTAAAACTGTCATTCACACTGCTGCTTTGTTATCTATGATCTCTTTTGTTTCCCCTATCAGAAAATCCATGTGAAAACTTCCTTTGTTGCACAGAGGACCATCCAGGGCAAGTTAATGATTTCCAAAGTGATAAAAGAGGGGAGCTGTTTCTGCAAAGCATGTAATTCTGCATCAGCTACAAATCTTCTTGAGACAGAGCTAGCAAATAGCAATTTCCAAGCTTATGTTTTGCATTACATGTTTCCCTGGTCACAGAATTACTGTGAAAATCAGACACTTCCTAACCCACGTAATATATGTTTTTACTACTGAACACACACCTTCTAAGAATCAAAATCCTACATGTTCTTACTCTGTTAGAGTAAGAGTACAGTTCCTTAGGTTGTTAATCATTAACTATTTTCTTCTAAAAAGAGACATAAGTGATGGTTGTGTAAGAGCAAAGTAGTTATTAACAAACCTTTCTAATGGTAAAAACTCTTTTGATTCAGCATCCACAGGAGTAGAAAAAGAAATTGCATTTTATTTAACCACGACCCTATGTTAAATGATTTACTTAATCTGAAGTCTTCACAAATGCCTTTAACAAAGTAAACTTTTAGCTAATAAAACTTTGATGGACAATTTCCTGTGGGCAACACCTAATACAAAGGAGGTACAATCCTTGGATTATGGAATATATGAATACCACCATGTATTACAGTGGTGTGTTAATAAATTGTTTGTTATTTTTGTAGCATTAATGGAACTATACTTTCAGGACAGGTAGAAGTTATCATAAAAACACATAACCAGCAATATGGCTCAAATGACTGCACTATAGTAGAGGGAGTGAAAAATTTTCAAATATTCACTGATTTTCTCCGTGCATGTCAATTCCTGTACTGGAAGGCTTCTGGCAGTAGAGTGTCATCTGAAAAATTAACAGAAAATGTGCTCAAGAGTTGCAAGGAATCAACTTTGAGTAGTGGATTTTTCTATTTGAAAAAGTATTCCATGGAACCGATGCTGTGGATTTGCCGCTAGACGAAAAGCAGTTTCCTGATAAAACTCAGAAGTTTATTACAATACACTGGATTGACTTAATGACAAATGGATCTTCAAGTGGCCTGAAGTTGTATACATAGAGAGGAAAAGGATATACTCTCCCTTTTCCATCTGATCTTTCTGTTGAAGTGGGAAAGGTATCAATCTTACGCCTGTTAGAATGGTTACAAGCGGTTTGCTGGGGTTGGGTTTCAGTTAATGGCTTTCTTTGCTCTTGGTTCTCAAAGCTCCCTTTCTCCATTTCTTCCATCCTGTGCTGCAGTGGAAAAAGCCTACCAACTGTTACCCTGCTCCTGCAAGGAAAGTGCCCCATTTATGGGCAGGGTGCCACCTACACTTGCTAATTTGAAAGCACAAAGACTAAATAAAACCTGTGAAGGAACAGGACATATCTTTCAATTAGTAGCATGTTACATTGCCACAGAAATGAGTCCCTGTCTGAAAGGAATGATACTTAAATATCAGAACAAAATTTTAGGGAAACCCTTAACATCAGTATAAGAAAACAAAAGTGTTGTCAGCACAAACCCCAGATTTCTCTCTGTTTCCTTGCTTTTAACAAGGACAATTTATATTGTTTCCTTTAAGTATTGCCACAAGGCCAATATGTCTAAAGTCAGCACAGAAAAGTCAGCAGAAAAAAAGAAAGAAGAGCTATCCTCTAAAAAGAATCATAGTGACTCTTGTGTTTTAATCCCACCTCCATCTGTGGCCTGCAGCAAATCACTTAACCCTCTGACTGTGTTCAGCCAACTGTAAAATGGGGATAACAATACCTACTTACCTACCTCAGAGGAGACTTGTAGGGATTAATTGGTTGATGTTTGCGAGGCACTTTGAAGACAGAAAGTGCTTAATTTAGAGCCTGTTGAAATTATTGGTGACACTGATCAGCTAGAATTCAAAGGGGACCAAACTCATCAAGGTTCTGATCTTCCTCCATTTGGCTGTTTATGGGTTAGCAAATCTCCCTGCATGTGGACAGTTTATTGTTTGTTTGGAAGCAGAGTAGACTAAAAAGATGCTTTGAACAACTTGGTTAATCCTTTTAAAAAACATGTCATCATTTGCATATCACTGGAGCTGAAGGGTTTATCTTTGATGATTCTATAGCAGAACTCTTCTGGAGACCTGTTGAAGTGGCTTTTTTTTTCCAGAACTGTGGTCAGATCAAAATTATGAAAACAAAATAAAGCCCCCCTAATCATATATAAGTAGTTTCTTTCCTATAACCAGACAGGATTTTGGCTTCCAGAGCGTTTAGATAGATTTCTGTTTAGCTATGAGATGTGTTTCTTATAATGTTCTTTTATGCTGTAAAGTTGCATTAGAAACTTGCTCCAGTTCAGTTTGGATTACTAAAGATGGAATTTGTTTCTGGGGATCCATGCTAGGAGCATACTATATCTTAAGAGCATATGGATAAATTAGAAAACATGTCCAGCTATTCATGCATACATGAATATTTGCCAAATGTCATGATTTCTTGTAGATAGCTTCAGAAACACAGTTGTATCTGGGACTGGCCACTGCTGCTCCTGCCTGTGAAAACAGGACTCAGCTACTTGGAAACTAATAAACTGGACAGGGGCCCTGAGCAGCCTGCTCTGGCTTGGAATCCACAAGGTTCCTTCCAACCTGAATTATCCTGAATTATTCTATGATTGAAAATGTCTCCATCAGACCATGTCCTCATGCCTCTGCTACTAGCAGTGCCCAGAGTTATCTGGATCAAAACAAATCCCTTTATGTTTAATTACATTAAACCCATTTGCACTACACAATAGAAATGGCATTTTGATGTTGAGTTTCCGCCCTGACAGTTTTTGATCAATCTTTTGTTGAAATGGTGTCTGTGGAATTGTGTTCTTGGGATGTAGTAGAGTATGCTAGCATGTGCCATGTTTTCTTTATAAATTTCACACGTTTCTTCTACTTCTTTTCTTTGGATGCCATAGTAGGCATTTATTTTCCACACGTTGTGAGGTTCTGAGCTTGTTAAAATAATTTACTTACCTCATTTGTCCACTTGTCTACAAAGTGGCACTGAAAGCAGAGCAGGAGCAACCACTCTTCCTGTTTAGCTCAATTTGGCATCTGAAGCTCACAAATGTTTTAGTTTTATTGCATCAGCTTTGAAGTAAAGTCGGTACATGTGGATGCTGGATGTCAGCTCAGATACTTGTTTTGGAATCCAGGATTTCTCCTGGTTCAGCAAGTAAGAAGATTGCCCAAATTTAGTAATGAGCATTCTCATAGTTTCTTTCTTTTGGATCTGTCCTCCCACTGTTTCCCTAAAAATTCACTTTAGAATTCGAAAATTCCAAACACTTTTCTTTTCTTAGTATTAGAAACCAGGTTTGCCATATGCAAGTGAGATATGTACAAGAGTGATACTGAGCTTACACTTTTGAGTCAGTCCTTGCTCCTTAGGTAATACTAGCATTAGCTCAGTAACTGGGATGTCTGTTGAAACATGACCAAATATTTCTCAAACAATGAAAAATCTCTATTAGATGATGACAAAATTTTGGTCCTGCTGCCAAGCCCTCTATATACAGTGCTTGGTGAAATACAATGAGCAAATACCTATATACAGCCTGTCCTATCTATTTATTTAGCCAAATACAAGATGTAAATGGAGAGCTGCAGGAATATTTATGGCAGGTACATTCCTTTCTGTTCATTAACTGCCAGTGACATGAGCATGATATTACACACTCCTTATTTTGAGCTGATTTATCATGAATAGTGATATTTGTTCTTGCTGCTCTGAAAATTTAGTAGGTAGGATTTGAGGCCTAAACTTTGTAAATAATCACTAAAATCACATAGTAGGTTTTCTTTTCAATCATTAAGTGACAAGCCTTTTGAAAGGAAGAGATCTGCTTGAAGAACTGCTTGAAGAAATTATTGGCGTGTTGAACCTCTTTCTGTGGTTTAATGGGGAGGTAAATCCAATTTTCAGGGTATCTCTTACCACATAAAGAGTCACATGACACAAAGAGCTTATCTCTTACAACTGAACATGATAAACTTTCATCTTGCTGGCTTAGATTAATTTTTAGGAAGTGGAACAAGCAATTTTAGACAAACTTTATGCTGAACCGGGCATCATCCACATGATTTCCATAGTGGCTGGAACAAAGACTGTACCAACATCATGGTGTGTGCTCTGGATTATTCTACAGGAAAGTGACAGCATGCTAGTGCCTGATCCAGGTCAGATCCATAGGAAATTGGGAATTCAGCAACAAAATGAGGAACTGTAGAGCCCTCACCTTTACAGGAAGAGTTGAGGCAGAATCCTTAAGGAGCATGAAGAATAGAAGATGAGCACCCTAGAAAATAAAGGGCATTAAAAAATCTTTTCCTGGCTTTTCCTTTTGCATAAGGATTTGGCTTGTATATGGACCTTAAGGTGAAATAGCTCTCTTCCTCCCTGCCAAGAAGAGAAGTCTCTATCTGAACTCAGATCAGTTCTTTTTCCACTGTGTCACCTGATTATTGCACACATCACAGAAGCATCTAGAAGCTGAGTTGTGATGAATATATTTGGTCATGTGTGCACAGTTGTTCACGCTTCAATATGCCTAGCTATGCATCAGGCCACATAGAAAAAACCATCTTCCCCAAAACTGCATATAAACAGAGGACAGGTGAGTGTCAGTGGAGGAGAAAGGGAAAGCACATCCAAACAAACTGTCTCTATGTTTAGGTTTTCCATCACCCCCAAGCTACACCTGAACACAAGAACTGGGGAGAGTAGGAACTCCAATGCTTTAAAGTGATGGTTCCAATTTAGTTTAATTTACATTCAAACCTTTTCCATCTTAAACTGTAGTCTACAATCCTGTTCCTTTATTCAGGAGTGCAGTACAGTTGGACATGGGAAGAAAAATTTTAGCCCTAAATGCTCAATTTATAGATGAATTTGCTATTCTAGGAGTTTGCCATTATTTTAAGTGATGGTTCTATATTTCTGAGGTTATTTTTCAGTAGTGAGTGAATACTGTGAAAAACATACAAGAGGGGAATTCTAAAAATACTCCTAGGTTACAGTTTGTGTTCAGCACTGTCTGTACCAAATTATAGTAGATTTTTTTTTTTTTTTTTTAACGTATAAAAACAGGAAGAAGCCTTGCTTCTTCTGAGGACCCTGACAAATGTTTCTACCTGGCTCTTTCTAGAAAGATCTCTTCAAGTGCCAAGCAGGGGTCACTGTAACCATGGATACTTATACTCCATTTTCCCCTGGTTTTCTGTGAAAAACTTGGTAGGATGCCCAGTTTAAACCACATTTTGTGTTAGGTAATCATAGGCTCAGTCTGTTCTTAGGCATTGTGGTTTTAAGTTTTCAACGGTTTCTCTGTGGTTTGAAAGCTCTGTTTTTTATTCCCTCTTTTTTTCTAAGCAAAGAAGATGTTAAAGCAAAGTTGCTTGATAACATTTATTCCACCAAAATATATTATTTTGGGAAGATTTGATTGCTGTGTGGTTTAAAACTGAAAACCACTCATAAACCACTTAAGCATCATATTCAATGCAAAATATCTAACATTTTATTGCATCTGGAAAGAGGCTGCTCAATTTCTGGAACTTGTCAACATGCACCTAGGAATTAAGAAAGACTTGATCTGTTTTCAGCGTGTGTCTTACAAGTCAGTCATAGAAAGATTTCTAAATGCATTTTAATGAAAAGTAGAATACTTATGATGTTGCCTGTCAGTCCTCCTTTGCTGCTTTGATATAGACCTACAAAGGATCTGAGGGTGGTAGGAGTGGTGTCATCCAGCTGGGGGAAGAAGCTAATTATAGATTTTTCTCACCCTTTGAAAACATTGGAGTTGTTGAATAGGTGGACAAAGGCAAAGATTCCCAATATGAATGAGAATAAATGAGTATATGGAAATGGAAACCATTCTGCTGGATGTGAAAGCAAAGAAGGTCAGATCCTCTCAAGAAGAGTCCTATCAGCTCCATCAGATTCTGAAAGGACTCTGTTAAGCCTTGAAATGGGTAGTTTTTAATAATCTGTCAAAACCAGGACAAAGTTATGTGACTACTGACTGCAAATGCACAGCTTACATCTGAAAAGAATAACATGGTTTGCTATTACTTTAGTTGTCTGACTGGAGTGCCAAGCTTTAGAACAATCTCTGGTGGGAAGAATATTTAAAAATGTGGAAATGAATTGAAACTAGAGCAAAAAGAAAGTTGAGTTTATAAAGGTATATTGTAGTAGGACTACTTAATAGCTTTTATTGATAATTACTTCTCTAGACAAATGAAATACAGTAAGTTTCACTTGTCTGGACCTTAGTCAATAATTTCATAGGGTGCTCTTTAAGTGCTGACAATTCATGGAGCTAGACTGAGAATTAACACAATGTATCTAATATAAAGGAAGAAATTTTTTAAAGGAAAATAACAGTACAGTGATGACACTGAAGGGAACCAGTAGGCTGTTGGAAGGCAACCTTCAAGGTTCATGGGTGGAACAATGGTTACTCTATTTTGTGTTAGCTTTGGAACAAAAAGTAGTTAATTCCTGAAATTCACTGCTAGTGGAAAATGAGGTGCCACTGCTGAAATCTGGATATCTTCAGACCTGGCAGAAGTGGGAACACACAAAGAGAAGAGCCAGTTGCAGGATGAGTCTGAATTTCTCGTGCACATTGGGAAAGCTGCGTTGCTCATTGAATGCATCAAATAGGGTATGCTGAAGGGAGAAAGAAGTACTGAGGGGAGAAAGTGCTGTTGCTGCCAAACAGAGCACTGAAAAGGTGTCTTCTGAAATATTTTTTACAATTCTTAACAAGAAAAATTAATTCAAATGGAATAGGTGCAGAGAAGAGTGATTGGGGTGAAGTGTAGAATGGAGAGCTGTTCCTGCAAGAACAGGCTGAAAGAGCTTCTTTTCATCAGTTCACAAAAGGGATGTTGAAAGGGACAATGAAGCAAGATACTAGACATCTGGAAAAGAAAAGAAATACTGGGACCAGTATTGGCACACAAATGACTGGATGCAATACCATGGTGAATACACACTGTAAATGTATGAACAAGTTGTTAACTGTCAGAGGAATGAGCTTTAGGAACAGTTTCCCCATACAAGAGAGGATTTTAACCAACTGCCTGCTTTGACAGATTCGCTGGGATTGTTGGTCCTAGATCAGTCCCATTATCCTAAGTTCTGATCTGAAATTCTGTTCCTTTGCTAGCTACAATGTCTGTGAAATTTAAAATATCACATACCTGATGATCACAGATTAGAAGCATTTGTGTAACTTTTATATTATGTATTTTTATTAAATTCAAACCTTTGTGTCTCTTTCTTTTGGTTCTCAGGAGCTATTAGGGTAGCAAGGTCAGTTTTACATGTGATGCAAAGAGCTGCTGAGGAAGTACCCTTCTAGCCCCTAAAGACAAAGTAGTATTGAATAGTTCCTAAAATCCTGATCTTGTTCTAAGGGAGAAGCGATTTTCAGCCACAGATTTTAGTGTCCAGGGTATGCCAGATTTGGTGAACAAATATCTGTTGGCCAATATAATAACAACTGCTTGTGTCAAGTGTATTTGTACCTTGAAAATATGCATCTTAGGGTAAAATCAGTCATGTTCTGTACTGCTGCTTATCACAAGAACTCAACCAGAATCATTGATTCAGTAGTTTCTGACTGATTGTGTGAGAACTGCTGTGGTAGAGAAGATTCCAGAAGGGCAAGTGTTAGTCTTTGAATAAAAGTCAAATACAAACATTTCAAATCTTATGAACAAAGAGACACAAGAGCCTTTCCATCATCGGTCTTACTGCCAGTGGAAGGTGGTTTCCTCTAGGAGAGGTAGAAATCAAAGGCAAGAAAAGGCAAGTAAAAGAAAAATGTAAACATGCAGAGCCAGAATCTCGAGGTCAGGAAGAGGCCAGTGCCTGACATGGTAAAAGCAAGGTTTAATTGTGTTCTTAGACTTTGATTTTTAAATTAGTACCCAGCTGAGGGAAAGACTGCACTCTAAACAGTAAATACTTTGTGTGCATTATGTTAGATATTAGGAAGTACAACCACAATCGCAAATCATTGCAAAGTTGGTTTTGTTAATTATTGTAGCTTGGATGGTACCAGAATGTATCTTTAAATTTTAAAAACTCTGTAGAATTTGAATGCTCGTTTGTGTTTGTTCTTATAAATTGGATGTAAACAATGAAATAGAAGTAATATAGAGCAACATCTTGCCTCTACTTCTAGGTAATATCCAGTTGAATGCAAAACAAAACTTGTGCAGCTTCTTACACCCCAGTCAGAGACAGATGGACAAGAAATGGCAGTGAGTGTTTAACTGGCCTCATGCCCAGTCTTTAATGTAAAGTCCCTGAAAAGGCTCTTAGTTCAGGGTAACAAAACACTGGCAAGTCTGCTTGTGATTCTTTGTAATATTCATGACACAGAAACCACTTCCCATCCAGGTAAATTCCATCTCAGAGAGATAACTGTAAGCAGGGACCACAGAATAAAAACTAAAAGACAGTAAACTTCATGGTAAGAGATAAAAGGAAAACATGTGGAAATAATATTGTATATACAATGTCATACATGTACACTCATCCCAGAACAGCTTGTCCAACTCAAAATATCATCCATGAAGTAAGAGAAGGAGGAATATCAGCTCAATCATTTACTTGCAAGTGCTGGTACCAGAGGTGCATCTCTCCAGTAGCCAGACTGACTTCTGCATCAGCTTTTCACAACAGTGATGTGGTCAGCTGGGAAATGAGTGTGGAGCCAGGCACAGCCTGGGTCCTGCTGTTGTTCCCAAGGTGGAGAAATCACCTTGACGGCAACAGGTTTTTATTGTGGAATGAAGGCTGCTTCAGGTTAAACAGTGAAGAGAGTGATGACAGCAAAGAGGAAAGATGAAGAATAAGTTCAGAAGAAGCAAATAAATAGGAACAGAGGCAGTGGGGTCACTGTGGGACAAGAACATGAAAAGATGGTGACAGATGAAGTGGATAGTCCTTCTTTTTTATTTTCAGTTGTCACAAAACCATAGAAAAACAACCTCATCCTGATGCATGAGAAGAGGTAAAGATCTCTCAGTCAAAGAGCAGGTCTGTTTGAATTGCTGCAGCCTGAGCAGAATGACAAATGGAAATGGAGACAAAAATGGGGGCCTTAGGGGAAATTTGTCCTAGCTCAGTACAGACAGGGATAGCACCAGAGTCACACAGACTTATTTATCATCCAAGGCAAAAAGACAAGAGAAACTAGAGAAAATAATGGTCTTACTTACACTTTATTTCTGTGAGAAATACTTTAAATACAAATAGGCAGACACAAAGTTCCTTAATAATACATGTTGGTGCCTTTGTGCTTGTGTCTACTCTAAAAAGAAAGGAATGCAATGCATGTGAAAGTATAAGATTGGCAGTTTTCAAGAAAAGTAAACCTGTTCCATTCCAAGTGCCAGGAAAGCACAACCACTAGAATTCAAATATGGACAATGTTACAATTGCCATCTCTTGCTCTTGAATAGCAAATCTCTTTATCTGTTTGTCAACCATGTTATTATTCAGACATTTAAAATCTATTTTTGTATCTAACAAATTGCAATTTTCTTTCTACTATTATTAAGCAGGAAACCTTTGTAAGTTATTCCTGTGATTTCTTGCTTGATATGGAAGAACATGTACACAATTCTCTGCCCTTTGCACTGTGCAATGTTGTGGAGGGGACAAGTCTCCTTTTAGCTGTAACAGGGGACAACTTGTGTATTCCCTTCTGAACCACATGACAAAGGACCAAAATAATCACCACAACAACTCACAAAATAGCATTTGATCTGCTCTGATTGCAGGATTTCCATAAACGGAAGGCTTTATTTTTTGTAAATCAGCGCTATAATAGCCCCAGGAGTCCCACCAGTTTCATTGCTAACCATGAGTGCCTACCTAGAGAGTAAAAAGAGTTATTTAGTTCTTTCCTTGCAGTAGTCAATGGAGTGTCACTCAGGTCGAAGTGTAAGATGGGGCCACTTGTCCATTAGGAAGTGGAATGAAACCACTAATTCATTTTATGTAGACTACAAACCAGCTGCCAGACAGTAATAATTTTCAGTCAGAGCTGACCTGGGGTAGATTTAACAAGTGACCTAGAAATGAAAAGCTGGGTAGACAACTGCAAATCCCCTGAGTTGTTTGGAAAGACATGCCTCTAAAAGATTTAGAAATGTATAATTTAGTAAGGGACAGACAGTGTGTTTTAATTAATATGCTTGTATTTTTCTGGGTTGGATTTTCTTTTCCAGTTTACTTGATACTGTAATTTATGTCAGTAAAGAAGGGGTGTAAAATATTATTTCCTAAGAATAGTTACATTTTGTATTGACTTTACATGTAATTAAATTAACCCATGAACAGGAAAGTAATACAGAATCAAATTCCTGCAGGGCAGATTTGCATTTATGAAAATGAATGACAATGCTGTGAGTAAATGCAGTGCATTTTGAAATCACTAAAATATTTCTTTGGTTGTGCCTGTCAGGGGAAGTACCCAGGAATGAGTAATGAGACTCTTCAGAGCAAGGGCCTTGGCAAAAAAAGCTGACACTGTTGGTTCTGAACAAACATGAATAACAGGGAGGCAAATTATAAAATAATGAATGGCCTAGAGAAAACAGAGGAGGAGCTTATTGTCTTCTAATTTTACAAGGCTAAAATAAGGGGACAGTCAATGAACTTAATATAGATGTGACCTATTGCTCTTTGGCTGAGGAAGTCACACAGCTGGGGTGCCTGAGAGCCAGTGGCAGAGGGAGGTCACTGCCCTGGCGTGTTGGGAGCACTGCTGTGATTTTCAGATTGCTGAACCTGAAAGTGGACAGGGATTCCAGAAAGGAGATGCTTGTTGGAATATTGTATATATCCAGAGCTGTTCCGATCTGAAATATCTGCTCCCACAGTAATATGTTTCAGGCAGAAAAAGGCTAGATGGCTACTCACTTTTTTTTTTTCTTGGTAGGATTAATCTTGTGCATTTTAGTTCCCTAACTTGGTTCATTGTGGAATTGGAACCCATACAAGGGAAATGGTGGGATTATATTGCTAGGATCAAGACTGACGTTAGTGGGGCAAGCCATTAGATCTTCTTACCACTAATGTGAAAACGCATTTTGAGAGATCCATGGAAAATATAATGGCTGGCATGAGGGCAAAAAGCAAACCATTTATCAGCTGGGTGTTGCGGGGGGGTGGTTGCAATTTCTCCTGCTGGCCACTGACAAATGAAGGTAATATGTGCTAGGGCCTAATGCGGTGTAGAAATTCCCATATTTCTATTGACATAAACCACAACATTTTAATTTACCCAGGGAGAAGCTACACTCCAGTCCTTGCTACATGGAACTTGTCAGTTGAGGCTCCAGGGTTTTGATAATGGCTCTACTTTTCATGTGCTGGATGACTCCAGGCAAACCATTTCCCTGCCACTGCAGCAGCTTAATGCTTTTTGAAAAGAAGATAACACATTGTGTACTGGACTCCAAGAAAACCTTGAATGCTAGATGATCTCATTGCATGTTGACTGAGTTAGGAAACATGCATGATAAGTTAATGTTTCTTTAATTAGTTAGGCTGTTGGGGGTTTTTTGGAGGAAGAAAGTCCAAAAGCAACCAAAAAGCCAATCACATTTGGGGTTGATCTGTTGGTAAAGGTGACCTCAAATTACCTTACATTGACTGTGGCAATACTGTGCCTAAGAACAGGGAACACTACAAGTGTGGCCTGCCTGTCACAGTCACAAAATCACCTTATAGCCCCTCAGTTTACTACAGGGCATTAGTCCCCAAAGGCTGACCATGCACACCTTTCACTTCTGCTAAATCAAGGTGATCTGTTGTCTTATTCTATGTCTGTCATGGTACTATTCTACTCATTTTCTGAAACTGCAAGATGTACAAAGTATTTTTCTTTTACTTCCAGCCAGCAAGAAAGTTTTAGCCATATTTTGGGCTGTTTGATGGAAATATTGAGCTTTACAGTTTTCCCCATAGATGGTGAGGTTGCTGACCTCTATTGAAAGAGTTTGTGGGATAGATTCTGAGCCATTTTTGTCTCTGCACACCTAAATTTTGCTCTTGATGTTGACAGTTTCATAGTTCCAGTAGGATAGAGCTGTCATCAAGGGAAGTTGAGATCACACAGCATGAAATGGTTCCTCATTTAAACGACACTGAAGGAGAGCTTGGACATGGAGAACAAATAATTTAACCTAACTGAATGTCCCAATGGGAGGAATGGGGAGAACTGAACATGCAGATGATGATTGACTTCCAGTGGTTTGCACTGGTTTGAAGGTTTAGTGAAATATCCTTCTAAACATTGATTATACCTACAGACACAGAAAATTAGACTTCTCAGCCATTAGTCTATGAATATCTATAGTAAATTTCCAAAGAATTGATGAAGAACAGTTCTTTTTCTGATCAAGGTAGGAAAGGTTTTACCATCTAGGACAAACCTCACATTTCACTTCTATTGTGTTTTTATCTCTGCAATCCAAATAGAAATGTCTGTATTGGAGGTTAGAAGAAATCTTTGCCTGGAATAAGTTATCAAGCCAGGAGGCAAAGAAATTTGTGGCTTAGACAGAAATTCCCTGTTTTGTAGTAGACATCCAAACAGAATGACTTCAGAGTTAATAGTGCATATCTATGGTTGTCTGCAAAGGGAGTTGCCTATAGCTGATATGGGAAACATTCTGAGGTTTCTCATGAAAAAGAAACATGGGTATTTCCTGAAAAATATAAACAAATAACTAAACAGAGAGGACCAACAAACAGAGCTAACATGAAAAGCAATGAATTCAGAATACAGTTCAACAAACTGGACCCTGGATTAACATCTCTTCTCTTAAACCTTGAAAATTAAGCAACATCAAAACAACGACTTCTGATAACCCCCTCAAAAAAGGCTTAAATTCCTGCAGTGATTCCTTTGCTGAAGGATCTGCTTTGTGTAACAATGAGCCCTATACAAAGGCTCCCTGGGGCAGGAAGATAGGCAGGATGCAGGCTTGAAACTTTGCTGGCCCAGTCAAGACTTTTTATGGCCTTGGGCTACACAGCACCAATTAATTTGGAGAACTGTTTAACTGACTTTTAGTTGTACAATGTTCCTCTCTCTGTGTTAAACTGAAAGCTCTTGGGTACACCAGTTGGCATCATTGTAGTGCTTCTAAAATAACTAGAAAGCTGAAATCAGTGAATTAGTGTTGCAGATACAAGAGTGGGTGAGCAGAATGAAAACAAAGAAGTGAAATCGAGTTTTTGAGTAATTTTCCTTTTCCTTTTGCTGCAGTTGGCATGATTTCCTTGTAAAGCAATGGCCACTGCCACTGACTACTCAACTGCAGCTCCACAATAAGAGCCCCTGTTCCTCCCCTTGTTCCTCTCCCTCAGCCCTCCACCCTCAAAAATCCCCTCCTGAACTTCATTCTGAAAGCAGAAGGAGCTACACATGTTCTTAACATCCAGTAATTTCTAAATATATCTCTGTTGTCAAATTAATTTTTGTATAGAACTAAGACCCATTGAAATTTTCTTTTGTTTGTGATGTTGCCATGTTTGTATCTCTCAGAGGTCTGTAAGAACATGATAAATTATAATTTATAAGCATCTTTTCATTACTTCATGGAACCATTTCCTGAACACTCTGCAGCTAAAGATACAGTACATGACCACTCAGGAGGGATGGCTCAGATCTTGGATTTCCAACTTAAGAGATTGTAACTCAAACTGAAAATGTGACAGCAAAGTTAAAATGGGGAAAAAATGGCATAATCTTACAAGAACATAGACAATACATTGATTTTTTTTAAAAACATATTAACTAATATTTCTGATCTTTAGCAAAATTTTATTGTGTTGCTACAAGGAGGTCTGTTGTGTTTTTGAGAGTAGAAATTTGAAAGGGAAAGAAAGCGGCAGTGATCACGTTCTACTTCCCTTCCCTTAATTGCAGACCCACCTAAAAATAAAGCCTTAGCGTGGTGTCACATGAGAGGAGAAAATGCCATCCACCTGCCACAGATGGCATCCTGGTCTGTGGTTCATGGTGAGCCTCTTCTGTTCATTGACATAACCAAAAGGCAGTTGGTGACATCAATTGATCTGAAACCTCCTGAACACTGGCACTTTTTCTGCTTCTTACCTCAAGGCTTTTCTGTGTTTTGTTTCAGCTGTAAGTGGAAACTGATTTGGACTTATTCCTTGAGCTGGATAATTCTTGGTGTAATTTTTATTAAAGACTTTTTCCCCCCTCTTGAACAGTAGTAGAAACAAATATAGTACAATCAGTTTTCTGTCAGAGAAATCTTTGTTATAATAATATTTTCTCTTCAGAAAACTGCTGGTTTTTTTGGGTTACCTGTGTTTTTCCAAGGCAGAAGAGGGACCTAGTAAAAACCAAACTGCTTCCTTATGGGAACACATCCAGCTCAGTCTTCTCATTATTTGTGAGATACTTCCCCAGAAATCCGAACATCATATATAAGTAGAGGCAGTATGAACAAAAACACAGCAGTTCAAGTAATTTTTATGGCATGATGCCCTTCTCTAAGTGACTACATTGATTAGAAGGAAGTAACTCAGTTTTAGAGAGCTTGAATTCATGTCCATGCACACTTAAAAACAGATTTGGTGAGACTACTTACACAGTAAAGTATACAACCAATGCAATGCAATTTTTTTTCCCCCTCTCAAATAATATTAATTAGTAAAGGATGAAATGTGTTTCTTTTGTATCAAGAAAATTTTAAATACTGAAGTGTAGAGCTGTTTGAGCTGCAGGCAGCACAGGGAAAGGTGTCCAATAATTATGGAAGCAGGTAGGAGATTTCAGATCTTGCAGGCCTAACATGTCAGAACTCTGAATAAGAACCTACATTCCAACAACATTTCCTATTGCAAGATTTCCAAGATTTTGATGAGAGCTCACAACAAAAGCTGCTCTGTTCCTCCTGGGGTTTGTGGCAACCAGTTGTCTTATTATTCCTGATACTTTGCCAATTATATTGTACGCTTGGAGAAAGGGATGAAAAAGCAGCTTTTCTCCTTTAAAGAGATTTAAACTTAAAAATCTTGTTACTGTGACTCTGAGCTGCAGAAGGCTGGCTGAAATGCCAGCTAGGGAGTACAGCAGAGGCACTGCTGGCAGCATTTTTACAAGGTTCCACATAATGGCATTTCAGTGTGATGACCTTAAGGTTATACATGTTTCCATAAATTATAGATTTAAAATTTTCTATGGGTAGGAATTGTAGCACAATAGATGGGATTAGAAACAAATCCAGCATGACAAGCAATCTTTATTTTCTAGATTTCTTCCATTTTCTATCATTTTGAATGCTTGGGTTTACACATTTATAATTATTTTAAACATATCTTTAATGCAAATATATTTAATTTGGCTGTCTCAACTGCCTTAAACATTAAAGCAACATAAAGAGGCACAGTCTTCTATGCATTAACTGTGCTTTAAGAAAATGTGCTTTATACTTGTATCTTTGGAATAGCTTTGTCTTAGTAGAAGCTCATTATTTGTATTTGCATTGCTATACAATTATATATATATATATAACTGTTGTGTGTATAGATAAACTTTAACACATGTTTTGCATTGCCACAGAATAATTTAAGTTTTAGACCTGCTTACAGCTCTTAATCTGCATTTAAAATTTTTATTTCTAGTATTTTTTGTAAGATTTTTTTGCAGTCATTAACTAACTTTCACTTAATCGAGCCTTAATTTATCCTTTTATCAGGGATTAAAACCCCAGTGATTTCTTCAAATTTTAAAATCAGTGTTTTAAGCCCCTTCTGGTAGCTTCACTAAGACAAAATTGCCACTGAACATGCTCAATACAAAGTGAGTAATTTTGGATTCAGCTATATTTCCTTAACTAAAACCATCAGAATTGCATTTATTATTAATTCTAATAGTCTTGTCTTATAAGATCACAATCTGCAACAAAAAATGATATTTCAAAAGTTCAAATCCATGCATATCATAATCTGAACCAGCACCAACTGGAGAAATTCTGAGTCATTTGGATCTGATGTAAGAAAGTAATTTTCAAATGTTATGCATTTGGGCATTTAAAATAGTTAATATTAGTAATACAGTATATGAAGTATTTTACAATGAGAAAGCTATCAAATACAACAAATGAACAGTTACCTTATGAGAATTTAAAATATTTTGTTGCTAATACTGTCCAAAATGAAATGAAAAGAAATGAAACTGAAAGCTGGGTCGTGGGAGTCAGATCTCTTTTTCCCAGGACTTAAAGTAAAACCACAAAGTATGGAGCTATGGAGAAAAGTCCTTTGCACCAAGAAGAGCCCTGTGGGTAGCAGAAGGTTGAACAGTAGCAGGAGGGAGGTGCAGTAACAGAGCTGCAAATACAGCCCTGGTCAAAGATACCTTTGAATCTGTTTGTTATTTTAGGGCAATTTTTTCAATAGGAATTGGTTATTTAACACATATTTTCCCTTGATATCTAATTTATATTTGTATTTATACCTACCTGCAGCCTTTTTTTCCAGTAGAAACTGTGTTCTTTTATAGTCCAGATTTTCTATGCAACACAGAGCAAGATCACTTTTAATTAAGGAGACAGATTCTGACAGCTCTACAAATGATTATTTTACTGTCTGGTGTACCAAATACCCATAAGGATCAACAAAAATGAAACAAATCCTAGTGGGGTGCCCCACCAGTAGTCACAAGTCTGGTGGCAAAATCACATATGTGAGACCATAGAAATATTAGATGAATTTTAAGGATAGCTGAAGTTTTGATATGCTTTTAAAATTTTTACACTGTTATATAAAATAGTAGAAGGAAGCAAAGAAATTGGTTTACTGCTGCAATAAATTAACCTAAAAGAAAGAATTAGAGGCCATGGGTCTGAATAATGATATTGGTATTAATGACACAGGAAGGCAGCATTCCTTGTGTAGCACTGCAAGTTTATAAAATTGAAATGTCATGCTTGTGCTGTATTTCATAAATGGGAGATAAATGGGACTACATGTCATGAAATACGAGGGGCTAACAGAATCTGGTACGAGCACTTTGTGAAATGATAAAGGTTAAAAAAATGTTATCACTGTAGAGAATCTCCATCATCAAATCTAGGGAAAATGAGGTCTTTGCAGAGTTAATTTCATTATATTGGCCTTTTTTTATACACTACTTAAAATGTGTTGTCGAGGACTAGCAGAGGGCATGCTGCAGGAAGAAGATCAAAGGGAAAGGTTTGTCTTTGAGACCTTATCCAGTGGAGAAAGAGTGTGTTAATAGTATTGAGCAGTTTTAAAATGCAGCATTTTATTTGTAGATATTAAATGCTCTGACTCAGAAAACCTTTATCTCTGTTTTACAGATGGGTGAGATGGGGGCACAGAGAGTTATCTACCAGGGCCATGCTGAAGGTTATGAAGGCAGGAGCAGAACTGACTAGATCTCTTTAACTCTGTCTCAGGACAGCACAACAGGTATGGATTTGTATATTCTTAAGCATCTACACTCACCATCATACCTGACTCTCAGAAACAAGTTCAGCTATCTCTTGATTGCACAGCAACGCTCCCTTGCTGCTGTAAATTTTGATAGCATTAATTATATTGGTGCCATTTACTACAGACAATTTTGCTGAAGCAATAAGCCAGGTTACCATTCCATCAAGTCTAATAGGAGTCTTTAGGGGAATGCTGGTATGGGGTCAAATAAGCCTCCTCCTTCTCCTCCTCCTCTTTTTGTTATTATTATAGTTACTCCTTGTTTGGGTAGTGTCTGCAATGTTCTGGGCAATTTCCCAACATAAAAGAAGGCAATATTTCCTTCCCTAAGAGGTTACATGATAAAAAAACAGACAAAAAGATAAAGAGTAGAAAAGGTCAGAATAGAAGCCATTAGTGGTTTAGCATCTTGTCACGTTTAGTGAGTTTACTGAGTCACTGAATAATCTCCAAGAAACCCTGTCTGGCCATGATCAACCTAAAAGAAGGCTCTTCCCATTTTTACTAATTTGACCTGTTTGTGTGTAGATGACTGTTGCCCACTCTCGATAAAGTAATCTTTTTTGCCTCAGCTGTTGATTTCAGAGGGCACCATGAAAAACCTAATGTTTAAATAGAGTTTAGGCATAGAGCATCTACTCATTGTGAACCACTCTGCACAGAACTTCTATAACCTGTACATGCTGGCTGATTTTTTTAGTGTGTGAATGGAGGCTATTTTACTCAAAGTACAAATCAGTGCACAGGGGCAAAGCTGCACACACAAGCAATTGATAATAATCCAGCTGATAATAACATTACAAAAGAAGAACACATTAAGAAGCCAAATGTTACAGCACAGTAATAGGACAGATTGTCTAAGGCTTTTAAGTCCCCAATTCAAATCAAGTTTAGGTCTGTATCTACCAAATGTTACTCTTTGATTGTTTTTCAAAGGCCTATAATAAAGACATTTACCTGTCTTAATTTGTGTGCTTACAGCATGAAAATTATGACTGCAATAAAAATCTTGTTTTAGCAGACTTCATAGATGGCCTTAATTTACTTTTGACAGTGTGAGGACACTTAGAAACTCTTCATAAGTCTTTTCTGGGAATTCCACCTGCATAGAGACCTCAGCAGATGGGTTACCATCCTTACAAGGACTATGTTTAAGTTTAAAAAATGTGTGTTAATAAAATGCAAGCATCAGAACAGGGCTGAAAATGGTGATTACACTTCTGAGCTTGATGGTTTTCAAAATTCAGAACTTGGCCAATTATTTTGATACTATTAATGAATAGAGTTTTGTCTAGGATGATGTTATTTATCCATATTGCCTGTCTAATGTACACATTAAAACACTTGACAGTGGTATAAGTAACCTAATAAGAGCAACCTATTCTTCCCACATTATTCTATTGCTGTATCTTTAGCTGCCATAAAAGATGCACTTTTTCATCTTGCAACACACATTAAAAGACAGATAAAAAACAGAAACAGCACAAAATAAACCTCAGAAAGGAACAGGATGCTTATCATCACAATAATGCTCAGATAAAATCTAACGAACAAGAAAGATAGGAACAGGGCAAAAAGAACTTCTTAATTGCTTTATAAATAGAGTTAGCAAACGATACCTGAAAAAATATACAAATTAAAATCTCCAATTCCAGGTTAAAAATACATAATGTTTTAAAACAGTCAGATAAGAAAAATGTTAAAGGAAAGTTAAGAGGAGAGTGACAACATTTTCATTATGAGTTTGTTCCTTGGATCATATTTCTCATGTAAACTAAGTATTTGTAGAGTTGAAATACACCTTGCAAAATTAGTGTTTTGCTGAAATTTGTTTAACTTTAACTGTTCTTTCTTATACATTAGCATCTGTGAAGACTGGGGATTTCTACACTGAAAATATTGTTTTTTTAAAAAAATATTGTAATTGCTTGCAACAGACTGCCAAGTTTTTGTAGTATCTTACCTGTTGCTTGGTTATTGATAAATTCCCTTTTTTTGGGCTAATCTCTAAGGGTGAAGTTTCACAAACAATTTATGCAAGGGTTAACTGTTGATTGTCACACAAAGGGGTGTTTTCAACTCTTTGGAAACTGGCCGAAAACGAAGTATTTTCAGTGTTAGTTTTCAGTAGGATCAGTGAGCTGATCTTGTTTATCCTTTGGCTGTATGATCTCTAGAGCCCACACAAGGGAAGTGGTGGGAACACGCAGCTGGAGATAAAAGGAAGTTGGATTGCCCTGTTCAGGAGCAGTGCAGTCTTAGATCAGCTTAAATTGACTGTGAAATCTCACTTTTAGTAGAGAGGGAATTTTACTGATTTACAGAGCGAGGACATTGGCACTGATGTTTGATTTCTGTCTTACATGGGTTTAAATTAGCAGTAACTTTATTCAAGTGAGTCAGCTTAAAATATTAGGGAAGTGCTAGGAATATTTTTTAAATTAGGGAAATTGTTATACCCATCAAAAGAAACAAGTTCATTTCTTCAGTGGTATATAAAAAAGCTTTTTATATATTCCATTTGAGCCTTCCCATTTGTGCACAGGTTCTAATGGGACTGTGGGATCAGCCCAGGCTGACTCCTCCCTTAATAAATTCACTTTAAAAGTTAAAAATCGAAACACAGAAATGTGTGTAGCAGCTTTCCCATGCGAGGCTGTGGCTCTCTCAAATAGATCTTCTCTTATGCTGGGTGACTCTTTGCCTTGGAAGTTGGTTGTTGGAGGTGGACATTTCTGTATTTTTGTTTCAGTGGGTAGGATTTACTGACTTGCTCTCAGGGCACTGAGCCCTTAGGTGCCCTATGGCACCTCTGCCCCCCCACCCATGGCACAAGACCCCATTTCAGCCCCCAGTGCCATCAGTCCTTGCAGCAGTGAGATGCCACAGCCCTGCCCAGTTGTGGGCATCACAGGGCCAGCTCTGCTCATGTCCCTGCCAGACCCTGGTCCTTGCCTCTGTCACCTTTGGTGGTGCCCTGGGCTGTCCCCAGCTGCCCCAGCCTGCCCCACTCCCTCTTGGGGGTGTTGCCACAGGCCCTGGCTGGTGCTGCTATGCAGCTTTACTGTGGTAAAGCAGGCAGTGTTTTCAGCTCTTCCACTGCATCATAAATCAATATCCATCACAGAAAAAAAATGGATATTCTGCCGTCTGTCCCTTGCTTTTTGAATTCTGCCATCTCATGGTTCTTCTGGGGAGATTTGTTTTATAGTAATTTTGCACGGAGCTAAATGTATATTTATTACACTCATTACATGAATTATTACTGGCCAATCAATTACTATCTGATACAATTATTTTCTAGCAGAAAAGAAATTAAACTGATAAGTGGGCAATCTCTGTGGTCAGTAAAGTTTAATATTTAATGACATTATTGAAATGTTATTACTGTGGTATTGATTTTCTTTTTAAAAGTTACAATTGGAAGCATAATTTATGATATTTTGATTGGGTTTCTCTTTTAACCAGAAATATTTTTTCTACTTTATCTTAGAAAAGATTCTGCACAACCTTGATATTTCTGGCTGTCTGGCTGGAGTAGTCTGAGATTTCTTTTTGTTGTTAAGTGGGGGAAAGTTCTTTGTCTGTCACTCATCTTCGAAACAGAAGCAACACTTGAGTGAGAGCTTCCCTGTCACCTTCTTGTGTCTCCTTTTGTTTATCTGACACTGTTGTGAGACATTTGGAACCCTCCAGCTCAATATAAAACATTTGTTTGGCAGGTTGGGCCTCCTCATCCTTTGATGGGTACAGCACATGTGAAGAAGAGTTGTTGGACACATCTGATCTTGTTCTATGTGCCTGAATCTATAAATTCTTCTGATTTAATAACTTAGAAAAGCTCTCCTTCCTGTCCTTGAAAAAGATCAGCTCCAAACTGAAATATATACTGAAAATATTTCAGCTTCAGATCAAAGCAAAATAATATATTGCTGCTGTTTAAGCATTGTTGTTAAATACCTACTACTTCACATTTCTGCTCATTTTCTGTTTTGTTAGTGGTCTTTGCTGGGATTTGAAGCCTGCTGAGAAATGTGCTTTGTGCTGTGCACATGCCCAGGCAATCCATTTTAGATACCACAGCAGAAACAAGGCTTTTGCTGTTTCTGTAGTTAATAGAGATTAGTTTTGAATTTATACCAAATTTATACCAAATTTCCTTATCTAGAAGGATACAGAGAGAAATGAAGTAAGAAAGAGCATTTGAGATCAAAAAATTCCACAGTGCATATGTGAACTTGGATATTTATTCATTTTGTGTAAAGGAAATGTCACATAAAGCTGCTCAACTAATTTAAAATGCCATCAGACTTTATTTTCAATAAAATTTATTTAGATGGACACCTACAAGTTGAACTAGTATTGTTCAGTGCACAGGAAAGTACCTATGGCCATTGTTTTGAGTAGGGAACTCAAAGCTGGCCTCTTGCAAAGCATTTTTTTCTGCTCTAAGGATTTACACTTTGCCTGTACCTGTTTTTCAGGCTGCTTCAGCAGAGCTGCTGTGTCCTAGGCCATGCAGAGCAGCACTTTGAGAGGCTGGGGGGACACACCAGTAAATGCTCTGTGAGCTTGTTTGCACATCTGCTAGTTATTGAATTGCTCCATTTGGCCAAGTGATGGACAGGCATGTTTTTATAGTTTGAAGATGCTGGGTTCAAATCAAGCTGCCTTGGGGAAAAAGAGATATGTGATTTTCCTTAAGAATGGCAAAAGGGGGTGAGTTCCCTGTTAGCACAGCCCTGCTGTGCCACAGGAGTGCCACTGCACCAGGACTCAGACACGAGGTTTCTTACATGAGTTTGTAGAAAAAGGAAGGAGGGTGTGGGTCTTGGAAAACTCAGGTGATGGTGGTTTTCTTATCACTGAGTGGCCCAAGGCCTGCAGTGAGAAGCCCCTGCGAGTGGCCTGAGAGATTTGTCTGCTGCACACACTGAATTTGCTGTGAAATGCGATTTGTTTTGACAGTTTGCACTTTAGAGAGAGCAAAATAATATTCACTGTGTTTTTGAGATAGCACAGAAGCTGACAGCCTACCAGTGGTCTACAGTAAGTGTGTGTAAACACATGAGCATGTATAGGGATAAATAACAAACCACACTGTGTGTGCCTGCTTGAGGATAGATGATAAATCATAGTGCATGTGGTATCTGAGTGTGTTTGTGTATGTGCAAAGGGCTGCCTTCAACTATGCAATAATAGTGAATTACAGCTAAGCCACTCTGCTTCTTTGTGGGAGGAAATCAAATATTTATATTCAAATAGGGTACTCTGTGCATTGACCTAAGATACCTTTAATTACAAATCTGGAATCTACTCTCTGTGTACCTGTCAGTATTGCACTGAGACTCTCTGCAGTGCAATGTTGGTACAACATTCACCTCTGAGTTCCACGTTCTGTGCACTTCATGCATACAGATCTTTGGGATTAGAAAATCTTGGTTAGAAAGTGCTGTAAATGTCTAGGAAAAACCTTTTTTTCCTGTCCCTGAAGTGACTGTTAGTAACCTATCATCACAATTAAACACAGAGGATAATAATTATTTTCCCTTCCTAAACACTTCTAATCTCTTAGTGCCAAACCAGGTGAGGCACAGAACATTCTCTATTAATTCTCACTGATCTAATCTGGGACACAGATAAGACATATTTGACTGATTCTGTTAACCTTTGCTATGAAGAGGAAAGATGAGTCTCAGGAGAAGAATGAGCAAATTGAAATTGCAAATTCAGGAAACAGTATTGCAACTTCAATTACTTGAGTGAGGAAACAAATTGAAGCTCTGTCACAACTTCAGTTGCAAAATGTAAAAACACCGGGCATAAGTAAAACAAAACCTGTCATTAAATCCATTTATCCTTTTTGATAATGCTTTTCTTTTCCCCTAGACTGTAGACTTCTTTATCTTATGGGTACTTGTGTGCAAGAAGTTTCAAAGCACTGTAAATATAACAGAAGTTTTACAGAAACTGCAGTAACTCTATTAATTGCATTTATTGAAAAATACAAAGCTGGCATTTAACTGGGATAAACTAAGTTTCACTGAATAGTTACCGAAATATTTTCCAACATAGTCATTTGCCTTAATATGGTCTTCAATTTCTTTCACATTTCGAGCTCAGCCTGAGCTCTTGTAGCTTTAAAATGATTGCCAGCCCTTGAATATCCAGCTTAAAATGTTGTGTTTGGCTTTCAGAGATTAACACATCTGTATTTTCACTACACATCAGTGTACATTCAGGTACCAGTTTATCCCACACTCCTGCCTTGTGTTTCTTTCCATGCTGTTGCATCACCAAACCCAGGTCAGTGTTGTCATAGCAAATTTAACAGTAAATAGTGGTAGTAAAGTTTCATTTGAAGAATGGGTCCATAATCTCAAAATTAGTATACAAATTTTCAGAATTGAAAATGCTACATTATCTTCAAAGTGCAGACCCAAGCCTGTGAGTCTGCACTTTGCACTTTGCACAGGTATTTTATTTTGCGTTTACAAAATACTGATGACAAAGGAAACTCCACTTTTCATTGTTGTAGTTTTTGCCTTTTCTTGAAGAGATTTGATATCTCGTGTGAATAAAATAGTTGCTAATAATGGTGGCATATGCTAATAACCTCTGTGTAAGCAGTAGCTATTAACAGAAATAAAGCTTTTGGAAAGCTTCTGAATTCATGTGGTTTGCACTCTTGCCAGGTGAATTAACAGTATTTTACTAGAATTTCAATTTTTTTTTTAATACAGAAAAAAAATGCCCAGCCTATTACGAAAAGATGTATTCAATAAAAAGGAAGTTTTAAAAAGTCTTGTATTTTATTTTAGTATTTTCTGTTTCAGTTTTCCTTTTGTCATGTGTTGCAATTCAAAAGAATTTATCCACATGCTCAAACAGCACTTGGTTCCACAAGACATGCACGTGCTGAAGCCCCTTGGCTAGGGGATGGCTAAGCCCAGCAGTGATTTGATTGCCACTCTTTTAACAGGGGATAATATTTTTTGAGATTCATTGTAACAAAGAAGTGAAGGGAATAAACACGAGAAGTTGGAAAGCAAAAAAACCGAACCAGATTAAAAAGGAACTTCAGAGAAAAAGTCATCTGAGCAAGGTTTGTGGAAAATACCAGTGTTGTTTGTGTGGTGAAGTGTTAGATCAGCTGTGAGCTCTTGCAGATGTTTGACAATGCAGAGTTTACCTTCTGTGTCTGCAGCCTCCAGCCCCTGAGTTCTGCAGAAGTACCTTCTGTAGGATATATAGGGTGTAGTTGTGTCAATCCTTCCTTCTCTATGGACAAAATGGGCCTGAGGGTTATTCTCAGAGAGGCAGAGGCAGAAATTACCTTTGGAGTTTTTGAGCTCAAGGCTGTGGGACAGATGGTAGCAGAGGGAGGTTGGTTACAGAACACAAGGATGCAGAGGAGCCCTGAAGCTGGAACACATAGCAGGTGATTAGACAGATTACCTAGTCAGGAGTCTAGGGATGAATTATAGTTCCAGATAAATTAAATGTACATGAAATTAAATTTAAAACTTCCATTGTATCCTGCAGAGTGGAATTAGGAAGATTTGAGTGTAACTGCTGCAGCCCTGGTATGGAATAAAACTCCTGTTTTCAGGGATCTGTGCAGGTCTAGATTAAGGCTCCAGCAACCACCAGTTGCTCAGATGTAAATCTCTCCATTTGCTTCAGCAGTGTTATCCCTGACTTGGAAAGCTGCAGCCCTGTTAGGTGTTAGACTTTCCTTTGCACTGGCTTATTCTGTCCCCAGCAGGGGCACTTGGCTCTGCTGTAGGCACATACCCAAGCCTCTGTAGTGTTTGTGCAGAGATGTGGTCTCAGGAGGCAACAGCAACAGACCAAGTGTAGCTGCTGGGGAAATCGTTGGGGAGCTCTGATGCAAACAGGATGTGATGTGTTTCTGGATGTGGGCTGTCAAGGCTTTGTGTGAACCTGTGGAACACTCTAGAGCTCAGAAGCGCCGAGAGGCTGGTCCCTAGACAAATAAAACTTGCTTTACAATAGCGTGTCAGAGGAGCAGAAGAAAAGTGCCTAACACGCACTTCAGCAGTATTCTGGGAGCTGAGAGGGAATTAAATCAAGGTTTAGGAAACCAAAGAATAAAGATATCAAAACCCAGGGCTTTTGAATGCCTACTTAAGAGAACCTGAGGGAGTTAGGCATCCTGTCAGTGTTCAGTTTATAGTGGACATATAGTGTTTATGAAAACGTATGCAGATAGATTAGCTCTTTGGAACACTGCTGGAAAATTGTCAACAATTCTTTGCTCTGTTTTTCTATAAACATTTATATTATATGTTCTTTTATATTTTATGCTTCACAATGACATTTGGCTTTGCCAAATGTATCTCAGAGGAACTTCATTATTTTTGAATTGTTTGTGGTATGAGCATGAACTTTGACTTCCTGCCTTCCAATTTAGTTGGTGTCTAGCTTTTTGCTGTCTGGGTCACTCATGTTACAGCTGGAGTTTCCTGTTTTCAAACCCATATCAGCCAACCATGTAAACCTGAGGGTCAGCTCGTTTAGAAATGATGCATGATTCCAGTCACTTGTTTACTGAAATAAATTAGATTTACGTAATGAAAGCTGTCAGGTGCTGTATCAATCTTCTGCACTAGTCAAAGTACTTCCTTATTTACAATTCTTGTTTCTTGATGTGCAACTCAGACACTCAAGAATACCTTATTTTACTTGGAGGACAAGTGAAAACTTCTTTTAGACAAATCTGTTATTGAATTTTAGGAGCCTGATATAAAAAGTCATTATTAATGAAAGTTAATGGTATTCTGTGTGTAAAATCTTGGGTGAGATAGTAATCATTTTGGGTCTAATATCATGCTCTGTATCTGCAAGTAAAAATGTCCATCTGTGTATGTGTGTTATCCTCTCTATCTGGCAGAGGAAGGGAGAGTGGAGGGACATCCTTGTGTACACATGATCCTGAAATCTAACACTTCCTAGAGAGAGGTTTTTTTAGGAAATAGGAAATGCTGTTTCCTCACTCTAAAAAGAAACCCCACCGTTTCTATAAGGATGCCTGTGGTGGGTCAGTGCGAGCTTCCCAGATCCATCTCTCCAAAAGTCTGAATGCCAGTCATTTTAGAGAAAGGGACTCCACAGGGGGTCATCTGGAGATGTGCTCTCTTTGGGCAGTTCTGAGGGTTCTGGAAGGCAAGGCACTTTGCCTCTCTCTTGGCTGTGAGTGCTAGATTTTCTCAAAGTGTCTTTCTGATGCCATAATTTCTAAAATATCAACAGCATTGCCAAACACAAGTATAAGCCTCTCCTCCCTTGCCCATCAGCAAGCCTCCAAAGCATCATGAGATTTGCTTAAGTCATGAGAATTTGAAGCTGCCATACTTATGAAGTTCTTTTAATTTGACTTCTTGTTTTTGTGTCTTGAGGATACACCCAAGTCACACTGGCCAGTGTTCCTCCTAGAGGTCACATGGTGGCCCACAATTACATCAGCTGAGGCCTGAACCAAAACACGAAGGTGTTACGTGCAATAAAATCCAAACACTGTGGCAGATGGAGTGCAGTCAACGCTGGTTTGCTCTTCCTTTTCTGATTCAGCATGAATTCAGAATAACTTTTATTAAAACTGAAAAGGGTTTATTCTGCAGCAAAAGAAAGTACATATTAATCTGGTTTGTGTTGCTTGATTAACTATGTCCCCAGAAGTGATGACTACTAATTTAAAAATAAAAAGCATTTAGAACATTTAGGTGTTGCTTTTATTTACAACTAAGGAATCTTTGCAGAGCTCTAACAATATTAAATGGCCCTTAAGGGCAATGAAGTTACATTTAAGCTGCAGCAAGATAACAAGAATAATTTCAACTTATTTTCCTGTCCATTTTGGGTTTCTGGTCACAGCTGAGGAGCTGTCTGTTTGATGAACAGGCCAACAAGTTTGCCTGAGCAAAATAGGTATAGCTTCTTCATATCTGAGATATTCAATGCCAGTAGAAAGAGTATTCTAGTCAGTGTACTGGTCTCTCCTGTATTTTTAAAAATCAGTTTGTTGGATAGATGATAATATGGTGTGAGTTTCACCTCAGACAAATTCAGATTGTCAAAGCAAATGTCACACTAAGGGTGTGAGTAGTACTAATGGAAATAACTGGGTCACAGACAACTGTGAGAGGAATCAGAAAATTAGCATTTTCTTTTACTTGACATTCATAATATATGATTGAGAGCTTTGTTCATATTTGACCAGGCCATTGTCAGCCTCAAATCTGAGTTTTATATTTTTATATTCATAGCTTTTAAGTCCCAGCAATTTTCCTATGAGTCAATTTTGTTTGTGTGAATTTACACAGAATTATAAAGTTGAACTTTATCTTGTAACTTTTAAAAGAAAGTCTGCTGGCAGCAGCTGGCCCTGTTAACATCCTCTGTGAGTGGAAGTGGTGGTGGTTTGTTCCAGGCAGACTCAGGTATTGTGCTCATCCCTGGAGGCCCTTCCCACTGTACACTGAGCCAGATGCTTGGCGTGCTCCTTGGGAGCAAGCGTGCACACAGTGCATTAATCTGTCAAGCTTTTAATATGCAAATTTATACATATATACACACACACGCACAGAGAAACACAAAGAGAGGTGCAGGCACACATTGGTATGCACAGTGATCTTTCTTTGTTTTAGAGAAAATAAGGTCAGACAAGTGCAACATGGAGGAGAAAGCACATTCTCCTTCTCGAGGGAATTCCTTCTGTAGGCTGTGTCAGCAATACAGAATATTCCTGCTCTAGGATGGATGAGTGAGTGTCACCATTGTGATCCAGTTCTGAAGGTTCTAAGCAAGAAGCTGTCAAAAACAGCCTTTACCCTAAAGGTGTATAAAATAATTTGTACATCTTGCCAACAAACTTGTAAGCACCATATGATTAAAATAAATAGTCTTGAACTTTATTCATCATTCTGGTGGATGTCAAGGTAGGAAATGTTTAATACATTCATGACAGCCTGTGTTTCAGGAGACATGCATTGCTATAGTTTGAATTGTTAGCGTTTCCTGAGGGTCAGCACCTTCA
Source organism: Onychostruthus taczanowskii (assembly GCF_017590055.1). Classification (NCBI taxonomy): domain Eukaryota; kingdom Metazoa; phylum Chordata; class Aves; order Passeriformes; family Passeridae; genus Onychostruthus; species Onychostruthus taczanowskii. The sequence continues at coordinate 11,974,634 of NW_024496526.1, forward strand.
CTCCCATGTTCTGCATTGTTATGATCTAGTGAGTAGGTGAGAAAGAGCAGCCTCTCTCGGGTGTGAGCATCCTAGAGCTGGATCACGTGGGGTGTATCTATTTTTAGGGCACTTTTAAGCTGTGGTGTTTCTGTGTCTGTACCTCAGTGCTGCAGTTTAGTCTCTGCACTACCAGGGTGCAGGAAGCAGTTTTGTGACTGATGGAAGCAAGCGTTAGGCAGAGAGCAGTACTTAGGATGTGGAAAGGTGCCTCCTCCAGAGGAATGTGCATCTTCTTTGAGGATGATCTCCCAGCACTTTGCTTTCTGCATGTGGGATTTTGCTAGTAACAGGAACTTCACACTGGTGATAGGACTGAGGAATTCAGGGACAGTTACAATCCAACTTTTAGATAGATGCTGAAGTGTTCTAGGCCTTTGCCTTTGGATGGCCTCTTACAGAGAATTTGGTAAATGCTTGTTGGGATCAAAGGGGAGGGTCTGACAGAGTCAGGGTGGCAAGAGCTGGATAGGCCAAAATATCAATTTTTAGTGGATGGAACGTAATGAGACTGTAAGTAACAGATCTATTGTATGCCAGAACAGTAAATAGTGATAGAGCTGGGACCAGTGTAGCATTCAAATGGTTACTTAGGCTGACATCACTGATCAACAGATTAGGAGTCCCTCATCTGTTAGTTTGTGACATATATGGCTTTCTTCAAAGGTATTCAGCAGCATTCCTACTGGGAATAGTGTTTAATTTAAATTAACCCTCTAACTGATTAATTACATAAAGTGTCCCTTGCTTTTCTTGCACTGATGGTAGAATAGCATCAGATTCCCTGCCTTCCCTTTAAGTTTGGTATTATAGTGGTCTTCCATGCAAGATAAGTTTCAGCCCTTACCTAATTAAAGCTCAAATTTATTAACTCAGACAAGATGTTAAAAAAATTGAGAGCTTCAAGCTGCAGTGATAATTCCTAATGCTTCTACCCTACACCAATAGAAATTATATGTACTCTTAAATTCCGCTTCAGGTATCCTCAGTAACCTGTAAGAGCTCTCTAATTCTGCCATGAAGATTAATTTGTATCTGTGGTGAATATTTGAAACACTGACTCTTGCTTGTAATTCATCTAGATTAGGCTTTTCCTCTGCTGTGATTTTACCTAATAGTGATGCAGCTTCTCCATCTACCAAATGAATAAAAGCATGAACTCAGCAGCTGCAGGAAATGTTCTGTGGTGAAATATTTTCTTTTTGTTTATTTCTGTCTTCAGAGATTACATGTGATAACAAAAATTTTAAAAAAACCTTTCCCTATTTCTTGGATAAGGCAGATATTTGAAGGGGATAAGAAATGGAAAGTACAGTACCAGGTAGCACACCTGGTACTGGTGTGCTTAAATGCAGCACTGGTACCTTAAAGGCAGCATTTCACTACAGCCAGCCTGCTGCTGGATGATTTTCTGCTTTAGACAGATTCTCTACAAACTTCCTCATATTCTGTTCATGCAAGGAGAGAAAACAACTGGAGCTGGTGTGGTTTACTGAGTAGGCAAGTCCCGTGCACTGGAGCCAGAGACTGTCCTGGGTTAATCTGGGCTCAAGGTTCTGACTCATTATGTGATCCCGAGTAAATCATTTGACCTTCTTGATCTTCTGCCAGCTCAGACGGAAAATTAAGTAAAAAGCAAAGACTGCAGTGGAAACTTGGTTCTGTGACTGAACTGAATAGATGAAATGAGTAAATGTACAGGTGTTTCCCTGCGTTTACACGACTGATACCAATGGGAGCCACAGCAGGATTTAAACAAAAGACAGAAAATAGCATGTTTGGCTTTTTTTTTTTGGCTGAACAGTCTTTCATAATATGAAGCATTTCACTGGAAACAACCCATTATAAATATGTTAAAACAAAGCAATTCAGTGTGCAGTTATTACCAAGGTGCCGTCCATGAGGAATGTGAATTTGATAGCCACAGTAATTTTTTCTGCTCTTATGTTTCCCCTTGGCATGGCATTCCATAGCCCTCACTTCCACTTGTCCTGCCTTGAACAGAAGAGCCCCAGAAGTTCAGAAACCACTTTGAAAGATTCTACTTAATGGATGGAAAGGGTTCCCACTCTCAGAATCACAGGGTCTTGTTCCTACTTCTCCCACTCTCTCACACTGAACCTCTGTTTTCATCTTACCAGTCTCTAAAGTATTTGCATTGAAATGTTCTCGAATATACTGAAATTAGCAGTACTTGAAAATTTGAGGATCAAGTACTCAAAAAAATTGCTTAGTTTTGAAAAAAAAAAAAATTAGCTACCTATGAAAGTGTGATGGAAGCAATGGCTGTGAAAATGTTGAGGTTTTATTGCCTCTAGGAGGGAAGGTACAATTAGAAAGGGATAAGAATAAAGATCATGGTATAGTCTGAGCAGGAACTGAAAATAGATAAAAAGAAAAGTTTTACATTATATTCTTTCTCCACCCATATTACTAGAGATCCTTTAAAAAGTTAAATTCTGGAAAAAACTGTTACAGTTGTGGTTGTATCATAGGCCACTTGACCAAGCTTGTTATGATGTCACTTAAATTCTGGAAAAAAACTGTTACTTGTGAAAAAAAACTGTTAGTTGTGGTTGTATCATAGGCCACTTGACCAAGCTTGTTATGATGTCACCAGAGCTACAAAATTATTTCAAGTCTTACTGCCCACATTGCTTTTATAATTTTTCTTTGCATATTACTGTTACATTAAAAACTGTTAACACCAGCTGTGAGTTTGTTTGATATTCCTCTAAGAATTCAAGAGCAACTGACTTAGTCCTAGATGTTGTTTTATTGCTTTGTTTTATTTTTATTACCATGTCATGGAAAACATGTTCATATTACTGAAATCCATCTGAGAGAGATCTTATTACCTGAAAAAAATGAGGGTTTTGATCTTCATACATCAAAGATAATCCTTTTCCACTCCACAACTGGTTTAGGACCAGCCACATGAATACCACTAGTACAAGTATTTTCTGAGAATGTCAGAAACCTCCCTGTTCCTCAGTGCCTTAATTTACATGATTCTTATTTTTCTATCTAAAAATGTATAACTATATATTAAGTATATTTCTTTTTTCCTCTGGTGCAAAGCAGACTCCAGCCGTAGATACCTTAAAGCATTGACTTGGACTAAGGAAATTTTATTTCCACTGTTTTTAAATCTGGGACATTTTTCCTATTTAAGAATTATTTTCTCATGTAGTATTTTCAGTTACTATGTGAGCCAAAAATGATTTTGAGTTTTTTGGCTCTGAACTTCTATTGCCTCTGCTGGACTTCAGCCTGGTGCAAGCTACCTAAGGTAAAGAGATAAAATCTGAACCTTGAACTAATCCCGTGCTGCAGAAACTCCAGCCTTTGAAGTAGAAGTAAAACTTTCATTTGAGCTTCTGGGAGGAATGTCTGAAAACAGGGCTGAGATCTGAATTTCACCACCTGATCCTGTCTTGCTGATTGGAATTGTCCTATAGTTACACTGAAGTTATTTTGATTAGGATAGTAAAGGAAACTGTTTCTGATTCACTCTGATTCACCATGCTGGACTTCTTTCTCATGACTGATTAAACAAAACACCATTTATTGTGTGTGTAGGTTACCATGGTGACAAGAAACACTGAACATCAATGAAACTGATTAGAAATTGTGGTTCTTTATCTTCAGAAATTTATCTTTTGTGTGGAGACTTTCTTATAAGTTTGGATTCATGAGTTAGCTTTGGGAAAGCAATCTCTAAATTTGCTCCCACAAACATGTTTGGTCATAGGTGCACGCTAGGAACTTGTATGTGCAAATTAGCATTTTCAGAAGCAAACAAAGGAAAAAGATTTGTTTAAGATGTGGACTTGGGAAGCCTGAGTCCTTTCCCAGATTCAAACACAAACGTCTCGTTTGGCCTTGGACCTTGTCACATAAAGACTTTTTTTAAAGGCCTGTTCTTTTGGGCACTTGTATTTTTAGGCACAAAAGGTACTTTAAGCCTGTTTTATTTCAGGTATTCTATGTGTCTGTGATTTTAGTTGTCATCTGTGAGAAATTTTACTTTTTTCCCACTCTAAAACATGTGTCCTAAAGCAAGGCAGTACAGCATAAATACTTTGTTTTCATGTAGTAGCCCACTGTGCAGAACATCTTTTCACTTCCCTTTTCTGGACTATTGATGAGATCTTCTTAAAATAAGAATGATGTTGTTGTTTTCTTCTTCCAATAGGTTCCACTTGCTGCATTTGTTAGGTGCTGTCTTTCTCAAACAAGTAGCACAAACTAATCAGGCCATTTTCATGAATGAATGAAGATTACACATAACAAAGATTATAGCAGGATGAACCTAACTTGAAAAATTAATCTAGCTTGGCCTGAATTAATTGTGTGGAAAAGAAGCAGCTTTGATCTTGCCCTGTGTAACAGAATTCAGTGGATTTTACAGTTCCTGTAAGTGCACCTGCTTAGGCCTTGGAAGAGGATGCTGAACATATGCAGAAATTATCTTTGCATTTACTCTTAAATCTATTAAAGACTATCTCCTGGATAGTTACTCATGTCTGGAGTGAGATTTCTTTTTTTTTCCCTGTTTACAGGAATGCTTTGGGGACAGGCATCAGCTGCTAATGCCCTAGCCCTTATAATGTCCAGGCAGACAATTTCAGAGATCTTCAATATGAAAGTAAGACTGGGGTGAAGAGAAGCTTAGCATTGCCAAAGAGTGAAACATTCATGTGGTGCGTTCAGTGTGAGGGATCTGAGGTTTTATTTTTCCCCACAAAATGATCCAAAACAAGCTAGCATGAAGGGTGAATTTATGCATTCCCTACAGAATATGATTTGTCCTGGCCATGGAAAGGTCACTGGTAGGGCAGTGTAGGTAGGATTAGACATACAGACTTGGCCTGATGATTTATTTTTGGTTTGAAACTAATATCACTTTGCTGTTATACTGCTCAGTTGCAGTCCATGACAGATGGGAAGAATCCACAGCCATTTGAACTGGTTATAATATTTCAGCATATACCACTGAAACCATCTAGTTCATTGTGTGTTATTTTAGAGAGAAGTGATTAAAACAAAAAATAACATAAATCAAATTTTCTTTCTCTCTTTATTTCTTCTCTCTCTGCCCACTCTTCTGTCTCCTTTTCTTCTTTGGAAGGGCTCCAAGAGATACATTAGGAAATCTAATGCCAAATGCCAACAAAGACTCAACGAGTATCAGGATAAGACTTTAAAATATTTTTTTTGTTAGTACATAAAAAGGTCTGCAAACTAAAGACTTCTTTATTTTACTGTGTTACAGATAAAATACTGAATAGCAGTCATCTCAATCAGACATGAAGCTTTTTGAAAAAAAAAAAATTTGACTTTAATAATTGTGTAATGGCTTTTTCTCCAAAGCTTTGTTTAAAATAAAGCTTGGGAGTTTGACACCAAGACATGTTTGTTCCAATCAGCTTATAATAGAAGTGTTTAGTACTTCTTGGCTGCAGATGCCCATGAACTTTAAAAGGCAATGAAGGATTGTTCACCACACAGGGAGACTCAAGGTTTGATTAGATTTTTTTTAAAATTTGAGAATATTACCAAAAATATGTCAGAGGAACTGATGGCAGAATTCAGGACTCTTGACTCTGTTCAGCGCCACAACTTTGCCAGATGCTGCTTCATTTTTCCTGTGCTCTGTGGGAATATTAACTTCAGCAACAACTTTTGCAAGAGTAAACTTGTGTTTGCCAACATTCCTTTGGTTGTGATATGGATGGATGAGAGCATTAGCAAGTTACAGACTATTCTTAATCATTGTTCTTGTGGTTAAATCTCTGCCAGAAGATGATGAAAGATGGAAGAATTGACAGATAACAGCCTGGCACTTGTTTGATTGTCTAGGAAGTGGTATCCTGTGTGGGACAAATTCCTGTATTCCTCTAATAAACACAAGTTTACAGTGTGGTGAATGAGATATTACAATGCTGAAATTTATTAAAATGTCCAGGGAGGTGGGTTTAAGTCTGTCATGGAATGGGCACTTCCATGGCCTTCTTGGAGTTGAAGCAACATTATATGCCACATAATGGAAAGATTAGGTGGGGAAAGGTTAGGTAGGAAAATTCCTTGATTTTGATGAACCAGAAGCAATAATCACACAAGAATGAAAGTGGAATGATATCTTCAGCCCCTGCCTAAAGTTTCTGGCTCTTTTGTGAAATTACATAGCAAACCAACTAAGATTATAAGGCTTAATTAATGTATGGTAGGTATGGATGGAAACGTGAGACACTTCCTTAGGAACGAGGGATGAGCCAATACATGTCACAGTAGGAATCCTGCAATCCACTGAACACAGGGGTTGAGTGGTGCCACTAAAGTGGCTAATTTCTGTTAATGCCACTAATAGTTTCTTTGTGGGCTAACTATTCTCCCCATGCCTTTCTCCACTATAGTGCACCGAGCTTAAGCTCCCACATTCCTTGGGGGATGTTGGAGGCAATAGACTCAGCTGACTGCACTGACAATATGGGATGTTACTGCCAAAGATACAGCGGAGGGATTTGTCCTGTAAAACAAATTCTGCCTATTTAATATAAAAATCTTCCTCTGACAAACAAACGGTTGTATACACTCCAAAGCTAATCAGTGCTGCAAAACAAGTGGTCTTTAGCAGACAGCAATTAAGGAATTAGGGGGATTCTCTAAAAGGGAAAGTCCTTTGCAGTAAAATAAGTGCCATGAAAGTGACAAAGTGATTATGTGTCTTCTTTGGTGTGGAAGGGAAATGTCCCGTCACACTGGCTCCAAGACCCAGCAGGTGGGTTCCCCACCTGAATGGCGCCGGGAACATGTGGCTGCACCCCGCAACAAAAGGAACATGAACAGTTTGGGATGGGCTCACAGGCAGAGCCAGGAGATAAAATGATGAAGGAAAGTAAGAGGACTCAAATTCACTTTCCATTCTAAGGAGGAAGATGTTTTGGACTAAGATGAAAAAAAAAAAGGAAAACTGAGAGTTGTCAAAAAGGACTGTAAATAAAAGCAGATTAGGACAATTTAAATTTTCGATGTCCACTGTCTGATCATTTATTTCCTGAAAGAGACCAGTTTTTAAGTAGTTATGGACTAACTGATCAGTACAATGAGAATTCATCAGCAGAAACACAAACCTTTCCTGTTATTATTGCTAACCCATTTTTGGTAACCTGTTGTTCCCTATGCTCTGGGGACAGTTACAGGATCTAAGTCACTCGGTGGCAGAAGGGAGAGATCTTTATAAGAATAGGACAGAAGGCAGGTGTGTGATGTACAACTACGTGCCTTTGTTATAAATAATCTCATTTATTTTGTATTTTTCTGGTCACTTTAATTCTATTCACTTTTGTTCATATTAATTTAGTTTTCCTCTTTTAGTTTTCTGTGTCCTAGCTAAGACAAAGAATGATAATTGGCCTGAATATCTGGACTGCTTTTTGCTCTGGTTTTGCCTGCCTCATTTGATTATCTTTAGATCTGCTTTTCTATTTCCCTCCTCTGTATTTTCTTCCAATTAGTTTTTTGTTTCTCCCCTTTGTTACCCCTCTCCTTACAATGGTAATTTCTGTCCAGTGGACACACGTTCAACAGGAATTAATTTCACCCCCTCAATTTTCTTCTCAGTTGCCCAGTTGTGGTAACCTTCAGTCACTGGAGGCATGGATCCTATCGGTACCTCTGGCCTGAGCTCAGCTTTCTGCAGTGGGCTCTGATTAGCTGCTAACAGGGCCTGGGAGGAGAAACTACAAATCTCTCTATTGTGAAATAGTCTGACCTTCCATTTGCTGAAATCGGTGATACCCAGGGAATCAGGATTTGGTCCAAAGTCTTGGAAGAAGCTTAAGCTGTTTAAATTTTCATGTGTAGCAACATAAATGGCATTCTTGGCTCTCTAAAGTACAGCCCTCACAAGGCCAGTGGTGCTGTTTATTCTCTCTTGCCATACTATCTCCGTTATGAATTCATCATGTTCGAGACCCTAAAATACAGAGTCAAACAAAGCCACTTGCAATGATCCAGAGTCCCCATTACTGCCCCTCCTCAGCCATGGGTAGCTAGCCTTGCATACATCACCCCAGCAATATTTACCCAGAGGCATGAAAACTGCAGGAATTGTGCTTTGCCCCTGCTAGGCAAAGTACACTTTTTAATAGGCATGGGTTGAAAGCAAATTGACTTTTTAAAGGGAAACAGGCTGCTCCTCAAAAACTATTAGAGATTCTGTCATCTGGAATATCCCTGTCGTGTTGACCTTATTTACAGATTTCATGAAAAATACAGCATCATAACATTGATGTATAGACCCTCTAGCATCCAATTTCTTTAAAGGATGCCTCCATATGAAATAAAGATGCTGGTCGTGAATCCATGCATGCTGAGGCAATACTAATGAGAGTGAGCACTGTGGAATATATTGCACACAAAGGCTTTTTTTAAATGTAGTCATACACTTTGAAAATAAAGCAATTTGGCATCTTACCATGGCTACAAATGAGGTGGTGTTATGGCAGGGGGAGTCAGGCAATAAAAGTGACAGTGGTGGGGTGTTATTGACAACTCTTTTCGTAATTACAAACTGTGTATGCATCTATCCACATTATCCAAGCTCTGGTCTTCTTTAGGAGTAAAGCACAGCCATAGGATGGCAACATTTCATTCAGTCTGTTGGAATAACACTTTATCATTAGCAATTAAAATACCTCTTTTATTATTTTTATGCTTTTTATTGTTACAATCATGCTCACGAACATAATTTAAGTGCTCCAAGGACCATACCAGACAAGTAGGTAAAACAGACACAAATCAGGTGTTTTACAGTCCAAGTTTGCAGTGAAGAGGTCAGGATTCCTTAGGGATTCAGAGTGAATCTAAGGAAGATTGGGAGAGCTGAAAACAAGGCAAGTGATAATGTGTTCCTTTGTCTAGAACTGCAAATGGCTGCTGCTCTGGGGAGCCTTTTGGAGAGAATAGACTTGAAATAAACAGGCTTGGGATTCCTGGGCCTCTTGCTGATAAGGGCTGGTAAATTGAGAAGCTGTAGTCCTAAAGATCGACCAAACAACGGTCTACTGATTCTTGGGCTAATGTGAAGGACATTGGGGAAGGGAGTGCCCAGTTAAGGGCTTTCTGTCAGACTCGTGACTTCTCCAGTTGTTTTTAGTGTCTCCATCGTCTCTCTTCTTTAAACAAACTTAGCAAGAAAGCCTGGAAGTGTTTATTCTGCTAATCTTTCCTGTAATTCCAGGGAATTCTTTACTTGTCTGGAGTGCTTTAATACTATCCATGATTTCTGGGTCACAATACAATGGCAGTCATTGTAAAATTATTGTATTTATGAAAGTGAATGTATGGTCATTTTTACCATTTATATATATAATTAACAAAATGACAGCAAAACACTAAAGATATTATCTAATTATCTTTCAGAATATTTTCAGTATTTTTTCTCTTTTAAATTGAAAGCTGAAAGCTTTTTTTTTTTTTATTTGAATTGGCATCAGCCTGTGAAAGCTATGCTACATCTTGCAAAGAAAAGAATTTATCAGTGTGACATAAGTCCTCATAATTCAGCATTCAGGAGTACAAGCATCCCACATACAGATACATTCAGAAGTACTTTCTAATAAAATAAAATAAAATAAAATAGGGTTTCGGTGATACAAAATTGTCTTTTGCCTGGAGGCTAAAGTTATCAAGAGCAAAGATCTTTAGGCTGAAATGAGGATGTCTGTTTGGCTTTCATACCTTGGCCAGCAGTGCATTTTGAGTCTGGTTTAGAAATTTATAGCAAGTGTTGCACACACTTTTAGCCTGCATATTTTGTGTGATCAATAGATCAGAATTGAATGATATCTGTACCTTACAGTCAGCAATTCAATTTAATAGACAACTTATTAAATTATGCAGAACCTCCTAGGTCTTTAAAACAATGTTAAAACTCAATTTCATGTTTGGCAAACAGTCAGCGTCTCTCTGTCGATGCCCAGTGAGCACTGAGGTCATACAACAGCAAATTCTGTTCTCTGGTGCTCATGTAATGAACAAATAACCCCATTAAAATCAGTGGGGTGACTGACTTTACTATGGTGGGTGCTGGGGCACGATGAGGCTTTTATGGGAAGAGTTTCTTCCTGCTGCATCTGAACAGTGAGGAGCAGATGTGGATTACTGGCATAAATGGAGTTTAGATTTTTCACTGGCAGGTGGGAGCCTTTGCTGGCAAACCTCAGCATATCCATAGGTCAACGCACTTTGATTATACATACTGACATACTGAGTTAGTTCAGAAGTAATCATTCTTCCAATAAATGATAAAATTATGTTCTATGCAACATTGCTTACTGGAAATGTGACCCCTGACTCTCATATGTCTCCTCAAATTGTGTACAACAATGCAAATGTTCATACATCAGGGTGCTCTGTGCAGCACAAATACACTTTTTTGAGGAAAAAAAAACCCAAGTCCATCTTGTTTTCTGTATTCCATTTTCTGTAAGCCTTGTGCTGACATGTAATGGTTGGTATACTTTCAGCAGGTAAAAATAGCTCCTTTTCCAATCATGAAAATGTGTTTCTGCCCTTAATAATGTGGGTTCTTTTCTATGCACATCAATAGAGTCAGCTCCTTAGGTGGTCATGTTTCAACCTGAGTTAAAATGAGTGTTGTTTTTCCGAGACAAATAACCTTTGGATATGACTGCCTGCCATTCTCAGCTTGTGCCACCAGAGAAGTTCCTACATTTGGAAAGCTTGAAGATTTCCAGCTCTTTGTTTTCACCTGGAAGAATTTTAACAATTAGTAGATGGAAACTTCAAGGCTGTAACTGATGAGTGTCCTTTCTTTGAAAATAAATTAGTTTCACTTATGGCTTATGGCAATTACAGCACATCATATGAAATGATATTTATGGGACCTCATCCATCTTAATCAGTTGTGACAGAAGGCACTTTGTGGGGAGGATTGAGCAGGACTTCAGAACAACTCATTTCACCTTCAGTTGCTTAAAAGGGGAAAACTAAGGAAGTTCCACTTTTCTGGTTTAGTTTTTGCCGAGGCTGAAAACAAAATTATTTTTATTAGTGTTGCTATTAGAGCAGTTTTATAGACTTTTATGTCATCAAGGGCCTGCTTCCATTTCGTGGAAGGTGATCCTGGTGCTGAGGGTGATCGCTGTGGTAGCTGTGCCCTCACTGATCCTGGCACTGTCCCTCAGGGTCTGCCCATGGTGTCAAACAGGGACAGGAGCTGATGACAGCGTCCATCGGCAGCCCCGGACAAGGCAAGGGATGAAGCAGGTCCAGGATCCTTCCAGGGAGCCCAGTCAGGGGTAACGGAGACTGGGCCAGGGGACTGGAGACAAAGCCACATGGGGGTTCAGAATCCAGCCGGGGGATGAGGCCCCAGCCAGGGTTTGGAGCTGATTGTAACACACTTCTGCAGGCTGCCAAGGTCCATCCCAGAGACAAGCCTGGAGACAAACATGCCTACAGAACAGCTCAGCAAGGGCTGAAAGCCTGGAATTAAACGGAGCCCTGGGGCTAGACCCCAGGGCAAGGGAGTGTCGTCCCAGGTGGGGCAGAACAGGGCCATTAAGACCTATTAGTGCCCGCAAATGGCAGCATTTTAGAAAAGAGAGTCCTTTCATTGAAGGTCTTTGTGTTTACCAGTGGAAGATACAGAGAGTTAAAGGAATTGTGCAACTCAGTTTCTCAATGTATCTTAGTACCTGGTTATTTCTGTCCTTGCAGAGGCAAAATAATAATCTAAGTAATATTTTAAATATCTTTCATACAAGGAACTAATATGTAACAGGAGTTAAGAGGATAACTGGGAAGCCTGTTTTAAAATTTTGTACCTTTAATGTGTGATCACTGCCAAAGCTCTGACAATAGATGACAGAATTTGAAACCATTTTACAGTAATTTCGACTATTGTGTTTTAACTTCTGTGTCATTTGGCCATTAGATGCATTAACCCAGTGTGTTTGTCTAAAAGGCAGTGGAGAGGAAGAAGTAGGAAAAGAGAAATTATTTCTGAGAGGTGCCTTATCTCGATCCCACACACTTGAGAGCTGTGGAGGGACAATGGTTGAGCCATTGGTTTTGAGAACTTTGTCTTAATCTCCTGCTGAGTTTACAGTACTGGTGTTATCTAGGAAGGGCAAACCCTGAGAATACAGAGGAATAACCCCCTTGTGACTGGGTGGGTAAATGTGACTCTCCCTCAGTAGAGAGGTTACTGAGTTTTTGGGGGAGACAGGCTGGAGTGTGCAGTGTTTGAACGAGCAAGGTCTGCCCATCCCAGTGGCTGACAGAGTGAGCCTTTGACAAAGATAAACCAGAAATGTCTCCAGCTCTTCAGTCTCATTTTTAAATGACTGATTTGATCGTACAGTTAAATAATGAATGTTTTGGGGGCTGTTTTGTCAATACCTGATGCCTTTCAGTATGTCTGAAATGGAACAAAACAGGCTGATTCCTGTTAAACTGAAAATGTCTGACTAATCAATTAAAAGTATTAGTTTAATATTTATTTTTATTTTGAAAATCAGGGCTGGGTAAAGACACGTGGTGGGTATGAACAATGAACTTTAGCAGTAATGGAGGAATTACTAGTGTCTTGTGCCTCACAAATCGACTTCCAAGTATTTCTTTCAATATAAACTTCTTTTCTGGTTGTTGTACTCCAAATTGAATGGTATAATGAATCCTCCAAAACTCCCTTTCTGGTTTTTATATTGCAGACATCTGAAGTGAGAAGAAACTCAAGGAAGTCTTTAATACTAAATACTTTTTACCACTTGTGGGACCCCTTTAATTTATGAACTACCATGACAAATTTTGCAAAGCTGTGAAATTGAATGAAACAGAAGCAGCTGTTTACTTGGTAATTATTTACCATATAATTTCCATACCCCAATGGTGGTACTACACTGCAATTAACTGATCAGCAGTGATTATGAGTGCCAGGACCACTCACTTTATATTGGTGGCCAGAAAATAAGCTGTTACAAAATGCAGCAAGCTTAACTGCACTGGAATTGCTGAAGGTACCAACCTGTGCCTGGCTACATGCTCAATTCTCTCTATAAATGCACAAAGATAACACTGCTGTGTCACTTTTCAGAAGTGCAGTGTGAGCCCATATGATGTATGTCATAGATAGATCAGTTCAAAAGAGAATCAGACTGTTTATATTCAGCTTTGTAACTCACTAGGGAAAAAAGTCCTTGTTTCAAAAGTTATTCACTGAGAGACAAAAATCCAGTGAGTTTATTTGTCATAAAGGAGTGGAGTACAGGAGTCAAGGGCCTCTTGTCTCTTTTTGTAGAGAATCCTCCTCTGCTTGGCTCTAGAACACGGGAAGCACTGATACTCCTGCTCTCCTATCAAGGAGAGATGGATGAGGGTTGCAGAAGGTATTACAGCTTTGTATTTGTGCAGCTAATGAACAGTAGAGGGTAAAAGTGGATTGTCTCATTCAATGTCCTGCTGGATTCAGCCTTCACCAATTTATTACCATTTCCATCAGTTCTTCCTGTGGAAATGTGGCGGGTATGGTGAGGAAACCTCAGCAGACTTTTCTCAAAACTTCCCATGAATTAAAACTCAGGAAAAGATTCCTCCTGGAAGGAAGGACAAAGATGGTAGTGTGCCAGCCGAGTGAGTTGTAGCATAAGATGTTATACTCAAGAGTTTTCCTATTAAACTTTAATTGGAGCCTTTTAAAGAAATCTGTTGCTTTGTAGAATGGGGAGGCCAATGAAATATTTCTCCTGGCTAAAAACTGACTGGATATTTGGAATGAAGAGAATGGTAGCTTAGAATGAGAAATTCCATGGCTTTCAAACTATGCATCAGTGAGTTACTTGCAGTTTCTTCTTGTTTGCTCAACTGGTATTTTCAAATGTCTCTCTTTGTTGATTTTTGGCACTGAAATATGAGTAGGGACATGACAATAGAAAGTGGAAAGGCACATTCCCGAGTTTTTTGGGTACATTATTCCATGAATCTATTTTGTCATTGCACATGACCAATTGACCTTTGAAACTGTGTCAGAAATAACTCCGCATCTTGATGGATGACACTGACCTTAATAACAATAACAAAAAGGGAGTAAAAAATGGGGTCCCTTTTCTTTGTAATCACCATGGACTGCTGGCTGTCAGACTCAGACTTTCCTTATTGTTCTTCTCATTTACAAGCCAGACAGCATTACAATGGTTTTTACTTACTGGCTACTGCAGGAGCTAACGTGGGGCTGGGTAGTGCAAGTGCAGCAGCCAGAATTCCATGGTAGGACAGAAAGGGAAAGGAGTGGGAACTGACTTCAAATGCATGGCAGAGGCTTTGAGGCAAGAGTGTCACAGCCTGTTGGGGCACACTGAGACTTGCTGGTGTTTTTCCAGCTTATTTCTCCTGTAAAGAAAAGGCTTTCGAACACCGCAGTGATAAGCACGGTGTTTGCACCTAGCAGCGTGCACAGATGAAGACATTTCTGGCCCCTGATAACACACAATATATGCGTTATTGTGTGTGTATTGCATTAAGAAACAGACGTGGATTAGATTCTTGTGGACAGATTATGGAATGTTTCCTTTGTATTCATGGCTGAAACGGACTAATAGGATTTACTTGATTCAGAGATCAGATCAGGCCTTGTTTAAAGGAACAGGCAAACCAAGAATGGGAGCAGCAACTTTCTGTATCAGCACAAGCAGGGAAAAATACAGAAATAGAATGGCTGCAACTTCTGTCATACTTTTATCCTGGTGTGGCATGATACAACCTACTTATTATTATTTTCTTTAAAAAATCTTTTATGCAGCCATTCAGTTGAAAATGTCATTATTTTAAAACATTGATAAAAAAAGAGGTAGGAAATAAGACAATATCTGGAGTTAATAGGAAAATGCTATATTGATCTGATGTACCTTTTGTGCCTCTAAGTTTAGGAAGCAGAGAGTACTGACAGTACACAGTTTCCTAAACTTGTCTAAAGTAGTGAATCCAGTATGATGAGCCTTTACCATCATGCTTTAAAAGAGGCCTTTGTGAATCTATTCTGATTGGGTACTTTTCCAGATTTCATGCCCATTAAAGCATCAATTACCTCTGACATTTCTATCAGTCTCCTATTAAGTTTGCACTTACTAAATTTCCAGAAATCCTGAGCAAATTAATCCAGGCATTAATCAGACTGCAGAGGGAATAACTTAAAAAAGGAGGAAAAAGAGACTAGTATAATTTATGGTAATAGATTTTGAAATAAATTGCTTCCTTGAGTTAATAACGTGTTCTCTTGTGACTACATACTTGATATTACACTGGAAGCAGTTCTTTTTTGACTAGATCAATTAGTTATTGTTTGCACAGCACTTTGAAGGTGTAAAGTACCATGTAAATGCAGGCTTGTTGTTATTACTGCTGCCTCAGTCAATGATCTACCAAGATCATATTCTTCTTTGCAAAACATATTAACAGCTGTCCGGTTGCCTTTATCCACCCCTTTAAAGTGGTTGTCTTTTCTTTCTCTTCCATATTTTTAGAGAATCCTTAGTTGTGCTGGTGTGTTTTCAGTTGGGAGGTTTCTTTCTTATAACACACAATAGCTACCTCATTGTGCTGAAAAGACCCAGGAGGGAGACAGGCCAAAGTTATTATTACCTATTATTACTTATTATTGCCTCAATTAAGGGGTTTAAAAGCCCCCCAGACCTGGAATCCATAAGATCGGAAACTGAATAAATTAGTTATATTTACTCTGTTTATTTTCTTCTCTTACATGACTGAATCTCTTACCACAGCAATAAGGTTACATCTCTGTGAATTTCAAAGCCATTAGAGTTTTGAAATGATAAGGATTAACTGAACTGAAATAAATACTATTTTCAAAGGGGCTTGTTTTGGGGCTGCACAGCAGGGGACATTCTGCATTGTATGCTGAAGTAAAGTGAGATATGGAGACGCAAAATGGGTCAGTCGTTAAGCTTCAGTTGAATTTAGGGGCTTGAAATACTCAAAGCTGGTGGGATTCTGGCTGTTTGCAAGGAAGCTCTCAGGTACTAATCCAGTCATTCCTAACAAAGAGGTGGAGTTGCTGAAATGCAGTGCTTGTTTTTCTCTTCTACTTTTTTATCAAATCTTATAAATATTCGAAGCTGAGCTTCTATGTGGCACAGGACTCTGTACATTACATCCTAATTGTTCTTTCAGAATAAAATGAGAGCTAAGCAAAAAAATGGGAAAGTGAGAATAAGGACATTGCAGACATAGACATCTAAGAAATTGTGATTAATACCACTCACCAGTTTTATAACGCTTTTGTCTAGTGGCACTGGCCTGGAACAAACAATAACAAACCAACCATAATGTAACATCCCCTGAGAGCCATTTGGATCATGCAGGAGCTGGAGAGCCGACAGCATGAGCTAGTGAAAATTGCTCTAATTACTTGTTAAGATACACTCAGAAATCTGGCAGAGGAAGCTGTGCTGAGCACCACAAATGGTGCAGCAGTGCCACCACCTGAAAGAAAGGGAGACTAAGGGGGGAGGAGAAGGCAGTGAGGACAATTAAATGAAAGCACGGTAAAGGGGTTTCTCATTCGGAAATCTAATGGAAATCCTGCTGCAGCCATTCCCAATGAGGCCGGCCTTTGACCTCACAGCCAGAGATCAGCTTGTTTCCATCTCCAACACTAAATCCAGGATGTACTGGGTATGGTACATGTGTGAAACCTGAGCAGTAGAGAAAAAAAACTGGGACAGGAAAAGGTTCTCTCCTTGCATGTGGTGTAGGAAGGGACCATGCAGGATCTCTTGTTCCCTGAGCTCCTCCTGGAGACTGATGCTCCTTCTGCATGCCTCCTGCTTTCCTTTCCTGCCTTTCCTTTTAATCTTTGCACAGCATTCCAGAGATATTAGAAGGTGAAAGTAGAAGTAAGAAAGAACTACACACTTTACACTCTCTTTACATACATCTCATATTTGATGACTGGGTGACAAGATAGCAAGAAGTGTGATCACCAAGGAAATATGTTTACTAAGGGATAGAGCTGAGCAACCTGGCCTTCAGGCTCTTATCTAGTCAGGCACACCTGATGGAGCACCTTCACAGCCTGACATGCACCAGGGCCAAATCATTGGAAAAAAAGAAGAATTTAATTCTTTCTGATGGCAACTTGTCTCTCCTGATATATGCCAGGGACTGCTAAGATTTTATGTTACATTAAATGCCCAAAGTTTGAATGTTTCTGTAAGAAACCCCAATACTTATTGAAGAATCTCAGATGTTACAATTAGGACAAGACAGAGCATCACAGAAAGAGGCGAAAGCTTTCTATATAAAATTGTTAATTTAAAGCTTTAAAGGATTTATGTTTTTCATCCTTGGCTGATTTTGTAAAATGTCATCTGTGGATGATTTTGTACTATTGTCATCCTTGGCTGATTTTGAAAGGCTCACATATTGTGGCCTCTGAAGAAAAAGTAGGTCTGAAAAGTGCTGCTTAAATAATTAAAATTTTAAACCAGGAGTCATTGTAAATATTTTTTATGTGTGAAATGGTTTTACATTCAGAATTTCAAGCTCAGTTGCCACTTCTAGTCCTTTTCAACACTGGTGTCTATGAGTTGGATCATTAACTATCATTAACTATCATTAATTCTTAGCAATCAAGTCTCTGTTGTCGTTAGGAACATTGCATTCAATTTAATATTGATTATGTGGATTCGAGTTTTTGGTAATGTTTCATTTGTTATCCAGCATTCAGGCCAGCTTCACCAGGCACTAACAGGTTATCAAAAGCAACTTTCTGATGATTAACCAGTCAGTCTTTACTGTCTTAGTTATGTCAGGTTTCCATTGTAGATTTTAAACATGGATTTCTAGTAAACACTATTCCTAAAAAGTAAAGAAAAGAAAAAGTTTCCCAGTTGGGAAATAAGTTGCTGAAGTGTTTCTATCATTTATTGGGAGTGTGAATGGTGAAAAACCAAACAGGTGCACAACAGAGAGCTCAAATCTTCTGTGAGCCTGTAAAAACAAACTCTCCCTCCCTCTTTTCTGCTGAGGTGAGTGTAAGAGGGAGCCTTCCTGTTTGTTTTTTCCCAAACAAGGAGGAAGCACTGAGCTTTATTTTCCTATATCTTGTTTAGCCACCTTGATTGGACCCTACATTGAGGTTCCTTAATGGACAGCGTGTTATATAGGTTGTTTGAGGTTAAGTAACAATGGGGAGCATGGCTAGCACAGTTTCCCATGTCTCTAAATATAAACACAATAAGAATCCTGTTAAGACAATGAAGCAAGATAGAAACAGGCTTGCTGCTCGAGCGTATAGGTTCTTTTTCTTGTTTTCTGGCCATTATGTAAACTGACATTCTGGTTTTCCCATTTGAGAGCAGACCTCTGCCTTATCATCATCACTGCAGATGTGCCCAGAGACTGTTTACCAATAAGGAAAAGAGGCATTGCCGTTGTCTGAGTTGTTATTTCCTACAACAAAGAATAGGGGAGTTGGGATGAAGGAGGAGGACGGAAGGCAGCCGGTGCTGAAACGCTGCAGGCGACAATGTAAGCAGAGCCCCTGAGCAGAGGTGCCACCTTCCCTGGCAGTGTGGGGGTACGGGAGGAGCGCTAAATGCTGCCATGCTGCTGGCTTTGCACCCACAGGCACAAGGGTGCAGAATCTTTTGATGAAAGCTCTGCCAGCTTTTCTCCTCCCTCGGTGATAGTTACAGCAGATCAAACCCTTCCATGCAAGTTTGCAACACTCAGCTCAGCTGGGTCTCAGGCCACACAAGCCATCTCTGTGTCAGCCTGGTTTTATTCTGGTGCAGGACACTTACACCGAAATTAGCTGAGTTATTAATTAATGTAACCTTAATGCAAAAGGTTCTGCCATCAGTAAGGCCAAAAAATATTTTCCACGAGTGGAGGAGAGGTTATTTCCACTAGAAAACTGAATTCTCTGCAAAAAAAGACAATACTTGCTTTGGAGCAAAATCAAATTAAAGTATAAACAGAGTCAGAATATAACAATTTGTAGGCTGGAAGAATGTTTGTGCAGTAATAACAATATTTTAACTGTTAAATATTCATGAATATAACAAAATTTAATAAAGACAAGAAAGTTACAAAATTCAGCTGAGCTGAGATCAGAGCTTTTCTCCTTGCTCAGATACAAGATCGCCTTCTGCCTAAAGTGGCTGTGACTGCTAAAAAGCAATTTCTGAGTCATGGAGTATTCAGGCTTGGGATTTTAGATTGCTTCTTTGTCAGAAAAAAAGCAAGTTAAATGTCTTTGAAAGTGTACATGAACTCCACCAGCCACTAAAACCTTCCTTCTAACCACACAGCTGTCACTGCACTTGTGGCTATGTAGTTTCTGCAAAATGCAAATTATAGTTTTCCCTAATTAATTGTTAGGACAAGGCTTTAACAGATACTTGATTAAGATCTTGGGGCATAAACAGTTAAAGACTGTAAAGATCTGTGAGAAGTGGTTTTGCCTCTGGTACAAGACTTATGCTGTTTATTTCTCAGTGACACAAAAGAGTCTTTAAATTTTTGCAGTGGGAATAATAAGCACAGAGTTCAGGTCTCACTTTTGTGGCTAAGAGAAATAAAAACCAGAGGTAAAAGTGAAATCCTGACCCTGTTAACAAGTGAATGTAGAGTGTCAGGACTTGAAGTCATTCTGGCTTCTCCAAGCTATAAGTGTTAAAAATTGTGTTTAAAAAGTGTTTATATTGGAGTGGAAATGCCTCAGATTCTGTGTTCAGTAAAACCAGCTTCATTGTCTCTGCTGTAGCTGACGAAAACACGCTCAGCTGCAGAGCAGCACAGGTATAATCAAGAGCAGAACTTGTGATCTTTGGGTTATTTGTCCAGATTCAGCCTCCAAGACAAAGTGTCACCGTCTGTGAGCGGAGGTCTTGGCAGCTGTATTCCAGGTGGCCACTGAACTTGTATTAATATAACTTCACCCTCTGCACTGATCCGTTTGTGACACTTTGGAGATGCCATAGAAATGGAAAGCAAGGGCACAAGGTTACTTCTCCTGCTCTGGAGTCACACACTTAATATGTTTTGACCTCCTGGGACTTGGTGGAGTGGTTCATTAATGCAGTGGAACTTATTCAAGATTCTAAGCTTTTTTTCTGCCAGGTATTTGTCTCTTTTGTCTCTATAATTATACGCCTTTTTTTTTCCCTCTTCCTTTTTCCCCCCCTCCCCAGAAGTGCTTGTTTCTAGAAAGCTATAGAGCTAATGAGCCTGGAAATTTAAAAGAAGCCTTTATGCAATTGTTATGACACATTTTATATGCATTGCAGCATCATATTCCTATAGAGAAGAAAATCTATATTTCTCCATCATCCTTTAAAGACTAATTCCCTGGAGTAATCTCCATTCTTTACTAGTTTATTCTAAATAAAATTGATTTTTTTCCTGGGAGATTAAAACCTGCCTTGCAGATTGTGAATAGTTTTGTTGCATAGGACTTTATTAATAGACTCCCTGCAGCCTAATTCTGTTTATACAACTTGAAAACAATAAAAAGAGTTGACAGTTTTGTCAGTTGTGTTTGCTTTAAAAAAAAAAAAAAAAAAAAAAAACAGTAAAAAAAGGAAACACAGAGCCCTCCTTGCCCTGATGTAGCAAGCTCCAGCGCTGTAAACAAACTTCAACGGAGCGTTTAGGAAGATGTGAGTCATTAGTCAGGGCAGAGCGGGCTGTTGGGTTTATCTGTTGAACACGAAATGTTCCATCAGGCAGGGAGGAGCCCTGGGGCTCGGTGTGGAGCAGCACACGCGGGTTTGTCCCCGTCGGCAGCGGGGGCTGCAGGAGCCCCGGCTCCGAGAGACCCCCGGGCTCCGGCCCGGCTCGCAGGGCAGCGCCGGGAGCGCTGCCAGGGCGTGCGGGCAGCGGCTGGTCTCTCGGAGACCCACACTGTGCCTTCGGCTGGGCGTGGGGAAGGAAAGAAAGAAAGCAGGGAGCGTGCATCGCCTTAATAATCGCATTTTGCGCTGCCAGGACTCGCCCCGCGGAGGCGTATGCCACGCAGGGGAAGCTGCACCGCCGCTTAACAAATGCGGTGTTTAGCTGGTGGATAGGAGCGCAAATTTAACTGGTAGATAGGAGTGCAAATGTGCAATTCCTGGGCGATTGTATTCGAGAGATCGGCGGTGTTAATGCGGAGACATTGAATTCTAAACGGGGTTATCTTCACGGAACTGAGGATCACAATTCCTAGGCGATTGTATTCGAAGTAAGAGATCGGCGGTGTTAATGCGGAGACATTGAATTCTAAACGGGGTTATCTTCACGGAACTGAGGATCGCTTTGCAGGTGATCGGAGAAACTTCTCAAGGCTCCGCAGTCGGACTCCTTTCTAATCTGCCTTACTTTGGGAGCTGAATGAACCTTGGCCCTCCACCCTTTTCGTTCAAGATAATTTGACAAAAGTGACTTTTCAGCTTGGCTAAATTCCTGGCAGCTGAGTTTAGGTGTGGGTAAAGCTACCACAGCTGAGTTCCACCCCCCCGCATTCTGTCACTAAACCATTGATCTTAAAATTCCAATACTATGTTATTTAGCAGCTTGCATTCATTTAAGATAGACAGTTTTACTCAAGACACATTCTCTATTTCTGCTTCATGGCGAGTTCACATTTTGGAATTTGTACTTAAATCTCTCAGCAAACTGTTACTTTAGAACAGATAAGGATCATGCGAACGTTTTTCTACGTGAAACACCATCAAAACATCTTTCTTAGGTCCTTCCTAAGAGCTTTCACTGAGTTCTTCAGCTGACAGATGTGCTCAGTAGTAAGCACCTGTGTATATTCCTACAGATCTGAGTTCAAACTGGTCTTAAATTTCATCAAATAATGCCCCGAAACGAATGGTGGTCTTTTAATTGTGATAAACCAGAAGTGACTTCAGAGATATCGAAGCGTGATATGCATTTAAGTAGCCTAAATCAGATAATGATCTTGAGACACCTTAGAGGGTTCAACCCGAAATTTGCATCCAAATTTACAAAGTTTGTATCTAAATTCTGCTGTGGTCCTGCCCATCGCCCTTAAGCATTTTTTACATTGAGAGATTGTGCTCTTTTGAATAAAACTGTAGGAATACAACTTAAAAGGTGCCATCCATTCATTTGCAAAAGGTTTAATTTCACTTTCTTTAGTAAAAACTTGGGAGATCCGTTCCCTAGAAGGGTAGGTAAAAGTGCATTTAGAACACATAGGAACATGTTACAAATGTGTGTATTGTGAGTGGGTAACTTAATTTTAAGTCTTTGTCATAGAAATGAGGAAAAGTAATAAGACCACAATCTGTGTTTGGCTGACCTGCAGGCTGGGGGTATGGTCAAGGTCAAGGAATCCCTAGCAAAAGTATGAAACTCGAGAAAGGAAATGAGCTAATTTTCAACGTTTCTGAACAACCTGGAGGTCCCTCTGTTGGAAAAAATGAGCTTTCATATCTTCCCTAAGTCAGAACTTTAAAAGTTTTCAACTTTACTCATCTTTTGTGCTTTCCACTTGATATGGGAATTATCTTCAAAGCAGTTATCTAAAGTTTTCTGTCCACATAAAAAAAAAAAAACAACCAACAACTTAAAAGGAATACTAGGTACTACGGAAGGCAGGATAAATCTACTCAATGCTGAGTAAAAAAATTGTCCTTTTGTCTATAAGTAGGTCATTGATTCTGACACAACCACATCATAGAGTGGGGGTAAGAGGAGCTCCTGAAGAACAGATAGGAGAGAGGATTAAAAAAGAAAACTGTTTTTACCTCCAGGAATTATATTTAATGTTCCATGGTCTTTTAAGGTATATTTATGTAAGACAGGCTTTCTGTTGGGCTAATCGTAATCCAAGAAACATGCTGTTATAAATTCCTGGGACATATGTCCTTAAGGTTTCTTTTTCCACCCTCTGAAAATGCATTGAACTAATAATGATTGGGGATTCCAGGCCCATAAATAGAAATACTTAGTTTCCAATCTGTTTTTGGGAGAACTTGCTCAGTTTCATGGAGTGATTTGATCCAGGTGCTATGTACAGTGACCTGGATCTCCTTCCAGTGACACTGGAGCTCATTGCAGGCAGCAGGATTAATTTGTGTGAGAAGGAGGAGAAAGCTGATGCTGCAGCCTTCTGCTGTAGACAAAAACAAGAAGAGATGAACAGTTAGATTTGTTCTCATGATCGCTTCAGTCTCATTTAGTCTGATTGTTGTAATTTAGAATGTACACACTAATGCAGAATAAAAACATATTCCAGTTTCTAGTTATGGCCTACAGTTGGTATCATCTGATGAAATACTAAATTGTTTTTTGACTGATACTATTGCTACTATGATTCTCCCACTCCTATTAAGCTATTAAATAAAACTGAACCTGTTTGCTGGTTTTCTAAGAAAGATATTATTTTGTACAACTAGAAATATCAGGAATGAATCCAACAGTGGTGAATATTTTCTGTAGAGGTGGTGATACCACGGAAGAACAAGGTCACACTGGAAAAAAAAAACAAACCATGAAAAAAGAACAAAAGCCACAAAAATTTTTGTTTGGTGTTTTTTAAGAAAACAAATAAATTATCATTGTGTATTGGATTAATGTACCACCAATGGAGTTAGACTAAGGTAAAAACAGTTGTAAAAAAAGAAAAACGAATCAGATATTTTAAAGCAAGAATTACATTTACATGCAAAAAACCAGAAGACCCTTAGTGATATTATGCAACTTATTTGTGATGTGTTTTTCTGAAATATAATCAATATTGTTTGAACCTGGTCTTTTTCTTGGAAAATTATTTTCAGCAATAAACAACAGAGGTGGAAAGCAGTGTTAACATCAGTCAGCTGTGAATCTCATTAATTTAAATAATGCTGCTCTCAAAACTGATCCAACAGCTCAACAATTTCCTTTTCAGTCCAGTTCATTGCTATCAGCCTTTTACCCAGTTTCCTCATCACCTCATAGTCTCTATAGGGTTGTGTTGCTCATTTTCCTTGTAGCACTATCAAAGGCTGTTCCTGGAATCCATAGCCTGTTCACAGAATCTAAAAGAAGTTGGACTGGATGTGGTAAAAGAATTTAATTATCACTGTTACCAAACCCTTTGTGTGCACGTGAGCCTGGTGATATGGGATAGTGGAGGTCTTTGGGAACCCCAAACTCCTCCAATTTGTGTCCAGCATCAGTCTGCAGGAGAAAATCACCTATATACATACATACATATGTCTGCAGGAGAAAATCACCTATATACATACATACATACATATATATATATATACACACACATGCATATATATATAAATTAAATGTTAAATTTTTACACATGCCTTGATCCTTAAGATTATTATGAAGAATCTTATTCAGCTTCTGAGAAAGTGCTTTAAATGAAAATATATTTGATATATGTGTGCTTTTTAAGTTTTTGTGGAAGGTCCTTTTTTATCTTATGAAATATGCTTTGAGAATATACATCTCTGAGACAACCAAATGAAAACAAATACTTGCTACATCCTATTCGTAATAAAAGGTGGGTAAAGAATAATTCAAGTTACTGGTAAATGAATTTCATCTTTACTTGACCTTTGTAAAGCAATAGAATAATAATCACAGGTCTCGCTCCATGGTTATTCCATTGTTTTTAGTTTCCTAGTGCTGTTCACACACACAGGTATGGTGCTTACAGATTCATTATCATTTCCAAAGAATTGCTTCAGGCAAACCGTTGATGGAGTGCTGCCATCTCTTGGTTATGCAAATTACATGTTGCAAGATGTTAGGCACTTTTCTGAGATGGAAATGTCCTCCCTGAATAGCTTTGTTTTGTGAAGGGTGATGCTCAGCTCCAATATTCAACACATTCACACACATTTTCCATTTAATGTATCCAGCAAGGTTACTGGAGATTTTTGAGAGGCTTTGAGTTTGTCCTTCCTATTAAAGATGGGGAGGTTGGCATATCTTTATCTGCCAAAAGCATTACAATGCTGTTCAGACACCTGAGCATGTGGACCCCTGTTATGTAGTGGACCCCTGGTGATGTCAAGGAGAGACCATGCACATGCAGCACTAATGGTTATGGTTATGTGTGCTTCTGTAATTAATTGGTAGTAATGACAAGTTGTCCTTAGTGAGAGTCAATTATCCATGATACTACAATAAAACACAAAGTAGAAAAGAACAGGCAGGTGATGGGACCAGATCCCTTGGAAGTGTGGGCACGGGATGGTACCAGAGGCCACAGGGTCATCAGATGAAAGAAACTTAACAGCCATCCAAAATGTTAAAGTACCTGTTCTATGATGCTGAAAACAATGTGGATTTAATCAGAGCCTCAGGCACATTTCTCCCTATGGAGCTAGGGGAACTTGAGTTAACCCACTCACGGTATTCCACGTGCAGCTGCTCACCCAGGGGCACCCACTGCCTACTCCAAGTCCTTACAAAGCCACCACACTTTTCCTCAGAGTTCATTTGCCATGGCAGTTTCCTTGGGAGAGCAGGATGACAGATAAACATAAGACACTGTGCTGATTAAATGGCACACACTGAGCTTTAGCAGCCTGAATCCAAAGGAGGGAAGCTGTGCATCCCCTTTGCATGCCAGCTCCTACATTGTATTATGCATTCTCCTCCTGGTTATTATCTTCTATAACGCAAATTTAAATTGGTTATTTATCCATGCATAAACATGTAGAAAATTCCACTTACTGGCAGCACTATTTATTCAGTTGGTGATAGGCATCTTTAAATACTCAAGTTAGGTACTTCCTGGTCTGTACAGGCTCATAACATGCCACAGATATGTTGGGTAGATTTTGGTTAGTCTTTTGATCATTTACAGGTATTCTCGTTAATTTTCTGCCTGCTAAGCAGTCACTCCACTGTTTTAGTTGGATTCAGGCATAATAATTAGGGCACAGGCTTTCAGTGATAGCCTAAAAAATGTCCCTGTCTCAGCTCCACCTACAACAACTTTTCTGGTGTCATATCCAAGGCTTTCAGTGTTGACCTCTTTTGGAACAGTTCTAGTTTTGAAAAGGTGTGAAATGTCAATTTGATTTAAGTGGTGGTGAGTAAATAGGCTGCGTTTACAGGAATACTTACAAGCTGGAGACATGACTGTCACTCTGTTTTAAAATAAATGGTTGAAAATATACCTCCAACACTCTGTTCAGGGAATATGGTGTCTCTAATTAGCAGAGTAAGGAAATGACACATCTGCTGTATCCTAGGGACACGATACATGCATGGGCCTGAGTAGGAAAGAAAGGAAAATACCTTCTTAATTAAGCTTTAGTTTACTTTTCCTAGTTCATCTCTCTTTGCTCAGTTGTTTATAGTAGGTGACAGCAACAGTGGGAGATGAAATAATTAAATGAGATTTTTTAATCCTTGTTCTCTGTGTGAAAAGTGGCTGCAGTCTATGAAAAACCCTGATGGTTTGCATACTCTACTGCTCTTTAAATATTCTCAAGTCTCCCATGTTCCTTCTTCAGGAGAAGCATGAGATAAATAGTTTTGCTAATTGGTTGATTCAGTGTCTTGTAACATCATCTTTACCGAATTCCTTGTTAAGTGAGTGGGAAAGAAATAACGACTGCAAAACTTTCAATTTTCTTCCTTTGTCTGGGTGAGGATCAAATATTCATGGAGAAAATGAAACACTTTCATAAGACTTAAAATTCAGAGTAAGTGGTTTTGAAACTACTGCCTAAGGACACGTTTTATAAAGCTTGGAAAAAATGGTCTGTCTGTTCTTACCAGCTGTAATCTGTATGTGAGAGTTGTAGTGGGGCTACATTGAGAATCCTTTTCCTTCCCTTTCCACTTCACCAACAGTGCAGCAGTTTAAAGAATGTGAAGGAATAAAGAATGTGAAGGCCTTCCAAATTCACACTTATTATTAGAAAGGTCAGGACACCATTTCTCCATTGCTGGGCTTGTGTATATTTGCATGGCCAGTATGGATACCACATTTCAGCAGTGGTGTGAGAAAAACAAGGTGTTGCCTCCATCCCCTGCCAGGACAGCCTGAAACTGCTGTTTAACTTTGGAATGCCTACATTTCAGCTTTCCTTCCAAAGTGAAAGTGTCCTGCTGCCTTGCCAGCAGCTGTGGACAATATCACTCTTCACTGTATATATCAGAATCTTGGATGTTTTTTTTTTTTTAGGACACTGTTTAGGTCAGAGAAGCATTTTGGAGGTAGAATAGCAATGTCTGCATTATGTGAGAATTCTGAGGCACCTACAATACTAGGACAGAAATGAGATTCCCTTCTGAGAGTAATAGATAAGCTGGTGTGGCTGAACTAGAAGGGCTGCTGGAAATCAGGGAAAAAAATATTTCATGGCCTAATTTGATATCCACTGATATTCATGTGTTGCATGTCAATTCTGATGGATGTTTTCCATGGCCTGTAGGACAACAACACAGCCACCTGCCCTGCTGATTATGTGACCTCTCAGGGGATTGCTTCTGCTTGCTTACACCCTGTCAAGTGAGCTGTAGTTTTCCTTCCCACTCCAGTCTCTTCATTGCAATTAATAATTTGTGAATAACATAGTTATTTCTTCTCATACTTTCCACTTTTGTATGAGGAGTGTTTTTGTGCCTCCTGGACCCACATAGGGACACCCCATACAGTTTGGGAGATGCCTTACTTTAAAAACATATTGACTAGTTTAATCAGGGTGGAAATAAGTTATTCTTGTATTCACTTCTTCAAAAAAGAAAAGAAAAGCTTTGCTTTAGATTCTTCCTCTTGTCTTTGTCAGTCACAGGCGATCAGAGGGTGCCCCATGTGAGCACTGTACTGCTCTAAGGTTTGGAGGACACAAGTAGCTCCCTAGAGGTGACAGCAGCCATGTGCACGTTCCGAGTGTCGGTGATGACCAAGGAAATGCTGCCTTCCCCAGGACCCGAAGCTTGGAGGCTGACAGTGAGAGAGTGAATGAGCCAACTCACCTTGCAGAAGGCAGCCATCAGCAGCAGAGATGGCAGTTTACTGGGAAATGGCCATTTCATTTTCTGTTTGTGCTAGTAAAGGACCCTGTCAGCACACATTCACACACACAACTCTAAGTGCAACTGTCTTTGATCGATTACACTGCAAGGAGGCTGCTTGTAATTCTTTGTTTGTTCCAGTTTATATACTAGAGTGTCTCTTGGTCACCTCATCGTTCTGATCCTTGGGTGAATATTTAATACGTAATCACATATTTTTAGAAATTATTTTATTTCTAGGCTCCTATGTTAAAGCTAATTAATATTTATACTTTATTCAAATAAGGGATTATTTTTTCTTCTACATATTTGACCTTGTATAAGATAACAATCCTTTCTTTGCTATAAAACTGGGATGTTTTCAATCACCCTTTTCTTCACTGATCTAGATGCTGGCAGCAAGTTTTACAAGCTTTTATTTCCCACTCCTCTTAGATGCTCCTACACAAATGTATCTCAAACAATTGTCTATGAACTATCTATGTTATTCTGATCCATATGTTGGTGAAATTATATCAACAGTATTTACTGCACTGAAAAGCTTTGAGAGCATCCAGCAGAACATCAGCTTGCCTGGTAATAACTTTGAAACAGATATAGGTTACATTTTTTATAGCTTAAGAAAAAAGGCAAATATGGATTTGAAAAATTCATGCACTGCCTTTTTTGGTTTTAGCATGCTCAATAAAAGAAAGGAAGTATGTGTATGGGTCAGTTTTTAGAAAATGTGCAAATAATGGGAATAATACTGACCAGTCACATTGTTCTGTCAGGTAGAAATATCTAAACCTCAGCATCATTTGATTATGTGGTTTTGTGTTGCAGACAGATTGTTATGTTACAAGTTCTAAGAATTTCATGACACAATCAATTTACCAAGCTGTCCTAGAGAAAAAACTCCAGCATAAAATTCAAGTACTGTAGAGACAGGTAAATTTCTGTCATAGGTGAGCAGCACTGTCAGGCTCCAAAGTGAATTGCAGTCACTCTGGTTTTACACTGGTTTTGCATAGTTTTATTTTAATAGAATAGTTAATGTAAGAATGGTTTAATATAAGAATAGTTTTATTTGCCAGGGTGTGTGTGTGCTGTATTTCTATTGTCACTGTTCTTTGCAAGCTTGCTCTTGTGCTTCATGAAATTGAGGGGAAAAAGGGCTTCCAGCTACATTATTCTGTGGCAATGAAACTGTTTAAATGGTTCAACTTTTATTCAGGTGAGTAAAGATTTCATATCATTATGCATCTGTCCTCTCGATTCTTTGGTTATGCTTCACATGGTCTTAAACTTGGGATGACAACATTGCTGGTGGGCATTTGGAAAGGAAGGCTGCTGCCTCCTACCCTTTTCAGGAAGTTACAGAAAGTTGTCTAACTTCCTGTGGAATACCAGTACAATTTGCACAAGACAGAAGAAAACAAAAACCTGAGCTAAAGAGCAAAATAGAACCAAAGCCAATGAAGCTTATTAATAGCACTATTAAAAAATCATAGAAATCTAAGTGCATACATGTTGTCTGTGTTCCTGGACTAGTGAAAGCATCTTTTATAACAAAATTTACTTCCAAACATAGCACAGAACTTTGCCCAGGAGAAAACAGGAAAAAACGTGTTTAGAGCTCTTAAAGCAGACAAACAATTTCTGACAGACTGACTGAAATGCAGAGCAATCGTTTGATGAACAGAGAAACCTGCCTTGGCATGATACTGATGCGTTTTTCTCAAGTAACTTGCATCACGGGGTGTAGAATGCACACCAAAATACACACCAAACACATACCATTATTACAATTTTATTTTTTATAAAATACACATCAAAATACTCAGACCATGAAGTTCTACATGAGGGCTGCAGCATCCTTCTTTTTTAAAAAAAGGACACTCTTACATTTGTTACACTGTTCATGCATGAATAACAGTTCAGGCAGAATGAGTACACGAGTCCTAATGCAACTTGACACCCACTTGAAATTTTAAAGCTCCTTCTCTATGATGCAAAAATTAATGAGGATTTAATCAGAAACCTCTGACAATACAGGGACACAACAGTAAAGCTACAAATGAGAGGTATTCACTAACATGTTACTGAGAAGAAAATCTGATGGATACTTCTTTTTCTTTATTTGTGCACAATTAATCAGGTAAATCTGTGCCCCTGAAGGCTGAAGTGTTCTGAAGAGCAATGAAAATGTCCTCACAGTTAACAAGAAACTGTAAGTGTTTTACATTTAAATATAATTCAACTAAAAAACAAGTCCCCTTGTTTAGTCACACAGAGACAATAGCAGAATGACTCGTTTGGGGGGGGGGTTATTGTGTGGGTTATGGGTGGTCTTTAGGGTTTTTTTGGGTCTGGGGGTTCAGGGTAGTCTTTTTGGGTGTGTGGGGTGTACCTGTTCCACTCATACAAGGGGGGGGGCATACAGAGGACCACCCCAAAATGGGGAGGGGGCACAAGGGGTTTTTCCCCCAAATCAAGGGTGCAGCAGAAATAATGAAATGACACCAAAATAATCCCAAAAAAAGAGGTGGGAGGGAGGAACAGTATCAATATATCTTTATTTTGGTGGGGGGACTGCTGGCAGGCCTTTCAGTGAAGAGTGACTGGCACCCAAGTCAGGAGGAATTTCTGTCTTTGCCAACACTAATGATATTACTTTGATTATTTAGAATTATTAGGAATTAAATAATGGTTTATTAGTAAAAGAAAAAAAAAAAAAGCTGAAACATTGCTAATCAAAATCATTAATTTGGCTGCATGTAATTTGCTGTCTGTGGGTCTTGAAAGAGTGTAGGTTGAGGGCACTGTCTAACCAGAGGGGATGTGTTCTCTGTGAGGCAGAACTGGAGGATTTTAGTTCTGCAGCACTAACAACGTAACTCACCTTTCCTGAGGTGAACAGACTGCACAGGGCTTTTAGATGTAATTACTGCACAAAGTGGGAAGTGCAAATAAAGATATAATCCCTGTTGATAAAGTGATTCATAACATTGTAAGCGAGTAGATGGCAAACCTAATTAGGCTGTTTCATAATGATCACTTTCTGTGTTTGCCGTTGCTTTACGGGTCACTGTTTGGGAGACAAAAGCAGCTGTGACCACCTTGTGATCCAGAACCTCCTAAGCCGTGCTCAGCTCTGCTCTGTGACCCACTGCTGGTCCATGAAGTGTGTCATTGTCAGGCACCAGGAGCGCCAAATCAACACTTGATACTGTTAAAGCTGACTCCCCAAAACAGGCCCTGCACAGGGTCATCCATCTGATGACTGCTTGCCACAACATCAATCCACAATTCCCTCTTGGTCCAAACACGATCCCAGCTGTTCACCCAGAAATGCTGCTGGCTTGTACTCTTTGTTCAGGATGTGACAGCAGAGGCTGACAAAATGAGTATATACAGTTTAAAAAGGAAAATATGGTGCTCATTTGGGAATGGGAATTCAGGAAAAATATGTCAGGATCCTGACCTGTGAACGACTTGGGAAAACCAAGGCTGTGCCCATGATCTTCCATGTTCCAGGATGGAAATATGTCCCTGTACATGTCACACCCCACTCACAATAAGCACAATATAATGCAGATGTGGATTAAATATGCTGCTTGACAACTATTTTATTTTTTATAAACTGCTTCATTAATTTAATCCAAGTTAAATAGGAGGGTAAGTTAAAGGGAAAAACCATCCAATCAGTTCTTATTCTTACTATGATTTTTAAGAGGATTTTCTTTTACATATTTTTAATCTGTTGTAATATAATATGATGTATTACTCTTTCTATGGATCACTGGTGGATAATCTTGTACTGCTGCTGATTTACATCACTGCAAGCCATGCCAGTATTTGTATGACAATGTAAGGCAGAAGTCATTCAACTACTTTCAGCTGGTGGAATTAAGAAAATTCATGCATATCCCTACTGTTCAGACCTGGAGAACTATTAATTGCCTTAAGATTAAGCTTAGGAACAGAGCAGAACACTTAATCTTCTAACAGGTCTAAATCTTATTTACCATTCAGCTACAAGCTCTTTATTTAAAAAAAAAAAATCTTCAGCAAGAGAAGGTTTTAACTGCAGAGATTTAACCCTTAACCAGATTCCTGGTTAGATTAAATCTGATCTAATAAGCTAATTGTTAAACATCTGATGATGTGTGTCAAATCTCTGTGTCAGTTGCTTATGGTAGTGCTGGTACCATGTGTGTCATAAATAAGGGCAGGAGATCTTTCTCC
The DNA here is from genome assembly GCF_017590055.1 of Onychostruthus taczanowskii. Classification (NCBI taxonomy): domain Eukaryota; kingdom Metazoa; phylum Chordata; class Aves; order Passeriformes; family Passeridae; genus Onychostruthus; species Onychostruthus taczanowskii. Next base: position 12,006,953 of record NW_024496526.1, read on the forward strand.
TTTTCAATGCCTTTATAAGGGTGACCTGTACATGAATCTCCTTGATGTGAGTGCCATATTTCCATTCACAAAATCAATTGTTTTTGTGAGATGCTTTTTAACCCTAACAGCAGGACACCCTTTAAAATAACTGTGCAGGGCACCCTTTCTCTCATATTTAGCATAAACAGGGTATAATTGAATAAAGTGCTTCCTCATACCATTAGTGTCCATTGCAAACTGACTGATCCTTCCTGCTTTGGATATCAAGGGTATTTTCCCTTTTTAATGATGATCTTAGGAAGACCTGTCCTGGCATTTGATAGTTTTCTGTGACAAAATATAAGACAGCCAAGTGGAGCTATCAGTGATGTTTTGGGATCATAGGAGTTGAAACAACCTCCAGGGTATTCTTATAAAACATCTCTGCCCCAGGATCTGTAGAGTACATGTGGCATTAGGTCCTCTCCTGCAGAGCACCAGCCTTTTGCAGTTTGCTAAATAGTCTTGTAACATTTTGCATCTCCTCTGGCCACTGTCCTCTTAAAGTTAGAGGTGTTCTTCCATGTAATTGTGTTGGAAAATAACCCTAAAATGCTGAGTTTGAAGGAAAATAACCCCTTTACCAAACACAAAAGTAAGAGAAGTTGTCTTCATATCTATTGACAGATCACTGACTTTCAGTGCTGGCTTTGGCTACCTCTGTATCCTGTCAGCAGCCAGAGCTGTGACACTGCTGCTTTCCCCACTACTGCCAGTGTTTGAATTCACACAGAAATTCACATCATTGCTGCAAGGGAGCGATCCTTGGCTCCAGGTGACTCCACTCCCATGCCTGTGATCCGAGCAGGCTGAACAGGAGCAAACCTGTGGCATCCCACTGGCTCCAGGTGCAGCCTTTCTGCACTGGAGCTGATTCAGCTCCTAGAATACACAGTGACAAATTAGTAAATGTCCCCTGTTTTTGAGAGGCATTCAAAATCAAATAGGAGCAGGTGAGGCCACTGCACTCTGAAAGCAGCACTTCCTTTTCCTCTCTGAACACTGATAATAGCAATTGACTTGAGGGTGATAGTAACCATCTCCTCTGAAAATAAACGAGAAGCATTTCCCATTCATCTTGCTGTAATAACTAAAGGAAGCAGTTTTTTTCAGAGTGTGTAGAAACCAAATGCAATTATTGCTTCCTTCCTAACACTGACCCAGCAGCCTAGAATTGGTCCCTGAAGAATCACAGGCAGGTTGAAAGCATCAGCTGAACACACCATACCCGCAGGCGGCTCATTCACCGGGACACGGAGCGCCAGGAAGATGCTGTCCCCGTGGACACAGCTCCCAGGGACACGGAGCACCAAGCACTGGCAGGAACGACACGTGTTTAGGGCAGCTCGCTGCCGTTTAGATTTTTATTTCAAAACTGCCGATAAGAGTTGACAAAGAACATGTTCTCCTGTTCCCCCGCTCCAGAGCGGGAGGTTCCAGCCCGAGCGCGGGATCTGTGACCCTGTGTCTGTGGAGCTCAGGCACGAGGCTTTGGGAGAAGCCTGTCCAGCTCACAGGCAGCTCCCCTGAAGCTTTCGGGGTCCCTGAGCTGCCGGTGTCCCCGAGCAGCCCCGCCCGGCCGCTTTGCTCCGGGAGCAGCGGGGGAGGCGAGGCCGGGCAGCGGCTCTGGCAGAGCAGGGAGCGGGCGCGGCGCGCCGGCCGCCGCCGGAGGGCAGCCTGGTGTATCCAAACCCCAAAAACGGCGTGGTTTGAAAATCAGCCCGGTCTCCGGAGAGGAACGGATCCACGGAAAACGCTTCCATGGAGATGCTTGTTCCAAACCTTGATTTGCAGGTTTTGTAGACACACGCGCGGCCAGCACGGGGACTTTAACAGGTGCCCCTACAGCCAGCGAGGGCTTGCAGGTATCACTCAGTCCAGGGAAAATGTAAATCTTTATTCCTTCCATTTTCCTCAGAGGAGCAGGGAATTGCGGGTGAGAGGGAAGCTAGTTGTTTACAAACAATTTGACGGTGAAGGCATGGGTGTTATGTCTTTGAAGTGGGTCTTAGTGTCCCTGCTGACTGTGGGCCGCGGGTTCCTTACAGGGCCCGGACAGCTCGGCTCCTGAGAGAGACTCGGGGCTGCAAAGCACGAACTTCTGAGCTTTGGGGCACGGCAGTAGGTTCAAGGGGGGAACCTGTGCAGAGCGGTTCAGCAATCCCTGCCTTCCTCGTACCTCGGCCAGGTGGGAAAGGAAGGGCCCAACAGGCAGCCGGAATTTGGGATAAAGGGGAGGCTGAGCCCTCAGAAAGCCCGAGAGAGAAAAGCCCGAGGGGGTGTGCACCCTCTCCCTTTATTCGAACAAAGCTGCAGGACTCCTGTGTCTCCTTTTTGGACATAAACCTCTGGCGTTTGTGGATTTTCCTGACACGGACAGGGCTCTGTTAGTGTGCTGTCTGCAGGAACAGCATCTGTAGGCAGACGGCTCAGTCCCCCCGGTGCACAGAAGTGAGGGCAGGAGCTGCGACAGAAAATCAGGGGTAATGCTAAAGCTGGGAGGAAAAGAGTGAAAGAAAAGCTCACCACTCCCCAGTCTTTGGCATTACACGTTTGGCTGTAATGGCAGATATATTAACCCCAAATTACATGGAAATGTCAAAGCAAATGCCCCATGAAAGCATCTAAAAGCATGTTTATTCCCTGACACTCTATTGCCTTTGAGCTGTTATCCTATGTCTGTGTAGCTATAATTTATAGATGTAAGAGAATTTCACAAAATAGGCAGAGGCAGGTGAAAAAACCCCTTCAGAGGAGCAAACATCTATTTTAAGAAAAAATTATTACCTGTTAGCACAGAAAGCTCTTATTTAGATTTTGGTGAAGTATTTCTTGGTGTGACCACCACCAGAAGGGAAAAAAAAAAAAAAGGAATTTTTTGAGTGTCAGGCTTTGCAATCAGCCAGTGGTGCCACCTCCATGTGTGGGTGTCAGAATTCCTCTGGTCTGAAGGATGCTGGTGCAGGTCAGAGATGGCACAGGTGCCACTTTTGCAGCTCATGCTGTACCACAGAGCTGAGAGAGGAGGGAAATCTTTTTGTGCTGCATGAAAACAGCAGCTGATCAAATAATCCACCTGTGATATGCTTTAGGAGAAAACTAATCATGTGACGACTCCATTGAAAACAGCAAAGGAAGTTGGCTTCATTACCATTCAGGAAGGTGTCAAAGGATGACCTCCTATGAAAATGCTTTATAACACCCTTATGTGTGTTTTTGTCTGATCCTTATTGTATTGAGTAAGACTTTATAGAGAATTCAGCTTTAAAAAGTAGCTACCAAAATGCATGCTTTCATGGTGTCTGTAATTGGAAGACTAAACTAAAAACCCATAATGTATTCAAGGATACAATATTCAACAGGGATAGACAGCCTATGCCTTAATATCTTTTGTGCAAATTTAGATCTGGATTAGGCTGAGGAGCAGAGCAGAGCAGTAAGATTTGAAGATGAACATAAAGGCTGTGGGTTAACATGGATGAAGAGTAATTCTAACATGGTCTTCTCACAAGACTAGGGTGTGTAGAAGAAGGATATACTTCTTTTTATACATGAAAATATCCTTTCCTATTTGGGATCCAACTTAGAACTTCTATCCCAGGTATCAATTTGCATGCAAAATCTCTCAACTTTTGTTGTTACAGTTTCCTATGTTCTTCTATAATTTATCAGTAGACATCTATACTATAACACCTCATACATTTTCCATGACATCCAAAAAGCTAAATTTCCCAGTAGTTTAAATTATTTTCTGTTCCAAGCACAGGTAAAAGATTTTTTCCTGTTGTCTGTCATTAGATTCCATACAAAACCTTGTTAACTAGATGGAGTATGTAAGTGAAGTTTGTGATTGCTTCTTATGCTGCAAGTCTTTTTGTGGTTGCAGGTGTTCTGTGGAGTTTAAATAATAACAGTCATATGATGCTCAGTGAACAAGATGAATTAAAAAATTTCAGTAACAAAATAGTTCAGTGTCACCACCAGTGACACTGTAACAGCACAGTAACTTCCTATGCTCACAGCTGCAGGGACTTGGCAAAGGCACTCCTGATATTCTACAAACCAACCCAAAAGCCAGATTGAAAGGCAGGAGGAGGTCTGGAAACTCCTAGGTGACAAACTGTTGTGTCATAAACACCCTTGCAATGCATTTTAAAACTGAAAGGCTGGACATGGCTAAGCAGCATCAAGAGCTACAATCTCAAGCTGGGGTTCTCCCAAGTGATCCCTTGTAGTCCCAGTAGTTCCTAGCTGCAGCCATAGAAGTCAAGGTGATGCTTGGAGCTGAACTCGTGGAAGCAAAGTCCAAGTAGCATCTGAAAATATTCACTCTAATCATAGAATCTGGATTGTAACACAAAATTGCATTATTAATCTTGGATAAAGGCAAAGCTATGTAAATTGCAGCACTAGCAGGCTTTTTGATGAACAGAACAGGAGGTGCTCTCTGACACACTGCAGGGCAAGGATTTCTCCTTGTCATCTGTTCCCTCTCTGGTGGTGGTTTTGGCTAATTCTTGTTGAGTCTATCCAGTTTGAAGATATTTTTGCCCTTCTTATTTTCTGTAGAAGGGGTAGAGATTTACCAGGTGTTTGATTGCTGAATTTAGCTGGAAGATACAGACAGCTCAAGCTTAGGAGTCCTCCTGAGAAACCTTTGGAAAAAGCCATGCTCTGGACAGGGAGTTCCTACATGTACGATATGGGAATATGGCACACCACAAAGCTTGGGAGCTGCTGGGGTGTCTCACCCTTAGTGCTGCCCTTGTGTGACAGTTCTCCCTCCTGTCTCCCAGGTTTCCACTCTGTTCCTGGTGCTGTGTCCAAAGAGGCCATGGAAGCAAATCCACAGGGAGCTCCATCAGGCTCCCTCTTGCTGGACTGGAGAGGGTCAGGATCTGCACATGTGCTGGAATTTTGAAAGCTGGGAGGAAGAACACAGGCTGTGCTCCTTTCCAGCCTCCTCAGGTGAGTATCTAGCATCTGTACACAGAAGAGGGAATTTACAGCTGGGTGAATAAATAAAACGTGAGGGTCTGCCACACAGTCAGCATTTGTCTCCCTGATCCTTTGGACTGGCATATTTCCTTTGCAGCCATCAAACAGGCTTGGGCTGGGATGAAGAGAGAAGTCAAGCAGCCTCTGCTTTTGCTTGGATGCAGTGCTGGGGTTGGCTTAATACACTCCTTTGCTTAGGAAGAGAGATACTTACTGCTAAGTTTAAATTCAGAAAACATACCTACCCGTAAATCCCTTCTCCTCCCAGTGGAAGTGAAAAAACAGCAAAAGACCAACTGAAGTAAAGTTTAATTTGACAAAAATAGGGAAAATAGCTATTATTTATTCATTAGCTTAAGCGGTGAATAACAGCACAGCACTAAAAGTGTGAATGACAGGAATAACTCAGTGATTCCCATATAGAGCCACAAAATCGTGATGTAGGCAGAAAGACTAGTTTGATGTGACACTGGTGTAGACAGGCAATTCCAAACAGTTGGTGTGTATTATCTTAAATGCCATTAAAGTAATCAATTGTGAAGGTACTACAGACTTAAATTTTCAAATATCCCTGGATGACTTGAATATAATGCTATGGATCTGAAGTGAAATCTTCCTTTAATGGATTTAAATCCGTCGCATGATATTTGAAGACTTGAAGAAGAATAATTTTCAGGATTTTGACAGACATAATGTGAGTTCATTTAGGCTTAGAGGTAAGTATTAATAACACAGCTGAATGAATGTCTTCCTTCTGTGATTTATATATAGAAGAAATGTCACAATAAGTTTGTGTTTTCAGCCTGTATTTTCAATTTCCTAAGTAGAAAACATAAGTGTTGTTCCAAAGACCTTTTCTGTTTCTTTTAAAATGTCACATACATAATTATTTGACTGTAAATACAGGTTCTTAATATCTAAAGAAGGAACCTAAAGAAAGAGGTTAACTGAAAAAAATTCCTTTTTAAAAAGTGTGGGTTAGTTTAGAATGTGAGTTGTTTCAGATGTATGAGTTGAACTGATTCAGTGAGGGAGTGATTTTTGGATGCCTTGGGTTTGCACAGCATGCCAATGTGTATCATTCTCCCTATGCTTTGTTATGCACTGCAGACTCAGTGAGACATATCCTTACTGCAACTCCTCTGTGCAGATGTGTTTTTAGACCTGCATATAGCCTCCTTCATTAAAAATATTGGTTTTGATACTAAAAAATGCTCTTTTCCTGATCTTCACAGCCCTAAGGAGCAAGCCTTCATTTACAAGCTGTGACTCTTCTTATTTTTAGAATGGTACAGCTGAAGAGATACATTCTTGTTTGCATTATTTTGAGATTCACTAAGTCCTTCAATGTGGAAATACTGGTATTAATGTACAGCAAACATCCCATGCATACTGCACAGTGGTTGTACAAGGGGAGAGACACACACATGAAGTAGAAAACAAACACACTAGGAATTACCTCCTGGGATTTCTTGAGAGAAAAGGCATAGATAACCTACAGAGGGTGTTTCAGCCTGTTAATGAGCAGATGTGGCTGGCAATCTTTCCTACCTCGCTCTTTAAATAAATCATTATATGAGTAAAGCCTAATTTCTGATGTGCCTTTGGTGACTTGGTTGTGAAACATGCACAAAAGAAAGCAGTCCACGCTGCACCATTCATTAGGCTTCTTTAATGGTTATTTATGTGTATGTCAGAAATGTGTGGTGCTGGTGAGAATGGAATACATGAACAGCTGTAAAGACAAAACAGTATTTTGGAAGTTGTGCTGTTCGTTCCTGCTCATTACCCTCAGGTATAGGTATTGTCTGGGTGCCCATTTTCAGGACTTGATATAAAAAATTGCAAGTGACTTTTTTTTTTTTTTTTTTTTTTTGCAGTGCCTTGATGTTATTTTCTTCATTTGAGTTTTAAGAAGGTTCTTGATTTTGTCACATGAACTTGCCTGAAGTATTGGTATTTCCTCACATGATGAGTCAAAGATTTGATATAAATATTTAAGTTCAAATTATGATGTGTTTTGTTTAATCTCCTTTTATATCTGGGGAGCTCAGAAGATCCAGGCATAGTGAAAACATTTGTCTAGTCTTAATCTTTTTATTTGATCCACAATGCTTCGTTTGAAAGTAGCTCAAGGACTTTCAAGACAAACAAAAAATCCCAATGAACCATTTCAACAGTCAAATTGAAAAAGATCTGATTTTCATGTTGTGATTCTTTGGATATCAAAATACTTAGATGTAGGAATTTACTATTTTGTATTACTGTTTAATTATTCAGCACACTGATATAATTTTAAAAATATGGTGCAGAAAGATTTTGAGATTTCACTAGTGAAGCAGTTAACCTGACATGCACTGAGCAAGCCTGGAGCTTAGCAGGAATGCCAGTCCAGAAATGTGGAAAACAGATACAGGATGTTTTAAGTGGGGAGCCATGGTTCTTCAAGCACTTAAGGAATTATGTGCAAAAATCTATTGCTCAACTAGCCTTGTGCCTGGTGACAGACATATTTAAGTTCTCAGTGATTCTTTCATTCAAAAGATGAAACCTTTGGAGTTCCAGTTTTGGAGTAAAGATTTTCCTTTAATGTTTTTTTTTTTTCCTCAAGAAATGTTGCTTGTAAGATTGTGTTGCAGAGGGCTATCAGTATCCATTTACAATTGCATTAATTCATTTGTGACCAAAACAAATTAATAAATGCAGCATATGTGGATGCTCATTAGAAAGAAGTACTCCCTGACACCAAAATTGAAGTAATGAGATGAATTGCTTATACTTGAGCAAGAGCCAAGACAGTTTAAGGGAAATTGAGAAGGTCTCAGAAGATATTAATCAGAAAAATATCAATAATGCTTGAACACCAGAAAAAGCAGCATATTCTCAAAAATACACAATATTTTATATACACTAGCAATACTTAACTTTTATTCCTAAATTCCAGTTAGGCTGAACTTCAAAAAATGAGATAGGTCAGAAATATTAAATGCTATGAAAACAATTTTAGCATCCTACTAGTTTTGGCTTCTTATTCCTAAAGTGTACATAGGAGAGAACCAAGAGATCTGTGGCTTAGAAAAGCTATATCCAAAAGAACCTTAAGCTTGTAAGAGTTAAGAGACTCAGTGTCACATACTGAGAAACCCAGACTCAGTAGAGCCTGTAAAAGTCAACTCATGAACTGAGCCATGAAATGTCCTTAGTGCCATCAATAAAGAGACTTTGGGTTATCTGCACGTGGACAGGAGAGAGAAGGACAAAAATGGTGAAGTTGTATTTCAAATCCTCTCTAGGCAACTGTGATAAAGTCAAGTCATATTTGTAGCTTCGAGCAAGAGGAACAGGACTTTGATCTGAGTCATAGATGATTCAGAGTTTTGGACTTGTATTTGTACAAGTGTTAAGGTGCAAAATTCCTGTGGTTTGGTACTGATGGAGGGGATGTACCACATACATGCAAATACACAACCTTAAATAGGTAAATTACTGCATTCCACCACTGCAGCTGCAATTACAAGATCTTACACGTACATATTGCTTTCCAGCAGTGAAGAAATGTCCAAATATGAATAAACCTCCTTCTGTGCAGGGGCATTACTCTCATACTGTGCTCCTTTCCAAACTGATATAGATTGGTGTATGAAATGCACAGGCATGTTCAGTGAGAGTGACAGAAAATTTCCTGATATTTTTGCATTTGAAATGGATGAATTCTCTGTCACTCTGTTTTTCTCCACAAAATATTCTGACATCAAGGCTGGATAGCATAGCAGTACAAATGCCATTATCATGTTGATTGAGGTAAAGGGCAGCAGTGTTGGCAATGCAGAAGACAAGAGACATTTCTTACAGCAAAACTAAAGCTTAAATTCATTTAAATAAAAAGCCCTGTACTATCCAGGAGGGAGGTACTCTCACAAAATCTGGGAACTGATAGCAAAGATCAGCACAGGGGGAAAAAATGTGATGGGAGAGAGAATAAATCAGCAGAAAAGAGAAAACTGCCCTGGAAAAAAAATCAAGAGCAGAGGAGAAACATGAAAAGCAAATACACTCCTTTGTTTCAGACTCAGCAAAGATGCAGTGTGGTTTGCAGCTTGAAGTTAAAAACCCCTCAACCTCAAGTTGCTTGGGTCAGAAACCACCTGAGCACAGCTTCAACCCTCTCTTGCCAACACGTGTCATTGGTTTTATCTGGACTGCTACAGCCCTTTCCCTTCTGGCCTTTCAGGACCCTTTATGGTCCATACCAAAGAGCTCCATTCTGTATTTTTCTTTCTCACACCCTACTTGTCTTCTGCTTTGCACTGGCTCTGATAATTCCTTTAGCATCTGCTCCTGTCTACTGCACTGCTCCAGATCTCCCTGTCAAGATTTTTCTTTTGTGTGATCCTGGACTCTGCATTAACCTTTCTCTTCTCTTTTCTTTCTCTTGTGTTCTGTTAGCACCTCTTTTCCATAAAATCCATTTGTAGTGTCCTGCCCTGTCCTTGTGCTGGACTTCATGTGACTTTCCTTCAGTCCATTGGGTTTTTTTGGAGACTCTTGACAAAGCACTTTATCTCCCTTCAAATTTCACAGCCGTAATATGGTGATAATATTATTGACTTCTTTTGTATAATGTTTTTAAATCTACCAGTGAAGCTCTGCATAACAGGTGAATATTATTTTTATTGAAATCAATAAGCACTAAGGTGAGCAGTGGGTGTCTCTTTAATGTAAGATCCTGTTTGATCTTCCTCTGTCCAGCTGAGACAAAGAATGTGCGTGCTGTGTATCAAGTGCAGGCTGCAGCCTGAGCTCCAGCTCAAATTTATTTATAATACACAGTGTGTACATGATTTCAAGGTTATATCATTGGCTTGAAAGCCCAGGATCTTGTCTTAAGGAGGGATTGTGAGCTGCATTTGTGACTCCCTTCCTTCCATGGGTATGGGTGCATAAGAGAGAGCGAGGGCAGGTGTGTGAGCTTCCATCCTTGATCTGATGGACAAATGGAAGCACATTGTCAACTGCATGTTAAGCTTTTTAAGTATACTAACTCAAACATATGGTCATGGCTTTCCTTAAAATTTCTCAAAAAACCCCATCCTTTCTCTCTGTGTTGAGAATAAGTAAGAGCAATTCTCCCCAGAAAGTGAAGTTCAAAGCTGCTATTTCTGAGAACAGAAGTTTAGAAAGAAAATGCCACATCAGTTTTGGCTCTGGCATCTTGTGAGCATTTCTAGGTGTCTTTCAACTTACTCTTTTGTGAAACAAACAATACAGATAAGAAGAGAGCTGGCATACACTTATCCTGCATTAAAATGAAGGTTGTGTTGAAATTATTTCAGAGAGCTTTGTCGTTTTACATGAATTATGAGTTGTAAGCTTTTCTTAGTGGAAACCTCTTAAACATTTACCTTGTGAAACCATTATTGCCAACTTCCCATTAGTTTTATGTGTAGGAGAATAATGTGATGTTTCATCAGATACTGGAATACAAGATATTCTGAAAAGTATATGAAATGTTGTGTGGAAACATGTGTTTCCAAAAATAGTAGTTAAGCTTTTCTACACCTGCGAATGCTAAGTGTTACACATCGGTATCGGATAGGAATTGGTGTGGTTACACAACATCTCAAGGTCGTTTTCACACCCAGATTCTAGTGTTTAAGGTATGATCATAAACAATCTGTCAATCAGTCGTATATCAGTGGATATAATGGTGTTTATTTTTATCTTGTTTGCTTGTTTGGTTTGCTTTTCTTAAATTCATTTAATACTGATATTTTTACAAGAAACCATTGTGCTCAAATGTTTTAGGGATCAGTGTCTCCCTTTATGTGTACCCATTTATTCCCATGTTTTGAACAAGCCTATTGATAAGGGTGCTTTAGAGTTTAAGGCTATGCTGAATGTGCAAACTCCCACTATCCTGAGATGGACTCATTAGGTCTTGCTTAATTTCTTCTTCAGTGGTATTTTCTTCTTTCCTTCCACAATAACCTAACGTATAAAACTTAAAAGGTCTGCAGACACTAAGAAAGGAAAAGGAGAGTGATTCATCTTGGCTGTGGACTGAACAATAGATTTCATCACTGTCACTGCCTAGCAGAGTTCCTTGTCTGCTCCTGACATGATAACAGTCAGCTGCACTACCAGCTTCCAGTACCCCAGGAGGGAAGCTGACTGCCAGCTCTGATGGTGGATTTTTTTTGTAGCACCATAGAATAGAATCTAAAGCTCTGTCTATACTACCAAAAAAAAAAAAAAAAAAAAAAAAATCTAAGTTATTTGAATATTTGCTGTTCCTAGTTCTAGTGTAGAATTTATACAGAGATGAGAATATTGAATATTTCTGGACATTCTTAATTAATCCATAGACTGTTTAAGGAAATTAAAGCTTGGATAGCTGCTGGCTTGGTCTGCTTAATGTTTAGTCCTTCCCAGGCCTGACCTGTGTGGCTCAACCAGAGTGAGCTGAGGCCTCTTGTTAAGGCAGAGGGGATGTTTAGATTTCCTGCTGCAGTGTTGGTGAGTTTGACAGTGACATAAACAAGAAGCTGTGTGGGTGGTGGGCAAGTGGGGTCTGGTAAGAGGGCTCAGAGGGGTCAGATCTGCACTTGCCCAGCAAGGCAGGACTGCCAGGATGACTGTGCCTGCTTATGATGGTCACCAGGTTGTTGAACCCTATCTCTAATCTGCCATTCTCTGAGGTAGCTTCTTCCTACCATTTCTGTTGAGGAAGGAACATACAATTTTCTCTCCTTCTCTCCTGGTGTTACCCCAGTAAATCTGTTGTAATCTCAGACCTTGCAGCTCTGCTTTCTAGAAGAGCAATGACAGTATAATTTATTTGAAATGTAGTGTTTGCTCCAGTGAAAGCTCTTTGCAGGAGCCATGACACACGTAGCTTGCTTTAAGGTTTTCCTTCAATCATGCCATTCCCTGAACCTGAGGAAGATGCAGCTTCTTTGGGAACTCTCCTGGAATCTCTCCTCTGTCAACAAGCTGACCTCCATCCTCTCTTCCTATAAGACATCTCAGTTTGCTGGTGTTCAGCCTCACACTCCTGCCTTTGACAAATCCATTTGTCGAAGTGGAAATGGGCTCCTTGGGTGTGACTCATTTGTCTGTCATCTTCCACGTGCATCCTGGACATCTGCTCTCTCGCATTTGTCTTTGCTCTTCCTCCTGCTACAGCACAGTCACACAGGGGATTGTCACCATCTTCCCTAGTTGGTTATTTGCCACTAAATAGTGTGTAAGTAATATTTGATTTGGTAAAAAAAACAAAAGCTTAATTTTTTTTTGCAAACAAGCAGTTGATTTTATTGACAGTAGAGAGGCTTGTACCAAGGTGATGGAATTTCCTAACTTTTTATACTGCTTCTCAGGAAAAGGAGAAAACTTACTCCGAAGTGGAGATAAGGAAAATCATTGTCTGAACTGATACCATCTGAAGTCTAAGGATGGTGACTGCATAGACAGAGGTCTCCAGATTCATTTCTTGTACATCCAGTAGAATTAATCTTAGAGTGGCATTATTTTGGATTGGTGCAGTGTTGATGTAAGAAAACCTCTGGGAAAGCAAAGAATTATTTTTATTAGTATCAGGACTGAGCAGAGAAGTACCTGAGCAGAAGATATAGAAATGTCTGTTTGCATGTGATAAGCAGTAAATCACTTTATTTGAAACGTTTTCCATGCAATATGTCACTATTGTCTTTGCAAGGTACTTCTTGTATGTATGTGCTCCAGTCTCACTGTGCTCTACACTGTCCAAACATAAAAAAGAGTAAAAGCTATCCTCAAATAGTTGAAAATCTAAGTGAAAGGCAAACATAAAGATAAAGCAAATAGATAAAGGGAAGAGTGGAAGATGTAGGGAGTACAAATGGTTTGAGAGAGTGAGTCTTAGCCTTCTGACTAGTTCCTGCAAGAAATGTAGGGATCATGCTGGTATGGGCTTGTATGAATCATTTCGATAAAGCTGTTATCAAAGAATGAATCAAAATAGTTCCTGTTAAAGAAACCATTATCTTTGCAGTCTATTAGAATTCTTTCATTACTTGAGGACAGGAAATCTTGTAGCTACAATAGTAAATACAGTTTATGTGGATAAAGTCACTCAAAAAATTATCTCAGTATAAGAAGGAAGTTCTCTTGCAGATTAGGGAGCTCTAAGAAGGTAAGAAATAAGGACTTGAGAAAAAGATTAATAGTTGAGCAATGTAAAGATCCATACTGGAACTTCTGAAAACTGTCTGGAAAGGCAATAAATAGTACTCTTTTTTTTTTTTTTTTTTGTTGCTGACAAGGTGAAATTACATGGGCCTTGTTAACTCTAAGAGATACGAGGAATGCAGAAGGATCAAACGGTGATCGAGCACTCAGCAATAAATGACAGTTGAGCTTCGGGGTAGACAGCTGATGGTAACTGATGCTGAAGGGACAATTGGAACTAATCATACTGCCTGATAGATTCTAAACTAGCTATAACAACTCCGAGAAAAATACTTGGTCATTGCAGGGAACAGCATTGAGAAGGCTGCAGTTCAGTGCAGTCTAGAAAGAAATTGAGATGTTAGATTGTATTAAGACAAAACAAGTATTGTTACAAGAATTTATAGTACACCTTTGCCTGTATTAAAGTGTTCAATCTCAGCATTCTATCTCAAAGAGCACATGAAATAATGGAAAAGGTCCTAAAGAGATCAACTGAAATGATGAAAAAATATCAAAACAATTGCCAGAGAAGTAAATGTCAGGATATTTGGAGACAGTGCTAAGGGGAAATTAATATGGGAAAATGTAATAGATGAATGATAGTGAGGTGAGTCCTCTTTTGTCTGTTTAAAATGAAATGAAAAGGATGCTTCAATTAACTTTACCAAAGTGTAGTTAAAAAGCAGCAGACTCAAAATAATGAGCAGAGCAAACTGAACTCTGCTAACTGAACCATCCAAATGTTTTCTTTCTTGACACTTTGCTGAGGGAAAGATGACCTGAGATGTTCGGAGTTGGCTGTTCCTTAGTGGTGTGTGGCCACTCTGGGCTCCACGGCCTTGGTGTCCCAAGGTACAGCTGGTCACCAAAGAGCCACAGCTGGCCACTCCCGGAATGGTTTCTGATCCCGTTTTTCAGGACCAGACCTAAATCTGTACCTTGTCCAGCCTCTGGGTGACTGACTGAGCCCCAAGTATTCTTGTGAGTGCAGCACTGTCTGTACAGGTGAGCAAACAGCCCCTGATGCTGCCCAGCTTTCTGGCATCCCACACCTGAGAATTCAAACTACTGCTCATTTCTGCCTTTCTGCCTTCAGGCACTTAGATGTTGTATCAAGGATCTTGTCATGAGCCCTTGAGCAGGTTAATTACCTTTCACCCTGCAAAGCTTCATTATCACCACCATCTGTTTAGTGAATACTTTATCTGGACAAGCTCTAATCTGAGTTTCCTCCATAGTGTACCTTTGATATTTTGTGTAAACTTTAAAAATGGACAGATAGATGATGGTAAAATGATCAGAATATCCAGAATCTGTCATTCACTCCCTCAAACGTGTCATTGCTCCAATTGCATGACTGCAGCAATTGCAATAATTTCTCTTTTTAGGCCTGTGTACCATTGTTTAGCCTAAAAATGACTAATTTTGGCTGATTTTTTGGTAACTTAAGGGTGACTAAGTTTCCAAAGTTATAGTAAAATAACTCTGGGAATTTTACCCTTTAATATAAATTTTACAATAAATAATCAGAGTAGTATTTTTGTTATTTTCCTTAGATTTTCATAGGCAGAGCAAGCATGCTTTTGGAGGAGGTTTGAAAAATAACATTTATAAGACAAGGGCAGCAGACAGGATTGGAAGATTCTGAGAAATCCCTCAGCCCTCTGAAGTAATTCCTGACAAAGTTTGTCTAATTTGTCCTTTAATACTCCTGTCTGCAATTTAAGCATATTAATGCAGTGGGCAGTAAGAGTAACCTCTTGTAAAACTTCTCTGTTATTTGAAGACTGTTGTGTCTCCTTGAGTCTTGGCTGAGTTAAATGCAATTCTCTCAACCTCTCCTCTCAGAAGGTGTTTTCAAACCTTTGATTGTTCCTGCTGCTCTCAGCTGTCCAGCTGACTTGTTCCTTCCTGGAAGTTTGGTGAATTAAACTCCCTACAGTGCTCCAGCCTCAGGCTGTGGCCTGCTGAGGGCTCCTTCAAATGTCCTGCGTGTGACATCTTCATCACATGCCCTTGTAGGAGAGTAATTTTATTAGCAAAAACACTGACTCATGTTCTGCTTGTAGTTGTTTATCCTCCACATCTTTTTTTTCTGAATTAATTGTGTTGTTAGGTATTCCGTGTGTTGTATGTGCACAGCTGATGATTTCTCCGTAAGTACAGTATATTGCACTTGTTTTCCCTGAATTGTATCTTATTTGTATCTTCAGTTTGTTTAGATAAGTTTTGAATTTTAATCCTGTCCTCAAGAGTCCCTATGCATCCTGCCAGCTTGATATTATCTGCGAATTTAATTACTGTGTGTTTTATTCCATCATTGAAGTCATTCATAAAGATGCTGAATAGCACTGAGCTCAGCTTAGGCTCTTGCAGGAGCTTTGCTCAACACATCGTTTCCTTTTGGCAGTTAACCAACAATTTTACAGACATTTTTTAGTACTTGTACAATAACTTCATCGAGATTGTGCCAGCTTAGCTCATTTTTGACAATATCACAAGAGATTGTGTAAAAAGCTTTTCTGAGGTTAATCTAAAACTAATCCTCAGCTCAGAAGCCTATTAACCTGTCCTAGAAACAAGTCAGGCTGACTTTTAGGGAGCTTGCTATTTTATAGGTTGCCTTTTTCTGTTGTTAGACACTTGCCTGCCCCTCTGACTTCAAAGGTAAATCAGAAATGGGTCTAGGTTTGAATAAAACCATCACAAAACATTTCTGTTACTTGATTTCTTTCCCCAGACTGTCTCTTTTGTATTTATTGCTAATGTATTTAGGAAGTATTCTCATGTTGTTATTTTCTTGTGTATTTATAGTTGTGCTTTAGCTTTTGTATTTTGCCTCTATGCTCCTGCAACCACATCAAGATATTAAATAGGAGGTAACTGGCTTTTATTTCAAAGCCAAGCCATTTTTCATCTTTAATAAGGTGACCTAGTGGTCACTGCTGGTCTCTGCTTTCCAAGCAGACTGTTCACAGTTTGCTGCATTGTGTGCCTTTGCATATTTTCCAGTCTATATACACTGGATATTGACTCCATTAAAAAGACACAGCGTAAGCTCTTGTCCTGGTGTGTCACTCCTGTACATTCCTTCCTGTTCATGTTCAGATAAATAAAGTCAGCTGTAAGAGAGCTGATTTCCACTGGTTATAATAATTTTTTAGTTTAGACGGATTATTTCTCTTTCTGATGCGGCAAATAGTTGGTGATAATTAGAAACAAAAGAGCTGGTGTGTATACTCCTTGTAAACGAAGCATATTTTGCTGCAACAGGGGTGATTAGACATGAGCTGTCAGCATATTCCCATGTTCTACAGTTAACTGTGCATTAAAAATAATAATGGGAATAATAACTTCTATTATACAGAGCAGAGATGCTTTGCAGTCCCTACCTAATGTACTGTGGAAATGTAGCCCCCACCTGGGGCAGGTGACAATCGAAGAGCACAGAGTGTGCCAGCTAAGTTTTGGAAAAGGAAAATGTCTGCAAAACTCATGGAGGAATTAAAAAGAAGCAGGAAATCTTCTTACAGCCCAAGACAAACATTTCTGTGAATTGACTGGCCAGGGGTGGGAAGATGTTCCTTCATTTCTGTGAGTTATATGGGTAAAGATTTAGTGGCTGCATTCTGGCCCACAAAGGTAATTTCACATATGGCAGTCCCTGACAGCCAAAGAAGTTATCTGCTCTCTGTTACACAAGCATAAACTTCTTTTAATATTCCTCTCTATTGACATTTAACTGGGCTGTTTGTGACATTGAAATGGTGTGACTTACAAATCAACTCTGAATGAGGTAATGTGGACCTTTTCAAAAGACCTGATTATGGCACATCGTGAGTCTGTTTGAGATGAATCTGTTTGTTTGTGTTCACTTTCTGTTGAACTTTGGTGGCAATAATACTCATAAGCAATAATAGCTGATTTTTCTCTATGATCATTTGCATAAGAAGTTAGATGAGAAAAATGGTATTGCCCAGTGATCTGTATGTCATCATCATCATCATCTGTGCATCTAATCAGCGTTAGCTGTGGAGCTCACGCTCCGAGCTGTAATACCAAGGAAAAGAATGAGAGTTGTGATTGGCAATTCTGAAAGATGGGGTCTGATTGGGGATCCCTGCCCACACGAGTGATTGAACTCATTCTCCCTCAGAGTGGAAGCTGCTCCTGGTAGTGATATGGATGTCTGTGTGCTATGACTTGGACTGAGGCCATCCTTTCTCCTCTGAAAGGTCACTGAAGAGCCATCAAACAGCAGCAGCTTTCAGCTTCGTGTCAGAAGTAGTTTGCCAGTCACAAGGCAGCACTTCACAAAGTTTTAAATTCACCCTGTTACATCAAGAGCAATGTAATAAGCTCTGGTAGTCACACAGGACACGAACTATCCTCTTGG
Source organism: Onychostruthus taczanowskii (assembly GCF_017590055.1). NCBI lineage: Eukaryota > Metazoa > Chordata > Aves > Passeriformes > Passeridae > Onychostruthus > Onychostruthus taczanowskii. The sequence goes on from NW_024496526.1 coordinate 12,024,579, forward strand.
ATAGCACTTAATGTATGCTTTGTCATCCCTGAAACTCCACAGTCTTGTATTGTGCTATTATAGTTAAGGAAGAATATCTACCTGGTGAATCACTTCTACTAAATCTGATTTACTTGTGGCAAAGCCTAAAACAAACAGCCCAACACATTCACAGAAGTGAGATGTACAGCTTTCCCTTTGCTATTCCACACACAGGATAATGACAATGGAAATAACAGCGAAGGGTACCAAGACACCTTGAGGAAAATGACTGGTTGTAATCGTGCCTGACCTCTATCTGTCGCCCGTCCTTTATTCGTGGTCTGTACAACAGTGGAACCAATGCACATTATTAAAAAACAAAACCAATTCTGTACCAGCTGAATGATAGACAGGGCATGTTATTTCTCAGGTCTACTGTCTTGCTTTCTACCACCTTTCTCTTAGTACAAAAAAAAGGGCAAAAGGAAACATTTATTTGTTTAAAAATGTGTGCCTTGCATTTCTCTTCTGATAACAAAAAACCCAGTGTTCCTATACTATTATTTATTACTGTGCATTGTCTGCTAAGGCTATGTTTTCTATCATGGGATTCAAATTGCTTCTTGTGCCATCAGCATTTTCCTTTTTCACATTTCTTTCAAGGCAAAATAGAAAATCTATTTCTCTGCAGTAGCAACAGTGATCTGGGAAAACTTTATTTAGGGTGAAAGGGAAAATAATGGAGTCACAATAAGCATCTACACTAAAAGTCTATTTAGAACAACAAACCCCGATGTCTTCATAAGACAGAATTGTATTTGTTTTAAATTAGCTCAAGAAGATATAGGAACACAGTGTGTAATGACCACCAACCTGTCTATTTGCTCAAACCCCGATGTCTTTATAAGACAGAATTGTATCTGTTTTAAATTAAGCTCAAGAAGATATAGGAACACAGTGTGTAATGACCACCAACCTGTCTATTTGCATTGCAGATTAAAAAATCTGAAGATATAGTAATGAGGAGTTCAGATGAAAAGACAGTGTGTTTATGGCAGACAGTATATTCATTTTGCAGAAAAGCTGTGTGAAGGCAATGCCACTCTTGTAATGATAAAACCTGGAGCACATTTAAAACTTAACAAATGCATTTCCATCCAGGGTTATTGCACAGGAGACCACATAAATAAAAATTCAAACACTGCTTTCTTAATTCACACATACAGTTACATTTAATGACACCAGGACTTCCAACATGAGTAAAACCAGCAGTGTCTGGCCCATAAAAATGATTCTTGTTTGCAGCCTGCCTGTTTTCTACATTTTAGCACTAAGATATCCTTTACTGTCTTTGCAGCAGCAGCAGCAACAACAACTCTGATTTAAGGAGATGCTGACTTCCACCCTCCAGCTCCTCATTCCCCTTCCATGGTACCTCCTCAGCTGTGGCAACACAAGTCTCGATGAGGGCCATTAGACCAACCAAATGTGGAGAAAAATTACAGCCAGTGCCCTGTCCTTATTCCACACACAAATGGCAATGCAGAAAAAGAGAAGATCTAAGAAGTTTAACGAGTGCAGCTCATCCAAAGATAAATAAAAGCAGTCATTAGGCAATGACAGATAGAGAAGCAGGGTCTGGTTTTTTGTGCCAGACCTTTCCTCTAGTGCAGTAAATCTTTTAGTGATACAGTGATCAAAAAAGAAAGGACTATGAAGGCTAATTATTTAGTTTAAAAAGCAGTATTAAAATGTACTTATTCCAGCATCTTCTGAAATTTAGAGTGAGCCTGTGCATAACAGTAGCATTTACAAAATTTAGCTGTTACAGGAACTGACAGGTTTATGTTGGACAGCTTAAACTTTCAAGTTATCCCCTTTTTACAGGTAATGAGAAATGATAAGAAATTCTGTCTACAATGCAAGAGAAAAGAAGGAACATAAATTGCAGAGCAATTAGCTTCTTTTTCCTTTCTTCTATGAATACACAGGCTAATGGATACCATTCAAAGTGCTGGAGTCACAGATGGGGTACAAGGCTCTGTTCTGAAATCATTTAACTATGTGCTTAACTTAGAGATGTGAGCACTGTAAAAGCTGAAAATGCTGAGATCGCTTACTCTTAATCTTTAGGGGCTCAGTATTTTGCTGATCAGGGCTGGACTACTGAGCCTTTACAGGAATGAATGCAAGCTGATCTGCTTATGAGAGGGTTTAATGGAAATTTCATTTTCCCTTTCATTTAAAATTCTGTCAACAGTGTGTCCTTCCTGGCCCCTGCAGGAAGAAGTGTATCTACATAATGCTTCATTGTTGCTGCAGCAAATGGGCTGTAAAGTAAATGTTCTAATTAGTCTTTGAATCATTAGGCTGGGTGTAGTTTGTCCGGCAGAATGGTGAGCTCATTGGTATTCTAAAGAAAAGAAAAGAAAGTCCTCTGCACATTTTCATAGTTTCTTTTTGCTTTAAGACTGTTGTGACTCAGTAGTCACCCTTCTGCTGCCTGTTAGCAAGGGGAGTATCCTAATTTTTGGTTTTATTTCTGTACTTGCCATTTGTGACCTGAGAAGACAGGTTGGTATCCCAGAAAGCACATTTACGTTTAATTTTTACGAGGATTTCAGGTGCAGTATAAGCATTCTGCTTCAGAGGATCATTTATGCAGATGAAAAACATAATTTTTGCCCTCTAGAATATTTTTTAATATAAGACATAGGTGTGTCTTGGTGTCCAAAGAGACTTTTATATGGGCCTTGAATAATTTAGTGCTGGCACTAACAGGAATACACGCTGACATGACTATGTGTCACCTAGAGAATCTCTACAGAGAGAGACTGTCTAGCTCTGAGTACTCCAGTGAGCTCTTTGGAGTGTTGAGGTGGCTTTCAAGTACAGAAGAAAGAAGGAATAAATGTATAAAAAGTGAACCCTTGTGCAAGAGAGAGCTGCAAATGGAGTTTGGATGTACAAGATCCTCAATGTGTGAAATATCTGAGGCTGTTAGGAGGATAAATGCACATTAATAAGGAAGAAGGAAAATAGAGAAGCTTGAGATGAAATTCCACATTTGTAATTCCAGGTTGGTTTGGGTGTTTTAAAATTTTTGTTGTGGTATGAAAACACTTTTAGGCTCAAGTATATTCTGGTAGCTCTTACAATTAAAGACCTTATTGAAACCAAAGTGAAAAAATGCTCTCATCTATCATGTTGGCTCTAGACTTAGTTAATTCCCTCCAGAATACATCTTCAGGCACAGAAAAGTCCTTAGGAAACAGCCTGGCAGAGGATCCAGCCTGTAGTGGCAGCTCGAAGTGAAGTTGAGGAGCTCAGGCTCACATCTCACTGAAACACTGCCAGGAGATTAAACAGACAGTCCTGCTTTGCAGGAGGACTGGCTTTTGGAACAATGACACTGGGAATTCCTCTGCTGCTGTTTCACCTTATCTTATCTATTAACATGTTTGCCCTGGGTTTTATCTTTGCCCTGAGCAGAACTGGGCAAGCAGTGATAGTGCAGATTGACATGAAGAGTGATGTGATGTGATCTGATTTGATCTGATGTGATCTGATCTGCCTGGGAGCAGTTGGCTCAGGTGCAGTGCTAATGCAGAACAGCATTCAGAGTGATCAGATTTACTGGCACAGACCTGGCATCAAGGTTGGCTTAATGGCAAAAATGGCCCATAATGGCAAAAATGGCCCATCTGCAACTGGTGCTGTCAGCTGGAGTTGCACTAAGTCTCTGGAATGGCTGGTTGCTTTCTCTGTGTCCTGTGTGATGAGTCTATTACTGTTTATCTTGTAAATATACATTTAGGGACCTTATAAACCTGCCTGAATTGTTGCATCTGTAGACTAACTGCTCCTTCATAGCCTTGGTGGCTTAGTTAAAGTGCATGTCATTAACTTGATTGACTACAGGAGCTCCCAAGGTTTATCATACCAGTGCAGGTGCTGAACTGGAGTGTGGGAATAATTTAAGTGGCTGCAGCAGAAGAATAGGAGGCTGGAAATGTCATGGAGTCTCTCACTGGTGTATTCTGAGTCTCTCTTAACCTCACTTCTCACCCTTCTTATAGAAGTATTTGAAGAGAGAAAGAAATGTCAGGAAAGACTTTCAGAATCTTGGATTTTAGGTGCTGTAGAAAAGCAAAGTATTCTACAAGCATTCCAAATCAAATGTCTCCATTTAGGAAATAACAGTTATTAATTCTTTTGATCAAACTACTCAAAGCTTTTTTTCTTGTGCAAAGTTGTATTTTACAGCCTATTTAGGTTAAAAAAAAACCCAACCAAAAGCAAGCAAACTAACAAAAAAAAAAAAAAGAAAAAAAGCTTTAATAGGATTTTATTATAGGAGTACCATAAACCTTGCCACTAAAATTGCCCTTTTGCAGAAGAAAAATGGCAGCTAAGTTCTTTCATTAAAGAGATGCTGGCTAACTGCATTTAAAAAGATCAAAATAAAGAAAGCAGTATCTTAAGACAGAAATGAAAATTTCAGCCCTTTCTAAATGCAACCTCTTCCCATGGAGTTTGTGATCTTGCAACATAGAAAAACACAGTTTGGAAGGGACCTTTGAGGGCCACCTTGTTCAGAGTCCTCCCCCACACAGAACCAACGACATCAGCTCAGGAATTGCTCAGGATTTTGTCCTGTCTAGTTCTGAAAATCTCCAATGACTCAAACTGCTCCCTTAAAAATAAGTAAAAATCCCATAAAACTCTTTTGGAGGGATTGATCTGGCTTCTGCCTTTGGAGTCATATGCCTAAAGTTGAGGCTTTCAAGATCAGTGAGCAACTGCTCATTGAAGAGCACAGAAATGGTCTCGGGAGGGAGGTGCAAACTGTCCCTACACAGGTGTAAATTCCTTCTGAATAGCTGTCCTTTAGTATCTAAAGAGTAAAACAGACAAACAAACAAAATGAGCAACTTTCCTCTCTCTTAGGTTTCATTTCCAACCTAAATTTTAAACCACACTGCAGTGTTAGGAGCGCTGTACATAAAATTTTTGAAGTCAGGATAAAGAATGGAAACACAGACAGAGCTTTTATTACAGTGCTGCTAAGGATGGTGCTGTAGTAAATAAAGTACTGTTAATATTTTAAGAATGGCATCCCTGAAGTATCTTACAAGATATTTCTCCTCAACTGTCTTTCTTTAGTTGGGAAAAGGAAAAGTGGTTCATATAAACACATGGGCCTCTATCTCATCAACTACCCATGTAATTTTTTCAGGTGGCAATTAAATTTAATTATATAAACTTTTCAGATCCAAATTAAATACTTAGTTTTTATACTAAATATATATTAGAGTTTCTGAACTGAAATAATTTGTACACTTTTAATTTTTTTCTCTAAGTGGACCTTTACTGCCTTAGAATAATGAATATAATTATAATGTTCCCAAAAGGCAGAAATGTACTTAGCATTTTTTATTCCAAGCAGAATATTGTAAGCTGGTGTATACAAAGCTTGTAGTGTGCACGTGGGTGGATCCTGAAATTATTTATCAAATTATTTTAAATAATTAATGAGATGATTGCAAACTGTTCACAAATAATTCAAACAAAAAGAGATTACATGAAACAAGGAAATAATTGCAAATCATTTGCCCAGCTCAATTCCAAACAAATTCTTCCAATGTCAGGGAAATGAAAGAAAAGGATATCTGTAATACCAAAGATTGCTTTCACACTGCTCCAGAACAAGCACTCCCTCACTGATATGGAGTCATTGCCAGAATTTTTCTGTAATTTCTCTAAATTGCTACGTGTGCATATTGTGTTAAATGGACTTTAGTCATCTGAGAGAAAGTCACCTGAGGTCACTTCAAAACTGAAAGACAACTTAAAGAAGTAGTAAATATGTAGAATGTATTTTAAAGTGGTTTTGAAGCAAGGAACATTTTAATGAACTGTAGAGTACAATAAATGAGTTTTTAAGTAGCAGTAGAGAACAGAGATGAATGAGGAAAAAAAGAAATGGAACTGAGGAAACAAAATGGATCAGGTATGAGCAAAACTGCTCTGCCATACTGTGAGAAGGAAAAGAGCAAACCTCATGAGTGCCACTTCATTCAGTGTATAGAAAAAGGCATTATTTCTTTGCTAGGCAGTGTAGGCCATTATCAGTCTCTGGTACTTCAAGCATAACATGGGGAAAAAACCCATTAAAATAAACTCAGGTTCTATTCTCCCTCCCCTCTTCACTTGTTAAGTGCAAGGACAAAAGCTTCTCATCTAAAAGATGCATTTATCTATTTATTTATTTACTATGTTAACTATCAAAAGTCGATGTACAGTCATATTTGGTAATTTATTTCACCATGAAACATGCGAGTGTCTGTTTTCTTCCTTGAATATTTAATGTTGTATGAACATCTACTACTCTGCTGATAAGCTAATCAAAAGGGATATTAATTATCTCATGTTGGCCATGATGTGCATAATTTCAGATAACAAATGGAATGTCTGTCTCTTCTTATTTCCACTCTATCTCCATCTATTCATAGGGCATTGCTAAAACAATAATGGAAAAAACAAGGGACCCAGACATACATAAGGTACCATAGGTAAATAAGGTACATAAGTAAGTTCACCCCACAGCAAATGAGTTTTCGCTACAGCTACCCACAAAATAGCTTTTTTCTTTAATGAAATATCCAAGTCCAAAGCTGACAAATATGTACAGAAATCCCTGGGTTGGTGCAGGACTGATCCAGATGTTCTGAAGAGCTCCTGGGTGGGGCAGTCTGATGAATGGGGCATTTCAGACAAAAGTATTTTAGTTTTCAAGACAAAATTTTGTGGGAGACAAAATTTTTTTTGTTGCTTGTTTGCATTTTTCCTTATTTCTTTCAGGCAACAGTAACCTTTCCACAGAAAGAGAACACCACTAGTAATTGTTGAAAAAAATAGAGTTGTAATTTTTTTTCGTTAAAATTTGGATTCTGTTTTCCCCATCCTTTCCTCCATTTTTTGCTTGCATTGTTGCGCTATGGCTGAACCATCTGTTTCACAGATCTGTGATAATCCATTTCTTGGGTGGTTTTCTGCTCACTGTGCTTAAATTAGAGGTAGGGAAATATTCTCCTGCTACTTAATAAATGTAAATTCTGCTGTTGAAATACAGATGAGAGGAAGACTTTGTCTTCCCTTGTGAGACCTGTAAAATATACAGACAAAAAATGTTTGTACATGCTCAACAACCAGATAGTTTAGCAAATCCATTCTTAATGTTTTTTCTATGTAAATAAGCACCAATAAATGTTTTGGCTTTAAACACCTTGATTGTTTAGCATGCAGAATTTTAGACATGTCAGCGCTGGTTGTTTGATTTATACCTTTGACCTATCTCTAATTATTTTAACCTTATAATTTGCATAAATCCAATCTTTGCTGTCAGAGTTGGAAGACAACAGAAATCCCCTTATGCATTGTGATTCACTAAAGAAATTAGAGGTGTGATACATTTTAATTTGACCCTTTACAACTATTTCTAACTTTGAATTAATCCAGTGAATTTTTCTGTTGTCGAAAGTAAAAGATGGAGAGAACAGATTACTGCTGAGTGCTTTTTGCCTGCTTCTGACAAAGAGAATCGATGACTCCCTGCAACATCTGTGCTGTACCTGAGCTGCCCAGCTCAGCAGGGAGGGTTGGACTGTGGCTCTCAAGAAATTCAGGTCAGAGGCACTGGTTTGCTTCATTATATCACCTATCAAACTTGCAAACTTGAATTTGAATTCTGTTTCGAATTCTGCACGCTGACTCATCGTGCCATAGGGAATTCAGTTTTTTAGACCTTTGGTTCAAGCCCACTTTGAGCTGTGAGGATGCTGCCAGACTGCTATTGACACTTAGCACTGTATGAACTGGGAGATCTCTCTGAGGGGCAAATGGCCCTCTCTGGCTTTTCTCAGCTCCCTGGAGCCAGAGTGAGCATCTTTCCTGTGTGGGTGGTGGAATAGTATGCAACGTGAAATGACAGTTTAAACTTCCAAAACTTATTTCTGTGGAAGAAACTGTGTTGAAAGGAGAAATGGTGGCCTTATCAGGCATGGTTTCATACCTAAAATTGGAGAGTTTATTTAGTTGGCATTTGCCTGGTTCTTTACCCCAGTGCAGGAGGGTGGTTAGTACTTCCTTACCTCACAAGATGTGGTGACAGGCCTTCATCTGAAAAAACTGGGAGCTGTTCTGATGTTGCAATAATGAAGGCCATTTACTATCTATTAGCTCGGATGGATTAAAAGGTTAAACCAGTTTCTGGTGAAAATTAATTATGCTGAGAATTCAGTTAGAAGGGTTCTTTGATGTCTGGCATTTGCATGTCTGTGATGAGGAATAGGTCACCTGCTTTGTGCATAAACTCTCAACGCTTACAAGAAGACCAGTAGCAAGGTTCCCGGCTAATCTACTTCTCCTGCTTAAGGATGAGTTTCCTGCTGATGTGGAGGGAGTCACACCTTGCTGATGTGATTATCTTCAGGTTGGCTAACATTGGGCAGGAATTAGAAGCAGCTTTGTGGCTTCTTTTAGGGATAATCTCACTCTCCTACTTAGCTACAGCAAGGAGAGCTACCCTGTCCTCTTTCATTCTGCTCTTGTGAAGGTGCTGGGGAGCGATCTGATACTAAAGGGTGGAAATGCAATATATTTAATAGTAATGTGACAAATCAGGCATTTATTGTTCTGGCCATGGACTGCATGACCCTTCCACACCATGAGGTTTTATCAGCTGCTGGCTTTGACAGCATTGCTCACCTACTAGAGCCCACCTCGGCACAGGTACTTCTGTGTCAGTGCTGGAGAGCTTCTCGCTTCCTACACCTGGCACTTGCAGGCTTGGGCAGGTCCTGCCCCCTCTCCCTCTGTGTCTCTGTCATGAGGCAGTGTCACATGCTGTTGACAGTGTGTCTAGCGCAATTTGGGAGTGACCTAAGCGGCATCTTGATATACACACACGCTCCTTTATGAAGAGAAGAAAAGGAACTAGGTTATGATGACCTGTAAAAATAAAAGCTTTGAGAGTGAGGTCAGTGACACATGCCTAGGAAATTGCTTGCAGTGAGGACTCATTGCCTTCAAGGCAGTAAATGTTACCAGTCTGTAGTTACTGCCTTGATGAGAAAGGTGCTGTGTACTCAAGAAGGGGCAAAACCCTTCTCTTGGCAGCTCCTGACAGTCACACAGCTCATGGGGCCGGTTTTAGAGCAGCCTCAAAGATGTTAAAAATCTGCAGTGCAAACTTCTACAATCTGCTCACTTTCTCTGCAGTCTCTTCAGCATGAGAGTTAGTCGTGTTAATCACACGGCTTCCCAGCCCTCTTACAGACAACCTGAATTCAGGGTTTGAATGTAACAGCTGGTTTGTAAGCCTGAGACATCAATTGACCACTCCAGTTACGCTGTGAACAGAGCCAAAAGCAGTGCTTGAGTAATTCTTATGATGATAGAATAGATTTGCAATTGTGTTTAATCTGAGTCTATTATTGCTGAAGAAATTGTTGATTCCACGTAGGGCAATTAAGTGCTCAATACTGCTTCTACCTGGAGAGAGTCTTGCCTTTGAAAGAAAATAGAATAGACAGCCCAGCCAGCTCTGTGTTTGCAGCACTTTGCTCACCTCTGCTTTTGACCTTTATGTAAATGAAATAGCCATTCCACATCATTGAAACCATATGCACAGAGCATTTTAAAATATTGGCTACTTCTCGGGTCAGTGATGCCAGAACAATGTGGAAGCAACAAAGAGGAAGATGATTACGCAAGTCACAAACATTTTCCTTTCATGACACCTAGGAGAAATGTCAAGCTTTGCAAGCAATTTGGATCTGCTAAATCCAAAACTTGCTACCATTAAATATAGTCTGCAATCAAGTAATTATCTCCTTTCTCTTCATTGTCTTCCACTATACGAGAAGCCTTACTGGGAGTGAGGATTTTGTTAGCTGACCTGATGATTAAGCTTTAAAGATGTAGGTTTGGAAGAGTTGCAGTAAACTTACTTTCCTAAGTGCTGTAAGTGCCCAGTTACTAAAGTGAACAGCATTAGAATAAAGACTATAATTCATTACCCATGACTTGTAACTCAGCTCTTACCTTTATCTTCCTTTGGTTAAGGGCTTTGGCTTCATGCAACTATTTCATTTCTAGGTCCACTCTTTAGAGATGCAACATAATCTTTGATGAACTGTGGCTTGTATATTGAGTATCTTTAGACAAGTGTTGCTTAGCATCTCTACTTACTGTAGAACCAATGAAGAGAGTTTATGCCTAAATTCATCCTTAATGTAGTTCCAGTAAGGAAAATGGAGCCAGGAATGCATATTCTGCTACGTGTTTTTTCCCCTACTTCCCTTTATTGAAGTCTCTGACACCACTACAGAAGAGGGAAATAAAAGCAGCTGAGGAAGAAATAAGAATAAACAGGCATTTGGTGACTTTGTAACTCCGCTTGTGCTATAGTGGAGCTGTGCAAGTGTGTGGAAAAGCCAGCAGCTCCTCATGAGGATTCCTACTTTTATCTGAAGAACATCTCCTGTCCAGAAAGATCATGAAGAGCTTTGCACTCGGGGAAGTGTGAATAACACTGCTAAGTCCTTCTAGTCAGAGAGGTGAAAAGGCAGTCATTGGACTGGGAAAGGGTAATTGACTGATGGCTTCTGTGACCCTGCTACTCAGAGAGAGAAGGACCTTGTCAGTCAGACAGAAAAATTACTGCTTAGGAACAAGCCCAGAAATTCAGTCATATAGCTCCAATTATTAGTTAGGTCTGTGCATTTTAACCCTTCATGAGATGCTTTAAAAAAGGAGAGACACACAGAGCTAGCAGCAGTTGGAAGGCATTTGTGCCTTTAATGAGAGACATCCTGGCTGCTGGTGTCCTTCCTTTAAAAGCACAATTAGAGAGCAGCGGGAGGGAAGGGAAGGTGGTGAAACCCGAGGGAGCTCTGGGATCTCTGCTCCCTGCAGTGCTAATGGTGCTCCTCAGAGGCACCTTCATGTAGGGGGTGTGATGTGTGCCTGGCGAGGAGGGCTGAAGGTCACTGCTCCAAATGCTGTTTTTACATTGAAATGTAAAAGGAATTGCTCGAGCCTTATAGTGGCTGAGAGCAGATTTTGGCACAGTCTTCATTTGTAGCCCTCCCTATCATAAGATGAAAGCTTTGCAGTCCAGCAGGGTTTGAATGACCTCTACACCTCAGGGTCAGGCAGGTGTTTTGTCTGAATTTCTAAGGCTTTCCTTGCTGCTAATCTCATGTGTAGAAATAGAAATTTTTCTTGACATGTAAATGCACCTACCTCAAATCAAAATCTGAATTTGACTTCTTGAAGATGTCAAGAAGAGATCTTTCCTGTTCCTGTTCTGATGTGCAGTAGCTCTGAATACACTGACTTCTGGATTTTGCCCAAAGAAGATCTCAGAAGCCTCCTGTGGAGGTTTGTTACTGTCATCAAATGGACTTAAAAGAAGGAAAACAACTTGCTGTGTTTTCAGACAAAACTAACACATTTTATTTTTGCTCCTTGAAGGCTGTTCAGAAGGGGGCATGTACTGCTTCAACTGACTAGGACTTTCCTGGTGTGTTTCATCACTTTCTGATTCAACATTTAGGTCTTTGGAAAAGTTGCTTAAAGCATTGAGGTACCTTTTTTTTTTTTCTTTTTCTTTTTCTTTCTTTTTTTTTTCCTGTTTGAAAGAGAATTTCATTTCTTTAAAGTGTCAGCAGGTGTTTAGAGTACAGCCTTTCAGTAAGGAGAACCAGCCTTTGTTATATGTGATTTATCTGTGGGATGTTCCTTCATTTGTCATTGGCAAGGCAGAAAAGTAGGCAATGTGGAGGGAGGCTGAAGTGGTGTGACTTGTCCAGGTAAAAGGCTTTTTGCTGGCCAGTTCTGCTTAAGGATGAGCAGTGGGGCTAGAGAAAGGCAAAGTTGGGCTGCAACACAGCTAAATCAATTTAGGGCAATTTGGATCTGAATTATTTCTGATTATTTGGCCTCAACTACTCTTGAGTGTCAGTGAGAGTAGTTGTAGAAACATATCCTTCTCTGCAGTGGAAGTGGGAATTTACTGTGCCGTGTGTAATTGTAGAAAGTCAAACAGTGTCGTTTTCCCTTGCTCTGACACAGATTTCTGTGGTTGTTTCCAGAGATCAGATAAAGGCTCTGATCTGTGACTGAGCACATCACACCAGCCAACCTCTCTTTTGATTGATTTTTGATATTTACAGATGGTGGTACTGCAGATGGAGGTCATGAAATATATCCTATGGTTTTGTCTGTCCAAATCTGAACACATGTACTGTATAGTAAGAAAGGCATTAACTTAGATAAAAAAAATTATAATGAAGTAAAAAAAAAATAACCAAACTAAATAGTCTTGGATCACCTGTTTCAGCCTCATAATTAGCAGTTCATAATTTCTTGACCTTGTGTGGAGTCTGTAGGACAGAGCTCCCGTGGTGCTGTGGCTGAGGTGATGCTGGATGGGCACCAGGTGCCCACCAAAGCCGCTCTGATCACTGAGTTATTGTCACAGGGAAAACAGGCTCAGGGAAATTAGTTTAATTTATCACCAATCAAATTGCAGCTGGATAAGGAGAAATAAAACCAAATCTTATAAACATCTTCTCCTCACCCCTCCCTCCTTCACGGCTCCCTTTCACTGATGATTTTCTCCACCTTCTTGCCCCACCAGCCACGCAGGGGGATGGGGAATGGGGCTGTGGCCAGATCATCACACTTTGTCTCTGCCACTCCTTTCTTGGGGGGGATTCCTCACACTCTTCCCTGCTCCAGTGTGGGGTCTCTCCCGTGGGAGAAATCCTCCATGAACTTCTGCAACGTGTGTCCCTCCCATGGGCTGCAGATCTTCACAAACTGGGTCCTTCAGGAATGTGCAAACATGTGAGCTTGTCTGCATCATTGTTATTGATTTGTATACACCTGATATTCCAAGGAGCTGATGAGTATAGAGATAATCCCTTGTGCTGTTCAGTGTATAAAATATGTCTTCTTTTTTCCCCAAGTGGAGCTGAATAAAGACTGTTTATTTTTCCCACTCATTAAGTGAGGAACACAGTGATTGACTGTAGCTGTGAGGTGTACATATCTTATTGAAACAAATTATGGGCAAAGAGTTGTATAATTCATTCACTGATGTAGCTAAGTTCATATAACACTGTCTCAATTTCTGACTGATATTGCTGTTTCGTAGATGTGACATTTAAAAGTTTAATCATGATCCTGCAGCATTCACTTGGCTCATTCTAAATTGTGGAATAAGAAACGGGGCATTTGGCATGCTTTCAGGCACACTGCTATCTGCTGCAAAATACCCAGGAATATTTCTAAATGCATGGATCAACCTTTTCATCTATTGATCTCAGAATGTTTTACTGAGCTAAGTAAGAATCATCACCTTTCCTATTAAAAAAAATAAAAAGAGGAGAGAGGTAGGAATGAAGAACCTTTACAAAATCTCTTTCTTCTGGCCATATGTACAGCAGGAGAGCAGTGTCCAGCACTCCTGTGGTTTAGGAGAATCTTTCAGGGTCTGAGCTTTGAGGCTGATGTCTGTTCAATAAAGTGAATAAAGTGAGACTTTATTCATCTTCAAAATACCAGCTCTGTCTTGATGGTGTTGTAGGTGGTTGCACAGATGAGGACAGTATGTATCACATGTATCTCTTTCTCCTTGCTTTCAGATTTTATGTTTGCTTGGGAATTTGAGCAGTAAATCACAGGTGAAAAAAGAAAGAAAAAGTAAATTACATGTTGCTATTGAATCTTTTCTTATTACAGACATCAAACAGCAAGACTGGACTTGTGGAGAACAGATTTAAAGTACTGAAATGTCAATGCTGTTATGCACATGGCTTAAATTACTTTTCCCAATGAAGGAGAAACATGGAAATATGTTCAAATCTTTTGTCTGTCTTCAGTGTCCTAACATAAGTTTAGATTAACAGTTTTAACTTTAGTTGTTGTTCTTTTTTCCCCACAGTCTATTAATAAAATGCTGTTCTTATAGACAAGTGTAAATATACTCCACACTTTTTACTTAGGTTTACCTGAGGCTTTATATAGACTATTTTACATGGGCAAAAGCACATAGCCAATTGGGAGGGATTTCTTTTGCTAATTATTTGGGGGATTCAGACTCAATTTGATCTTTTAAGAAAAAAGGGAAAGACCCCCCAAACCCTACCCCACATACACAGAAGAATAAATATAAATATTCTTTGGACCTTTTCTTGATATTTCTCTGAGGAGTGGAATAGGGTTTGCTTTTATGCCCCTTTGAATGTCAGCATTGTTTTGGAGAGCTGGGGTGGAAATGTCTTCCTTGCAGTTTTAATGTAATATTTTTGGAAGTTCAGGTGCTGGCATCTGTTGTGGTGGTTGGTGTCAGAATCTTAGCTTCACCAAAATGAAGCGGCTTTACTGGCTCTGGCTTCATTTCTTCCTCTGCTGATGTTATTAAACTGGTTTAATAATCTGGTTTTACCTGTGTTCTCTTAGAAATCACCAGTTGTAGCCATCTTTGTTTTGGGGCTGGGTACAGAATATCAGCATGTGTGTTTTTACCCTGTGCCTTTGAGCATTGGTGCATGGTGAAAGCACACAAGGTACCTGTGGGCCAGCAAGGACTGGGCTGCTGCTGCACCTTGGGAACAGCAGCTTTGGGAGAGGGGTGAAGGCTGGTACAATGAAGGGGGTGGGTAATAATTGTGATGTTGCATTTCCTTAGTTTGGCCTTGATCTAGACCTGTCCCAAGCAGTTTTTTTACTGGCCTCATACAGTGGGTGCTCTTCTTTCCCTTTAGTTCTGGTGCAAATTTGTGATGTTCACCTAATGGCATTTTCATTGTACAGATTTAGTGGGGGAACAACCTGAGGTAGAAGGACAGACGACAAAAAAAATCATAGTGCTGAGAGTCTCCAAACCAAGTCTTCAAAGAAAGATTTTAGCATTTGCTGCTCACAATATGTTTTGGTAGTTATTACATGTGATTGCCTCTTATGGTCACAGTATATAAAACAAATTAAGGAGATATTTCCCATTTTATACAGATGAGGAACTGTGGGGAAATGCAGATATTAAAGAAAACCTGCAGCTGAACCAGTAGTTCAACAAGGTTCAGGGAGAAAGAACCTTCATTCATTCTCTCTAAAACCACTCTCCTCCCTCCTTTTACTTGTGCTTTTCACTTCTCTCTCACTGTGTGTTTAACCTGCTTCTCTTTTTCAGTATCATTTACCCTTTCACTATTTCCCAGAAATCAAAAGCTTTGCTGGTGCTGGTAGTCCACAAACCCCAGCAGAGAGAACCTCTGCAGTGTAGAGTGTTTGTGTGACCCAGGGTGGGAGTGAAAGATTCTTGCACAAAGGGATAAACCTCCTACTCCAGCCAAAGCAGTGGAAAAAGGTAGATTGTCAGTCAGGAGAATTTGTCTTTTGGGCTCTTGTAAACTGGCATGATAAAGCCATAGGTAGGGAAAACTTAATCCCATTTATTATGCAGAGATTAAAAGTGACTTTAGCATCCATGTCAGAGAGATGATGGATGGAAGCTTCTTATTCACACATTTTCTCAGTGAACTCTATTAAGATGCAAGTCCAGGTAGAATTTAGTTTGCTAATTTCAGAGCAAGTCCATTACACAGCTGAACCTAACAAAAGATGTTTCCTTAGTAGATCCTACAGTGTTTCTTACTGAAAATAATGTTAAATATTTTAAGCTGTTTAAGAGCAAAAAACTGTTCAGCCGTGGTTTCCTTTCTGGACCCAAAAAAATTCCCACTCTCTACACATTTTATTTCTCTGAGCTCTGTTAACTTTTTTCAGCACTCATATTCTAATGAAAGTTACATTCAGGGAAGTTTTATGTACCCTTTAATACTGATGTTTTCATTGGCACTACTTTCCGCACCCTGTTACCTTCTCTGTGTGTGAAGGGGTGCAATCCCTGAGCTGCAATTTCTGTTATTGTTTCAGAAGAGGTTAAATCCTGCTGGTGTCTCTCCAGGGAGTCAGACACGTGCTATAATCCTGAGTTACACAGCTAAAGCTGCTGAGGACCTTTCTCCTGCTTCTCTCCAAAATCCTTTGAGTAGCATTATCTGACCCTCAGCACTCAACCCCAGCTGTACTCAAATACTGAAATACCAGGCAAAGGGAGGAGGCAGTGCCCATTCAGGCAGTGGCTGTCACCCACCACCATCCAGGGAGATTGTCAGAGCTCTTCAGTGCTAGGGAGAGGAACACAAATCCTTTGAGTTTTAATATTTTTTTTTCATTTTTACCATCAGTTTGTATCTGTATTAACTTTTTTAGTGATTCAGTTGGTGGCACAGATTTCTGCAGGTGAGGAGGTTTTAGTCAAGGCATAGCTGTTAAGGAACAGGAAAAGTCCACCTGACCCTATCTGGTATTTTGCAGGAGTGCTGAACAGCTGTTAAAATCAGAGAGAATTCTACTGATTTAGATAGTGTTAAGTTGATAAACAGGAGATAAGTAACCAGACTGCACAGCAAGTCAGGCTCAGACTTAAAACCTGAATCTTCATCTCCTTGGTGCTGTGCTGGTCCTGCTGGAACATGTTGCTTCCTTAAGATGTTTGTCTTTTATTCCAGAAAAAAAAAAAGTATAGGAAAGTAAAATAAGAACAACAGAAGGAAATACTTCCTTAGAGTATGTGAGTAGATGGAATGCAGATACAGACAGAATTTGGGAGTGTAACTGTCACCACTGGCACAGGGATTGCCCTAAGGTGTGCCTGGATGTTAACTTAAGGTTAACACAGTCAATCTCTCCTGTAAGAATATTTTCAAGAGCAAACATGTTGAGATAGTCCTTTACTATTTCTGCTAGAAATCAGTTGTGATTGGATTTTAAGAAAATGGCTTTTTTTTCAATACTTTTATTTTTTATATCAGACCTTGTAACATCTTCCGTCCAATACATCTTCTAGGTACAGACAGTGCAAAACCCATCAATTTCATATGTTCAGAGACATAATGTATTAAGGAAGCTGTGACATATATGCTAGAAATACTGTGTACCTGTAGGAAATACAGCCTTGCATTCCTACAGAACCTATTTACATGAAGTTATTGGCACCCAGAATTTCCATACTTCTGTACCTACCCAGCAAGCTGCTATAAAGTTTCTGTGGTCAGTCATTCCCTGCTTTGCACCTTATTTATGCATTGCACAGCTGATGTCAAATCAGACCTGGCACTTTGTTTATGCTGCACTTACTTTGCACAGATATGAAAGACTGACAGGACTGCAATGCAGAAAGGAATGAGACCCCTATTTCATGTGTGTGTGATCTTCTGAATTTTTTAAAGCAATACAAAAATGAATAATCAAATATAAGGGTAGAGAAATTACAAGGAAAAAGATTATTATTTTAAAAAATCAGTGATGCCACTTTGAAGCTGAACAGAGAAATTTGCTGATGAAGTATTACTGGGGCAGATGGTTTCTGAATGGATGGATGATACAACTGCAGTAAGACTACTCTGAGCTGGCTGTAGGTAAAGTTCTTTCTTTGAAAGTATGGTGCAAATGTGAATAAAAGGGAAAAATGATTCAACTGAAAACATAGTAGCCAAAAACCTCAGCCTGTATTGTCCAAGATAACAGTATTTCACTCTCTTTTCCTCCTCATTAGTTTAGACTAATTAGTGAAATAGTTTCAGATGAATTAAGTAGAAAGATGTGTTTTTTGTTGTTTGAATCAGAGTATTCTGTCCTGTGATACAGTATAGGACTCATTCATGGAGAGCTCATGACATGTTTGAATTTCCTTTTGGATGAGAAGCAAACTTCTTACCAAACTGCTGAAATGTAAAGACTAACAGAAGTATTTTCAGGAGATATGTTGAACTATAGCTTCTTACCAACCACTTGATTCTGGGAAGATAATGAAAACTGTGCTGCAGGTTAACTCACTTCTCCAATTCTAATGCTAGCTCTAATGTGGATACTGAAAAAATATGGTTGCATTCCTAGTTGTAACAAAAGATAGCTGTCTTTTTATCAAGTCTTTCCTGTTCCCATGCAAACAGATAAGAAAGGCACAGCTCTTGAGTGAAGCAGGGCAAGATTGAAGAGCTGGCAGGTCCTTCTCTGCTGTCTGATCATGGTCTGAAGGCACCATAAGTCAGGGCACTGGAGGAAGCAATGAATTCCCACTTCAAATGGAGCTCAGTCAAAAATTAGTGAAAAGGCTTCAAAACTGATAAACCAGCTGGGAGCTGAAAGAATGGGAAAGATGGTGTTCTTCCATTCTGGGGGTACACTCATGACATCACTGAAAGTGGTTTTAAAGTCTGAAAGACACAGGAAACATTTGATTGCAGACTGATTACCTCAGTCAAGTTCAAGTACAGAGCCTGGGTTGGGGGATGATGGCAGTCTATTTTTTTCTGTGGTATCATGGAAATCGATCACTTTTCATGCACAGAGAGCTGATAGACAAGCACCAGACATCACTGGACATAACCTTATTGATTTTCTTGATAATCAAGAATGAAAAAGTCGCAGGGGAAACAAGAGACAAGATGAACTCCAGACCCCTGACTGGCTGATCTCTCAGTTTTACCTGTACTTACAGCTTGTTTGTACATGAAAGAAAAGCTCATGTGTCTGTTTCTGTGCTTCTCCTCTGCCTTTACAAATGTGGATTCTCTGAATGTGTGCTCAAGCAAAAAGAGAAGAAAGAATAATCAGGTACAAGAATTGAAAACTAAAATTTCTGTGAGTCTAAACCCAAGTAATCATTTGGTATTTGTCAGTGATTTGAACTGTCACCTTCAGCCTCCCTACATGCACTGACTTTTTTTTTGACAAAATTTCACTTCTAAGAAATTCCTTGGATTTATTTTTCCTCCCAAACTTAGTTTTATCTTTCCAGAAAATGTGAAAGGAACATCTGAATGAATTCTTCTGCTTTTACCAGTTGTTCAGGATCAGTGGGGTACAGTAATCATGGACAAATGGTTTAATTCTCCTGGACATCCAGCTCTGCTCCTACTCACACAGCTAAGCAAAGGCTTCCAGGATAAAAAAGTCCTTCCTATAAAGGCAAAAGCTAACCTGGAATCCCAGAGATGTTTATTGTCATTTTCTGTGAATTTGAAATATGTTAGTCTATTCTCTGAGGTTATCATATACAATAATGACAGTAATAAGTCACTGTGAAATAACTACATTTCCAGACCATTCCAGGAGAAATAAACATCAGAAAATGTGTTATGAAATAATCACAAAAGTATTGTTAGTGTTTAAAGTGAGGTTTCCAGCTGCCTCCTCCACCTTGACATTGCTTTTTTATGGGAAGTGATAGGAATGGAAACCTGTGTGTAATAAGAGAGGAGAGGGTGGAGGAAGCAAAACTTCCTTGAGTTGTTGTTTCAGCCTGGGGGTACAAAGCACATCAGCCTCCTAAACTGAGTGTTCTCTTCCTACAAATGCTGGAAGCACATGGACAATTTCAGTCTCAGCTATAGGAATTTCAGTCAGATGCAATTCCACTGATTTCTCTGGAAACCTTTGAGTGATTCAAGAGAAAAGGAAACCACAGCAATAATCTTTGCTGTGAAAGTACTCTGTATTGCAGTGTTTTCTGGGGCATGTGCTGGGTTTCCTGAAGGAATGGGACAATCCATGGGTTATAGAAAGGTGGACAGGAACTAATTGTCAAAAACTGCAAGCACAGCTTTAGGGTTATTGCACTCCAAACTGGCAATAAGATGCAGGTTACTTGAAACTGCCACTGCAGGCTCTTCTGGAGGTGACTGAGGCAGTAGGACAAGAAACACAGATGCAGTTTTCAGTTTGGAAATGCAGGATTTGCTCCACTGGTTGGTTTAAAATCTGGGGAAGACTCAAAGCACATGACAAAGAATATCTTAATTTTGCATTGAAGGAACTGGAAAACTTAAAACTTGCAGTCAGTAATGGAAATCAGTGTGCCAGAGATCCCTCAGAACTGTAGGGAAAACAAGAACTTCCTGATGAGGTTTATATTGTGGTGCATTTTGAACATTCTCTTATGAGCTGTTCCTGCTTCAGCCACAGTATGGAGGGCTGTCCTGAGACTGGCCTGGATGTTTCCATGCAGATGACTTCAGTTTTCATCATAGGTTTCAATAAAATAATGTTTAAAGTGATCGAGATATCTTGGATTAAGTACTCTCTGTTGTGCCTTAAAGTAGTCTTTAGCCACTACAGAAAAGACTGATAACTTACAGAATCTCCTCCTGAGACAGCCAGTTTAGACTTTAAGACATAACTGAAGACTTTCCTGGGAAAACTTTGGAAGAAATACTCCAAAGTGCAATACATTTATCACCAGATCTAAATTTTATGTAATTCGGGTTCTTTATGATTATATTTCAGTTGTTATACTGCCAGTCTTGTGCATTTTGTTCAGTGCCTGCCCATTTGTGTGTTGTGTAATTGGAAAGCAGGATGAACAATGGGGAAATAACTGTTACACTGGTGCTTTTATGGGCTCTATATCCAAGGAGAAGGCAGCCATAAGGGACTCCCCCAATCCCCTTCCTCCCTCAGAAGAAATGTTCCACTGGGGTTGGTGGAGGAGTGATGCAGACTGTCTGTATTTTCTGACCAAATTTAGAAAACAAAGCTGAAATATCTCTTGCAGTCTTGCTGGAGTGAGGAAAGTGAACGAAGACCTGGGAAGGGCTGAGTTTTCTGTGGAGGTGCTGAATATTCCTGGGAGAGTGGAGAGTGCTGTGTCTCCTGCTGCCAGGGGGGATGGCCCTGAGGGAATGGGGGCAGAGGCAGAAATTCCTGCAGAGGGGCTCTGCCTGCCACTTCCCTGTCACAGTGAAAATGCTCAGGTTTTTCCTTTTTTACAGAGCTGAAAACAAGTAAACGTGTTTAAGAAGTAATTTAAGCACTTAAGAAATAATTTAAAAAATCTTTTTATGATCAAAAAGTTTGTCAAAAATTCATTGTTTTCAACTCATTTGGAAGAGTGGAAAAGTACTGAGAGCTCTGTGTGTAAAACAGACAGGAGGTGGTCACTCTGTGGCTTCACTCAGACATGGCAGATGCAGAGGTGAGAATTAATAAGTTTAACAGGAAATAGAGGAGAAAATGTGAGGACTAGTCTGTGACAGTGTGGCTTACAGGCATGGGGAGGGAAAGGAGCTCTAGGGGAGAACAACTTGGCTCTGGAGCTTCTGCCTTGAATCTGTGGAGCTGAGATTGATGGAGCTGGACGAAAAAGTTGGTGATGGAGAAAGAAACTGAAGAAGCAGTTACAGATATAATTTGAGGCATTGGGAGGCATTTGCAGATATAGGGAAAAAGAGGTTAGTGCTGATTTGCAGAGAAATAAAAAACAGTGTAAAAGAAGGAACTCAGTTCAAGTTCGTGCAAAGAGATGGAGAGGAGGGAGAAACACGGTTGGAAGAGTGCTTGGGGAAGGGAGGAAAAGCAGGAAAGGAGGTCCTGATGTTCTGCATGAGATCCCTTTGGTACAGGGATAAAACCTAACAGCAAGGGGACGTTCTGTGGGACTGCCAAAGCTACCTTGGTGGGAGGCACAGAAAGAGCGAAACTACAATTAAGTTTGTAAGAAAATGTACAAAAGGAGGAGAATTCCCGTGGAGGCAGGAACAAATGTGAACAGACAGTAGAGCTGCACTGAATAGGTGAAAAGTGCTCCCTTCTGCATCAGCTGTTTGATGGCACATTTTCCGTGGCACTGTAAGGAACACCTGCTCTGCTCCCAGTACTCGTGATTTCTGTTTGAGGAACCACAATGCACATGAAAGGTCCTTTATAAGTGACCAATTAGAGGACAAATAGAAACTGTTTTCCTAGCAGAAGTGCACTTGAGCTGCAGGTTGAACAGAATGCTCTGGGAAGGATACCACGGTCTCTGGAGACAGGGACAGGCTAATGGAGATGGAGCATTGCTGAGCAGCCCCTGCGGTGTGGGGAAGGGTGGGATGTGCACGTGGCTCTCCAAAGCCATCCAGCTCCATTCATGCTTTTTAGTTTCTACAGGCATCATTGTTTAAGAATATATTTTTAAGCTAATGGAAAGGTTTTTAAAAATCTTTTGGGATTTGCAGACTTTGAAGAGAGGTTTCCAAGAAAATAATTGGCTTTGCCTTCCTTCAGACAGTGAAGCTCAATTTTTGGTGCAGGAGACCATTAAAAACAGCAAAGAAAAATGGCCTAGGTGCATATAGTTGTAATACATGCTGCATTTGTAGCATCCCCAACAGGATACAAAAACAATATAGCCAAGGCACTTTGCTAGCATGAAAGAGCATCATTCCTTTGGTATTAGTTTATAGCACATGGAGTCATCTCTCACTTGCAGGAAAAGTCACTGAAATAATTTATGTCACTATTAAACAGCTTCACTGCTGATCCATTGCAGCCTCAGCACATTAACTATATTTACCATCTAAGATACAGAAAGGATTCTGTCCTATCTGACGAGGAAGCAATAAAGTTTTAGTGAAATGGATGTAAATCAAAGTTTAAGTTTGCCCAGTAAAAATACATAAAGCTATGTTTCACATCATGTTTTATGCATAGCAGTATTCTGCATATATGAATAAAACCTGCATTTGTTGGTAAATACTGCTTCCATATTGTTGATTGTTTTGGTCTGTAAATTAAATCTGTGTACATGCAATGATCTAAAGAAAAATGCATTTTTTTTGCCCATAACTGTTTGTAAAAAAGATGCATTGAATGGCAGAAGGAGGAGAGGAAGGAAACAGTCTAAATATGTAAAGCATTCACTTCCTGGCATCTTCTTGGTTTCAAGTGCACAGTTTGCTGCATATACCTGAATTTCTACTTTTCTTTTTGGTGCTTGAGCTTTTGCATTGAGCTGTCACTTTATTAAAATCTTGCAGAGTGTCTCTGTACGTGTCAGACTGGCCACAGGATGGGGTTTATTTCTGTAAGTGCTTTCCTGGAAGATGATTTGGCCCCCAAGAACCTTTGTATGTGTAAGGTAATGACACTTGGTCACAGAGAAACGTAATACAAGCTTCTTCTATCCTGGCTTTGGTAATCCTGAAATTATCATTCACTGACTGCCTTTGCTCAGACAGTTGCTGAAATTCTGGGATAAGAGCTGGTGGATGGCTGTTCTGTTGTAAGTCAGGCCCAATGTTAAAATGTGGCTCCTTTCTGTGATGCCAAAGAGCAGCAGGTCTGGGGGGAGTGGGATCAGGCCCTGGGTGTGCTCCAGGGTGCGGTGGCAGTGCCTTGAAGATGGATTGCAAGGCTGATGGGAGCAGAGTGCTGGGTGAGGCCACAGAGCTCAAAGGAAGTGCTGTAGGGAAGGCAGCAGTAATAGGTGTCTAAGGTCAAGGAAATTATCTTTTTTTTCTCCATGCAATTATTTTGTAATATGTTTGCCTACTTGAACCGCACTGTGATGACTGCTGGCACTCTGAGGTATTAGCTGAGGCATTACCATCACTGTTTTAGATGTGGTGGTGTGCTGGATGTTCTTCCATCCCACAGAGAGGGAAGAAAAGGCCAACCAGTGCCTAGAGAGAAAATCCTGCTGCAGTCAAAGGGCTTTGTGTGATCTCTTGAAGAGAAAAGACTATTCTTATGTGCTGGCCTTCACCTATCAAGGTAAGAATTGGGGAGGAATAGGATGCTTAATTTTGACACTATGTGATGTTTCAATATCATCTATCATGGTTACTTTAACATATCCCTTTTCCGTGTATCTTGAAGGTTTAAGAAGTTTCCCTGAGACATATCAGCAAGATAGAAACTATGCTGAAGGAGGCAGGTATCATCTGTCCCAGAAAAAGGATATTCAGAATCCATCAGAATCTGTAGCCATCACCTTTTATATGGACAAAGTTACCATGCCTGGCAGGCTGTCTCAGTGTGTCCAATTGTCTGCTTTAACAAACACATCTTTAGGCTTCCAGAAAAGTAAGGTCATTGCTTGGATGAGTGATCTGACACTTGGAAAGAGATGCAGTGGGATAGGTCTACTGCTCTCCAAACAGTGTGCAGAAAAATAATAGTAAAACTAAAAGATAACATATAAGCAATAAAAATAGCAGGTATCTCTTCCTAGGCACATCAATCCCAGCATCATCAGCCCAGCCGTGAGTTAGATGGTGAGGGAAAAACAGAGACAAAATGTGTCTCATTTCAGCACTGAAGATTACATGCCATCAAAAAGATAAAATTACCTGAGACCCTTCCAGATCACCTAAAAGTTGGGGTTGTGTATATGCAGCACATTGGAAAACTAGCCCAATTTATCATCTTTGCAAGAAAGCAAATAGTTGGCAGGTTTTGTATTTTAAACAGCACTCAAAGTGCATGAAAATAAATAAATAAGGTAACTTTAAAGTCTAAGCCCAGGAATGAAAATCTGAGCAGACTTCAGCCTTCATCATCAGCTTAGCTCTCTGGGTGTGACAGGCAATTTTCCTTTTTAATTTTCTCCAGCAGTAAGGAAGCTAATGGTACATCTTAAAAGAAATGACCTTATCCTTGTAAAGCTACCTGAAGCTTGGCAGAAAATAGGATGGCCTCACTGTCTAAGAAAGGCTGGCTTGAAGGGAAAAATTCCCTTCTTTCTTGCATCAATGGGCTGAAGAATGGGAGGGAATATTTTATTCTTGTACACCATTTTTATTCTGCTCCAGATATGATCCCTTTGGTGGTTTTTAGAGTTTCCATTTTATATATTTTTGTATTGTGGATGCTCCACATAGATAGATATGACTCTGTTTGGTCAGAATAAATATTGTTATGGCCAAATTTCTCAATAGCATTCCTCGGTGCAGACTGTTCCTCCTCACAGTCTTCTTGAAGTCCACAATCTGATGTGCATTCATAAAGCTGTGGTTTTGCTGGGCTTTAACATGGCAAGAGTTTTGATAAAATAAAAAGTATAAATTGCGGCCAGAGCTATTTCAGTGAGCAATCTGTCAAAATATCATTGGTGCTCTGAATCTGTCGTAACTGTGGTGGGAGAAAATAGTAAATTCTGCTGTGTTTGTTTCTATAGGGTTGCTGACCTGGATACGCCCACACTTCATTGGTAAATGATACATACAACTGTATTAATTTAATATACATACATAAACACCCTTCTCTATCATCCTCTGGGGTTTTTAGCAGAGCCAGCCATTTCCCCACTAGTTTTTGGCAGTAGTTACTCCGTTATCTTATTATTTCATCTGCTGTCAGAAAATGAAATGTTTAACACGATGAAATTCCTATTTTAAGATGTCATACAGGACAGAGCCCAGTCACAGGGCTATAGTTACAGGATGAGTGTATTTTCCTTTCACTGCTCAGCTCTGTTGCTGTCCTGCTTTTCATTTGTTGTATATTTTCATTAGAAATGCAATGTTGCATCTTCTCGTGATTCATGGAATGAATGAACTCCGAGACCCTAGTCTGTTCAAAGAGTACAATCTGGTACTTTGCAAATATTTTGAATGGATTTCCAGTCTTGTGGCCAAAATCTGGGATTCCATGCAAATCCAACCATAGAGGGCAAGGGAGAACAGGAGGCAGAGCCCTGCCATTGTGGCACCAACCAACCCCCAGGTCCCTGCTGAGAGGAGTGTGTGGTTTAAACCCTCTGCCAAACAACTTGTCCAAATCCCCATTCTCTGTGTGGTTCAGCAGTAAACTAAACCTGAGCATCACAAATGCCAAAATAGTAATCTAATCACTGGACCATGTGTCCTCTATTTAACTTGACTTTAGAATTTGCACTCTGCTGACTGGAATAGGACAGTTCACACGTCCAACTACTGTTATTACAGGTGCCTAAAGACTTGAGCACACATTGATGCATTGCTTTAAACTCATTTCACATTTCAAAGGTTTGCTTTGTGATCAAAGGGGCTGGAGACTTCTTTCTAAATGAAAGCAGACATTTTGGGACTATTTTGCCACTATAGGCACCACAGAAAAGGGTGGGAGGGGGAGGGGGACTGGTAATCAAGTCAAAGCGGCTTCTTTTTTTCTGGTCTGACTTTGCAAGACTAAGACTTGGTTGGAAAAAGGAATATCTTCCCATTCTCTAGGTGTGTTTAATCAGGAAGATTTTGAAATGCAACTGGAACTCAAATGGAACTAAGAGTATTTCTAATGGATCTAAGGAATGTTGTACCATAAGAGAACTTAGTTTTGGGCTACCATGTAGGTTCTGTCTGGCCCTGAGTATTTGTGGAACTGTGACCCAATTTCAGAAGCAGGGATGCAGCATTGCCACACCTGGGAGCTGTAGCCTGTGGGTGCCAGCATTTAGGGGAGTTTGGTGTAGGTACACAGTTTGTGGTGATTGGGAGTGGGGCTGAGCCTCATCCCCACTGGGCACAGCTGTGAGAAGCAGGTGAGCAGCACTGACAGCAATCAGCCATGGAGTGCCCAGGGGCACTGACCAACCACAAAGGGAGCAGAGGGCACACGGGTGCAGTGCATCAACATGAGGGGTATAAAATGTTGGGCTAAAGAGCAAGAAGAGTGGATGCTTGAAGCTTTCTGAGGTGGTGTGGTGTTACTCTGTATGGGTTGAAGCCTTTTCTAGTTCTACAGTGGTACTCTGTGTGTTGTGGCCACCTTAACTGTGATGTGTGTGGTGACAGTTTGGGACCTCCCCACCTATGCTGTCAGGGTGAGAGTTACTAGTTTGTTACCCATTTTCTTGCTTAAATCGTCTGAAATGTAATGCGTTTTCTTCATCCAAGGGCAAAATCTACCCAGTTTGGCTGGACTGGGTCTGTGTCTGTGACTCTTTCCAGTTTGGTGTGGATCTCCTGGAACCCAGGTGGCCCTCTGGCAAAGTATGGCACATTGCTCTGTATTTCAAGAACTCTCACAGATCTGGCAACTGTTTTTCATGACTGGTATCAAGATGATCTGTAGAGATACCAGGCAGAGAGAAAGAGAAGATTCAGATGCTGTCAGGATGTTTGTTTATTTGCTTTAATAGTTGCAGTGGATGTTCTGGGTCATTAGTTTCAATTCAGAAAGATTCAAGCTAAGGTCACTTAGCCCAGCTGGAGAGAGCAGCTCAAGCTGTTTGCCTCCACATGTGGTACAGATGCAGATGTTGTTTTGGATGACTTTAATGTTAGTTCTGCATCCTTGAAGCCTTGTAGTTTTAAGTGTCTGAAGTGAATGAGTGTCCTGGTACAGACCCTTGAAATTTACAGCATCTGAGGGTCATGGTTTGAAGCACAAGTCTCTATTATCTTCAGAAACACAAAGAAGAGATCTCCTGGAGATAATGTTTTGTCAGGCAATAATAATTGACTGGCCCTATCAACACTTGTTTGCTCTCTGACTGCTAACCCTGACTATTACTGATCATGTAGCATGTTGAAGCTGATGTCTGACTTGAGTGATGTATTGATGGAGATATTTCAGTAGCTTTGAAGTCTAGAAGAGTGATGATTTATGGAGGCTGTGCCTTTAGAAAGGGAGGAACTATGTTACAACAACAGAAGCTCTCAGATAGTGTGGTTGGTGGTTGTCACTATTCCCCAAAGTCACATTATTTCTGCCTTCATCCAATAGCTGAGGCCAAATGCTTTCAGATGTTTTATACCCCAGGACATGCCTGCTATTTTGGGAGCAAAAGCAAGTTGGGATGAGTTTCTGGGTTTGTATTTGCAATGCTCCTAGTGTGAGAATCCTTCACCTCAGATTACCTTTTGCAAGTGATCTGTGAAAAATTTGAGTATCCAAGGACTATTGTAAAGAGTGCTATGTAATGCTTATGAGCTTAATTCTTAGTATAATCCCTAAACTTAGTGTATCCTGGCAAGTTTCCTTGAATAAGTGTACTTTGCAGCTAGATCCAGCAAAAAGAATAAACTCCATGAGTTAAGCAGAATGGCCAATATTCTTTTTAAAATTAATTCTTGCTTATGTGGCTCTAGTCTTGTATGGCTGCAGTTGCTTCTGCATTGAGCATTGAAAAAATAAATGTTCTAAATCCCTGAAAAATCTCTGTTTCTGACAACTAATGGCTTCGTTTTTTCCTCTTTCTCCTCTATTTTCTGCCACCTTTTCTCGCATCTGTCATAGTGGGCTTGTCAGAACTCAAGACAAGAATTGAGCCAGTACAAGTGGGAAAGTGGGGCATGATATCAAGGAATGTCTTTAGGACTTGGTAGATATTTAGTTGGAATGCTTTACAGGTGATTTTATTTGAGAGTATGGGTTGGTGCTTGTCACTTTTGATCTGTGAACAAGAATACTTGCCATGAACACATCAATCACTTGGAATAAGAAGTTGCAAAAGGACCTGATCTTCCTTTGAAATACCAGTTCAAAGCCTTATTGTTCCCCAAATTATCCTTAGAATGGAAAAAATGGTAAAAGATGCTTCCCTGGTTAATGATAGGTAAAACTGAAGTATAATTTTGCTTTTTTTTAGAGCTTTGGGATAGATTTCTGAGTGTATTGCCTGATTTCTTAATGTGTTTCCAAATTTCACAAAATCCTACATGTGGTTCCGGTTTTTAACCGTTCTCATTCCATGCTGGCTCCAGATCAACACAGCAATTCCACGAGTACAGAATTTCCTCCTGAAACACAAAGAACAGAAGAGGTGGTGACCCTTTTGAAGAGAAGGGGAGCACATCCTTAGCAAGGGGCTGGCAATCCTTTGCCTTGGCACTGTCAGCACCGGAGCTCTCGGGATATTGTTCTTAGCAAGGACAGTTTAACAAACAAACACCACAACTGACAGGGCAGAGCAGCTGAACAAACAGACAAGGGTATAATTTATCCCTTTCCCTGGTTTTCAGTGTCTATTTAATGCATTAGCTAATATGGTCCTTACTGTGTGATGTCAGTTGTGGCAGAAGCAGTTTCATCTGTTGTTTTTAGCTTGGGTTTAATTTAGAACAAAGGAAGACAGGGCAGGGGGTGGAAGGGTTGGCACAAGAGTGGAAAATGGGAGGGCTGGGCAAAGAAGAGAGAGCACTGTCACCA
Organism: Onychostruthus taczanowskii; assembly: GCF_017590055.1. Taxonomy (NCBI): domain Eukaryota; kingdom Metazoa; phylum Chordata; class Aves; order Passeriformes; family Passeridae; genus Onychostruthus; species Onychostruthus taczanowskii. Next base: position 12,053,574 of record NW_024496526.1, read on the forward strand.
GTGACTGTGGAACAGAAGTCCCTAATAATCTTGTCTAGACTTTAATCACTTGTGCCTTGGCTACCGCAGATAATTTTCTCTGACCTTGACAATTGTAGCTGTGCCAAATGCCAACTCTTTTCCTGTCCCCTTGGTTACGATGGATCATCTCTGAGCAGTGACAGATCATCCCACAGCACCAGCCTGGCTTTGTTGCATTTACAAACACAAGGCTTTCTCTCCAAGTGCCTTCTCAAGTCTGAAGACGTCTTAGAAATGTCTTTGTTGCCATCCCTCACATTGCTCCTTATAATTCATTCCTGATGGAGCCCATCTTGTTCTATTCTTTTTCTGGCTTCCTCCATGTTCGGTCCTCTTTGACTTTGGGGCTGAATCCATCTTTTTATTATTTATTTACAAGGGGTTTAGCAGAATAGGATTATCTCCCATGACAAGGATTTTTGCACACTATGTTGATAAGAACGACAAAAATACATGAAAAAATATATTGGCAAACCACTTTTCCTGGTATTTTAATAGTGGTTTTTGATATCTCTGGTACCAATAACTCCCACTTTTCCCTCACAGTTAGGAGATGACCTCCAGGGTCATCAATACCAAATGCTTTTTTGTTTCATTTGGCTGAAGGTGCTACTGAACCCAACTAGTATTACTACCACTATTTCCATGTGATGCTTCTGCAATAACTGTGATTCACAAGCACATGGTAGGACACTGGAGAGCTGGAAAACTACTACCTAGGAGGAAAATTAGAAGCAAAATTGCTGCCTTGAAATGAATTTATCTGATTCCTGTCTTCCTCAGATATACAGATTGAGCCTTAACCACACAGAGGAGTTTTTTATTGTTTCTGTCAAGGAGGATGGAGTAAGGATTCTGATTGAATAAATGATGTGTGTGAGGCATGTCTGATGACTAGCAATCATTGATTTACCCAGCTTTAGTTTTCAAACACTGCAATTGTTTCCCTATTTTGTGTCCACTATCTCTGAAACTATATTATATGTAAGTACTCTGAATATTTTATATTGCCATGCTTCTTTTTCCCCAGGTCTGTGCCTCTTTTCTTTGATCAGCATTGTAATGGCCTGGGCTTTGAATTGTTTTATCACTTTAAAAGAAATTGACTGAACAAATAATGTTGCTCTTTTGTTGATTGCCTTGTTGTCACTTAAACACTATTCCAATATAATGGGTAAGTTATTACTTCTAAGACAGATTTGCTACTGCATTTTTTTTTCCTCTGGCTTTGAGAAGACGGAAGTTATCTCAGTCAAAATTGTATTTCTTAGGAAGGAAGAAGATACTGTGCATTTGAACCTCATGGGACTGGTTGATTTCAGATTAGGATAATACAGTCTTTAATGAATGAAGAGGAGATTTTGAAAGGTAAAAATGCAAGTGAGATTCATGGCAATCCCTATGGTTTGTCTTTTCTTCTCTCACTGTATGACTCTGTACCTTTTTTGACTAGTGGTCCAATAAATAAATACTCTTTCATCTATATTGCTCTGATTGTCTATAAGAGCAGGAATGCAGAGCATCCAAGCAGGAGGGAACCGAGCCAGCAGTCCTGCTCTCATTAGTGATGTTTGGCCACACAGGCTTTGCCCAAGTCTTTGAAAGCAGTGCAGTCACTCTGAATTTACTGTAAGGAATTTGCCACAATGAGCTGAGGCAGAATGCAGGTCTCTATTAGATGTGTAAATAATTGCACATTTGTCACATGTGGAAAGCTGGCTTGATGTATGTGTAAAGATAACTGTTTCTTGATGAGCTCCAGTCCTTGAGTTTTAGTGCTTTAAGAGATTTATGGATAGTTGCCTGAGACAGCACAATGTCTATGCTTGGAACAATGTACTTTTAGAACCTCTGCTTGCAGGTAATAGGCCTGATATTTACATCTAAGGAATACCCCAAACAAATGCTGTAATCAATACCAAATCTGAAAGGTCAGCATCTCTGGAAGTCAATGCCCAGAAAGAGAAGCAAGTGGTTTTCCTTCTGTGAAAGAAGAAATCAAGAAATAAAATACAGAAAAAGAAGATAAAAAAAGACCAAAGAAAATCCCAACTCTCCTCTGATTTTCAGAAGATAAGGCGTTTGTACTTTTGTTTTTTACCGTTTATATCTCTTCTAAGTGTGAAGAACCAGCTATGAAGAGGAAAATTCCCAATCAAAGGTGTCATATGTGGGAGAAAAGGAGCTGCTTGTTTTCAGACTGAAGAGGTAGAGGTTAAGTGACAATTTCAAAACAGCTGAGACACATTCTATAAAAATCAGTGTGGCGTACTTATTTGTAAAGGAAGTGAGTACGAGCAGAGGTGCTGATTTCTTTTTCTCTTCAAGAAAGAGCTTTAGTGGAGTTTGTCTAGCCTCCTGTCAAAAATAATTATTATTGTGTGGCATTAAGAAAAAAAACAACAAAAAAACCCCTCAGAACCCCCAAAATGTTCTTTGCTTTGTGGCTGCCTGTATCACATTGCCCTGCAGCAGAAGCTGAGTGAAATCAAAGGCAGCTGTAGTGAGATTTTCACAGGGAGTGAGGCAAGGGTAAAAAGGAGCATCAAGAGGGAAGTACCCCCTGCCTGGGTCAAAACAGCCTGGATCAACTGCAGCCTCTCCAAATCGATATCCAGGATGATAAGGGGTATAAAACTTTTAGTGTTGGCCTGAGGAAAGAGTAGGAGCTATCAGAGTCCATCTGAGAGGCAGGTGAGCAAGAACACGAGTGGTGTGAATGGAGCTGTGCTTGCCTGATGAGGAAAGGTGGTGACCTGGGGTGAGGGACCTTCCACAGTCACATGGATCTGTCCCAAGAGGATGCAAGTACTGGTTCTGTGAGCTCTGCTCCACAGGTGAGGTCCCTTTGGGTAGCTAATGGCACTGGGAATCCCAGGTGACTCTGAGAAAGTGGAATTGCTCTGCTCAGGACCCAGGATGCCAGGCAGGTGTTAAGATGGCCACGAGGTTCCTTGTCCTGTCTAAAGCACATTGAGAACATCCTGCAAACCCCATTTTATAACTGGCTGGAAAACAGAATTTAATTTACCATGTGGGAAGCAGGAGTGTATTATTGGGATAGGGTAATAGATAGATGAAGAACAGGTCTATGAGCATGAATGTAAAATTATATAAAAATAAGCTTTAAGAAAAAAAAAAGCAAATATATATTAGCTGTATTGCAAGTTTATTTTTAGTATAAAAATTATGTACTCCCTGCTGGGAGGGGCTTTATTAGTCTATTTAAATTGAAACTTTGTAAATTTATCATGGTAGCAACTTCTTTGAATGTAGGAGAAAACTCCTGGAGCTTGCATGAGTCCTTGTGTCTCTTGCTTGATTTTGGAAAGCTATCAAAAAGCAAGCAGTCATTATAATTTATAGATAACAGTGTACAGAAAAGCTCATTTGTTGCTACTCCACATAGTTGTATGTGCTAATTGTCAGCCACACTCTTTTCTCCAAAATATGAGTCTGTCTGTCTAACCACAGTGTGGCACTAATGGTATAAATGCAGCAGAACACAGATGGAAATTAAACAGCAGCTGGGTAATCATCTTCATAAATGTAATATTAAAAATATCACAATCCTTTAATTTTTGTTCTGCTTATATAAGGCAGAGCTGCATGACAAATAGCTGTCATAACTTTACTGAGAGAAATGCAGCTTATGACTGGTTTAAACCAAATTACTCTTTTGCCCTGCTGTCCTCGCTTGAGCTCTTGAGTACCAGTATTTACAATCTGGTAAACACCAGATCGGGGTCATAAGCACTCATTAGCCTCTCAGAGAAAGGCCACCTCTGGTTTGTTGAATATTGATTAGGAGGCACCAGAACATACCAGTCTGAAGCCACCAGGGAAGATGCTGAACATCTGAAGCATTTCCTCTGCATTTCATGAAGCTCTGGATCAAATCTGCTGTAGCCATTTTCATTTTTACTGACCACCTATTTTGTCCTTCTGCTGTTCTACAGGACTGGCCACTGTAGAAAGCTGATTGAACAATAAACAAAAGTATTGCTGTCACCCTGAGCCTCTTGTGGCATGGAGGAGTACTCTGACAACTTAACTTGGCTTTTCCATCCCTCACGGACAAGCCTGCTTCCTTTCCTTCCTCTGATGCATTGCAAGTGTAATGTGTCTTGTTCTGCTGCCAATACCACCACAATAGATTGCAGTGCTTCTCTGAATAGAGATACTGGTGAGTCATTTTCATCTCTACCAAAATTAATTCATGCATTTTCCCCCAGTTTGCATCGAAATCACGTAACTTGACTGATTCAGAGTCCAAACTTGAAACTGGTAAATATGGAAAACCCTTCTAAAGACAGTTTCTTGAAATTGGTAGCATAGTGGTAAATACTATTGAAGATGACCTTGAGGTAATAACTTCAAAAGCTGATAATAGGATTTATGCTCTGGTAGTAGAAGGTGTTTAAAAATTAAACAAGCAAAACATTGTTTCAGTATTAAAAAACCTCATATGTTGTCTTAATATGTGCTATAATCCAGGCCTGACTGTGCATAATAAGCTTGTAATTCCATTGATCCATTGATGGGGAGATAACAAACCCCTGTAAATGGCAAATGGCTTGTGTGTGAGCAATGTGATATTGATGGACCTGCTGCAGTGCTGTAACTTTTCTGTATCTTGGCTGTGTCACCGCCCTGCCTTGCTCAGTGCCCTCAGCAGGCTGGAAAGCCAACCAGTGAGGCTTTGCAGATGATTCCACCAGTTCAGGCTCTGCTTTGCCTGCCCTTGGCAGCACTCACATCCTGTGGGTGTGCAGACTGATTTGTGAGCAGGCAGAGCTGGATAAAGGGATCCCTGCACTGGTTATCACACAGGAGCCACACCAGTTCCTTATGTTGCTTGAAGTAATTTTCCCCATTTTTCCCTACGCTTACACCAAGAATTTTCAAGGGGTTGACATTTTATGGTCATACACACACAGTGTCATAAGGGAGGTGACTTTTTATTGTAAAGTTAAACATGAGTGTTGAATAAATGCGGTAGGTAGATATAAACATTAAATGGGAATGTTATAGTTAAAAGAAGGTGTTTAATATTGTGAAATTAGTGGCAAAGGGAGGGCAAACTGCTCTTCAACTCATCTCACTCCCACAGGAAAACTCCATTTAAGGCATGATCTTCCACTGTTGAAGTCAATGACAAAAAAAAAATTCCATACTTCTTTGATAAGTGAAGGTTGAAGCCTTAAAGAGCTTTAATATCATCTTGCCCATAAGTTGTTTTGGAAAATGAAACAAGCTCCTTTAGACCTCTCTTCCCGTCTCCTATAGCTCCAAAATCAGCAGAACAGATTATAGGCTAGAGATACAATCTCACTTCTCCTCTGCTGTCTAGGGAGTCCAGGGCTGTCTTTGCCCTTATGAAGCATAGCCCTACAGAAAAGGGGAAAATCTATTTAATTTTGTTTTGCATTGTACACTCCAGAAAATGCAGCTTTTTCTATATAGCAGCCTGTGATGAGGCAGAGAGAATGAGCTGCTCATCTAATAATGTGCTTGTTTCCAATTCGCAATCTTGCCACACTTTCCTGAGGCAACGCTGATCCAATCCGTCCTAATTGCCTCTCTTAGCTCAATGTGGACTTCATAAAAACTAAATATTGGGTTCATGCAAACCAAGTTTTGCTTTGCTGAGTGTTAAAGTCTGCCCTTCTGATGCAGACCCTTATTTTTATTCAGAGAAAGTCAGTGGATGAGGCTCATAACTTTTTGGGAACATTTGTGCCATCCATATGGTTGGTTTTTTTTCTGAAGAGGAATATGACTGGAGTTAAGGCATTTGCTGTTAAATAAATGTTTCTTGTTTTAATTTCTCATCACTCTGAAAGAGTTGGGATGGAAATCATAGTGCTTTAATACAGATGGAGCTCTGAGGTAGATTGCTGCAGTGATAAGGAGATATTATGGACTTCTTAAATGGTGTGTGGGTGTCTGGGGAGAGTGGGATACAATCTTGTCTTGAGAATCAGTTAAGGTGGTGATCCTGAGAGCTCTGGTTCTGGGGTCAGAGTTGCCAGCTGCCTTCTGCCCAGATGCAGGGGCTGTTCACCCTGCAGTGCTGTTGTGACACACTGGTCACCCTCTAGCTCAGTGTGTGTTTAAGCACCACCTTCTTGTTAGGTGCAAGAGCCCTTGTTTCCCCCAAAAAACTCACTCTGTCTATGGTTTTAATTCAAATGGGGGTTTCATTAGCTGGGAAGTCTAGTTTATATATTTGAGTCCCTAAAGATGTGGAGAGGAAAGAGTTTGTCAAGGATTACCCCCAGGGCAGGGTGCCAACTGAAGGGAGTGAGAGGAGGAGCAGCTGAGATGCACCAGAGCTGCTTGGAGGGGTCTCTTGGATTCAGCTGGGTGCTCTACACCCCAGCCCAGGGCTGCTAATGCCCAAGGGACAGCAGTTTATAATTTTTTGGGCTGGGTGACCTCTTTCCTTTGCCTTTGGGGAAGCCTCTCCTTGGGCTGGCAGACAGCGAGCTACCCTGAGCTCTCCCCTGTGACTGCCCCTTGAGAAGTGTCTGTTGAGGGGGACATGTGCACACAAATAAGAACTACAAATACACCAAGATGCAAAATGTGAATATTTCAGTCTGTGTGCAAGCTGTGCATACCTTGATATGATAAAATGAAGTATTGCAGGGTTCAGATATGAGTTTGGTGGGAGGGGTTTAGAACATTTCAAATTAATGCAATGTCAGTGACCTGTAACCCAACACTGCCAGATTGTCTTCAAATCATAGACCTCAACCTCTTTTCTGTTCATGTTCAAGATAAGCCTGACAGCTTCAGTCTAAACTGTTTTTCACTTCCCTAGCCAAGATTGTATCCCACTAAAAATAGAGTTTTATTATAAAAGGTACAGGTTTTAGCTATGAGACCTTCAGGATGGCTCCATTATATTGCAGGTCTTTTAATTAAAATGAAGGGGGAAAATACATATAATAGGCTTGTGCTAATAAAGCATGAAATGAACAGTCTTACCTTAAGACACTGCTCTATCTGTTTTTCCTTACTGTGTGAGCAGTTGTCTTTGTCTTCCTCAAAATACACTGAAATTGAGGGAAGATTCCTTTTTTAAAAAAAGCAAACGTCTAGGCCTTCCTATGCACTGTCATTCTGGCACCCTCTGATTTGTCACATAATTGTGTTTAGGCATCTTTGGGCAGTGGATGGGAGCACAGTGGAGCCTGGTTGAATAGGTGCTTCATGTTGAATTCAGATTGCCAAGTGCTACAGACTGAATTGCTCGAGCTGCTGCATTAATAGGCTGGGATTTTTTTTTTTTCCCCTGTGTGCTTTCAGGAGAACTTGTACTGAAAAATAACTTTCACTTCTCACCTTAAACCAGGAGAGTTTCTCAAATAGTCTGTGGTGTTGTAAATCTGCAATACAATTTGTAGACTCTTAATAGTGATCATAATACAGAAGCAAAGCTTTTATATCAATATGACTATACCAGGAAAGAAAATGGAATCTTTCCCCATGTTTTCTGAATTAAAATTTAAAACATGCAGCAGCAGTGTAGATCTAGAAGCAGTAGGTAATGTTGAACTCGAATCTTTGAGCATGATATTAAGCCCCCAGCATTAAGTTTTTTTGCATGGTTGTATTACATTTAGCTTCATTCTTCATATGAAATCTATGCATTTATATTTTTTACACATTTCCACCCAACAGAATTAGAGCTCTTATGCAATGGATTGGAGTGACCTCAGGTGTTCACAGGGCTGGGGACGATAATGGCTGCATTAAACACCATTTAAACATTATATTTTGCTAATGCTTTCAAGCATTTTATGTGAAGTAATGTGAACAATGTCCACAAGAATATTGGTTTCTAAAAGAAAGAAATAATGCAGCTGCCAGGTTTAAATAAAGAGAAAGTTCATGCAGAAGTCAAGTTTTTCCATGCACTTTGCAGGAGAATTTAAAGGTGAGAGCAGAGCCCAGGGTTCACATGGGCAGAGTTGCCTGGCACCGAGTTGCCCCTGGGACTTGTGCCACTGACAGTAGCCAGCACAGCTTTCACATGGGCTATAAAATCCTGGAGATCAAAGCAGAGGCAAGATGTAAAATGTTAACTTCTGTCACTTGCAAGGCTCAGAGACACCACTGTAGAAATAAAAAGTAATATTCTGAGTAAACCAAAATGACAGAACATGCATTGCAGAGTGCTGCTCAAGCATATAAAGTGCAATCCAGCCTCTAACTGGAATGAAATATTCTGCAAACTGTTATTGAGCACCAGCCTCGTGCACAGAGTGCCTGCACAGAAGAGCTCTGGGTAAGAGCTGGAAAAAGTTCTGATAACTTACCCAAAGAAGTCATTAGAGCTAGTAAGGTGAAAATTTTTGGAGTATACCTGATCAATCCATCTGAAACTGCTGCTAAAAGGAAACAAAAATATATTTCTTGGTAAGAGTTTTGATAGCTGAAGGGAGGTTTTTCCAGAGTTGAAATGCATCAGGTTTCTGATAGCCATTATTAGATGAAATACTGTTGGGAGACTTCAGCTCTGAGCTGATCTTGTCCCATTTCACCAGAATTAAAGGGTGATTTGTGAGGTTGCTGTGATGGGAGCAATAGTAGTAATTTTTTGTTGCAGGGCTTAAGGTTTTATTGGGTGTTGTGCAAGGGAAAATGAAAAATCTCAATGTATGTTCTCAATTCCACGTTTTTAAAATGTGCAACGATGGAACTGAAACTGGGCATTGCTTTTGGTGTGTGAATAGTAAAGAAAAGTCAGATTTTTCATCATGTACTGGCTGTGAAATATTTAAAAGTAATGAAAATAGTCTGGATAAAGATTTTAATCTCAAATATTAATGAATGTCTATATATTTTTCTGCTCAAACTGAAATTGGATATTAATAAAAAAGAAAAGATACGCCAAACTTTCAAGTCCTTCACTGGTGACAATGAATGTGAACAGCACACTGGGCACTGTCTGTCCTGGTGGACACCATCCCTGCTCTTCAAACTCTTCCAGCTGCTCCCAGATTGCGTGTCTGAATTTGGGGGCTTCCTCCCCTGTTTGGGGGTCACAGTGCTCCTGGCGTACCCTTTCCCCTGCCTGCACTCCCTGGCCAGCCTCTGGCAGTGCCAGTTTCCCAGGACAAGGGGCACTGTGCTCTGGGCAGGGAGTGGGATGGGCTCAGAGCTCGGCTGAGTGTGCTGCAGCATCAGGGACAGATCCACATTCTCCACACCAGGGGTGGGGCATCAGCCACCAGTGAGGTGCCACAGCTGCAGTTCTTGGTGGCACTTGCCAACCTGTCACAGCTTCCTCCAGAGCTACATCTCCCTTGGAGTGTGTGTTTTGTGTGAACAGGACTGAACCCTCTGTTTTAGGCTGCCAAGCCCATGGCTCGTGTGACAAAACCTCGTTCTGCAAGGAGGGTGAATGCAAGCCAAGCTTTTCTCTGTGACCAAAAGCAGAAAGTTACAAGTGGAGTTTTGGAGTCTCATGAGAGCAGCTGGAGTTGTAAATGGGATGTGTCTGATGCTGTGGTGGGAAATGGACTCAGAATCTCAGGCTTCTGGGGCGAGACATCAGTCTCTAATCCAGTCACTAGGGACAGACATAATCACACACATTAAAGACTTATTTTATGCCACAGACTGTGTGACTAACTTGGCCTGACGTGTTTATCTAGATCCTTGTGCTCACATTGCATTTTAGCTGTGCTGAGAGCTGCCTGGGCCCTCGCCTTGTCCCTGCAAGGCGCTGCTGCAGGCTCGGTGTCCTGACAAGGATACCTGCCCTGCTTCTGTCACACATTTCACTCCATTTGTGTGTAAACTTGTGGGGTTTATTTCCACTGAGCTTTTCCATTTGGGTTGACATTTAGGTTCTTAGCTAGTGCTAACTGGGTGTTTCTCTAGTTGTTTTAACAATGTTTTTCTTTGTGCAGTGAGAGTCTCCAAGGAGACTCACCTCAGGGATAGAGATAAGATTTGAAACTGGGAGCCGTATCATTTAAGAAAAATTCAAACCCTTCAAAAAGAAAGAAACAGCAGGAATGATTTGATTTTCAAATCATGTTAGAGGGAAAACTTCATACAACAATAACAGAAACAAATTTGTTTGTATGTTTGGTGGGGTTTTTTTTGCCAGGCCTCAGATTCAGGGTATCGAATGGATTATTATTGGTTCTTATCTAAGTTTAGAAAGTACTGTGAATATATAATGAATACAACAGAGAGATTTCAGTGTTTATTGGTTTACTGGTTTATTGATGCTTCACTTGCCTGTCTTTGCAAGATGTGCCATTTATGAATACTTGGCTAATCTCCAAAGACAGTCGAGATTTGTTCCATTTATTGCTCTTCTGAGTTTGCCTTTTGGCAAAAAGTCTCAGCTCAGGAGCCGTTTGCATATCAAGACTCACAGGTCTTTGAAAACCTGCCAGGTCTTGGAAGTCATGAAGCCTCTCACTTTAAATTAAGGGAACAATAATTGAATGTATTAATTCTAATTCTTAACATTATTTTTGTAATAGGCATACTTAATTTTGCCATAAGTTCATGTAACTGAATAAAGAAGGCATGCACTGTTCTGGCTTTCACTCAGGGGAAGTACAGGGAAATGCTGCAGGGGGGGAGGTCTTTTGGACATAAGTTACAACTAAGTTTATGTTTATTATGCTGATAAGGGAACAGCCAATGCAACACTGGTCATGCTGCTGGTGGTGTCCGTAGGGAAAGGTCAGGCACGGTTGTTTCATCCCTTTTAGAGGGTTCTGAAGCTGCTTCATAAATGATGCTTTATGTTGATCAGTGAAGCAGGGATTGCTGCACAGCTTATTAACAACAAGCAGAGTGGGAGGAAAATACCTTAACCGTCTCTGTTCTTGGGTGGAAGCAGTCTGGCAGCAAAGAGAGCAGCGGAGCAAGCACAGCTTGGGGTTGGGCTCATTCCCCTGGAACCTTTTGGGCTGAGCAGGCTGAAAGCACCTTGTGGCACTGGCCTCAGAAGGGTTAGCAAAGGATGACTTTTACCTGCCCGAAGTGCCTAATTAGAAACATTTCTCCTGAAGGAGTTTCAGCCTGCAGAAGGAGAGGCAAAGAGCTGTGCAAGGAATGGTGAAGTGGTGGTGATGAGCAGAAAAAGCAAGAATTGGCAAAGAGTGGGAGGTGCAAAGGCACAATAAAATGCTTGTACAGGGCATTCTTGGGTTTGAGGAGAAGGAGGAGGATCCTCTGAAGGCACTGCTCAGGGAGCTGATCCCTAGTCATTGGGAAGTATCTTTGCTGGCTACTTGCTGAAAACAAAATAGTGCTGCCTCTTGCCATTTTAGAAAGCAGGAACTGAGCTTCTCTCTGTCCAGCACCTCCTTCTGTTCCCAGATCCTCATTTGTGTCACAGGAGAGCTGGACCTGTGGTTAGAGAAAGCAGTAGCACTGCTCATTTTAGTCAAGCACCCACAAACCACTTGTAACTCTTCACAACTCAGGGAAGATTGATGCCCAGAGAACCCATCAGCCCAGAACAGCAAGGCAAATAACAGCCCCAGCTGCCCTGACTTATTTATTATTTATTCCAGACCTATGTAGTGCTCCTCCCTCTGGATATCAATTCCAGTTTTTGCTCATTTGATCCATCTTTTAGCTAAATATTGAGTTGTTCTTTTAAGGGGGAAAAGAAAATGAGCACCATCAGTAGGGAGCTTGATGGCAAATGTGTACCTCAGTGTATTCCACTGTCTGTTCTCCCAATAATCAATCCATAAATGACCTTTCCCCTTTCCATTCTATGGAAAGTTTTGATTTTATAGGCTGACTAGCTTCTTTCTGTTTCCCAAATCCTCCTATTGTGCTGTAACTGCCTTATTAAAATTTCCATGAGCATGTGGAAGCGTTAGAAGTTTCTCAATATGAAGGTCTAACAGTGACTATTCAGTTCTGTAGACTATAGATCATCTCTCATATGCTTTTGAATCAGGTATTGATGTTGCTCTGTATTATAATGGGGTTATATTTCATTTTCTTAATGTCACATTTTTATTAATTTCTGATATTGGTACCATACTAAGTATCTTATTCATATGAGCACAATCTCTTAGGTCGAAGATATAATTAAATATGCACCAGAAAGGTGTGGCTTGCATCTTGATACTGAAAATGACTTATAATCTTTATAACTATTACATATCTTATGTTTCATAGACAGGTGTGTCATTCCACTTAATGCTCTGACAGTGAGGTTCTTCAGTTGTTGTAAAGTATTTTTGTGCATTCTGTATTTCCTATCAGTCTTAAAATTGCTGTTCCTTTCACTTAACATCTTCTTTTTGCTTTGCCTTAGAATTTCTCCCCAGTCTATGAATATATTGATTCTGTCACTCATCCTTTATTACCTAATTAGTTTTAGTTGCGCTGGTAGGACTTACATACTAATTGTAGTCTTCTGGATCAGCTTTTCCAATGTGACACTGCTACAATGAAGGCAATACTTAGCAGGAGAATTCTAGCAGTGGAAGTCACATGGAAGACTTGAAACAGTGAAATGCAAAGTCTGGGGGCCACACAAAAACCCCTGATATTGCAGTTTTGATGTGAAGGACAGCCTGAATTGTTGTATGTTTCCTCCTGTTATTGCAATAATACTTTGGGAAATAATGCTGTGAGTGACTTTCCTCTGGAACTGAAAGCAGGAAAGATGTCTGAGTGGAAATGGATACAGCTCCTGTTAGCTGCTGGTGTGCACAGAGGTCAGGGGAATTTGCTTGGTACAAGATATGGTTTATGAGACTTGTGATTTCCTGCTTTGTGTAGTTTGCCTTGCTTGGCATCTTCTGCTAAGATTAAGGGAGGGTGCCAAGTAGCTACAGCCAAAATATCAGTTGTGTGTTTTGGAAAACTGAAACATTCTAAGATTAAAATACTCTTACTTTAGTAGTAGCTTTTTATCAAGGATATAAGAAGGCCAAGTCTTGCATCGGGAGTTGGTGTGGAATATGGTCAACAAGGTTTAAAACTGTAAATTGGCTGAAATATGGAGCTAATAATCTTGAAGTTTTCTCTCTGACTAAACTATTTTAATGGTCTGAGTGTCAGCTGCATAAAGTTTACGCCGTTTTCCTCGGACTCCAGTGATGACAAATGTTCTTACAAATCTTTTGTTTTTCCAAATAGAAAAAGAAGTAATGTAGTTTTCCATGATCCCTGTAGCAACAGTAATGAATCCTCTGGCACTCCTAACTATGCATTTAATGTCAAGTTTACCTTTCACCCTTAACTCATCTAGACATTAACTGATCTATAAAATTCACTTGAGGATTCATTGTCAATTATAAAACTCTTGTTCTGAAATGTGGATTTTTTCTTTACATTAAAACAGTTTAGTCAGTGAAATATCTTCATGTCAAACAAATGATGGTTGAATGATTGATTGCCAATACATCTGGTTCATTCAGTTTTGTGTTTTATTACTTTGTGGACCAGGCAGATATTATCCAAATTCTTCTGTCAATGACACCAATGGAAACCCTGACTAATCGTTGTAGTGAATGGCACTGATCTGCATTTTCACACATCATTGACCAAAATACAGCCCAGAGCACAGAGGAAGAGGTGGCACCTGGGGAAAGCTGTGAAGGATACGATGCCATAAAGCTCGGAGCAACTGGGCTTAGTTAAAAATCCTTGGAGCCTTGCCTTGCTACAAGCAGATTTGATTTTCGATTTTTCGCTGTCTTTTCACCAGGACTGAATGCTGCTGCTTGGTGGGAAACATTTGTTAGGGGCAAGCTAACACTCATTCCTTAAGGGGACTTGCACGTAAGTGGGCTGGTCCTGATGCTCTGGCAGGAATGCGGCTGAGGGGGTTATCATGGAAAAACAAAAGTCAAATCCTCGCCTTCATCTAGAATGAGAGGAAAACGTGGAAGCTCTGGTGTTATTTGGAAGGAGCTCAAATGAAAACAGGGTCAAGACTCCTGTTTACCTTGAGGAAGGAGTAGAAAGAAATGAGGTGAAAGCTGTATTTGCAATGAATCACTCCCAGAAAATGGTTTATTGCAGAGGTATCTGTGAAAGGGAAGGCAGGGTGAGAAGCACATGTATGAGCCCACCAGATCTATTAACTGAGGCTGTGCAGGGCAAGAATCAACAAGAGAAGATTTTGCACTTATTGCTGGAAAATATGTCAGCATCCCCTCGGGAATTCCAGATGCCCTTTGATAATAACTGCTAAAACCCAGTGTTTTCAGGATTTGCAGATGTCAATCTAACTCATGTTTTTTTCTCACCTGTGATGTAGATTTCAGTTTATGTTTTTTCTCAAAGTTTCTGTCAATGTGCTGCAAAAAAGCCCCCAGCCCAAAAAGCACAACACGTTTAACCAGCAGACATCAGCTATGTAGATTTTAAATGTATTTACATCGCATAATATTAAGCATAAAATGGGTTTACTCATGGTGTGAAGTGTTCTGAATAATAAATTTTTAAAATGCTTTTGTATTTTCTGGAGAACGAGGCCACAAAGGTAATTTAGATGTTTCTTTATGACGGTTTATCTCAGTATTTTAAAGAGGTGTGTCATTGTGTGAAGGCTTTAAAAAAACCCAAAACAACAAAAGAAAGCAAAGCATTGTAACCTCTATTTGTAGTGGCTGATGACAGTGAATTGGAAATATTAAACAAGAAAAAAAAAAAAAAAGGCTGCGCTGTTCTGTGATAGTTCTGTGTATATTCTTGACAAATGCTTTGATGTTGAATACTCCCATTGTGATATTTTTCAGAAAGAAACACTTCATTTTTTTATTATCCAAACTGCTTTAAAAGTATGTCATTGTTTCCATGTTTACAGTTTATGTAGTCTAATAACAATGTTTAGGGAATAAAAGGCAATAAACACCTTCTTGTAGGGGCCAGAGACATTTCTTGAGAGTGAATATTTGCAATATTAAACAGGTATTTTGCTTTGAAATGGGGAAGAAGAAACAGTCATTTTTGGGTTTTACTGTGAAAAGGGCAATTTGGCATTGGGCAACTAAAATACTGGTTGTACACCCATATATCAGTGAAATAGATTCTACAGCTGCTTTTCAGCTCTTGGTGCATAGCCAGGCTATGATAATGCCATGAGTGCTTACCCTGCAATGCTGTAAACTCACCTGAGCTGCAATTCCACACCTGCTTTCCGATGCTGCTGGGCTTAAAATCACCTTGGCTGCATCCTCTGTGCTAACCAGTGTCTTAAATACAGGTATTTTTCAGTCTTTGTGGAGGTTTGTACAGCTTTCCCTCGGGCCAGGAGCTTGAATACTGCTCCTAAATGCTGCAGTCTGGAAGTGTCTGTGGCATAAGCGCCTGTCATGAGACACAAGTTGCATTTTCTCACCTCGTGGTTGATGTCTGTCAGAGCTGGCTGTTCAGCTGGAGCCCTGCAGGCTGGGAGAAGTTGGAGCTGGGTTTGTTGGGTTTTTGGTTCCAGCTGGAAGGGTCTAAATGTTTGCAGAAGGAAATGACAGCCTTGCTCGGGGCTGCTCTTACACTTTGGAGCATCATGAAGCTCCCCAACGTCAGAAGGGTTGTCCTGGATTTATATCCTGGTTTTCTTCCTCTGTTATACTCGAGCTCTGTGTAGGTTTTGAATAGCTGTAGGTAGAGAAATTCATCCCCAAAGATGTTCTTTTCTTTGTCTGCAGAAGTTTCTGTCTTTCAGAGAAGGCAGGTACATTACCCTGCCTAAACAACGTCTTTGAGATTGACTGTGAGAGTACACGGTGAGGCAGCACTAAAGACACTATAAATAGTGAATCATCTGTCGAAGACAAACCAGCTCCTGTAATGGAATCACTTGGATAGGTGCCATTTATCCTTATCATTTTTCTAGTGAGAGTTTTACATTAGGGGAAAAATACATGAAGAAATGTTTTCTAGCTGCCTGCCCGTCATCCTTGAACCAAGATTTATACAGGAACTGATCTTTGTATCTTTAACATTTATTGGTATTAACAACACAGGAGTGTAACAAATAGTCAGACTCACCATTTATGCAAGATATCAGAGGTCAGGAATCATTTTTGTTTCTTTTTTTTCTTACTTTTTGGAAGTCACAAGGTCATTTATGAAATAATATTTGGGAAGAATATGAAGGAAGTTGGAAAAGCTGCTGCCTGTCCTACTAAGCTATTTAGAAAGATTTACTAATGAGTCACAGTGAAAGAAGCCAGATGAGCAAGAATGCAATTATTTACACTAGATTTGCAACACGAGATTTGTAACACTACACCAGCTTAAGGAGCACCCAGCTGCCTCCCTTTGTCTCGGTTGGTGAATTCCCACCTGTGCTGTGGCTGTTCCTGCAATTGTTCAAGCGGCAGCACAAATTAGAGCAACAAAATTATCTGGGTGGAGTAGTTTTTAGCCTGGATAATTTTACTGGTCTGCAGTGTGGCACCACAGAGGGGTGGCATCACAGTTTGGTGGCAGGTTGACATAGAAAGGCGAATGAACAGTTGAGAGCAGGGAGGAAGAGTAGAAACTTGGATTAATTTTGGTATGTCCAGACCTGGCATAACTGATTACAAGCACATGAACTAACTTGTCTTTCATTGCTTCATCTGGTTTCCTATTTCATTGGTCCTTGTAGCTCAGAGTGAATAAAACCCAACAGTTTGTCTCTAAATGCTGTAATTGTTCACTCTACCATTCCCTGTGTATTGGAGTTAACTGTAACAGCCTGGTGGAGAAGGTGGTAGGAAAACCTGGGTGAGAAGGATTCAAAACCAGCAACAGAGGGGGAGGAACTGCCTCAGAAAAATAAGGTACTGTAGGAAGCTGGGTCTAAACACAAGTCGAGACTGATTTGCTGGCAGCAAAAAGACAAGGAAAAAACCAAATGTGAGATGCAATAAAAAACCAATGATGGTGAAAGTAAAACAAAACTGTTTTCTGACTTAAGATCAGTCATTTTATTGATTTTTAAAATAAAAGCTCTATTTTCTTATGTGTGCCTGAATATACCAGGCAAAACCTAAACCCTGAAATGCTCACATAGCCTCAGGCAGCCCCCAGCCCCCTGGCCAATAACTCTTGTCTGGCTCGTGCTGCAAGTACAACAGTGTGTGTACTCTGCAAGGTCGTTTATCCACAAAATCCCAGAGAACTGCATCAAAAGGGTCAAGAACGAGCTCTTCTGGATCTACACTAGGCAAATCACTGAATTTTTGTTAAAACAATTGTAAAAAATCACGGAGAAAGTTAAAAAAGATCCAGTGCAAAGACAATGATTACTACAGTGTGTGTCTAGAATCTGCTGCTTAAATGTAGTTCTGCAGCAGTTAAACACTGAGGTACCCCTGGAGCTCAGATTTGTCTGACAGAGGAAATCCAGGGATAAAATCTCTTTTCAAGCAAAGCCATACTGAAGCCCATGAAGGAAAAATAAAGACAGATGATGCTCTTTGGGGGTGTCTAGAAAAATATTAATCTGGTAATGTCTTTATATATGTGGATTGTGCAATTCCATTGCCTTCAGTGGAATTGCACCAGCTTAGCCTGCTGAGCATTTCAACCAGCACACCCAGCTCTGCACTGGATGAATCTCCTAATAACAGATTCGAGAGGTGTGATTCAATAACTCCCGCTCTCTTAGGCGCCAAAATGCTTGTAGCACATCGAGAAATTCAGGGCACTTGATCCTGCCAAAGAGCCCTTGCTTCTGTTGAGGGAGTTGCCAATATAATTGCAGAAGGTGAAACGGGTTAAGTGTGCGAGAACTGATCACTTGAGCCCCCTTTAGGGAGGTGAGAAAGGCACCTGAGTGGAGTGGCACTGCTGAACTGGCTCCACTCCACCCCGGAGGTGTGATTCAGCATCCCAGTGTGGCTGTGGCTTCTCAAAACTGGTGTAAACGTGATCCTGTGTGGATATTCTCAGTTCAGTCGAAGAAAGAACAGAGACAATTTCTCCCAGACTGAGCCTGGGAATCTTAGACAAAAGAATTTAAACAAATATTATCTCTCTTTCTGTAACCATTGTTTATAGTTATGGTTTTCCACAGTGTGCTATTCATAGTCACCAATAACGTAAGATGTTTCTACTTTGAGACCAATCCGGTCCCACTTAGCGAGTGAAACTATAAAAACTCACTGCTTCTTACTAATAAAAGATTCTTCTTGAACCTTCTGATCCACCTGAAGACTAGAGTCTTTCTTTCCATCCCTGACTCAACAACATCAATCCTGGTTTCTAACCAGGTATTGATTGAGAAAGCTGGAGCCATGGGACAGCTGTGCTCATTTGGAGCAAGTTCTGGCTGCTGAAGGGTGGATTGGGGTTGGGAGAGAATTTGGCTTCTGGCCACTGACAGGGTGGATTGGGGTTGGGAGAGAATTTGGTGTGGAGCCACTTGTTGAGTGAGAGATGTGGACTTAACCCCACTAAACGTTCTAGTGCCCTGGGACCTTTTCTTTCCTGGGCCTCATTTTGATAGCAGGAGTCCTCTGTGTAAATATAAAAGAGTTTGAGACAGAGTGACACAAACTCCCTTCTGCATTTGGAGGAGGAAGAACGATACGTCCATACAATTTCCATACAACCCAGCCCTCTGTGGTTGTTCTGCTTACTCCTGGGGCTCTGAATTGAAAACTTCTGCATTTAGGCACACACTGCAGTATTTTAGTAGTCCTTTCAATTTCTTTCTGGATTTCCTTATAGCCCTATTTTGGTTTTGGACATTGCACAATATTTGAAGAGAACGGCAGAAAATCCAAAGCCCTTAATATTTCACTTTGGACTCTAAAATTAGCTTAATGCATTTCATAAAAACACCATTTGAAAGTGAGCCTTATGCTGAGCAAAATGTGAAGTATATTAAGTGAAAAGAATAATTTAACGGTTGTATTTATCAGAAATTTATGTATAATTAGTGCAAAAATAGATATTTATTAATGCTTTAGCTTATGTTAAAAAGGGAATTAGTAGGATTTATAAATATTTGAGACTTTTTCTTAATTTTGAGTGACACTTGTAATAAGAATTTATTAGGTTTTTTCTCAAATGTATCAAAATGATCAAAATAAAACCAAAGACTCTTTGGTTGAAGTCTCTGAGTAGACTTAAGACTACTTAAGATTAGTACTTGAAACCAGCTTTTTTTCCCTGTTAAATACTGAGGCAAGTTCCTATGATTCCAGAGACAACTTGCTGTATTGTGTCTTCTTCCTGACACTGTGCATGCATTGAGTCACAGGAAGCTATTCAGATATCCTAATATGCCATGATAGAAAATCCTACATGAAATTCTTATCAGAACACAGCTTAAAAACTGAAGCCCTTACTCAGCTCAGATGGAAGCTCTGATATCAAAAGGAAATGGAGTAGAAATCTTTCCATGGGCTCTGTTAGAACTGGCTGCAAAGTACTCTGGATGTGCCTAAAAGTTAGCAGGCATTGCTTTCTGGCCGATAGCAGAAAGAACAGATAAGTGAGAAAGAGTCATGGATGAAGCGGGGAAAAGCTTCTTTCCATTTCACAAAATAGTGGTATTTGTAGGTGTAACTACAGCACCCTTGAGTAAGAAGAATGGCAATGTTCCTTGATAGTGCCTAAGATCTAAATTAAACTATGCTTTGCTCAGGGAATGAGCAAACTGAAACACTTCTCTATTAACCATGGGCCATTTTGCTTGGCAAACTGCCTTGATATTTAAATGGTGAAATACTTGATAAAACCGTGCTTTAGTCTGGTAGTGCTTCAATAAAATTAACCCATTAGTCAGCCCAGGACAGGCTGTCAGTCCCTCTGCAGTGATGGGGCTGGTGTTGACTGCCAGCAGCCTCATCACTTCTTTTTCTTGTGCTATTCTGTATTACAAGAGAAAGTTAGCAGTTGAAAAGTTATTTTTATGCCACTGCTGAGGCAATATCTCAAAAGGGAAGCTTCTCCTGGAATTTATTTTGCTTATCTGAAGCGAGATGTCCCAGTGCAGAGCAGAGCAGAGCAGCCACTACCTGTTTTTCTGTGACATGGATGAATGTGTCAGTCAAGATAATGACTATTCCAACACAATCTGGTCTCTTCATTTCTCTGTCCCTTTATTCCTTGACTTGTTATCATACCCACGCCTAGAAAATCCAGGTCAGCCGGGCTCCTTTCAGGCAAAACAAACCCAGTAACAACCCCCACACTATTAGCAGGGGATGGGGACAACTTCTTGACGTGTGAGGAAGGTTCTCAAAATTCCCTTCCTAGTGAGTCATTGCAGAGAAGACCAGCATGAAAGGTTGCATGGCTCCCACACCCCCACCCCCCAGGCTCTCTTGTACAGACTCCTCATTAATGGAGGGATTGCGTTAAAAGGAATAAACCTTCCCTCAGAGGATCAATTAGCAACCTTAAAAATAGAATAAAGGAAGACAGAAGCCCTTGCAGAGCCTTTCTGCCAGTAGCTCTCCTTCGCAGTGAAAAATCCAGGAGTAAGCAGGAGTGTGACAGATGATGGAGAGGTCTCTGTCCTCGTTCCCTTTTAACACTTCCTTCACTGTAATTACTGGAGTGTTACTGGTCACAGCAATCCAGTTAGAGCTGCAGCAGCTCTTCCATTAACAGTTTCTGTTTCCAGGGCTTTTCACTCAGCTGTAAATATGCACTAACGGGGACAGTTTGGCACAAAAGGTCTTGCTGAAGGCACGAAGTTCAGAATGATTTTTCCATGCAATTGTTCTAAAATCTCAATATTTCATTACTGCAACAAAATTACAGGTGTTGCAACAGTTTCTGTGTCTATGACTTTGAGTGAAGAGTTCAGATATAAAACCCAATCCATCCTTGGATCTGCCAGAAATACCCTATTATCTCTACCAATCAATTGGCAACATCTTGGGAAATGAAAGTGTTTGGATAATTAAATATCAACGTGCAGCTGCAAAGAAATGCTGAAATCTTTTTGATATGTACAGCAAAGGCAGAAGGCTTAAAGTATCCCTGAAAATGTCCAATGCAGACTTCCTCATTTAGGAATTCATCTAAACAGTCAAATCTAGGTCACAACCAGATAGCATTGCCCAATGTGTCTTTAAATTTCCTGCTACTTTATTTTTACTTTACAATTCATATTACTGCCCTCCTACAATTGGCCTTAAGTGTTACGCTTCTCAAAAATGTGAAATGTATTTTTCAACACCCTTTGCTATCAGTAATTTGTCACAAAGGACACAAAGCAAAGATTTCACGAAATACCCTTGACTTTATCACATTTCATTATATAACATTTTGTGGAAGAGAAAAATGATTAAAATGTCTCAGTCCAAAAGTAGTTGGAATAAGTTGCAGATTGTGTATGTTCAGCTGCCCTTATACAGCTTTGATTTGTGTGGCCAGCACTTACTCAGCAGTTCAGTATAACTCTTATTGACCTTGGCAGCTGTCACATCGCTTGCTGGATTTTATGTCGCTGGAGGTGTCAGTGTTCAGGGGAAAGATGTGCACAATATGCGTGGTTTTATTTGCAGGCGGGAATGAGGTAGAACCCAAACTGCATTTCCAACAGCATTATTTCACAGATGACAGTCACAGGAGACCTGTGACCAACTTTAACCTTTTAATAGTATGCATAAATTAAGGCTACGAGAGAATACTGAGCTGCCAATTATAGAAGCTGTAGTTCCAGGGTCTGTGATTAGCATATTCTTCCCTACTTGCCCCATGACAAAAATGAATAGCAGAAGCTTTATGAAACATTTTCTGAGAGCAGAAACTCATAGAAACTTATCTCTAAATAAATTTAATGTGCAAAGTAGGTTAGTAAAGCTTTCATTAGTTACTAAATACCCAGAATGAGAAGGTGGAGCAGAGTGTAGACTAACGTGCCAGTTTTCCTTTGTTCCTTAAACAAATACCTGATGGGTTTTTATTGGCCTACAACCCCTCCTGCAGAATGCAAAGAATGAAGTCTGAGGTTGACCTTCCCCAAGGCAGTCAAGTTCATCCTGAATCCTTATCTGCATAATGGCTCTGCAATAAACAGATGTGGCTTTGCAGTATTTGTAATATGAAATGTAATGTTTTCTGAATGTCTTGGATGCCCTCTTGAGAGTGTCCCAGGGTGAGTTTGGGTTTCAAGTCTGAATGCTGTTGTACCTCAAGGCTTTCTTTGGGAACATGTTTCTAGGTGGTGTGCAAGATTCTTGGCGTCCACAGCCTGGTCTGATCCTTGTGTGCTGAAAAGGCTGAGCTTTGTGGGTTTTGGGGTTTTTTTTTTTGGTATATTTTTACTCTGTTGATCCATCAGACCTGTTGGTGCATTTAAGCCACTACTGGGCACGAAATATGCCTGAGAAATGGCTTGTGGATGTTGTCTGCAGAAGCTCCCCACAGAAATGGCCTCAGCAACAGCAGCTGCAGCATCGTGCCAGCTCCTGCAGTAACTCTTGGTGACAGATGTCACCTTTTTGGAATGTCCAGAGCCATCTGTGACACTTTTATTTTGACCTTGTATTGATTAGCCCTTTGTTTTTTTTAAAGTTCCGGCAAATAACGATGCTAATCCAGATGAACACAACTGAAGGTCAGCATTATCTAGATGTGAGCCTCCAGCCCTTTCCTAATGGGAGCTGAAATAGCACCTGAAAGATTTTATGATTTTAGTGGACTTTTAAGAGGGACTAATTTATTGATATAATTCTGTAAATGGTGATTTCAATCACTGCAGTTAATTGTGCATGATTTCCCAATAGATTTAAAAATACAGCATTTCATAACAAAAGAATCAGTTGCAAAAATTTAGAAGCCTCAGACGGATTTCAATTGGTGTTACACCAGAGCTTTTTTCTTGTATCCTGCGTTTACAAGTGTTTTTAAATCAAGTATAGAATAAAAACCAAAATACCATGAAGGCACTGAATATGACACTATAAGAAGTGCACCACTGATTTCTACCACACGGGTAAAGCTTAACAGTTCCATCCTGTGTTATATCTTTAGTATTTTTAATGGCAGATATTGGCTTAATTTTAGTGGCTGTACTGTGAAAAGTATCTAGACCATGTCCCTGCAACCCCAGACATTTGAGTCTGTCATAGAAGGCTGAGAGAATTGCAGACTGATACAGGGGTTTTGCACTATTTCATTGGAACTAACTTTTCATTGACCTTTGGCAGATAAATCTCTTTAACTGCAGACTGGTTTTTTATTTCCTGGAGAGCTGGAATCAGAGTTAATGAGTGTATATTGAGGTGAGAAACCCTGGTGCCCTTTTCTTGGAAACGTGCTCCTCTCTCTACTTACCATTACAGGGTGGCTATTAGGAGAAGCACACCAGCACCACAGAAATAAAGAGCAAAGCAGATGCTCTCTCCTTGCTTTCTTTTGGACAAGAAATTTTCAGTCTAATCCTAGTTTGGGGTTTCCTTTATTTCCCTTTTTATTACAGAGGAGTATATTCAAACACATTCTCTAAGACCAAAATATACAAGGTTTTAGTTACTATGTTTAAACACGGCTTGGGAGACTTTTCTGCCATTTTGTTGTACAAATGATGCCCTCTCTCCCCATTCTGAACTCCTCTATGAATGCCTTGGCTATTCAAGGCCATGAAAAAGAGAGTGGGAGGTACTTTCAACCTCACCAGAAGTGCTGTGGCAGTTTCACAAGAGCTCTGCCGTTTCCTGCTGCCCACGCTGAGTTGTAGGTGTGCCCCAGACTCTCAATCAGACACGTCCATTACAACTGCTGAGTCAACAGAGTCGGGAGGCACAGGGTGGCTGTGTCATACTAAATAGTTTTCTTTGCAGATCCTTTCCTTCCTGAGTCTCTTTGTACCCCTGATCTTATCGATTGAATTGGCTCTGCTAATTTAGCAGTCCTTTGGGCTGATGATCATAATTACAACACACAGCACGGCTTGAGTAAACAGGTCCATTGCAGCCCTAACGTTTTTGGCTGCCCGATGGCAAATAAACACGTTTGGCAAGAAAGTGCTTCTTTAATGACTTTCACTGGTTGCTACAAAGCTGGAGAGCTGTTGCAGTGTTATGCAGAAAAGGGGAGCTATTCCTTATAAAGTTCAGCTCCATACACTTAGTAAAAATTGTAGTAAGTCTGAGTTCCTTTGAAGCAGACAGACATTGACAGGATTCAAGATAATTTTTATTATGCCTACCTAACTACAATCTTTCTATTGTTAATAATGAGGTAAATATTTATGCTTGATTTTATTTCGACAGCTATCTCGGAGTAGATGTGTCATACAGTTGGCAGAGTAGATTTTAAATTAACATGTTTGCTTTAAAGTTCAGTGGTAAAATGTAACTGCAGAGCAGAAAGTTGCATATATTATAGACAGTAATTGGAAATAATTATAAAATTCTCTGCTAGAAAATTGTGATGAAAGAACACTTAGATGAATGACAAATGAGCTGTTCAAAGTTCCAGTGATGACAAAGGTAAGGCTGTGTGGGCAAGGTTAATTCTCTTCCTTTGTGCATGTGCACTGCAAGTACTAATGATCCCCCTTGCACCTTGAAAGTTTTCTGCTGCAATCAGTGGGCAAACCCCACACTCTTTATTATTTTATGCCTACCCTTGAAGGAGTAAAACCCAATACCATTAATTGCGGTTGGGGTTACACTGTGCCCTGGTGCAGGCACTCAGATTCTCTTCATTAACCCAATACCACAGCAGAATCTGGACCATAAGCAAAAGCCCTTATTTTCATAATTATATATTGCTATCCCAGTCACCCGTCCCTTAATTTAGCTGCAAGGTAGAATAAATATTCTGCTTTGCAAAATAAAATGTTGTGAATTGGAGGGGTTTGTGTTTTCCCTTCCTGGCACGGCATTGCAGCCCCTGCCAGGGGCAGTGTGCTGGCAGTGGTCAGGGCACTCACCAGGTGAAGCTCTCGGTCCTGGGCACCCAGGTGACCCCCCAGGTGAGGCTGCTGCCCACCAGCTGCTGCCCACTCTGCCAGGTGGCTGAAGCGTTGACAACAAAACCCACCTTGGATCCAGGGATTCAAGCCTTTAGCATTCCAGATGAAGTCCACAGGGACTTTACAGAATCTGACAAAAATAATCGCTTGAATTATCCTTTAAATTATTTAAAAACTAACATGCATGCAGTTCTTAAGTAGCACAGGTACTTGCAGGCAAGTATTTGAAAGGAATTTAGTGATCCAAGATATGTCTTTAGGATGCAGCAAGGAGGAGTGATCAGTGGGAAACAACTGATGTGATCAGTTTTAGCAGCATATTTTTCTGTCAGTTTTATCCATGCAGTTCTTTGGATAAAATAGATTTAGTGGGAGTTCTGGGTACACTGTGATTCATCTGGCTGGAGCACTTAAACATGTCTCAGCAATTTGTTTTTAGTTTAAACAGCATTTAAACTCAATCTTTTAAGTAGGTACAGACATTATTTGTACATTATTTAATCCTATGCAAAAATTTCTTCAGTTTATTGCTAGCTGTGATACTCAAATCAGTTTGCTGCCAGAACATCAAGTGCTGTTTGATCTAATACAGCTTTATTGGATGAAGATTATACTGTAAGTTAGGTTTACTTCTGAAAGCCTTTCTTTCCTGTAGACAAATATTTAATATCTGCACTCACTTGTAAAGCTCACTTTACAAGAGAGGTACTTCAGAGAAAAATGTTATCACCCCCAACGTGACTTCACCTGCGAGTAAAGTGCCGAACTAGAAACTGTAAGAAAATGAACAGAAATAAATAGTGTTTTCCCTTGGGTGTGATCCTAAGACAAGTGCCAAGCTGGGAAAGTCCATTTCTGGCCAGCTTTTGTTTTATTGGGATGTGACTGTCGAGCTTTTGCCACTGCTGAAGCCTGCAATTAGGTCAGAGGGATTTTCCATCTTCTTGGCCTTCACTTGATTTGTGGACTGTCGTGGTACAGTCTGAAATGTAACAAACTGGATAAGGAGTTTTTGGGCCACGGTAAGCTCTATATTTTCCAGTTAACCTTCTACGGAGTACGAATCTACTTTTGGGATGGTGGCCCTTGAGTAATGATTAGCTGTTATTGATCACTGTATTTTGAGCAAGAGTTCCTTCCTGTTTTTTTTTGGACTGAGTAGCCTGTCTTTGTGAGCTAGTGCTTTGCAGAAGAAGAATCTGTGAGATCGTGACATATATAGGAGCAAAAAGAAGAAGTGTTTCAGGAATGTCCTGCTGTGGCATTATCTCCCCTGCAAAAGACAGCAGCTGAATTTGCACTCTGTCAGGGAGCTGAGAAGTCAGGCTCTTTCATATGACCCACAACAATTTCCAGAACAGTCTGAAGAGCAGAAGGTGATTTTTTTTTTTTTAATTCCTTTTATCTGGATGACAGGATGCAGACAGCCCAGCACAGATTTAGGTTTATGTGGAGACATTCCAAGGCAGCCAGGTGCACCCTTTGTTTTTAGCCCTTCCTCCTGTTTGCACTCCTACACGTTTAAATGAGCAATGCACACCTGACTTAGGAGTAGCAGAGAAGCTACCTGATATAAATGAGGTTTCCTCTCTCCTTTCTTTCCTGCCTGGAGAAATCTAAATGAAGGATCATCTTTGTTATTATGAGACAAGATGTGCCTGGTTGTTCTGCAGGATTATTTATGAAGTGAATGCCAACAGGAGAGTTAGCTCTCTGAGGATCAGTGCTCAGGTCTGAGCTACTACCTTCGGCACAGTAATAACATCACTGTCAAAAAGTGGAGGTTTTTTTTCCCCTTCAACCTACAAATTTCTTATAGCATGTCTTTTCTATTATTTAAATTTTGATATGATATAACTCAACTGTGTAATCTTCCTTGTGATTAGGTCCTTAAATGCTTGGCAGTTCAACTTTAAACTCTGGGAAAAACGTTAGCATCAAAACATTTTCATAGAGGGAAGGAAGGTTGGTGAATATTAAGGCTGTGTTGAATCTGTAGTCGCTGTTACACATTGCAAGGAAGCCCTGGGATGCTGTGGAATACAGCCCAAGGAAGAGTTTTCAAAATTATTGATATTCAGACCAATAAATGTCTGACATTTACCCCTTGAGAGGATGGTGACTCTTCACCTTCCAGGTATGCTGCAGCTGGAAACCTTATGCAACCACTTCTCACAGAGAAGATAATTGAGTCACATTAACTTCAAAGGTATCACTCACATAAGAAAATGAGATTTAGTGCAAGGTTTATAAATATGCTATAATTAGACCATTAATTGTGTCATCTTTTTGGCACAGCAGTTGACATTGTTCCTGTAAGTATGTGTTGTTTCATAGCTTGATTTTAACAATTGTTTTGCCTCACACTGGGGAAGTTTGACATATGCAATGCTGACGATGTAGAAATAAGGCAAATCTAAGAAGGCATGGGTTGTGCATGGTAGTTAATTACCAGATGTTTTTTCAGTTCCTTATTGCAAAAATCCACTGCTAGCAATTATTAAAATTGTGTATTTCCACTGACTAAAAGATTTGCTGGATGTCAAATGGATATTAGATCGATTTCCTATTAAATGAAGAAGAATGAATCTGAGTATACAATGAGACTAGTGAGCAGCAGGGTTTATTTTTAGATTATACTTTTAAAGCTAAACACTATCTTTAAGTCCAAAAGGAATGTGCCATTTCTTTCATTACTTTTTTACACTTGATTTCTTTTGGCAGGTTAAGACAGCAACTTTACATGAAATGGATGATTGGTTGGGAGATTGTGAATCCTGGTTTCCAGGTTATTTCTTTTCTAATAAATCATTTATAGAAAAAGTGGTCTTCTGAAGTTGTCTCATTAGTCTTCATTTTTTCTGCTTTTTCTCGATTTTCTTTTAAAAAGACTCTGGTTAAATAACCACCGTCCTCTTTCAAATTCATGGGTGCAACTAACCCCTCAAAATGAACAAATGGCCCCTCTTTGATCATTGATGTGGTTAAGAATTTAGATTTCATTATGAATATAATACTGAAATCCTTTTTTTCTAAACCTAGAGATGAGTTCCTGTCCCTTATTAAGGTCCTTTTTTGCCTCCCTCAGTACCCAGGGTGTTCATCACTGGCTGTGCACAGGTCCTGGCCTCTGCAGTAGCTGCTGCAGCCTGTGCTGCAGTGATCCCAGGCTGGGAAATGTTCTCTGGAGCTTTCAGATCTGGAAATAATTTACTGTGCTGAGGGTCAAAATGCCTTCTCACTGCCACTATGGTTGTGAGCACAAACGAAATTTTAAAATTACCTTTGTTCTGCTTTCCTTAGTAGAGGCACTGGAATCCAGCCACCTGAGGCCCTAGCCCAGTGTGTCTGCCATTTAGAAAGCCATGTAGAGTTTTTCTTTCGTTCATTTTGCTGCCAGGAATCAAATATTTAATCATGTACAAGGATCCTTTTCAGATTTCTACATGGATGAGAAGACATCAATCAAAGTATGGGCACTTGCTGGCAATTGTATGGACTTGATCTGCCTGCTAAGAGGAGCGTGAATGAATTTAGAGTAATGGCCCAGAAAAAAATTTCTCTTTTGGTCTTCTCCACATGAAAATGTTAGTGTCTGGATTCAGGTAAACTGAATAGCTTGTGACTTCCTGTTCCCATTCCCTTTCTCCTCACTGTGTTTGCTTTTGAAACTGAAGGAATGAAATATGCACAAGTCTCAGATTTTTCTCTAAAATTTCAGTCCATTTAAGCCAAGGTGCCCTTTGTAGAAGTTGGGGGAGCACTGAGTTTCCTCTGATTTATTTTGATTTGGGGTCATGTAGTTCTAGATACAAAACTGAAAAGAAAAATGTTTTTAATTCCTTGGGCACTGTCGTATTACAGCCGAAAAGGGTGTGAAGTGAGAGAGAAGTTGGTGGCTTGTTGTGGATCACCCCTTTCAAACTGCAATAGTTTGTTATCACTGTCTTACTCCCTTGCCAAGGTGAAGCCAATCAGACCCCATTGCTGGCTACAGGGTTTCAGAGAGGACTAGAGGAGACACAGAATGGTGAAGGCTGCTCTAAATTTTGTCTGGCAGTTGGGAGTGTTTGAAGGTATAAAACCAATTTGGGGCTTCCTGCAGCTGCTGGCTGCCTGAAATGTTAGATGGGAAAAGTATTTATCAAGGAACAAATATTTTTTAACTGAATCAACACCTCAGAAGAGAGAAAGTTGGTTTTGAAGGATTTCTGAAGACTAGGAATAAGTTCCAGGGACTCATGGAGGAATGAAGTCTTTACAAAAAATGTCTGACATGGTAAAGTAAACCATTACTTCTCTAGAGCAGCTGGGAACAACCCACCTTGTCTGATTTCCTTTGGGAACTTTTATAAGCAATTATTTTATTCCAGGTATGAAATTCCTCATCAGTTGCTACTGAGATTTAAACATATAGTTAAGTTTCTGTCATTCATGTTTGAATGAATGATAGCATTGACCCTGTTCTTGCTTTATTAATAGAAGAAACTTTTTACAGCTTTGATTTGCTCATGAAAGGCAGGGTCTAGATGTTACTCTTTTAATATGATGGAGTCAGATCCACTGCTGATAACTGTAGAATAACAGAATGGTTTGGGTTGGAAGGCACTTTAAATACTTTCTCATTTCAACCCCCAACCTGGCCTTGAACACTTCCAGGGATGGGGCAGCCACGGCTTCTCTGGACACCCTGTGCCAGGGCTTCACCACCTTCACAGGGAAGAATATCTTCTTAATCTCTGATCTAATCCTGCCCTCTGTCAGTTTACTTCCATTGCCCCTTGTCCCATCAATTCACCCAGGGATGTGGCATTAGAGCTGTGCTATGCCTTTCCATACCCTGGAAGCACATGAGGATTTACATGAATTTATCTATCTCGTATAAAGCACACTGGCACCAGTAGCACTGGTTCACCCTTCAGGTGTTTTGCCCAAGGGATGCAGCTGTACTTTGGTAGGTCTTTGTTCAGAGGCTACCTTAGTGTGTGTGTGTGTTACAAATGTCATTTAACTTCAGAGGGGGGATCACCAGTCAGTGAGAAGTATTACCTCACCTACTCAGTAAAGGTAAATGAACAAGTCCAGCACAAAAGCTGAACAAATGTATAATTTCCCCAATTCTTTACATCTACGTCAAATATTTTGGTATTGCATCTTTCATTAAATGTTGTTTAAATCATCTTTTTACCATGTAAGTTTTCGTAGTAATGAGTTTTAGAAGGCTGCAGAGAGACTGCAGAAAGAGAATGTTTTGCCCTTCAAAACTGGTGAGGAAAGGCTTGTGCTGCATAAACAGGAGCGGGAATTAAGCCATGTCCCAGAGCTGATCCTAAAGAAATGAAGTTGCTCTTGTATGGTGTGGCTTACCTGCCCTCACTGCAAAATGAAACCTTGGCTCCTACAAGGCAGTGAAATCCTTACACCTTACACAGAGAACCTCAGTTACCAGCAACAGCTCAGAGCTGCATGAAACACAAGTACTGGGGGGAAATCTCCCTTAGTTTGGAACTGTGAGAGAAGTCTAAATCTTTTTCACTTGGGCTAGTATTGTATTTTTTGTGCTAGTATTTTTCTGGTCCTTAGCACAAGACATGTCTTACTGGATCCAACCAGAGATATTCTGTCTTTGCTGGTGGCAGGGCAGATGTTATTCAGGGAGTGCATGACTGCCCTGCCCTCCTCTCCTAATCATTCTTCTCCTAATTCCCCAGAACAATTGAATTATGAACATTAGAGCATGATTTTTAACTGAAAGTAGATGACTCTGCTATAAAATAAGACTTATTTTAATATTGCATTCATATGTGCAATGCCATCCATTTCCACCCCAAATAAATAAAACCTGTTCACACGGGAACTGTAAATATTGGGGGTTTGTGGTGACCCACAAAAAAGTGACAACCAACATCCACAGCTAGGGATTGCTCATAATAATTTCATTTAAGTATACCTTTATAGTAACTGCTGTTAACATGTGCATTCTGGAAATTATCATGTCATGGGTGATACATTAGGTGAAAGCTATCACCTGTCATAGAGGTGGGAGGTATGGGTTCTGTTGACTCTCAGGATGCTGCTTGCTGCAGAGCTTAGAGACCTATGCCAGACTAGGAAACCCCCAAATTGTAGGTAGTTTAATATTATTTTTAGTTAGCACAGATTGCACCTGGTGAGCTCCCATTAATTGCCATTGGCTCACTGATGAATTCATGTCCTTTTAAATTATTTTTCAGTGTGTGCCTACAGGCTCTAACAGGCTCCTTCGAACAATATAAATTAATAAATCAGCAAGAGGTACCCACCAAACTATTACACCAGGGGGTGTAAATAGTTTAGAAAGGAAGCACTTACTTAATATCAAATATTTGTCTTAAACTGCTTATAACTTCTGAACAACTGACTCTCCAGCTGCTGTTAAAATGCTTATTTTTGTGTTGTAGACAAGGCCCAGGTATCTATGTGAAAACTGAGATGGATGTGGAGAAGAGCTTGTGACCCCTGTGAGTTAAAAATGAAGTTTGGGATGGGAAACAAAGAGAGGCATTTTAATCATGGTTACTGCTGGGGATTTTTTTACCCCTTTTCTTTTTAATCTGAGTCATTGGGAGAAAAATGACATGATGACAGTTAATTATAACTAATCCTGCAGTGCTTCAACAAAGACTAATATAAAGTTCAGAGAGTTCCACCAGCAGTTAGTTTTATCCTTAGGAAGCAATGAGATTTTGCCTAAAATAGTTGTATTGTTTTTTGGCATCTGAAAAAAACCCATATTGTGCAGTAAATTTGTCTGATATGGTGCTGAAAACCAACGACACAGTGAAAGAAGGGATATTTCAGCATATGTATGTAGGTATCAGGACTACAAAGTGTCTTTTAAAATAGTTTTTGTTTAAAAAAAAATTAGAGAAATGTCATTAAAAAATGAAACCTAGCAGTTAGTAAGACCATGGGTCAAATGAACTGTTTCAACTTCTACAGGCATCCAAAGTGGAAAAGAAATAACTGCAAAGCAGAGAAAGAAAAACTAGGTGAGGATTTCAAAGGTAGGAAAACATTAATAAAGTTAGTAACTATTGTCTTAATCAGTCAGTAATATTAAGGCATTCAACACCTCATGATCTTTGCCTTTAGAAGGGTTTGGGTCCATTATTCCCCATCCTGCTGCTCCTCTTGGATGTGCTGCATAGGATGGCTTTGTGAGAGATGACTTGTCATGGAAAAAAGAGGAACATATACACTGAACTAAGTCCTAAATGCTGTTAGGAGGCTGCAGTGTTTTTCTGGCAGGACAGCCTGGCTGGGAAATGATGTGCACAGTAAGCAAACCTTCAGGAGAAATGAACCTAAACCCCTGGCTTCCCTGGAAGTGTCAGACAAATTCACTATCACCCTTAAATACAGAGGAAGAAAAACATAGGGGATGATTTTTCAAACCTTCCTTAAAAATGTAGCAAAAATAGTTTCAAATGTTTTGTGGCTGTTCTTGAACTTTAGTTGAGCTCTCTTCTACCTATATCCCACTTACATAGATATGATGTTTGAATGAAATCTTCAGTATTGAATTGAATCCTTACTGCTGGAAACTGGTTAAATTTAGTATGTTACTTTCTATTAAAATTGCAGAAAAGTACAATTCTAGAAAGTTATGAAAAGCTTGATAAGGTGATGGAAAATTGTGTATAATGCATTCATTGTGTTTGCATGTATAGACAGAAAGGACTTATGCTCAGGTATTCTAAGTGCTTTTCAAAGGTACACAAGGTGCATACAAATTCTGGAGAGTGCTGTGATGTTTAGTCATTAAACAGGTAGACCCTGGAGAAGGAAAGGGACCTGGTGAGAAGGGAAGGCTCTTAGCTGAGTTGAACATTCCTCTCATCTGTGCTTCTTTAGGCAAAATGTGATGACTGCTTTCTAGTACAACAGAAATCAGAGAAACCTTCTGAAAAATGTGGCTGAATATAATCTGTTGGCTGAATTTCTGTTTGTTC
The DNA here is from genome assembly GCF_017590055.1 of Onychostruthus taczanowskii. Classification (NCBI taxonomy): domain Eukaryota; kingdom Metazoa; phylum Chordata; class Aves; order Passeriformes; family Passeridae; genus Onychostruthus; species Onychostruthus taczanowskii. Next base: position 12,086,487 of record NW_024496526.1, read on the forward strand.
TTTCATCCCATTTCTGTTCTGTAATTTTAATTTTTTTTTTGTCTTAAAAATTGCTGCCATTTATAGAGTGAACATTTTCCTATTTCATGGGGTTTTTTCTCACTTGACAGGGAATTTAACAGCTGTCAATTGAAATAATAAATTGCATCAAGGTAAATGTTTAAGGCCAGGCTGGATGGAGCTCTGAGCAACGTGGTTTAGTGGAAGGTGTTACTGTCCATGGCAGGGGGGTGGAATGAGATGATCTGTAAGCTGCTTTTCAACCAGGCCAATACCATGAATTTGCAATATTATCAAGGCAGATTTTTTGGTAGTGTTAGAAGTACTTATGTGTACTGGCTTTGTAAAACATTCACGAGATAAAAGCAGCCATATCCAGTAAAGTATGATAGGAAGTGAAAGTCATTCATTATGATTTTGCCTGAGCCAAACCAGATTTCTGCAGACATGCAAAAAGTGCTTACCACCACTGGCATGTTTGGAGGAACCATTCCTCTCTTCAGTGGATCACCAGAAGAATGCAACAGGATCCAACCTCCTTGAGACAAAGTCCTTCTTGGGAACCTCCTGTGCTGGCGTGTATCTGCAGAGCCCAAGGCGTGACTAAGGATGATAGGCAATAACTAAGCAGCATGTTAAAAATAGCAAGTCAATTTAAAATCAGCATCAGAATGCCATTATTGATTGTGTAGAGCAAATCCCCTACCTTGTACTCCACACTTAATTAAAGCAGTGGAACAGAAGCACTAATAGAGAAAGAAAAAAAAAAACCCAGAGCAAAGCCATAATGATTAGAAAATATCTTTAATTTTAGTGTTCTGCTTCATAATCATTGATAGATTTCAAATCTAATTACTAGTCACTAGCATGAGCCTTCTTTATCTCTTGTTATCACTTTTTCTACTAAATAACCAGTGTATTGGGACAAAAAAAACCCTTAACACTTGACAGGTTCCCAGCTGCTAAATTATTGCCAGTTACTATTTGCAGGGAGACCCTTCTTTGAGTAGGTGCTTGCTGCTCTTTCTGTAAAGCAAGACTCCAATCAGGAAAGGTTAATAGCTTGTGAAGAGCCTCCATCGCAGCTTTTCTTGCCCTGCCATGGCTGGTGAATAGGTGGCAGATGCATTCATGCTGCACCCTACTCATGTTTTTCTTTAACCTGCACACCACAGTACTTAAAAAGGACTTTCTCTTTACTCACAAATGCAACTGTCTTTCCTCAGACATTAACAAGGGTATCACAGTTTTAAGCTCTGGAGGTTCTAGCCAGCCAGATAATTGGTCTTTTGTAGGAGTTGTGCTCTGTGCTTTAATTTGTAGTGATTATTTATTTGGTAAGTGTTCTGTCTTCAACCCATCACTGGCACCAAAAGGTCTGATCCTGCATTCTCAAAAATAACACTCAACAGGATCTTGATATTTGAACAGGACAAATTATTCCAATTTACACCCTCTACTACCTGTGTCTTGAACTATGGTGTACAGTAAGGTAATGTAAAGAAGCTTTGTGTCCCTTGAGAAACACTTGCCACCATTTGTGGGGCAGTTGGGTGGAGAAGAATAGGAAGGGACAGATGGGTTGTGGGGAAGAGGGGCTGTTGTGATGATCAGCCCCTGCAGGTCTGTGCCACAGGGAGGATTGGTTTCAAACCCTGTCTCAGAAGTTATTTCAGGTTCAGGCAGGGATGCACACTGGGATTTGGGTATTGTACTCACTAATGGGTGGTGGGTTGGGATCCAGCATTAACACTGGCTGGATCTATTCACAGAGGTGTGCTCTAACTAGAATGTTGGTAAAGATAGATATCCTGCCTGAATGAATTTCTTCTGTTGCTAAAGAAGTCATCATCTAAGGATATGATCACAACAGGGCTGCCATCAATTACGCTGGTGTCTTGATAACTCCATAATTAAAAATAAATTATGCTTGGTCCTTAATAGGACTAGTATTAAACTGAATGCCTGTTTAATCTCTGTTAAATCTGCCACAAAGAAATGACACCATGAGAAGTGTGAATGAATGATATCCTTTTTTTCCCCTTTCCTGATTCTAATTACACATGATGGCACTTGCAGCGTCCCTTGTGAATGCACAAAATTGGTGCAGCAGGGGAAATGCAAGCTTCCCTGTGCTGCAGTCTGTTCATTAGCATCGATTTCTGAGGCACTGCCCCTAAGGATGAGAGGATAATTTCTTTTATTCAGTTTCTCATGATCCCAGCTTGTAATAGACTATTAAAAATAACTTCTAAACCTCAGTGTAAGTTCTGGAACAGTTAGAGATGTACAAAACTCCTCACAACCCACCTTTCGATGGAGCATTAAAGCCAAATAACCACTCCTTCTTTGTCCCTGGCCTGCATGTAACACTTACCTAAAGCTGTGCCTTTGGGCTGCAAATCCATTGTGTCAGCCTTTCATTATCTGCTTGGCTTTCTGCTGCTTTTCCACGGTGCAATATGAAAACTGATAAAACATTCCATATGGAAAAAGCTGTCCTTTATTTGGTTAAGTTATGAACATCCTGGTAAAGCTCACATAGTTCAGATTTCTTCTCTTTAAGTTGTACTAGCTTTTGTGGTACAGTGTAAAAACATCACTATGACCACACTTACAAAGTCTTATAAGTCTTATATAAAAAAAATAGAAACCCAATCTATTAATCTAACTGGCTTTGCTCTGATTTGTACAGTCCCTTCTATTAACTTGGGGCACAGGAATAAGTGCTGAGTATTGATGAAAAGACTCCCTATTTCCTGACTTCCACATTAATTATTATTGTAAAAAATTGCACTCAAGACACTTTCCCTAAGTTTTTTTTAATCTTCCTCTTTTGAAAAAAATGGCCATCTACAGAAAGAATAAAACTGAAGTCCAACTAGCTTTAGTAACAAATCATAGTGTGCATATTAATGATAGAGACTGAGAGAACAAATCACAGGTGAGCCCTAATTTTGACAGCTCTTCATCCACATTACTCCAGTAGCTACTTTTAGATAACATAAAAAGTGAATTATGAAAGTATTGAGAAAGCCTTCCTAACAAATGCAGAATGTATTGATAGGGACATTCTGTAACAGTTTGCTCACTGTCCTTTAACGCTGTAGTGGGTGGCTTGTACCGTTTTGCTCTGAATCTTTGCTCCCTGAGAAACAGACAAAAACTTGGCGCCGTGTTTTTATGCAAGATCACCTCTTTGTTTTTAAGCCTGGAATGCCATGTTTTGAAACTGCTCTCTGTTCCTGCATGAGCTGTATTCCAGATGCTGTGCAGGCAGGTTGGTTCAGGTCCCCACGGTACCGAGTACAGGAGGAGGTGGCTGCTTTGCCCATCCTGCTGAAGATGGACCTGCCTGTAGTCTGTGGCTTTCTGCCCAGCTCTGCTGGAACTGGCTGTTGCATCGCAAGCCTTGCCAAAATTTTTCACAATAACAAGCTCCAATCTACATAACACCTGGCCTGTACAAACCAGGTCATTATGAACTTGATCCAAGCTGTCATTCAAGCAGCTTTGTTATTCCCTTCTTAGGCTGGGCCAGTCATCCATAAGCAAGAGCTGGCTTAAACCTTCCAGGCCTCGCAGCACTCGGGTACCAGTTTTCTTTCTTTGAGCCCCACCAAGCAGGAGAGATCCACGTAACAAGAGGATCACAGGTAGCAGAAACACAAAGAAACAATGTATGATCTGGGCTAAAACCCAGCCTAACAGTTTACTCTGAGTTCCAAGTTCCTTCCACTCTGTTTTTGTGCTTTTATTTTCCTCTTGCTGCTTCTTGGTCTCATCCTTCAGCCTTTCTATTAAAATTGAAAAAAAGCAGGTTTACTCAATGTATTTCCTGCATATTCACTCTGTATTAATTTCCTACACATCTTTTAGTTATATACAGTCATCCATTAACATTTTGAGGAAAGAGGAAGTCCTGAGGAAGAGAATCAAAGCCAAAATGCGTGTGATGAAGGGAGCTGGCACTCAGCTGGCTGGAGAGCTGCGAGGGCTCTCTTGCCCTCTTGTGCTGCCTCTTCTTTTCATTAGTGCCACTCTTGGGGCTGCAGGGAGGAGTTCAGGCTCCCATATTCAGATGCTGGATTAGCTGCATTAATGCAAACTCTGCATTGGCAAATTGAGCTAAGAATTGCAGCACTGCAGTTCCCCATATGCTTCGACTCCAGATTAAGCATGAGGGGCAAAATGGGGCTATTTTTAGCAGACAACACCACAAGGGCTGTGAGGAGGCAAAGAGAGTGTAACTGCCTGTAGTCCAGAGCCAGTCAGGAAAAAGGAAGTGTCACTTGCAAAAAGCTCCTGACATTTCAAGAGGTGTCTTCCATTCTGTATCAGGCAAAAATGAGACCTTTACAATTTTTTCAATGGCAAAAAGAGAGCAGTGAAGCTGGGGCTGGTGCAGCCCTAGTGGGTGCCCTCTGCCACTCTGTCTTGGGGGTAGGGCTCTCTGACCTGGGAGAGAGCCAAGAAAAAACCTTCTTAAAACCAGTCATCTTTGGACAAGTGCTTCCACTTTGACAAATACAAATTTTCTCACAAAACTTCATTTGGAACACTCCTGACCAGCTGTGTGCAATCTCTGGTGAACTCTCCTTCCAGCAAATATCCAGGATTGTATAATTCATGAGAGCAATGGGACAGGCTGAACCTAGAGCCAGAAAGTTTGTGTTTCAGTCTCTGATCAGGATATCATATCTTATGATGTGTATCATCCATCTCTCTGCCTTCACTTCTACTCTTCTGTCTCCCATCTTTGAAAGGTAGAACTCTCTGAAAGTAGAAACACTGATTTTTTTGAACAGCATCTACTATAATGAAGTTCTGGTTTCATTTTGAGTTTGTAAATGATGTGAACAATCCTTGCATGAAGATTTGATATTTCTGTAAACAGAAAATAAACTGAGGATCATAGATGATGCAACCATGCCCATTAAAATACTACATATTATTCTTGTTAAATGGAAAATGTCCAAGTGAACCTTGACATTTTCAAAATCTGAGTAGGTTATCCCTTGGGTTCTTTAACACACAAGGGATGTTCTGTTTAACAGAAATAAGAACTGTGTGAAAAGCAGGAATAGATACTGAAGTAATTTCGTTGTGCATACAGTCAACTCTTACTCTCTGAGTTAGATATAGGCGTTAATTTTTCCTGAATAATTACTAAACTTAATGACTGACTAAAAGAGAAAAAAGGGGTTCTGCAGAATAATGCCTATTTGAATTTTTAAATAGTGCAGATAAAGTAAACTGAGATAATTCACTTCATGTATTTAAAAAGTGATGGATTCAGTATCCTCTCTGCAATCAATAAATGTTCTCTCCTTAATCAAGGACTTCTTCCAGTTTGGTGATTTCTTGCACTAATTACTTCCCTCAAAAATATGACTTAGATGAATTTGAAACTAAATGGGGCCAGTGTTCTTTGGGCAAAGATGGCGATTCTGTGTTCAGTTGTTGGCCCTTTATTTCAGGATGGACATGGAGGGGCTGGTGCACGTCCAGGGAAGAGAAAGGAGCTGGGAAAGGCTCTGCAGCACAGGTTTGATGAGGAGCAGCTGAGGAAGCTCAGTCTGGAGAAAAGGAGGCTGGGGGGGACTCTCAGTCCCTACAGCTCCCAGCTGGTGCGGCCAGCTGTGGGTAACAAGTGGCAAGATGAGAGAACATGGGGCGGGACTCTCAGTCCCTACAGCTCCCAGCTGGTGCGGCCAGCTGTGGGTAACAAGTGGCAAGATGAGAGAACATGGTTTTAAGCTGTGCCAGAGGACCTTTAGGTTGGATATTTGGAGGAATTTCTTCACAGGAAGGGTGGTTAGACATTGGAACCGGCTGTCCGGAGAGGCGGTGGTGTCACCATCCCTGGAGATGTTTGAGGAAAGCCTGGATGTGGCACTCAGTGCCACGGTCTGGTTAACAAGGTGGTGATTGGGCTCTGCTCGTGGGTAACAAGTGGCAAGGTGAGAGAACATGGTTTTAAGCTGTGCCAGAGGACCTTTAGGTTGGATATTTGGAGGAATTTCTTCACAGGAAGGGTGGTTAGACATTGGAACCGGCTGTCCGGAGAGGCGGTGGTGTCACCATCCCTGGAGGTGTTTGAGGAAAGCCTGGATGTGGCACTCAGTGCCATGGTCTGGTTAACAAGGTGGTGATCGATCGCAGGTTGGGCTCTGTGATCTCAGAGGGCTTTTCCAACCCAATCGCTTCAGCAATTCTGTGATTACCTGGAGCTGTTACGGAAGCACTGCGAGCACCCTCAGCACTGCACGGCGAGAAGCGTGAGGAGGTCGGTGACAACGCTGTTGGCAATTCCGTGCGGGGTAAGCATACAACTAAAATTCAGCTTTGACTACTTTTGTAGCGCTAGCGCGTTTTTAACAACACCCGTGGAACCCCCGGCCCTGTGCTCCAAGCCGGCACAACTTCGCGGCTCCCCTCAGCGCTGGGCCCTGTCCCGCCGCCGCCCGGCAGAGGGCGCCGCGCGCGCCGCTCCCGCGCGGGGCCTAGCGGGGACTGCGCGCCCGTCCCGCCCCGCTCGCCCGCGGCGCCGGCTCCGCAGACCTCCCGCCGCAGCGCGCCGCGCCGGGCTCCATGCCGCGCTCCGGGATGCGAGGAGGTGCGGCCGCCCCGCTGCCGGGGGAGAGGGTGGGTCCGGGGGCTCGCCTCCGCGGGCGGGGGTGTGGGTGCGTGGATGGATGGATGGACGGACAGACGGACCCGCCGAGTCGCGCCGCGCGGGAGAAGTTGCGGCGGTTTTGGGACCGCTCCGGCCGGGATCTCCCGTCTCGCTGCTGGTCGCATCCCCCGCGCTGGTCCGGCTCCTCCGAGCGCCCCGGCTCGTACCGCTGCGGGAGGAGCGGGGCAGGCGCGGAGCGCCGGCAGCGCCGTGAAGAGACAGGTGAAGAGACAGGTGAAGAGACAGGTGAAGAGACAGGTGAAGTTCGGATGGGGACGGGCAGCGCCGGCCGCGGCCACCGGCGGGCTCGGTGCGGCACCGCCGCCAACTCCGCTCCGCCGCGCCGCGCTGAAAGTAGCGCAGCTGCCGCGGGCAGCGCGATCGCGGCTGGCTCTGGGCTCTCTGTCGCGCTGGTTGGCTTCTAAACCCCGACTTTTTCACCTGCTCACCCACCCCCAGTCACAGCATCGCGATGTGTTTGGGTTGTCTTTTTTCCCTCCGTCGATTCTTCAATCAGTGTTTTTAAACAAGGCACGCTTATACGCTCCTTCATTAGCCATTCATTACTTCGAACGTTCGTTCTTAATTTGTGCTCGTCCTTGTGTTTATTTTGTGTATTATTATTCATTCAAGGTCAAACCGTATAGAGTTGGGACTTTATTTATGTGAAGATGTGATGAGGACTCTGTAATGCTGTTCCTTTCCTCCTCCTTCTCTCCCTCCCACTCCTGTGCCTGCCTGAGCGTTTCTGTAGAAGGCTTTTAAAAGAATAGATGAGGGTCATAAAAAAGTACTTGCTGACCACTGCCTCCAGTTTTTTTTGTATAATTGAAATATATTGGTGAATTCCGCTAATGAAAACAGAAAACCAACTTAAAGAATTGATTGCCCGAGGATGTAATTTTTGGAACAAGTTGTACGGGAATGTCTGTTGTGTGTGCAGGTGAGTGGCATAATCTACCTGTTAGGACTGGGTACCGCTGAAAGTACCTGTGAGAGGATGTGATGGCAGAGAGCTGCTGTTTGTGCCTTGTGTCACACAGGTGCCTTGCGTGGCTGATCAGCTTGCTTGGTGAAATCTTCAAACTTTAAGGAAACTGAAAGAAGTAGTGAGCTCATTAGCTTCTGAAAAGATTGCAGTGGAATTTAGGTAATGCCATGTCAGAGGTGAGGGAGATGGTGTTAAAGTGAAGTGCTGGAGTCCAGGGATGCTTCCCAAGGACGGCAGGTAGGGCTGTGTCAGGGTGTGTGGGCTCTGCTGGTTCTTTGCTGGTCCGTGGGGCTGAGACCAGCTCAGAATGCACAACTTTGTGTCTTTGTGGGGGCAGGCTCGAGGTGTTAAGTGCTGAATTTCCCTGAGGATGAAAGCAGGGGGATTCTGTGCCTGCCTGTGGCTTACATCGTGCCGAGCTGGTTTTAGAGCATTGTGGAAGTTGCTGCTTTTGCTGCTGCGAACATCAGCAAGGAGAGCATGACCCTGCTGTGAGTTGTGACGGTTTTGCTGCTTGCTTTGGTGGGACTGGGTAAAGTTTTCATTGTTAATTATTACAAATATTGTCGAGAGCAGTTCTCAGCAGTCTTTTCTGCAACACGAGGGAAGAGCAGGAGATTGTACACTCTGCTTTTTTATCTGGGCTCTCTGAGGGGAAGCTGCGTCTAGTCGTCTTCGTACATGAAAACAGAGGATTTTTTTTTTTTTTTAGATCACAGCATTGAAAAGCATTTTCTGAAGAATCAGAAGTAAACATCATTCATTAGTAAACTTTCTCTTCTGCCTTGCCTCAATGGTGTTTCAAAGATCCCATTTCACTCTGGTAATGGCAGACCAAAAGAGCTGTTAAGCTCCATCTGTATGCATTAGGGTAGGTGGTTGATTTGTACCCTGGGGCCATATTATCTGCTATTTCATTACTTCTGGATCAGTAATGATATTCAGGAAAACGGTGTTTGTAGTGACTGCTTTCTAGGGATGTGTGTTCACTAGAAAGCCTCACCGATAAGATCGTACGCCGCGTGTTTGCTGACGTGCTGCCTTGGTGGAGGCACTGGGCTGCTGCCTTCAGTGGCACAGAACTTCTGGGGCTTCTCAGTGAGAAATTGCGATTCCCATGGGTCTCCTTGCTCCTTAATAGAATTTTTTTTTTTTTTTACCTAGCCAGTATTTGGTGTCTTACATGCCCTCAGATGAGCTGAGCTCTTGTGCCTGTTTAGACACTTTCTGCTTTAGTGTTTGGGCAGAGCAGCAACTACCCCAGTGGCTGGGAGCAGAGGAGAGCACATGAGGAACCTGAGCTGGGGCAGGAGAAATGCCCCATATGCTGCAGGTACCCTGTGCCAAGCTCAGTGCTGGATAATAGCGCAAAGGTAGCCATGTAGGAGTGGTTTTGGGCATGGAAAACCCAGGTGGTGGTTGTACTTTGGAAGCTTTTGCCTCCCTGTTGGTAGGTGAGCAGGGGGGTGTGGTGGAAGATGTGCTGTGATGTGAATGGTTTCATCCAGGTGTCCAAGGCAACTAAGCTTGTCGGGCTTTGTAGGCTGTAAGCAAAGAGTGGGATAAGAAAATACCAAAAAATAAATTACCCTGAGCTGACAGTGCTTCGTTGACACCGCAAGTACCTGTGTCTGCTTTGCTTCCCTGCCCTGCTGCTGACACCCCCATCCTTAACTGAAGTGGATTATGAAAGCTGAGCAACAGGGATGCTGTTGTAGATTAAAGAGGTGATGGAAATGCCCCCAGGCTGTTGTTCAGTGAGGTAAGTTTTTTATTCCCCATTAGAAGTGTATGCTGAGTTTTAATGGGTTGTGCTCAGTGCTGTGGTGGGGGAAAGCAGAGACCTGTCTGCTTGAGCCACCTGACGCAGAGCTGGTTTGGGCAACTTCTCCAGGCATTGTGTAGGTGTGAGAAACTGACCTGATGGAATGAGTTCAAAAACTGTCTGGCTTGTCAGTTTTCAGGAACTTTATTGAATTTCGGGGGGCTTGTTCCAGTACGGTGAGACGAAAGCATTGTTTTCACAAGACAGAGCTGCTCTGTGGTTTGTTAAGGTAATAGAGAATGAAAATTTGTCTGGTTCTGGCAGCAGTTCACAGGCTCCGGTGCTGCCGGGTGCAGCTGAGGATGGGGAGTCCTGCTGGGGCTGCCTAGGGGTGAGAGCTTGTGTGTTTTTTCTCTAAACCAGAGAAGCTAAGAAGCTGTGGATGGGCTGTCATGCCTTGTTATAACTGAGTTTTATGATACAATGGCATCAGCCTTCATGGCCAAACTCTGTGCAGTTGTGTGTTTCTCTGTGTGCTCTGAGTCCTCCCACAGTGTTGAGTTTTTGCCCACACATCACTTCATTTTTTAACCTGAACTTTGAAAATATTGTTTTTGTTTTTTTTTTTTTTTTTAACTGAGATTGCACTCCAGCTTTTCTGTTATTTGCCCCAGTATCATGTAATGTAAAGTAAGTGTGAAGGTGGGGTGTGAAATGGGGGTGTGATTGCCAGGTGACACCAGGATGGAGCTGAGGGATGCTGAACTCTCCTGGAAGCTGGGCATTCCATCTCATCCAAAGCTGCTTCTAGGGTGGTGAAGTGGGTGTTGTGGGAGGAGAAATAGATAAAGCACCATGGGCAAAATAAGTGTTGTTTATTTGAAAAAAAAAAAAAAATCCAGGAGTTTGTGCCAGAGGATGAGAGCTGTGTGGGTCATTTAGAACCAGAAACTCTGCAGGGAAGGCAGGTTTCTCTGCTTGCTCTGTGAGGCTGCAGAGACCCAGCCTCTGAGTCACTGGTGACCTGTCCTACCTTACTTGTGTGTCTAAGCACAAGTGCCCACTGTCTGCAGTCTGGTTTGGAACAAGAGAGCAAAAAAAACCTGTGCTTTGGCCTGGCAAGCTTATCAAGAACATGCTGGTAATGCTCTTTCTGCTTTGAATGCTTTCTTATTGAATCATCTTAAGGCATTCTTTTGTACTTCTGCTGTATTTAGTTAAAACACTTGAGTATTAAGGACATGCTGCATCATTTTTGTTTGGAATGCTTTTAGTTGTGCTTCTTTTCTATTGTGATTTTTATTTGTTAAGCTTTTGTTCTGATTGAAACAAAATCTTCTGGGAATTTTTTTTGGAAAAGCATTTTAGTTTTCTCTTTTCGGTCCCATCTAGCTAATTCTCATATTTGTGTCTGAAAATAAGGTAACTACTTTAAAAGGGGATTGGGTTTTTTTCTATACTACTTGCACTCACAGAACAGGCAGCTGTTTGGAGAAAGCTCATGGAATAGGTAAGGAAAGAGGTTCAAGGGCCACCAAAAAGCAAACAAAAACCTGTGGTAGTGATGCAGGGCCAGAATGTGTGTGTGATGTGTGGTGTCCATGCATGTCCCAGGCAGGTGGGGAAGGAATCCCACACAAGATGAGCTGCTGTCTGATCCCTGTGGTGGCTCCTGTGTCCCTTGGTTGTGCAGGCGCTCTGTTGATAAAGGCAGAATGTGCAAGCCCATTTACAGTGCAATGAGGTATCTCATTGTGATCTGAAAGGGTGGAATGAAGCAGGAGAGAGGGGAAAAGGGTTTTACAGGTGGAATGAAGATTTAAAGGTAGTTAAAAGCTATGAGAAAGCAGAGAAATAGTCACTCTCCTGACTCAGTTGCTTAAACAGAAAATGTTTGTGCAGGAAAGGGATATTCTGGTAGGGAATAGTGGGTGTTTTTGAAAAGTAGGATAACTTAATGTGGCAAACTTTTGATCCCAGCCTTGTTAGGAGCCGAGAGGGGATTCCTTATGTGTCTTGAGGTTGCCAGGAATGGACAGAAAGACACGATGTGCCATTTGGCTCTGTCAGACTGGCATAGCCTTCCAAAACAAAGATAAATGAAACAATCTCTTCACTTGTTAGGTATAATTGTGGCTGTTTCTGATCCATCTCCCACAATAACCTGTAATTCCCATCGGCGTTGTTTCAGCACATGGTGACAGCAGTGTGGAATTCTGTCTGCTGTGTGTTCAACAGGGATTTGTGGAGAGCATAAGTTGCCACAACACATTGTGGGGTATATAAGTGTGTGTGTGTATATATATATCTAAAAATATAATTTTTTGTCCATTTATAGCAGGACAGTGGTACTAAATCTTTAGACAGATGTTTTTATCTTTGCTTAAGTACCTGTTTTAAGTGTATTGCTGGGTTTTCCTTGCAAATTTGATGTCAGCAGATAGCAGAGAACAGAGCAGAGAGCCTGAGGGCATTGCAGTGTGGGGGAAATGACTCCTGGGCATTAACATATGCCTTCTGAAGCACTTCTGAGAGCTGTAGGCTGCAAATATTTATGATTCTGTAATTGATTTCAGGTATCTGTAGTAAACACGATATACACCTTTGGTAAAGGAGGAAGCAGCAGTCTCTGTGATTGCCATTTTCTCCAGCAATGGTGCAGTTTATGGAGCATCAATTTTTAGTGTGTGGTATTTATTCAGGAAAGAGAACTTAGGTGGTGGGAGGCTTGACAGTCACGGCAAACTTTTATTTTACAAAGTCATCCTAACAAACACACAATAGGGTTTCTTCTTGTGCTTCTTTTTTTTTTTAAATCTGTGTGTGCGTGTCTTGTTTTAATATTAAAAAAATTATCTGTGTTGCGTCTTGTGAAATGTTTTCAAATAGTCAGAAAGATCACCTGTCCTGTGTAGGAATATATATTGAATTAAATTGCTGTTAATAAAACAGAGAATGCATCGACTGTAATGGATGGAAGAGCAGCCTGAGGATGTGGCACAGTGACGGTGAGCGCAATCCCGCCGTTAATGAATGGGATTGAAAGTGGCATTTGTGAGCGAGGGAGGCTCTCCACTGGCGTGGAGTCTGTTTTGTGGCTGCCTTTTTGTCTCTAGGGGGTTGAAACAGAGCTCTCTTCAGAGCCTTTCTGAAGCTCTGCACACATGATTTGTATTCTCCCAGAGAGTAATTTGTCAGGAGATGAACAGCAATATGCTCAGTGTTTGCTGCAATAGGAAAGACAAGTCCAGTTAAAGAATTATTTCTTGGGGTAAAGTAATTTTAAAATTTTCCATCATTAAAAAAGTCATAAATACCCCTGCCTGGCCTAGATTTTTTTTCTCTCTCAGGTACTTTGGTGGCAAATTTAGGTGTGCAGGAAATGAAGTAGCCGAGAGGTTCCAGCTGGGGAGGACACAAGGTTGATTCCCTGGAGAGCCCATTGCTCATGAGAGGTCACCATCTCAGAAGTCAGATGATTTGGGAACTTGGAAAATTTGTCTTGGAAAATTGTGGTGTATTTTTAAGTAAAACTTTGATGCAAAATGGAAATTGAAACAAAATAAGCAAAACGTTAATTTTCCCTGAAATGAAGCCGTAATTTTTCTGTAATAAAACTTGGCTGACTAAATGAAAGCTTTAGTGTTGATTTCTAGCAGAGGCAAAAACAAAATAAGCATTCAGTTCTAGTTCAGTTCTTTTTTTCTTTTGGGAAAGGAGGTGTGGGCTGTGTTGCACTTCTAAATTTTTTTTTTCATTAACTGAGAAGCCAAATCATGCCCAGCTCTCTGAGCACGGAGGATTTCTGTCTTCCTGTTGCTTCTTTGGGGCAGAGCTGGGAATGATTCTTCTTCAGTGTCTGGTGTAATTAGGTTTTATGCCCAGGCTGGATGGGGCTCTGAGTAACCTGATCAAGTGGAAGGGCTCCTTGCCCATGTCAGGGAGTTGGAGTGGGATGATCTTAAGGTCCCTTCCAACCCAAACCATTCCACGTTTCTATGATTCTATTGAAATTTGGTATTGGAACCAGGGAAAAGGGATGTGTGAGTGACATCCAAGAGGAGACAGCAGCTTGGAATGGAGCTGTGATGTGATGGGAAGGAGTTTTGGTGAGTGCCAGTGGAAACAAGAGAGGCAAGCAAGGGAGGTGGTGTTCAGGAATGGATTTGGCCTGTAAATGTGTTGAGAAAGCAAGTGGCTTGAAGCCTCTGATTGGCAGGGAGGGAAGAAAAGACATGAAAAGGAGACATGATGCAAATTCGATTTTAGTTATCTGCCGCAAAAAAAAAGGATGTTTTGTGCCACTTTGACTATGAAGGAAATAGGAGCCAGAAAGGAGAGGTTTAATGAGCAACAGGATGGAGACAGACATGATGGAGGCTTGTCAGGATTTGTTTTTTCCCTTAAAATCTGTAAAACCTTACTCCCATCCTTCAAAAAAGCCTCTATATATTTAGGAACATCAATGGTAATATATCATGTCAAATTCGTTTGTTATATCTGCTTCTATCATGTCTAATTTTGGCAGGAATTATAACACTAATTACATTTACTGTCAAGCTGATTGCCCCTTCCTTGTGCAGCTCTCGCTGAGCCTGTCTTCCTCTCTGTTTAAATGGGTATAACTTTTTTTCCCTGGCTATTTGGAAGAGTCTTGACTGTGGAATACCCTTTCTCTGGATCTAGAGAAATATCAGCTTGTCAGTCTTCCAGATGAGCTGTAACGACTTTCTTATCAGGGAAGGTTTAAAGTAGAAAGGTATTGATGGACTAGAATGATCAGATTTATTTTTATTTATTTGAGACAGGGAGTGGGAAGGACAGGAGATTATATATATATATTTTGGGATATGTGTATGAGGTGTTTGCCACCTTGTAAAAAGACTACCATATGTTAATTACTTTTTGAAAAGAAAATGCAAAATGCTTTGTGGGGCACTTTTGAACATGACATGTTCTTGGTTTTTCAGGGCATCAAATCAGCCTCTGTGTTTGACAGCTTAAAATACAGATTAGATGAAGACAGTGAATAGTAGATACATTATTTTGGTTCTGGGATGCTCTTTATGAATATTTCTGAAAGAAGCAACAGGACAGCTGAGTGAAAAGCTGGAGAAAAAATGTGAGGCAGGAAGGTTGAGTGGGGAGTGATGTTAGCAGGAATAAAGAAAATGGAACTTGGCACTGCGGCTTCACTGAAAATAATCATAGCAATAGGCATCCTTCTGTGGAGGATGCTGAGGGGGAATGCAGTATGGGATGCAGAACTTCTGTGGAAACCTTTTCAAAGTGTTTTGCCAAAATACCTCTGGAAGGCAGGACCTAAACTGCAATAGTTTGGAAGGGCAGAGTTTGGGAAGCATCTGATCCTGCAGAGGAGCACATTTAGAAGTGAAAAATTTAGAAATTACTTTTCCAAGATGGACTCCAATTTGAGGTTAGGATTAATGCCTGTCTGCCTTTAGGAAGATACAAATAGTTACTATTTTCTGCTAAACTTGAAAAGAAAAATCTGAATAACACTACTGGGACTGAGAGTTAAAGGTCAGAAACTCTGAATAGCAGCATTAATTGCTCCCTTTAAAGGATATAAAGGATCAGAGTCTTTCAGGGCTTGCCTAAGGAGGAGAGCAATGTTAATGTCAGTAAAGGATGATACAGAAAGGCTCAAAAAGGGGAGGAGGGGAGGTTTTTTCGTTTGTTACTCCAAAATAAGATGAACATGCAATTTACTTGGGTGTAAGTTCTGAAGCATTGCAATGTTGCTTCAGTTGTATGTTGTGTATAATACTTTTTATTCCATTGAGCAGGGTCAAAGTGCAAGAACCATCACCAGCAGGACTAGATCTTGCAGTGCACACAGGATTGCCTTGGCCCATCCAGTGCAGTGAACTTATTTCCTTATTTTTCAAAGCTTTTAACTCTTTGTTGAGATTGTTATCACAGCTTTTCAGCAAATGATGCTGAATTTGATTTCCCACATTTGTAATCTTCAAGTTTGAACCATTGTCTTTGCAAGTTGTGCTCCATTCTCTTAGGTGGTGTTTTAGTGTTACTGACTCTAATTGAGAAGTATGGGATGCCTCAGAAAAAATGAATTATCTTATGCATACTCCTACTGTTGCTGACCTCTTATCAATAGTTCAGGCTGTGTTGGAAAAATACAAATATTGAGGGAATCAGTGATATATGATAGAACTTGTTGTTGAAATGGATTATGCATTTTTAACATGGCGATAATTTTTAAGGAGCCTGGGTTTCCACAGCTGCCTGTAAGATTCTGTATAATGGTAGTGAGGTTATTCCTGCTTTCCTTCTCTCACTCATATATTCAGAAGATTACTTACATGCTTTTTCATGCAAGGAAGGGTTTGGAAATCAGAACTTCTCAGTGCTGAAGAAACAAATAAAAAGCTTTGTTTTATCTACAGTTGGATTTGCAAAGGAGTCCTTATTGTAAAAGCACTTGATGCTAAAAGTGTTGTTGGGTTTTTCTTACTCCTTTTCTTTGCATCCCTTGCTGCATCCTTTAGGAAAAATCCTCTTTTCTCTAGGGAATGAGGAGAGTTGAGGGGAAATTATCTTAATTTTCAAACAAGAATGCTTTTAAAGTATTTACATTTGTTTAGCTTCATAGCCATGGGTGGCAGATTTCTTCTTTTGATTGTTGAAAAAGATTTAGATTTGGCTTTTTCAGTTAAAATATGAGAAAGTACTTGCCTGCTGACTATTTTTTGTTTAACTTCTAGGAACTTGCCTTCACTGGGGTAGATTTTTGTAAGCAAATCCTGTTGGACTATGCAATGATGTGTTTGGATTAAGTTTCCTTCCTATCGCACATTCTACAGGAAAATGTATTTTCTGTTAGTCTGGTAGATGGTTGTATAGGATAGATTTTGATTGCTTCTGAAACAGCAGGAGTCTCCTAGGCAATTCTATTAAATCCCAGGTAGTTCAAGGGAGGGGAGGGAGAGGAATTCACCTCCTCCTCTTTCTCCTGAGGCTGGGCTCAGGTGAAATGTGTGTGAAGATAAGAAACTTCTGATGCTGAGAATCTGGGATGGAGTGTGGTAAGGAAAATATAAGATTGCATACAAAAGATGGTTAAAAAGTTGTAGCAAATACTTCCAGCTCTTTCAAGACACTTTTAGAGTACCTCAGTGTTCTTGATTTTTGCATTTTTCTCTCTGTAGTTTTGTGATTTCTCTAAGGATGGTGTGAGCTTGCCTTAACTATGGATCAAATAACAGTGAAGAAGGCAAACAAGCTTAAACTCAACTTTAAATAGTTGAAGTATTTAATTATAGTGAGTGTATTAAAAAAAGTTCAGCTGATATTTGGCAGAGCCAAGGCGTACATGCTTAGGATGGGCAGTGCAGACCTCATCAGGCAGGTGTTCGAGATCTGGAATTCTCCCTGTAGACTGGATTTTTGTGCTAACAATGTTTGCAGTTATGCATTGTTGGAAATACTTGCATTTTCTGTGAATTCAGATCCCTGAAAACAAATGGTTGCAGGTTGAAATATTGGCAGCCTGGCAGGGCATTTAAGCTTGCACTGTAGATTACTGTTATATTTGTTTACTATCTGGGGATGCTGCTTACAGAGCTGAAAACCCTCTGAGCTGATCATTATCAAGCTTTTAGAAGGAGTAGCAGAGAAGGAGTTTCAAATTCCGTCTGACATATGAATAAAGGTTTTTTTGAAGTGAACTTATCTAAAACTTCAAAAAATAATACAGTAACTAATGCCTGACCTTTTAATTAAAAGTTCACTAGTTTTTTTAGGAGTTAGTTCTGTCAAGATATTTTGCAGTGTAATGCGCTTGGTGGCAGAGCTTTTTGTATTCTCCTCGATGGATGAATGATTAATGATCTCAACACTGCCTTCTGGATCACCTTGTAAGAGGTCTCCTTCATCAATCTGGCAAGGGGATTGTATGGCAGTTTGCACCCTAATTACAGTCCCCAGCTGGGGATGTGCTGCTTAACAGATTATTGTAGCAGAAGTGGAGTCAGTGTGGATATGGATGGCCACGGACATGTTTGATGCCGGGGTTCTAAAATTAGATTTCTTTCTAGAAAAAACCATCCACTTCATATAAGCAGTGCAGCAGATAAAAGTGTTTAGCTGGAATTAACTCTGTAACTTAAAGGTTTAATAATAACAGCGCTTCTGCGTTTCCCTGTTTTCATTGTTTCCCTTCCCTTCTCTTGCGGTCTGATAGACCAGGGCGGTATTGCAAGCCAGAAATTTTATTACTAGTGGAAACATTAAGGTATTCCACAGGGCAAAACAAAAGTGATTCAAAAGGTGCTTTTACAGATAATAAGTTTTAGCATTGAGCAGTTTACCCAGAAGGCAACAGATTATTTCTAGTGGTCTGTCGTTATTGTTGGCCTTTTTTTCTGCCTCATTTGTGGTGTAATGCTGCTGCTCAATTAAGATGTATTTCGGTGAGAACCATGAATGACAATGTCCACCAAGCATATTGCTAAACATATACATCTGTGCCTATTGCTCAGGCTGACAGCTCTGAGTGTGTTGCTCATTTAAGGACTAAGGTATGGAGGAAAACGTGCACAGGATCCAGCCAAACACTAAAGCAAAGTGCCTGTTTGGTATTTGAAAACTGCAAGATTTTAGGCTTGGGAAAGTTGTAATTGCCAAATGATATTCCAGGTATGTATCGGTGTTTAAGGAGTCAATAATGCCAAAACAGATAACATTGTGAATATCACGTGACAATTTTGGGGAAAAAAAAAATCTAAGTTTTCTTTTTAATAAGAATTTATTTTCATGGTCTCAGGGTCTGGGCACTGGCAACTTCCCACTGGGTGACATGTGTTGGAAGGATAAAGGCAGTGGAGAGGGGTACTGGTAGACTAAGGATGGAGGTGGAATATTAACTATTTGTGCTTATATCCTGAAGAATACTAGAATGGAAGGGATTGATATTTGTGTTTAGGACAGTAGAAACCTTCAGCAGTGCAGTGGCTGCTGTGAAGGTGTGAGTGTAAATGTTTGACTTTATCTAACTTGAAGGAGGAAAAAATGTCTTTACTACTCAGTGAAAAATTGGGTGACTATAGCTGACCTGTGTTTTAATGCTGTGGAATGGCAGGGAGTCTGGACAGTCTTCTCCCTGTCTGGGAGCTTGGAAGGAGCTGATAAGTGTGTGTCAAGCAGGAGTTCATTACCCTGTTATCCCAGGTTTGGAAGAAAAATCTCTGAAGTTTTTACTCCTAGAGATGGTCAGATTGGTTATGCTGTATTTACTTTTTCTAGTTTCCCTCCCCATGAGATGTGGAGGAGTTGATGGTAGAGTTGCTGTATTGTCTGGAAATCACATACCCTTTATGCTGAAAACACTTCCAAGGGATTGTTTGGAAGGCTCTGGTTTCTGTGAACCAGGTTTGCCCTAAGCTGAGACTCAGGGCTTTCCCTGTTCTGCTTCCCTCTTGCTCCTTTGACTCCCACCAAAAGTGAGCAGTCCTTCAGTGCTTTATCCTCTCAGCTAAAAACTAAAGGCTGGCTCTTCAGCTTCTTTTATTGTCTTGTTAAAAAGCAGATGCAGTGTTTCCTCCCTATCAGTCTTTTAGATGGGGGAGCGGCGCAGTTTGGTGTTCTTGTGAGCTTCATCACTCTTCTGTTTGCAGAAGCAATTGGAAGGAAATGATCCAGGTCGTCGTTATTACTCATATTTTGTTTTTTTCCAGTTCTGCAGCTTCAGCTCCTTATTTGAGCTGCGTTGGCACGTCATGAAGCACCACATTTCAGTCTGCAGTCGTGCATATTAATAGCCAAGAGCTGCACAGCCTCTCCCTGATCTTGGTTTTCCATGGTGGCTCTCTGAGGTTCTGTTCCAGGACAAATACATTGTAGGTACTCAAGAGGAAAACATTTTCTCCTAAATTATTTTAGCAAATAGAAACCCTTTTTTACTCTGGCTGAAGACTTTGTCTTGGCTGTAAGCCTGAGAGATTTAAACATTTGCAGTTCCTTTATTGTTCAAACCTGTGCAGCATATTTTAAGTGAGCGAGCAGTCTGTCAAGTTACTAGAAATCATTACTTTGCCAGAGAGTTGTCGAATGGATGTGAAAACAGGTGTTTGTCAGATTTTTACCTTCTGGACTGAATATTTTTGATGTTTGGGAACTTTTATTTGCAGTCAGCCATTGTGCTTTGGAGAGGAGAAGGCTTAATTCAGATTATCTGAGCAATCAGGGAGCAGAGATGCGGGTCTGTGATTCATAATTGAAATTTAGCCTTTAGATTAACTTCATTAGTATGCTGTTGAACAAGGACAGGGTGTTAATAAATGAAAAAATCCTTCTGGGTTTAAGTACCAAGAGCCGCAATAGCTCTTTGCAGTTCATGAAGAATTTTTATTTTTGCTGTGACAGCATTATTTTTGATTTGACCATGCTCTTTTTGACTTACTTCCTCAAAATTTTACAGAGATAAATAGAGAAAAGTTTTATCTGATGTGAGATTAAACCCAAAATTCTTCTAGTAAAGCCATGTTTAAGCCCCTCTGAGATCAAGAAAAGGAACATTAAAAAATAGACTTCGTTTCCCTTTCTGACTCATGACTTAGAGTAATGAGTGAAACCTGACTTATGTTCTTCAAAGACATGAAACTTTCTGAATAACTAGAAACTACAGAATCTCCAGTCATTATCTTATAAATGTTTATTCAACTGAGACAACAAATACTAATTTCTGACTACTTTGTAAATTCTTGATCTTGAATTTAATTCAAGGACTTTTCCAACCTAAATGGTTCTGTGTATATCTCACAGTAGTCCATGGGCCATCAGTATAGGAGGAAGTAATCAGACTTCTCCAAGTAGAATTTTCTTTCATTAAATGAAGGTTAATGTAGTTGAGTTTGGAATGACTATGCTGTAATGGAGTAAGTTATAATTGGTTTTATTTGTAAGAGGATTTTTGCATTTTTATGCAATGTTTTTTATGCTTCGCGTGGTTTTTTGAATGATTTTGATAGATTCTCATTCAGTAGTTGCAGAGCAGTACTAAGAAAGTAGGTTCACAAAAAAAAAAAAAAAAACAGTTACAAGAATGAAAAAGAAAATATTAGGGATTTTTGGTTCCTTCCCATCTTCACGGTTGCTCTTGATCTCCCTAAAACCTTTAGCAGAGTATTTTGAGTTGTCTGTACATTGGCTCTTCAGTGGAGAGTCGTGCACTTGATGTAATCCTCTGTGCTTTGAGGTGCTGAGGCATCTGCTTCTGCAGGCAAAGATTATGGATGTAGCTCTGCTTCCTGCATTCAGCCTTGAGGGAAACACAGATTGCTGAACAACAGAGCAGATTGGAGTCTGGTGCTTGAAAGGCTGGGAGCTGAGTTTGAGCTCCTGCATGGAATCTGTGTGGGCCTGCAGGGGTTTGGGAAGCTTTGGGAATTGCTGCAGCTGAGAGTCTGGGATAAGGGCAGTTTGGAAAAGAGAAGTGAAGAGAAGAGCAGAAAGTCTGTGCTATAATGAGTGGTGTGTAGAGTCCTTCAGTATTTCCTTCAGTACCAGGAAAAGCACAGATTCTGATCTGACGTACAGCAATGGGCTATGTTGCATTTTTCCACAGGGTTTGGCGTGGGAGAACACATGCATAAAAAACTCTAGAAAGTTGTGACTGAGAAAACATAGCTTGTATGAGGCAGCTTAAGATATATGGAGTCTAATAACTTCCATTGTTTATCCCTGTGGAAGATGAGTCCTAACCAGCAGACATAGCTCACATCCCAAAATGTCTTAATTCTCAAAAAAGGCTGTTAGGAAATCTTGACTTTAGATACACTGCTGGACTGCACTGGGGGAAAATTGCACTCTCAGTGGTTTCTAGCTTTCTGCAACCACTCTGTAGGAGAAGTGAAATGATCCAGGCCCAAAAATTTAAATTAAAAATAATTTTAAACATACTTCCTATTTTTTTTTTTTAATATTTGCTATGTCTTTGAGCGGTGCCCAGAGTATAACATATTGTCTTCAGTTTTAAGTAGAGAAGCGTAACTGTAAGAGGTCCCATTTTTCTAAGAGAAAATGATGCAGAGGGAAAGAAGAGAGAGAGAGAAAAGGGAGTAAATTAGAGAACTATGGACTTTAGATAACATTTAGCTATAGTCCAATAGTACGAAGTTTGAATGATGAACTACCTGCTTGAAGACCAAAAGATAAACTCGATCTGCCCATAATCATTAACATTACACTTGATAGATGCCGTGAGAGCAAGCAGTTTGTGAAGACACTTGAATAAGGGACAATGATGGCTTTGATTCACTTAGTGAGGTGGGGTTTCCAACAGGAAGATAGTGTGAGAGAAATACATGAAATGTCTGAAGTGATTGGGGAAAAAAATGTTTGCTTTTCGGGGCACCACTGTTGATGTTTCATTTTTGACAAGCTGCTGTAAATAAATTCCCTGGAGATGCTCAAGAGTCAAATATGCTTTTCAGTGTTTTGTTTTATATAATTGAGAGCATTTCTGGTTACCAACATTTTTTTATTCATCTTGATCCTTAAGCTGGGAGGAATCCCCTAACCTTGGCAGCACCAGCAAGGGAGTCTGTTTAGCCTTTGCACACTCTTGGAAAATCTGGGTCTGAGCAAGGGAACCCGCTGCCAGGTCTTGACTGCCCTCACTCCGTAGATTTGCCATGCTGAAAGAGAAATACATGAACTAGAGATCATGCTTAGTTCAAATGGCAAAATGCAAACAGTCATTTACGTACAAGATCTGAAATAGTAAAATCCTGGATGGAGAAGTGAGAGAAAATCTTCACTTCCTCCTTCATTTGCAAAGGTTAAAATGGGAAGGTTTGTCACTGTGATGTGTTGGAGCCTCTCTTGATGTGATGGGGGTCAAGTGTTCCTCTTGCATTCTTGATGTTTCCCATAGTGTTAGCTGGAGAATATTCATGAGTGTGCTGGTGTTTATGGCCAGTCTGATGAAAGATGCAGACAAATGTAACCTTTTAACTATAATCGAGTTTATTTTTCTTACTCAGGGGTTAGCGTGACCAGTGAACTAAAATAGATTGTGCTTTTTCTTTTCATTTATGCAGGGGAGAGGCAATGGGGAGAGATAGGGGAAATTCAGATTAGGTAGAAGAACAAAGTTTTTCATTGTTAGGATGGTCAGGCATTGGAAGAGGCTGCCTAGTGGAGTGACCATTCTTGGAGGTGGTCAAGTGGAGCTGGATGATGAGGTTCAGTGGTTTAGGGGTACATTGCAAGTGCTGGGCTGATGATCTTAAAAGGCTCTTCCAACTCTGGCAATTCTATGATCGTTTGTAGATCCAAGTGTGTATGATTTCCTGTATTTAAGTGATTATTTAATTACTCCTCATCTCAAAGAAGGATAAAACCCTTCCCCTACGTCTCTTTAGTGACTTGACTGTCTCTGTATAAAGGGTCTCATCTACTAAACCTTGCTGTATAGAAACTGTGATTTCAAATACAAATACTTAAAATACTCATTGCTAATTACTGGTCCTTGATTGAGACCATGTCACAATGACAGGTACCTGATGTAGTGTGACTGACCTAGTCCATAGAACCTCTAAGAAGACATAACACATGGATATCCTTATTCTAATGAAAAATTATGGTAATAAAGTTTAGTTTCTGTAAGAAAAATGTGTATGAAATATAACCACAAGTGGAGACCTTTCAGTGAACTGACAGCTTTTCTGCTCTCTCCTCATTCTCTGTGCCACTTTTTCAACTCTCACTTTCACTTTTCATGGACACATCCGAAAGATGAAAAACAAAATGGGAAAATGTTGAAACCCAATGAAGTCAGTATCAGGTTTCTTGTTGGTATAAATGGGAATGCAAAAGCTAGAGGTCCTGTCCTTAGCTTTAAATAAATTTCCCCCTGTATAAAAGCACTGTCTGGAAATAGACTATCAACATGCCTTGAAAGAATTTAAGCAAAAATGAAAAAGCCAGAGTAGAGTTTGCTTCCTGCTTTTAGTATAATTACTTTGATATTCCAGATTTTCATATCATCATTTTCTTAAGCAATTCACAGAATCACAGCCTGAGTTTTCAAAACATCTGCTCATTTGTGGAAGATATCCTGGTAGGCTGTTTCTATTGAAACAGAGCTTAATCTCTGGCTTCACTGATCCTCTCTTTTAGTCAGAGCTGTCACTTACTTCAGGTCAGTTCAGGCACACTATAAATCAGGACCTTCTCACTAGTCAATCAGTGATTGATTTAGTTTTGCAGCACTCAAAGGCAGTCGTTTCTGGTTTAAAACTGAGCTAATGTGGCCTAACATTAAATGTGGGGTTGGGCACATCGCTGGGAGCTTGTGGGTTCTGGAGCCAGCACTGCTTTGTTGCTGATTTGCAGTGTGGGCAAAGGCAAATAACTTTGATTTAATGTAGAAATACTTGCTGTGCTTCAGTCTTTGTCTTTTTCCTCCCTCTGTGTTAACTTGAGTTCTTTAAGGCCCTGGAGTTGAGTGTTCAGAGTTACGTGGCCTCCCTAGTGCCTGGAACAACTTGGAGAGGGAAACCACTTACCCTGGTGTGTGCCTCAGATGGAGACATTTGTGCTAATGGAGCTTTAAAAAACAAAAAGCTGTGTTTGCAAAGGCCTTTAATATTTCCAGAATAATTGAAAGTACGACTAAATGGAATTTTTATTTTCTTTTGAAGGTGTGGAAAGCCTTCATCCCATTCCATGTCCTGTTTACACTAAAGCCCAAATATTGGAAACCCTCAAAACCTTTGCAGTACTGAATAGTGGATGGCAAGTGCATCATGATGGGACTGAACTCTCCATGATAATATTAAAAGTACTTGGGAGGGACCATATTGTCTGATGTGCAGTTTTGATTTCTGTGCCTCATGCTGGATGAAGAATTACTCTCAAATCTTTGTATTCCTGTGGAGGGAAGAGCTGTGTGTATGTACTCGTGCCTCTCTGGGTTTCAACGTTGTCTCATGTGTATGTTCTGTAACCTTTCCATAATCTCAGAAAATGGGAAAACACTGCTGGTGTGAAGATGCTAAACATTTCAGCTTATTAGTAAAAAGAGAAAAATCCCCTGAAAAATCCACTTTTTAAAATGCAGCAAAGTTCAGACTTCTGTAATTGTTTCAAAATTTAATATGCTTTATAAATAATAACAAATGAAACCTGCTTTCCCGAGGCAGATGAAACTACAAGGATAACCTATAGCAAATCAAAAGAAAATAGGAAAAGACTTTCATCCTGCTGTTTCCCCTCTTGCAGTCTGTGGGTCTTCCGCTGTGGTGTTCTCCTACTTTGAAATTGCCCCAGTTAGTTTGGTCTGAAGTTATTGTTGCTATGAGAGAAATGTTTTTTACATTACAAAGGTGTTTCATTTGATAGCTTTGGAAGGTTGGTATTTTTTCAGTAGTAGTTCCACTTCCAAAAATACAGCCATCATCTCAGTGAGAGCAAGTAAGGAAGTCTAGGAAATACATTTTCTGACAGTACGTGATATTTTCTTGTTTTTCAGGATGACTCTAAAATTCTGTTCTCTTGAAATAACGATGAGGAAATACTTCTGGTTTTCTGGTTAGGGAAAAAAAAGTGTGAACTATTCTGTCTGATCTGTGGAATATACTTGGAGCAGTTCCAGAGCAGTGAGGGATGCTGTGGGCAGTGAACAGGATCCTGCAAGGCAGACTGCCCTCGGTGTTCAGCAGAGCATCTCTAACTTATTTAGCTCTTTTATGTCTCAATATTGGGTGTTTGCTGGGGAGTGATGGCTGCTGTTGTGTGCTGGCATTGCTGCTGGTGTCACAGGCAGCTGGATTGATGAATCAGGGCTCCCTGGAGGAGCTGTGCTCCCTGGGCCAGGCTGACACGCAGCCACATCCTCAGCCTCCTGCAAGAGAGCAGAGACTGAGGCAAAGCTGCACATTAGTCCAGAAAGGTTCTTTCTGTGCATCTTTAGCTTCTTTAAATATATGCCTGTATTTATGCCAGAGTTTCCAAGTAATTATTCTGTTAAAACATGAATATTTGAAGTAACTAAAACAAATGAGGTGTGATAACATGAAATACAACGGAATTTGCATAATCTGTTTAATAGGTAGGAATTGTTACTGTGTTTAGTTTAATTTGTCATCATTTGCCCTGCTTTACTACTGTTTTGGATGCAAAAAATTTAATATCCGAGTACTTACTCTTCCACAGAGGCTTAATGGCATCCATAAGGGAGTTGGTTGCCTGACTCAGGAATTGTCTGCTCATGTTTCCACCTCAGCTTCTCCTTCCTGGTTCCTTCTTGCTACTTTACACTTTGACCACGACAATACTTGAGTGGCAGCAGCTGTAGAGATGAGAATGAACTGAAGCCAGCCCTTGTAAAGCAGGGAGTTAATAATATATTTATAAGGATACTATATATAGGTACTTTGGTATCAATATATACTATTAAATAATGTATAAGGTATTTACAGGAAAGAAACTTCAGCTCTGCAGAAACAATTGCACGTACAATTACGTGGCAATAAGCATCACATGCTGTGTTGTAGGTATTCGTAATGTTAGCTTGTTTAAAAACAAGTGGAAAATTGCTGTAAAAGTCCAGAATGGCCTAAATGCCATTGCAGATCTTGAAGCAGGTTATAAAATTGTTCAGAGAAATCTTTGGAGGTAGTAAACAGAATTTAAAAGCCCCACGTGACTTTGAACTTGAGAGTTGGAGCGTCTTCTGCGAGAGATTTGTCAGTGTGGGAGAGCAGTGTTTTAGTGAGCTACTCCTAGAATAGATCCCGTGGGGAGCTCAGGATTATTGCAAACCTCTCCACCAAGTGTTGGGAATATTTGTTTGGCCTCACCTTCTTTAATAGAAGAAGTAAATGGTTGTGTGATAGGACTTTGGAGATTAAATAATGGTTTTTGATTATGTGGAAGAAAATGGGAGCTACTCAGCAGTGTGGAAGATTGGTCTTCAACTCCAGTAAGGCAGGTGGCAGAAATCCCTGTGTAAATGTTAACACTTAATAAAATCAAAGCTTTTCTTTCTGTAATTTCACCATGTTTACAGTAGAAAGGGGAAGAAGAGGTTAATAATTTATAGTATGAACAATATGTTGGCTTATAAGGCAATTTCTGTTCAGGGGCATTAAGGCATCAGTATGTTTTCTACTTTCATACATGTTACCAAAACCAGATGAAAACAAAAACACAAGCAAGCAAACAGACCTCCCCGAGTCCCCCTAACAAATCCCAAACAAAAAAATCCCC
This sequence comes from Onychostruthus taczanowskii, assembly GCF_017590055.1. Lineage (NCBI taxonomy): Eukaryota > Metazoa > Chordata > Aves > Passeriformes > Passeridae > Onychostruthus > Onychostruthus taczanowskii. Next base: position 12,113,181 of record NW_024496526.1, read on the forward strand.
TGAAAATAAACAACCCAAAGGTCTGATAGATGTCTGCTTTGGCCTAGGAAATCTTGTCTCATGTCCCATCACCTCATATTTACAATGTTTTTACAAACATTTTTTCAAGATTGTTCTTGTTTGGAATAATATAGTAAGTAGTAGGATGAGAAGAAAAATACAGACAGCAGAGCCAAGAGGAGCAGTTGAGTTTAAGGGAGGTGGGGCTCACTTCCAGCAGAGATGTCTTAGGTGACCACTGTGCTGGAGGCAGTGCTGGCCACGTGCAGGAGATGCATTTAAGGGCACATCCCTCTCCTGGGGCTTTGGAGAGAAACTCTTCCTGCCCTGGTTCTTCTGCCTACAAAGTGCTACTGCCAAACCTGCTTGTTTTTTAGCTTCCCAAGGTTCTGTTCTGAGGAGAAGCCACCTCAAAGAGCTGCTAGCAAGCAGTGTTGCCTTCAAGTGTTTCTTAATCAATTCCCTCATTATTCTGTTGCAGCTCCATCCTGGTAACCTCCGACAGGGATCCTTCCCTCCCTCCAAACAGCCTGACATTGAGTGGGGATTATACACTGCTCAATGATGGTGATGATAATGGATGCACTAATGTTATTTGACATGTATTTCATGTTAAAATTAATGTTGTCTTTGATGTTGTGAAGGTTGTATTCAGAGAAGATAATTGATTCTTGAGCTGAAAAGATGTCTTCAGAGTTGTTGGCAGTTCCTGGTAGTTGAGGCTGCAGGCGTGTCCTGACTCTCATTCCACTTGCAGACCATCCTGGCAGCCTGGTGGGTGGAAGTACCACAAGTGGACATGACACATGAACACAGAGAAATAGCAAAAACTGAGTGGTTTGGGAGGTTTTTTTGCCTTTATACTAAAACCCCACGGGGTTTCTTAGAGTTACAAAGTGCCTGTATCATCTTTTTTTTTCGTTTAGAGCTATGTAAAATGTGTGTGGGAAAAATAGATAACTGATTTGCAACTAGTACTAGATAATTTACTAATTACGTGTTTTCCAGTGCATAGGATTATCATTTTAGAATAAAAAAGTTGCCTCCAAAGCTCTTTTGAATTTGATTTTGTAGAAGATAGTGAAGGTTCAGGTATTCATCCTTGGAAATTTCTTTCAGGGTGGTGAAGCAGCCCTGAGATGACTCCTTCATCCCCTGATTCTGGTTGGACATACCTTGGGTTGCTGGCTCTTTGTGTTAGCATAATCAACATTACTGGCAGTTTTTTGCCCAATAGCAAAGAATTCTGACACTAACAGGTCCAATCTATGTTGTTAAAGCTTTTTGTGGTGGAAGCTATCATTCTTAATGTGGAATTGCCTCCTGCTGTTACAGCACTGGGCATGTAATCAAAATAAGAAAGAATCTCCAAATAATAATAGCCATGACATACAAAGAAGTTCATATGATGTTTTAGTTATTAAATAAGTATTTAAAGTCTTTTAAATGGTACCTTTCACTATGAATGTGCTATGACAGATTTAGTTATTTAATAAGTATCTGAAGTATTTTCAGTGATACCTTTCACTATAAACATGCTATGAAAGAATAAATTTGTTAACATTTTGTTAACATTTTGTTTCAAAGTTCCTCTATTTTCCTGAATAGCCAAGTGTATTTTATTGTTACTTGATTGAGACCAGCAAAAGTATTATTTTAATCCATTTTTGGTTAAAGTAGTAAGACTGTAATGTGCAGCAGTCTGACAAGATGTTAATTCATTGTAATATTGTTATCAACAGACTTCTAATAACTTTAAATACATCTTTGTCATATTAAATGTTCATGTGGAGGTAGAATGGGAAAGGTTGTTTTCAAATTCAAGGAAAGTGCAAAAGAGTGCTATTTGTCCCTAATTAAATATGGAGGACTTTTGTATTAAATATTTAATTGGCCAGCTGTACTGCAGTGGAGTGGTGGAGAAATGATAAAACCCTGCATTTGCACTTAAAGACTGTTTTTGGGCAGTCAAGTGACCTGTTGCTAAATGAATTGGAAGGAAGAGACTTAAATAAAAATACTTTTAGTGTGTTTCCCACCACTGCTGATCCAGGAAAAGGGCCCTTGATAATCATAATGTGGCTACACCAGGCTCTTCTGAGCCATTTTACTTATAAGTGCACTGAGAACCTGTTTCTGACTTCTGTTTTCTGAAGGAGTCCTGGAAGTTTGGAAAGTCTGTAAGGCAGAGGAAAGCAGGAAATGTTCCTTCTGTGTGCTAAATCTGTATGAAAATTGGTATTAAACCCAAGCAAATGGAAGTGGTTCAGGGTCATAGAATCTTTGTCAGTTTTACAGACAACTTTGAAGCAGACCATTACCAGAAGAAGTGAAGATGCTCTTTCATGATGTGTGAAGTAGTCCTTGTCTGTTGAGGAGCAAGTGTAAAAGTAAAAGGGATGTATCAGGCAAACCCTCAGGTCTGGTTTGAACACTCCAGATCCACTTCAGAACAGGTGACTGCACTATAAAAGATGCCAAAGCAGAGCTTTAGACATGGAAATGGCCTTCCCCAGTGAAATTGTCGTGGGTCATAAGGCTTCAGGAAAATCAAAGTGTACATGTGGCTGCACCATGTTATCGGTTGGTCCAACGCCCCAGGGTTCAGGGTTGTATTTGCAAGCTTAAGTTCTGTGTCCCAGTAATCACAGAAGGTTTTGGGTTGGAAGGGGCCTTAAAGACCTCCTGGGTCCAACCCCCCTGTTTTGGGCAGGGGCAAAAACTTTATGATGAACCTTAGCAGTTGTTCCTAAGAAGTTTTGAGGAGTGTATGTGTTGTCATTCCAGACATCAGGAGAGGTGACGTGGTGGTTCTGCCCTATTTGCTTATCCTCCCTCTTCCATCCTGTCTCCTACTGCTCCATCAGTTACTGATAAGGTGAAGGAAAGATCAACTCCACATCTCAAGATGAATGATGTGACAACAGCTGACCTGGGCACACATTTGTCAAAAATTATTTTAGCCTGGAAACTGAGGGTTTAAGCAATTACGAGAGATGTCCTAGAATGAATGGCATCTCAGTCTGAGAAATTTAGTGTCTGAAATCTGTTTCTCTGCTGCTGTGCCCAAGGGAGTTTCACTCTCTGGCATATAACTTTGAGTGTATGGATTTTTGTGGGGTTTGGTTATGTTGTCTGTAGTATGTTAGATTTAGGTCGCAGCAGATGTGTGCTGGTGTCTCTGGGCTTGGGTTAATTGGATTATGAGGCTTTAGGAGTGGAAAACATGTTCATCTTGAGAAAAGAAAGATGAGATTTTTGGCTTTCTTCTGTAGTACATGGGGTCATGCAGGTTCCTGGATCATTTGGGTGTTTGACCCAGTGGGTGGTGATGCCCATGATCTGTTGTGTGCTTCTGTTTCACTCTGCTGCCCTGACTACTGTGTTTTACTCTGGGCTTGGTTTGTTACTGGGTGCTTGCAGTTGCTGGTCGTGTTTGAGGAGACATGTAGAGATGCTTTATGATTTAACTGTGGGTTAAACTTCCCCCACACCTCTCTGTGGCTGTGGGACTGAGCAGGCAGTTCTTCCTTTGTTACGCTCCTTGAATACATTTACTATTTTTTTTTCCAAAAGTGGTGCTGTTGTTAATTGCTATTGTAATAAATGTTGTGGTTGAATTAATGAAACCTAAAAAGAATTCCAGATTTTGTTGGGATGTCACAAAGCTACATCTTTTAATAAGTGTGAATTATTGTAAAAAGTAGCAAGACTTACTAAAAATGAACATAATGCTGTGCAAGTGTGCTAGCATGCTATAAATTATGCCAGTATATCACATCCTGACATTTTAGTGGTTTCATTATTCTGTTTATTTGGTCATTTCTGAGCAAAGAGTATTAATGAGAGCTACATAAAATGTTTTTTTTTTAAAGACCAGTAACTTTGAGGCCACTTCATGTACAGGATTTGCACACTCTTGTTTTGTCCTTTTCTTTTTTTTTTTTTTTTTAAACCAGGCATCACATATTCCCTCTGAATGTTAGCAGTGTGTGTGTGTGATAATTGTATTTATATTTTAAATGACTTAAGTTTTGTCACATACAGGAACAAGGCTGTCTGGTGTTCATAACACAGACTCAGGAATATTCAGTGAAGACTGTTGTGTGCTAGAGAGAAGAGTTGTTTAACACAGCAAACTGAAACTTGAGCTCATTCCTTGTATGGGAAACTGAAGTCTACTGAGTGGGAAAGTCTACCCAAGATTCTTATTTATTTTCATAATACTATGTTAAGAGATCTTTCACTTTGTGAAGATTGTCTGTATTGCAAAGTGAGTTCCCGTTCTTCTTCTGACTTTACAACAGATGAATCCTTCCTCCCAGTTTCCGAATTGCATATGTGCACCCACAGGGACAGATTCCATCTTTTGAGTGTCAAAAACTTTTTCCGGCATCCTTATGCAAAGTACTTTTTTTATCTGAAAACTCTAATTGCAACTGAGACAGCTTAATGAAATATTCTGGTCTTGATTGAAGTTCTTCAATAATTTTTTCATGTTCCCAGTGGAATTTCTAGTAATTCACCAGAGAAACTGTAGTGGTAGGATGGGGGTGGAGATTTAGATTTACTTAGGATGAGGGATGCCTGCATTCAGATCAACTCTTCTTGTCTTCGTTCAGATCTAGGACTTGGATTAATATTTGGGGATTCAGTTGAGTATTTTGAATACGGAGCTGTGGTGAGGTGCATCTCTCTCATGTTTTTGATGTAAAATATATGTGAGAAGGATAACCTTCATAGTCTGCCAGAATATTAAAAAGTTACAGGATGAAATAAACCACTCCAGTTTTAATGACAGTCATGGATGAGACCTGCAGCTCCTGGGTGCATAAGACAAGACTTACAAGTGGGAAAGCTGCTTTAATTTGGCTTGAAATGTGGTCCGTCAGGAAGCCTTATAAGCAACTTGAACTGTATTATGCAATGGAAAGAAGCTATTACTTATCTAATTGCCTGGATTTTCATTAATAATGTAAAATTCCCTGCTTTTTTATTCCTCCAGGTGATTAACTGAGGATTTTTCTCAGCATCTCCCCTCTGTTTTGAGAGAGGAGCAATGAACAGTCCAATAGATCTTTATCTCTGTTTTAGAAAAAAGGAATTGATGTGATTAACCTTTAGCAAAGATACCATGACTGTTAACATCTGATGTGGTAGCTGTGCTGAGCCAGTGCTGAACTGTTGGGAAGAAGGTTAATGACTGATCCTCAGGCTCTAAAAGACTTTGGAGCTCTTTCCAGTACCTGAAGGGGCTCCAAGAGAGCTGGAGAGGGACTTTGGTCAAGGGCGTGCAGTGGTAGGACAAGGGGGAATGGCTTCACACTGACAGGGCATGGTTAGACGGGATATTGGGAAGAAATCCTTTCCTGTGAGGGTGGTGAGGCCTGGGCACAGGGTTCCTAGAGAAGCTGTGGATGTCCTGGAAGTGTTCAAGGCCAGGCAGGATGGGGCTTGGTCTCATTGAAGGTGTCCCAGCTGATGGCAAGGGATTTTGAACGAGATGGTCTCTAAGGTCCCTTTGAGCCCAAACCACTTTGTGATTCTAAGTTGATCTCCCGTGATTTAAATACAGCTGGAGACTGTTGGATTTTCACTGCTTTTAACTTCTGGTCTAAAAAAATAGCAAAACTTTGGTGTTGCACTGTACTGAAATGATTAAATTTAGAGAAACAGGCCACTCAGAGTTACAGATGTGTGATTTTAGTGAGATACTGGGGTAATATCATGAACTATAACAGCAAAGCTTGAGTATTTCATGTGTTTACTGGAAGCTGGAGGTGGTGTGGGATGGTGGAGATGGGCTCATTATTTTAAATATATTGGCTTATACTTAAATCTTACCTGAAAAGGTGTCCCTGGATTATGCACTGCTGTGGTGGGTTTTTTAGGAGAGCAGCAGTTTGTTGGCTGGATTGCTAATGGCCATGGTGGGATCTTCCTTCATTGAATTACCTTTCTCTCTCTGGTTTAGTGCCATTACCTTAACAAAACATGAAAACTGCTAATTGCTAGAACTAACAGCTTACCTTCTTTTGTAGCCACCAAAGAAATGTTGTATATAAACCACATGTGGTACATTTTGGCATTAATTGGCTTTTATTGGTTTATCTTAATGATAGCCCATGCTTAAAATAATCCCAGGAATCTTTTACCTGAGTGAAGGCTGGGATCCATGAGCAGAATATCTGGATAAAGGCACGGACTGCTGCTTCCATTCAAAACATTGCTGCGCTCCAGCTGTCACATAAAAGACAGAATTCTCAAATGTAATATTTCTTGGAATTTATTTTTGTAGAGTTGTTTCTATGGCAGTTGTTATTTTCTGTGCAAATGGTGTGGTGAAAGTCAAATGGGTGAATGTTTCCTGAGGCTGAAGAAGCTTAGCAGAGCAACTGTTGCTGACTTTAAAACAAAGCAATCAACATCCATAACTAATGCCTCAACTTTTAAATATGATTTTTAATATTTAAGTAGGAAAAAAATGCTGTGAGATTGTATAATCAATGCAACTGATAGATTTTAAGAAGTAATATTTTATTGAAAGTACTGCTTTTTTCAGGTTTCAATCCATAATCATTCAGTGCATTGTTTTTTCCATAACCACATGTTCATTATTTTGTTCAGCCAGCCTTGAACTAAAGGGTTGATGGATTAAAACTAATTCTAAGCTATTGCTTTATTTTTCTAGATACAATCTTAAATCCAGGGATACATTGTAAGTGCAGAAAGTTGTGATTACCATGGTTGTCAGAATCAAAGTAGCGTGTGCATTCCAAAGTGAGCTACAACTTTAAAACAACTTTGTAATTGCTTTGATTTTGCTGTTCAGCTGTAAGAGAGAAAAGCTTGACAGTAGGTCTGTGGAAGTTAAACCAAAGCTTATACTTAAGCACTGGCAATCACAAACCAATTTATTTTTGGAGGACATCCCCTCGGATGCAGTAGGACATCCCCTAGGATGGGTTCATGAGTGAACTCTGGAGAGCCTCAGTGCTGTGTGCACATTTCTGTCCTAGTGCCGTGGCTCGGTGTCCTTGTACTCCCTGGAGTGTTCTGTGTCTCTCCAGCGTCGCCTGTGTGCTCAGGATTCAGAAGCTGCCCTACAAAAGGGCTGGGTGTGCTGTTCCAACAAAGGTTCATTGCCTTCCTCGCCCTGCTGCTTTTTCCTGGAGGAGTGCAAGGGTTATGGAGCGAGTCCAAGGACAAGGTGTGAGTCAAGAGGAGAACAGGAAGATGCTCTGAGTCCTTGGGCACCTCTGCCATGGACAGGCTGGAAGAACTGGGACTGTTGAGCCTGGAGAACAGGCTCCAGGGAGACCTTAAAGCACCTTCCAGTGCCTAAAAAGGCTCCAAGAGATTTGGAGAGGGACTCGGGACAAAGGCCTGGAGTGGCAGGACCAGGATCACTGGAAGACACTGCCCAGAGAAGCTGTGGCTGCCCCATCCCTGGAAATGTTCAAAACCTGGTTGGATGAGGTTTGGAGCAACCTGGTCTAGAGAAGGGTGACAGGAGGTTGTAACAAGATGAACTTTAAGGTCCCTTATGAACCAGACCCTGTGAGTCTGGGATTATGAGTCTATGCTATGAGTCTGGGATGGGATTTCTTGGAAGAAGGTCATCTGTTGTCTTGTCATCTCTCCTGAAACACTTCCAGCCTGGTTGTCAGCTGGATAACCTTCCTTTCCAAGCAGGGTGGTGGCAATGCCAGGGTTGCTGCTGCTGTCCTGCTGCAGAGCTGTAGCTGTGTTTTTGTACAACAAAGTGTAAGTAAGATGCTGTCTGTGTTTTTTCTCAAATGACTTTAATACTCTGGGAAGCTCAGTGGAGAATTAGGTGTTTATGCATGGATGAGGAGAAGTTTAATGAAGAGGAAAACTACAGTCTTTACTCATTTTAGTCTTTCTACTGTTTTTCAAATAAATCCACAGAGAAGTCGCAATATTAACAGTGTGCACCTATTCTTATTGTACCTCTCAGCACTTCAGCATAGAAATTAAAGACAAATAAACCCCTCCAAACCAAACCCAGAGCCAAGCTTTGAAAAATGATAATGGAAAAAAACCTCAGAGCACTGTGTGTTTCAGGCTTTACAGAGCAAACTTTTTAAAAAATGTGGGACTTCAGGGCTATAGTGTTGTGAAGTGAACCTCTGCTTTAATTTTAATTGCCCAGGTGTTGTGAAATGGGAAAAAATTTGAAAGCAGGGGTTTTGCCTGGGCACAATCTTAAAAATAAATAAAATAATACAGAAACACACACATATATATGCATCAAGTGTTAGTTCCTGAGGGCAAGACTTAAAATGCTGTTTGGCTTTATCCTGTTCATCTCCCTGCACACATTTTGCTTCCCTGACCGCATGTGAGAAGGGGCAGCGGGAAGGAACTTATTCCATAGCATTTATATTCATAATTTATGCCTGCAGCCTTGAAATAATCTCATTTGTCTTCCACTGTTACCGGAACAGTTTTGCTAGCAATGAAGAATGCTGGGAGCAATGAGGGATTCTGTTGTTTCAGCTTTTCATTTGTCTTCTGTAAAGAGTGGTTTTGAATAAAAAGATGAATTGGGCAGCGCTGTGTAATACAATTGCTGGGACGTACCCAACCTGATTTTGAGGAGGCTCGCAGGACTCTGGCTTGTCTGTTCAAGAGATAACCAGGTTTGTTGGGCAGATAATGCATTTCTCTGGGGCACAGGAAGAGAGCACGTCAGACACCTTCTCCTGCCTTTCCAGGTGATGGGCAGCGCTGCTGGCAGCAGGGCTGGAGGAGGCTGTGGCTTTGGTGGGGGAAGTGCAGCAGGGATGAAGGGGGTTTTGGATCCTTGAGTGTTCCCTGCAGCAGTGTTTATCTGCCCCAAGCAAAATACAAACAGAGAGAAGGCAGGGCTCTGATCCCACTTGCAGCTGGGAATCATTCCTAAAGTGAGCTCAGATCAGGCAAGAATTGATTTCTTTAATGAACCCTGACCAGGAGGAAGCCCTGCCCTGTGCACCTGAGCAGTGGCTGTGTCGGAGGTGACCTGGGGGACAGCGAAGCTTTGCCTGCACTCAGCCACAGAAACAGCCACACAAACTTTAACCTAAGCCAACTAAACCATTAGCAGTCTGTCAGCAGCAGTGTGGCACTCTGCGTGGATTAATTTTTCCCTCTTGTCAGTATTTCTGTGATTGTAGAGCAGCAGTGCCCTGTACCTGCAGTTTTTGTAGGTTAAACCAGCAGGTTATAGACTGCACTGCGAAGTGCTGAATTGAGTCTGTAGAGAAAAAAGGATTTAAAACTTCACTTGAGAGGAATTTATAGAAGATTTTGGCTATTACAAACCCAGGAAACAAAAATGTTTGTGTTAGGCATTTTGTGTAACTTCTTACCTTGTTTACTCTGGAGTATATCTGAGTGAGTGCTGGTGATTTAGGATCTATTTGGTGTAAATTAGATTAAAAGTCACCCTTGGGGCCTTATTAAGCCATGTTATAAACAGGGCAGTAAGTTAAACACTTGCAGTAGATTTTGCAGATAAGAGGTATGAATAGATGCAAATAAATCTAAGTTTTCATTGATACCAGAATTTTAATTGCAGTTGTTGATTGATCTTGGGGTGACTACCAAGCGCTCAGGACTGTGAAGCTGTGCTGCTGCCCCTGTACAATCCATGCCACCCCACCTCTGCTCACTTTCATGTTGTGCTGGTTGTTCCCCCTTCTTCTTCTGCCAGTGATCCAAAAGAACATATAAATGCATTTTTTTTTTTGGTTAGTCCAAGCAAGAGGATAATATTTAAGACATTTTCCTAAAGACTCTTTCTTGTCGTTGACAAAATATTTTACAGACAGGCTTTGGTTTCCCGATTGCACCAAATGCAATCACTTGCTGACTGATTAAGTATACATTCTGCAGAACTGATTATTAACTCTAATGTAGTGTCTTCTACCTTGTTCCTGATAGCTAAAGGTGGCTGTGGGAAGATTTTATCCATCTTCCCTCCTGTTTCCCTGATGGATGTTTCTGCAGTCAGAGACCTCACAAATGTGTTATTACTGTGCTTAATAAAGGAAACCACCCCTTGCTAGAGCACTGGCAAGATGTGTGTGTTTCCAGCTTGGCTAGTTTTATATTCTGGTAAATTTTAAATATTGGGTTTTTTTTTTAAACTAACTGCTCTATCTGGAAGTAAAAGGGAGCTTGCATTTTATTTGGTTTGATTGAATTTTGAATTCAATGCTAAAAGTAAAAGATAAATTTGTATTAAAATCTCGTAACTCTTTCCCCTAAGGAAATTTGATAACTAAAACACATATTTTCTTCTTGTAATAGCTGTCTGATTGGCTTTTAATAATCAGAGTGTTTCTGAAGACTGCTCATGTAAAAGGAAAAAGTTGATAACTTTTAAAAGTATTTTTGTTCACTTTCAGAGTATGATTACTGCGAAGTGCTTTGTGCAAGTTCAGTTAGGAACTGTCACCTTGTGGTTACCATTCTTCCAGGAAGTTTACATCTGATTGATCCTGCTGTTGTTGAAGATGACAGCAAAACCTTTCCAGAATGCAGCAGTTCTATAGTTGGGACAGGTGACATTTGCTCTGATTGCTGATTTTAGGGCACTGAGGCCTCTCCTCCCAAAATCAGGGCAGAGGATTGTGAGTGGTGGTGTCGTCTGTTGAATTTGAGCTGGACTCCCTCTCCCACACAGCAGTGCCCAGAAGTCCTTAGCAGTGGGTGGCTTCTCTGAATCTTCTTCCCCAAGAACAGCTCTGTCTGTTTTATCACCCTTGTGCTCCAGTGAACGTGGCAGAGGTTCCTAGGGCACTGAGCTGCTTTTCACTTGCCATAAAAATAAAAGAGGGCCTGGGGAGCCTCTGTGCAGCTGCTGGGGATGCTGTGCCAGTGTGCCTGACTCATCCTGGGAGCTGGTCCTTTGCCTCTGCTGGGAGTCTCATCACAGGTGTGCAGCAGCTCCCATGAGCGCTGTTGGTGGTGAACTGAGCAGAAGGTGAGTGCAGGCATGGCTGGGGAGGTGGAACCACCCATTCTTCTGGAGGCACTTGCTCCCAAGGTGTGGCAGTCCTGCTCTTGGGCTGCTGATGTCCATCAGTGAAGCTCAGACAACCAGCTCCAGGCTGGGGACCAGAGCTAGAGCAAGCTATGCTTCTGTGTTTTACACTTTCAGCTAAAATTGAACAAAGCAGCAAAACTAACTTCCTCAAGTCAGAGCAAAGTCTAAAGTCTAACTTCTGCAACTCTGCCTCAATTTAAAGCATTTGCTCTGATTACGTGGTTTGGAGGGCTTTATGGCTGATCCATTTTCTTTATTTGGATTACGAGAATAACTGAAGCGAATCATTGCCATATAAGATATGGAAGTTCAAATGTAGTTCATGTTTAAAAGGGCTTATAATGAACTTTGTTAAAAATGTCTACTGATTACCTCTGGTGAACTGAAGTGCGTATTATAAAAGCTTCTTGTTTAAAGTCCATCTTATATAAGCTTATACATTGAGAACTTTAAAGATGTTTTTCAATATAAATTTGGACCAGCTCTTACAGTGATATTACACTCTGTGTTTTTAGGATGTGATGATTCCAAAGGTGTGTATTTCCACATTCTTTCAGGTGTTTTTGTAGACCAGAAGTCCTGTCCCTTAACTTCTAAGGGAGACTGGTTTTTATCTGTTGCATAGATAGAGGTTTCACATGAAGTTTCGTAGACATGTATTACTCAGAGGAACTTGCCACTGTCCCTGCATCAAAATGCTTAAAAACCTGTGTTTTGACCTAAAGCGAATGGCTGAATTCCTCCAGCCAGGCTCTGTCAGGAGTTCTGCACTCCTGAGCAGCACACAGCTGAGGAGCACACAGCTCCTGAGCCAGTTGTTGGGCTTTGCTCAGGAGTGGTGGAGCAGAGCATCACCTGGTCCCTCGCTGTGTGCTTCTGGGATTCTGGGAGCTGCACTGAAACAGCCATATCTCTGTTCAACAGTGACAAGTACTGAGCTGTGCTGGGAGAAGTCTCTTGGAATAGAGACCTGCAAACCTTGGAAGAGTTCCTTGTGTAGACGTCTCTCTGTGTGTCTGTGGGTTTCTCTTCCCTGTGGGGTTCTGTGGGGACTGTCTGCGCCTTAATGTGCCAGTGTTTGGAGCTGTAAGCCCAGATCCTTGGGGCAGGGCAGCTGAACAGCAGCAATTGATGCTGCTGTGCTCCACAATATCTTGTGGGAACATGTCGAATGAAAAGCTTTAAGGCCAATGGCTCTAACTCATCCTATTTCCTTTTCATTTCAGAGATTTTTTTTGTAATTTTTTTTGCAGTAAGCCTAATACTCATGAAGTCTTACTGAAAAATGGTTCACAGTTATTTTATGGGTATCAAACACTGCAGGAGGAGTGTGATAGTTAATACTGAAATAGTGAAACAATTGGGGGCCTTGTACCTTGGCTAGAAATAATTGCCTCATTAACCTTAACCGCATAGAGCCCACCTCATGGGGGTCAAGCATAGTTTAATCCTAATAGGTGGGAATATGCCAGATTACACTCCAGTTCTGACAGTTATTCTTCTTCCTGGAAAATTTGCTAATATTTTTATAAGGAAATTAGGAAGAGAGTGGAAGATACCAAGCAAGCTCTAATGCATATACTGAGACAAAAAAGCAATTTTTTGGCAGAATTTTTTTGGCAGAATTTAATATTTTACAAATGGGATTTTGAGGAATATTAGACGAGAGCCAACAAATGAGAAAAAGAAAAGGGAAGGATGTGCTTTTTTTGAATTTGATTTTGCCCTGTGCTGGTTGGATGCTGGTCAGTTTCTTATCTCTTTTGAAATGGTTGTTCAGCCACCTATTTGTCAGTCTCTACTCCCTGAGTGAGATGCTTAATGCTGTACCTCAGTACAAAGCAGTTTTTAAACTTGAATTTGTCTTCTCCTATCAAATCTGCATGTTACAAAATGCCACATCGCAATGTAGTGGTTGTTGACACAGTATTGTAATTTAAATAATGTTTCTAACCATTGGCAAATACAGCTCAGGGTCTGGTAAATAATGGATGGAAATTACAGTCGAAATGGGAATGTTAAATAGCTATTCCTAACAGATGGTCATCAGAAATCATTCAGTTTATCTTTTATAGACAGCACAAACACGGATATCTGTGCTTCTGCTGAATCAATTTTTACGTGAGCTCCCTGACATTGTGGAGCAGTGTCCCAGCACTAGTGGCAACTCTGGGAAGTCCAGATGATGGGTGGGTCTGTGTGTTGGCTGGGCACTGAAACACGGATCTGAGCGTGGTGGATTATGGATTCCTTGCCTTCAGGCTGCTGCTGTCAAACCTGTGTAAAAAAAAAAATTGATTTTGCTGGGGAGAAAGTCTTGGGCTGTGGGCTGAGTAAGAGATGAGAATATGCTCTTCCTCCTGGCCCTCCTTCTCTCCATCCTGGAGCAGAGGTGCTGTGTGTGCTTGGGCTGAGGAACTGGGTATTAGAGCCACATCTTATCTCATAAGTCAGGGTTGATTGATACCTAAAACTGCACCGTGGCCACCAGTGGTGAGTTATGCACATGTTGTACAAAAGCTGGCAGTAAGCCCATCAGGCTGAATTTCAGACTCCATGTAACAAACACTTCCCTACATTCCTGTGAAGGAAAAAGCTGCTTTAGAGCTCTAAATGAGTTAGTTACTGCAGATGGATTCTCCTTGAAAAGTGCTTCCCAAGCTCTGCTATGCAAGCTGCTCCTGTCCATGACTGTGTAAGCAGCTGTTTCTTCAGTCTGTATTAGGTTTGGTTTTTTTTTTTTTTTTTTTTGATTTGGAAGTTGTTTCTTCAGTCTGTATTAGGTTTGTTTTGTTTTTTTTTTGTTTGATTAGGAAGTTTGGAGAAAGTAAATATGAGCCATGACAGGGAAAGGAATGGTGGCTGGTAGACCTGCACTTTAAAAAGAGACAGCCAAAAATAGGAGAGCACAGAGTTATCATATTCTTGTTATCTGTATAGCATGTGTCAGGATTGTCATTAAAGGGCCCAGAACAACAGGAGGAAAAGCCTTAAACATTCTGTGCTGCCTCAGATGCTCAGTGACTGCAGAGATTGTCAGTGCTTTTGCAGATGTGAGAAAAACAGGTCCAGTGCTGCCGAGAGCTCTGGTAACGATAGTGGTACCCTTGAGCAAATAGGCTGGGAAAGTTCTGTATACTCTGTGGTGTTGCTCTCATTTCCCCCAGACACCTTGGGTCATACTGTACTAAGCAGGGAGTTGTAGGGACAAAAACGTTTCTGATCCCCAGGTGGGGCCAACACAGGAACATCCAGCAGTATGACATGGTTTTAGAGATGAACTTTGCAGAGAAGTGTGAGTTTGGACATGTCGTTGGTAGTCACCATTATTTTAAAGCCAATAAAGTAATGAAAAAGGTGTTGAAATAAAAAAATTCCAACTGAGACAGCTTCAGAATCAGGTTCTGCTTAGCAGTGTTACACTGCAGATAGATGCCCACGGAGCAGGGGCTGTCAGCTGCTGGCGTTTCACTCGACAGCAAACTGAAAGATAAATGCTTGTGCAGTCTGATACTGATGTTGGAGTCATTGGGGATTACAGATGTATGAAGACAGACATGAAAAAATCAATATGATTTGGGGTTCCAGAAGTTGCCACCACTTCATGAAAATGGTGCTCTGTGTCTCTCAGGAGGAAGAGGTAACTTCAAGGTCACAGGAGGCAGCTGTTCCGTGCTGTGGTGTGATTGGTGATAACACACGTGAATTGCAGGAGCACAGGTGATGATTCTTGATGTTTCATGGGTTCTCCAGAGCTCTGATAACTTGAAATGAGAAATGTTAAGGCTTCAGGATTTAACACACCTCAGACAAATAAATATGTTCTCCAGTGAGGCTGATTTTCAGGAGTGGAATTTTATCCCAGGAGCAGCCTGAGTCTCCTGAAGGCCTAGCTGATTGTTGGCAAACTTGTGTCATAGTTTGGGTGTGCCTATTTAGATGGTCTGTATTGCTTAGTTACAGAAAGGAAGATGTGATAATTCTTGAGGACAGGTTCTGCCCATCAGGGCTTTCATAGACAGAACCCCTAAAAGGTGTCAGAGATTGGACACAAAATACATCAGTGCTTCTGCAAGAAGAGAAGCAGTAAATTATCACTGAAAGTGGCCAGATCTTTCTTCAAATTTGTCTTATGGTTCCTTGCTCTCAGTGCAGACAATACATTATCAGAAACACTGATATCAAGTGAATCATCTGTGTTGTTATATAGCAAATAATTTTTGAGTAGCTAAAACAAGCTCTATGCTGTGAGTCTAGTCAAACATATGTATGTTGACAATGATACATGATTACTGTTAAACTTTATAAATCATTTGTAGTGAGGTAAATGAGCTAAAACCAGGCTGGAAGAAGTATGCAAATTAAAAGTAAAATGGAAATGAAGAAAGCTAGAAGGGAAAGGAGAGCTACCTACATTTGTGAGAGTGCATGAGAAGAGGCTGTTCTTGTATAACATTTGCATTTGTGTGATGTAGCTCTGTGAAAGAACAGGGGCTGGGAGGTGTTCCTAATCAGCACAGCTGTCTGGGCAGCAGGCTCAGGTGAGGATCAAGAGCCTTGCTTTGATCGGAGAGAGGCAGTGGAGATAAAAGCCAGAACTGTTCTGAGCAGCTCCATCCTCAGGAAAGAAGCATCAGGTGCCCAGCCCCAGCAGTACCCCACGTCCTGGTCTCCAGCTCAGACATGGTGCAGGACAGGACAGTGGTGGGAAGGGATTGGTTTGGTAATGGAACTCTGCAGGGCAGAAGTGCTGCTGAATTCATCTTCGCTGCTGGTAGCTTGAAGGAGCTGTGAAAGGAATCTGCAGCTAAAGACAGACTAAAATTTCAGGTACACTTTGATATTTTTCCTTTGTGACATGTTTCAAATGTGACCATTAAGCACAAAACCTTTACTAGTGTCAGCCTGACATTTTGTTCCCTGCCTGATGCTGCTGATGGAGTGGTGACAGGCAGATCCTGCTGCAAGGCATGGCTCATTGCTCAGGGAGCAGGGAGACTCTTGCTTCACAGAGAATGGCATCTCACACCAAGGTTATGGACTCTCAAAAGTTGGAAGAACTTTTCTAGGAACTTGAGAGAATGGATGAGACTGAGGGATGCCTGCTCCAGCTGATGTGAGCCAATGGTCTTCCAGCAATTGGTTGGACAGGCTGGTGGGAAGATGGCCAGTGGCTTAGCTGTTCATCTCAAGAATGACTCCAGAGAAATGCTAATTTTTCTTATGCATGTCACCCACAAGTTGAAGAAACTGATGTGTTGATAAACTTTGAGAAGAGTGAAGGAGCCCATCAGCTACTGGAGGTGCTTGGAAGATTGAGCATAGTTCTCAGCTGGTGTAGTTGAGTTGTGAGATTTTGCATCCCCTGAGGAACATAATCTGCAGTGAGGGAAGGCAGATAAATACAGTGTGCCTGTAGGCATGTGGCTGATGGTTGGTCATAAGGTGGGGACTCATCTAGGACTTCAGTATTGGCATTTAACTGGGCAGGAACCTTAATCCAACATAAATTGTTATGAGGCTTTCAATTCCCTCAAATTAAGGCTTCAGCAGTAAGTTTCTTTCAAAAGGCAGGAAGATTTTCTAGTGCTGCAGTGTGTGATGTATTATTTGTCTACCCTTATGATTCAATTTTCTGTGTACTGCTTAACTGCTGTGAGGAGAAAGGGAAAGCAGTTTGGTGCAGGAGAGCTGCTGCAGAGCAAGTTGTGCTCAGGCACCCCGGGAGCACCAGCTGGGGCTGGCAGAGACAAAGTCTGGGTTTGCTCACTCATGGCCTCCTGCCCTGGGGTGGCAGCAGGGTCCCTGCAGTCCCTTCAGCAAGGAGGCTCCAGGGCACCCAGGTGACAGCTTGGGGAGCTCCACCATCCACCCCAAAACTGCAGGTGTGCAGGGCTCTTGCTGCTGCCTCCCTCAGCACCCAGCAGTACCAGGTTTGGTTTTTCTCTGTTGAGCTTCGTCTGCACCAGCAGATCCAGAAGTGGATCTGGACCTTGGGCTCTGGACCTTGGCCTGGATGCTCATTCAGGGCTCATTGCTATAGCCCTGCAGTTTTGTACTGTGTATTTTAATATAAAACATCAGGTGATTTCCTCCCTCTCCCCACATTGCGCTCTTCTAAAGCATTCAGATGTGTTCAGGTGATTTTAATTTTCTGTTGGATTTCTGAGCATCCCTTAGGATGCATTCAAGGTGGTGTTCTGCAGATTTTATGTTGCCACCATGAAAGAGACAAGACTTCCTCTTCTGAGATAAAGGAGATTTTGATATAATAGCACAATTTGGAGATTGGGTCCTTATGGAAAAGAAACTAAGTAGTGGTGCACCATAGGGGGAATATGGAGGAAATATTTTTCCTGTTGTAGTAGGAGTGATTAATTTTATTTGTAGGTCTTGTACCATGCCAGTTGTAGACAATCAATTTTGTATCAAATAATATAGAATGTGTTGCCAAATTATATATGCTAATTGATTATGAGCTTGTGTGTAATGTATTATTAAATTTTATTTTTAGCCTGGACTGTGCGTGCCTGTGTTCTGCTGCATGGTCTGAACCAAATTTCATGGTGGTAGGTGTGTCAAAGACAATTACATTTCTGTGTGTGGAGGCTGGAGCAGACACAAACTGAGTGCTCCCACGGGTGGGCAGGCTGCAGCATCCTGTGTGTGGTGAGCATCCCATCTATTGCTGCTGCCTGAGTGGAGACTGGGGCTGTGAGAAGGAGTTTGAGCTGCTGAAACAGCTGAGGTTGTGTTGGAAGCTGGAGGGAAGTGTCTGGGGAGCATCCATACACATCCAGGCTTCAGTACATCCTTGAGACACCTTCTTAATTGGGTAAAACCATAAAGGAAATAAAGATTTACATTTTTCTCTCTGATGGGATTGTACTTGAGTTAATTGCTTCTAAAATGAGACCATAACTTTTAGCAAGAAGGATAGGTAGCTACTGTTCAGGTTGCATTTTGATAATGGTCTTAATACTTTGTTTTACATCAGAAACCCAACTTGAGATGCAAGAGGCCACTTTTGTGTTTGAGGCCCTGGAGCACTGAGGAGTCATGCTAAACAAATGTATGAACTTGATTTCTGATGGATTTTTTCTTCCATCTTTGCACTTTGCTGCAATACATACGTGCTTTCTTGCTGTGATGTTTCTGAGAGGCTGTGGGAAATGGGATTATTAATAAACACATTCAGTAAGTACATTAATGAGTGTATTTTATGTATATGATTGCACATCTGCATACATTACATGCTCCAGGGCTTTCTCCAGAAAGGCAGTTTTCCTTCTGGAAATAAAGTGAAATGAATTTTAACCAAGGAACTTGTTTTAAGTGGATTAAGTCGCTAAAAATTTTCATTTGAGTTCAGTGATGGCAGACTCAGGTCCAGTATTGTAATGCTTCATATCAAATGGCATAAATTCCTTTGATACAGGATTTATCTAATGCTTCTTGTAGTCTTTTAAAGAAAGATTTAGAGAGAGCTTTTAATTCATACTGATTTTCTTTCTTAAAAGAAGTTGAATTTTTTGTCATGAAAAATTCATATATATTACACTAATTAAGAAGTGTATGCACCAGATCTGTCTAGACATAATTTTGTAGGTTTTTTCTCCTTCCTCTTCAGTCTCTCTTTCCTTTAGTGCAGACTTTTTGAACTGGATCCTTTCAGAAGGGAGTCACTTCTTTACAAAAGCTTAGGTGTTTGCACAAGCTGGGCTTTTAAAAAACATTTTTAATCTATCTTATTATTTTTTATATCCTATAGCAATATATAATGGCTTTTATTAGGATGGTTACAATGTCTTTTAAAATCCCCAAATAACACTTGGCATGTCAGGATTATATATAAGCATAACCTTTTTTTTGAGCGTGTCTGGAAATCACAAGGAGCCTGATGGACGCTTATTTTTCACAGGCTGCTGTTTTAACCCCCCTAAGGCAATCAGAAGAGAGCTTGCAGTAGTCTGTGTAATGTGAATAATTTTGGATACATTTCTTTTTCATTTCTCTGAGATGCCTGTAAAAGAGTCTGGCTTCTGGAGCTTCTCATCACCTGCTTTCTGCAATCCTAGCCCATTTGCTGTGTCTTGTAAGGGGCACCTGAAATCACTGGTCCCATTTGAGGGTAGTCCTAAAAAGGTTAGAATCATTTTTTCCCCCCCCTAGTCATTTTTTTTCCATCAGTCAGACTCATACTGCGTTATTGGAATGGAAATGTACAGAAGAGACAGGGTTCAGTGCTTACATACCTGTTTGTTTGTTAATTTGGTACTTTAAAATTCAAATTTGTAGCTATAAATGATGCTTAACTGCAAGAAGAATTTACATAAATACACAATTTCTTATTTTCCTACTCTTAACACTTTCAAAGCAAAGTGATATTTAAAGTACACATCATAGCTTCAGCAGAAGTTTTGGCATGGATACGTGTATTGTCAGGATGGGTCTTTGGTCTGTTTAATGCAGGAAGTGAGACTGGATGTGTACAGTAATCTCCTTAAACGGTGTCAGTGTTTATTACAGAAAATAAAATTATAAATTTTGGGGGAAAACAAACTCTCTATTTGTTCAGAAGTTAATTAAACAGTGGCAAAAACCTTTGAATGGGTTTTGAATTTACAGAAACTTTATTAGAATGAAAACAAGCATGGATGTTGAGCAGATTCTGGTGGGTTTGAAGAGCTGTTAAGGTACAGACTTGCATAAGGATACTTAGATAAGTGTATATGTACAAAAGCAGAAAGAATTATACTGCTGTAACTTCCTTCCTAATTAATCTGTTTTCATAGAATATTATATTTATTTTTAGCTCTGAGAGCAGCTCCTGTTTCTTCTCTGATGAGAAATGCTATTTGAGACAATAGGGAAAGTCGACTTTTCACTTATTTCCCTCTACAAGTTGTTTTGCATTAATAAACAATGATATTTAATACAGCAAATGTGCGAGGGGAGGAAATGAGCAATGTTTTCCCTGTGTTCCAGTGTCTGTATATCAGTTTGGGTGCATAAAGTGTGCACTGGAATACCACAAGAATGGAAACATTTGTTCTGTCTCGAATCATGGATTGTGTTAAGGTTCAGTGTTTGCTGGTGGAGTGTGCAGGGCATGGCAGGATTGTGTTAGGCTGCCAAGAGATATCAAAACTATCCAGGTGAATGTTTAGGAGATTCACTGGAGCTGGTACATGACTCTTTCCTGGCACTTCCATCCCTGAGAGGCCTGGAGAGGTTTCATCTCAAGTGATGCACCTTGCAGAGGGTCAGACTCTGCTGCCTCTGGTGCAAAGACCTTCCCTTGCCTGGAGCAATGCTGCTGTGCTCTTCTGGGGTCTTGGTGCCTCCCTGACCCTGGTGTACTCCTTCAGCAATCTGACAAACTGGCATCAGAATGAGATGGTTTTGCTCAGTCTGATTCTGATGCTGGTACAAGTTTTGTTAGAGATGGAATCACTTCCCAGGGTCATCATTCAAATATCTGATAGCAATTGGCCTAATCCAGAAATAGAGGAGAAAAACTCCTTTTTTCTTGTTGGTGTAGGATAGGCTATCAGTGTCTCTGTAATGTTCCCTCGTGGATTAAGTGCTGCTCCCCTATAGATACACCAGACATCAATCTTGCCAGCAAAGAAGAGAAGCACCTCTGAGCTGGCCATCAGTTTCTGAGTATATGCTATCATCATTTCACTCTTGGGAGGTGTGACATCTGTCACTTATTCCTGTGGGGTTTGTGGTCTATTGAGTGTTGAGAGTGACAGCTGCTTCAGTGAGCCTGGCAGCATTGATCTGAGCCTGGAGAGTCCTCATGGCTTTGCTGAGGTGACCTTCTCTCAGGGTGGGCTTGGCAGAGGAGTCTGCAGCTTCCCTACGTTCTGTGTCGTTATGCACCTGCCTTTTTTCCTCCCTCGTGCTGACAGCTCGTTCATCTGAAGGTAGGGCACACATTGATATTCCAGTGCAGCTCTTCAGCTGCTGGAGGTGTTGGCACATCACAGGGATGTGTGGGAAACCTCCCTTTTGTGTGTGTGTGTGGGTTCCAGCCTTGCCCACGGAGCCACAGGCACCAGCCAGATCCCCTGTGTGCATCCTGCGCCCTCAGCCTTGGCAGGGGCTTACAAAAACACCTAACAAACCTCCTCAAGTGATTTCCCAAAAGCAGCTTTTTAAGCTCCTCCCAAATAAATTCCTTAAGATTAAAAATATATGGCTTGTAATAATGTCTCTATCTATTTTGTATGAGGTGGTGCATAGCTCTATCTGCCTGCTAAATGCTGTGTATTGTTTAAAGTGTGTCTTGTGCTTTTTCTTATTGATTAATCTAAAATACAAATTTACAATTGATTCTCAAGTCTTGGATGGTGCTGAAAACCTCTGCTAGGAATAGATTTATATAGATGATATTCAGTGCTGTTTCCAGCACATGGAAATATACTGAAGCACTATTTTTAGATGTTTTATATGCAGTCAAAAGCTTTTTGCTCGCCCTCTTGCCTGTACTTTTATTTCTTGCAGTTTGGAGAGTTTTGGATTAAAATAAAGGGAAAATTAGGAACAACAATCAATTTACCCTTAGCCTTACAGTCCCTTATTACAATTGCTAATTTATCAGTGGGTAGGTACCTCTCTTTTGTAATGGATATTGAGGATAATTTTAAATGCAACTCTTAAGCTTAACCAATTTACATAGTACTCTGGGAGATTAGTCGCTTCTGCATAAAGAGCTGTGTGCATTTCAGGGGTCTTCTAGAGCCCTCTTGTGTGTTTTTTTGAATATTTGTTGTAATAATCATTGATTTCCTTAGCAAGGTGTTGACCTCTAAGTAAGTATTGCAGACTGAAGCCGGCAAACTTTGGAAAATTGCTTTGAAGTCTTTGGTTGGAGCAGTTTTTCTCAACTCACAATTGCATTGTGCTTGAAAGATTGGGTTGGGGTCCAGGAAAACTGTTGGATTTTATGTTCTGTGCAAGCTGTTTCTATGCTTCTGAACCTTTCGTTCTGGTTTGTTGTTGTTTTGATTTTTTCTGACATCAAATGATCTTCAGTGAAACAGAAGCTTCATTTTCCTCTCTTCTGTCCTTTCCTTCTACCTCTATATATTTACTTTCCTTGTTTTTTAAAGCCATTAACATCACTAGCACCAGGACAGAAAATGTGAGAGGCACTAAATAGGATTATGTTAAAATGATGATTTAATTGAGCTCTTACACAGGATAAGAAGATTGTCTTGTTTTGCTGAACTGCAGTTTATGGAGGTCCCTGGCAATAGGAAGCCAAGTTGCTTTTGGCATTCATTAACACCAAATCCAAATCACTGCTAAATTTGTTTAGCAGAAAAGTAACAAATAGAGGAAAAGCAGAGCCTATGATTTTAAGTGTGTTTATATCTGCAAATATGTGTTTTCCTGTAATTCAGAGGAGGTTCTTCCCACAGGACAAAAACTCTGATTTTCCCCCTTCTCTTAGAGTTGAAATGATCCTATGAAACATTTGCTGGCATGACAAAATCCCACTATTGAAAGTAGGACAAGAGACATTTTCCACTTTCTACAGATCAATCTTTTTGTATAACTCAAAGCAATTGCAGTCCTCTAAAAAAGGACTCGGGTACTGAGTAAAAATTACATAGGAAGTGGAGTTTTAACTCTAGTTGTAACCCAGTTCCCTGCTAGTTTTACCACATAAAGAAAAAAAATATCCATAGAATTATGACCCAGCTCTTGTACCATCTCTACCAAATATTGTCTGGTAGGCCAATTTTTAAAGAAATGCCTAGGGCTTGCAATATATTTATTTCTGCCATTTAAGTTCTAATTTAATTTTAGATTTGTTTATGTAATCAGATATATTGGATTACTGCTGCTATCAAGTCCTGTATTTAGTTCAGACTCCCATCTTTCTGAAGGAAGAAAATGCTGCAGGAATGTAAAATAGTTCAAATAATTTGGAATTCAAGCCTCTGGGAGTGGATGCAGCTTTTAATACTGAGTATTTTTAAAAGAAGTCCTAAATACTTTCAGTTAGCAAGACTGTTTTATTCAGGTATAAGTACAGCTTTTTCACTGCAAAAGCTGTTAATTTCTCAGTGTGAACCCACAAAGAGAGCTTCTGCCAGCACTGATTTCTGCAGAAGGTTGGCTCAATTTTTATTTAAATTCTGAAACACATAGAAAAGAAGGCTGAAGTCTGGTAAACATCCATCTGGGTGTGCTTTTACAGAAGGCTTTATGCATTAATTGACCTATTAATTCAAATAATGGGGAAAAGTGTAAAAAATGCGCAGGGAAATATATTAACCTGCAGAAGTCTGATGAGTTTACCTTGGCTAGTGTGACAGATGTGTTTTTGAACATCTTTCTCCTATAACCACCCTGAACTTCAGTGGACAAAGTGCAAGTCAAGTATGGATAATTGGAGCTGAGGAATTTCAGCGGGTTCCTCCTACTGCTGGATTCCTAAAATACTCTGTAGGCCTGTCTTGGCACTGGAGTTGTTTTCCATCCTTCTCCTGAAACAGTGTTTTATATTCCTTGCTTGCAGCTTACAGGTGTGCCCTGTATGACTGACTATGTATGTTATCTATATGTTATATGTCTGTTTTACTTTACTATTAAGGCTGAGATGGAGCTTTAAATCCAAAGTAGCCAGTGAATGTGAGTAACTTCTATAGCATTTGTTGCATAGGCCATGTCTGTTCTTCCTTTAGCCAGATGGAATCTAGTCCATGCTATGGTTATCAAATTTTGAGTTATTTAACCCAATATTTTTAAATAAAAAAGCCTTTTTTTTTTTTTCTTAATGGTGCACATAGCTGCTAAGAGTGAAGTAAATAACCTTTTCTGTAATTCAAGTTATTGGATTTACAGGTACTTTCTGCCTGTTTCAAAGAGAAGTATGAGTAAGGCTTTAAGAGAGGGTTGAAAGCAAGTGTGATGAATAGATAAAAGCAAAAGAAGTCAAAGATAGATTTAAATTGTATTTTAATATAGACTTTAGTAATATGGTAAAAATAGATGTAATCACGAAACCTGACTATCTTAATACATTCCTGCAAGGCAACATGAATTCCAGGATTTCTTAAATGCTGATTATTTCTAACTGTAAAATTGTTATAGTATCCTCTTTTGGATATAATGTAGTGTGTCTAGTGTTTCCTCCCCAAGCGTCTCCAAGCCGGGATGAAAATGGCAAAAAACAATAGAGAAGAATATGTGAGAGTGATGAAAATGACTCCCAGGGAATTGGAAAATAGAAGGGAAATGCAAGTGAATAAAGGGCTAGTTAGGAGAAGGAACAAAATGCTGTAGGGTGAGAAAAGGGATAAGAAAACAAGCTGAGAAAAGGTGGCAGATGTAATAAAATTACATATGTTGCCTTTTGGAAGAAATCAGCTAGTTTAATATGGGAGAGAATTAAGGGCAAAGGATAGAAAGGATTTGAGGATTAAGGACAAGGTGCTCCGGAGGAGTTGTGCAGCAGGTGGTGAAACTGGTGAGTGAAGAGATGGCAGAACTGAATGGAGAAAAGAGAATGTATTGAGATGGGGAAAAGTCCTGACTGTGGGACTTGGGTGAGGGCAACCACAGCCTCAGACCTCAGTTTGCTTGAGCTTGGCAGACTGAGCTCTCTGGTGGGAACAGAAACAAAACAAGGAATTTGGGGACAGTGTTAAGTATCTTGTGTGATTCACAGCTGTCTGGTCCTGCTTTGAGCAGAAGGTTTGGCTGGAGTAGGGATGTGCCAACCTGTCTTGTCCTGGGAGTGAGGAATGACCTGCCCTGATGACTGTACTCACAGGGAAGAGTGGTCAGAGCAGGCAAGCAGTCTTTGGGGCAGAGCAGATAATTGTGTGATGGGAAAGGATGTGGCTCAAATGAAGCTGATCTTGAGAGAAATGAAGCTGTGAATGTGGAGCTGTGGGAATGGGCAGCTGAGTAAATTCACTGTGGTTCACTGATCACCTTGCAGAACTCGGGGAGAAAATGTATCTTCCTTTTTTTCTCTTCTCATGCCTATCATCAGTAAATCTGTGCCTTAATGATATTAAGGAGACATAAAATAGAAAATTGTATTTGAAATCAAATTAATGTCCTATTTCAGTGAATAAGATTGTTGAAATAAAGCTGCAAAACTCATAAGGACACTACAATCACTAGATAAAAGTAAATCCACACAGAGCCATATCCCTCAGACATAGTCCCTGTGACATCCAGTGGTGGAACAGGAGATGAAAGGACTGTGGGTGGCTCTGAGTTTTGCTGATGGAGTAGGTGTTCCTAAAGCAACAGGAGAGAGTTGGAGGATAGGTGGAAGTTAAGGGAAGTCTCTGTTGGAAAGGTGCAGAAGTAAATGGAGGGAGAAACAAAATGTGGGCACCAGTGAGCAGTGTGTCCTGTGGGGCAGGGAGAGAAGACCCAGGCTGACACTATCTGCAGTGTAGGAGATTTTGGTTTTGTGGAAGTGTTTCATCCAGGTTTGATGTTTGTGTGAATTTCATTCTGCCTGAATTACTTCAGTATTAGTTTTGGCCCATTTTCTCTGCTCAGGTGTTTAATTTTTTAGTTCAGACCAACCGCTGTGAATGCATGAACAGAAACCATTCCTTTGCTGGAACTGGTAGAGATACAATTCAAAAAGATGAATCCTTTTGGTGTGGAAAGGGTTGTCAATCAGGGAGTCGCCAGGAAAAGTGGTTCTGGATCCTTATGGGCAGCACCACCAGAGAAACCAGACAACACTTTAAGTTGCATGTTGAAGCTCTGAAATATAAAATTAACTGATAATTTTCATAGGTCACACTCTTTCCCATAAACCAAACTCATTTGCTCTCCTGGAGGGAGACAGAACAACTGGTCTGACTTCTCATTATCTCTTCCTATGGTGTTCCCTTATTGAATTACTGCCGGGTAGAGGCAGCAGATGCTCATCAAGCCACTGCAGGACTCCTGTGTTAATTGAACTGTGATGGGGATGACAGCAGGGAAGGTCAGGATGATGGGAGCAGTGATGTAACGTGAACTCTGGTAAGAACAACCTGCACGGGCAATTGACCTTGCTTAAATAGTGTCACAAGGAGGTCTTTTAGCAGTTCATATCATTATGGTTATTTTTTTGTATCAATACTGCAACAGTGTCAGGGCCCCCTGTGCGAATTATATTGTGTTCAGGGCAAATATATTTTTCACCCTAGAGAGATAAGACTTTCCTATGTGATAAAATACAGTTAGGGACTATAGCCAGCAACGGGGGAAAAGAAATGGGAATGGGAAAGGTAGCAGAATCACAGAATTCCTGACTAGATCCATGGTTTTACTCAGCTGCTTGCTCCACCTGCTTTAAAGGGTAGTGTCATCATTTCTACCTGCCTCTGTGACAGTTTGGAGCTTTTGTTGCTGTCGTGCTTAGTTAATCCTGGGTTGAAAGCAAGTTCACTTTTAAATAAATGTGCAGGTATTATGAATGGGTTTTGATAGGAAAAGCCACATTTTTACGCCTGGTTCTGAAGCTCTTGCCAAGTGCCCGGGAATGCCCGAGTTTCGGGCACACATCCCAGGGCCAGGTGCTGAGCTGGAGCACGTTCCTGGTGCTCCTCCCTCTCTGGAGGAGGTGATGGGCTGTGCAGGTGTGGCACTTGGCTGCTGTGTGTCTTATGGAGAGGCAGATCATTCCTGGGTACTGCCATGGCAGGGGAAAGGAGGTCTGGAGACCTTCCCTGGCGTCCCAAATGTGGCGGTGTGAGGAACTTTGGTGAAAGGAGCAGCTTGTGCGTTTCTGAAAATGAATTCCAGCTAAAAACCAGATGCTGCTTTTCAGTACAAGCCTTATACCACTGCACTGTGTTGCTCTTGGTGAGTTGGAGTCTGTGTGGCAGTCAGTAGAAGCTGCATTCAGAGTGCAGTGTGTGCACATTGGCATCTGGGTGTGTGTTCAGGAAGCAATTTTTAGAGGTTCTTTATACCAATATTGGGGTCTTTTTATATGTGTTTTTAGCCTTCACTAAGGCTTTATTTTTTTCTTTATTTTTTTCTTTATTTTTTGTCTTTAATTTTTTATCTTTTTTTTTTTTTTTTTAATTTAAGCAATGTAGTTTTCTTTACCCTTTTGTTACAGTGCCTGACTTGTCCACTAACATCCATGTTGCAAAGTAAATAGAAGGAAAATCAACGAATCACTATTAAGGAATCACAGAATGTTTTTGATTAATTAATTTTGACAAATCCAGCTGTAATTATTTAAAATACATATTCTGACATGGGACCTGACTTATACAGGATTTTATTCTGTAGCAATGATGCAGCCTTGGTTATAGGAGTCTTCATCACGAGACTTCATCACAAGATTTCATGGATGGTGTTTGATAGGAAATGAAGAGGTCCAGTGTCAGGGCTGATGAACTCTGTAGAGCCTGTGTGTTTGATATTTGCCATGCATTGTGCTCTTTGTTTTCTCCTTTCCTACAAGTTGATTCTTTGATGCACTGAAATAAACAGCTGATGGCAGAGGACGCATTGGAATAAACATTTATTTCAGCACTTTGGAAATTAGTTTTTTTGGAATGGGATCTATCTTGTGGATGTGTGTGTGTCTCTTATTAGCTCATTTGGGTAAGGGCTACAGCTAGGTAGTGCAAATGGCAAAATAGTGATGACTACCTACAAACAGAGGTACAGGTTTTGTGGGAAAGAAATGATTCTTAGTGTGTGTGTTACAGCAGAAGGAAAATTACACGTGTAAGAAGTACTGAGGGTGGCCTCTGCATTTTTGGCTGACTATTTTAACCAAAGTCACCAGTGGTTAGAAGTTCAAAACTGAACCCCACACACTCTCCGTAGAGCTGATTAACAGGCTGAAATGGTAAGATTTACTGCCTATTTGCAGTTGTTTCCTTGCTGAGGGGTTTGGGTGTGTGCATGCATTGCTCTGGCTGATGTGTGGAAGTGTAGAATATAACAATTTAAATTGGAGATAAGCTTCAGCTACACCAGTCCTGTGGCAGGGAAGCAGATGGTCCTTCCCTGCTAAGCAGAGCCCAAGTCTTTACTGAGCTCATATGCCTGGTGATACTTGATTGTATTATTCTGACCTTGTGTTTAAGATTGATAAACTCTACGTGGTGGCCATATTCCAGTGAGGAGAGAAAAAAACCTCTGACCTACAGCCTGTGATGCTGTACTAATGTCAAATAATATAAAGTAATATCAGAATGCAGAAGAAAATCACTGCAGTAAAGCAATTTAATTTCTGAACTGAAAGCACTTTAATGGAAATGCTCAGGAAATCTGCCATTGTTCCAGCAGCAGAGGTTATGAGGTTGTTTATTCTTTTTTGAAACTCTGCTGCCTTGTAATTGGTGACTTTGAACCTTTCTGTTGTTTTCCGTGTGACTGGTCCTGCTGCTAAAGTAGGGACATGGCTCTCTACTGAGTCTGATTTCCAGGTTTGCCTTTTAAAGGAAAATAATTTAAAATACTAGTTTCCAAATGGTATTATACTGCTGAATGTGCATTATATGCAATGCTTTGCCAGTGAAGTGAGAGTAATCCTCTTTGAACAAAAACTTGCAATAGCATTTACTGAAATGGTGTTGGAAGTAGTGCCAGCTCTCTTTGCCTTTGTTTAATTGCAATTTAACAGTAATCCAAGATCTGTGCAACTGTGACAGCAATTCTTAGATACAGCTGAATTTCAAAGGACCTTCAGTTCATCCATTGCCAATGATAAAAGCTACAGCAGAGCAGTGTATTGATAATAGACTCAAACTTTTCTCTATCCATTGAAAAATAAACAAAAAGAAACTTTTTTTTTTTGTCCTTCAAAGCTATAAAGTTTTGTTGTTGCAGAAAGGATGTGCTGTAATGTGAAGAACTCACTGAGCTTCCAGGCTGTGTTCTGCTGTTCTGGCTGAGAAGCCTGGCATGAGGCATTCAGCTATAATGTATAAGGGTTGTATACATAACCTAGATAAAATAACCCCACAAAATTATTTATCCCCCAAAAAATGGGACTTTGTAAGTTTCTAAGGTGATTGTTGGTGTGCTGATGAGATGTTTGATTTGAGTTTCTGCAGTCTTTTTTTTTTTTTTGTATTTAATTAAATATATAAAAGTACATGAGCTGCCTGAAAAGGTTACTTAAAAGTTGTTGGACACCTATGTTCTGCTGCTCAGAAAAGAAAAAAAAAATCAATGCCTGAGTTCACGAGAGAAGCCTATTGACAGTCTTGAGCATTTTGATCTTAATTGCTCTGCACTTGTTCTTGCTGCAAGGGGTATGATAATGGCTTGAAGAACATTTGTGAAGGTAAATTACCCTACTTTGAGTGCTGATACAACGCCAAAAGGTCTGTGGCTCTTAAATCCAGAAGTCCAGGGCTCGGATTTGACTTGTGTCACACTGGATGCAGTTTGTGGAGGGAGATGTTGGGGAGCTCTTGGTTGTTGAGTGTCATTGCTGCTGCTCTCAGTGCTGGGGGCTCTGGGTGGCTGTGTCATGGACAGGATGGTGCCTTGCACAAACTCCTGAATCCTTGCCTTGGAAGTCTCCTGACCTTCTGAGGGAGTGGAAATCACCCATGTTTGTGTGCAAAGGAAGCAAGTTGTTCTTCAGCTGTGTTTAACTGATCTCCTGAACCAGTTCCTGGGAAGAGTCTGCAAACCCCATTCATTTTATATTCTTGAAAGTCAAGTGTGTTCCCATGGAGTCCATTGGAAGTACTCGGAGTGAAGGGGAAGTAAGAGCAGCATTGTTTAACAGAACAGTTCTGCTCCAGCACTGTTGTAATTAAAGTTGTTCTACTGATGGAAAGTCTATTCTCTGGTGTTTTCTTTAATGTAGTCATAATGCATCAGTCTGAGCTCCCTTGCTGGAACATCTTTCATTATAATCCACTTAGCTAAGTTTATAATTAAGCTTCTAAATTCAAACCTGCTTTTGTTACATTTTTAGGTTGTACAGAGACTGAAAGAGGAAAACTTAGGATTCGTGGTTTTTACCCCAAACAGGTGGATGTAAGTTAAGAAGCAATTAATTGGCAGTACAGTAATTTCATATGTTTGCTTTTAAATTCCCGGGTCTATTATAGCTTTGGAACAAGAATTGGATGCAATTGAATAGAAGAACCAAACAAAATAATAGATTCTTACTGTTTTGACTGTAGACATCTCAAAATACCCAGGCTTTCAAATATAAGTGGTGATGATTGTGATGACTTACTGAGCTTTCTAGCAATGGATTATTGAGGAAGGTTGTTGAAAGTTTGTATCTGAAGGTGGACCATGAAATTTCTGTTGAGCTTTGCTGATTTGGAGGTTGTGCAGGTGCAGGATTCCTCCCACCCAAAGCAGGCTGCTTGAGATTGTCTGCTCATTGTTTGGAATGATCTTCTCTATGAAGATGTGTGAGCACCAAATACTTTTTCAGGCATTATTTGCCCTTACAGTTATTGTAGCAAATTACCTGAGAACTGTGCAGGTTAATGTTTGGATTCCCAATAAGTGACCACTTAGGACAAAAGTGACAAAAGTGCTGTCTGACAGTTGTCAACCTGATGTATAAATCTCACTCATTCTCTCTGTACGTTTTTAACCAGGATTTTCTCAAGTGCTTCTGGAAGAAGAGCAAATATTCTCAGTTAAGGTTTGGAGGTGAGGCAGTAGAGGTATAGAAAATCAAGCTACCATTCTCATATGTGCAAAGTCACTCTGCTGAAATCACGGGGAGCGCTTGCAGAATCGAGTTTTAGTGTCGGAGCGTGACCTTGGGTGACTTTTTACACTGGAAGTTTCTGACAGAGTTGGAAGTGAAGTGAAATTTGGATGCCTCTGCTTTAACCAGAAGACTGTTTCTCTCCAAATCTGTAAGGGGAGAAATGTGTAGGGTTTGTTTTAGGTATGGAAGTGTAAGGGAAGTTTAGTGTAACTATGTTCACCATTAAATAAAAGACTGGGCACATAGGTACTTACATTTGAATGCCTGTTCCTAGATTGGCATATGTGATTGTCCAAACACTTCTATTTTGTTAAACTCCATGCCTGTAACACTAGCATTTGTGGTTTTTTTTGAAGTCTTTCCCCAGGAATGGTCAGCAGTTCTTGTCTGTGGTGATCAGCCTTTGCTGCTACAAGCAAAAGACATTCTGCTCCTTTAGAACAGACTAGAATTAGCTTTTTGGATAACAGCTTTCTGAGCAGGCAAGGCAGACTTTATCTGAGGATAAAGACTATGATATAAACATCCAGATTATCTTGGGATATCACATGCAATGGGTTTGTGTGTAATAGGCAAACTGTTGCACAGTTACTGCTTACGTTTGTATTAAGAAAATTTATTCATGATTAATGTTGCTTATCTTTGTGCTAGACACCTGCAAATGATTTATAGCCACACATGTCGTCTGTAATGGCTCTTCTTTTTTGTTGTTGCTATTCAAAGTATTTGGGATTATTCTAATTGCATCATGTATTTTAAATGGAGAGAGCTACCCAGGTGTCCTTGTCAGCATTCCCATTTCATACCAAAAAGTAGGTCAGATTTACCTGTGATGGGAAAGGTCACAACTCCCAGTGAAGTCAGGGGGAATTGAGCTGATGTATGACAAGGCTGAAATCATGTCTCAGGTTTGGATCAGTTTAAATTGATCTTTTTCTAAATTCAGTATTAAATACGTTGTAAATCCATATTGGAGCAGAGCCAGGCTGAGCTTGCCTAACCATAGAAATGGAGCAGAAGGACTGGAGAATCCCCTGTCCATGGAGACCTGGAGAAAGAGCAACTGGTCCCTTTTTTAACAGCGCGTTATGTGAGAGTGTAGAGTCAAACTTGGACTATCAGTCTTTTATTTTTTAGTGTTGGATGATTTTGAGGACTCTTATGTGTCTTGGACTAGCACCGTGCCTGTCAAACCTGCCTTTAACTACTCAGCAGTGGCTGTAAAATGGGAAAAGTTTCCCAGAGGCTTTTTCCCCTCTCTAGCTAAGCAGGGATTAGACTGGAATTTGGCTGTTGGATATTCCATTGAGGTTGAAAATTAAATTAAATTTTGATCACTTCAGAAATAAGATACTTGTCAGCTGTGTATATGTTTACCTATTTCCAGCATTTTGTCACTGGAATGCCATACTTTCAGCAGAAATGCAGGTTTCTAAAATAAGTTTGCTTTTCAAAACTGGTTTTATTTAATTCTGTCATTAAGAGAATTAGCAGTGGATTAGCAGATGTAAATGCATCGTTATGATCATTGGAAGACTTGCACGTGTCTTTTTCAAGGCTGCCTGTATATTCCCAGGCATTACAGCTAATGATGATGTCCTTGTTTTTCTAAACAAGATTCCATATAAACCAAACAAAGTGACAAGGATGCTTGTGACTAATCCTCCAAATATCAAAATAACACCTCATTATTTAATTTCAAGAGAATCCACTAGTGCAAACTATTAACTGGCCAGGCCTGGATTATAAAGGATATTAACTGAATCCAGATAGTTTTGGAAGAGCAAGATATTTTTTCAGATTAAATCACATACCTTGAACATATTTAGGAAATAGTATGTTAATGTGAAGGTGGTAAGGCCTTGACACAGGGTGCCCAGAGAAGCTGTGGCTGCCCCATCCCTGGCAGTCCAAGGCCTGGTTGGACCAGGCTTGGAGCAGCCTGGGATAGCGGAAGGTGTCCCTGCCCATGTCAGGGGTTTGGAATAAGATGAGCTTCAAAGTCCCTTCCAACCCAAACCATTTTATGATATTTAAGCAATTCCATAAATTTAATGACTAGTGTCGATGAAATCTATTTTTTAAATATAAATTTTATTTTTTTCTCCTTTTTTGTCTGTGTTTGCCAGTTTACAGCTAGCCATGCTGACACATTTGGGAGCTGAGATATCATGTAACTAAATTTGATGTGAAGTGTTGGTGGCCTTCATAATGTAATTTATTCATGTTTCTGTAGATAGCATATGTTGCCTGTGCAATAATTTTTTATCGTATCAGGACAGAACAGCTACCGTTCCAAACTGTGTTACACAAACCTAGATACACAGACAAATTTTTATTGTGCATTGCTGGGGTGTAAATCAGTGGAATCTATTGAGCTCTGCTGGGGTGGAGGAGATTAGAGCCAATGTCATGGTGTCTAATTTATTTCTGTTTTTTCTGACTTAATGTAATCTCTGTTCTTGCTCAGTGGGGAGCAGCAGCCAGTTATCCTTGTGGTCCTGCCCAAAGAATGAAACCCCTTGTTTTGGGCAGGAGGCTGCTGCTCCCAAGAAGGGGCTGCTCTTTGCTGACCCTTTGAGTGCTGAGATGCAGGCAGTGCATTGAGAAAGCAGCTCCTGAGCACTACTTGTGCTTCATTAAAAATCTCAGCATCTTTATCAGCTGTTATCTCAGGTTTCCTTGGATTTGCCCATTTCATGCCCCTGCCTGTTTAGGTTTTGGTGGTTTTATGGCATTTTCTGGCCCTGGAGAGCTGCCCTGCAAGTGCAGTGAGGGCTGTCTGCACAGGGCTGGGTGTGTGGCTGCCCTCCAGTACTGAAATCTGAGCATCTGAATAATTTCTTCCCTGGTTTTGTGGTTTTCTGTGTGAAACACACAGAGCTGGTGTTGGAGCCAGTGTCACTAACTCCTTCTCCTTCCCTTGACAGAAAGCTGGTGACTCTGTTTTCCCACCGTCATAGATGGTGACGGCGATGCTGAAGGCACTGGGCGAGTTGCTCCTCCTCAGCTCTTCTGTGTGAGGTGAGCAGCCATCCTGATGGGCAAAAAATTCTGAATTGCAGGGTTTCTGAGGGCCCTTCTTCCCCACACCCCAGGACTTTACTGCTGCATTGGACTTCTGAATGATGCTCAAGATTTCTGAGCTTGTGTGCTTCCTGTTGTGGTCTGTGTTACACTGCCTGGGTGTTGGGACTTGGTGGGTTGCATACTGAATTAAATGTGAATTCTGAATAAAATTAACCCAGAAGACATAAGCATAGATGTGGTCCTTTGCCCACGTTGCTGTATTTGGTCTGGTTGATGGGTTTTATGTTGTACATGAGCTGCTGTTCATCTGAAATTCAGGAATGAGCTAAACCAGATAACAGATATTACATTGTCTCCCACTGTAGTTAGTCAATATCTGATTAAATGTAATTGCATGAATTTATCATGATAGAAACTGTTTCAAAGTAATTTGAATACAGCCTGGAATTAAAAGCTTTACTGTATATTCAGTGTATACAATTCCCAGATTTATCTTCAGTTTCTTATCAAGAACGATTCTGTGTATTATGTGCTATGACAATGTTGCTTTTCATAAGGTTAGGAATGTAATAGAATTTTCTGGACTGAACTTCTAATAACTGATAATTTTAATGAAAATCACCAAGATTATGCCCGTGAAGACAAATCTTGAAGACAGGTGTTATCTCTATCTTTATGCAAGTACAGATGTGACATTTTTACCTATAAAAGTAGGATTAATCACTAATAAGTAGAACTATGTGGAGAATTTAAGTATGGTATAAATACATGGTATAAATACAAAAGCTGTTGCATCAGAAAAATTAATATGTAAATTTACGTTGAAAATTGTTTGATGTAAATTTGAGATTTCTAAATTGTTCCCACCTGAATATGGATGAATCCCAAATAACTTGAAACTCATGTAAAGTCTGCCTAAGTGTCTAGTTGGTCATCTTGTGGAATGAGACAAAAATATTGGAATTACTGGACTGAATAGGAATTTTTAAGATTTTATTTTGTTGTATGAGTTTCTTAATCTCTGCTGTTTGGAGCTTTTTTGTAGTATATAAACAATGTGGATGTTTGCTGAAGCTGGCATTTAGGAGTTGGTCTCCTGCTTTGTAAGGGAGACCCAGAGAAACATTTCTCCTTGCTTCCAGCACCACTCAGTGATTATCTTAATGAATTGTGTGGTGTAAAACTGCTGCAGCAGCAGGACTTGATCCACTCCAGTCTCATTCACAATGTGCCTCTGGTATTTGTCTGAAGTGTTGGGGAGCTTAATTAAAATCCCTTAGTCAGAGAGACCTCTCTGGAGTAATTGGTTGCTGACCTGGAGCTCAAAGATCCAAAGGGACTTGTAGGAGTGTCCCAAATTCCACAGAAATGCCTGTGTAGTGTCTGGTTTTCTCTCTCAAGCTGATCCATCATGTGCTAATAAGCAACTCCCATTTCCCTGCTTCTCCTGCTGCATTTCTGGTGTTGCTCTTGTGTATCCCATGTTTACACAGGGTTTGGAGCTAAAACACTTCCAGGCCTGAATCTTAAATGTAGGGCATGGACTGGGAGCTGAATTTTGTACATGGAATCCATTCTCACTTTGGTTTAGCCTGCCTATATCAAGATAACATTCCTGCTAAAGCTAATAGAGAAAAGAAGGCACAACCACATGCTGCCACTGGATCCCTTGCCATTTATTGGCACTGGCAGATTTCTCTTAAAAGCCTGCTAGAAGCATTTACAGTGGCTTTGTAGGATGGAACAGGAAGTCCTCTGGGACCTAGGCCTTCCCTTCCCTCTTCCCTTCTTCCTTTTCTTTTATCCTTCTCCAAGTGAAGCACCTGTAACCTGAGACTTTCCTCATCAAATCTGCAGTGGCCTGTTGCTTTGGTGGTTTAAATATTTTAACAAGTCTTCTCTTTTTTTTTTTTTTTTTGTTAATTCTAGGACCAAAGAATACAAGAGACTGAATTATCTGAATTATGCTTCTACAACAGAACTGGGTTTCTCCTCATAGGGCATGGCAGAGCCTGGGGAAGCCCTTCCTTTTGTTTGTTTTCTTAATGTTGCAAACAGCTGATCTGCAAGCCAGGAGAGGTCACCAGTTTGTCTGGAAAACAGGTAGGAAAAAGATAAGTTAGCTTCTCTACTAGGTATTTGCTGTACTGAAGGATGACGTGATTGTTCTTTCTCCATTCTGTTTTAGTTCAATAATAAGTTTTAAAAGTCTGATAATATCTTCTCTTCTAATTTTTTTTTTTAATTCTGAAAAACAGGAGGTTAATCCGTGTTTGACATTAGCAATCTACGTGTCTTTTGCAATTATGCACCCAGAACATAATTCTGGCCTCCGTAATGCTTTCCATCTAAGAGCATTTTTACTGGATTATTATCTTAATGTTGCTTTTTTTGAAATACTTAATAATTTTCTTTTAATTTTTGTATGCAAGGGGCACACCAGCATCTCTCAGGATGAACTGAGTCAGAAGTCTATGCTCATGGTCGATCTATTTGTAATTCCATTGGTGCATGTAGTGAATTATTTCTGTCCCTCAGGTTGGAGACATGCAGAGGTTGATTGTGTACCAGGTGTGGAAAGCTGTGAAGATGCTTTGGGAGCACCATGACTCTTGGTGCTGGAGTGGGTGGGTGGGAGCTGGGGAGGTACGGCTGCACGCAGCCAAACATGGTGCCTCGGATGTTTGTTTTGTGGCACAACACACAGCAGACAGTGTTCAATGAAATGGAAAGATTGGTTAATTTGGGAAATGTTTACTTAAAGTGCTTAATCAAAAATTCTGAACTGAACCAGGGGTTTTATTGCTCAGGATCCCTTTGAGGTTTTTGTGACTGAGCAGCACAGCGATTAAATGTGATAGAGAAATAATTTCCTTTTTTTTTTTCTTTTTTTCTTTTTTTTTTTTGTTTTGGAGAGGTTCTTTGGTATTTTGGTTATTTATTTTTTAACTACATTTCTGTAGAAGGTAATAGACTGAATTAGTGGAAAAATGGAGCAATTTTTCTAGGAGAACTTCTGTTCTTCTGATAGGATCAACACAAACTTCTTGCTGGGCTGCTGGTATGGGAATCTGGGGAAAGGCTGGTAAAGTACAGCATGATACTGTATTTCTAAAGACTTTTTCTTTACACTGTCTAGCATGTGAAATAAGGAGGAAATAAACAATGACTCTCTTTTCTCCAATTCACTGTTATTTACATGATTTTTGAACAAGCTTTGAAAGGTAGAGTTGTTTTCTTAAGACAAATTAGAGCCTTCAGTGCTGTCTGTCTTCAGTCATTAGGGCTGTGCATTGTAAATCATAAAACTTTAATTTGACTTGATGATTCCAGCTGAAAATAAGGAGCTTTCAATGTTTCAAAGGCGCCTGGGGCAGATGTAATTAGAGCTAAGAAAATTTGGTGCCCAGGTTTGTGTGGGCACCGTTCTCTGAAAGCCCCACAATAGGATTGTTGTTAAGGTTCCTCTTCCAGATGCACAAGAAAATTGTCAGTTCTTGTGACTCCCACAGTGGATTAAAAATATCTGATCTCTCGAGAGTCACTTTGAAAACTTTAAATCCTAAGAGTATTTTGATGTACTTTCTCTGCTTATGGAGTGGCATGAGGTAGAAAACAAGTTTGACTGATATGTTTTCCAAATGAAAATACCTTGTGAGTTCCAGCTAAATGCATTGTCCCAACTGAGGAAGAAAGATTTTTCTCCAATATTTGTAAACATTACCCCCCTCCTTTTTTTTTTTTTCCCATTGAAGTATTTTGTTGAAAGTTAGCTAAAAGTTACATCTAAGGCCCAAATGTTTAGTTCCAAGTTGAAATTAAGAGTATGTTCACCCAAAACATTTTGTTTTGCTGAGAAACTAAGTATAATTTGTGAAGCCCCTGCAGTAATAGTGAAGCATCAGCATTTCTAAATCCTGAATCTTGTGTTTTTGCAGTTTTCCTGAGAAATAACACAGTGGGCAGGAAATGGCAGTCTGTTGTCAGGGTGGCATATGTGGCTTGGTTTTGTAAGCATTTTCATACCTTAACTGAAAAGGTTTTTCAGGTATGATTAGTCACAAAGGTGTGTCTCCCAGAAGATCAAAAGGAAGTGTTTTGGGAAGAGAGGGGTGGTGGCTTAAATGGAATGGGTGGATTTGGAGAGGTAGAAGGGTTAACATAACCTCTTGTGGTAAGATACTACTAATAAAATAACTCTGGGATGTAGATCATGGAGATCTTGACCTATTGAGACCTGTGGCTTGTATAATAATTGTATAAAAAAATCATCCTATGGTGTGATGATTTTGTATTGTGCCCAATACAAAATAATAAAAGTTAATAAAAGCACAGCACAGTGAACCTAAAATTAAGTAACTTTTTAAAAAATAAAAGCTGAGCAGATCCATTCCAATAGAAAGAAAACCTGCAGCTGTTGTCCTTTTTCTTAATAAAACACTCTGATGAGAAATGAGCAGTCCATAATGGGAACGGGGATGATCTGTTCTGTTTTTAAATCTTGAATTGTCTGTTGTAAGCATGGCAAGTTACTTACCTGCTGGGGAGAAATTCAACTTCTTATTGAAATGTCATGCTTTATAATTAAATAAGATTATGCTACTGAAAGCTCTGCCTTTATGAAAATGAATTTATATGTACTGAAATAAATTTTCCTAGCACATACAAATCCAGGGAGGCATCCTTAATATGGATGGGGCTGGGGAAAAGGAAAAAAAATCATATAATTGCTGCAGTTTATAATAGACTTTTTTTAGCTAAATCCTTGACACTGTCTAATGAAGACTTGTACACTTTTATTCTGGGCTTGGTGGTCTTGGTCTAGGGGAAAACAACAGTACTGAAATGACTGCATCTAAAAAAACCCCAGGCTCTGAAATTCTAAAACATGAGAACTTGGCAGTGTTGAGGTAATTTTATACAGACTCTTCCCTCAGCTATTCAGACAGCTATCACTAGCATGTTGCTTATTTGTGACCTGTCTTAAAACCATTTATTTTCAGCTTTTGGCTTCTAGAAGTTACAAATTAATATCTGTCTTCTGGTTTCCAGACATTTCTTGTCAGATACTGATTTAGTGGCCACTAAACGTGAAAACAATAATCACATCAGGTAAATAACTCAGCAACGTGAAATGGCCGAATAATTTTCTTGCACTTGCTAAATTTAATTGAACCTAAATTCTTGTAAATTAATAGTATTTAATACAGTTGCCAATTAGCAATTTGAATATTTCACCATGCTAATTTTCTGACACTTGAGTAGTCCTAAGAGTTCCTGGAATTTCTGCAATGCCAGTATGCCTATGTTTTGATGATGGCCTTGAGGCTTTTAAAACTGCGTATGGAATATTGACAAATACGTGAGTCCACATCATAATTCTAGTTGCCTTTTTTTTTTTTTTTAGTGACGCTCTAAAATTTAGTTTGAAAATCAGTATTAAGTGTAAGACACATGCAAATATTTTGGAGGTTTTACAGGAAGGGGCTGATAATTAGGATTACAAGGTGCTGGAGTGTCTCTTTCCAGATTCTCTTTTTGTAGCTCATGGACAGGTTTCTGGCTCCCCTTCACAGCTGGTGTCTTCAGCTCCTCCATAAACTACACCCCAGGCATGTGCTGTTTCCCCCAATATACAAACAGAATGCAGGATATAAGGGACATAGCCCATAAAAGGCTCTCAGAGCAATGACATGGTTTATTTTTTAATGAGGAAAATATTGTAAAAATGTTTTTTCTAGGAAAATTTTTAGAAAATTTTTAGAAAAATGGCTCTTTAATCATGGTAAAAATGCTATCTATCATGGAAATAACCCTCTGTCTGCTATGGAAGGGAAGAAGGGGATTGTTAGAAACGCAGATGATGTGTCCCAGTGAGTTTTCCTGCTCTAGAAAAAAGGAATCAGGAAATCAGGATGGCTATTTAGCCCAGCAGGGATGTGCTCCCTGATATGAGTGGAAGAGCACTGAAAGTGAGGTATCAGACTGGGAAATGGGTTTGTAATGATTCTGATCACAGCAGAGAGATTTTTACCTGAGGAAGAAACCATTAAACATCTGGAGTTCGTGGGCTTTTGGGAGCCAGGTGTGTGAGCCATAAGTACTCCTGCCCGAGGTGACCATATGAAAACTTTAATTTTGGAGTTACTACCTGTATTTGAAAGTCGTCCTTAAAATAGGGTTAGCAGATGGGTTTTGATCTTTAGTCGTTCTTCTGAAACAATCCATAATGGAAAAGGGACAAAATGAACTTGTCAGAGAAGAACTTTTAATGTGGAGGAACCTTTGAACCACCTGTGAGTGTGGGTGAGCCAGCCCTGGCTCTGATGAAAAAGGCCTTTTGTTCTCTGTTCTCTGATAATACTGCCATAAAATGCCCTTTCTCAAGATGGTAATTTCATGAAGGTCAAGTGCTGGTTTGGAAGTGCCTTTGACCTTATGTCTTAAAAGACAAGCTTTTACCTAGGTACACCAAATGTTAAAAGGAGTCCAGGTATTCAAAGGATGTTACAGCTCAAACCTGCTGAAAGGAGACTCAAAAATAGCTCTGCAACAAGTGAAATATTCCAAAAGCTCGGCAAAATGAAGAGTGATTATCTGTCCTAAATGAAGAAGTGGTTTCTTTGTTTGATGGGACAACAGCTCACAAATGAAGCACAAATGGCTTTTTAGTGATCTTTGTGTGGTGTCTGGAAGGTTTGTGGTGTATCTGACTGATGCTTCCAAACTTCTCATTGTGTGGTAAATATTCTAATTGGGGCTTGTTATTACACTGCCTTGGTGGATGGAGTTATAAATGCTGAAACTTTGAAGTGGAAATTTAGCCTCAATTTAATCAAACTTTGTATGACTCAAAAGATCTTCACTATGCTAAGAGTGAAGAGAAGTGATGCTCTTGGGTTATAGATTGAAGTCTTGTAGTATTGACAGCAGAAGCAATTAGTAATTAAAAAAAAACAACCACTATTAAGTTCTGTTCTCAAAATAACCAGGACGCTGCCATA
Source organism: Onychostruthus taczanowskii (assembly GCF_017590055.1). Lineage (NCBI taxonomy): Eukaryota > Metazoa > Chordata > Aves > Passeriformes > Passeridae > Onychostruthus > Onychostruthus taczanowskii. Next base: position 12,153,982 of record NW_024496526.1, read on the forward strand.
AACCTGATAAGGAAAAGCTGTTCTAAAATGAGAAATCTTATTTTTACCTTTACTTTATTCACGGTCAGTTTATGCTTCTGTTCCTGAGCCAGACTAGTCTTTAATTTAAGTAGTTCTTCTTTTGGTCATTGCTGCTAATGTATTTATGAATTGAGGATGCCAAACTTCTGGACCCCTGTGAGTAAACCTATTTCTTAGAACTGGTTGGTCAAAAGAAATCTTTTCTTAGCAACGCTTCTCAGAATTATATCAAATCTCAATTAAGATTTCGCCTACTGATGTTTTATTGTATTTAACTGGAATTACAAATGTCTAGCTTAAAATATCTCAGGGTAATTTTTGAAAAAAAATGTTTTTTAATGAACAGTTTCGTTTGAAGCAGTGTAGTTGTTCTTAATGTGTTGGCGTAGTTTCATTATGTAGCCATTAAAAAAGTGATTTAAATAAAAATGTTCTAAATTTGTCTAAAGTAATTACTTACAAATAATATTTTATGAGACAGTATAAATTATGCTTCTATTTCTACAAAACATTAAAAACCAATAACATTTAAAGATTCATAAGAAGTTGTTTTGCAAAATTTCGTTACGAGCAAAATTTAAAATGTTTGTTGATATTAGTCACTGATATTTGAGGGGCTTTAAGGGTGGCCTCAAAGCTAATATCACATTTCCTCAGACAGAAGTGCAGCTGTTTCAGATTGATAAATATTTGGTTTTCTTTCTTCTTTGTTCCTTACAATTTCCTATCCACATTTCCACCCTTCTGTTCCATGAATCTCAAAATTTTATTACATTTCATTCTGCTGCTCCACCCATCTTACTCCACTTCTGATATTGGTATCATCATCTGGTCTTATCTTCTCAACAGCTGAATCCAGCTTGTCTTGGGATTGTGGAGATGCACCTTTTGTCTCAATTTATGACCCTTTGCAGGGGCTGGTCAATTCATGGTTAGGTGGGTGGGACATGTCGAAGTTGGTGTTCAAGTTTCAAACTTGTGTCCTGAACCAGGAAATACTGGGGAGTTTGGCCGAGAAAAGACAAATGTGCACTAGAAGAGTTCCATAAAATCTGGAGAAGCTTTCTTATGTTGGAACATCATTTTCCAGCCCAGTCATGCTGCTTGAGGTCTGCTGTTGGGTGGGATAAATGCCAGTTCAGCCCATGGCACTCCCACTTGGGTCCTGTCCTAGTCCCACTGGGCTGGAAGTGCCGTGTATGGGCCATGGATGAGGACCTGTGGCACAGGGAGTGCCAGCCAGCATCAGAGATGTTGGAATAGCTCCTGGAGGGGTTTGGGATGCTGGTTAGGGTACAGAAATACTTAGGCTGGTGCTGTTTTAGCTCGTCTGTAAAACTTGGCTTGTTTATTAGCTCTGGTTTCCTGTGAGGAGCTGTGGACAGCAGAAGGAGGTTCTTGGTGGCACTGCTTAAAAAGGGAATCCTTGGCTTATTACCTTTTCCTAGAAAAGCACTCCACTGCAGCAGTATGGGCAGCACAGAGTACCAATCCAACTAAAAAGGCAAGCAGAGGAGGAACTGAAAGAACCCTGAAATAAATGCTGAAATTAACACTTGATGTGCTTGGAGTAGGAGTTCCTTGGCAGAGGCAGTGCTGAGCCTGGCTGTGGGCTGGCTGCCTTCAGTGGGAGCTTTTGCAGCATGTGCCTGGTCATTTTGTTATTGTTGGGCTTGTAAAACTATTTCAGCAGGTCTTTTACAGTAAGGCTGCCTGCTTTAGCAAACATCTTTGTCACCAGCATCAGATGTTCAGTAGGTGGTGGTTTAAACTAGATTACACAGGAGATTCACACTAATCTTTTAATGTCCCTCTTCTCTTCTTGAGAATAATGGTTTTTGAGAATAAGGTGCTTTTTCTTGTTTTTTGTTGGTATTGGGAAAAGTATGTTAGGCTTCTCATCCTTTTCTTTCCTCAATAGTTACTATGGGAACAGAGCTGGGGGTCACAGGGGAAAATCTGCAAAAGTGTTTCTTTTAAATAGTTCATTTAAAAAAAATAAAAAGATAGCTTATTATTGGAATTGTGGTACTTTTCATTCAACTTTGTTGGATTGCATTGTTGTACATATTTTAGTCACAAAAGAAGCACAGTGAGTGGCAAGAAAAACAGATTGGGATGTTTTTGTAGTTTTTCCTTGGGGTTAATTTTTTTTAATTGAATGCAGCTGTTGGAAAGATTTCTGTTATGTATAGGCAGAGCATTAAAAATGGATGATCACATTTTTAGCCTGTTTTAGTGGAGTACTAGATTTAATTATTCTGCTGCCCTTGTTCAGAACCCTGCAGGTTTTTTTTTTTAAAATAAGTATATCTTAAGGGTTTTACTTTGCCACATAGTTGAATGGCTTCAGTGTATAAGGGTAATCACTTCTTCATGCAGCTCTTGTGTGGAGCACAATTGTGGGTGAAAGTAACACAAAATTCTATTAGAAATCCCTAAAATACATGTTGTTGTTCTCAGTATGCAAGTTATGCTGCTGACTCTTTCTAGGGACTCTTCATGAGGTTTGGGAAATCTGCCCTCTGATACCCTTATTCCCTAGATTTTTTTTTTCCTGCTGCTGTTTTTGAGACTAGTCCTGCCATTATTATTTTTTTTTCTTTCCAAAAAGAAAAAAAAAATTCTTTGCATTCTTTCTTAGTTTCAAAAAAATGTGCATGGCAAGAGCACAAAAAGGGAACACGAAATAGAGACGTTGGAAGGGATATTTCATGGTAATCCAGGTTATTTCCATAGTCTTGACATCATTTAATTCAGTAACCCTCAGTTAGTGGATAGATATGGTGAAATAACCACTTAATGCAGGAGTTTTGAATGTCAGAGCTTCTGTTTGCCTGGACTGAGACCAGTCCAAGAGCAGGGTGTGATTCCAGAGGCACTGTTTGGTCTCTACCTCTTTGCAGAATTCTGCAGTTCCTTCTTCCAGAGACCTTTTAAAGCTCATGGTTGAATGTGTCTCCGTGCAGTACTTGCGTGTAATAGTGATTTAGGATTATAGAGCTAAGTTTGGAAAAGCATGTTAAACCCTCATTATAGTGGTTCTAAATACATTGGTTCTGTATGCTGGGGGTGAGTTGTAGACAGTTGCTGAAGCAGATCCTGCTTTTGTGTGGCATGTCCTGGAAGGCCAGCCATGAAAAATCACTTTTCAAATGAGAACTTAATAAAAACTTTCCTGCTCTGAACGCTAAGCCCTGCTCCCTGTGCGATTAGTGGTTTCATTTCTTTCCCAGCAGTTGGGTAATGATTATGGCTCCAGATGCTGCAGGAGTGATAAAGAGAGTGATTAATTTCACTTGAAAGGGCATATGTTCAAAGAGGAGCCAGCCCAGGCTGCAGAGCGTGTGCGCCGTGGTACCCAGCTGATCCCAGGGACAGGACCAGGCAACCTCCCTGAGTTACCTTAAGCAACACATTTGCTGTTTGGTTGTTGGATTATTTTTCCAGGATCTGTTGAAAAGCTCCTCACAGCTCTGTGAAGCAGTGCTGTCAGATTTTCAGCTTTGGGGAGGGGCTGATGTCACCAGCGCAGCCCAAGTAACTGCTAGCGAGCTCGGGGCTGTGTTTATACCCTGTACAGAATTAAGTGGTAATGAAGGGTTCGTGTTCCCTGGCTTAGTCAACAGCAGCTTTAAAGGTGTTCCTACGCTTCATTTGCAAGAATAGTTCATGCTGTATGCCTCTGAAAAATTCTGACATTTAAAGCATTATATTTTCAATATGCTTAAAAATTAAATGTGCAAGGTAGGTACTTGTTTAAGACTTTTTTGACCCATTGAATAAGTCAACAGAAATATGAAACATGACTGGGCGTGCCACCCATGTGGTTAAATCCAGGGGACATCTGGTGTTTATTGTGTTACCACCTGAAATTTTTCACTGTTTCGTGTCTTTTTGGGTTTATTCTGTCACCCCTGAGATCCAAAGACCTTCAAATTTCAATAGTGTAATAATATCCACCTACATGTGAGGCATGTTTTACTTCTCTGCATGGTGACATTTATAATCATAACTTTCACAGGTTTGAAGCTGCTGAAGGGAAAACTTCAGTACTTGTGACATCTTTAACATCTTTTGACCCATTAGTTACATTTATATCACTCATCTGCTTCTAAGCAAAATAAACATTTTTATCTGTTGAAGATCTTCGCAGTGGAGACACTGGACAGAGAAAAAATTATTTCTATACTTTAAATTTTCTATGCATTCAATAAATTTTGATGTGTATTAGCTGCAGAGTTTTGAAGCAGCTGTCTGGATGGGGTACAGAATTAGAGTTTTTACAGACAAGGATTAAAAGAAGACTTTATTGATTAAACACCAGAAACTTTCTGGAAGTTATGTTATTAACTATAATGCTCATAAGGTAGGACTCATGTGTTTTTTTTGGTTTTTTTTTTTTTTTTGGTGATTCCCTTAATATTCTTGGTTGCATTAATAAAATAATGCTATATCCAAACAGAAGTGAAAATGAATTTCAGTGAATTGTTTGCAGTTCTTTGTATTAAATGCGTATGGTATATCACTAGAATAACTTATCTAAACGTCAGTATTTTCAGTTAAACTAACTCAGTACATCTGTTTTTCAATTGGCATTAAATATTTCATAACCTCTCTATAGCTGTGTCTGGATTTAAAACGTTCTTAGTGTGAAATTTGTGATTCTGCAGATTGGAGGTTGTGTCTGCATTTATCAGGAGGCTCACTTGGATTCGTTTTGAAGTTGTAGGAATCTGGTAATGAGGGTTTATCCAAACTTTTAACTGTTATTGATCCCACTTTTCTCTTAAGGAAATATCAATCCTCTATCTTCTGCATTCCTCTGCAAAATGCCAAGATGATCTTGCTTTTAGGATTGTCCCCAAACAATTTTAAACATGAGAAAGTGTGAAAAACAACCTTCCCCAAACCCCGACTACATCCTTGCTTGCACAGCACTGGGAAAATTATCCATGTGTCTGAGTGTTAAATAGGTTGCTTAGATGTCAGTGCCTGTGTGTGTGTGTATGTTTATTTTAATTTTTGCCTGTGTTTTATGTCACCCGTGTATAATTACAGTGTTGCCACCCAGCCAAGGGCACTGGCATGGCGGCAGAAATAGAAGCAGAGCTGCAATGTTTTGAGAAGACTGGGGATGGATCAAATGAGAGACAGGGAAGTCAGAGTAAATGATGACAGTAATGTTATTTTGCCCTAAGGGTCTTGCAAAGTACAGTACTTAAAACCCAATTTTTTGCTTTGTAGATAAGTGAGCGTGTCTCGGTTAAATCAATATACGTGTGCAATAGATGATAAAACTTGGTATTACATACCTCCTTTGATATTTTTCATACTTACTGCTTTAAAGGTAGCATTATATTTATGTTCAGAACACTCCAAAGTACTTTATGCCTTTTGTTATGAGATTTCTAACATGTTGCTTGGTTTAGTAATGGGAGTTCAGGCAGCCCGAAATTGTCACTCTCATGTTGGGTGTTTATTGATGGTTAATTGACTGCTGACCTTTGCCAGGACTCCCTTCAAAGAGCACGGAGTGATACCAGGGGATAGTAAATCCAGGAAATTGAAAAGCAGGTGAGAAAAGGTAATTCTATGCAGTTACATTTAAATTTTGAAGTTGTTTTTTTTTAGATAGAAACAAAGGTTAAAATCAAACAACTCCTCACCCCCATTGCGTTTCCCATAGATATTTCAATGTGCTCCAATATAAAAAAGAAAGTTTTACTTACTCTTCTTCTTCACTGTGATTTACTCGTCCTTGATTGATTTTTTTTTTTTTTTTTTAAATGGATGAGCCAGCTTTCAAAGTCTTCAGAATGATTTAATTATTATAGCACACAGGGCCCCAAATCAGATTTAAGGTTTTTCTGATATATTTTATGGAATAAACCAGCAAACAGATGCAGAGGATGGAAAGCTGCTGGTACTCAAATCAACTAGATGATTCTGCAGGCAGAAGATTCCCCATAGACCTTAACTGAAAGGTCAGGAGGCAACCTCAGTATGTGCCATTTAATCCAATGTCACTGGGATAAATGCATTGTAACTGTGTGTCTGTGGTGTATCAGGAGCTAAAGAACTGGTAAAACTCACAGTGTTCTGGCTATATTGCCAAATAAAGTATGCTACATTCAATAAAGCAATTACATAAAAAGCATTATAGTCAGCTTCGATTCCAATACCAGCAGCATGATCAATCATTTTCAATCCAAGGGATGGTCTAATCGCTTTTTGTTGCTGCTTTGAAAGGTTACATTACTCAGTTATCTTGCAGCTGAGCAACCTTTTCATGTTTACTTCATGTAGGATTTTATAAATGTTCTTTCTTTTACTCTGTGTTTTGGTATGGCCTGTTTAATGAGAGTTAAAAAATTTCCCTAATCTTTCCTCATCCCAATAACTTTTTACAGTTCTTAAACCTTTTTGGAATAGAAGACCTAATTGTCATGATCAGCAAACAAGTTTTTTTTTTTTACAATCTGTTTATCTTTATGAAATCCCCTTTTTGCTCCTGGTGCTGCCACTTCTCTTTCAGTGGAATAAGCATCCTGCATGAGTAATTTCATCTGGCTTCATCCTGTGCTTGTTCCTGTGCAGTTCAAGGACTTCTCTTCCCTTGGCACAATCCAGCCTGGGACTCTGCCTGGCTGTTTGTTGTTCAGGGTCATTCCTGTGACCAGCAGTGGTTTCTCTCTGTCTCTCTCTCCCTCCTCTGCTTTGCTGTATGGGCAGCACTCTGCAGGCTCTGTTGCAGATCTCTGCCTGTGGGTATTAATGGATACTACCTGGGAAACACTATTGAATCCCTTCCTTAATCAGGTAATTTGGGAAGTAGTTAAGGACAATTGGGTTATCATCATTAGGGCAGTGCTATTGAGTTGGTACTTCAGTGCAGAGACCCGAGAGAATGGGGAAAAGGTTTCCATCTTGCATCACCTCTCAAATGACAGGTGTTGGACTGATAAAGTGACAGATGATTCAACGTATTAACTTTTTTTCTCCCCCACCCCCCCTGAAGCTGAGATACTTTGTGAAAGATCCTTATTTTCAGGTCTTGTGGAACCAATTCTAGCCAATACATTTCTTTTCCATTTAGACAATATTACTCACAATGCAAAAGATTAACTTTTAAGCAAAAGGATACCTCCTTTTCTTAGAGACAAGGAGTAATTACCTGAGTAATAGTTACTTGAATTACTGTACTCTGGATGCTGCTTGTTGGCCCATAAATTTGTTCCCTCCCTAGATCAGTAAAATGAATGTATTTTGCATGAATGAGAGCTAAAAGGTCCATAGCATTTCAGTTGTTTTTTTTCCAATGTAAATAGCACTTGAAGCAGCTGGAAAATTTTAGCTTAAGAATAAATTATCAGAGATTTGTTCCTTTTTATGTCTTTGGTATTGGCAAAACTGTCTTGTCGGTTAATGTATTGCTGATGGATTTTTCATTTATTTATTTGCTAAATCCTAGCAGTTTCCTTATGCCCAACTCAAATACACATTTTAGTGCCAGAAACTGTTCTGTTATCCTATGGACACACACACGTATTCTGTTCCCCTTATCTTTGGGTAGCTGTTAACATGTGGAAGATCCATACTCTGACAGAATATTTGGAGTATTTTTATTTTTACTCTATCAGAACAAATTTATTCAGCCTGACTTCTATATCCTTTGTGCATTGACAGCTGCATGGAGGTGCCATAGGATGTCAGAGGAGTCTGCTGATTGTTAATGTCATACATTATTCTGGATATATATATATTTTTTTTTTTTTGGTTCTTGTTAAACTAAGCTGGTAAATGCCATATGTAAAATTTCATAGCTTTTCCATAAAACCCTTTTAGTATCTTTCTGGAAACTCTGGTAATAAACTTTCCCTTAAGCTTACATACAAATTAAATGTGAGAACCTGAGGCTAAAAGAAGTTGCTCCAAGGCAATGATTCACAAGGATGAAAAATCAATAAAAGTTTCATTAAGAAAAGGAAAGAAAGTTAGATGGGCTCTTTGCTTTGCTTTCCTGTGGGAAGCAGAGGGAGAAACCATTTTATTCAGCTTTATTCTTAGAAATAGGGATCATAATGTGTATGGGGGTGCTGCAAGTGGAATTATCTTTTGGAGAAGCTTCCTTGGCTGGTGACTTGGAACCTGTTCAGGTGAGTTATTTCTGCAGGAGGCTGCAGCACAGAGCTCTGCCACAGGGAGATGTATCCTCCCCTGGGCAGAGGTTTGCACATCCCCACTCCTCGGGGGCTCAGCTCACATCACGCTGAAGCCTGATGTGAGGGAAGCTGTGTTCCCCCCCGATATTGGGAGGGTTTTCTGTTGAATCAGCAGTGTGCAGCAGCTGTAAGGGCGAGCAGTGGGAGGGCAGGAGGGGGCTGTGGGAGCTGGGGGGCTGAGGTGTGCACGCCAGCTCCGGCACAGGCACCTGCTCGGGCTGTGCGTGGGAACTCCTCTCTGCTGGAGTGTTGTCTTGTGGAAGCTGGACTTCTATAGCAACCATATTTCCCTGTCATAACTCTCAATCTTTGTTTTTTTTTAGTTTTGCTATTAAAACTTGGTGATGACACATGTTAACAGTCTCCCGGTGACGTTCGGCAGTTGTACATCTGTTTGTTTTCATTAAATACTGTTTTTTGAAAAGTTTAAGGGCTGATCCGATTAAAACACAGTTAGGATGGAAAAGCTGGCGAGGTTCTCGCAGCCAAGAGCAAATTTATTTCTCCAATCTTGTATAAAAAAGCAGGAGTGCTGGCAGGGTTGAGTAGTAAATATGAGCTGTACATCTTGTTCAGTGAGCTTTTTCTGGATGCCTTGGGTGAACCGAACAAGTGAGTTAAGTGAAACACATGTGACTGAGGCTCTGACAGGGATGTGGTCATGGATTAAAATCAGACGAGTGAAGCTGCTGCCACCCCAGACCATCTGCCCCACTCTTTGTTGTGCATCCCGGAACAGCAATATTTGGTCTGTTCATGAATCAGCTTTTATAAAGCAGAATTTAGCCTGGAATTTGAAAGTCATCTGAACTGGGGCTGGTTTGCTTTAATATGCTTCTCCTAAATGGTTTTGGGGAGCTTTCAGACCGCCCCAGCTGTTTGATAAGGCTTACTAAAAATGGGCTGTTGTGTGTATTTCTGACCTGGGTAACCTGCTTGCGCTGCTCCCTCCCTTCTCCCTGCTCTGTTGCTCTGTGCAAGTGCAAATGTGCACATTTATGTGTTTGCTCTGTGTCCCTGTGCCAGCACTGCCTGCCCTGGGGGTCAGCACAAATGCTGCTCTCAGGCTAAAGTTTCCTTAATCTACAATTGAGGTGCTGTTTACCATTTCAATCCCATGGAACCACTGTATCCCTTTGTAAATATTCTACCTTAAGAGCAAGCTGCTATTTTTTGCTTAAATATTTGTCTGATAACGTGCAGTGATTGCCTGACTTGCATCTTTGCCTGCAGTGCACCTGAACCGTAATTTGAGGAGAAGTTGGTTTTAGAGCAGAATTGGATCAAAGTTGATTAGCTGGAGCAAATGTGGTGTACCACAAACTGGTGCTGGGTTGTGTTGAAAGCGATAAACAGGAATAAACAAGTGTATGGGGCTGGAAATCCCATGCCTGCAAGTGCCATGGGCTCCAGGGCGACCTGTTCACCTTTCCCAGGTTTTGAACAGTAGCAAATGAACAGATTGGATCAGATCTTGTTTCAGCATCGTCTGTTTCCACAGCTGAAGCTCCCATATGATCAGATCCTATAAATTATTTAAGACACAGAAGCTGTGTAACCAGAGTCTCCCGTAAAGGTTAAGGCTCCATCTGTTCTGCCAACCTCGAGGACTGTGCATTTCATGCCATTATCTGTATATTGCTGGGTGACATTAGAAGAGTCAGACACATTCAGATGTTGCTTCCTATTTGCTGCACAGCACTGAAAGCCTCCCTGCATTAGCCCCATACACCTGAGGTGCTCTTGGCCCAACTTCATTCTCAGTTAGTGAGAAAGGAGCTGAACTGGGCTGTGCACAGCACCGAGAGATCAGAGGTTCTTGAAAAAAAAAAATTAAATAGGAAAACCCCAAAAAATCCTGTCTTTTGGGTTACTCTTGTATATAGTCTGTCTTGTTTAAAACATTTTTTCAGTTTAAAATCTTACAGCTAGTCAGTATTTCAGTGATTCTGTTGAGAAATAAGAGTAGCAGAATTTCCCATATAACACCACCAAATAAAATTATTCCATGTGCAAGTGGTGAGGAGGATAAGAATGGAGTTTTGGAAATTGAAACTCCTTTTCCAAGTTTCTTTTCCAAGTTTCATTTCAAAGAGCAGGAATCGAGTTTCTGGAAAGCTCCCTGAATTTTCCTTTGTGATATTAAAATGAAATATTGACATTGTTTTCCTCCTCCAACCCAAGTGATATGTATATTCCTAGGTAGTTTATGCTGCATATATAAAATCCTCAGAGAAATGTATGTTCTTAAAATGAGCATAGCTTCAGGTGTAGGTAAAGGAGTTGTTGCAACTATCACAGCTGTTTAGACTAAAAATATGGGAGTAAGGAAGGATGAAGTTTGGTCTCGTGGAGGAAGATTACAAACTTCTAAAGCTTCATTTTCAAGAGCTTCGTTTTTTCCTGTTCAGTTTATTGTGACCCTTCCTGAAGTCTCTTTCTTCAAGCTGGATGATTTCCTTTGAGTTGAAACCAGGTGGGATTGTAGATAAAATATCTTCTGGGTAGCTCCTGTATAATTTTTCTAAGTATAATAATTATGTTTCAGTCTTGTACTCTTCTGATGCAAAACCAAAACCCAGGTACTGTTCCGGCTTTTTTCTGTGAAAATATGAAGCTTTAACAGGCATGGTGGTGACAGCTGCCTGGTACCTGTGATGTTACTGGTTGTTAGAAATTGTGTTAATGGGTTCTGTTCTGGGGAAATTTATAACTCACAGTTTTGGGAGAGGTGGAAAACAACCAAAGCTAAATAAAGTAGGTTGTTTTCTTTTTTTTTTTTCTTCCTAATTTGAGAAGATTTTGTGGCAGATTATGTTTGGCAGGCTGGTCTGGCCTCATCCAAAGCTTTTTGTGTGTGTGTGTGTGTGACAGCTCAAATGCAGAATGATTTAGACCCCCTTGCTGTCATATATTAGAGTTCAGCATTTTGCAGCTACTGAAGACAGATCAGACAGAGCTGATGTGCTTGGGCAGAGAACTCATGTGGGAATTTATGGGTGGCAGCAGCAAAGGCAGTGTAGAGGCTGCAGAGAAATCCTGTTTTTGTTGTCTGTGGTGAACCTGGTAGCGTGGCCAGGGAACTGGCAGCATCCCTGGCATCTCGGCCCTGGTCTTGGAATGTGTTTGGACTGGGCTATGGTCAGAGCCCAGGAGCTGTGCAGCAGTTTCAGGGGGTGTTCCAGGTGTGCACCCCTGCTGCAGAGTAGGTGAGTCTGCATCGAGGATTTATCCCAGAGCTGAAAAAAAAAATTAAGAAGAGGCAGTTAAATCTCTCTTTATCCTTTCTGACTTTATGGGGATTTCTTCGTTCTGTGCCGTGACTGAGGTTTTTTGAGCTGAATGCTGAAAATATAGCAGAACATAAAAGCTCATAAATTTAACAGAAGGTAGAAAGGCTGTAGAATGAATAAATACATTTACCTCCCAGGAAATACCTTTTGCCAGGAACTTGTCTCTGTTCAGGTCGGGCTCCACCTTCTCAAGCATATAAACTCCTGTGGATCTTGTTTCCTGAAAGGGATCTCTCCCAGAGGGCTTTAGTGGCTCCTTGGAAGGAAAATAACTACTGAGGGCAGGTGGGCACCCTTCCTAATTTTAATGCAATCACTTATCTTCTTGATACTTTTAAAGGAAGTGAAAGAGTGAGAGTGGCCTAGAGCTGCCATCCCTTTTCTCTCTCTTGCCCCTGCACTGCCAAGCCAAGTCCTGTTTCCTGCCTGCTTTTGTGTGGACCTGTCCTGTCCCTTTTCCATCAGGGAAAGAGGAAAAAAAAAAAGTGAGATGAAGGTTAGTGGCTGTGTAGGACACACTGCGCTGAGGGCTGTGATGGAGTGGGAAGAAGGATGTTTGCCAGCATGTTACTGTGCTCAGGGTCATCAATAAAAGGAAATGTAATTGTCACTTTTCTTTTGCAATACTTTCCCTTGGATTGTTTTTCCCATTTCTCTGAATTCATGGCTGTGACAACAGATGCTGTTTATGGGGACCAGTCAGCAGAGAGTTAAACTCTGGTAAATGGTATGTAGTTCACCTAGGCTTAGCAGAATTGCAGGAAAACAGAATTTACAGGAGAAAATGAACAATAAAATCCAACATAACAAATTGGGAGTTGCTAACTGCTGCTGTTGTAGCAGGCGTCCTCCTGCACTGTGACCTGCCAGGTGTTCTTTGTGCTGTTGTGAGTGCCTTCTGCTTTGGAGGGAAAGCAATTCAGTGAACTGAGTGAGACAGAAGAGTATATCTGTGATTTAATAGTTTTGTCAGGCCTCTGCTTATTCTTGGATAAATTCTTTAATGGAAGAAATAATACATTTGATATTAAAACGCATCAGCTACCCAAAACCACAGTGGACTTTTATGTATCTGAAGAGTGATCAGGCTTACCTGAAGTCAACATGGCATTATTATTGCTCATGTCAAGATGTTTTGCTCCATTTAAAATATTTTTCTCCCTGGTCAGTCCTCAAACTGATCAGTAATTTCCTTCAAGGGGCTGAATTAGCAATAAAATGTTTGCAAGTACAAATTTTATGAAACATATTGTTTCTCAATTTATCAGAAAGACAGGCAGGGAAGGCTGTGACACCTTCCTGCTGCAGTGGGGAGCTGCTCAAATAATCTAACGTGAGTCAAATCGGGATCAAAGCACTGCATTGATTTATTAATGGGACGTAATTAACCAGCAAGCAGTGAACTGTATGTTCGGGGCCAATATCAGTAATGCACCAGCTGAGCTGCAGTACAGGAGGTTTAATATAACTTTATAAACACCTTTCAAGTTATAATCCCCAAAAGTTTCTAATCACCATCCCAGCTCCTGGTTGTGGTTGGGGTCTTCTCCCACAGATGATGTGGATGTTGTGCCCTATGCTATCTGCCTCCCACTGCTCTCGCTCCTCTGCTATAAGAAGAAAAATCCTGCCTTTAAAAATACTTTTCAAGAGATTTCTTTCTTTGTTTCAGAAGTCTGTATAATTATTTGGCTGTTGTTTAATCTGGCTGATGGCTCCTGGTCATTCTCTTCAGTGCTGGACAGGCACCTTTTTTGGCAGTTTTGGTTGCTCACAGTGCCATACAAAACTCTGATAAACTACATCTTGGAGTGGTTCTTGGAACTGCTTTTTCTGCAGATGATATTTAAATCCCAGCCTTGGGATTACCTTAACTTAATGTACTAAGCAATGTGATACAGCTGTGGCTGCTCATCTCCCCACTTATCTCCATTCACTTTGCAGCTGCGTCTGTTTCTGTTATTTGCTAAGTGGCCTTTCCATTTATAAGAAGGATTCAAGAATAGATAAAAAAACACTTGCAGTTTTTGCTCTATTATACCTCACTGTAAGAGACCAAATACTATTTTCATTTTAACAAAGAGGAAACACTTACTCATGTCCATAGCTGGCTTCCTCTGGGTAAATAGGCAGTTTGTCTGCAGTAATTTCAGAGTGATGGAGCACTGAGATAAATTTTTAGTTTTTTGTTTAGTTCAGTTGATGTAATCTCCAGTCTCTCACTCAGTTTTAAACCAAAATATTATTCTGGATATCAGTTTATGTTTCTGGCTTATTAAAGAAACAGAACATTTCTTGGCAGGTTAATGATCTGTTGCCAATTTACCTTTTCTTCCCCTTTTATTCTCCACGTTCACGGTGCAGTGGAGTTCTGTGCTCAGAGTTGTTTCTGATGGGAAGGAAGTGTGGTACCAAAACTCTCCCAGTGTCTTGCCAGTGCTGCCCTGTGTGCACTGACAGGGCTCTTTGAATCATCAGAAACAATGGTAGGAATAAAATATGTTTTAAAAAAGCTTTTGATGCAGGGCTCTCTCCACAGAAATGTGTGGAGCACAGGCTGCAGTCAGGGCACTGCTCAGGAATCCCTGATATCTGTGTGTCTTCTGGTCACTTGGGTGTCCTTCAGGGCGCAGTGGAACCCAAGTGTTCAATCCAGGGCAGGGAATGGATCACTCAGTGTCCGAGAGGGATGGGGTGAGCTGTCTGATGGTGACTCCACAGCACCCAGGAGGCACTCAGTCATATTGTTGGCAGCATTCCTTTAGCTCCTGATATTCTTGAAACCTCATCTGTTTCTTAGCCTTGATTCTAACCAGCTTGCCCATCTTTTTCTTTACCTTTTGTGGTAAGTTATAAAGGCTAATCTGTATTAATTTTTTTATTTTATTTTTTTACAATTTTATGTTTTGCGTGATTGGATTTTGGTGATCCTTTTTAACAAGCCTGTGCTTATTTCTAGCTTTTTCATAAAGTACTTTGCAATGGTCATTTACATCTCTTGTAAAGATTTTGTTCTATTTGATTTTGAACAAAATTGTTTCGAGTGTACAGACATCAGATCCCTTTTAACAACAGTCTAAGTAGATATTGAGTTGGTAGGCACTCAGTTCTTATGATTTTTCAGCTAAGTCATAATTACTCACAAAACATAGGCCACTACTGTGTTGTAGTTTCCTTCTGTTCTTTCTGGTGCAAGTACCAGTAGCTGAGGCTCTCCTGGTAAATATCCAACCCCAAAATCTGTGGAAGAGATATCTGAAATATTGAATCCAATTACCGAGTTTTTAAAGAAATATTTTACAGGCAATTAACCATGACTACCAGTAATTTTTTGAAGTGTTATGTTGTTTTGACTGCATACCTAATGATGTTTTAATAGATGTCAACTCCTATGCAAATACAAGAATTAGAGACGAGGGTGGATTTTTCAACAGCACAAAGGATAATTGGGAGTCTGACTCATATCAAAAGTTAATACAAGTTGAGTGCCAAGCCTTTTCGTGCCTCTGAATACCTCATACAGAAACATAACTAGTCAGTGCTCCCACTCTATGACCCTGGAGCAGCTATGTGCACATTTAAGATTAATTTCTATTTTGGCTTTTTAGCATTTTTTCCAAGTTAAATGTACATGAGTTGGCTGAAGTGAGTGACACTTGTGTGTGTGGAGTAAAATGTGTCCCGTGGGTGTTGGCTGGGGGTGATGGGTACAGTCAGTACTGCCAAGGTGCTTTTAAAATCCTTGTTGGAAATGTCAGCTTGAAGACATACTCTAGGTAGGTCCTCTCAACTAACTACAGGCTTTTCATTGAAGGCTGAACATTTTGATAGCCAGGTGTGTCAAAACTGATCAGCTGCAGAATTGCTATTTGTGTGTGTTTCTTGAAAAGTGGTGTTATCTAAACTTTTAAATTTTTTTAAAATAGTGCTGTTATAATGACTCAGCCAAAGGAACCCTCTGCTGACAGTAAAAGGAAACGCCAGACTTTGAGCCTTAGATGACATTCCTTGTTATGGTAAAAGCTGTTTTTTGAACTTCATGATTTCATGATGCCTGTCAGAATTCACCGTGTTGTTCTTTTTTTCTCCTTCAGTAATCAAGATCTGTATCCAAGGTAGAATCTCATTTAACCAAGAAGTTAAATAATTTTTCCTCCCTTAAGCTGTATAACCATTTTTTGTGGATACACTGGCTCTGGTCCAACGTTTGAGTCAGCAAGAATTTCCACTGACTTTGTGTGAGGTCTGCGGAAACAAAATGATGAACACCACAAACCCAGGCACAACTCCTGACAAATGGTGTCCCAGCAGACAGGTTGATTGCTGGAAAACATTAATCACATAAATGCTTCTTAGTAGTTTCTTTGTTGGTGTAAGGCCAGGAGATGATCTATGTGAGAGTAAAGGTGTGTTTCTTACTGACCTTCAGCAAACCTTGGTTTTCCCTGCTGTCAGATGAGCCCAAGAGAGCAGCAGGAGGGGCCAGCCCAGAGTGCCCCAGTGGCTGCCCCTGTCCCCAGCACTGCCCACGCTGGCTGCCTGTCATCCTCTGTAAAAATGGGGAGAACACAGAGACTTTTTAGTGTCTCCTTGCACTTCGGGCAGTTTGGAGTTTTAGGAAGCCCTGAGCTGGAGATGGGAGCCCTGAGCTGCACCATTGTGAGGGATAATAATCTTCACAGCCCTGACGAACTCTGCCATGAATCTGTCTAAATGACTCTTGAAACAGTTTGTACTTCTGACATCCAACCATCTTAGAGCAGCAAGGCCCAAAATTTAATTCATTGCTACCCTGCTATGGCAAGGCTGAAAGACAGGTTTTGCTAACTGTATCCTTTGGGCTAATAAATCATCCTTTTCCTTACAGTTCTTTCTTTTTAACTGAATTATGCCTTGTATTTTTGTAAGGTTTTAAGATTGCAGCCTATCAGCTAGTGGTGCAGGGTTAATATTCCTTTTTCTTTCCTTTCCTCTTAGTGGTTCTCATATTGCATACCATGGATAGTATTTGAAATATTTCATCCTGAAAACCTGAAGCATTTAGTGGCACTGAACGTGGGACCCTGAGATGTTTTTTTTCCTCTTTTGTATACCTGCAGCAGCAATCATAAGTACCAAAGCCAGCTCTAAAATGTGGTTTAATAAGTCTTTAGCTGTGTTGCTCCAAATGCCCTGCTATTTTCAGAGCCAGGCAAGCAGCAGTGGCGTGGTAGGAGCTCTGCTGAAAGGCTTGGAGCTGGAAATGAAAAGGGGAATTGTCTCCCCAGGAAACAGAGGATGCACTGGGAATGCTGCACAAAGCCAAAGGAAAGATGATAAATAGATTCCTTAAGGCCCTGGATATTGCATCCTAAAGCTGAAGTCCTCCAGGACTGTGTAGGTAGTTTGGTAGCACAGCTATGCTCTTCTTAAATATTAATTGAATCTACTGGCAACTTGCAATGTTGCAATTTTTATTTCCCCATTCTCTTCTTTGGGGAATCTGTTACATTTTCCCTATATCTCTATCTCTGGTTCTGTCTCTTAAGTATGTACTTGGCTGCTTGTTGCCAAATTACATGTTTAAGAGGTGAAAAGAAAACTTAATGTCAGCCCTGTCATGGACCTTTTCCCAACCTTGCTGTGTAATGCCCATCTGTTGACCAGACTGATGGAATGAATGATGAGAGATACCCTGTGAGATGTGTCAAGCTATTGAAAAACATTTTTTTCCTGTTTTCCCTTATTGTAATAAAAAAAAAATAGATCATTAAAACTGTTTTATGAACGTGAATGAGCTAGAAAATATTATGACAATGAAAGTTACTGAAGATAGAGAAATGAAATTTTAAGATGAGATTTATCTTCTTACTCTAATTTGTACTCCTGCTGTACTGTAAATGTAATAACCATCAAAATGAAAAATGCAACAGATTGATAATACCATTGAGTTTTAATTAAACCACTGAATTGAAAAGGGCCCAGATGGATAACTGGAAAATGTAGTTATAAGCCTGGTATGAAAAATGCTGGATTGCTAGCAATATGTCTTACAAATAAATGCTATGCCAAAAATAATCTCATTTTTAGAACATCTTCCTAAAATTAATCATTAAAGTTTCTAAAACAGATGGTTTCTAGATTTTATTTAATTTGCCTGCCAAGCAGTTACCCTAGATCAGGAGTTGTGCTTTTAACAAATCCCTGTCTGAGAGGCTTGTCCAGTGCTGTGGTGTCCCAGGAAGCACAGAGGTAGTGCCAAGGAATGTGAATGCTCCAGTGAGTAAAATCCTGCCTTAAACTATTTCAGTGTGGAAATTGCATTAATTTGGCACACAGTGCTTAACACACAAAGTGATTCAACGTGAGATAGTGCTAAACACTGCCCAAGCAAAATACATCGCTTTTACTCCTAATTTTTAAAATTAGCATTTCAGTGGAGACTCTTAATCAGAGGTGGCTCCATGCTGAGACCTCCCTGGCCTCGTGTCCTGGCACATTACTCCAGGTAATATTTTTTGCCACTAAACGAGCTGGTGTGTGAATTCATACCTGAGTGTGTGTGCACAAGTGAGTACAAAACCTGGAAGTTTTCCTGATTTTATTTTCTGATGAAGTCTTCTGAAATTATTGTCGAAAGGAATCTTCATCCTCATGTTATGTAGTAGATAGCTAAAAGTAAAAAAGCACCAGTCAAATTAAATTAGCTGTGATCAAATCCTAAAATTAGCATAGAAAGTCGCACTAATCAATATCTTGTTACCTTCAAAGCTTGTTATCTGTACCTTCTCATGAATTAATTCTAGAAACTTTATGCTAAATGATGTAAAAATTGATCAAAAGCTAGAAAAAAAATTGGTGATCAATAAATTTCTTCTAGGCAGAGAGAAATTCATTAAATTCTATAGGTATTACATTGCCAGATATTCTTACCCCGCTCTGTTCTAATCACTACATTATTCTTGACTGAAAGCACATTAGCTGTAAAAATTCATGAAATGAGAAACAGAACATTATAAAGATTTTCTTGGGATTTTGTCAGTAATGAGTTGTGCAGAAAAGTGGAACACACTCTCCTTGCCTGTGAAGATGTGCTGTGTCTGGTACTGCTTTACACTTCAGCATAACTGTGCTTTTTGTCATTGCATAAGAAATTATTTCCTGATAAATTGGGAGAAGCATAAAATACTCGTCTCTTTTTCCTACCAGAAAGATGGAATTTGTCTTTCTCTAGCTAAATATATTTCTTATAATAAAATTGGGGTAGGAGTGATGAGGTTCAGCATGTCATTCAGAGAAGTGATTGATAAAATACTTTTTACTTTGTTGGCTTTTCCTGTGGTGATCACCTGTATGATTTTAGCCAGGTGTTAGTGACCATGGGACACCTCTTTGGGCAGAGTCACCTGCTGCCCAGTGCTTTGGCTGCTTTTTGAACTATGAAGTTTTATTTTCTGGCCCTGTGGCTGCAGTGTCTGTTCTTTGCAGCTGTTTAGGGCTGGGTAGGATTCCTTTGCTGATCAGCAGAGGTGCCCTGTGCTCCAAATTAAATCATATTTAGGAGCCCCCTGGCTGGATGCAGTACTGAGGAGCACATGCCTGTGTGTGTGCTCCCAGGAAACCCCTCTCCTCTATTAATTACCATTTTCTTACCCTGTTGTACCTGATGCCAGATGTTTTTCCTATCATGCTGCCTGCCCTCTGGCCTTTCTTTCCCTCTTCTTTTTGGTATTATTTTCAATGCTTTGGCTTCTGTATGGATGTCACTAGGAGTGAAAAATAGGAGTTGTTGATATTCATGTAAGTCAGTTTCCTACTACTTCAGCTTATTTTGATGATTCAGGAGAGCCTACACATTATGTAAATTGAGTAGCAAATATGAATTCCTATTGACAAGACAGGAGAAGTACAGTCTAAGAAAAAATGTAAAGCATGTGCCAAATAATAAATAATTGAAAGGGACTGAATTGTCAGAAAATACTGGTTAATAATTTGTGACTGATGTGTAGTACTATTGTAATAAAGAAAATTTCTTTTTTGTGCATTGTGTGTCATAGAATAGACACATAAATGTGAAGGTACTATTTAAAGCACATATATTAAAAAGCCCCAATTTGACACTTTGCTCGCACGTGGGTGCTGCTTAACTGATGTTATCTCCTCAGGGCAGTTAATGGAGAATAAGATACAATGGTGTCATGTGAGCATGTGAATTTTCTCTTTTCCTGAACCTTGTATGTTTTTGTTTAAAGAAGAGCTGCAGTGTGGGTTGAAGTTCTTTGAGCAAGTCTGATTGAGATTGGATGAAGCCCAAGATAACACTTGTTATGTCTGTGACAAATTTTGAGCAGTCACACTTAAATTGTCACAAGAAGTGGGCTTCTCTTGTATATCAAGGTTTCTAATGGATTTGCATCAGCAGAAATGAAGCGGAAAAAAAATCACATTTTTAATTACTGGAATCAACTTTATAAAGTAAAGCATTGCCATCTGTTAGCAGTTTTATACTCAAAGCTGCCCTGGTTGGGCAGAGGGAGAAGCCCAGTGTGTGCTAAAACTGTTATCTTGGGGAAGCCTTTCCCAAAAGTGCTTTTTATGACCCAAAGCATTTCAGTACCTGGAAGCCCAAAGCTGTGCAGTTAGGTACTTCAGAATATGTGTGCTATCTTTATTTCATAAACCAAGCAAAATTGATGCCTAAAGTGCAGTGATTTTGAGAATATTTCATTAAAACCCTAGTTTTGTAACAGCCCAGTCTCACAAATATGTCTTTAAATATCTCACATGTTTTTTTATGCAGCCTGTGAGTAGAAGGCAGGCTGCAAATTCAGTCTGTGAGCATTTCACCCCAACAGATCTGGATAGCCCTGTCTGCAAGTGAAGTGTTTTCCAAGGGTAGATCTGAGGTGCCAGCCACAGTCTGCCTCACATTATTCCTTCTGTAACTTCAAATTAAGCATGTGTTTAGTTTCCCAATTATTAAAGTGCTGAAATATTGATATTATATCTGCAGTATTTAACAATTGCAGATGAATTATTAAGCTGAAACTTTAGACTCTTCCTCCTTCAAAGCTGAAGTCTGTGGTGAATGAAATACTTTTAACAAGGCCACAGTTGTATGTTAGCCTGAGCCAAAAGTTTGACAAGACACATTCAAAAAACACCTAATTACCCTGTAATGCAAACAGCGTTATGGAAAGTGCTTAGACTCTCTTACTGTGTTTACTCATCCCACTGCAAGTTCACCAACACATCATTGTACCCTTGCCCTGGTAAATTTGTGCAAACATGGCTTTGAAGAACACTTTTAGGGGATGCAGGTTATTAAGGCTTGACAATTTAAATGACATTTACTGATGTACTGCCATTAGTGTTAGACATTCATATATTACAGTGAAAAAGTATTTTTTCATGCATGTTTTGTGGGACTTTTGTAGTGTCAGAGCACATCTCACCTTGTGCCCTGCTGCGGGCGGGTGGCTGGGTGTTTTGGGGTTTTCTTGTGCTTGGTGTTTTTCCATTGGATTTGGGAAGTTCATGTTCTCAGCCTCTGGGAGTTCTGATTTTTCTTCACTTTGAGGAATGAGGGAGACAGAACAGCACACCTCTGAATTTATTCTGAATTTACTCTGGTGTAAATGCTGCACTCTTTCAGGTTGTGGAATAATTTGGAGCTCACAGGCAGTAAAATTTGGCTTTGAAAATTTTGGTTTTTGACCTTTCAGGAGAGTAGTGTGTGCTTCTGTGTATTCCAGGTGTTTTCATACAAATATTACAGTGTTACAAGCTCTTGTAAAATAGTTTTATCACGAATGTAAGGAGGTGATGGAGATGGCTACAGCAGGATTCATCTGCTGGGGAGCAGTTTCTTTTGATATAACCTTTTGTAATTTTGCAAAAATTTAATAATGAAAGCATATCCTATCACTTCTGTCTCTGTTCCTATGACATTTAAGCCCAGGAAATAAAGGCAGGCATTTAGTTCTTCATACTTCAGAACAGTCTGTGGAACTACTGCCTGGTGAGAATGAGTTGCCTTTAGGAGCAGTGAAATGACTGAACCTCTGAGTCTCATTATTTTTTTTTACCCATGATCTTCCAAAGCTATTGCTATTTGTTAATTCATTTGTAAAGCAGGTGTCCTGTCTGAAATTTTCTGAACAACCCATCTCGTCAAAGATAAAATCAGATATGAAATAGCTGTACTGTGAAGTACAGAAAACTTTTATATACAGTAAAATTTACAGATAAAACTGGTGATAGGCTTAGTAAAAGGCAATTGATGAAAAGCAACATGTAGTCTCTGATATATATGAGGGAAAGAGATAAAAAATGGTGGCTTGTAAAATAGTGTAAGGAGGGCTTTTCCTGCATTGTGAGGAGCAGCTGGGCTTTGCACACTTCAGGGCTCTCAATCGTCCTCCTCAGAGCTTTAGATCAGGGGAACAGCATTTGGAAAAATCCAGCTCCAGAGTGGCAGCATCCTAAGGCCTTCCCCATTGTGAGGTGGGGTTATCCCACGGTGTCCTCCTTGTTCTGGCTGTGGGGCTGATGCTGAAGCCTTCACAGACATCTGCAGCTCTGCTCTGCAGGGAGGAGTGCTGGCTGTAGGACCAGTCCTGCAGCAGCAGGAGATTATTTTCACTTGAGCTGTAGCAGCTGGTTTGAGTTTGTGCAAACTCTTGCTGTATGGAAGGGCTTGAGCTCACACGAGTGTGATGGCAAATATGGGATGCAGTGGGCAGAGAATGGGAGATCCTGCATGTTTTCCCTTCATGGAAAGGGAAGCTTTGAGCAGAGGTGTGTGCTTTAGTATATGCAGGGTATTTCTTTGGAGAATTAAAGTTTTCTGACATTGCAAAATAATTGCAGCAATGTCTCTTTTTAAGAACAGAGCAACGTTGAGAGAGAAGATTATTTGTGTTTTATGCAAAGTTTTGATCCAAGTGTAAAGTGGTTAAATATTTGTAGTAATTCTCCATCTGTAGCAAACTTTTATAACCAGTGACCCATCTGTTTCAAGCTGCTGCTTTGATACTTTCCAAGTGCTGCATCTCAGCCAGAGCCAATACTCTTGTGCGTTTATAAATTCGGAGTTTTGCATGATGCATTTAGTTAAAGAATTGCACCTGACTTACTGGATTGGTTTTTTCCCCCTGCACTGTAATGCTTCATGGAGTGTATTAATAAATAGCATTTTGTTACTCTTTGCTGAACATTCAGTTTTTGGGGAAGAAAGCAACCATTTCTAATAAAATCAACTGATTGTGCTTCATCTTGCAGTTGTGACAGAAGTGCTGACTGCTTGAAGGGAACAGGGTTGGGCCTTGCTATTAGCATGGAAAACCATAATTACGTTTGTTGAATTTGAAGTCTGAAGTTCTTAATTCAAAATCTAAGTTCTTTTTTTTTCACCTAATTTATGAAAACCTCATGGGAAGTCATCTTTCCACCCCATCTGCATCATCACAGTTTTGCTCCATTTATTTCCAAAGTTGTTCTTGTCCCCTCCTTTTGCTTCCCCATACCTAGAGTTCAAACAAAAAAAGTTCTTTTAGTACTGCTTATATGGGCTCTATTTTTGGTTTACAAAGTTTTCAAGGATTCACCTGCACACCAGACAAGCTCTTACTCATTTTCAGTTTTGTCTTCCAGTCATTACAATAATGAAAGATTTAGAAAATGCTTCACAACAGCATAAGCCATCAAGTCCAAAGTTGTAAACACATTACAGTTTCACCCACTGTCAGCTTTTGCCTGCTCCACCAACATGCTATTTTACACCAGACTTTGGAAATCATTTAGTTGATTGATACAGCAATAAAATGGCACTTAATAGCAGCCAAGATAAAAAGCTTTGCCTATGGTTCTTCGTCATGTGATAATGATCCCTGCAACATTCCAGACCTCCTTAAATGATGAAAGTATTGTACATAAAAATGCTGTTGAAAAAAAACCTCCCTACACTCTGACAATTCCTGCTGGGCTGGGAGGACCAATTAAAAAAAAAAAAAAGTTTCTGTTTCCTCTTGTGACACCTGTCATTGCAGGAGAGTTTGGAATTGAGTGAAATTAGAGGAAAATGAACTTTAGAAAAGTGTACCAACCCTTTTGGGGGTCCAGTTATTTCCTGCTATACACTGGTCAGAAAAGGTTAAACAGCAGTCAAAATAAGGCTGAATATTGTATGATGTCTTTATTTTTTATAGCTATAAATTTGTTTGAGCACTATGAGTATTACTTTGCCATAAATATTTTCTGGGTTTTTCTGTCTCAGACTAGATGCAAATGTGTACTTTCTCCAGCTAAGGGGCTGGGTATGGAAACACAAAAGATGTGGATGGTTGAAGTTTACTGTTGAGGCAGTTTTCACTGTTTCAGGCAGTCCCCTGCAGCTGTGGCCATGTGGGATCTCCTTCCCACCTCAGTGAAAATGAGGTGTTTGTTCCTCTGTGCTGAACTGCTCTTCATGGTGAAGAGCAGGGAATGAGTTTGGAGCTGCTGTGTGTGTCTTAGGAACACATTATAGGCTGTGGAAAAATATTGAATGAAGAGCTTAAGAGATTATATGTATGAAGGAGAAAAGAATCAATTTAAGATGGAGAATCAGGGATTTTGCTGCACTGGTGCATCCAGCTGATCTCTGCTGGTAGAATATTTCTTTCAAGATTGGGCAGTTAAGATAGAAACAGTTGAATGTTAGTGGACTGTTTTTGAGGGGCAAAGAGAGACTGAGAATAGCACTGCTAGGGCAGAACTGTGGATTGAGTCTATTTAATTAGGAGCTTAATGTTGGTGTGGATGGGTAATGGCAAGATTGCAGAAGTGAAAATCACAATTTAAACTCAGACTCAAGGAGTTCTCACAGTTTGGTTTCTGCTCAGAAAGCTGTTCACAATGCAAGGCATGTGCATGCTTTTCCTTTTTAACCTGGTTTACTCTCTTGTAGTGAATTAAGTCTTCCCCCATCTATCCCCATGAACCTGCTCAGTTTTCAGCATTTTGTGGCTCAACAGACGATTTTGGTATCTACTTTTCCGGGCTCAAAAACATCCCAGGCAATTAATGGCATATGCCTCCTGAAAGTAAGGATTTCTGAGGTAATACCTACAAAATACCCTTTGAAAGGTGACTTACATGTGTATATTCCTACAGAAAGAGTGGGAGAATTCAGAGCTTTATGTAAAGATTATCTGTAACCTCAGCTATGTGTGTATAGTGAAAGAGGAACTTCTTTGGGCAGAAGGTCCACATGTGACCATGACCTGGATGCTCCCAGCTTGCTGCTGGAAAAGCTTATTGCTCTCAATTAACCCTTGAGGGCCTTTATGACCAGTCAGTGCATGTTCATTCCCACCTCATCCTCCCAGCAGCAGTGTTTTGTTCTTACAAAAATATCACAGGTTTGTCTCCAAGTCCTGACACCTAGTCAATAAAAATTAGTTATGTGTGATTCTTCCTCCATCTGCACTCTCATTTAAGCCAGTTCACAGAAAACCTTGAACAAAAGTGAAATTGCAAGGCTGTAGGTGGCTGCAAATTCCCAAATATCAATAGAGGACATTTAAGTATAACATTTTGCTCTTTGAAAACACTGGTTCACTTTTGTTTCTACACTACCCACTACTACAAGGTGATTTCCATTTCATAGGGAACACATGATATGACCAAATGTGGGCTTGGAAAAACTCTTCTCTTTGAACTTGTATTTGTGGAGTTGAGTATCAAACCAGAAGGAAAATGCCTGAGGTGTTAGTGTCTAATTGACACTGAGTCACACTGCAGGCATAGAATTTTTCTTTTTTTTATCATAAAAATACAAAACAAATATATCTAAGCATTCCAGTGACTTTCACAGGCATTGACTCAGACTGTACAGTGTTCCATTTTGGGATGAAATAGTATTCTGGTTCAGAACTGGCACCAGTCATATAAAAAAAAAAAAGAGAAAAAAGAGAAGTCCTTAACCTGTCCTTAAAGTGTCTGCTGTGCAGAATTATCTGAGACTTGCAGTCTGCAGTGAGTGTGTATCCTGTTCTTTAGACTTCTTCATATATGTATAAATATATTTTTATATATATCTCACTGATTTATTAGTTCTGAAATGTTCAAAGATCAAGCAGCATTCTAATTGTTGCGGTTCATAATTGACAAGTGTGATTAACAGCACAACAGTGGTTAATCCAGATGCTGCTGCCGGTGCAAGGCTTGGTGGGTGTATGAGCTGCTGCAAATAAATTGACAAACACAGGCAGTGCTGATTTATTAGAGGAATTTTTTTTTAATACGTATTTGAAATTAGCAGGTATTCTGTATATTGCAAATGACTATAAACTACTGTTCTGGGACACAAGGTGCCCAGTCTTGGGTGTCCAGTGGGGCTGGAGAGTTTAAGCATCACTGCCTTGAGCTAAGTGGCCTTGATCCAAGATGATTTTGGTATTCTTTCTAAGGAGTAGGAATTAAAATGAATGTATAATTGAAGAAGAAGTGGTTCCTCATCCTTCTCTACCCGTCCATGCTACCCCTCACTGAGCTGAACGGTTCAAACTCATGTTCTGTGAGGATACAGAGGCCTGCTGGATGAGTAGAACAGCAGAGGGGGAAAAAAAAAAAGGTTTGGCAGTTAGTGAATTAGCACTGGAGATGGGAAATTATTGCCATTTCAGTTCTTAAGTTGTCACTGGAAAACAGGATTAGAGGAGGAAGGATTTCTCTAAGCCTCGGGAGAAAAGCTTTTGCAGTGGAATATTGATGCAGGAAGAAATGCCTGTGTTCTGTGCTATTAAGCACACTTACCAAACTGTTCAGTGCCAGTCACAGTTGGCTCTTCTGATAGTTCTCTTATGTAGTTCATAAGAACAGTCAGAGGAAGCTGGTTTAAATAGAAGTCAGCCTTTCCCCAGTGTGCTCTGTGGCTCTCCTTGGTTCCTGTGAGGTGGCTGATGGCACTGAAGGTGTCCTGGCTCTGGGTGCCCCTGCTTGTACCTGCTGCTGGAAGGCCTGGCCTGGTGTAAATGTCCCAGCAGAAGGGTGATGCTGCCTGGTATTTTCCTGATCTGCCTTTTATTCCTCTGCAGACTATTTTCTTAGGTCTGTTTTTGCTAAGAAAATTGAAAATATTTTCTTTAGAACTTTTTTTTTTTAAGGGTAGTTTTTTCCAGTTTTTGTATGGCATAGCAGATACTGGGTCTCATTCATCAGAACTACAAAATGCTGAAATAGTGTGGTGTAAGGAATAGCAGGATGTTGTCTGTATTGTTTGGAAACAGCTGTGCAAACAGCCATCCAGATTGACTAGCTAAACATTATTTCTCAAAATTGAACATTTTTTATAATACTGTGGTGGAATTTGGAACACACTATATTATCTTGGTTAAATGCTAGATGGTAAATCAAAAGGCTCTCTTAAGGGGGAGCAAATGGGTCTAAACCAGTGGCAGTGATGAGATGTTCTCGCTGTGATTACTTGGGTTCTCAGGGGAAACTGGGGAGCTGTGCAGTGGAAATAAATCACATTGTGGCACCCATCAGTGTGCTGTGTATTGCTTTTCTTAAGCAGGTCTTGGAGTAGGGAGCATACTAAACCCTGAAAGGCTCCTGTCTGGGCAGAGAAAGAAAAGGAGCACCTTTAGGATGACAATAGAGAGAGAGTGACAGAATGGGGAAGAGAATAATTTGTTTTACCGGCACAAGGTGGAGGTATTCTAAAAATGTATAAAAGAACAGAATAGGGTGTATGTACGTAGAATCCATTCATAGAGACTTCTTATTGTTTTTACCCTCCAATCTCCATGTTAATACCTTTGGGTGAAAGAATAAATAATTATTTGTGCTGTGGAGAAATGGTTTTTGGACTCATTTTAATGGGAAGTGTCACAGTGTTGTGGAAGGGAAAGAATTAGAGGTGTTGTGTTAGCAGGGTTGGGAAGCAGAGGCAATAGCCCAGAGAGATATTTTGAGACTGGGTGATTTCACACAGGAGGAGAAAAAGGCTGCATAATCCCTTCCCCAAAGAGGTGAATAGAGAGGAGCCAGAAAGAGTCCAAAGATCAGCTCATTCTGCCACTTTTAACACAAACTGGTTGTTTTAACTCGGGTATTAACAAAAAGATGATTGGAAAATTCATGTGATTTGTTTTAATTTTATAATTTGGAATAATTGTGATCAATAAGTAGTCTCCCTTTTGGTTATAAGCTCTCGTCACCAATAAAAATTACTCTGTGTTGTTCCCCTGGGGTTTTAATTGCATTAAGAAATGATTGGCCCTAATAAACTTCTCCAGTCTGTGATAATTATAATCAAATAAGATATCCATATAAAAGTACAAAATTATGCGGAAGCAAATGCAGTCTTGATCATTAATTAGTGAAGTATCAGAGGCCTTGCAGATGGTGGTCGTTTGGTGCTTTTCAGAGTGAAGCCTGACCATTGCAGCCCCAGTGTGTGTTGTAAATTTCTCTTACAATTATTCCTGCATCAGTAGACACCTCTGGGTGTGTTTATATGCATGTGTTGCATGTAGTTCCTGGTTGTTTTTCGTATGTGGAATTGTCACCAGTTAGGTTTTTGTTGTTTCAGTAAGACTGTCACTCTGCAGAGTGCTTTACAAAGCTGAGAAATGGGTAAAGCTGCAGTTCATGGCGGGTAAAATATAGAACAGCAATTCACAGGTAACGGTAAAGAAGAAGCTTGGCATAAGCAGTGTCTGTGGAAACTGCTGAATTTTTGGGGGTTCTGTGAAGCAGGGGAGTTTGTTTGGTGGCAGATTGTGCCATGTCTCAGTGGCAACATAGGAAAATGAGATTTCTTTCCTGTGAGGGTGGTGAGGCACTGGGACAGGTTGCCAGAGAGGTTGTGAGTGCCCCTGGAAGTGTTTTAGGCCAGGTTGGAGCAATGTGATCTAGTGGAAAGTGTCCCTGCCCATGCAATGAGATGGTCTTTAAAATCCTTCCAACCCAAACTATTCTATGATTGTATGAAATAGATGAATGAGGCAAGAAAGAAAAATGGACTCTGTGTTTTGTGGCCAGCAGTGAAATCAAAGCTGTGCTCTGACTCTGTGTTGGGCCACCATGTTTGGTTTTTGTGTGGCCTCCTCACAGGATGAGGAGGGAGAATGGATGCTTTGCAGCTCCAGGCATGTTGATTCCAACCCAAGTTCTGCCAGCATGGAAATATTTGAAATGAGGTGCAAGTTTAAAGGCACAATATGCTTCCTACCTCTGGAGTCCTTGGAGAAACACTGGACCTACAAAAAATGAATCCAAAGCGTAACCAAGGGCAGGTGAGCTCATCTGCCAAACTCTTGTGAGATGCTGCCATCAAAAGTGTTGAGAGTACAGCTTTATTTACAAAGAATGCCAGCCAGAACTAAAGATCAGGAGCATCATTAGACCAAATTATCTTAATCTAATGACACATGGCTCTCTTGTGAGTGGTATCAAGATAGAATGTGGCATTTTTGTCTTACAGTAAGTTCCCCTCTAGTCAAACGGGCATCACAGCTGTCTTTCAGTTGCAGGAAGACTTTGATTCCTAAATCCCATAAAGTGGATTTAGGTCCCAGTTTGCCTTTTATTGATTAGAAAGTTAAATTTAATTGCTTACGCAGAGTTTTTTTCCTATTTTACACATTTTATCAGTGAAATACAGGCCCGCATCTTTGACTTCAAACAATTCCATTTACATAATCAGCACATTTACCACTCTCCCTCACAGTTTACATATTGGTTGAGCTTGTCTGCCTGCAATGTGATCTGACCACAATGGCTAACCACTCCTCAGAGATAATTTACATTATTATTGCAGTATGGATTAGGCATCAGTGGGAAGCGAGTCCGAGTCGATACGGAATTCTTTCCTGTGACTTCTTGAAAGAAATTATATAACAGCCTGATACCCATTTGGAAATTCAAGGAATTTACTGGAAAATGTTTCTTGGCAAGCTGAAGTTCATCAATGAAACTTAGCAATTTGTTCAGCATCCAAAATGTAGGACAGAGTTAAATGAAAAAAAGTAGGAGTGAAATGAGAAACAGAGTAGGAATGCAGACTCTGCTCACCTCAAATTGACAAAATAGAGACCAGTTTGTCCCTGTTTCCCTTTGGAAGATGATGCCATGGATGCTTCTGTCAAGTGTCTGCTGGTCCTGACACTGCAAACCCCCTGAGAGAAGAACATGGATGTTGCAAGGAGAGGTATTTAGTCTTGCTGTAAAAGTGTTTTTCTCCTTGAGCTGGCACACACGTAGACAAAAATAGACTGTAAAAAACTGAATTCTTGTGCCTGCCCAACCAATTTATTTGTCTGGGGCTTGAATTCCCTGAAGAGAGGAAATATGACGGATTCTGCAGGAAATAGCAGCTGTTCTTCCTCCTCCCTAGGGCATGGTGATCTGTAACCCCCCCCCTTACTTTTTATCAGTGTGATTGGCACCCATTGTCTTGTTCTAATGGTCCAGCTGTTGAATGCTGTAATCCCAGTTGGGCTGATGGCACATGCTGTTGTTACTGCTGCATGCCCTTTATCTATGTTCTTGATGCTGAGTTAATATTTTAATGTAGCTTGTCTAAGCAATTTCATTATAATTGAGTGATTTTGAAGGGTTTTTTAGGGTGACCATAAAAAGGTGTTTTCAAGCCTCACCAAAGTTTTGATAGGGAAAATCTGTTTTTTCCCATAAATTATGAATATAGAAAGTCCTACAGACTTCTTGTTATGGATGGGTTTATTCACATATGAAACTTGAGAGGGGCTTTAGTACATCCTTAATCTAAGGAAGAATTTATAATATGTTCTGATTAGTTGGTATTTAAAAAAAAAATTAAATCAGTTTCTATCATAAGTCTCTTTGTTATGCATAGTGTTCTTCAGCTATTACATGTGAAATGAAATGAATTATTTGAAAAGATTAAGGACTGTTGCAATACCCAAGACTCTGAACTTTGTAGTCAGGGAGCCATAGTGACTTGTTTTTCCAAGGCATTGCAGTATCTAATAAATGTAAAGACTGTGAGGGCTAATGCAAAACATCTTTATTTCTACTTATTGAGGCTGATTTATTCCCAGGACTCAGGATTTGAATCTGTTGCATTACAGCAGGCACTTGTGTGTTTGCCAGTGTTCTGGCACCCTGCTGTGCCTGGGCTGGTCTGGCAGAAGCTGGTTCCCTGTTCCTGGTTCATTGCAGTCCCGGTGGGATTTGGGATTGCAGTTTCAGGAATAAAACCACACAGATCTGTATGGACTGAGAAGGAAAGTCCATCTCTTAGTATGAGTCAAAGTGTTGCAAGCCAGATTTTTTATCCTCTTGATCTTGCTCAAGGAGGAAGAGATAAATAAAGCCAGTTAATTAACGTTAATGTGGCTGAAGCTGTGAGAGGATCATCATTGTTAGTCCAGATCTGATCATTACGGAGGAGAAGAGTAATGCAATTATTGCTACACAGCTCCCACCTTGTACACCTTTCCTGGTGTTACTGTCCCCTTGCTCCCATGCATCCTAAGGCTGGTGGGAGCTGGTGGGTTGTCAGCTCTACAGTCTTCTCCCAGGAGAAATGTGATGCTCATGTTGATGGTTTCTTCTCTAGGATCCTGTGGGAAGCTGTCCTGAAGGGCCAGGAAGATACAGGGCAATGTAGGAATGCATACACTGGTTCTCTCTTTATTGCAAAGTTTGGTGTGAGGCTTTCTGGACACATGGTGGGAAGCTTCTGCTTTCAAGTCTGGTGCAAACTGATGGCTTGTGGAAATAAATAAGGCTATGTGGATATGGTGTGTGATCTCACATCCGTCATTATCAGGGGAAAATTCTTTGGGCAGCAACTGTTATAACCAGGCAAATTTAGATAAATGGGAATGGTGACTGAATAATCATTAATATTCTGTTTTTGCATGAGTAGAAATGACTGTGGAAGAGTATTTAGTTGCTTAGTTTACCTGTCAAGAGTGTTTATTTGTTTAAGTTAGAATACTTGGGAGAATGGGAATATGGAAAAGTGAAGTGTTTGGGAAGAGTGATGGGACAACAAAACTAGCTGGTCTTTGAGTAAAAGAACCTATGACAATGCAGCCTACATTGCCTTACAGTGACCAAGCTCAGAGGTCAGGAGGTGTTTTCCCCTTCTCTGTTCTTCAGGCATTAAAGTAGAAACAGTTTAAATTTAGCATACCAGTTTTAAGAAAGGATTTTTAAAAAACACATCCTGTGAACAGCAAATATTGCTTAAAGAAATTGGAAATTTTGTTTGTTTTAAAAAGACCTGATATTTATGCAGATTATTAGCCATATACAGCCTGCTTTTGCTTTCTGTTTATGGTTTTTGGAACACCCTTTCTATATGTGCAGCAGTATCAAGATTAGATATATACTAAAAATCTTTCTGCATCATCACAGAAGGAACACAAGTCATTTAAGATCAATTTTCAAAGATGATGAATATCTTGAATTTCTAAACTTCAGATAGGGCAGACTGTAAATGTTTTAAACATGTAATGAATATGGATTGCATTTTCTTAGCTCACTTTTCTTCATTGATTTTTACATTTTACCAATCATTTCTCTTTGTATGTGTAAAATATATTGCTTACTGTTCAAAGGATCCCAAATCAAATTGCTTTTATTTACTTCAGAATATTCTGAAAGATTGTTATGGGAATCACGAGAAAAGAATAGACATTTATAACAGAATACTGTTTTCAAGTGGCTTCATTGAATTAAAGAATTCTTGATGAATTAAAACTCAATTAAGAGCGGTTATGTCAGTATCCTTAGAGGGAAAGCCAATTTTTCTTATTTCACAGAAGTAGCTGTCTGATTTGTCTACAGCTGAGTGTTCCCCATCTGCTGTGGGTGTAGACAGGTTTCCTGTGGATGGTTACACAAACTCTGCTCTGAACTTTGCAATTCTTTAAACCAGGGGAGAAGACCAAGAGCTGGATTTCCTTCTGGAAGAGCCTGGATAGCCCTTGCCATTTCTTAAGGAATTTCTTTCTGTAGCAGTTTGTTTTCTTGTGGTGATACTGAATCTTCATGTACTGGTTAATGAGCCAGCTGGGGCATGCTAATGAGCTGGTTCATATGGAAACAGGTTACTCATATAAAAGTAGCAAAACTAAAAGCCACTTGAAATCTGTGGTTCAGGATTATTAGCTAAGTGTTTTTATTGCCCTGTTCCCCAAAATCACTCCTCATTCTACCTGTCTGCATTCCTCTCAGGGGATTTGGAATAATCAGGTTACCAGGTTTCAGTGTTTTGTCCATTGCCTGTCATAATCTGATCTTCAGAAGTATCCACAGCCTCCATCATGACCTCCAAGGCACTGGAGGTGTCCCCTGTGGGAAGGGTTAGGAGCTGGCTCCAGTAATTCAGAACCCTTGTTATTGCAATCCTGACATTTTACATATGCCCAGGTGTGTTGGATACAGACTGAGCAGAAAAACACTGATTGATTCCAAAATGTGAGCAAAGTGGGATAATTTGGATATAAATACCTCACAGCACGTACTTATATGTCTGTCTGTGTTACTTAAATCTTTGACAACAGTTATGTACATTATGCACAATCACACACATCTCCTTTTCCTTTTATGAAATAATTTATGATTTTTCTTAATCAAATGTATTTTAACATATGAAGGGGAAAGGGATATTTGCCTTGGCTTATCTTTTCTGCCATTCCTGAGCTTGAGCAGGTGTTGGAAGGTTCCTTTGATAGCATCTCCTTACAGTCAGGACTTTGGGCTCATCCACTCCTTTGATTAAACACCGGGGCAGCAACATCTCCTGTCAATATTTAGTAAGTTGAGGGATTTCAGGTGCTATCTGATGAACCTAAATGTGACCTAAATTGAACTGATAGCAGCTTGAGGCAGGAATGGCCTTTTATCTTCTTGAATCGTGTTTGAAGTTGTGATAGTTCTTTGAGGCGTATTTAAATTAATAACCACTGCATTATCTTGACAATACTGGTAGAGATAATGTGGGATTTCCATTATTCTGGCCTGGTTTTCGATCATTTCCCAGTTACAGTGAGGATGATGAATGAACATCGCCAAGAAATTATATTTTAAAACATTAGTTTTGCCATGTGGTGGCACAGGGGACCAGAGATGATTGCCAGGGCTGATGTTTAATTTAGAATTATCTAAAATTTTTTACTTGACCTCTTTATATCAAGGTGAACCCGAGGCAGGCTTAGTTTTATGTAGGTATCTCAGGCAGTCATGACATCAGTGTAAGTGTTAGATTTATTGTGCAGGCTAAATTATCATTTTATATATTCAACAGAACCACTCAGGAGTACAAAAGAGGACTCTTTGCAGCTGGATTTTCATGCAAATATCTTTATTTGTAGTGTAAAACAGTAGAACAGATAGGTGCTCTTGTGCAAATTACTAGCACTGTTTGTAAATATCTCTGCAGTTGAAAGCAGCAGAAGTGCCAGATGTGCAATTACATTAGCACAGATATTCTACAGAAAGCTGCTTCTGTGAAACAGAAACAAGCTTAATGTGAAAATCTTTGCTTTTGAGAGCATGCATGCTATGCACATCATTAACCTGTTAATTAAATCTATTAAGGGCTGCATTTCTGAGGCCTTGTTAAATGATTACTTATTTGTAAGAACGTCTGTTTCTAAAAAATCTTCAGTTGCAAAGTGTGGGCTAGCACTGTGAGAGCAGATGCCTTTGTTTGCATGTGAAATACATGTACAGCATATGTGCATCTGTAACTGATATTTTCCCATGTCACCATTCTTTTATTTCAAAAAATCAGGGCTTGAGGTCTTTTATGGCAGCAGTGACCAGATTTCTGAGTTCAAGATTGTTCATCTCTGCTCAGCAAACAGCAAACCTGAGTACTGCCTGCCACATCTGGTAGTGGTTTTTGAAAGAAATATGGGGCTATGCTAGCAAAACCAGCCTCAGGATTAGGTATTATCACCTGTTTAAACATCTCAGAGGAGGTGGTTTTATCCCTTGTGCTGAAGCTGTAAAAATGTGAGTAAAGGTGTCCATCTGTTAGGATTTCAGTGATAGATGAAGGCTATTCAGAAATGCACTATAAATTCAGGATAGTGTGAGCAGCACACCTCCCAAAGAGGTAGCGAGGATCTCCTCACCAGTCTGGTGAGGCTGGCCCCTAAGTAACTTCAGGGTGCAGTTTGGCCTTTGAACACTTCCATCTTTAACTTACTGGAACTGATGCTCTACTTTCAGCTTTCTTTATTTCAGAAGTGCAGATATTGAAAGAAAGCATCTCAAACTCTGCCCTCTCCCCTAAATGTGCTTGTTCCCAGCCTGGACTGTGGGTTTACACCTTGCAGGACTTGCAGCTCTTGGGCCTCTGACACAATTTATGGCCCCAGCTATCATCTCTGTACTCTCTTCTCTGTTTATCCTTGCTCCATGGAATCAATCTCAGCTGGAAGAGGAAAAAACTAAATTAAAATTAAAACTAGTAGAAAATTTCCTGGGTTAATACAACCCCTTCTTATGATCCCTGGATCTCAGTCTGGCCTGATGTTCAGATCTTAACCTGACCATATTTTGCTCTCACTTACCTGCATGTGCAATCATTTGGAATGATGCTTGGCAAAATCTGCCTCCAGACGGGATGGAGATTTTTCTTTCTTCACATAATCATCCAGATATGATGTGCTTAGTTATATTTTGTAATTCTTGGCACAAGATTCCCAAGACTTTTCTTATCTTAACACCTGCAAGCCTGAATGAGGTAATGTAATCATGTTCCCTGAGTGCAAACTGAAGCATTTTAGTATTCTGTTCTTCTGTCAAGAAGCAGAATTTGTGATGTGATGGGAGTGTATTTCTATTAGGACATTATTGTCTTTGTTTTGCCTTTCCTATTACATTAATTATTTTCCCCCCTCCAAATTGAACTTTTGGTACTGGATTTAGGTGTTTTTTGTTTTTGTTTTGTTTTGGTTTGGGTTTGTTTGTTTTTAGTGTGTGCTATGTATGCCTGTCCTTGTTCCCTGAAGGGAAAAGCACTGGCATCTCGAGACCTTTCACCCTGCTATGCACTGGAAACTGCAGCCCTTTGAGAGCTCTTTGAGTTCTTAGCTCAGCCACCCTCTGCCAGCAGCCAATGCTCCCCGTGTGTGTGGGACAGTGAAATTGATTTACTGCTGGAGAACATTTATATTCCACATTTTGGCATAGGTTCTCATTTGGTTTATTCCTGCACAGCTATTTCCACACAACACAGCGAGTTGTGCTTTTCCAAAACTCTTTCCCTCGAGAATACGGAGTGCCTAGAATAAATGGAAATTTAATTATTAATAATTGAAAGGGGATAACTAAATATGGACTGTAGATAAAGTGAAAATGCCCAGTAAAAGCAATTTGTAGAGTTCTACAATAACCTCTGTCCAGTTTTTATAGAATTGATAATGCACGTTTTAAAAATAGAACTTTTCATATGAATTAATTATGCTGTTGCCAGGGAATCATTATTATAGGTGTTCTCCATCTTTGCAGAAATACTAATTAGCAGCAGTTGGGCTCCATGGGGCTCCTGCCCATTGTATAGCTCTTCTGTAATGTTTATTAGGAATAATGAGTGGCCGATGTGGTTGAGGAGGTATTTCTGTAGCACTACATGATGTCTGTGTTTTACCTTTTCTGTTCCAAGTGGTGTGGGCAGCCCCACTTCTGCTCCAGAGCAAGGGGACAGGGGCTGCTCCAAGTGGGGCTCACCAGAGGTCCCACCTGGAGAACTTCCCCAGGAGGACACATCTGCAGGTACATCAGCTCTGCAGGAGGCTGGGGGGCAGGTGAAGCAGCTCCTGTTTCACCCCAGCCAGACCCGGTAGCACCTCCACGTGCATCTCTGGATTTCCATCCCTTTACCATCACATATTGATTGCTGTAGTAGCTGAGAATGTTTGTGGGCTTCTGGGCTGTGGTGGGTTATAAAATATGTAAGTTGGAAATGGGATGAAGCTAAGCAGAAAAATTATAGTTCTCCCTTAAAATGATGTCTGGAGGGGGATGCATGTGTTTCTGTGATAATGTGTTTGTGAAGTAAATTTGGATACTTCAGAAAGGTTTTGCAGGTGTGCAGATTGCTATGTTATTTCACAACTTTTTTTCTCTGAAACAATTTTTTAATTTTGCTGTTTTTTTCATTGAACAAACATAATTTAAGCTTCATGAAAGAGTAAGAAAATTAGAAACTGCAGTTGCCACAATTTGGAAGAGGTGTTGGGCTCTATCTTTGGTGTTTGCTGGGTAATGAATTATTACAGAACTAAAATAAGAATTCTCTGTGTGTCTTGGAGCTCGAAGAAGCAGATGTTGAACTGCTGTCAGTGCCTCCCCCCAGCTGTCTCACCAAGGCTTTGTCTCAGAGCAGTGAACCTTTGGCAAAAAGTTTCTTGCTGTGGTTCCCTCAGGAGTCCATGAGTGCCAGTCCCCACTGTTCCTGGGTTCTTCCCTGTGAGGGAGGTGAGGCCCTGGCACAGGGTGCCCAGAGAAGCTGTGTCTGCCCCATTTCCCTGGAAGTGTCCAAGGCCAGGTTGGACAGGGCTTGGTGTTACCTGGTCTAGTGGAATGTATCCTTGCCCAAGGCAGGAAATTGGAATGAGATGGTGTTTGTGGCCCCTTCCAACCCAAACCATTCTGGGATGTGTTTGTTGAGGTTCCTTGTGGAGATGCAGATGAGGTGGACTCTTCAGAGCTGAGTGCATCCCAGCTGGGCTCTTTGCAGAACATGGACATGGGGTGAAATGCTTCAAGCAGGCTGTGCTTGCTTGAAAAATATCTCAGAGTGACTGCCTCTGTGAAGGGCAGCAAGGGAAAGGCAGTGTGTGGGAAAAGCAGAAAAAACTCTGTGTGAGGCTTGCTGGTGTGAAAGCAGTGGTGTAAGGAGCTGTATCCAACTGGAGAGACTTCTGAATCACCCAGTTCCTGCAGCCAAGTAATAACCCCATTCACAAATCTCTCTCTCTCTTCCTTCTACTTCCTTGCAAAAATCAGAGTGGACCTCCTCAACTTCTTGTTTCATTGTGCTTGGAGGGATCTGAGATTTCCTGTAGACTAGATAAAGGATTGAAGAGTAACTGGGGGCTCAGAAGAAGGTGCTGCTGAGAGGGCTGTCCAGCAATGCCCAGGATTTCCCCACAGCCCCCACTGGTAAACTGGTGGTTTGTGTTACAGGAGGTGCTGTGTAACCTGTCTTGTGTTGATGCTGGGTTTGCTTTATTTTCCACTGGGAAATAACAGTTCCTATTGGGGATTACAAACCCCAGAGTCAAGCTGGAGTAGCTGAAGAAACATTTCTTTTGCGCTTAAGGTTACATTTGCAAACACCTTACAAAGGCTATTATGTTTTAAAAAGAATTGCTTTCCATAGATGTTTGGAATTCCAAAAAGGCCAGAGTTTGATTATAGCTATTTATAATCCAGCACTGAGGTGGTTTTAATCTCATATGCAGTAAACAATTTAGAGTTGTAATCTGTTGATAAGATCTATTTATTCTTTTTGTTTTTCAATGCACAAGCTTATATACATTACGGTCTCATATCCTAATAGCCACTGCTGTCAAGGCCAGAAATCTGTTCTCACAGATCTCAAAATGTGTTGGATGAATATGACAGAAATGTTTTGGAATGTATGGGGGTATTTTTTATTTTTCTATTTTTAATTGAGAGTTGAAAGGAAAGAATATTTTTCCCTGGGCTGTCTCTGGGGTGTGGGCACATGATTGAGTAGCTCAGCTAATACCGTTTACATTAGTTCTTAATATTGGGAAATCCTGCCTTCCAGTGCCAAGGGGCTAGTAAATCTCTGTATTTTCATAAACAGCAGTGTTCATTACATTCTGCTGCAGAATGTCTTTCTTGCTGGAGTGTGTCTTGAGTGTTACAGCATACGGATAATAAGGAAAAAACCTGAAATGTAAAATTGGAACAAACTGCTGCATGGCTGTAAGTCACTAAATTTCACATTTATTCAGATCTGAAATAAGATGAATAACTAAGCTACCGAATTGCTCATTTGTGTAGGTCGTGAAAGTTTTAAAAAGTGCTGCAAATATTTAAAATTAATCCCAGGAATCAGAGGAATTTTTTATGCCCTGTATGGCACTCAGCAAATAGAACAATAGTCTTTTGTATAGAATCTTTCATTCAGATTATAGCACAAAGGGATTTAATGAATTGCTGTTAATAATAAATAGGAAAATAACTGAGGCAGTTAAGAAGAGGCAAGGAAAATAATCTCTGTTTTGGCTGAGATGTGGTAGCAGATGCAGGGCAAGGAGACAGGAGGGCTCTTTTTGAAAGCAAGGGAATGGGCAGTTCAGCCAACTACAGCCATACTAACATTCCTTTGTATTATAAAATACTGAAACATCCCAGATCTGGTGTCCTGGACTCCAAAGATTTTAGCCTGTTTAGTCTGCAAGAAAATATGTGGCTGTAGGATCCTTATCTAAATCTTCAGAATTACTTTTCTTGGCATAATGTGCCAAGAACCACAACGCCTTTGTATCATGCCAAGAAAAAAAAAAAATTGGTGAGGAACTATGTTGTAGTTTGTATGATCTTCAACAGCTTTGGTATATGAGAAATAAATATACCTCCAAATCTCATAAAACATGCATAATTCTCATTAAATTACATTAAAATTACATAAATCTCATTAAACCTTCTCATAAAACCAGTTATTCTGGTGAAACATATTCAGTGGAATTTATTTTTTCTGTCTTACTAATAGTGAAGATTAATTAGGTGTAGTGCCATTAGGAATAAGGCTCATGTGTTCTCTGAGTCAGCTGTTACCTGTTCTCAGAATTCACAGGCTGAGTTGGAGCTTTGCACTTCCCATAACCCTGCTGTGGTGGAAGGATGACAGTCAGAGGGCTTTTGGGACATTTTCAACAAAAGTATTCCATTAAAGTGGATGCTGCATGGATTTTGGGGAGTTATGTCCCATCTGGTGGAGTTACTCCTCAGTAAATGAAGTTGTGCATCTTTGTTATGAAGGATAAGAATTAGGAGATTCTGTTCAAAAGCAAATTTTTAAGGTCTTGAATGACTGCTCCTAAATTTGATACTTAAACTGAAAGAGAGGGTAAAAATAAGTAAAAAATAGGACTATTCCGATGGTTATCCATTAATTTTTTCAGTGTTCCTTCACTGGAGCATATCTCTTATCTGATACAAATTACTAACACAATATTCTGTTTTACTGATTGCTCATCTTCTGCTAAGTTTGCAAATCAGAGCATAGCAACAGGGACAGAGTCATTGTGGGAGATGCTTATTATTGAATGAATTCTCTGATGTGAAATGGTTTCAATTAAGCTGAAATGTCACAATAAACAGAGCATAATTATTCTAGCAATTCTTATGAAGCAATAACATACTTACTAAGCAGCTCTTACTGGGATTCCTCTTCTAAGTTTGGTTTTCAGTGGTGTTTTGTCTGTGAAGTGTAATTATTATCTGTATAGCCTGCTTGCCTTATGTGTGTGTGATGTGTGTGTGACCTGTGTGTCAGAGAGCAGATGTCACTGCATCCTTTCAGACACAATTATGGTGCAGTTGTAGGTAGGTCTTGAAGGCAAGAAAACAAATCAGTGCACAATGCATCAAATAAACTCCAGTTGCTGTGTTATTGCATATTTTGAAAGGGGTTAGAGAAGCTGAATGGGGTGACGGTACAGCTCTTTCTGTCTGATAAAAGATGAGAAACAGAACAATGTGTAATTTTGCTTTAACAGATTGTCTTGACTTATTAATCCTTTTCATGTCATTGCTTGTAGTGTTACAGATGTCCTGGAAGAAACAGTGGGATGTCTTTGTTCACAGTTGTTCACAAAGACACCTCATCTGTCTGTTATGATTTTTGTGTGAGCCCAGCAAGTTTTGTTTCTCTTCTCATTTTTGGAAAGAGTGATTTGGTTGAACTTCTCTTTGGTTTGGTTGACTAATGGATTTATTCATGCTGCTGTGTGTTTATTGGTACTTTGCAGATCTCAGTGGTATTTATTAGTGAAAAATTTTATTTTTTGGCATCCTGCTGGAGAAAGCCTTGCTTTGAGTTAGATGCTCCTACACAGAAAAACCCAGGTGGAAAAGGACCATGGGAGGTCCCCTGGTTGAACCTCGCCACAGAGCAGGTTCAGCACTGAATGCACACCCTGAGATTTCTCAGGGTTCGTTCAGTCACATCTTAGAAACCTCCAAGGATGAGGTTCTGTTGTCCTTTGGGGCAGCCTGTTCCCAGGGTTATCCTCACAGCAGTGAGGTTTTTCCTTACACCCAGCTTGGAGCCTCCCTGTTTCCATGTACATCCATAGTGTGTGTGGTGAGATCAAACATCCATCCAGTATCTGATTAGGTTACAATACATAGGAGACAGACTCTCAAGCCTTTATCTTCATATTTTTGTACTTTCTATAGACAGATCACAGTGAAATTAATTTCCTCTTATTTAGTCTTCTTTAATTACCAGTGGCCTTCCATTCTAGATGGGGAGTTGTAAAGCATGTTTCTGCATTTCAGGCTTCTGATGCCTAAATTCCAGTGGGTTTATAACACAGTTAATATTATAATTCACATTGTGCTGGTTCTTTTAATTGACTCAGATAGATTTTGAGAAAAATGTAAATTTAATATGAGCCTTCTGAAAATAATTAAATTCTAATTACAAAGCGGACTATTGTCTAGAAGTATTTACAGCTTTCTCCTCATTTAAGCTACTGAGCAGTATATTTAACTAAGCAGTGAAACACTGTGGATAAGTTTAGTGCCACGTCCTGAGGAGATTGTCAGGAAGTGAAAAAAAATCTATAGCAATGGGTTTTGCATCTGATTTTTTTACCTTATTTTTCATGCTTCTTTTTCTGGTATGCCAAGAGCAGGCTCTGTTTTTAACATGTTTGCCAGGGAGTAATTGCAAATTATAATGTGTCTAACGACAGTGTAATTACTTGCAAGTTCTTGCTTGGTGTTTTTTTTTTTTTTCTTTTTGGTTTTTTTTTTGGTGATTTTTCATTCTAAATTCACATCTGACTTTAAATAATGGCCAGTTCTTGCTTCTGGCTTCAGCTGAGTGTCTCTCTATCCTGTTAATGTTTGAGTGATCATTCTGCTGTTCATGAGTAGAGCAGTTCATGAGCAGCACCCAGGAGAGTTCTGTGCAGCAGGGGAAG
The DNA here is from genome assembly GCF_017590055.1 of Onychostruthus taczanowskii. NCBI lineage: Eukaryota > Metazoa > Chordata > Aves > Passeriformes > Passeridae > Onychostruthus > Onychostruthus taczanowskii. The sequence continues at coordinate 12,195,694 of NW_024496526.1, forward strand.
AGCAGTGCTGGGTCTGATGAGTGATCTCCTCTGCTACAACTGCTTGGCATTCCTCCATGGGGGGGAGGGGGTTAATGCTATTTTTAATGCAACTCACTGTCTTAAGAAATAGTAAATCCTTGATTGGTCTAATGTGTTTCAAGGTTCTGTTGATGTGTAAAATTCTGTTCTATTTAATGCTAAAGGGAATTTTTTTAAAAAAATTTTGCTTTAAATAAAACTGGTGAAAATGGAACTTCTCCTGTGCTGAAACTTTCACATCTCTAAAAACTCTAAAACCTAAATTGCCTTTGCTGAAGTGCTGCACAGAAATAAATAAGTTCATGATACAGTTATGTTGTGATATTTAATCATTGTTACTTTTCTCTGTTAATAAAAAGCCACCCAGGACTTGAGGTCTGAGTTTTGACTATTATTTTCAGATGACAGTATTTGCATAGTCTGATGTCTGGTTTCAAATCTCGGTGGCATTAGAAAAGAATATTCTGTTAGATCAAGGTGAAGTATCAAGGACAAATGTTTAAGTTGGCAATGGACCTCTTCCCTGTAACTGAACTTCAAAAGCATATTTAAAGTTTAATTTTTTTTTTATTATGTAGCTTTTAAGCACACTGGATTCTGTTGAAAGCCTGTCACTAGTGTAGGGCAGCTTGTAGAGCACACTAGAGTTTGATGCTGCCTTTTCCCATTCAAGGTACCTGTCATGACTGAGTCCTTACCTTGGGCTGATGTCTTTTGGTGTGAAACAGAGGCATAAAAAGGACAAAGATTTCTGCACATAGCCTGAGGGATTCAGCAAAAGCTGGAGCTGTCCAAACCTCGAGGACTCTGCAGTCCCCTCTTGCCCCGGCACCACTGCAAAAGGTGCCTGGCTGAGGGCAGAGCTGCAGCCCTGGCCTGGAAGATGGGGCAGGAGGACCACAGGATCTATTGGAAAAGAGGTTTAGTTATATCCAGTTCCTATCTGCTTTCCTTCCTTTCCTAAAAATAAAAACATCAGGAGTTTTTATTTATTTATTTTCATGTTTTCATTACACAATGTCAAGCCCCTGTCTCTGGAGGATCAACTCCTCTATTCACAGAGAAAGAACAATGGGATTGCCAACAAAACCACCATTGCCTGAACAAAATACCTGGGATTATAATAGCAGTTGTTATGGGACTGCTTTTGGTTTTTGTGTGTGTTTGAACATCTAACTGATTCCGGTAGTTTTAAAATCAATTTTAAAAACATGGACTGCAGTAGCATTGCTTAATATAAATTGACTTATTTGTTGCAAGTTTATTTTCTGCCTTGAAGAAATAGAAACTATAGGGTAGTTGCAGTGTATTTTCAAGCAAGAATTATATATGCAATGCTTGTACTGAACAAAATGGCTCTTTTATGAGGTATTGGAAAGTTTTTAAACTTAGGAACAAGATAACACCCCCTTGAGATGATCATCAAAATCCCTTTAATAGTTAGGATTCGGCCTGAGTGCTTTTCTCTACCTTTGCTCTTCAGTTTGCCAGCAATTTTGTACTTTATAGCCCACAGTATTTTTTTTTATTTGGTGGATTTTTATTGAATAATATTTTCACAGACAAATCGTTCTATTTAGCCTTGTCTGATTGCTTTCACTTGTAAATCCTCAAGGAAGTTTCATACAATTACGTATGTCTGTTCGTGTGCTCCAGAACTGAAAATTACATTGCTGGGTTTTATTTTGGTTTAATTTCTCCCTCTAAATGATGGCTTTGCTACGTTTCATAGTGCCACGTGCTGCAAGTGGAAACGATTTACTCAGTGTACCTTGAGGGTGATTATTTTCATGTATTTATCCTCACTGTTTTATCCCTTTGGATGATGACTCTTCTGCTTCCCAGTGCAGTTTATTCTGTTGACTAATTGCTCTATTAACACTGTTTTCCTCTTATCTAACTTGACTTTCTTTTCCTATTCAATGATTGTTCTTTTATGATCATTTTTATATTAATTTGTACAAATGAAATTAAATATTCATTTGGGATGAATTTTACTGCTGCAGAAATTAAATGCTTGCCTTTAATTTGAAGCACTGTGAGGCATTTTCTTTTTTCCCCAAATTTCTCCAAGTGATTCAGTGATGTGAGTACACTGGGAGAAGCAACTTGCAGCCTTTAGGAAGCATTTAACCAATTTTAGGGACCAGCTGGTACTTATTTGCTTTTTAATACATTACAGGATATGCCTTATATTTTATATATGATTTATATTTTTTAACATGTGCAGATAGCGATAGGAGAAGGGGGAACATATTTAAATTAAAAGAGGCAAGATTTCGGTGAGAAGTTAGGAAGAAATTCTTTAATCAGAAGGTGATGAGGCCCTAGCGCAGCGTGCCCAGAGGAGCTGTGGATGCCCCATCCCTGGAAGGGTCCAAGGTCCTGGCACAGGGTGCGCAGAGAAGCAGTGGCTGTTCCATCCCTGGAAGTGTCCAAGGTCCTGGCACAGGGTGCGCAGAGAAGCAGTGGCTGTTCCATCCCTGGAAGTGTCCAAGGCCAGGCTGGAAAGGGCTTGGAGCAACCTGGGATAGTGGAAGGTATTCCATGGCAGGGGATTGGAATGAGAAGAGCTTTATGACCCCTTCCAACCCAAACGGTTCTGAGTTGATGGGTTAGTGGTTGTGTGATGTCCTGCCGGTGTCAGGACAGATCTGCAGGCATTCTGAGTTGGTGGCTTAGTGGTTGTGTGATGTCCTGCCGGTGTCAGGACAGATCTGCAGGGCAGCATCGTGCGGTATTTCTCACCAGCCCCTCTCTTGCAGGTCACTGGGGCCGCTGCATCGGGGACTGCGGCTCGGGGGGCGTTCGCAGCCGGGCCGTCTGGTGCACCCACGCCGAGGGCTGGACCACGTTCCACGCCAACTGCGACCAGCAGGACAAACCCGAGAGCCAGCGGAGGTGCTTTAAAGTCTGCGACTGGCACCTGGAGCTGTTCGAGTGGGAGGTTTCGGGATGGGACAGGTGCGGGCTCGTCTCGGCTGCGGGCACTGAGGCGGGGGCCGAGGTTTGTGTCACCGCTCAGCACGGGCTGCAGCGCCGCAGCGTCCGCTGCCTGCAGAAGCTGAACAGGACCGTGGTGTCCAGCGAGATCTGCGAGTACTTCAGCCCTCAGCCGCCCGCCGAGCAGGCCTGCCTGGTGCCCTGCCCGCGGGACTGCGTCGTGTCCCAGTTCTCGGGCTGGTCCCCGTGCGGCCCGGGCTGCGCCAGGAGCCTGCAGCACCGCACGCGGGCCGTCATCGCCCCTCCGCTCTACGGCGGGGCCCCGTGCCCCAACCTGACGGAATCCAGAGCCTGCGGAGCTCCGGCCTGTCCGCTCGGGGAGGAGCAGCACACCTACAGCCTCCGCCTGGGCCCGTGGGGCGAATGCCGGCTGCCCCATCCTAAAGACGCGGAGCTGGCGAGGAGGACCATGCTGGAATTTGGGTCGGACTCTGGAGAGCGAAGCACATCCGGACTTGCCGGCTCTCATGCCCACCACCCTGCCGGGGAGGTGGAGATTGGTTACCAAACCCGGCAGGCCAGGTGTGTGAGGAGCGATGGAAAGCACGTGGCGCTGAGGTAAGGCTGATTCCAGCTCCCCGGCATCCCCGCTGCCTTCGTGTGGTGGAGCGCTGGCTCTGCCTGGCAGCACCACAGTGAACGAGGCCCGTTCTTGAGTTTTAAATGCGATTTTTAATGTGTTTTCTTCATGAACCTTTTCTTGATTTTAGTTCCTTTCTAGCATATGTTGAAGATGTTGAATTCTTCTACGATTTGCGACTGTTTAAATTAATTTTATATTTTTTAATAATTCTCTTCTGGGTCTCTTTTTGTTGTTGTTGTTTTGAGGAAATGGAATTATATATCACTGTGTGCTGTTGCTGGGCCCTGGCTGTGGGAGAGGGAGGATCCATTCTCAGTCATGTACTGCATATATTTGGTATAAGAGGCTAAGATTGCATCAGCTTAAACTCCTTCATTCTTATAAATCAATACAGGGTAAAATAAATCTGAAATATTGTGAATATGCTAGAACGTATATTTTGGAAAGAAATCAGTGAGTAAACCTGGGATTGTCATCCTTATTAATGAGCCTTCCTGTCTGGGTGTAGCTCTTGGGTGCTGGTACAGGATAGGTGACAGACATGCCCATCTTTGATAGAGATTGTTGATTTCTGTCCTTATCTAATGTTTTGTCTAATGATTTCTCTTTGTCTATGTAGGTTGCTTTGCTGTTATTTGAACGTGAAGGTTGCAGTAATGTGCAGAAAATAATGGAAAGATTTATTCTTTCTCTTTCTCACATATAAATTTAAGCTGAGCTCTGCTGTTTGACTTCAGGTTGGATTTGGGTAGGTGCCAGTACCTACAGATGACTGATAAATTGATTGACTTCTGAGAAAGTCAGAATTTTTGGAGATCTTACTGTGTTCTGTTTTTCAAGGAAATCAGAAGTTCTTGAAAAATCCTTCTCTTGAATTTTTGCAGAAATCAATCTGTTTCTCAGTAATCCATAGGTCCTGGCACCTGCACAAACTCAAATGGCAGAGGGAAGGGGTTATTTTACATCCAGTTCTCTACCCCTGTTAAATTCTGCAGTGTTTTTGCACACACACTGAGGTGAAAATATGAATTCTAACCTTTTTTCTTACCCCCTCCTATTACACCCATAGCCACGTATGGAGTATTTTTTTATCAGTTGGAAAAAAGTTGGGCTTTGTGAAATATTCCAGCAGTTTCTAACATCTTGACTTTATTACTTGTCTCTTATTATGTGCTGATTCTAAATATACAGATTTTATGCTCATGTAGCTGCTTGACTTTAATGGAGTCACTTGTGATTTATTCCACATTGCGACCAGCAGCAGCTTTATGTCTGTTAACACTTGTTAGCTTTCTCCTGCCTCTTGTATCTCATTCCTTATCAGAGGCTCTGGGAGGGGGATCCTGATTTTGTTAAAATTTCACTTGCTCTGCCCTCACACACTCACTGCTATATGTGCTCTAATAATGGAAGTGGAAACTTTCTGTAAATGTTTTCTTTTCTGTGTCATACACTGACTTTCTGGATGATAGTGCAGAGTTTTAGTTTTAGTGATCGAGCTTTTTCCTTGCTCCTCTCTGAGTTTTTTGCTGATCTAGCCCCCTTTTTGGGAGTGTACAGCTCCATTAGCCACCTCCTGGCAGTCTTTTTCTGCTGAGCTTGTGTCTCGGATTTACTGCAGAGCTGGGCCTGACCCATCCTTTACTCTTACTCTAAATGCAGGAGCAAAGCCCATTGATTGAGTGGAGGAGAAAAGGTCATGTCATGTTACAGCATCCAGACACTCACGCACTTTTCCTTTCTCCTTTTGGACCTAAAATTCAAAGCTAAAAATCCAGCCCAAAATCTAGTCCGTGTTTAGTTTCAGGGCTGGAGTGTCACAGATATCAAATACTCCTGACAATGACTCCCTTTAAGCATCCCCTGGTGGTGTCCTCCTCGTTTTGTTGTGCAGCAGATTTGCTGCCATTCTTCTGAAGAGTGGGCCCGATCTTACAGATGTTGCTTTACAACACCGATGGTATTTTGGCTCCTGATAAAGAAGAGTAAATGCATTTGCATAACCCCGTAGTGGGGACTGGCAGGCAGCCAAGTGTCTGCTGTAAACCAGGAAAGAAATGCCTTATTTTTGCTCCTGCATTTTCCTGGCTGATGTTTCCCATTTCTACTAACGCTGCTAAGCAAGCAGCACTGTAAATTAAACTTCTGGAAAACTGAGGCAAGAGACAGGAATATCCCAAGGTGTGCTTTAACAATGAGCTCTGAGCTGCTGGTCTGCCAGGGCTTTGCCTTCCACCACTGCCCAGTTCTTGGAGGTAACAGGAGTGGTCAGCTAACCACCACCAAGACCCACTAGAGGAGAGGGGCCACGTCCTCATCCTGCCTCCTAATTTATTATGAAATGGCAAAGATGCCCAATTTATTACCAAGGTTGTTTAATTTACTGGTGTCTGACTGCAGGGCTGTAAATAGGAATTACTTGGAGCGGAGCAGAAGCATGTGGAAGGCTGGGCATGCTGTGTCAGGGAAACGGAGCTGGGGATGCTTTTGATTAAATATCTTTTTAGTCTGGAGGTTTGGCATTTCTCAAAAGGGAAGGAAAAGGGACAAAGGAAGAGGAAAGGGAGGGACAGACCTTCTTGAAAACACCTGAAATGACAACAATTGAACAGCCAAACATCAGTAGGCTTCGAGACGGGTCTGCTTTTTCTCAGAAACGGTTTTGGTGTAGAAACATGATATTCATGAAAATAAAAGGAGTAACATCAAAATAGAATGATGCTATGGATCTGGTTTGAACCTTTTAAAGATTTTCTTTATTTAAAAAGTTGGATTTTTTTTTCGTACTATTTCAGATAGAATTCAAGCTTCATTTTAGTTCAGAAAAATGTTACAGTTTTGCCTTAAGCCTTACATCCAATAGCAGATTCAAACACAACCACTTCCATGCACTAAAAAAATAAAAAATCTCTGAAAAAGATGCAAGAAATGGGTGTGAAAAAACCTGCTATTTTTGCTTTCCTGTCTTGTCACAGTTGTAAAAATCTGCAGAATAATGAGGCTTCAGTTCTTTCCTTTTTTTTATATTTTTATTTTTAATGATAAAAGGTTGTTTAGGTTAGACACTAAGTTGCATTTTGGTAAAATAAATGTGCGTAGCCAGACATTGAAATTGTAAATAAATTTAACCTGATTTTCTCACCTGATGTGTGTGCTCAACTAAGCTCACTGAGAAATTAAAGTCAGGAGCAAACAGTTACAAAGCGTTTTTTTATTATTATTATTTGTATTAGGAGTCCTGTATGTACATATTTCTTAAACTCTTCATTCTATGTGTAAGATGACAACAGTGATATAATAGAGTTGGATTTGGGTTTCTGTTTACTTTACTTTGTAAGTGAAAATTCAGGTCAAACTCAGTCAAGGGACAACCCATCTGTCAAGGCGGAGGTGGAGCAGCATTCAACTCTTTTGTTTGCCTCTGTAATTTAAATTTCCATTATCCATTTCCTAGTGGACTGTGCTTAACCACTTTGCTGTTGTATGTTTTTAGGAAAAAAATATTTGCAGTTTCAGTGTTGACATTCTTCTGTTCTCTGGATAAATACAAAATTCTGCAGTCCGGAGGTAAAAATGCTGTGCTGTAAAATGCTATTTGTGGTTGTGATTCCGATCTGGGAGAGAAATTTTATGTTCACATTCCTCCTGGCAGATGTAGGAATCAAGCCTCAGTGCTCAGGCTTGAAAACAAATCCCTGAGCTGTTGGAGAAGAAGAATATTATTTTCAAAACTTTTGTCTCTCAAAAAGACAAAACTTTTGTCTCTCTTTTGCTTTTATTTAAAAGCACAAGAAACAAAGGAGCAGTGATGGCTTTTTTCATTTCCATGAGTAACAATTTAGTGGCCAGGCATTGGAATAGGCTGCTCAGGGGATGGTGCAAAAGGTGTGTGGATGGGGCACTCGGGGATGGTTTGGTGGTGGACCTGGAGGTGCTGGGTTGATAGTTGGACTCAGTGATCTTAGAGATCTGTTCCAACCCCAGCAATTCTGGGCTTTGATGATTTTAGGAGTGGTGTCCAATAATAACTGTGTTTTTTCTCCTGTTCCCAAACTGTGCTCGGAGGCAGCTGCCTCTGTAGCCCCAAGATCTCAGAGTCTGCCAAGGTAGTAAAAATGGAAGCCAGCATTTATTTTTAATTAAAACAGAGGATCTGGTGCATTAAGTTCTGGAGACACCAAAATGTTGACATCTTTACTGATGTTTGTTTGGATTATAAGTCTTCCAGTTCCTTTTCCCTTAGGTCAGTTTTATGGCGGGCAAATATTCCCCATCTTCACTAACCTGGTGCAGAAGGGGCTGATGTTTCTTCTGCCAAAGAAACCTCTGCTGCACAGATTGAATATATGGTATCCAGAACAGTCCTGACAGCACTTGAAGACCCTAAAAATACATTAGGAATTCTCAATAGTGTGCCTTTTAACACTGATTGCCAATTTCTAAGGGAAATAAGTGTTTTGATGCTGTTAGAAACATGACAAGACTGTCCATTATGAGATGTTAATATTATCGACCAAGTGCAAAGAGCAGGTAGTGTGTGAATTCCAGCAGCCTGTAGGGCTGGGTCTTTAATTACAGAATAGGAGACAGTGCTGAAGAAGAGAAAAAATGGAAATGGGTTGTTAGCTCACTTCAGGATTATCTTGCTCTGCAGCACGTGGGTTTGAACATGAGTTCCCTGGTCAGGCGTGAGAATTCCCAGGAGTCTTCCCAAGCTGCCGGGGGAGAGCCTGGCTGTGCATGTGGTACCCTGTCCTCCTGGTGCTGCCTCTGTGCCAGCAGCATGGCCTTGGTGACAGCTTCTAAGTGTGCCCAGTTACTTTGCAGATGATCCTTTCAGTGTGAAAGGCTTAACAATAACTGCCTGTCTTATCCTGTAATGTAAGGAAATCATTCACCTGTGCTTCTGAATGCCTTGGTACCCTTGGAAAGGGAAGCAGGGCTGACTCCTGTGTTGTGCCCAACCTGATTTACTGGTGCATGGCTCCATGGTGGTGTTGCTGTTTTTTCCAGCTGATGGACCTGTTCCCATGCATTCCCATGTGGTGGGTGTGATGGCTCTGTGACTGCAGGGCATGTAGAACAGGCACTGAGCTCTTGGAAAATAATCTATTTTTGGTGGGTTGCTTTTTGTCCAGAGCAGGAAAGTGGTGTGGTTCAGCTCAGGGCTGCACAGTTACTGTGTCTTCTGGGTGTGTGTGTGGCTGGAGGTGGAGAAGATCAGTGGTGCTGCTCTGTGGGCAGCAGCCTGAAGTGACACAGCCACGGGGATGTGGAGCTGCACAGTCAGGGTGGTACCCTGGGCTGCTTTCTCTCTTCCTCTGCTGTTCTGCTCCAGGACTCTGGGAGTGTGAAACAGACATGAGTAGGTTTCTTTCCTAGTGTTTTGTGTTTCTTTAATAAGTGGTTTATTGCCCTTCAGCACACGAGAGGCTCAGAGGGCACTGTGCCACTTGAGCGAGCTGTGCTCTGTGCTGCTGCTGGCTGCTCACTAATGGATCCATCCTACGCCGCAGACACCGCAGCGTGGGCTGGGAAACAGTTCCTGGGGTTTTACAGTGTCAATCCAAGCATGCAACACACAAAAAAGCATCAGTTGTGTAAGTACTCTACTGTATCACCATTACCAGATCGACCCCCAAGTAGAAGACCTAATCTGAGACATGAATATGTCAAAAATCAGTTTAAAACCGGGGCTGATAGAGTACCTTCCTGTCCCTGCTGGTTTGGACAGAGCCACAGCAGCACAAATCTGTGTCTGGTTTGCAGCCTCAGGTCAACGAGTGTCTCGCAGGTCTGGGCTTTATCTGTATTAGATCGTCCTAAATACATCTGCAACATGAAAGGCTGTGTCTGAATTTCATGCAAAAGAGTGTTTTTACATTTGTCTTTGTGTTGCTCAGTGTCACAATTAATTTCACTTGGAGGCTCTGAGTGAGTAGGTACAAGTTAATTAATTTTCTTTCTGTTCAGCAGTTGCTTGTAATTCTCCCTCAAAAGCCTACTTTAACAGGATGGAAATTGCCAGCTCCATGTCTCATTCACCTTGAGGTCAACAAAGTTAGCATCTTGCCTTTTATAGCAGGAGCTGTGGGGGAGATTTTCAGGGAAAGGAGCAGCTATTCAGCTTCTGGCAAAGGCTTTTGCCAGTGCAAGGGTGATTTCTGGGCAGGGATGGCTTTCCCAGCCAGAGGGTTGGCGCAGGTTTGGAGAATCCATTAGGGAGGTATTGGAGGCATTGTCTGGCTAAGAACTGGGGCTGGCAAAAATCATTTGAACCAAGACTCCAGTCCAGATTTTTAAAGGCTATATTTTAGTTAGTGTTCCAGTAAAGATCAGGCAGGGCAAAAATCTCTTTGGCAGTGGTGCAACCCCAAAAGTGGATTTTGCTATTCACACTATATCTGAATGGGGAGTTTTGATCACTTTGAGAAGTAAGATCAGTTACCTTCCCTCCGCCCACCCCCCATTCTGTGTTCTTAGATAAACTCAAGTTTTCTGGTACCATTAGTTAGGGCAGTGTCTTTTGTGTGCTACTGTTTTATCTACTGAAAATCAGGAATTATTCTTCCTTGTCAATGTTTTGGCATGGGTAACTCCTCCTGTTGAAAAAGTATTAAAAAAGAGATAAAGTGACCATTCACGTGACTGCACCTAACCTAATGTTGCAAAAACTCACTCAAAACCCCTTGGTTAGTAAGTACCTATATAATAATTACTACTTTCCAGGACATTGTTTTGATAGAACTGACATTTTGTACCAGACACAGCTTTGTAATCAGTTCAGTTTGACTTGTAGTAGAGAAATGAGACATGTTTTTCACTTGTAAGCAAGAATAGTTTCATTTTGAAGGGGTTACATCACAGGCTGTATGTACTTGTTGAAGTGGTTTAAATAAGCCTCAGTAAATTCATCTTTATGGCGCCTGTGAGATTACTGAGTTTTATTCTGGGTGAAGAAATAGAGACAAAAAGTTGTTACAGTTTTTTTGGTTTACTTTGAAGTTCAAATGGAAGCCACTAAATGCTCTATTTTGCTGGTGATTGAGGGTCCAGTCAAACTTGTTTTGTTTCAATGGGAATATTCCTGTTGACCTGTGTGAAAAGGTGACCAATTTCTAGACTGGAAAAGGGAGTGAATGCCCTTCATCTTCTCTGCTCCCCTCATGAGGCTGCCCAGCAATCCTGACATGATTGCCCCAGTCCGTTTGCTTTAGAGGGAGGTAGGTTGGCCAAACTGTGCTGTAAGGAATAGCAGAGAGGTAGTGGCTGCTTCCCTGGCAGCAGCTCTGGATTTCACACCTTTTAAGTGTACCTGTGTTTGTTCCTTACAGCTGGCAAAAGCTTTGACCACAAGCAGCTGGAGGCTGGAGAAGAAAAATTAGAGTTCACACTGAGTTCATCGGTGTGGTCTTAATTTCAGAGGCCAGTTTGCACTGTCTATATAACACTACACAGAAGCCAAAATATGTTGTAGGTTTGGGACTCTTGAAAATGTTATCCTGGGACTTTGTATCTTGATACCAAATCTCATCAGTTGATAGCCTTTAGAATTGGGTTTCCCATTGTGTTTGGCCGAGGGCGCCATTGATGTGTTACAGAATGAATGAGATCATGTCCTGATGTCAGCTGCAGTAACTGAGTCCCAAAATCCAGCTGCAGTGGCAGCATTCCTGAGTCTCTGGTTGTTTGACAGGTTGGAAAACCCTCTTACATTGTTTGACAGCACATGTTTGATAACAGCCTCGTGGAACTGAGACCGTTATTATTGGTGTGGGATTAATTATTTTTTGAAAGAGCAGAGTTGCTCAGCTGGATGGATGAATGGATGGATGGATGGAGGACATCTAGTCCTGTGTGTGGGACGTTGGAATGGTTACCTGTGCCAGTATTTCTCTTGGGCTTGGATTTTGTTTTCCATACAGGATGAACTGTGGAATTCTAGCTACACAGGAGCAAATATAATGCCTTGTGCATCTGTTTTAACTCGAGATAAATGAGATACAGTATTTACAAAGCACTCAGCATGTAAGTTTGCACCCAGAGCTCATTGGAAATGTGTTATGTGGCCTGCATTAGAACTTCTCTTATTTCCGTAGCGCTGGTGTTGGTGTAGATCTTCTGACTGAATGACCATGGATTTCTTCTTGGGGAGTTTGTCTTGGAACAGAAGTTCATTAAGCAAGACCTCCTCAGCTGTTGTACTGTGTTCTTACCGCAGCCTCTGCCTGCAAGACCCGGTGACCCCCGTGACCTCCAGGTCCTGTGTGATCCCCAAGGACTGCGCCACGTCCGAGTGGTCCCCGTGGAGCGCCTGCTGGCGCAGCTGCGGCTGGGGCAGCCTGGCCGCGGGGCTGCGCAGCCGGCGCCGCCGCGTGCGCAGCGTGGCCGTGGGCGCCGGGAAGCCCTGCCCGGAGCTGGAGGAGAGGGAAGCGTGCAGTGGAGGAGGGAAGGCACCGCTGCAGCCCTGCCCCAGGTATGGCCAGAGATGCTTCTCCCCCGGTTTTGGAGGTAAAGAAGCCCCTGCAGATCCTCCCTGCTCGGTTTGTGCATGGAGAGGGTTGTGCAAGTGGTGCTTTCTCTGTCTGAGAGATCATCAGTTTGATCATTGTTAGCTGTGATTATTGGTATTATTTATTGCTACTAATACCCTTTTAATTATTGCTATTTTCATTATTCCTATTACAATCATTACAGTTATATGTAGAAATAAATTTGAATTACACCCATTACATTTCATATGTCATTTACATTTTTCATATTTTAAAAACTGAGAGCGGTTGCTCTTGTTCTCTGAAATGGCTTTTGTCCTGTTTGCTGTTTCAGAGAATTTCATCAGCTGTGCAGAGACTGGGCTGGTCTCCATGGCTGAGCTTTTATTGGCTTTGAAATTTTAATTTTTACATAAGATTTAATGATTCGTCTTCATCTCCCCATAAAAAAATCCCAGTCTTGCTTGAGAAAGATGGGAACTGCTTGGAGGTAATAGATTTGACTTAGCTTTCCTCTTCATGCTTCTTGAAATGGGAATCTTTGCAGTCCCTGAGAGCTTGCTTGGTTTGTGATGTGAAGGAGAGGATCTCACCTTTCTGGTCTGCAAGCCTGTGCCATTATGCTTGGCCAGGCTAACAGAAGAGCCTGATAGTGTGCTTTGCAAAGAAAATAAAATATTGCTTGATTTTTTGTGTGACATGTTCTGAGATTGACTGTAAAATGCTTGGGGATTGATAGAATTTTATATGCATGCAGAAGAATCTTCCTGTCTGTGAATGAGTGTGTTTAACAGGAGAGCTGTTCAGTGCTCAAGTCATGAGTTTCTGGGGCTTTTGCCAGATACTGCCAAAACCTTCTATAAAGCCTTTGCAAGATACATTTCTTAGGAAGGCATCACCTGTAAAAGTGTCTCTGTATCACTGGGCTCATTCAAAATCAAATGCTGATCATTTTTATGCACCCTGCTAGCAGAAGAGAGGAAGTATAAAAAAATATTCTGTTGCTTGATTACATCCTAAGGAAAGGCTCTTACAGAGTGATTTTTGCTCCTGCCCAAGTGCACATCAATTTCAAAGACAATAGATTAACACATTGTCTTGCTGATTTTGTACAGGAGCGTGGGTGCAGGTGACACCTGACTGGGGGAGACTGGCTGGAAGTTAATCAGGGAGTGAACAGACGTGGGTCTGTCCCTGGTTTCTCACTTCCCCTTTTTGACATTGCACTGTATTGAAGGGCAAACGGTTGTGTAGAGCCAGGAGAGCACAAAGGGTGAGAACCTGCAAACCACTGATAATTTTTCTAGGTGCCTCTCTCGCTGTAGAGGAAAATCTGTTGTTCTTTCAGTGCATTGCTGCTATGCCCAGGTTTTCATGAGCCTGTGAACTCTGAAACCTTCCCCATCCCATTATGCCTCCCTACCTTGAGGCAACACCTCTGGGGCAGTATCTGCATGAGTGAGGATGAACTCTAATGTGCTAGCTCAGAAAAATAACATTAAACTTGCAGGTTATTAGAGCCACTTAGCTGAAAATATTAAAAAGTACAACTCAGGTATTTAGTTAATTGTTATTTCCAGGGATGTAATATCTCAAAATGCAGGTGGTAGGCTATGACCTTCTCACACTGTGCAGAAGAATTTTACAGCAGCGCCTGGCTACTAGACTTTGATTGATTTACTCAGTATAAAGAAACAAGCAAGAGTGAAAATCCATAATATTGCAGCATGTGCTGTGTGTCTACTGGATGTAAGGCTGTGGGGACCCAGATTTTGTATTAATGAACAGAAATAAAAAATGTATGTTATTTAGGTTTCAGCAGCTGGTAAAGGTTGCTATTGGTCCATATTTCAGTTTGCAGCCTGGTGATTTGGTGTTGGTCTTTGGGAATTGGTGAGTGAACTACTGGAAATAGTTCAGATTGGAAATCCGTAGCATTCCAGACATAGAGAGATGTAGTGTTAATCCTGGTGAAATAATACAAGAAACTTTTGATGCTTCTATTCTCCTTATTTCACCACATTCTATTTGTAGGGTAATACCTAGAAAGATTATGCTTTTTTCCCCATTAAATATATGCCACTTCATCTGCAGTTTACTGAGGCTTACCAAACAATGATCTTTTCTTTCTACCCCTTAAATGAAGATGATGTATTTAAGGAGCTTCAGTAGCAGAAATAAAAGAGGCTCTCCTTTGTCTGGTCTTAACACAAACTACTTCTTTTTTTCTGTTTGCCCAATCAGATTAGTTTTTAAATCCTTTAAGGTGAGACTCCTGTTTACTTTCCAAGTTCCTAGAAATCTTCTCTTTTTTTTAGGCTGATTTGGGAACAAGTAGTCTTCCTTTAGCTTTAGTTTTAGGGCAAGAATTTTCCAAAGCAGCCTTCAGCAAAGAAAATGGTCTAGGACATGGACCAGAACAAGTTGCTGAGCAGAAGGAACAGGATTAGGAAGAAATTAATATTATATTTAGAAGAATATTAGGAAGAAATTCTTCATTGTGAGGGTGGTAAGTCACTGGCACAGCTTGCCCAGCAAAGTTGTGGCTGCTCCAACCCTGGAAGTGTCCAAGACCAGGTTGGATGGGGCTTAGAGCAACCTGGGATAGTGAAAGGTGTTTGTGCCCTTGGCAGGGGGTTGAAATGAGATATCTTCAAGGTCTCTTCCAGCCCAAACCAATCTGATTTTATGACTTTCTAGAGGCTGTTTTTTAATGCAGGGGCAGAGAGCACCCCATGACTGCATGAAGGTACATAGTATGGGCTTCATCCACTGACACAAAAAAGCAGCAGCTTAAGAGGTTGCAGAGTTGTACTCCACAGAGAGAGGTGGGTGAAGTTATATTCCAGTCACCTAAAAGAATCCAGAGATGACAAAAATACTTTAAGCCTCAGAGCTGCTCAGTTAAATATAACCTCTATGCCCATGGCAAAGCTACAAGTTAAAGGTGCCATCACAGGTAAGTGGCACAGGTGTAAATTTGCTGTTAAATGGGAAGGGCTTTTAATTTTATGACTGCAGTTTACAATAACATCTATAATCAATAGTCTAAATGCAAGAAAATAAAACACTTTAACTGCATATAAGACTCCAGAGCTCTGTGCTTTGTTTTACCTTTGGTTATTTGTTCTGAAAGGATTAAGTGCTTAAAAAGCTTAAACACATAGGAGTTGATTCTACTTTCTTTTATTGTGATATAAATTTGGGATAGTTCAATTAAAGTGAATGGGTATATACAGGTATAAAACTTGTGTAAACACTAAGAGCATAAGTCCTATAGACTTAAGAGACCAAGAGGTTGCTATAAATTGGAAAGATATTGAGCTCTTGTTTGTTTCATAACTGTCACAGAGTCATGAGTTTTAAAACAACGTATTATATCTTTTTTATCCTTGATGTGTTGCTTTCATGTTCGCTGGGAATAGATAGATTTTCCAGAATTATGATTATGTCTTCATATCATTCATTTTGGTTGTGGTTGCTACGTTACGAGACAGGGATATAGCAGAAACTCTTTGCTTTGTTGGAAATTCAAAGCTTTTCAGAAGTTAAATGATGGAAAATGGGAATGTTTTAAGACTTGATTCTTTAAAAAAGGCTTATTGCTGAGATACAGGTATGATGGTATCACTTTGCAAATGAGGTTTATTATTCCCAAATTAAAGATAAGGCATTAGTGTGAAGTAGTAAAGACTGGAGTGGAAGTGCAGTGAACTGTGCTAGAAGGCTCTGGAGTTATACTTGGGGAGTGCCCTTCAGCCCTTTGACCTCTTGGTGGGCTTGTTAATGGCTATGGAAATGTGTCCCTTTTAATGCCTGGATGTCAGGATTTGTTTCTGGAGCACTGGATGTGTGCAGGTAAAATCAGACGGGGCTGAGGCTTGGAGCTGGTGCCAGCAGCGCTCTGGAGGGCTGTCCTTGCACGTGCTCACACAAGTTACTCTGGAAGAATATGTAAAGGGATTTTTTTTCTTTTTAATTCAAGAGCTGAAGAAGTTTAATTATCTCTCTGAGCTCAGATTTAGTTATTTTGCATAATTTTAATCACCGATGGCCTAATTTTCGTAGGTGTTAATTCCCCCAGCTCACACTGAATAGGAGAAGCAGATGCTCACACCTCTGGAAATGACTCTTTAGGATCTAGAGTTCACAGCTGACTTCCTAAGCCAGATATTGATAATGAGTTTTACCTTAGTCAATTTTTGTTTTAAGAAATACTTCCTTAAAACAACTATTTCCATGGCTGTGGAAAGATGTGTGTGTTCTATATTTAAGATTTTAATTTCAAAAGTAGACCTGAAAAGCACAGAGTTCTGAAGGGATGTGGAGGAGGAATCCCCTTCACCCAGTGTTTGATGAAGAGCACTTTTTATTTCCTGTATGGTTACATTTAACACTGCAGGCCCAAGAAGTGGGATTAGGAATTCCCAAAAGGAACTAATGAGAAGAGGAATTCAGAGCTGTGCTGTATATTTTGTGGAAGTTAGGTATTTGATACTTGTCGTGTGAAAAGTGTGCTCTTTATTATTTTCTTTGGGGGTAATGAACCCTGTGAGTGTATCCAGATTTGCACAAGATCCTATGAGTTATTTAAGAGCATGTGACAGCTCATCTGAACAGTACCTGTAAATGCGAGTAATTGGGAGTATTCACAAATATTTTTCTCGAATACATTATAAAATTTGGGGCTAAAAAAAATCATTTGCAAATTAAATTCATTCACAAAATAAGTTGAGAGAACATGTGTGCTCCAACTAGTGTGTTTATCTTTCATGTAATTTTGAGATGCATGTTTGCTTGCCATAGCTGTCAGGAACAGATACTGTGGAGAATAAACAGGATTATGATGTGGAAGGCTTTTTGTGCAGAGACACCCCACTGTGTTTGAGTTTACAGTGATCAGTCAGCAGTTAAGGAACATATGTAGTTTCAACAACTGTGGATCTGCTGTAAAAGGAGAGATTATTTGTCTTGAGAATAAAGGAAGGAAATTATTTTACGTAGTTTACATTACACAAAACCCAAAGATTCTGTGGTAAAGATAAACTAGGAAATTTAGAGGAATGGAGGCATAAAGAAGCACAAGTGTGAACAGATTGGTTATAAAAACAGTATTGCCTAAGATTTGCGTTTCGGAAGCTTGGGAAGACTTTGTGCACTTATTTACTGCCCTCAGACTGTGACCTGTGAATCAAAGTGAACTCTGCCTGTGGAAACAGTTGTGTTAGAAATATGCTGTACATTGTCAGTCATGATGGGGAAATAAATTCTGCTTTCCATGGATAGACAGCACTGTTTTCCCAGTGGTTTTAATAATTTCTTCCTGGCACTTAAGCTGGTACACACCAACAACTGTTGTCTGCACAACATTCACCTACCTGTGTCCCAAAACATTGTAATTCCTTGAGAACCTTTAATGCTCTTTAGATGTGAATGGAACTTAGAATGAAAGTATTTTTTATCTCGAGCTTGCTGTGTATCACAACTTGTGGAAAATGGAATTAACTGAGATGCTTTGGCCAATCCCTTGAAGGAACTGGCAGGACCTTGGGCACTTAGAAAGGTGCCCCCTGTGGAAAAGCTGCAAGTGCTTGGAGCTCCGTTGATATTTGCAGGATTTCAGCTATTTGGGGGCATTTCAGAGGGAGGTGTTCAGCTCTTGGCAGTGTGCTGGTTTAGTGCTTTGAGACATGTTGATATTTGCAGGATTTCAGCTATTAGGGGCGTTTCAGAGGGAGGTGTTCAGCTCTTGGCAGTGTGCTGGTTTAGTGCTTTGAGACACATGTTTGAAAACTACTGTTCACACTTAATCAAACCTCTTAATCTTCACTCATTTTTTACACTGTGCTCAAAGGTGCTGTCAGGATGATTTAGTGCTTCAGAACGCTTTGGAGATTGGTGCTCTGTCAAAAGTTTTACACAAGTGCTCCAGACAAATAGCACATACTTAACCTATGTAAATTTAACACTCAAAATGTTTCCAAACATTCCCTGTTTTGGATAGGAAAATGCTGCTATAAAGATTAAACCAATTGTATTTTGTCATCTGATAAAGTACCTCACCCTTACCGGTAGTCTTTCAAAATCTCATTTTACCTGTTCTCTTTCTATTCCCAAAGGTTTGCCTGGAGGACTTCTGAATGGAAAGCTTGCCAAGTGTCTCTGCTCCTTGACCAGCAGGACCCTCACCACCAGAAGCAGGCAGGGCTCTGTGGAGGTGGGATCCAAACCCGGGTGGTCTACTGTGCCCAGATCATCGTGGAACTGGGGACACACCGGCCGAAGGAGGGTGCGTGTGCAGGGTCACTCTGAGGTGCTGGCCTGAGTGGATCTGAGTAGGAGAAACAGGAAGAAAAGTAGATAACGTGGAGTCATTGGTAGCCTTTGGCTTGCTGATGCCCTGCTTGTATCCATGCTCACACAGGGAGGTGCTGCTGGGCACCAGAGGAAGCCCTGAGGAACTGCCAGGAGCCACAGCCTCCCGGGATGAATTGCTGCCAGTTCTGTTGTTCACTTCACTGGGAGAGTTACAAAGGATGAAGGAACTAGATTATGCTTGAAGTTGACTTTTCTTCCTCTGTCATATATCAGGAAACCCAGCCCCTTGGTAGCTGAATGCACTTTTCTGTAGTGTAGTCTTAGTTCAGAATATAAAACAGGTTGTCACACACCATTCCGGATATGGCTTTAGCCTCTGCTTCAGGTTGATACACAATCTTTCTTGTGATTTGAAGGGGAAAGCAAAAATAATATTATCACAACTTTTGAGGAGACAGACAGGTTTTGGACTCTGGAAGTGAGTTATATTTCCTTTAGAAGAATAATAAGTAGTTACAGATTCACAATGAATAATTCATCATAAGCTGTTTTATTTGCTCAATGTGTTGCTCTTGCAGAATGTGTTTTTGAGCAGAGATGTAAGATAATAACAACACAATATTGTATCTTAGATTTATTTACTTACAGAGGAGAAGCAAGGTTCCTGGATGCCCAGTGTGTGTCCCAGCATCCCTCACTGACTCTGAGGTTATAGACAGCCAGACCTGTTTTCATCTCTATTCAGTCCATGCACAGTGGCAGATTCACCTCTCCCAGACATCTGGCACTTCTTTACTCTCCCAGCACAACCTCTCTCTCTTGTTCCACACAAGTGTGGACTTTCAGAGTTAGAAAAGTGCTGTTGATAAAAGGTGTATGGCATTTATTGACTTTCTTCACTCCTGTGTTCCTTGCAGCCACTGCGAGGCAGGTTGGTGAGCAGAGAGCTTGAACTGATTTCATTCACACTTTATTCTTTGTCAGAATTGTGAATTTCTCAGGAAGACTAGGGGAGTGCCTCTGAATTCCTTAAGCAGAGTAGTGCTGCATATCCAGTGTGTGACCCACCTGCAGCTTTTTCCCTTGCTCAAAGTTCAGTTAAGCTTAAAAGTTGAAAGCCCTCTCCTCAACTAAAAAAACCCCAAAAATCCTGGGATACTTCTCCCTTGTATTTAACTTTTAAAGTTTTCAACTTTTAAGCTCAACTAAAAAACCCCAAAAATCCTGGGATACTTCTCCCTTGTATTTACACTTCTAATCTTTAAAAAAAATTCATATAGTGAACTGGAAAAACCCAGATGTGCAGAGCAATTGTACAAGCTATAAACTATTACTGTAATTTCAAAGCAGTAGTGCAAATGTACAGTAGTGCTTGGAAAGTGAAAATCCCATCTACTGTGAGCACAGTGACATGCAAATGGAACAGGGAAAGCCTTCCCTATTATCCCTCCTCATCCAGTAATATTTAGTGTGTCTCATTTACTAGCTGACTAATTTTTGTTCTTTGAATAAATAAGGAATTACATATTTTTTTTTGCTTTTTTCTTTTGGCAATCAGAACTGGCAGAATACTTTTATTTATCACTATCTCATCTTTTACTGTATCAGTTTTTCAGAGATGAGGAGAAGATGAAGAAATTAATTCTCTACATATAAGCAAATGTATTGTCTAATTGCTACCATCAAAAGCACAGTAATTTTTCTTTTTCATCTCTTGAGTGTCCTTAAAGGGATCATTCAGGAGTCAAACAAGCAAGTCTAATGGAATATTACCATCCATCACAGTTGTTATTCTTCTGGTTACTTCCAAAGAGAATTTGGACCTGGGCCCAATGACATATGTGAAAGAAGATTTTGTCCCGTGGTCTCTCCAGCAGCATTCTGGGATAAAATATGTTGAATGCTAGTTGGAGACAGGTACCATCTGTGATGTGTTTATACATACTGCTCAAAGCTCTTTTATCCCCCAAGGATGTCTCTCCCATTTTTTGTTTGCCTAGTCTTCCCATCTATTTCTTCTTTTATTAAAATGTGTGTTTGGATAGGGAGCACCTGTTTCCTTGAGCCCTTATATATCAGCTGTTCAGAAGGTTAAGTCTGCTGAAATCTTTCTGTATTTTGATTATAAGGTTCCAACTTGAAGATACTGAAAATGGAAAACTCTTACTCAGGTATTACTTTAAGAAATGTATTGATAAGATTTCATATTTTTCTCCCCCAAGAGATGACCTAACTAAGAAATCCCTGTCTTGTTCCAAGTGAAATGATATGTTTTCTAAGCCTTGAAGAGGATGTTCATACTATTAATATGAGTATTTGGAAGGAAAATATATTGCAGTCTTTGAAGTGCTTGGTAATATTCCTGCATTCTGAGGCTATTACAGCTAAATTTACATTGGAAAATGTCTAAGTGCTGTGTAGTTCAGAGGTCTGTGAATGTAGGTAACCCTAAGTGAAGAGACTGTGGTGGTTTTAATGCTGACTGTTCTGTCCAAGGAGTCCACATCCCTCCTCACCTGGGAGGCTTTTGCTGAGCTTTAACATGATTACCTTTCTATAGATCCTGCTGTTTTTAAGTATCTCACTGAATTTCAACATGTTTAAATTTGTAATGCTTGATTTTCACAACGAGGTTGCAATATAGTAATTCCAGAGAGGGAAGTAGCAAATCTGCATGTTTGAAATTATGTTGTTTTTAAAGAAGAGACACATTTTGCACAAAAAGTAGCACAGAATATGCAAGTGAGCTGCTTGTGGTACAGCCCTTTCTGCCCTTCAGCTCTGGATACTCCTCGATGCTCCCGGTGCTTGGACATCCCATTTCTGGAACAAACTGTGGGAATGGTGGTGGCTGCCCTTCTTTGTACCTCTTTTTTAAAGTACATCTGTTCCCTCATGAAAACTCTCTTAAGCAAAGTAGAAATGCACATCATTAATTTATTTTCAAAGCCAGTCACTGCTACCATAGGACAGAAATGCTTTCTTCTCCTCTGTAAGTGGGCTTACAAAATGGGATGAGATGTTTGGGGTTTTATGAAATTTTATCTGAAATGTATTGTTCCATAATAAATTTTAATTGATCTGGGTGAATGTTACTAACTGGCAATCCCCAGTGTACCAACAAAAAAGACATCTGGTAGGGAAGAATATTATGCAACAATCTGTTTATGAAACCTCTCCTTGTTTGGCAGTACAACTCTCCTCTCAGTCACAATAAATTATTCTGGTGATATGGGAGTGAAAATTCCTCTTAGAATCTGGGACTGGTGTCTGTATTTATGTTCAAACAGTTAATAAACATATGTAGTTCCTAGATTTAATTTTGTACCTCAGGATTTTTTTACTTTCTTTTCTGAAGACCGGGGAGTATCCCTCTGTTTTCTAATTAATTTTGCTTTTTTGACTTTATCTGGAAACTGTATCTCTTTCTCAGTAGTCTGGGAGATGGCAGTCTTTATAAAATACTCCAGAAGTATTTCCTCTCTTCTCTGAACTACTTACCTGATGTCTCTAGTGGCTGGGATTGCAGCTCTTTCCATATTTTCTGTAGTTTTCTAACTAAGGTTCTGTCTGCCCTGTCATTCTTTCATAAAAGTTGTGCCTTATATATCTTGACATTTTCCCTTTTTCACTTGTTTGAATGAGATCCAATTCACATCTTGCTTTCAGAATTTTCTTAGGGTGTTTTTGGAGCCTGTCTGCTTAAGTTTTAATTATAGGACTGAAAAGATCTTTGTGAAATATTGCTTCGCTTCCTTGAATCCTCTTTATTGTTTACACTGCCTAGTAAATTTGGCTAATAAAATGTGTCTCTTATTACCTGATCACCAGAAATCATTGCAGGTTCCTATCTTCTTAATCTTTGTTATTACATCTGAAAATCCACATAAAATTCTCATGCTTGTACAAGTTTCTGAAGTTTTGTTTACATTTTTTTTTTGCTTAATGAGTTTAGCTATCATATTTGTCTCCATATATTTATTTTTATTTGAGCTTTAATTTCAACAGCAGGTATGTGACACAGTTGTGCCTTCAAAACTATTTCGTACAGAAGTTTCTATTATTTTTATATTCCTCTTTCCTTTGAGAGACATTCAACCCTCACCTGTTAGTAGACATAATACCTTGCCTGACTTACTCCCCTGCAGTTCCCCAGCCTATACTAATTTTTGCTTTATTTTTAGATTACAATTCCACCCAGGTAATTTTACATCAGATTAGTTTTTTTTAAACTTTGTGTCGCCAGCTGTAGCAGCAAAACCTCCTTTAGTCTGTTTACAGCTGAGGACTTGGAAAATCCTCAAGTACCTGTTCAGGTCTAATGGTTACTCTGATCCATCCCTCGGTGTATTCCCTTATGTAGTTTTGTCTTACAAGCCCCTTTACTGACAGAATCACAAAATGCTCTGAAGCTGAAACTGGTCCCCTGCACTTTCATCTAAGTCCTACTTCTACGAGTCTCAAAATGATTATTTTATGGCCTTTATATGTTCTTGTTTTTCTCAAAATATTGAACTTTCTCCCTACTGCTGATAAACAGAAATGCCTCTTCCTTTCTTATCTGATGAGTGATTTTTTTCAGACTCTTCTTGATTCCCACATGGGAAATATATTGGGATTGTGTTTTGTTTTACAGATATTGGTGCCTTTTTGGACTTGCACAGATATTAATTTGAGGAGTCCTTTCATAGATATATTATTCTCTATTTATTCTCATCCCTTTCTTTCTGCCCTCTTGTCTTTTTTAGCTCCAAAATGTGCTGTTTTATGTCCTTTGCTCTGTACAGTCTGTTTCCTAATGAGGGTGCCACAATTTTTTCCCTGCAAATTCTTTGTTCTGCTCTGACTCATGACCTTCCAATGTGTCCCTCCTGGGGGATTAGTGTTTCAAACTGGTGCATGTGGTATTTGTTCAGTAAACTCTGGTTTTGTTGGGTGCCTTGTGGAGCAGCAGGTCCAACTCTTTAGGAACTGGAAGCTGGTTGTGCAGGTTGTTGTTTATGGCTTTGCCATCCTGAATATTTATAGGGGAAGGACTATGTTGATGGAGATAAGCTGCCTGTAGGAGTTGACGCAGGTTATGCACTGTTGGAGTGAATAGGAGCCCTGTGTGGAGTGTGAGCCCTATATTAAATGCACACTTCTTTTTTTTTCTTTCTTTTTTTTTTTTTTTAATTTTTTTTTTGTAAATTTATGCTGGTGAAACTGCAGGAATGAGAAGATTAATTTACTCTACGGAAATTAGAATTTTAGGACTTTGATGTTTAAATCCTCTTTTCCTTGTCTGGTTTATGAAACTGAAAAGGAATAGGTTAGAATACATTAGTAATGAGAAAACTTGACGAGGACTGTAGGAGGGAGAGAAATAATGATCAGCAGTGCTGTGAAAAAAGCTTTGTTGAGCTGCTCCTGGTGCAGCAACAGGAGCATCCAGCCTAGGTCTTAGCTGACCTGCATCAGCTAGAAACCAGATTCTCAGGTGGAACCTCTCCCCCACAAGGATCTCTCTCATCCCAAACTAGTTATTTATCACTGGGATGGCTGTACTGGATTGAAACGATGAGAAATACACCTCTGAAGTGTGAAATGTATTCAGAGAAGTCTGTATCAGATTTATATTGCTGGGATGCCAAGTTATTGATCTGTAAGCTCACCAAATGCTGAGCAGATTTATGAGATACAACTCACATAATGGAAAAATAAATATGTAACAGCTGGCTTCTTCAGGGGAAACCCTGTAGAAGCAGGAGAGGAAATGATTTTATTCAGATTGTTGTAATGCTTGACAGTGGTGTTTAAATGTGCTTTTCCAAAATTTGAGTTTCAATCCATTAAGAAAAAAACCATTTTCCCTAATGTCTTACAGAGGTGTAATACTTTCAGTTCTTTCATATCTTAAAACTAATTAAACTAAAATGAAATGAGTAATGTTTAAAAAGACTTTGACAGTGAAAAAAGTGAGCCTTTTAAGAGGTGTCTTATAAATAATAGGCCCTTTTTTTTGTCAATAAGCTATTTGTTATGACCCTGAATAGTTATCACTTTAGAAATGCTTGAATTTGTTTAGCTGGCTGTGGTATGCAGCAAATAATATGTTGCCCAGTTAGTTCATGTGAGATTCTAGGTTTTAGTCCAGGCTTTTATCTTTGAAAGGTAACATTTTAATTGCATCTGTGTTTTTATAATTATTTCCTGCCACTGGAACTGGATTAATTCCCTTCCAGACAGTGATGGTTTGTTCTGTGTAATTTTGTCCTGCTGCTGTTCTGAGGCCGGGGAGCTGCATTGTGTTCAGACAATAACCGGGAGCGAGATGAAAAATTGAAAGGATTTGTGTGCACGAGGCTGCGCCACAAACTGGGACACCGGGGAGGGAGAAGGAAGCCAGAGGTGTCTGGAGCAGGTGACACTGGAGATAAATGAAATTTGTGTGCCAAGGCCAGCCTGGCTGCTCCCAGGATCTGTGTCACCAGCTTAGCTTTTGGCCACCTGTGCCGCATCCCGGTGTCCCACGCACATCCAAAAAGGTGCTCTTGTTATGCCAGTCGCAGAAGATGTTTCTCCTTCCTGTGGAATGAATGCTGAACACAGCAGTGGGCAAAGCTCCCTCTCTTAAAAGGCTTTCACGAAGTTTTCATGGATTTTCTTCCCTGTTTCATAGGTTTTTTTCCCTGTTTTCCTTGTTTCTTCTCTCACCCTCTCTGGTGGTCTGCTCCAGCGATTTTCAGCCTTTTCTGGATAACAGCCAAAAAGCTCAAATATCCTGCAGAATCCTTTTTTGCTTCCCATCATTGCCTTTGCACATCCCAGCATCCCTGTTGCCTCTGCTGTTTTTCCTGGACACTCTTAATGAATTGTCACCTCTGATCTGCTCAGTCATGTGGCTGCTGGTGGGGAGCCCCGTGCTCACTCTGAATTTTTGCCAGATATGTAGAGTCTGTTAATCTCCACAAGTTCTGCTGTAGCAAAACAATTCAGTATCCCAGCTGAGATCACAGTCCTGTTGAGCAGCAGAGGGAGGACACAGGGATACTTTTTGTCTGTGTCACTTTAATAAAATTGTGAGGATTTTTATTGTTCTGAAACACATTAAGCCATTGTTGCTCTTGGCAATCCACTATTAACCCTCTTTCATGCTGTGATTAGCCTTCTATTCATACGTTGTTCCTTGTCTGTTAAATGGATTTTAATTGAAGATAGGCCTCCAACTTTGTGCTTAGTGGCTTCAAAACGAATTGATTTTTCCTCAAAGCATAAAGGAACCCTTTCCATCAGACATGGGGTGCATTAGGCCCATAATGGAGGGGTGCAAAGGACTGGGGTTGGTGCCATTTCCAAGCTGGTCAGGTTGCATTCACCACGTCTCCCTTGTGCAGTGTTTTGTTTTTGCTATAAAAATGTCTTTCAGGTTAGAGAAATTGCTTGCAAATGTTGTGCTGGGTTTCCTCCTATTGTGTTTTACACATGAAGGTGTTTTTATAACATAACTCGCTCTTTTATGGTTTTGTCAAGTAATTTCCCTTTGTATTGGTCCAAGTGTCTTTGGTTTATAAGTCCCAGCAAAGGCAGTAAGAGCTTCCACAAGGACATGCCATCCCTTTCTCATACCTGCCTTGTATCCTGGCAATCTTCAATTTGGGTTAGTTTTGCCATCGGGTAAACATTTGGATTTATTGCCTTGACAATTGAGTATTACCTAAAATATGTTAGAGGCAGACCTGATAATATTTGTCTGTATTCCAGATACATTAGTGATATTTAGAATAGTCTCATTTTGGTTTTAGTATGAAAAATGCTTGGGTTTTCATTGTAGAAGGGAAATGTAGTTAAAAGTCCAGGAAAAAAAGTGTTATTTACCTCCTGAGGAGTTGAAAAACCATATTTGACAGGATCCCCTGCAAAGAAAATGCCATCCTATGCATTTCTGCCTCTGTTTGGTCAGCATTGCTTTTAACATAGCGTGGGTATGTGTGCCTGCAAGTATCTGTCCAAATGACTCTATTCAAAGATAATTTATTTATTGGCTTAAAATTGCATTATGGAAATAATCATATCAGAGCTGATTTCCTCTTCCACTCTTCCTCCAAATCATTACCTCAGTAAAAATATATAGGGAATCAAGACACTTTAGAACCCAATTTATTATCTCCTGCTGGTAGCAATAACTTGAAAATAACAGCAAATAGTAAAATTCAAACTTGAGGCAAGACACTGGTGCTGGGAACAGCTGCAGTTGCATTTATAAAGGATAGATTCAATATAACAGCTATAGAAATGTGTAATGTTTCAGAGGCTCCCAGATTAGTACTTGATTGCTTTTTCAAGTTTATTCTGTAGATTGGGGACAACACAGGATTTTAAAAGGTACGAACAAGCGTCATAAATAAGCTGCTACTTGAATCAGAGATGTTTCCTCCCCCTCTCACTCTTTGCTTTCTTGGCTTCTACCTTTCACCTTCCTCCAAAAACGTGGCTAAGGTTGTTCCAAGGAAAATAATTACACAAAAATCACTTTTTTTGTATGAATGCAGGAAAATGCCGCTACAGAGTCAATTATTGAATGAAATCAGAAGGCTGGCCCATTCCTAAAGACATTCCTGGCAGCTCTGTTCATTTATCATATGCGTAATGTCAGGTTTTTTCCATGAGCAGGACATTCCCAGCCAGGCTACCTGTGCCATTTGGAGGCTGCAGTGTGTGAGAATTTTGGCATTTAAAAGGTTCACAGAAAAATTCCCCCTTATCATTCCTCTATAATAAAAAAAGATAAATTTGTTAGAGTGTATATAAGAATGACAGTAGAAAATCACAAGCTTTGAAGTAAACCATATGGAAATCAGAGTTTTTAATCAAATGGCTGAAGAATGAATGAAATTCTGTTTTAAAGAGGACCTTGCTAGTTCATCCTGTCACTCTGGGTGGAAACTGTGTCTCTCTATACCTGCCAGGTGTTGGAAAAGGATGGTATTGTGTATGCATTTATCATTACAGCTTGGATTTTTTGTTCTGGTCTTCTTCCTGAAGACTGACTGGAGGATTACAGTCAGTGTAGAGTGAGGAGCATAAGCTGGCACAGACTTGGAATGTATTTGGATATTTTATCAGAATGGTACTTTCTGATTGACTTTTTATAGAATGCAGAGAATTACGTGAGGAAGTGAGCAAGCAAGCAGCCTTATTCCAGTGCCAAGTGGGAAGTAGGTACTGGGTAAAGAACTCCCAGTGCTAGCATTAAATACGGTGTCAACCCATGGGACAAAGAGAAGCAGGAGGATGGTTGGCAGGGAGAGGAAGGCAGGATTTTCCAGCAGAATGGGAAGAAGTCATCCGTGAATGTGGGATGGGTGATATCCCCTTTGACTTTTTGTAATCAATTTTTCTTGATTTTTTAATCCAAAATCAATTTAAAATCGTGTTGGGCACACTGGTTGGTTTTCAGGGAAGGAGAACCATCCAGCTGTATCTAGACTTCCACATTTAAATAGCTAAATTCAGTATAGAAACAACCTAATAATCAGTGAGGAGGGAAGAGACATTCCTGGCAATGACACCTTGAGTTAGAGCAAAGCAGGACTGGACTTTATTCCTTGGGTTTGACCATTTGTGCTCAGTTTTATTTCCTTTCATTTTTCCAAGTGAACTTTCAGAAAATTTATACAGTTTTGCAAAGCTTGATGCTGAGAGGCAGGTGAAGCCATGCATGAGACTTCTTGGTAAAATAAATACTCTTATCCTTAAAACTCTAATATTTATCTCATTCTGTCTGTCACTTAACTTGCAAGGTTTCTAGAAAAGGTCTCTTTATGTGAGCATTCAGATGAATTGGATTTGTGCCACCTCATTCTAATCTTTAAATGAACATGTCAAAGGCCTTACAGGGTCTCAGAAAACATTCATAAAATGGTCTTTTTTACCAATGTATTATCTTTCAGCTTAGAATTAAATCACACTGTTGTTTAATCCTATTATTCTGATGAGTTGGAACAATAAGCACTGGTATTGGTCTGAATATCACTTCAGACTTACAGGTCTAAACTCAGCTTCAGGATGTGCAAATCAGAATTTGAGGTTTTGAACGTTAAATTCTTGTGTCTAAAAAAAAAAAACAGGTGTTTTTTCTTCAAATGATTAATTTTAAAGAAAATGGTGCAATATCAGAAAGAGGAAAGATTACTCATATATTGGGCATGTTTTTACGAATTCTTTTAAAATCAATTCCATGCATGGAGGCAAAGAAAAACAGACATGAAAAATAAAAATGAGGATAAAACAAACTCAGTAGCTATAAAAATTAATGAAGTCTTGGTAATGCCATGGCAGAGTAAACTCAAACAAGCCTTTGCCTTTTGAAAGACTGCTTTGATATTGATTTATCTAAAGAGACAGCCAAATTCAGCCCATAATGTAATTGAAATGCAATATCATATAATGACTCAGAGGACAGATTTAAGAGTCTTTCTTTCCCTTTCTTTTCCTTCCTGTCTCTGCCCCAAATAAAAAGGTGAAATAAGTTAATTGGATCTAGAAATCTCTCATGATAAATGAAAATACAAAGAGAGTCAACTTTCCAAATCCATTGTCAGTATCAACTAAACTGGAGATTGGCAGGGTTTGGGACTCGCTTGTTTCTGGAATAAAGAGGGTTGGAGATCCATGGGTGCAGGCAGCTCAGGTAAAAGTCTCTCCTCCAGGAGAGGCAGGAAAGATGCTTCATGCTTGTTTCTGTGTAGAAGAATCCAAGAGCTCTGCTCAGTTTTATTGGAAGTAGATGAAGAAAATTCCAAGGTCTGGACACTGCATCCATAATCCAGAGATGGCAGTGCCTTGCAGAGCATGGGAATGGGGAGATTGGGTGAAATGCTTGGATTTTACTCACCTGCCTCTGCCTGGCTCCCAGTTGCAGTGGGAACTTTTTGAATTCCCCTCCTAGCTATCTTAGGTATCTTTCTCTTCAGCCCTATCTAAGGAGGCCTCCTTGGCCATAAATGCGGGGATTAGATCCCTGTTTGTTACTCCAGCACTGCTGAAAATCAGCACTCAATCTGGTTTTAAAGTGCCAGATTACCACTAAGCATAGTCTCAACTGACTTGCTGAATATGTGTGGTTTAGATAAAACTCTTAAGTGCCTTTCTGAACACAGGATTAACTTTTTGCCCTGGGAGATAAAACCTGAAAAATCACTGGATTTTGGTGCATTCTGGAAAACTAAGGCCAGCAGAACAGAGTTCCAGCTTTGATTTTCTTTTTTCCTTTTTTCTTTTTTCCCCTTAGTTGGACAGAGTTCCAGCCTTGATTTTCTTTTTTCTTTTTTCCCCTTAGTTGCCAGACCAGTGGATGGGAAGCTTTGCCAGGGTCCTGCCCCTGCCACCTCCCAGCTGTGTCACCTGCCGTGCCTGGCCGAGTGCGCGGTGTCCTCGTGGTCACCGTGGGGTCCCTGCCTGCCCGAGAGCTGCCAGCACCGCCACGGAGGGAGAGGTGAGCAGGGAGTGCAATATTGCAGAAAGGCTGCAAAAGCAGAGGTGTCACATTGGACACTGGGAGCCTAATGTGTTTTTTAAAAAAATTAACACAGGACTAAGCTCTTGGATGTGTGTAGTGGAATCTGACCTTTAAAAGCTTTTTGCCATAATTGATGTGAGAAGGACAAGTAAGATTTTTCAAGCTGATTCAGGGTGCTTTTATCCTGCACTGAACTTGTGCAGGATGATCTCTTGGGCCAGCAGTTGCCAGGCTGCCCCTCTCTGATCCCCCTGGAAGTCCTGCTGCATGCCTGCGTTCCAGGGCAGTGAATCAGGATGGAGGTGCACCCCATGGCCCTGAAATCTGAACTCAGGTGGACCCAAGAGGTTGTTCTCTTTGTTGTGGGTTCGGTTTAAATTCCTGGAAGAAGGATGCTTAAATGTAATTCAGACTCCCCTGGATTTTAATTGACTGCTGTACATGTTTTTTGCTGTGACAAGTTGAGATTCCTCACAGAGCCTTTGCTAAGGCTCTACCTAAGTTGCAAAGATGGTTCTTGGAGTGCATGTCAGGGAATGGATATTATTGTGTAGAAATCATACTTTTCTGAAAACTGCTTGAGTATGTGAAATTATTTCAACTGGTCAAAAATGTTCAAACAAAAATAGAAATAATAAAAAATAATATTTGAAAAAGCATTTAATGTTTAAATTGTTTTGAATAATTTCTTTTTGCTCATTTTAGAACTGTGGAAGTTTGAACTGTTTTATTCTCTGGGATGTTTTATTTTCAATTTTTTTTTCTGTTTCATGACCAAAGCATTTCCATGTGGCCTCTACTAATGTTGTTTATTTGCCTCTGCTCCAAGACTGTCAGAGGAAAAACCCCCGTGTATTTTTTTCTGTTCTGTGTCATTTACATAACAGAACTTGCTGAAAGATACTTGTGTGTTAGTTCTGCATTGTATATAGCAACATGACTTTTGGTTTTATTCAGAAGGAGGTAGATTATGTAATCAATTCTATGATTATTTCTGTAACCTTTTTCTTCCACTTTACATTAGAATCTTCCAGTTTAATAGGATGTCATTTCAAAGAGGTCTGATATGTATTATGTATCAGGAAACCTTATGCCTTCATAAAACAGAATACTAATTTCTTAGTAAACTGTTCTGCTGTATCTCAAAACAAATCCTTTTGTTAGTGGATTCCCAGGCAGAATGTAGATGTCGTTTATATCTTCAGTTCCTTAACTGTTCCTCTCTTTTTATCTTAATGCTGTTATAACATTAATATATGCATTGCAGGTAAACTTCTATATCCTGACGTATGTGTATTTCTAATGCTGATGAAAGGAAAAAAGAAATGTGAAGAATGTGGGTTGCTGGAATTCTTTGCACACTGTTAGATTTTGCATGCCTGGGCAGCTACAGTGCTGTCCCAGTCAATCCAGTTTGTAAATATTGTTCACTTGTTTGTCTTTAAATCCCCCAGCTCCAGATGCCCCATATAGTCCTATCGCTACTTAATTATTGCATCAATTTTTTTTTTTTTCTGTTGTCCAGTTAATCCAGCTCTGTTTTTTTCCAGGCTTTAGGATGAGGCAGAGGCAGGTGGTGGTGGATCCCGTGGGCACCCTGGCCGGCTGTCCTCATTTGGTGGAGTCCATTCCTTGTGAGGACGCGCGGTGCCACGAGTGGGTGGTGTCAGAGGGAGCCTGTGTGACCGACCGAGGGAGGTGTGGGCCTGGGCACCGTGTCCTGGAGGCTGTCTGCAAGAGCAGGAAAGGTGAGCTGGGCTCTGCTCTTAAAAGCCCTGTGGTTTTTTGTGCCTCCTAAAGTGACATTTTGTTGCGGAGCAATTAATGCTTATGTGCAATGGCTGCTTACTGAATTTTTTATGAAACTTTCAGATTTTTGAGTTGACTGTTTTGCTCCTTAAAGCCTGGGGCTGGTAGAACCCACGATTTTGCCTGGAGCCTTCTGTTCCTTTTTATCCAAAAGGGGATGGCTCACCAGTGCAGGTTCTGTTTTGTCATTTCTGGCCTTATTACCACAAAAGTGGGATATTTGTACTAAATCAGGGCTCTCACTGAGGTCAGCAGCGCTATGGGCATTCAGAATATCAATCCAGCTCCCAGAACTACTTCTATCCTCTGGTTTTAGCCTGTGGTCTGAATAATTCTCTCATTGGGATAACACTGTTACAGTCACGAGCAGGGATGCTCGGTTGTGCTGCCAAAATTAATACAGGACTAAGATGTAAATGAAATGGTTGTACTGAGTAATCCTTCCCTTGGCAGCAGTTTGAGACCTGCAGAGTGTTCAGTGTACAGGTTGCTAATAATGAATAAGTACATTTTTATGTGACGTTTACAAACAGCCAGCAAGTGTTATTTCTTGTGTATGGTTTGAACCTAAGCCAAAAGTTTCATTTCTTGATAAGGTCACTGTTGTCAGATCTTTAGATTCAATTACATGGAGCACAATTTTGCAGTCCTTAGTCACAGCAAGACTGTGCTATTATCTCAAAAGTGGCAAAACTGTGCAACTTTAGAGCCTGATATTGTATCTGAAATGGAGAATTCCTCTTTTACATGGTGGTGAGACCAATCACAGGAAACAATTTCAGGGCGGTAACAAGAGGTTAATTGGTAAGTGGTTAATATAGTGGATTGTTCATGAGGCTCTGGAACCTGGCAGAAAGAAATAATGGCTGCTTTGTCTGAAGAGCATGGATTCTCTTGAAATGTATTTAAATCTGTGTGGTTTTCTTGTCAGTTTGTGAGAATGGGGGGAATAAAAGCAATCTTCAACTGTTACAAAATGACACAGCTAGAATGTTGAGGAGAGCAAAGAGCTCACTCTGAATTTTGCCTGAGTGGTCTCTGCTGATGTGTGGTGATTAGTGTAGGTCCAGGCCAGCAGGATGTGTGCAGATGGAGGCTGGCATTGCTGAGGAGCACCACGTACTTCACACTCTTGAAGCTGTGCCAGCATCCATCTCTGTGCCCCAACTTGTGCTGGGGACAGAAAGTGTGTTCCATGGCAGATGCTCACTGATCTCTGATCAAACTGTTCTCTGTGGCTCTGATACTTTAGAAGCTGGGCCTTTGAAGTGTCTCTCTTTCACTCAGTTGTCATTAACAAGGTAATGGAAGTCTCACAATACAATTTTCATTTCAGTTATTCTCTGCATGTTCTAATTACAAAAAAAATGTGGTGGGACAGTCTTCCCAGCCCGCCAGCCTGAGGCAAGCATTGTTCCTGGATGTGATCAGTGTCCACTTAAAACTGAGAAGGTTTCACCAGGAAATATCCAGGTTACCAGGCAGGTTAGAATCACTGCTTAATACTACTCTGGAGACTTTCTGAAGTCTTGATTGAGCATGAGAGGTCAGGAAGAGTCCTTACAGTTAAGTTGGAAAAAGAGTCAAATTGTTTCTTCTCTCACAATTCACTAATGTAGTTGCTTTGTTTATAATCTTGTTTATATCCTTATGTAATGTTCTTTTACCTAGATTTCCTTTCCAAAAAGTAGTCTGCTTTTTTTTTTGGATAGAAGCTGGAGTAAGTGTCAGCTTTGCTTAATGTGTTTTACCTGGGGTAGCTGGTTAGTTGGCAGTAGCAGGTCAGAAGGGAGTTATGTTAAACTGAGATGTGTCATTTACAGGTGAAACAGCATAAGGCCTTTGTCCATGCTTAGCATTGTACACTTACTAAGTATTCTGTGCAAGCAATGGCCCTGCTGAAAGCTGTATTGTGTGCTGCTATTTTCATTTACTTAAGCGTCTTTTGTAGAATTCAGCTCTAAAATCCAGTGATTTATCCAGTCATTCTGTCATCCATGCTTGGCATTATTGCTCAGTATGCCTGAAGGGATGAAAAAACCATTTTTTTGGACCCTGTTAAATGCCAAATCCAGTATATCATCATCTTAACAGTTCATTTGGGCCTGGAGTGTGTTGATTAGGGTACTTTGGGTTGTCTCTGCATCCCTGCCAGAAAGATGCCTTCATTTTCATGTAAATGCCAAACTTTGTGATGTGGTGCTCTCCTTGTGTTGCTGCAGTGTGCTCGCTTCTCTTCACGAGCAGCTTCTGTGTTGTTGGTGTCAGCTGTGCTGCAGAAGAGTTTGCCATCAGGCTTCTTGTCCTTCCCTCCCTTCTGCATCCTCAGTGTCTGAACCCGTGTCCTTTGCCACCTGTGCTTGGCTGTGTAACACTGGGCCCTCCATAGCTCAGACACAGGAGGCCTTTTCCATGTGGTCATTTATTGCCAAAAGGAGCTTTTGGTCACCACATTTTCCTTCTCCCATGTACTGTCCACGGTGCCAGCCCATGCCATGAGAGAGGTGAGCGGGGTGCATGGGCTAAGAACCTCTTTCACCATCTGAAGCCTCACCTTTGAATCCCTTGTAGTGTCCTTTCTTTCCATGGTAAAGAGCCATCATTTCTGGTGAGATTGTTACACTGGCCCAGGTAACAAACTGCTGCTGGCCTGAGCTGGAGCTTGGGCACTTGGGAGCAAGTCACAGCTGGGTCAAGCTCTGATTTGTGGGGCTTCTCTGAAGGCTTCTCTGTCACAACAACATCTCTGTGCAAGGGCTTGCATGAAGTTCAGTGATGTAACACTTGTGCTCAGCCTAGAGGGACAGAAATGGCTTTTTGCTTCTTAAATAGGTTAATTTGTAATAGTGAGGTTGTTCCACAGAGCACATACTATGGACAGCAGGGTTTTATGTAGTAGCTGGAGTCTGTAATTTGTGATTTGCAGTACTTTAGCACAGATGAGGAGTAATGAGAAGACAATAGTAATCTCATTACTTTGTCATTATTAGGTGTCTGCTCCCACCTAGGAGTGTCTCTAATCTCTGTTAATAAGTTACTGAACATGTGCAAGATACTCTTAGTGTCTGGTCCATATCCCTTGAGTGCTTCTCTTCTATATCAACAAAAGGCAGTAGTGTAATAAGTCAAATTAAATTAAATACTGTGTAGAAACACAATGTCAAGTAATGCATGAAATAAAGAAAGAGTTCTTTTGTATGCTTCTTCTAAATAAATTTTTTAGGATGGTGTTTTTTATTTAGCTGGTGAAGGTCAATGGATATATTTGGGAAAGTCTGTGAAGCCAAAAGAACAGTATAGGAAAATTGATGATTGTACTAAAAATTGGATTGTGCGTGTCATTGACTACATTGATCTATAATTCAGATAAAAGAATTTATTTGAAAGCTCTTTTTTTATATTTGCAGACACCTCAGGAATTATTTGTGATTTTTCTCAGAGTGGTTATTTTTGGTTGTTCAACAAGGAATTGAATAATTACCAGTTAGTAATGTGTTCTTGGGCAGATAGCTGCAAGTGTCTGACATTTTATTTGGGCAGCCTTGATTAGCACTGACAAACATTACTGTGCATTGACCAGATTAAAGGAGCTCCATGAAAACTTTCCAGTTCACAAAACATGAACCTGGTGAAAACTTTTTAGCTTTCAAATGTAGTTGAGCAGTAGCCAAAGGGTATTGTGTTTCATTTTTTGAAGAGAGTGACCAAAATAATCTTTTGCTTCTTTTGTCTTTGTAAGTGGTACAAGCACTTTCAGTGTGGTGAGTCAGGGGACGTTCAGACAGCAGGGCTTGACTCAGGATCAGCTCATAGAACTTCAGTCCAGACAGGAGTACTTGTCCTTCAGAGGTAATTTCACAGTTGTTTGATTTAGGTGCTACAAAATATATAAACATGTTGGGTTCAGTCTGATGGATTTGGATTTGGTCACCCATTTTATTGTCGTTTTCCCATATCTGTTTTAGGCTGCATTGATAATAGAAAATGAGATTGAAACAAAGCAAATGTCGAACCAGACCTTGTTTTTAGAAATTAGCTTGTGCAGAACAGTCATTATGGTAAGGAGTACAACCTGAGAACGCAAACGTAAAAACAACTATGACAATAAACTCATGAAATAACAAGTATGACTCATAAAAGTAACAATTCATTTTCCAAGCATTTAATAAATATTTCTGATGGTGCCATAAGCGAACTCTTGCCTATTAGCAGTGCTCTTGAGTAGGTTGTAAAATGTTATTAATCAGAATCCTACCCACAAGTCATCAGTCTATTTTGCTGGAATTCCCATGTCATCATTTATTAATTTGCCTTTGCTTGTTCAGATTCCTACCAGAACTATTAGTAGCAGAGAGGATTTCTCTGAGACAGTGAACAGCATGATATCTAAGTAATCAAGTATATGAAATAAGTCATACCCAAAGACTTATTTGTTTTAATCAGAAAATTATTAGGTCAACAACAGGGATTAATGCGAAGGTCATGTGATTTTGCTGTATTCAGGCTCTTCTATTCTACTCCTGGTTAACAAATCTAAGCCAGACAGATTAAAAGCTGCTGAGTATTTGCCTCCCTGTACTTTCAGCTTGGGTGTCAGTATTTCTTTGGTTTGTGGGAGTTAGAATTCATAGAGAATGGTTTGAAGTGGGAGGGACTGTAAAGATCATCTCATTCCAATCCCCTCTGCTGTGGGCAGGGATGCCAAGAGTTTGCTTGGGCAAACAATCCAAACTTGTTATAAATGGTGTCTTCATTTTAAGGACAGTATTTATAACAGTGCTGAATAATCCCTCTGTTCCTTGTACACACTTCAGGCAGTGTCAGGGAGATGCAGGTGCTGAGCCAGAGGAGCAGAGTCCAGATGGGCCCAGGATGCTGCTGGCTCTCCCCTGTAGCACCTGAAGGACTGGTCCTGGGACCTGTCACAAACCCTCCATCCTCAGCACTCCTGCCTCACCTGGAGCTCTGAGGCACCCTGGGGGTGTCTGTGCATCCTCCCCAGGCTCAGCTGATAAATGAATAGCACCTGGCAGCTCTCAGGACTCACAGCTGAGGGGGGTGAACCTCCCTGCTATGGACCATCTGCCAAAGGGGCAGCTCAGGAATAAAACACTGCAGCCGGAGGGGTTCTGGTAGTGCTGCTGAGAGGAACTTCAGCACAGCACTTCTGCTTTATTTTCCTGTGTCATCTCTTTGGTTCTAGGCAGTTGGAATCTAGAACGTGGTGCTTGCCAAGAAGATAAGAGGATTTTTGTTTTTCAGTGTTAATAAGTTCACTGAAAAAGTATGTCTGGGTTGAAATACATCTGTTTCTGAGTTTCTGTTCCATCTGGCAGTTTTATTTGTAAAACAGGGGAATAGTATTTCAGAGACAAAGCATTTTTAGATTAAATGATTAATGTTTTGGTTTTTCTTTTTGGCAAATGAACTAGTCTTAAACAAATCAAGAATTCAAAATATTTTTAAAAGAGGCTGTTAGCAAAAGCAAAATATTCCTTTCAGATTAAAAAAACATTTTGCCTTACATTGAAATTATTTTTTTCCTAAATCCTTCCCCAGTCTCCCTTCAATTCTGCTTTAAATGAGTTTTTTCTTCCTTTTCCCCTTTTTTTTTTCCCCCCTCTTTTTTCTTTTTTTGGTTCAGTGCCCAAACAGAAATCCATTATTCACACAACTCAATTGCCAGAGCAGACACTGAAATCCTGTTGGAATTGAAGCGAGGAGTAAAGGGAAGTAAGGTAATCAAAGCAGTGTTAGTTTAAGATCCAGTATTACATTCTGCCAGGGGTTGACAGTGAATCTCTGCACTTGGAGGAGCTGAAGACTCTTTGGGGGTAGAATATCAACAGTGCTGTGCTCAGCTGTCTGTCTGTGCTTCCAGGCCAGTGCCAGTGTGTCCTGTGCTCCCCAAGAGTGTCTGTGATCTGCTCTGCTCTGTGCAGAGCATCCCAAGGGGCAGGAGCATCCCCACCAGCTGAGCCTGAATCCTGCAGGAGGAGGGGGCTGCAGGGGCACAGGGCAGCTGCTTTTCTTCCTGCTTCAGGGCATGAGAGAAGCAGCCACCTGACCAGTCCTGTTTTAATAGAAGTCACAGAATCACTTCGGTAGGAAAAGACCTCTTAGAGTCCAATCTCAGCAAAGCCAAGCTCTTCCCTGGGTAGAGTCCATTTTCATTTTGCAGTGGATTGATAATATAAAGTTAATTTGCAGATTCTGTTTGTGCTTCTCAGAGAAAAGATATACCCTGTTCAGCTTATTGAAAATAAGTTTGAAATAAGTTCTTTTCTCTTAGTTCCTGAGTGTGTCTCACCATACCCTGTCACTGGAACTGCTGATCCCAAACCAGTGTGTTTTCCTGACTTTTAGAAATGCAGATTGTAAAAGACAACATGCAGAGGTTGCTAGCAATTAGGTAAGATCCATATTTCTCATTTAGCAGCCATGGAGGAGGAAGGATATTGCAGTGTAGTAGCAGGGCTGAGTATTATGAGCGTTTGAGGAATCCTGAAGCATGATGTGTGAGTAGTTCAGTAGATTTGGGACCTGTGTTTCTTGTAGTCATAAAGGTTGATGTTCTCTTTGAGCAGGCTGGTTGTTAACGAGCCAGGTGGAGTGGATTTAGTTGCTTCCATCAAGCCTTATCTTCCAGCAGCTGGTACCATGCCAAATATTTGATGTCTCCTGCTGGAAGCATTCAAAAACTCAAAATGCAGATTGTGCCCTGCTCTAGGACTGGTGCATAAACAATGTGAGGACAGACACTGCCATGTTCAGGAGAATTTACTGTCTTTGAATCCTCTGCTGAAATTGATGTCTGCAAAAGAAGCAGATCAGCTTCAGGTTAATTTTAAGGTAAGCTGCTGGAAAGTTAGAGCTTTCTCTGCTTAGTCACACTTTAACAGTTTTACTTTATTCAAGATTATAGCAAGCATGTGGCCCACCAGCCAAGGAAAACAAGAATGGAAAAGTCTATAAATGATTCTTGTAGTAGCTATGTGTGTGTAAATAACTGTCTTGCAGTCAGGAATATTTCTCTAAAGTACAGGCTGAGTTATCTAATGCTGGACAGGTGGAAGGTTTTGGGCTGAAATTGTGAGGTTAAACTCAAGCATACTCTGATTTATTTTCTTTATCTTTGGATGCAAATATGTTGCATGATTTCCAGCTAAGCTGTGGCTGTGCTTTTTCAAATGCTGGTGGTGTGTCTTGTGTCAGTCACCCAGAAGGCAGCTACAGTTGTATCCAGTGGTAATTTTAGCTCCTCATATTTGGCTGATGGAGATGTAGTGGGGTTTATCAGGAATAAAGCCAGCTTTCATCCTTCCTGTGCTGTCACTATAGGTATTACAGCCACCTGTGAACTTATTTTTTTTTTGTTGCCAGCTAAGTGTGAGCTTGTGGTCCGTGCAGAATGCCCTCAAATGAATTGCTATGCAAAACCATGATTCTTTTCAGTATCTAGTGCTCCTTTTTGATACCCTCTGTCTCCAAGTAATGTTTTACAAGACTTAAGAGCATTGCTAAAATGGTGAGGGCAAAGGCTGCTTCTTCCCTATGGCTGTTTCTGCAGAGAGGAGCTGGATTTTCAAATACCCATCTCCCACTTTGTGCAGTGAGAGGGAGCAGCATGTCCTGATGTTTTTTAAAAATTAACCTGAGCTTCAAACACTTGTAGGTTAGGAACAAAGGGTCGAGGTAGCCCTTTCAGAAATGAAGGCTATAACATTAAGAAAAATATAAACATCAGTTAATATGGCAAGATCTGTATTGCCCTTTCTTTTTTAAATGTTAAGGAATAAGTTTGACCTACGTTGATCTGAGCTTGTGGTAAAGGTTACCTAAAGAGCAGGGGGGTGTGTGTGACCTGTAGGTCTGTTACTTTGGTGCAAGTGCTTTGAAGAAACTTCATGGAAGGATTAGCATTTATATACCAGGCTAGTGCATATATATATATATGTAGTTTAAAACTTTTTTTTAATAAGCTGCTTTTAATGTCTCGGGAGCCTTTATTGAGTTTGATGCTTTCTAACCTTTTGATTATGAGGATGAAATAAGGTTCTTCTATTGTATTTTATAATTGCTGAAGTATTTACAGCTAATTTTTTAAGGAAAAGAAATTGTATAATAGTTTTATTTGTTTTTGTCCCTGTTGTAGAAAAATACCCCAAGTTGTTTCAGTACAAAACTATTAAAATACCTGTAAGTACCAACAGGAATTCCTGTTTTCTCAGTGAAATGAAGCATAAAATACCTGCTTGGCTGTTTTCTTTAAACTAAGC
Source organism: Onychostruthus taczanowskii (assembly GCF_017590055.1). Lineage (NCBI taxonomy): Eukaryota > Metazoa > Chordata > Aves > Passeriformes > Passeridae > Onychostruthus > Onychostruthus taczanowskii. The sequence goes on from NW_024496526.1 coordinate 12,235,699, forward strand.
AGAACTTCACATACAGGTGTAGTTCATATTCCTTTCGGAGAGAACTCTTAGGGAACTCTGATTCAGAAAAAGATGAGAGCAAAATAAGATTGTTGTAGAACGGTGTTAAAAATGTAGGTTGATGACAAGTTCTAAAATTAACTTAGTGGGTGAAAGAGGAAGGAGGTTGGAAGGATCTGTTTGAAAAGTATTACTAATGACAAAATTCTACATCTGTCACCCAAATGTGGCTGAAGGTACCAGGAGGAGCAGGTAGAAGATGTGACAGTGAGAATTCATCTCATCCATAAGGGTTCTGTTTTCTTGGATTAAGTGGGTTCCAAAGGGAATTAAGGATTTCCTGTTTTTTTTGCTGAAGGATTTCTCATATCTAGGTGTGATAGATAGCAGACCATACTCCTTGACCATGATTTGAGACTTTAAAACTCACAGCTCCTTGGGGAATATGAGTAATGGGGATACTTTATGTCAGCTTTTTATCCTCGTCATCCCCAGTGGAGTCTCCAGGGCATTTGGCTTACATTAATAAAATGCTTCAAAATTTTCTGGTGTTCAGCTAATGGATAAACTGTACAATGGCAAATTCTGATTTTCTTAGGTAGCCAGGCTGAATCAAACCAGAAAATAGTATTTGGCACATATTATATTTTTTTCAGAGAGAAAATTGCCCAATTCACATTTCCAAATTATTTTAGCCAAGACTTTTTTTTCCTAAGAGAAATAGTCAGGACAGTATAAAAGGCTTAAATTAAACAGGAGGTCATTAGGGTGAAGAAAATACTGGCTGTATTTTATTGCATTCTGTGTATGAGGTTTAGTGGGATGGAGTGCAAATCCCATGATATGACTCATGGAAGGAAAAAATGTTTCAAAATAAGGCAGTTAAGGTCTGTATGAAGTAGAAATAAACTAAACCTGATTCTGCAGACAGGAGATTGATAGTGAATATCTGCAAGAATCGGGGTGTGGGCTGCCCTGCAGCTCAGTCTGCAGGAGGGATTGGGGTGAGGGAGTGAGGGATGTGGAGGAGCCAGGGTAGGAGGAAGGGTTGGAGCAGCCAGGAGGTCTCAGTGCTCCTGTTCCTCGGGTAGGAGCTGCACCCTGGGTCTGGCTCTGTGCCCTGCTCTGGGTGTCAGCACCAACCTTCTCCCGAGGCTTAAATAAGGGAACAATTCCAGTAACTTCAATAGACAGCTTCTCACATTGATCTCTGACCACAGCCCTTCAGTGGAGGGAAAAAAGCAGGGATTTTTTGTGTAATTTAATCCTTCCCTGCTGGGTGGCCCTACAGAAAGCTTTTTTTGTAGCTGAAACTCCTTCGGTGCTGGACAGGAGTGATTGCGAGAGCCACCTTTGTACAGTAGTTCTGAAGGCTGTTGAGTGGAAATGAAAGATAAGTCTTGTACTTTCTTTGAGTTTCTTTTTATCAAACTGTTTATGAAGTGGAGCTGATTTAAAAACAATTTAGTCACTTGTTTTGAGGTTAATGAATGCTGGAGGGGAAGGCTCCTGCCACAAAATAAGAAGTTTTGACAAACTTTTAATTAAGAATTTGGAACATGGAAATTTTGGGGTAGTTCTGCACTACTGAGATTGGCTCTGGGGCATATTGGTTGGTCAGGTTTTTGAAGTAAATCTTCCTCTTAATTCTAATTAAGTATTGTAATGCCAGCACTCTTCATTAGGCAGCAGTTTGAGATTAGTTAGGTGGTAATAATGGAAAGAGAAAAACACGTGATGAAGTAGTAGAGAAGTTGGAGAGCAGGGAAAACAGCTGTAAGATGTGGCTCCTAAATTCTCTTCAGCATTCCCTTGTTGGCAGATTTCCCACTGAATTCAGTGAGTTCTGTGGGACAGGATTCAGTCCTCACACACGTCCTGCCTCGTGTGGAAACACAAGTCAGAGCACCTTGATCACACGACCTCAGCTCTGAAGTTGTGACAAGAAGTGATGCTAAGAACAGCTGTGAAGAGGGAAAACTCCTAATTCCCCCCAAAACTTTGAAGCCAAGCTATTATTTTAAGTGTAGATTACATTATTGAATTGTTTATCTGTGGATTGAATCTCATTTTTAATAAATGAGAGCTGTTGTGAAGTGCTGAAGTGAATGTGAATTAGTGAGTTGAGAAAGATTAGCTTTGTGAGGAGATTGAGAACAATTTAAAATTCCATTGTATGGTGTTTTTCTTTCTGCTGCATGAAGTACGGCTGTAATTGCCTCAAATTAGGTACTGCCTTTGTCTAGGAGAGTTAAACAAGTAACAGGATAAGATATTTCATGGTCCTCTTCTAAATAAACAGCTTGTTCAGTTTGTATCTTTAGGCAGCTTGCAAATGTCAGAGCCAAGTTTGTGGAGAGAACATATATATATATGTATATATATATATATATATATATATATATGAGGTGGAGTTTCCTTAGAAACGGAATCATCCTGGGTTGTTGGGATGCATTTTACAATTTGAGGCTGGTCTTCCCCTACCGTATAATTTTAGAGTCACCTTTTGTCATGGTTCTTAAAATAAATGCTTTATTAAAAAATTCCTATGAAGATATGGACTGTAAGCACAAATTTGCCCAGCTCCTTTCTGACAGCTGAGGTTTATATTTTGTCATCAGTTGCTTGATGGCGTTGTTACCAATTAACCCTCACATTGACCTCGTAATTATGAAGACCAGAAAGAGAAAAAACTGATAGAAATGAGCCAACCTTGGGCTGGGGCAGTAGCACACAGTAGCAGTAGCACAACACTGCTTTTTCCTTTCATATTACTGAGAAGGAAAAAATAATCCCATGAAGTTCTTGGGTTGGTCTTGTGGCCAGTGCTGTCCATGGGGGTTCAGGCACTTCATCTGGAGTGAGATGGTTGTAAAGTGACTTTTCTGAAAGGAGGGAGAATCCTTCTCTGCCATTAGCAAGTGAGCAGGGAATGGGTCTGGGTGAGCCCAGGGTACTTTGCTGAAGGGACCAAGTCAGTTCCAGATGGTGTGAGGTTCACCTGGCCCCTTTCACATCTCCTCTGGTGCTGTACCTGGGTCTGTTGTTTCCATTCAAACCTAATCAGTGTTGGGCAGTTCTGTAGAAAAGGCTTCATAGCTGCTGGAAGCAGGGAGGAGGTGGACCTTGGCTGCCCATAGTATATTGTAAAAGCCAAGATCCTGTAAGTTCAAATTCCACTTTTTGTTGCCACAGGCAGAATTCCCATCACTCCCCTGGCCTGGTTTCAGCAGATTTCCCAAGTTTAATACCAAGTCAGCAGTGTTTGTTGAACACTTGCTGCTGTGTCAAAGGGGACTAGAGCCAAGAGGGTGTTTTGTTCTGTTTCATGGTGTTTGCAAATAAATATGAGTGGTTTGGTAACTCCCTTGGAAACTCTGAGACTCTAAGTTGGGCAGAGTGCTCCCTGGGCATGCAGAGATCTAAGGATTGCACTTTCTTGCCTATCAATAAGTATCTTAAGGCCTTAACTTTTAATTCTATATATGACTAAAGTCCCAGGGAAATAATTCCACTACTGCTGTTCATTTATATCATTGGAGTCTGAATTAATTCAGCCTAGGCTAGGTTTTCTAATACATTATTTATTTAGGTCTTCAAAATGTCTGTGGTGCTGCATGTGGTTGACAGAGCATGTTCTTGTTTGTTAATATTATATGGCATCCCATTTTCCCAAGACGCTTCAATAAATGCATGTCTTTGAATAAAGCTGGGATTTTAACAGGCATTTTTTTCCCTTGTGTTGTAACTGTAGCATGCCAGATTCTTAGCTCTGATTTCTCTTCCCTCCAACCACCTATTTTAAATAGTTCTGGAAAAATCTTCACTTCTTTAATGTTTGTTGTTGGGTATTTTTTTTCTTTTTTTTTAATGCTTTTTTATTGTTACTGATAGGTAAGGCTTTATAAAGTAACAGTTTGTGTCTTGATTCTAAATATCTAGCCCAACTTCTCCTACTGCCCTCAGGCACTAGAAGTGTATAAATACCCTTAAATTCAATTAAAAAATCCCTGACATGGAGGGTGGAGCACTGAGCTCATAATTTCTGACAGCCTACAAAACTTACAAATCAAAAGACACGAGTGCCATGTAAGTGAGGGTGAAACAAATGGAATACAATACATGGAAATGAATGAGTCCTGTGAATGAACATTGGCATGTACATCCCCAGCCCCATATGAAGATTAAAGTGAGTTGTCTGCTCTAAAATTGCATAATTGCTTCTGTGACTGATTTGGTGCTGCTCCATAATAAGTTGTGAACATTGTATGCTGACCTGGTTAATGGGATGTTTACTAAATGGATGTATTTGTGTAGTTTAATAGGAGGATGCTTGAAAAATTAGCAGGATGAGAAAGAATGGCTGGAGAGAGTAATTTTTCAGTTAGTGCTGGTGTTGTGAAGAGGAAGGCAGAGGCTGCCTTGCCATTGGCATGTGGGGGCTTGGAGGGGGAGGTTGGATGGGGCTGCATCCCTGACTTTCATGGAGCATCCTTGTCCTGAATTCCCGTGGGAGTGGCTGCTCCAGACCTGTGGGGTACCCAGACTCTGCCCCCCAGTGAAGGTGCTGCCAGGTGGGGATGTGTGTGCCCGTGGGAGCAGCCTCATCTGCTGCCCTAACAGCTTCATTTGCTAAACTATCTTTCTGGAATTTAGCTATTTTAAGTACTGTAGACTAAGATAATTATTTCATGAAGTAATATTATCTGCAAATTAACCTTGGATCTCTACAGAGGTTCAGAAAAAGGGAGATAAGGAGTTTTATCACAAATTGCAGACTTACTGGGTTTAACGTAAAGGCCGTGGCAAGTAATACATTTAAACTGCATTTAAGTAGTAAAGACCAGAATATCAAAGTCTAAAAGCAATAAACATTAAATTATTCAGAAAGTTTTTATATTTTCTTTCTAGTTTATATGTTCTTTTCAAACACTGTCATTTAATGAGGTTATATTCTGATTAAAGTAGAAAAATAAAAAAGTAAAATGTTTTATTTCAGTAGATAAAAATGTAACTTTCAAAATATATCAGCTTGCCGTGTGTAGTCTGAGCTGACTGTACAATTTCCCCTTCGTTCAGCATGGTTGCTAACTAACGGATTTTGGGGGGAAAAGTCCCCCTTATACAGAGTTTCAATTGAAATCCATATTTTAATTTTAAGTGACAACTAATACATTTACTGTAATCCTTTTCAAATATTCTCTGGCAGGGTTCCCAGACATACATTTTTGAAGGTTAAATGGTTTAGGATTTATGTACTATGTAGGTGTATTGGCTTTGAGTGTCAAGGTTTTGGTAGCAAGTGAGCTACAGGGGAGGAAGAGAAAATCAGGATTAAAGTGAAGCCTGGAGGGGAGGGAAAGTGTTTTAAGATTTGGGTTTATTTCTTATTATCCTGGTAATTAAATTGATCTCCCTGAGTGGAGTCTGTTTTGCCTGTAACTGGTGTGTGATCCCTCCCTGCCCTTAACTCACCTCACGAACCTTCCATGATAATCCGTGACAATCTCTCGCCCTGCCCAGCCCTGCCCAGTGGCAGAGTGGCCACCACAGTAAGTCAGTCTGAATAAGGTGCTGAGTTTATAGGGCCCCTTCATTGCCAGACACCAGTTTGTGGCTCAGAAACACCACAGCTGCAGCAGTGCTGGTTAATGACCTGCGTTTCTGAGGGGCTCAGGGTAAGGTACTGGGCTGAAAAACTGCTTTTTGCTGGTTGCAGAGCTCTCTTGGGTATCATTACACAGGGCTGATTCATGTAGTGTGGATGTGCCTTTCTGGCAGCTCAGAGTTTTGACTGTCCAGAAACACTTTTTTTTTTTTTAATAGGCTGAAATTGGCATGAATAAGCAGCAGTAATTGAAATAATATTCCACAAGGTTTGCATTTTAGTATGGCAATGTGATTAAAATTGGTCCTGCCTTTTCCTCTCCCTTGGGAACCATTGTGTGCTCCATGGCTAATGAAGTGGAATGAACACTGTGATCAATATTTATGGTGTCACTCTGGGCACCTGCAGTTCTTCCAACCCTTCTTGCACTGAAAAGCTGGAGTGGAGGTTCCTGACTCAAGCTGTTAATGGCTCAACTGCAGCTTGAGGAGAAGGCTGCAGAGACTGCTCCTGGTAGTGTTTCTTGTGAGGGTCACATGCCACCTGCACAGATTTGCTAGTTCTCATTATTGACTGACAGAAGTAGGACCTTGATTTTCTTAGTGATGTGCCTTCAGGTGTTCCAGTCGTCCTTTAGTGTTTGGGCTCTCCCTCTTTTGGGAACAACCACCCTTGGGGTACCATATTTTGCCACTGAACACACAAATAAGATGAAATTTTGGATTATTTCAGCAGAGTTTATAGACTTCTGCCTATGGCTTTTCTTCTTTTTACACTCCAGTCTGCACTACAGATACCGTAACTGCTGGGGACAGTGTTTAATTCCAGCATGATGCTATGGAGTATCTACTCCGCGCTTTTGCACCTTGCCAGTTTGGGAGCTGCTCCCAGCTGTGCCAAAATATCTTTCTGCAGGCTGCTTATGAAGTCCACAGACTATTTTCTGTCCAAATCAGCCATGAACTACTTTATTTTCTTGTTTCTTGACCCCTTCAAGGCTTTCCCAAAATAATAATATCATCTCTGAACTCTTGGTAGGTTGGTTTGTTGCAAAGTTTGCCCATTCCCTGGCAGTGACAGCAGCTGGAGGCAGTCCAGTGTAATTAGTAAGTATTTTGGAGACTTTGCCTTGGCAGCCCTATTAAATATGTGCAGTGAAAGCAGGATTAGTATGTGGCCTTATCTTTTTTTTTCTCATTAGGGCATCTTGATGATCTGTAAGCTTATTTAATTGGAAATTAGCCATTCTTATTAACACAGGAGATACCCTTTAGTCTAAATCCTGACATTGGATAAATGTATATAGTTTCCACTAAGGAGAAAGAAAACGCATCCATATACTCTAGGGTGGAAATTTGCCCTTTTGTGTCCAGTGCAGTTCTCCTGGAAGAGAATTTCATTTTCTAGTAAAGTAATAAATTTTCACTGCTCAGATAAGTGACTACAGAGGTTCATCATCAGGATTTGAAGAAATAAGCCTCCTAAGAAGATGGATGATGACAAGGGGAGTAAGAGTTGTTATCCAATCATTTGTCATGGTCCAGAACATTAAGATGTATTGGTAAGACCCCACAGGTGTGTAGAACTTCCTTTTTTCCAGTGTGTAATAAGTTACCCTGGGCAGTCAGCCAATATTGCACTGTCTGAAAACTCATCCTGTTTGCATCTCTTTGTATACAAGTGTTAAAATCCTATATATTGCTGGGAAATATGTCTACACATCATCAGATGTAGCCCCACAACTACTGAAGAGAGGGGCTGACTTCCTGGGTCCTCACTTTCCTGCCCTTCTCTCCCTCCTCCATCCCACTCCAGTTGTTAACATTTCTGCCTTTCCTCTTTTGCTGTGAATGTTCTGCTCCAGGCTTTCTCCAGAGACTTTTCCCTCTGATTTTTCTGTGGTTCCCTGCTCTACAGCCCTTGCCTTCTAGTTCTTCCCTTGTCTCAAAGCTTCAAAACCACAGAGCAGCCATGGGGGACTGTGTCAGCTAGTGAAAAACTGGATTAAACATTCATGGCTGTAGGAGTGCTTGTTAGCATATATGTATTAATTCAACATTTCCTGCTGGTTTTCAATATGTTGGGAGGTTGTGTTGCCAGTGAGGTGACTTAAAGTCCATAATGGAATAGGTTCCAACTAACTGCTTGAGACCAGGTAAAAATTTTGCTCTGCTTATCTGGTATCATAGAAAAACCTTTCTCCTTACTTTTTAACAGTGAGTATTCCTCTCCAAACCAGACATGGTTGAGATGCCGTTTCTGAAGATTTTGTTGAATTCTGCCTCAGTGGCTGGGATAGCTGATATTGAAATTTTCATGTAGGAGAGGCACACCATTGTAGTTTGCTGTAGTGAGCTGCTCCCTGCACTGCTCTTTGCAAAAGTGAGGTTTGGCTTGTCTTTTTTGGATTTGCTGTGGCACAGAATGGCTCAGTAGCTTAAATTTGATCCGAAATTGAGAGCTGGCACTGCCTGCCTTCAGGGGGACCCCACGATTTTGGGAGCCCTTTGCACCATTTCTGGCAGCGTGTCTTCAGGTCCTGCAGGCACTCCGCAAACTGGCCGTGCTGGGGCAACCTGTTCCTTTGGGTTTAGATGTCAAACACGTGGCTGTGTTTCCAGGGAAGCAAAATGTAATTCTTCTGAGTCCCAGCCATGTAATTACAGCCATAATAATAGCTATCATTTTTGATGCCTCAGTGCCAAACGTAAAGGTTGTTGTTTCTGTTAATGTTTTCAGAGGACTCTATTCTGCTGCTTTTTCCCTATTTGTGCCTTATCTGTGACTGAACAATTACCAGGAATGTGATGAGGACACGGTATGCAGAAAGTCACCCCCTTGTCTCTTTTGCTGCTGGCTCCGGAGTGTGTGGGCGCTGCTATCTCAGCTGCTAATCAATGGAGCTGGAGCTAATGTGCGCAGTGACCTTTGTGAGGAGAGAGGAGCTCTGCCAATATTGCACCTGCAGTTTGACTCAACTTTTACACTTTGTCATCTGCTTGACTGCAGGAGCTCCTCCCTCACCTGGATTGCTGGATCAGGTGCTGCTCTATCCACCAAGTTAAGAGATGCCCTAAAATTCTCTTGTGTGTTAGCCCTGATGTTTTCCTTGGACAGGTGTTACTGTTATATGGGTGACCCCCGATCCTCCTGGTCTAAATTCCTTTTGTGCTTCGTTAAGTTCAAAGTGATCCTGCACAGCTGTACACTTCACAGTTTGGGGAAGTCAGAGGGATTTTCACTGCTGGAATTAGACACAATTTGTGTCTATTCTCTAGCATTTTCCCTCTGCATTTTTATAGTGCTTAGGAGTCTGATGGATGGAGCTCTCAATTATTTAGCATCTCTCAAGCTTTTGCTTACAACACCTAAACAAACACTAGTATTACATAATTTTTCCTGAATATATAAGATATAATTCTGCTGCAGCATTTTACAAATGTATGAAAAACACATACTGTTGCTTAACTATCCCTTTTAAGGGAATAGGTTTTGGATTGAAATTTTAAGTATGCATGAAGACAGTAAGATACCATTTGCACCGTTAGGATTTCAATAATGTATGGAATTAGCAGAGCTTTATTATATTTCTGTGCCTGCATGCCCTTCATAGAGTGAAAGTTGTAATAAATATAAGTTCAAAGGTAAAATTTTATTGCTGTGCATGAGGGGAGAGAAAATAAATTAGAATAATGTAATCATGCACATATATGTTATGAATTTTGAACAGTGTCTATTAGAAAGTTTGTCAAAATGTGCTTAGCTTTGAAAATACAGATTAACGCTGAAGGTTTTAATATTGTTCTTCCTTATATTCCTATTCCTTGCAAATATAAGTGTAAAATATCTCCTGCCGAAAGCAATTGTCATGAAACGACACTTTCCTATTTTAATAGCTGAATAATCAGAACAAAAATATTTTCTAAGTTGCAGTGAGGTTATTGCTTTTTTCACACAAAGAAATTTAGTGGTAGAAAACCAAATTTTAGCCAGCTATTCTTTGCTTTTTGTGTTTCTATTCTTATATGTGAAAAGCATGTCCAAATGTCTCTTGACAGCTTTGACACTTCAGGGTGATTAAAAATGGGGTGAGGTGCGCTCATCTGATTCCATTTACTGATTCTCTATTTTTCTTTAATCTGGTAGCAAAGTTAAAATAGCAGCTCTCCAACAGGAGCTGGAAAATCTGTTTGGGGATGACTGGTTGGTATCAATCTGGACCCTTTGGGGTTAATTTTTTTTTTTTCCTACTTTGGAGCAAATAAGGACCAGGTCAGTGTGGGAGGGCAGCTGCTGGCACTGAAACCCAGCAAACATCAATTGTTTGAGCTCCCACCTCAACACATGGTGCTTCAGCCTCTCTGAATTTGGTGAAATTTTGACAATAAGGTCAGTTCCTTCTCCTGGGTTTTCTTCCCTTACATTCCTTTTTGTTGTCCTCTGTCATCTCCCTCTCTTCTTCTGTAAGTTCTGGCTGCACCATGAGGGCACTACCAAAGCATTGGCAATGACCTTTTTTTGACATTTTTAATGCAGTCTTCAGGTTTCAACTCTGTCACTCAGTTTGGGAAAACCGAGCAGCTATTGGTGCACACACCCCCTATTTTTTTAATGTGTTTAAAACAGTTTGGATGCTGAATAATTGGAAAAAACATTAATGGATTTTTTTGTCGTTCTTGTTTTGTTTTGTTTTCTTCCTGAAAGCGACTGTCACCTTGAAATCTATAGAAACTTTCTGGAGAGAGAAAATATCAAGAAACTTTTCTAAATAAACAATTTTAGGTCTTGATAAGTGGTTCCTACCTTTAAATTCTTCTGTTGATGCCATGGTAGCTGAGATGTAAGCAGGATGAGGCTGCTGTTCCAATATAATCAGTGAACCACTTCCAGAGGGTGGAGCAGTTTAGAGACCAAATGCAGTTTAAATGGCACTAGAGGAATGATGCACTACTGACTGAAAATGCTGACATTGTTATTAATGATGTAATTAAAGTTCCACCTCATAGGCAAAGTGGAAGCACACAGAAAATATTGTTAATATTGTGTTTCCTGTATTTGATTTATCCCCATTTTAAGTACTAAATGAAGTATGCAAAACACAGTGGGAATTAAATACTCTGTCTAAAATTCACAGCTTTATTATGTAAAAATGGTTCAAGCAGAGGTCATGGTACATTAGCCAGAAGTAACTTAACCCAGCTGAAAAATGTCTAATGCACTTCACATGCACAGTTGCTACTTGGCTAAACCTGGCTGTACAGGGAAGTTCTCCTCAAGAACCAAAGGTCATGGCTTGCTGTTTGTATTGTTTTGGTCAAGAACAGATCTCAGACATTCATCTAGACGCTTGACTGAGGATCATCTGTGGTACTGGGTGTATTTTCTTTATTGCAATTTTTAAAAGCTCACTTCTGAGATTTGTGGATCAATTAGAGACAAAATTGAAAAAGATAGTAGTAATAATAAAAATAAAAAATAGCCTAGTATTTGGTCCTGCAGATTCTGAACGTTTCCTGATGGATAGTGGGAGCTCTCATAGTTGCTTTATGAGCTTAAGCCAGACTCTGCAGCTGAACTAGAACACATTTTTGTGTTAACTGCTTCTAAATGAGCTCTTAGTTTTAAGTAGTTGGCATAAATCTAATTTTAATTTACTGTTTTCATTTTCTTTTGCATTGATCCTCTTTTTTGTAGAGATTCAATTGCAGACTTGGAGAAAGAGGTTTTTTAAGGAGTCCAGATGGTATTTCCAATTATTTATTATCATTAGCATTCACTGTATCTGAAAACAAGACCTTTGCCAACTTAGATCAACCTCATCTGCTGCACTATTGTTTGCAAATTTTCAGTGTCCTATGTTAATGCCAACTCACTTTTGGGGTGGTTTCCAGGGCTACAAGAGAAAAAGGGTCTGCTATTCCCAATATATTGCAAATTGCCAATTTATATAATGTGGATAACAATCAGGGATAGATTTCTTATGCTTATGAGGAAATGAGCAAGGCATGTCATTATTAAGAGTAGCATAATCTGAAGAAAAATCATAATAATCAAACCAGAAGGTACAAAAGCTTTGCATTTTTCCATGTCTGAACACAAATGTTTTCTTTTTGGGGGTCAGTGGCTGTGTAAGAGCACAATTAGTTTTCCCTTTGTAATAAGCCCCTTATAATTTTTTTCAAGTTTTGACATTGGAGATGGCACCTCACGTTGTCAAAAATAAAATATTTGGAAATTCACAGGTGTGATGCCTTGGGTATAACATGCCACCTTCTTTTTTTTTTGAACTAAAATACCTGAATTCTTCCACTAAAATTATTCTCCCCTGTACAATGATGTTAGCTGAAATGGATTCTGTACACTACTGGAGTGAACAAGTCCACTTATATTTTTTCCTCAAAGTTTTCAAAATACATCTACATTTTGTAATATTTTAATACATTGAAATTATTTGTGTGATTGGTTGCTACAATATTTTGTGTTGTTTAGCATTTGGAGCAAAGCAGTACAGAGAAAGAAATAGAGGGACACCTGTTTCAATTACACCCTAGCAGCAATTTCAACAATAAATCTTAATTGCAATCAGTCTTGATCAACCCACCTGTGTAGATTCCCTCATTTACAAGGAAGTGGGATAATAGAGAGAAAATAAGGAAAAAATTGAAAAGAAATAGAGGTAAAAAAGAAACCTGCAGAACACTAATATGGATTATGTTATGTTCTTATACTTTAAGTTTTCAGATTGCTGCGCTATGTTAATTATTAGGAACAGCAGCCTGAATTTCCCTGCTTTTCTCTGGGGATACAGTCAACCCTTGTTTACTTTCAGCTGCCACTTGAGCAATTTCTCTTCCATTCAGGAGGGATTGTGCAAACAGCCACGAGGTAGAACTAATTCTGCTTCTGTGCCCAAACTCAGCAGGTGAAGGTGCAGCAAATTCCTTTGTTAAGGAACAAAGGAATTGTCTTTCTTGTGTGGGGTAGGAGACGCAGCAGAGCTGATGTCTCTGTGGGTAACCTCCTGCAGGTGTGTTGGTTGTTCTAACCTTGAGTGTGGAGGTGCTGCACTGAGGTGTTCTGGGACCTTCTCTGCAGGCCTGGCAGCTGCTCACTGACGTGCCTCTCCTGTGCTGGGCTTCCTTGCACTCACAAATGAATTTTCTTAGGTGCATTTGCATAAAGAGAGAAAAGAATTGTGGATAAACAGTCCAAATTGCAGTAGAGGATGTATAGAGAAGGAAAACAGATACTGCTTTTTTTTCTATACTTGTCATCCTCTTTTTCTCATAACCTCTGTAATGATCACTTGGACATAGGTAAGGGACAGGATTGTGGCCAATTATGCAGGGACTTGGGTGAGATTTTGTAACATTTTTCCAGACATACATTGCTTCCTATATTCATTATTGTTGCCTCTGTTCCTTTTTTGTACTTTTTGCCTTCACTTTTTCCTTATACTCCATGCATTGTTATTCCCTTTTTCTTCATTGTGCATTATGTGATTAGAAATGTTTTTGTAGTGGCATTTGACCAAATCTTTTGACTCAAAATCTTAAGGATTGTCTCATTTCTTTTGTTTTTTTTCCCCCTCAAGGAATGTCTAGGTTTATTTGTGTTTGTTTCCTCTTGTTTGTCATGAGTGGCTTGTTCTATTTTACAGTTTCACCTTCTTTCACACTCTCGACCTCCCTTCCTCTTCATCTCTTTTGCATCCTCTTCCTCTCTGTGGGGCTCTGGTAATAGTGATGGACCAGTGCAATTAAATTTATTCCATACACCACTGCTTTCCCTGACAAACTGACACCTCTCTTCTCTGCTGTTCTTACCTGTTGACTGGCATTAAGCAAAGTCAGCCAGGAGCCAGGATTTCAGTGGAGTGTGACATTCATCTGTGGAGATGACTGAGCATGGCAAGTCTTGGATGCTTTATTCTCTAAAGCTGGCTGTGCAATGTGGGAAAAAAATAAAAAAAATCTGTGATGTCGTGATGAGATGAAGATGTTCAGGAGGGTTGTAAGAAATTTCTCCTATTGTAATTTGATTGTTATTGTGTTTAAAGGTAGCATTTTCCTTAGCTGATGAGATGTCCAGGCCAGGATCCTGCCAGCACACAGTTTCTCTGCATGCAGTTGCTCTCAGCAAACTGGCATGCAGTCAATAGGAATCCCTCTGAATTTACTGCTGTCTGTTGACATCTCACTCTGTTACAGGCAAGTATTTAATCAAAGTTTATTGTCATTCTTTTCTGAGATTTAAGTGGGACGTAAAATTTTACGATACGTATAGTATTTTAGATGACAGCTTCATTATTTCCACTGAATAATTTGAAATGCTACAAGGAGAAATATTGATGGCAAACTGGTAATTGTCATTAAATATGCAGCATTTTTGCAGCAGTCACTTGTGCAAAAAATAAATTTTCTGAACTTCTAGGTAGCAGTGCAGAACTGTCTGAAATGCAATTCCTTTGTCTTGGGCCTTTTTCCATCATGGAGGTCACTTGAGGTTCCAAACATGTTCAAACATGAAAACTTCAAAGTGACTTTGCAATTTTTCTTTCTAAAAAATGAGCATGGTATTATATTATTGAATGTCAGAAGGAGAACACTTGGTTTGTTATTGAGTTGATCTTTTGGTTCCTGCTGCCTGATGGGATTTTTATTTTTGCTGCCTTAGTTGTCCCCTGTCTAGTGGACATTCCCTTTTTCCTGAGCCAGGAGGGATGTCTTTTGCAGGAGTAATTAAAAACTGTGTCACGGGAGATGGGTATAACAGGTCACTGGGAAGAATGAGACAATGCACCAGAGCTGCAAGGCAGGGTGTAAAACAGACAGGTGCAGTTTATTATTGGACTGATTCCAAACAAAACATTCCTCTTGGTTCAGTGCCTCACCATGGAGTGCATTACTCAGGACTGTGGGAGTGGCTTCTCCTTCTGGAATGCAAAAGACAATGAAAAAAAAAAGTTTCTGGAAAAATACCAAGCTTTTCAGTTCAAGGAGGGTTTTAGGTCATTCCTTATTTTGTTTCTCTTGTTGGGAAGAATTTAGTTTGCTTTTAGGTGAATGAAAAATTCCGCTCAGGATGCCACTTCTCTGTTACCTTGTTAAAGGATTCAAATGAGAGACCAGTACATTAGGTCTTTGTTAGCATTTGTGAGCAACTTTGTTAGCAAATATATTTGCAAAAATGCCATGCTTGTCCTCTCTTTTGTAATTATTACACCCTGACATGAAAGAAAATGGATTAAATCTTTCCTGTAAAATGCTATCTGTTTGGTATATCTTGAGTATTTAGCTTTTATAATCACTAAACTATTCAAGTACAAGGCAATCAGTTTAAAAAAAATGCCATTAGAGTTGGTCAGGATGCTTGCAATAAAGCGTTTTGAATAGAAAACTGTAACATTTTTCTTAACTATGGCTTTCTTTAGGAAAGCAAGCATTCAGCGAGGCTGAGAACAATCAGTGCTTAAGGCATGAAATAAAGAGCATGTGAGAGGGATCAGCTGGGCTCTGAGGATGCTGAGGGTGCTGTTTCAGTTCTGATCTACCTCAGGCAGATCAGCATCTGGGTGGTGTGGGTTGTGCTCTCAGGTGATGGTGTCTGGTTGTGCTCTTGCTCTCAGCTGGTGCCCGCCAGCAGTCACAGGTGCTTTTCCACTGGGCACCCTGCAGGCTGGAGATGTGCCTGGGTTTTGTGATCCAAGTGCAGGACCCAGTTATTGGCCTTGTTGAACCTCACAGAGCTGGCCTCAGCCCTTTGATCCAGCCTGTCCAGATCCCCCTGCAGAGCCTTCCTGCCCTCCAGCAGATCCACACTCCTGCCCAGTTTGGTGTTGTCCACGAGCTTGCTGAGAGTGCCCTCGATCCCCTTGTCCAGAGCATCAGTAAAGATGTTAAACAGGGCTGGGACAGGGCTGGACCCTGGGAAGCACCAGGGGTGACAGCCCCAGCTGGATTAACTCCAGTCACCACCACTCCCTGGGACTGGATGTCAGACAGGCTTTTACCCAGCAAACTGCACCAGTCCAAGCCATGAGCAGCCAGTTTCTCCAGGAGAATGCTGTGGGAAATTCTGTTAAAGGCTTTGATAAAGTCCAGATAGATACATCCACAGCCTTTCCCTCATCCACTAAGTGGGTCACCTTATCATGGAGGGAGATCAGGTTGGTGAAGCAGGATCTGCTTTTCCTAAATGCATGGTGTCTGGGAATGATCCCCCGGTTGTGTTGTAGAATCTGTGTGATATCAGTCAAGATGATCTGCTCCATCACCTTTGCTGGTACTGAGGTCAAGCTGCAGGCCTGAAGTTCCCTGGATCCTCCTTCCAACCGTTCTTGTAGCTGGGTGTCACGCTTCCAACCCCCAGTCACCAATCACTTCTGGGAATTTCCTGGATAGCCAGGACTTCTAGTAAAAAATGGAGTGTGGCGTGGTGAGCTCTTCTGCCAGCTCGCTCAGTACATTTAGGTGGATCCTCCATCTGGCTCCACAGAGCACACCTTGTGCATGTAAAGATTGTGGAAAGATCTGGAAAGATTATTCAGCCATATGTGAGATAAGACTTATACTTTCAAGGTACTGAGTGGACAGTTTGGAAGCTCTTGAGAATTTAATATTCCCTTTAAATCTGCGACAATGCATAAAGCACACTTCAGCTATGTCCTGTTCTAGTATTTTTCATGGAAAATTAAAGATTATTGCCTCCCTTTGTAGTATACAGTAGTTTTCTGAGAATTCTCTGCCAGGCAGCTGGTACAGAAGAAATTCCCCTTCTGCAGTAATAGAAGGCAGTGATTAAACCTGAACATGGCAAATGGAGCTATAAAGTAAATCAAAGTGAGAGTTGAATTGTGCCTTCATGCACCCAGTGGTAAACTCTTTCTAACAAAGCACAAAGCTTCCTTTCTTTGCCCAGGAATTGTGAATTGCAGCCTCTGTTTGCAGTGTCCCTGTCACCTGCTGTAAATCCAGTCTGAAAAGAAATTGTGGAAGGAGGAAGTTGAAAGTGTATTTGCCTCCCTTCCCCACAGGGTGGTCACCCCACAATATGTGACAATGTGAGCTTATGGGTGGAAAAAGCCACCTCAAAGGGGGCCCAAGTGTTTTAAATCATCTTCTGAAAGGAGTTTTTTGAGATTTTTAAAGTCTGATTAAATCAGTGGAAAGGCCTTCTTGGCTTTCAACAGGCAGTTCTTCTCTGATGCTTAGATCTGTAGCACAGTCTGATTGGTGGAAAAAAAATTCAGAATACATTTAGGTGGATCCTCCATCTGGCTCCACAGAGCACACCTTGTGCATGTAAAGATTGTGGAAAGATCTGCTAAATTCAGAATTTGGTGAACATCATGGCACTTTCTGTCCATAAAGTCCTGATGTAACAGATAACCTGAGCTGTGGATGGAAGGGTGGGGCTCGTGCTTTCAGGGCCAGTGTCCCACCTCATCCCATCTGGTTCTGAAGCCTGTCCCTGGCTGTCCACGTGCTTCCCTGTCGGTGCTGGAGAGGAGGAAGGTGTTTCACCCTGCTTCACCAAAGCATGTAATCTCTTGATGCTGCTGTACCACTGACTCCTAAAATCAGCCTGCCCCGGCTGCCCTGCCTTACCTGCTGCCGTACAGACAAGCTGTCAGACGTTAGTGGGGATTTTGACACTTAGGTGACTTGGGAAGACAGCTGGAATAAGCCTAACAGGTTTATTTGCTGTTTTCACATTGTTTTTTTTTTTTTTCTGAAGGTAGTTCTCAGCATTAGGTGAGCATCCAAAGCAGCAGTGGTGATACAGAGGCTGGTCAAAGCAGATTCAGCTTGTTTTTCCTTGGGATGCCAATTGCAGCACCGATGGATGGGGGCTCTGTGTAGGGGGTTGGTGCAAACACTGGGCACACTGAGCCTTTCCAGGTGGGCATGAAGGAAAGGGAGTATAAAACTAAAGTACTTTTTAACCATGTCTTGCAGTCTGATTGCCTGCTGGATCTGCTGTTCCTTCTCATAATACGCTTGAAAAGTTTTATCTGTGCCTTGAGGGTGATGAGCCTGTCTTCATTTAGGGATGCAACTGCAGATAATAGCGCTGTGCTGTTGACAGCTTTATGTGCTCATAGCCTGCCTCTCTTATTTACTCACTTGTAGATGTGGGCTCTTGTAAAAGCAGCTCAGTTTTCTACCCTCCCAGTTATAATTGCTTCCTGAGCTGCCTTGTTACTGAGCCTGTTCCTGGAGCATGAGGTGAAAGAGGCACTTTCTGCCATTATAATTTTTTATTTTTTTAACATATAATTAAGGCTGGATAGTCATTGTGGTTTTTTTCCCTAGGTTCATAATTAAAGAAACCTTGAAGGAGAGGTTTGTGACTATTATAAGGGCAAAAGAGGAGGTAACATGTGATGGGACCTTTTTTTCATAAACAGTTGAGCTTCTAGAAACTTCAGATGTAGCCGACGTTTCCTGAGGATCCAGAAATACTAAGCAATTGAACAGTGTAGCAGTCAGTCATGACTGTTCATCGTTTAAAATGCATTTGTAAGACATTGGGTGTAATTCAGTACTAAAAGAGTTATATTTTATGAATTTTTATGAATTGTGATGTCCTTGTAAATTCTATGTAATTACTTAAATTTCTTATTTAAAAAAATAGTTTATTTTCCTTTCCAAAAGCAATAGTTCCCTCTGTTGCATTCCACATGACATCCCTCATGTGCCTCCTTTTGCTGCTCATTCCAGCAGTAGTTCTTTTGGTTGGCAGGTTTTCCCCACTGTCCTTCTTGTTGAAAGGGCTTTTGAAAGGATGCTTCTCATCAGGACATCTGCTGTGGTCCAGGTCTCTTGGTTCATCTGCAGCCGAAAGTATTTCTCTCTTGAATGGTGGTGGCCCAATAGATTAATAATTTTAGATCTCCTAGCTTTTGGGTGAGAGGCAAGAGTCAGAAATAAGAGTGTCTCATTCTGGTGAGGCGGAAGGGGAAGGACCAAAATTTCTCTGGCCTACAGCAAAAAGAAACTTGACTTCTTTGGGGACCTGCACAGTTTGTACTGTGGAAAATAAGTTCTGTAGGTAGAGATTGCAAGAAAATATGGGGCAATTATCGTTAGTTCTGTTGAGATACTACAGCTTTCTTTTGATGAAATTATCCCATTCCTTTCGCTTACCTGCTTCAGAGAATGGACTGCAGCCAAGATGTCACACACTGAGCTTGAAACACGTTTTTTTCTTCTTTGCTTTCCTGAATAAATTTTTAAGATAATTGTTCGAGTATTGCTCTTTGCAGCCTGAAGCCTCACCACATGCTGTTTTGTAGCACATTCCTCCATGGGCTGGTGGGCGTGTGACATGAAGTCAGTGTGTTTGGTGCAGGCTGTGGGTATTGAACCAAGCCATGCCTCCCTCCATGTCTGTCTTGTTTCATTTGCTCCAGGTGAAGAAGTTCCACATCACCTCTGCTCGGAGCTTCCCCGTCCCGAGGTGGTGGCTTGTGAAGTCCCTTGTGCCAGGGACTGTGTGCTCAGCGAGTGGTCCCCGTGGTCTCCCTGCTCCCACTCCTGCTCCAGCAAAAATGCCGAGGGCACTCAAAGCAGGAGCAGGTCCATCGTGGCCCTTCCAGCCGAGGGTGAGTGCTGAACATTGCTGGATAATCACTGTTCCTTAATGCATTGACTTCCTCTCCTGAGCCAAGAGCTAATCCCGCTTCCTCAGGAATCAGGGATAATGCTGAATGCTTGTCTCTGCCAAGAGACTAAGAGATCTTGATGGGCTGGAGTTCATGTGTCACTTGGAGAAATTCTGTCACAGTTGAAAACTATTTACTTCAGCCTCTGAATTGCTGGCTGTTGAGGGCCTGTCTGGGTGTGAATTTGGTTCTGGAGAGCTTCATCCTCTACCAGTAAAATTGCTGCATGACAGAGTTGTCATGCAAGTGTCTTTATATGGGAACATATCAGTAATGATTTAAAACCAGTGGGCTGTGAAAAATGAGAAAATGGAAAAGGACTTGCTTTTTTTTTTTTTTTTTTTTTTTTTTTTCTTAATGTAAGACCTGGAATGTATGGACCTGCTTGTTGTAGTAAGTAAATAGCACTCGATAAATACATGTAATTTCTTCTCGATCTTCACAGACATATAATATATCTGTTTTTTTACATATTGACATCAGTGATATAGCTATTTAAACAAACCTTTTTGTGTTAGAAGTGTAGTCTTCTAATTCAGTTACACGTATGATAATTAATTTGTGTGTTGGTTTATCACACAGGATTTGGAAGGTCTTGGATCAAGTGCATAAAAATTCATAAAATGTGAAGAGGTCCAACAGGCTAAAGCCTTGTTGACATAAAATACTTGCTAGTGCCAAAACTGGTGCAGTTAATGCAGAGCAAAACACTTTTAGATGCAAATCTAGTCCAGGGCAAGATCTGGTAAATGCTATTTTGTAAATTATAATTAGAGCCACCCACTGTTTCTGGGCTAATGTAAGGACTTGATCTTGCAAACCCTTACTCATGTGAAAGGACTGTATTCACCTCAAGATCCTCATAAGCACTCGTGAATAAAATTGGGACCCTTCAGGATGAAGATAATTGTTGATTGAATGATAGTAACTATTACTAAAAAAGTCTATGAGCTGGAGAATAATTAAAATGAAAATACAGTTTGTCTCATATTTTCCATGGAAATAATGAATCCAAATAACAGATAAAGCATGGAATTACAAGAGTGACATGGTGAAGGAGTGAATTCTGGAAGCAGAGAAGCACAATAATCTCAGCCTGAAAGGCACTAACCTAAAAATGGTGTACTCTGAATTGAATACTTGAACTTTCTCAGTAGGAATAATTAACTATTAAAATCCAACTCCCTGACTTTAGCAATGGTGTTACAATTTGCTGTGCAGAGTCACACATCTGTGTGCAGATAGTGATTGAAATTTGGGGAGTGGAAGTGGAGTTAATACCATTATTACTGCAATATTAAGACAATTTTGAATTACCTACTTTTTCTACCTTTTTCACACCCAGCTCACAGTTAAGCACCTGACTTCTACAGAGCTCTGGTACCTTTGTAAGGACCATTTTATTTGGCCTGTGTCAACGGAGGAAGTGTCAGCTGTGGCTCTACTGTTGAAGGACTTCAGGAAATTTTGGGTCATTATCTCCAAGCTTTTTACCTGCTCCCAGAATATGATAACCAGGAAGCTGTTGATGAAACCTGTGGAACTTGATTTCAGTCAGGTTTTAAAAGATAATTCTTTACACAGCAAGTGTCTGAAACTTGGTGCAAGAGGAGAGCATAGAGCAGACACTCCCAGCAGGTGTAAAATGAGTTATAGGAACTGCTGTACATCATAAATCTTTAAATGGCTACTGGAATGGCCAGGCAAGGGCATGTTGTCCTGCTTTCTTTGTACAAAAGTTATCAATGAGATGCAAAATGTGGCTAGGCCCTTGTGCTCTTTACAAAAACAGCATCTCCTGCTTGCAGTGTTGCAGGCAGGTTTGGATAAGACATTTCTTTATATGTTAAGTTCAGTCAGCCTTGTTTAGGAGAGCTTTGTTAACATATTGTAACTAACATAATGTTAAAAAATGCCACTGTAATTTTTTCCTGGGAAGTTCAAAACATTGAACATTTGGAAATGTTCTTTAGTTTTGGGTTTTTTTTTTTCTTATTAATTGATCAGGTGTTTTGCTGTTTGCTTGTTACAATTTTTTTATTTTTAAAACGTGTCTCAAACACACACACAAAAGAATTGGTTTGTGTTTTTCCTGCCAAGTCAGATTCTTCAGGAAATAAGCTACCTGGGACATTTTCTACTCCCTCATCATACTAAACATTTCTGAGACTGAATGCTGTGTGGAACAGTCCATTTTCATGAAAAGATGAATAGTAATGTGACATGATTATCCAGTGAGTTAGGTAGTTTCTCTTTCTTTTCTCACTGCTATTCATTGTGGCCATTTGGGGCCTTACCTTTTTTCAGGAGGGTCAGTCCTGCAAGGCAATTGGCATCCCTTTGACATCCCTTCATCTCCTGTTGATTTTAGCAGGGTGTAAATGTGCTCTGAACCTTGTGGTATCTGTCCCCAGCACTTCAGCCCTGTCAAAACCTCCAGCACTTTGGCTGTGTCCCAAATTGTCTAGGTTCTCCTTCCTGGAGGAGAATGGTTTTGATTTTACTAATTTTTGCTTCTTTCTTCTTAAAATGACAGTGCTTGCTGTTAAATTTCACTGCATTACTCCATACCTTTTGAGCTAGGATCGTCTGCTGTTATGGATGAATTCAGACTGCTGGCTGGAGTGTTACAGCTTCTGGGGAGGCTCCTCAAACTCCTGTACTTTGGGGCTTTGTCACCAGTTGCTGACAAAGTGCAGCAGTTCAGCAAAATCTTTGGACATGGGTTTGAAGGATGGTGCTTCAAAGAAGTGAAGGCTTCATACTCCAGATGTGTCTTTCAAGTTTCCCCCCTCCTTAATTTGCAGATGTGGGTGTCATTTGATGCATCCTGCTGTCATTACGGTTCAGCTTCTTCTGCTGCTGAAATCCTTAAGGCAACATGTGAATAGAGTCCAAATACAAGAGAGAGAGATGTTCCTGCTTGGGAGATTAGCAAGGAGAATGAGCATAAAAATAATGCTTAATTCATCTTTAAACCTGATTGCATGTTTGCTGAGTGATACTGGCATTTAAATGGAATTAACTTGGCTGTGTGTAGGAGTTATTGATAAAGTAACTCAGAAATATACTTTGCCTGTTTCTGTTTCCATTATGCATTGGAATACAATTTTATGCAAGGCTAATTTAATGAGGAAACAATATTTTAGAAGGTTGTTATTGCAGCTATAAAGGTCAACAGCTTTATTTAAGCTTTATTTATTTATTTTTTGTAGGGGGTGGGGAGGGACAAAGAGAAGGTATTGTGCAAACCTGACTTTTAAATAAAATTTCCCGCATCTTTCTTTTGCCGCACGCCGTGAGATGAGGATGTGGTGTTCTCTTGACCCTTTCCAGGTGGAAAAGCCTGTCCTCCTGAGCGAGACCTGCAGGAGCAGCGTGCCTGCAACGAGCACCTGTGTGTGCATTTCTTCTGGGAAGTGTCCCCCTGGAGCTCCTGCTCCGAGGACGTGCTGGGCACGGCGCTGAACGCCACCTCCAGCTGGAGCGGGGAGGCCACCTGTGGAGTGGGCATTCAGACTAGGAAAGTCTTCTGCAGGAAGAGCAGCTCTGGCCAGGTCACTCCCAAAAGGTATTTAAAGAAAGCTTGGTAGTGTTTATGTAATATACATGATGTATAAAGGCATTTTCAGCAAGTGTATGGACTCTGCAGCATTGAAATAATTTCATTGCAGGACTAACTCTCCAGGTACTACTCCATCAGTGTATAATATACATGATGTATAAAGGCATATATATTCAGCAAGTGTATGGACTCTGCAGCATTGAAATAATTTCATTGCAGGACTAACTCTCCAGGTACTACTCCATCAGTGTTGTAACAAGTAAAGAAACCAAATATCCAGCCCATTTTAACTTTCCATGTAAATCCAGGCAAACAGCATGCTTTCAGTTGTGGAGATTTTTTACTGTAGTTCCTCTGCTACTCTAATTTACAGTTTTCTGCAAATATTTTCCCTGAAGGACAGGTGTGATGAAAATATAAAATCCATTTGAATGTAATGTTAAGCAACACCTTATTAGCAGTGCTCTAATCAAATAGAAAAAGTAAATAGATTTTGCATTATATTTACACTCCAATAAGGCAGTACCATATGTGTGATCTGTATTGTTCACTTGGTTTATATAACATCCATAATGTGATAGCAACACAGCAAAATTACATATTCTGCAGTGGAAATATCCCAAATTTTGCTTTGCTTTACTAAATGAAGAAAATAAGTAGCACAGATGTTTTCCTTAATATCAAAAAATCAAGACGTTGCTAATTATTTTTGCACCATTAATGAGTCTAGAGACTTAGAACTGAGTTTCCTTTCCTATTGTAATTCTCAAAACAATACTGTTTGTGTAAGCAGACTGTGCTGATTTCAGTAAAGTTAATTAAAATTCTTGAGGTTAATGGGGTTAATGAAATAAAATGAAAGAAATCTGGTATTCGTGTATGTCTCAAATGCATTGATAAGCTTGAACTTTACCTAATTAAACATATTGTTTATAGAGTTATGTAAAGCCTAAAATAGTTGTTTGCCCCCTCCACTCTTGAGGTGGTGTAAGAGGAAATGGAACTGAAGGGAGTAAGTAAACATTTAAGTAGTTGAATCATGGTTTTAACTTTTTTTTTTTTCTTGTATGAATTAGTGGCACATTTCTCCTTCAAATGGGATCATTTTGGGTTGCATGCATCACCAAGTATTGTTTAGTGATCTTTTTAATAGAAATTAATAAGGAGTAAGAAAGAGTAATTCTCTTCCTGTTCACCAACTTGATCTGCAAGATCTGACAGATCCCCTAAAATTGTCCCTTTTCCACTCTTCAAGTCCTCATATATTAACTGTGCCTGAAACTTTTCTTAGAATGTGTATGACATGTTTTCCATGTAGGAGTTAAAAATGAATGAAGAAAATCACAGAGCTCTTTGCACTGTATTGCACTTGAAACTATTTTTGCGTTCCTTGGGGGTTGAAAGTTGAGGAATATGTCATCAGCCCTTACAGACAGGTGGTTTGAAGGCTGTTGCATGTTGTGCTAAAACAGGACTACTTTATAAACATAACTACTCACTTTCTTTGGTAATAAATATATCTGTTTTACTCCCATGGTTTATGTCACAGACAGAGCTACATTTAGCCTGTAGTCATCAAGCCAAGCTCCCCATTTTTAAAAACTTTTTTTTTTTTAAAAAATCCTTGAAACGTAGTAAATTCAGCTGAATTGTGTGAGTGAAAAGAAAAATAAGGCTTGCTCTGGCCAGGAGTGATGTCTTTGATATGGCAGTGTGCTCACAGATCTGTGAAAGTCTTAGGAATAGAATCTTTTTTCATAGTTTTTAGTTTTTATTGTGTTTTATCCGCAGGTGTCCGGAGTCCCTCCGGCCCGAGGCGGTGCGGCCGTGTCTCCTCCCCTGCAGGAAGGACTGTGTTGTTACACTGTTCAGTGAGTGGACACCCTGCCCCACAGCCTGTCAGCCTGGTAAGGCTTAAAGAAGTCAAAATCTGGGGGAAAAATTAAGGCATTGGCCTAGAAACATGTAACAGATGAAGTTCACACCAGTTTAGTAATTTTTAGGGCATTCATCTGCATGAACTTTGGACCTGAGGAATTTGGACCTTGACTTTTGAGTTCATGCTTTTGGGCAGGTGGGATCCTTGTGAGCAGCTTTGGAGATGTGAATTCTCTTTGCCTAGGAAAAGTTCCTTCTGGGTTTCTGCCTTCAGAGTCACGACTCCAATGCCCCTGTGCTGTACGGGTGCACATGGAATTGCGTATTGCAATTACATATCAAATGCAATTTTCTCAACCAACCTGGGTGTATGCACAGGGGTGTGCACGTACCTCCTGTACTTCTTTTTTTTTCAAGGGCCAAACATCTTTGATCTTGTTGCTTAACTTTGAGGCACGAGTGTTCAACAAAGTTTCTTTATAATCATCTAGTGTTGGGTTTTCTGATGAATTTGTGTTTCGTTAATTGTTCAGATGAAAGTCTGCTTACTTACCAGAATACTTTGTTATTGTTGGTAGTTTCCTTGCCCTTCAAATATTATCAGTGGATGCTTTAGCATAGTCCTTGTTAGATTTTACAGGAAAATGAGTTGCTTTCTAAAACAGTGAATCCTGTTTTAATTAGCAATTTATTTTTAGACTTTAAATGAGCTGCCTATGAAGGAGTAGAATAAATTACCTGGTAAATTACTTTGTTTATTAAATAATAGTCTACAATTAAAATGAGAAGAAATTAATTATTTAACCTCCTTGGCAGTGTTATCATTTTAATATAATTCTAAATTAAAACTTCTTAGATGAGGGAGTTTGTTTTTCGCTAAATCTGTTATTGATATGGCTGTATTGCAAGATTTTTTTTTTTTAATTTGCATTGCACAATTAAAACCTCAGCATGATAATGAAATTTCAAAGCCACTATACATACATGAGTTGTTAGGGGTGTTGTGGTTTTTTTATAGAAAAGTTGTATTTAATGAAAGCAATATACAGATGGTGAATTACTAATCAGATCAAGCAGGAACAGGTATTGCCTGGCAGATTTAAAATTAATTGTGTACCAGCATAAGATCAGAACTTAGACAAACATGAAATCACTAAATCAGCTTTACACAGAACTTTACCAGTTGAGCTGTTTGTAGTTTATCTGAGGAAATACATCCAAGTTTACCATCTCACAGTAAAAAAGCTGACATTTTCCCTACATTTAAATGTCATCAGACAACCGTCTGTCATCTGGCAGAAGATTATCTCCAGCCTCAGAAGTGCAGACAGCACTGAACTTAGGGCAGTAACAGGTGGGTGGACAACATAATTCACAAAGGAAGTGCCACTGAGTCCCAGCACCTGTTGGGGAGGCAGGAGCAGGGAGGTTGTTGCAAGTTATTGATTCTCTGCCATTTCAGATACTTACAGGTGGCAACTGTCTACTTCAGTCTTCTGTAATGTATCTGTTTTACCTGGGCTTTGAGGATAGATTGAAAAAAGAATCAAAGAAGCAGTAGGGTGATTTCAGGATATGAAATGGTCTGAATGAGCAGCAGGTGGATTTTCCTCTGTCACCTGCTTTCCTGGGGGTGAAGGTGGCCTGGAGAGGTAACTGCTTTCAGCATGGATGAGGTACTCCCTGGTCTGTCAGCATAGATTTAAAACAGGGAGATTAAAAAAGCAAACAACAAACAATAAATAACATTTTTCATCTTCCTTCTGAAAATAGATGGTATCTGTAAGTACCTCTTCTCTTCTGGGCATTGGCTGTCCAGGAGGAAGGTTAGAAATTTCAGTTACTTAATTCTCTAAACAAGTTTACATGAAGTGTTTGATAGTAGCTGTCCTATTTCTCCCCATGCCTTAAATCAGTTTTGAAATGAGATGGGGTAAAAGTGGGTGAAATACATGGTGTGCCATAATAAGAAATTCCAACAATCTCTACCTTGTGTCACACAGTCCATGATCTGCCACTTCCAATCCTCATAAACACAAAACCAGAACGGATCAAAGTGGAAGACTTAAGAGCTCTTATCTCTACAAAGGTATTGGAAACAACACTGATTTTGGTGACAAAAATCTCAGAAAATCTCAGAAAATTTGTGAGCAGAGTTTCATTTCTGGCTTTCCGTCTGCTCTGGATCAGAATGGGAAGCTGAATGTTTTCTGTGGAAACTGGACCTGATACAGCACATGTTCCAGGAGTGAAAAGGGATTTTGTCCCTCACCTAAGAATGGTGATGGAGCTCTGTGAGCTCTGGGGGTGAAAGACAGAAGAAGGAAGGATGCAAGATCCAGGGACGAGTGAGAGGGTCTTGGTAGGAGTTGTGTGGCTCTGCAAAGGAGGAGAATGGAGGCTGGTGGCACAGGAGCAGGGAGTGGAAACAGAGGTAAGGCACCCCTGAAATTCCCAAACAGCATTATCTGAGTTACAAAGTCAAGGACAGAGAAGTTGAGATGGTCCTGAGATCCTGAGGCTTTGACTTTTTTTCAGGAGGGCAAACAGTCATAGCCATGCTGCAAAACTGTTTGGCTTTAAAAGGACAGGTCTGCACAGTGCTGGTACTCTGGAAAAATTAGGCTATAGCAATTTTAACTGAAATATAAAAATTATGCTCATTAACATTTGTAAGGAATGCTATAGAAAAGCCAGGGAGGAAATTCAATTTTGAAAATGGGGTTTGAGTAAGGTGCAATAAATGTTGAGGATAATTTAGTTTCTTGAGGTGGAGAAAATGACTGTGGGAAGCTCATTTAGATTTGGTACTGATTAATAGGAAGGAAATGGGTAAGATTCAAATGGTGGTAGATAATTTGAATGAAAATCATCACAAAGTGATAGAGTTCATGATTCTTGGAAAGGAAGGATGGCAATATCAACAAGACATTAAAAAAAAGAACAGAAAAGACTTCAACAAACTGCAGGAATTGGTATCTATACCTCTTGGGAACTTGTTCTATGCAGTCAGGAGTACAGAAGACCTGGAAGCTCCAAGAAAGCCTCTTCAAGGAGCTGAAGCCCTTCTGGATTATAATTTCTATTCTGAAACTGTGCTAATAGCAAGCCAGTAGCACTGGGGAGCAAGGCATGTGTCAGTCTGTATATGATTTGCAAGTTCAAGGTTCAAACCATGAAGAGGAGCACGAAACACATCTAGAGAAGCTCTTTTATATCTTACTGTCAGAGGTGTTCAGGATCTTGTTTCCTTTTGGATTCTCCTATTGTTTCACAAAGATTAGAAACAAGAAATCAAGAATGCAGACTTAGCTGGAGGATATTAGACAGTGAAAATTGCATAAATGGATTAAAAACAAGAGGGAACTGAATGAAATGTACTCTCTGAGGAATGGGGGAAGTACAACATGGGAAATGTGCAGTTGTTGCCATTGTGTCCTGTTGAAACAATGCAATTGTTGCCATTGTTTCCTGTCTGCAGCCAGGAGAAAGGTGATTTCCAATGAGTAGCTTTTCCCATGTCAGTGAGGTTGTGTGAATAGGAAGGAAGTAGTAAAGTAATGCCAGAGCTTCAGGTGACTCTCATAGGTGAGAAATTGTCTTAAAAAACTAAAACTCAGTAATACCAAGGCAGGCCAAACCAAAACTCTCCCTCTCACCTGTGCTCCTCCTACAAGAAAGGTCAAGAAAGTTGTAGATTACTCATCCAAACTTCATTATGTAGAAAGCCACAAGAACAAGTTATTACTCAAGATATAAACATTTCAAGAATCAGATTGTAATAAACTGGCCGGTAAGGATTTACTGAGAACAAATTGTGCCCAATAAATTTAATCTCCTTTTTTTTTTTTTTTTTGACAGAGTAGCTGTTCTAATTAAGGGAAATGGTAGATTTTTGACACATTAAACTTTTATCAGGAAGCTGAGGAACAGTGGCTTAAATTAAATCACTCTTAAATGGGTACTCAGCTGCTTGAAAAATCTCAGAGTGGATATCACAGTGAAAATAGTCTGTGTCTCCTTTACTGCCTGTTGTAGTGTATTGATACACACTGATAAGATCCTGTGAGCCTTCTCTCCAAGCTGAAGAGTCCCAGCGTGTTTGGTCTCTTCTGTGTGTCAAGTGCTCTGCTCCCTAAATAGTCTTTGTGGCTTCAGGCACCTCTGAAGATGCAATGGACTACAAAATGAATGGAAGTCAGCAATTAGAAGTGCTGAAACTCACGCCAGGCTTGTCAAATTCCTGGGCACGTTGTATGCCTGAGGGGTCACTGTACTGTGCCCTGGAGAGGCTGCACATCCTTGGGCACAGCGTGAAAGTGAGCAATGAGAGGGAATTGAATTGGACCTACAAAGACTGAGTTTACTTAGTTTAGAGAGGGGAAGACTTAGAATGGATGCAAGCCCTTGCAATTTTGTAAAGGTTATGTATTAGGTGACAGGGATAAACTCTTCATGTAGTGGACAGAAAATAAAACAGTTTAATTTCCAGAAGCGATGGTGTGTGCTAGATTTAAAGAAAAGGCTCTTTGTGAGGCTTTACAGGCAGCATATCAGGCTGTGAAAGGAGACTGTAGGAAGCTGTAGAGCTGCCTCAGGTAGTGGCTGTGAAAGCAGCAGGAGAGGGATCTCTCTGGATGTGCTTTTCTTGCACCAGGGCAGCAGCTGTGCTGAGCAGCCTCCTGCCGGTGCAATGTCCCTTTGCAGTGATCTCACAGTGGTGGCACATGGAGGCTTGTATGACTTGGTATTTTTAAAGTCAACACTTTTTCTTGGATCTGTGCTTTGTGTTCATGATGTGGTTTCTAAGTTTTTCTTCTGTTCTACTACATTGTAATTATGCTGCTGCAGCTTTGCTCTTATTCTGAGCTGGAAAACTAATACCCATGGTGGGCTTATTGGCACACTGCTTTCCTCTTTCAGACATATTTGATGAAGTCTGTTATTTAAAGCTTTTTACATGGTCTGTAATCCTTCAATGAATTCTTCTGAGATCCCTTTTTACTTTTCCAGCACCTGTTTTTGAAGTGTGAGTGCAGTACCCAGAGAATGCCATATGCAGTGGTTAAACCAGCTCTCAGTTTGCTCTTACCAATTACACAGCCGAGGATTGTGTTTGCTTTAGCTGTAGAGACAAAGAGATAAATCTTGTTCTTGTTTTTCCTGCTGCGTTCTGTGCTTGGATTTTGTGAACTGTGTTTCCAGATGGATTGGTCTTGCATCAACTCAGGTTAAGTAGGGAGTTAGCCTCTGTTGGTTGCAATGGTTTTCCTATCAGGAAGTTATCATCTCTGATTTCTAGAGCCATAAAGATGGGTTACTGGTAGCAGCCTGAGGCCACCAGAATGTGTTCTCAGAAACAAAACCTTTCTTTATGACAGTTTGTTTCTTTGGCTTTTACTATTTTCCCCAGTTAAGGTGTTTATTTTCTTATTTATTTATTGTCTTACTTGATTTGGTGTTCTGTTAAATAGATGGTTTTTGATGCATTTCTTAGGCTGTTGATTTATCATCCTTCCAGCTGCTGTCCCGCTGAGCTACTGGTAATTTTAAAGGAAGAAATGTTAGAATGCTCATATTTCAAAATATAAATGAAACACAGAAAATGTTTCTGACCAAGGCAGCTAAATCACTAATTTGGGATGACAGCCATGTCTGAAAGACAACTTTTTTTTTTTGCTTTACAGGCAATGCCACTGCAGTTAAGCAGTCCCGGTACAGGATTATCCTTCAGGATTCTGCCAGTGGGGGACAGGCATGTCCAGACACCTTGTATGAGGAAAGAGAGTGTGAAGATGTTCCCATCTGTCCAGTGTATAGGTAAAAACTTAGCTTGGAACCAGTCTCTAGTGGGTGTCCTCTTCTCCAGAAATGACTCTTGTCCTGCACAATTTTCACCAGAAAATAAGATAATTTTGGAAAATGCAGAGTTTAAAACAAATAATGTGCCTTGCCAAATGTGTAAAAGTAGAGTTCAAACTGGAGATTTCAGTGGATCTGGTGTCATCAGAACAAGCAACAACAGACACAGCTCCTAGAAATAGTAACCTCAGGGCCTGCAAGGAAGCTGTTACTGGGAACTCCCCCTCATTGTATCTAAAAATCAATGTAAGCTATTTTGGGACCACAAGCCCTAGAGTGCCTGAATCATAATTGCATGGTTATTGCAGAAACTCTTGTCTTTTCCCCTGGTAGTCTCACTCCAGTGAATAGTGCACACTTAAAAAGTTCTGATTAGACAAATAATGCAATAGAGCAGTTACTCACTGCTCTTCATTAAGATTCTGTGGCCCATCTGTTGTGCAATATTAGTAAATAGAAAGGCATGATGTCTTTGCATATGAATCTCCAGCCTGCACATCCCATAAGGGATTGTCCTGGAGCAGAGTGTGGAGCTGAAGGCAGTGCCAGGCAGGGGGCACAATGCTCTGCTCTGCCTGGTGCCTGGAAAGCTGCTTCCCATGGCTGGCCCACCTGTGAGCACGGAAAGCAGACCAGGAGGAGACCCTGGTGGCAAAGCCTGCTGGAGCAATTTCCTGTCTATCTGACCTAACTTTGAAACGTGCTCAGCAAGATGAGAAAGGGGAACATTGCTGGACAAGGATGTGGCTTCCTAGAAGGTGAACCTGGCAATCTGAATTCCAGTTCCCGGTGCTTGTGTCAGGAGTAATTACAGCTTTGTGACTCCAAATGATTGGTAACTGGAGTTTGTGCTCAGATTTTTTTCCCCTGTTTTCCAGTTTTAAGCAGTTCATTGTTGGCTGTTCTGCTGCAGGTGGAAGAGCCACCGCTGGAGCCCCTGTGTGCTGGTGCCAGCCTCGGTGCGCCAGGGCCTTCCGGGGCAGAGCGAGGCGTGTGGGCACGGCCTGCAGTCCAGGGGTAAGGTTCTCCATCCAGCCCCCAGTGCTAAAGGTGTTGCACATGGCATTTAAGTAGGGTCTTTGCTCTTTTGCAGTAGGTAATGTGGAAACTTACTAAAGTACTTTATGAAATAAAGTGTTTTGGGAACTGCTTCCGTTATTCAGTTTGCTGTGCTGGGAATTAAAGTACCACTAACACAATAGCTTGGAGTATAGGAGGAGATCTATGCTTGATGTTCAAATATCTTAACCTGCTTTTCTGCCTAAAGCTGAAGGGTGTGAGCTTTAAATGAATTATCTATAGGCCTTTATGAAGTAATCCATTCTTTGTGCTAAAAATGGAAAGGATAATTTCCTTGTGATTTTGAATTTTACTAATGATTTGCCTGAGGCCTGATTTTCATTAAGACTGTTGAAGAAGTTCAGAATGGGTAAAGGCTTTGGGCTCCTGCCCTTGGCATAATTAAGCACTTAGAAATTAGTGGTCCCATTTTCTGAACAGAAGTGCTGAGAAGAATATTCAGGGTATGCATCAGTCTGTAGTGGTGCCTGCAGATGGCTGGAGATGTGGCTGTTATCAGTCTCCTGGGAAATACAATAAAACCTTTAACAAAAGGTTATTTTTATTAAAAAAAAAATCATTGTACAGGTATGCTAACTGAGGAAACTTGACATAATAATTTACTCCTTCACAAAGGTAGAAGCTATTCTTTAAAGATGAAATGAATTTCTTATATAATTTGGAAACAAAGGAAAAGAAAGAAAAGCCCTGACAGTATGTGGGATGTATCTGAAAGAAGAAATGTGTTTTAAACTAAAACTCAAACGAGTAAATATCTTTAGCTAGGTTTTGACCACAAACCTTTCTACAAGGTTTTCAAATCTGTAAATTGTATTGTTCAGTCTGTGTGAAGGGATGGTAATCTTTATGTTCTAGTAGGTGCATGAACTTTGTGTTAATCTTACTCTGACAGAATTAGAAGTATAACAGAAGAGTATCCCACTTACTTTTACTCTGTGGAGAGCCCTCCATTAATTACCTAGGCTATGTGCTGTTCTAGGGTACTTGTGAAAAACCTACAGTCATGAGTTTAAGCAAAAATGATTTCAGTGCCACATTCACTTTTTTGTAATTAACTGTGGCTTTTGTATCAGCTTCGGTTTTCATAATTACATGTAGTGATAGAACCACTCTGCTGGGTATTATTAAAGATGAGTGGTGTCTCAGGAAAAGGAGATCTCAGATGAAACCCATGGAAGAAAAGATATTTTGTATGAACAGGAGGAGTGATTTCCACAGAGAAGGCAGCTGAAACCCAGCTGCTAACCCTGACCACACTGTGTCTGGAAAAGAAGCTGCTGGGTTTTCAGCAGTTCTGTATCTTATCTGTAGAACTGTTTAGTAAGGGAAACTTTCATAAAGGTTTTGTTAATACCTGTCCTTGCTGGTACTTGAACTCCTCAGGAGTGTGCAGAGGTGCTCTGTGTTGTCAGGGAGCAGCCCTTTAGGCAGGGGAGGTGTTTGCTTACATGCCTTGCAGGGGCTCTTCAGCTTGTAAACCTCAACACTGGAGGACTTCTGATCCTGTCATTCTTCACTGGAAGGGGTTTTGGACATATTTTTGGATTACCATGTGAGGTGAGGCTGGGGATTTGGGTTTGTTAAGCCTAGAAGAGTGTCTACTGTGGAGTTCACATATGAGATGGAGCCACACTTCCCAGACATGCACAGTGAATTAACAGAAGACGAGTCATAGGCTGAAAAGAGAGAAACTCTCAGGTTGCCCAGAGAGACTGTAGACAGCTTGGAAATACTGAATACTCAACAAAAAAAGGTCTTGAGCAGCCTTTTCTGGCTTTGAGGTCGATCCTGCTTAGAGCAGGCACTGGATCCTCAGAGGCCCCTTCTGTCCTAAATTTCCTTGTATGATACTGTGAGTCTGTAGGTGTTTTCAGGGGAATCTGTGCCATCACTGGAAGAATCCCAGATGTAAGAGATAGATGCTGCTGTCCTGCAATATTCAGGCATCCAGTGAATGAGCTTGCGTTCGAGGTATCACCACCACTCCACACAGTAATTGCATTACATAAAGTACAGCATCTTTAGCCAGTAAGTGCTTCTTCTCCAAAGAGTATTCATATGAATTTGCCTGGTTCCTTTTTTGCTGTGTGACAGCAATTACCCTTTTACTTCTGAAAATAATCAGTCTCACTGTTCCTTGAAGAATCCATTTTTTAGATTCTTTTTTTTCTCTCCATATCCTGACTGTTGTATAAAAAAGAGGATTTTAGTTTTCAGTGACTGTTATATCTAGCCAATTATATTAGAACATTGAATTCATATAAATTATTTCTAAAGAAAAAAGTATGTGTTTATATGTACCTATTTAGGACAATGACTGTACTGATGGAAAATGAGGTCTGAAATGACTTTCAAGCTCTGTTCTTTCTCTCGGCAAGATTTTGAGATAGATACTTAGAGATCCTGTTCCATGGGCATTTTCACTGAAATTGCATGTGAACATACTGCATAATGTGCAGAAGATATCAGAGTTTGTCTGTGAATAATAAGCAGAATAGCCAAGGAGATGACAGCTGTCTGAAGCTGCAGTTTTTTACGGTTTTGTCTTGGAAATATTACACTAATTACAATAGCCTTTCATTTTTTACATCAGCTTCGATGGACTAACTTATTCAGCAAGCAGGGCCATAAGAAGGAGAAAGGTAGCCTTTAGAACTAATAAATACAGTTGTTATTTAAACTTAGTTGAGGCATGATTGGCAAAAAGCCGCCAAGACAGGGCACTCAAATAAAACAGGGTGAGGATGTTGCTTGACAGTTACATAAGACAGCATTACTATCAGTAAATGAGGAGCTTTGCAAACTTTTGTGGTGCTGTTCAGCTCTCATTTTCCTCCACCAGGGACTAATTTACTAGGAGGTGTCAAGACTGTGAGAAAAGGTCCTGCACAGGGGAGGGGGCAGTCCCAAGCAGAAATACAGGCTGGGTGAAGCATGGACTGAGAGCAGCCCTGGAAAGAAGGACTTGGGAGTGTTGGTTGATGAGAAGCTAGAGATGGCAATGTGCACTTGAAGCCCAGACACCCAGCCTTGTCCTGGGCTGCATCCAAAGCAGTGTGGGCAGCAGATGGGGGAGGGGATTCTGCCCCTCTGCCCCACTCTGAGACCCCACCTGGAGCTCTGCATCCAGCTCTGGGGTCCTTACATGAGAATGATGTGGACCTGCTGGAGCAGGTCGAGGGAAATCACAGAGATGCTCAGAAGACTCAAGAACCTCTGCTATGAAGGCAGGCTGAAAGCTGGGGTTCAGCCTGCAGAAGAGAAGGCTCCAGGGAGATGCTGGAGCCTCTTACTGTGCCCTGAAGGGGCTTCAAGAGAGCTGGAGAGGACATGGAGTGATAGGGCAAGGGGGAATGGCTTTAAACTGACAAAAAGTAGAGTTGGAACACAGTCTTACCTTACAAAATGGTTAGGCCCTGGCACAGGATGACCAGAGAAGTTGTGGATGCTCCCATCTCTCAAGTGTTCAGGGATCAATCCTGGGGTAGTGGAAAGTGTCCTTGCCTCATGGCAGGGGTGGAATGAGATGAGCTGGATGGTTTCCAATTCAGACCATTCCATGGTTTCATGAGAATCGCTGCTTCTTCAGATGCTGTTTGGTGACTTCCGTGGTCTCAGATGTTTGTGATGGAGGATCCTTCAGGAATGACCTCTCCTTTCAATGTTGACATGAAGAACTACCTGGGACATACACAATCTTTGGGAAAATATGTGTTGCTCATTACAAGGGATTGTTAAGGTTTAATTAGTGGATGGAAAGCCTGTTTTAAGCAAGTGTCTTTGAAGGTTGCTTCAAACGCCATTGGCGGTGTAAACAGACGTGTATTAAAGACCAGACAGGTCTAATGAGACTCTTCTTTAAAAACTGGTCCTGGAAATACACTGACAACATGATTATGAAAAAACAAGTTGCTTTCCAAAAGCAAGGAGAAACTTCAGCAATGGAAAGCGCCATGTCTTATTTCTCCTGCTCCTGCCACTTTGCTTTGATTCATTTGGAGTGTTTGACCATATTTCCCCCTGTTAATGAGACAGTAAGTCCTTCTCAGAGCTGTAGCTCCCCATCTCAGGAATAAAGAAATGCTGTGACACAGAGCAGGAAATATTTTTAGAGCTAGTTTATTGATTTATGTACAGGAAAACAACAATGCACACTCACCAATGCAGTAATAAGATGCTATTCCTTAGCTTTGGAGAACAAAACTCTCCCTGTCTCACCAGAGGTCACGGGGTGGATCAATCCTGGACAGCCCCATTGAGCATCTCTGGGGTGTATTTCTTTTGGTTGCTCTAGTGTCAGACCACACAGGATGTATTTCCTTTCCTGCTTTAGCTGGGTTGTAAATTCACACCACATGGACTTTGCTAAGATGGTTAGTGTTAAATATAATCTGTTACAGTTGAAAAGTTGGTGTGTGAATTGACAGTAAAAACGTGAGATGCAGGCAGCACCAGACTTGGGCCATTTAAGATTCCTGTCTCCTTTATGGCAGGTTTCTAGCTCTTGTTCTGGAGGTTTCTGATAGCTGTATGGACATTGCAGACAAGACTGGTTTTAGGCTGATTCAGAACAAGAGCTGATCATCATAAGAAAAAATGGTAACAATCTGCTGTCTAAATTCCCTGAGTGTATCTAAACACAGTGATAATTGCAATGAAGTTTTATATAAAACATGGGCAGTACTGTATTTTGTTCCATAGGCAGTACTGTGATCACAAATCTACTAGGGACCAAGTTAATGCATCATATTAAGCAAGATGAAAGGATGAGTGTAGATATAGCCTGTTAAGATTGTATCTACAGAAATATTTCAAACAGGCATCCTTTAGCTGTGTTATCTCATGTATTATCCACCAGTAACTCAGAAATGGTCATATATACTGTTGTTGTTTCTCCTGCAATTATTTTATGGTAACCTCTTTATAATGAGATGTGCCATCAAAAAAGCATCAGTGTTACTTTCTTTTTTTTTTTGCTAATAAGTCGCCCAACAGTTCTTATTTTCTGTTTTGTAGATAGTTAATATAACTGCTGATTAGCTAAATGAACACATCAATGTGATTTGAGTTGCAGAATGCTTTTGCACAGAATTACCAATTTCAGGAGATGCATATTAGAATCTTGTGACAATTTACAGGCTGAAGGCAATGTGATAACCTGAAGTTTACAAGGAATGCAATTATGGTAGTAAACGTGGCAGGGACTCAACTGCTTCAGTTCGCTGGTGATGTTTTTTGAGCAGGGCTCTTGGTGCAGTCAATCTGTCCAGCTGACAGCAGCTTACTTGTCATCTGCAGCTCTCTCCAGTGTTAGGGAGCAGGTAGGGCAGGTAGGACAATGGCAGTTTGAGCCTTTTTTGATTGAGCTGGGTGTTCATTTGTTGGTCAGTGTTTTTCCTGGTGGATCTAGTCTAGGATGTAACAGGCACACAAACAGAGCTGAACTTGAGTGGTCCCAGCCAGAGTCCTGGTCTGGAAGACACCTGCTTGGCAGCTGGTGACATTGGGAGCAAATAATTGAGGGGAAAAACAATTACTAGTGAGGAGCTGAGTCTTGTTTGTGAGACATTTGAAAAGAATGTGAAGCAGAGTTTGTCTAGCATGGATGAGGTTCAGGAAGGAGACTGCCTTTCCAGAATGAAGAGCCTTGGTCTATCAGCCATGTCTGCCCAGGGCTTCACCAACACTTTACAGATATAATTACCCTACATGATATTGCAAATTCACAAAGATGAGTTGCATTGTTTTCCTTTTCTTGCTGCTAATGCAATTTTTAGCTTAAAAACACACTGAGAGTACTGGGGGGTAAGAAACAGCCAAACCAGAATTGATTCATTATTATTGTTTTTTGATAATCTGATTTCTTTCCTTGACAAGGCATTGGGCTGGAGGTCAGACAATAAGGTAAGTGAAAAGCAGCACGGATAATATTCCCTTAACTTCAGGAAGACATTGAGGCCAGTCCCACGTGATACCCTCCCATGTGCAGTTCCAAAGTATGACCTAGAGAAATGCAGGGCGAGGTGGTTGTGCAACTTGTTGAAAAAACCCAATCCAAGCTCTGTTATCAGCTATTTGCTGTCAGCCAGGAAGGCTGTTTCAGATGGCATCTGATCAGATCCTGACAGCTTCCCACGGGGCACACGCACCCTGGACTGCCATCAGTGCTGTCACTAACAGTGTGGATGATGAACTAGAGAGTGCATCTGTAACACATCTGGGTAACTGCAAATCGTGAGTACTTTGAAGGGCAGACCAGAAATACATGTTGGATAAATTTGAGCATGCCCTGAAATCAGAAAAGTGAAATTTTTGTTAAAGAAGAAGACAGTCAAATGCATCACTTGCGCTGTAGAAAGGTGGGCAGCAGTACTGTAGATTAAAGTCTGGAATTCAGACTTATATCTGGCATTATCCTTGTGAAAAAACACCCATCATAAAATTATGTTCTGCTTACATTTTCCTCCACATCTCCAAGTTTCTGAAATTTGTTCTTCTGTTTCATAAAACAGAATATATTTTACAGGCAATCCTTCCTTTTATTTTTGTTCCATAACACCTTCTGCAACTATAAGTAATGACAAACAATTGAGGTCAGATAAAAACACCAGAACTTTCTCTTGAGCAATTCCAATTCCTGGTTTGCCAATAGATTCAGAACAGATTAGAAACCTTTTTTTTCAAAACATCCAAATTTCATTAACGTAAAGAAATTAAGTATTTAGGAATCTACCTCTGGTGAATAGCACTGAACAAATTAAAATCTCTTGAGCTTAATGATACTTTACCCTTGGTTTTGCATTTAAAACTAATCTTCATTCTCAGTGAACTGTGTATATCTGCATACAGGAGATGGAGAGCATGATCACTGAAGTATGGATGTGGGATTACATGAGTCCAGATTGCTTGTGTCAGCTTTCTCTCAGTTCACATATAAGTTTGATCTGTTTTTAACTGTAGATTTGATAATAGATTTGCTTCATGCAGAAATGTGTTGTCAGTGTTTCATAAAGGGAGAAACAAGGAAAAGTTGAGGAGGAGACAAAAATGCCATGCTTCTATCATGCATACATATGTGTATGCATTCTTAGCTTTCCCTGCACCAGTGGAATGAGGAAGATATCTTCTCCCAGAGATATTTTCCATGGGATTAATTTCAGTTTTTTTCTAATTTTCAGCATTAGAATTGGCTGTGGGTAGGAGGGGAGGGGAGGGTACAGATGAGGCTATGTGAGGTATAGTGGACCAATCTCTCTGAGCATTTCAGCTGCCTTTGGTATTCCTGTAGTTTAATTTATGAGAAATAAAATCACCTGTTTTCATAGAAATCATCCTGGGCCCATTTCTTAAAACCTGGTAGCTGAGGTGTCTATGCTAATGTGTATGGCTGGAATCTGCAGCTGGGCACTGCAGTGGGACATGGAAATTTGTCCTCATATTGTATTACATCCCACTGATCTTCCAGGTAATGTGTTCCCCTAGATCAATTTTTCTTTCTTTGGGTGTGAGTTGATAGGACAAGGGGAAGAAAGATTGATACTGGTTTGCCAGTGACAGGTTATTCACAGAAGAGTGATGGTGGACTGCCCTCCTGTTTTTAATGGGGGATGTCAGCAGGCATCAGAGGACACTTAAAACTGTATTTCAGCCTGGGTCTGCCCAGCTTCCACCTCAGGTACAGCTGCTCTAAAAGTATTTCATAGGCAGGAGGAGAATTGGCAAGACATTACTTTATAGACGTGAACTAATAGCAGGAGAGACTCTGAGTCATTTCTGTCACTGTAGCCTTATGCCAGCAACATAAAAATTGAGGAGACTCTTAGAGAATTTGTCCTGACAGCAATCTACAGTGCAGCATTTTATCCAAAGGCAACTCAATGATCTGTAGACGTTCTGTAAAATAAAGATGATGAAGACTGCGTCAGATAAATTACATGTATTTGATTTCCTTCAAAACCAGGACAGTATATTCCCCTCTGTAGAAGGGAATAAGCAGGCTCCCTAGCTTAACTATATACTGTTCCTATCTGAAAAACAAAACAAATATCATCCTCTTAGTGCCACACAGAGCATTTTTTTTTTTCTGGGGGAAAGGAATAAAAAGCCTTAATCAAGTAGAACAGTCCTTTGAAGCCAGAAGGCACGGACCCTGAAAATGTACACTAAGGGCATGTACCAATAGAGGGATTGTTAAGAGATCAAAATAATGAGAAGTAAAGCAGAGGGACATCAAAGCTTGCCAGACTGTGTATTTCTTCCTTGATTAGGAGGAAGGAGGGAAGAAGGGGGAAAAAGGGTTTTAGATCAATAGGAAGTGGCCCGGTCACCTCAGACAGCACCATACACATGTGTACAATTTACAGGAATTGCTGGAGCATCTCAGTCATGAAAGTCCCACAGGATCTGACAGTGCTCACACCATATTTAACAGGCACAGAGGGAGAGAGTTGGGTTCGTCTTATCTGAAGGAAATTCCTTTTTTTAAATGTAAGGGTAGATAGATTTTCATTTTGTCTTTCATCCCTCTGATTAAGTTCAGCTCTCTTTGGTCCTCCCAAGATTTCTTTTATCTAGTGTGGAGTCTGTATGATCTAAGCAACTATCATTGGCGAAAGTCGTTTTTGGGGTCCTTTTTTAAATGATGGATTGTCATTAAACAGAGTATAGTAGATGAAAGAGGTCCAAGGAGATCCAAACTGTGCTGAGACTTACTCAGGAGGATGAAAGGCATAATGAGAGACATAATGAAGAGCAATCTCTCCCTCAAACTGGAGACAGGCCCTCTCAATTATGACTTGTTTTTACTACTAGTTTCCAGTGATTCAAAATCCTAGTTATGAGCAGTTGATTCAGACTTTGCACACAAATCCTGAGAAATTAATATTCTGTCAGCAGTAGGCCTGGGTAGTGATACGTCATGGCTTGTGCAGAGGATGTTACAGACTAGAACAGAAATCTCTTCTGTGGCCATGGGTGGGTTGTAAGCAGTCCTGTTCACACAGTCTTCCATGTGCTCTCTATCAGAAATACAGGAGCTGTTTAATCCTAAAACTCTGTTTTCTTCACTTAGAGCCTGAAACATGAGAGTTTCTAATCCTTAATATTTTAAGTGGGCTCATTTTAGTTGCTGGTTTTTGGCCCCTGTGTGTGTCTGGCATACCTCAGTTCAATGGGGTGGCCCTGCAGTGAGCAAACTGTTCTAGTTTCTTGATGATTTTCAATTTAATTGAATCATCCTTTGTTCTTGAGGCATTTCTGTCCTGGCTGGTCTCCTTTTTTGTTTGCTATTTTATATAACACTTTCACATCCCTCTTGTTCACCTCTCCATGTGGAGGCAGGCTCATTCAGTACTGATTTAGATCTACTTTTGCTTTTATAAAATTTTAATTTCCTGTATGTCACAGTTGTGCTGTTTACAACTCCAAAGACAATTCATGTCAAAGCCGCTGCGGTTCATAGGGAAATTGTTAAAAATTCATCTGCGCTGAGAAGGATAAGATCCAGGTTCTCTTGAAAACGGCCTTAAGGAGAACGTTTCTTCAAATAGACATTTTAA
Source organism: Onychostruthus taczanowskii (assembly GCF_017590055.1). Taxonomy (NCBI): domain Eukaryota; kingdom Metazoa; phylum Chordata; class Aves; order Passeriformes; family Passeridae; genus Onychostruthus; species Onychostruthus taczanowskii. Next base: position 12,276,918 of record NW_024496526.1, read on the forward strand.
ATAGGAAAGCTTGAAGCATGACCAAAAAGTAAGCGAGTTTATTAAAAAGCTTTTATACTGTTAGTTGTCAGGAAAACACTAGAGATGTTACTTTCACAGTCTTTACCCAAATAACCTCTTTCTTGTCCCTAATGGTCTCAGTCAAGTGGATTTTCAGCTTGTGAGACATTCCAGAGCCGTTAATTGGAGGAATGAAGACCACTTGTTTATTCTTACAGTATGGTAGAACCAAGGGGTTTTAATTTGAGAAATAGGCAGTACTGGGTTGAAATGCTGATCCTGTTTAAATCAATGAGACATTCAATGACTGTCAATTGTTTTGACTTCCCCCTCTTACCTCCTGGGGAAAAAAATAAAAGAACAAACCCAAACAAGCAAACATCCTTCCCCCCAAAAAAATCCCGAACAAAAAGCCAAAGCAACAAACAGAAAAACAAATCAACAAACAAACCCAACTGTTGGTGAAAGGAACATAGAGATGTTGAAAGGAATGCAGAGTTTGATTTATAGCATATATTGTTCATTGTCAGACTCCCGAGGTTTGACCTGTCTGGGGAATTTCCTTCAGAGGAATGCGATAAAATTTCAGTTTGCATTTTCCCTTTTTCTGCATTCCTTAGAAAACACTTCTTAATGGAAATTGTTGAGTAAAGTGTCTTTCAATAATTAAGAACTAATACTCACTGTGAATATTAGCATCCTAAATGGCAGAGCTCATCAATGTGGCTTACCATAAATCTTCAAGTACAAGATTTTTTGAAGAAGTGTCATGCCACAAAGGTGTAAAAGGAATCCTGATGTCATGTTTGTTGACTCTGAATTTGTATATTAATGTTACTCCAATTGCTTTATGTCTGCAGTAGAGGTTTTAGACATGAGTTTTCAATTTCAGAATAAATGAATAACCTTGCATCAAACTGTCTTTCAGAATTCCCAGCATCTGTCTTTCAAACAGGTGCACTAAAGTGACAGAACAGTAACTGGAAGTGACAGGGATGCTTATGAAGTGCTTGCACTTGTGAGAATACAGCAGGTGTCTGTGAACTGGTCGATATTGCATTTGCTTTGGGTGTCCAGTGATGCTCCTTTCTGCTGGCACAGTTTCTAAATCTGTTCAAAAATATTAAAAATTCTGTGTTTAGCACTTTCTAAACCAGGTCTGATGATTGCAGTAGTAATATTTCCAAACATTTTTCCTGTTGGAAACAACCCTTCTCCACTTCCCTTATTGTCATCAATTTGGTTCTGAAGAGACTCAGGAGAAGATCCCGTTTTCTTTATTTATAATAAATCAAGTGAAACTTCATCCAAAAAATTGGAATTCCCCTGGAATAAAATTGCTACAGAAGAAAAAGCCATCTCTGTACCTTGATGGCAATAGATAGTAATGAAAAATATGTCACCTTCTAACAAAGATTTTTCAAAAGTCAATTTTTTTGCTGGCAGCTGCTGGTTTTACCAGGTGCTTGCATCATTTATTAAAGGATTACTGATATTGGCTTTGTGAAATAAGGAAAGTTTTGAATAATATATTCTGGTATTTGATAGAGTTCTCCTGACGCAGAGTATTTTGTAGTGTTAAATTTGGATCTTGGTTGTGAAGCCTTGTAGCAAATGTTACTTTTTACCACTTTTCTGATCAATTCAGGTCAGTACTATTGTTTCTTTTTGACAGTTCACTGAAGTTTTAGCTCTGCAATCATATATTTGTTTTCTTTGATGTGCCCCAAGGTGATTGAAGTTATCTCTTTCCTATTGTCTTTTAGATAACAACTTTCTGTATCTTAGTTTTTTCCCTGGTCTTTGTGTAGGCAGAGGAAATGCCTGAACTCGAAGTATGCAGTATGAGGGGATCTTACCAAGCTGTTAAAATGTGATAGGCTTGTCCAAGGCCATCTACTTCAGCCTGTGTTTAATTCAGGGTGAAGGAGATCAGCACATCCCCGGGGGATTCGGGATGTGCCGCGCAGCGCTCCAGCCGCGGCTGGGACACGCAGCCTTCTCCAGCCACTGCCCTCGCTGACCACGGGCCTTTGCAGCCGCTTATTTATTCCTTGTGCTCCTGGAGGGCAGCTTCGTAATAGGCACTTAACAGCATTTGAGAAAAATCAAGCATAAATAGGCCTGCAGAAGTGAGCAGCTACGGCAGACATGAACTCTTGAGGGTGTTTTGGGGATTATCTCTTCTGTTGTATTTTAACCCCAGAACACAGGATGTGGTCACAGACATTCCCTGTTCAGGGCGCAGTGGTGAATTTGTGGGACTGATGCCTCAGGTTTTAGCTTTTATATTTTTCAGATTCTGTACTGCTTTAGTGTGTAGTTCTGAGTTTGATATTAGGGGATGGTGAGCTCTCTTCACAGAGAGAGGTAGACAAAACAATTCCTTCTCTAGCTAGGGACCAAGGACAAATGATCCAAATCTCAGCCCCAAAAGCATAAACAACATGGACTGAAGAGAGCAAAACAAGCAGGATGGGACTTCATAGGCTAAAGCTGTGATTGACAATTAACTCCAATATGCAAATGGAGCAGAACTTATAAAAGTGAAAGGCCCTGTAACCAGTCTGCATTTTGTGACCATTTTGGATTCACCTGGGGGGGTGTAGCCCTGGCTGGGCTCTTGTGCTGCCCAAGGTGAATCCATTTAATCCTTCTAATAAATCTGTACTTTATTCTTCAGCTCCATCTAGCCTCTGTTCTAGGTCAGCCTACACAAGGCATCAGGACAGATCAGAACTGTCCTGTTGGTGACGAGTTGCTTTGACCAGTAGGTGCTTTTTCAGAACCTTTTTGCAATGTTTATTTAGTGGAACACACAAAAACCAGTGCAGAACTCAATCCTGTGAGATGGGATGGGTTTTGTGCAAGCCACGTTGCTGATGTAGTTGCATGTGAGCAAACATCCAAACACAGGGACAGATTTGTGCTTCATAGATAAATACATACCTTCAGTGCCTGGTTTCATGGAGTACAAATTTTCCTGTAATCTAAGCATATCTGCTCATAATAATTAACTTGTGTGATGTGTGAAAAGCTCTATGGTATGGTTAGATGGATTGCTTCCTCTCTGTTCACCACAATGATTAATTGTAGTGTTTATAGGAAGATGGCTGCTTTTTTTATTAATTTTTAAGTTTAGATTATATATCTGGCCACTCTTTAAAGCTTATTTAAATGTTAATACTCTGCAAATCCGATATAAAAGCATAAACTTTGTAATTTTAAATACTTTGATGAGAAACAGGGCAAAATGTGTCTGCTCAAATTGTCTTATCTGAAGCTTTTCAAAAATGCCTTTCCTTGTTAGATTAATTTCACAGGTAACTGTGAATACTGGAGGCAACCATGAAAGAAATGTAGAAGGATTATGGAGTGTCATTTGACCCTAATTGCTGGTGTTTCCAAGGGGCAGACTTAATAATAATGAAACATATTAGCAATTTGCAGTTGGTTCTGTGGTTTTGCAAGTATTACATTTTTACTATAAATGAAATAATCACCTAATGTGTTTCCAGAAGTTAAATGCACTTACTTCTTGGGCTGTATTTGAATAAAATTTGATTATATGCTTTGTGGAATGTAAATGTTCAGGCTTGCAGTGGAATAAGTGATGGGTACACGAGTACAGCTGTCAAATAGGTTGATGAGGGGAGCCCAATGATGCTGTTGTATTTTCTCCCAGTGCACTCATCGTCATCTTCCATTACTTGCAAATGAGTTAATGTGTTCTGTAGATGGAATTCAACCACAGGTTTTTATTGCTGTTCAGTTTGCACAGTCAGAATGGCAGAAGCAAAAGAAATGATGTGTGGAGAGTATTGAGCAGAAGTCTGAAACTTGGGTAAAGTTGCAGGAGGAGTGAACAGAATTCAGCTTACTATTTAAAAATCTTTCTAGGTTGCTCAAATCATATTGATTATATGATAAAAAAGTACTTTCTTGAAATCTCTGTTAACTGGCATAAACACCCTGATTGAATTATGCTGCCAACAGAACACTATAAGGGAAAATGTCTTTACCAGTTACAGTTATATCTATTTTTTTTTTTTTAGGATTTCTTATTAAAAATTTCATCTCAGGGTTTGCTCAGAAGATAAACTAGACTCAACAAAGAAGCTAATGCAAAAATAAGCTATTGCATGGCATCAATGAACAGATACAATAAGCAAATAAGCAATTTGCAGATAGAGAGTCAACATCCCATGAAATGTTTATAAAGGTAATATTTAAGATCTCATAAAATCAAATTGTATTCAGATACAATAACAAAATTCAGTAATAAAACAGTGGTGAATAGTCAGAGATTATCATAAAGCAAAAGGCTGTATTCCATTTCAGAGGTTTTCTTTAGTGACAAGCATTCTATGTGTTTTTATGTCAACTCCACCCAATCTTTGCATACCCAGTTACTCCTGGTTAGAGTGTGCACATCTGAATCAAACTCCTGAAGGCATGTGCTTTTTGGTGCAATATAATTTAATTACTAAGGAAGTCATTTAGGATTCACGGTGCTGAGCATTTTTAGGATTTTTATCCTCAGGGAAACAAACTACTCTAAAATAAGGCAATTGTTCTTTTTGTTTCACTGTGTCCATCAACCTAGTTCTGAGAGAAAGTTGATGTATTTAATTTTTTCCTTTTTTTGGTATAGCTGTCCCTGTTGGATGATTATTTGTTCCAACGTTTTTGTGCAAATCAGAAATAATCTGATGTTCACCTCTAACGTGTCGAGATCAGTTCCTCAGAGTTTGCTACAGCCAGGATTCATTAGAGCAGACACTTTTGGAATAGTTAGTTTATCCTTGATAGCCCTTCCCTATAAAGAAATCCACTCCCAGGAGTGCAGCTGTCCTGGCCTGGGAAGGGTGGTGAGAGCCTGGGCCAGGTTTTGGGGGGGTGGGTGGCACAGTGGAAGGAGTCTGTTTTTTTTTCCAGGACATTTGCAGGAGAATCCTTTGTTGCCTTTAATGCCTGTTGCTAATACTGATTTTGCATGTTTGTGCTGCAGCCTTCTGCTAATCCACAGGAACCTGACCTAATTTTCACCTTTTCTTGTTGTTGTTGTAGTTCCAAGGGCAGTGAATAGCTTTTGGCTGAGCTCAGCTGATCTGTCATACTCCAGATTATCCCCATTGTGGTTGTGCCTATTCCCTCAAAGAAGAGCTTTCACTTTGGCTTTTCTTTTTTTTTTTTTCTGAGCTGCACCCTTCTTCAGTTTTCTTTTCCCTGCCAGCCCAGCTTTCCAGCATGCCTTACTTAGTTTTAATGCAAATATGTTTATATGAATGTGTTTGTCTACCTGCCCATCCCAGCTGGCTCCTGCTCATGGCTTACACTCTGTGCTGAGTAGAATTTACTCTGTCTCTACCCTGACACACCAAATTTTGCCAGTCATTCTCTATAAACTGTTTCAAAGATGGAAAAGATGTAAAATTTGTAGATAAAATACTTTTCACTATCATTTACATGCCCTTCCAGAAGTGCTGTACCCCCTTTTGTTACTATTCCAGTCGTGTCAATTCACCCGTTAAATATTGGCTGCAACAGAGTTTCACCCCAAAATACATTAGTGTGATAACTGTGTAAAAATTTTCAGATTTTCAGTCTGTTTTTAGGTAAATACATTCATACTGTGACACCTTAGTTATCTGAGATCAACGGTGATGTGAAGATGATGGAGGAGCCATCACAATTTGGGAGAGGGATTTAGGTGTCTCACCTGGCACTGCCTCTGTATTTCACAGTGTGGGTACATTGGGCAGCCTGTGGGACACAATAATTGGGTCCCACTTCTTTATTTCCTCATGTAAGTTACTCTGAGAAGAGTTGTTTAACACTGGTAGCAGGTGACTATTTGCTGTTTATTCAGTGTTTTTGTAGGTGCAGGAGATTTTTGGTTGATAAAGAATAATTTGATTTTGGGAGATTATTCTATATAGTGTGTTTGAGGTTGTTGCTGAAGACACACTGTTGCTGTAATGGAAAGTGTATTAAACTGCATTTTAAACATATATAATAGAAAGGTAGATAAGCATTTGAAAAATTAGAGAGTTAAACATTTCCTCACTTCTTCACAATCTTTGCTCATGCTTTTGCTATGAGAGAACTACCAATCTTACATCTTTTAGCTTAAATGTAACCCATGTCCTTACCTCCAGTGAACACTTCTGTTTTTGAGAATAATTTTATGTAACAATGCGAAACAAGCTGTTGTTATATGGGACAATGTAGGATACAAGAATCTATTCAAAGCACCATATGAATCTCAGGAGTTTTTTCTGTTTTTACTATACTGGAAAACATGGCAGTTTCATCAAGACTTCTCATTTATTGATAGACACATCAGTGTTGGTAGCTCATTTTTTTTTCCTTTTATTAGAAAAAATTTCATTTACTAAGTTGAGCAGATAAAGAGATTACACCCTATGTGCGTAGTTTTTACAAGTACACAGTTCTCATCACTCCCAGGAGATAATGGGGTTTGGGGTGGGCTTCAATGTATTTTTACGTTGTATGAGTACCTAGGAAAGTGGGTGAATAGTTAAAATAGCCATTTGATGCATTCCTTTATGGTTTTCAACAACTAGAGAAAAAAACTTTTTTTCATCTTGATCTAATCAGTAACTCTACCAAACAGTACTTTTATACCTTTTCTTTACTTTTAGACAAAGTCCAAATTTGTATGTATTAACCATACACATTCACTATATGGTTTTTAATTTAATTTAGGATTATTCTGTTACTTTGGAACCTTACATGAAGACTGTGAGGATGTCTTTTGTTCTCACACATTCTAATGCTTTATGAGACAAAGAAGTAATTCAAGTTCTGTAGTCACCATGCTACGTAATGACCGAGTCATAATTTTTGAATTGACAGTCAACATATATTAAATCAGATCATCTATTTGAAACCGTTGTATTTCATAAACTGTAGCTGACAGTTTATTATCTTATCTGGGAGAGCTCCTTTCTTCCTTCGTCTTGCTTCAAAAGTAATAACCATACAATTGAACTTTTGGTAGAAGTCAAGGTCACAGCTTTGGAATAAAGTTATATATGGAAATTGCCTGTCTTCATGTTGAAAAGGTGAGTAAATCAAAAGTACTGATATGGTAATCTTGCAGTGTGTTCTCTTGCATTTTATTGAAACAAAATGATAAGTTTTCTTGACTTTCAAAAACTGGTCTTGGTCAAGCTTTCTTTAGAAAGCATCTTAATAAACCTATTTCAAAATGCCCTTAAAAATAAATTTAAAAAAATTAAGAATGGCAGTAAATTATAAGATGTGTATCTATATGTCTTGATGCCAGATCACACAACATTTCTGGAAGGACAGGAGTCAGGAGCTCGAGGGTGTGATCCTCTCAGGGTGGAAGAGGTGTGCTTGGAGTTGAGCAAGGGGCTGCAGGGTGCTCCCAGCCTGTCAGGCTCCAGTTCCCATTCACATTCTTCATTCTTTTTCTGTGTTTCATCCTATCTACTGCTGGGTTTTTTACTGAAATTTTGAACTGTGGGCAAAATTATTTTCAAAAACTGGCTCTTGTTCAATTCCTTCTTACCCCATTTTTTTTTAGTACACAGTAGTGAGATCTGCTGATGTAAGGTGAAGAGTCAGTAAAATAAAAATCAAAGTTGCCTTCAGGGATCCTCCTCTTCCTTATTTGTTGATTCAAACTTTCCAGCTTAATCAATTTCTCTCTTGTTCCTTGTTGGCACCAACCTTATAGGCCTGAATGAAGGCAGAGGGTTTCATTTCTTCTAGTATGTTATTGCTAAATTGTTCATTAATCTGCAGTGAAGGATTCATATATTATACACACACAATGTCCATACTTCCCCATTAGTGCTGCTTTGATCTGTTGAAAAGTAGTGTTACATTCAAGGGGCTTTTGTGGGGGGGTGGTGGGCGAAAAAAAATCTTAAATGGCAAGATTTTTTTTTTCCTGAAATGAATTATGCATTATTCTGAGTAGGTGAAGACCGTGGATGAAATATTGGCATTTAATAATGTAATGCCAGAACCTCCTGGCATAAAGTTCAGTAGCTAGACCAATATTTAAACTGTTGAGCAATGTTATTGCTCTACTAAACCTCATCACTTCGCATTTCTCTCTGCAAGACCTACTATTGCCTCAGGCTGTAAATGGAAGATGAGATTTTATTATAAGTCTCCTGGATTAGGTACACAGGAACCACACTGGTTGACACTGGCTTTGATATATGTGAGCAGAAGTTTATATAGTCATTTTTGCTGCGTTTCCATTCTAAAAGTTAATTAACTGATAAGATATAACCCTGGAGCGTGGGCCTTGTGACAGGACAAGACAAAGGTTTAGAGAGAAATTGAGACAAAGGTCTGATGCAGTGAATGATGGAGGAAAGGCAAAATGCCAGTGCAGTAGCTCAGAGAATGTCTCACTTCTGTGTAGCTGTACAATCTGAATTTATTTGCCTGTGCCATGTCAAACTTGCTCATAGAAACAAATTACTATGAATTCCTGCTATGCTGTATTTATACTTTCATTATAGCAACAGCAAGAGTTGTTCTCCTAACTACAGCACATTTGTATGGAAAGTTCCCTTTCCTCTGGGCTTCTGATGAATTAAAAAGCTGCTATTTACTGTTTCTTTGAAATACACAGTTAAAATTCCAAATATCAGTTCTCGCTTCTGAAAAGTAAGTGTGATGTGAATCTTGATGGATTTTCAAAGTATTCAGCTGGTTTTGCATTGAATTTTATTTCCTAAATAACAAATTCTAAAATGAAAGAAATAATTACCTCTTTGGGAAATTTTGGAAGTCCCTCTGGTTATGTTCCCTTGTTTTCAATGGTCGTGGTAGTGCTGGTAGGGCATGATTGGAGATAGAATTTGTTCCCCCTTCAGGGAAGAAAGGGTCAGATGTTCCTCTGGGCTTCGTGTCACTGAGGCAGCCTCAGGTCTGGGTCTGCTCCTCAGTGATGCCCTCCCTGGCTGGGTCCTGCCTCTCCAGAGGGGAGCACAGCCCCTGCTGCTGCTGTGTGTGGACAGGGCTGTGAGGAGAATTTCTGCTCTTACAGGAGGTGGAAGCTGAGGATAAATCCTTGTGGCCCAGCCACTCTCAAATGAGCATGTGAGGTAAATGTGGGTTCGCTGTTGTTGCAGTGGCGCAGTGTGAATAGCCACCTCCACTTCTACAAAATTTTATTCCAATTTAATTTCCAAAGATGACCTTCCCCTGCTTTAAGTGCTCCTCAATTTGAACCTCTGATCTTGTAATGACAGTTGGCAGAAACCCTCTGCATCGAGAAAGATTCACACAGAGAGCAATTTTACGGGAGAAACTGCTTTGAGCTTCAACAAAGATGAACAAAACTTCACAGGTGAAAAGAGGGTATAAGCTGAGAGTCTAACTGGTGATTTATTATAGCCAAGATTAAAATGATTTGTACTGGAAAGACTGTAATAAAAGAAAATGCAGCATAGTGCAGTGTCCCAGGCTGTGGTTGCCTGGAATGAAGATTACTAGTCCTAATCATTTTTCAGCAGGGTGGAAACTGTTTCTGGGTCTGATGCAATTTATGTTCTATAGTATATTCTTTTTTTTTTTCTTCTTTTTTTTTTTTTTTTCATTTAATTGCTTTTTTTCAGCTAAGTAAACCATCAGTTATATTATCTGTACCAATGGTAAAGAAATCATGATAGAGAATTTTCTGTGTCCAAATGTTGCATCTGCTATACATGAATAATCCTATTGTGATGAGTGTTTGGATTGTGTGATTTCTTCAGAAACAAATGCTTGCAAACAAATGCTTTATTCATAGAAGAATCATTAAAAAGAAAATATAATAGGACCTGCTGTTTTCCTGAAATAATTGTGAGTTTTCCCATTGTTTCAGCAGTAATGCAATCTGCTTTATAACCCCCTCAATTATAACAACTTAGTGAAAATTTTAGATGAGTAGCAGCAGCCAAATAAGAAAAGTTTCTATTTTTTGTGCCCATAAGAAAGGAAGAGAAGATCATTGCATGAAAATCATAACGTCCTGTAAGATATCTCCCTTTGCATCTTCTCTGATCTTCTGCCTTGTTTTTAAGAGACTAGAAGGAAAAAACAAACAGTCCCTTTAGATCTGTTAGCTTCAAAAGAGAAGTAAAAAGGAATGTACTGGCAGTGAGAATGGTCTGAACAGCAAACCTGAGGGAAGATGGGTGTAATTATTTTTATTATTTTTAAGAGGCAAAGCTATGGGATCTGCTTCATTCACACACAAAAAAGTTCATTTAGCATGAGCCAGGGGAAAATACCATTCTAATACTTAGGGAAATCAGGGTCTTTTGTATGCCCAGTTTAGAAATACAGCTTACTTGGACTGTTTGTCTCTCCTGGGGGATTTGGGTGTCTTTTTTGGTTTTGTTTTGTCTTTTTTCCTGCTGAAGAATGGATTCCCTGACATAGGGTTTCCAAAAAATACTTTTCCCATGCACAGTGGGAATGTTTGGGAGAAAGTAGGAAAAGCCATTCTGGATGGATAATTTATATTCTATGTATATATGTATGGAACTCCCACACATCAGAGTATGACTTTGCTCTTCCTGGGATTCCAATCTGCGTACTTAGTTTTCCCACTGGGTAAATCTCCTGAAAACCCTCAAACATTTCATTTTTCAAGGCTGTGGGAGGGAAATTTTTCACATTCTCTTTCTGCCTCTGTTACCTTTAATCTAAATCCAGTGTCTTTACTGTGCTTACACTGTGCTGACCCTTGAATCTCAAATCCAGTATCGTTATATTTTCTCATGAGGTGGACAATAATGTATGATGGCTGAAAGATACTTAATTTAGATAACATGAATTATTTGAGTATGCGTTTTTATTAGTTTCACTCAAAGTAATTTCAGTTGCATTATCAGTTTTAGACTGGAGATGAGTAGCCAGACTTCAGACCTCCAAGCATTTAGTATTCTTATCTCTTTTTTACGGTAGAAAAGTGATAGTTAGAGTGGAAAGTTTTATGCAGGACCATATATATAAAATCCACTGGTATTTCAGAAAACTTTGAGAGCACTTTCCATGACGAGAATGTAGATTAGGATGAGTTGAAAAGCTGTTGAAGGGCCTGTGTGTGTCCCAGTAGCTTTAGCTGCTGGTCCTGAGCAAGGGGGCAAGAGCAGTGTGAGTCTAGAATACCAAAATGAGAAGAGCCAGAGCTGGGGAATGGGGAGCTGAGGAGGAAAGGTGGACTCAAGTCTTGAGGTGTTACCTTGGACCATCATATTTTAAATCTAATGTTGGGGCAGTTGTGAATATGTGGGTGTGTTAGTGTTGTTCTGGATTTAGTATCTCTGCTTCAGTGCAAAGGAAGTCAGTGCTTGCTTAATCAGCTAAGTAATTTTCCAACTTGAGTTACTAGAAATACTGTAATGTTGTGTTTGTTTTCCATTTTCTCTCTCTCTCTCTTGTGCCATTTGGCATGTTTGATTCTCTGTATTTACTGTCATCTCAATGCATGTATTTATAGCAGGATGGCTTAGTCTTATTTTCAAGTTGTGCAATAAATAATTCATTTTAAATATAACTTGATGATAGGCGCTACAAAGAAATTGAACTCGAGTAATTTTGGTAATTGTGGGCCACAGAAGGAGGAAAAAAAATTAACATGTTTTTGTATTTTATGTTCTCTGAAAGGAACATAATTTCTATCATTAATCATCTAATGCACTTCTATTGATTTTCTTTTTAATAGAAAATGAAAGTAAAAGCAATTCAAAACCTGTAATAATGTTTGGTGGAAAAGGGAAAAATTGTGAAAGATTCTTTAGACTGATTGCATAACATAGAAGCACTCAGATTGCAGCTATTCTCTGGACAAAGTAAATTTGAAACATTAAAAACTCATATTATTTTGCCTTCCTGGCCAGGCAGAGTCTGAACTACTTAGAATACGAAAACACTTGTATAAAAATAGTGCTGAACATTAATATATCAATCCTGTGTTCTGCATTCAGTGTGTGGGTAGGAGGAGGAATGGGCTTTACAGCAATGTGTGTACTTCTCTCCTGCTCTTCTTCAAGCAGTGGGCAGTTGTGGCTCACAGATGAGGAAAAATAAAACCTCAAGTCATACAGCTTAGCAAAATTGACATGTGCAGCTCAGCTCTTACAGCAATACAGATCCTGTATTGCAAACCAAATAATAGATCACCTCATCCGTGAGTGTCAAATTAAAATTGCACTCTGAAGAGTTATTTTAGATGGAATAGAGGTGAGTTGAAGTTGTAGTTGAAGTTGAATAAAGAAGAGTTGAAGGCATTACATGGTGTGGAGGTGCCCTCCCAACGTGCTGGCCCTCAGCTGCAGTTGGGGATTCTTCGGAGTCTTCTGTGCCTGCATTAACCCCATGCACATCTTACTGTGGAAAGGCTGCAGAGAGAAACCAGCCTAAAGAGCAGCTACATGGACCTTTAGCTTGAGAAGGATGCTCACAGTTTTGCATGCTGTTTTTCTCTCCCTTTTACTTTTATCCCAAACTTCTTCCCTTTCCCATTACAATCTCTTCTCCATGCTTATGCTGTGCACCTGACTTTTCTGCCTATTTCTTCCCTGACCCCTTTTCATGCAGATCATTTCAGTTGCTTTCCTTTATCTTTCAGCTGGTATTTACCATCTTTATTGCATCCCAAGCTGATCTCGGGCTCCCCTTGTTTGTTTATAGAGCCTGTTGGTTGGGATCTGTATTTATTCAGTGCTCTGTTTGCGTGGTGGCATTTGTCAGCCCTTTAGCACTTCTGTCAATATCATTAATAATTACAAAATGGGAAACTGGTGACCTCAGAGGCAGTTTTCCTGCTGAATAACTAGCAGTCCCAGCTCTTCCTCAAGTATTTGTATGAGATTTGTGTCTGTGATGTCCTTGCTGGCATCATTTGTTTTTTTCCTCAGACTTACTTTTAATTGTTATCTTATGGTGTGTTTCTGTAAGTCCAGACTTTGGACACACTTCATGGCAGGGAGTGCTGCCATGGGGATGGAGTTAAGTGTATATTTATGTCCTTATAGAATCAGGACTTTAAACTTCAACCTGAGTCTCAGCAGAGCCTTATGTTATGTTTTCTATTCCATCTGCTTCTGGCCTTCTGTAATTAGGGGTTGCATTAATACCAATAATAGTGTAAATGTTCCACCTGGGATTCTGAAGAAACTTATTCTAAGTATGAAGGAGCATCAATATAGAAAATAAATGAGGTCATCATGAGTTATGGAACTATATTTACAGTGAGCAAGAGTAGACCCTTATGATATTTTATTCTTTAATTTTCTCATATATTATCCCTTAACTTCTTTTTCACGTACCTGCAGTGATATGTGTAAGCAATGATGTGTTATTACATTGAGGGATACCAAGAATAGTTATGCAACAGAAGTGAAGCTTTTTCTGAACAGGAGGGTAAACAGCTATATTAAAATAATTGCTCTGACTTTACATGCTCACATTGATTTTTCAGCAATTCTTAGAATTTGAAGACAGGGAAGATTATGACCTTATTTTGCCTACACCTCATGCCATTAAAGCTCTTGTCTAGCCTCATAGCTCATCCTATTGTTCCTGTACTAATTCCAGTCATTTCATTTGCACTACTGCATAGCTTTAGTTGTAGTGTTTGGCCTGAGTGTACCTTCCTGGAATTATCAGTCATGGTTTTCAGATGTTCTAATGACATTTAATTCCGGAGTTTTGAGAACACTAATTTACCTTTCTCAAATTGAAAGTGCCATGGTACAATATAATTTTTCTGGTTCATAGTTGATACTCTCAGTCTTTAACTTTTGCCCTTTGGAATCTGTTGGAATGCATTTTTAAGTGAGAATTGATTGTAACTTTGGTAAATGAATGTGATTACAGAGGCTGTCTGTAATTGGATTTTTACTTAAGAGGAATTAAATTTATGTTATGTTTCCTTATTGCAGGCAGTACTGTGCCTGTACTATTTCATTCTCGGTTCAATTCCTTTTGTTAGGATCATCTCCAATGCTCTTAAGTCAGGCATGAGCACCTGAGTCCCCTCAGTCTGATGCTGACACCCTGCTCTGGTGATGATGTTACATCATCCAAGGATGCCTTCAGTGCCTCTGCAGTCTGACAGTGTACAAACATTTGATTTCACCATCTAAAAGTTTATAGGAGAAGTGTCTGTTATTTACTTTCAATTTAGGAGAAATGTAGTTACAGAATGTAGCTCCCATATGCTTGTGTGTGCCATATGCCGAGATGCTGGCACACAGACATTCCTGTGGGTGGGAATGCAAAGCCAGAAGACAGAGACTGTCACACTGCATATCCCCTTAGCAGCCCTTGCTCAGTCTCCTGGCAGAGCCCTGTAGCAGCAGAAAGGGAAATTTGCTCCCCAAGCTCTACATTTAACACTTGACTTAAGCCTTGAAGCAAAGCAGTTGCATCTGCAGCTATTTTCATTGCTCATATTAATTGCTGTGTTGTGTTGGCACCTTCACAGGTGCATCCACACTGCCTCCTGAACAATTCCAGTCCTTCCCTGAAAAAAAGTTATTTTCTTTAAGCCTCTTAAACCTGGCTACCTTTCAGTTTAATTCGTGATCTCATATTTATCATTATGAGAGAAAGTGAAAATGTTTTTTTTTTGTTTGTTTGTTTGTTTTTTTTTGTTTTTTGTTTTTTGTTTTTTATGATCTCATATTTATCATTATATATATATTTTTTTTTTTGTGACAGCAGTTCTTTTTATATCAGTGGAATTGCGTTAAAATGCCATGCCATAGTTTGTCCCTAAGTGTTTAATTCCAGTTTGGTGGGGTTTGCTGGTGATAATAAAAAAGAATAGCAGGAGTTCAAGAGGAAATCCTGCATTTCCTCTCTTGGTGGGAATCAATATTATAACTTGAAAGACTTTATCTGGAAGTGTCCAATTATTAGCTGTTTTAGTCATATGTTTGTGTCCATTTTAAATGGTGCAGAGATGGTAGAAATCACACATTATGCCTAGGAGGGATTTGTTACTCTGATTTTTTTTCCTCAGTGCATAGGACTGCAAATGGACTGCATTTGCTCTCTGGGGGTATCCCACTTGAAAAAACAAAAGAAATGTTGACATAACAAAAATAGCTTTGCAGTATGAGTTTATTTAAAACCATTGTGACAGAGCTGAGGATTAAGGGGAAATATTTTTTATGCAGCATAAACCACATGTGAGCCAAACCAATCAGTAGTTTGAAACCACTGAGGATAAATAATTTCACTTTCCTGAAGGTTCACTGAAAACAAATTTCTCTCATTCTCTTTCCAGAAGTGCCTATATATGAAAATATTTTTCTCCTAGAAGTTAAAGCTAAGTAAACTGGGAAGTTTGCAGGAAGCAGAAATGAGGGAATTGGTTCCTGATGGAACCACTGGAGTTGGGTCCATCACCTCTGCTGCTTTCTGCCTGCCCCTTCCTAGTCTGTTAAAATGCCCTAATGGGCTTGTGCTTTATCATTTTGTTTGTTTTAGCCGTTCACGCAGCTCACCTCAAGCCAGGTTTTAAGTGTGTAGCAAGAGTCATGGGAGACCTTCCTCCTTCCCTCCCTTAGGTGTTATGTCTCTTATCAGAGTATGTATTAAATATTCTTTTTAGCCCCTTCTTGTCTCCATGCTTATACATATCTAATCCACTAGATTATTTGTTACTTTAAATTAACTTTCCTCTCTCACGTTTCTGTTGTCAATAATTTCTTTAAGCTCCATAATCTCTGTCAAATATTTGCCCTGATTTCATATGTCCTTCGTATATCCATCTGTTTTAGCACCCAGATAGGCTCAGTGAACTTGGTGAATTATTTGAATGCTTAAGAGTGTGGCCATTTGTGCAGAAGATGGGGCAGTTAGACAATAACTGATCACAGCAGCGGGGTGTCTGGTTTAGCACTGATACCTAGAACTTCCATCACTTGTCCTGACATCATTAATAGTGTCAGGAATGAGCTGTGCTTTTCTGCCAGCTCCCAGTGAGCATTGCAGTGGGGTGGCTTGCTCTGGAGTCACAATTCCTGCTGCGTGGGTCTGGCAGTGGAGGACGATGTTCGTGTCCCTGCCTGCCGCTGTTGTGACTCTGAAGAGATGCTCTGCATCCCCTTGGTCACACCTCACGTGGTCACAGCTGTGTGGCCACACCTGGGGTGTCCTTGGTGAAGGTAATGAGGCTACACAGACCTTGGGCACCAGAGCCTCTCACTTGTTTGACCTCCCTGAAGAGGCCAATTACGCCGTGTCCCCGCGGAACGGTGACCTCTGTCCCGTAATGAGGAGGGGAGGGCTCCCAGGCTCACGGCTGGAGTTGGGAGCTAGGAAGGGTCACAGGATTGGAAGTGAAAGGCAAGGATCAGCAATTTAGAGGTGGTTATTAATATGCTGATTTGCTGTCACTTCAGTCTAAAGAGACGTTTAACAATTGCTTGTCTTTTGCATGCTCTTCAAAATGCTGATTTTTTCCATAGAATCTAATTACATTTTAATAAGATGCTTTTTTATTTCCAGGTGATTGCCAACCCATTCCTTTCTCCCATACAGTGCTGTAGTTAAAACCCAAAAAATCATGTGTATTCATTGCAGAGTTACACCCCAGTAAATCCTTTAACTGTAAGAAAACAGAGTTCTTTTTACCTTTCTTTTCATGCACTCTTACTCACATTAAATGCTGGCAACAAGGAAAATATATGCAGCTTCAGAAACCGGAATTATTTAGCAATTGTCATAAAATAATATCACAGGTTGTTAAAGTTAAATAATAAAATCTGTATTAAATAACTTCATCCTTAGTAGGTTTATGATACAATGTGTGGACTTGCCTAGAATCAGAGAGCCCAACGTGACTAAAATGTCATGGCCAAGTTCCGTTCATTACTCTGTCCCTGAGTTTATTACCTTAATCAAGTCATGACCTGCCTTTGCTTTGTTTAACCTACACCTGATGATATAAATAGCCTATAATCTTGGAGTTTTTATGAGAATTAATTATTTTATTATAATTAATTATTATTAATGAAATGAAAGACTCCATGATGTGCAGGCTATTTTTATTTATTATAATTACTTACTATTAATTCACTGAATTTAGTAAGTTTTATTCTAGCCTTCCTGTGACTCAGATTCATACATTAAATACTTTTGTTCTCTGCCATGGCTATACAGTACCAATATCCACCTTGAAAAATTAATTATTAATTCTAGAAAAGGACAACAAACAAAATGGGAGAGTATAAGAGATATCACAATATTTAGGGAGCTCAATGTGGAGGGGCCAGACCTTGGGTAAGGGTGTAAGATGAAAGAAGCATTTAGCTGTAGCATCTGCTCAGTCATTCCCTTCATCTGAAATATGGAAGAAATGATGGTTTTGGAAAAAGTAGCTTTCTTTTATGGTTTTTATACCACTTTAAAGCAGTTTCAATTCCACAAGTAGCAAGCGCATCCCAGCTTATGAATCCTGGCCTCGACCAAATATGTTTTCTGGCACATGGCCACGGTGTTACCTATTTTCTTGCTTGGTTGTACAATGTATCATTGGTTAAAGTGTCCCCACAACCTTTAAAATGACTGCCTCCTTGAGAATATTGGGTTTATATCATCATTTAGATAACACACTGGTCAAATAACATGTCTTTACGGTTTTGTGATGCTTCACTGAGTAACACATGAACAATGCCCTAAAACCAAATCAGCTTTATCCTGTTAATCCAGGGGAGAGAATCTCACACAGAGCACCAGGACTGACTGCCCAGAGTGTAATACAATATATATATATATATAAGAACATAAGGATTTCTGTGCCCTTGCTTGCAGCTGTGACGTGTCTGTCGGAGCAGGGGGGCTCTGCTGCCGTCGGGGACTGCGTGCGGTGGGCAGGAGCGATGCCAGCCCTCGTCCAGGAGTGCCTCGTTCCCTGCAAGGATGACTGCACTTTCACCCCCTGGTCTAAATTCACAGCCTGCTCCTCTGACTGTGACACAGCCAGGAGCAGGAGGAGGTCGCTCACAGGTATAATCTTTTACAGTATTTGTCTGATTAGGAGTAATGCCTCTGGAGTGTTGGAGGGGTGGGAAAATCCAGACAGAACATCCTTAATTGGTTTTTCATCAGGCACTGGTCCTTGCCAGCCTTATACACATTCCAGTACAAGAGCAGTGCAGAAAAACTTGCTGGTGGAAAGGTTTTAGATGTAAACCAAATGAAACAGTGACCAGGGTTTGTGCAACTTTAACCTATTAATCTGGGAAGCTGCAGAAAATACATATACAAGAGTACAAATCAGTGTGATTTTCTGGAGGAAGTTTAAAACTGGGAGTTTTGTGCTCAGCAGTACACTCCAGTTCAACAGGGCAAATTAATACCATGAATAAAGAAAACCCAGTACCATTAGAGCAGCTTTGTTTGATCTTTTACATGTGTTCATTAAACTCACCGGTTCAAACTATTTGATGGATCAATCTTCCATACTTGCTGTTGAGGTTTGTTATTATGTTATTTGAATGCTGACCAAACTGAAAAGCTTTAAAACTCCTTAACATGAATAGTTTGGGACCGCATGTTTTGCTGGGAGTTGTCTTCCCCCACGTGCATAGTTAAGTAAAAAAGAATTATACTGTGCTTACATGGATTACAAGAAATCTGCTGTTATTATTCTTCTCAACACTCACATCTTTTCATGTTTCTGTGTTGTGTTTGAGAGCTGATATGTACCTGGCTTGAGTTTGCTCCTTTAATAGGGGTGAAACTTCAAAGACTTTGACTGTGGAGTAGAGTGCTAAAATTGCAGTAAGAATATCTGCTGAGATAAAAGCTGGGACCTGAAGGGCAGCAAAATGTGGTGGCCACCACTGCTCCTTGCTCCTACACTCACTTGTCCTTGGCTGCATGGCTGTCTTCTTACTCCATTTGTTACTGCTGGAATGTTCTGTGTGTTTTACTAACAATTACAGCACACATTTATACTGGTTTCAAGCTGCCATTCATCAGAGTGGCTCATTAAAAGATAAAGATTTCTTTTTCACATAAAACCCTAGTATTATACAATGCCCTGTAGTTTCTGGCAAAGAGCATATTCTAAAGTGTTCTCTATACCAGTGCCTGTATGTTTATAGTAGGAGAAATGCTTGATCCCCAGCAAAATAATAGGTGCCTGATCTTACAAAAAATATGTAAAAAATAGTGAATAATTACTTACAGGTAGTTCTAAATCTGATTTTTCTTTATGAGCATTGTGCAAGTTACAAAACAGTACAGCCCTACCTATCCCCTTTCTTACTCTGTTCTACATCAGATGGAGATCTGTTCAAGTAAGTGGACCAAAAATGATTTGTAATGCCCAGGTTCTGTTGGTTTGTCTCCTCACCTGCACAGCATTTGTGACCAACCACCACCAGTCTCTCCCCATCCGACCTTGCTGGGTTCCGTTTTTCCTGCCAGGATGGAGCTCGTGGTCTCAGCCCGTGGCCAGTGAAGGTGTCCTGAAAAGGAAGTGGTGAACATGCAGTGAGTGTCCCAGGTGGGGACATGGCAATGCCCCAGAGAGCAGCAAGGGACACCCAAATCAGACACTGGCTTTGGTTTGGCCCCCTCTCAAAAGGGGAACTCAGTGAGACTGGCTCCAGCTTGTGTTTGCATAAATGCTTCTTGAAAAGTAGAGGTAGACAAAAGTCTTGAAAAAAAATCTCATCTGCAGGAACTCAGTCCAAAGATTAAGGAAATGCTATTTTCAAAACTATTTTGTGATGTTAAGAGACCTTTATCTGTTTTCATTTCACCTTTCTGTAAGTGTGCATGAATTGTACCTCTTGTTCATCAACTGCATGTGTCTGTGCTCAAGTGAATGCTTTGGCTTCATTATAAGAGTTCGTTGATAATGTCATTTAGTGGAAATCTTCTAATTGTTTGCTAAGTATTTGCTTGCCCTCCACTCAGTTTTTAATAGTATAATTCATTTTACTTTGTAATTCATCATTGATTCTACATACAAAATTTTTCATTACTTAACTGAAAGACTTATTACAGAACACATTGAAATTCAAAGTCATTATAATGAAAACACCGTTTTTAGGTGATTCTTCAGTTAATTAGTACAGTCAGTTAATTCTTTGCATTATAGATACAAAGCACTTTCTGCGTTTTTAATGTTTCCTATAATTTTTATGTACAGTATGTACTACCTGATAATATTTAATATATGTAATGTTTTTTAGTATTCAGAAATGTAATTTAAAAAGAAAATTTTATTTAATTGATGGGTTTATGTCCTCAGAAAATTTTGGAGATGGTATTTTTAGCAGCAATCTTTAAAGCAGTCTGTAAAGATGGTAAAAATATCACTACCACTAATTCTAAAAATATTTCTATGAGAAAAGTATGGGATCAATGTCACTTTTCCCCTTAAAATAGGGCTTTCATATCAGCTTCATTTAGGGGGAAGATTCCAACAAAACAGATGGCAGGGCAAGTTGGAAAAAAACCCAGTCACATAAGTATGAGATTATTAACATCCTTACCTCAGTGTGTTGTGCTTTGTGTCATGATGGCAAAACATGGGCAAATCCCAAATTCCCGTGTTTACTAACACAATGCAGAACACACAACTGAACATACAGAGTTTGTGGCTCCTCAGGGCTTCTCAAACAGAAAAGGCTGGAAATGCCATTAGAGAGCTCCCCATCTAGTTCAAGACTTTCCTTGAAGTATGGGGATTGTGCCTGCATTTCCTCATAAATATATACATTAAAATGTAAACATAGATTTATCTACCAAACTATAAAGATGCTGATTGATTTATTTATTTTTTTTAATCCCTTTGTGCTGGCAAATTCTACATACCCCAGAACTCTGACAATATCATTTTGAAAGAGCTGGGGCTTGCAGGATGGTTATTAAGGGTCTAGAATCAGGGCCCTTTCCTTGGTGGGTACATATTTGTATGGAAACAGGCATTGATGAGACCCAGCTTGTCTGTGGTGAAATGGCTCTTGGCTCTAGGCTGGAAAGGGGAGGGGTTGTTGAATTATATAACTTATCTTTTGGTTTGAGTATCTTATTTATGTGCAATGAAGAGAAAACATTTCTTCTGGGATCAAAGCTTTAAAAACCTTCTGAAAAAGTGTTTTTAATGCATCCAAGATTCCCAAGGAATATTTTGAGGATGGCATATAGATACAGTTTGTTGTTCAAGATGAATTCTCCCTTCTGTGCAGATGCCAAATGCAAAGACATTCCTGAGCTCAGCCAGCATCAAGATTGTTCCACGGCACGCTGGCTGACCTGTGCTAAGAAAAGCATTGATTTTTATCTTTAGAGGCTGTGTACAGATATTTGTTCCCTTGAGCAGTTGTAGGGATGCAGAGAGCTTGAACTCTCTTTTTTGCATTATTTCTTCTTGTACTGGGGACTCCTTCTCATGCCTTGAAGTCCTGCAGGAGGAGGGCACGGAGAGTGCAATTGCAGAGTGCTGCACTATGGGTTTATTTGGATGCTGCTGCTGCTTCCTAAAACTATTGAAAGAGCTTTCTTTTAAAACCTGTTGAAGGAACAGAGCAAAGGAAAACATAAAAGCAAACACAACCATTGAAATGCTTTCCAGCACTAATAATTTACTGAGGATTATCTTTTTCTGTTTTCTTCAAAGCATGGTTTGTGTGCACAGCTCATCTTTAACTAATTTGTAAAGAAATCTCAAAGAAGTTGTAGCTAATTTAGGGTCCTCTGGAAGTTGTCCTGGCAACCATTGATTACGAACAAATAGAGACAAAACAATCAATTTATTTCCGTCAGATAATTAGGGAAAAATGATATTATATGAAATTACAAAGCAGTTTCTGGGCCATTTCTAGAGTAAGACTTTGTATTTTACTCCTTGATCTACCCATCAGAACCAAGTTTCCAAGTTCTCTGGTTGCCCCTGGAGATAAGTACGTTGTCCTTGCATGCCAAAGCACTGGCAGCAGCTAATAGATGCTTCAGAAACATCCCTGAATATTAACATTCAGATTGTCTTGGTTCTAATGTGTTGAATTCATGCAAGTATAAATAATATGACGTGTTGTTATCAAGAGCAGCAGATGTTGAGCTAACGCGCCGATTTCTGTGGTTGGAACAGGGCGAAGCAGAAAGCGAGACAAATGCCAGAATACGGAAGTTTATCCTCAAGTTGAGACAGAACCGTGTCCCTGTGAGGAGTTCACCTCCCAGCCTCATGGAAATTGGTCTGACTGCATTATCAGAGGGGGTCCACCCGAGCTGCAGCTGGGAATGCCGGCCCAGGGAGCGGCCAGGGAGTGCGGCCAGGGCGTGCGGCTGCGAGCCATCGCCTGCTACGACGGGAGCGGCAGGCTGGTGGAGCCATCTCGCTGTAGCAGTTCGGGTAAGGAGATGTAGAACAGCCCCAACATGTGTGAATAGCACTCCGTGGCTCACTGTGGAGCTTACCCGAGGTGTGTGCTTGCTGGAATAGCTCTCACAAGTTTGCAATGGGTGTTGAACACAGTTTTACGAATGTATTCTTATTGCTCTTTAATACTGAGGTTTTCCTCAGTGTAAAGGTCTGCTGGCATTTCTGCAATGGAAATGAAGCACAAGAAGGCTAAAGTTGGCTACAGTGCCAGAATATCAGAGATATTTCTTTTATTTCCCTTAAAATCCCATAAAGGTATAAGCTTCAGAGGGGGTGTATTTATTTCAATCAGCAGTTTGTTTGAAGATATCTCCTACTTCAGCTTTTACTTGTTTAGAAATTTTTATTCCCTTTCACTAAGTTTGGAGGTTTGCATGGTTGTTTTCAATGAAGGAAGTTGCAATTTTCTAGAGATAATTGTATTTAATTACAAAATGCCTGTGGTATCACCTGCTGTCCCTCATGCCAGGCACACAGCTTCAGCAGCCAGTGGTCTCCTGCTACAATTATGTGCCTGTGTTAAGCTCAAATTCACAGAGTGCATTTTCATAAATTCATAGAGTATATTTTCATGTCCATGCTTCCTGGGACACTTACATTTCTTGTACAATCAAGTAGCCTATGCCAGAAAGAGGGCAGAATTAAAATCAGGGAGAGCAGGATGTGTCATTCCATTTGGGTGTTTTTTCCCAATTTCCGTGACATGCAGTTCATTGAATGGTTTAAGTCGGAAGTGACCTTAAATATAATCTCATTTCAGCTCCCTTCCACTATCCCAGGTTGCTCCAAGCCCTGTCCAACCTGCCTTGCACACTTCCAGGGATGGGGCAGCCATCTCTGAGCAATTGTGCTAGAGCTTCACCGCAGTTAAGAATTTCTTCCTTGTACCAAATCTAACCCTGGTATCTGTGCATTTGAAGCCATTTTCCCTTGTCCTATCACTTATCACAGACATAAGCCTTTATTTTAGGAGCAAAGTCTCAAGCTGGGCTGCCCCCAAACCACTGCTGCTCTCTGACTTACAGCCAAAAGTCTTGGGTCAGCATGGAGCAGGATGCAGCAGTTTGGAAGACTGCTGATGAGCTGTATGATGGGAGGGGGAGAAATGGTGTCTCAGGAGGAGATTAAGTCATACAGTGTGCACCATGAGTGCTCCTGAGGGTATAAAGGAGCAGAGAAATCAGCTCTCTGGAGGGTCTTCATGATGGGGATCAGCAGCCTGAGCTGTGTGTAATAAAAGGAGAAAAAACTTCCACCTTAATGAAGTGATTCAGTCCTGGAGTGAATTCCTCTTGCAGCTGTTGATGGCTGTTCCAGCTGGCTGCACAGGTTCATAAAGCAGCTTTCCATGGTTTGTGTTTCAACAATGTGCTTTTGTACCAATTGATTATCCCTCTGTGGCCCATGAAGGAGGAGTAGTATACCTTTCCCCCACATTACCTTTTCCCCTGCAAAAAGGGAACTGTTGGGTTTTGGAAGGTGGGTTTGCCTGTGGCATGACTTGCCCTTTTGAGACACTCAGGGTTTTTATCACTGTTAAAAAGGGGAGGTTTTCTATGCGTGGGGCTTTTCTAAATAACCTTGAAGCCTGTTTTCTATCAGTGATATTTATGTGGCATTTTTAATGGTCTAGCTTCTCTTAGGGAGGTAGTAGGGAGTGGTAGCTCCAGGGGAATATTGTTCGCTTTCTTGTCTTCAGCTTTTTATGTGAACAAAAATGATTGTGGCACTGCCCTGGCACAGGGCCCACGTCAGAGGCAGTGGGGTTGTCAGTGACTTTGGGCATAGAATGACTAAAAATGGGCAGAAGCTCCACAGGCTCCACTTCCATCACCTGGGACCTGCCTTCCAAGGTTACATGAAGACAAGTCTGATATTTATGGTCTTTATAGCTGGGAGCTTTCAAAATGCACTTCTGAACACCTTATTGAATTAGTGATAGAAACAAATCATTATCCAATTAATAATTAGCAGAATGCTTTTCAGTCATAATGGAGAAGAGCAATTTACAGAAGCATAAGAATTGCTAAGCCCTGAGAAATTATTCATGACAGTGATTTTTTTTAAGCAGCTCAGTTTGTCTTGCTCACCATTAGTATCAGGTGACCTTTTAACATTTGCTGGCTGGCAATGATTATGGCTAATTAATCCATTGTCTTGTATATTGAATGCCAGTCATTGTGGTATCTGGGCATTCTTGCTTTATGGGGTGGGGATAAGCAGGTTCCTCTTTTCCTCCTTTCAGGTCTTCTGACTTCTCTTTGTTTCCTGCTCTTTTCCTTCTGCAGGACAGTGCTTTGCATTCCTTTGCCTTGAACCAGAACAGAAGTGAGAAATTGTAAGACTTAGACCTCAGTTCTTTGATGGGTCCTTTTGAAGAACTGCAAAATGTAGAAAGAGAGATGTAGGGATGTAATTTGCTCCTCAAGTGTAGGAGCAAATTTGTCCCAGGTTTGATAATGTCCTGAGTACATGGTGTAGGACAATAAAAATGGTGTAGAAGAGAATAGCTAAGTTTGTACCTTTTCAGAGAGCAAACTCCGGGCTTGTGCCTTCTTGCTGCAGTGATTTTCATTTTCCCTGACTGAAACCTTGTGAACTTAGAGTTGAGTAAAGTTTATTTCACTTGGTCAATGTGACCTATTATGTGAGAGTATCAAAGTTGTCAAGTGAATGTACAGTTTGCTTGAGTCTGGTGTAGAAATAAACTGCTCAGAAGGGTTCTGAGGCCCTGCTCTGATGCTGACTTTTCAGAGTGATTCTGCAATTGCAGCTTGGAGGGCGAGGGGGAAGCCTAAACAAAAACCCAGTTCGGTTTGTTCATCTGTGTTTCCGACAAGTTTAGACTCTAACTGTTCTAAGCCTATTTTCTGCAAAAATATTAACCCTTTAAGCATACATTCCCAACTGGAAATGGGCATTTTCTCCCCATTGGTGTAGTTACTGCAAGCAGAGTATCCCAAGGTCCAGAAGGAGTCAAGACAGAAGCATTCCAGCTGTTCCTTTATGGGAAATGCTCTATCTATCTGCTTGGGGCCTACAGTTTGTTCTGTACCAGGACCTGAAGCCTGGGCTGGAGGGAGAGACCTCTGCCCTGACCCACCAGAGCTGAGCAAGCCTGGTGTCAGCACTTTGGGTCAGTGGGCATGCTGATCACCACTGACTGATTTACCCGTCCTTACTGCTATGTAATTGTGTGTTAGCTAGTGGTTATTATATATGACAAGCTTAAAAATACAAATCGCAGGCTGTTCTGAATTTTATTCCTTTCTATACCAAATATTTTCTCCAGGAAAAAAGTGCACTTTTTTTTTTTTTTTCATGGCTGGTTTTTGTGATAAACTGCTTTATTTTGGTGGTGTCACCTTTTTCCTTGATCATCTATTCAATAAACTTGAGAAATGAGTGATCTGCGTTTTCCAGCTGAGCTAGTGATTTGTCCCAGGTTTGGTTCACCCTTGTTTTCCTTCCTTTAATTTGGAAATGTACCTATGAAATCATGGGTAGAGGTAACTACCTCTAAATACATTACAAAATTATAACTGGTAATTTGCCTCGATTTCCCTTCCCATCAGAAGATTTCTTATATTGAGTTGAGCTTGCTGCTAGTCCAGAGGGTCTTAATTTTCTGTCTGTGCCTAGAGCATCCTCTTTGGCCATGAAATTGTCCTTTTAATTGCAGTTCATCCGCTTCTCAATCTGTCATCTGAATTGCTCATACTATTTTTGAATTTCCATCTCCTTTGTTTTGAACGATTTCCCGTCGTCCCTTTGCTTCTCTTTCTTGTGTGCGATGCCAACAGGGTTTTTTTAATCTTAGAGGAACACAGGGTGCCTCATCTGTTCCAAATCAAAGCTGGAGATTTCTGTGCACTTGCATGGAGGTTCTGCTTTTGATCCGACGGGCAATTTATGGAAAGCAGGAGTTTATGAAGAGTGCTTATCCTATTCAAATTCTGCTGTGCTCACAACAACAGGAACCTGGAAGAAAAAGACACCACAGACAATAAGATCCTGATTTTAAATCACAGAGTGCTTAGCTGTGACCTGTACTCACCTTAAAAAGCTTTAATTATCTCTGAATTTATGAAGGGCACAGCAGGGATGCTCAAACACCTCCTTACTCTCAACAGTGCAGTGTCCCCTTCTATGAGCTCCAGACACTGGTGGACAAACCCATCCTAAAATGAAAAGGCTGGGATTGACTCCCCCCATTTTAGTAGAAAATGAGCTGTTTTCAGGTAGTTTTTAACCCCTAGATTTTAATAAGCATTCTCCAAATTTGTATAGCTCAAAAAACCATGGGCAGAACCTAATGGATTAAAAGAATATGAATCAGGTCTGTCCTGATCTGAAAGCAAACTTGCTGCTCCTACAAGGTTTTGGGGGACAAATTAAAAAAAAAAAAAAAGGTTGAAAATGCAGCATTGAATAGATGCTTTTGTATTTTTGGAAATGTATCAATTTCAGTAATTATTGTGGTATACATTTTTGCACATCTAGTAAATTTTATTTTGAAGAGTGAAATTGTAGAAATCCCTGATTTTGAAAACCTTCAGAAATAGGAACTTTTCTGAACAGACGTTTCCCTGTGTTTTTGAAAATATTCCAAAGTTTAATTTCGTTCTTAGTCTGAGTGACATTTTATATTGAAATTTCAGTTTTTAGTACAACCTGTTGATTTCAAAACCCAGCTAGGCACTCTGTAATCACTTCCCAGAGATTACAAAGACATCCTCTTTTATCAACACTGCAGCACAAATCCAAAACACAGCCTCATACCGGAAACTGTGAAGAAAATTAACTCTACTCCAGCCAAAACCAGTACAGTCTCTGTCTGTGGCCTTTTTATTACATGACTGGATTTTATTAATGGCTGTATTGCTACTGGAAAGTTTTTAAAAGGCTGCTCAAGGAAGAAGTTTCAGCTAAAAATTCACCTTATTTTCTGTCTATCCCATCCCCTGACATGGGAATTAAGTTTGGCTCACAGGACTGTCCTGCCCTCGAGTCCCCACTTCAGGACTCTTTGAAGCCACTGCCACCTTTGACTGTTTTCTGCTGTCTCACAGCTAAATAGCTTCTAAATTTAGCTCTGAAATCCTGGCTGGGTTCTGCTCTGGACTCTCTCTGACATTCCTACTTGTCTCCTTGGGTGTGTGGTGACACTTTTAATTACAGCTGTGGCTGCCAGGGGAGCTGTAACACAGACACGGAGCCTGGGAAGGACCTGGCCTCTATGTCTTGTTTGACTACAGGATTTTTACATATTGCTCCCAAAACAGTGCTCAAAGAATGATGATTTATTCCTTATCTTTTCCTTTGTTTGGTTTGTTTTTTTTTCTTTTTCAAAATCTGTTCACCATAAGAAAATTTGGCCACGGTTCTTCCTTTATAGATGTTAAAAGACTTATCAAATGAAATTGGATCACAGGACAAATGTTCAGACATTGAGTTCTCTGTATTTTCCTGGCAACAGAATCAAAGATAAACAGCCATCAAAAAAGTTATTTCTGAATGGGTCAAACTGGCTGTCAAAGAAGCTTATTTAAGGAAAGGTGAGACTTCCCCTGAGGCGTTAGTACACAGAAATGCACATTCTTCTAGGTCTTTATCTTCTTAGAGAAAGGAAGCATGCATCTTAAGAAAAAATATTTAGAGACTTGGCTTTTGGAGCAGCATCCTCTGTAAGTGCTGCATTTAGTCAGAGTGATGTCTGTTGTTACTCCTTAGCTCTAAATGCACATCTTTATTGCTTATCTTCTTGCCCAAATTTCTTTTATGCTTTTTGCTGCATTCCATAAAATGACCCCTTTGAAGAGCTGGCAGTGCCAGACTTTATGAAGGAATGGCTTTTTACTGACCTCAAACAGACTTTCTCATGTTTGACTTTCACCATCAGCTGCCTCTTGCTGGACCACCTCTGCCCATCCTTGCTCATGTCCATCCCATTTGTTTCTATTATTAGTCTCAGTTAGGGGTTTTTGGGGGTTTTTTTTTGGTATTTTTCAAATTGATTAAAGCTCTTCCATGGGACTTGGGAATGTTCTTAGTGTAGAAATTGTAACTCAGGGTAGAAATAGTCCATGGGAGCTTTAGAGCTGTGGTAGCAGGTTAATGCACTGGGTGATCTCCTGCCCTGATTTCTGCAGCAGGCTGGGGAAAGAGAATTTCCTTGAAATGTGGCCCGTCTCTTTGGCCTTAATAACACATTTGTCACAAATACAGCCTGTTATGAGGCAAGGCTCTAATAAAATGTTACCATACAAAGATAGGCTTAGAATTAACATTTTTCTCTCCCTACATGTCATTCCATTTAATATGCTATATTGGAAGTATGAAGAAATATTTAGCCTAATCCTGCTCATGAATTACGTATTCTAGTCTTAAGACCTCTGTACTTCCACTGCTCATGGAGAGCTTCATGATCCCTCTGAGATGTGTGGCTGTGCTGGGAAGTGATGTGGTGGTAGTTTATAGGATTCCTCTTATGTCTTAGGTGGAGTTTTTTGCAGCATTTTTTAACCTTTTTGCCTTTTATACAGCTCTCATGAGCAGGATTTCAGGCAAATAAATGGATGACAAATACTTTTTGAGTGGAGAGTGACAATTCCATATCTTTTCCACTGCTGGGGAGCCCTGTGGCAGCTGGGCATAGTAGGTACTGTGGTGGAGTTTAGTGGGTGTTAAAGGGTTTAATGTCTGATGCATTCTGAAGATTTTCAGAAGCAACTTAATTAAAATTAAACTTAAACTTCAGCTCAGTCTGTGCTAAGGATTATCCCTGTGGTACTGATGAGTAGTAGAGAATTTATCCTACCTTAGTCTTTTCCTGGGCCTGAAATACACTTTAATAGCTCTCTGTCCTCCAAGGTTTGCAAATGAGGATGGTGTAAATTAAATTACTGAGAGGCTGCTTTGCAAACCTTCACATATCCCTCAGTGCACGCAAATATTCCCACTGTGAGATCTTTGCTCTCATTTGTATTTGGTTAACATGGGGGAGTGACCACTAACAGCAGTGTTATTTAGCAGTATTGCATTGCCTTCTACTTCTGAATTCACTGAGGTCCTCCAGCACAGGAGATTGAACTACACAACCAGAACTCAAAGTCACGCTGCAAAATTGAAACAAAAGTCTATCAGAAATTCAGTACATCTATACTCTGTGCTGGGGCCTGCTAGTGTCACAAAAACGTCCTGTTTCCCTCTCAAGGTTTTCCATCATATAAATGAGTCACTGCTCTCCCTGTGCCTGAGCTGTGGAGAGCCAGGACTGTTCCCTTCTGCAAAATCGTGTTTTTGTCAGATGTTTTTTATAGTACAGCTTTATTCAAGGAGGTCAGATGCTTCTGCAGCAAGGTGACCTCTAATAGGTGGAGTGAAACTCCTTATGCAAGCAGATGGGACCTGGCAGCAGCTACCTGGATTTTGGGAAAGCACTCATGGATCTTCCTGGTGCTGGTAATGGTTAGTGGCATCCCTAAAACAGCACCTGTATAATTAAAGTGTGCAGTTGGGCTTCTCATTTAGTGTTGATGGGAGAAGGAATTGAGGCAGAGTATTGATTTTAATGTATTGATTGGGGGGTCGCTGTGTCACTCGCCTCCTGTGGCAGGGAGGGGTCACTGTGTCATTCACCTCCCGTGGCACTGGGGAGGGGGCTGTGGAGGTCACAGCTGGCTCACAACCTTCCCCTGCCCCTGCAGGTGTCTATATGACCTGCTTGTGAGCAGAGGCCCTTGAGTTTGTAAATTAAAGAGCTAGGAATGTACATTTAAAGAAAAAAATGTTTTTCATGCTGCTATGAGCCCTCTTGATAATATTAATTGCACACTGATCTAATTAGTGTTCCTGTCTTCTACAGAGTCATCTGCTGGTTTATTTTGTCGGAAATAAGAGCAATATTGTAATGCAGAATACATGCAGAATACATTATCAGGATGCAGGGAGATGCATCACCATGTCCCATTCTGTCACATGGAAGCCATAACATTGTTGTCCAAGGCAAGTTGTCTAAATGAGGCTTGTCTGTGTCTTGGGGTCACAGCTTGGCAGCAGAAATGAGGTGGCATATTGTGTTGACAGTGCCCAATGTCATGGCTTCAGAAACTGGCAGAAAGATGCTCTCCACGGAGGGCCCCAAAGTCTGAAATTGAGTTTCTTAGTGTGCTCCAGCAGAGCCTGAAACCATTGACCTTCCGGACGTATATGATTTACTGAGGGGACTAGATACTTGCAGTGACATTTGGTGGCAGCTTTTTCCCAGTGATGGACCCTTGGCTCTGGAAGATTCTTCCTGCCTGGTCCAAATTGCCCAAATCTGCATCGATCTTCAGAGCACTCTGCAGTGCACATCTATTTTCAGAGCTGCTGTGCCATCAGGCCTCTGAGAGAAGTCAGGTGTAGGAGAAAAGGGAAGTTGATGGTCTGTGGACAGTTTAATTATGTTCAGGCTTCGAAAAAAGTCTTGTTTTCTTGTATAAATATCATAATAATAATAAAAAATAAACACAGTTTCGGGTTTGTTTTAAAAACATGCTCGTACTATTAATTGAGTAGCCTGAAAAAAACATATGGTAAACAATCCATAATAAAGTACAGTGGGCTGAGTCTTTCTCCTGATACATAGAGGATTCCAACACTGCTAAGGGGGGGAAAAAAAAAAAAAAAAAAAAAAAAGAGGCAACTCTGTTTTATTTGAAGAAAACAGATGATTTTCCCAGTGGCAGATGAGCAGAGTATACAGAAAACCACAGCTGAGCTACTCCCCTAACTGCTATTGATCCCAGTGGATGGTTTTTCATTTGAGTAAGGACTTTGTTAAGATGTCAGGGCTCCCAAGCAGCCAGGCCAGCACTTCACCATGGGAGAGCAGCCCTGGGAAAAGAGAGCATCATTCCCACAGTTGGTTTTGGAGCCTGGACAGACTTGTGCAGTGGATTTTTGCCCTCCTGCATCACGTGTTTCCTGTGAGATGAACGTACACTGTGAAGTCCTGTTTATTTGCTCTATTTATTTGCACTCAGAAGGCAGCAGACGAGACTCCTTCTCCGGAAGATTTCTCAGCTTGCTCTGCAATCTGTTACAAGGAAAGTGCTAATTAATTAAGATTTCCTTATTGAGTTAAAAGATTAAATATATCAACTACCAGGGCTTGTATCTAATGCCAAGTGTTTGCTTGGAAGTTCTTTAAGGAAGAAAACTGTAATGCAGAATCAAAAGAAATTAGAAATCATAATGCAAAGTCAGCATCAACCCAACTGCCTCCTCGGGATTTATAGAGTCTGTGAAATTGAGCAATAAAACCAACCTTTGGATGAATTTCAATAACAATAATGTTGAGTTAAACTTACCAGCCTTCTTTACAAGTCCTCTCTGGTCTATTTAGAATCTCTAATCAGTCTGCTATGAGATAATGTGAGTGTGTGCATCTTTTGTTGAGCAAGTGGGAATAAATTAGCTAAGGGTCCATTATTTGAGCCTTGCAAAATATTTGATGTGGAAGTTATTTTTGCTGCATTTTTTGGCTGTGCATTTACTGAATGTAAATTAGATTATCTCCTAAATTTCTCAGCAAACTAATAATGTGTAAAATCTCTCAAATCCTTGTGTACTATAAAAAAAGAAGATTAAACATTTGTTCTGTGGCAAGATTAAATCCTTTTCAGCTGCAACTCAAGTTTTTAGCAACTTTAGTCTCCCAGACTTAATATGCTTAGTTCCCTTCAGTTAATGATTTCCTACCTTGAAGCAGGATTTAGATTTTGAGCGGGGATTATTTGGGACGAGGTGCTCCTCTTGCAGCTCACAAGCTTCTGGAGCTTTTGTTTGTGCCACGTGGCCCATGGCCAGTGGCTGCCTTATTTTTGGCACACTGGGAAAGCCTCAGCCATAGAACTATGATCAGCTGGTGGAGTTACGTCTCTGAGCTGCAGTCTGTACTCCATGCTGAGTTTTAACCGGAGGTAAAGCAAGAGGTTTGCCTTGCAGGAGATCCCAGAGCTTCAGCTGAGCAGAATTTGGCCCACCAAATGCTGTGGTCCACCAGGTCTCCTTTATAAAGTCTTTAGCTATTAGATTTTTAGCACTGCTTCGATTTACTGGTGTTATTTTGTGATATTTCACAGTCAGTAATCAAGTGAATGTGAATATTAATTGCAAAATGAATCAATTTTTTTCCCCCCCTCTTCCTTTGGTCTGTGTAATTAGAAACATTTCTCCTGTGTCACTGTCCACTCTGCTGCTCCATAGTTTGTTAAAGGTGATCTCTCCTGTCCCACAGACTCCAAGGGAAATTAGCAGTGTTATTACCTGTGGCAGCTGTGGTGATGCACAGAATTGTCCCTCTCACAGTAATGACCTTGAGTTTTATGAAGCACCTCAAGGTTTACTAACAAGGGTAGAACTGCTAGAAGTTTGTTAATTGAAACCATGAAATATGTTAGAGAGGATACAAACGAGTTTAAAGCCAATTCAATTAGAGGTGCATCTGTTTCCAAAGCTGCTGGAGAAATGTTTATTTTCTCATCACTTTTAAGCCAGCCTCTTGGAATGCTGCTGGCACCGTTGTTTAACGCTGTGTGCAGACCTTGCACCCACAGCAAATTTATCTTTTGGAAGTACAACAGTCAGGTGGAAGGGTCCCTGATGTTGGCTTGTAAATCCACTGATGTCCTTCTTCTCCCAGCACAGCCCCCTTTGGCATCACTGACATCCCCCAGCCCATCACCCAGCTGCCTGCAAGAGGCCTTGGCTGTGCTGGGTAGCACAATAAAAATGGGACAATAGGAGTTTTTTCACGGTGTATTTGTGCCTTTCTGACACTGGCACAGGGTGCCCAGAGCAGCTGTGGATGCCCCATCTCTGGAAGTGTCCAAGGCCAGGTTGGACAGAGTTTGGAGCAACCTGGGATAGTAGAAGATGTTCCTGCCCATGGCAGGAACAAGATGAGCTTTGAGATCCCTTCCAACCCAAACCTTCTGTGATTCCATGACAGCCACTAGAGCATGGTCTTCCCTTTATCCACCTGCTGTTGCTTTGTCTCTGGGCTGCACAGGAGAATTGAGGTGAGTCAGGGCTGCTGCATTGTGTGTCTGAGCCTTCCCAGGACATCCTGTGTGATCTGTGGGTGCTTTGTTTGTTAGAGACACTTTAGAATTTGTGGCTTGTTGAGCAACAAGCACACTGTTCTTAATGAATAAATCATAGTAAAATGAGCTGTGCAGCCTAGGTAAATGCATTTGTTCATCCCAGTATGTTGATGGTGTCTCAGCAGAAAAAAAAAATAGCACTTAAATGTAGAAAAGGCTTATTTGGTCATCCAGATCATTTTCTCCTGCCAATTCCCAGTAGCATGTTTCAAAGTGCCCATTTACGTAACCTGGTGTTCTTGTCATTACCTCCTGTGACATCTCCGTGTGCAGCTCCAGCTCTGTGGTGGTCAGGAGCCTGCTGTTGGCCCAGGTAGGACAGAGGCTCTCATCTGCTCTGTCTGAATTAAATGAGCTTTATTTTAACAGTTTTTGAGAAATACTAATAGTAATAATAATTTTAAAAAGGAGATTAAAGGAAGCTTCAAGAGATAATCTAAGAATAGATGGAAAGCAGGCTGAACAGGGCTGACAAGTAGAGAACATATTTTTCTGTGGAAGCTTTTGAAAACATAACAATTGTTTGGTACCAGGTTTTACAGAAGGGAGAAAAATGAGGGATGTGATGGATGAGTGGGAAATTTAAGGATGACACTGACAAAACCAGCTGTGTAAACTCAGCCTAGAGTTGGTCTCCCAAGCTGAGGAACAGTAGCTCAGAAATGTTATTTACTTTATTCGTATTTTGTTATGGTAAGGATATTTCTCTGGATAGTGGCTTGAATGTAGAGTTCTTTATTAATGGATTTTAATAGCACATTGGCCTTGCTGTTTTTGTTTGTTTAGTATTGTGCATCATGCCAAAGCTACAAGTTTTCTAGGCATGCCAAAACTAGGATTATTGTGGGTCTTTTTAGTCCCCTGACAACAGCAAGTTATTGCTTGGCTCCTACAGAAAAAAAGAAATATCCTGGTCTCAAAGGCAATGGATGAGCTGAGTACAATGTTATTTACTACTCACCATAAAAAGATATCCATAAAGGCATTCTCTGTCTGAGCAGAGGGCACATCACAGGAGCATTTTTGGAGGAAAATTTTGGTTGGATGAAATCTTTGCTGTATGAATAAATACCTTAGTGTAGAATTAACCCTAAGTAGTTGATAGAAGAGTAATGGCAGTCTGTGAGGAGAGCTTGAAGGAAAGTTAGGTTCCCA
The DNA here is from genome assembly GCF_017590055.1 of Onychostruthus taczanowskii. Lineage (NCBI taxonomy): Eukaryota > Metazoa > Chordata > Aves > Passeriformes > Passeridae > Onychostruthus > Onychostruthus taczanowskii. The sequence continues at coordinate 12,311,652 of NW_024496526.1, forward strand.
TCTTGATTTTGTAGCATTGCTCAGTATGGAGAATCGGCTTCCTCTGGACAATATGGAAGTGTAATTCTCAGTAGTAGCTGGCCAGTATTTGATTATATTTGATGAAATTAAGAAATACGGGTGAGGAAACTCCAAAAGGAATGAGCAGCCTCTTAGCAATGGGATGTCTTTGGAAATTCTGTGGTTTACTGAGGGATAACTCACAGCACTTCCTGGGGGTGGAATACAACAGGTTCTTCAGTCTTCGCAGCACAGTCTGTGTTGGAAGGGACCTTTTAAAGGTCATCATGTGAACCCAGTGAGCTCAACCAGGTTGCTCCAAGCCCCATCCAACCTGGCCTTGAACACTTGCAGGGATGGGGCATCCACAGGTTCTCTGGGCAACCTGTGCCAGTATTCTACTATGTTCATTGTAAAATATTCTTTCTTGTATATAAGAAAGCTGTTTATTATAACTTCATCTGCCTTTTTTTTTGTAGTCAATTTATTTTTTTTTTGTCTTATATTTATTTTATAATAGATGTAGATCTTGAGCTGCCTAAAGACTTAGCCCATTTTACCTTCTCTGATAAGTTGATAACCCCTCTGACTAATCCTACTTTGAAACAAGGCACTTTCTTTGTTTCTGTTGAGAGTTAATTACCCAGGCTGTCACACAGCCCAAGGAAAGATGATATTTCATACGGTGGTGGAACAGAACTCTTTAGAGAACTGCCTAAGAAATGCTTCTCATAAATCTATCATGAGAAAATTTCTTTTACTTATCATAATGTATTATGAATCGCTTTGAGTGGCAACCTAAGCAGATGGAACAGAATATCAGTGGGATATTTGAGAGTTTTATTTGGGGGAAAAAAGTGAGTCTGTTTTAGAAATATTTGTATATGTGTGTGCATGGATGTCATCTCACTGAGGTGAGCATACAAAGCATACAAAGTTGAAATATCTCAAACATTCCAATATCACTTGAATGGATTCAGTCAGAAATAATTAAGATACCCAATTCCATTGGCTTTGGAGCTGCAAATGAAGAGGCACCACAACAGAGGGAGATCAGAGGCAGCAATGACAGCCAGAGCACATTGTATGGGCACAGGTCTGCAGCGCTGGGGAAGAGTTACAGCGTGGGTGAGGTGGGAAATGATTGCAGCTGTCAGGCTGAGGGGTGGCCGCCGTAAAGAAACAGCAACAGCACCATCACAGGGAATCAGGAGAGGAGAAATAGAGCAGCACTGAGCTGAAGGAGCTGTTGCTGCTGCTGTTTTTTAAGGCACTGTTTACAAAAGCAACATCAGTATTTCTTGTACCTCTAGAAGGAAGATATTTTCCAGTGGATGGATGCCTAAATGAGCCTGAAACCTTTCTTGATACTGACTTCAGCGTGAAGAGCAGGAGGGAGGCAGTGAATTGCTGCTGTGGGTTGATGCCCAGGCTGTAACACAGTTCTGGTTCAGAGTGAACAGCAGGCTTGGGCATGGTTCAGCCAGTAAATCCAGCTCTGAACCAGACTAATCTCTATGCCTTAGCCTTGGTGTTTCATGGTGGTCTGGGGGTTTCGGACAGCAGCTGCTTCTGGGTTGAGTTTTGTTGTTAGGGTGTTTTTCCCCTCTGTGCTGCAGTTACTGTCACCTGGGTAGATGGGGGAAGCCCTTCCTAAAAGAGTCACAAAATTAGTAAATTTGGTATTCTGTAGGTGAGGAATCAAGAGGGAGTGTTTGCATGATGAAAACCAAACAGAAATAAAGGACATAAAAATGAGAAACATCAGAACAGTGGTAGGGATGAAGTTCAGTTATTTCTATAACCATCATTGCCAGAGCTGTCAGAGGGATGAAGCTGCCTCTAATAAAGGCTGATCTGAGCAGCCACTGGCTTTCATGATCTAACATGAAATCTCTTTTTTGTTTAAATTAAAATAATACATACAGACATGACAAGCAGATAATAGGAACCGGGGGAGAATGAATGCAGCATGGTAAGTAGGAAGGTGCAGGAATTATTCCACACTGCCAACCCAGGACTGGTGCCACTAATTCCATGGAAACCCCCAGGGTTTGGCCACCTTCTACTGCTGTTCTGCGCACCAAGAGCTCCACAGCCACTGCTGGGCTCTGCAAAGTCTCTCTTTCCATATGCCAGCTCCTAAAACAGCTGTGGGGTTGTGCCTTTTTGGAGGAACCTGTTGGGTTTTAATTCATGAGGTGCTGGTCCTGCAGATGTCTGGTGGTGTGATTTTAAGAGATGGTGATCTTGTGAGGGCTTTCATGTCAAACCAGCTTAAGGTGAAAGTAAAGCTTTAAAATGCCATTTTTGAAACCCAGAAAAAGCAAAGCATTTGGAAAGAGGTACAAAGAGAACTTGTGAGGTGTGGGAAGCAGGTTTTATCTGCTTCTCCCAAGAATACATTCCACACTGCTCCAGCTGGCAGGCAGGTCCCTCACACGTCTGATGGGAGCTGCCAAGAGAAGAGCTCTCTTGCCTCCCCCATCCTGTAGTTCTGTCTGTTGGGGAGAGAGCCTGTGTCTGTCTCCTGCCTGTGCCAGCTCTGGAGATGGCCAGTGTAATGCAGAAGGAGTACACAACTGGGCTGTACACTTAATTCTGCAGAATTTGTCATGGCCACAGCCTAATAAGGAAGGTAATTACTGCATATTGTTGAGCACCAGCTTCACAACAGGTACTTTAGCCAACGTGTGTCCTTTACATAATTCATTTTTATCACTGCCTTCTTTGAACTAAACCAAGTAGAAATTAATTTTAGTCATTGCTGTTCTTCACAAGTGATGCCATAACCTCACGTTGAATGGTGTTGTCAGTCTGCCAAATGCCTTCTCCTTAAGAAGTTCTTGTTTTGTGTTGGTTGCGCAGGTCACATCAGAGGATGGGAGTTGGTCGGTTGCGGTGATTAAAACCTGTCTTACATCTTTGGTTTAGGTTACATTGAAGAGCCTTGCACGGTCCCATGCCCGTTTGATTGCAAATTAAGCGATTGGTCCAGTTGGTCTCCTTGCAGCTCCTCCTGTGGACCAGGGGTGAGAGTCCGATCCAAGTGGCTCAAGGAGAAGCCCTACAATGGAGGTCGTCCCTGCCCCAAGCTGGACCTCAAGAATCAGGTGAGCCCTGTTCTGATAGCCAACAGAAATCTCTGTGCCGTGTTCCGAGTCGGGATCCAAAGTTCCTGTGCTGGTGAAGAAGGTAAAGACAGGAGTTATCTCTGGCACCACACCTTGGGTCACGTTTTGTAGGCAATCCTTGAACTTCTTGAGGACTGAGGGGAGAAATGCTCACATATCAGCAGAATTTGACCTGAAACACCATATTTCTTATATGAAGAAATTGTTATCTCCCAGAACACAGGAAGCCCTGGAGCAATAATCCCACCTGGACAGTGTGTAGACATCAGAGAACTCAGATGTCACAGATATTTTAAAAACTTTTTAATTCTTTCTGAGACTCTGGTTGCTGTAGAAACATTTGTTAAATAAAAATTGCTATTTTTAGCAACATTTCCCTTCAACACAGCACAGGTTCCCTTGAACATTGGTCAGTCTTTGTATATTCAATATTGAAGTATCCCATCACAGGAAAATAATCTTTAAATTACTACTCTTAAAGAAAGATCAGCATCTATTTAAATGCTACTTAATGCTGTATGCATTTCTGCAAAGTGCCTAGTGATTTCCTACATTTGCTGATTAATTCTCTAGCACTAATTAACACTGATGAAGTACTGTTTAGTTTTGTCTGCCCTATATTTCAGATTCAGGCATGAAAATGAATTAATAAGACAGAAACAGTCATGCTGAAGGAACTTCATATATATGTTATGAAGAATTTGAATATGTATATGTATATAATATGTGACCTGTAGAAGTACTTCAGTGATATCATATAAAGATTTATTTGGTAGGTGCTAGAGCTGGTGGATTCAGTTGTTTTTCTGCACAACTTTTGTTGCATCAGTCGTGTCCTGGAATGCAGCACCACTTCCAGCTCCTGAGTATGAACTTGCCTCATTTTCCTCACAGTTAATTTTGTTTTCCTGTGAGAAATTTGGTAAATACTCCTTGGATTTTTTTCCCCTTCTTATTTTTCCTTATTTCTATTTGAAATTCATTGGAAGTAGGCTAACAGAAGCAACAGGGACTACAGAAATATAAAACTGCTATAAAGTGTATGTTGTCCATAGCTCAGTGCTTTCCTTAATAGATCAGACAGATCACCAGAGAGGCAAAGTGAAATCCCACAGTAAGTGATAAGGTAACAATAAGCTCCTTTGTAATGAAAAGATACTGGGGTTTGTTACCCACAGACACAGCAGACTCCTTCCATTAATAGCAAACTTATTGCCATCATGTGTTGCTTATTCCCACACACATTAGAGTTGCCAGTTTCAAAAGCCTTTCAGAGGATATTAAAGGAAAGAAATTGTTCAAACTTGGAAGTTATGTCTTTGTACAGTTTATTGGTGCACAGTGCTTGCAAAGTGCCACGGCTGGTATTAATATAAACGTGGTTGGTGCTTTTTGCCTCTTTACCAGGAGCACATGTCATGATCTAAAACCCACTGAATTCATTAGAGGCTTTCTGTTGCAGGCTGTAGTAGAAATAATGTAGAATTGTATTCAGGGCTGTTTCTTTAGGTTTGTGGCTTCTTGTTTTTCAAGGTGTCCTTTTGGTTGGTTGCTTTTCAGAACTTTTTTCCTTCCTTTGTGAGTTTTTTTTAGGATAAACCAGAAGTTATTTCTAACTGATTTGGCACACAAATGGTTTATCTTCTTCCAATTCAGATTTAAAGGATTGAGTGCAATTCTGTATATTTCAGAGCTTTTAAGGTGAGAAGAAATTGTCGTGCTGACAAGGAAAGAGTGTATATGTGTACACTTAGACATGCACACAAATGCACTTGTTTTGCCTGTGAGTCTGTTCATTGCCTTCCTGAATGCTTCTCAATACTTTGTTAGCTTCAGAAGGAGTTTTGCTCTGCATCCACTGGGCTTGGACTTCCAGCCCAGATTTAACACACTGAGGTCCCTGGGCACGTTGCAGGATGCACAAGTTGCCTACCCAGATGGTGAAGTAATGAGCTGATGGCACTGCTGCTGAGCTAAGCTGGACACATATCATTAATCCACTGTCAGGCAGATTGTCTGCTGCTGTTCCCTCTGGTCTGGGCAGCTTTTAAATCCTAGAGCAAAGCTCTGCAGATTCATTATATATAAAAATGTGACATCCTAATTATTTTGCGTAATCTGGATTAAATACCTGCAGTAAATGCTGGCTTTTGTTTGGTATCAGATAGGATAAAACTATATAGCAGTAAAGCAGTGTAGCACCATTGTGCTGAGTTTTACTTTCCAGTGGCTACTGTGTTGTGTTTTATGCATTTGATAAGATTTTAGATAACTTAGAACAAATAATGAATTCCTCCAGGTGCTAGCAGATTTCACTTATGATTTGCATTTTATTTTCTCTAGTATCTTTAATTATTTTGGTTTTGATTATTGCTTCTGAAGTTGGGTCTTGCTATTGCTTAATCTATTACTTTGGAGAACTCTCCACTTTTCCACTGTCTTATAATTAAATCCCCAAGTCAGTTTGTGTGTTTTTCTTAAGGCAGATAATAATTTTACCCTCTTTTTGGGCAGGGTGCTCTCTAGGCTTTTTGGCAGACCCATGTATATCCTTTTCTCTAGTGCTTTTCAGATATTTGACATAAATCTAACTATGGTGTTACTTGAAACACTATTTTAGCAATTCTTTCTTACTGTTTCCCACCATGTCTGGAGCTCTGCCAATACAGATATTTAGTAAAGCTACTGCTTTGGACAGAGGGACAATTTGCATGATCAAAAAAAATTTGTTATGAAGATAAGGGTTATTTGAGTCACATAAACTGTGTTGTAAAAGACTGTCCCCCAAGAATTTGTCCAGTCACTGTAGTGCAGCTTGCTTGTGTATGAGGGATAGAATATTTTAGGAGAAATTTGATTTTATACAGAAATAATGGCATGTCCCATTACTGCATGTTATTCCATGGGGTTTGTGGTCCTTATTCCACACAGAGTTTGACTCTTCTGGACTATCTTGAAGCCATTCTTTTGGATGTGTTCATCTGCCTGTAGAGCCTCTCAAGCAGCCCACTCTTTTTGCAAGAGATGTGAGAAGTAAACTCAGAGTTGGGAGAATTAATTCAGCTTTTTTGTATTTATTCTTCTCATTGTAGGCGATGGACAAGGTTGAGCCCTTCAAGATTTTATTCCAGGCTATTTTCTAATAGAGGTGCCAGACATTTGCATGGGCTGAATGCTCATGGTATTCTGATAAAATCACTTGATTTGATGTGGTCCCTTTAGCCTTAAACTCTGTCTGTGTTGCTGCCCTGTGAAATTAAAGGATAAATTACAATATCTGGGGGAAAAGATGACAGTATTTTAACACAGCTCCATGTAATATGCAGAATTACTTTTGCTTTTTACCTCTGTTTGAAAATGGCTGAAGAGCTGGCTAACTACATTTTGCTCCATCTCTTAAAGAAAATGGGCTTTGCATGTAGGGGCTGTGCAGCTCTTATCTGAGGATGTGATTGCTTCTGAACAGCCGATTGGATTAGGGGGTCAGCTGGCAGATGTTCTTGGCTGTGCTGTGCATGTTAAAAGAGGTGTAGCATTTACATTTTTCTATCCCTGCTCTTCTCTGAATGCACTTACACAGCATGCCGTTGCTATTTAATATGTAGTTCTACATGATGAAAGGTTAAATATGAGTTAAGGGGGGTTTATTGCTTGAATATTCTTTTATAGGTTTTTAGGATTACTGTGAGAAAATGCATCTTATTTTCAAGACTCATGAATTCCAAGGATTATTTTTTTATTGATTGCTCTTATACATATTCTTGTCAAGGTTTTCCCTCCTTCTCCTTCCTCCCCCTCTCTCCCTTAGCCAATACTGCTAAAGGACAAATATCATAGCAAGTAGTTTATCCCCTCTATTTATGCTGTATATATTTAAGCAAACGTTTTTAAAGGACTGGGAGTATTTGTAATGGCAGGCATAGCAGGAGAAAAATGTAGTGTATTTAGAATGTAAACTTACTGCTTTCATTAAAATGAATATTTTATTCTTAATGACATTTTCTGGTGTTCACTGTAGAATATGAGAAATACAGACACTTTGCACATTAGAACTGCAAGTACTGCTCCTGAAATTGCATAGAGGAGTTTAAGGAAAGGAAAAAGGAGGGTGGTGGTGAGCTTACAGACCAGATCTCTCAGGTGTAAAGATGTATGAATTTCTGGAATTTTTTCATAGAAAGTAGCTGCTTTAGGTCCACTTGAACTTCAGAGAAAGCAGTTATTTTCAGCATTTTCAAAACTTTTAGACTCTTGTATTAAAAGCTAAGTGTGAACCCAGCATCTTTCATTGCTGTCACTGAATTAGCTCCCATCTACTCCCTGGCTGGTGAATTGCATGTATAACCTTCTCCTTCCAGCATTAGGAATTGTCCTTCAAGAATATCATTATTAATGTACTAACTATAAATAGCTCCTGCTGAAATCACTTCTTTTATAATACAGATTTCTAATTTTCAGAGAAGTCACTGAACTTTTTGAGGCTCTCAGAATCTCTTCCTCTCTGGATTTCAGGTGCCAGTAGTTTATTCCATTAGCTGTGTCAGATCCCTTCCTGTGCCATACAGGAAATCATCTGTCTTGTATTTTTATCTGGCTCTATCAGCACTCATTTGCTTCAAGTGCAACTTAACTTCTGGGAAAAAAAAAATCCTATTCTTAATCTCAGTTTTACCTTCAGAAGATCTGATTTGCTCCCATTCTGCCTTAAAGGAATGAATTACAGCATAAAACGCATCTGTCCTCTGATTCTAGTTCAGTTTTACAGTATCATAAAAATGACAAGTTTTTTTGCCTGCTGCACTAATGTGGGAGAATTTTCAGTGTCAAAAAATAGCAAGAACCTCCTGTTTCCCTTTACACTTTTCTTGCTGTGACTGGAAGTTTTGGTGCTAAACTGCAATTTAGTTTGTTAAATGAGCAGAAGTAGGAGCCAAATCTGAGCAGCCTGAGCAGTATCTCACCTGCCTGAAGTGAGTTTCCATGTGGGTGGGTGTTGCTTCACTTCCTTGGGAAATTGAACCAGTCCCATGTTCTCCTTCAGAAGAATAACCCTGTAGTGTCTACTCTAATTCTCAGCATGTATTAATTTTATATTTATCTTCAATAGCTATCCACACTTGATTTTCATTCCTCCTGCAGGTTTTCTGTTGAATAAAGAGTCATATAAGCATATTTTCACAATTGCCACTCGTAAAAAGCTTTAGCTTCAGGAATGGAGCTGTTTAACAACTCCCTCTAAAGTATTTTTCCCTTGGCTTTTTTTTTTTTTTCTTTTTTTTTTTTTTTTTTTTCTTCTAGATTGCTTCTTTAAACTTCCCTTTAATAAAAAAGAAACTTGATGTATGGTGTAATGCTGCTTTCTGTAATTGTGAGAGAACATTTGCACTTTGTGAAGTTAAATATGTTACAGTGTCAATCTCCTTCCTGGCATTACTTTCAAATTCAAAGAATTAGAAGCCTTGTGCTAATTAATTAAACTACATTTTTTTTCTGCCTACTACAGCCCCTACCAATTCTTTAATGAGATATATACCAAAGCATGAACGTTTTGTTGAATTGAAATTTATGTTTGCATCTCTGGAACTAGGAATGGAATATAATTATTTCTGATTCAACTAGAGTTCCCATGTTTGTTGTTGAAAGGAATATTTATTGTTCAGTGTGACAGCTTTTTGCAAAGTATAGGGAAAGAGAAGAATTAAAGTGCTCTGTCCCGTTGATTTCTTTCAGGGGAGATGGAATTAAATGGGAAATCAGCCATAGAAAGCTGGGTGGCCCAGTGAAGAAAGTATTAGCATTTATCCTAAGGAACTGAAGTTCAATTGGTTTAGGAAGTGCTTTTTTTTTTTTTTTTAAGGAAAGGAGTGTGGTTTGTGCTGAATCTCTCGTGGACAATATGTCATGTTGGAGGACCTGCAAACAGCATGTGCCATAAATCAGCGTGACAGCATCTAACACTGAGACTGAACTTACTCTTGCTTGTCTTTGTCTTAGGATCAGGAGAACAAGGATTGATGCTTTGGTTATTCCTTGGCAGCAGTTTTAATCTTGGTTTGTTTTTTTTTTTTTTCTCCTTCCTCCTTATAGGAAGTTTTTTCATTTCTATTTCTACATAGTTTTGTAATTTGTTCTCAGCTTTAGGTTTGCAGTTGTTAAGGATGGGAAGATGCTGCATAGCAGTGAAAGTGAGGACCTGGCTTCTGTTCTAATTAGAACAAAATCTAAGAATATTTAGAACAAAAAATATTAGTCCATCTTCACCTTTTCATATGGTAAAAGATGTGAGAAACAGTTGTTTGTCATCTTGCATTTTATCACACATGATTTAGTCTTCAGAGAGAGTAAATTACTTGAGAGAGAGTAAATTACACTTTTGGCAAGTTAAATGAAGATTTTGACACATTTTCCTTTTTTTTTTGCTCGCTTTCATAACTCCTTTCAAAAATTAATTTCCAAAATATGCTCTCGTTGATTGCAAAAAATGGTTTGCTATAACGCAAGACACAAATGTGGAAATTTCTTTTGTAATAGATTCTATGCTAAGTCATGAAATTTGTGACAGTAATTTATAGTTCTGAGAACCTGCCACATAAAAACTTTGAAACTTTTTGAAGTGTGAATGCAGCAAGGTGTTGGACAGGAGTGTGTTGAGCAGGAGGCAGCCTGGATCTGTCCAGTGTAGGCAGCTGCTGTGTAAATCTGAGTCACGGTGCAGAGCATCCAGCAGGAGCTGAGGTGGGGCTGAGTTGGTAAATGAGGTGCTGGTGTTGGCCTGATTTAGCATCTATTACCATCAGAAATCAGTGTGAGGCTATTGGTTGTTAATGAAGGTTTTGGTCACTTCTTTTATTTTGTTAGTGGGCAGCAGTGTCTTCAGAAGGACTGAATTTTGTCATAAATATCTAGCAGATTCTCTGTGTCCCCAGTATAAAGCTGACCCCATTCCAGTGGATGGCTTTATTCCTGGGAGGAGCAGGAGTTTGTTAAACATGGTCTGACTCACCTGCATGCTGTGAATATATCCTGAGCATTCAGAGCAGAAAATTTCTATTTTTCTGACTCTCCTTTATGAATAAGAAAGAATAATTGGAAATGAAGTTACTGCTCAGAGAGGGAGAAGAGACATGAAGATGTATGCTGTGTGAATTCATCTGTCAGAGCTCCTGAGCAGCCAGGAACTCTCAGGTGCCTCTTGCATGATGGTCATTAAAATAACCTTGGTCTTGCCTCTTTTAAAGTATTTAATATTGTTCTGTCTCTGTTGCTCTGTCTAGAGCAGTTCTCATTGATTAATACTTAACAAGTATTAATATTTTTTCTGCTGCAGACATTTCTTGTGGCCATTGCTCAGAAATTATAACCAAATGGTTTGTTGGGTTTGCTTTGTTTTATGCTCTGTAGCTGATTGATAGATTCAGAAACGGACTTCATTTTCTTTTTATGTTGTTTAATTGGTTTCTTCCTCCAAGACAGGAGCATAAAAGTGCAGATGACCTTCTGTCCTCCTCTTGATGTCCCCTCACATGCCCGGAAGGATTCTGCTGGGTTTGCCGTCAGCTAAATGTGTGCACTTGAACCACAAGCTGAATACATGAATTTTGCATTTTCTTTAAGTGACAGCATCAAGATGATCAGCATTACCAGATTGCCAGCTGGAATATAAACCACTCAGAGATTTCGGATTTCAAGGCCCAATTACAGCTCTCTGAGTGGTTGCCAAATACAGCTCCTGTGTCAGGGCTCCTGTTTGCAAGGACTCTTTAACCAAAGTCGAAATATGCTTTAGTCACATTCAGGTGGGTTTGGGAAGGGAAAGGAAAAATTTGAGACATCTCCCATGTACAGCAGTCTGGGGCTCTCCCTGCCTCCTGAACTCCTTCTTTTAGCAGAGCTACCAGGAAGAGAGTTGTAAATACGAGTTTGCACAAATTCAGCTAATCCTTCCTCATTATCTATAAGTCATGACACATTTTTGAGTTATAAATAAGTGTGTTGCAGGATATAGCCAAGACTAGAAAAACCAAAGGTGAGCAGATTTTTGTGTATGAATGAAATGCCAAAGGATAGATTCTTCTTCTCCAATAAGATGTATATTCTGTCCATTCTAATTTTATTTACTGCTTCTCACTGGAGGATTGCATAAATCAGCAGTCCTGTGCAGTTTGTTGTGATTTATTGCTTAATTAAAAGTTATGAAGGCTTTTAATCCGTCTATAATTTATATTATTTTTGAGTCAGCTGTTTTCCATATTGTAACAACCAGGAAACTTGGATCCTTTTATGAAGGAGAACATTTTGTGAGCCCTTGGATTCACTAATAGGTGTAGCCCATAGTGATGCCAGATTGACTTTGGAGTTCAGACTCAGAGCCAAAGATAATTAAATATTAGTGCACTTAATAAAGTTTCTCCAGCATCAATTACAGTTTGATGGCAAATGTAGTCTACATGTTTTTTAGAGTTACAGATTAATTTTAAAAGGGATGCAACTCATGTGTGATTTCACAATGAACAGATGTTAGCTACACATTAATAATTTAAAAAGCAGGCTTAAAATGGTTATGTAGATTTTAATGGAGGATTAATTTGGTTCTAGTGCTGGACCACATGTTGTCAAAACAAAAGTTTTAGTGTTTTGTTTTAGTTTGGTTGTTGGGGATTTTTTTTTTTGTTGGTAGATTGCTGCTGTGTTTTTTCCATAATTAAAGTTATAACCAGCATACTATTTAAAAACAGACCCTTTTTTTCCCTATATGAATTTCTATTTAAGAATAAAAATACTATGCAAAATTCAATTTTTGTAGTGATGGCAGGGATGGTTGGCTTGAGGAAGACCACTCATCTGCTTTAAACTTCAGTAGGTTTGTCTCCCTCTTTCTCAAATATCTTTATTATTTGAAAAGACATGCTAGTTCTCTAGCAAAGCTTTGTCTAATCATGACATTACAGTTTTCAGGTAGAAGGTTTTGAGGTCAGCTTGGATTGCACTATGGCACAGGTTTTGGCAGGAATAAGGGCTCCCTTTAGCTGTGAGGCAGCTGACCTCTGTTGGTTAACTCAGCTTGGCTCTGGTTTCACTTGTGATCCGTGTGGCTTCTGGTGGGATGGATGGGAAGAGCCTTCCCTCAGTCCCAGCTGCCAGTCCCAGCTCTTTGAGACCAGTGGGGTCCTTCCAGGAGCCCCCCTCTCCTCCTTGTGAGTTGTTATCAAACTCTCAACTGCTCTTAACCTTACTTTCAAGTTTTTTCCTACATAACTTCATGTGTAATTACAGTGGTGTCACTGAACGAGCTTCATTGTTTCTTAAACAAAAAATTTGTTCCTCAATTTGTTTTTTTTAAACCCTTTTCTTTGAAATAATATTTTAGAATAATTAATAAAAATCATTAAAGTTGTTTGCTATAAAATCAGGTAGAAAAAGTCATATATCACATTAGGTATAAACTATAGACATCTTTTGGGTAGTCAGGAAGATTTTTATCCAGGCTATTCTGTAGGACTTTGAGAACTGGACAAATATAAGTTAGCATGAACTTTGGCCATTAGAAATGCCAAACCAAATAATATCTGTCAGCTTTGCTGGTCAGTCTCCATTCAAACTCCAATATCTGTTAAGTTTAAATGTCCTTTATGCTCTTATAAGTTAGATTTAAATTATTACTTTGAATTTTAAATTATTACTTCACTAAGTAAAAGTGAGAATTTTTCCTTCTCTAAGTGTCATTATGAGGTTCATGAAGTTTCTAATTAACTGCCAGGCATAAAGAGACTTCATTCTTGTTCCAAGGTGTCTGAGCAAAAAGAATAAGGTGGAAAAGGTTTAGCAGCCTCTTCTAAGCAAGACTTTGAATAGGAATGAAGATCTAGTCATATGCTACTTTTGTAGTGTCTTATTGTATATCTGTTTAACTGGTGAAAAGAATTAGTGTCTGTGTGTTGATGCTGTTATTCAGTGTTCTATTTAATACACGGAGCTGACATTTTTCCTTCTATATTAGAAGCTCTTTGCTCCTCAGTCCATGCTTCCAGGTCGTGCACCTGCAGTGGTTGGACATTCCCTCAGCTGGCTTTGATTTTATTGGGAATGCTTAGTGGTCACTACATCCATCATATGGCTCTTTATCAATGTGCAGATTTTCAACATTCCTTAAAATAAAGCCAGTCTGTTTCTTTAATTTCAATTCTGTGTACTCTCAAGTGGCCCTGTGGAATATAGATTTTTCTTTCTGCCATTTTGTAGCCAGCATTTCAGATTCTGGGGTCACCAATGGTTTTTTTTTTTCATGTTGCTTTTCCCCAGTTTGTAGCTTGGTTGTGAAGTCAGGCAATAAATAAAAAGACGTGAGTTTGTTGGAACACAAACCAGTGAGTACTTGAGCAACTGGAGTAGCAACAGATATTCACTAGAAAATCCATTGGAGAAATCAATTATGCTTTGAGTTTGTCTTGTTGAGAAAATAGAAGTACTTGGTCCTTTCAAAAGAGATACTACTCCAGTGATCAGCAGGTGGGCAGACAAAACAGGCTTTATGGAGAGTCTCACAGGTGAGTAAAACAGTGAGGAAAGATTAATTTTCTATTCTGCATGTTCCCAGAGCAACCATTGACAAAACAACAGGCTTTTTTTGAGAGTGAGATGTGTAAGATTGTATCTTACAGTGCACAGAACATGCACTACTCATTGGGCCTGAGAAAGGAAAGTCATGATTAAACTCAGTTGGATTAAACATTTGCATATAAAAGAGGTTTTTCTTAGTATTCATTTCAGGTCAGTGTTTGATAAATGACTCGCAGATTTTCATCAGCATTCTCACGTCTTGGCTTTTGCATAATAAGATCCTCACAGGAGTTGTATGCAAACAGCAACATTTCAGCCTAGTTACTTATCACACAGCAAATTCAAAGTACAAGTTGTATTTGGGTCATATCTGCATGCTAACCTCAGAAATTAATCCCAGCTAGAGTTAGATTAAATATCTTTTTTACCTTACTTCTGTGTTTTCACCCTGTCATAATAATGTAGCGTATCAGGGTACCTGCGAGCTTGGCAAGGGAAGGGAACACAGATGATTTCTGAAGTCCTTCTGATAACACTAAAAGATTTATTTGTTTTGGAGTAAAACATTTATTCTAGGCAGATCTCTTTTACTCTAGTGATGCTGATTTCATGTGCCTGATTTCTCTACACCTGAATGAAAATTAATTTGTGATTAAATCCCAAGAATAATCAGTGCCTGACAGGCATTGGTTTAAAACTGAGGATGAGACAATTTTCTTTGAGTTCCTAATGAAGGAACTGCCAGGGAGTTAAGGGAGTTACTTCCTCTCCATTCAGAGCAGCATTGGGCAGCATTTCTTCCTACAGCATCCTGTACCAAAAGGCTGGGCTTGAAAATCAGCTGTGAGAAGTTTGGGTGTGGATCCAGGCTCTGCACAGCTCATTTTCCACCTCCATTTGTACTCCCTGTGTGTGCCCAAACCAGTGATCAGCTCTTGGTGGGTGGTGGGACGTGTGCTCCAGCTGCTCCCTGTGCCTGCTGGATCTGCTGGCACTTTGTGGCAGCTCCTCACTCCTGGAACATTCCCAGAAATCCCTGGCATTTGGTGTGGCAGCAGATGCAAACACCAGCTTTATGTCCTGTTTTCCACCCAGTGTTTTTCTAACTACTGCGCTGTTCCAACCAAATGTGTCTGGCCCAACTCTCATCATTTAATTAAATAAAGGCAAATTCCAATTAACTTTTAAGACACCTGGAATTGACTCAGCATTTTTTTTATAAGGCAGTATTAATTTAAACAATATTTCCCTTTTTCTGATCTATTCAGTGAAGGTGAGACCTTGGATCCAAGTTAGATGTAAAGCCCTAAAACGTGGCCTCCCTGTAGAATAGTCAAACATTTCACATATCAGGAATTTTCATGTTTTTTCTGGATTGTGATCCCATCTGCAGAATGGGCAACAGATGACATTTGATTTAAACAACCAAAAGATAATTTTTTTGGCATGA
The DNA here is from genome assembly GCF_017590055.1 of Onychostruthus taczanowskii. Classification (NCBI taxonomy): domain Eukaryota; kingdom Metazoa; phylum Chordata; class Aves; order Passeriformes; family Passeridae; genus Onychostruthus; species Onychostruthus taczanowskii. The sequence continues at coordinate 12,326,793 of NW_024496526.1, forward strand.
ACTAACGTTTATCATTAGAGTTAATAATGAAAGAAACAATCAGTCTCCACATGCTTCCCTGAAATATGTCCAATAGTATTTGGAACACTGTTGGAGTATCATTTAAATGGTGAAATGAGGAACATTTATTTTTTTTTTTAAAGGGTTCATGTGGGAAATGGGAAAAATGGGAAAAAACCAAATGTTTGCAGCATGTCTCAGAGTCACACAAATATGAGATGCTCTCAGGATTGTACTGCAAGCATCCAAGGGAAGGGAGTACTCTTCCCAGAAACTGATTACAGCAGAGCCAGGTGAGGCCAGAATAACCTGAGAGAATGTAATTCTATTTAAAGTAAAATAAAAGTATTGTCAGAGGTGTGTGCTTTCTGTTTCCTTAGTTTAAATTCCTGCTGTTAGGAGTTCTTTCCCTCCATTATGCTTTGGGGGGAAAAGACTTATTTATTTTCAGTTCTTTTTACTTATATTGTGTTACTTGCAGTGTATAAATAGATTTTGTTTAAGGAAGACTCCCCCTTTTCAATTTTACTATATGAAACTGCTACTATTATGTTTGATGTGTATAAGGGTAACTAAATAATGGAACTTAACACATCCTTCCTAATTTGCTGGGAGGTAAATTCTTCCCTTAAATAATAGGCCTTTTCCTATTTCCATTAAATTCAATTGATTAAAAGTCCTAATGGCTTGTATAGAAACCAAAATGGGGCCACTTCTGTGTTGATTCCACACAGCCTTGCTCGGTTCCAAAATTGAAGCTGTTGCAAGCAGCATGGATTGGAAAGAAAAGAAACATTTTTAATCTAAAGGCGATTACTAAAAGCAAACATGTTGGTTCAATGTGGGTTTTTAAAATTATATTTTGTAACAAACTGTAAAAAATAAGTGTTTCTCTTAGTAGCTTTACATTAGTCGTTGCTTAAGCCAATTTATCTTTTCTTTGATACCCCAGAACTAACGAAAACCTATTAAGAGCTGCTAGACAAAACCCAATTCATTACCTACTTGCAATCAAAGATCACTTTCTCAGTGGTCTTGAATTTAATTTGCCTTTAATTCGAGGTTTCATTAGGATAATTGTCTATTGGTTCACTTCTGTAATTGAAGGTTTGCAGGAAAATTAATGTCTGATCAGCCAAGGGAGAGGAGCGGTGTCACGCTGCCTGCTCCAGGTTCACACATGAAACACTTGTGGTGTTTTCACAGGACACAGGACTTACCACAGTCACAGAAGCTGCAAGCAACTGCATTTTCCAGTTGAAAACATTATTAAGTTTTGCCTTGGCGTTGGACAGACGGTCTGCATTACTCCTGAAAGCCTGGCCCATCCTCTCCTGTTGAAAATCATTCCCAGGCTGGGAGGATGGGTATTTTCTTCTGTCTCATCTTTGCTGAAGTTTCCATTAGTGCTAAAAGCTCTGCTGTCTGGTATTTTCTTTATAGCAAAAAACCATCTCTATTCTCTAATGATAAGAGAGAGATCCCTTGCAGCTTCCTGTCTCTAGACATATTGAAACCTTTTAGCCACTCCTTGCAAAATGTGAACTTCATTCTCAAAATTGTTGTGTTGTTTTTCTTCTGCATTTCTTTGTGTTGGAATTTGGGAGATTAAGTGTCCAGATTTGTACACACCACACCAGAGAGGGTCTTAGCAAGGCTTTGTAAAACACTGGTAATTGCATTCCACTTTCTGGAGAAATTCTAAGCTAAAACCTTCCTCAACTGCAATTTTGTCTGGTTTATTTCACAGCCACATCACATAATGTTTCATCTTGTGATTCCCCCCTGTAGTTTCCCAAGGCTGATTTTTGGGGTGTTTTTAGTCTCCAATATGTGATCCACGCTCTGTTCTCCTGAACTGCAGCCTCTCTCCCACACTCCTGTCCAGCTCCATGTGGATCTTGCTCCACACTGTCCCACTCCTCTTGTAGAAAAATGTCATTTAGCTTCTCTCTTCAGTAAAATTTTAACAGGGCCATGGCTATTTGTGTGCCAGTATAATTGGTGAAATATTATCCAAGGCTGGCTGGCAGAGCATTCCCTCTGCAGTGATGCTAATAACTTCCCTCCAGCCTGACGTTCCCCATTTCATGCTGCTGTTGCTGTCCTACCTCTAGCCATTTCAGGCCAATTTAAAATTTCTGTACTAATCCCCTATCTTCTTCAATTTAACTAAAAACTTCCCAGGTGACACAACATTAAAGCTTTCCCAAAAATCAGACTGCCAAGATCAATTTAATTTCCTTTCTCTGGAAACTGAGAGGTTTTTTTCTCTGAGAAAGATGTCAGATCAGTGTGCCTTACTTGTATTAAATCCATGTGGTATTCCCCCCTCCAAATTCTTTTAAATTCACTGGCTTGGATTATTCTTTCTTTAATAACTGTTCTAAGGTTTTGCTGCTGCTAAGCATAGAAGAAAGAGCTTTTAGTTGCTCTGATAACTTTTTTTCCTTATTAAATATAGATGTGACATTTATTATTTCTGATTGTATGATATTGTTTGTGTCTTGTTAGATTTATAAAACTTGCTATCCCACGTGAAATTTAGTATTCCAGTTCATTCACTAGTTTGAATGGAAATTACTTAATTTCTGGACTTTTTTTCCCCTTGAGCTTTGTGCTCATCTCAACCTTGATACTTTCTGTTTGATTATCATCATTGACATCAATGAGAATTGAAGCATGTATTCATGTAATTTGGTGTTACCTGCTGCCTTTGGTCTGTACTCCAGTGTAGTAGCTCTGCTCCTGTGCAGATTATCTCTTCATGTAGCATTTGTCACTTTTCATCACTTCTTTTAATAACTTCAGAGCAGCTCCCTTGTCTGGCCTGTGGCAGCTGCCCCTCGCTGCCTCCTCTGCTCTCCTCCTCTGCCATTTCCAACCCCTAAGGATGGGCTTCCCTTTGGTGCTTTCTTCACCTCCTCTCCCTCATCCCTGAAGGACTTGTTCTGATCTCCTCAACCAGAGAGCTCTGGGCATGCTGCCTGTGAGTTTTTATTTCTGACTGAGATGTGGATCCCTGCAAGTACCAACTTCTCTGACTGAAAACTTCCAGTCTCCTTCCCCTGGCAGATCTTCCAGCCTCACGATCAGTGACTTCCCAGCTGGATCCCTCACTGTGCACAAGTTGCCCTTTTGAAGCCAAGAGCTGAAAATGCCAGCCTGTCTTTTCTAAGGGTTCTGTGAATGTTGGTGAATACTTTAATTTGGAATTGTCATATAATCACGTGCTTCAAATTTACTTTTATAACCAGCTCTTTCATTCCTCTTCCCTAGGAGGAAAAAAAATCTGAAATAGCACCTTGTTTCAGTGGCTGAATGAAATTGTCAGTGACTGCTTTTGGGAATATCTGATTCTAGTATTTTTATTAGCAGCATTTGTTCTGCAATAAATGAGAAGTCTCTTTTTTTAAATAGTGGTCCAATAACACTCTTTTCATATGAAAATCTCTCTTTGGAGGTCTGTGGTGTGTTGCTCAACAGTATTATCACAGTGAAACCGTCCCAGTGTTACCTTCTGGTCCCGTGACAATTTCAGCCTGGTTTTGATAAACTTCTTCAATAATTTAATTCACTGAGTCTCATTTGCCTCTCACTCTGGTGAATCTACATGACATCAGGTAAGTCCCTTCTGATTTATATGTCTGTAAGGAGAAACTTGAGGTGGCTACATATCATCTTTATTTGGAGCCTTACAGAGCTGCACTGTGCTGCTTCTCAGCAGGAAACACAAACATTTGTATTTGCTTCCTGCTGCGTGAATTGTAACGTTCTGGGAAGAGTTTAGATTTTCCAGTAGAACAACTAAAGAAGTATTTTAGTATGAATTTTGACTTATAATATGTATGTATTAGTATATCCACAGATAGACACAGAGAAGATACTGGAGAAAAAATGAAATTATGAGCAAAGTTGAACAAACACTGTGTACTTCTTTTGATTGGCCTAAACGCTCCCTTATGGCACGAATTCAGTAAGAACTTCCAGGGGTCAGTTGGAAGGAAATATCCATGTAAGATACTGAGATGACTTAAATCCTGTTGACATGTGCAGAAATCAATAGAGCACTTTGGTTTTGTTGCATGGCTTTGCAGAAGCTGAAATTGCCTTCCTCCTCTGGTACTGCCCTTCAGTCAAGCATTTGGTTACGCATTCACTGATTCTGTGCTCAATCTTGCCACTCTTCAGCCTTAAACACAAGATTGAGTATTCAACTGCAATTTCCACATGGGAAATGCAGAGATGTTTAATGAGTGATTGATATTTTTCAGCTTGTAATTAAATGTTATCTGTGAATATTTGTCCACATGAAAAATAAATAGGAATGTATGATGTTGGCCAGCAGGTCACTGAGAAAATTAATGATGAGAAAAATGTTCTGAGAGGTGCTGTGGAAAAATTAACTGCACGTGTTAGTGGCCTGGATACAATTACTGAATACAGCAAGCAAATATAAATATATATACATTTATAAGAGAGAGTGTAGAAAAGTTCAAGAAGAACTTTCAGTCATTGGTTTGTCCTGTTTGCTGGGAACATTCACCTTTGAGGATGGTATTGAATTCAAAGATAATAAAGACAAATCCTCATGAACAGTTTTCAGAAAGGTCTTTCAGTTCTCAATACTGTAAATCTAGGGAAAATAACTTTTTTCCTGTTAAAAAATATCACTGTCATTTTTTCCCACTTAATCCCCAGGCTGTAGAATGTTGAAAGGTCAGCCTTGATGGACTCATTTGGGAATATGTGGTGTCAGAGTAGGACAAAATGGACACTGTAAGTGGAGGTGTCTCTGTTCTGTCTTGTCTCATCTTTCTGTCTGTCCCAAATACACTTATATGACAAAATATCTGTAGCTGGAATGCTGCATATTCATTTCACCTCTGGTCTTCTACCCCAGACTGTCATTAGGCAGCCCAGTCGCTTGGTAGAGTGATGGGTTTCAGTAAAGACACTCATACATTAAATTCTAGCTACACCCAGGCAGGGCTTCACTGCTAAATAGCTGTGGCATTCCTGAAGTGGGTGCTCCAGATTGGATAACAAGTTTGAAATAGGAGAGACCATGATTATGAAAGTGCTTTCTAAATCATCTACGTGCAACCTAAGAGTTACACTTCTTTTATTCCTTACTTTAAAGGTGCTTTGTTGGACTTATTTCTTCTTTAATCAGCTGGTAAAAGCCATTTTCAAAGGAATATTCTCTCCTTTAGGAGAGAGATCCTGTGTATTGAAGTGTTGTTTATATTGACTGTTAGAGAAACATTAAACTGTTTTGCAAAGCTAATGGATATACCCTGATAAAATGCACTCAGATCCTTACCCAAACAGCACATGAGAAAATCTGATCAGCTCAGAATGGTTTAGATAAAAAACTAATGAGCATGAAGCCTAAGTAATGACTGCCAGGTTGGGCTCATTGTTTGTCTGGTGCTTTGGGCTAAAAAGGGGCTGTTTATATGATCTGCAATGATGGCAACTTTATTAAAAGTAGCATTGTTTTGGTCCCAGTACAAATATCCAGATTCCCTGGACAACTGCCTTCCTTTTTTTTTCTTTTAATTTGAAAGTCCTTTTATTCTTCGTGACTTCAAAATTAGTGAAGCATTCTTCTGTTAGTAACATAAAATCCACTTTTTATTAATGTGCATCAGCTCTTACCCACAGCCCAGGCACTTCACCATAACACAGAAGGGGATAATAGGCTGAATTATCCTAAAGCAATTGCAGTTGTAACTATTTCATGTCTTATTGTGGTATGTAAATTTGATTCTTTGCCAGGTCCCATGGACATATCTTCATTTTGACTACTGGAAGGCACAGTGGGATAAATTGATTAAAGTAGAACTAGCTCTTAGCATTATTTCTTATCACTTTTATGGTAATGTCTTCACTGATGTAGTTGCTGTATGCACATAGAAGGCAGATTTCTTTCCCAAAAGTGGGAAACCCTATCAGTATTAAACCAAATGTAAAAAACCATAATAAACCACAAAACAATGGGAAAGGATCAAAGAGCAGTGAAAAGGGTGGTAGTGCAGAGATTGTTTGGTCATTCAGGTTAATAGCAGACACAATGGGATGATGCTATTTTTACCAAGTTGTTTTTTGAAAGAAAAAGTACAGTAAGTAGCAGCCAGTATTACCAAGAGTTTGTTGTGTCTGAGTGGTTTTGGGAGGGAGAGGTAAGGCTTGCAGCAGGAATGGATTTCGAGAAAGTACTGAGAGCTGGGGAAAGAAATGATATTTCATATTAATTCCAGTTAAATATTCCAGGAGGGTGGCATAAAGAAAGGTATAACAGAAGTTCAGCCATGAGTGCTCCTCAGTGGTGTCGTTGATGGAGCGAAGTGGGGACAACTGAAGTGAGAGAGAGATGAGCTAAAATAATGTGTTGACTGGAGAGGAACACTTCAGCTATGACAGCCTAAGTGCTGGTTGAAAATGAAAGTTGAAGCCATGGGGGAGATAAAATTAGCTGTGGACAAGGGAGGGAGAAAGAAGAGCAGGCAAGCTGAGGGATAGCTCCCCTGTGCCCAATAAAAAGGTGGATAAGTGGAAGGAGCAAACTTATGAAAGGCATAGCAAAGAGACAGCTAACTCCTGCTCTCTATACAGTTATTCCTTGGTGCAGTATATATAAAATGGGATGTAACATCTTTGCATTAGAGACCAGCTTTTTTTGTTCCCTGTTTGAAGCTGAGGCTTTTAACACCTTGCAAACACAAATCACCAGTGAGGTGCTCTGGCAGCAGCTCTACATCTGGGTGGTGAGTAGGGCACGTGCTCTTGCCTGTCTGCTCGCCCTGGGAGGGCAGTTTTGGCTGGCACTTTGTGCCTGCAGGTGGTACTACCACTCTGGAGTGTTCTCCAGCAGGCAGGGATGCAAGGCTTTTACCTTTGCAGATGGAAGTACCTCCACAGGGAATGTTTGCAGCTAGGAGGAGCAGGGAGGGGAGAAGTTCATCATCACCAGCAGGTCGGAAATTTTGCTACTGGCACTTAGCTCATAACTTCAGGAAGTTTGGCCCAGCCTGGCACAGACCTGTGTCATGACCATATGCTTTGCCTTATAACACTGCACTCTCTAAGTCTCAGAGAAGCTTTTTTCATTTGAATGGTTAGATTAATTATGTTTTATTAAGTGTTTTCTCACCAGGTTATTCATTGGTATGGTGTGTGGACAAAAGTGGGAATGTGAGACTGATGGGCAAGCTGCAGACATAGGTGAGGGGTTGTTCCCCAGTCTCTGGGACTTTCCCCGTGCCTGTGGGAGCAGGGACCAGCTGCCTGGGCATGGGGGACAAAGCTGATGTTGCATAAAGGTCACACAGGACAGTTCCTGCAAGATGCCAGAGCTGGCATTCCCTGGTGCCTGAAGAATGGATGGTCCCTTCCTTCAGCAGCCTCTAAAATACAATTGTTCCCCTCCTCTCAGCCTTGCCTCCCAGAGCTCTGGCTGGCTCTGTCAGTCCTCTGTGCCTTCCCTTGGATCCAGCTCTGCTGCTGCCACCAAATTCAGATTTTCAGCCTGAAAATCTTTCAGCTGCAGAGTTGGGGCAGAATAACTCATTCAATTTTACCTCTGTTATTGAGCAGCCATGGGCTGCCTCAGATGGCAGATGGGTATTTAACGTGACATTTGCACTTCTGTAAGGTTCTGCCAGTGTCATGGGGGCCAGCTAATACAGGTGAGCAATTGCCAGTGGTGGCCTAGTGTCATGAAGAACAGTAATATGACAGTTTATACTCCAGGCTTCTCTCTGTGGGATGATACTGCTCAAGGAAATTAAGCCTAAGAGATAATTTGGCAGCAGGCTTATTTTAAATACTGATTAATGACTATTGCTTTAGTGCAGCTCCTGCTTTACTCATGATGTTTTAATATGGCAAAAGAATTATGATTAGTGCTTTTAGGTTTTTAATGTTCAGATAGTTAAAATGTCCCGTAATAATCGCTCCCTTTAATACTCAGCATAACTATTACAGAGATATAGCTGTGCTTTGGTGTTGAAAAGAAGAAACCAGGATCCCAATGTGATCATGAATGCCTTTTTCTGGTAGCTTAAATCAAATTCTTGAATTTCGAAGTCCTTGGCAGCAAGTTTTAAGAACTTTAATTAAAAAAGAAGTCTTCCATAAATTAAAAAACAAAACAAAAAAAAGATAATTTGTTAAAAGGAGTTACTGAAATATTGCAGTAAAAATATAGTGGAATATGTAGCAGGAAGTGCAAGTAAAAGCATCTCAATCAGAAAACAAATTCAGATTCAGGGTGGCTGTAATCTGAGAAGTACCTGTATAGCATACAAAGTGCCTCCAAGATTTGTAATCATTATTCTCATGACATTAACGTGGTTTAGGTCTGATTCTGCAATATCTCACACCACTGGAAGTCAGGAGTGATTTTCTAATAGAATTGCAAAAAAACCCCCAATAAGAATAAGAACAGGCTCCAACTCTGCCAATCTGGCTGATCCTTGGAAGAAGCAAGAATTATTTGCATACATTTCCCTCTCCTGCCTCAGAGGTGCTATCTTGCATGCAGCAGTTCATTTTTGCCTCACCCAGTTTGTAATTATACTGCTTTGGGTTCTGTTCTGTGGCTTTGTAAACCTTGTTAAGAGTGGAAGAAGTGTGAACTCAAACCTTCCCTTGAAAAGAAGAATCCCCCAGTGCCTGTGCAGGATCCTCACAAGGCTCAGAGCAGCACCTCAGCATCTGGAGCCTGGGAGCACTGCTGGGGCTGCCAGTTTGTCTGAGGGAATATTTTATGTACTACCATGTCTTGCAGGAATCACAGCGTTCCCACACAGCCCCACAAGCTCTGCACCAGTCCACTGAGCTCGTCCTGGCCTCTGTCTCCCTGCAGGGAGTGTCTCTGGATGTGTCTCTGGATGCACTGTGGGGTTGTGCTGCCTCCCGTGGCAGCCTCAGCCACCCACTTGATGCCCCTGTCCCTGTGCACCTTGGGCGATGTCCAACACTGCTTCAGAGCGTGGAAAAACCTTCTCTCTCTAGTTCCTTAAAGCCTGACCTTACCTTCTTCCATGTGCCATTTTAAGGTGATATCCCTGCTGGTTTTGTTGAGTTCTTTCCATGGTGTCCTCTTCCCCATGTCCTCTCTTTGTTTGTCATTTGGCAAAGGCTGCTGTGATCTTGCCATTCTTCCTGAAAAATTGTTAGTAGTTCTTTATTGCATTGTTGTTTTCATTGATGGCTTGACTGGTCCTGTCCATGTGTTGAAGTACCACAAGTACATGGTACTTTCTCCCTCTCCATGTGTGTTTCTTCAGCTGTTGGTTCCTCTTTCTGCTCCCTTTCTTCCTTCATTTGCCATAAAGCTAAATATGGACAATTGATTACCCTCGTCGGTTACTTGGTGTGGCATTTCCCACTTTTTCAGGATGAATTCAGGAATGTCATATGTAGTTAAACAAAGCACCCAGTTTACCACTGGCACAGGGCTGGCTCCTTATTCCTGTAGGAATACCCCAAGGAAGGGTTGGAAAGGGCAGACAGCAGTATTGTTTATACAAGTGAGGAATTACCCATGCTAGGGCAGTTTTGCAGCTTCTGTCTTTGCTTTGTGTGTTTTTCAGGTAAGAATGAGGTAGAGAAAGGGGAGGTAGCTGAGTATTTTGCCTGTCATGTGAGTTTCTTTGTGCACCTTCCAGCTCTGATAGAAGCAATAATCTCACTGAACTCATCACTGACAGCAGGAATGTGTAGGACTGGCTAAAGTAGGGACTGGAACGCTTAACGTGACAAGGAAAGGAGTAATGGGAATGGTTTAGCTTCTAGAGTAGGATAAGTTGGAGGTTAAAGAAAAATTGGGGGAAAAAAAGACACTGTAGAGGTATTCCCATTAATCTTTTAAGCTGGGAGGCTGTCATCCTTACACAGTCAGTGGAAGGAGGTGAGTGCCTATAACATGCCTTAACTAGCAGCCTAAATTGAGGGTTTTAATGCCACCTGTTTTATTGTTGTGATTCATGATCTTATTAATGCACGTCTAAAATGAAAAGAAGTGTCAGACATCAAGAAGGATAAGGGGTAGGTGGAGAGCCTGAACATCTGGTAAATGTTCTGTTCATTTTAATAATAATTTTGGGTGGTTTTTCCTTTCCTCTTCCATTATTTTTAGGTAAATGAGATTGTAGCTTAGCATGAAACTGATTTTGGAAATAAATTTGATGGCATGCTCCTTCTCTTGCAGAGTTGGCTTGATTTCTGTAATGTAGTTTTTTGCATAAATGCATAAACCTTTTCGTGTAAGTTTATTGCTTGTTAAAGATGTGTCCTCAAGTGTAGATTACTATTTTAAGGATTTGTCTGTGGCTGTGGCCAAAACCATTTTTTTGAGCTGTTTAATTCTGATTTGTTTAAGAAGCACAGTGCTGCCTTTATGGGCCACATAGCCTAATTTTAATAAGAGCTGCTGCTTCTTTTTCTTGTATTCTTGCATTACTGAACCTCTGGTATTTTGTCAGGGAGATACACCTAGCAGAAAAATTTACACACCCAAACACAGCCCTCATTTATTGGCAACTTAAAAACTTTGCAAATGTAGTAAGTGTTTAATATGTCTGAATTCATTTTTCACAGAAAGTCAGCAGGAAATAGAAAAATCCTCACAGAAGCATCCAAATACAGCTCAACCAATTTCTTCTGTGTTCAAATATGTCATAGTGATGTGTGGAAAGTGAGTGCCTTCCATTAGTGCAGCGCTGCACCTCAGACAGGTGCCCCGCTGGTGGCTGACCCCAATATAATTGTCCAGGACCCGCAGCAGTCAGTTGTCCTCTGGTGTGTCTCCCCCAAACCATCATCTCTTCCCTTAACTTTTACTCTAAAATCCTGTCAAGCTCATAAACGCCTTTCCCATTCCTTTTCCTCTCTGAGGGCTAGCTCCTGGCTGACATGCTGATGGATTTATAAAGGAAGCACTGACGGAGCACATTCCGTTCTGGCGCCTGACCAATTAGCGGCGCGTCCACCGGCTGTCTCCTGGACGGCTGCACAGGCAGGAGCCCACTCAGGATGAGAAGTTAGCACTTACAAAACAAATGATGCCTCACATGAGTTGGTAATTACTGGCTCCTTCAGTTCCCGCGGTGAAAATCGAGGTAAAAGTGGGTTTTAGCCCTTGTGCCAGTTTTGGAACTGCTCCCTTTCAGCCTCTGGAGTTGGAACACTCAGAGTGTATTGATGATGTGCTGTGTGTGAGTATCTGGAGAGGGTTTATGGACCCACCAGCCTTCAGCTGTGAGCTGTGGTCTCCTGGGGATGTTGCTGGTGGTGTGTGTGCTCCTGTTCACAGGCAGAGTGGGAAAGGGCGTGTAAACCACAACGAGGAGCAGAATAATGGACGGCATCCAGTGGTGTGGTGGTGTTCACTTAAACTAGGAGCAGGAGCTCACATAATCCTGAGTGGTCACCCAAATTCAAAGCTACATTTATTGAAACTGGGGCTAGAACATCTTGTCCCCAAAGGGTATCTCAGATCTCATTCTGAATGAACATTGAGGTGTAAGTTGCAATGATTCTTTTGACCTTGGTAATCCTTGTACTTTCTGGAAATTGTACTGACACTTGAAACATCAAATTAGCCAGGAGGTTTTTCAGCTCTGATTTCAAAGATGTTTTACACTGAATATTAAGGAGAAAGGAGCTATGCACAGTAAGAAGAAGGAAAAAAAAAAAAAGGAAAAAAAATCCCAGGTAACTTGATGAAAGCCTTATAAATAACTGTTTGAAAATAAGATATTGTCGTACTGGAACTAATACTGCTATTGAAGTAGTTGGAAAGTTATATTGACGTTATTCAAGAATGTTTTATCTCTAGTACTTGTGATTCTAAGCTGTGCACTTACTGGTTGTTGCCATTGGGAAAATGGACACCTATTATATATTCTTCTAAGAAAGGACAGTCATCCGGGATTCAGCACATGGCTGAGCAAAGGAAGCAGAGAGAAAATTAATTTTCATAGGGAAAGTTGGGCAGAAGATGAAAAAAAAATACATTAGAGAGGTGGCTGAGTGGAATAAGATAATCTAAAGACCAAAGATCACCTGTTGAACCAAATAAATAATTCAGGAAAACCCTTGATGCCCAGGGATCCTGGGCTGAATTGGAAACTGAGCTCTCCCAGTCCTTGCCTGCTGTTATGAATCAGTACCTGACAGCTCCACTGCACTGTGCCAGAGGCTGGGATCTCCCCCAGCTGATCTTGGCAGGCTCTGCCAGTGGCTTGTGCTGTCCTGAAACAGCCATAATTTCCCTGCCTTGCATTATGATGTCTGCTCTCAGAAATTACCTCCCACAGAACTGAGGGCCAGCTAACCAACCTACTTCTCCTGCAGGAACTTCCATGCCCTACATTTACTAGGCTGAATGTTTTAAATAAAGATTTAATATGACTAAAATACCCATCAGCCAGCTGACCTGCCTGATGTGAGAGCCCAGGCAGGATGATGGTGTTTTGAGCTTAAAAGTGTCTGCAGGGTGAAGTCCCATTGACACTTAGATTCCCAGTGCTTGGTCTGAAAGTATGATTAAAGATTCTGAGCTGACTTATAGCCTCACACTGTTCTTGATGCTCATATTAAATAGCCACAATCTCTGCAGAAAAATGTGCTGCAGCCTGAGGAGAGCTAGGTCAGGCAGTAGAGGTTAGTCCTTGGATTTCTCATGACTTCTAGGAAATTTTGGACATTGCCTTGCCCCCAGGTGTCTGAAATCCAGTGCTGTGGTGAATCTCAATAGTTGGCAGACCAAATGATTTTGGGAAACCAGCCCAATTGAAATAAATGCTTTCAGATTATTGTCCCAAATGATCTATTGAAAAAGGAACAGTTGAAGGCAAGAGTGAGCAAATGAGACCATTTTCTGAAAGAGCAAATCACAGAGGGAGCCCCTGGCCATTTTTCAGGCTCTATCACATAATCAGAAGCATTCAAAAGCAGGAAGTGTTGGAGGGAGATAAGGGACATGTACAGGAGGGCAGTGAGGTCATGGGTAATAATCGGCAAGAACCTGAGAGAAGCTGACCAGTCTAACCTCCTTAGGTTTATCTCAGAGAAGAGTAAAAACATTTATGCAATACTGAGATATACAGTTCCAGTTTGTGGGAGGATGCAGATAAAAGCAGCACAGAGCATCTTAAGAGCCAGCACGGCCTAATTAAGAGAAAATACTGAACGTAATCCCCTAAGACTCCTCTCAATGGATCTTTGCTCAGGCAGCAGAGTTCAGTGTAAACAAGTTAAATATGCTGATGAAAAACTGAATTGCGTAATAAACATAGAGAGCTTTTCTTCCCTTTTAATGCCTGGGAAGAGCACAGTAAATGGGCCAAGGAGCCAGGGGAGAGCAAGCTGTGTGGTGTTTGAATGGTGTGTTCCCCTTTTCCATCAAAGTCTGGATTCAACCCATGTGTGCTTAAGCTAAAGATTTCTAGGGCTTGTGTGGGCTGGGGCATCCAACCCCTCTGTGCTGCCCAGGCTGCTTCTGAAGAGGAGTTTGGGCTGCAGGTAACACAGCTGTGTCACCCCACTGCTGGGGGCAGGGGAAGAGACAAATACTGGTGTGAAAAGGCATCTGGGGCTGAGCAGTGTCTGTGGGGGTTCCTAGCAGTCACATAAAGGCTGTAAATGTCAAAGACAGACACTGGTTACAGAACGTGGTGCCCAGGGGTATAATGGTCATGGGCTGGAATGAAGAGTGGAGATAGAGGCTGACTATAAAGGAAGTCTTCCTAGCTAATCAATCAATGCCACAGTTCCCTTTCCAGAGGGAAAGAGCCATTGACACAGGACAAACTAACTCTTCCTGTAAGAAATTCTCAAGTTCACTAGATCCTACCAGAGGTCTGGGCGTGGATTACTGCTGTGTGTAATTCTGCTGATGGAGTGAGCTATGGAGAAGATGAATAACCACATTCATGGTCCTGTTATTTCTGCTGTGTCAGAGCAGTCTCTCTGCTGCTGTGCCAGCCTGATGGAGAACACGACCTCACTGGAGATATGCTTACATCCCCTGTCTGCTGCTGCTGTGTCTGCACTTCTGGCGTGCTTGTGGTGCAATGGAAACAAAGAAAACAATCCAAAAGAGACAATATAGCAGAAAAAAGTCTGAATGCTTAGTATCACATTGGTTTGGGATAAAACAAGATAGGCTTCTGGAAGCAGTCAGTCTGAGGGGGGTAATTCCCAACAAAAGTTCTTACCATTAGAATTGATGAAATTGTCATTTGCTGTAAGTAGACGTGCTCTGAAGGAGTCTGCACATATTATTGTACTGATCAAAGATAATCTTGCCTCACTGTATTCTGGTCTGTTCTCTGTTTTAGAGCTGTCCTTTTATACACCATCAGGGGCTTCTTTCAGTACTTCACTTAATTTTCTTTAAGCCTCCCATAATTGTTCCTCAAGGAAAGGTGTATTTTACCCACTGTGGCATCTCACCTCACCCCCTGGAGGTCTTAAAAGCATCGCCATTATAATAGTGTCTGTTATCAGCTTTTTCTCTGCCCCAGCCCTCCCTGCAGGGTGGTGTGTTTTGTTGATTCCAGGAATGCAAAAAGCATCAAGACTATAATCTTTGGAAAGCATCCAAGGGAGTTTTCCATAGGCAGGGAGGAGTGTTGAGGTGCCTTTCTCTCAGGTGAATGCTGTGGTCCCTCATGCTCTTCTGCACCTGCCAGCACCTCTGGGTTGCTGCTGTAGGGGGCTGCAACAGTGCTGAGTGGCTTTGGTAGCATTCCCCATCCATGGACAGATGGGATTTATAAGTATGTGTTCCTGATTTTAGGTGGAAATCCCAAGTGCCAGCAGTAGAGATGTCTCTGATGTCTTCTGCTTGTGTAAACCATGCAGCTCCTGCCCAATGTGCCATTGGCTTTTTCCTTTAGCTGCTTTGGTTGCACTCTGCATTGCTCAGGTGCAGCCATAATTGTTTTGTCTGGATGAGTGAGGAAAATAAATCCTTTTTCCTTTTGTGTGGGGAATCTCATGTCAGAGATATTTATAAAGAGCCCTCTGGCTGGCAGTGCACCACAGCTACCTACTCACATCCCTTGTGTTTAACAGGAGCACATCCTGCTCCACAGACCTCTGCCCAGAGCTTGAGGAAGCCAGGCAGGAACAGAGAGACATAAATTTTGTGGTTTGAGTTGTTTATTTTGAATATCCTGTTTTGTTGACCATCACAGTGAGAAATATGGTTTTTGTTGGTGTCCAGCAGTTGCCTGAGTTAGAAAGTCAGGCACTGTCCTTGAGAAGCATCTTCCACTGTGTTTAGAAGGGAAAAAATTGCAATGTCTTCTGTTTTTATTAAGAAAAATATTTTCATGTCTAAACATGCACGAGCACAAATAAAAGTTGATTACTTCTTTTTTCATTTTGATGGTGCAAAAGAAGGAATTTGTTTAGTGCTTTTCCTTCTCTGATAGTTTTTGTTGATATAATAGAAGGTAACAGAAGACAGCTCAATTTTTTGATTACGTAATCTGAAAAAAAAACCCCAAAACAACCAAAAATCCAACCTAAACTATTAATTATTCCAAATGCGGTGGATTTTTCAGTGATCTCTAGCAGGCTATATTTCTCTATACCCATCTGAAGCAATGTGCTCTATGCTGGTCCTTCATAGCCTAGACTTGCCAACATTTGGCAATTAAAAATGTAATTTGGAAACTGTCTGATGTCCCTGTAGTAAACACTGAGAGGAATTTACTGCCATGCTCAAGTATTTTTGAATGGTTGTTTGAGTGAGCAGTTGCTTTCCTTGCTGTGGAGCGTTTGTGTCTAAGTCTAAAAAAAAAGGCAGTGAAATGTGGCTTGTTCCATGTCTCGTTATTTAAAGGGTGGCTACAAAGAAAGTGGTGGCTCCCTTTTGGCAAGGAGTCATGTGGAAAAGGCAAGAGGTTGGAAAAAAGGTTATTCCTTCCAGCTGGACACAAGGACGTTTTTTCACAGTGAGAATAATGCATTGGAATAATCTCCCCAGAGAGGTGGTGGTTTCCTCCTTCCAGCTGGACACAAGGACATTTTTTCACATGAGAATAATGCATTGGAATAATCTCCCCGGAGAGGTGGTGGTTTCCCCAGTGTTGGAACTTTTATGATGCTGGGCAGGGTGCTGAGCTACCTTCCCTGGACTGTGCTTTTCCCATGAAAAGTTGGACCAGATGATCCCTGAGGTCCCATCCAACCTCGTATTCTTTGATTCTGTGATTTGCTGAAATCTGTGTGTCTGGACAGACACTGGTGTACAGCTGCCACTGTGGGAGAGGCTTTGGTACAAACTGAATGGAGCTTGGTTCTTACACCTGCGCTGCTTGCTGAAAGCAAAGATTTCCAAAGTTGGCTTTGTGAAATAAGGTGAAAATAACCACACACGTGTTGCCAGTGGAGCAAATGATGGCACTGAGGTCACTATCAAGCTGTCAGTAAATATACAGGCATTAGCCTTTTAAGTGTTGCTGCTTTTCCAACTTTTCTGTTTATTGCATGTGTCTCACATGATCAGAAGCTGTTACAGGACTTGCCAAACCACAAAGAGGTGACCCAAGTCTAGCCCAGCAGAGTTCCATGTATTCCCTGTTGCAAATAACTTTGTCATTGCTTCTCCACGTGCCTCTGTCCTGCCTCAGACGTATTTTGCTTTGTGTTATATCTTGTCAAGCCTTTGTAAAACACAGTGAGCCTCTTCCTTTAGTGTTTTCCTTTGTCTTTTCTTTGCCTTCATCCTTCACAGTGTCACTGCCGGTATTCCTTGTTACCATATTTCTCCTTTTTCTTGCTTCCCCTGAAATGCACTTCTGCACAGTGAATATTTGCGCTTCTTTGCAAGTTGTTCTCTCTCTTTCTTCTCACTTTCCTGTCAATCAGCTCCTGTTTATTCCCAGTGATATCCATGCATACATGCATATATTTGTCCATGTGGCAGGTACTGCGCACTGACCTGCGGGAAGGTCAGAGGTGCACTGCAAAGTAAGGGGTCTTAGTAATAAAAGCCAGCAGGAGCAGCTGTCTCAGAAACAAAACAAAGATCTGGAATCCTCTATCCAGAGTCAGGAGACTCCAATTTGCATTTCCAAGTATTCCATCTATTTTACCTACCCCAGAGTTACAGTTGAGAAATGGCAGAATTCACTGATGAATAAATGCAGACAAGAAAGTGTTTGCTTTATTTAAATAATTACTTTTTTTGTTTTCCTGCTCCATCCTGATGGCATTGGTGCTGTTATGACTTAGTTAAGAACTGCATTCTCCTTCTGAATTCCAACTCCTGTCTTGCTTAAAATTTAGTAGCTAGAGCTGATTCAGTAAATAAAATATTGTCTTCTTTGGGGGATCCACATTTATGGGCTGATACATGAACTGGCTGAACTCCAGTGTGCCTCTGATCTATAATGTAGAACGATGGTTTTTTAGAGCCTCTCAAAATATATGAGAAATATATTGAAATATATGTGAAATCCATGCAAGAATCCCCTCATCTTCAATGTGCAATTTGTATTTAAAGTATGTAGTGTGGCTTAATAAACGTGGTGCTCACTGGGTGACTAATACATGATTTAGAAGTCTTCTGTGGAATTCCTCATTCAGAGTTCCTAAGACCAGAGGTACGTGATGATGATGATGATGATGATGATGACGATGATGAGGGTCTGCTTTGACCCCTTGTACAGGATAAGCTCCTTGTCTGCAGTCACATCACTGCCTAGCTGGGGAGGTTTGTGGAAAGGCACACTCTTTGGCTAGAGGAGGAATAACCCTGGATAAACTGATCCAGTAATTAATTTCCTTCATACTTAAGAAGTTCCCTCTTTGTGTATAATTTTGAATTTGTCTAACTGAAGCTCTCAGCCTTGGGAACATACATCTTTACCTGCTAGCTTAAAAAAGAGGTCTTCTAAGAGGAATTCTCTCTGTATATTCTCAAAATTAATTGAATCTCCTGTTTCCCACCTCTCATCTGAACCACAGTATGTTCCTTAATTTTCCTACTTTTAGGCAAGTGTTTCATATGTTGAATTATTTTCCTGGGTTTGCTTTAACTGCTCTGTCATTATCAATGCTTTTACAATGAGGAGCTAGGACTGTAGGCAGTATTATAACAACCGTGTTGTTAATATTTAATATAATGGCACTTCCTCCCCCCTATTCCTCTATGAGGTTTAAGACAGCCCCAGGTTTCCAAAACAGAGTCTGGCAATCTGTGATTTATTCAAGGCAGCAGTGAATAAGCCAGCATAGAGCTCAGTGATGCTGCAGATAGATGGTTTCAAGCTGCTGGAAGATCTCTTTAAAGCTCTCTTAGGTGTCTTTTTGCTACTCTGCATCTGGTGTGATACAGCAGAGTTATTTCTTTTTATGGCTAAGCATTGCTGTTTTATCTGACAGTGATACCATGCTTTGTTGACAGACCTGCCATCATGTAGATGGTAGCTAATTATATTGGTGTTTTAAATGTTGGCCTGTAAAGCAGCAGAGGAAATGCCTCTGCTCACCTTGGCAATTTGATTCTGGTCTTTATAGTGTTACTGCCATCAGTCATTCCCCAGTTGGTTCAGATCCTTCAGATTTCTTATCACCTTGGATCCCTAAGCCTGGCTGTTCTTCCTGAGCTGAATCTGTGCCACAGCTGAAGTGGTACCTCAGTGTTTTACAAACTCTGCATTTGTCTCATCATTTTACTATACTATTGGATCACATTCTCTTTATGGTTCTGTGCAATTTCTGGATCCAGGACAGTGGTACCACTGAGGGGCTGTTTGTTTCTCATCCTGTGTTCTTGCTCTTGTCTGGTCACTCTCTGGTCACTGTAGTTCTTTACTTCTCTTTCAACATATTTTTTCATTCCATGTCACCAATTCATAAAGTACATCTTGAATTCTGCTTCTGTCCTCCAGTTGCCTCGCTGTCCCTCTCACCTTGGCAGCATCCACAGTCAGTAAGAATAATTTTCAGTCCATCAGCCCTACATTAATGAAAAGAAGGAATATGACTGGATACAGAACATAAAGCTCTGCAGAGCCATGTGTGTGGTTTCTTGCCAGTTTTACACTTTACTGTTCTGAATGTGATTTTCCAGCATTGTACTGCAGAGTATTAGATTAATCCAGACCATATTTCCTTAGCCTGAAGGTTTGTGAAAGGCTTACTAAGGTCGACATAATACCTGCCATTTCATCCCTATCCACAGCATCTCTTATCCTGTTACTGAGGAACATTAGAATGATTTCACACAGTTTGTTCTTGACAAACCCATGCTGCCTGCTACTCATCTCCTTGTTATTTTCTGCGGCTTATAGATGATGTCTGTAGAAAAATATTTTCTGAAGAATAAAGGTTTTTATGACTGCTGTGCAATTCACTGTTTTCCTCATTTCTTCCTCCAGCTCTCTTGCACTGCATCTTCTGAAGATGCTGGGCATCTTGTCCCTGTCATTCCTAAATAACCCCATTGACACAGGAGTTATTTCAAGTGTCTCTTCCAGTTTGCCCTCCTTGTTGGCCAAACTTTCTGAGTCAGTCCCTATCATAAAAAGTTTATCTCACCTTTCTTTGTCTTCACCCTGTTGATCTTCCATTTTCTGCCATTCCCTCTATTGTAAATTGACTTTTTTTTTTTTAGTGTTGGGCTTTCTCTGTGTGGCTCCTCTGATAGGTTATGGTGTTTCCCTTTATTTCTTTGACTCTTCAGTTCCTTTCAGATCTGCTATTCAACATCAGTTTCTTGTTTCTGCTTTGTTAATTTTCCTTACTTTCTCATCTGCAGTGGGCTGAGTGAATACTTTCTTTTAGACCATTTGCATGATCTTTAAATTACTGTATCCTCTAATTTATATCACATGCTATTTGCTGTGTTGCATTATTTACTTCTCTAAAAGGTTTCAGGTGGAGTGGTTCATGTGTACAACATACTGCAAAGAACAGCTGGGTTGTGTAGTCTCCATATGCATTTGCTTTCTATTTTCTCCTTTTACTTACTGTTTTGGGAAACAACCTTTTTCACTCCATTATTTCCAGAATCACGGATGCATGAAGGTGATGCTCCAGGGAATGGCAGAGGTGTGAGAACTGCTGAATCACTCATGCCCTGACATCCCCATCCTGAATGGTGGTACAGAGCAGAACTTGGTGCAGTGGTGGTGCTTATTATAGGGTACAGGACCCTCTGGTACATGAACAAATCAGGAGTTCAGTGTTCTGGTAGGGCTTCTGCAGTCAGACACTCATCAATTCCTTAAAACCAAGAAAGTATAGCTATGTGCTAGATGCTGGTGTTTGCAGAGCTTGGGCACATGTGCATGAAAAATTATTCTGTTGTTCTCTCACAGAATCATGGAATGGTTTGGGTTGTAAGGGACCTTAAATATTATCTAGTCCACACCCCCTGCACATCCTTAGGGATGTATTCTTTGTCAGATTTATTCAAAAACCCATCTATTTATTTTTTTTATAGCTTCTCATTAATCAGCAATATATAGGCAGTATTGATGTCCATTTTAAATAAATACATACTGCAGCAAAAATTCACCACAATCAATACTTTTTTTCCCCCTAAATTTTAGTGAAGCACCTATAAATGTTCAGACGTTTCTTGCTTGCTACAGCACATCCCAGTGGAATTCAGTAGAAGTTTTGCATTGGTTTGAGCAGGTCCATGTAAAGCATTTAACCTCAAACTACAGGTCAGTGATAGAAATGTAGGAATCTGAAAATAGATATTCTCTGCCCTGAAAGAAGGGAATGGAAACAGAGAAGAAAGGAAGGGATGGAAGCAGAGATGATGTCAGCTACCCCACAAGGTAGTGGCTCACAAGCAATTCCCTCTTATCTTTTGGCTCGGGGACAGTGTATGTGCACTCTGATGTTTGATGTTTGAAGAAAGTGCTTCTGTGGGACTGTTTGTGTTTAGTGAGGGTGTTTAGTGTTTGGGTAGAATTTAACTTCTGGCTCAAGGGAGCCTTTAGTTTATTAAATATGGATGTTCTTTCAGGTAGAAGCATGGTTTCTCTCTGCAGCACATCACTTTCCTTGAACATATGCATTCGGGGAAGATAACTCAGCTCTTCTGTACCTAAATCTTTTCTGTCTGGATCCACCTGCAAGAAATAGCAATAAAAACTGTGAGATTGTAACAATTGCAGGATTTTAAAGTGTGCAGTGGTGTGTCTTTAGCTGCCTTCACATCTGTGGAATTGTGTGCCTGGTCCAAGGCTGGGCTCTGTGCAGCACTGCTGGGGGACCTGCCTTTGCCTCACCTGTAATTACAGGGAGAAAATCACTCGAGTTATTGCCGCGTCTAAACGCAGCACTGACGTCTGGCAGTAAGACAGCTCCCACAAACAGGCCGTGCAACAGGCTGTCACATCCCCTGCCTTCTGCATTATCTTGCTTTTCTAGGAAAATTTTTCCAGCTCCAGTTACTAATCAGGCTGTGGGTGATCTCTCTGAGCTCTGAAGCAATGGGATCTATCACTCATCCATCAGCGCCTGTCCCACTCTCCCTGCGAGCATCCATTCCTGCCTGGCTGCTGCTGAGGAGGAATGAGACCTGCTGCTGAGTGGGCTGGGGAGAGCCACAGTCTCATCCTGATCAAACAATCAGGTTATGGGCTGGTTTGCATTTCTATTCCTGCTTTTGCAGGAGCATAAACTGGACTGTTTCTTACTGTGACTGCGGGAAGCCTCAGGAGCAGCTTGCTCCTTCTTCCAGCCTTTGGTGTAGCCTCATAGAAGAGTGTTTCAAAAAACGTAACTTTCAACTGCCTGACACTGCCCAGCCTCTTCTGTCTCTCATCTATAGTGCTATCAATCAAATTGTTCTTGTCAGTTAGCTGGTTTTAAATCTCATGTGGAAAAAACTGTCAGTTCAAGATCATACTACAGTAAGGACAGATGTGACTGCTCTTGTTGTGTTAATTCATTCTTGCTTAAGACATGAAAATAAACTGATAGAATATCAATTTGAAGCTCTAAGACCCTGAAATGATTTAAAATCTCCTGAAAGAAGTGCTGGGGCTGAGCTTTGTCTCCAAGGCATCATTTTTAACTTAGCAGGAAGCTCTGATGGTCTTTCCTTTAAATTGCCTATTGTCCAGATGCCTACAAAGAAAGTGCTTCTGTGGGACTGTTTGTGTTTAGTGAGGGTGTTTATTTCATTTCATGTGACAGATGACTTGGCTTCTGGATCGAGTAATTACTTGCTCACATCCCGCCGGGGCAGGTTTCTGACCTGCTGGAGCAGTGATTTGCTCTGGGAGCAGTGGCTGGTGGCGGTGGCAGGCTCCAGAGCCCCGTGGCCCCAGGATGGGGTGGCTCCTGCCACTCCTCTGTGGGGCCTTCTTGGGTGTTTCAGTCAGAGGAGAGGAGAGGGACATGGCAGCTGCAGGTTTCACTAATGACAGAGCCACCCAATTAATATCTAAATACCTGAAAGCCTTTCTGGTCTCTTATGACTGATAGTCCATAATTGTGGGGTGTCTCACCAGATTTCAAGTTCACAGATTTTCTTAGATTTGGATGAGCTCCTGAGGACTGCTGGATGGAGCTGAATGAACTCTGCTTTATTCTTCAGCATAGTAGTGGTTTTCATTCACTCACAAAGAAATGCTTGATTTCTGCTTGAGGTGTTTTTTTTTTCCTAAAGATGGGGTAATCAAAGCATTGAATGCAACATTAGATTGTGGCAATTTTATTTTAAGCAGATTTTCTGCCTTTTTTTCCTTTTTATTTTTTTTTTTTTTGCAATATTATCATGCAGCAGCCAAACTAATGCATATATAATTTTCTTTCCTTTCTGCTTGTCATGCCCTGCTAACATGGACATCTACAAAGGCTCAGGTTGGTGTTGCAATCTGTCTTCATCTTGTTGTTCTCATCTAGTAAAAAAGGGCTTCAATGTTTTCTTCATCAATCAGGTTTTTTTTTTTTCTCTTCCTTTCTTTAAAACTGGACCCAACATTATTATAACATTACAGATTCATCCAGAGAGGTGCCACATTTGTTTGTTACCCCTGAAACTTCAGCTGCAGCAAAATGTGCTGTTTCAGAAACAAGGGATATTGATTTATTTCTATCTACTTAAATTTTCTCTGCTTGTCTGGCTTTGTGACAGGGAGGCAGCAGCACCTACAACTTCTGAAATCTGCAAAAATGCACTGAAACTCTCACTAATGAGTTTCTGCCTTGTCTTAAACCCCTGTATTTGACAACTTTGTAAGATGGCATTTGTTAGTATCTTATCTGGATTTAGTATTTTCTTGGTAGGAATGAAACATAATTAAAATGTAAAATAAAAAGCAGAAGCACAGGAACTGGCCCTTTGTGACTGTATTCTCATAAGCCCACATTCCCACTTCAACGCCTCAGTTGTTTTGGAAAACTCTGAGACTAAATTGTCTTGCCTGAGTATTTCAGGTAGAAATAAATACTTAATATGTGCAAGGTTATACTTTGTGCTATGTCCTGTTCCTCTGAGGTTGTACTGACAGAAAAAGCATGAGTAAAACCAGACAGGCAGTTTGGGGCCAGGAGCTGCACGTTTTTTCCTGATTTACTCATGTTGAATGATGCCAGCTTGGTATTTTCATCTCTGAGAAAGAGCACTCATGCTTTACCCTTTACCACTTGGTGTTTCTAGTGCCTGCACCAATCTCACAGCAAATAAAACCACTTACTACTTGTAAATATGAATTAATAAACCTTGCTGAGCAACATGGTAGTTCTGTCAGAGTGAGGTGTAATGGCTGGGGTTCGACAGAGCTCGCCTCAATTAACTTTCTAAACAAGGCATTTTCCACTCATTGCACTTAAGAATTTGAAATAAATCAGTGTCTGACTTAGAATATTTAATTATCCGTTAGAAGAAAGTAAGGGATTTACTAGGAGCATTTTGTAAAGTCCAGTAAAAAAATAGATGAAGTAAAAGCATCTAAAGGCCATGGTGAGGGAAAATGGAGTGTCCAGATGTCTTTATAGCAAGAATACTCTGCTGCTTTCCTAATTTCTCCTCTTTTCCTCATTTTGCAGCCAGAATTTTACAGTGCTGCTTTTTTTGATGGCTTCATCCTGAAATGTCTTTATCTGAACTTTCCAGGATCTGATTTGAAGCTGAGATATCATCCAGTTAGTGCAAGAAACTGGGCATTTCCAGACTGAGTCCCCCACTCCCCGAGGGCTTCCTTGCCACCCTCTAGTAAATCACTCAACTCTTCATCCTCAGTTGTCTCATGTGTAAATTAGGATTAAAGTTGAGCAGTTTTGAGGATTGGGCTATAAATAGATAATCAAGAGCAGGGGAAACTTCAGAGGCTTGATAAGCGTTTTCACTCTTTTCAGAGAGAATAATTTTTGAGCAGTTTTTGAAGTAGTGGAGTAAGGGTGAGGGGTCTGTTTGTGCAGGGGCTTCCATTCTGCCCACGGGGCAGATCCTGGGAACTGGAGCGACTCTGTGTCTGTGCTGTTGTAATTGCTGCCCTGGCTCTGAACTTAGAATAAAACAGATCCCATCCTTTTGCTGGATACAAAGTTTTAGATAGTTTCAGGGGTTTTTTGGTTCAACATCAGTGAAGGCTTTTCAGAACCTTAGCAGAGCTCTAATTGATTTTCTTTTCTCCCCACCATAAAGGAGGTAAGAAACATAAACTCCTTTGATTTGGGTGTAAATAAAAACTAAAACTGCTGAATTTGTTTCACAAGTATTTGTGCAAGGATCTGCTAGAGGCATAAAAAATTCAGGAATTCTGATAGTTTAGAAATCTTACCACAGATCTGTTCAAACTTTCCTGCTCTAAGTAATTGTGAGCAATTTTTTTTTTTAAGTTTTGGTGGCTATTTGCTGCAGTATCCAAATACCTAAAGACAAATATTCATCAGTGAAGCTGCTGCTTTGCAAAATCTTATTTGCTTGAAAATTAACTGTTCAACCAGGTTTAATACTGGTGAGTGGTTAGCATATTTCTGGCAATCGTGATCAATATATAAACTAGCATGAAATAAAATCAATTTTATTTTAAAGAGAGCTATTTAATGTTGAAATTTTAATGAGATAATTTCTGTGATGTAGTGTTTGTTAATGTGCAAATGCTGGTCCTTCAGATATGCAGTTAATTCAGTAAAGCTTTTAAGTGTGTGCTTAGATCTGCCAAATCAAACACACAGTTAAGTAATTAACAAAGCAAGTACTCAATTTTTAATTCAGTTTTAAAGAACTAAATAAAAGAAATTCATTGTTAGAAATTATCTGGTTGCTATTAAACATAATGTGAAAGCACTACTGGAACATTATAAAAGTAATTCAGTTAATATATGGACATCTTTCAACCAAAGAAAAGATTTGGATGAACGAGATGGAGTCAACATAGTAGTCAAATTTGTGGATTATTACAATGAATGGACACATTTTCAGATGTATTTCCACCATACTGTGAATCCATTTGTGTCAGGCTGTTTGATGGACAAGTGCTTACTGTGGCCCACATGTCACTAGCTGGTGGCCATAAGCTCTAAGAGGAGAACATCCCAGTGCTGCCTTCTGTTTTAGCCTGGATATGCAGAGAACATACAAGTGATTTTGCAAAAAGTGTTAGAAGTGGGCAAATTGCTGTCCAGTGTCAGTAGGAGTGGTTTTAGCCCTTACCAGCAAGTGTCTTTGCAAGCCAGAGCAAGTCAGCTCTCTTTGCTATATGATATCTTCTCTACCTTTACTGTTACTCATGGTGGTCTCCATAGTTTGAAAATGGGTTGTTAGTTCTTTGGTTCTGACTGTTTCAATGTATTAGGTCTAATGTAACCTTCATGTAAGGGCAGCCATGTGAAATGAACTTATGTTAGCAATGAATTTAGCCCATTTGTATTAGAAATGAATAGCACAGAGGTAGTCCTCAGGGTCTCAGGCAACTGCTACAGTGATCAGTTTGGTTGTTCTAATATAATAAGCAGATATTGACTTAGTTGGAGTGAACACCAAGATTTACTGTCATGAAAGCTAAAATATCGACTGAGGGAAAACCAGAGTCAATATTTACCTTGAGGGACAATAAATCTTGATGCTCACTGAAATATGAAGTCACTATGATTTTCAGAAGCGTTGAACCTCATTCTAGTTTATTCTGCAGATGCTCATCAGACAGGCTGCCTGAAGTATAGGCATGAATTTCTTTTAATGAATAACATCGCTTGAGCAATTGCATTTGTTTCTATAAGTCCTTCACAAGTCTACATTTAAATAAGTTAGAGAACAATATAAATCACACCAGAGCTCTTGGGTGGTTAGATATTTGGATTTTTCGTTGAAATGCAAGTGTCAGCTATTAAAAAGTAATAAATAGATTAATACTTGCATATCTTGTTGAAGTAACTGTCCACATCAATAACGCTTTAGCAAGGGCTCAGGATTTGCATTTGAGTGAATGGGAGTTCGGTTCTTTTATTAGGGTAAGCTTTAGCAGTCTGTCTCTTAAAAGTAGCTTTTGTTCTTCTTTCCTTTAATTTATTGAGACCTGTGCCAATCAACTTAAATTTGGGGCTCAGGTGTTAAAGCAGTGTTCTGGGTTAATTCCAACTACAAAGAGGGATACAGTGAGCCTGTGAAAGGCAGCAGCAAGACTCCCCTTGGCTTCAGGTGGGCATTGTTTCAGCCCTTCATTGAGCCTAAAACCCAGCATATGACTAAAAATAGAGGAAAGCAGTTAATTTGCTAAAATGCCAGAAGACTGTGTTTATTTCTGGAGACAGTAAGGGATGAAGCCAGGCTGGTCACCCTGGGTGCTGATCTCTGCAGCTCCTTGCAGGTCAAGTGTCTGCAGCTTCCAGCATCTTTCTCCCTCCATGCAGAACAATGGGTTCCTGTGCCTATTGCATGGATTAAATTTCATTTTTGTCCTTCAGGACATGGATTGTGGTACTACAGTTCCATACATGGGCTCAGTGTGAAGGGGCTTGTAAATGCTCTGTCATAGCAGGTTTGCGTAAGCTTGGGGAAGGGTGAGCATTAAGCAGATTATTTTCAAAGGGACTGTTGTCTTTGTGCTTGGGAAGAGAAAGTGTCACAGCTTTACAAAGGACTTTTGTATCTGCAGCAGAGTTAGTGGATGGCAATCTGGTTGGGGGCCAGGAGACCTAGACCATGTGTAATTTGAAGGTTGGATGCACTCTGTAATAGCCAGGGATCCATGGGAGCACATCCCAACCCCCTCCAGGGTTGGATGCTTTGTGTTCCCCATTTGGTGAGGAGTGAGGACACCACATCCTGTCCCAACCTCTGTTCAGGGTTGGGGCAGGGGTGTTCCCATGCACCCAGGAGGTGAGAAGTGAACGTAGCGTTCTCTGTTTTGTGGGACCCACAGAACAGCAATGCTTAGTCAAAACCCTTGGGAAATGAAAAATCAAGAGCACGTCTGTTTGACTCCTTAAGTAGCACAGCTCCTAGCAAAAACAGAAATGAAAGGCTGTAAGGTTTGCTAGGTTTTTTCCAAATTATAAAAGAAAAAGGAGGAATTGGAGGTGATTGAAAACAAATTATGGCAAGCCAGGAGAGAAAATGTGAGGAAAGCATTCTCCTGTGGAGGAAAAAACGGCATGCCACATCACTGTGGTTTTTAAATGCAAAGATGGAGTTACAAATTGTATTCACAGCTTCCTGAACTCATTCCCACAGAGTTCCACCCGTGGAAATCTTGCATCTCCTTGAGACTCCCACTTAAGAGCTTAATGGCATCCATGGGTGCCTGTTGTAACTTGTTCTGAAGAAATCTGTCCCTCCTGGTGGCACAGGTGGTTATTTACATCTCCCCAGTGTACCAGAGGTGCTGCCAGAGATGGCATTGCTCAGCACTGACACAGGGCAGAGGGGAGAGCTTGTTCACAGCAACAATGTGCCGTGGTGTCAGCACAATAACTTAGGAAAACAGGTTGGTTGTGACAGTTATAATTCATGTTTTCGGTGGTGAGTGTAGGCTGGGGATCCTGACCAAAGGGGAAGTCAGCAAGGTCAGCAGCAGATCACTGGGGATCTGAGGTACCCCAGGGACAAGCAGCCACTGCTGTGTCCCCTCCCTCCTCCAGCACAAAGTGGGATGTCTGTCTGTGTCTGTCTGTCTCTAGTAGGAGGAAGAGAGCTGATGGCACTTCACATGTAATCGAACAGGTTTGACACAATCAGACAGCAGGCTAGAAGTGCTCTATTAATGGCTTTGTTATTGTGATCCTGCCTGCTCTTTAAAGAGCACATTTGAAGTATCACTTCACATTATGTGTATTTGTGTCAGTGCCTGTGGGATTTCTGTTTTGGCTCACAGGATTCCTCGGATTGATTTTAGTTCACATGCCATCCCATGCCTGCCCCACTCTGTCTGGTTTTCCTACACAGTTACTACAGCACGTACATGCCACAGGAGGTTTTGACCACTAAAACACATTTATGGTAAATGCCTGATGTTAAGCCTTTGCTGCTGTCCACAGGTGGGCTTTGCTGTTTAGGAGAGCTCTGAGGTTTAACAGATGTTAAGGTGGAGCAATCAGAGGTCGCTGAGATGGTGAGATGGTATTCCCAAGCTCTTGGCCTCACCCTGGCTTCAGGCAGCAGGGTGAGTGCTGAGAGGCTGGCAGTGCTGAGAACCTGCAGGATTCACAGTGGTATCCTCTAACCCTGAGGAAGGATTATTTAATAGAGCAAGGAAAATAATCTTAAGTCCCCAAAACTGCTGTTTGTGCTGGACTGCCCTGGCTGCCCTGCTGTGCCTGTGGAGGCTGGGAGGGAGGGAGGCAGCACGTCCTGCCTACTCCCAACCTCAGCCTCTTCTCTGGAAGTCTAAATAACAAGAACAGGACACCCAGCTCGTAACAGAACTTATTTATTAAGTTTTACCATCCTTGACACTGTCCTGTGAGGCACCTTCTCACTGGGCTGGCCCCTGGCAGCCAGTTTTGTCTAAGTTTGGCTCTTTCCTCGTTCTCTCTATGATGAGGAAAAAACTGATCATGCCTCAAGCACCTGTTTCCCTCACTAATCGTCTCCTGTGGATGACAGGGTGTTTTATCAGGCAACATAGGCAGGCTGTAGTTTTTCCTTCCCTCTGTGGAGCAGGGAAACTAATAAATACTCCCTGACTCTACATCCATCTCCTGGATGGATGTCTGTGGGGAGCACAAAGGCTTTGCAGTGCCTGAAGAAGGATTGCTGTTGTCCCTGGCATGTGCAGGGATGTGGCTGCAGCACTCTGTGGAGGTGACAGGCTGGTGGGGCAGGATGGTGGCTTCTGCTGTGTCCCAACATCCATGGGCTCCCTGCTGGCTGGTGCTGAGCCCAGGCTTGGTGAGTGCAGCTTTTCTGTGCTCCCATGCACACCAGTTAATGATAACGAGCCTGGCTGCTCAGCTAATTAGCAGTGCTTGTGGTGCTGCTTGCTCAGCGTGGGAAGCTGAGCTCTGAGTGCACTTTGTACCAGGCACAGACACCTGCACACTCTGGGGTTGGGCCAAGTGCCAGTGCCTTGGTGCACAGTCCACACAGAACCAGAGAGTGGCTTCAGTTCAAATGGACCTTAAAGATCATCTCGTTTGCAGCTCCCCCATCGTGGGCAGGGACACCTTCTGCTAGTTCAGATTGCTCAAAGCCACATCCAGGTTTGTAATTTGTGCTTAGTAATATGCAGGGAAAGTGGTGCTAGTGGTATGACTGCCTTTGCCTCTTTTGCTCCCTTCCTTTTTCCCTCCTCTGTGTGAAATGTGATGCTCTTGCTGGTTCATATTGTCTTTGCCCTCACAGGACTGTGATTTCCCTCATTCCTATGTTTTCACCTTTACATATTTTCCACTTTTCATCATCTGTTCTTCCTTTCCTGCTAAACCTATGCACAATGTACAGACAGACCCGCAGTTAAAATTAGTTTCTAATATTTTCTGTTTTGAAGTTTTCCTTTTCAAGTTGTTTTCCTTCCTTTTGAAATGAAGGTGATTTTCTGATGGGACACCAGTTTTGTTTTCAGACTGGTATTTCAATTTTCTTGTCTTCCAACCTCCACAATGTTAGAAAGAGGATTTCTTTATTCTCGTGGCCACAACATGTCTAGTCATAATCTGCTATTTTAAAATGAAGCTGTAAATTATTAAACATGTGGCTGAATCTTTTTGGGGGGTACTTGGGAGGAAGGCTATTGATTTATAATTATTCTAATGGTGAGAATGAAATGGTTCCACACAGCAGCAAGGCTGAGGAGGTTTTGGTATGTGGAAGAAGAAATTTTAGGTGTATTGTATTTTTCCAGGGCAGCACATTATGCTTCATGCAAAGCAACAGGGAATACTGTATCTTCAAATCAGCTTCTGCAGACAAACCAGATTCAAAATAAATAACTTTTATTCATCACTGTAATAGAACTGTTGATGCATTCATTTATTTAAACCTAAAAATCTGCTGAAGAGCTATGTCTCAGTGTGCTGCTTTTAACAACCTGAATATCTGGCACCTTTTATCAAGCTTTTGGCTGTATTTTTCTCCCTACATAGATACCATAGTTCAGGTGAACACACTGTCATGTTTGATTAGGAGATATGTTAGAGATAAGTCACTTGCAGGCAAAAAAGCATTTACCATTTTTGTGTATAAAAATGAACTTTGTAGGAGGCATGAAATTTCATTCTTTTATGGTAAATGGCTTATAAGAATACATTAGAAGCAAAGGTAAATGAGTGCTGATTTTAAGTTTGTACCTGCTGAAACACAAAAGGATGTGGTACATACGATCTTGGTGAATGACATGTGATAGATTATCCTGAGAGCAGGCAGAGCAAATGAAACTGTAATGGGGTTCCTCTCCTGGCTGCAGGAAACAGCTCTTATTTATCCTGCTTCCGAAGATGCTGCATGCATATTGCTGTTCATTATATACTTAAAAATCCCTTGGCAAGTCAATAATGAAGAAATGAACTTAAAGCCATTACAACAGCCTTAGCATGAGGAGTGTAAGCCAGGATACTTTTCAGTGTGCTTTTTTGTGGGTTTGTTCTGCAGACATGCTAACCTGGACAGTTCAGCTGAAGAGTTTGGTTCTTTCTCCTGTCAGGTGCACGAGGCAGTCCCATGCTACAGTGAGTGCAATCAGTATTCCTGGGAAGTAGGACCATGGTCTCCATGCAAAATCAACAGCGAACAAAATTCCCTCCACTGTGGAGAAGGAATACAAACGAGGGAAGTCAGGTGCGTAAAGACAAAAGCTCAGGTATTCCAGATCAAAAAGAGCTGCAATATCTGGCCATCTGACAGTGAGTGTGTTGCTGAGTCCAGTGTATTTCAAATGAAAAGAAACATGTGTTTATGTGCCATGGTTTACAGGAAAAGCATTTCAGAGATGCAGCCTTGGTTTTTCAGGAACACGGCATGATGTTTAAATTAGTATTCTTCAACCTAAATGCCATGTATACATAAAGCTCCCTGAGGTGCAAAGCCTCCATATTTTGATTTGCTAACATTTTCCCCAAGTAATAGCACTGCATGCACCAGAGTGGCATTCATTATTACTGAATATTCATTCCCCAGGCATGGGGAAATGCTGAGTTATTTCCAAATGTTCAGATGTTACTAGCAGGAGCACTAAGATTTGTTCTCGCTCGCTGTCACTTTCTGTTTGCTCCTTTGTCAGCCGATCAAAGCTAAAATCCCTCTGTATGAAGTAACAAAAAGCATGTTGTGCACGTAGCTGATTTCCATTTGCATTAACATATTAGTTTTATTTTTTGACCAGCCATGCTGCTTGTAGTTGTTGTCATGTCTATGTCCTGTATGGGGTTGAGAAAACTTGTTGATACCCATTGTGCCAGTGATTCTCTAATTAAAATGTGTGTTTTCTGTGTAGGTGTGTGAGCACTGCTGAGGACCACGGTGTGGAGACTGTGCCCAACACTCTGTGCAGTCAGGCTGAGGTCCCAGAGGCAGTGCAGAAGTGTACCTTGTACTGTCCCAGTGAGTGTGCAGTGTCTGACTGGGGACAGTGGAGCCCGTGTCCGCAGGTAGGCTCTGCTGCCCGTGTCCCTGGCCGTGTTCCTCACGCAGCAATCTTCGCTTCTCCTTCAAACTATTTCATGGCCTAGTTATTTTCTAGGAAAGTAAATTATTTTCTGAGGGATGTCAGGCTTAATAGATCCTGCCAGCATGGTTGAATCTGGAGATATTTATGTCTCTACAGAGACAGAGCTATAGAAAGTTGGTTAGTGAAACACGTAGTTATTACTGTGACAGTTGATTCAACACATCCTTCCCCTTGGTCTGCTATGGGAGAGGGCCCACACAAGCAGAGTGGGTGAAGGGAAAGTATTCCAGCTGCAGTAAGAGCTGAATCCCTTAGGAAATGTTTGCGGGGGAGACCTCTGTCAGTGGTGCATGACTGCCATAACAACCTGCTTGTAAACCCTGGGGGTGACACTCCTCTGGACAGGTCTTAGTCCTGAGGGAATGACAGCTCTCCCCTCCCAACACACACTGTTTCTGTCCAGTGTTTCCTCCTCCTCAAATACTTGGGGGAAGATTTGAGGCAACAGCAGCAGAAGGGTATGACAGCAAGGTGCCTGAACAATTTGTCATGTCAT
This sequence comes from Onychostruthus taczanowskii, assembly GCF_017590055.1. NCBI lineage: Eukaryota > Metazoa > Chordata > Aves > Passeriformes > Passeridae > Onychostruthus > Onychostruthus taczanowskii. Next base: position 12,359,400 of record NW_024496526.1, read on the forward strand.
GAAATACTCAAAACTTTGTGAATTATGCAGGGATTCAAGCCACTGCGAAGTGCTGTGTATTTTCCTAAGTGTGCAAGATGGAAAGAAGTTGCAAATTCTGTATTATGAAAAGCCTCTGGCCTCAAACCACGTGAATTCAGATCTATTGTTTCTCCCTGATCAGTGTTGAAATAGGTGCCAGGTTTAATCTCAGAGGGGTTTTTTAATAGACTTGCTTGATGTATTTAAGTGACAAACACATATTCATTGCCCCCGTGTTAACAGGGCCATTACCAAAAGTTGAGTGGTTATTGGACAGGTATTTATACTAGTGCTGACACAGGTAATTTCCTTCCATAATATTTTGTGTAGCGTATCAATATACTCGGTAAGAACATGTCAAATAAAATCTTGTGTTTCATTTCCTGCGTTCACCTCCTCCTGAGCAGCATGGCTTTGATGAAGTATAACACTCTTGCAACCCATACAAATGCTTGGATACCTTTCAGGGTCCCACTGTGGTTGGGCTGTTTCTTTCCCATTGACTTTTCCAGGCCTGGATTTTTTTCATTTTCACACACAGTGAACTGATGCAAAGATTCCTGAGGCTGTTGGGAGTCTCTCAGGTGCCTTGGTGGCAGTCAGTTGGTCATGAAGGACTGCTTGAAGCTCTAAGCATCCTCATATCCTTAAGACACAGGCTTTTTGCCTGAAGGCTCCTTTTTTTTGGCAATAGCGAAGCCTCCGTAGCCCACAGAAGCAGGAAAGGGAAGCCCAGAGCTCGTGAGCTGCCCTCCATCAGGCAGCACATCTCTTGGCAGACACAGGGCCACATGCCACAGTCCCTGTGTCTCCTCGTACATCCCTTTGCCATGGTGGATGTTAATTCATAAATGTGAGGGCATCTGCATGCCAATGCAATTAACTGAACAATATGTTTTCACAAGCTGTTCTGCAATGCTTTGTTGTGAAACTGAGATGACTGTGTGCCGATGGAGCATGTGTTTCCATAGTTCTGTCCAGATACAAGGCAATAAACAGCTTGAAGTTTTATGGGCAGATAAAACCCTCCCTTTGATGAGTTTACGGCAGTGCTGTCTCCCTTTTACAGCTACTCTGGCTGTTTGTGGTGGGTTTTGAGAGAGAACCACACAGCACAGTCCCTCCCAGGCTGCACATGCTCCACATCTCCAGGGCAAGTGCTGGGCTCGTTGTTAGTGCAGAATGACTGTGCTGTGCCACTGGTGTATCTTTGGTGGGCGTGGGGTAGGGATTGAGGGAATCGTGGTGGCTGGAGAGAGGCACTGCCAGCACCAGGGTGGTTAATGAACCTTCCACCTCCTGAGCCACTAGGAAAGGTGGTCACTTAGGACAGCTGTGAGTCGATGGACTCAAAAATTTCAAAAAAATTTGGAAGATCACATCGTATTGCTATGAAAAAGCAAAACTGTGCATCCTGGCTGCTCTATTTCAAGCACATTTACATTTCATACCACAATAGTTGGCACTCTTTTAGTCATAGCACTCATGAGGCAGCTGTCAAAGACCATTCCAGGAAGTCTTCCTGTAGCTCTGGTCATGTTTGGCTTGCTGGAGATAAAGAGGATTTATGAAACTTGACAAATTCTAGTTTGCAAAAAATGAATGATCACAATTTCAGCCTCATCTTTGCCTGAGGAGCTTTTTGATTTGAGATATTTACCTAAGATTTTGGTCAGGTGAGAATTCTTTTCCAGTCGCTTTGGTGTTCTGCTCATGTTTTACAGTGTTGATAATAAATTCATCCTGATAGCAGAATAACTAACTCTTATCAGCTGAATATAAAAAGGCCTTTTAGATTATCCGTTGTACCTTTTGTCAATATGTCATTGTACTCTGGATACTTTCTAGGGTATTACTTGGTTTTATCTTGTAGCAATATTCTTCCCATGTGAATTTTCCACTTTCAGGATGGTAAATGATCTTGAATCGTGTTGAGATCAATGAGTCATAAAAGTGGTGACTGCTTTGTCAATGGAAAGTATTTTCTTCAATACTTTTTTCCTGCTAAAACGTTGTATTTGTTCTACCTTTTTTGGCTGCATTTCCTTTTTGCTTTTAAATACTTTTGTGGTCTTTTATAATTTCAGATGCTCCCACAATTCTTTTATGTGTGTTTTTCAACAGAATTACGTATTTTGCATCTTGATTATGGTGCTATTTAACACTGCTACACAAAGGTAAATTTTAATGTTTCATCTAATGGTCAGAAATGAAGCTGTCTGAAATACAATGCCTCAAGGTTGCTTTGAGGTTTTGTCTCTGTACTGGGTTCAAGAAATGCATAGTTACTGAATGAAATCTTCCCTATTATTCTCACTTTTTCTATTGAGAGAAGTAAACTCAAAATGGCTTTCCCTATTTGAAGGGAAGGTTGAAGACTATTTTTTTGGCTTATAATGTTTTGTTCTTTGTCACTAAGTGACATCCAAGTGACTTAAACATAAAGCTTTAAAGCCATTTAAAATAACAGTTTGAAGCTTGCTAGTTAAAAACAACAACAAAAAGGCCAAAATAACAGGAGAAAAAAACAACATAAACCCACAAGGAAATTAGGTTGACTTGCATTTTGCTTAAGAGATTTCATATTTGTTCCAGGGACAATAGCCTGTTCAGTCAGACATCATCACTTGATTGCTCAAAGACCCAGCTAAACAGTCTGGGAACTGAAATCCTGTCATCACTGTTACATATTCAGTGATGGAATAACACAAACTTCCTGTGGCGGCTCGACTTTGTATTCATCTGACTTGGAAATGTAATTAATTGACTTCAATTGAATTCATCAAAGCATTCTTAAAAAGAGTTAATATGCGAGTGGTGCTACAAGTCCCTGAAATAATTACCTCAAATCTATTTCGTTAGCTCTCTGTCGGTGGATGGCTGTCACAGCCCCCGTTGTGGATTGGAGTGGCCTCCTTGCTTGCCTCAGCTGTTGGCATTTCTAGCAGCTAATTCCAAGAGGTCTGAAATTAGTTAATTATAGGAGGTTGCATGTGTAGTGAGTGAGAACAGCTGTCTCCATTTCAGCGAGCGTTTTCCTCACGGATCAATGGCGATGTGCCGCGCTCGGGACTTGCGACAATTGAGTTATTATTCCCTGCAGTCCGCAGGGGGAGTGGGATACCCACAAGTGACCGGATTAAAAGTGTCACCCAGCGATACAGAGAGCTCTCAGCTCGGCGGTGACTTTCCTTGTCGATGCACGTTGGAGTTGTTACAGTTTGGAAATGCCAACTGGAAGGGAAATTGTGGACTCCTGTAGATGCTGGGAGTCACTGTGTAGGTTACGAAAGTCTCCATCACAACTGGTACCTGAACTCAGAGCAGACAAGGCTGGAAGGGACCACTGGAGATCATCCAGTCCTTCCTTTTCAAGCAGGATTCCCCAGAGCACATTCCTCAGAACTGTCCTCAGACAGCTTTTGGATATCTCCAGAGGAAACCCCCCCAAACTCTCTGGAATTGGCACGTAAGTTTGGTGGAGGACCTGCAGTGTGAAGGCTGTGCTGAAGAGTGAGGCTTGCACAGAGCTCCCTTGCTAGCCCGAGAGATAATGGATTCAAATCAAGAATGAGGATTATGCTGGTCAAGGCTTTTTGGAAGAACATGCACTGCTCCTTATGCATAGCTGTGACTTGGATGTTTTTGTATGTCTTTGTCAAAAAAAGTGGGTAACTGCTGTATTTTCTATGTTTGTTGCTTTATTTTTATTAATCTTTGTTAACAATCACTTTTTAAAGTGATTTAAGTAATGATTCTGTGTGGAGGCAGGCAAGGTTTCAGAACCTGGATGCATCTGAAAAAGAAAATTTATGCAAATGCATTTTCATTTCAAAAGACTGCTCGTGTTATTGTAAATGGCTTGTTAAATTGTTACAAAACATCCACACTGGCATGAACAATGTAATGGTTCATTTCTCTGTTAAAAATAGTCAAATACGGTTGCTGCCTTTGCATTTACCTTATTTTAAGGTTGTATGTTTGCTTATGAATAGCCAGTTAAGAATAATGCAGCCAGCTATTTATAGTGCAGGATGCATTATACAAGCTGCTTGATAAATTAAAGAGCTTAAAGGGCCCTGTAATGGGTTACAGCCTCTGTGCTGTACAATTATGATGCATATGAAAGCCTAGATCAATGAACAGCTCTTAAATTCCATCCCAAAGAGGGTCTAATAGTGTATATTAATGTGTGATATGTTAACAGCTCTTACACTGGAACTTAGTTTCATAACCTTGCAGCTTTATTTTATTTTATACCTTTCTCTTCCAGAACAAACTTCCTGTGCTTTGTCAGTTCTGTGATTGTCTGAAGCAAAGGCTGGGTGCATCCTTTGTGTATGTTTTTGTCCCTCATTTTTTATGTTAGCTTTAAATGGTGACAAGTGGTCATAGTGAAAAAAAATAGCTTTGGCTAAAAGAAATATTTTAAAATGCAGTAGTCAATAGTGCCAGAAATTCCCCCATTGAGCCAAGATGGCTGTTAAAATTTCTAAATGGTCCTTTGAGAAAAACTTTGATTTATTCCTGCCTTAACATTTTATGGACCTCTCATTGCTTCAGCATATTTTGTTTCTGTAGTGGTTTATATGATCTCGCCTGTAGATCCATTGCTCTAGCTTAACTTTTTCATACGATATGGAAAAAAATAATGGGAATGGTGAGATTTAGTACTAGAAAGTAGGCTGGAACAGTACAGTTATACCCATAAAGAAACCTGCTGTCTGTGTATGACATCCTACTGCTGTAGGCTATTGGTGTGGCACCCCATTATTATTTTCATCAAGAAATTAATTCTGTTCCTGTCACCAGTTCCAAGGGATGCATATGCCAGAATTACCATCCCCACTGCTTACAGTCATTAACAAAGAATCTGAACAAGCAACATAGTCTGGAAAACTTAACAGCCAAGCTGATTTGCACCTGGTCTTGAAGGTACATAGAGGTTTCCAGGCCTCTGACTTTGTACCTCTGTGCACCACAGCTGCCTCCATTTCTTAGGAGTTGTTTCCTCTCCTGTTATTTATGGCCATTGTTCTTCTTTGATCCATAAATCTTTATTCCTAGTCTGGGTGGTGTCAGAAGTGGGCTTCAGTTTCCCTGAATAGGGAACATTTGCTGTTACACCCATTTCTATCCCATGGTTACATTCCAAAATCTCCCCGCTTATGGAAACCAGTTAAGGGATTTATAACCACAGGCATAAAATCAGTGTCATGAGCATAAAGAGATGATGTCAGAAATACAAGTCAAACTCCCACTCCTGAGCACATCTGTCGTTGGCACCTGCCTTTCCTTATGCTTCCACTGTGGAAATGTTGGCTGATGCTGAGCACAAACCAGTTGCAATAGCCTTACAGAAGGTAATGCCTGACTTAATGTAAAAAATAATTTAAAAAGCTTCGTCTGTCATCAGTGAAAGCACTAGTTACTAATAGAGCAGTAGAATGTAAAATAATGTCTTTGGAAGTGTAGCATCTACTCAGCAGGAAGAGAGGGGTTGTAAATGAAGATACTCAGTAAAGCATTGCTGAATCACAGTGGGGTTTATTTATTTAAAACCCCAGAAACTGTAGATTCATACATGCTTGTGATTAGAAACCTGGGCAGATCCAGACTTGATCCATGTACCTGAATGGCACCTTCACTGTTTTCTATGTAAGATTACTTGAGCAGTCAAATTAGTTTTGTCATTTTCTTAATTTATGAGAACATTCAGAATTCAGCCTTATCTTGCTTAAATCTTAATTAATCCCATGGTAATTTCTTTAGGTACTCAAGAAATATTTTTTTTTGCTGTCTTTTCTCTAAATTGATGGCTGCCATTTCTGTCCTGCCTCCTAAACCTGTGATTTGCCATTGATGGTGATTGGTTTTGCTCTCAGTATTTTCTAAGATCCACATTCAGGACTAGACATTCCCCCTTGCCTTTGCTTGTTAGTACCCTCAGCATCTCTCCACTGGCAACAATTCAGTTTACTTTCACTGTATCCTCTTTACTTTCACTGTTCACATCCCCTGATGACATTGAGTCTGCCAATCCATTCCCCAACCTTTGCTATGCCATAAATATTAGATTTTTTTTTCCAGCCTGGGTTTTTGGAGGGTCCTGCAGGAACTCTGCACCCAAGCCCATTGAGATTTCAGGGTAGCTGGATACTCAGCTCCCTCTTGCTCCTTTGAAAATTCCAACTTTCATCTTTTTCCTTGCAAGTCATTCCCTCCTGCTGCTTGCTCAGTTCCATATATATTTGGCTCAGTTTTTTACATGGTTAACTTGAAAGAGCAAGGGCAGAAAATCAATTATAAAACTAAATTGACTTCTCAATTGACGTTAAGAGAAATTCAACAAATAATATTACAGGATATTAGTTACAGTTTGCCGACTTTGAATTTTTGCATGTTTCCCATGTCCTCGGCTTGATTAAATGAATGCTTTTCCTACAGAGATTCTTTATTATTCAAAACTAGGAAAAGTGGGGGGCTTATTGCATCAGCTCTGGCTTCTGAGCACCATGGCTCATCGGCACAGTGAGAATTCTGGCTTCAGAGCATCAGTAAACCAGTTGTTTGTTTGGATCCTGGCAAACACCAGATAGACTTTGACCTGTTAAACTGGTCTGCTGCCTCCCAGGAGGATATCTGAGAGGGAAAATGGTCCTGCCAGCCAGGAGAGCTCTGGGGCACTGTGACAGCACTGGGCTGCAGCAGTGTCCAATAATCCAGCACAACAGGAGCTGTGCTAGACAGGGGGAAAATACTATTTTATTAAAAGAATTTACTTATCTACAAATGAGGCATATTTTCTGTCTGCAGGTTCTTATTTTAAAGGGAGCAAAAGCTCGTGTTTCTGAGCTGGCACAGACAGCTTCTGTCACAGCATCCATTGATTTTATTTTTCTTTTCTCCTTGGTAACATAATTCAGAGAAACATTAATTAGGAGTAGCTGCTGAGATACATGCTTTGATTTTTTTTCCTTAGTCATTTTGCTTTATTGGCAAATCATTTAAGTTATTAGTGTTAGTTGTGAGAATGAACAATCAGATTAGTTGTGAAAAAGGCAGTAAACTATTGGTAAACACTTAGCATAGGTTTAATTTTCAGATAATTAGAAACAATTGGGTATTTTAGCTGACCAAGGGTATTCAAATAAGATTACCATTTAAAATGATTTGACAAGGTGTGTGTCAGCAATAAAAATGTAATGGATTTTCCTTGATGTAGTGTAAACATAAGGAAATAGGCCCTGACAATGTATTTTAAGACCAGACCAGACTTTTTTTCCCATTTGTTCTGATATTTATTCTGTTCAGTTTTGCTGTCATCTGGGCAGCTAATCCAGTTTGCAGCAGCCTGAGATCCAGATTTATACTGCAAGGCCATTACATTTGCCTTTAATATTCACAATACAGGAATTATCCACACTTCCACCCATGCAGTGTTCAGTGTTTGCAGGTTGTTTGTTGCATGATAATAAGCCTGTGGTTTTAAACTGTTAGTTATTTTTTGTAATTACAGTACTCTATAGAAAAATCATGTTTTAAATCCCCAAGCATTTATGAAAATGCAGTTCTATGTGCATTGTTTTGTTTTTTTCTTTTGTTTTCTTTGCTGTTCCTGAGCAATCCTAATGAGAAACTGATAGGAATTAAATGGGTCATCTTGTTCAATAAATGGTGGTGGATACTTTTAATAAGGGATTTATTTCCATTAGGTTTGCTGTGACCACTTCCACTCACCTATTCCCCTTACTGGATTGTGGGGAAACAGCTCTGTGCTGCAGTGCTATGAGAGTGAGGATAAAGGGCTGCTAAAAACAAACAGTTTTCATGCCTGTGATGCACAAATAGAAATGAAAACCTGCCTCAGTTGGTTCATATTTCTGTGGAAATGTAAACAAGCAAATACTGGGTTATAGGGAGCTGGACAAAAGTATTTGGTATCACATACTCTGAAAAGTCACCTTGTCTCGTCAGCATCATAACTGATATGCAATTACAAATGTTCTCCCTTCAAATGAGTGCTTTGTGGCAACATCAGATACTACTTAAACATGCATTAATTGTGACAAAAATCCTGTCCTGTTACTCAGTACTGTGGCATTTTACTGGAAGTCTTGGAAGGAGGTGCAAAGCAGTGCACAGCAAAGTGGTGCAGTCTTTATCCCAAGGAACCTTACCAAAAAACATGGAAAAAAATAGTATAGGAGGGTTAAAATAGGATGGATAAAAGATGACTTTTTGTAATACTGGATTCTTAACTTTGAACTACATTTCTTTTCTTTCATGTGCTTTTAAGTATAGTTAGAACAGGAATGGGATTGTATCCTACCTCTATGTGGCCGTGGATGTGTGTGAACAGCCGTGGTCTGTGGTGCCTGTGTGATTTCCTGGGGTCAGTGATGCCTGTGTGATTTCCTGGGGTCAGTGATGCCTGTGTGATTTACTGGGGTCAGTGATGCCTGTGTGATTTCCTGGGGTCAGTGATGCCTGTGTGATTTACTGGGGTCTCTGTACTGTCCATCCCTTCTCTGTTCAGGTGTGTGACCCCAATATTATGCAAACCCGAACCCGACAAGTGCTGAGGTCTCCTGTCAGTTCAAAGCCCTGCCCTGAAGATTCACAAATGAAGCCATGTATTCTTAATCAAAATTGCTTCCAATACCAGTACAACCTAACAGGTAGGTACGAATTTTCAATATACCCTTAGTATGTGTTTCTAGTTATGTTTGCTTGTGGTGTTGGTTAAAGCCTTGACATCATTGGTTTCAATAAAGTTAATTACACACCTACATTTTTACACATTAGTGGACAAATGCACAATTTCTGTATTTAAGTTGTTGTGAGTACATTGGAAATAAAGCATGCTAAATGGGATTTTCAGTGGGTTATCAACATAATTAATTACAAAATTCCAATTAAAAGAGTGTCATCTGTGTGGTTCTGGTGAAGCCAATAATACCAACAGAAATCTGCTTTGAAGGCAGTATGAGTTATATTGGTGGGCATAGGATATTGAGAGCAGAATGCATTATTTTTAGTACCTTAGAAGCAATTGCTTCTGTTGCAAACAAATGCACAAAACAAAACTGAAGAATTCCTTTTGTTTCGACCAGAAGAAATAAATGAGAAAGGCATACAGAGGAGAGATCTAAGAGGAGTTTGGGGGCTGGTGGGAAGGGAGAACAAAGCAAGATAAAATATATGAATATAAACTCAGCCTGTTTGTAATAAAAGCCCTAGAAACACAGGCAGCAGGATGATGCCTTTTTTATCATCACATTTCAGAAATGCAGAACATTTATGTGTTCATGTTTATCAGAGGTGGAAGACACAAAGTAATAGGTTTTCTTCTCATCCTTCTTATTTATTGGTGGTGTATGGAAATTTTAGTGGTTTCTGTTATGCTTTTTGTTTATTTTAAATTGTGTTTTAAAGCTTATTTCAGTTTAGTTGTATTCTGACCAACATAATTTCAGACACGTAATAAGATATTAATTTCCTTCTGCTAGAAATACTGCTTTTATTTCATGACTATTAGAGTTCAGTTTTAAATAATGGATAGCTTTGCCTGGAGACAAAACCAGGTTAAACCAGAGCTCCCCTTCAGAAACTTCCCCAGCTGCTTTATCAAAGTGGAATTTTACTTCAGACAATAGAGTCTTGTACCTGTGCCAAATGGATTGAACTGATAGCCTTTATCAGTGTTCAACATGTGCACTCTGATGTAGCAGTGTCATCACGGGATACGGTATCGGACTGTGGAGAGAACGTGTCTCCTCTGAGGCTTGCCTGGCTTTGAGAGCAACTTTCTTTTGTGGGGGTTTGTTCTTGGCTGTGGGATGCCCTGACTTGGGGAAGTGCTGCTGTAGGTGCAGGTAACACCCATGTTCAAGGCTTCAGAGCCAGGCTGGATGGGGCTTCGAGCCACCTGGTCTAGGGGAAGGTGTCCCTGCCACGGCAGGGGTTAGAACTTTTCAATCTTTAAGGTCTCTTCCAAGCCCTTCTGTGATTGTGTGATTCTGTGTTGATGTGAAGTGAGCTGCAGCAGTGCACCTTTGCTTTGTGTCTGCAGGCTGGAGCGGGTGCCAGCTGGGTGCCAATGCCACCTGCGGTCACGGCGAGCGCCGCCGCCTCCTGAGCTGCCAGCGCAGCGACGGGGCCACGGTCAGCATGCAGCTGTGCCAGCAGGTGAGCAGGCTGGGACACACCCAGAGGCCCCTGTGGTTCCAGATGGATGGGGAGCCTCCTGGTCCGTGCTGAGACATTCCACATAAACAGTGGAAAGGTTTTGTATGGTGCTGGGGGCTGGGATACAGAGGGGTGGCAGCGGGTGGTGTCACTCCTTGACTCAGACACATGGGGCATGGCTCCCAACCCTGCATCCCAGAGCTGGGAACCAGGGAGGGGATTGTGTCCTGCTGTTGGAAATCTTTGGTTGTCCTTCTGGAATGAGACCCTAACACTGAGGGATGCTTAGATGTGAAACTCTTCAACACTGAAGCAGTGTTCCCCCGTTGCACCCTCAGGAAAGCTCCTCATAAACACCTCCCTGGTGCCCTGCAGGGCTGCTGCCAGTTCTTGTTGGGGTGCTTGGCTGTGGCAGGAGGTGTCTGGGGCCTGGGGAAGCTGATGCCTGTGTTTCCCTGTCACAGCTGCACCTGGAGAAGCCCGTGCCCACGAGCAGCCGGTGCGTGGTGGGGTGTGCCGTGGACTGCCAGCTCTCGCCGTGGTCAGCCTGGTCGCAGTGCTCCCACACGTGTGGCGCCGGCGGTGAGTCCCTGCCTGCCCTCCTGCCCCCCACAGCTCAGCAAGGCAGCACAGACAGCGCCCACAGGCCCAGGTGGGCTCAGGCAGTCCCTGAGTAAGGGTGCAGAGCTCAGGGATAGCCTTGAGCCACATCCGGATCCTTCTGAGGTGGTTTTGGACACTCTCAGGGTCCTTAGGTAGTGGGTGTTTGAGCAAAGCAGGCTATTTTCAAAGTACTCTAAAGTGAAAAATGCAACTTAGGGAAAAAGCAGTCAGATATCTGGAGGATTACTTACTAATTAATTCAAACTCTTGGAATTCAGTCACAGCAGCTGTTAACCCCAGAGATGGGGAGGATGTAAAGCTAGCAAAGAGCCTGGGAGTGTTAAAAGATTCTGAAGAGATTAATAAATAAATACAAATTCTCTGGTGAAGTAATTTTTGGGAACATAATTGTATCCTATTGAAGAAAACACACAAAGACTATTTTTCATCATTTAGTGTATGCCCCTATCTCCATCTTGCATCCACAGGTCCCTTAACACTTACATGACCCCAGTACCTTCAGCAAGACTTTCTATAGCCAGTACTGCTCACCAGCATACAAAAAGTGAAAGGATTAGGACCTTTTTCAACTTATGTGATTTAAAACACCCTTTGAGTATTGACATGAGGAAATGCATTGAAGGTTTTATTCTCAATAAGCTTGGGATTTTATTTCCCAGGCTTCTGATGTGCATTAGATGTACAGCTAATGGTCTTTAAGATTCAAAAGCCATAATGTATATTTGAATCAAATTCACTTAAGGTCAAAAAGAAAAAAGCTCTTAACTTCCATAAAATGATTCCTTCAGATGGATTCCAGAGATCAAAGTGTGTTACAGAAAAAGCTTAATATTTGGATTAGTGCTGTTCTTTCTTTGCTGAGCTTTTAGCCCGTTTGTGAAGTAGTGCTTTCTTAACAGAAATGAATAATTCATGGACAGTGTTTTAACAACAACACACTGGGAGTACTATTAATTCCAAATTTTTTTTCTTTAAAATCCATTTTTGAGTGCTAATGCTTGTGTTGCTGAATAAACTTAATTTAATTTTTTGAGTGTTCTATCACTTACTAAGTTAAACAGAGTACAGTGCAAAAGCAGGTTGTAATGTTTCTCTGGCTTTTAGCATGCTCAACGAGCAGCTCACCCTATATAGTACCTGAAGGTTTTTCCATCCTGAGCTCTTACATTGCACAGTTTGCAAAAGGAGGTACTGGAGTGAAGATGTGTTTTGTATTCAGCCCCTGATCCTGAAATGCTTGTTCAAATTCCAAAGACTGGTTAAAGAGCTGCCAAAGAGTAGAAGGAGTTACTTCATGTCCTAAATCAGAAGAAATCTGGAAACATTTGTGCCTTGCTGAAAGAGACTTCCCAGTGATTATCCTGGCTTTGGGTGCCAAACCTCATTGAGGCTGCTTGAACACACAGTCAAGCCCAAGCTCAGCCTGGTTTATGGGTCATCCCTGATCCTCAAAGATCATAACCCTGCCTTACTGCTCGTGAGATCTGTCTTGTACAGGCCACTGTACTGCTGCTGTTAACATGGATTTAAAACCTGGAGATACTCCTCTGTGAACCTACAGCAGCTAAGCAGCTGGGAAAACGGTCTTACAAACTGTGTCATGAAGAAGACAAGTTCTGCTCAGTCCTTCTCTACCACTTGAACAACTTTGCAGGGACCCAAGAGTCTTCTGAACCTCATGCCAAAGCAGGAGCATCAGTGAAATGGAAGTGCTCTGCATCCAGGTTATTCCGAGCACACGTTTTGTTTTCCTGCAGCCTCGGTCCTGATCTGACTTTTGCTGTATCAACTCAGGAGCGTGGAGCTACTGTGGTACCAAACATCCCTGGTGGAGCTACTGTGATACCAAACATCCCTGGTGGAGCTACTGTGGTACCAAACGTCCCTGGTGGAGCTACTGTGGTACCAAACATTCCTGGTGGAGCTACTGTGGTACCAAACATTCCTGGTGGAGTGACCTCGGCACCAGTCCTGTGGCAGTGGCCTTGTGTGGTTCCAGCAGCACAGACAGTGTCACTTCAGCTGCTTCACCGAGTGCCAGTGGGTTGTAAATACTTCTGGATGATAACAATAACAGAGAAGATTTTACTTGTGCACTCATCTACAGGTGGTGCTTCAGAGGAACACAGCAAGGGTTTGCAGCCAGAAGGGTCATGGACTGCGACTGAAGTACCCTGGGTTTCTCATGGGTATTTGTGGGAGTAGGATGAAGTCTCAAATTTGATAGGGAAAAACAAAGGATGACAATAAACAAGCTGTGGGAATTGGCTGTAGTAAACACTCATAACTGCTTCCCTTTGCCAGTAAGTAATTGCCCAGTGTTTGGTACAGAGAAAATGCAGGGCTTAGGTGCTCGGTGTGCAGAAATAACTCACAGCAAGTTAAATGCAGCATTACTGGGTCAGCTCACAACAGTATTTTGTGTTTCTGGCTTTTTTTGGAGAGCATGCAGAAGCACCATAAAGGACTTCAAAGAGAAACATCATGTAAATATAATTCAGGGCAAAATTTAATGTTGCTGGGAGTGTGTTTTCACCTGTTTTTTTATTCAAGGATTGTTGCTAACATTTTTATTCTGTTCTTTTCCAGTAACAGTTTGATGTGATATATTTTAATGGGTGGTACCTTTACTCAGGTGTTATTTTATGGAATAATGCATTTAAACATGAAATGGTGCTGCTGTGCATGTGGTGCTGGCATCTAACACAGTTGTGGTGCACAGCAGCCAAAGGCGAATATATTGATTTTTATGAATGATGATGAATAAAGAAGATCTCTCTTTCCTGCCTGTGCTGAGCCTGTGGAAATGTGTAACTGATGTTTGCCTGTTGCAGCTGTAGTTCTGGGCAGCATCTGCTCAGGATGCTGGATAGGGCTTTAGGCTGACACTGGGTTATGTATAAGGTTCCTTATATCAGTTGCTGTACTGCTATGAAAAGATGTATGGAACTGCTTTAATGGATGATGCTTCCCTGGCCTGAACCAACATTACTGGAAAGATGTTTGGAAAGGATAATCCCCAGCAAATTGAGTTTCCTTTGTTAAGGCAAATGAATACCTGAGGATGCTGAATTTTTCTACACAAAAATTTTCCAATCCCCCCTGGCTTCTCTCAAGCTCTCCAACAGGACTGCTAAACTGTATAAAACCACCTACAGCTGTGCTTTGCCACTTACAAGGCTGACTTTGTCAGATCAATTACAGGATTTACCAGGACTGAACATGTTGCTGTTCCTTAGTCCTGAAGCCCCAGAGACCGTAGCAGGCTGCAGAGATGTGAATCCCACCACCAGAGTGACCTGTGGGATTGAAGTGAAGGGGCACAAGGATGCACACAGTGGAAAAATTTGGTTGTTGTATTCTTCCCTGGATCATCACCAATTTGGGAAAATACTTTTGCTGTTGCCTTCTGAAGAACTCCTTGTTATGCTTTCTCCCCTGCTACTCAACCTTGGCAAGCTCCAGTCTGTGGATAGTGGGAGATGCTGCTGGGGATGCCCCAGTGCTGCTGGAGGGCCTGGCAGTGAGAAGGGGATGAAACACCCTATTTATCACCTGCCCCACTTGCTTGTGACTGGACCTAACCCAACCTCCAAGGCTTTTTCAGTGACTTGATCCCTGCTCTGGTCTTGTGGTTCCTTGATAGAGCTGTGTTTTATGTGCTCTGCTCAAACTCACTCAACTGCTTACAGCATGTTGGTCATTGGGACTGGGACATAATGTAGCAGGAATCTTCTTGGTTTCAGCTGTGACACTTCACTTTGTGGAGATAAAGTGCAAGTAATGGCAAGAATTTTTTGGGGATAAAAAAAAAATCTTACTCTTCTGATTTGAAAATATAATCCTATATTCCTGAGATGCAATTCTTGCTGCTGACACAAGACAGAATTTTAAGCATTAACAAGACTGGCCTCTTTTTTTTTTTCCATTTCAAAACTAATTTGAGGATATGAAGAAAAGTTTATTTTCAATTTCAGCACACTTTCTATCCTAATTTTTGTATCACATAACATTGCAGAGCAGAGGAATCAGAGATGTGGCCAATTCATTAGAAAATTAGAGAAAATTTCAAAAGAAAAATTAAATAACTAAGCTTCCTTCAACTCTTCTAGAGTTTGTATTGGAAACAAATTAATTTCAGATGCAGTGAGATTCTGTTCTGCATAGGCAGCGAAAGATAAGCTATTTAAAAAGAAAAAATTGAGTTTTTCTGCTACTTGAGTGGTAATCGAACATCTAGATAATGTTTTTGGAGTAAAAAAAAAAATAGAGCCTTAAGAAACTCCCTGCAATCATTGTGCAAAGAAAGGTTTCAATGAAATTTCTTTCTTCAGTTATTCATTCACAGTGTTAAAAGAAAGCCTGACCACTGGGACTGTAGTGAGTTTCAGTAGTTTGGATAATCAACTGTAGGAAACCAAAATGGAAAGAAACGTTGTTAATTCCTCTTTCTGTTCAATGATCTTCCCATTTACATATTGCTAGAAACATGTTAAACAGAGTGTACGAAAGGAAATGATTTAGTAAATTAAAATAGCTTGATGAATGCTTCAGGCTTGCAAGTCCCTCCTAATGAAATTGGATCTTTTAACCTTAGGAGAGCTCCTTTTCCTTAGCTCCATGCAGGGAGCTGGTGCCTGGCAGGGTGCCCCAGAGCCCTGCAGCCTCAGGCTTCCCACTGCTTCCCAAAGAGCCTTTTCCACTGCCCACCAACACTCAGCATTCAGCATTTAGACTAATTTGGCAAATTTGGTCTCTGCCTGAAGAGGAAGGAACAGCTAATTTTGGCCAGTGGGGCTGGGGAGAGCTGTTGTGGGGTTCATCCAGCAGCAGGCTGGGAGATTCCTCTTCCCTTGCTCTGATCTCTCAGTGAACAACAGGACCTTTCCCTTTCCCTTTCCCTTTCCCTTTCCCTTTCCCTTTCCCTTTCCCTTTCCCTTTCCCTTTCTTCTACTTTTCCTGTCCTCTCCCATCCTTTTCCTCCTTCTCCTTTCCTTTTTCCCTTCATTCTTCCTTTCCTCTCAGCTGGTAGGACTTTTTCCACCTCCTAATGTATCTGAGTCTGTGCTGGCTGAATGCACAGTCATGTGGGTAACATCTTCTATCATCACTTCTGTTATAAACTCCCAGGTCTGGGGGATTAAAACTGGAAAAGGAAGAAGTCTTAAAATTGGTTTTAATGGGTTTAAAAACAGAATTCAGTGGGTCAGAGCAAGGGAATAAAGGTAAGAGAGCTTGCTAAGGTATCCATCAGTGTGGATACCTTTTTCCAGGTGTGTCTGCTTTTAATTTTTATTTGCTAAAATGTTTTGCCCTTTGGATAGTCATGATGACAGATATCAGAGATGTGCCTTACACCTGCAGTGTCCTTAATTAAAAATCATGTGCATAAATAGCTGGGAGAAGGATCTGGCTGGGTATTGCAGCCTCCCTGTTCTGCAGGGTGTTTGCTCCCCCTCCAGACTCCCCTCTGCTCACAAAAGCAGCTGAAGGGCGGTGATCCAAAAGGGAGAGCTCCACCACAGCACCTTATCTCTTCCTTTGCACTGGGTTAGCAATTACCACTCGCCTCTGCCTTGTTGTATTTGTCTGCCCTTACTGCCCAGACCTTTCACTTTTTAACTCAAATCCACACATATTGAAAGACAGGGCAGAAATTTTATCCCCAGCACAATCTTCTGCATCCCACTGCATAAGGGCTTTTTCTTTTCCACTTTTCTTTTTAATTGGAGATGGAATTCTAATTGCAACATTTTGAGTGAAAACATTCCTGGACATAAATGGACAGCAAAGGAGGCAGAAATGGAATTGCTGTAAGTTTAATGAATATATTCAGTTTTATTAGTTCAAAAGTAGTACCATAATTGCTTTTTCCATTCAGTGGCTGAAGAAGTTTTCACCAATAATAAATAGGTTTTTTAATGAAAATGGTAGAATTGGTTATGGACGGTAATAGCCACTACAGTGTTTGCAGTTTTCAAATTAGGTCCACATAATTGCTCATAAAAAGAAAATTTCATTTGTTAAAAATCTCTGGAAACATACTGAATGTGTAACAGTGGAAATGCTGCTGCCGTAGGAATTATTTTCCTGTCATATTTAATAATCAGGATCTAGTCAAGTATTTAAATGTGTTGCATAAACAAATACTATATTTGGAAAACATACCAAACCATGTTTGAAAAGTGTGCTTGAAAATACCAGCGACTGCATTTCTTAGACTTAGCAATCCCTATTATCCAGTCTTCCCAATTAATTGCTTTCTTAACAGATTTTAGCTCTGGGAAATGAACTAGGAATGCTGATAAATTACAAAATCTGTCTTTCTTTCCTCCCTTCTCCCTCTCTGGCTGTCTCTGCTGGGCTGCGGGCTGTCTGTCCTAGGCCAGATGGTGCGTGGGCGCTCCGTGGTGCTGCGGGCAGCGGGCGAGGGCAGACCCTGCCCGGAGCAGCTCACCCAGCACAGGAGCTGCCCAGTGAAGCCCTGCTACAGCTGGCTGCTGGGGCCCTGGTCTCCCTGCACGGTCCAGGTAGGACTTTCTCCAGAGCTTCCCCCTGCCCGGGGTCAGTGGCAAAATCATCGCTTTGTGGGATTAATTGCTGGTGGTGTCTCTGTGGCTGCTGGAGGTCTGTAGGGAAGAGGGGGAAGTTCAGGAGTGGGGAACCCCTGCCCCCCATCTTCCAGCCATCAGCAGCCATTCATATGAGGTGATATGGGTTGAAGTACTGTGAGCTCATGGAATTACTGTAGGGGATTTATGGAGTGAATGTGTTTGACTGGGCATAGTCATGGTGACCTATAATTTAATTACATAAAATATCTCTAAGAAAAAAATAGATACACTAGATATCAAGACAGCTTAGCCTTTTTTATCTTTTTTTATTTCCTTTTTTTTTTTGAAGGACTGTATAGCAGGTCTTCCCCCCCAGGTCTCCAGTACAATAGTGAGTTATTGTGTGAAGGGCTGGTTTCTACTTTCTCCATACCCTGGCTATCTTTTTAATGATCTAAAAATGTCTGGATTCAGTTCCCATGTGCTGTCCCTATGCCTGTCACCTTTGCTCAGCACTGGGGTCATCATTTTTTCACTGGCAATGACTTCCATCAAGATTGAATTGACTTTTTCTTCCCCTCCATCCTTATCTGTTAGATCACATTTCCAATATTAAAACGTATTAGTTGGTAACCCAGTTGAGGCAGAGGTGAATCTTTCACAGTGGGGTTTATCAGCCTGCTTAAATCTGGCTGTGGTGAGATGGAGGCAGGAGAAGTGTGGTGGAAACGAGCCCTGTCTGGTCCCAGGGGACAAGACCTGTGCCAGATCTGTGGCTGCTGCTTCTCCACATTATATCGTGTAGGAGATTGAAGCCAATAATGCACATAAAGACACACATCCCTTGTGATTTCTGCTCTGCCAGTGCCTTGAATACCTACGTACTTTCTCAGTGTGATGGAGGGATGTGGAGTGAATATGTAAGTGGCACAATAAATACCCAGAATTTTCTCAGGTTTTCACAAATGAAATCTGGATTGTGACAGTCCGAGATTTGAGAAACAGAAGTATATTTATATTTTCTCTAATCAACAACTCGTTGCAAGTAGTGATGTGAATGTGGTCCTTATATGTGCTGTACTCAGCATGTATAAAATGTATAAAACATATGTATAACATAAATAGAACAAAATGATAACATCAGCTGATATTTTGTCCAGCTAACATAAGCAGATTCTGTTAAACATCAGGGAAGAGACTTTCAACCATAGAAGCTAACACAGCTGATAAAAAAAAAATTAGTAGGGAAGCTGAATTAGGGCCGTGGCTTATTCCAGATAAATAACACATTGTGCAGATTAAAGTGTGCCCATCCCAAACCCGGCTAAATTTCAGCTCAGAGCGAGTAATCACAGCGTTCCGTAACCCAGATACCATCCCTGCATTCAGTGAGTTAGAGCCTGCTTCTTTCCTTCAATTACCACAGAGCAGTTTCTCTCCCCTTTGCTTTGTTTTGGAGAGAAGCCATTCTATTCATGTTCACTTCTCTTTAATGAGGTGCTTAGGAATTAAATGTAGTTCATAAATACAGGGTGATTTATTCCTGTGCTTTACCCGAAAAGAAGCTTAAGCCTGTGCTCTAAAGAAAGCTTCCAGAATTCCTGTTTTCAAGGATGCTTTGTGAAATAAGGTAAAGCATCCTGTGGTAAAGCTGTAATGCATGGTGTGAAAGTATCTTCCTGTAATAATAGAAATGGGACAATTAATTATAAGGCTAAAATATTTTTTCCTTGTATTATAACTGAGACTGGAATTCCTAGTTGTAGGAGGACTATTTTATGCTAAATTGACTTCATGTGAATAATTAGAGGTGTCTTTGTGGTTAGGAATAGAGCCTGCTAAGTGTTCTGTGTTGCTGATTGTCACAGTATGGAAATCAGTGCAAAATTGCACACATCCCAAGCACACCTGTGGCAGCATGGGGCATTTCCCCTGCATTCAGAGGGGTGCAGAACTTAGGAACTGGTCAGTACATCCAATTCTAAAAGGTTACAGGACACTAATAATTTTCCTCCTAGAGTTGAAGTGGTTTACTCTGATTAGCTAAGAAAAAAAGAAAAAAAATTAGTGTCTGACACTGTTCATCATTTTTTCCATTAAGTGGAATAGCCAGGCATTATCAAACCACGAGCTGGCTGACATTCCTAAAAAGACTAAGAACCTCTCCTTTCTAATGGTTTTAAAAGCACTCCCTTAAATGTGATCACACAACACTCCCTCATTAGAGAGACTTTTACCTGATTAAATGCTCATCAACCTGTGAAAGCATTGCCCAATCAGCTCTTTACCTAAAATAATTGCTAACACATGAACCCCAGTAAAAGCCAAAAAGGGAAAACTTCTCTTCAAGGTACATCTGGGTGAAGCATCTCATTAGGGCTGTTACCTCCTGTCTTATTAGGGTGTTCTGTGTGGGAAGGATCAGATGTGATGTGAGAGAAGGCTCATGGAGATGCTGCCTCACATTCATGTGTTACTGAACTCCAGAGATTCCTGGCTGTCCAACACAGGAGGTGTAAACCTTCTCCTCCTTTTCCCATCAGGGTGAGCAGGGTGAGAGGTGGAGGCTCCATGCAGGTGCTGGTGGAGGGGCACATGTATCCTGTTTTTAGGAAACCCAGCATGGGTTCTGTGTCCTCAGTAGGGTCAGTGTAGGAGTTTTTGCAGACAAATGGCAGGAATCCCTTGTGGAAGTCGAATTCCCGCATATTTCCAGCAAGGAAATCATGATGCAAGAGGCAAATCCTGGTCCTAGGCAAACCTCAGAGGATCACACCTTCCAAAGAAGAGCATTTACAACAAAGCATTGATCCCCTGAGCTTTGAACATGTGATGGTTTCCTTGGCAGTTTTCCTCTGATCAGCAGCAGTTCCTGCATCCTCAGTGTGCCATTGCTGAGACAAACTTCCTCTGGTTCCACACCTGTTGATTAGATCTTCAAATACATAATTTTGGGCACATGAATAATTTTGGAGATGATAAGGCAGTTAATGCAGTGCTCCTGCATTGCTTAAGAACATTTCAAATGTACCAAAAAACATCTCCTACTGTAAGTTACAGGGTGACATTTTAAGTGTGTTCAATTGATTGTAAAAACCCATTGCTGGTCTTGAAAGAAAAAAAAGCAAGAGGAAGCCACTGTTAAAAAGCAAATCTTTTGTCTTTCTCTTTGGGATTGTTTTGAGAATTCAAAGGTTTGGGTTTTGGTTTTTGGTTTGTTTTTTTTTTAATTCTAGATGTTAGAAAGTATGAATGTAGGTCCAATTTAGGTTGATTGATAGAAAAGTGTTGCCTGTGGCCTTTTATAGTGGGAACTGTTGTACTGAAAAAATTTATTGTTTTGACCTATTTATTTCTCAGTATTCTTCCTCTTATTTATATATTGATATGTGTATAAATAATTATGTACTGTCTGTAGAAGAATGATATTTTTGAAATCTCTTTTTGTCTTCTCCAGTCATATAGTCATTCTTTAAGTCACTTCAAACTGGAAATACTGCAGTTTGATTAGTGTCCATTTCCCTCAAGAATATTCTCCCTTCATCTTCTGTTCCCACCAGCCGTTTCTAAGCACTCTAACCCAGTGGACAGCTGCATGAGTTTTTCACACACCATTAATCTCAGACCACAACAGAAGTTTCAGCAGTGAAACCGTAATTTAAAACAGTAAGTTACACAGTGACTAAAGTGAAACACTGTGTTAAAAACTCAGATCTGGCTGCATACAGTAAATCTACACTAATGCTTCTTCAAGATGCTTTTGATTAGAGCTGCTCTAAATCCAACCAGTTATGCTCTTTTTATTGTGGATCTGCAGCAGAAGGGAGGGAGAGAATGCAAAAGCTGCCAGGTGTGTGCAGGAGAGGCGCTCTTGAGATTCCTGCTAGCAAACCTGCTGCTGGATGAATGCACTCAGTAGGAGCCATTCTGTTCTGCAGATGAAGTCCATTATTTTAAAAGAATCCACTGCCAAGAAATCCAAAGAAGCATTTCCCTTGGTTATATAAAGGCAATGTTTCTTCCTTCTTCTTGAGTTTTGTTTACTGAATTTTTCTAAAGTGCTGTTTCCACGAGGCTTCAGGCGCACATTCATAAGGCATCATGCAGACATGAGGCACCTCAACAGCACCACAGCTCTTCATCTGATGGGATTGAAACAATTCCACTCTCTAGAAATAGCCTCAGTGCTTCATCTCTCAGAGCATCCTCAGCCCTTGATCATAACTCTAGCCAAGGAATATTGATTTTCCAATAAAGAATGTCCTCTCTGGTAGTTTGGTGTGTGCCTAGGTATTTCAGGACTGGAATGATGAGCATGGAGTGGCCCAGATGGAGCCTTCTTTTTCTTGTTCAAATGGGCTTTAGTGCTGGCTGACTTGGGTTGGTGTTTTGGTAGAGCGTGTGACATAAATTTGTGATTTCTGTCTGCTCCAGATCTGGTCACTCCTTTTAGAACATGACACTGACAGCCCACAGTACAGTAAGGATTTTTGCTGTTGCAGGGTTTAAATCATGAGCCTGCTCTTCTTGGGCTGGTATCATCAAAGAGGGCAGAAGAAATGTCTGTTCCTTATGGGCAAGCCCTGCTCTTGGCTTCTTAAGAGAAGCCCAAAATGTCTGTGCTCATCTAATTTGGCACTAATTAACAATCAGTAAATTCATTCATTTGAGTAAAAGGCATGAAGGGTAGACCTCAAAGATGGTATGAATCCTTTGTGAATGTATCCTCTTCTACACCTTTGATAATAACACAATTTCATGTGTGGCCCTGCCCCTGCCTCCAAGCTTCTGTGGAGAGGTGTACAGAAGAGATCTCCATCTATCTTCTCATAACTGGAGATACTGTTGCAGACCAAATTTGTATCTTTGAAGACTTTTCATATAGAATCAACTGTGTATCTTCTGTCATTTGCTAATGTCATTGATGTGTGCCTCTGTTCCCTTTCACCATCCCGTAGGGTGGACAGTGTGGAGATGGATTGCAAGTCCGCAACCTCACGTGTGTAGTGCATGATGCATCAGTTTCTGCCACATCCAAACCAGTAGAAAATGCATTATGTGGTGAGCTACCATCAAAAGAAAGTGTGCTGCAGTTACCCTGCTCTGTGCCTTGCCCAGGTAAAGGCTTTGGAAGGTCACAGTGAATTTTCTGCCTGTGGTAGATGTCTGAAGTGGACATGCTGCTGTAGTTCTGAGTACTGTCAGGCCTTGTAGCACAAATCTGTGCTTCAGCAGATCAGGTAAATGCTCAGTCTGCTGTTTCTAGACCATCTAAGAAAGGCTTCCTTTGTTTCTTGAGAAAATGAGATACTCCATGAAGCAGAAAATCCAAATATTGTTTACTACTGAGAGATATGCCAGAGATATTAAAGCTGTTGTATGCTTAGGTTAGCCTTATCCTTATCGTTATCTTTCAAGGCTAATTCTTTTTGAAAACCTGTGATTTCTTATTTCAACGTGCAGGCGACTGCCACCTGACAGAGTGGTCAGAGTGGAGCTCCTGTGAGCTCACCTGCATCAGTGGCAGGAGCTTTGAGAGCAGCGGGCGCCAGTCTCGATCCAGGGCCTTCATCGTGCAGGCTGCAGAGAACCGGGAGAGCTGCTCGGGACAGGAGATGGAGACCCGGCCCTGCTCAGGTAGCTCGGCCACAGCGCCGCTCCCTGCCCAGCAGGAGTTTGTTCTGGGCTGCTTGCAAGGTGAGGAGTAACTGGTGTTGGTGTTGCAGGAGGGAAGTGTTACGACTACCTGTGGCAGACCAGCCTTTGGCGGGACAACGTGCGCACGGTGTGGTGTCAGCGCTCGGATGGAATGAATGTCACAGGTAATGTCCCCGAGTGGCCTCGCCCACTTGGGAGTGAAGTGTCTCCACAGAGGCTTTTCTGCATCTGTTGCTCAGAGGGAGTTGGGCATCCTTCTTTGCTCTTCCAAAATTTCAGTTTGGATTTTTGTGTGCAGGAAAGACAGGTGGGAGCTCACCTGCCTTGCTGTCAGCTCAGCATCACACATGTATTGCACAGAAGTGTCTGGGCTAATTGCCCTTACTGTCTGGCTGGTCATGGAAGAAATGAGTGCACACATACTAAAGGGCTGCCTGGGCTGGCTTGCACAGCCCTCAGTTCAACCTTCCTGTGGCTGTGAAGAGCAGAAGAGAGCGTCACACGCCTGGTAGAGACCCCATCTTCTGTACCTCCCCTTCTTTTCAAAACACAGGAGTCTCAAATCACTCAAACTGTGAGATTCCTGCTGTTGCTGTGACCTACAAATTCTGCCTGTGAAGGATGAAAAGGGGAATTCATGGTCAGAACTTTGAAGCTCTGTGAGATTGACAAAGGCAGTAGGGCTGCATGTCCATGGGATCTCTTTCAATATGCACAGGGTAAATGACGAGAGAGTAGAAACGAAAACGCAGATGTTCATGTCTAGTTCTATTTATAATGACTAGTTAGGATAATAACAAAGTCTTATGTGCAAAGGTTGCCAAGTATTTAAGAACTCATTAACATGTTTTTATTCCTATAGAAGCACAGGCTTTCCCAAGTGAGGATGGGCAAGGGCGTTATGTGGATTATGTCTTTTTATGTAGATAAGCCATTAATGAGGACACAGAAGATCTGCATCTAATTCAGGATTCTGTCCCCAACTTCCTATGTGGCCAATGGCAAATTGCTTAAATCTGTATATCTCTGTTCTCCATTAACAAGATGGGTATGATAATAATTCCCTGCCTTGTTAAGGCAAATTAATTAATGCGATGCCTGCAGATATTATGTTAATGTGCTTAATAGACTAGTATTTAACTATATAAAATAAGCAGGCAAGCACTTCTTACACTGTGGTGATCTAAGACAAAAACATTTTGAAACCTGCCCTTGAAGGCACGCAGTGTTTTCTTTTGCAGGAGGGTGTCCTCTTCGGACAAAACCTGCCGAAGTCCGGCACTGCAGCCCGCCGTGCAGAAAACCCTTCTCCTACTGCACACAGGTAACTGCTCGCTGCAGAACAGGGCTTGGAAATTAACTCTGCAAGATTTAATCAGATTGCCTCTTAGATTGCATTCCAGGACTTAGAAAATAGTTTAGTTTGTCCGTGGTACCACCTCGAGGATGTTGTGGGAATTTCATCCTGAAAGAAAACCATGAACCTGCACAAACGATGTGGTGTTGCAAGTTTGAGTTTGTTCTGTGGGGGGTTTTGGTTTTAATTTTAAAATTAAAACTCTTGGTTTAATTTTAATTGAGTGCTGTTGTACTGTTCTGCAGAAAAGGGACTGTTCAAAACTTCCGTAAAGGAAGAGATAAAGGAGCATCAATCACCTGTTCAGATCAAGAGTATCAGACCCTCAGACAGACACTGTAGATATGAGACAATGAGCAAAAGAAAACAATATTAAAAAGCCATTTTAAAGTAGAAATCCAGAATACTGAGTATCTATTTAGCAAACCATAGATTTATAAAAAACCTCTTGAAAAAACTGCTTAGTCTGATCCAGGGTAATGGATATTTGGTCATAAGAAAGCTTCATTTTAGATAGCCTTGTGAAATATCGGCAGTGGAAACATGTGAGGAGGGTTTGGGTCTGCAGGGGGATTGGTTTTGGTTTATCTGTTCTATTGCCCAGCAGGGTCAGTGGGAAAACTGTTACTTGCAAGAGGAGTTTGCCACAGATTCCTGTTTGAAAATGTTTATATGTTGGACTTCTCTGTAAATACTGACTCTTTTTCAACCAATTCCCCGAATAGATTTGGACTTTTTTGAACTGAAACATGCTTGCAGGTACCAGTTCCTGACTGCTTTGGTTTGGTGGTGGTGAATTTGCGTGTGCAGGTTATTCAAGCTTTCCCTGCAGTGTGCACTGTTGTGTGAGGGGGCACTGCTTGGTTTAATGCTGAATTCCCTTTTATCTCCCAGAGAGGAGTCTGCGGCTGCGAGCGGGGATATACAGAAGTAATGAGATCAAATGGGCTCCTGGATTACTGCGTGAAGGTACCAGGTTTAGAAGATAAGAAAGCTGATGTTAAGACCATTGCCGGAAAAAATAAACCTGTCAACTCCAAAATGCATGACATTTTCAAAGGATGGTCTATTCAACCTTTTAATCCAGGTGAGAAACTTAAATATGAATGGAATAGATTGTCTTTAGAAGGGTTCTGTAGAAGAAAGGTACAAGCTTTGTAGGTGATAGCATCAGAGATTGTGTCTGGGAGCTGCAGAGCGACCTCCCAGTTCCCGGTTCGTGTGCTGTCTTTCATGCCTTTGTGCCTGTACTGAGGAATCACAATCTCTTATGTTGAGAGATAGCAAAGACAGAATGAAACAATAACATTTTGCAAAAGTGTGCTCATATGTGATTTGGGGGGATGTTTAGAACTATTATCTGATGATGTTTCTGGAAGTAATATGTTTGGCCTAGGAAAGATATTGATCACTAGCGCTTCAGAAGTTTCAGAGCAGAAAGTGCTTAAGATTTCATTAAAGAAAACATTGGTTGTTTCTTGCCATATTTCAAAAATATATGAAAAGAACAGGGTAGAAAGTGTACAGTTTAGTCTTGAGGGTTGAAGTTACAATATTAAAAGCATCCCACAAAGGCAGACAAGCTGCTGTGCCCAAGCAGCTCATCCCAGGTGGATCTTTGACATCCATAGCACAAAATCCTTCCCAGCTGGAACCACAGACTGCTTGTGCCCAGACTGGTCCATTGCTCTAATATCTGGTTCCCATTTTGACTTGTTTTGAAGATGAATTCATTCAAAACAAATTTCTGCAATGCAAATAGGACTTTAAAAATGGGAAGCAAATGTGTCAGGCACAACTGAAATGCATCTGTTCTCCTCATGTTATAAAATACTGGCAGTGCAGTTCTTCCCCCTCTTCAGGTACCTGACATTGCATTTGTTTGCAATTAGTTCCTAATGAACACAAGACTTGAGAAAACATGTAGAGAAAGGTTCTGTTAGGGGATTCAGGGAGCCATAATTCTGTCTGATACATGTGATCACACTTTGAATGTTACATTTACATATTTGATTTGCAGATAGTGGTTAACCTTTGTGTTGACAGTCTCTGGGCTCACAGAGCTCAGCCTTTTAAAGTTGGCTGCTTTTCGATCAAGCCCTTCATCCAGTTCACCCACACAGTTCACCTGCCGTTTGAGTCACAGGTGTGGGGTTAATTGCATTTTTGTCAACACCCCTGGCTCTCTGCAGGCTGTCTTACTTGGTATCATCTCTTTGCCTGGTACCTTTATGGGGATAGAAAAAGGGAGGGAGATGTAGGTAGATGCTGCAGTCCTCCCTTTTTAAACCAGCATTTGAGTCTGCAGCACTAAAAGCGTCTGGAGGGCTTTACCTCAGTGCAGCACTTGTGAGCCAACTCTGACCCAAGGTCTGCAATAGAAATAGTGACTGAGGCACTTTTACAGAACATGGTGTTGCCTAATTTACAGCAGAAATATTATAGAAACAATATATGGGAAGGGAATAAAGGTGCCCCATGTGTGCTAAGTGTATCACCAGCCCTGTGGCACCCTGCAGTTAACTCTTCAGTCTGTGTGTGCTCTTCAGACCCCAGCTCAAGGCTGGTGCTCTTCAAAACCCTCCCCTTTGTCTAACTTCACGACAAAATGTGTAATTGCCCCCCTCAAAGAGGCTCTCAGGCTCACTAGTCTGGGGATTTGCAGTGGTTACTGCTGGCTGAGCCAGGAAACCACTGTTACCTCCCCGTTCTGCTCTTGATAGCAGGTCTGTGGTGAGAGCTGCCTGTATGGATGGCATTTAACACCCTGCAGCACCACAACCCTTGACATTGTGTTGGTCAATCAAAGTACCTGTGCCTTCTCCAGCTTATCTGTGGTTTCCCTTTCCATTTACAGTTTGAAACACTAATTTTATTTTGATTAAATGAGGCTGATGTTTTTGTTCTTCTATAAACGCTCTACAGGAGTGCACAGAACTGATTTCAAATCAGGCTGTGTTTTTCCTCTCTGAACTGCACTCTGAGAGGCCAGAGTTCAGGTACAGAAACTTTTCTTCGACTTGAGAGGCAATTTAAATAGCATTGTTTAAATTGTCAGATGACATGGTCCAGTGCCTTTCTGCTGGGGATGGAGAGCAGAGCTGCCTTCACAGCAAACATGCTGTGATGCCTTTATGGGGCTGTGACAGTCCCTTTGCAGGATTGCTAAGTATTTCTTGGCCATCTCCAGATGAGAGGACAACAGATTTCATACCTAGACTTCAGCAAAAGAACTCAAACAAGCCAAGCCAGTCCTGATGAACAGAGCTCTTCTCACATGGGAGATAGTCTGCAAGTGTTTTGAGGAGCAAAAAAAACCTGTGAGAAGTTTCCCCAGCCTTTCCCCAAAGTCTGGAAGAAAAATGAGAAAGAGTGGGATCTGATTAAATGTGTTTCCCTTTGAAAAAATTTGTCATTCAAACATAAAATGAAAACCAGGCTCAGTGATTGTCCCTCTCACTTGACTGAATTTGAAATGGCCTCTGTCAAACCGTGTCTGTGGGCACGGCACAAGTTCCTGTTCCTGCCTCCAGTGTGTATTTGCAGCTCTGCTGATGTGAATCAGCTCAGACTGCTGCTGCTGTGTGGAAAAGTACCAAACCTGCTCCCTACAAGGAAAGCTGTGCAGCCACAAACAGAGCGAGGAACAGAAATATTGATCTTGTGAAAATTGCTGTTATTATTAATGCAAAGCATGTAATTAAGGACCTGTCCAAGTGAAGTGTTCTGAGACAAGGGAATGTTTGTACAGACTGAAGCCCACGTGTGCATGGAGGGGTTCCTGCAGGGCTCCTGGGTCACTGCAGCCCAAAGAGCCCAATCCACAGCCTCACCTTGTCTTAAAGCCAGTTTTGTCTGCTGCTCTGTGGCCCAACCAGAAAGCTCTTTCCCAGCTTTATCCCTCTTACTCTTAAAAAGCCTACTCTTGTTTTTACTCTAAGCTGAATTTATTCCCATTTGTTGCCCAAGCGTTTCCCAGTTCTAAGCAGCTTTTCCACGTGTGCTTGCTGGTTTTTACCCCAACTGACCCCCAAGTATTTATAGAGAACAATCCCATCCCTTCTGAGCCCTCAGCTAAACACATCAGGTGTTGCCTGTGTCTGTCTGGGTCAGCTCAGCACTGAACTGCCTCTGCCAGAGCAGCCCCTGGGCTCTGGAGGGAATGTACCCCAATTATCCTGTGCCTCTGCCCCTTTCCATTAAAGTTTTGTCTTTAAAATTAAGAGATTTTTTCAGAAATGTTCCTGTCAAAAATATGGGGTTTATTAATTATTCCCAGCCAGTCCCTGCTGTGTTCCCTCTCAGTGCTGGTACTAATTTCTCTTTAATTGATCTCTTAAAACTTTTTGTATGTTAGAATAAAGTTTTTTATTCTCTTCTCTTCTACCTCTGTCCTTTTTTCTTGTCTTCCAACAGATGGTAAACTGAAGATATGGGTATATGGAGTATCAGCTGGAGGGTTCTTCATAATAATTTTCCTAATTTTTACATCCTACCTGATGTGGTGAGTATGGCAGGTATTCTGTCCTTAAATAACAGCTAGTTTGCTTTTATTTAAACAATCCTAAAGACACCACAACACTGCATTGCAGGCATTTAATGGTCAAGCCTTCAGGAAAGGATGGAGGCTGGACTACCTGAGTGCCTTCATTTGGCCCCTACCTCAGAGTAATTAAAACTCTCCAAACTGTAAATGTTAACAGCTGTTATTGTGAAGAAGTTTGGTGGCCATGCAGGGAAAGAATTATTTTTGGTTATCAATAGGCCCTTATATTTATTCAGACTTCTGCTGGGATTAGAAAGGGGTTTTATTGTATTCTTCAAAAAAAGATGAAGTAAAACTGAAGAAAGGCGAGGAGAGTGATTGCAACAAGGAGCTGGCTTCTGCTCAAGGAAGGACTAAATAGAATAGGGACATTCAGTTGAAAAATGATGTTTGATGTGGGAATACAATAGAGATCTATGAAATCATGAATGGAGGAGAAAAGGGTGCTATGGAATTTTTATCTCCCACAATAAAAGAAGTAGGAGGCGTCTGATGAAATGGTTGTTTAAAATAAACAAAAGAAATTATTTTTCCCACAGTGCATTATTACCTTGTGAGCTTGCTGCTGCCAGGGCAGTGCATGCCAGGAAGATAAATGGATTCAGAGATGGCTTAAGAGTTCATGGGAGATTGGGTCTCTTGGTGTTAATTGTGGTTTCTTGGCTGCTCGCTACAGCTCAGAAAATCCCTAAATAGGTTTTTGCAGTGAATACACCCAGTGAAAACATGTCCTGTGTCTAAAGCTGCTCTTACCAGCCATTGTTAAGGACAGGGTACCAGGTCTGCACCTTTGTCCAGGGGCTCTGGGGGTGAGGGGTGTCTGCCCTCCTGCAGGGGAGGTGAGTCCTGACAGAGCTCGCCTTGCCCTCCCTGCTTTGAGTACTGCAAGGGCACTGCCGTTGATGCCTCTGGGAGGACAGAAAGGGAGAAGGGAGAAGCATCCAGGTGTCCTGCAATTCCCAAGGATTTGGCCTGAACTTACAAACATTCACAGTGCAAGCTGGCCCAAGCCCTGTCCCGTCAGGGCAGGCAAGCAGAGAGTTACAGCCATGGCCTGACAGCATCACTGCCACTTTCATCCAACAGTTTATTCCCTTTCTCTCTTTTAGTCTTTCTCTCATTCTCTTTCAAGGGTTAAAAGCTCAAACAACAGCTTAGGAGCTGCAGCTCCCTTATTTTCCAAGCCATGTAGCTCCATTTCTCTGTAGCTTCACAACAGAGGATACAGAGGATTTTTTAAATAACATTACACACTTCTCCATCACTTGGAGGCTGCTGAGGAAATGCATTTCTCAATAATAATAATTGTTGCTTCAATACCATGCCAGAGAAAAATGAGAATATCCCACTCCCAGACAGTTCATGTTCCAATTTTTCTGCGAGGTGCTCCTTGTTTTGTCAGCTGTGAGAAGAGATGGGAGATGAATGTGCTTTATTTCCTCTGCAGATGGGGAGCACAGCTGGCTGCCCCTTTCTGGCAGGCTGTGTGTCCATGCCACACACGTGAAAGCACCAGAGGGGCCATGTGGTGCCACCCAGTTACAGCATTCAGTAGCCACTATGGAAAGTTGGCTTTTTAAATTGAAGTTTGGGGATTGATGATGTTTCTGAGCTTGTTACAGTTTGTAATTTTGTCTTCTAAAATGCTTTTCTTGCAGCAAAAAAACGAAGCAGCATCAAAGCCCTCCACCACAGCAGAAGCCTCTAACCCTGGCCTATGATGGAGACATTGACATGTAACATAAACAAAAAATCCAAATGTAGACATCAACTGCCTTAACTGCTTTCTTTTTTGGAACTCTCCGACTTCTCAGTTTTTTGAGGAATCTCCTGATGTATAATATCCTGGGCAGAACAGAAGTATTGCAGGTTGAAAATTTTGCCACCTCTTTATTAAAAAAAAAAAAATGGAGTAAAATCTTGGATCTCATGAAACTTTTCTGAAGAGGACGGAAAATACATCCCTTCCTGTTGAACAATGGGAATAGCAAAAAAAGAAAGAGAGAATCGACAGACATCAAAAGGAATTAGTTAAAAAAAAAGGCATGACAATCCCAAGGAAATTGTGACATTTACTGTAAATGACAAGTTTGACACAGCATCATTATGCACTATATTAGTGCAGGGTTCTTTATTCTTCACATACTTCAACAATGAGTTTTCTAGTGTTTACATTTCGTTCAAAGACTTTAAAACCAGATCATGTATTTTGAGAAATGCAAGGAAGAATGAGTTGAAGTGTCTGAAGTTACCAGGTTTTTTACAGTTTCTTCCTTTTTATCCTGTTTTCTAGTCTGGAATATGATTTTGCTTCATTTCCACCTACAGGACAGAATAAGGATTGTTATGAAAAAGCATAGGTGGTTTCTTAACCAAGAATATTTTCTAAAGAGCTGAGTAGATAGGTGTTTTGATGAATGGCTAGAGGATTTGATTGTTTAAAAAGGATTTTAAATTAAATTAAATCATGTAGATACATTATGGCCAGTTTAAATTGTTATTCAGTTTAATTAAAACAAACTCTGCTTTTGTATTTAAATTTTCTTATCTGAAATATTTATAAATTCCTTTTTTTGAATTTAATTACCTGACCTCATTTAATATACATCAAACACAAATGCAGTTTGTAGAAGGTTTGCTTTTTTAAATGTTTCAGAACCACTGAGAAGTTACATGTCGTAAAATTCTGGGAACATTTGAAGAGGGTAAGTGTTTATAATAGTGTGTGTTGCAAGTAAGAAAGTGCCATCTTGTGGTATTGACTTGTATTTATAAGCAAATAAAATGCTAAAGAGAGTGAGAAAATTGCTTCTGGTATGTTGACTTAAATGTGTGTAAACGACTTGTGTTATTAGTCATTTACTGAGCTGAGATTGGCCTTGGATTTCGAACTGCTCTGGCATTATTTTGTGCTGCAGTGATTAGTGAGAGAAAGAGTACAGACAAGTACAAGTCGAGAGAATAATTGCAGGTCTGGAGAATGCTTGGTCTTGTTTTTAACTCAATGCAGCTGCTTATTCCAATAATCAGAAGAGAAAAAGAATTGTTACCAGCCCAGTACCTGTTTGGTCCTTCCCCTTCCAAAGGTACCTGGATCATCACGGCACATGGGTATGACTGGAGCAGAAGGCATTGCTCATCTTGTCGTGTTGCTATTCACAGCTTTGTAAAGTGGATTGAATGTTATGGTTTTATTGAAAAAATGATGGAATTGTAGACAGGTTTCCTTCCCCAGGTCGGGATCCCACCCACCCAGCATTGCTCCTGCAGCATCAAATTGAGAAGGTGCTGTGCCACTAAGGCAGGGTCAGGAACGTGCTTTTCTCTTCCCTCATTACAAAGAAAGGCTGATGGAATTGTGAGGGGAACTTGTCTCCTGTGTTTCTGGCCCTGAAGGTGTTCTGCTGGCCCTGCTTTCCATCTTAGAGCTATAACTGTTTATGGAATATAAAGCAGGATCTGGTGTTTCCCAGTACCACTGGGGTCCTAAATTTTTTTTCAACAGTGCCCTGTAGTGAAGCATTAAGTAACATCTACAGAGGAAGAATTACAAGGGGAATAATGATGTGGTGCCATTAGGAACAACACTGACAGATCTTAATATATTTTGTCTGTGGGATACCATGTCAGCAGAGTAGTTCTCTCTGAATAATGAAGGAATGAGCTCAATTAAGCCTGCTGTTCAGCAAGGCATTGGAGTGGGCAAGCTGGTGTAATAATAGCAAAAATGACAGCTGGAACATGTGGTCATTGCCCTCAGCATCAGGGTAAATTATAATCCTAACTATGATGAAGAGAAGGTTCTGGGGAGACCTCAGAGCACCTGCCAGTGCCTAAAGGGAGTACCAAGAGAGCTGGAAAGGGACTTTGGACAGAGGCATGGAGTGACAGGACAAGGGGGAATGGCTTCAAATAGAGGGCAGGTTTAGATGAGATATCAGGAAGAAACTCTTCCCTATGAAGGCGGTGAGAACTCTGCGCAGGTTGTCCAGAGAAGCTGTGGCTGCCCCTGGAAGTGTTCAAGGCCATGCTGGATGGGGTTTGGAGCAACCAGGGGTAGTGGAAGGTGTCCCTGCCCACAGCAGGGTGCAGACCTTTAAGTCCCCTTGTGACCCCACTATTCTGTGACTCAGTGATTCTGTGTCCAGCACGGGACATGTCAGATCCTGGGGCAGGTGAGGAGCTCCAGGTGCAACACTGCAAAGTCTGTTCATATTGAGGAGATGGATCTGGGGGTGTGGCTCAGTTTGGCGCTCCTCTCCCACTCTGTGTCCCCACGTGGGCACCTTCTGAGGGTATCCAAGAGGGGCTGGCCACGCTTCCCGCTGGGGCTGAACGCCGCTGGCAGAGCTGCGGGCACGGGGACGAGACCAAACCTGCTGCAGAGCTGCTGCAGCTCAGTGGTGCCCTTTAGGGAATTGTTCAGAAATGCCCAGGAAATGAGTGCACCTGTTTGACTTGGTAAAATAAAATGAAATAAAGCAGCAGGGAAGGCTCCTGGGGCTGCTGCTGGAGGCAGTGGATGCTGGCCGCGCACCGTCTGCCGGCGCGTACGGGAATCTGTGTCTGCTCCTCGTCCAGCTCCTTGGACAGGGTGGTGATTCAAATGTCACGAGGTAATTGCATGTATTTGATAATTTGGGATTGAATTAAGCTGTGAAATTGAAGCAGTGGCCCTGCAGGGTGCATGAGGCTGAGAATGCAGCATAGTGCAAAAGCAGGAATCGGTCACTTAGGCACATACCAAGGTTACTGCTCTTTGTCAGAGCCCTGGATATCCTGCTGGGGGGGATTCCCAGCCTCCTGTGGGAGCACTGGAATAAATTCCTGCCTTTCATTGTCCAAAATAAGTCATGACATGGAGAAAGGATTACTCCAATCCTTGCCTATTTGGGATTTCTGAACTTTTTGCTGAAGTAGCTGGGGCTGGTGCTGTCCCCCTGCTGAGGACAGGGGAGAGATCTTGGTCCCTCAGGAAGAAATTCCTCTGCTTCCAGCTTGGGCATCCCATCAGCACATGTATGTGTTGTGAGATTGTGAGGGAAAGCATCTGTGGGTGAATAATTTCTTCCTGATACCTAATCTAAATTTACCTTCTTCAAAGCCATTCTCCCTTTTCCTATCACTCCATGTCTCTGTCCAAAATCCCTCTCCCAGCTCCCTTGGAGTCCTTTAGGCACCGGAAGGGGCTCCCAAGTCTGCCTGGAGCCTTCTCCAGCCTGAAAAACCCCAATTCTTTTGGCCCTTCTTTATAGCAGCCCTCTGATTGTATTTTTTCTAAATACAATATAATGTAATTTGCACTTGTGCAACTTACATTGTATAGTTACAGTATATAGTATAATGTAATTTGCACTTACAAAGAGAAACATAGTTTAAATAAAATTTTAAGTCTTGTTTTCAATTGGGAGGTCATAATATAGAAAAAAATTATTTCACTCAGGACCTTCTGAAAGATGGATCAGGCTGCTGATGTATTAACGTGTCTCAGGACAGATTATGGGTCTGTCTGGTTTAAAATGTAATTTAAATGAATGAACTTCCACGTCTTACAGATGTGACACGCACCTGTCCTGCACAGGAGCTTGATTTATGTCACCTTTGTGGAGATCTGTCTGAGCCCAGGCTGTTACGTGCCATCCATATGGATGTGCTCCTTGATTCCGGAGCCACGTCCTGGCAGGTGACTCAGTTACTGTCACTTAGCTGTGACATGACTGGTGCCACCAGCCGTGCCATTTTGCTATTGAGATGTCACACGCCCTGGTCCCTAAGGCTGGTGACGGGCTGTGCCCCCTGCTCCTGTCAGATGTGGAAGATTAAGGGAGTCCCAGGTAATTCCTGCTGGCTTTTCCTGCCAGCACCGCCCGGTGCAGCTGCACGGAGCGGGTGGGACGTGCCACGGAGTTGTCATTGCTTGGGAAAGTTGTACAGCTGTGGGGTTGCCTTAGAGAAATCTGTTTGACCCTTCAGGACAGCCAGGACTAGAAAGGGGAGTGTAAAACACCCGAGGCATTTGCATGAGCTGCCGCTGGATAAATGGAACAGCTCACAGTCGTTCCTTGTTCCTGCCTGGTAGAAGTGAAAGAAGTGTCTTGCTGTGAAATCTGAGCAAGGAGCCCCACCCTGCCTAGGAACAGGTTATTACTTAGCCATGCTTGGTGATCTGGTTACATTTACATTTGGGGAGAGAGGAGGAGATTTGAGTGAGTATTTATAACAGTAATCACAGCCATGGGATGCTTTCTGTGGGAATTTTTAATGTGTGCCCTTTCATCCCACAATCTAACAGAGTTTATTCATATTTTTAAATGTAAACCAGTGGTAAAATGGTCACATATGGAATGTCTGAGAAAATAACTGAAACCCCCCTATTTGCAGACATTGGTAATTATGCTCATTTGCTTTGATTACATGTTTTGTTACAATCATGATGGGCTGTAGGCAGATATGCAGGTTAAAGCAATTTATGGGATTTATCCTGCCTGTGAAGAGATGTTTTGATGGAATGAAAAATCAGACTGATTTTCCTCCAATAAGAAAAATGTTACTCTTCTCCTCTGCTTCATGAAAGTTCACCTGCATGTTTTGAATGTTGGGGTTGTCATCTGCCAACATGGCATTGGGAAAAAACTCCTCAGACATAATAAGAGTGAAGAATCTTTCAACAGCACGTGGGTGAAGTGGAGCCCCCAGCACTCATTTTGCAAATGAGGAAGATGGCATTCATAATTTTATAATTTTTGGGTGCAATCTGGCTCCTGCCCCATGTGAGCAGGCTTCAAGTAGCTTTTCTTGCAGAAGTGTCCCAGCAGATGAGTGCAGCCCAGAAATGCTGTTTCCAGGATGCTGCCATTGCCCAGCAGTCACAGCACTGTTCAGCAGCCAGACTGGGCCAAGGAATGATGTGGCATTTCCTCCACTGCAAATAACCTTTGGTAACTGTTCTGGAGCTCAGGTTTAGCAGGAATTCACATTCTCTGTTACTGTTGTAGCATCAGGCAAACCCTTAATTGAGGTGGCAAAGGAGGGATGGATCTGATCTGAAGTCAGTGAACGATTCCTATTGACTCCATTTCATCTCATTTAGAGACGATCAGACCATTCCTACGTTGTTATCTACTGCTTCCTTAGAGTTTTACACCTTCCCTGAGCTTTGTGAATATGAGTGCATTGATCCTGAAAGACCTCATGTGGCAAATTAAGTGATTTAATTACACAATTTGCGTTTGCTTTCTACATTACAAGTCAATTTAGCTCAGTGACTGGATTAGAGACAAACATCCCAGCAACTGACAGGTCAGACCAGTGAAAGATACAAATGTTCCCTAAGAAAATTGCCTGTGGCTGCTCTTCTGTAGTGGAAGGGTTGAGCTTCTTGGCTTTTGTGCACTGGCTACACCAAGTATATCCAAATTTATCTAAGTGAAGTACTTGGGGTGTACCTGAGGATGGGAATCCAGGATTGTTTCACTGATGGGATGCAACAGATTCCATTTATGGTCATCTGTGCTTTGAGAAAAGCATTTGTGTCGGTCGACATCTGTGTTTTTCCTGTTAATAGAGGATGTTTTAAATGTCTCCTCTGATGAAACAGAGGCCTTGTCCTGCAAGCAACTGAAAGTAGGACTTTGGAGAAGAGGTTCCACAGTGACAAAGGGTTTTTTCTTCCAACACACTACACAGAACTTGTGGGTGTTGTAGCACAGCTGAAGCTCCAGTGAAGTGTTTGTTTTTGAGACATGTAAGAAGGACATTTGCTGAGACCTTGAGACTGTGTATGAGCCATCCCTCCCAGTGACAAATATGCTGAGGGACTGCCAGGGAGAGTCACAGCAGAGCCAGGTCATCCCACAGCAATGTACAGCAATCTCTTCTTTTCTCTAATGGCCCCACACCACCTTTTTAACTGGGTAAACTACTTCATCTCCCAGTGTCTGACAGTCCTGGAGCAGAGAAAATGGGCTTTTATAACTCAGCCCAGTGCTAGCTCTGGTTTGTATTGCGTGGGGCTGTGCCTGATGGCTCAGAGAGGAGCAGCAGACACATACATCTCCACAAGCTGTGCCCCCTGCCTGCCGGCTGCGCTCGGCGGTGACAGCAGTGACATTCCGGCAGGTTTCTCATTGCTGCTTCTCCAGTGGAGATGGGCTGAAAATATCACTTCATATACCAAATTCAGGCAGCTGATGGAGCCTGTTGAAGACAGAATTGAGATGAAAAGCTGTAATGCAGATGTGTCACATCACGGTTGTGTTGTCACTCCGTTTCTTTTTATGATATGGCAGATCCACAGCAATTAATTTTAAATGCAGCCTCCATTGCTGCAGAGCGGTAACTTGAAATATTTACTACTTTATTTGCTTCATGCCAAGTGAGATTTCACTCAATTTGTCATTAGAAACACTGTTCTCTTCTGAGGAGAGAGTATATTTACATAAACTGCTCTCCAGTAATTCTGTGTTTTCTGCAGGAGTAGATTATGTGCACAAAAGTCTGCTGATGAGCCTGTGGGACTGAAGACAGATGTTGGGGAAAGAGCAGATCTGTTCATTGCCCTCAGTGGGCTACAGAAAGGCCAAAGAGATCAAACCCCCATTCTTTTGTCATTCCTCTGCATGCAGCAGGAATCCTCACTGACCCAAAAAGCCCCTAAAACCAATGAAACCCTGACCTCTTCATTATTGCAAATTTGTGCAGTATTTTTTTATGTACCAGCAGAGCATGATTTGGAAATTAAGAGCTGCCATCTGCAATGGTTTTCTTGGATCTCTTCTAAAGTCTCTGAAAATCAAAAACCAGAAAACTGCCTGTCTCACCTAATCATGTGAACCTAGGACGTGGATTTTGGGGGAGGGAGGGAGGGTGGTGGGAGCCAAATGCTGTGAAATTTGAAGCCCAGAGCACAGGGGATGCAGTGCTGGGTGTAGGACCAGCTCCCTCCTGAGTCTCAGCTGCACCATGAGGGAATGACTTGAAACTTGTCTGTCCTGTTGTTTTACAGAGAGAAATGTGTTAATTTATAAATCTGTAGAAATGCAAGATACACACAGGAGGCTCAGGGGAGTCCTTCTCACTCTCCACAGCTCCCTGACAGGAGGCTGGAGCCAGGTGAGGACCAGGCTCTGTGGGTAGCAAGTGACAAGAGGAAACGGCCTCAAGATGCACCAGGAAAGGTTTGGGTTGGATGTCAGGGAAAATCTCTTCACCAAAAGGGTGGCCAAGCATGGGAACAGGCTGCCCAGGACAGTGCTTGAGTCCCATCCCTGGAGGTATTTTAAAAGCCATGTTTATGTGGCACTTGAGGACACCAAGTGACAGAGGAGAGGTTGGAGTTGATGATCTTAAAGGACTTTTCCAATCTATTCCATTCTGTCACCAGCCCAAATCTCCCTTAAACTTCTGCTGTTCAAGGCATGAGCTTCTTCTCAGGCTGGAATCAGCCTGGCTTTACTCCATGGGTGCTACAGTTCCATGGGAGTGACTGTTTGGGTACTGCCTTCAGGGCTGTGTTAAAACTTAAACAGGAAAGAAAAACCTATTGTGTTTGAAGATAAGCTCTGCTGCCAGCCATGGGCCAGGGACAGCAGTGATGCTGGGCCAGTGCTGGCAGCTTTGGGGAAGAAATCCCTATTAAGATGCTGTCAGTGCCTGGATCTGTGGCTTGGTGCAGTCAAGCATGTTCTGTGTTAGACATTTTGTGTAATATTAGACACTGTCTGCAGCGTGCTTTGTTTCTATTAATTATCTTTCATTTTCTTATCAGATTTGCTTACCTTTTTTTTTATATAAAACTTTGGATCAGCTTTCTAAGACCAAAAAAATATTAAAATGGAGTTTTTTCCCTTGCTGACACTGAACCAATGAATATGGATCAGAATTTTCATTTCCTTTTTTTTTTTGCAACATCCATTTGCTTGATAGAGCAAGCTTACCAGCCTAGTTTTACTCTGATAAACCTAATAAGAAAAAAGCACTTTCCACCTCCATATTATTTTATGCCTTGTTTGTCACTTCAGCATCCCTTATACAAGTTTAAAGACAATTTATTCTTTATTGCCCTTGAGTCATTTTGGGAGAGCATTTGCGTTTTTCCCCACATAAAAATGTCCCCCTGTACCATGATGAATATTAAACAGGTGCTGGGATGAGGATGGATTGGTGTGCTCTGACCTGGCAGCTCCGCGCAGCCACAGGGAGAGCCGAAGCGTGTGGATGTGGGGCCACGCAGCCAAATCTCCTCCCCAAGTGACCAATGTCACCGTGGTGACAGCGTGAAGTCCCCTCTGCCCTGCTTTCCTAAGGGGAAAGCAGTGCCCAGCTGAAAGCAGACGTGGTTGCCGAAATACAGGGCTGGTTTCAGCTCCTGTGCTGACACTGCTCGGAGCAGGGCGGCTGTGCCAGCAGGATCTCGTGTGCAGGGCATGTGCTCCTGCCAGCGAGACCCTCACTGTGCCAGCAGCTCCCACACCACCCATCTCTCCATGTGAGAGGCACAGGGATGAGCATCAGCTTGGGAGCAGGAAATACCCAGGGGAGGTTGAGAAGGCAGGGAAGGGGGAAATCTGCAGAGGAGGAAATGGTGGGTCCCTTGTGCTGGGCCCCTCAGCCCCTTCCCGAGAATCCCTGTGAGGGTGGGCTGCCAGTGCTGTTGGGATGAGACAGCTGGAGCTGTCACCCCTGGCTGTCCCCTCAGCAGGACAGGCACAGCTCAGCTGCCATGGCTCACGTGTGCCCCCGTGAATCACCCCTTGAGACAGAAAAACGCCTGGCTGTGATATTTCCCTCTGCTACCAAGACAACAAACTGACACCCTCCTACTATAAAGAAGAATTATAGGGAGGTGAAATGCTTTCTCATTCCTGTAGTCCAAGGACAAGGAATGTGAGGTTTACATTAGGTATTAGGAAAAAATGTTTTCAAGGAAAGAGTGGTCGGGCGCTGGAACGGGCTGTGCAGGGAAGTGGTGGGATCACCACCTCTGGAATTATTCAAAAGGTGTGTGGCTGTGGCACTTGAGTTCATGGTGAGCATGGCAGGGCTGGCTTACAGCAGGACTTGATGGTCTTGGTCTTTTCCAAGCTCAGTGATTCAGTTTTTCAGTGATTCTGGGATTCTGCGGCAGCCCTGGCAGCATTGCCTCCCCTAACCTCTCATGTGTTCAATCTCTCCTCGTGCACAGAGATTTTGCTGAGATGTGAACTTTCCTGTTCCTTGTGGATACATCCAGCTGCTCTCCAAGAGGAGGGTGAAGCAGAGGAGCCCTCCTCACACTCAGGGCAGCACTTCATGTTGGTGCTGTCGGGAGCTCTCTGCAGTGGCTTTTCTGTGCTGCAGCAGGTGATGAGGGCAATGAGGTGGTTTGTGTGGCTGGATTTATTATTCTTTTCTCTCTAGGTTTTTTTCCTGAACGCTGCATTCCACGAATTCATTTGGTTTTTCCTCTGTTCCATTTGGGAACTGGTGGAAAATGGCTGTGCTAATAGGGTGCAACACAGGTGCCCTTGCTGAGTCAAATATGCTCATGTTATGAAAACTGCTTTTCCATGTGGGAAGTATTCATTTTTAAGGAATAGAAAAATTACAATATCTTCACTATCTACAAATGCAAGGGCAACAACCAGGTTAATTATTGCTTGCTTTAGCAAAAATAGCTGTGCAATGGCACAGAAAAAATAGTATGAATCTGCCCAAGATTGTTTCAACTAACACGTTCTCTCAACTGAAATTAAAAACAGTCACACAGGAAGGTTCCTTGGCCACCTGCAGCAGCAAATGTGACTGCCCCAACCACACTCCTGATGTGCTCTGAGACCTCCCTGTGCCTGTCCCTGGCTATTGCCCCACTCACCTGGCATCTCTGCATTCCATTTCATGGGAATGAGAGAGTTAGCAGCATTCCCACTGTTCCCCATTAATAAATAATTAAATTCTAAGTAAAAGTATTAAGCAATAATAGATCTGCTAGAGCTAATGTATTAAGACCATGAGGATAATTAGCCAAAATAGTGTCTATTTCATAGACTCACAGAATGGTTTGTGTTGGAAGGGACCTTAACAATCATCCAGTGCCAACCCCCTGCCGTGGGGATTTAGTGTTAGGAATTTAAACCCAGTGTGAATGCAGCAAAGCAAATGAAGATTCATGGTGATTCCCTGCGCCAGTCAAGACTACAAGAAAAAGCAGTGGGGAAATATCCACGTTCAATAGAGACACATCCTATTCCAATTTGTCAGGGCTGTTAAAGGTAAGAGCAGCTTTACTTTGCCTCCAGGCCAGGCTGGACTCACACAGGGCCTGTGTGCCTGAGCTTGTTTGTGTGCCCTGATGAATGGCTCAGTTGTTTTTTTTTCTAAATTGACTTCCCTCTTCCAGAGACTCTCGACGAAGTCATGCCCTGGCACCACGGAATGTCTCATTAATGGCTCTGGGATGAGCTGGGTGAGAGCAGCCTCCTGGGGCTCATAGGCACAGGGGGGATCCCAAAGCTTTCTAAACCATCAGTCCTGACACAAACCAACCACACCTGCTGCTGGCAGGTACTGGCTGACTTATCCTGGCACTGCCACGAAGGTGGGATCTGCCCTGACTTAAAATGCATTTCCTCTCTTAACTCTGACTTCTTGGTGCATGCAAAGATACGGCAAAGCCCAAAACGCAGCATTAATTGCATCCAAAGCTGTATAGCCTATCACAGAAGTACAGGATAAAGCTTGTCCCTCCTCTATTTTGCCACCCATGAGGGCTTTGTAAAGGTGTTTTGCCCCCTTGCCGTGATGGCAATAAGCCTTTAAGTGAGCAAATTGGTTTTGAGGTACTGGAGTTTGTACCTTGTTTGCTGCTGCCTTTCCTGCTGTTTCCATCCTGGCTCTGGGCAGGTACAAATAATGAATTAACTGCTGGATAAGCCCCATGCTCCCCTGAGCAATTATTCTGGCTTCTGCCAGAGCAGACTCAATTTGTCCTGCAATAAGTACAATTTTCTGAGAAGTTAGTTCTGGTTCAGGTGCTAATCATCCACATCTGTGCAGCACAGGTATTTTTTGGGGGGAGGACCCAGTTGTGAGTCAAGATGCCAGATTGGCACATCTTCAGAGCATCGTGGTGTTTTTGGGTATGCAAATGTCCCCCCAGCTGCGTGTGGCATTAACTCTGTTAGTGGAGGGGGAGCAGTATAAAATATGCAGTGACCTTGAGCACTTGGTGCTCCCAACGCTGGCTTCCCCATCTCAGGGAGATCAGCACTGGTGAGCCAACATGAATTTGAATCTCAAATATGTAAAGTTTTATTTGCAGAAGTTGCTGAAGGCTGGGAATGGAGGTGCTGGTTAGAAAGGTGATTTCCTCCATCTGCTAATTAGTTCTGGGCAAGAAGTGTCATTAGACAGAAAGCAAGTCATGGCAAACAGCATTTGAGCAGCAGTGGGCACACGGTGGACAGGCACCTGTAAGCCTCACACATCTAAACCCCAGCTGAAGATGAATCCATGGTGGTGCCTGGGAGACCCCAGGCTGGGTCATGCTGAGCTGTTCAAGATTTTCTCACTGTGTTGTAGCTTCAGGATGCTCAAACACAGTGTAAAATGGGGCAGGGTTGGACACAAGCTCCTGATTTTGCTGATTTATGCACCAGGATTGTGCACAGCAATGCACAGGCTTTGCCCATTTTTCTGGGAGCCCTAGGGCTGCTAAGGACAGCTGGGGATGGGTGCTAAGGGAGGCTTGGCTGCTGCTCTGAGGAGCTGCCTGGATGAACAGGCTGCTCATTGCTGTGTCCTCAGTCACCTGCACATCAGAGACAAAGACTTTTGGGGGAGGAGAAAACTTCTGTTTTGTACCTTCCCTCAGAAATTCAGTGCTATCGATTGCACAGCAGCAGGAAGAGCTCCTCAGGGCCTCCCCTGGACAGGGATCCACAGCAGGTGTGATGATCCCACTGTTTTTGTGCTCTGGACCAGGTGAGAAACTTGGCAAATTGCCTCTTTGCTGACTCTGGTGAGGTCTGTGAGAGCTTCTGCACCACTTCTATCATTGTAATCAGCTTCCTTCTTTGCATAATGTTTTGATGAGTCAAAATTGCCTGGTGTGTTAAAACAAATGATCTCTGCACACGGTGATAACTATCTGCATAATTGGTGTTAATCACTGCTGAATCCTCTGTGAATCTCTGTAACACAACCCCTGTCTTGGCTGTACACACCCATGGCTTGGGTGCACATACCCTCTACAGAATGATGCTCCCGGTGTCCAAAAAGCAAAGTCAAGTACCAAAAGGCTTTGAAAGTGATTTATGGTCTTGTGCCCAGTCTTTAAATAGATGCAGAATCACAGTCAGTGTTATATCCTGTTTACTCACTTTGAATATATTATTAAGTGTTTATTGGTACCAAAAGAGCATAATTAAATAGCATGTCAACTGCAGATCAACACTGTATTGATGAGGGCTTGTGGCACAGGAGATGTGTGAATTTTATTAACATTGTCATTTCCAGTCCCCAGCATCATAAAGGACTTGGACATTTCCCATTACAGTTGCAGATCTACCTTAACATTGCTAAAGCAATCATAGTGTGGGAAATTAGATATAAACTGAAAAATAATTAAAGGCCTGGTGACAACTTGATAACGCCAAATAATTGAAGTGCTGGTGACAAATCCTGAATTCTAATTTTCTCCCTGTAGCTGATGCTAGCAATCAAGATCAAAAGTATCTTTGTTGCTTTAGGAAAGCTCTCTCACATTTGTGCTACGTAAGGAGGGGAAGGAAGAGAGATGAAAACCTTGGGTCTGGGTTAGGTTTGCTAACAGCTCGGAATCCCACTAAATCCTGCAGATGGGAATGTGCCAGAGCTGACCAAGCCTTTTCCCTCCTCACTCTTAGAAAAGCATAAAAGCTGCAGGAGATACCTCCAGGAGCTCTGCAATGTTGTTTGGGATACACACCCTGGGGAATATGTGAGTGCAAGCAATCAAGGAATTCACTCTGAGGGAAATGTCCCCTCCAAGGAGCACAAACACAAGACCTGCATCATGGGCTTGGCCAGGATGGGCATGATGGCAGGAGCCACAGAGTGTGGTTCAGCTCAGAGAGCTCCAGCCTTCACCAGAGCTGCTCCATTTGCTGTTGTTCCCTGGGATTTTTGAAGCAGTTGTGGTCTTGACACATTGAGGTTAAAGAAATTCCTGGTGCTGGTCCTCTGTGACTCCTCACACCTGCCTGGAGCTGCGGGGCAGCCCCTGCCTCAGCAGTCTGACCCTTTCAGGGGTACCTGGTTAAAATCTGGCTGGGGGGAAAGGACATGAGATTCTGTAGCCACCTGAGAGAGCAAGGATGGATGGGGAAGCTGGGGCCACCAGGACCTGTCATCACCTCGGTGGCCATGAAGGGCTCTGTGCAATGAAAACTACAATTGCTGTAATGATGAATAAATTAAATAGCATCCTTGTCTGAAAAGATATTAAGCACCTTAATGGTGTCCAGGGTTCACGCTGCCCACTTTGCCTCCAAGGGGTGCTGGGGTTGATCCTGCACCCTTCTATTGCCAAGGTCACCCCATGACAGGCAGCCTGCAGGACACAGGGAGAAGCCCATCAGAGACTGGTCATTGCTGGAGGGAATGGCAGGGGACAAACAGCACTGAGAAGATCCTTTTATTTTTGTCAGTATTCAGGTAAACATGAATAAACTGCTCAGGTGTGTTACAGCAGCACACAGCTTAGAAATTGGACAACATCCAGCACTCTGCAAGGTGACAGAAGGTTGTCTGTGCTTAATGCTTGCAGCAAAAATCGCCTTTTTTTACTTGAATATCCTGTACATGAATCCACATGAACACAAACAATTTTAAAATTACCTCTTTGCTC
Source organism: Onychostruthus taczanowskii (assembly GCF_017590055.1). Classification (NCBI taxonomy): domain Eukaryota; kingdom Metazoa; phylum Chordata; class Aves; order Passeriformes; family Passeridae; genus Onychostruthus; species Onychostruthus taczanowskii. Next base: position 12,404,216 of record NW_024496526.1, read on the forward strand.
CCTATGCTGAAACTAGTCATTACTGTACTTTCTTTTTTGGTCTGATAAAACCATATGATAATATTTTGGCATAACTTAAAAGCCATATTTAAATAACGCTGTTGGAGGCTGTAAGTCACCATCCCTGGAGGCAGGCGTTAAAAGATGTGGTGCTTGGGGAATGGTTTAATTGTCTAGCAGTGCAGGGTTAGCCATTGGACTTGATCTTAAAGGATTTTTTCAACTAAAACAATTCAGTGATACTGTGACTCCAAAGAGGTGAAAAGCCAAGTATCTCCCTTTTTGCTGCTGGCTGTGTGACTCCAAGGCAGCACAGAGCCCTGTGCAGTGCTCCTTCCCTGCAGCTCCTGCCCTGGCATTGGTCTGTACATGTTTATGGATCAGTTATTGATCTGAATTTGGCAGGGTAGGGAGTGGGGATCATTTACAGCACAATGAAGAGCATTTTGGCTCTGGTTGCACATTTCAGACTGGAGGCAAGTGCCTTATCTCCTCCTTTGTCTCATCCACTTCTGATCCCTTGTCAGTTATTTTAACATCCTTTGTATCCCACCTGACCCCTCATTTGGAAGCTCTTTGAATCAGATATTGGATTTGCTATTCAGTGTCCATTTGGCATTGCAGCAGAAATCAAACTGTAATTAATAAACTTCTGTAGGGCTAGGGCACCAGAGAATGCTTGGGGAGAGATAGCACACCCAACAGCCAGCTGCCCTCCCAAAAGCCAGGAGATTTTGGCATGAAATGAGGCACAGACTGTGCTTCAAGGGACTCTTATTCTCTGTGAGCAAGAGCAAGAGCTGTTGGGAGGCAGGGAGGAAAAGGAAAAAGGCTTTGATGAGGTCCAGCAGTAGAAACCAACTCTGCTGCATGGCATCCCGTCTTCTCCAGCAGACCTGTCCACATTTAATGGGTTTGCTGAATATTCCTGTAATTTCAGCAGCTAAGAGCTGCTGCTGGAGCAGATGAGACAGGGGATGCAGGAGGCACATGAGGCCATGCCCTCACTGGGGTGAGGATGTGCCAGCCCTGGGCACACTGCACATGGTGTCAGTGCCTCGTGGCAGGACAGGGCCCTGCTGGCACTCCCTGCTGCATTTTGGGGATACCCGCAATGCCAGGGGGAGCTTGGCTCCAGGAGAGCCAGCAGCAGCTGGGGGAGGAGTGGGGACACATCCTGCACAGCATCCACGTGGCCCTCACCAGGGTGAAAGCCAAGGGCAGGATGGAGGTGCACTTTTCACACAGGGTTTGGCTCTGCTGCCTCTGCAAGGGCTGAGCAGCACAACAGCAGATTGTAGAGGGACACAGGGCCCTGTAACTCTATCAGCTTTGATCAATTTTTCACTTGAGTTGGGAATACACCAGAGAGCGTGTCAGCGTGCTTTATGGAGGGCTGCAAGTGCCTTCCATGGCTAATCCATAAAATGGGTTCCTGGAAAACAGACATTCTGTTGTCACCATGAGGAGACTACTAAGCAGTGGGGAAGAAGCACAGAAGAGGAATAGCAGGAATCTGCAGTGCCTGCTGAAGCTGCTGGGAGTGCCCTGGCAGGGATGGTGGCCAGCCCGTGTGTCCCCAGCCAGGGAGGACAGGGACACGGGCCCTGCTGCCATCCCAGTGCTCCTTCAGCCCTGGCCCTGCAACCTCCTCACCCTCTGGCCCAGGAAAAGCAACTGTCCTTCTGTTCACGCTTAATGAAGTGGAGCAATCTGGTTTTAGCAATTAGTGGAGACGCAGTGGAAAACACCAAACAGTCCCCAGTGCTTCTGTTCTCCCAGCCCTTAAAACACTGATTGTCATGAACTGGCAGCATTAGCTCCATATTTAGAGCATATGGAGTAGGAAAGGCATTTATTTTGATAATATTTGAATTGTTCTCCCACTTTTCTGAATGCAATGTTATGATACAAGATTAATTTGCTTTTGGAGTATTTACCAGAGCCTTTTTTCTCAGACTCCCAAAGACATCCTGACATCTACTCTCCCTCCCTGCCAACCTATGAATTTTCAATTAATGAAATTGCTCTGAAATTAATCAATTTTTGGATTTCTTTCAAAGCATTTTCTGTGTTTTGAAGCCTGGAGTGCATTTTGGGTACCTTAGCATACTCCCAAAGCTGGAATTTTGCTGTTAAATATTTGCTAGAAGAGTTTCCCCCCCCCCACATCTCACTTGACTTCAGGAGCTGGGAATTAATATAAGCACCAAATATCCTGACACTTGAGATAAAACAGTAAGAGTGGGTGCTCACTGCAGAAGGCCAAGGTGACTGGAGGTCAGAGCTGACAATTACTGTAGGACTGGAGCCCTTTTCACTGCCCCAGCACTTCTGATGCATTGCACAGACTCCTGCAGCCTGAATGTGCTCCTGGGGCACCTCTGTGCAGAGCTCCTGTCCTGGAGAGCAGGGCTGATCCTGCCTACACCTCTGCCAAACCCATTCTCCTGATTTTGTCCTGCTTCTTCTTAGGACAACTGTGGATTTCAAAAGAGGAGAAACAACAACAACAAAAAAAATTACTGAGAGATTTGACTACTTAGGAAATCTCCTGGCTTTTTCCCACAGTTAACTGTTCCAAAGTATGGACATTTTCAGAGATTACCAGTTTGCTGAATACCATTTTCTCCCCTGTGTTCAATCTCAAGTACCTTTTCTTTCCACAGCCTATAAAAGAAGACTAATCCACAAACTGAAAGGCAAACCCTTTACTCTTCCCAAGTCTTGATGCAGGGAGTAATATTCAGCAAGAAGCAATTGCACCATAACTGCTGCCCGAGGCCTGATCCCTACAGGATGAGAACTCAGCGAGTGAGAAGTTTCCAAATGACCTCTGTCAGCTCCTAAAGAGAAAAAGGAAAGCCAGCAGCAGCCCCTGTGAGTGGGAAAGGCCAGCTCGAGCTCAACGTGATGGGATCAGAGCATAGCAGAGAGCAGAAAAGTGTCCTTGCATCCCCATCTAGCGGCTTTGGGTAAAATAAATCTGTGGTGCCTGGCTGGGACCTGCTCTCCTGTGCCACTGCAATCTGCTCGATGGCAGACATGCACATTGCTAAACTCCATCTGCCAAAGCTGCTGCATTTGATCTGGTTCTGTAAATGCTCCTCAGGGTTTGAGAGATGACAGAATGCCAGTGGAAAAGAAGCTTTGACCCAGCTTTCAAAGAAGAGTGAATTTAGATGAGGTTTCTCTATTTAAGAGTGGGACAGACCAGAAAGATTCACAAAAATCAGCCAGTTTGTGAAAGGTGAGCATCCCCCACTGGGCTCATGCCTGCTCTTCCACTGCTTCTTCTCTCTGCTTCCCCATGGAAATGTGGCTCATCATCCTGTGTACATCCCAAGAGATATTCCAGTTTTGTAACATATTTTGGCCTGGCAGAGTGGCTTTTCCTGGGATGCTTTGGCTGCTCGGAGCATTCAGATCCCTTCAGTTCAGATGTGGTGTGTTGGCTGGGCTCAGCCTTGCTTTAACAGCAGGTGAGTAAAAATAATTTGAATTCTGATCCTTCATTTCCTGTCCCACTCAATTCATCCTCTTGAACTACAGAAACCTCTCAGGGACCAGTCTCCAGCCTTACTATTTGCACTGCTGACTTTGAGCTAGGGACAAAATCTGTTTGCTGGCAATTCCTCATGTTTTGGTACAGCAGGATTTGCAATACCCCTGTTTTGGAGAGCTGTTCCTGTTGGGTGTGTTTAATCCTGCTCATGCTGGACTCCCAGCACATGCTACTGGCAGCAGCACAGGTACAGCCAGAGAAATTTAAATTCCAAGTGTGTTTTCCTGGCTGAAGACGTGTGAGTTTTTGAGGGGTAAAAGGCACATTTCACCATATCTGTCTTGGCTCTCAGAGACATCTTTCTTGAATACTGGGTGGGTTGTAGAGCAAAGCTGGTCTTCACCTTGAATCACAGAGCCTTTTTTGCAGGCAGCCACATTGGGTTTTCCCTCTGCCCTTACCTTGGCTCTGTAATTACAACTACATGAGTTATGACCTCTAGTCAAACAGGTTGGAAAGGGTCATTTTAAAAGGTCTGGAAGAGCTGTACCAGGATCCAGGCTTTAATACAGAGGCAGGAAATGTTGTGTTTAAAACAAACAAACAGAAAAAAAAAAAAAAAAAAAAAAGTTCCAAGACACAGATACTTCAGGTTTTGTTGGGAGGTTGAACAGAAACATGTCTGGAGCCCAGCAGCAGTGAGGGCTGCTGCACCCAGAGAGGGATGGGCTCTGCTTCTGCAGTGCCTTTTTTTTCAGTATTTATCAGAAATTATGTTCTTCTTCCCATAGGAAAATATCCTATATAAACATATTTTAAAAAATAGCGTTGCTCAAATTCCAAAATCTACTGCTGCCCAGGATTAAAGGATTAAAGAGAAACAACATTTCTTCCCTTAATTAGAAATCTTGTTGTTAACTGTCAGGAAAATGGGTGCTACAGAATTGCTGGCTGTCCTTCTCTCTACCAGGATTTGCTTGATGGAGAATAACGTGTTTGTATGAAATATTTCACCTGGGAGAGTACAGAAACTGCAGTACTTGAGAGGATTAGTCTGGAAAACTGAAAATATCTAACTGATGAAAACATTTTCATTAAAACAGGAAGAGCTTTGCTCACAAGAAAATCAGAGTTACATTACCTGAGCTTTAATTGATTGATCTAGGTGGATTTGGAAGAGTCTCAAAAAAAAAAAAAAAAAAAAAAAAAAGCAGTAAACATGGAATCATACACTGATTTGGTTTGGAAGGGACCTTAAAAACCATTTAGTCCTAAACCTTCTGCCATCAACACTCTAAAAATGCCATGGACCTCCTCCTGACAATCATCAGCCTAGAAGCTGATTGCTATTTAGAAGGTAAATTCATGGAAATTTGATGTCAGTACCCAGGCTTTCCTGGCTGGAAGTGCAGGTCCAAGCATGTTGTGGTGGGCTGATAGAGATGGAAAATGAGAGGGGCTTGGGGCCACGGGCAACAGCAGCCTCAGACAGGCTTGTCCCGGGGAGAGTGGATGACCTATTTCTGCAGGATCAGCCCAAAACTGATCTCCAGAGCTGCAGAGTGTGGGAGGAAACACAGTGGCTTTGTTTTCCTCTCCTTGCAGCCCAGCTCTGCCTTCAGCCACTGACCAAAAATCAGCTTTTTCAGCTCGCACGGAAAACAGAGCTGAGAGCGGATTTAGTCACGAGCTGGGCAGAGCTGGACTGGCAGAGGGCACATCCTGCAGCAGCTGCCCACAATGTCCCGTTGTTGTGGGCAGAACAAAGGCTGCTCTTGGAGCCTAATGCCAGCTCGGGGCGGCACAGGGACACGGGGAGGGGGAGCAGCGCCCCGCGGGTGTACAAGGAGGCTCCCGAGGGTTGGCAGCTCCAGGCTGCGGGACGTTTCTCTGGGGAGGTACGGCTTCCTGAGGGACCTGGCTTGGGCATGGGGGGCTCAGGGGAGGTGTTGGGTGTCATAGTGACACTGGGACAAGGCAGAGGTGGTTGCAGGGGCAGCGCTTGGGGCTCGGCTGGGAGGCTCCAGGTGCATCCAGGTGCATCCACTGGTGCACGGTTGGTGTCTGGGGGATGGAATCTCTGGTGGGACTTATGGCTGTGTTCGAGTGTCCCAGGACAAGGGAAGAGATGAGAATCTCGACTCCATGTTTCAGAAGGCTGATTTATTATATTATGATATTAGATCATATTAAAATGCTACACTAAAAAGAATAGAGAGAAAGGATCCTTCAGAAGGCGGGAAAGGGGAAGGAAAGGAAAGGAAAGGAAAGGAAAGGAAAGGAAAGGAAAGGAAAGGAAAGGAAAGGAAAGGAAAGGAAAGGATAAAGGATAAAATCTTGTGACTGCCCACAGCCTCGACACAGGTGGCTGTCATTGCTCATCAAGTAAAAACAATTTCACATGCTGGGTAAACAACTGTCCAAATCACATTCCAAAGAAGCAAAACATGGAGAAGCTGAAGCTTCCCAGCTTCTCAGGAGAAAAGATCCTGGCAAAAGGATCTTTCATAAAATATGTCTGTGACAGGGACTGATGAGGGATTGAATGAACTGATGTAAGATCACTGCCCAGGTGGTCACACCAGGAGCCAAAGGTGCACTTTAGACCTAGCCAAGAGGTTCTGGTCTTTCCTCATCTGGAATATACTGAATATTTTGTTGAAGAGTAGCAGTGCGGTTGTTTCTGGGTTAATGTGCTGCTGTGGACCCTGCCTTGAGGTGGATAACTTAAATCCATCTGGAAGCTAAATCTAGTGCAAACCAAGACAGGTCACTTGATGGTGAAGCATCTCCATCTGAGGTCCCTGATCCGAGGGATCTGTGTGGGCCAGGAAGTTTTCTGGGCATCTCAGCAAGGACAGAGGTTGTATCTGCTCAATCTATTCTACCAGAGGAGAACAGATTCTGGGAATTCTGGGAATTCAGGGAATGGGAGTGATGAGGATCCCAATGCTGCTTTTCCCACCAGTGTGCCTCACTTGGAAATATAAAGTCTTTAAATCTTTTATTTTTTACATTCATGTCATTACATTTTAGGCAAAAGGAGCACCAGCCCTGTGGGAGAGGGTAGGGGAAAAATCCAGAGGCAAGTGCAGGGAGCACCCAGGATTTTCTGTATTTCAAACAGTGACCACTGCACCTTCGTGGGGACCTCCAGCCACCTCTGTCGTGGATAGATGTCCCCAAAAATGTTTCCTTGCTTTCTGATCCCTGCGGTTTAGCAAGCAGAGTGTGAGCAGGCTGGGCTCCTGCCCCCATCCTGGCTGCCTGTCCCCCGTGCCTTGCCTGGGGCAGGACAGGGGGTGCCAGGCTGCCGGGGCTGCTCGCTAGAGGTTCTCCCTGAGTCACAGACGGAAAAATGGCTTGCTCAGCTCTCCGGGCAGCCAGCGAGCTCATCTGATCCCTGGGGAAGGCAGGGATCTCCCAGCGCATCCCCCATCCCCCAGGCAAGGATGCAGGAGAGCGTTCCCTCCCGCCCCGGGCGGCGAGCGGGAAGGAGAGCAGGCTCAGACACATCAAAAACTGGACAGGAACAGCCCCGCTCGGCCCGGCTCACACCCCTCGGCCACTGCCGCTCGGGCTCCGAGGGCTCGCAAGTGCCAAGGTGTCCCTGTGTGCTCTGCCCCGCTCCCTGAGGACACGGAGCTGCGAACGCCCGGCCCCGCTCCTGCCCCGGGGCTCGGGTTTCCCCCTGTCCCTGCCCCGGTGACGCTGCCTGTCCCCACAGGTCCGGCAGAGCCGAGCCGAGCCGTGCGGGGCCAGCCGGACATGCTGACCTGGCCCGGCTGAGGCAGCCCCAGCCCCGCTGCCGGGAATCGCAGCGTGTCCCGGGCTGGAAGCGAGCCGCGAGGAGCATCAGCCCAGCCCGAGCCCCGGCACGGCGCCCACCCGGCATGGAGCCCGCTCCCGAGGGGAAGAGGTACGCGGGCTTGGGCAGGCAGGGATGGTGTTCCCGCCTGCCGTCTGCGCCACGGATGGGTGTGTGCGAGGTGGGAGGAGCAGCAGATGTGCCCGTGTCCTGGGAAGGATGGGGGATAAGGGGGAGATATTTAGCCCCTCCACAGCCTAAGTTTAGCAGTAATGAAGTTTATGAGTTATTCTTGCAATTTGTCTTCCTAGAGAAAACTGTCTCAACTAAAGAGGCTGCATCACCTAAAGTAATAATGTGACTTCCCTGCAGCTGCTGTCCATGTTGCACCCAGCTCTGTTCATGGAGGGAAGAGGTTTAACCTTGCAAGCTCAGTCTTAGCTGGGAGCTGTGGCAGGACCAGCTGCCCATGGGCATCCTGCTCCCTGGCAGTCCCTGCCTCGGTCCTGCTGTTGGGTGTTGGAGTCCTGGCGTGGGGCAGGACCAGCCCAAAATGTTATTTACAAATTTTAAGATCTGGTATGGATATTAACCAGATTTTAGAGGAAGTTCATTTGTTCCTGTTTCACCTTCCCAGCAAGAAGTGTTAATCAGTCTCAGAATCTAACCCCTGCCAGGAGAAATGGCAAAAGTGTCAGTGGAAGAGATCTTGGCATCATCTGTGCTGGTGAATACTTGTGCTGAAGTCTGTCCAGGTCTCCTGGCAGGTCTCCTGGCATGGCTGGAAACACTTGACCTGTCAGAAATGGAATTCATGTCCAAAGCTGTTCCTCCCTGCACAGGAAAAGCCATGCTACCCTTCGGCATTTTAGTGGGAGATTTACTCTGAAAAGCACCTTGCTGGGTTCACCCAGCTGAGGGGACAAAATAACCCTCTGGGGGTTTTGATGGGCAGAGATGGAAGGGGTTGAGTGGAAATTGGAGGGAGTGGCCTGCAGCCGAGCTAAGCTGGAGATGATGGAGGTGGGCTGGTTCTGGCTTCTTCCTGATGAGCTTCTGAGAGGTCTTTCCAGGGGAGAGGTGAGGTCAAGGTGGTGGAAGAGAGACCTTTGACATATCCCATGGACATGAGTTACATGACTTTGGCACTGAACTCAGATGAAACCAGCTGCTCTTGCAGGACTCTGGAAGTGCCCCAGTGTCTCAGACTTCTGGGACCTCTCAGTATTTTCTTGCCTTCCTTGACCAAAGCAGTGCAGTATTTGCATGTGGCCACTTCCTTGCCAAGTGGCCAACATGGTCCTTACATATTTGTATCTCAAAGCCCCACTACAAACTCCCTTCTTTCCTTTTCCACCTCCTGCCCTGTTTTTTTCTTCACTTGGGATTTTTTTCCTTGGCAGAGGAGACTGTTGGGCTGGGATCTGCTATCTCAGACTGCTTGCCCTGAGGCATTTTCTAACAGCAAAGCCTTGGTGTGTCTAAACACATTATACAGGATATCACCCCTAAGACTTGCTGTGCATCTCGATACTGAAATGTGGTTACCCAGGAGTGACTCTTCCCTTTGCACAGACAGCCTCATCCCAAACCTGTCTTTGCAGAAGTGAGGTCCTTGCATCCCTTCCTTTTTTCCTCACCCCTGTTTTATGTACGAGGCACATTGTCAAAGGAAAATGAAGAAAGGGAAATGTCATTCTGATGCCTTCAGCTGCAATGACTGGTTAATGGTTCTGCAGGGGTATGAAAACTTCCACAGCACATCTCAGACAAACACTGGAGCAGTGGCCAGTAGTGGCTGCCCCATCCCTGGAAGTGTCCAAGGCCAGCTTGGACAGGGTTTGGAGCAGCCTGGGATAGTGGAAAGTGTTCCTGCTGTGGCAGGTGATTGGAATGAGATGAGCTTTGAGGTCCCTTCCAACCAAACTCTTTTATTGACTCTAGGATTCTAGGATTCTCTGGCTATGATCAGCTACAAAGAAGTTTTGGCTTTCTCTAGTAAAAAAGAACAAAATAAATTATGAATTATCAGGAGAGGAAAGTTTGTCCTGGAGCATTTTCCCTTTGTTCTGCATTTTCAGTGCAGTTTCAAAAAAGCATACAGGTTCTTCAAATAACTGAAGTGCTATACTTTCCTTACAGGAATAGTTTCCCCAGCATGAACTTTGAAGCAGAGATTCTGACAACACCACACGATAATTCAGGTATTTGGGAGAAAAAAAAAAAAGAAAAAAAGAAATTAAAGTAAAATGTCCACTCAGGTTGCTATCACTACAAACATGTTTTAATTCTTTTGGAGTCAGAGATTGTTTAAAAAAAAAAAAAAAAAGCAGGATGGTAAAATGACTGCAATTCAGGTGATTTCAGGTTTATGTTAGGGGAGCGTTCACAGTGTTGAGGATAGATATTGATGTGTTTCCCTCCAATAGGGCTGCACCAGGAACACAGCTGCTGAGGACATGTGCTTTTGGAAACAGCAGAGGCATTCAATTTGAGATTGCAGTGTCCTGGATGAGACATACATGGTTCTCTTATTAGTGGTGACTAAAATCAGGTGATAAAAATGCAACTCCTTGAAAGGCAAAAATGAGGATGAAGCTATTCTGCCAAGTCCTGTCCTTCACCCTCATTTCATTTAAGAGGAATAGCTGGTTTTTTTCCCCACTGAATGATGCCTTCCAGCATTGATCTGAGACAGATCCAGCACAGCAGGGCATCTTTTCTTAGTCCTGCCATTGCTCCTCAGCCCTGAGCAGCTGGCCAGAGCCTGTGCCCTGGCAGCTGCCCTGTCTTTAGGATGGGACAGCAGGAAAAGGAGACTTTGCAATAATTGCTTGGAACCCCTTGAGTATCCCTGGGTTTTGGCTCAGAGAGAGAGATCTTGGTGTCAGTCAACCCATTTGAACAGGAGCCCAGTGAAATGTTTTGCCATCAGTTGCTCTCCTGGCCACAAGCTGCAGGTCCCAGCAGGGAATTCCCCTTCGTGGCAGCCCATTTCAGCCCCCTGCTGTCCAGAGTCACAAGTGAGATGCACAGGGTGGACTATTTTTGCTTCAGCTGCAGGTGGCAGTGTTTGTGTTGCATCATCCCTCCTGGGAAGTGTGCCAGGATCTGCCCCCCATCAGTCACACTGTCCAGCACGGGCACCAGGGATGGCCTCAGGTTTGGACCCACCCTGTGACTCCCTTCACCTTTTTTTAGTCTTCCAGAAAACCTTTCCAATTCCATCCCTTGCAAACAGAGCTCCCCACATCTGGCCAAACATTTCGGAGACATTTTCCTCAGGCTGTCCTGTAATGAAGAGTCACTTAGCAAACATGCTGATGTCAAAGGGTGCCCAAGAATAATTTTTGTAACCCTGAGTGTGAACAGGTTGGAAAGTGCATCCTCTGCATCGTTGTCCCAAATCCCTGGTTCCTGTTTGGTTAGGTTGGGTTTCTCCCATGAGGTAAGTGCCTCAAAGCCTCTAACATGCAACCCTTGTTTGTTTCCCAAGAGCTCTACATGATCCCTTCCATGAGGAGCCTCACGGCTGAGGAGTATGTGGAGGCCTTTAAGTCATTCTTGGAGCACTCAACAGAGCACCAGTGCATGGATGAGTTCAACAAGGAACAAATGCCCACCATCGTGGCTGGGTAAGGAGCACGTCCCCCGAGGTGGGAAAGCCATCTGTCATCCTGGGAGTCAGCAAAAACTTCTAAGGATTTTTTTGGGGCAGGAATGAACTTTAAATGCTTTTCAGTTTTAAGTCAAGCCCTACAAGTGGTCTTTAGGATATTCTGTTTAATGACTCCAGAGTACGTGCTGTTTCAATTAATACACTGTGCTGCCTCAGCTTATGTTAAGGAAAGACTCAAGATCTCATTCTCATGTCCATCTCTTTGCATTAGCTGCTTTTCCCAGGATTAAAGTTGGGGTTTTTTTTTTTTTTTTTTTTTTTTTTTTTTTTTTTTTTTTTTAAAAAAAAGTTCTTTTTTTTTTTTTTTTTTTTTTTTTTTTTTTTTTTTTACTGAAAGAAAGCTCTCTTGTGCTCTCTCCCTGCTTTTGGGACTTCATCACATCCATCCAAAAACACATCTCTAATTCCCTCCTAGTGGCTAATTTGTGGTTTTCCAGTCCCCTAAGACCTTCTTATTCCTATCCTAAGTCGATTTGCATTGCTTAAGTACCAAAAGACAATCAGTTTTTTAAAGTATTGATTTAATATCTTAAGGCTGGGTAACTGCAGACAGCTTCAGAACAGCCTAGATCCAAAGCACAAGAAAGTCCTTTCAAATCTGGGTAATTTTTGGACATTATAGTAACTGTATTTTTCCCATTGAGAAAAAAAGGTTAAGCAGGCAAATTTTTATTCTACAGATCAGATATATACAAAACATAATATTAACTTATTAGTTATAATAATAATAGTAGAAATAATAGATATAGAATTATAATCAAATATTATGTTAAGACATTTTAATTGTTAATTTAAATAATGGACAAAATTGTGGCTTTCCATGATGCTGATTTTGGGTTTGTCAAAGGGTCTTGACCCTCATTAGGGCTAAGGCCCCTGGACTTGCTCACACCCTTCAGGACGTGCTACTCATCCATCTCCTGTGGAATCATTACTGTGGTGCCTCTTGAGTGCTTGGGTATTCTGCTAGGAAGCATGTGACTGGAGTAATTTAATAAGCAATTTTTCTAAGGTAAAAAAATTATTGACAATTCAGACCCTCCTCCCAATTTCAATTACAAGATTAATGTTCATAAGAGATGATTTCCAGTCACCTGGATAGCCTCATGGTTTTGTTTTTTCTGGGTATTTATATCCAATATTCCCTCCTGAGGCTGCTGAGGTTTTTCTCAGCTCACCTTGTCCCTGCTTCCCCAGCAGTGCCATCCCAGTCAGGGACACCCCCTTTTCCCTGGGCTTCCCAGAGGCTTTTTTTGCCAGCCACAGCCTGAAGAAATCTCCTTGGCAAAGGGTGAGAAACTCTGCACCATGGTGCCTACTGTACTTTGAAATATGAGCTGGCTGAGCCATTGGTTATCACCAGGCTCAAAAGGGGTGACCAAATTTCTGTCCCAATTCATGTGCATAACATGAAAATATCCAGGCTGAGGTGTCATCCAAGGTGTAAGAATGAAAGCATGAAGGGATGTGACACAGCGTGGGTAAGTAATTTTATTTATATGTGTATATGTGTATTTATCCTTTCAGTCTGGGTGCTGGAAAATCGACCCTCAGCGTTCTGGGAGTTGGGAGTGGCACAGGTGAGGAGTGTGGGGATGGGGCATGGGGGGAAGGAGATACAGGAAAATTGAGCACTGGGGATACTCAGACATTAATGGCAGCATTTCCCACTGAAGCACAGAAGGGCAGAAGGAAGAGTGGAGCTGGGATAAGAGGAGTGCTCCTTCCATTCCTTCCCTCTCCATCTCCCTTCTGAAAGACTGCTGCTCAGATCTTTCTGGGCAGTGAGAAATGTGTGATTTTAGCTTAGTTTCTGCCTCTTGGTGACTCTCACTTTATTTGCCTCAAAGCAAGGACTCCTCCTTCTGCTTAGGTACAAGCGCATCTTCAAACCTTGTTGGAGAGAATTAGAGACATGGGAGAGGTTCTTTCCACCCAAAATCCTACCTTAGACTATCTCCCCTGAAGGGATGTCTCCTTTTGCTTTGCTTTTAGGGATCCCAGAGGCCAAGGCTGGGCAGTGCCCTGCTCTCAGTAGTGCAAAACCACCTGGCCACAACCATTAGCTGTTGCAAAGCTGCATCAGCTTTTTCAAGACGTGTTTCTTTGTTACTGCTTTGTTTTTACCCAGTGATAAGTAGGGTTTAACTGCAAATGATATTTTTCCCCAGAGAGAAACCCATCCTTTGGAAAAATAGCTTTAAAGTTGTTCTAAATGCATTTGTGTTTAAAAAAAGCCAAAACAACAAAACAAAAAAAGTGGTGAACAGCCAACTTTGCTCCTAGGGAAACTGGGAGAAAATAAACAGTAGAGAAAAGAAGCGGTGGTTTGATTTGTCAGAGTTTACTTCTGCTTTGAACAGTATTTTCAGCTGAATTTTAAGTGCTAATACTTTCAAGTGAAAGCATTTTTCTCACTTTTTTTTGGTTTTGTTTTCCTGAGTAAGAGAAAATTAGCATTTGATTGTTTTCCCCAAGTGGGAATATGTTGGAGCATATGAGAAACCAAGCAGGAAGAAATGATTCAGTTCTCAATTACCCTCTATTTTCATTAAGTAATATAAAACAGAAATTCTGACTCCACAAAAGCACAAGGGGGAAATGAACTTTTAGCATCGTCCTTAATTTTCCTTATGTCCTCTTCAGAGGAGGTTTTAATGGAAAAATAAACCCTCTCAAATTTCCTGTGCTTCCTGGGTGAGTGCCCCTCACAGATGCCAGGACAGGGGTCCAGACCTGGACCCCCCACCTCCAGCTTGCTCATGTCTGCAAGAGCTGGGGCTGGGCAGGGAGTGAGCTGGGATGGCACAGAGTAAAAGGTTATATCTGATCCCTGACCTTTTCAGAGGTGGACTCTGGTTTCACAGAGCCCCCAGAATTAGTTTAGTTGATGAAAATATTAGCGGGGATTAGTGGCCGAATCACATCCTGAAAGCTTCTGTTGTGTTCCAAATCACGTTTTATCACTCACCCCACGTTTGCTCACGGCTAGATGAACTCTGAGCTGGAACTTTCCAGTTGCAGAGAGGTTCCAGTCCTGTCCCAGCCTTGCTGTGGGCAGTGCTGGAGGGTTGCTGCTGGCAGGGAAAGCTGCAGCAGAGAAATTCCTGCCCTAGAGTGCTGTTATTTTACTGCTTGTTTTTACAGACAGCCTGGTTGAAGATGTTATTACCTGCTCTTGCAAACACTGCATTAAGGAATTTTACAGAGGTGGAGTGAAAAAAACTCCAAACTTCAGCAGCTTTTAAGACATCCACCTGCTGTTAATGTAACATTTGCCTCCATCAGTGCCTCCAGGGCATGGGGCAATGATGCTCTGCCTCTGGCCCCGCCCCAAGCCTGCAGGCAGCTCTAAGGGCACTTACACACTGGCATCTAGGACTGTCACAAATGATCCAGTTGCTTGCTATTGGGATCTGCCTTCCTGTCAGCAGTGTTGGTCCCTGTACCTTCAATGGATGCAGCCTCAGCCTCCTCCCTTGAGCTTTTGGCCAGCCCTGCCCTGCTGCCACTGCATTCCTCACGGGCCTGGGGTATTTTTAATCCAATTTCAAAGGACTCCTCCTTCCTCGGATGTCCCAGTAGTGCTGGCATGGCTGATATTTCCTTCCTTGAATTCTATGTACTGCAGCACCTGCCAAGGATGACAGCTCTTCCCGTGGCTGGTACATCAGCTAAAAGAGCAGGGAGGATGCAGGATCTCCTGTCAAGACCTCTCTGTGTGACATTTGCAAGGCCAGGGCTATTTTTAGGCCCCACCATCAGATACAGAGGATTCTTGCAGAGGTCTCATCAAGGTGGTCACATCTGCTGTTTATTTACATGGTTTGAAGAGATCCAGGGGCACTCATACACTTGGCATTTCTGGGAAGTAAGCACCATGTCCTGTATCACTTCAGAAGAGGCTGGAAATTTCCTAGAACAGGAGGACAGACTACTGCTTGCTCCTCCAGAGCTCACAGAGCAGCACAGGAGCACCAACAGCTAAATTTGCAGGGCACTTCCACACAAATATGTGAGTCTCTACCTGTATTTCCAAGATAACCATCAGTTAATTGGTGCCCTGGGCTGAGACCATGTGGAGAATCCCCAAAGAGGGAGGATCCAGGATACTGCATGTCAGTGGGTCTTTTCTCTTGTGCTGCAGTTCCCAGGTGCTGGGGCTGTGTCACAGCAGCCACTGTGTCCCAGTGGCAGCCCCAAAGCTGTGGGCCACCCCATGCAGCTGTGTCAGCTGCCTCCTTGCACCCATTCAAACTTTGTGGGGTTGTTGAAACCTGTTTCATGGTTATTTTTGTAAACAGTGAGCTGTGATTCTTGTGGCCTGTCTGTCCCACAACCCAGGGTATTGCCATTAGCAGGTTTCTGTGCTGCTGCTTGTCTCTGCCTTGTTCTCAGGCTCCTCTGTACCCCTCTGTCAGCCTGAGCAGTACAGTAGCATGGCAGGAGTGTCAGCAGGCTGTGCCACCACATGAGCCACAAGGCAGAACATGGCTCACTCCTGCTGGGGGATTTCCTGCTGCTGCACTGGCATCCTTCCATTGCATTTACCTGCTTTCTAAAGTAGTGAATTTGTGTTTATTGAATAGGTGAGCAGGATTTGAAAATGATCAGGATACTGCAGGCTGTGCACCCAGGGGTCTTTATTGACAATGAGATTGTGGAGCCCAACCCACAGCACGTGGCAGCTTACAAAGGTAAGGCTACACCTGCTGCCTGGGTTATAGCAAGGACCAGCCATCTGAATGATGAGTTTTTCTGCTGTTTTATGAAATTCAGGGTTTTCTTCTACTTTTTGAAACAGAGCTGGTGAATCAAGCCCCAGACCTGCAGAATGTTTCTTTTATTTGGCACCAGCTCACTTCCTTGGAGTATGAACAGCAGGTGAAGGAGAGAGGCACACATAAGAAATTTGACTTCATCCATATGATCCAGGTAATGGCCATTTCTTTAACACAGGACTATTGGATTTAACTACCCCCTTCAGTTCTGCTCTATGCTTGGATTTATGACCAGAGCTGAGCACTGCTCTCCCACAGCAATTCTTCAGAAGCTCTACAAACACCAAAGGTGGCAATGCTCAGTGCTGTGAGGTGTCCCTAAATGGGCATGTGGAATCAGGAAAGGCTGGCAAGCATCTGGAACAGAATTTAAAACACCTCTAAAAGAAAGGGTTTAAGCCTTTGGAGGGTCATTGCACTGTGGAGGAAGAATAATGGCTGTGTGTCACTGTCTCTTGTAGATGCTGTATCGTGTGGAGGATATTCCCAGTACTATAAAGTTTTTCCACAGCTGCCTCGACCATCATGGTAAACTCCTGATCATAATTTTATCAGGTAAGGGAGACCTTGTACTTTTTGGGGTTTTTTTCTCCATTGCTTGAGTTTTGAAGAGCTTTGAAGTTTGAGAGCCACAAATATTTATCTAGTGATGTCAGTGGTGCTTATTCTATAGTAAATAACTAAAAAAATTGCTGGATTTCATATGGAGAATGCAATTTTGGGCTTAGCCTTGGGCCCCAGTGTCTGATGGGGTCACTTAGGCACAGCCTTTGTGCTCTTGCTTCTCTGCTTGTAGAATTGATGTAGTAGAGAGAAGTGTGGCTGTCCATGAACGAGGGTCCATCCTTCCTCATGGTGAAATCAGCACTGTAAAAACACACCCTGAGCTCTGGGTGGACTCATCCTCAGGGCTCTTTGTACAGCAATGACCCACAGCCCAGAAGGACAGCAAATGCTGCTGAGAGCTGCAGACTTTATGGCAGGACAGGAGAAAAGAAGAACAACATGATGGCACTTCTTAAAAGAATTGAGTGTTTCATCCCTTGGTGCCATTCATGAATCCCCAGCTCACGGTGTGGTGGAAAAAGCACAAATTCCCATGTTCCCCATAAAAACTGCCTCTCACATTGCCTGTAGGCTGTTTCCTTGCTGTCTGAGGCTGCTTTTTGAGGCATGTCTTACTCAATGAGCATTAATAACTGAGGTTTGATGTGATAACATCTGCACTGCTTTGGCCACGGCACAGTAAAGAGGCAGCATGGGATGTTCAGGCTCAGCACATCGGCACCTCTGTGTGACCCTTCCTCCAGAGCAAATTCAGTGCTGGAGCCATCTCCTAGGAGTTTTGTTTCAGCAGGGCAGTTTTGGAGGGAGGGCTGAGGGAAACCAGGGTTTTATGAGGCGCAGATATTTATAAGTATTCTCGAGGAGGGGGAAAGCTCTCCTCCTGCCCTGTCAAGGCTGGGCCAGCAGCGAGGGAGCTTTCCAGCTCATTTCATAGTTGATTAGCTGGTGTTTGACTGCCTTGGCTTTCCCATAATCTTCCCTGGTGGCCCTGCAGACACCAGCGGCTGGGCCAGCCTGTGGAGGAAGCACAGGGACTGCCTGCCCGCCACCGACAGCGGCCACTACATCACCTGCAGCGGCATCACGGAGGTGCTGCAGAGGCTGGGGGTGCAGCACCGCGTCTACGAGCTGCCGTCGGGCTGGGACATCACCGAGTGCTTCACCGAGGGCGACGCGGTGGGCGGCCGCATGCTGGATTTCCTGACGGGCACCAAGAACTTCCTGGGCACGGCCCCGGCGGCGCTGCGGCGGCGGCTGCGGGAGGCCCTGTGCCAGCCCGAGTGCAGCAGCACCAGGGACGGCAGGGTCATCTTCAGCAACAACCTCAGCATGATCGTCGTGGACTCCTAGAGCCCGCAACCCACCTGGGCTTGTTTTTAACACCGTGTGGCCTGCCTGTGCTTTCGCTGGGACTTGCCCTGCTCTGTGGGGCGGCGGCACGTTTGCACAGCCACGGAGGGGCCTGCGCGGCCTTGGTAGCCCCTGGGCCGGCCCGGTACAGACCTGCTGCTCCACTGTGCCCGCGATGCCTTCTGTGCCAGCCGGGTCGCCAGAAACTGGTTCCGTGTGAAGGCTGGCCTAGAACAGAGACTAGACAGAGCTAAAGAATGAAGTAGGGATTTATTAGGAGGCCTCAATGGATCCACCTTGGGCAGTACAAGAGCCCAGCCAGGGCTGCACCCAAGATGAACCAAAATGGTCCTAAAATGCACGACCGCTCACAGGGTCTGTCACTGTGATCAGCTCTGCTCCATGTGCATATTGCAGTTCATTGTCCAATTCCAGCTTTAGCCCATGAAGTCCCATCCTTCTTGTTTTTCTCTCTTCAGCCCATGTTGTTTGTGCTCTTGGGCCTGAGATTTGGATCATTTGTCCTTGGTCCCCAGCTAGAGAAGGAATTGTTTTGTCTGCCTCTCTCTGTGATGAGAGCTCACCATCCTCTAATCTGAAGCTCAAAAGTATACCCTAATGCAGCACAGAATCTGAAAAATATAAAAGCTAAAACCTGAGGCATCACCAGGGAAAGTATACTCTAATGCAGCACAGAATCTGAAAAATATAAAAGCTAAAACCTGAGGCATCACCAGGGCAAAACCAGCAATATGTCCCTGCTGCTTTGCACCCTGGTAATGTCACTGCACCCAGGCCCGAGCTGTAAGTTACTCTGCACTAGGCTATTTCACGTGATTTTATTGGCACAGACATTTACTGCCCCAAGTCTCTCAGTGTCTCACAATATAGACATAAAGTCTTAAAAATTTAGTCTTAAAAATTTATCAGCCTTTTTGTTTGGAGAATATTTTGGAACCCAGGATGGTACTTGCCCTGTGCTCTTTCAGGCAGACATTAATTTTGTTACTTTCTTACTATTGTTTATCTCCATATAAAATAAAAGCAATCTTAAAACAAAAAAAAGTCACGTCTGGTTCTGCACACGTGGGATTATAGAAAATGAAGAGCAAAGAGGTCATTGAGTTAAAAACCAAAAAATATGCAAAGTACCATTTTATGGAAGGCATTAAGGGTTTGTTGTGAGTGAGAAAGATGAACCTGAGGATGTGGAAGGGCTAAGAGAGGACTGCAGCTTGTCCTTGTGCTGCAGCCCTGGGAGGCAGCTTGGCTCTCTTGGAGCAGCATCACTGCAGCTCAGCAAAACAGCACTAAAATGGGATGTGTGTGGTTAAAATGTTATTGTAGGTAAGTTAAGACTATTTCCCAAGGGCCCTGAGGTGCCCAGAGGGCTGAAGGAGGTGCTGCCAGGGCAGCCAGCTCCAAAGGGAGATGCCACTCAGGATGTCAGTGCGGTTTGGTTCTGCATTTGGCACCGTGGTGCTGTGCAGACCTTGGGGAAGCTGCCTGCAGCGCCAGCAGCCTCATTGCAAACAGCTCTGAGGGGGGAAAACCCAGCTCAGGTGGGAAATACGTGCAGGCACAGAAGCCATCTATCTCTGTGTTTGATTTTTCCCTGCTTAAGCTGGGTAGGACACACTTATGTGCACCTGGGGGGGCTCAGATGGAGGTGTGGTGTGGGTCAAATGGCTTCTTCCTGCACCATGAACAAGTGGGTGGTCACACTGGCTTGCAAGACATTCCATGTCACTGTCACCCAGAGTCCTGCTGATCCTGCTAAAACCGTCCCACCCCACCCAATTGAATGCAGCTGCTGCCAGGGGCAGCATCACCCTGAAAAGGTAACAAACCCATGAAGTCCTTGTGTCTCCACTCTGGTGTTTTTGGTACTTTTATAGGTGTACTTTTTTAGGTTTGGGTTTTATCATATCTTTTTGAAATGCAGCCATTTCTCCTGAAACGACTGTAACAGGAAAAATGAGCAAAACAGTGGGAAAACAGCAGCATGATATCATCTCTTTGGCAGGACTGAAGCACCCTGGCCTGCAAGTACTATTGCTGTCAGTTCCAGAAAGGTCAGTCAAAACTGGACAACCTCCTCCAGAGTACCCCATACCTGTGCACAAGCTTTTCCCTTTGATCCATCCTATTGTTTATTCCACAGGCATCCTCTTTGCTGGTGCTGGCTCCCAGCACTGGGCAGGGAGTGAGCAGCTGGGCTGCTGGACAGGATCTCAGCACTGCTCCCATCAGTGCTCTCCTTCCACTATGAATTCCCATAGTTTATTTCCAATCAGCAGTAGTTTCTCTGTCTCTGCCTGCTAGATTAAGAGGAAAACAAAAGGTACCATAAAACAGGCTTGCTTTTCAAGCTTCAAAGAAAAATCTACCTGTTAGTCTTTGCAGAAATTTGGCACAATACAGGTTTGCCCAGATCTTCCCCAGCCCAAGAGGTTTTCCACCCCTGCACAGACAGACACATTTCCAATAAGCAGATACTCAGCAAGACCCATTTGTGAGCACAGAATTTGCCCACACCATTGTAAATCAATGTGCAAATGCTCAAAAAAAAAAAAAAAAAAAAAGAAGCACTTCAAAGCAGATTGTTTAGTGACAGGCTGTGGAGATGAAACAGGGCACCCCATTAAAAACACAGCTGATCAATGCTATATATGTATTTTTTCCTTTGATTCTTCAAAAGCAAGTAGTTTATCAACAACTCTGCTTATATACCTGGAATAAATAGCATCCTAAGTGTCCCATTTGTTTGTCTATTTATTCTTTGGTGAACGTGCTGTTTAATAACTATTTGTTTTGCTTTCTAAAAGATGCTCTTCTCCCATGCAGAATTTCAGACTGTGCTTCCCCAGCAACAGGAGTATGGCCACGAGAGGGCTGCAGCAGCCAGCAGAATAAATCCACCTCAATCCACCTCCCAAAGCTCTGGAAATGCTGAGCTGAAGTAGCAGAACCAGACATTCAGGCAGACAAATGCATTCAGCTTCCTCTGCTGGCTCATCACACCCTGATCCCAGCAGTTGGGACCGCACTTTTTCCTGCTGCAGTCATGGGCTCTGACGCTGGCCTCTGGTTTGTAAAAAAGTCACGATGGCACAGCACAGCTCCCACAAGGGATGCACCAAATCTGCTTTTGGGTTGGTTTTTTTTCTCCCACTCTATGGCTGGCGTGCTGCAGCTCAGCTGCCACAGAGCTCAGGTCTGTGGACAGGGACCCAGGAGTGACAGATCCCAGGGAGGGAAACACCAGGAGGGGGATGGCAGGAGTGAGAGGCTGTTTCAGCCCTAGCTTTGAGCCATATTAACTCTGCTGAGCTCAGTCCAGGAGGAGCTGTGCTCCATAATGACTTTCCTGGCAGTTCCCATTAGTGTGGAGCCAGCCTGTGTCTCCCAGAGGGAATTGTGATGCTCCATCAGCACCAGTTTGTTCCAGCCCAGGGAGAAGGCTGTTGTGGATAACCGTGCAGTAGGCTGCCCTGTGCTCTCTGCAGCAGAATCAATGCCTGCAAAACCCAAACTGTGCAGTTTCTCATGGAGCAGTTGCAGATTTTTTCCTGATTTCCAGTTCATAATATGCCCATTTCAATGCACAGCTCTGGTTGTGTTACAGTCCCCTAAAAAGGAGCTATAGAGAACAAGTCTTTACCACATCAAGGATGGATAATTTTAGTTTTACTAGGCCTATATGCAGTCTTGGGGGCTGAATGGTTTGCCTTTGAAGTGTTAAAGCTTCTCTACTCATGAATATCATCAGGGGAAGGAAGGTAGCATGGGAACTGCAAAATCTAGGAGCTGATTTCTGAATAATCTCATTAAAAAACAAGCTCAGTAAAATACTGGAGCATTTACTGAAAAGATTATACTTAATCTCAATAGGGGGGAAAAATAAAGAGACTGAACTTTTTTTCCCTCCCCCTTCAACATTTTCCTACAGAAATCTGTTGAGGCTTCTATCAAGCATGTAGGATTGTGCTCACATTTTTGGAGGTTATAAAGGCCTTCATAGGAATAATAACCTCCTGGACAGAGCTCTACAAAGGTATTTATCATCCTGTTTTTTAAACTAAATATTTTTTTCAAGATCATGTCCTCCAGACTGAGGATGAATATCTAATCCAAGTCTGAAATATCTTTATTATTGAGCATCACTCCTTGTAGTCATTCCCCTCCCTTACTGAAGTATCAACAGAAAGTTAAATCTTGCTAAATGGTGAAAGTCCTCTTAGGCATAGAATGTGTTGTTTATCCCCCATTCTCCTTTAATTCCTGGTTAACAACAAATAAATAAAGAAAGAAACAAATCCCTCCAAGATAAATGTTTGGAGTAGAACCTCCAGCTGGAAAGATCTGGTGCTGAGGAGGGTCTGGGGAACATGTGAGATGGCAGAATCCCAGTGGGGCTTTTCTTCTCATCTCTGAGAAGGAACAGGGAAGAGCAGAACAGGAGTTTCATTTCCACTCCCCACTTCTGATGACACGTTTGATTAGACGTGCCAGCAAATTGCTAGAGAAAACATATGTTTTGTCATACATTGTAGTGATGGTTCCTCTGGTGAATTCATAAGCGTGATAAGGAAATTTTCAGAGCGGTCTCTAAGTCCCTATTGCTTTGTTAACATTTTTTAGCATCCTATTAATCACTCTGTATGTATCTGTCAACAGCTGATATTATGGATTAAGGAAGATTACAGCTCATTGCTCCAGTGGCTGTTTTCTTTAGGATTTAACTCCACAGGCACTTTGCCGTTCACCTCCCTCTGACAAAACCAGCCCCTTGCTTTTGCAAACACTTTGCAGTGCTTCTCTCACTAAGAGTGGGTTTTCTTAAAAATATTAAAAGTGCTCATCCAGGAGGGAAACATTTTGATTTTATTATTTCTGGAAGAAGGGCTAACACACTTTCAGTGCTGAACAAAGAGTCAACAAGATCCTGATTTACAGAGGTTTCCATGCAGATTAATGTTGACTTTGTTTTGTCATGCTTGTGCAGATCATGTCACTTGTTATTTGGGGAAAGGGGATGTTATTTAAGGAAATTCAGAAAAAAGTTCTACAGGTTTATTAAATTTAACTCATAGAGTTTCTCCATTGTTTACTATCAACTATAGGCCATTCTCTAGTTCTATGTATTTGTTATCCACTCTGGGATACAAAGAAATCCTTGTGACACCTATGATGCAGCAAAAAGCAGAATTAACACTGGAGAATCAAACAGCTTACCCATTAATTACCTTCAAACTAAAATTTATTCACCCAAACTTACTCCCTTGTGCCAGGACTTGTTTTTATACAGAAAAACAATAATGTCAGAAATTGCAGTTTTGACCTAGACATTCTTCCTGAACTTAATGTTTACAGCTTGCCCCCAAGGCCTTATCATTCCTCTCTCCCTTCTCTGGCAGAGCATCTCCCCACCACAGGCTCATCCCAAAGCAGCCACATTAAAGAAAACTTTCCTCCCCTGCTCACAAGATGCAGGGTCATGGTGAGCCTTGGTCCTGCTCACTTGCAATTCCTGCCAAATGTTAATGCAGATTTCTTGCTTCAGAGCCTCAGGTGACACAAAGCTGCTCTGGGTGTTTTACTGGGAGCCTCTCACCCCATTACAAATGTCCTAAAACAACAAGCACTGCCAGAGCCTGCCTCCTCTGCACTTGGTGTAAATTATCCCTGGGCCACTGCTTAATGTTTATTATTTCTGATGCTTTCAAATTTTAAACTGAGGGTATTAATGTAACCTATAGTACAAGGCCAGGTAAAGGGGTTAATTGGAGAGGAAATTTTTGCTTTGCTGTATGGGACAGCTGTATTTTACTCCCCCTAACCCCCAGCAAATACAGTCCCCAAATTCATTCTTGTTTTGGTGGGAATTTAAATAAATCTTCCAGTTCCGTCTCTCGGCCACAAATTGCTTCTAAACATAATTAGCCTTTCTACTGGTACTGCAGCCTTGTTTATTTATGTGTCAGTCCCTGGAAAGTGTAGGAATATATAAAATTTGTCTTAGGCTTAGACAAAAACTCCTTCTTGACCAGAATCCTGTACTTTCAAGGGAGCGAGGGAAAGCAAGGAATATAAAAAATACTCAATATTCTATATCTTTCTTATATTTCCCCCACCCTCCCCTGCCTTTTGGAAACCTGTCTGCCAGGGACCTCCTGTGCTGAAGGTTGTATCCAGACAGTCATCCCTCCTCCTTACCTTTCCTCGTTCATTTCCCTGATTTCTTTCCACGTGTTTTGCAAAAAAACCCCAACAAACCCCATTTCGATACATCTGCACAGTCACTTTTTATCTTGATGAAAGATATCCCATTTTTTTAATATAATTTCCTTTAATGTGAGGATCATCCGGCCACTTTCATATAGACCCTGGCTGCAAAACTGTCACCTTCTGATTCCAAAATCAGGCTAGAAATTATTTCAGAGATAATCTGCTGTCCAAAATATCTCATTTGGCTGTTGAACAGAGAAACATTTAAGTCTGAAAATGCAAAAGAAGGTTCATGTTTGTAAATTGAGAGCCTCCCCTGTTCCCTGGGTATCTGTATTTTCATGGGGCCCTACCATGGGCTTTCCCAGCCTGGACATGATCACTTCATCTTGCTTGGAACCAATTTTCCATCTTTAAAAGCTTCCTTTCCTTGCAGGCAGGTCATGAGGCTGGATCCATTACTGCAAGTGAGGGGTTTTATTACTGAGGTGATAAGTGTCATGCCAATACAATAGTAATAATAAATAACTTCTCTAGAAGTGTAAAAGGGCCTGACATTATTAATTGCATTTCAAGCTCTTGCAGCGTGTGTGGATCAGGACTGAATGCAGAACAGACCAAAGGGTTTTTTCTTGCTTGCATTTTTGCTCTTTGGACAGAAATGTGTTTTGGTCAGCTGAAATGTCCTCGGTGTGCTGAGCCTGCAACAAACCTCTCACCTGTGCAAGCCCCCATCACTCCCATCAGGGCTCAGGTGTCCCTGCTGGAATGCAGAGATGGAGGGACACCCCTCTGACAGGCAGGGGAGGTATTTATTTTCCTTTTTTTCCCTTCAACACCAAATGCAAATTCTCTAAATCTTCTCAGTCCTAAGTAGAGATGGTTTCAGATGGCTTCAACAGGAGGCAATGCTGTCAGATGCTTATAAAAATGTGATTTCCTGCATCTCTCCTGCAGGCTGCCATTCACTGATGAATGTGCAGAGGGCCTCACAACGTCCCAAAAGTGACTGAAGCTCTTGGTTAAAGGCAGAAATTGGACCCAGGTGCTGCAGGGCTCTGGCACAAAGCATTGCACGAGGCTGCCTTGTACATCTGGGTTGAGATACTCACAGGTAAATTCACTGAGCAAAAGCAGGTCACATCAGCAGATTTAATGTGTCCTTTGAACCTCCTGCACCTCATTTTCTGTCCTCTGCTGTAACATTTCTCCTCTTTTGATCATTTAGTAAGGGGCAGTTGTTTCATTACAATGGAAATAAAAATAGTTGAGACAAAAGGGTGGAGTTTTGCCTATTCAGAGTGACAGTGAAAAGTTGCACTCCTGAGTTGGCTTGAATAGAGTGAGCATTAATAAGTGGTGACATGAAAAAGACCTCTCAAAGGAGATAGTGTCTTCATCCAATTAATCCTTCCTAATGAACTTACCCTTCAGAAGTGGGCAGAACAATTTCAGCATGAAGTTTGCTTCCTGTGATCATTTGTGCCAATAAAAGTCTTGTGAGGAAGCTGATGAAAACTGATGTGAATGTGCCTGAAGTGAATTTATTTTGATATTTGACTTGTCAAGAAAAGAAAAAAAAAGTGGTTTGTACTTTTCAACCTGATCTGCCATTGTGCTCTCTCCTGATGATCCTGTTCTTTAATAACTCCTCAAATTATAATAAGGCTGCTAGACATCCACTTCCCTTTGAATTTGCAGCTGAGAAAATTCCACGTTTGAATCACTCGGAAATGGAGTTTTATTTGATAACCTGTATTTTCAAGGTGGGTAACTACCTTGGTGAACACCTTGATGGTTATTTCAGTAATAGTAGTCTAAAAATACTCTTCTGTCTCTGAGAAATTTGGATTGAGGAAAGAATTCTTTTTCCACTATGTTATAATGATACTTTGCACTTAGGCACATTCTGTTATCAGCATGTTTTATTCATCAATGCACCAGGCCCTTGTTGGTTTTGTTTAATTGTGACTCTATACCACAGGCTTGGAAGTCCAACTGTGACATTCCATTGATGCTTTCTCCTGTGCTTTGGAGATCTCAAGAAAGAAAGTGCCAGGAAGGGGAAAAGAAATGGGTAAGTTCAACCAAAGCAGAAGTTGTCAGACTAAAACAAATCCAGAGGGAGGCAAAATGTCAGAAGAATGGATAAGAAGATTTTATAAATCATATTAATGATGTGTTGTTCCTTTTACAAAACTGGGAGCTCCTGTTTAGCTTCAGTTAGAACTGGTTCTAAAGTGAGATACCACCTCCAAATAAGGGCACCCAAAATTATCTACCTAGCTCCTACCTCTGTTTTAATAACTCATGTTAGTGATCTGATTTTCATCATGCCATTTTCATTTTTGCAGCCTTGAAAAAAGAAAACATGACTGGAGGTTAGGATTTAAGATGATAAATTGAAATTCCCAAATTTTAAATATTGGCCACTACAACTTGTTCACTTTACTGAACATCATTCATCATGAAAAGCAGCTCTAAGTCTTCCCCGTCTCCAATTTAACCAGCAAAAAAAGAACTCTTTAATGAGGACAATGGAGCTGATAGCTGGGGAGAAATTATTTTCCAGCTGCTACATGGTTCTGGGGTCATGATAAAATTAACCACTTTGAAGTCGTGCAGCCTGGTTTCATACCTCAGACAAAGAATTGGGATAATTTTTGAGCACTGCAAGCTGCTCATACTTCTCCTACTGCTTGTGGCAGGAATAGGTTTTAACTTGCACTTTGTTCAAGATGGTAGTGGAAAAGCCAGTGTATCCAACCTAGTGCATGCAGGTGGTGGGCACTGAATTAATATTTCTTTTCATAGTCTGGAAAAGTGTCTCAATCAAAATGAGACTTTATGGCCTGCTTTTAATTTCACAGTCATAAAGATGAACATGCAACTTTTCCAGAGAAATAATTAGGTATCACAGAATAAAGCATGTCCCCATCAAATAATAACACATTTAATTAAGTGAAAAACTGTACTAGCTCTAACAGATTTTACTGTCTATAATTTATTGCTAGATTAATGGGCATTTTGTAGTCCACCAGTCCACTAAGTATGCTTAGTGTATAATAATGCTTTTCTTAGTTATTGTTTCTGTTTCTGTTTCTATTTTAGTCAACTCCATGTTGACTAAAAACTACTACATCCATTCTTTTCAATTAATGCCTTGGTATAGTTTCTTTTAACAAAAACGTAGTTCTTTTGCTCACTTTTTGCCAGACATTTAGCCCTGGGGCTAAGCCAGCTGATATGTATTATTTGTTTCCCTGGTGGTCCCATGGATGAACTTGGATTGGAGTGGGTGCTCACCTAAATGTAAAACACACAAAATCACTTGTAATTGCCTGAAAACTGGCAACAGGTTAATTAGTGCAGGCTGTGGTGCTGAGCTGGACATGCAGGGGGAGAAGTGGCTGTGAGACCTGAACCTAAGGCATCGTGAGGTTCAAAACAGAAAAGGACATTTCTGCTGGCCCCAGTTTTCTGTGTTCTTTGATTTGATCTCCTCTTTAGGGAGCTTTGGGTTGTGCCTCGGGGCAGGGAGGGGATATGCTGCTGTTGTCTTCCAGAGCACAGCAGGTCAGAGAAGACACAGTCCCCGAGCTGGTTTAAAAGCTCAGACATGCTTTTTTGGCTGGTGGCTGAGCTGATGCTTGAGTGACTCCTCTGATGCATCAGCACCAGCCAACGCCAGAGCCATCTATTTACCCAGGGAAGTGCTGCAATAGATCAATGTTAAATGCTTATTTGTGCTTCACTGCTCCAAGGCACAGAAACTAATTACCAAAGATAAATTAGCCCTTGTGACAATGACTAAGAAATACACGTCCCAGGATAGACCACCTTGACCACAAACAGACATAATTCTGCCTCTGACGAGGAGCAGCAGAGGGTTACACAGCTCATCCTTCACCAGAGCTCACTCAGGGTGGAGTGCTGTGCCTTTGTCCATGTGCTGGAGAGCTGGTGACCATTTGCTGAGCCCCTGAGCCTTCCTTTCCCTCCAGGAGCCGCTCACTTGACACCCCTGTGTCTCTCCTTGCCAAACTGTGCATTAGCAGAAGCAGTAAATAAAACACCTTCTGCAGATACCAGCAGATCTGACTGATGGCAAACTCTCCCAAGGGTTTTGAGTTAACACATGAGCTTATGAGCTTTGCCTTTACACCTTGGCTGCTCAGGAACTGCAAATGCCTTGCTATGTGGCACCTGAGTAGCAGTCAGTAAGAATTGGAAAGTTTTCAATTTTGGGTGTTATTACAAAGTTTTTCTAGCTAGAGGCCCTTGGTGTTTCTCACAGCAGCTGTAATAAGCAAATGAGAGCTTGTCAGAGTTGCAATAAGTTTGTAATGCCACTGCTTCACTTATCCCTCCCCTGGACCTTTTACTTCTCTCTCCCTGTTGAATCTGGTGGATCTGAATCCAAAAACATCTACCCTACCTTATTGCCTTATTCTCTGACTGGAGCTGGGGGACTCAAGATGCATCTCTGGGAGTGCCTGGGGGGCTGCAGAGCTCCTCTAAA
Source organism: Onychostruthus taczanowskii (assembly GCF_017590055.1). Taxonomy (NCBI): domain Eukaryota; kingdom Metazoa; phylum Chordata; class Aves; order Passeriformes; family Passeridae; genus Onychostruthus; species Onychostruthus taczanowskii. The sequence goes on from NW_024496526.1 coordinate 12,432,659, forward strand.
TTTTCCCTGCAAGGAAAACAGGAGAGAGCTGCTTCCATTAACTTTTTTACCCTGAATCCTTACAAAAGATCTTGCTAGGCTGGGCACTGCATTTTCCACAAATTGTGTAAAACCAGAGTATAAAGCCATTATGGATTCAACCCTTCTCACTGTGTCCATCATAACCAGCTCAGGGGAGGCCTGCAGGACTGCAGAAGGAATAACTTGAGTGTGGAAACTTTGGGAACACTCACAGTGCTTGGGGGAGGATCATGCTGGTGTCAATATCTGTGGGAAAGCTCCTCTGTAAGCCAGGTTGACTAAATTGCTCTCAGATAACACAAAAATGGCTGCACTCTTCCCTATCTCCATGGGAAGCACCTTTACCAACTGATATATCTCATTCCCCTTGCCCTTTCCACCTGGCTGTATCTCTGTGGCACCACAGACCCATCTCGTGCTGGAGCAGAGCAGTCCCTCACCTGTTCTCCTGAGCCATCCCAAATTGTGCTTTCAGCTCTCAGGGACATCCATTCCTCTCAGTATCATATCCCAGCTCTCCTCTGTACTGAAGGCACGCCCTGGGTTTGGGGCATCAGCACATTTTCATAACCACAATCTTCCTTTCCTGCCAAGATCATTAGTGGGGATATTAAGCTGTGTGACTGAGCCTTGAGGAAGACCCCAGAAAATGCCTCCAGGTCTGGTGCTTCTCTGAGCACTCCTTGTTGCTGGACCCCAGGTATAATTAAGGAGAATAACCTGTATTTTGGTAGCATTTTAGCAAGTTAATATTTTCTAAATGTGCAAATCCCAATTGCCTGAGAAAGTGAAGCATCACTTCTGTCTCTGTGACATCCTCTCTTCCCTGCCAGCAGAGCAAAGCACTGATGGAGTTTCTGCAGCCAGACTTGTAAGACCCCCTGTGCTGGGTGGGGTGGGCACATCAGCTCTGGCTCCCAGGTGTGGGGACACTGCCCCTGTCTCTGCCAAGCCATCAGGACAGGACTGGCTCCAGCTCTTAACCCGGCTGGATTTTATGGCATCTCGTCGAGCTCTGGTTTGCAAGGTACAAACCCAAAGGTTACACCTGGGTGGAGTTGTACCAAAGTCTCCTGGCCATGTTAGTGCCGCTGCTGTAGTTTTCCATAATTTTAGTTTCCGGCAGCAGAGGTCAGCATTGCCCTGCTGATGGACGGCCACGTTCGCACCTGCAGGGAACAGCAGCACATCACAAAATCAGTTTTCATTAGTCCTTGCTCTCTTATCGTGATGGATTGTGTCTTTGAGCTCCAGCAGCTCCTGGAGGGCAGGTGACCGAGCCACCGTCTGTGTCCCCTGGGAAGAGACACGGGAGGCTGCGGGGTGGCCTTGCACATGCCATGGGCTGTTCAGCGTGCCTGGGGACAGCAGGGACATACTCAGGGTGCTGTCATGGGACCTGTGTGACACTTGTGTCCCCCTAGAGTGGCAGCAGGAGAGAGGCTGATACCCCCAGCACCACAAACATCCCCAAACATGGACAGGCAGTGGAGCCTGGGGGCCTTGGCCATGGATCTGGATGTTCCCTGTTCATGTCAGGACTGTATTTCTCTAACTGATTTATGTCTTCTTAAATGGCTGAGGGATGTTATAAGCATGTGACTGACTCAACTGTTATTGCATATAGATAATTATAGCTCTTCCAAACAGCCTATTGGACACTCTAGTCAGTCCATTGAATAATTGCTTATTCTTTGTAAACATCCTTTTGACAGAAGGTGGGTCCAGCAGGGGAAACAAAAATGTGAGCCAATCCTCCAGGGATCTATCTATTGTCTAATTGCTCTGCTATGTCCCTAATATTTTTTTTCCTAAGCTGGGAAATGAATCTTTCTGACTAGGAGTAATCTTTATTTTGAAGTTCTTGGGGTTTTTACTTACATACTGAATGATTCAGCCAGGAAGTCTCCAATCCATTTGCTCTGCACCGTGCTGAAGTTCCACCACCCTTGACACATAATGAAAATATTGCACACCAACGAGCCAGCAGCTGTGCAAGCCAAACTGGTTGCCTCAGTGTTGTTGTCACCCAAATCCCAATCTCATAACAAACCCTGGAAGTTGTTGACAGGAGCAGCTTCCATGCTGTCTGGCACTGATTGTGTGCCTCCACTCGGAGCAGGGGAATGGCACAGAGCAAAGCAGTCCCCAGCAGCCTGAGTGGCCTGTGGGGACAGTGTTGGCAACCCTGCAAAGCAAAGTGCCTTTGGTGGCTCCATGGATGGACAAGGTGCTGATCAGCCTTTAGTCTGGGTTGAGGGAAGTGGCTTCTATTTTCCCTTTGCACTCCAGGAGGTACAGAATTTTAGGAGATAAATTTGGGCTGAAAGCCTAACAAAAATGAAGAGTTTAAAGGCTGGAATTGGTGTGTCCTGCTAATGACAGGGAAATTCAGCACAGTGGTAAACCTGGTGAGCTTGGCCTTCAGCACTGGCTGTCAAATTGAAGATCAACATGAAGTCCCCTCAAACATGTGTGATGTGAGAGACTTTGTGAGATTGTTCAAAGGAAGCTGCCTGGGGAGCCCAGCACTAAACTCTGTTAGAGGAATGAGCCCTTACTGCCATTCCCTCAGTGTCCCTCAGGCATTTATTGAATCTCTCACATTTCTATGCTTTCTTAAGATTTCCATCTTTGCAGATGATTGCAAGGCCCATGAAAATTCTGTATTGGATCCCAGATGAGAAGCACACCAGTGGGACAGGGATTAACACAGCAGCTTTGTCTCAAGACATTTGGATGTGGTGCCACATGGGGATGAAGAACTCACAGTGTGGTGGGAGCAGCCTGGGCCTTCCCTGGTCCCCCCACCTCTCCACCCTGCAGTTTGAGAGGTGTTTTCTATTGAGTTCATAAAAGAAACACCACACAGAATCCCCTGGCTGTGGCAATAGATTCAATCAGTCTCAGTCCATTAGCTTAACTAATCAATAGCTTTAAGTGCCATAATGCTGTCTCCTACTTCATCACAAAAGCTGAAAACTTACAGGAGGCCACGTGTAATTACAGGCACTCTCTCCATTAACTTCAGGGAAATTAAACAGCCAATATTTGGGTGTCTGGCAGGTTACTTCTCTCAGGAAAGCTGGCACATCCAACTCAAACAGAGCTGATTAATGGGAAAAAAGGCACATTTTTAGCCAGGCTTTTCATGACGTTATCATGTCACTGTCACCCCAGCAGCTCAGGATGTGTTTTGGATGGCAGACCTGCATCTCCACACTGCACTTTGTGTTACTGGCCTCAGCTGCAGAGACCTGAGACAGAGGTGTGCCCCTGCTTTAGAATGACTGCAAAAATTCCCACTCCTTGCTCTGGAGTGAGAAAACCACTGGTGAAAATTTCAAGAAATAACACCAAGTAGACAAAAAACCCCACAGGTAATAGCAATATTATTATATTATAGGTAATAGTAATATATCTATTTTATATATATTATTAGTATATTTTATAAACATTTTATTATATAGTAATATTATTGTATTACTATAGTAGTAGTATATATAGTATATAGTATACTATATATAATACATATATTATAGTAATAGTAATTAATTTTAATAGTAAACAACAACAACAACAACAGTAATAATAATCCTTTTCACAACTTTTTTTGCTTGTTCCCATGCTGTAAATCCTCTATCTGGAAAAAGGTGGCTCCAGAATTTTATATTAAGCTCCCTTTAAAGCAGATGTCTGCCTCGGGAAGGCAAAAGTGGACCACATTTGCATTTTCATGCCTGAAGGCTGGAGGCTGGACCTTTAACCCTGTATTACCAGAGCCAGGGGGTACAGCCACAGCCCAGGTCTCTCCACTGGGCTCTGAGTTGTAAAACTCATTAACTATAGCAAGCCTGTGTTTTTTCAATTATTTTTGCCATAACTGGTATACTGCAACCAATTCCAGTTCTCTTTGCCTTTTCAGGTACTGTACCCATCCTTGTGTATCCTAATTTGAAAGATATTCCCTACTGCCTTCCCCCACTCTTCCCAGCTCCCTTGGAATCTGGATGTGACTGCAACAGGAGCACAAGCACCCGGAGCATGGCCAGGAGGTGATTCCTACCACTGAAATCAGGAGCAAATCCTGAAGTGCTTCTTTTGTCCTCATTAACTTCTCCAGGGGTTGTCAGAGCAGAGACAAAATCAAACCCAAGTGAAACACCAAATATGATCTGCAGAGCAGGCTCATCCCAGGGTAGAGATTGCAAAGAGGATTCCTGCTCAATAAAAGCATGAATGCACCTATATATAAAGAAACTCAGGGGCTTTTGTCTGTGGGAAGATGAGAGGTGAGCAGGGATCAAAATAACAAGATGAGAATGTAGCTTTCTAATAAAAGCCTGATGTCTTCAGAGTAACTGGCCCCAGGTTTATTTAATCAGGAAAATAGCTGTGATTTTAAATAACTTGCAATATAAAGCCTGCACAAAGGAGAGAGTGAGCAGGCTGGGTTGGATGGGTCTATATCTTGCAGGAGGATGTGAATTTGAAAGAAACTGTGACACTTGGAAACTGCCTACAATGGCACCAGCTGGATTGAGGGGAGAGATAGAAATGGTATTAAAAAAATATTATTTCCAGCAGCAGTTGCAGGCCTACAGGGCAGAAAGGGAAGCGAGAGCAGGGATCATGGAAAGCGATAAGGAGGGCAGGTGAAGACACCACGCTGGGAATGGCAATTGCTGGGGCTGTAACAGGAGAAGGAGCTCAAAGGATGCAGTCAGGGACTGAGCAGCCTCCCCCAGGTCTGCAAACTGACAGCCAGGCTCCCTGCAGGCATCCCTCACTGCCCCTTCCATCCCACTCATGGCCTTCTGGAAAATTCCTTTGCAGACACAATTCTTCACATCTGGCTTCAGAGCAAATAAATGCACCTTCAGTTTAAGGCTTGAGGACAACTGGCATTTCTTTGGGAATGGCTTTCCACAGAGGGGGGGAAAATCCACAGTTCTTCCAGGGAAGCTTTAAGATGGCCTTTTCAACATCTCTGGCTGAAGCATGAATAGGCTCTGCAGGGAGCAGCTTCCAGTCAAGGCTCCTGTTGGCTGCAAATTAAGTTGTAATTAAAAAAAAATGGAATGACAGCACTATCCATGAAAAGCTCTTGTACATTTTCACTGGAGCAATGTTACAGCACTATGTCAAGGGCTTTTGCATGATCCATGTACCTTGCACTGATAAGTACTAGCAAGTAAAAGCAGTGCTTTTGTACTGATATTTCACTGTGAAATCCCACATTTGCAATGTCTTTTGGCAGTAGGTGGTACGCTCAGCTCCAAAATTAATATATTTGCTCAAACTGTAGTAAAAAAAAAGTAGTATAAATTAAAGCATGGCTGTGTTCAAAGCCAAGCTTCAGCACGGCTTTGGAGAGCAACTTTGTGCATTGGCAGGTGGCGATGAAGCAAGGGGGAATGGTTTTAAACTAAAAGAGGGCAGGCTTAGATTGGATGTTAGGAAGAAATTATTTTCTGTGAGGGTGGGCAGGCCCTGGCACAGGTTGCCCAGAGAAGCTGTGGCCGCCCCTGGATCCCTGGGAGTGTCCAAGGCCAGGCTGGATGGGGCTTGGAGCAACCTGGGACAGTGGAAGGTGTCCCTGCCCAAGGCAGGGGGTGGAACAAGATGGTCTTTAAGGTCTCTTCTAACTCAAGCCATTCTGTGATTCTCTGGCCATGCCAGACCCTGATGGGCTGCAGACCCTCTCACTTCCCACCTGCAATGGCAGATCCCAGGGCCTAACTGCACGTGACAGTGGCTGATCATAACACCTGGCATTAAAAAAAAAGTGAAATCATTGTTAATAGCAGTTGGTGAAAGTGCCAGTCTGTTTCTGTGGTCCTGCCTGCAGTTTGTTTTGTGGTTGTGAGTGGCACAGGGCCACTGAAGCTCACTCTGCTGGGTGTGCTTGCTGAGAATGAAGGGCTGGAGAGGAGGCCAAGGTCACAGCAGAGCAGCCCATGCTGCTTGCAGGATCACTTGATCTTTATTTTTCTTTTTCCTCCACCTCTGACCCATTGGGAGGCCGGGAGAGATAAAAACAGCAGGAGCTGGGCTTCACCTTCCATCTGTGCCCCAAGGGAGGCTGGGGCCACACAGTTCCCCTGAGAACATCCAGTGCTGCTGAGCCCTCTTCCCACACAGGTGCTCCTAAAGCTCACTGGCCCTCTCTTTCCCCACAGATTCTCATCAGGAACCTGTGGGAACATCCCACCGTTGTCATTAAGTGGGCAGAAGGGGAAAAAGCTTTGGGATTGTAAGGAAAAAAAGAAGAAAGAAGGGGAAAGAAGAAAAGGGAAAGGTAAGTGACTGGTCTGGAGGTGCTGGGTGCAAAACCCCATTTTCAGGATGCTGTCCTCTGTCCCAGGAAGCAGAAAGAAAGAAATATGGAACATTTCAGAGTGGAATATGGAGCATTTTAGGTGTAAAGGTTGCCATGGCAATGTAATGCCCAAAGTGGTGCATGGGCTGTGCACTATAGAGACACCAGGGGTGCCACCCCTGTGCTGGCACTGCTGGCTGCCATCCAGCCCAGGATCCCACAGGCTGAAGGGAATACATTTTGTCTAAAGGACACTCTTCACCAGGTCAGGGTGATCACTTGTAGGATTTTGGCATGATTTGGCTTACAGACATCTGAAGTGTTCCTAATACAGACAACTTCACACAAAGATTTTGATCACTTGTGGGATTTTGGCATGAGTGGTGGCTTACAGACATCTCAAGTGTTCCTAATACAGACAACTTCACACAAAGATTTTGATTATGAGAGTTGTAAGCAGCTACTGCTGCCATTGGAGGGGAGCGAGTGTGCCTAAACCCTTTCCAAAGCTTAACATAAGTTCCCACAGGAAGAGATATGAAGGGCATGAAAATGTTACACTTCAAGCAGAGAGATTTAGGAGGCATGTGAGCCACGCCAAGGAGCTCCAAGTGGAATATTCAGTTGTCAAATTATGCTGTGACGGCAGGCACTGCTCCCCCTGCATTGCCCTGTCAGAGCAGGGCACAGGCAGACAGCAGTGCCATGTGCTCAGGGGGATGATGCCTTTCCAAACACGGCCTAGAAGAAAGCCCTTCTAATTTTGGTTGATTGCTTTTCAAGTGTGGCTTGTTCAGATCTTCTTTGTTGCACCAGCTCTTGAGGGAGCAGCTAGAGGAGGAGGAAAGGGGAAATTAGTAACGTGGAGAAGGTGCCAGTGGGAAGTGGATAATGCAGAAATAGCACAAGTATAGGAAAGACAGCGATCTTTTGAGCCAGGAATGTTTGTTTTGGGAAAAACAACTATTGCTGTTACAAGTGAAAATGAATTAAAACACGAGCAGGTATTAAGAGCTGCATGACTTCTGTCTCACTTCATGCTTTTATCATTCCTGGGGCTGAAGCTCCACTGAGACAGCCTGGTACCAGGGACAGCCCCTCATGACAGTCTCAGAAAAAAAAATGCCTGAGTTGTTATTTTCAATTTTTAGGTTGTTGGGTATTTCTGTCAGTTCTCTACTCATATCGCTGCATCTTCAAAAGAGAAAATAATTATTCCTATATATGGGTAAAATGCACTAAGAATTGTTGTGGTTTTTTGTTTTTTTTTTTTTTTTTTTTTAATAATGGATGGTTATTGTTTCCTAAAATGTGTAGAAAACCTGAATCAGCAGCAAAAGTGGCACAAGAAAAAAGCCATCTCCCCTTGCCTGGCATAACTCTGCTTTCCCATAACATCAATAACCTGAGCCAGGTCTTTGCTGAGTCCTCCAGCACAGAAAAAAGTTTCTGGGCAGCGATTGCAGTTCTCAGGAAAAAATGAGCTGCACTCAGGGCTAGCAAGAAGCTGGGGGTTTTGTGTCTTGTCCATGGCTGCTTGTGGCTTCCCAGGACAAGAGCTGCACATTCTGGATGATTTCCAGCAGCATGTCCTTCTACCAGCTCCTTCTAGTGTGGAGCACCTGTTGGTGAAGGTGTGACCATCCTCAACCGCCTCCAAAACCAGGTAATGAAATCCCTTTACCAATGTTTTTTTCAAATTTAATTTCTTTCTGAGATCAATTTAATTAAGAATTTCAGTTTCAAATTGCTAATTGAAATGCTCTAATATTTTGTGATTTTTTTCAGTCTGGTAATAGAGCACTGCTTTGTTTCACTTATTGCAAGCCAGGAATTTGGAGTGCTCCATAATGAGATATTTCACAAACAATTTTTGGTTCAATTAACTTCAGGAGTGGGAAAAGCACAATTATTTTCACTAAGGCACATGTTTGTAAAAATTTAATCTGTTCCTCAGATGTACTGGGGAAGATAAAAAGACACATTTGTTGAACAAATAATTTCTCAGCAGACAAGTTCAGGTTTTGCCTGTTGTAGCAATACCTAGTAACCTGTTGTATCTTCTCTGTGTATTATGACAACAGACAGTGAAATACAGCTAGGTATTAATATTTTTTTTTGCTCTTTCCCCCCCTATTTTTCTTTTACTGTCATTGGTTTAAAAAGCATTTGGATAATGTCCTGAAGAAGATGCTTTAACTTACAGCCAGCCCTGAAGTGGTCAGGCAGTTGGATTAAATCATTATTGTAGGGTCCTTCCAAATGAAATCTCTCCTCTCCTCTCCTCTCCTCTCCCCTCTCCCATCTCTGCAGGAATGAATTCATTGCAGTGAGAGGGGTTGGGAGCTGCTCCCCTCTGGTGTGAAGAGCTGTGTCAGCCCAAAATGTGACAGGCCCATTTTCAAGGTGCTGGTGCCTGTGCTGGCTTTGAGGTGGGACAGCAAACAAACCCTCTCCCCGATCACAGGGGGAGTGAAGGGGGTGCAGCTGTGGGGGAGAGCCCTGCACAACCCCAGGTGCCAAGCCCAGCCTGGTGAGGATGGGGTGCTCAGGCACAGCCCAGGGCAGGGACAGCCATGCCCAGGGCCCCCAGGACACCCAAATTGTGAGGGCTGCACTAAGGAGCTGCAGGAGGAGGGGTGCCTGTGGCAAGGCCCCTCTCCCCCTCACAGGGCAGCCTGCACCCGTGGCCACGGATGTGTGCATGCAAAGCTTTGGAAATTTCCATTTTAATAAAAGCAACCTTGGAGGAGCATGAGCAATAACCTGTCTGTTCTTTGGCACTGACAGTTCAGTTGTCCTGAAAAATGAGATTTTGCGAGCCCAGCGCAGCGCTGCCGTTATCACCCCAGCTTACATCAGCGTGCTTTATTAGGAGACAGCAGGAATTATTCCTCAGACATTAAGCAACGTCTCGCTCCTGCTTTTATCAGGCTGGCCGTGTCTGATTACATCAGATCCAGAGGTAAGCCCAATAAACTCCTGCATCTTTGGGCTCAGATATTTGAGCCATCTACAAATGCTTTGAAATCTGCTTACAGGGTAGAAATTAGGGAGTTCCTGTGCAGCCTTTCCTGCTCCTTCTGCCTCTTTCCAGTTTCCTAGACCTGACCCACATACTCTGTGTTGTATTAAGGCAGGGGGAACATTACACATGGATCCATCTCCTGAGCTTTGCTTTTCTCAGAGCTTTTCTCAGCTGTGGCTCCCTGCTCCAAAGGGATGGATCCTCCCCCAGAGGAGGGTCCCTGCAGCCATTCACGTGAGGGATGGTCTGTTCTGGCACTCCCTTCTGAGATAAAATCAACATTGCACAGCCTTCATCTCCTGTCTTCACATGTAGGCAGCAGCCAGCCCCAACACCCTGCTTGTACCCTGGTTTTTGCTAACTCAGATGGGACTTTTCATCTCTGAAGGCATTGACAGATTTACCAGCTAGCACGGCTCTTCTAAACCATCAGTGGAATTTCTTTTCTGCTATTTCCACTTCTGCCATGGGACTGATGAGATCCACACAGCCTGTGGGAAATCCTGTGCTGCTGGTGGCCATCCTGGAAGCCTGGAGCAGGGCATTCTTCTACCCAGGGCTGTCTGCCAGCATCACTTGGAGCATACCTGCAGAAAAAGGTTTCAGTGATTCATTTGGACCTTTAACTCCTTTCCCCTTCTTCCCAGGGTATAAATTTTCAGCCCAAACCCACACAGATGTACTCCAGAGAAGGAAATAATGTGCAGATGTTGTCTGTTCCCAGCTGTTGACTCACCTAAGGGGCCAGTGACAACTACTTGTGTCCTTGCCAGGTTCCAGGGGGACTTGTCTTACTCACAACTTTGTATTTCAGTATTATTCCACCTCACAGTTGTCCAGGTATCTACAGAGCTGTGAATTGTCCCTTGAGCTGTCATGACAGAGAAATGTTTAATATATAATAGCGATTATTTCCAACATATTAATGACCTTAGGGCTTGTAGGATTTCCTTTCAATAGCTCAGCCTCCTGCTATCTAGGACAGTGCTGTGTAGAGGAGGACACAGGGCAGAATGGGACAGGAAGGTGATTTTTCATTAATAAATATTAAGAATCTGTGGCTGCCCTGTTTCTGGAAGGGCTCAAGGCCAGGCTGGATGGGGCTTGGAGCAGCCTGGTCTAATGGAAATTGTTCCTGCCCATGGCAGGGTTTGGAATGAAATGCTCTTTAAGGTTCCTTCTAACACAACTGTTCTATGATTCTGTGATGGTTCTACGATGTCAAGTAGTGTACAAACACCTTAGTGAACAAACCATAGACCTGCCAGGTCTGTGTGTGGCCAGCTCCTCTGCAGGGTGTCACTTTACAGAATGATTCTGGGATCCCTCCTGTCCCTCCTCCTTCCCTGCTGGCTCACAGCCTCTGGCTCAGCACAGCCCTGCCCTGGGCACTGGGCTAGGCAGTGGTGCAGTATCCCCAAATCCTCAGTGTCCCTGCTCCAGGGCAGCACTGAGCACACATGACACTGAAATGGCTGGGATTTCACTTAAAGCTCTCACAATGAGTCCCCAGGGGAAATTAAAAAAGCAAATTAATAGCAGCATCTTTTATTTTCATAATGCACTTAAAAGCACCAGATGCATATAATCTTTATTTTTGGCTCTCTAAACTTAGGCTTTCATATTAAATGGCAACTGGCACTTGGAAAACCCATACTTAATGCTCTGTGGAGGGGAAAATGTGTGGGCCAGATGCACTGAGTTTATTTTCTTTAGACCAGCTTGCACAGCTTTGGTGATACCAATTAATACAGATTTCTAGAACTGCAGAGAAAACCAAACACCAGTAATCTTGCTGTTCAGCTATGTTTGAACAGCAGTGCTTGTCACCTGTACAGAGCCAGGACAGGGTTCCCTGGGTGGGAGCTGTGGCTGCAGAAGGGACATTTGCTGGGACACTGCAGGGCAGTAGAAGCTGGCTTGATTCATGGCTGATGGGGTACTTAGAATTTCATTTTCCTCAAAACACCCCTTGAAATGAAAGTCACAGAATTAGAGAACCACAGAAAAGGGGTTCAAAAGGACCTGAAAGACCACCTAGTCCTAAGCTCCCCTTGCCATGGGCAAGCAAGTCATGATTGTGGATTTCAAAGGGCAAAACTGTTGCTGGTCTCCCCGTTCTGCCTGTGTGGATTTGGCATCACCCTTTGAAGCAGAATCATAAAATATGGTAGGTACTAAATATTGTGGCATTGCTGCTCCTGGTGAGATCTTTGGTGAGGGCTTTATATCTCATTCCCTCAAACTGGTGAGGAAATGATGCTGTGAACACAGAGAGAAAAATTGCAGTGGGTGTTGCCTTCACACACAGTCATCGTTCTGGCTGAACAATTTTAAGTGTTGATATGAAATCTTCATTTGAGTAAACTCTCAGCTAAATGTCAAACTGCAGCCATTCTCCCTGTAACTGTGCCTTTGAAAGCATCGTTATTAATATTACTGGTATTATTTTATGTGACTTTTATCATGTGAACAGCTCATTTCTCCTTGAACAGTTCATTTCTGTATCTAACTCCAGAAGGAAAACTTCTTCATTTAACTTTAAAAAAATTCCTTCTTGCCAAACATGGAGAAACAAAGGCAAAAAAAAGGGCAAATGTGTGGTGGTGCCCTGAACACCAAATCACAATGTGATAGCAGACACAGCTCAATGGTTTTATCCATACTTATGTTCCTTGGGGATAAAACCTCTCCTAACAGGGCTGCAGAGGGTGCACACAACTTGGAAAACGCTTAAGCTCTGGAAAGTAAGGGATAAGAAGAATATCTGCTGGCAAGAAAACCAGCTAAAAAAGCAAAGGTATCTCTAATGGAAGGGTTCTGTAGGCAAGGTGCTAATGATGCTGCCCATCACCACATGCCACACACTGAGACAATTATTTCCAATTTGTCAGGAGCTGCATTTTCGATTTTCCACTGGCAGGGCTTCATTTGCCACCCCTGCTGTAATTAACACAGGGACAGAGCTCCATGTCTGGATGTTCCCATGGCAGGGTGGCCGTGCCAGGTGTGTCCTGGGGGACAGCTGGTGGGGAACACGTGGAGAGTGGACACGGATGTGGCAGGGCTGGAGCTGCCCCCTGCCTCTCCAGGCAGCTGCTGCCATGTGAGGATCTGACTCTGCCTGCTCCATCCCCAGCATTTGCTGCCATATGAGGGTCTAACTCTGCCTGCTCCATCCTCAGCATTTGCTGCCATATGAGGGCCTAACTCTGCCTGCTCCATCCCCAGCATTTGCTGCCGTGCGAGGCTCCAGCCCTGCCTGCTCCATCCCCAGCATTTGCTGCCATATGAGGTTCCAGCTCTGCCTGCTCCATGCTCAGCAGCTGCTGCCATACCAGGTTCTAACTCTGCCTGCTCCATCCCCAGCAGCCCTCAGCAGCTGCTGCCATATGAAGTTCCACCTCTGCCTGCTCCTTCCAAGGCTCCAGCCCTGCCTGCTCCATCCCCAGCATTTGCTGCCGTATGAGGGTCTGACTCTTCCTGCTCCATCCCCAGCATTTGCTGCCGTACGAGGCTCCAGCCCTGCCTGCTCCATGTTCAGCATTTGCTGCCGTACGAGGTTCCAGCCCTGCCTGCTCCATGTTCAGCATTTGCTGCCATATGAGGCTCCAGCCCTGCCTGCTCCTTATTCCTCCCCAAAGCCTCGCCCGTGACGCGGCCCGGGGGTGGGACGGCCGGGATGGGCTGGATGGGACGGGAAGGTGGCTGGGCAGAAAGGCGTCTGGAGTGGGAGGGGGCCGATATGAGGCTCCAGCCCTGCCTGCTCCTTATTCCTCCCCAAAGCCTCGCCCGTGACGCGGCCCGGGGGTGGGACGGCCGGGATGGGGCTGGATGGGGGGTGCCTGGACGGGAAGGTGGCTGGGCAGAAAGGCGTCTGGAGTGGGAGGGGGCCGGTTGGGAGCACATCCCAGGAGCTGAGCAGCATCAGTGCCAGGGCCCCGAGGGGCACAGGGCACCCCAGGTGAGCTGGGCCGCCTGGAGCAAGCGGCGATGGAGCGGATGCCGCCCGAGCGGATCCCGCTGGCACACCGAGTCCTGCTGGTAAACCCGAGCTCACTTCGTTTGCTGCCTTCACCGGGAGGGTTTAAAGGGTTTTATGGCGAGTTTAAAGCAGGTTTCACTCTGCTGGCACCAAGCAGGGAAGGATCAAGTAACTGCAGCTTGTGTCTCTGCTTTCAAAACTCCTCAGTCTTTCTAGGGAGCCACGGATAAGTTTCCATTATCACTGAAGGGAACATGCCCGAGTGAATATTATTATAAGTTTCTATCAGCCTGATTCAGAAAACAGTCCTTTCCTTCATTCTCTTTATGCATTTTTAAAGTTAACTGGCCGCAATTCAAACAGCAAAACCCACAGAATTAAATAAATGGGGCAAATTCCAACAGCCAGAAGTGTAATGAAAGAAATGAGACAAATTCCTTGAACTGCACCCAACATGAAAATGAATCTCAGCTGCTCATTAGAGACTGCTGAGCAGGGGATGTTGTCAAATTAAATCACGGGAAGTAGAGGGAGGAACAGAAAAAAGGGTTAATTATCTAAATCTCCTCTTATAAACTGCAAAACTTTTTTTTTCAAGATTGAAGGTGGTAAAAATATATTAGTGGCAAACAGCAAAGCTTCCTTATGCACTTAAAATAAAAAGCAAAGGACTCATGCATAGCAAAGGAATGGGTAAACAAAGAATACACCATTGTGTTTTCAAGGCGGGTTAGCAGTGAGTAATTCTCATCCAAGGTACATCCAGGAGTTTCCTCTCTTACCATCTCTGGAAAAATTCCCTCTTGGATTCCCCAAGTTAATTCAGATGTTGTTGGGTGTTTGAGTGCTGCTCATCTGGGTCAAGGAGGGGTTGTCTGTCAGAGGCTGACAAAGTTTTTAAAGCTGTCCCATCTACTTGTTACCGGTGTTGTACTGCCGTGTTTTTCATTAGTGCTCTTCGAAATGCTCAGTTTTGCTATTTTTTCACTTGAAAGCATCCTTGCTGTCTGAGAAGGTGGAGAGCAAGGAGTGTACCAAAGCCAGTCTGCCTTGGAGACTATGGGTTTTCCACTATGGGTGGAAAATCAAACTTGGGATCTGCTCCAGGGGTCACCACTGGTCTTTGGGACTGCCTCAAGGAGAGCAATTATCAGGCGTTGCTAATTGATTATGAATTCTCAGCCATTGCCAATGGCTCTGGTAGCAGCACTCGCTGGAGGAGGTGAATTGTCACCAAGCTTCACCATGCCACTTCCTGCAGGAGCCTTTGGGATGTGAGGAGATTTGGCCCATGGGCTGCAAAACCAAAACGTGTCACGACTTGGATGTCACCTTTGTCACAGGCAGGGAAGGAAAGTGGGCAAAGCCAAGCAGCTGATGTCATTGGAAAGGGGGCAGGAGAGGGATCTGGGCAGCTGCTCAGCATGATGGCTGTCCCTAGAAATAGTCCCTAGAAATAGTCCTTCCTGCAGGACAAGGAGACTAAGTCAGGCAATTTGGATGTATCAGGAGGAAATTGTTCCAAGCCCATCTTTCTGAAGGTGTTCAGGGGAGAAGGAGATGGCACCATTGTGTATGACATTCTCATAAACAAGTGAGGAAGATGTGGCCTTGATGAGACAGGTATGGGGTGGAAAACTGGTTGCACAGTCAGAAAATTAGTCAGAAGTTCACTGCCAGAAAGGGATGCAATGGCAAATAGGAGCCTGAGCCTGTTGCTTTTGTTTCTGTTTGTGGTGTGAAGGAGGACGAGATTATTTGTGTTATTTGATATGCAGCTGGGAGGGACTTGAGCACAGCAGAGGCCAGATTTATAATTCAAAGGGACCAGAGAAGCAGTCTGGGAAAAGCCCATGATTTGAATTCTGGTCATGCTGGTGAGTGAAGGCAGCGGGTGCAGAGTCTCTGTGGAGCCAGGGAAATCATCCTGGCTGTTCTGGGAGCCAGGAAAAGCAATGGCTGGGAGGGTTTTGTGCTGCACTTCAGCACCAATGGGGTTTGGCTGGAGACAGTCCAAAGGGAACTGTAAAAATAGCAAGAGGTGGCTGGGATGTAACCTCTGCAGGGAAGCCAGAGGGGATGGTAAGAAACACCGAGGAAACGCAGTGTGGCCTTCAACATGGGGCCCCTGAGCAGGGAGAGGGTTCCCCCTTCTCCTTGCCAGGTAGGACGAGATGTGGTGAACTTAAACTGCAGTTTAAGGGAGGATAAACACATCTTTGTGCACTTTTTAAGGTACAGTCTGACACTTCCCTGGTAACACGCTTTGCCTTCCCCGCTCCTCATTCCCTGTAAGCCTGGTTTTAGCACAACATCTATTCCAGTAACTCACGTGGCTGTGGTGAATTAGCTACTTAACCCATGGGAATTGTACCATTATCTTCAGAAGAAATAGAAAAATAAAGTGCATTTATAAGGTTTTTATTGTTTTCACCCCACCATCAGCATTCCATTTAAGAACATCAAAAGATTAAAAAAAACAGATAGAGACATCTGCCAGTGTCTCTGGAGATGAGTGTTGCACTTTTTTCTAATCCAGAGCCAGCCTTTGGAGCCTCCCCATGCCTTCACAAAACAGAGGAATTTTTTTTTTTTTTTTTTTTTTTTTTGTATTTAAGAACAATGTAAAGACCTTTTTACTGTGTTTAAACAGAATCCTGTGTCAGCACAGTTAAAAAATGCTGGCACTTGCTCTGCACAGATTAAAGATGATAAATTACCCTTTGCTGCTTGGACCCCATTTACAGTTTATATTGCAAGGTTGTGTAACACTTGGAGGCAGTGGCAGCGCTGGGGATGTGGAGCAAAGTCCAGGTGCAGGTTGGATTTTCCCCTCCAGCACTTTTCATTCCTTCTCTAGCCCTGAGAGCTGCAGGGAGCAGCCTGTCCCCTCCTGCACGCTCCCAGCATGGCTTCACCCATGAGGAGTTTGCTGGCTGATCTTCACAGATATGTGCAGTCATTCCGCCTCTTCCTGGAGCGCTCCACTGAGCACCAGAGCATGCAGGACTTCGTGGAGAGGCACCTGCCGGACGTCATAGCCAGGTAACACCAAGGTGGGCTGAAGGACAGCCAGGGCCACCGTCCCACGGGGCTGCTGGCCTCGAGGAGCTGCCTGGGACAGGCAGATTGCTGTTCCCTGTGTTGGTCTGTGATAGGGCTTGGCTGGAGGTTCCATTTGCACACACGCATGGCTCTGGATGGTGGCTGGCTGGGATGGGGCTGCCTAGCCAGGAGGAGATAAGGCTGCATTGTTTCCTCGCACACAAACACAGCTGGCCCTGAATCAGCTCTGAAATGCTTTAACAGATACTACATTCTAGCAAAAAACTTGATGGAAAGCAGCTTTTTAAAAGCAAGCTTTTCAGGTAATATTTAGGGTTTCTCTAGGATGGCTGGATCGTGCTCCTGCTTTGCCTGCCAGTGTGTGTCCTTTGCTGGACGCCTCACTTTGCAGGCTGGCTTGGGAGCAGGCAGCCAGCATCAAATCCTGGCTCTGGGGAGGCGCTTCTGAGGGCTCGGGGCTTCATGGCTCTGCCAAAGCCTCACTCAGGGATTTTAGGAGCATTACACTCTGCCCTCTCCCTCCCCATTTTGCGCAATGCAAAACTTCTACAAATAATTTTTAAGCTGCTGGTACAGACCCAGAAGGCTCTGTTCCTCAGAGCACAGACACAGATAAGGTGTGTACTTATTTCTGCTTGTATTCCCTCATAATAAAAGAAAAATGCCACCTCTAAAAATTGCCAAAATAATTGGAAATCATGAGTGTCCAAAGGGGAAGAGTTCTGAATCCGATCCCTCCTGTCAACTTGCAGGCATGCCTGTGTACACACACATTACATTTGGGTCTTGCCCTGCAAATTTGAGTCTTAATGGGATCTCAGTGTCTCACATCATGCATGGAACCCTCTCTACTGGACAGCTCTCCTAAAATGTATATATAATTAAATAATGTTTTTCAGTATTGGAAATGGGAAGTCTACAATCAATGTTCTCAGTGTTGGTGGTGGAGCAGGTATGTATGGACTTCAATGTTGATGTGTTTTTTCCTTTTTTTTTTTTTTTCTACTGGACAGCTCTCCTAAAATGTATAAATAATTAAATAATGTTTTTCAGTATTGGAAATGGGAAGTCTACAATCAATGTTTCCAGTGTTGGTGGTGGAGCAGGTATGTATGGACTTCAATGTTGATGTGTTTTTTCCTTTTTTTTTTTTTTTCTTTTAAAGAGTAGAGGACTAAAAATTGCAAAAGGAGCAGAATGGGAAATGTGTCTTTCCTTGATAAGTCAGCTCCAGGGGACAGGTGGTGTTAATTGGTGTGTGACCATATCATCTGAAAACAGCTTGTGCCTCCCCACTCTGATTCCTCTATGTCTTCCACAAAAACCTCTCCTTCTACACCATCACTCCTCAAAGGCAGAGAGAAGCTTTAACTGCTCCATAGGGTTTCTGTACAAAAATAAAACAAGACAAAACAAAAGCAGCAAAAAACCCCACCCAAACCCCAAACAAAATAATGTCTTAGATTCCTCAGAATATTGCATTTTTACCTGCATTACAATATTCTCCCCTGTAACTTTACTGAGGTGATAGCTCCCATCACTGCTGTGTAGGAGCCATGGCTGAGCTCTGCTCTGGCTGTGTTTGCTGACCACATCAGTGTACAAGCTCCTCCTGGAGCTACTGACCCCCAAAACACTGTGGCTGAGCATCAGCTCCAGAAGAAATCCAGAAGGAATCACAAATAAGATGTCTGATTCACTGAGTGGAAAAACAATACAGTAAGATCAAGTGGCTTCATTAAATTCTTGCTTAAGTGCCCCATAATTAAAACCTATGTTTCCTTCTCTGCCCATTAAGTCACCACACTTAAATTTTATATGAACAGTTAATCTGGTTTAAATGCTGTAGTCATATCACCGCCAAAGACTAGCCTCAGTTTTGTCAGTCTCTCCTCCATAAAGTAATTGTATGTAAATGGTTGGCATTAGCTATAAAACAGACAGTGTGACAGAGCAGGAACATTGCTCTCCAAAGGAAACCATTCCTCTGGGGAAAAAACAAAAGAAAGAAAAGAGAGAGAGAGAAAGCAAGAGAAAGCAAGAGGGAGTCCAGCTCTTGCCATCAATCAATAATGGGTAGTAACAGGAACACTTCGTGCAGTTCTTCATCCTGGCCAGAGAGTCCAGCTCTTGCCATCAATCAATAATGGGTAGGCAAAGCTCCCTTTGTGATCTAAACCTCCCCAAATCACCCAACCCCATCTCCCCACTGGCTTGTTCTCAGCACAGGCTGTTTTGAGGCCAGGAGGGAGCGGATCCCCAAATCCCCCCAGCCGACCCTGGCTGCTGTGGGAGGGCAGTGATGGAGCTGCTGCCCCGACCCCACCGCCCCTGCACTTCGCTGGGAGGAGGCACGGACAAAAAGCCTTTCCTCTCCGCTTTTCCACCTCGGGAGACAGGAACCCATTAGTGCAGCATCCCATCCTGTTACATCCCATCCCACCAGATCCCATCCCATCCCATTCCACGTGCCTTATTGAGCTCACACTCCAGCGCGCCGCACTCTGTACCTTTAAGAACCATAAAAGTCATCAGCGCTGCTATAAAGTAGCAACTGGGCTATAAACTATCCCGTTACGTAAAGTGTTTAATTAGAAACTTAATGGTGAACATAGTGGTAGCCTTTAAAAGGTAATTGTGTTGGAGAGTTTAAATAATTCGGATAGCCTAATTGCCAAATTGTTGATAATGCAAGCTGCCACCGATCTGAGTGTAAAATGCCTGGGGACACTTGTTTGCATATAAAAGAGCTAAGTGAAGTCTTTTAAGGCTGTGGATTAAATTATGAATTAAAGGGGTGGATTTTCTGGTTAAAAACAGCACAAGGGTGATTTGGCCACACAAGGGCAGAAGGGAATATTTTAACCTATCTGCATATGGAAATAAATTTTTTTAAATTTTTTTTTATTCAGGACCTGCACAGCCTTTTCAAAGGACTAATCATTTTATGGGAAGTTGGTAAAGCAACCAAAAATCAAACTATTGCAGTAGTTCAAATTTCAAATTCTGTGTTCCCAGATTTTACCATGGTAGACTACAGAGTACAGGGCTTGCAGGGATAGCAAAGCTGCAGCTACTTCTGCTGCCTCAGAAATCAGACTACAGAGTACAGGGCTTTGCAGGGATGGCAAAAAGCTGCAGCTACTTCTGCTGCCTCAGAAATTCAATTTCCCTCCCTCAAAGAATGTGCTTCCAGAGATGCCATGTGAATGTGGGTGTTGCTGGTTACTTTAAGACACATAAGTGTGAGAAAATGCAACTCTTCCTCACTTGGTGTGTTGTGCCATCTGGGAGCTAATGAGCAATTTAGTGCCCAGTGTTTTCCTTTTATTCCTGGAATATTCTGCACGATGGAGCAAATGCTGAACTGGTGGGAGTCCAGGGCTCTGAAAATGATGAGGGTGGGCAGAGGCTGTGCAGCTCCTCCTTCCACAGCCCCTCAGCCGGGGCCTGTGTGGCCATCAGGGTGCCCTTCCATTCAGTGCAAAACTTTGCTAATTTGTAGGGAATTTTAGAACATGGAGTTTTGTGCAAGCACAAGTAAATCTTCCAGGACACAGCTAGATATTTACTTGTAACACAACCTCTGGATCTATTATTTACTGTAGTTACCCTCTGTTTCACTCTTTCTTACCTTAATTTATTCTGCTGTTATTTTTTCCACCTAAAATCTATCCAAGCACAATAAGCAGAGGTTGGAGAAAGTTGAGCAAGCCAGCTGGATATTGTCCCTGGACCCATGCCTCAGTCAGAAATATCATCCCCCTGAGTTTACTACACTGCAGATGGGGTGAGAAGGCTGAGAATGATGGAGCTATTTTTAAATTTTGAAATCTTGGATCTACCGGTACATCCATCAATAAAATAATTACAGCTGGCCTGAGCAGTGTTTAGAGAGAACTCTTCCTCAACAAAAACATGAAATACAGGAATCTCTGGGGTATTCTGTAAACAAGGGTTAGCTAAACACAAATGGTATGTGCTCTATTCATCATTCTTTTGGGGGAAAGTCACAGGACACAGAAGACAAACAAATATGAGTATTGTCTCTGATCCCAGTGTAAACACAGTGTAAAATATTCCCTTTCCCTCCCCGACATGACCTTGTAAGCAGTGAGGTGCCTGGCTAAAAATGCTCCTACTGACTCCTAAGAAATCCTGCCAAGTTTGCTGGTGACTTGGAGCCACCAGAACTGGCACCGTGAGAGTCGGGTGGGATCTCCCCCTCAAGGTTAGACCATGTCCAGAAAAAAAGAGATCAGGCATGATGGCTGTGTCAGGTTTTCCCTTGGCCCTGGTGGTGCCAGCCAGAGGGGAGACATGAACAGAGTTGGGACTGATATTTGCATTTTTCTCAAATCCTAGAGCTCAACCTTCAGTTACAACCTGCTGAGAATACAGAGCAGTTGCTTGGACCTGTGTGGTGCACCCGTACATAAATGGCAGAAATCAATCTGCCAAGCTGGGGGTGTGATGGTGGTGGAGATTTCCTTTGCCTGAGCTTTGTTTGCATGCTCTGTTTTGTGTCTCCTGCTTCTTTAGGAGAGATGGACTTGCAGATCCTCTCAAAAATACGAGCCAGATATCCTGAGGTGACCATCAACAACGATGTGATAGAGCCAAGTGCTGACCAAATCTCCAAGTACAAAGGTATTTCTACATTAAATAAATTAAATTTGCATTAATTATTTTACATGCATTAAAAAGTGTTGAAATGTGAATGACCCTCTGTTCAAATGCCTTCTTGTCAGAACTGTCTCTTAACAGTTAAAAAATTCAAAATTTCATGCTTTTTCCCATCATTGCTTCTCAACAATGTTCACTCTCATTAAAATCTTAGTTTCTCACTGAGAAGATCTCTGCATGGCAAATGCTTGGCTAGACAGACTTTAAAAGCTAACAAAGTGGGAAGTGATGGGTGATTGTATGGGAAATAAGAGAAATTCCTGCATTTCAGAAAGTTTTTCCACTTCAACTTGTGTTGAATCAGGATCCTTCCCCAGCATCAAAGGGAACATTTTAGTCTCATGGTGATTCTCTCACATCTTAAAAATCGTTTCCAACAAATACCTAAACCTCACAGTGGGGCACTAAATTAGTAACCAGGCTTTGAATTAGAAAACACGGGAAGGAAAGCAGGAGTGATAGGAAAGGCTTTTGCCATGTGCTCTGGGGCTCAGAGCTTCTTTCCTTCCCCCAGCCCAAAGGTCTAAGCAGCATTCATGAAGGAAAATGGAAAATTTTCCAAGGAGGATTGAGTGTTAATGAGGGTACTTTGATCAAGTTGCCCTACAAAGTCAGCATTAAACAGCAATTAAATAAAATAATTAATTAAATAAATTAAACAGTTTGATTATCACTGGATTAGAGCCTACCAGGATTCACCTCCAGGTGATCCTGGTGTTGAGGGAGGTGACACCAGCCCTGAGCAGAGCACACCTGGCTGGAGAGCCATCCTGAATGGATGTGACAGCAAGGAATGAACCTCATCAGATGAGTCTCTTGCTGGAAATGCTCCAAAGCATAGGGAATACCAGGCTGTGAAACCACCCTCTAAATCTCCAGTCTTGCTCTTGCTTGAGTCCTTAAAAATGAAGCATTCCCAGTGTGAATCAGCTTGTAGAAGTCAAAGGGAAAAAAAACCTGCAACAATCCCTTTCTCCATGCAGTGAGGTAGCTCAGAATCACTGGAAGCACCAAAGGCTCCCAGGAAAAACCTAATTTTTAAAGATCTTTCTCAATTTAACACAGACCTGATCTTTTAAAAGATGCCTTGTGCATCTCCTCTTTGTAAGACAGTTTGTGCACTTGAACAAAGAATTTCTGTCCTGTCTGGGCTATGCTGGACTGGATTTGCTCTGAATCTTCCCAGTGGTCCCACCATCTACCACCAATTAACCGGCAGTCCTATCCTACTGCAGTGAGTTTCCTTCCAGAAGAAAGTTAAAGAAAATATGAAATGTTGTCCTTAAGTTTTATGCTAAACTAGAAATTAAATATTCATCTGAATTTCTTTCTTTAAACCCTCTTATTTGGTAATTAATCATGTCCCCAGCAGCTACCATTAATTAGGTTTTTGAGGCCTAAGATTTTCTGTAGAGAATTAGAAACATTACCTGCACCTCTGAGGATTCAGTAGTTATGTTTTCTGCCTCACCAAATGCTTTCTCCATGGGAAGGAGAAGCCAAGCTCACGAGAGAAACTCCTTACTGGGATGTGCAGTGATACAAACTCAGGTTCCTCTTAGGCTGTGGCAGGTGATGGAGGCTTTCCTCAAAGCCTCCTGGGCAGGCTGTGCCTTTCCTTCACTCCTGGTGGATCCCTTGGTGGCCATGGAGTATTGGTGGCCTCACAGCCAAGCTGCATCACAGTGCACATCTGCAGGCAGCCCAGTTTTGGTGGCACCAATCAGCTTCTGACTGGGAAAAGAATCTGGGGCCAACCCAGGAGAAAAGGTAGGAAAACTTGTCGTAATGGATTCAGATGAATGTTTAGGCAGAAATTTACCACAATCCCATAATGAATTTTTACTTCGTAGAATCTGGACTTTGAAGGCCCAGCCTGGAAAGCAATTCAGTTTTTTTCCCAGCTCCTCCTTGCAGGCAGACCAACAATTAAACTGAACCAGATTGCCCCAGATTATTGGTGAGGGGATAAGAGCTGCTTCTGAGCTTAGAACAGCAAATTAAATCTGAGCTGCCAGTGCTGGGGCCAGTGGTTGATAAATGGAAGCTAGCAGAGTACGAGTGGCAGCATCTGAAAGGGGTGGCCCATTTCCAGCCACAGAAGACAGGAGATAAGCACTGATGGAGCATTTCTCATCTGCCTGACGGGGATGTGTCCAATTCAGAGCCCGAAAGGAGGAACGCTGTCACTAGTGGTGTAAAGGCACTGGTCTCAGCAAACTGTGCTGCTCTGAACATGTGTTCTGTAGCTAAGGCTCAGCCTGCCTTTGGGCCATGTAAGTTTTAAATTGATGCTAGCTCCAGTGAAGCACAGGAACTGGATCAGACACGGAAACTTTGTCCTGCAGCAATCCTGAGTGCCAGGCGGCAGCACAGTGGGATGAGCTCCGTATGCCAGCAGAGGGACATTAGTATTTCCTACATTGTGAAATTACCTCTCAGTTTTGCACCCATAAAAACAAAGGGAATGCAGTGATGAGCCAGGCCCTTGGTGTAACTTATTCTTTGAACCCACTTCTCCAAATTTCTGTTTTCCTCAGTTGCTGATGTGCACTGTACCGAGGTCTGAAGACACTCCATGTGTCACTCCTTAAAGCTCTTTCCTTAAAACACTGTCATGCCTTTTGCCTGAAGCAGCTGGTCAGGACTGTGGGCTTCTGAAAAATTGTTTCAACACAGAAGCCACTGAATGTCGAGAGAAGGGTCCCTGCTTTTGGAACAAAGCTTCTTCCCTCTCCTGCCATTCCAGTTATACAAATTTAGAAGAACACATTTGTTTTTTCTGCCCTTCTCAAACTTTTAGTTGTGCTTCTCTTCTCAAGAAACCCCTGCTTTGATCCATCCTTGAGCACCTGTTTTTATTTGGGGAAAATCCTCCACCATGGCCTGACTCCTGCTCAGCCATGTGGGTTTTGTGTGGCCCCTACATAAGTGAGGCCATGAATCCTTCTATTCACCATGAAATGTGCTGCTCCTGGCCTCATAACAATTCATCCCATCAACATCTTTTAATTCAGCTTGAGCCTGTCATGGAGAAGAAATTTTTTTTTTTTTTTTTTTTTTTTTAGCTCAGGTAAACACCAGAGGAGCACAAATGAGGGAGCAAAGGGAAAAGCAACAGACTCTCTTAATATTTTGTCCTGTAAAACCCTCTACAGCCTTCTCACATATGGGCTCAAGGTTTAAGATATTCCACTGTTATGTTAAACTGGTACCAAAACTCTCCACCTAAACGGGGCTTTTGGATGTATTAAAGCTCTGAGTGGAAATCAGCTCCATATTTGCAATTGAGATAACTAATTGAGATAACTTCTCCTCCATTTCAGAGCATGTGGCTCAGGCATCAAACCTCGAGAACATAAAGTTTACCTGGCACAAGGAGAGAGCTAATGAATATGAAAGTCGAATGAATGCAGAAAAGAAGACTAAAAAATGGGACTTCATTCACATGATCCAGGTAAGAGTCTTTGCAAAGTAAATGCTGCCAAAGACTCAGATGTTAAAAGCATGCATGAAGTATGTGACCTCATTATCCACTCGTAGGGGAAGATAGGTGAGTTTACTTCCCAGTAATTTGAAGGGCTTTAGCATAAATGAACTGCAAAAATGAAAAGCAGCTTTGAGCACAGTAGTCCTATTAACCAGGCTGTGGGTGGCAGTCAACTAAGAATACATTTTAGCTGGTGTCTTCAAAAGCTCCTTGTCCTCTCCATGAAATTGCCTTTGTATTTCCAAGTTCACTGAAGAAAGGCAAATCTCTTTATCTCGGGTTGATGAATGAGCACGAGCTCAGTCCTGGCAGGGCCAGAGAGCAGGCAGGGCATGACAGCCCTGGGCTGGAGTGTGAGCCCACTGCCCACACCTTCCTGAGGTGCCTCATTGTCCCTGCTTTTCTGTCAGGATTGCCCCCATCTGGTTCCTTTAAACAATGCTATAGTAGTCACCAGGATGGCACTGCACGTCTCTAAGCATCTCTGCTTTTTCCAGATGCTCTACTATGTGAAAGATGTCCCAGCAACTCTCCAGTATTTCCACAGCCTCCTGGAATCACAGGCAAAGCTCCTCATCATCCTGGTGTCAGGTGAGAGCTGCTCCAGCAGCACTGCTCAGTCAGGAAGGGCTCTGAGGACCTTTGGGGTTCCTGTGTGTAGCACAGGTGACAGAGGTGAACAGACATCCTCTGAAACCTGCCCGCTGCCTGTGTCTGTGTGGGTGATAAAGACCAGGGATTTATGAGCCAAAACCCCATATCATGGGCACAAAACATCTCTCACTGCCCTTCCCCATCCCACAGCCTGCCCAGTGAGGGATGGCAGCAGGGGCCCTGCAGCAGGAGAGGCTCCATCCTGCAGCTCTCACTCACAGGAGCCCCCTCAGCCTCTGCTGTGTGCTGGAGAAGGCTTTCCAGGCTGGGCACTGCATTTTCTCTCTCCCAGAGATTTGTGGCATTAAGCAAACGGCTGCGGGGGGCTCTGAAGTGCCATACAGCAGGTGTTGGAGCACATATGGTTCATTTTCTTTTCAAGCTGCCCATTTCCTTAATATCATCATTTTGGGTACAAAACAGCGTTCTCAGGCTGTTTCAGATCTCGCAGAGATGCTCTGTGGTCAGTCTAGCAGGAAAATGTTGGAGCAGGGTAAACGACAACATTTTAGTACTGTGGGCAAGGTATACAAGAGACAGTGCAGTGGTGGAGTCTAATTTGACTCTAGAAAACCTTTAATTTGCCTCAAAAGCTATGGAAATTTCAGCTGTGTAAACAGTCACATCTAGCAACTCTGAGAGGTAAGTTAAGCATTATTTGTTCAGAGGTTTAAGCTTAATTTCTCATTGAGTTTGGCCACCTCTGCAAATATAATGAAGATCCTTTTATTTTGTTCATGAAGGATCCACTCTGAAGTGACACTTCTGACCTGAATTTATTCAACTACGTTTTTTTCCCCAAATGTTTTTGGTTTGAAGTGTTTTCAAGCAGTTTACAACAAGAAATCTGTATCTGAAATTATTTTAAAAAACCTGTTCACGTTCTTTGGCTGAACGAGAATAGATCACAATATCAGACTATTGCTGATTACCTGCATATAGTTAATTAAAACTCTTGTCCAGTTGCTTAACCTGTCCCTTTGGATATTCATAAAATGTGAATACGGGAAAGAATGTGTTGCCTATTCAAAATTAAAATTATTAAAGTTCTGAGTTCACGAAAAGTATTTGAAGTCCTCTCTGGGCCAGATGACTGTGTTTTCTGATGGAGCAGAAATTGCTGGGGGCAACAAAAAAGTGGGAGAGAGGAGCAGGACTCAGAACAGCAGAGAGGAAAAGAAGGGGAAAACCTTGAGGAAAACAAGAGGATAGAGAGGAGAAGGAAAAAGTGCCATTGGTCGGCTGCCACCGCCCTGCAAACAAAAGCAGAGCCATGTGCTGAGCCTTCCCAGGGCCGTGCCGGTAATGCCGCGTTCAGGAAGGGGATAACTGCTCGGCTCTGAGTCACACAGCTCTGACACCAGCACATTCCCTGCAA
Organism: Onychostruthus taczanowskii; assembly: GCF_017590055.1. NCBI lineage: Eukaryota > Metazoa > Chordata > Aves > Passeriformes > Passeridae > Onychostruthus > Onychostruthus taczanowskii. Next base: position 12,459,289 of record NW_024496526.1, read on the forward strand.
TTAGTGCTCCGCATTCCATTTCCACCGGGTGAAAGAAAATATTGTCGCCTCTCTTCTAAACACCAAACTGTTTATTTGACTATAAATGACTGTTTGCAGATAAAGCAACTGCAAAACCACGAGTAACTGGTTTTAGTACCTCGGGAGAATTATTGTTGTTGCTTTCAAGGGCTGCTCATTAGGCTCAAAGTTATTCTCATCCTGTCCAGTCATTCTGAGTAATCATTCTAAAATTATTTACAGTAGAAATGCCAAATCTGAGATCCAGGCTGGGGGAAAATAAAGATGTGAAGATGTGCTTGGGGACTTTTCTACTTACCCAGCTGGTTTGTTTAATAAAATGTCTCTTGAGAAGAGGTACAGAAGTGTGAGCTGCTCTGGCCTCAGCTGGAGGCTCAGGGAGGCTGCTGGAGCTCCAGGGTAGGTGCCCACCCACTCCTGCAGCCCCCAGACCTGAGGAACAGAAGCAGGGGCAGCCAACTCCACCGTGCCCCAGGACACGTCCCAGCTCTGGAAAGATCCCACTTGCAATGAAGGCAAATGCTAAAAACCCAGACAATCTAAACTGCTTTCAAATAGTGTTTTTCCTCAACTCTGAGTGTTTTTCTGGTGGTTTATCTCTCAGGAAAGAGCGGCTGGGAAACGCTGTGGAAGAAGTATGGGTCTTCCTTCCCGCTGGAGGATCTTTGCTCTTATGTTTCCTCTGCTGATTTGCCAAGGATGCTGGATTCAGCTGGGCTGAAGTACCAGCTCTACGAGCTCCCATCCCACATGGACATAACGAGCTGCTTTATTGAAGGGGACAAAGATGGGGAGCTCTTGCTGGATTTCCTGACACAAACACTTGACTTTGCTAAAACTGCCCCTCCTGAACTAAAGCGTCAGGTAATGGAGGAGTTAAGAAAGCCTGGGTGCAGTGAAATCAGAGATGGGAAGGTGTTGTTCAATAACAGCCTGGGTGTAATAGTGGTTGAGCCATGAGTTAACCTCTTCTTCTTTGTCCAAAGCAAAGAGATACAAACTGTTAACAGCTGAAATGCATTTTTTCATCTTTTATAAATGGCTTAATTTACTTCAGCACTGATAATAACTTTTGGAGCTTGTTAAGAAATCCTTATTGACAGCTGTTAAGTGAGCTTTAATACTTGATTAATTCTGCGCTAATCTATGACTGTGTAACTGACTAGGCAGTAAATTGTGCTTTATCATACAGATGTTGTGTCATCAGCTGTAACTCAGACCACCCACTCAGGCACTGCAGGAACCTAACCATTTCCTAAGGAATAATCCAGAACTACATGTGGTTCCTCCATCTTCATTTAAAAACTCTATGCAGACTAAACAAGCAAATTGCAATTTCTTGGTGCAGCTGGCAGGAGTGCAGGCTCAGAATGACCAGCATTGGGTGGATCTTTGATGGGATTTCTTGAGCTTGTGACTTCCAGGTCTCATACCTGCAGCTACTGTGAAGATGGCCTCACACCTGTATGTTCAGTGGCTGCCTGCCTCTGCAGCAACTTCATCTAATGGCATTGCTTCCCCTTTCTGTATTTTTTACTTTATGATGTATCTGCAGAACAAATTGTGTGCCAGGTCCATAGTGGCACTACAGGAGGGAAGATGGTTGAAGCACAGGGTTGGTAACAAATGCCCTGGAGAGGTGGATTTCAGTGGTGAGCCCTGATGCAAAGTCTTTGTTAGGAATCAGCTGCTGCAGTCGCACAGAGCTTTTTTTGGTGTTTTTAATTAACCACACAATGCTTCTGGTCCCAGCCTTCCCCTGGCCTGAGAGCTTTGTAATAAGGAAAATGTAAAAATAAACTCTGATACCAAAATGACTGGTTCCAGCAGAATTTTTTTTTTTTTCATTTTCAATGGCATTGTGTCAGGTAAATCTATTCACTATACAAGGTATTCAGCAAGAAGGGGTTCCACCTCCTCAGCGTCTTCTCCATGTGAGGCTGTTGTGGTTGATGCATTTGTTTTGCTAAATGATTTTATAGTTTTCAGAACTGTTTTCTCTCTACAAGGCACAATACATAGTGGGATACAATAGAGTCGCTTGAATGGATTTAACAGCCTGAATACTCAATTTATCCCCTGAGACAGGTGTGATTTCTGCCATTGAAATAATTTGATTCAGTGTTGAAATGGTTTACTTTAGGTAATACTTTAGCTGCAAGGAATTGTGTTTTATTTTTGCACACACATTTCTGATACAATATAGATTATTAATCATTTGAAGTGATTTCAAAAGATCATACTGGGTGTAATAGCTGTTTATATTTATTTTAGGGCAAGTTATTTGAAACACAAAATTCTCCTCGTGCTCAAATGTTAATTCTGGTGGATTTTAGAACATTTCCATGATAATCCTCTGTTGGACAGAACAAAATTTATTACCACTTTACCCAGTTCTGTGCTCAGCCTCCTGCATTAGAAGACCTCAGTGTATCTGTGAGCTGCTGTGGTCACATGCCAGAGCAGGAATGAAAGAAAATCTCCCATTAGAACAGATTGCTGCACACATTTCTAATGGCAAACAAATTAAAGGTACATTTATTTTCGTGGCTCTTTTGGGCTGTCAGTGACCTTTTCTAAATGGTGCTTGCAAAGCAGGTGATTGCTGAATATTGCCACATCAACCCTGTCAGGGGTGAGATATCTCAGGGAGCCACAGGAATGGCAGAACAAAACCAAAACCCACTAATTCAGCAACAAAACCCAGCAACAAGATGCCCTTGAAGATCCTGCTGTTTTATTGTTTATCAGACTTTAAAAAAAAAACAAAAAAAACAAACCTGAAAAAACAACAGAGTGAGAAAAAAGGGTTTTAGCAGTTTTGGAGGAGGCTTGGTCTGAAAATGTGGGAGAGAGCTGGAAAGATGAGAAGCAGCAGAGCTGACCTGGAGAGAACAGAGGAGGATTTGACCACACACACACACACACAAATATTCAGTTTGGATGCACGCAGAGCTTCTTCCCCTGTTTTGCTTCTGAGGAGAATTTCATTAAAAACTGTGAGGGGGGGAAATACAGTAAAATCAGTAAACGCCATTTTGTATCTTGTGTTGCTTGTGTTAAGGGGCAACTGGGAGAAAACTGAATCAGCAGAGCACCCTTAAGGGGTAAATTAGTTTTAATTTTAAATTTGTAACACACTTAACACATTTTCAAGAAGCAAGTACTGTAAGTATTATTTAGAAGGAAATGAATGTGGGCAAGTGCAATTTTATGCTTATTTTACCATAAAAACCGAAGGACATTTTGTAAATCTCTCAAACAACTTCCTAATAGAGTGGAGAACCACATTTTCATGTGAGAATCACTCTAAATTGTGCAGTGAGACTCTGGTGTTCCACAGCAGGGTTGGGAAGTACAGTTTGTCCATGGACTGGGATTTGCAGAGCAGTCTGTGCCAGGGCCTCATCACCTTTAGGAATTTTTCCTTAATCTCTAATCTAAACCTGTCCGCTGTCAGTTTGAAGCCATTCCCTTTATGCTTTCATTAAAAACCTTGTAAAAAGGTCAAACCCCAATTCCATATTTTCCTGCCTTGCAGCCCTAAAAAATTAATTTGCAAGCTTTCTACAGTGCTTCATTGAGAGCAATGGTATTAAACCAGCACAATACTGATTTGATCTAGTTTGGTTTCAGAATACCTGTATTAAAAATATACCAGAAATGATCCTGACAGCTCTTCTTGCATTGGTGTCCCATTCTGGCTAAATATGTTTGAGATATGAAATGTGACCTGAGTAAATGCAATCCTTAATATTGAATCTCTGTTTTTCTCAAAGATGGCTCTGAGCAGTGCTTGTTTTTAGATTGGGAGAGTTTCCTTTTGCTTTTAATTTCATGAGCACATAAACCTGGAATAAACATTCTAACACAGGTGCAGGAGAAAAAAAAGCTGGAAGGAGGGAGGGGGGAGGAGGAAGAGGAGGGAGTCTTTTGAAACAACAGGCAAACACCTGGGCCTGTGTCCCTCTGATAAGTAAAGGAGAGCTTGTGGCTCTGATGCTGTGTCAGGTGATCGTTTCCCAAAGGAATTCCCGTGGGAGGTTTGCTGTGCAGGGAAGGGAATAGCCCGATGTCCGTGAGTGAGGCACGGCTTTGGAGCGCTGCCTCAAAGGCTGGGGAGGAAACCATGGGGGAGGAAAAGGCTGATCCCCTCCAAAGGGCCCAGGCTTCATGCACGCGTCCCTCCACATCAAACACGTCTGCCCAAGCAGCTCCAGGGCTGTTTCTTTAAATCATACATAGAAAAATATTCTCACTGCTCCGTTAATTACTACAGCAAATTGAACAAATGCGCTCACAGCTCGGCTGCTGTCACCACTCCTGCATTGGGGTAATTCATGCTTGCAGCCCATGATAGGATTTTTAATGTCATTACACACTAGGGCAAAGTCTTCATTTTTAATAAAAATACAAATGCTGAAATGAAACGGATTAATATCTAATTTTACATCTTCATTTGCATGATGTGCAAAATTATCTTAAATATTTGTTATGGATGGAGTGGCTTTCCACCAATTTAGGCTTTTTTTTTTTTTCATACTGGAGAATGTTAACAGAAATTGTAGCATAAATCATTGCCTTGTAGAGTACCAGAAGGTGCATATAAAAACCCATATCTTTACTGCACATATTTCCCATTAACCATAATCTATTAGTAATTGAAGTTCATTACAAATTCTTGTAGACTTTATTGCTATCATGCTGCATGACATAGTGAACCTGGCTTGCATAACAAGAAGTCCTTGCTGGGAAATATCCTATTAACAATGACAGTGCATTTGTCATTGTGATAATAAATCCAAAGCTGCCTGTAGATTATAAATTATTGCGGCACCATTTCCACTGTTGTAGTTTAAAAGTTTTGTCAGCACTTCCATTTTTCCCCCTCTTTATGGGCAGTTATAACTTGACCATAAGAATCTGCAGCGAGCTGAATCCCATCTTACAAGGTCTCACTCTCAGAGAGCATTTCTTCCCCCAGTGAGATTCATATTTCATCCACATGAAAACCTTTGAGGCAGAAGCTGTGTTTGTGACAGATTTTTAGGTTCTGCATTTGCACAGATTTTAATTGGAAAGCCCAGGCCAGTTGACAAGTAATTTGTCCATGATATTTCTAAAGATTGTGGCAAAAATTAAAAAAATTAAGCAAGACAAAAAGACGGGAGCTCGTCTGAGCTGAATGCTCGCAGGTTCAGCACCTGAAAGAGCTTCTGTCCTTATCTCCAGGTGCCAGAGACTTTGGGGAGCCATTGGGTAAACCCTGCTTCTCTTCAAAGGAGAAACTGGAGAGAAATGATTCTCCCCATAGGCCTCACAAAGGTGTTTTGAGGATTAATTACTAAGGCAGAAATCCAGGCATGCACTCAAGTCATCCTTCATCATGTCTGCGTGGTTCTTTCAGCCCTGTGTAGGTTTTAAGTGTTATTAAAAGAAAATTGCTATAGAGTTGAACTTTAAGTGTTAATTATGACTCGAGATATAAATGACATCAGGTCAAATCTTTCACAATTTAACTCCCTAATTGACTTCAGCTCTCTGCACCAAGGGATATCTCTCTAGCTGAATGCATCTGTCTATCACATTTCTCAAGTGCCTATAGCAGTGCATCCAATTAGCTGGACGTAGCCATTATGCCTCAACAACTCCTAAATAGTGCAGGATGAAGCCTTCATCTCCCTGAAATAATCAAGGAAATTTTACCTCTCACCAGGCCAGGTTTTCACATCATCCTGCAATACATGCTCTGTTTTTAAGTACTGTTTGCAGGTGTGGATAACGGGTTCTGAAGTAAATATGATCATTTTCTTTTCACATCAATAATGTCCTTCATCTCACAATGCCCCAAATTTCTTTAAAATCTTGATATGCAAAATCATTTTGCTGCACCTCAGTGGTAAGTGGTCTCCTGTGTGAAATTCAGCAGCTGTTGGATCATCCACAGCACGGTTTCCCAGCGATTTCTGGCAGCATGAGGAGGAGGAAGTTGGCAGTCAGATGCTGAGGAGCAGAAAGCAATTTCCTGGGCTGGTACTGAGCAGGGACACGGGCATTCCAGCCAAAACTGTAACCAGCTTCCCCTCTTCCTTGGCAGGAGAGTGGTGGGACGTTGGGCTGGGATGTGGGCTTGGCTCAGAGTAAAGCCCTGGTGCATCCAGCAGCTCACACTGGTGGGTGGGACAGGAATGTCTGCCATGGATGGGCTTGGCAGCAGCTTTGTGTGGGAGTGTCCTGGTGCTGCCCAGCAGAGCCCATGTGGACGGCAGGGATGGATCTGGTGGGTGTAAGGGGAAAGAAGATGTCTCCCTTTTTTGCTTTAACAGGAAGCAAATTGCTCTTTGAACTCACAGATGGATGTGAGCGGTACCCAACAGAGTACACAGTGAGTGTGTGGTACTGGTGTGAATCAGGATGGTGCTTTGTTCAAAAGTGGTGAACAGCTCTAAAAAAATTACCACAAAAAATTGTTACAATCTATTGCAGATTTCTTACCCAATGTTGTGTGCTTTCTTTGTATTATCTGAGCAAAGAACACCAAAATCCAAAGAAAACAGACTTAAACAAATTAAACACTCTTTGAAATCCCTAAATTTAAACCATGTAATAGTTCCCATTTTGAAATCCTTCAATCTAAAACATATCATAGTTTTCCACTCAACCAGAATAGAGGAACCTAATATCTTTGTGACTCTTAGTGCTATAAATACATTTTGATACTTTTATGACCATGATTTTACAGAGGTCACAGTGAGGAATCATTTATTTTGGTGAGGGTAAGTAGGCTATTGGCCAGCAGATATAATCTCTTTGTTTTCTTAAAAGAAAATGAAATGACAGCGTTTGGAGGCTGTTTCAAGGATCCCGTGTGGATCCTGGCGGAGATGAATTAGTGGCCAGTGTATAGGTGATCTTGCCAAAAATGAATAGCAATGCAATTTATCATACCCTTCTGTAATTTATCTCACAACCATGTATTAGATTAGATAAAGACAGAAAGACATGTGAATTGGATGGACTGGACTAATACTGAAAACTTACACCTGCTTTTATTGAGGCTGACAGGAAGATTTCTGTTGCCTGCATTGCAAGCAGGATTTGGCTTCACATTTTTAATTTGCTTTGAAGTATGATCTTGTCCAGCAACGAGAAAAAAGCCAACTCAACATTAAAGTTTGTTGATTGTGTCTGCTATTTCTTATTCAATACAAATTTGTTCCATCATATATTTCACATTCAATCAATTAAAAAGAGTAAATCTAAACAAAAAACCCTCAACACTCAGAAGCTTAAAAAGAAAAGTAATAAGCAGCTGTGAAACTGCTGCAAACACTCATTACATGCTACACCGTTTTCAAGGTAACAAACCAATAGTTTATTTTGTCCCCTTCCAACAAAATCCATACTTCAAAATCCACTTTTCTTACCAAATCGGTCTGTCTGTAAGACAAAGAGCCTGCAGCTGGGGGTGTTTACCTAGAACAGCAGAAAGATGTGCTACACTGCCTTCAAATTCAGGAACAGCACCAGCTACCTTCTTCAGGCTCGTTGGGAGCCAGTGATTGATATCTGTTCTTTTGCATTGCTTTCCTCTCATATCTCTTTGTCCCGCTGCTATAATCGATCACAGATTTTTCCATCAGGCTTCATGTCAGATTAGGACAGTGAACATGACTGGCACAGAACAAACTGCTTCAAAGTGCACCCAGGCAAGGCTGGGACTCAAACTGCTCTGAAAGAGACTGGTTTGGGCACATGCACAAAGACAGTGCAGCAGCAGGCAGCCAGAAATATGTCTGCTTTTCTGGCAGGGCTTTGGGATGGCTGCGCTCTGTGGAACCTGTGGTGATCACATTTCCACTGTGGGGTGGGTGTTTAAGTGAGGGACAATGCCTGGCTCATCATTTTCCTGATTCAGGCAGAAATTTCTGCTTAGGACTCCATGGATGTACCTGGCAGGACCTGCACATGTTTTCTACCTGAGGCTGGGATTGCAAAGTCACACACAGCTTTTGTGTCTTGCTTTATGTGTGCTATCAACAGCTGCAAGGAGGGAAAGCACAACAACTTTTCCCTGAGTAGAAATAGATTTCAAACCTCTCATTCATTGAGACCAGTCTTCCCAGGAAAACTAAAATATCAGTCCCTTACTTAAACAGGTCTTTGGGGGCCAACAACTTTTCCCTGAGTGGAAATAGATTTCAAACATTCATTGAGACCAGTCTTCCCAGGAGAACTAAAATATCAGTCCCTTACTTAAACAGGCCTTTGGGGGGTTACTGCTTATTTTTACAGTGCCTAGCACAACGGGGTCTCCATCTTGGTGGGTGTTTTAGATGCATCTGTTGTATAAATAACAATTTTCATTTTAATGTGAAGAACAGAGCACTGTTTAGAGAAGAGGGCTATAAGGATTTGATCCAAATTTGGATCAGTGATCACAGATGAGTTTGCTGACAGCAATTGCCCCATGGATGCTGTTGCTCAGATCTACAAATCCTGAAAGAGGAGTTGACCCATGGCAGCTGGGTGACCTCTGGGACTTCTCCTAGAAGAGGAAGAGGTGTTAAACTTTTACCTGGGTTCAAGAGAAGACGAAAATGTAGTGAATGAGAAGTGTTGTGAGGAGGATCACCCAGTGTCCCATGCAGGACATCCCTGACCTGAAATAGGTGCAAAATTACTGAGGCAAATTTTCCCATGTGCTTGCCCTGTTCATATAAGATGCATCAGAGAGTCACTGCTGGGTACCAGTGACCACAGCTGGAGAAATACTAAGTAAATAATCATGATAGTCTAACCATTTAGAGCTTGTTGTGACCCATGTAACAACCATCCCTGGAGGTGCTGTGAAACACACTGTGACACAGAGGTGTTGTTACCCATTTGACACAGCAAACTACTTTTTCCTAGCAGTGACTGGCATCTGAGCCCAGGACCAGCATCAGGCCACTGCAGGCAGTGCTTGCACAGGAGCATGAGCTCTGGCATCCTGCATTTAATCCAGGGAAGACACAGGCAGTGGTGCCTTAGTGTAATGCTCCTAAAAAAATTCTGAATAACAGGCTTTTTGCTCTACATGTGTAAAAAACAGGCACTCCTGGATTTTGCCATGTGAGAATGGGTGCTAAGAGTGCCTGAAATTACAGCTTTCTGGAAAAAAAAAAAAAGCCTGAGAAATCTTTTTTGAGAGTCAGCAGACACAGAATGTTTCCATCAGGAGCTATTACTGGGACAGGGATCTTTCCAGAAAGATGTGAAGTGCTGCTCAGATGGATGTGCTGCCAGGGCAGAGGGCAAACTGTGAGATAAATACTCAGGTGCTCATGGGCTGCTGCAACGCTGCACCACGTAATGGTCTGGGAGGTAAAAAGACAGGATTGGAAAAAAGTACAACTAAAATCTTGTACTCTGCCAGAGACAGGTTTTCAGCACAGACTTTGAAGTATTTCTGTGTCCTACAGGTCCTGGCTACTCTTCCTCTTGCCTTGCAGAGGTTCTGAGGCTGTGCCTGAAGACAGCAGGAAGAAACAGGGGTCTGCTGGAAGGCAAAGGATGATGGCCAAAGAAATCTGGAGTTTCTTACCTTCAGGTGAACCTCAGGCTGAGCAGCTGATTTGAACTCTTGGGCAGATAACCTGCACATCAGGAAAGATTAACCCAGTGAGGGGTTAATTAGTGAGGGAAACCTCATTGTGGGATGATTTATGGAGAGGGTACCACTGCCCTGTGCGCACGCAAGGGCCGCAGATGCCGTGGTTTAGTGCTCAAATGGCTCATCCCTGTGTGGGGTCATTCATCACACATTGCTTTGGACTCCCAGGCCAACACATATAAAAGTCTGTCTCACAACAGGCACAGCCTTTTCAGCTCCCATCTGCCCACAGCAGCCCTTCCAACGCTGCTAATTACATCCCTGCCCTTGATAATATCAGCTACAGCTCACCCCAGAGCCACAGCCATTCTGGTGTGCCCCAAGGAAGATTGTGTAAATAAACAAAAACTAACACAGCGTCTCTGTTTCAAAGCCTAGAAGTTGGAAGCTCAACCTCTGGACAGCCACACTCCCATTGGTCTTCCAAGACTGCTTTATTTGTGTCAATTTTCTTGCTGTAGTTCAGTTTCTCATGGATAAGTTGCAGGATGTTCCCACTAACAGTGCAGGGAGGGAGGGAGGGAAGGAAGGAAGGAAGGAAGGAAGGAAGGAAGGAAGGAAGGAAGGAAGGAAGGAAGGAAGGAAGGAAGGAAGGCACAGAGAAGACATGAGCATTTGAGGGAACCACAGGAGCAGCAAAGCAAAGCTGATGCTGTGACTGGACTGTGGTGGAGAAAAGGCTGAGAATTCCAGGTCTTCCCAGAAGAGGTGTGTAAGGGGAAATGGCCTTCTCAGGGAAGAGCTTCCTCTCAGCTGTTATGAAAAGCACGAAAAAAATTAAAACAACCTAAAAATAGGAAGGTCTCTTTCTTTTTTTTTTTTCAAAAGCATGAAAAACAATCAAAACAACCTAAAAGTAGGAAAGTCTCTTCCTTTTTTTTTCCTTCATTTTTTTTCTCCTAGTGTTTTGCTGACCTAGATAGAGGTAGGGGGACAGGTCTGGCCAAATGCACAAGCAAAACTTGCTCTGTTTATTAACCAGGAACATGCTCTGAGGCAGCACCTGCAGCCCAAGCCCCGGAGGAGCCCAGGCTGCCAGCAAAGTGCCCTGGGGCCATGCCAGGGGCAGAGCTGCCCACACCCTGCCAGGGGAATGCCCAGCAGAGGGGTTAAATTACCATTTTTAGGACATAGGTGTTTATTCTGGTCCCTGGACATCTTTATGCCCAGGAGAGAGGGCCAGGACACCCAGCAAGGGCTGTGCAGTTGTGCACACCCCAGCACTTGTCCCTTCTCCAAAGGATGGTGAGACCTGGTGGTGGGAGCTCCAAGAACACAGGGAGATGGCTGCTGAAGGCTTTGTAGGCTCACAGCCATGGTGAGATTTAGGAATGGGCTTGGAGAATAGGAGACATTCAAAAAGAAGCTTATAATGCTTGGAAAGGAAATTTTGTGAGTGTGCACCTTAAAAAAAAATCTGATTGTACCAACAGAGTTAACATAAAAGGAGCAGGGAATAGGAAACTGTGTAATGGAGCTCTAATTATAATTCCTTTTGTTTTCCTAAAGAACATTAAAAAGCCATGATGTGACCAACGACTCAAGCCCAAAAAATACTTCCAATTTTATTTTTACACTCATCGGGGCCCCTTGTTAATTTACAGCTAGTGAAATAATAAGACAAAGCTGATCTTCTCATTTGCACTGACACTATAGAAATGATAATTTTTAAAAGGTTATCCAGAATTAGTGCAAAACTTTGATTTCTGTCATTAGCATATTTAAGTCTAGCTTAAGCGAGGTTTCTTCCCTGAAACACACATTGTGTTAAAAGCTGTTTAGTGCCCATAATCATTCTGCTGCTCTCAAAATATGATGCCCTAGCAGGCCAGAGCCAACCTGTGCACATGAAATAAGTTTAGTTTAATGTTGTATTAAAAGGGTTTGGTCTCTGGAGCAGCCACTCTGCTCAATAACATGTAATCATATGCCTTCTATTTAGTTTCCTTTTAAATTGCCCCATACAAGCAATGAATCCAGTTTAATTAAACGTTCTTTTAAACAGCAAAAAATGACACTGGTTTGTATCTTAAAAAATCTACACACCACGGGGCACCCTCAAGACACAAAATCCTAATAAAGAGGATGTAAGACCCACAGCTAATAACAGAGAGCCAGTTTGACATTTGCAGGGTAATTTAGGGAACCAAGTGCTTCCTTACAGGCTTCATGTGGTTGCAGTGCCATTTAATGGAAGACAAAGAGCCATGTTTATAATAAATGCTAATAAACAGCTAATCTGAAAATTAGGCTAGCATGTGGCAGAGGGCTGTTGTGCATGTGTAATAAATGCTGCTCAGTGCTGGCTGGAGCCTGTCAGCTGATGCTGGAATCCTGCTGCAGCATTAATCAGCAGCATTAATCAGGGGTGGCCAGGCAAGCCTCGGCCTCCTGCACCCCTGAGTCCCCAGGCTGCACACAAGGTGTCAAAAATGCACATTAACCCTAAGGGTTAATAAGGCCAGGAAAGGGGCACTGCAGATGCTCTTTGCAGAGCTTAAGACAGCTCTGAAGCCCTGACATTCAGGGGAATGGCTCTGAGTTCAACAAGTGCTCAGTTCTCATCCCCACAAGGGGTAAGGAGAGGCATGAAACCTCTGAGTCCAAGCTGGATGGGGCCCTGAGCCACCTGGTCTAGTGGAAATTGTCCCTGCCCATGGCAGGGGCTTGGAACGAGATGATCTTGAAAGTTCCTTCCAACCCAAACCATTCTATGACTGACCAAGCATCCCCTCTCTGCTTTATTTTTCTCTGGTAGTGTAAATCTGGTCTAAGCCTGGCCAATAAGTAATTTAAATCCTCTTTTATTGAGGGCATCATAAGGTAGAAGAGGTAAATGAGGCAGAAAGGGGTGGTAAATGCTTATTTTTCTCCTTTAGAAGAATCAGGATCTTTAATAAAGTAAGTATTAGGGGAATGAAGAAATAAACACTGAAAGCATCATTACTAAAATGAAAATGCTTGCTAATATATGCAGTGCACCTGGAAATGCCCATTCAAGTAATTACAAAAGGGAAAAACACTGGGGAAACAAGCAAGCATGAAGACAATAGCCATTAGAAACAATATTAAATTAAGCACGCCTTTTGAGATCTACAAATTCACTGATTAAATCGTGCATTACAAACCCTGCCTTGACTTCACTCAGCTGGAGTCCTGGGGCAAACCTGCAACACAAGAAAACAGCCTCTTGTTTTGCATGGAGATTAAGTCAGGGCTGTTCCTAACTCTGCTTAGTCCTTAGTTTTTTAAAGACCAAAAAAAAACCAAAAAAACCAACCTTCTTTTTTTCCCTTTTTCCCCCTAATCCCCCACATTCCAGCTAGCAGAAGGCATCACACTCCCCCAGTCTGAGCAAAACAAGGGCAGAAAAAGGGCACCTCATGCCATGCAGCATTAAGCTTGGCAAATGGCATAAAGCCCATCAAAATCAGCAGGAACCTTCTCATTGACTGAAAAGCCCTGAGTATTTGGGTGAGTTTGGCTTCATCCAGGACAGGGAACTCCACGTTTCTCCAGGTAGTCCCTTCCCACTCATCTGTAGGGCAGAGCAGCTTCTGACAGTTTTGGCAAAGGTGCCTCTCACAGTGGGGCAGACCAAGGGAATTAACCCTCTGTGATTCCTGCCCTCAGATATTCCTACACCCAGGACAGCTCAGGGGGCAGCAAATGGGAGCTGTGGCTCTCTCAAGGCACCCACAACCACAGGGATGTTTGAGTGTTTGGAATTGAGACCAAAATACGACCTTCCTGGTGACAAAACTGTATCCTCTTACAGAGACATGAGAAATGAGTGAGGACAAGTTTATTAATACATTTACTGGAGTGCAGGGCTGTTTATCACCATTTTCCCATTGCTGATGAGATTTCCAGGGCTAATGGAAACTCTCCCACTTTCTCCCATTCTCTGAGAGATCTCCTAAAATTGATTGTGGAAGCCAGCAACCACTTCCAATTGATTTTGTGTCATTAAACATTAAAAACTGTGTGCAGCTTTCATAGAGTTCTTTCTGCTGGAGAGTGGGCTATTGTCTAACAGCAATCCCAGTTTGCTGCTAAAACAATGGATTGTGTGGGGAGTAAAATTCTATAGAAAACTCTTTTAAGGTGATACTTCCTTGTAACAACACACACACAACCTGTGCTCCTTCCTCTTCCAAAACTTCACAGATAGGCATTGTTTAATTTTCCCAGATTTTGGCTTTATTTAGGGGGAAGAGAAGAGCTAAATAAAGATAATTTCTGCTTCTATCCACCTAACTCCTCCTTGCTTTTCTCTAGACAATGAGGCACATCTGGTTTTTTTTTTTTTGTTTTCAGGGAATCTCCTAACACACTTCCTCCCCTTTTTCTCTCAAAAATTTCCAGCAAGCCAGAAGGAAATAGAACCTTTGAGAAGCCTTTGGTCCCAGGACAGCAGAAGTTGAGGGCTCCTCCCCTGCTCCTCAGGTCAGTCCCTCCATGCAGAGGGTGCAGACAGAAATTCCCATTGTGGCTGCTGGTGGCAGGGGAAAGCAGCAAGCTCCTGTGCAGGCTGTGGGACTCACACCTGGTGCTGATCACAGTGAGGCATCTCCACAGACACATTTTGGGAATCTGTGTATGCAAACGAGGCCTTTCCAAAACCCAGTCTGTGAGAAGTGAATTCAGGATGACTCTGTCCCTTTCACACCTAAATAAGAGAACTCTGGCCTGAAGCTGACAGAGGACCAGGAGAAAACTGGAGTCCCACAGACCCTTTTCCCTCCACAAGCCCATTGAGGACCCTGTACACATCTCTCACACCTTTTCTGCTCATATTTCCATTAGCTGTACCCAAACCCCACAGCACTGATGGGCTGCTGAGGGGACAATGGGGAGATGACAAATCAGCCACCTGGAATGCTGCTGAGGGGACAATGGGGAGGTGACAAACAACAGGAGCAGCCACCTGGGATGCTGCTTTGCTCAGATGTCCTGGTCACAAACGGAGAGGCACTCTGACTGAGGAACAAAGCCTCTGTTCCTGCAGAGGACAGCTTTTGTGCACCGCTTCTGGCTTGGTAATTAAGGCTGGGATAACCCATAAAGTGACAGCTAACATATTAAACACCTTCTGTGTCTGAGGAAGCACAAACTAGGTGTCACAAATGGAGCCTCATATGGCCCAGCTGCCTCAGGCCATATGGTCACCCTGCTCCTCACTGCCACGTTCGGTGGCACAGCAGGGTGACAGCCGGGGTGCTGGCCTGGGCCAGGAGAGGTGGCACATGTGAGGGTGACAATGATGGTGGTCACACAGAGCCCTGCTCCTCGTGCTTTCTCTGTTAGGTTTGTGGACTTGGTTCAGCTACTCAATTTGTGGCATGTAGAGCAGCCAGCATAATTCTATGTGAAATAAAGAGCTGAGAGCAGATGCAAATAGAGCTAATAATACAGTCATTAGGAAGGGAGCCAAGGCACAAATTGCAGAATTGAGTGTGAAAGGAGAAGTCAGGGGAGAGAAAGGACTGTACATACCCTGTGCTGCTCAGGGGACACAAATATGTCCCCAAACAGCAGCTGTCTGTAGCAAAGGGACAGCAAGAGGCTGTGTGGCCAGCCCTGGCACAGGACAGCATCCCAGCAGGATGGTGCTCAAGTGCAGGTTGTTCATGGCCCTGCCTTTTGAGCAAGAGCCCATCAAAGTACAGAGCAGGCAGGGCAGGGACATGTCACACCACATATTTGTGTCACCTGGGGAGATGGGACAAGCACCTTGCTCTTACAGAGGTGCAGGACACACCTGTGAGGGGTCATTTGCTGGCACCAACGTGGGTCATGACTGAGCTGCAGCCAGGTTTCAAAATAGCGAAATGGCAGTCCAGGAGAGTCAAGGTGGTGATGAAAAATAATCCCCAGTCCTTGGATGGGCATGGATGACTGCAGTGTGGGGTGTGGGTCTGGTTTGTCCTGTCATGTGGAGGTGGCAGTCCCACACACAGAGCTTAGCCCTGGTGTGCTTTGTAAGGCAGGCACAACAGCACAAGTGGTTAACAGCAGCAGAGCAGTCAGGATATTTCACTGCCATCTGCTTGATAGCCAGTGTTTCTGATCCATCTAAGGTCAGAAGTTCATTTTGGTTTGCCCTCAGGTGAAAGCTGATGATAATGCAGCCTCTCGACTCGCCCTCCACGGCACCTTTTTAAAGCTGCTCAAAGAGCCTGTGCTACTGCATGTCCTTAAGCAGAAAACTTCAAGTGCCTTTTTGTGCCAAGTGCTCTTCAGATTAGACCAATCTTCAACTTTAAATGGGAGGAAAGTCCTTCCAAAGAGTAACAAGAGGGCGATTAAATATACACTTCATAGATTCATAGAATGGTTTGGGTTCAAAGGGAGCATAAAGATCATTCAGTTCCAACGCCTCTGCCATGGGCAAGGACACCTTCCACTCTCCCAGGCTACAAAAATCCCTGTCCAGCCTGGCCTTGGACATTTCCAGGGATGGGACATCCACAGCTTTTCTGGGCAACCTCTGCCAGGGCATTACCAGCCTCACAGGGAAGAATTTCTTCATAATATCTAATTTAACCCTGCACTCTGTCAGTTTAAAGCCATTGTCCCTTGTCCTGTCGCTCCATGTCCTTGCCCAAAGTCCCTCTCCAGCTCTCTTGGAGCACTGATAAATACTGGAAAGGGTTCTGAAGTCTCCCTGGAGCTGTTTCTCCAGGCTAAACAACCCCAAGTCTCTCAGTGTGTCCCTACAGCAGAGGGGCTCCAGCTCCCATAGCATCTTCCTGGCTCTTCCCCATCTTTGTTCCAACAGATCCATGTCCTTTCGGTGTTGGGAGCCCCAGGGCTGGATGCAGAGCTCCAGATGGGGTCTCAAGAGAGCACAGCAGAGGGGCAGAGTGTCCTTGCTCTGCTGGCTTCCTGGGAAGCGCACGTTGCCGAGTCATGCTGAACTTCTCATCAGCCAATATTGGTTTATAACATCTTTCTGCCCAAGATGATCAAGTCAATTCTCCTTCAGATGAGCATTTCTGCTGTAATAAAAATGCTGTGCAGCAAACAATGCAAGTCCATACTTCCACAATTCCAGTATTGACTGGAATGATTTCTCTCCACTCTTCTTGCCATCAGCTTACTCTGGTGGCTCCCATCCAGTCTGTTGCATTCTTAAAATGAGGGGAAAAAAAAAATCTCAATTTCTTAATCGCATGTAGTGGAATGGTAGTGATTTCCCTCAATATCTCTCTGTGCCTGTGGGGAAATATAGTCTAGGCCAATTTCTGGCATCTCTCCTTCCTAATCCCCTATGTATGCCAAGACAGAGGGTTTATTTAGTGGTGTGGAAATGTCCATGACTTCAATAGTATTTGCCTGCTCTGTTGTCTCATTGCTGGAGGAAAAATGTTAAAGGATTTTTGGTTTTCTATTTTCTTTTTTATTTTTTTTTAATAACACTGAGAACCTAAAAAAATAGACTTTTTGGTAGAAAGTTTTTGTTTACAAGTGACACCTAAAATTGCAGTAACAGAATGGAATATGAGACATATTCACACTCATTTGATTTTCCTTGTTCCCTTGAAGTATTTCAATGTTCATAAAGAATTTTCCTCTTTAGTTGGGGGACTCGTGGCCTCTGCCAGAAGTTTCTTATCTTCTCAAAATTTTAGGCTAGAGAAATAATTTTCTCTCCATAATACAGGTGGGGGACCAAGATGCAAAGACTTGAACCATATTTCTAAAATCATTATCTCTAAACATGAGAACAAAAACTAAATGGCAGCTCAGGAGCTCACACTGTGTGAAACCAAGAGGAGTTAGTAAGTATTTTTTCATCTTTCAGCACCTGAATGTCTCCAGACTCTGCCCCTCAGAGTGTGACTGGCTCACCCATGAAGGCTGTGCAAGCTGAACCTGCACTCCCAGCTCTAGCCCGAAGTGAGGGCTGAGTTCACATCCAGTGATGATGCAGACACACCTAAACACAGAGCAACACATGCAGGGAAACACAGAACAGTGCTGAGGGTAATTAAACAGATATTGTGAGGATGCTGTCTGTGTCACTGTGTTTGCCCAGGTAGGCATGGTCCACCTTTATCAGGGGGCAAAAATGGCTCTTCTAAATAAATGTTCTAGATGAGCTGAATCAGACTGAAAGGTTTCCCTCTTTCCTCTTCATTCCTTTTACAATGCAAAGCAGAAGATACCTATGCCAAAGCATTTCATTTCTTCTAGTTTTATTGCCAGCCTTCAGGCTGCCTCATTCTGGACCTGCTGCAATCCAATCTGCTCTTGCTAATACTTCAAATATAATATTTATAACAGCCCAGGTTGAACCAAAGGCTACTTGCACTGACAGATGTCACAAGCTATAGCTCTCCTTTCCATTTTATTGTTTGGTAGCTTCTGGCAAAGAGGGAGAGGATCTGGTAATGAAATGTTCCTTCTCTGCTTCAAACTCACAGGAACATTTTGCTGTGCTGCCTATTATTCACAGGGGAGTAATCAAGGGGTAGCTGGTTGGTTATCAATGTGTTATGCAAGGGAAGTTTACATGATGGCAGAGGATAAGATATATTTCTGATTTAATTATCAAGCTGCAAGCCCATATGAAGTTTTATACTTGTGGTTTTGGGAATGTGGGCAAACTTGCAATGCTATGGACAGAAGCACCCTATTCTGTAACAGGGGAGTAAAACCATTTCTCTGTAACTAAAGATAATGAGTTCTGCAGGACTATAAAGAGGCATGGAGCTGTTTTGCAGATAAAGCATCTCTGTGGTACTTTGCTACAGCAGAGCAATGGGGAAAATTCTGCAGGGAACAATCTTCTCCTGGCAGATGGCTGGACCAGGAGACCTACTCAATATTTTCCATGTCTAGTTTTCATGATTTATACAACAGCATCCCTTGGAAAAGCAATTCTGAGAGGACATTATGATTCCATGATAATTCACTGTACTTGAGAGAAAAGAAAAAAGCCTATATAAATATGTGCATCCCCTATGGTTGGAGCTAGCAGACTTCAAGTTCTCTTCCAGTTTTTTAACTTTCTTGGTTGGAACCACATGGTTAGCTGGCTGATTAAGCAAATTTCCATGGGAATAACAGTGATTTTGGGGGGAGAGTTCAGAGAATGGTCATAGGGGAAGAAGAGGGGAGAGAAGACAATCAGGCCCTGCTCTGTGCAAGGGCTAAGCTCAGACTCTGGGAAGTTCCAGACTGAAGACTCAGTACCTCCTGCCCTAGACTTGTGCCATAGCCACGGCAGCACTTGTGAGCTCTCTCTGGGGAAGAAGGACGTGTTATCACATAGAGAATACGAAATGTGATGGAACAGCAAAAAATTCTGTTGGAAGGAAAATAGCTTTCCTCCAGTCTCTATTCAAGTGCCTCATGGGGGACAGTCCTTCTGGTTTTCATTAGAAAGAGAACTGTGAGTCAAGGGAGAAAGTAAGATCCAAGGGGAGCAAAAAGCTTCAGGGCAAATTTTTTTGCCCAATACAACTCAGTTGAGTGTTGCTGACACTGGGAGAGTTTTGCATTGCTGTTATGAGCTCTCACTCCACATTGCAGAGCAATGGGACACAGCTGCTGTCCAAGAGCAGCATTTTCCAGAAGTGAAGATGGAAATTGCCATGTTCATTAAGACTTCAAAGACCAGAAATAAAAATGCTTCAGATCAAGGAAATGTTGTCATGCCAAACTGGGACAATACAAAAATGTACAGACCAAAGAGCCCATGATGGCAAATGGCTGGAGACAGATGATTTTGAAATTAGCAATTAGCTTTAAATCAAACTAGCAAGTCACTTAAAACCAGACTAAGCAGAGGACAATTAAGTCAGTAAATACACAGACACAACTTTGCTTATATTTACAGCTGCACTCTGCCCCCCACCCTTGATCTTTCTGTCTAAGCAGAGTGTGGAAAGAAGGCTCAGAGCTTTCTGAAGGCCACACACAAGCAGAGTGCAGAAATCTGACTATTTGTTGGGTTTAGTCCCTCTTGATGTGCATCCACGGCTACAGCATAGCATCCACTGACAACTCCTACTTCATACTTTTGTTCTTTCATGCAAAGGAGCTGTGCTCCTCTAAATGCACAATTTTTTGTAAGGCAAACCACCCTGACAGTTGGATGCCCTCATCTTGTGCAGATTTAATCTTAAATCCACAAAAAAAAAAAAAAAAAAAAAAATTAAAAGGTATTCTGAATGCAAAGCAAATAGCAATTACCCTGACAGCTTCCCTATTTCAGCAATGGACTGCAGCTGTATTTGCTCTTGGGCAGGGAATGGTTTTCACTTAAGCCATGGTGAGAGGAGGACACAAATCCCAGAATTTTGTTGCCTGGAGGAATTCCCACAGCACAACATTTGGGTGTGAATGGAGTCCTCTGCTGGAAAGGAGCCTGAACTTATTCTTGCTGCTCTTGGACACAGCTGGCCAGGACAATTTACATTGCCTGGAAACCAGGAAAAAGAGCTTATGTCTAACTGGTTTTGCTCAATTATTTTCTAAAAAGCCCCAGCCTCAGCAGCCCTCAAGAGGTCTCTCCCACTCCTTTACTTTTTAAATACATGTAAAACCAAACAGAAGAAAAAACAGAGCAGAAGGTTCACTCAGTTAAGCTCTAGATTGACTTCATCCAACTTAATGCTTTTTAATCACTCTTTGAACAAAAGATTTAGTCCTCATAATCCTCCTTTTGCTCAATTTGCTGCTCCTTACTTTATGAAATCTATTTGTTTGGTTCCTCTGATTTCCACCCCCTATATGAGTCTGTGGGAGAAAAAAAGGGGCTAATATCACAGGGAAAATTACTTTCAGGAATAAAATAGACTATAAATAACAGTGTCAGCTTTTCTTTTATGACCCTTCATTGGAAAGGTGCATGCAAAACGTCATGAAGCCCTTTCCACAGGGTAAGCTCCTGAGCTGCTCACCAAAACTTCCCATCAATCTCCAGAAGCATGGCTGCAATTAGACCTGATGATTTCCACACTAATGCAATCCTTTCTTGGGATGACTGAGATTTAATTTGAGATTTAGAGACATTTGCAAAGAAATTCCTGTTGTAGGCTCTGCTTCTTGGCAGCATCCAGCAACGTGGCCACCCCTCTCCCAAACATTTGAACCTGGTTTTGCCTACATATATTCTGACTGGACTGTGATGGAAATTGCCAGACCCAGCCAGAGTGGTGGGCTGGGCTGGGCTGTCCCAGTTTTGGTGCCTCTCAAAGGCCCTGAGACTCCCTGCAGGAGCCCCTGGTGCTGGGGGTGTCTGGCTTTCACCAGCTCCTCCCCTGCAGCAAAGAATATCTGTGCCCTGACAAATAAGTCAGTCTTTCCTTTCCAAACATTTATCTCTGATTCATTGGGCCTTCAGGTCTGCTTAGGAGAAAGTAATTCAACCTCAGGATTTCAACTGTGAAGAAATACACTTATGTGGGCAGGAGGAGAGCCAGACCCACAAATCACTCTCCCATCACCCAAATCCTATTTTACCCTGGATTTCAGCTGGTGTGTTTTGAACACAATCCTCAAGAACTGTTTGCAAAGCCCGGAGCTATCTGTGCTCACACCTTTTCTAATTTTCACAATATCTATCCCAGCCTACAGACTTTCTTATATGAGAACATTTGCAAAATAAAAAATTAAATGCATGTTATCCTTCTTAGAGTATGTAATGTTAAAAATAAATCTCATCTTCCATTTGTTCCTCATTTAAAATAAATCAAATAAATTAAATACCACTTTTTAGATACCATAAACTATTATATACTTGAAAACATTTATTCTCCAAGTTGATCACAAGTAAGTACAAATTAGTCTAAAGTACTGAATTTTATCTTTCAATTAGACAATTTCAGTGAAAGTCCTTAAGAAAACTTATTGCTGTGTTTTCTACCATCCCAGAAGGTTGGACAGATGTGATCAAATACACCTAACACATAAAATATCTTCAAAATTCTCCTGCCATCATTTTCTCTTTATGAGAAATGAAGAATATGCCCTTAAACCAGGTGAAGGAGAATGGACCATACTCCTAGACTTGAACTGTATCTGGATTGTTTTGGAAAACTGGAACATGATTTCCTCTGAATAACAGACAGAGCCCCAGGCACTTTATATGTTCAAAAATTAAACTTACAACTGGCATACATCTGGCAGTGATCCTGTACACGAAATCCATTTGGTTGGCCAGATGGCCTGAGACTTGCAGCTTTTCAATCTCACACACAAAGCACTTTAGGCTGGAAAAAAACAATAAATACAACATAATACAGCATTATGACAAAAAGCCCCTTTTATTGGTTTTCCAGCTATAGGTACGGAAAATTATGGGCAAAGTAAGTAGTATTTTCACACTTTAACTTCCTAAATTGTGCTATATCCTGGGACTGCATTCTTTTCTCTTCAATTTCTTAAATCTAACTGATCCTCAGTGAAGGGTGAGTGATTCCTTAGGTACTAGGTTGGATGCTGGAGGCAGAAGATGGCTTGATCTTCCACAACTCTTCTTTGATGAGCAAGAGCAGAACTGCAGGATCCCAATATCTCTTTCACTTGTGCACTCTTTAGGACAAAATCCTGCATTGCCCTTCTGCACTAAAAACAGAGACAGCTTTAAAAAGTGCATTTTTCTGCTGTCAGTATTTTCAAGCAGCCAGGGGCCAGAAAACACAAACACTCAATTTCCTTTGCTCTGAATGCACATTTCTTTTTCTCAAATACATTTCTGTATGTTATTGGTGAAAATCTTTTCTCTCATTGACTTCTGCAGGAGTTGCAGCCCTTCCCCTGTATTTGACTGATCAGTTCCTGTGCCTTTATCTGCTTTTAAAGCCATATTCTATTAAAATCAGTGTAAAACTCTCACTGAATTCATGGCTCTGTGAACAGCATCCACTAAGGCACTGTGACATGACCACAACCTTTCACCTGACCCACCCCACCACTAAATGAGTGGCACCAGGAGGGGAGCACCTTGCTGTGAGTTTGTGTTCAGTGCTTTGGTGTTCTCTGCAGCACAACAGAAATGTTTGCACAGCTGTGTGAGAGAAGCAGAAGCTCAGCCTCCCGGTGTCCCACCCGTTCCTGCACTAAAGCTGCACCTTACCCTCACTCATCCCTTCCCAGATCTATCCCTTTCTCACCCTCTCTTTGGGAAGGGTTATGGACCACCTTTGGCTCAGACTTGTGTTATTCACATGCAACTAATTCACTCAGAATAGCAGGGTTTAGGACACACAGATTACTTCACTCACTGGCTCGTTTCATCTTTCCAGTGATGTCTTCCTTGCTGGCAGCTTCAAAGGCATCTTAGTGGATAAACTTCCTGACCTACTAAAAGAAGTACAAAGAGAATCCCCTTCTCAATTAATACTTGCGCTCCAAATTCATACTCAGATTTGTTTCTGAGCAGCTTTCATTTCTGTTAATCAGCTATGACAGTTTTAGCTCCCTTGAGTTGTTGCTTGGCTGCAGAGCTCCTCCTGTACTGTGATTTCCCCAATTGTTTTAGGAAACTCTGCTGCTGCTGAAATGGCACAGGCCTGGACCTCAGCTGAACTGAATCAACACCTCCACCGCAGGAAATTAATTCAAATTCATTAAAGTTAAAGGAAGCAGATTTATGTCACCTGAGGCTTCTGTCCCTAAATGTTACAGAGATAGCACATATGTACTTATTGCCTAAAGACCTGGTCCAAATGCTGCTTCACATTCTTCAATTCCATAGACACAACTAGCTGAGGGAAGATTGCTATACTCACCAAAGATCCCATGGCAAATTTGTGCCTCAAGGCAAGTAGGTGAATATAACAAGAGATATTCTCAGCATACATGGAAAAGAAGCACTGACACTGCTGTCCTACAGACAAGAAAGTGGAAAGGTTCATCCAAGGACGTGAGGGGCTGGGAGAAGAGGTCAGTGACCTTCCCCTGCCAGCTCTGAGCACGGGGCTGTGCTGGTGCTCTCAATTCATAAAAGGAAGATGTATGTTCAGAGTCAAGATCTGAGGATTTGTAACAAAAACAAAGATGGGGAAGAAAGGATAAAACTCTAGTGGTTTAGCCACTATCTGGGGTGGTTACCTATAGCATCCAAGGCTTGTAGAATTTGAGGTGAGAAGTAAAGCCATTACATAAATTCTTCTCCTCATCCCCAGCTCCCCCGTTTGTCACTTGCTGAAATCTCTTCAGCTGGACAGACAGACACACAGCACAGCTGGGAGCAGAGGGCTGTAATTCAGACACCTCACTGCTAATTTATGAACCCAACTCTGGCCAAGCAAGTTTGTCAGTTCTGGCCCCTGTCTTTAATGCTATTAGTATTCTGGAGGGTCTATTGACGATTTCATGCCAAATCAATTTTGGCACATTAAAGTGATTTGTCAGAAATCCAGCAAAAGAGCTTTCTTAATAATTCAGCTCTCAGACTCTGCAATGCTGGTGGGAAGGCGCTACGTGCCTGCATAGGTGCCCTCAATTAGCTCTAAAAATTTTAGAAATATTTTACTGGAATTTAAAGCATTTTAATACATTTATTTTAAACCCGTGCTTTTAATTTTAACACCGAGTTGTAGTTTGCTTCAAGGTAATTTTTAAGGAAAAAAAATATATTGTCTCTAATGAAAAGTATTTACACTTGCAAAAATTAACATTAGATTGTGAAAATGTACACTAGCAAAGTAGACTTACAGTGTTTGATGTTAGGCAACACAGCTGTCTTTCTTCCAGAACACCAATGGTGCACAAATAATCAAATTTTTCAGTGTACTTTGTGGGGCATGTATCAGCTCCTTCCAAAATATTCAAACTTTTCACCCCATATGTGGATTCATACAAATGTGACAACCCATCAGTTTTAGGTTTGTAAATTATACACGTCTGAGATGGAGGATCACATAAGCTGACTTTATGGGAAAGGTTATTTACACCACACTTAAAGCTATGAGAAGAAGAAGCATGAAATACAAAGTTCCTCTTACCTTTGTGCTTGGGGTGAGGCAGGTTCAGAGGTTTGGTAAACGGTGACAGCTGGGAATGCTAAAAAATGTGGAAGTTTAGCTTCTCTCTGGGTTGGATATGCATTAGCACTCACTGGTTTGGGGTTTTTGTTTTTTTGTTTTTTTTTTTTTTTTTTTTTTTTTTGGTTGAATTATGTCAAAGAAACAGCCAAGGGTGCTAAATAGTTTGAAATGGGAAACAACCATCACCTGACCTGCCAGCTCATTTAATGAGTGCTGGAGTGAATGTGCTGCAGCAC
This sequence comes from Onychostruthus taczanowskii, assembly GCF_017590055.1. Lineage (NCBI taxonomy): Eukaryota > Metazoa > Chordata > Aves > Passeriformes > Passeridae > Onychostruthus > Onychostruthus taczanowskii. Next base: position 12,484,209 of record NW_024496526.1, read on the forward strand.
AGGGACAGAACTGTCTGGGGCCCATCCAAGAAGCAGTTCCACCCAAATTCATGACAGCTAACCATAAAGGAAAAGGAAAATAAATGCCTTCCCATTGTGGGATTTACCATCTCTCCCTCTTTATGGGGCTTGGATTGGGCCCCAGCACCAGCTGAGGGCTTTGGGTCCAGCTGTCCAAGAGGTCTGGCTCTGGCATCCCAGCCAGGCAGAGGTGACACTGTCTGGCACTGCCACCTTGCTGGGCACTGCTCCTGCAAAATTCTCCAGAACCCCTGGAGTGCTCCACACTCTGCTCCAGGGCTGGGCTGCCAGCCAGGGGGACACCTCCTCCCCAGGAATTTGCCCACTGAAAACTGCTTTTGGGGTGACTAAAAATAAGAGTAGGGAACAAAAAAATTACGTCCCACAGCCTGTAATGTGTGGGAGTCTGGTAATGGAGCTGAACACAATTGTGTGTTACAGAAGTAGATGTCACATACAGGGAAAAATCAGTATCTTTCCCTGACTTTCCACCATGCAGGATGGTCAAGGAGACCTTCACACGGGGACTAAAGACAATGTCCCAAAAACAAAGAGCTTATTTTGCTCTAGGTAAATGTACTGCTATGCATGGGTGGCTTTTCCAGTTCTGGCACATTGCTTCAATCTTTTCTTTCCCACCATGTGAACAAATGTTTGCTTGCTTCAAGTTCAAAACAGGCTTTCCAAAGCAAAATCCATCCAGATGGTCACCAGACTAAGGGGAGAGCCTCAGATTGCTCTAAACAAGTTTTTAAACCAAATAAATTGTTTTCTACAGTGTTCCTCGCTGATGATGCCTTTTCTGCTGTTGCTCATGACACTGATAGAATAAGCTGCTTTTGTTGATTAAAGCTCCACAATCCCATAGGCAGCCTAAATCCTATCAAAAGGTTCATCTTCTCAGATGTTCTTTTAAAGTTGTTTAACTATGGTTTCTGAATTCTCCCTACTATTTCAATCCTCATAGCTAAGCCCTTCATGCTATCTTTATGTAGCTCCTAGGAGTGGCATGAGCACTGCATGCAGTGCACATTTAGTTCAAAATACCACCTATGTTATTTTCGTACATGTGTCCCACACAAAATTGCACTCCTCATGTACTGCATGGTAGTGGCAGAGTCAGATTTAGCTGTGATTAGCCCAAAGCAGGAGGGTCTTCATCACATGCCAGCCCTCCACATCCTAAAGTGGTGTGCAAAATCCCCTTTCCTAGTCAGGGAACTTCACAACCAATTCCAGAGTCTGCAGAGTACTGTGTGGGTTGGGGGATGCTGGAGGAGCTTTGGGACTGCTCAGTGCTACAGAGATGCTGTGGTGCAGCTGAGGAGGGATCTGGTCACCAAAAGGCAACCAAAGAACTTGAAATACCCAGCTTCAATCCCTGCTCCATTGCCGTGTGTGACCTTGGGAAGCACAAAAATCTCTGCCTGGGTGAAATGGGGAAAAATGTGTTTCCTCACCTCCTGCAGTCAGCAGGCTCCGTTCCTGAAAGCTGCTCAGAGCCTGTGAACACAGTGTAGGTACAAAGCATTGATAGTCTTTCCATTAACTTTGGATGAGACCTTATAGGCATTGTGCATTTCTCTCAGTGCTCAAAGTAAGCAATTATCCTTATTTCCATCTGTTCTCTCTGCCCGTGTCCTTTAAAAGCTATGGCAAAGGCTGACGAGGTCGAAAGTGCCTCAGATATAAGCAAAGTGAAACAAAATCCCTCATCAAAGTATGCCTGCAAAATATATATCTATAAATAGGATCAAGTCTGAAATTTTTGCAAAATATTTTTGTGAACCATCATGAAGATTGTCTTTGAGGCTTGGGTGAGTGGCACCTCCTCATCAGCCTGTTCAGGTCAATGGCACAGCTGGAGTTTAAATAAGTAATTTTTGAGTATTGGCATATTTTAGCTACAAAACACTTTCATTTCACAATCTTTGTAAAACTGGCTCAGAAATGGACAGTGTAATTGACTTATCTGACAAGAAAAACACAAAAAACTTACTACAGCTAGAGAAATCCAGTTCAACAAAAAGATCACCTCTGCCCAGTAAAGTCGTGCTCAACCACAGCAATTGCATTTTTTACCAGGTGTTAAGAGACCTATAAAATCACCTGAAACAAGACAGCTAAGTATTGGCTTTGTATAAACCCAGCTGCAGGAAAAATGGGAGCAGCCTCTCTGTGAGAAGGGGAAAGGCAGGTGATGTGGTACCAGCACAACCTCTGAAGAGAGAAAAAAAAAAGTTATGATATTCTTAAAATTGTGGTCCTAAACCTCTCATGTACATGAGCTCTCTCTTGGACTCTGTTTAAGTGCCAAATATCCTCCTAAAACTTCTCCATATATCTAAATTGCCAGCTCCTGGGGAAAGTGCAGGCTCTTACCTGTGTTGGAGATTCTCTATTACTCTCTCTGCATGAAATCTAAATTGCCAGCTCTTGGGGAAAGTGCTCTTACCTGTGTTGGAGATTCTCTATTACTCTGCATGAAGGGTTAGGAAATGATGTTGCAGCCCCCTTTAAACACTGCTCTGTTGGTAACAACATATTCAGAGACTTGGAAATATGATGAATAGTTAGGAATAAATTCAGTTGCATTGCATTTGAGCCTTGATAGCATGTTTGATTTTTTTTTATAATGCATTCTCAGCAAGCTTTAGCATCTTTCAAGTATCAGAGAAAAACCTGACCAGAGGCAAGTGCTCTGGGAAAGCAGCACTTGCCTCACCTCTTCTGCAGCAGGTTCAAAGGATGTGGTGAAAGAATGGCCAGGGAGTTATTGCTCTTTCTCACAGGTCCTTCAGGGGAGCAGAGATCTGTGTCTCCAGCTCTACAGAGTAGAAAATCAGTGTTGATGTAAAGTCAGGCAAGAGCAAGGGTCAGGAAAGCTTTGAAAAATTCTTGCTGGACACTTTTAAAACTGAACAAAGCAGGTGAGAGCAGGGGGAATGGTTCATTTCATTTCCAGGATGATTTTCAGTGAATTCAGTGGGATTATGAGATGGTCCTTCCTCTTCCTAAGTGGGATGATGTGAGGGATAAAGGTCAGACACTGCACACTTCCAAAGGACCCCATTCTGGCATGCTTTGGCTTTCAAAACATTTTTAGAGTTGTTCAGATCCTGCTCAGAGAAGGACAGCATCTCTGACTTCCTTGATAAGCATCAAAAGAGGAATAAACACAAATTGACACCTGACACTGAGGTTGCTCCTAAATTTATATTGCTTCCTTTATTCCATCAGTGAGCACAAGACACCTCAGTGCCTATGGAAGTCTGGATTTCTGCCAAAAGCTCTTGGGGGCAGCTTCTCCTTCTGTTAAGGAGGCTCAGCTTTAGTTATCCAAACAAATCAGTTGGCAACAAAGGTGTTAAATTCCTCTATTCACTACTAGCAAACATGGGTAGGAGTGAAATGTCCATTTGAAAATGTATTTCCATCCGTGTGTGGATAGGCCTTGGTGTCTGGAAGTGTTATCAAGGTTAATTAGAAAAATTATCTCATCAGAACAGAAAAGAATCAGGTGAGTGGAATCTCTCTGCCTGAGACACGCTAATCTTTCCCTGCTCGGTTTCAAGTGCTGCTGTGATCCATCAAAGTCACTTGGCTGTGCAGTCCCTCGAGGACATCAAAAGTTTAGCCCAGTGTGGCAATTCCTGCATTGCACCCTCAGTATTAATGACCATGGGTGTTGCCACTGCTCCCTGCAACAAAACACAATTGAAAAAACAAAATTAAAAAGCAAAGCTGATGTATCCATGCCATTAAATGCTGTTGCCCTTTGAAAAGATACTCACATGTTTTTTCTCTCAGTGGTTTGGGAACACTTTCCCTCAGTTAAAAAGAAATCATGGCTTTTCTCTGTCTCCATTGTCACTTGATTGTTCTTATTCAATATTTACTTACATGGTCTTTAAATTTTGTTTTCTTCTAATAAAATATGATGCCTGGCCAGGCAGGGCAATGAATAGGAGGTGCATCCCTGCAAGAGTGTTTTTCAAAAGAAAAGTTAATAGTATGACTGAGTCTGTACTTGCTCAGGTTCCACCCCACTACATTCTTCCTTTTTTCAAGGGGGCAGTCACCACCACTCATACCTTGCTGGTTGTTCAGACCATTGATTTTGAAATGTTCATTGTCTCCTTCAGTAAGGTTTTTATGGATCAAAAAGTCTCACACAGCATGACTCCGTGCTCACCTGTCATGCAAATTGGGTACTAGTTGGAAAAGATTGTAAGGAGAAGCCAGGTATTTCTGTTGTCAGCTGTAATGACATTTCTCACACACTCCTTTGGGAGGATTTTGCTGTGTCTCTAGGTCCCAGCCTTCTCTCTCATCATTCACAGGACTCATTCCTTTGACTTCAGTTTCAGGAGTGCAAGATTTAGCCCACGATGTCTCCTCCAAGATAAATAAACTGCTCACTCTTTTGTTTTCTCTTTTTTGAGAGTCACCCACACATAGGATGCAGGCCTTTGCCTGATGCCTCTGCTCGGGCACTGATCTTCACAGAGGGTGGAGGACAGAGCTTCAAAGTGCCGGCCTGGGATCAAGAAGGGACAAAATTGTCCCAAAATTGTCAGCATCAAGATCTATATTTGCATTTCTCCACACAGCGTCACCATCAATAAAATGGAAAATCACCGCTGCAGCTCCCTTGCTTTCTCCCTTTATCAGACCTTGTCCTCTCCGCCGTGGCAACACAAAACAAGCAAGAGAGAAAACAAATTAAACTACTCTCTGGTGCATGAAAAAAAAAAAATAAAAAAGCCATTTAGTCCAGATTCCCACTGGAACTGTCACGCTGCAACAGGGAGAAAAATCTCATAATACACTGCTGCGATGTGCGGGAGCATCAAGGGCTTGTTGATCTCCTGGCCAAGCACCGTGCACAGGAAGGCACCAGTCCCTCTGCAAGGGATGCAGGGAGCCATGGGACCGTGCTGCAAACTCTCCTGGGTTTTAGGAAGTTCCCACAGCCACCAATTCATTAATCACAGCTGTCCTCACAACATCACCCCTACAGCTCCAAAGTCAGAGCAGCATTCCCAGCACAGCTCGGGCTGCCCCATACACTCTGCAGCAGCAGATCAGAAAGTTTCCAATCTCCAGTTTACCTGGCATGTAACACAGGTTGACTCCCAAAATGTATTTTTCAAACTTGGTTTTGATGCCAGTAGAATCCACAATTGGAGACCCTCTTCTCTGCTGTGAAGTGTTTGTTTTGTTCCGTGCTGATTTGCAGTGTCCCTGGTGAGCAGTTAACAAGATGGCAATTAATCATGCAAATGGAAAGAAATAGGTATAGGGATGATTGCTCTACCTGGAGCTAAGATTTGGTACTTCATGTAGTTATTTTTCTCTTATTTGGTTTGTTTTTGTTAATAATTTTCATTACTTTCTACTTTTGCTGCTAAAGATAAACAGATGATCAATGCCTCCACTGTGTCATTGTCTTACTGGTCCTGAAAAGATATTTCTGACAAATCTTATTTCACACTGAATGCAAAACAATATGCCCATGTAAGGGGTGCCATTCCTTCAGAAAATGTGCACCTCCTGCATGGACACTGCCCAGATTGTGTCCGTAAATCCAGCTTTTCTCCAAGACATGATGCTTACTGAGAATATACAAACTAACTTTGCAGTTCAAAAAGGACAGACATCATTTTATCACCACGCTGGCCATTGCACCAACAGATATGAGGTATTTGCAGTCCCTAAGCCCAAGCCAGAGCTTTCATTAGTCATGGAATTAGTTTGGAAATATGTTTAAGGTTTCAGGGTAAAATTCACAAATTCACAAGATGCAGGAGGGTGATGTTGCTTGGCAGAAAATGTGTCTGGGCTCAGGAAAGCTCACACACAGAGCATTGCTAGGGCTTCAGCTCAGGCCATGAGCAGAAAAACCACAAGCCATACCAGGCCTGTTAAACCCAAGTGTTTTTTTCGTCATCAGGCAATGAGACTCAGGGCTTCCATGCTAAACTATCCTGGAGGATTCATCAAGGACAACCAAATTATTTCCCTTACATGACTGCTTAGAAGGTTGAATCTGGGTAATTGCATAGATTTAGAGGCCTGGGGAGCAGAGAGTAGTGCTGATGGTGCCCAAAACCTGAACTCACCAGCAGAGTCAGACAGGGGAGTTAGTGCTGGCAAATTTCCACTCAGGACACTTCCTTGGCTGCCAGGCTGCCCAGCCAGCCTGGACCATGCAGGTGTGGGTGTTTCAGGGTGCTTTGGCTGCTCAGCTGTGTTTGACATGAAGGGACCAGACTGATGCAGCATGAGCCTGGGGAGAGGCTACAGGGGGACAGCAGGGTCCTGGTGGAGCTGCCACAGGAGATCCCTCCTGGCCCTGCACCACCCAGGGAAAGTGAATCTCCTCCACCAGGGACAGAAATCCCAGGCTGAAGGCGAGCAGGTCCCTCGAGGGACTGAGCAGGGCTTGGGGACAGCACTAGTGGCCACACAGCTCCTGCTGCCTGCAAAGCCATGTCCTGTGCCACTGTCCTGGGGCACTCTGCAGTCTTCACATCTTTTCCTCTTCCATCCATTGGGAGTTTCCCCTCATTAATTTGATTTTGCTGTTTGATGTTTTCCTGAGCATATGCACTGATTTTTCCTTCTTATTTTCCTTTTCCTTTTTTTTTTTTTCCTGGCAAAACTTATCCAGTGATTATTTGAAAGGCAGCAAAGGCATCTGGGGAGTTCCTCTTGCACTGTTTTGATTTAGGCTTGAAATTGCTTAATTGCTTTTTCCTATACTTCTCATTTTCAGTTCCCTAATGACTGTATCAATTTGTTGCCTGTTATTCCCAATGACAGGGCAGTGTTTTTTGTGAGTGTTTCCATAAGCTATTTTAAAAACTCTTTCCTATGAGCTGCAGGAGGATCCAGCTTTTTGTCCTGGTTTGCTCCTTGTTCCTGGGGCCAGGAGGAATTTCCACCAAGGGTTGCAGGCAAGATTACATTCGGTTATAATTTCTGAATGCCACTAAGCATGCTCAAAGATTTCCTGAGTTTTCCTATCACATATTGCATTTAATTTAAATTATTAAATACTGATGGGATTCTGTTGATTTTTTTGTGAGGAATTATAACAGTTATAAAGTTATAAAAATCTTGAGTTAAAAATTTCACAGCAAAGCAAGGACAACAGATGCAGAAAGGCAGGAAATCTGTGATATGAACAAGTGAGAAGAGCGAAAAATAAAATAGGCATAAATTAACCCACACTTTTACAGGGTTAAAATAGAAATTAGTCCACAAAACTCACTACTACAATATTGGTGAGACAAATGATCAAATCCAGGATGTATTTTTAGTGTTGCAGCAGTTCTCAATCCTGGGACAAACACCCTGCATTTAATGCAGATCCCCAAGGTCAAGCAGGGACCCTTTTGAGGTCAAATTTCTATAACAGACTTGTGACTGTTTGTTAGTGTAACAAGAAGATAGCTCATAAATCACCTTATATTTCACTAAATAGTTTTTCCATTTCATATAAATTCACTTGTTTTCCCTACTCATATTCTGTTGCCTTTGCTTTCAAATGTCCAGTTCTGTATTTTAGCATTGAAAGGTGAGAAATAAAGATGTTTCAGATCCTTCTTTGACATCTTGTGTTTTCAAATGTTAATCTTCTACATATGAATTTTTTTGATTTTAGGGGGGAATCAGTTGTCTCCGCTGTCTGCACAACCTCAGATGTTGGTTAAAAGAATCCTCATTTTTATTTATCTTTTTATGTTGATGGGCACTTTAACATGAGTCAAACACAAGTTAAACTTTACCAATTATATCTGTTACAAATGTATTTGCAAACAGGAATAGTGCTAACAATCTATTTTTGATTATCGTGCTGATCATTGGGAGTAGTAACATTTAAAAATGGGCTATGATTAAAAGAAATCAAGCTCATGAATTGTGTCCAGGGTAGTACCAGCCCTCTGGAGCCACATGGCACAGTGTTTAGGGGATGACAGGGGTAGCCAGCATTGAGAAGGAGACTCCACTCAGTTCCAAGTGCTAAGGGAAGATATTCAGCGTATGTCCCTCCAAGAAATCTGTGTGAAGTTGGAAAAGGAAATGCTAATGATGCCTTCATAAATGATCTTTTTTTCTGGCTCTAATGGAGTCATTTCAAGCTTCTGACACATCAGATTATTACCTGATCACAGAACCTCATGAGAGCTGCTGACACTAATGGTCACCGATGTTTCTTAACCAGGATTTACTAACCAGGATTTGATATGTGCAGTGTGTGACAAGGATGGCTTCAACCAGCAGGTGAGGCTCCCTCCAGGGCTCTGAGCTCTTGTTGATTTTCAACCAGGCTGAGACAGTTGGAGCTGTTCAGCCTGGAAGTGTCCAAGGCAAGATTGATGGGGCTTGGAGCAACCTGGTGTAGTGGAAGGGGTCCCTATCCATGGCAGCAGGTGGAGTAAGATGAGTTTTGAGGTCCCTTCCAACCCAAACCTTTCTGTGATTCTGTGATCCTAACATTCTGCTTTTATTAAGTACCTCATTGACTAAATTTATTGTTTTGCTTAATTCCATTTAACCTCACTTTCAACAATCATCAACATGGTTCCAATTTTCAGGATTTAATGTCTGGATCCACCAGGCAAAGCCCCAGCGAGCTGGACCCACAGGGCTCTGAGTTCCTCCACATCAGGTGCCTAATTTCAAAGGTGTCATCCCATATTGGCAATTTTGTTAGCCTGCAGGTTTTCTGGAAAGGTCAGATCTCAGTTCCATGACTCAGACCTGAGAGCACACTGTTCACGGTATATTTTATTTTTCAGCACTGGAGCATCTGAATAACTTACAGGTTGCACTATCATTTAATACAAATTCACATACAGAGAAAGTTTAAAACTTAAAGAACTGCCAGCCAGAAACACAGCTGGACAAATGCCAATTTTTGTCCAATTTTATTCGAAGCATTTACAGCTTACTTGGTTACTTTGATGTAGTGCATTGGGTCAAAATACCCACCAAGCACTTTTTTTTTGTGTTTGAGGCATGTATTTAGAATTAGCTTAGACAAGGTGCATTACCCTTGAATTATCTGTGTGAGCTAAAGCAAAGCAGATGCAGGAAGAATGTGATTATCTTGGTAATGTTTGTGAAACAGATGCAAGTGCTAGCAGTGGAATAAAGCACCCTGCTCTGTTACTAATGCTGTTGCCACCAGGTTAATAATCCACTGCACATCCACCACCTCTTTACTCAGTCTACTGGCCAGATATGTGAAAAAAAATATACTAGGAAAAGGTCATATCAGAAATATCTACTTAAAATTAAGTTTACCCATGGAAACATTGTACAGACTTCTGGCTCCTACAGCATCAAATCCCACAGCTCAGTAAAAGCAAGAATCACCTTTCCGTTCCCTTCGCTTTCTTTTTCAATTTATTTCCCCTCAAAACAGCATACTATAAAAGCACAAGCACACAATGAGGCCTAGCACAATGCAGGTTCCCCTCTGCAATAACTTTTAACCACAGGTTTGGTGATTGCTGAGCCCAGAGGAGAGAAGAAAAGGTGTGTGGCTACACAATCTCCCAGGCAGCACCCTGGGCAGCTCAGCCCAGTTTTGGGGGTGGCAGGGAAGGGTGGGGGCAGCCAAATCATCTCTGGGTTGGCAGCCAAGGCTGACCTCAGGAGTGCTTGTGGGGCAATTTGTTTTGTCTGAGGATGATAAGGTGACAGGCAGGTGCTTTTCAAAGCTGGCTGCACTCCATGCATTTTTTTCTGTAAAGTGTAGGAATGTGCCCTCTTGTTGAAGGAGTGACCAAATTATTTGTCTGCTTAAAAAGGCAAAAAGCCCAGAAGTTTGTCTCCTCAATTAGCTAAAAAGACACCTCATAGGACCTTTGGGACTTCACCTCAAACCTAGGGCTACCCAATTGGACAGAGACCAAAAGGAAAAGAAAGAGAACAAAGGAAATAATCACTTTTGTGGAGTGCTTTAGCAGGAGCCAGAACCTCTTGCCCCTGGCTTGGTTTTTCTCTGAAAGAGCTTTGTTATTTTAGCTTTTATTAAACTTTTTCTGTTTCCAACACTCCCTCAGAAGCCATCCTGCTAATTTTATGGCATTCGAGGTAGCTGAGTTATCTCGGGTGTGATAGGTTCTCTGAGAGCTCATAATGCTTAGCTTGAGGAGAAAAGGACCTGGAAGAGGCTGGTAGATGCTCTCGTGTGATCACATTCACCTTGCCTTCCTTTTGTCCTGAGCTGTGCAATCCATAGGAGAAATTCTCCAAATACCCAGTGCTGCCTCCCTCAGGGACTGGTTTCACTGCTGTGCCATGGGCTGGGGCCATGGCCTCCCTCCCTGAGCAGGCACTCCTTTCATCCTGCCTGCAGGTGCATCCTGCTTGATCCACACACAGGTGAAGCAGAAGAGAAAGGTTCCTCATCCCTCTCTGTCACTGGAAATAAACAGGAGAGGTGGGGAATCTAGTGCTGTGCAAGGCACTAAGTCATACCTGACACAAAGTTATAATGTGAGATGAACCAGAAATGTAAGGACTTTAACACTCAGCTCACAGCAGCCTGGAATATGTGGAAACTTTTCTAGACATGAGTCCTTCACAGATTTCAATCCCTGGTTAAAAAAAAAAAAAAAAAAGAATCCGTAAAGACATCACGTGTTTGCCTACTAAAGGAAATTGACAAAGGAAAGATAAAAAACTTATATATTTCTATCACCAGCCTCCTAGGGAATAAGTACAGAGCTCTATCTTACTCCTCAGCACCGCATAAGATACAGAATGCAAAATTTCCTCCTTGAAATATTTTGGCACAAACAACTGTTCTACACTATTTGTTTAGAAATCCAGTGGGGTTTCACTGAATAAAAGCTAGCATCTTCATACTGGTAGTTGAAATAAGAATTAATTTCATGCACAATTGGCAGCACAGAAGGAACTTCCTTGATATCCAAAGAGCAAAAGATTTTATGAGGCTGCATATGTATTTATGATTATTTAAGGTTCTTGTTATAATTGAAGAACCTTTAAGGAGAAGAATTTTGTATTTTAATTTGCATAAAGACAATAAAAACTCTTTGAGAAGCAATTTCTTTCCGTATAAAAAGTGAGAACATAGCACCTTAGTGGCACAGACATCTGTTACTTAAGCAGCTGCCACCATGTAAACTCCATCGAGCAGCGCAATCCACCAATCAGAAACCACCCAAACTACATCTGCAGCCGAAATTCAGTGGGTGGCTGGGAGCCTCCAGAACAGGTTGAGAAATGATGGGCTTTTCTTCAGCGTCCCTGTTACACGTCCAGAGGCCCTTGTTTGTCCGTCGTTACCAAACGCCGCTGCGCCACGCGGCTCCGGCGCCGCTCCTGGTGCAAAGTGATCTACAATCTGCAATTCCTGCCCGCAGGATTCATACCCACGGAGCCCAGATAAATCACCACTTCTTTGTTTCTCATTATGGCTGTGTGCTTCAGCGTCCTCACTCGGGAGCTGATGTATCAATATCTCTGCCAGAGGTTAAATATTGCCTGCTTAAGTGCTGCGTGCAGAGATACAAACTCGCAGGGCCAAATTCAGCAGCCCGGCAGCTGCTGGGCGAAGTCTGGGGCTGATAAGCCCTTTCTGAAGTCAGCTTACACTTTAAATCAGGAGTTCATGAAAGGCATTAAGAAAAACTATTATATTACTAGAATGGATGGCAGTACGGTTTATATGTTACACCTTGAAGTAAGCAGCAGGATTTTCAATCACTTGATAACCTTGAAACTGCTAAGGTATCAAATTGCTATCATGAATATTGTACAGGAGCAGAAATAACTCAGAAAGCTTCCTTTGTGAATAATAATGTGGGAAAGAGCAATGTTCTTCTGGGCTAGGCTCACAATAGCACCGACAAGGAAATACACATGAAGGCAAGGCATGTACTTAAACAAGCATATTTGCATTTGACTATATATCAATCAGTTATCAGTGCAGCTGCATCTTACCTGGCCCACAGAGAAAATAAAGAGCCTGCTAGATAACTTTGCCATTCTGGAAAAAGAAATTGCAAGGGACTCATTTTTATATATCCACCCAAAACTATTAGGATAAATGCCCTCTACTTTGATGGGCATTATGTATTGAACAAGTATTTTAAAAGAACCACAGTACAGATCCATCCATGCAGGAATTTAATTTAAAGCCCCAATCAACGTGTCTTCCTGGTTTGCATGCAAGAGCTGTCAGCATATCTTGAGCCTGATTCTGGTTTCATTCACTCTGGGTGAAAATGCTGAGGTTTTCCTGCATGAGAGAAAGCTGAGCCAGCCCTCCAGGCTCCCATGTTTATGCCCCGAATCAGTGGAGTTTATACCAAACTCTGGTTTTGTTCTGAAGTACAGCACGGGTTTAGTCTTGTGGCATTTTCAGGTGACACAGCCTACTGAGATCATCTGACAGCCATGTGAAAACTCAATGTCTGGAGTGATTCATCATTGTGTCAGATTGTCCTGCACTTTGTCACAATGACTGACAATAGGGGAAACTTGGAAATAATACAAAGATTCAATGCTGGCTGATAATGCCTGCATTGTGATTAGAGCAGGCTCTGAGCACGTGAGGAGAATGTTAATTTTGTCCCCCCACCCCCAACTTCATACTGCTTGTGCTTTCAACAGCTGGGTGTCTGCACTTGCTTTTTTAATCTTCACTCCTGTGGCATTTTTAAGTGCAGAGCCTTTTTTTTTCCAGCATGTTAAAGAGCCATATTATTACAAGTGCAAAAAGAAGTAATATAGTGCAAAAGGGTAAATTCTGCCAGTAATGCCAGACACTGCTTGGGCAGAAACATCTCTGGATGTGCCAGTCCCTCCCAAACCCTAACCTTATCATGGAACCTCACCAGCATCTTAAATAATGGTAAAAACACGTGGAGAAACACTTCTGCCAGACACTGCTTGGGCAGGAACATTTCTGGTGGATGTGCCAGTCCCTCCCAAACCCTAACCTTATCATGGAACCTCACCAGCATCTTAAATAATGGTAAAAACACGTGGAGAAACACTTCCAGGAATGCTAAGAAACCCAGCAAGCATGGGTGAATTTGCATGTGGGGTGGGATCTTGTGGCAATGTCTTATAAAAAAAAGGAAAAATATTCCTTTTATTTTGCATTGACTCACAATAAAGGTTTAAGGTAATTGCTGACTTGATAGGGTCTTGACACACTTGAACAGCCAGAAGAGGTTGTTGCAGGGTTACATGTTCTAAAGCTGTTCAAGTTTTATCAGTGTTCACAGCAACAACATCAGAGACCATGGACTTGCTGTGTAATTAATTGGGAGGAAAAGAAAGGCCCTTCCCGTGGGCTCCAGCTGCCCAGGTTATTTTGTTGGGTAAAGAACAGGGGTGAAAAAACCAAACAGTAGCAAGGACCAAAAAAACAACCATTGCTGTGTCTACCATAGTAATGAAGGCAGCAGAATTTCTCCCATTTCTGAAAATATAAGAGGAGCAAGTGGCTCTGGCTTTTGTCCCCTGTCCAGGGAGGGGACAGTGGCCTGGCTCCAGGGTGTGAAGGATGGGACAATTTTCCCTGCAGAGACCAGTGTGGCATGTGCTGCATCACCACACAGGTGATTTTTAAAAACAGAGGAGTACAAATTTCTCAGAAGAATCTTAGTTGCTTACAAACTCAGAGGATATTTATAATTTCAGAGCTCATTCTCACAAGCAACCCACTTAATTAGATGTGTGCTATTATACTTTAGAAGCTGGGCCCTTGGAAGTAAAAGAAAAATAAATTTCTGTCAGAAGAAGAATGATCCAGTTATCTAATTGGCACTAGCAATGTATTTTTCTTTAAGCAAATCCCAAGTTTAAGAGTAGTCAGAATTAAAAATGGGAAAACCTCCTGCGGCCTTGGTACTGTGCTGTGAGCCACTGGCTCTTTGTGTGAAGACCTGCATGATGCCAAAAGTGGTTCAATGCATCAGACAGAAGCCAGAGTCTGACTCTGGCCTTGCTTTTGCTGATTTAAAGCTGAAAAACCAACAGGCCAAGGTGGAGTCACTCTGAACTGGCACTGGTGCACCTGAAAGAAAATGAGATCAAATTAAAACAACCAGTGGAAAGTTATCTAATTTCCAGTGATCACAGCTTGCTGTGGGTTAGGTTTGAGTGAGCTGGGAGCTGAAGTGATTGAAGTTGGTTATATTGGAGCCCAAAATGCATTTTATTGTGATCACTGAGCATTTTGTCCCTAACAAATACGGGCATACAGCTTGAAAGTGTTTAATGAATTGGTACATTAATTTGGGCTCAATGACACACTTCCATCCCTCACTGTGAAATTGCTCGGTGAACACAACTCTGTGCTTTATCTAATTTCAGGGTGCTCAGTGAGGATACAAGAACAGGGTAGATGCTAAAATACATCTACACAATAAATGATCCATAGATAAGAGAGATGTCAGAAGTTTTCTGTTGAATAGAGGTCCACAAACATTGCAAGCTGCGGGAAAGAATGACTTTATTGATGTTGAAAAATCTCATCATTGACTTTATTTTCTTTAAAATGAGCAGTAAAAAGCCAGACATATTTTTTCACTCTGTTGCTTTGGCAAGATGAGTTTGAACCACTAGCTGAAGGTCTCTGGACCTTTAACTTGTGACAATAGTGATGGAAGGTTCAAGTTTCCTAAAGTCTTTTAACAACCAGAACAGTATCTGTCCATGTAGATGTTAAAGATATAGTCAGTGAAAGCAATACAAACCCACCATGAGATTGCAATCTAAACATCTGGGAAACAATTGGTATGTTCATTCATTCAGGTGAAATCATGGCTGGTCTTTGGACTTCCCATCACATTTTTTTCCCCAGTTGCTTCCTTCTTATAATTAACACCTAGTATTGAGTACAAGATTTTTAATTTTTATTTTACAGAAAACACTCTTCCATGTGGATTGCAATTATCATTGCAATATTTTAAAATTGAGAAAACAGCAAGAAATGAAGAGCAGCTTCATTTTAATGCTGCAGTTTAATTAAAAAATTGTTCAAGTAATTTAAAAATGTAGGCATTAAAATACCAATTAAGCCTAAGGCAATTTTTCCTATTAATTTTGATGACATCAGTATAGGGGTGTCACATAAAGGTGACCCCTTAGAGACAGGTTATTTAGAATTTAACATTTGACTGTACTAGTATTGAGAGAAAATTAATTAATTTATGAAAAAACTGCACCTACTTGGCTTATCCCAACAGGCTGATCTTTGAAAACCACGTCACATTTCTCACAACCAGCAATTTAGCAAATGTAACCTCCTTTCAAGGTTTTAATTACAAACATTTACTTCTCAGATGTCCATTTTGGGTGACCACGTTATTGGAAAGTTGAAATATTTAAGCATAGTTTTAACTGTGCACTATGAACAGAACTGGAATTTATAGTTTGAGATAAAGGCTATTCTAAAGTGCAGTAATTATTTCTAAAACTGTTTATTGTTCTAATTCTGTGTTGGTGGTTAAATGATAACATGATAAAATTCATTTATTACCTGAACTCTAATGCTGTAAGGAATAGAGCAAGTTTTCATGGGGCAGTAACACTAAAGAAAGCAGAAATTTCTATATCTAATTTGAGCGTTTGCAATTAAAGTTTTGTGTGTAACTGGATGTCCTAAAAAGCTCAGAATGGACGACCTTCCAGAAGCAGTTACTGGGAGTATCCTTATGGACCCAGAGAAACTAATTCTTTAAGCCAGCCTGGTTATGATGGATTTAAGTTAAATTGATCTCATTTCATTTGAGATCTTAAATTGGTTAATGAGGCTGAAATATGCTTTATTTCAGGGAAGTCGTACTGATCTGGACGAGGAACAGAATTTATGCTGACGTTTGAGTCAAGTGCAAATACCACCATCACTTCTTCATTACCACGTTAACTGGTGTGATCTGTTCTGCTCAGCAGAACTTGAACCAAATGTCAGGTTCCTAAATGAAGAAACTCCTGGCTCCCCGTGAGAAACAGGCTGATTGGTTAAAAGTACTTCAACCTTTATTTAATTCATGCCTTATAAGTGCTCTTTGGCAGGAGCTCTTGGGATCTGATCTTATGTCACACTTACTGAAACTCATTTAATTATTGCAGCTGAGGAGGGCAGGGAAATGGTTATCTCACCAGGAAAATCTAATCCTCTTCTTTATCAGGTTAAACCCCAGCCTGGGGAAGTTGGTTTGGGTTCCCGTGCTTTCCTCAGCCCCACCCGCTGGTAACTGTTTGTCAGTACATGACCCTTCCTTTTGGTGTTGGTTTGTTTTTTGCGGTTTTTTTGTTGGTTTTTTTTTGTTTGTTTGTTTGGTTTTAGGTTTGTTTTGTTGTTTTTTGCGGTTTTTTTTGTTGGTTTTTTTTGTTTGTTTGTTTGGGGGTTTTTTTGTTTGTTTGTTTGGGGGTTTTTTTGTTTGTTTGTTTGGGGGTTTTTTTGTTTGTTTGTTTGGGGGTTTTTTTGTTTGTTTGTTTGGGGGTTTTTTTGTTTGTTTGTTTGGGGGTTTTTTTGTTTGTTTGTTTGGGGGTTTTTTTGTTTGTTTGTTTGGGGGTTTTTTTGTTTTTTTGTTTTTTTTAATGGAGGTGATTTCTACCAGGGATTTAAGAGGGTTTTGAAAGCAGATGTCTATGGACTCCCTGAACACAGAACCTGTCCTGGAAAACTCCGAGCTGCTGCTCCTAGCCATGCTAAGGTCATTAAGGGTGGGATTGCAGATATCCCAAGTGGTTGTTTCGGTTGCCAGATTAAATGAATGGGATAATTTGGATACTCTGCAACCTCCAGCCAAACTAGGGTCTGACTGTGCCTTAGTGCTGCCACGATGCTGCAAAGGGGCTGCACCCCCAGTGCCTCTGGAGCACAGGTTAATACTGAATTTTATTAAAGACCAAACTCCTGCCATAGATTTACAACTGCTTTTTATGGCTCCTTGATAAAAGTCTTTTATGCCTTGTTTTAAACAGAGAGAAAAGGCAAAACCACACGTACTCTGCCCTTATGAGCCAAACATGAAATGGTTTTGATGGAAAGCACGTGCAGAATAAGGGATTCAGCCTAAGGCTAAAGACAGAGAATCAGTGACTTTTATAGCTTTGAAAATTGGCCTTATGACCATCATTAAATTAAAGTATCTCTCCTCATGGGGGACTTTCATTTCATCAGGGGTTGAACATCTCTTAGCACAAATAGTCACCCCCAAAGTGCTACCATCATAAAACTTAGCATCTTGAATTGTAACTTAAGAAAAATGGAAAAGACCAAACCATTTTGAGTGAGAATGTTCAGTAGCGGCGAGTCTTAGACCAGGATGGTTAGATTTAGGATAAATTCTTATCCCTGTGATTCTCTTGGTACAAATTCCAACCTGAGCAACATACAAAACAAATGGTATAAATGTTTCCTTTGAAAAGTTTTGTGTACTTCATGATTACACAGCTTGTGAAGTTTAGGAGCCTTGGGCAAGCCAGCGAATGTGTAAGAGGAAGGCTTAAGAATTATTTGTATGCTTGATTTGTTTTACAGTGCATTTGGTCTTTAGTTTTGATTGGATTGTCTTACTGAAACATGAAGGGCATTTAGAAAGTAAGGAAGTGAATAGGATACATTTGCAACTATATGCCCAAAAGCAAGATCTTAATGTCAGAAGTAAATTATAACAACTTAGGTTACTGATGACATACATTATAATTCAAAGCTTGGCAAACCACATCAAGGTTGTTCTTACCATGATCTGACAAAAATATCTTTAAAGTCTTGTGTTTTTCAGGATTTATTTATGCTAGGAACTTCATAAATAAAAAGCAAATATTACCAAAGGTAAACCTATTCTTTCTAAATGTGTCTGAATCTTTCTAAAAATTAAAACATTAAGCCGTTAATTGTCAGAGTAGGATGGTTCCAGGGAGTAAGACAGGTTTCAGCCATCATCTTTTATTCTGGTGGTTTTGGGTGACCTTGAAGTGTTTTCTAGAGATGGATCTATAAAGGACTTAGGTCTAAACTTGTTGCCTATAGGTGAAGGTATCCCAGGCCTGCAAACCCTTCTGCAGGTGGTGCGGCACGTACAAATATGGGAAGTTTTCCTTGTGAGCTGCGGAGAAGCACGAGACTCCATGTTTGCCGGCACATGGTGGCTCTCTGTGTGTAACCTGGAGGATTTTTCATCTCAGCATCCCAGGTCCCTTATCTGTGCCGAGCCATCTGCAGTACTGAGGCCAAAGGAGTTCCAGCTCCCTGCCCTGCCCCTGGCAGCAGCCCTGGCACTGGCAGGAGCAGAGCAGTCCTGTCTGTGCAGCTCGTTGCATGGTAGGAGCATCCATCTCCTCCCTGAACACGACTGCAGCTTCCACTAACTCACAGATCCTGCACTTTCTGTGCAAAGAACAAGTTCTCCATGTTCCCTACTCCTTAACAGATTTCTATTCCATGCAGTTGTCAGGTCTTCCCCAAACTCTCTTAAACCTTCAACATCCACAGCCCCTTCTGGGATGGAGCTCCAAATTTAAATCACAGGTTTGGTGGGGGAAAAATAAATCTCCTTTTGTTTGTTTTAAATCTGCTCTTGTTTTGGAAGGGGGACTGCAAAGTCCCTGCTCACTTTCTCACTGCCACTGGTGATTTTATAGATTTTTGTCATATCCAGATCACATATTTTGCAAGCTGAATGGTTACAGTCTGCCTGTTTTGTGAAGGAAAGCTTTTCCAGCAGCTTAACTCATTCGTATCACAGGTATCTGGTTCAATGCCTGATCTCTCCAGTGGGATTAAACCACAAATCTTCCATTTCATGGTGACTCAACACCAAGTTTGTCTCCTGGGTAAAGTGAAACTCTCACCCCGGTGCAGGTTTTATATAAACAGAAGAGAGAGAAAGCAAGGAGTGAGAGCAGCCACTTTCTGCAGGCTCCTGTTGGGGCTCTTAGGGGAATCATGGACTTGTGTTTCAGTCCCTGTTCTGCTGAACACTTCACTGTGTTGTGCTGATTGCTCAGGCACCTTTCGCTCCAGTGAATGAGAGTCTGCTTTAACTGCACGGTGAATGATGACGAGGAGCAAGGTGATTGCTCCCAATTTACTCCGGTGGAAATGGCTACCACTTTAGAATCAGGCCCACTGGAAACCCAAAAATAAAAATATTCACAACCCTTAAATATAATAAGCCTGATTTGTCTTCATTTCAGCTGCAATCAGTGAGAGACATCCGTGCTGGAGTAAGCCTGAATGAAACATGAGATGGCATATTTAGGTTAACAGTGGCTGAATTACTCTGGGCTTAGATTCTCGTGCAGGGTTTTAGTAGAAAAGGATCCATGTCATCACTGTGTCCACACTGGAACTGCCATCTCCTGGCACGAGAGCCACCACACTGTCACACCAGCCCCCAGCAGACAGGGCTTGTGCTGGGGCTGGACAGAGCTCCAGGGCTGTAGCTGGTTTCAATCTGTGTGGTTCTGAGCATTCCACAACTGCTGAAGCTTTCACCAAGCCCAGATTTATACCTATTCTGTTAACAAAACTCCATAGGGTTTTTGTTTATTCTGGAAGTGTACACAGACTGAACTAGGTCTATTCTCTCAGCAGAGCACAAGAGATTTTTTGTTTTAGAATGCACACAGTATTGCCATTTGTTTTCTGGAAATCCTAAATCTCCCTGAGGAAAGTTCACCAAAAGTAAATAAAACATAGTAAATTAAAAATCTCTTAAACCAAGACTATTTAGCTTTAAAAATATTGTAATTTTTGTTTGGTTTTGCTTGCTAATGATGTTGTCTGTAGTGTTCTGCCTCAACTCTGGTCTGTACAGAATAATTGTGTGTGTTTGCAGCTTGTTCATATGCACAGTGACTGCGCTGTGCTCTGCTGGTCTGAATGAGAAATTAAAAGGGAGTTGTCATACAGAAAATTAGAAAGCAGTTAGAGCTACAGAAATCTATTTAATTCATGCTACTTATAACCTCCTGAAAAGAAACTAATGACAAGGCCTGAGAAATCTTACAACAGCTCTGAGTATCCACCAGGCCAGCAAGATTTGCAGTGTAACTTATATGCGCCTCAACTTTTGGAAGCAAAGCCTGGGCATGGTATTTCAAAGCACTAAACTCTTAGTGACTAATGCACAATGCCATTATCAGGCACCAAATGCTCCTTCTTCTTCTTCTGTTGATTTGGTTTTATTTCCACTTTTGTTCAGCTTCCCTTATTAAGAGAGTGGCAATGAATCAGTCCTGCGCTCCTTGGGCCAGGAGCTGGTGCAGTTTTGACTCTCAGGATACCCAGATGAAGCACATCCAGTACTGGCATTTTCCTAAGAACCCTAGATATCCCTGACACCTTCACATGAGGAAGAAACATTCAGTTCCCAAACTGCTTTACAAGAACATTTAATTCTTAGGATGGGAATGACTAAGCATGCCAATTTATAATAGAGAAACCACAGAAGCCAGAGGGTTTGAAAGTGAATGAAATTGGTGGAAGATTAGAGTTTGGCCAGTGGGATATGTCAACATTTAAGCAAGAACACCTGACTGCTCAAGAGAGAATTCCAGTTCAGCCTGGATTGGTTCTCACCCCCTGGAGCCTCATCACTTTTATTTCTGCAAAAGTTTCCCATCAATAAATCAGTAGTACAGGTATCACAGAATCCCAGGGTGGTTTGGGTTGGGAGTGACCTCAAAATCAACTCATTCCAACCCCCCTGTCATGGGCAGGGAACCTCCCACTAGACCACGTTGTTCAGCTAACCTCGAACATTTCCAGGGACATTTTTAGTAAGTGTGTTAAAAACCAAGTCAAAACAAAGCCACCCACTCTACCTGTTCTCCCAAATGCACTTTGAGCACATATTTAAACAAAAACCAGACAATTATGCTTCAGAGGATCAAACCCCACAGGTTAAACTCTTCAAGAGCCCAGACATGTAAGAAGCACTGAGCTCACTAAACCAGAGCTGCCAGCCACTTACTATGTTTTATATTGATTAAATGATGAGCCTCAGGGATCATTGATCCAGTGCTCGGCAGACAGAGTAGCTTTCCCTTGCATGGTCACTCCATGGAACAGAATCCTGGAAGGAAAGGAGGATGCCAGATGGAAATATCTCAGCCAGCCCTGCAGAACTTGGGCCACCCCAAGCTTTGCCCCAAAGTGATCTAGGCTGGATGCCTGCCCCAGCTGTCACAGGTGTGACAGCTCCCATACCTTGACTTGGAATTCCAAGCATCGTCTGCAGCACACACTGAAAACATGCAACCTAAACAGCAATGATTCTAGAGAAAGCAGTAGTTTTCCCACTCAACATCTGTTGATATTTGAGGAAATGATGAGTTATTTACCCCTTCCAAATACTCAAAAATACTGCAGTGTTTCCGAAAGCCCAGGGATGGGATCAAGGGCAACTCCAGATATGTACCCACCACTGTGTCCATTACACAGCTGACAGCATTTATGATCATTGGCTAATTGGGAAAAAGTAACATGCAGTCTTGTGGCTGCTCTAAAGCACTAATGTTTTGATTTCTTCTTCCTTTTTTAATTTTTTTTAAAGAAATAAAATATATTTCCACATTATGTTAATTCTAAAGTAAATTTCTACTTGCTCTGTGAAAATTGGGAGTCAAATGAAAGGAAACTAATCTGGGTATCTTACTGTGGGAGAACCTGCAGCGTGAACTCAACCAAGCTATTAGACACTGGAGAAACCACATGGGAGGGAGCTGCTGGAAACAAAGCTTCATAAGTTCCACTGGCCACAGAATGACTCATTTCTTTCTTAGTTTAGGATTAGCCCTTCTAGGAGCAAATGGAAAAGCTGTGAGAAACTCCAGCAGGTAACTAATTACACAACGCAAAATCAAATGCATCCCATCAGATACGTTCTTTACCCTTCTCAGAGTATGAAAGGGTACTCCAGTGCCAAAAAAAGAGACAAAAATTTCAAGGAATTTCCATTTTTCCATATATTTTATGAAATTATTCCTTTTAAAATAATGCAGTAAGAATGGATGATTTCGTGAAAATATTAATTCTTTTCCAGAACTGCAAATGCCACTTGCACAGGGGGGAAGGGAAGCATGAGCCAGATGCAGAAAATTGCTCAATTTGCTGGCAGTGTAGCTATTTATATGTTGACAAACAGTTGTGCCAAGAGCAGATGGATATTTTCTAGGACTGAAGAACTGCTAATTGTTTGCTGCTGTTCCTCTCAAGTTCACGGGGGAAAGCCATCAGTGTTCTGCAGAGCAAGGCACGAAGAAACCAGCTCAAGCCACGCGTTTGGCAGAGTGGCCCAGCACCTCCTCTGATGGCGTGGGGGATGCCCTGAAGCAAGAAGATGCTCTGCCAGATGTCAGCTCAACAACTCCCAGCAAAGCACAGCCACGAGGAGCAGCACCCCCCAAATCTTCTGTGAGTCCTTCCTTCACTGAGCTGTGCAAAGAGTGCAGAGGTTTTCAGCTCAGCCTGCTGAGCATTCTGAGCCTGTGAAGGTTTTACAGCGTCTCACACGTATTTGAACCTTGTGGAAATATAAAAGTTTTTTTACACCACAATTCTGGATGATATCTATTTAATCTGACAGGGAAAAGGCATCTTTCCATAAATCTGTGTATGAGTTACCTCAGCTCTGCTTGCTCCTATCTGAGGCACACACTGCTCACTTACTGACATATCGGATCCTGCTAGAGCCATGTGTGAAAAAAGTGAAGGCAGATGAAGAGCAGGAAATGTTTTGTTTTGTGTTTATTTTTTTAAACTGAACTGCTCTTAGCTCACTTTGGTAGAAAAAGTCACTATCATGTGTCTTGATATTCTTATATATATCAGCACTAAAGCACAATTTAGTTAGCTTAAAGAAGTTTCAGATCTGATTTATCTGTGAGACACACTTCACAACACAAACCAATTTTGCTGTAGTAATACCATGTCAATATTTCTTGACAGAAGACAAATGTTGTTATTATTTTGCCATTTCTTACCTTTGTAAAAGTTTAGAATTTTATAAAATGACTCTTCTTTACATGTCAAAATGGTAAGTTGTTGGAAAGAAAAAAAAATTGAAGCCATTCTTATATCTATCAACGGTGATGGATTCTACAGTTAGGTTAAAAATTATTCTGGCTCAATATTGATGTTCAAAAAATAAAAAGTAGGTGATATTTTTAATGGATATGTACATTTTCCTATCAAAGCTGAACAAAATAAAGCAGGAGAAAACCCATGAGAGCTATTTTTCATTGTGTTTTTTGGTATTAAAAAGTATTTATCTGTATGCTGTCTGCTGGACCCAACTGTACAATATGTGTAGACATAATTTCCTCTCTGTAGTGGTGATCTCCAGACAAAGCAGCCTCTCTTACCTTTGCATTCATCCTCTCCTTGCCCCTTCACTACATGGAGAGTGACAAAGATAAAATATCATCTCTGATTTAAATTGAGTTTAAGAGATTACTTAAAAAAATTACTAAAACTCTTGAAAGCAAAATATTTCAAGATTTTTCTCTGCCATTTTTCAGAAGTCTCTACAATGCTTAATAACTACAATATTGAGGAACCATGCCTTGCACTTCCATAGGGATCTCCCTCTCGTGCTGGTCTATTCTTGTTTCTACAATTAGACTTTGTGCTACCACAAAAGCTTTACCAGACATGCAAGAGCCACTTATCTCTGCTTTAAACTGAGAGAGAAAGTTCCAGGGTTTGCCTTGGGGATTACCTGGCTGTGACTGCCATGGAGGGGGGCAGATTTTCCCAGCTGATTCCAGATGTGCAGCACCTTGTCCAGCAGAAAGCAAGTGAGCTTTCACATCTTGTTTTGATCTCAGCTGGCGCCAGGGTCCTAAAGTTAAGCAGAGCACAGAGATGAGGGCCTCAGATTTTGTTCTGCAGCACATCTGCATGCTGCTGCTCACCATAAAATGTCACATGGAACACAATTTATTGTTTCATCCCCCGGCAAGCCAGGATTTAAGGACAGGGTAAAGAAACTGTGTGATGGCAATGGAGCACTTGGAGAGGGAAACCCCAATGACTTTATCCACCAAGTTATCCACCAGAGAATGAGGGCATTACTCTGTAATAAAACATGGTCAGTTCTGACCTTTGCAGAGCATGTATGAATCAATTCTGTTACTTGTTAGCCCAGCCAGGATCCAGAGATGTTCCTTCCCAAATCAAGAGTGAGCAAGTGGCAGTTCACAGGTTCCTCATGAGAAGCCTGACACCGAGGTTTGATATTTAAGCTGTGCTCAGCCAGAGAGCTGAATGCAGAGATACAGCTTCAAATATGGGTGTAGAATCACAAATACAAATATGCAGCTATATGAGATCTGTATTCAAATGAATTATGCAGACCAGCTCCAAGAAGCTCTGAGTTTGTGCAACAGAAAGACCTCAAAGGCTATTATTATCTAATTTAACCAAAGTTACAGTATTTATATAAATATTCACGCACTTTTTTTTTTCTTTAGCACCATCCTCATTCATTTTGAATTGTAACAAATCAAAGCCAAGAAAAACACTGCGCATTTCATTTCAAA
Organism: Onychostruthus taczanowskii; assembly: GCF_017590055.1. NCBI lineage: Eukaryota > Metazoa > Chordata > Aves > Passeriformes > Passeridae > Onychostruthus > Onychostruthus taczanowskii. The sequence goes on from NW_024496526.1 coordinate 12,508,794, forward strand.
CTAAGGATTGCAGAATGGAAGCCTAAACATTTTCACTTATCTAAGGACCAGCTGCACAGAAATCACTGAAATTACTGCTGTGTTTTTATTTATATTGCAACAGCTATATTGGCCTAAAACTGACACAAAGGGAGAATTAGGCCATATATTTACATTCAGCACATTCTATGGCTCACTTTCATGCTGATTATTTTGCTGTGTTTCCCAACTCCATGCTGTGTAAGTAGTTGTGGATGATTATTTTACATTGCAGCAGCTATAGGAAAGGTTTATCAATTCCTGCATAAAAGTAAACATACCCTGTATTCTGAACTTTAGGAACAGCCTTCATTTTTTGCCTTAATCCTATGCATAATATAAGCAGAACATTAAAAAAAAATTACCTTAAAAATAAATTACCTGGACTTCAATCTGAAAATTGCACAATAATCCAATTACCGTATTTCAGAGATTTTAGAATTATTTTTGTTTGCTTGTTTTCCTTCTTTATTTCCTTCCTAGCACTGGCACAATGTCCCACAGAGCACATTGCATACATTCCCAGGTATAAGCTGGGGATACAGCAGGGTCAGTGAAAAGCAGAGCCTATTTCAGTGCATATTCCTGTAAAATTACCATGCTTCTCTCCTTCTTTATCTTCCACCAGAGACACTAAGCAGATGATTTTGCAAAGACTTATGGATTCATTAAGTTTGAACCATGCCACATGTTCCTCCAACTTCAACAGAATTGCTCACACACTGAATTTAAGCACATACTTAACTGTTTTCTTTATTAACTCTGTGAATTCTGCATGGAATTCGTGAGCACTTTTCCCTGTGTTCATGTAGGCTTCAAAAATATTATTTTTGACTTATTTACTGAAGCACATAGAGCCACACTAGAAGGGAATTCTTCTCAGTATATTTGGATTTTAAAGGGTGTCTGATATCTATTTTCCAAAAACTCTTTGTGTAGCTACACATGAAAATGCTGCTTTTTCTATGAACATAACATGTTATTTGGAATCAATGCTATGTGTTCTCTTGTTAGAACTGTATAAAATTATACACATAAATGAATTTGCACTACAGCCTCTAATTGAAAGTAAAGATTTGTGCACAGCAAACTATATAGAAATTAATCACATACATTTACCTGATACCTAATGATTTTAAGTAATTTTTGAGATAAGTGTATGCCACATATGATAATTTTCCTATTGTTACGATTCCTATCAATTTCTCTTCATAAAATAAAACTGTGATTTTCTATTTCCCTATCATATCTATTTGCAAAATGCTTTTCTAAAAGCTAAGAAAAAAGGTAATTAAATTTACATCCTCAGAACAGAAATGTGGTCGTGCCCCTGATTTGTTTCACCAGCAATCAGGAACTGCAGATACAAAACATAATTTCATTCCTCACCATAAAAATCACCTACAGTACAGACCTTCCCTTCTAATTTTAGTAAACGAATGTATTTCTAAATCCCCCAAGTTCCTGTTCTTCACTGCCCACCAGTCAGCCTATTGCTACACAGAAACCTGACAGAGGGAGCAATTAATCCACACTGCCAAACACAAGAGAAATGTAATGCTTTTTCAAATATCAAATCAGTCCAATTTCATTTAGACTTAAGTGATTTTTCTGGTCCCTCTTCATGTAGATACCTCTGCAGTCAATTAGCATTGTCACTTTTAATCTGTACTACTCAGATACTGGTCATTTCCCATTAGAGGCTTATTAAATAGACTCTTATGGTCAGATAGAACCTTCTGCAGTGTAATATCTGAGAGAGAAAACTGACAGCCATTATGCAGCTGGCATTTACTGAAAGGTTAGATACTGCAGATAACCTTAATCACAAATTACACTGCATGCCAGTGAACTACCTCACCACTTCACAATTCCACCTGAACATTCCCACCCAAACACTCTCAGGTTTCTGCTCAGTTAAGCTTAACCATCTAGATATTTCCTAATTAAAATGTTCTTATGCTTTAGAGCATCAGGCTTTATACCAGGCTTTCATGATAGATGGAAAAACCTTTTTTCAAGAGCTTTGCAGCTCCAGAGGATTCTGCTGCCTGTACAGCCACATTCCCCTGAGCTGCGTTCTCCGCTGGATCCGACTGTGCTTCCCCTCTGGCTGGATGGGAACCTGTCATTTCTGAGGCTGCCCGTGCTAAATGATTCATTTGGAGGAGTCCCACGAGCAGCTCAGCCAGGAGGCTGAGGGGGGACAACATCTGGCACCAAGAGCCACCACAAGCAGCTGGGCAGTGACTTCAGATGTGCTGTTCTGGCACGGCGTGGAGCTCAGAGTCAGAGTCTCTCAGAGGGATATTTTCTGTACACAAAGATGACAGCACAGGAGCCCAGCTTAGCACGGTTTTGCCAGAAAGGAACCCTCTCTGTTTTGTTAAAAGGCACTCAATACTCTCCAGCCCAAGTAGAAGACAAGGATTGGGGTTTTTTTTAAATAAAATTTTGATATTTAATGATTTTTTTTTGGTGACAATTTTTTTATTTCAAAAAAAATTGTAAAACAGCCAAGAACTCCTTTGAACATAAACCCAAAGGGAGTGATGGCTTGCCTGGGATGTAGGTAGATGCAGAAATCAATATATCCATCATGTGGCCTTAAATAGTGGCAGTTAAGTGCAGCAAAACCAGGTGATAAACTGTCTGATTTGTTTATTTGCTGCCCTCCAAGCTCAATAGAAACCCACTGACTTAATGAACAACAGAGCTGATCTGTGTGACCAAAGTGCTTGAATCATACTGGCTGACTGGTGTGAGATCACGGCAAAGATTTCTACACAGCAATCCAGACTTCATCAGCAATGCTTGCACCATCAGCAGTGCTGGGGGCACGAGCAAACCTCTACACTCTGTTTTGTTGTGGTGCTCAGGGTTATAATGGCAAATACAGGCAGGATGGTTTGGCAGCAGGGACAGGGGGACTCATTTGTGTTGTGGTGTGTCTTTGAAGCCTTCCTACTACATGGACACCAGGTCTAAACCTGTGGCAAAATGAGGAACTGACTATGGATTGTCATGTTCTAGTTCTTATACCTTCCTCCCACTGCAAATCTAGGAAATACACCATTTATGCAAAAGCTAAGTCACTATTAATTAGTTACTGCCAGTCACTGTATTCACACAGTAGATATTCTCAATATGCAACTTTATCAAAATATCTGTTTCATCCTGAGCAGTGTATGTGCATTTTTTTCTTTTCCTTCCCCAGATTTTTTAAAGTGATTGCCTCCCTGATCAGTCCTACTGATTGTTTATCTCTGGTGGCACCACAGCACGCACAGAGCTGTGCTGCAAACTGACAGGCAGCCTCTCACTGCACAGAATAATTCAATGCCTCATTAAAAACCAGAATTAGACGTGGCTTTGGAGATTAGTGCCAAGAGAGTTTTGCCATTTTACATTCCTGTTGATGCACACTGGAGGGATGTGCAGCGTGGATCAGCAGGGCTTCAATCAGAAGACTCCACAGAGGTCACTGTGAGCAAGCCTGTGTGGGCTTTCTCCTGAGTCACAGGGATATGTGAGGGTTTGTTTATTGCCGAAATCCCTTCCAAAGCACCCCTGTTTACACAGCATTAGGGTGACCCAGGAGAGAAAAAATGGAATAAAAGCCGAAAGCTCAGCATTAATGCCGTTCCTCGTGCTTACACATCAGAATAATTTCTGTCAAACCCTGAGACACAGTAACACCTATAACACAATGATGTTTGCCGCAGCCTAACTTCTCTATGCTTTACAGATAAGTGTAATATACTTGAATTCTGGCTTGATTTTATGTTTGTGTGAGATCTACAAAATAAATCAAGGCCAAAAATTAAGCAACCTCCAGTTATCTTCCCCTCTGTTGTGTGTTTTTCCTATCACTTCCTATAAGGCATGAAGAATAGCAGCTCATGGGCACAATGGAAAGGATTTGCACATTCACATTTTGAGGCTATCAGAGAAAATTTGGTAATGAAATATTTTCCCTTCATCCTCTTAAAGTCTCTTCTTGAACCTTGAATTGAAAGGTAGAAAAATGTTTAATATCCTACCAGCTTCCCTTGCTGGACATACAAGGGGTTACACTAAGGGTGGAGTTATATGAAGGATTATACTGAAGCAGCCTGACTGTTCTGGCCGTGGGGACTGACACAAATCTCTGGGAGGAACCTCCTTCTATTAATCTCTGCCAACACAGGACTTGAGGTCAGAGAAGGACTGAGAAGCCCCACTGTCCTTGCAGAGCCTGTGGACAGCAGCCAGCCACAAACTGTTCAGCACTACTCATTAGGAAAGCTCCTTGGGGCAGGGAAAGGCGACTGGGGCAGCCCTGCACAGCAAACCAGGATTTCTGCTCTGCACAGGAAAAGGCAATCTCTGCACAACTCCCTGCAGCCTACATGCTCATGATAACCAGAAAGAGTCTCTTTGTGCACAAGTAACACAAATATTACACAGCTGACTACAGGGAATGAGAATGAGGGACTAAGCTCTAATATTCATTAACAAATAACCACTGTTTCATTAAGCTGAGCGGTGAGGACTGTGCAGAACAGAAAACCACAGTGATTTAATATAGATTTCTAGTTGGAACATTATGATACCTGTAGAATACTTTACTAAATTACTGATGTCAGTTGTATTTCTCTTTGAGACTAGGGAAATAGGTTATTGGCACAATAAAACATCTAGAGGCATTTAAAATGTCAGTCTAATAGCAAGAACCAGTAAGGCTTTTAATTACCTTCTGTGCCATTTTTTTAATTGCTTCAGTGGCTGCAGTGCTTAGTGAATTCCTGACAGAGCAGCTGCAACTGACTTAATTTAAAATGTTTTTTAAGCTCTTGGAGGAAATATTAAGAAATACAACAGAAATCCAGGCAGCTACATGGGATATTTTATATGAGAATCTTTGCAGCATGGGCCAGAATGTTTTGAAGAGCTGGAATGGATGTTCACATCAGCACTCCCCTGCTCTGAGGAGAAGATCGTGTTGGCTGGCTTTTGTAGGAGCTGTGGTTTGGCAATTCAATTCATAGAAAGCAAAACCTATCCCTCGTGGTCCTGGCAGCTGCAGAGGAAAGACCAGAAGCTCAAGAGAAAGGCTGAGTTCCAGAAAATGTCCCAGGACCTGGGTAGTTCAAACAGAACTTATCCTTATCTTGCAGACACATTTGCAGCTCTTGAGATCAAACTGATTTTTTTCTTTGGGAGAGAAGGCTATTCTATTAACTGGGAAAAAGCATATGAAAATTTTCCCCTAATAGAGCTTAATTTGGAGATGATTGGTGCACTCCACCCAAGGATAATCCATAGTGATCACAGAGGTGACCTGAAGAACACCAAATATCCATGAGAGCTCACTTTTTTCCCAGCAGAGAGGAAATAGCCACCTGCAAAGGCTGAGGCTCCCCCAAACCCATGTGCCACCTCCAGGGAAGCTCTCCTGACCCCACTCTTGCCAGCCTTGGATAAGCAGCTTGGGCTCAGGCCCCACTGTCCCAAACAGCTTGCTGCCACCAGCCTCTCAACAGGACAGGCTCAGATGTTGGCCCAGTGCTGCTGAAGTTTCTTGGCAGAAGGGGGCTGGACTGGGAAAATCACAGCAGAATTCCAACCTATGGCTCTCTGACAAGGCAAACCCATATGCTCTCAGGTTTATTTCATACTACACTGCACTCTGTTAATAAAATGGACTTTTAATCCATTTGAAAAACCACACGGGGCACAGATCCATCTTGCAAACCTCTCTTTCCCTCCTGGGGTTTATCTCGATTAGGCTGTAAAAGACATCATTGAAAAGGATTAGCTTAACACCTCCTAGCTTTATTTCAAAGGGTGTTTCTACCCTACAAAGGCACAGCAGTGTCACATTCTGGCTCGAGCATGGTTAAAGGAAACTTTTGCTAATAACACTGCAGAGGAGATATTCTACTCCAGCACATGCAAGGAGGTGAGGATTTCAGCCACACAAGTGGTACACAAACTAACAGTGCCTTATGTACTCCAATAAATGTAGGCAGGACAAATCTTAGAGACATGAGGACACATCATAGAAACAGGAAAGAATGAAATATTCTTAATCCAACACACTGATATGGTGGACATTTAGAGTCATAAAATAAAACTGTTAATAAAAAAAGATTGGATATTTTTGTTGTCAATTCCAAATGGAAAAGACATGCCTTTTCTAGTTATTAATTTTGTCTTACATTGAAATTGGGAGAAAAAAATAGACATGAGATAGAAATGTACTGGCAACCTTTCTAAACTGAGGCTTTAGCTAAATATACAGAGTAGTCCTTAGAGTGAATATTTAATAGCAATTTGAAGGTCAGCTATAGTCAGTAAACCATTTATAAATTACCCTGAAAAATTCTTTTGATGAGTCCTTGCAATAAATCCTTTTTGTGTAAACTACAACTTATTCTACTGAGCCCTTTCTAATTTCATTCATACTCACATAAATCAACAGAAAATCCATGGAAGTCAATGGAGTTACACTGAATACAGTGAAAATTTTTCATTTGATCTTTCTAGGAAGTGTAAATTCATTGCATCAGTTTTTCAGGATTAGTATAATTTTAGGAGAAGATGTGTTGGTGACAAAATCCACCAGAAGATTTTATGCTCCAGTAGTCTAAAAATTCATGCTTAAGAAACACTTGTCATAATTTAAAATAGGAGGGGTGTGTGTGTCAGATTTTACAGGAGATGGAGGAACTGGACCAGCATCTTTAATTTTAAATGAGATGGTTTGATTTAAAGAGATTTTTGTCATTATTTTAACTCAGAACATGTAAAACAGGTTTCGGTTTGTGACTGCCTTACAGGGCAGATTTTATTTTCCTTAGCACACCATGATGTCTTGTTTGCTTGAATATAAAGAGATTGCATTTTTTTTTAGATGTGCATAGATGCAAAGGAAAAGCCAGTAAGTCTCTGTGCACAAAATGCATCATTGTCATCAGCAATAAGAAAGCCTGGCTATGTGTGCATTTTTATTTTGGATTTACTCCAAAAGTCTTCTTCTAACCAGGAGAGATGTATGATCCAGTACAAGCATTTCAGTGTCTTACAGTCAAATCTCTTTTCAGAGTGGGTCTCCCTTCTTTTCTTACCCACCTATTTTCACAAACAAGCACTCACTGATTTCTTTGTCGGCTTTGGTTGGACAACGTAATCAAAAGCTGTCAGGTGTGCACTGCAACAGTGGGACTGCACCAGGCTTTGTTTGCCCAGAGGATTAAACCAAAATATCATTGAATAACAGCAGACAGGTGGACACCTGAAGGACCCCCTGGATGCAAGGGAACCCTGGATGCAAGGAAACACCTTCCAGCACAGTGACATCCAAGCCTGACACCTCGGAGTTCACATCAAGGATTCTCTCAAACATTAAAGCAAATCAGGAGCCAGTTTTACTTGTTTTAAACCACAAACATTCTGGTTTCTTGGTTGCAGTTCCATTTTCATGAAAATTTGATGCAGCATAGGCAAGCAAAAAGTCTGGCAAATCACCCCCCAGAATTAAATACTAATGTTAACACCTCTTGATTTCGTGTGCAATTAAAATATCTGAGGAGAATACACATCAAAATCAAGTCAGCAAGGTACATGAGAAGAAGTCAAAGAGGGCAGGAATATCTTTAATATCACCTTAACATTAAAATAACATTTAATATTATAATTTCAGCTATGCTGTGTTGCAAAAGGATCCCTGGAATCTTTAATAAATGAGGGAAAATATTCCCATACTTCTCCTAGATGCAGGGTGTGTTGTTTTACTCAGGGATTCTCCCTCATGTCAGAAAAAAATTGTATAAAACCATCTAATATTTAAATACTGTTCTATAAATTTACATGGTAAGAGTTCCAGTGGACCCCTAAAAATAGGACAGGTTAGAATAATCTTTCATACCTAAATTCTGAAACTCATTCAAACACCATAAGCAGTGTACTGGAAGGCAACATTTTCTATCAGTTATCACTATCTTCATTCATTTATCAACCTTTATTCATTAATATGTTCATATTATAGAATTTTATTGGATCATTGACTGATGCTTTCTATTTTTCTGCTTCTGATTTATGTATTTATTGATGCAAAACCAAACAGATATTACTTTTGGGAATAAACAGCAATACACTGAATTGAGCTTTAATGCTGGTTTCTTTACCAAAGTTCTAAAAATAAAGAATTAAAATATATGCTTCCATTCATCATTTCACCACAAGTTCCAGTATTCTATTACATGAAAGAGGTTTTGCACTTGAGACAAAAGTTTAATTATCAGGCTGCTGCTAGAATTGTGATATATTCTTAGGTAGCTATATTACCTGTGATCTCCTAGCAGCATTTAAGTGTTTTAATTTTAACCAATGAGACACTTCATTTTACATCTCCAGAACCTTGTTAAATACACTGAACAACAACAAATTTTTTATTGATCTTAATGGAGGTGTTCAATGTTAACTTCATTTCACTCTGACATCCATTTTAATTCCTTTTATTCCTTGCAGTCTTTAGTTTGGCATAGGACAATACAATTCATTGAAGCTCTAATATGTTTAATTATGCTCTGTGGAAACATGTTTAAAATCCATTCCAGTTCTAACAGATGCATATAAGCCAAATGCTTCCATAAAAAGGAAACTGGAGACTTTACAGATTTCATTCCATGCAGCAGGAAGGGAGGGTAATCCCTTTCCCATCTGCATATTTTGAGCTATTTTGGTCCATGAGTTCCTAAATCTGAGGTTATAACTTGAGAAAGGCAAACTCAGCAGTCCTGAGGCAAGCTGCAATCAGCAGACTCCATCAGCCCTGCCTCCCCCAGGCACAGAGCTGAGCCAGAGAGGAGCCCAGACAAAGCCTGGAGTCTGTTTTCAGAAAGAGGCCACCTGCCAGTTTAAAGGTAGAAAGGTGAATGGGCTGGGACGTGCTCTGCACTGCTCCAGAGAGAGCATCCCTGGAATTGTAAACATGGGAGCTGCAGCAGGCAGCAGATCCAGCTCAACAACCACCACAATTCAAGCACCTCCAGCTTCGAGGGCAGTGCCAATGTATGGTGTGAAGTTGGGTACTGCTATGAAGAAACCCAAGAGGCAGAAGCAGAGTTTTATAGACAAAATCAGCATTAATTTCACAAATTAGCCAGTTCTAATTGCATTTATTCATAACTCCTGCAGTATCACTGCTGGTGACTGAGATCTGATAACCTCTAACACTGATGTTGGAGTCAACACTATGTTATGCCCATCCCTTGTAGCATCCAGCTCCCTGGTTCATCCAAAAAAATCCTCCTCTTTGACAGGATTTGGCCATGCATGAGAGCTCCAGGTAGTGCTACTTCCATTAACTCACCTCTTACTGGAATAACACATATAATTAAATGTGCATTTTGTTTGGATGTGGAATTTTGCCTAAACATCCACCCAGTTTTCCATTCTCCTCAATTTTCAGTCACAAATTCCTGCACTGGCAAGAAGATGCTAGAATTAATTTGATTCCTTTTTTTTTCTTTTCCCTTTGGCTGTTGTGAACTTGAATGTCATTCTATTTTTCTCTGTTAATGATAAGGTTAATAGGTTCCTTTTTCTGTTGTTTTGGATCCACCTTCTCCAGCAATTTTAACTTTCCTGCTTTGATGTGAGCAGTGTTATAAACAGTACTCTAGACAATGTCCAACTCTACCACATGGAGCAATAAAAGTTCTTGGATTTCTTTATGATTTATAGCACACAGGACGGGTAATTCAATTCACTCTACTGCTTGATTTGTTTTTCATTGCCAGTACACATTGGGATGAATACTTTAGGGATTATTTCAGTGCAGAAACACCCAGATTGCTTTATTTGTCTAGATATCAGCACATTTTCCAGTTTATGAATGGCTTTTGGTTGCACTGTTTATTCATTTATCTGGGCTGAATTTCATTTGTCATTGGTAGGTCCCATCATGTCGATGTTTTCCCAAATGAGCTGTGCTGAGCACGTGGGACTTTGTTCTTTGCACACTCAGTTACTTTTAGTTGGTGCTATTACTTGGAAATTCAGTATAGAATTAAGGGGATATTCTGCTCCTGCCAGCCCGGCCTCCCTCTGCACAGGACTATCATTTCCATCTGTCTGACACTAATTCAACATTTGTGTTTCAGCATAACGCCACAACATTCCTACCAAAGTCTGAGTTTGTGACACACAGCCACTAGAATTACTCCAACTATATTTAGTTTTCACTTTTGACTTTAAAATCTTTTCTGGACTACTATAAAAAGTCTTCCAAGAATATGAATGTGATTACTTCTAAGTCTTCCTTAAGGACCAGGAGAGCAACAGTTTATTTTCTTTATTAAATGGTTAGAGCTGCTGTTAGCCCTCCCTGGGAACTTTTCCCTGAGGGAGACATGACTATTTCATGGACATGGGCATGCTTCAAATCGCATCTAGCTATCAGCAAGCCTATTCAAATGCTGCAAAACATTTCAAATGGAATATTTTTTAAAAATACTTTTTCTAATCAGAAGTCTGTCTGTATAATACAGTAAGCTCAAACAGCAAACCAATTTATTTACCATGATCTAAGAATGCTTATCAGTCCTGCTGGAAATCCTGGTTTCTCAGACAAAAGAGATAGTCTGTAAGGAGCATACTTTAATTTTAGTGCTTCCCTGAATCACTAAATATGAGAATTTTCCTTGATTCAGGTGCACCATATTTTAAATCCCTCTTATCTTCCAGAAGTGTTTAAGAGAAGACTCCTGCCATCAAAGTCAAGCCCAACAAATCTATAAGATAAGCAATTCTGTCACCTTCTAAAGTAAAACATGAGGAAATTACTAAAAAAAGTAAAAAAAGGACAGAATATAAAAAGGGGGAACAGATGTAATGTCACATGTGAACACTAAAATCTAGTACCACATTATTCAAAGTTGGAAATTTCTCTCCAGCAAGTGCAATTGGATACTTCTTTCTCTCTATTAATATTTCTATTTGCCTCCAGACACTACAGAATATAAATTTAGGTTAAAGTATTTTTTTTTCCTCCACAGACTTCTCAACAAACTTTAAAAAATTATTTTGCTTTACAGAGGTTTGGTACTACACTTCCCTAATTTTATATTGAACATCTGAACATATTGGAAAACTGTAAGGGTTTAGAGGAGAAAGCAACCCCCAAATTTCAGGGGTAATCCTCTACTATCTATCCTCTACTATGGATTTCCCTACTGTTGGAAGGTAACAACAGCTTTTACTGCCTGTGTTGTGTCCTTTAATGCCTTTGTCTCTGGATTGCTGAATCATTTCACACAAGAGATGGTTATTTTCTCTTAGCAGTGCATCTGATGATGTTCTGAGCAGCAATGTTTGCTAAGGGAGCTGTGTCCACACAGGGAAAAAAGCAGTTTCCACATCCCTTGAAATGCTAGAATGAATAAATGACACTTTTCTGATGGAATAATATGTTATAGGATGGGATGCTTGAAGGAGGTTATATGGCTGTAGTAAATAAAAATATTAAATAATAAAAGCAAGCCAATTCATGCAGATAATTCCATAGACCTGAAGCAAGACATCTCTACCTCAAGCTTTCAGTTTCATGAGCTTCACACCACAAGGAGAATCAAAGCACCAGACACAACTGGTTTTGCCACCAGTTTACGAAGAGAAGATTCAGCATGAAAATGGCCATGATGTACTATACAAAAAATACAATAAAACACAAATCAAAAATAATAAACACATCACAATGTGCTATGTTGCTGAATTTTTGCACGTATGATTTTACAGAATCATACAAGCCTCAAATGGTTTGTGTTGGAGGGACCTCAGAGATCACCCTGTTCCAAGCCTCTGCTGTGGGCAGGGACACCTTTCTCTAGACAAGGTTTCTCAAAGCCCCATTAAACCAGGTCTTAAATTTTAAGAAATCCCTCTCCCTTACATATTCACTACCTCCTGTGCATTTCTATTCTTATTATTATTATTTCCCTTAAATTTTAAGAAGTCCCTCTCCCTTACATATTCACTACCCCCTGTGCATTTTTATTTTTCTTATTATTATTTCCAGCATGACTTGCAACTTCCAGGAGCTGAGCTTGGAATGGCCAGCAAGGATGTTCCTGCAGCAGAACAAACTGCACCAAAATCAGCACTGCATTATCTCTACAAACATGTACTCGTCCTTACTCATTTTGCAGCTCTCAATCTAATGGATGTCAGGGTATTTAATATGGCCCATTCTTCATGGAGAATAGTCATCCCATTTGCTGCTGTGAGATTGATAGTGCTGAGTGCTATCAATCCCCAAAGCTCTGATGCAGGCCATGGACCTCAACCAAGAGATTCCTTTCTGTGCTATCAATCTCACAGCTCTGTGCTCTCTCCAAGTCTTAAATCAGTCTGGTTGATATCTTTCCAGTTTCTGTATTCCTGCATCAGCAGCCTGGCTAAACGTGGCCATCATTCACTACCTCTGTTTCAGCAGTGGTTACAAACACAATATCACTTTTATTATTGTCATTACTATTTATTTTTATTACAATAACAACACTGAGGTGATCAGTGCTTTTCAAACCTAGGAAACATATTCACTACCTCCTGTGCATTTCTATTCTTATTATTATTATTTCCAGCATGACTTGCAACTTCCAGGAGCTGAGCTTGGAATGGCCAGCAAGGATGTTCCTGCAGCAGAACAAACTGCACCAAAATCAGCACTGCATTATCTCTACAAACATGTACTCGTCCTTACTCATTTTGCAGCTCTCAATCTAATGGATGTCAGGGTATTTAATATGGCCCATTCTTCATGGAGAATAGTCATCCCATTTGCTGCTGTGAGATTGATAGTGCTGAGTGCTATCAATCCCCAAAGCTCTGATGCAGGCCATGGACCTCAACCAAGAGATTCCTTTCTGTGCTATCAATCTCACAGCTCTGTGCTCTCTCCAAGTCTTAAATCAGTCTGGTTGATATCTTTCCAGTTTCTGTATTCCTGCATCAGCAGCCTGGCTAAACGTGGCCATCATTCACTACCTCTGTTTCAGCAGTGGTTACAAACACAATATCACTTTTATTATTGTCATTACTATTTATTTTTATTACAATAACAACACTGAGGTGATCTGTGCTTTTCAAACCTAGGAAAAACCACAGATGTCATCCTCCAAAAGTGGAAGAGCCATACAGGGAGATTTTTACCATAGCAGGACTTTCAAACCTAGACAGCACAGATAAATACAAACTTCAACGGCCTTGTGTTGAATAACAGGAAAGTGCAACATTTGTTCCATTATGGATGTTTCCATCTTTAACTCACTGAGCTCTGAGGCACCACAGAAAGTTCCTTCTGTTAGAGTGGAAAGGGACAAGTGGCCCTGCTCCAAGCACTGCTGGTTACATTGCCTAATGGCCATTAAATTGCCTCCCTAAATACTACAAAAGTCCTTCCATGCTTTGTGGTCCTGGGAAATATTTTGTGTATTTGTGAACATTAAAAGAAATATTAAATTGGCTTTCCCATCTTTTTTTGTTTAAATGATTTTTTAGGCTAAGTTTATCCATAAGGAGTAGTATTTAGAAACAGGCATTCTATAAAAATACCGGCAGAATCTAAGTCTTGGAAGGTAAGAGAAATCTTCACTTGAAAGCTTATGGCTCACACAGAGAACAGTTGAAATGTCTCTTGTATTCAAGTCTTAATATAAGCTGATAATTAAACCCTTTACCATTATTGTTGAATGTGGATTTTAAATCCTTAAAATATGGGAATGTCAAGTCACCTTTCCCACTGAGACAATTTAACAATTGAAATTTATGAACCATATCCTTCATTACGACTTCCATTATGTAAGGGGATCTTAATTTTAAGCCCATTCAAATTTTCACTGGAAGGATGATGAAATAGTATGAACCATAGCTTTAACAGAGCTCTTCCATACAGAAATGGTTAGATAATATCCTGCACGAGTATCTGGGTCTACACAGTGATCTTTTATTTTTCATTTTTTGTTCATCTTTCCCTAATTAATATGCACAATAAATTTTTCTGCACAATCACCCTGCTTGGAGTGCCAAGATGAGAATCTGTATTGAAAATCAATAATTTAGTGGAGACTCTATTTACTGTTTATTTTTGCTGCCCATAAAGGTTGTCACAAAGACAGAGGCCCAACCATGCTACTCACTGGGCAAACCAACTCCATCTGAAATGTCAGAGTCTACAAGTACAGCCAACCATGGGCAGAGAAGGAAAGGGAAAATAATGCACATAACCAGCTCAGAAAAAGGGGAAGTGGTCAGAGTTAGACAAAACAGAGGGTGGGGAGATAAGAAAATAAGGATTGCCAGCTGATGGAGATGGGGAAAAGCAGTGCTGGACTCATCTTGAGTTCATCTTGAGTCCTGCAAAGGGACTCCAGTGTGGGAGAGACATAGGTTCAACCATAAAGGAAGATTAAACTGAATACAACTCCTCCTCCAACATGCAAGGCTCAAATGGGAAGTTCAGCTAAACAAAGTGCTTCACCGGAAAAAAAATTAGTGATAAATGAAAACCAAGAAAAAATGTTGGTTTTGTGTGATTAAGTATTGAAATTATTTAATGAAATTTGATAATTCCTAGCTATCAATGAAAACCAAGAAAAATGTTGTTTTTGTGTGATTAAGTATTGAAATTATTTAATGAAATTTGATAATTCCATATAAAAACACACAGATGAAATTAAAATGTAGCATCTCCACTGGCCCAAGGAGCTGGATTAAGTAGATGAAGATACAGATGTTTTAATTACTAAGGAAAGGTCTTCTATTAGTCTCCAACTTATGTATTGATTTTCTCTGATTAATTTATAAATGTGGTGTATGGAGTACTTAGAATGCAAGTTTTTGTAGGCACTGCTGTAAATACCTGATTTCCCTCTCATCTCTCAAGGACAGATTTCTTTATTTTAAACTAAATTTATCTTTATTCTACAAAAGATCTCATCTAGTCACAACTTCAGTCTGCAATGACTGCATCTAGTGAACTAATTTATGCCTTTCTTTGAATTATAATTACTCATTTTTTATAGAAACTGTGATTCCTACTAGAAGAACTGATTGAACTTTCACTGCTTACAGCGTGAGCCTATAAAGATGCTTGTATGAATCTTACAGTAATATCTTTACAGAAGACAGAAATGAGGATATAAAAACCTGAAATACAGTTCACTTAGATTGCAGTTTAGTGAAAGTACATGACACTTTATCAGTTGTATAAGTCCTCCTAACTAAATTATGTTACAATGATGATGCCATTAATCATGCCTGCACTATTTTCCCCATCATAAGAGATTTCTCCAGTACACTCAGGCTCTCCTAAAGAAAAATGCCACACACTCATTTATCCTCTATTAAAGAAAAATAATGAAAGCAAGGTAATTACTAGCAACAGTGATGTAAAAACCAAAACATGAGCATATGCCAAAAACAATTGGAAAAAAATGAACAGTAAATTCTATCAGTAAAACTGTCCTGTTTTTCAGCAATAGAGTGAACTATAAAACAACTACATAAAGCTGTTAAAGCAATGTAAATCAAGGCCTCCAGAACCAAGGTCATGCAAAACCTGAACTTTCTAAAGACAGAAGAGGAAAGTGAGGGGAAAAAAATCATATTCTATGGTGTATATACCATCCCATCTGTTAAAAAATGGGGGTGAAGATGAAGTGAGGAAGGGTGAAGATGAAGTGATACAGGGTAGGAATGGGACAGAGCAGTCATCAGTATGCAAAAACCATCTGTTTAAGGGAAGAATAATTTAAAGGTTATTTCAACAAAAGCAAATTAGCTGCAGAGTTCAATATCTGCTTTGTCATTACAATCCACCCTAAACATTAATGCAAAGTGCAAATAGCTAGTAATTCTCTCACCTCTACAGCATGTGATGCTGGATCACAGAGAGTTTGGAAGAACCACTTAAAATGAATTACTAAACCCGCTATGAAAAAAAAATATTGCTCCTTATTTGCTTTCTTTTGGAGGGAGGGTAATTCTGCTGCATTGCAAAGAACAACCTGTGATGTGATATTTTACATCTGAGTCCCTACAGCTATCAAAAAACCCCCTCATTTATCATAAAACTCTGACTATAACTGCAGTGGTTCAAATGCCTCTACACAAAAAATTGGAATTGCCATGGCAGTGGTCCCAGAAGCCAGGACATGTGCAGGGAAGATGGGCAGGCACAGCAAGGGAGCTCCAGCTGCCCCTCCACAGCACAGGCATTACATATTTATTACATGTTAACATATTTATTTATTACATGTTCACATATCATACAGCCAACACACTCAGTGAAGCTGGCACTGCTCTAACAGGCAGCTCAGCAGAAGCCAAATGAAAGTTTTACCACCCCAGTTTATAACAATTTATATTCCTTCAGTGTTTCCTTACAATCATCTCTGAACGGAACCCCTGTTTTCATTGATTTAAACTGTTTGAGTAGAAATGTTTTTCAGCTGCCTGTACTTCTCTCAATACAAATCAGTGTTTTTATACATTGCTACAGAGAACAGCTAAAATTACCACAGTAAAGAAAACTATTTAATTTTCCTATATATCATCCTTACATTAGGCTGAAAGCTCAACGTGTTTTGCAAAGGAATAGAAATGCCAAGAATGACATGCAGAGTCTTCATCTTCCAAACCTGCAGTTGGTTGTCAAAGGAAACACAATTTTCTGGGTTTTACACAATTAATCCTGTTGCATTTACTTACATTTCAATGCCTGCAAAGTGTTTCTGTGCAAGTGCTGAAATATGTGCATGCACAGCTAAATATGTGCAGGCAGAAATGCGTCACTAGCTTCTGCATGCACAGTAGAGAAAATTGGAACAAAAACGCCCTAAGGAAAAAATCCCACAAATTTGCAGTTGAAATGGTCAAAAACCAGTGGCTAAAAAGCAGCATTTATCCGTCCAGCAATACATTGTGCTTGTTGTTTGGTTTAGGCTTTTTGTTATATGGACTCCAACATATGTGTGGGCGTGTATGCATCTTCTGGGCAGAATGTGAATTAGATCAGATAAAATACATATCAGCTCAACAGGGTGCCCCAAAACACTCACCAACCAACCCATCCATTGCTGCATTTGCCATCTTAAGCAAATTCAATTTCTTTCTTTGTGATAAAATAAGCCAGTTCAAAGCAGATAACATCTCACAGTAATGAGTCCCAAAGCTGCAATTTAACACAAACCTAGCAATTCTATTATACAACACATCCAGTTCATTAAAAACAACAAGCCAGCTTGTATATGATCTGTATCACCACAAATCAAACATCAGCAAACCAAGCTGCTGGGAAATGCATGGTCCAGTTAAAAGAAAAAAAAAATTAACCCATGTAATCACTTCAAACAACAAATTTAGATTTAGTGTTCAGATGAATTCATGTTCACGAGCCATTAATTGTGAGATAAAAGCTGTTCTCATCCAGTAAACTTTAAAAGATCCTAACTCTCCCCTACATGAACTATAGTATATTCATAGCAAATTTAGTCACATTTAATGTATTATTCCACATATCTGAGTTTACTCAAATATATGGCTTACAGTATCAGAGGTCTGGTTAATCATTATCACTTTATTTATTGGAAATCTGTGTGAAGGAAACAGAAATCCAATTACAAGTTATCACGGAAATAATTTGGACTCAGTCCTTCATTTCATGAGCTGCTGGACACCTGGAAACTCTCATTATCTTTAATGAGAAGCTTCAAAACCTTTTCAAAATATGAACTGGGCACAATGGGCCCCCAGCTGAAGCATCTTATATATTTTAGCATTCACACCACTATAATGCCACCAGCTATGTTGAATTATACTTGCTTCACCTTGCTTAATGGGAAGGATCTATCAGGTTTAATGCTAATGAAATATTTTAAAATTCCTCTAGGCTCAATAAAAGGCAAGAGATGTGACCCACACATAGTGTTCAAGTGGTCAATTCTAGTTTTAAAGCAACAATATACAACTCTTTCTTACAGGTTTACCATTTTAATTGCTCTCTCTAATCCAATTTTACACCTAATAGGCCATTCAGGACGCTTTGAAAGTAGTGTACATGTTACTGCAGCAATTTGCTTAGTGCCTCACCATCCATCTCCTGAATTACTCTCAGTGTGTTTGCTGCCACAATATCTGAATATTCCCAGGACAAGATCTGGGAAGAGCAAAATGAGGCAGGGAATGCCCCCTCAACCCCAACCAGGCTCTGTATCTCCACACTGCACACATGCACAGGGGAGATCCTGGGACTTAAGATCTGCAGTTCCTATGGCCATCCTCCCATCTCCCACAGAGAAGAAGCAAGAGCTGGGTTATTCTGGCTTTTCCCAAACAGGAAACAGAGGTTCCAATTCATTTCTCTAAATGCTTCAGGCTGTGTCTTTCCATCACAAAAAAGTGGGATCTATGACAAGTACAAATCACAGCCACTGACAGAAAAGGCCAAATCTTGCCAGTGATGATCCTTGTTCTTAATTGCAGCAGAAGGCAAAAGGACATTTCTTGCAGTAATCAAGGCTACGTTACACCAGCTTAACAGGGAAGTGAAGGGCATGATATTAAAATCACCACAACAAACTGCTGACATGCCAAAGAGAGCAAAACTGTGCTTATTGCAAACTTAGCTCATCCCTAGAATAAAATCTACTTAAAGTTGCCTTATGCTTCTGTTCTGGCTGAAGAGGGACCAGTGCTACTGCAGGGCAGACACAGAGATCAAGGTGCCTGGAGGAATTGGGGTACCTGGTGGGATTTTGCTGTTGTGTGCCTCGATGTTTTGGGAGCAAACAGGCCAGAGTTGTGTGCCTTGCTCACAGGAGTGGTTACTGAGGAGCTGAATGCTGCTTTCAGGGCTTCCTGGGGTCATTAATTTGGGGTTTATATATCACATAACAGATTTAGGAGGGTGCTCACAGGGACTGGTGTGGGCATTTGTGTACTATGGATGATTGGACATAATGTTCATTTCTATACACGTAATGGCAGCAGGAGAAGAATGGCAGTACATTAATTAAAATCCAAGTGATTTGGAGAAAACATGGTGCTGTGATTTTGGCAAAACTTGAGAAATTACTCTGCCCTGACACTGCCTCCAGAGACCCCCTGGCCTCAGGAGAAAGAAACAGCAACTCACTTTGCATGAGGAAGGGAGTGAGGAGTGAGAAGCACCACTACACAAGAAACTAAAATTCAGAAATTTCAACTTGCAACCATCAAAACCTCACACTTTTTCAATGTTTCCAAACGTTTTCAAAAGCTCTTAAATTCCTGAAACAACAGCACAGCCAGACACTCTGAACTAGAACTGTGAGGCTTCCCAAAATACCTCAGGAGTCAGGAAATATGTCAGGCCTGGGTCAGTCCCCAGTGTACCAGTAAGAGAAATTTGCCTGACAAGCTCCAACAATGCCAAACCATGAAACTTGAAAACCACAAAACTTCCACTTCTTGTAAGTGAAGGGAGGATGGATAGGGAAAAAAAAAAATCTCTGTTACATTTTCAGCTGGGATGTTCTAATTTTATGGCAAGTGAATTTTCTCCTGAAAAAGTGACTGTGATGGCAATTCCCCAGACCTCAGTCCTGCTCTTATCTGCAATGCTTCCCTGAACTGGATGGACAGTGAGCAAAATCCTGGAGGCTTGGATCACTTAGGCAGATAAGGACTGCAGAAAGAGATGTGCTTCCATGGGCTGGAAAACATCACAAAATACACTGAAATGTGTCAGCTAAAAAAAAGGCACCAAAAAGCCATGGATGCCCTCCCCTTTAGGAGAGTGCAGAGTGCCAGGATTCAAAGATATGAGCAGTGTTTAACAGGCACCAGCTGCTGCCTCCTGTGCTGGGTGCACAAGGCTGCACATCACATCACGCCTTGCAGGCTGGATTCTGAGATGTTCAGCTTTGCAGCGAGGGAGTTTGGGGATTAATACCTTATTATCACAAAGACACATATAATTCAGCAGTTTGCTTAGTTTTGAGCAGGGTCCCAAGCCTGGCACTCTGCACAAAATCTGTCTTAAGCCAAAACAATTACAGATTTCCAAACAAGCTTCCAGTTGCTGGAGGGGGGGAAGAGAAGGGCAATGAAAACCTGTTCTAAATAAAATGGACTTCTAGCGCCAGTGAGCAGTACTATCTAGTCTTTGTATCTCAGCCAAGTTTTCAGCTGTCAGAGATGGGATCTGAAAATTGAATTCAATAACAGGATTTTTAATCTTTAGAGACACTGCTTGTCTCTGAACAGTGGTTGAGAGGAGCTAAACAGAGGGGCTATCATTGTGTCATAAACACAGGGTGTACAAACACGTACACAGATATAGTTTGGTCAGAAATGTTTTGCAGCACCATTCCCAATTCACAAAGGGTTTTTGGTTAGCAGATCTCCAGGTCAGCCAACTACTGCATATTTCAGCTGCCCTAACAAACCCAGAGCAATCTAGCAATGGCAATCTTTTTAATCTCTTATTTCATGAATTTAACTGTAAGTTTTACTCTTTAATTGTAAAGTAGTGAATTCCTACTATGAGGCTTTCCAACTTGATACACTCCATAACTTGAGCAGCACCACTTTATGATACAGACATATGTTACATGGTGCCAATACCATATAACATGGTGCCAATACCATATAACATATCAGCTACTGTCACCTATAGCAATTTAGTTTTAAGTGTGCTGCCAAAGGGCCAAAGTGAGAGTATTTTTGCAGATATTACTTTTAGTGCTCTGTTTAAGCGACTTAAAAGCCCCCAAACCTATAGATTTGCATTGATACCAGCTACACTGCTCTGTGCTTACTTTTTTTTTTTTGGAAAACAATAAGTCATTGCTACTTTGGCAAAGCTACAAAATGAAGTGACCAAAAACTACAGAGTTGGCTCAGAAATGTGATCTGTGTTTGCCTTGCTTGAGAGAGGGCACAGAAGCAAGGCAAGACTTCAGATATAAAACATACCACATACAATTCTCAGTAGAAGCCGTCAGCACCATTCCTCCAGCATAGTAAATTATGCTGGAAATTAAATGAGAAATTACTAGTTTTCCAGATTCTATACATTAAGAAGTGATATACAGTATGAAATATTTCTTCTCAGATAAAGCAGCAGCCCTTGCCTCCAACTCTATACCCCAACAGCCACCAATGAAATATAATTGCTGGCAAGAGAGAGGTAAAAAATGAATCAGTGGCTTAAGCATGAAACTGCCAGTAAGCAGGCAGACAGGGAACCAAAAGGAAGCAATCTGCTCACATGGATTAGCTTGTTTCTCTCTGCTAACTCACTACAATTAATACCACATACACCAACAACTTGAAATATAAAATAAAGAGAAGATGAATCATTTTGGTAAGCTACTGCTATTGTCTTTAACTGAAGCAAGACGTGCACCATCAATATCAGGCTCATTGAAGGAGACATTAGGTTCCTCTTTTTTGTTGTGCTTTTAATAGTTTATTTTTTTGTTACTTATCTTTTTGAATAGAGTGGAAGCAATAGAATGCAAGACAGTTATTTTACATTGAACTCCTGCCATATGTTTAGTTCTGTTTCCTGAGTAACCTCCTTGTGTTTTCTCATTTCCAAGGCACAGAGAACTCAGAAATCCTGGTAATCCAGAGAATCCAGAAAACCTGTGCCTGGAGGCAGATGATGCTGCTGTGACCTGGGACACAGCTCAGCCTCCTGCCCATGTGGAGCTGCAGCCTGCCCCAGAGCAGGGGGTGTGAGAGGTGCAGCAGAACATCCAGGCTGGCTTTTGGCTTTGCTGGAATGCAGTTTCCACTCTGTGTGCAGCACCTGAGGCTGACAGGACAATGCCAGAAGTGGATTATAGTGATGAAGGTAAATGATGTCTGCCTTGCAGCCTCCTGCAGCAACCCACTCCATGAATGGTGCACATCCAGATCCTGATCACCTTAACTGGGCCTCCAAGGCTTTCCCATGATCTATCCCACATTTTCTCAGCCATAAAGTGCTCCAAGAAGAGTATAGGGAAAAGCATTTTCATACTGAAGAACTTTGTTTTCCTTTCATTTTTTCTCTATATGTTGCTTTCAGAGCTGGCTCTCCAGCTCCTATGTGATCTTTGCTGTGACTTGTTTCACCATGTAGCTGGAAAATAAAACTAAAATTTTGGCTATTTGTAGCTGGGTTAAGCCCTACATCCTAGCCTCTGAGACCTTGGGAGCCCCAGGCAGGAGCTGACATTACTCTTATGCTCCATATAAACCTATATATTCTGGACTCATAGATATAAAACATTTTTGAAAGCAATTTTTAGATCCTGAAAGCTAAATGCCAGCTGAAAACCTGGCCAAGATACACAGACTAGAGAGCACTGTCCATCTCAAGCCACTTCTCTGAGCATCTCAAACTACCCTGTACAATTATCAAGTCAGTTAATTGCACCTTGTAGGTGGTCTGCATTTGGGTTGGGACAGGCCTAATCAGAAGGCAGCAGTTTGCAATTGCTTTTCCTTAAAATTCAGAAATAATTTTAGCTCATCATTTACCTGCGAGCTTACATATTAAACCCAATTAAAAATGCACTTTGTTCTTTAAAAATGAAACTCAATATCAGTCACTCTCCTTTTATCTCTTCAGTGCAGTAGTACTGCTGGAGAGAGAAGTAATTAATGAAGAGAATAAAAAAGTTTCCAAAGTGTTTCCTCTTCACAATATAATCATGATTATATTAATGTAGTGTTTTTATTAAATGAAAATCAAGCCAACCTAGGCCTGTGAGTGTTGCTTCACAGGCAAAGAAACCTTTATTAGCATTCCCTAGCTGCTGCTGCAATTCTTTCAGGGAAGTTTTATTGCTGCAATATATATTCTCAGGTCTGCTACTAGATTTTTGTCTTGTTTATGGAATTTAAATGGTGTATTAGACTAAATTCTTCACTCTGCCTCTTTCCAGAAATGGAGATCCTAGACAGATGAGTTGATGGGAAGAAAACCAAATAGAAATAAACCCCCTAACACTTCTGTATTAGAATTCAGTAAGCAGTCACATTTGTATCAGATATCAAATTCTCTGCTGACCTCTGCTGAAGTTGTTGTGGGAACAAGAGCAAGGGAAATGTGGTCAGGCAGCTGCAAGAGCCATGTGCTACCCTGATCCCAAAACCAGAGCCTTCAGGCTGTGAGGGTGCAGCACTAGAACAGCAGCTCTGAAAACTTCAGAGTCCTGGAAGTGTTAATGTTGGAAAAGACCTTTAAGCTCATCCAGCCCAGTGGCCAAACCCAGCTCCAGCACTGTGCTCACCATTAAACCATGTCCTCAAGAGCCATACCTGCACATTTTTTAACACTTCCAGGGATGGTGACCCCACCCTGAGCAGCCTGTTGCAATGCTTTACAACCCATTCCATTGAATAATAACTGATCTAAACTTTAGCTGGTGCCATTTCCTCTCATCCTGTCATTGGTTCCCTGGGAGAAGATACTGACACCCACCTCACTACATCCCTCCTGTCAGGGAGTTGTAGAGTGAGAAGGTCCTTCCTGAGCCTCCTTTTCTCCAGGCTGAGCCCTGCCAGCTCCCTCAGCTGGTCCTCATGAGCCCAGATCCTCTCCCAGATCCACTGCCCTTCTCTGGACTCACTCCAGCACCTCAACACCTTCCTTAGAGAGAGGAGCCCAAAACCTGGAGCTTTCTCCTCCCTGCTTGTCCTACTGTCTCCTGGAACATCCCGTTCCAGGCCAGCTCTCACACTCCATGCCCTGAGCAAGCTGGAATCTCACGTGGTTTCAAGGCATGGGGCAGCCAGAGGGCTGGACCTCACTCTGCTTCTGCTCTTTCCATCAAGAAGTCCTAAAGCAGAAGGGCCCTCAGTACTGGCGCAGCAGTGCAGACTCTGTGACTCACTGGGGTTATATCCTCTGGGCTGAAATGTCCTTCCCCTCTTAGACAGTTTATTTCCACTAAGCAAACCGTCCCAAAATCCATCTAGTGAGCGCCAAGGTGCCAAAGGAAGAAATTAGGTGGATGCTTTTCTCAAGTGGAGCTTTCTCCCCTGTCCTACATTTCAGAAGGGATGGGGCAGGGAGTGCCTGCCTTTCCCCAGGGTTTCTCTCCATCTGGTAGGCAGTTTACGTAAATGAAGTCATGCTGTGGCACTCCCCTTGTTCAAATGGGAGCAGACAGCTTCTTTCCCTGCAGCATTTTGGGCCCCAGGGCTTAGGTTTAAAGCCAGAATAACTCTACTGGCTTCAGTGGAGTTACACTAACATTAAAATGGAGGAGTCTGAATCTTTGCATCCTTAGTACTCCTGTCTTGCTGGCGTTATTTTATTTATTCAGCTCGTCTTTCCAGAAAACATCCAATTTAGATAATAGCTAGTGGGAGAAGCAATCCCCTTTAGGGATCAGCAGTGGTTGTTATATGATTTCTTAACAATTTTCTCAGTGGCAAACAAGTCTGCTACTGAAACAGTACTTCTGTAGCATGTGAGAGTATGGCTTCCAGAACTACTTAGGTCTATTAGAGCTGAGGAAAAAAACCCAACAGTTTCATAATGCAAGACTGAATAATTCACAACAAATTCAGAGTTTACTTGGCCTCCTTTTCTCATGGTTAGGTTGGGCTTTTTTGACCTCAAAAGGCCAAGAGACAGTGCACAGATGTACCCCGAATCCAAAAAGGGGCTGAGGAAAGCTTTTTTAATAATCTACTGCTGGCTGTGTTGGACTGCTTGGCATTTTGAGGCTGTAGCATTGTTCATGTGTAACATGGCTGCTGGCACATGTAGAAGATAAAATGTCCAAATATTTTAGGGCTGCTGGAAATGGTTAATAACACCAATCACTGCAATCAAATCTGATTGGATTTTTCAGCCTGCTATTAGTTGTGCACCCTTGGATGAGAAAGACAAAAGGTCAGAGTGGGATCTTCTGACTTTCCATTTCTTGGTGGTGACAAACTGCCCTGTCTGAAGCACTGCTGTGGTGGGGGCTGTGTGGGGTGTGTGAGGGTTATTTCTCCACACACAGAGTTAATGATTCTGCTAAAAATTCCACTGATGATATACAAAAAACACAGCAAATTTAAGCAGTCTTCTTTGATTATATGAATTTTCTGATAAAAATCAGAAAATAAATCAAACTAAGCCTCTCTGCTAACATTTATTAGGAACTCTGGCATTTCTCATTATCTACTTTGTCATTAATTCACTTTTATTTTGGTGGGTTTAAATGAAAGTTTACTTTTTGACAGCAGTCATGAAAGCTAAGAAATGAGCAAAGAACACATTTGTATCCAGCCACACCATGCCAGTTTTGAGACTCTGACTGAGTTTCCTGCTCATATAAACCCAACACTTCTCCAAACTTCATCTGATGCCCACATTTCAGGTTACAACTTTGGGATGAAATGAAAAATTCTGACAACAATGAATGGATTTCACCTGGAGAATTAGCAAAGTACAGAGGAAATATATAAATTAATAATAATATATACATTAAAAGATGCTTGTAAAACGTACATGAAAAATTCAGAGCTTACACAGGAGCATCACCATTCAGGAATAAGACAAGCTAGATGAATATGACAAAGGGAACCTTATAAAATTTAACAAAGACAAGCATAAGTAATCCCCAGACACAATATTGGCTGGGGACCAGGCCTGGGGGTCTTGGTCAAAGTTGTATCAAGCCCTGAGCAGACTGATCTGACCCCACAGCTGATCCCACTTTGAGCAGGAGTTTGGAGATTTCCTGAGGTCCTTTCCAACCTGAATTACTCTTATAAAACACTCAGAAAAAGTTTCTAGCATCTTGTTAGCTATTTAGATATCCTCCTTGGCCTAGCACAACACCATCCTACCAATAATCACTGAAAGATATGAACTTGGGGAATGCTTCAGAGCCTGCTGATGGCTCAAAGTACATGTGCAATACACTCAGGGTATCTTATACCTTCAAGTACACATCAGCTTATGCATCTCACATCCACATCTACGGTGTGATGAGAGTAACAATGATTTTACAAAGACCTTTGGAATCACAGGCATGCCATTAACAATCTTATCAAAATCCTTGGTGCTAACACAGCCTGACTTTACCAACAGTTAGCTTTCCTGTTAGCAGCAAACCCTTCTAAGACAGACTTGCATTAGTCCTTGTGCCCTCTTTGAAAAGCTTTAAAAAGAACTACAGGAACTGTATGCAGGTTTTGAAATTACTGGAGTTGTTGCAGCAGAGAGCTGGTTTGGAGCAATGGCAGACACAGGGGGTCGATCTTATTCTTAGGGACTTTGGGATAAAATTGTCTTTAGGAAACAATTGCTAATTTCCACTGAATGGCATTTTGGGGGCATGCAGAGACTCATAGGAAATTTACACAAAGGACAAGATTCTCTGTTCCACCACTGTGTTTGTGGAGGAAGTGGTTGTTATTATAGATATTATCCCACTTTTCTGAGTGGGAAAGGTTGAGATAACTTAAAGAGAGGGCAGCTTTGCTGTTATTCAACAGGCAGAGTCTTTTTTCTCTTGAATCCGTGCAATACTCATCACAGTCACATTTTCAGTAAGAAATGCCTGTAAGATCACAGAAGCCATCATTAAACACCAGGCAACTACTCCTTGTTCAGTTAGCATCAGATACACACAAATATCAAATACTATTTGCATGATATCCTTCATTAGCAAAGGTTAGTTACACCTCTTGCACTTGTAAGGCTCTTAGCTCTTATCTCTAATTATGCTCTGGCTTGCCCAGCTGCACAGGGAAATTGCATTGATACAATCTTTAGAACTCACTTAGACCTGCAAGAGCAGGTTTGATTTAAATTACACAGATATCACTGACTCTACCTCAGGAACCCTGAGATCAGAATTTGCTGTCTATTATTAATAATAAAAGGATTCAGAATGGATTTGTCATGGAATGTGAAGCAGGGCAAGCTGTGCCTCCTGGGACGTGACCTCTGAGAAACAAATTTACTCCAGCATATTATCTGAATAAAGGCCTGGTATGAAACCCAGGCATGTCAATGGAAGGTGCTCAGGGGACCAGCCTGGCAGATCCAGAGGGAGAGCTCTACATACTGCATCAGCTCCCTGACAGCTCTACCTGTCCTGGGCACAGCTACAAAGGCAGAGCTTTGCAGAGGTGAGGAAATAAATGGCTAAACTGAGATCCTGAGGCTTTGGGGCTGGGCTGGGGACTTGGAAGAAACCTGAGGACTGGAAAGATGGAAATCTCACTCATCAGACTGAGGGATCCTAAAAATGAGTGATAATGAGGCTCATACAGCAGCTATTAATAGTTTCTAGATATACAGCTAGCTGCAGCTGGCTGCAGTAGGGAAGCTGATGGGTTGAATGAGTTGAGGTGGTACTTTGAGCAGGCAGGATGGGTGGGTCAGGATGACAGGGACACCACTTGATGAGAATTCCCCTGAAGATGGGATAGTGTAAAGGGCAAGGATCATATTCTTCTTCACCTTTAGTGGACAAAGCTGTGGTGAAGGAACTGGGGCACCTGGGAAGAAAATCAAAATGCTTCTCCAAGTTCTGTGCCCAGCACCTGCCATGCCATCTGCTGCCACTGCCAGTGCCACCTGGGCAAATCACTGCTTGGATGGAGCACCAGGGACAGCAGCCATGGGAAGGGCAGAGATGACATCCCACAAGCCTGAAGCCACAGTGGCCTCTAGACACCACAGGCAGAGCTGTTCCCATTCCAGCCAGGTGTACCACAGCCATCAACACACTGCTAGAGACGGCTGAGTGGCATTTGACAGCTCTGACCTATGTTATACCTCTGTGCATAATTGTATTTTTCATAAGCCAGCTGAGATTAAATGAGTTCAGATATTGACTTTGATTCTCTGGCTATTAAAAACATTCACATTTGCATGTATTTCATATAACTTGAGAATACTTTTAATTCATCAAGAAATAGTACAGATGAAAGTTCTCTGAGTTGGTTTGCTTATCTACACTCCAAGTTCATTTACATCAAAGACTTCACAAATTTCAGTGCTAAGCCTGATATATGTGAGCCACAAACAACTATTAAATACCTGAATTTTCAAATGAACTTAGATTACATTTCAAAATTGCAATAATGAATATACTGTCCAATATTGTCTGATAAGTAGAGAATCAACTTAAGTATCCTCAAAGGGAAATTGATCAAGCCTCTGACTTTGATGTGGACATGGTTTGTTTGAATTTGCAGAGGCCCAGAATAGAATTATAGCCCTTTCTAACTCCCTAACATGTTTTTTGAGGCTAGAAAATAACTGTTTGCTTTGCAGAAGAAAAAGCCAGACCTTAAATTTAGTAGATATAGGTATAGCTAAATCTTTGTGATGTTTGTATGTAGAGCAGAGGAGATAGATAGGAAGTTTGACCACAAAATTGCTTTCCACCACTTTTGAGACACCACTCCAAGATCCTGCTTTGATTCACACAACACACAGCCTGAACAAATAGCAATTGTGTAGCTTGGTTACCATGTGTGTTGTCAAGTTGCAGTGAAGTACCTCACACTTGTGCAGGGGGGGAAGAATCTCTGTTGTGGCTCTTTAAAGCTCAAGGAACTCAGGTTCACAGGAGAGATATCCTCCATGGCCCAAGTGTGTCATGTTTCCAGATGACTCACCCGAAGAGATGAGCTCCCTGCTGTATTACATTTTATGGGCTACTAGAGGAAGAAAGATTTTGGTTCCAAGTGTGACAAGGGATCTGATTTGTAAACAGGAACCATAAAGAGTAAGCTGCTGCAAAAGATAAAATAGAAATGGTCTAAATGTCATAAGCAGTGACGGTGAAGGGTCACATTTTTGGATTAAGAAACATTTCAGACACTAGCCTCAGAAAGGGCCACACTCCTCCCGACAATATCAAAACTCTCTCGATAAAAAGGAGCAATTTACTGCTACACAAGAGTTACTGTGCCTTTTTTAATTCAGGCTGTGTTATAATCCCTCCCTGACAAACAGCCAAAGCCTCCTGGTGTCCTACAGGCCCAACACTTGTAGACTTGCCAGGTTACCACATGGGAAACCAGTTCATGAAACCCTAAACTGCAAAGGAGCCAAGCCAAATGCCATATGGACAAACTGCCAGCTCAAATGCTTTTGCGAGTCTTGGTGCTCCTTTGGAAGTCTGGATTGAGTGAATTCTTCCTCCTGCTCAAATACTGTGTCAGGCATCTACAAGGTCAAGACTTGGGAGCACTCCTTGAGTTAATTAATTTATTTTTTAGACCAGCAAGTTCACTGATTAGCAGACTTGCATCAGAAATACTCAGCTATTAAATGTCCCTAACACAGCTGCCTCAGGGGAAGCAAGGAAAAGGTAAATAACGTGGAGATGGGATGAAGTGAAACACAGTCATTCACAGAAACAGAAACATGGCAACTTCCACAGCTTGATACCAGGAGGTGCTGCTGGGCATCCTTCCAAGAGGCAGTATTAATTAGCAAGTATATCCAGGCCCTGATTTCACAGTCCTACAGTAATATTCAGTCTCGCAAGAGATTGCAGCCATCTTGGCAGCTCTTACGTAAGATTCACGTTTTGCAGAGGAAGCTGTCCACTGCGCTTCCCAGCTGAAAGCTGCAAGAACTCTCTTTTCCTGTCTCATTTCATTAGCTCTGACTTGCAGTGATCACCCCCACAAGACTCCAGCCCACGCTGAGCAATGGCTGCTGGAGTCTCCAGCCAGTTCTGAGTGACACATCCCTGGCAGAGAGTCCAGATCCGAAGGCATCACATGTATCAAAACAGCTGCATTAACAGTAATTTAATAATAAACTATTAGTAATTTAATTTAAGTGACAATTTTTGCCCTTTTCTGTCTTATTAAACAGATAAAGTTGTGCATATATTGAAAATGCTCTGTTCCATTGTGGTTGCTTTATAAATATGTTCCTATTTCAGTGAGGTTACAGAGCACATAAAATTTTCATATAACTGAAATGAGCTGTGTAGGGTAAAAGTAAATGCCAGCAGGCATCTAAATATTGTAGCATCTGTTATATTTTACACTCTGTGATCACAAATCTTATAAAGCTTCACTGCATTTTAGCAGCATTCTTCACAAACTATTGAAGATTGATGGCTAGTGTAATTGCCATATCTGATATGCTATCATTTTTAATATACTGAGCTACTGCTACTGCCCCTTTCTTTGTACTATCAACCTATGTCTATTTTATGTTTCCACAAAGAGCATATTGTACCAGCAGCCAGTTGTATTACTACCAACTAATATTTTACACACTGTAGTGTTATCTTAATTTTCACTGCAATACATTGTTATATGTAAGTACAGACAATACAGGATGGTATGCAGCAAGATAAAAACAGGAGCCTTCCTTTCATAAACAGTTACATATTTCAAAGGTATTACATTTTTATTCCTTTTCTTGTTGGTTATTATCTGTACTTTCAAGATAAGACTGGTTCAAAATGGATTAGGCTGATGAAAATGGACTTCTAAATTTCATACACATTTGCAGATTATATTATCCAGAAAGAACACTGCATACGCAAATTTCTAACCAAATTGAAAATTGCTTAAGTAAAAAACACAACCTGGAGTTAGATGGAGATCTAGAATCCTAACAAAATAGTTACATGCATAATGAACATCTATTTAGAAGCACAAACAACTACCACACTGCCTTTCCATCCATCCTGTTGACTAATGATGTGCACAATTTGAAGAAAAAATTAGTCTTAAGGAGCAGCACTAGCACCTTGTTGATCAATTCAACAGGAAGCTCGTGAAAAAGAAGCAGATAAAGTACATTTCCTTGGCTAATCAAATAGAGCTCTCATTTGTCATCCCCAGCCAGGGCCATTACTTCAAACTACATTTGAAATACATACAACTGCCTTTTCTTTAACTTCTAAATAAATACAGCATTTCTGCTGGTGATGAGAGCACCATGTCAGGCAGAGCTAGCTGTTAATTTCCCCACCAAGAGAACTCTTTTCATTTACAGACAGCATCCAGTTGCCATTCTGTTAGCTCTGACTCCAGAATATCAGAGGTCTGAGCCAACAAACATAAGCTGCCCTTTCATTAGTTGTCTGCAGACACAGGATATGCTAACTTTGGTGAACATCTATAATAATTCAAGCTAAAATCTGGCAGCAGGAGCCCATGTTTGAATCCCTCTTCACACAAAAAGCACAGCCGGCTACAGCAGAATTCCCCATGGGGCTAATAATTTCTTGGTTTGCACGAAAATGCTCTCAGGGCTCTCTCGAGAGTAAAAATTTCTGCAGATTGTTTAACTTGTTCATCTTACTCTCAGAGGGCTTGTAAATGCGCATTAACACTTATGGGTGTAATAAATTCAGAGGAAAGGTGTTAGTCTTTGAGTAACAAACCTCACTCTTCTGAACCTTGTTTCCATGAACAATGTACAAAGTCAAACATTTTTCATTAGCTGAAAAAGAATGAGAATGCTTCAGAACAGCACAAGTAATAAAAAACATTGAACATCTGCAGAGATATGGTTTAATGAACAAAGACTATTGAAGGCACTCACTGTCCTAATTTCCACTAAGTTGACAGACAATGCCCCAAAACTGCCTTTCATATCCAACATTAACTAATAAGCTAATCAGAGCAGAACAAGCCATTTGTGTAGGACTTTAAAATAAAGAATGGCAAGTATAGTTCTGTAACATATGTAGCATTTTGTTTTTGTTTTTAAACAAGAGAATGATTTGTTTTGCTAAAAGATGCACATACTTATGCTGAATAGTCTGTTCAGTATAAAAATGCCCAGATTTGTTTAAAATTGTTGAACATTTTGTCTGAGTTGCAATAAACTCTACAGTTGTGAACTCTGGCCAAAATTCCTAGCAAAGGCTGTAAGAGGTAGCTTGCCATAGTTCTGCCATTTGGCGCTGAGCTGATTTTCTGTGGTGACCCTCCGTGCACCCATCAGTTTAGCTTCAATAGGTGCTTGGCAAAAATGTCCTTTTCAGATGCTCCACAGGACCATTCAGTGCATTTGCTGCAGACACTAAGCTTTACTCAATAGAAAAGCTCAGGTTAAAACTCCTATTCCATGACTCAGTAGAAATATTCCATTACAATTAGAAGCCACAATAGAGATGGAAAAGAAAGGAGGTTTACTCTGAACTTATTTTTACGCAGAACTGAATTTGTAGCTGACATTCATGTCCCTTGTGGCTTCAGACTTGGGAACTGATCTGAGAATGTGTTTGGGGAGATATTTTGAAGTCTGTCCTCTGTGGTCATTTGCTTGAATCTTGTATCCTCCCCATTTTCTCTAAAATGCCAGCTCTTTGGAGCAAAGGCTTCCATCTTCTGCTTGTTGTATGGATCCTAAGACTAATGCTGGGACTAGTCAGTGTGATTTGGGACTTCAGTGACTGTTATTTAGTACAAATCACACACTGTGTAAGCAGAAACTATTCTAAATTATAATAATTATTGTAGGCATTAATTTTTACTAGGACGAATCCATGAATGTAGAAGCAGGCATTTAAAATTTAGCATATTCAATATAATTTTATCCAGTCAGTGAAACTATAGAAGACTAAAGATAATGAACTCAAAATTAGATTGATAACAGCAGAAACATATCCAAACACATAAAAATAGAGGCTATTGAGGGGGAAAAAGTTACACCACTGCTTTTTAAGAACAGAGTTCAATAATTTACGTCATTTCATTTCTGAACTATTCCCAGGTAAGGGCACTTTAGGCCTTTCAAACATAAGATACCACATTGCCCTTCTCCTCAGTGACCTGGGCTGCCTAGATAACACTGGGAACATGAAAGCTGATCATTTACCTCACACAAAACCTTTTAATCGTAAGAAACAGTTCAAACAGGGAGCTCTGCTCACATAGGACAAACCCACCATTAAGCACTGAATTAAATTACAATGGATCTCTGAATCGGATGTGCAGAAATCTTAGCAGGGGGTTTTGTTTGTGGGGTTTTTGAGTTTTAGTTTTGTTTTTCTATAACAATTCCCCATTCCAATACACTGTGGAGCTGCAAAAACAACCATGCTGAACCAGGGGAAGGGCTGTATTTTCTAGCATCAGTACCGGTCTATGGCAGCTTAAGATCCCTGTGAAACTACTGATCCAGACTAAAAGCCAAAATTTGTAGCAGAAAAAAAAAGACACTGAAGGGAAGGCTTTACCTCTGAGATTAATTTAAACAAAGGTGTCCAGGTGCAAACTGGTAGTTGAGAAGCCCAGAGGCACAAACACGGTGTTTTATCTTATCAAGCTGTGGCATTTATGGAGAAATGGAAAGTTTGTATTTGCATTGCTGACTCAGTTACAAGGCATACAAAAACGCTGACCTTTGTAATGTTTGTTTTATGCAGAGGGTATAGAAATACACCAATGCTCCAGTTACAAATGAATCAGTTGTGCAGATAAAAAATTTATATTGTATAGCTCATGACCTGTCTTTCGTTGTTCTTTGAAAAGACAAAACCGTGTCTCCTGATCTTTGAAAATTGAGATGAAAAATGTCCCTCTGGCTACTGAAGGATACCTTCTCACCCTGGAGGAAGGGAGCACAAGGAGCTGAACTTGAACCTTGTATTCCTGGGCCAGCGTGGGTACAAATACCATTAAAATACCATTACAACATGAAGGTCACATCTCAAGTGTGCCAGGGGACTGAACCCAAGACCTGCACCCGGGAAAACTTAAAGGTCTCAACACAAAGATTTAAATTCTTTCTGGTCTCTATCCCCACTTCCTCTCCTATATCATGGCATGAACAATTTTATTAAGCTTCTTCAGAGTCATGAGCAATGAATGGAATTGTTGTTTGCAATGTGTTTGAACAAGAAGAAAAATGTGAGTGATAAGTGCTCTTGCAGTTATTGATAAGTCTGAAAAATCTGCACAGGTGGAGGAGTTGGTGCCTCAAGAGCTGGGACTGCTTTTAAAAAGACCTGGATCCTGTTAGAATATATTGGGCAAACAAGGCAGAGTGAATAAAGGTCTTATGTGCAGTGCCAAGTCAACAAGGCTTTATTTACACGATCCCATCATTCTGCTGACAGACTCAGCAGCTGCAATATCTAATGCAAGACTAATATGATTCCTCATGTGTCTGTCAAGAGTGACACTCCATGACCTTGGTGGAAACCAGAGAAGGAAGAGCACTGAGAAATCCTGTTAATAGAAGAAAAAACATGGAGAAAAAAAAGTGGAGCCAGCGGTTGTTACAAGACCCCAGGAGCAGCATTGTGTTAATAGTCTCACTGGGAATGCAGTGTGTCTGACCACTTGATGTCAGACTTGACCCACATTTCAGTCAGCCTCCAGGGCAACAGAAGCTTCAGATTAATTTGATATAAACATTACTACACTTGAAAGATGTATTTGGAAAGACATTTATTTGGAACACGAGTTGTGGAAGGTCAAATATATGAAATAACATGAAAAGCAGTATTTGAATCTTGACCTACTCCAAGCAGCTAATAAAGCTCCTCACAGCAAGAAACTCATGTGGTGTTAAATCTTAATTACATTGAAAACCTTGGATCCAAGCATGTATTTGGACATAGGGAAGCTTGCTAAGGCTTCATTTCAGGCACAGTTCTCCAGAAACCAACCGGGCAGAAATCTGGCAGCCAGCACTCAGTCTCTTGGAAATACAAAACACAGATTTTCTTTAAGTCCCCAAGCACCAACATATTGATCAGACAGTATCGAAGCATTTATTACTCTTTGCAAGGCACAAAACTAAGTTGTGACTTACATCTCCTTCCAGGCACAGCTGTAGAGCCTGTGCTGATTCCAGTCTGCACCATCATCTCCCTGTCCAAGGTCATCACCTTCTGAGCTTCTTACCAGGACACACATGAGGTGTTCAAGCAGTAACTTTTTTCTGTTGCAGAAATATGGTTTAACAAAATGGAAGAAGACTAATCATCAGCTTCTAATTTGGGCAAGAAAAGCCAATTCCTCATTGCCAGTAAGTCAATTTATACACTTCAAATAACTTTTCTGTCTTCCTTTCCATCAAAGTAAGTGAATTAGCTAACATTTAAACTGCTTAACAAAGTCAGGTGCCTTGGACTTAAACTAGATAGAGAAGTGCATCCAACTGCTCCTCTGATGGATGAGTGGTGGTAAACAGAGCAGAGGAAGGAGTGTGCCACAGGGCTCCAGAAATGGTAAGAGACAGAAGCCACTCCCAGGAGATCTTTATCCACCACCTAAATCCCCAGCTCAGGAAAGCATTGACCAACACTGCTTAACTTAACTGTGTGCTTAAAGTTACACTGTGTTCAATGGGATGGAAGCATTTAATAAAAATTACACTGGAGTTTAAATGACTTATAAAAGAATGAACTGTCCTGAAATACCTCCTGAATGATGTTTAGGTCTTCACAGAGGCTTTGATATCAAGAAAATTAGACTGGGTCATAAGAAGAACTAAAATATTAGCACAGCAAGTGCAAGGCATTGAGAAGGAAATGGACAATTGAGTGTAAATTTAAGCATCTCCAATTTATTCACCAAGTCACCACTCCAAGACATTAGTGCAGTATGAGCTTAGATTTCAGTGGCTTCAATGGGGTTTAAGCACTTTATTTTGCTGCTGTCAGGGTTTTAGGGATCTAAACCAATATGGCCCTTAGGTACAGGATTCTCTGTATTTTTCTCATGCAAATAAAATTGAAATAAAAAAAAACAGAAAAACATTGGCTGCTTCCTTCATGCCACGGTGTGGGAATACACGATGATTTGTGCATCCTGCAGAAATGATGTTATCTTTATCAGAGCACTCAAACACCAACATTCATTACCACAGCCTCAGTGACTGAAATCACTGGTTTGAAACATGCAGTGCCATTTTCTGCTCTGTACACAGATTTTCAGCAATCATAAAAGACAGACCTTTCTAGTACCCAGTGAAGCAATAAAATAATCTATATTCCCTATGCAGAAGTAGAAAAAAAACCTACAATTGAAACAATATAGTATTAGAAGAGTGTAACACAACAAGCATTAAAAATAAAGGAGGATGTGAATGATTGTTAGGTAACTAATAATCACAGGAATACTACCATCTAAGCAATTAGATTTCAAGTAAAGTGTATTAAAAGCAAACATAGGAAGAGCTGGCTGGGCATTTAAAAATCCATTTCATTTATTTAGTTATTTATTGCTGTCTACAATTTATGATTTCTTCTCTTTTTTCAGAGTAGAGTTTTATTTTACTAGAAGTAGCAGAAGAAGGTAAAGATATAATTTACCAGCTTCCCTACAAAAGGCAGAAAGCATAATGATTTCATATCTCCTAAAAAGGGGTCATCTCATTTCTCTGAATTTAGATTATCATGGCAGAGAAATGGCCCATGCACTGCAACAGAGTATTTATTCTTGCATCTCTTGGTCCTCTTTCTGGCTAAAATTCTTTTACATTCTAAAGGAAGATTTAAAACTATCATACACCTGCTAGTGTCCCATTAAATAATGAGTGGAAGAAAAAGAAGGGTGGGTTTGGGGTTTTTTTTCTATCTCCCGTAATAAGCCAGGTTTTACTCTGAAGCCTGAAGATGTGAAGGACCCTCACTAGAGCTGCAGTCCTCTGAAGGTGTTTGGCCTGGCAAGTAACAGCCTTTGGAAAATTTTATAGAAACCCTCTACTGGTAACAGAGGTACAGAAGACATGCAAATTGCTCTGATTCCCTCACAAGCCCTTTCCATGTGTATCCACTGCTCTATTAAAGCTCAGCACAATTATAGATTCTGACAGAGGTTTCTTAATAATCTGCACCAGCACCGCAACAACTGCATTTACAGTGCTAGAACCACCTGCAACCTCCTCTTCCAGGCAACAGGAAAAACAAAAGACTTCCTGAATGGTATTCCAGGCAAACCCTACAGAGAATTGGAGCATGGGTGGCCCAGATAGGAAAGGTGTGAATGTTTCACATCAGGATTTTCATGCTGGACAGTATAAGCTTCTCCCTTGAATGCCCAACGTGTAGATTCAGATAGTACATTTTGGCTATGAAAAGAAAAATTTTTCTTGGTCCGAGCTGCTGCCAGAGAGGCTTGGGAGAGTTTTCTGTAGTAGAGAGTGAGAAGCCTCTTAGTGTGTAAGGACAGTGAGCTGAAGTGCTTGTACCATCTGGATCAGTGCATTTATTTCCTTGCCAAGGCTCTAATATTTTCATCCTTTGATCAGTTTATGACTTTTTAGTGCATGAGGCACTACTACTGCATTCCATAATTCCTCTAGTTTTCCAATTTGTCCCTGTGCCTAAGTGGAAAAGTTATGCAGCAGGGAGAGATCAGGTCATAACTTGTTTTGCTTAGATTTGTTCCTCAGAATTTCTGACAATAAATGAAGTGCAGGCTTGCATGAAGGTGGCATGGGGTCAGTGGGATGGAGAGGGAGGAGATTCTTTCAAGAATGCTAATAAATGTTGCTGCCTGGGACAATGAATCATGTGGGCTCTCTGAGGCAGAATTTGTAGGTCTTTTATCCAGGTGGCTGAACAGATTGAAAGCAAACTAACACATACCTTGGAAAGGTCAGAACGGCCACAAAATTCAATCCCTTCACAGCAAAACATGAACCCACTTTTTCAGCTAAGCCCTCCTATACTAAAAGTAGGAAAAGTAGTTCTGTAGATGAATTTAATTCAGTCTTGAGAGCTTTCAAATTCTCAACATTTTTCGAGTTCTGCATGTGCTTAAATTAATTTCTGTATTAAAGCATCTTTGCAGTCAGTATGATTATGTGGCTTGACAC
The DNA here is from genome assembly GCF_017590055.1 of Onychostruthus taczanowskii. Lineage (NCBI taxonomy): Eukaryota > Metazoa > Chordata > Aves > Passeriformes > Passeridae > Onychostruthus > Onychostruthus taczanowskii. The sequence goes on from NW_024496526.1 coordinate 12,546,619, forward strand.
CAAAATCACTTTAGCATTGACACTGATACGTTCAGCTTCTTTTCTTGGGAAAATCAGTGGCAAGGTACAAGCAAATAGAAGATTTCACATACCTAATTTGGGAAGGACAAGATTCTGTGCTGAAAATCAGAGATCTTGAGGATGATGTAACAATATTTGGGTCTAGAAATAAACCGTTCCAACATTTTTCTGCACTATGTTCACATGCACCAATGAAGAGCAGATGTAAACGGCATAAAATTTGGTTGGTTTTCCAAACAAAATAAGTTAAAGCAACTATGTTTTAGTCAAAAAAAAAAAAATCTTTTATGTAAAAGATCCTTTAGATCTAGAACACAAATGGAATATCAGCTATTTTTAGTAGCATGAAATTTTTTCTAACCTTTGACTCAGAACAGCCTACTAAAAGCCTCCTTTGAAAAGCATGAAATATCTGTCTAAATGTCTATATTATTTAAACCAGTAATTAGAACCAGATGTTACTGCATTTTATATTTAGACACCAAATTTCAATATCTTCAACAGAAAGAACTCTCTTGAAGGACAGAAGGAATAATTTTCAAATGTAATTACAGCATATTGTTTTGATTCTCTCTCATTAATTTACCTGATTGCAAAGTAAAATTAAATGAAGTTATATTTAAATTTAAAATTGGACCTGTGAGTAATGTAACATCTTATTATCTTACTGCATGGGAAAAAGTAGTTTTAGTGTATATTTCACATTTCATTAAGCTGTCTATATCCTTCATAAAGCTGTTAAAAGACCTGGAGAATATAAAAATGCCACATTTATGAGTACACAGCATATTACAGCAGTTTTGTAGTGAATCCACCCAAAATGGCAAAGTTTTTTTTTTTATATAAGTCTGTAAATTTACTTAAGAAAAAGCATGTGATGTAAGTAATTGTCACTAAGAGCATTTGATTAACAATCACACTGAGAAGTTCACTCTGAGAACAAAGCACCCATGTCAAGATCCCAATCCCAAGGGAAAAGTGAACCCAGCAGCCAAGTCTGGGTGAGCCGCAGGCACCAGAGACAGCTCCTGATTCACCAGCAATCCTTTGGGATCACACATCAGGATGTGTGTCTTGCTCTTTGGAGTAGGATCCAAGCAATGTTTCTGCCAAGGAGGCAGTGAGGAAGCTCTCCTCCACAGCAGGAGCTTTGCTTGGCTGCTCCTGGCAGCTCCTGGCTGGGAAATGCAACCACTCCAAGCAAACAAAAGATCAGTGTCACTTCTGGCAGCATCAACAAAGAGGAGAAGATTGTAAGGCAGTTACTCAGGGCAGGGGAGAAGCCAAATACTGAAATGTTGTGTTTCAAAGTAGGCATCTGCAGCTATCAACAGTAGTAAGAAGGGCTTATGGGTATTAAAAAATTAAATGAAAAATTTGTGGTGGTACATCCAAGCTACAAAAATATTTAGAGAGCTCTAGTTTCATTTAAAGGCCAACCTCTGTGGATATGATTCTAGAATCCCCTCATATTTGATTTGCTGCTATTCTACAGACCAATTCCAGACAACCAGACCAAAATCCAGACAGAAAACTGCTAACAGCTACCCAACATTTTTCTTCCACAAATAGAGATTCCCAGTTTGCTTTTCTTAATAATGCATCTTAACATAATTTTTAATTTTTAGCAACCAATCTTGTTCTCAGAAAAACTGTCACATTAGCAACAAAATAAATGGCATCAGGTTCCAAGCCTATGAAACTGCTGTGAAGATTTGTGCACAGGCATTCCAAGTATTCCCAAGTAAGTTCACTGTCAACTGTCTTTGGAAAACACTGGCACAGTCCCATGCTGCAATGTCTAGAGGTTGATTAGCAAACACAATTTCACCATAATTCTAATACTAGCACTAAAATCTATTTCTTTTGCTGCATCTAAACCCACAGACTAAATAAGGCAGCTGGTGACTCAAACAAAAATTTAACCAACTGGAGAGGGAAAGCTTGAGAGCATTTAAGGCATTCTCTCAGGATGATTCTTACAGACCTTTCTTCATGAGGCTCCCACTGAAATGAATGGGATATAACAGTGTCTTCAGCTTCTGTATTCTGGACAATTTTCCCTATTACAACTCGAAAGAAGAGCTCCTACCTGATTAATTTTCAGAAGAGGAATCCATACAAGGAAATCCAGGTGCTTATACTGGAGCATGTACAGCTGTAACAAATTTGGAACCTGATATTTTGTTGTAGATTTTTATATTCTTGTCTCCTTTGAGAGATAGGCCAACTATTTTTTGGTTGTTTTTTTTTTTGTTTTTGTTTTGTTGTTGTTGTTGTTGGGTTTTTTTGTTTTGTTTTGTTGGTTTTTTTTGTTTGTTTGTTTTGGTTTTTTTTTTTTGGTTGCTGAGAGCAAAACTGTCCCTGTGAAATTGCCATCTTAAGTGCTCAGCTGACAGACATCTCTGTCTGTCTCTATTGCATGGGAGTTTCTTCATCAGTATGTAACAAACATAAGAACTAATACTTGGCTCAGGATTTATTCTTTTAAAAAATAAGAGGAAGAATTTTAATAATCCTTTCAACACATTTATAGTCATTTCCTCAAATATTTTTCCTGTGACCTGAGATAAAGTTATTTTCTTTCTAACCCTAAAGCTATCTTCTGTTTGAAAATCTGCTTATATTTTCTTCCCTGACATTAATCAAAGGTCTCTAATTTAAAGCTTGTGTATGGTCCCCGTATTTCACATTGATCCACTCCCATTAGTTCAGGATGTTGCATACTTGCATAGGAATTTTCCCTTCCCTTAGGTAGAGAGGAGTAGTAAGTCAAAACTTTCCTTATAAATCATGCTTTGCTACTAAATCATCCCAGATTGCCCCAGCAGCACCTTCTCAATATCTCCCTGTAACCAAGTGGCTGAAACTGTTTCCTAACGAGACCAGCAGCAGGCCAGAATAAATCCTGCAGCTTTGTACAACACAGTGCCAGAGCATATTTCAAAATTTTCCTTCTTCTCATTCACTTCTGATCTTCTTACCAAGAAAGAGTACTAATGGTTTACTCTATTACCTGCAACCCATTCTGTGTTCTTTTCTTACAATGAATTCCAAAAAAAACCCCCAAAAAAACCAGAAAATTGGGACATTTAGCAACCACAAGTAAATGGTCTGGGAGGAAATGAGGCACAGTGCAAAGGACCAAAAGATGCCAAAAACTAATCACACAGATGCTGCAAAGGCACGGGAAAAAATCAAGGAGGAACACACAACTTGGAGGGGAAGATATGAGATCCATGGCATGGATACTGAAGGGGAAAAAAAAAAATTGGGAAATTTAGTGACTACAAGAAAATGGTCTGGGAGGAAATGAGGTGCAGTGCAAAGGACCAAAAGATGCCAAAAACTAATCACACAGATGCTGCAAAGGCACGGGAAAAAAACAAGGACGAACACACAACTTGGAGGGGAAGATATGAGATCCATGGCATGGATACTGAAGGGGAAAAAAAAAAATTGGGAAATTTAGTGACTACAAGAAAATGGTCTGGGAGGAAATGAGGTGCAGTGCAAAGGACCAAAAGATGCCAAAAACTAATCACACAGATGCTGCAAAGGCACGGGAAAAAAACAAGGACGAACACACAACTTGGAGGGGAAGATATGAGATCCATGGCATGGATACTGAAGGGGAAAAAAAAAAATTGGGAAATTTAGTGACTACAAGAAAATGGTCTGGGAGGAAATGAGGTGCAGTGCAAAGGACCAAAATATACCAAAACTAACCTCAGAGATGCTGCAAAAGCCTGGGAAAAAAATCACAGAGGAAGACAGTACTTTGACTGGAAAATATGAATGACATTGTATGAATACTGGAAAAAAAAAACTTCGCCAAACTCAAAGCCATCAAAAGGCATGGGATGCTGTCAAGTGCAGGGACACGGACCAAAGATTGCCCAATCTATCCCCACTGAAATCGCAAGATTTCAATGAAATTTCAAGGAAATTTCATTTCCTTTCGGGAAGGGAAATGAAATCTTGCGACCCAGAAAGAAAGCCTTACAAATGCTCTGCAAAGGAGATATGACCAAATGAAATGCAACTGAAAAAAACAAACAAAAAAAAAAGACTGATATGTTTGTGGTTATTCTTTTAGTAATTGCCTACATTACTTCGCATCATGCTGCACTGTATTTTATGATCCACTTATCCACCCATAAACCAACATGCTTCTGCCAGAAATATTACATTTCTCCTCATTCCAGGCAATGCTGCTCTCACCTGTGTTTAAATCCCTCATGTATTCTGCCCTCAAAACACCTTGGACATGAGTGAGCATCTGGATTAACTGCTATGCAGTCCCTCCTAAAAAAGTGGAAATGCCATGGAGGATTATAAATCCAACAAAACCAACCCACATCATCTGTGAAAGTCAGATTATACCTGTGGAGTCATTTAAGCATCATGGGATTTCCCTGACTTTTTAGCCAATTATAATGGAAGTTTGCACATATTTCATTAAATCTTGCCCAGTAGCAACATCCCTCACTGCCTTCTCTTCACCCAGGGTCTGCTTCTTGGGATTCCAAAATTTTCAAAGGGTTAAACAACACCCAAAGTCCCTTTTTCTTTCTCTTTGGGTACTTAGAGCTGTGAGCAAGACTCAAACGATGTCTTTGCATGGACTGCCATTCATGTAGCACAGATATCCACCTCTCCAGCTTGTGCTTGTCTCCAACCACCCAAAACAGCATTTTGGCCTTTCTCCCTGGCATCTCCTTGCAAATATTTAACTGTTATGTCACAATAAGGATGACTAAAATATTGCTGCTCGCCCCCTTATTCCACTACATGTGACCCTGCTACTGCTTTTCCTGCCTGCTGTGATGTATTTTGCCTGTCACTCAAACATTGAGAAGGGAGCCTGAGATGTGTCAATGCCCTGATCCTTTCTACACAAGAACTGTGAAACTGCCTTTTCTCTCTAAGAAGATGCTAAAAATCATGCAGGCTTACAGCTTTCAGCAATTTATTTTTTTAATTCAAGTGTAACTTTTGCCTCATTTTCATCTACACAAAAATCCTTCAAGCTTCTCACTGTGGCTCTGGTACCCTTCTCTTTTTTGCCCCTTCACAGGTCTCATTTCTTGCTAAAGTGCTTGTTCTCACTCTCATGCCCTTCTCAGCCTACCTCTCACTGGAAACAACTCCTACCTCCGCTGGATATTAGCAGGGGTTCCAGGCTAACTATTCCCTGCTGCCATCTCCACTTGGGATGGCTTTTCTTTCCCCCCCAAGCATCCACAGAGCTATCCCATTATCCTTCAGAACCATTCTTATCTCATTCCTTGGCTTGACATCTCTAATGGACAAATGTTAGGCAGCTGGTGTTCTGATACTGTTTGCCTTCATGCTTATCAACTGTTTAGGAGTTGCTTTGCACTTCACCATCTGTCCATCTCCATCTGGTGTCTCCTGTTTTATAGTTTGGATTTAAGCTCTGGTAGTGGTGACTGTCGTCTAATTTTTTTTTTCCTTCTGCTAACAGTGCAGCAAGCACAGGGGGTTCTGGTCCATGACCACCATTTGCTAGGTACTGTGTAAAGCTAATTATTCAGTCAGCATGCCAGTGGACTATTTGCTCTGCATGGAGCAAATATGGAACAGAGGGTGCTCATGGACTTCATATTCCTTTTGAATCTGTGACTAGCAGTAACTCCCTTCTCCTGTTGCTTCCCATTTCTCTGTTAATGGACAAGAAGATGAATAGAGAGAAGGTACACAGAGTAAATTAATATTTTTCAGTTGCCTTTCTGCTTTCTTTCCTTGTTGTTTCACAAATCTCCAGGAAAACATGCTGAAAAATTATTTCTCCAGTTCCTCCTCAAATAAATGGAGGAGATTCAATGAAACAAAGACAGCAATGACTTGAAGATCATGCCTGGTATTGATGAAGGAGTTCTGGAAGAAACTGGACGTGTGTTAGCAAAATGACCAGAGCACCATGCTAATATTTATCCAGAGATGAAAAGGATAGGAAGGAGAGCAGGGATGAAGCATGGTGCTCAGGATGCACAAGGCCATGATCTGCACAGAACAGAACATTGTGTTCCCTCAGGTGAGAAAATGGGAAAAGATCACACTTGAAGAACAAGTAGGCCAGGAATATCAAGGGAGGACTATGAGTTATGCCAGCATGAAAAGAAATATTCTCCTTCCTCTGGAATTCCTCCAGAATATCACTACTTTTTAATTGGAAAAATTATCCATATTTTCTTAACCTCTAACTAATGTCACAAATAAAAAACCCATTTGTGGCGGTGAACACAGTTATTGTTCTGTGCATATGGTGTAGAGATCCTGAGAAACCCCAAGTATCTATTCTGAGGTACCTGGGAATTTCTAATGCCTCTGAAATGGGACAGAAGTTTTATTAGCAGGTTTGAAAAAGTGCTCAGTTCGCTGTAGGATGGACCATCCATTCCCCTCTTTTAAACTGAGATGTAGGAAGAAAATCCCAAATAACACCAAATGTGATTCTTGCAACAGTATTTACTGTCGAATAACTTCAAGCATTTCCCATGGTGCATTTTTCGTTGTTTGTTCAGGATTATTATTATTATAACTACTATTAATAATATTATTTTCAGATACAGACATTACATGAATAATGAAATGACAAATGGTAGCACACCATACCTTTTTAATGAAGTGTTTATCTATGTCTTTTCCAACCCTTTTTTTTGCAACTTAGGATATTGTATGAAAAGTTAAAGATCCAGGATGAGTGTATTTTCAGTTAATGAGGAAACGAAGCTGAGTGGTGTTAAGGAGATATTTATGACATACCACACATATTAACCAGCACCAATAATTTCAATGCAATCTATCCATTGTTTTTATATTTCAGAAGACACATCAAACAGCTATTTGAAACAGCTGTTGCTGGAAGTCTTGGGAGCAGTCCTCAGCCTGTAGAAATCAGCACAGTTCTGACAATTTCAGTGTATATACAGTGATAGACACAACAGCAAATCTAGCGCTCCACTTTTGCAAAAGCTATTAAAATGCAAGCAGTAGATTGACCATGGCTTAATGCTGCTAATCCAACTGCCCTTGGTCTCTCTATTTTCTCTGCTTAGGCTTCAGAGACATTTACTGTGTAGGTAAGCAGCATTAAATTAAGAATTCTTCAAAGAACTGGACAGTATTGATTGGCAGATGTTTTAAAGCCATTCCTGTAAGGACTGTGCTCCAGTAGCAATAGTTTCAGCCGAATGCATCCAAGCCCCAAGTCCTGGAGCTCTCCTGGCACTGGTAACACTCACACAGCAACTGAAGGGTGACTTCTGTAAGGTAGCACCCACTTGTCAGGATTCAGGGCTCAGCCTTATTTTCAGTCTCTTTCTCACGAGATACTTCACCAGAGGAATGTGACAATAAAAGCTTCAAGAATAGCTTTGCTCTGTGGGATTCATTGTGAATGTAGATGTCAGATCTTGTTCATAACTCAGTACCAAAATTCTTCTCTGTATACAACAAAGGACTGACAGGTCCAAGCTATATTAAAAGCAGAACCCAATGTTCTTTATCTCCCTTTCTTGCTCCAATATTTCCCTTTTGTTACCTTTTTATATGAAAAGAAAACATACCGTTTTACACAGCAGGCTAGCTAGGCCAGGGACTGCTGCTTTCTCTACAATCACAGAGCACAATAGGATTTCCTCCAAGCAATATAGCTTTTAATATTTTTTCAGTCAGAGTCCTTGGTGGAGAGAATTCAGAAGTATCTCCTCATATGATAACTTGTGGCTTTTATATCTAAGACCGAATCTCCTGAGACACCGGGAAGACCAAAAGAACATTAAGCTGTGCAAACACAAAACAAACTTTCTCTATTTTTCTGCAGGGACCATCCTGGTCCCTGGTAATATCTCCTGAGAAGTCAGAATGAAAAGAGACCTGAGGGGTGAGGGAAAGGTTGTATTGTCTCATGTTCTAAACAATGTCCCAAGAAAGTATCTTTTCACCATGAAGAGAAGATCTGCTGAGGATCAATGTACACACGTAAAAAACGTGCACTGGGAGACTTGGGGGACTGATCCCAGCATCCCACTGCTGACTTATCTCCAAGTCCTGGAAAAGCTCCAGTTTTCTTCTAGAGAAAAACAAACTATTGCTTAAACATATTAGAGCTTGATATTTGTCTCAGCTCTTGATTAGGAAATTAGTGCTGCCCCCTCCCTTCTTCTTCCCAAATTACAGCAATTGTACCTGTGAACAGGTGCTGTCAGAAACTAGCATCCATTAGTGTATTTTCTGGTTTCATGATTAGCTGATACAAAACTGAAGTGTAATCAAGTAAGGATTCATTCATTTGATTAGCCATTGAAATTATTCTGTGCCTAATCAGATGCCTGGCTACTTTGTCAGCCTCCTTTATGGAGTCTTCATCTCTGATGGGTGGTCCAAATGCATTCACAAAGTAGATGTGATTTAAGTATAGTTAGGGTCCTCTGACTCATCTTGGAGTCAAAACAAAGGCGAAAGAACACCTCTAATGTGAACTTATTTCATTCCTCACCTACAATAATAAAAAAGAGCAGTTTTGAACTGCAAAGTCTTATGTACAACAGAACAGGACTAAAGATGTTAACAGAGAGAAGGATCCACTGCAACGAGTTGAGTGTGAGCTTAGCTATAAAAACAGACCTGCAATGAAACAGACCCAGGCTTAAAATCTGTACACTGATTCATGGTGAACAGGCTTCTCACTCATGGATACCAAGGAGTTTGTAGTCTCACATCTTATCTTTGGTGAGTTTTCCGAAGAGTGTCCAGGAAGTGTTTCCTTAGGACTGAACAATTGTAAAGAATGTGCATTTCTTTGAGGGTCTTACCAGAACCTGTGATCTGACAGGAGAATGTGGTTTTGAGGTTCTTACCAGAACCTGTGATCTGACAGGTGAGTCAAGAGGTAGCAGGTGCAGGGTTTTTTGGGAACAGGTTGATCGCTCCTGTCTCTCTGCCTGCAGTTGCACAACATTTTTCCCTCTTCCTGAATACATTATAACAGCATTACTGCTGCTGCTGATGGGCTCAGCAGGGGCCAGCAGCAGGCCCACCCTGGAGCTTCGGCTCCATCAGACATGGGAGAAGCTTCTGGCAGCTTCTCACAGCAGCCACCCTCGTATCCCTCCAGCTCCAAAACCCTGCCAGCCAAACCCTACACTTGAGCTGTCCTTCTACCACTGTTGAGCCAGTCCCAGTCAGGCCTACAGCAAAATTCATTTCTGCAGCTCAAAGTTGTAATTTTCTTCCTCAGGCAGCTGCCTACGTCTGTCCATAGCCAGACGTGCTCAATCAATAGTAATTTTTCTACTAGCTAATTATTTGGGTTATTCTACAGCCACTCCAAGAAATTAATTTCTTGCTTATCTTGCTCCCTCCTCATTTACTCTTGGGTTGTTACACTGCAATACATGCAAGAAAACTGTTTCAGATGCAAGGTTACGGAAGAGTTTTTGAGGTCATAGAGGTCAAAATCTTGCCTAACAGGAGCATGAAACTGGTTGTATTTTAGCATTCCTAGAAGACTAAAAAGTCTTTTAAATGCTAAATATCCTAAAGTACTTTTACCTCATTTCCACAGAAGTTATTAAAGCAGAGATAATCCTGTTTGCTTCAATATCTTTTTTCCAGCTATTAAAAAAATAATTGAATAAAATTACCATATATCTTATTTTTTGTTATTTCTATTTTAAAAAGTCCCAATCATAAGTGATAGTGCTCAAATATCAGATCAAATAAGAAATTATGTTGGTACATGACAAAATAGTTTTTGCTTTTCTGATTTTGGATGTTCTCATCAACTCATCAATGTTCCTATTTAAAACAAAAAAAAAAAAAAAAAGGCAAAACATTATTACAAGTGTTCTCATCAACTGTTCCTATTTAAAACCAAAAAAAAAAAAAAAAAGGCAAAACATTATTACAACCTCTCAAATAATTTCAGAAGTCAGAAGAAATAGAACTATTTGGAATTTCAAGTTCAGAAATGGGTAAATACTATAAATACAGCAAATATGATGTATAGATATTAGAAAGCACTTGACTGGAGAAGCCTGATTGCAAGAATTCAATTGTGATTTTCCGCCTTTTAAACACAAACTCAATTTTAAAACGTTTCAATGTTGTTTACACTGAAGTCCAAGACCTGACTGGAACTATGAACTCCACAGCCTTAGCCTGCTGTCAATGAATGCTGTAGGAATTCAAGTTCAGGTGCCAAAGGCAGCGTAACAACTATTTCAGCAGTCCCTCTGTTTGTAAAGAGAAGTGGTTTTCCAGACCCTGGGAATTACCAACTGAGTTCTACACTGGATCTCGAGCTGTTATTGTGATTTCAGGGTGGAATGAAAGAAAACAAGAGTGCTCTCAGGGTAAGTGGTACAGGAAATTGATAACTAGACTTGCTTCTAAAGTGGGATCTACTCAGCTCCACTTGCTTCACTCAAATAGTTTGTACTTAGAATGAGCCTTCAGATAAGCAACTCTTTTCCCTCACCCACCAACAAAATCCAGCTGTCTTGAGTGGTATTTTAGAAAGGTTTAATACAGCTTGCAGTTTAAATTAAGCAGGATTCAAAGTTCAGATATTTCTCAAAAAAGGACCCATTATCCAGGATGGAAGGATAAAAGTCAGAGTTTTCATATTGACTCTTTTCTATTTTCAGTACAAGGATCAGTTTAGCTTTTTATTAGCATTGCAAGAACTTCTCACTCTCAGAACCTTTCCTCCCCCCTCAGCCAGTGCTGAAGGATTCTGCCCTTCATGGTTAGAACAGCCCCATGCAAAGAGCAGGTGACAGGACCTTCTAAAACAGATGTGAAATAACAGAAACCTGCCAGGAACAGATCAGCTGTTGGAACTTCCCACCTTGTCACTTAACTTCCTCCCTTCCTCTTCTAGCTGTGTCACATCATACAGCCATCTCAAACAGGAGAATTTGGATTAGAGTCAAGAGTGCTATTAATTTTTCCCTGTTATCAATTACTAATAGAAGTTAAAACAAAGGGTCCTAGTTAGAATTCCAATTGACACTTTGTAGTGATGTATTTTATGGATGATTTAGCATTTGCCCCTCTGCAGGCTTAATACTAGAGAAATTGATTAGTACTTCTGAAACGAATGAATGATCTATTATTGACATTGGTAGTCTCATTCATGACTTTAAAAACTGACTAATTGTTAGTGATGACTTATTTAGTGGTAACCACCAACAAATACCATTTCAAAAGTTCTTGTATTGTGCCTGATACCTGGTGAAGGAGGATGAGGTGGAAGAGGCCTTCTGATCTTTTCTAAAAGGGGTTGGAACTCCCTCTGCTGTTCTCTGTGATTTGTAGGTTGCATCTAATCTATTTCTGCAGCAGTGAAACACAGGATAAATAATTTGGTGTAACTATGAACAAAGTTGCACTGCCATGATACACACTCTACAGAGAAAAGTGAGACATGAACACAGCACCTGCTTTGGGAATTATTTGGTGTGACTCATCTAAACAGGGCTGCAGAAGTGCCAGGGACTTGCCCTTTGTCCTCCTTTAAGGTGTCTCAGTTACCCTGGAGAGAAAGGCTTACATGCAATCAGGCAAAGCTGAGTCTTCCTCACCTCAAAGCCTTCCAGCTGCCACTTGGGCTCTGAGGACAGAGAGGATTATCCAGCTGCCCACTTGCTACTGGATGGTTACAGTGGTGCTCCTGCCACATCTTGGAGCAGTGCAGAGACTTCATCCTTCTGCTTTATGCAGACCCTGAGCCAGCCTCCCTCAAGCCAGTGGGAGTTGAAGCAATGATCAAGTTTTCAGAGTCATCCATAAGCCACTGATCACATCCAAAGTCATCCAGCCCCTTCAGTCATTTATTTAACAGCCTAACTCTGAGTACCCCGAATCACAGCACAGGAATTCTCTATCTGGAAGGAGTGAGAGGAGCACAGACCTTCAATTTTTTATGTGCACAACTGTAAGTTATAATGAAATAGTAAAAGAATGAAGAGACACTTAGAGAAAGCTCGCTGTCAAGATAGTAGGAGAAAAACCTCTACAAACCTGAAATGAAGTCAGTGACATTTAAAAAGAAAACTAAGAATGTACTCAGCTTGGCTTTGCAGCCCAGCAGCTTGGAAATGATGGCTCGTGAGATGTTCTGTAACAAACAAATGTACCCTCCGGGCACAATACATATTATCGATCCTCAGGCAAAAAGAGAGGAGATTGAAAAACACAGATTAGAAAAAAGCTGTAAGAAAACCTCAATTTCATCTTCTCTTTCAAGTTTTAAAATAAATGCAATTGCAGATGTATACTTGGGGAAAGTGCTTCATATTTTCTGACACAGCAGCTTCACGTCTGCTGCAGTTCTACACAATGTTGTAATTCACAGGGAATTCTCACAGGTTTCAGTTGTTCTGGACACTAATTGGAAAATCCAGTGAACAATGGAAACTATAAAGAAGTTACACTTCAACACAAAATCGTGTTCTCTGAAAAAAATAAAAAATACTCCTACAGTATGATGTAAGCTCCTCAAAAACCTCACGATCCTGCAAGGAAACTCAGGGGAGGTCTTGTACAGTGTTAAACAGACATGAATGGCTTGAGTCCTGAAACAAAATGATTTAAACAGCAGAGTCACCAACCCTCCCGGTGGTTGCTCAGTTAAGAGTTTGTAAAAACAAATTCTGAAATTATTAGCACTAGATTTGGCCCAAATTTCATTATTCTGATCTAACAAACTTAATTTATTTAATTGCAGTTCCTCCCAGGATAGCCTGAGAATGTGTTTATACAAATATTTTGTGTAAATAACAAAAGCAATTCTCCCCACAAACTAACCCACAGCTTTGGATAATTTGTTTCTAGCTAAGTGCTGCCCTCAGAAGGACACTTCTTAAATGTTGGATGAGGAAAGGGAAAAAATTTTAGTGCAAGTATGTAAATGTCTGTAATAATTAATTGTTTATTTCTGAAATCTTCCTATGTAACTAAGAAATTTATATCTTAAAAATCAAAATCTATATATTGCAATTAAGTATTGAAGTTTTCTATTCAATTGTTGCCTCATCTGGCATGACCTGCCCCTTTAAAAATAACTCTGCCTGCATAAATCTGCAGCACAGATCTAGGACTCATTCTCAAAACCAAGTTTTTTTAAGAACAAGTCTTCTGTGATCACGGGGAACAGAGACTAAAAATAGTCTCCTACTCACAATTAATAGCATTCATGACTTTTCGTTGACTTTCTATTAATGATTTCAGAGGTATTCCAACTGGAATTACATTTAAATTAAAAATTAAAACCACTTACCATACATGATGTAAATTCATTAGGATTGCTTAGTTACAGAAATGTTTATGTGAGAACATTTCTTGCAGTATTGTTAGAATAGGCTATCAAGTTGCAAATGCTAAACCTATGAATAATTATTGTCAAACTGCACAATGAATTACAAGTTATTACACATCTTACACCATAAAGTTTTTGTGCAGTTTTTTTGGCTCTGGAAAAACTGCCAGAGTTGATGCTAACCATAAAATTGATGAGTTTTGGACAGAGTAATAAATAAGATAACAAACCAGACATTTTAAGTAATTGTATGGATAAAATCCCATTTTTCCAACAGAAATATATCTAAAATTAGACTTTATATTCATATTTCAGCTAACTGGAAAACAGCTGATGTGAAAAGGTATCAAAAACGTACTGATCTAGTGGGAGCTGATATTTTGCAGTATCACCCAGCCCTGGCCTGCTCTGCATAGGAGCTTATCATTAGCATTTCACATTGCAAAGTCTGAAAACCTGCCGGCAGGTTCTTGTGCAGCATCTCTTGCTCAGCTCCACTGCCTTTTTATGGAACATGATAATGCTTGCTTTTTTGTTTTTCAAAGCTTCTTTTCTTTAAAGTTCTTAGACTGAAGGCATTTCTGCTTCAGAAAAAAATTCCTTTTTGTGTTTTCTACACTGACAGCACCCTGTAAAGTCTCCAGAAATCAGCTGTGTTATTAAATGATTATTTATGTATGAGGTCACGGTAATTACCATTCCTAATGCCTTGCATACCCTAATACCTCCAGGCTGGTAATCTTTAGCATGTCTTCTTCCAGCAAGTGTTAAGAGGCTTATGCCTGAGAATTTCAAACAACTTGGAGAACAAGAGAGAGTCCTGTTGCATTTCCAGCCTCCCTTTTAACTGACATGCCTTTCCAGCTTCACTTCCCACATGTGTTATCATTCTTTCATCATCAAGTCTTTACAGCAAGTCCACAGGGCTCTAGCAATTCTCAGACAGTCCACCCAAACTGAGTAATTCCCCTGTTTAAATTCAAAAAAGATAATTTTCTGGCCCTATTTGTTTATTCTTCTCAGCAAGATCACCTGAAAAGCACAAACATCATCTTCTGAACCTGGAGACTCTTTCCTGCAGCTTGTAAGAGCACCCAGGAGGGATATTGCTACAGATTTCTGCTCCCCTGTTTGAGCAACAATATTGCTATGACTTCACTCACCTTTCCTCATTATATGTACTTTGGATTAGTCTATACTAACTTATTGGCATTGTGCTTAGTGCTATTTCATATACCTTCCATACTCACGTTTCTCATATCTATCACTTGCTCTTTTTAATTCCACATCTTTTTAATGATCTCTTATTTTCCCACAACAGCTCTTTTTAGTTTATTATAAATACCTACTGGCTCCAGTATGTCTGGTTGAGCACAAAACCAAACCTGGATGACTCTTTGCAGGTTTACAAATCATCCCAGTAACCTCCCATTTTAACCACGGTGAGAAAATCACTTTGGGTTCAAGGAAATAGCCAAAAACCCCATGGATTGTCTCATCCAATTGCTGTTGTCTCAGAGGTATCAGCAGTGATTAGAGGAAATGTTTGCTCATCACATACTTGCATGCTAATGAGGGAGCATCTCCATCACACCTTAAGCATCTTTTTTTTTTTTTTTTCCCCACAGGAAACTTGAGATGAATCAGCTTCCTGTGCCTCACTGGTGATGAAAGAGGTAAGGAATATATGGGTGGGAGGCCACGGCCCAGAGCTGATGCGGATGCTCACCCTTGCCCTTTCTTAATAGCAAAGCCAGTCTAAAAAGTTCCTACTCCTTTCAACCCTTATTTTCCTGCACCTCTCATGTTCTTCCAACTCTGATTTCTGTGCTCAGAAAGGATATTAGAGAGGACAGACACTGAATATTTCTATGATATTTTGGAGGAGATACCCCCTTGTGCATCTGGAACAAATAAAGAATGCCTGCTTCTTAATGCTGCATTGGTGTTAAGGAGTTTTTTATTTCTACCAAATTTTTGGTAACAGTCCAATGCCTTCTTACCAAGGTAACAAGATGTATTGGCTGTATAGTTAATAGTTTATCTTCTCCAGACCCAAAATGCTGATGCAAACCAATCATTCAATAGCTACAACAATCTGCTGCCAGAAGAGCTAAGGATGACCCTGAGAGCTTTAAACATCTCCACCTGCTGGATTTGGGTTACCATCCCCTTGCTGGCGGTGACAGTGGTGTCATGTTGTGGAATCAGCAATCCAAACAGGTTAATTTGACAGCTTGCCCACAGGAGGGCAGGTACCATCCCCTCTTCCTCTGCTTCTCACTGTGCCCTCAAGCCCCTGAGCCCACACTACTTTGGCCAAAACAATGTTAATTTTCTTTCTGGTTAATGTTTGATCTGTTCACCAAGGCCGGAGGAAGGGAAAGGATGAAGCCAAGCAGGACTTCCTCTTGGAGACCAGCAGGCTCTGAGAAATGCAGCAAGCTCTGGAGAAATGCAGCGTCATTCAATAGTCCATGTTCATACTCATGAGCTGCTTTCAATGCCAAGTCTTAAAGTTAAAACTGTGAACAAAAACCAACCCAGAAAAAAACTCATCAGCCTCTGGGCAATGAGACTGGATTTTCTATTGCCAGCAAGAAATGCAACATCCAGCAGATGGGCAGAATAAACAGCTGGAGGAAAAATGTAGCAACATATTTTGAAATATCATAAGAAGATGAGTTAGAGCTCATCTCATCATGCTGTCATGACACTTGGAGCATTTTGCTGCTCTTACTTCATTAAAAGCTGAACAAATTGCACAACTGAATCCATCAGCTGAAACCAACCACGTCAATCAAATCTGCATAAAACCAGCCAAGAAATCAAAAGAACACATTGCTCTGGAGCCAGCCCCAAGGGCTTTGGTTGGACCCATTTCACTGTGTCAGCACTGCAATGTGCTGACTGTGCTGTGAGCACAGGGGCTCTGGGGGCAGAGAGGGCTGAGATGGCCCCAGCAGCCCACGGCTCTCTGTTCTCAGGGTTTCTGTCCCCACTGCAGAAGTGTGCAGTTTGCAGCCTGCCTGCCTCGTGGTAACACAGAATGGGTGACAAAGCACTGGGCTAAACGTCACCAAAGCTGCACTCTCTTCACAAGGTCTCCCTGCCAAGCTGCCTCTGCACAGAGCAAGAACTCAGCTGTCCCAGTGTGATGCTGTAATTCCACATATGGCTTAGGGCAGTGTAGGCTGCTGCTGTGTCCATATCCTCCCCATTTTTAGCTTTCTTTTTCTGGTTTGTACATCTTGTACAGCATGAGCACGTGTATGGTCACAAAGTGAAGCAGGTGAGGAACTGAAACAAACCTTTTATGTTTTACTCCACCAAATCTGTTCTTTTAGACACACATCTGCACAAATGCTTGTGCTGCCACTAGGTCTTTTCTGGAAACACTTTGTGTAATGAGTCAGTGAGTACCCCTGGTCATGTTACTTGCAGCCTGAGCTTAGTTCCTGTATTATGCAGTCCATACACAAGATGTTTTACAGAGTTCCTTCAGAAACTGATCTATGAATTTACAAACAAGAAGCCTAGTTTAAGTTCAAATAAAATGAGGCAAATTTTATCTGGCTTGGCAATCCTTTTCAAAGGTGTCTCTCTGCCTCTCCATCTCTGAAGAGTAGCTCAAACCAGAAAATAAGGAAAGATGAAAAGACCTCCTGTTCAGAGTCACATTCAAAGTTATTTTTAGACTAAATAGTCATACTTTTAAATAGTCAGATGAGAAACTGTGTTTCGATGTTCAAAATGGCTAAATATTAATTCCTTTTAAATAAAAGGGCATTATAAGTATTTATAATCCCTATTGGTATTTATAATCCTTGACATTAACACATAACCCTATACAATATGTAATTTTGCAATTCTACTTTCATATTTTTGCAAATGAGCTCTTCAATGTAGTGCAGCTGTTTCCTCAGCCACATAAAGTGTTTGCTTGTTGCAGGAAAACATACGTAATTACGTTAGGTTGGCTGCCAAGAAATAATAGTCCTAGAAGTGAAACCTATGGATCAGACAACTGCTACATCACTCTGTGTGTCACAGCACAGCTGCTGCTGCTAGGAGCTGTGGGATCAGTCCTTGGTAAACTTTCCAGCTTTTCATAGGTTCATGCCATGATGCTTTCCCTCCATTCAGCCTGATCTCTTAATGCTGTAAAAGCAGCACCCTTCATTTCTCCTGATAATGGTTTTTCAGAAGGCAAATCTTACAACTGTCTCTCTTACAGACCCTTTTCTTTCAGGTATATAGTACATTGCACATGCACTTTCCAGCATCAATTGGATTTTCAGTGGAGACAGTTATGAGGCAGACAGCCTGAGTGTTCAATTTGGGATTCTGAAAACCACTGTAGAAATTTAATGGTGAGGACAGAGAGGTTTTGGACATCAAAAGTTTGGCTGCTCCTCTGGGCACAGAAACTGTTCCAACTTCTCTAGTTCTATCTGCACAGCCTCCAAAAATTTCAGGGACCAGCTGTCCAGCAGGATTTGTCATAGACTAGCAGCCACACTAACAGTTCTACCTACTTGTTGCTAGAAACCATACAGAATGGAGGTAGCTTATGAATCACTTAAATGGGATCCCTTAAACTGTGAGGGGTGGTCAGCTGGGAGCTTTACTGGGTTGTTTGAATCTCCTCTAATGCCAACTGGCTAAAACAAAACACAGCTTGCACTGCCCACTTTGCTCCACTCTGAGGTGGAGTAAAAAGCACAGAGACTCTGAGGTTGGTGTTATCCACAAGGGCAGCAGAGGCTGCAAGTCAGGGACAAGGGAGAGGAGAAGGTAATAACACATTATCAGCTCTAGGTGATCTGTGAAGCTGAGACATGATTCTAGAGGTTTCACATCAACAGAGGTCTTTTCTCTCCCACAAAATGCCCAGGCAAGTTTGTAAGGATCACTTGAATCGGAGAGAAAAAATTATTACTGCCACATCCAGCCATGCCTGGTTTTGTGTATATATTTCAGATTGACCCACACTGCAGTCTCCAACTTAATCTTTTATATACATCAAATATCTTATCTGCTGTACCATTTTATGGTCTCCAGATTAAGGAGAATAAAATGTTTACAACAATGAACAACTCAGCTGTAAACTGCTTGCCTTCACTTGCAACACCATAAGATCGTGAACCTCCTGCTGGTTCCTGCTTTGGCATGGCCATGAAGGCTGAGGGTGTAAACACCTTTACTCAGTATCCCAATATGGTGTCAAACTAATAAAATACTTTAAAGAGTCAATGCATAAAGATATATGTGTTTCTCTAGCTAATTATGGAATGCCTATCAGCCTCTGTGACATTCAGACTTTAACAATTACTTTAGAAAAATGCTTGCTATCTTTATTATCCTGTTGATTTTCAAGACGAAAGAAAACCACAAAATATGCATTTTTTAAAGCACTAGCTCTTGACTGTGGTTATATGTGGCAAGGTTGTAGCAGCTGAAGTGATCTGATCTCATGCTGAATTTGGTTTGTTACAGATTGAAATTTGTTTATTTTTTCAGATGAAATAAGAAAGCTCAGTCAAAACCAGCATATATTTAGTAAAACCACAACCTATATATAAGCCACTTTGCAAATCTCACCTCTCATTTTTTTCTTAAATGAAGGCTCACAAACGGAGAACAGTTAAGATCCACATTTTGTCACAGCAAACAGTGGTTTTTAGTTTTATTTTCTATTACCACATCTCAAAATCTGTCCTCCCTGACACTTTCCAAAAATGAAGATTCCTCCTTTCCTTCTGACAGCCTCGGACTTCCCCTTTCCACATAAGCCACAGAACTCACAGCGAATCAGCAATCCAGTCACGGGAAGCCTGATGTGCCTCGCCCTGGAGAGCAGCTGAGATGCAGTGAAATGAGGCACGTTTGCTCCAGCTGAGGATGCTGCCTTATCAGCCCTCACAGCCCCTGCCAGGGGCTGACCTTGGTGATTGATTTCTGTACAGCTGAGCTCTGTTCCCACATTATATTTTCTCTCTGGCCTCTGCTGACAAAGGGGGTGCTGGAAGTCCAGGGGTGTGGTACCCACGGAAAATCTGTGGGCCAGCAGGTGCTGCCTGAGCACAGGGAGAGCTTCAACAAGCCCCCACCTGCAAATTCTGCTGAGACACAGGCACAATGAGGTGAAATGCAACAAGCTGAGGTGTGTGGATGCTGAGGAAAAAGGCTGCCGTGACCTGCTGCCCATCCTGGTTCAGAGCTGAGGAAGTTGTGCTGTTGGTAGTGCTGGGCAAAGCCTGCCTGTCACATCAGTAGATCACACTCACCTCTAATTAAATTCAATTTCCTGCTTCTAGAGCTAAGAAGAAACTACAGCCTCTCAGGAATTGCCATTTCTGCTAAAAAGCAAGTCAAAAATCACAAGACAGTGTAGCTTAGACTACAAAACAAAAAGACAACTGTAGAGACACTTTTTTTTCTTTTAAAGATAAGCCAATACACAAGTTTAAAGCAATCACTGGGTTCGTGAAACAAAATTTGATGGGGAGGACCAACTGCACTGATGCCAAGGATTTCATAATCCCAGGGAGGCATTCCACGGCACACTGTAAATGAACTCCCACTCACCCACTGTAGAGGGGACAACAAAACACTCATTTACAACACTACACAGCATCTGCAGGTAAAACCAGTCTCTGTGAGGGCTCTGAACCAGGAACAGATGAGTTACAAAAGCTCTTGTGAAAGAACAAGAGTGTTTCTGTTGAAGCCACCCAGTGCAAGCAAGGCCTGAGGCAACGACAGCAACATAAGAAAAAGTGGTAACCCAAACCAGTCCATCAGAAATTGTCATCATCAGTGGTTAGTGTCTATTTCAGAGGAAACAGATTGAGAGCTGATAACTAATAGTCACAAACTAATCGTGACAAATCATGACTACAGCAATTGTTGCTGTCTGAGCAAAGCTATAGATCTACTAATTTGCCACTTACACAACAATACATTCCTTTGTTAGAGCCTGGGCTGGATGAGTCCTGTCAGGCTTAGTGGAAGACTGCATCACTACTCTAATGGGGAGATCTATTTGCTTTAGAGTAATCACAATTAACTGTGTGCTGAGAACTGATTTCTCACATATCTGCATTGGGAAACAATGAGCCTTCAGCTACTTCTAGAATCAGAAGGCTAAAATACAGGCAAGCCTGGGATCTGTACCTGGAACAAAAGCTCAAGCAGGGCAAAATAACTAGAGCAAAGGGAAGTGTGTCATATTCATCAGCTTTACCCTAAAGATCCTCTTGTTTTCTCTTAAGGCCTATTCCAGTTCCTAACTTGAGAATTTCATTGACTTCACTTGGGCTGAGTGTCAATTTTTTTCACTTTTAGTGCATGACCCAGATTTTAGACACTATGCTCATTAATCTATTCCAAATACAAGTTAAGCATATGACAAATTATTTCCTCGTGTGTATTCTGTTCTAAAATCAGCCCCCAAACAGCTTAGCAATTTGCATTGTTAGTATGCTTGAAAAATTCCTCACTTTTTGTCTTCAGACACTTTTTGCTACTATTAGAATTGTCCCTTCAATAAATACACTTATTTAACCAGAAGAGAGATCACTAATACAGAAAGAAGTTTTAATCCTACACATATCCACATAACTAAGGAAAAGGAAGTATCAGCCCAAATATATCAATTTTACTTTGAAGGACTTACTAAAAATCATAGACTAAAGAAGCTTATTTTCTTGGAGATTATTTTTTTGTACAGCAATATCTGACATCAGTGTAAGGCTAGTGAAACTGCCTTAGTATGCAGTGAGGTGCCCGGAGTACTGCAGTAATTACACATTTGGCAGGATGTAAACTCCTCTGCATTTGTGAGCAGCCTGCTAGTCAGAGTGCAGAATGTAAGGGGCACAGATCAAAAAGCAGGCTCGAACACCACATGGAAAAAAAAGTTAGGAAGGAATGTACATGACTATAGCATCAATGGTCGACTGATCTGATCCCTCTGCATGTGGCAGAATAAAATCTGCTGAAGCCAAATCCTTTCCCTAAACTCTCATCACTCTTGAAGCCATGCATTAACCAGTGTTAACACAGATGTTGTCAGGCACTCAACCATTATTTCAAAAAGTACCATTTCTCTCAGAAGCACGTTCCCCAGGTCTCCCAGCACACTCTGCACTGTCTGTTGTTAGATTGCACACTCCTTGGGCCACCAAGTGTCATTTTTGCTGCCTCTTACAGCACTAAGCACATTATTGAAGCTTAGCATCCATAACTATGAAAAGCAAAGCAAAATCCCACAAGTTAACTCTGATGTGGTTGCAGATCCCAGTCCTGGTCTGACATCAGGAAGTTTGACTCATAAAGGATTTGGAAAGGCTGTTAGAAAACATGGTGGGGATATTTAGAGCTCACCTACTGAGGGAAAAATGGGAAACTTGACATGGTTTACTGCAGTTTATTTAACTTCATGAAACCTCTCCATAGACATTTATAATCAGTGACTTAAACTTGCTTCGGGAGAATAAAGAAGCTTTACACAAACGTGGGGTATGAAATTCTGATAGCTCTACATTCACTTCCAAGTAATGGTGGTGGCTGAATCCACTTTTACATATATATATGATTATATAAAAATACATATACACACAAGCCATGCCCACACAGGGATTTAGCATGAGGAGAAAAACAGCATGTCATCAATTCACACTCTGCTGAGCAGCACTCTGAAGTGTCAGATGGCAATGATAAGTCAGATCTTCGGGGTATGTGTGCCTTTGTCATCAAACTTTAATCCAGACACTCTCTGCCACCCCTGAGCCCTGAGTTATTTCAGATAGCTTTTCTTCCATGTAGCATGGGAAATGTGCAGGCTGGCACAGACTTTTTATTTCTAGTTTCTATGGGGTGACAGCACTGTACCATCTAAGAGAATTAAAATGCCATCATGCTGGGTGCATGCATAATGCCATAGTGAGAAATTCTGTCTCATCTCCTACTATTGAATATTTATATAGAACAAGTGACTGGATTCCCCAATGAAGTTTGGGGTTCTGCTGTGTTTGTGATTTTCTGCATGTCCATAACAAGTCAGTCACAGACCTAAAATATTTATCTCATTTGGAGATGACAAAATCCCAGGGAACAACTCCCTCTCATGATACAAAACCCACATGACAGCACGTTTTAGCAACACTGGATATTTCTTGTATAAACAGATTTTAAGAGAAGCTAGGACTTTTGTTTCAAATTTAACTTTTCCTAGAGTATCCAAGACATACTCCTTCTTGCCTGTATCTATTTTCAGTGCAGTGGGGAATGTTTTTACTACAGTAAAAGCCAGGAATTAAAGGACAGCAAACCATACTCTGGAATGTACTAATAGTTGTATGTAACAGTGATAAGAACTCTGGAAAGGATCATTGGATCAGGACTTCATCCTGACCTTTCTGAATAGGACAGGATGAACTAAGTCCACCCAGATTTTGTCACCACTCTTTTAAACCAGAAACCACAAAACCACACAGTATCAAATGCATTCTTAGTTACTTCATTCCCTTGGTGGGAGGAAACACCACTGATCTTTTCCTCAGGAGCTACATTCACAGTCCTCCTATTAAAAAGCAGAGAGACCAAGCACTTGTATGAAGTAATATTACATAACCATTCTGTTGGAAGGAGAGTGTTTGGATGTACTCTGCCAATTCAACCCAATTCTCAAGCAATACTGTCCTTCCTTGCTATTAAGCATTTCAGCCTCCCAGTTTATAATAAATGGAAT
This sequence comes from Onychostruthus taczanowskii, assembly GCF_017590055.1. NCBI lineage: Eukaryota > Metazoa > Chordata > Aves > Passeriformes > Passeridae > Onychostruthus > Onychostruthus taczanowskii. Next base: position 12,569,751 of record NW_024496526.1, read on the forward strand.
TGGAATCCTCTGTCTTTTACCACAGCATTTCCCACTGATTTAATCAGTCTATTCATATTTCTTGCTGACCTGATTTTTCTCCCCTTTCACTTCTAAATCCTCTATTGACTTGAATTAATCTTGCAGAGTACAACTGGGAACTCATTGACTTTTGAATACAAGCTCTGGCAGCTCACTGAAGGCCTTCTCACACATCTATTTAAAAAAAAAAAAAAAAAAAAAAAAAAAAGTTAAATGCCTAGTGAGAGATGTAGCCAGGTGCCATTGAAAAAAACCCAGAGCCCAACACACACAAGTAGAGAATCAAAGTGATGGTTAAAGCAAATCTGTTCCTGAGAAACAGCTTCAATTCAAGTCAAAACTCAATTGGGTGAGAGTACAACTTTGCATAGGAAAAGTAATGACAGAATTGTTACTGAAATTAAGGCCCAGACAAGTTTCATGCGTACCATACTTAGGTCCTGCAATAAACTCTCTTACTTCATGCTGTGCCACAGGCAAAACACAGACAATGCTCCATAAACATCAAAATCTGCAACTAGCTACATTTAAATAATATGAGGCTATTTAACAGCTTCTGATCACAGGTTGATACTTTTGACCCCATCTTAAAACTGGAGAATATTTACACAGCAGCTACCTACCTGTATAAAGAAGGACATTTCAGTATGTTGTGCACCTAATACAACCTCCCTAAATTAAAACTTATTAGTTAAGAGATTGTGAACAGAGGGCAATTCAAGCTGCTGCAGTTTCATGAGAAACACACTTTATTGCCTCAGTCTAATTGCCCCCTCTTAGCTGCACTAAACTGAGGAGACAAAGAGGCTGCAATTTCATGACACAGACTGAACCTTTGTAATACAGTAAATAAGCACACCAGGAACATAAATTCAAAAACTACTTTGTAATAGTCAGATGAAAACCCATGTATACCAGGAAAGAACCATTTTTCTGCAGTGGAAAGTGTGGAAACAAATATCCACTGGTGTCTAGAAAAATATGAAATGGCTCGTCACCTATTTTTCCCCTCAGTTTTAGTCTCACTCACAGCATGGAGTACAACAGTTCTTCCAAGTACAGAGATTGTACTTGACATTTCTACTACTATTTTACAGATAACAAAATTCTCTCAAACTGGGGACAAGAAACAGAATGATACTGTAGTACTGAACAACATAACACAGCTGTGGTAGAAGCCCCTACCACAGTTTGCCTTTCATATGGTTCTTTGGTTTTGGGTATTGTTCCTGAAGCATGGATCACTGTTAGCCAGCTAAGCCATGTCAGGGGATCTGTGGAGCTGCATACTCGCTATTTGCAGCAAAGAATGTGACAGAAGTGAATGCTTCCCTAAGAAATCTAGAGGCCTAATGCTGACCCATAATCACACACTCAACCCCTCCTCTAAGTTATAGGGGAGTATTATCAGAAAGCAGCATTGTCCATGTAAAGAACAAGGATTCAGGTTTCAACTGGAAATAGAAAGGTTATAAATGGCCACAAGCTAAACTTCCAACCAGGTGAAGGTACCCTTACCCAGTTACAAGAAAACTTCTTGTCCCTTCCTGCAATGAAACCATTTGCTTTTATGATTAATACTACCACAACAGTATTTTTTAGCTGAAAAGGCAAAAGCCAGCACATGCAAAACAGAGCAGTCCTTTGGCACGGGAAACAGTGCAAGTTTAAAGGCACAGAAGGCATCACTTAATAGCAGAAGTGTAATTAACAGGTTTTTATCCCACATTTTTTTCTCTTGTGTTGTATTCCTGGATTGTTGTGGTTTTAGGGTTCCTTTTAATAGATTACTCAGTTTTGTGAGTCTCTGTCATGAAAAAGACTACGTAACAATTGTGCTAAGATAGAAACAAATAGAAGCACTTTTTTCCTTACCTGTTTATACATAAGGGGTAAGGTAAAGGAGAAAACCATTTCAGCTGGATTCACTATTGCATTAGCAAGAGTGCATGCAAAGATACTTATAAAGATGAATTTCTTATTACAACAAAAGGTACAGAATCTTTTTGCTTATGTTGACAATTCTCATTACTATACTATTACAATAGCTGTTGACAGCACTCTTATGAAAGTAACAATTACAGAAACTGGTACATTACATCTCATTTTCCTTCTTTATTCTAGTGCTTTGACCTTTGAAAGTTAGTGTAGATTCTTGGAGTGATTATATAATGTCCAGTATCTACTGAAAGCATTTACAAATGTAAGATAAATAATTTCCACCTTTAATTGCAATAGCAGAACTATTGCCTTATTACTATTCTTACTCACTCGGAAAGTGCCAAAGCTGCTGTGGGCCAATTACCCCTCGATAAATAACTGCACATGAAATTGCTGAAATAATCACACAGTACAGTATAGGCATTTAAAAATGAAGCAAAAACATTATTCACAGAATCAGAGGATGAGCAATGAAAGAAATAAACTCTATCCCAACCAAAACCAGAACAAGCAATAATAATCAGTTATTGGTTTTGAAGCTATTTGGTGAATTAACCAACACTTTTTTTTTTTTACAAAACTACTTCATTGTTTTAGATGTCCTTGACAGTTCCCTGCCATTAGCTGAGAAAATGCAATATTCTTTTCCATCAATATGTGCATGAAATTCATATCAGATTTTCCTTTGAGAAGCTTATGTCAGTTAATATGTTTTCTGCATACCACTGTTTTTCATACTGTACCAAATTAAAATTAACTAACTGGTGAAAAGGACAAGACATGTGCAGGCTTTTCTGACAAAAAACTGTTTACTGTATATTATCACCATGTCTTCACCAAACTCAGGTCATGGAAGCAAGGGGGGAAAGGCACAGAGGACAACAGAAATAAGAAGAGAAAAAGGAATACATGTTGTAAAATGATTGAAAGAGGCCTGAGAGCTCTTTGACACCCATAATACAGCTTCTACCTCACTGGCAGAATATTCCTACAACCCAAATAAGCTTTCTCTACATTCAAGGGGTGCTCCCCTGGAGCACGAAAAAGCCAACTCCTTTCTATGAGCCTGAGAAAACCAGAGGTGTCAGAGCATATATCACAATTGAGACAGCCATAACACAGAGTATCACCATACAACTTCAAAAGGTTTTCAGCATTCCCCCAAGCAGAGTAGCACCATACCTCATCAGAAGGCTTCAAGCATCTGCCCACACAGATTAACACCATATCATTTCAGAAGGCTGCAAATAGCTACTTTTTCTTGTTCTTTAGCCCAACCTTTTGTACCCCTCATGTTGATGCACTGCACCTGTGTGCCCTCTGCTCCCTTTGTGGCTGGTCAGTGCCCCTGGGCACTCCATGGCTCATTGCTGTCAGTGCTGCTCACAGCTGTGCCCAGTGGGGATGAGCTCACCCCAGCCCCACTCCCAAACACCACAAAGTGTGTGCCTACACACAGGTCCTCTGGAAATGCTCCCCTCCAGCAGCATCTCTGCACGGCCACAGCCTCCCTAAGTGTTCCAGCAATGCAAACACTGCTGACTGTCCAACATGACAGTCCGTGCTGCCGGAGTCTGCTTTGCCCTTGAGACAAACACCACAGTCAGGGCCATTAGTCACTCTGTTGATCAGAGGAAAAGCCTGGCTGAATCAACACAGTGTTAGGATCTAATCCTGCCAGAAGAGTGAAGAGAAATTTCTGGTCAAGCAGATTTGCCACACTGCATGTCTGTGACTGAATTTAGGCTGATGTAGCCTAAATAGAAGTGACAGCTAGAAAATGCTGAAAACTGAACCTAAAACTGAGGGGATGAACCACTGCTCAAACAGTGATCTTCCCACTGTATTAAAGTAATTAATTTAATATTTTAATTGAATCACAGCAATTACAGTTAACTGAAGGGGAGGATTCCTGTTTTCTGAGGATCCAAGATATAAATTATATCTTTCATTCTCCTACGTATTTATTACACAAATTTTCAAGAACTCTTTGCTCTATAAAAGATACCATTCCTCCAATTTCTGTTTTAGTTTGAAATTTCTAACCTATTTCGTCCAGACTTCATGTCATGCTCAGTAAAAACAGCTTGAAAAGAATTAGAGATAATAAATTTATGCTAAGCCTTCAGGTGTTAATTCTTATTAATCAATTTGGCTTATATGAAAAAGCCTGTCCTAAGTCTGAGACCATGAAGGTCTCAGGTCTCAGCTTTTAAATCATGGTCACAATTTAATGCAGACTACATACACAGTACCAGGTAAAACTCAGATAGTTTAGCCCACCTAAAAGGAATACAGAAATATATACTCCAGGATGCAGTTTCAGTATTACACTTGAAGTACTTCAGCTGAACTACAACTTATTTGCAATTCCAAATCACTAAAATCACTTAGGGACAGTTTGGTACAACATTCAGAGCCTGTACAAGAGTTCTGATCACTGCAGAGATGGTACAAGAAAGGAACACTTGCAGCTGTAATGATTATCTCTGGAGGCCATGCCTTTTGGAACTGCACAGATCCCATTCAGAACATTTTGCTTCCACTTGTGTTTCAAAGTGAAAATGGAGCTGCTGGAACACTGAAAAGAAGTCAGAAAAGAACCTTGGCTGCTTCTCAGTTTTAGATCCCCATAAGCATTCAGATGTAATTCACTTTTATATATTAAATTGGAAAGGGGAAAATTTGAAGTTTCAAAGGCCTATTTATCTTCCTCTTAATCTGCCCTACTTGCTCCTGTGCAGTGAAACTCCTCCTGTTATCTGCTCCTGTCTATTATCACATTCTCCAACTCCCCTCTGGTGTTTCTGACCTTCACCTGCACGTGCTGCTTCTCTCATCCCAAACTCCTCTGGGGGATGCCAGCTCTGCTCTGAAACATGTGGCTACTATTTTGTAAACTCTTTTTTTTTTTTTTTCCTTAAAATCCATTGTGACACATGGAAACAATGAGGTGACTAATGACAGGTCTGCCAAAGGGAATCTGGGGAATGTGTGATAGCAGAAAGAGCAAAAGCAAAATTTATTCTTCATTGATGAGTTTTTTTAGGGCATTTCTGCACTGTAAAATACTACAGGACACAGGATGTCTGAGCTGCTACTGGATGGAGCAGCTCTGCAGGACAGAGTTAATCAGTCTGAGCACAGTGCTGTGCCAGGAGGGTTAAAGAAGGAGGGTTAGGTTAGTGTGTCTTCATCAGAGCATCCATCAGAATGTAGAATTTCATTAGCAGTTGAGGAAGTGCAATTCCATTAAAGTTAGCAGAACTCACATGATGCCTTATTTGTGAGAGGTTTTTTTTTTATTTTTTTTATTTAAGGTCTTATGTGCAGGCAAACAAATGCTTCTTCTAGTAAAAACCCACCAATTTTGAACTTCTGCTGGAAAACAGGGAAAGGAATTCCTTGACATTTCTTGAAACAACTACAACGCAGCAATTATTCTCTTTTTATGGTCTTTTGGCAACAGAGAAATCTGAATAACTATAAATTTAATTTTGAGAGGTCTCCTATCAGTGGAAGAGAAAACCTCCCAAGCTGAGCTGCTCTGTTTGCTCACAGCTATTCCAGCGAGCTCTGAAATGCCATTCCCCACCTCGGGAGGCAGAGCAGAGACCTCACCGTGCATCTCAAGGCACCAGCTCACTCCATGGGCAGTGAGCAGGCACAGAACAAAGCAGCTTTAGGGATAATGGTCCGGGTGTGACCGCTGCCAGCCCTGTCCCAGGGGTCACTCCCACAGGCTCCTGTGTGTGGTCAGCTCTGCAGCATCACAGCTATTTTTGAAAATGTAGAACTCCTACGCTAATAGGATTACTTGTAATGCTGTATAGTGAAACCAAAACATGAATTTTGATTAAGTGCATGTCCTGAATTTTTTTAGCTAGCCAGTGCCATAAACCACATTTTTATGACATCTTCATCCTTGACATTTTGACTTCTATTTCTTCCAGGTGGGTTGCTTAATGACCAATTTCCAGCATGCTCCCAGTGACTCAGGCATCATTTCTGCACTAGTCTGATCACCCTGTCACAAGTTCTCGCTCACACAGATCTCTACACCCACCTTCCATCTCAGACTGGGGGCCATATCTTATTGGCTGAACAGCAGGAAAGCATTAGCAGTAATTACAGAAATGTTTTTCCTCTGTTCTAATTACAGTGACATCAGCATTCTATTAACCTTTAAATTACTGGTATTTTTCCAGAGAGAGCTGTAATGAAAAGCAGTTAAGAAAAAGAGATTCAGGGCAGAGAAAAGAAAGCAGAGGTGCTTTATGCTGGTGCCAGTGTAAAACCCTCCTGACAGAGCTCTGGTACAGATGGACACCACTGCCTCTCACAGGCCAGAGCCTCAGCTTGTGTATTTTGGAACAGTTTCACTGATCCTGCAGCCTGGTCTCTGCAGAGCACAGTTTTTATTTCCCAGTACTCAGATATTTCGGGAAAAGCCACCTGGAGCTCAAGGTGCTATTGCAGGTACCTTGCAGTTGAAAACAGTGAGAAGTTACCATCTTGCATGTGCTCCTGGACAGACAGAAAGAAGAATTTTCTGGATTTACCTCAATAACAATAGACAGTAAGTGCTGAAGAACATGAAAAAGAAATAATATTCTTTCTTTTGTGACAGTCCAGTTTCATCTCTTATAAAGTTGATTTTATTCCCTTGATGAGATTCCTTAATTTCTTTTGCAAATGGTCTCAAAATAGAAATATCTTTTCAAGAGAAGCTATGGAAAGATGAGGCTGGCAGAAAACCAATTTTTGGTCTTTTGAGCAAGTCAAATGAAGTAACAGATATTTTTGTGTATTCTGAAAATTATGTTTAACATTTTAGGGATGCTTAGTTAGAGGAAATGTTTTGGGGTTTTTTTGTCCCTTTAGGCTTTCCAAACACTTCATTCCTTTAAAGGAAGTATGTGGAAATACTTCCCATGAGAATATGAATATTCAGGAAAAATAGGAGACCATTTATGGTGATAGATATTTTTTACTCAGTTGTTTCTAGCAGAGGTGCCTGTTCCCCAGATACAGCTCAGCATCCAGATACACAGTGGTGAACAATCCTACAGTGATACAACACAAATTTGTGCTCACAGCATATACAGAGGTTTGGCACAGGAAGAGCAGAGAACCAGTAATGGAGTAAAATAACCTTACTATCTCATGCACAGCTAGAAAGAGCCCAATGCAGATGATTCTTCATGGAAACAAAATTGTTCTCTTCTTTCAGTGACAAGAATTACTTTTGTAGATGCAGTTCTTGTTTCAGTATAGAACTCTGCTGTGTGTCCTTTGTAAATGTGCCTAGAGTTATCACTTTTATGTCAAAGCTTCTCTGGTTATCACATTGATTTGTGGCTAACATATTTATGCACATATATTGTGAACTTCACACAATCCACTCCTGAAGAAAGAGACCTGGATAATAGGGTTCTGACCCAGATTTTTTTTTTTTAATTAGAAGGCAATCCTTATTTCCTTTTTTTCACTGTCTTTCCAAAGAACCATTCTAGTGCATATAAATATTTTAAAATAATTGGACCAGGTGAAGAGAGTGCAATGACAAAAGATCTTAACTGAGACTCAAATCCTTGACCTGAGTCAGACAGAGAAGGGACTTGAGCCAGATTTCTTCTCTTGCTGTGTGACAGAGCCACCATGCCATGGATAATTCTGGATTGATTCTCTCCCTCTGTGTTTGAAATTTCAGGCAGAATTTCAGGGAATCTTCACTAGCTAAGAACCACTGCCCTTCTCAAAGGAGAAGTTTCAGCCTTTCCACAAAACAGTTCTGTCAACTGAACAAAATATCATGACTGGTGGACTTGTACCATTTTCTAAAACGGCCAAGAGGCTTCAGGACCATGATATTAATTTTCAGAACTTTATACTCTTAGAAACCTTAATCTTACTTCATTTCCTTGAGGGTGAGAACAGTCAGCATGAATTTACCACAGGTCAGATGAAGATTAGAGCAAGCCAAAGGCAGAGAGGAGCATGTAACCTCAGTACAGCCCTGATGGCTTTAGGAACGTGGTGTTTCCTGAGCCTTGGCAGGGGTGACTGACTCCAATACAGGAGCTCTTAAATCAGCACACACATTTATTGGAAATACATCTGCAAAGAATTTCCTCTTAATAAAGCAAGCAAAAAGAACTGAAATTGCTTAGTATATACCTTTAGAAAATTACTCATCTTAATGTTAAATCTTAATATATTGGCACTGCTGCAATTAATAGCCTCTTTGAATTTTCCTTACAGTTTCTATTACAGGAGGCTCATAATTCAGGCATAAAAATCTTACTCTAGGCTGAAACTTGTTATTATTTAGTGTCTGAACCCATTTCATGCAGCTTTTCTGCACAACCCAGCTCACCTCCCACTCCCTAAGAGTAACAGATGTGAGGTTCCTCAACATAACCTGCTGGTAAGAGGTCAACCAGCTCAGGTGTAAAATTTGCAAAAGTGTATTTTTAAAAGAAACAGCTGGGTCTGTCCAAGAGCAGGTGGGGTAAGAGCTCAGAAAGTGGTTCTTCTATCTAAATCTTTAAACACATTCAGAGAATGACCCTGCTCAGGGACAGGTCAAAGAAATGAGCCAGACAGAGAATGGAAACAGAATCATGTCTGGAGAGACTTTCACCACAGCAGAAGAAATGATGACTTTGGGATTCCTTCCAGATTGGTCATTATTGTTTGCTCTGGCTCAGGTTGTGGCTGCAAACATCAAAACCAGATCTGTGCAGTATCAAACCACTCTGCCATGTAAATCTGTTCCACCAGCCACAGATGCACGCTGCACCCCTGTTGAATTATCCAGGACAATGATGATGCTGAGAAAGGTTTTCTACAGAGTATCCTAACTGGCAAATTAAATTTATGTGAGATGATGGTTTGCAGGTGGAACACAAGATTTTTCTATTTGGGCAGCTGGAGTTCAAAATCCTAATTTACTACACCCTCAAATCCACTAGACATTTCTTTTTCCTTGAGGTATTGCAGGCTTTCTACACTCTCACTTTCACAACAATTTCTTTGAATGTTTTTTTATAATTTCCTGAAATTTACAAGTCCATTCCTTGAACTCTCTTCTAATTTTTGAAAATTCTAAAGAGTCAGAATTAAGATCTGCTTTAAAAAAAAAAAAAAAGTTCCAAAACACTGCCAGAGTATCGTCTTTTACTATTTTGCACAATATTGATAAAGGTGACTTAATACATCACCTATCATACTATCTCCAAACCCACAAGGACAATGACTTTTAAAAAGTAAATTAGAGAAAAAAAAAAGGAGTAGTAGGGAATAGTTGCCATCCATTAGAATGGATCTGGCACTAAAGATCTCCAGTTTCTATTCCCAGCCTTGCCACTCACAGTATCACCATGAAAGTCACTTTCCTTCTCTGTTCCTCATCTTCCCCATTTGTAAAACATGCATATCGTGACTGACTTCACAGAAAGCCTCCATGATTCACTTAATCAAAATGCTTAACTGAAAAGTATATATGAACCTCCACTGAGGAAAAGAAAATAAAACCTGCAGCTGATGTAGTTCCCAACAAAAAGAATCTCAAGAAGAAAAAGAACTGCAAATCATCCTTTTTAAGAACTTTACCAAACTGTAAAGTTTATGACCCATGACATCAAGCTACAACAGAGTTCATATGAAAATACAACTCTACAGATGACCATTGGTGAGCACTGAACAGGCAGCCACCAAGGAAGTTGTGTTTATAGGAATCACTTGATCACAAAACAGTGTTCTTTTTCAGTTTTATGTCCATCACGTCGGAGCATGATGAGATTCCACCAATTCTTGTGCACTGATGCAGATTTTTCATAAAGAGGAAAATCTCCCAGACTAAATCCACATATTTTAAGTCAGAGATTGGCTGAGTTTTTCATTAGCATTAAAATTAAGCCTGTTTTTAGGGTCTTAAAAAATCTCTTTTCTTGCATGAGAGACAATAACTTCTCATTTGCACTGTTTTGCTTTTTCAGTGAGATCACTGAGCATGGATTCCAGCTTCCTACAGTATGGATGATCATCTTCAGCCTGGAGTTCCCATTAAAACACTTCCTCATTTTGCTCCAGATTGATATTTAAATTTTGAAGAAAGAACTATCATTAAAAATACACCAAAAAAGATCAACACTGCAACATTTGGTTTGGATTGTTACAGATGTTTTGGTAGTTTGTATCCGGATAATAGTTGGAAGGTGTATTTCTGATAATCAAAGGGAGAGAAAAAACCCAACTGAACTAGAAAGGTTTATAAATTCTCAGATGAAATTATACATTTTTAATTCTCAGGCATCTCTCTACAGCTCAGAAGCTTTCCTCTACTGTGACAGATTGGAAAACTCCAGTACAATTTGTCTTTTCAAGCTGTCCCTGAAAGAAGATTCTGGGGGAAGCTTTTCAAGTGCAGAAACATGTGCTGTGTTCTTTGCTTTTAGCTTATATCCAAGCCACTGAACTGAGAACATTTTATGTTCTGTCAGTTTTAATGTTTGCTAGTCTACTTCTATAATTGTGTCACTTTTGAGATTCTGTTAGAACAAAGACTGGGTTTGTGAAAATGTGAGGTGTGAACATAACACAGGAATTCACAGAGAGCTTTGTATTCACAAAATTCCCAGTCAGAGGATGTGCAAACTCTCTGGTCCTCCTGGACAGATTTGTCAAGTCAGGCTTTGTCCTGTCTCTCATGTGGAAAATGGAACCAGTTCCTTATTCCAGAGCAGTGAGTTCTGCCTGCTACTCAATATCAAGGCACACTTTTTCATTTTTGTGGCACAAGTTCCTCCATTCCCTTGGCCAAACATTTTTTTTATTTGCCAAAATACTGAAGAGAGCCCAAGTTTTTGGTGATTTTGAATTACATTTTTTTCTGGGTAAGTGTCAAAAATGGCAGGTTATGATACAAGTCAATAAATTTTAGAATAAATATTGTGTCTAGGTTATACAATTATTTCATTTTGGTTTTTCATTAGGAAACCTTTTAGAAGTCACTTTAATGTAAGAGAAAAAAGTAGAAAAAATTTAACTCAATTTGATTTTAGAAAGAAAAGTGAAACCTTTCCACGGTAGATCAGGTTAATGTCTCATCTGAGATTTACTCAGCTGTTTTGGGAGCCAGTTTTCTTGGAAGATAGGGTATTTCTGTGCCAGTTGTTTAAAAATCCAGGCAACAATGCATCATCTTGTGATGAATGTTTTGATGGCCAGTCACTGTTCCTGCAGTGCTGAAGTTCTCTCTCATGGTCAGGTACCTGTTGCTTATCAATGTTGCTGGAGGAAGATTGCAGCTCTGCTGGTCAGCCAGAACTCAGCTTGTTACTGGACTTACAGCACACTGGCAAAACAACATCCAGGATTTATTTTCTGCATAAGAAGTGTCTTTTTGAGAGTCTTGTCACACGACTTGTGTTTCTTGGTAGCTTCTGTGGGTGCTTGCATGTGCTCCAGTTTCCATTTTCTTTAGGGAACAAACACTGGGATATTTCCTCTGCCCGCAAAACACTCAGTAATATTTTGGGCTAAGTGTTTTAGTTCCTTGTTTTTGTGCATTTTCTCTGCCTTGAGAGGCAATGTCTGCTTTCTCAGTGCCTGCATGCTCTGCTTCCCCATTCCTTTACCCTGAGCTTTTGTAATTGTTGTGCATTAATGGCTATTAAGGTTTTGATCCTTTTCACTCTAAAGCCTTTTTCTGTCCCAGGTCACAGTTCTCACCAGACACTAAATACTTATTCCAGTATTTCAGGCATTATTCCTAGTAACAGTGTCAATCATTTTATGTCCTTGCTTCACAATGGGAAAGTACAGAAATAAAAGAATAAGAAAAATGAAAAATAAAACCAATTTTGTCTTCATTTTTTCTTCATCACCATCTTCTGTAGGTGTTGCAGTGTTGCCTTGTTAATTGCATTTCCTGCCGTGTTGTGGATGCCATAAATCTGCTCAGTGACATCAAATTTCATCTTGGGAATGCTGAACAGTAACAGCTCGAGCTTTACAATCAAATTGTTCTTTATCTGCTGCTTACAGAAATCCCAGAACTGTGGCAAACGCCTGAGCCATGCATATAGATTTGTACTGTCTGGTCTACACTCTTCTGTCTTTCAACTTGTACTTCTCATCTAAGTGCCATCCAATTTATTACTTGCATGAAAGACTCCTCACAGCACAGGAATTGAAAAGGTTTCAAATGCTGCAGGTTTTCAGCCAGAATTGCTGCACAACTTCGGCCTTATCTTCATGGGTAGCACTTACACCATGGTAATTTCTTTCTTTCAGGTGAGGCACCGCGGTCAGCAATAGTTACAAACAGGGCCTGCACTTCTGAAGTTGTTTGAGACTCAAAAGAGCTAATTAAGGCTTTTTAAACCAGCATGCCATACTCTATAAATAAAATGTTGTAAGGTCAGGAGCAGAAGTTTTTTCTTTTCCAGCATTGTCTCTAACTGCTCCCAGGATCCATTCTGGCAGTTCTGTACTATGAAGACCTGGGCTCAAGTCCTCAGAGGTTTCTCTTATCTGTACAAATGAGTTTGCACAAATTCCTCTCTTCTTACATTGTTCTGAAAGCCCTTCTGTGTATCTGCACTCTATTATCCAGTGTGCAGAGAGAAGAACAAGTAATAGTGACCATTCAATAGCTAATTCTCTGATAAAGAGACCAGCTGAATGGAAAACAGCTTTCCATTTATTTCAAAGAAAAATATTGATAGACTTATCTTTTTAAATAAAACAAAAACACAATACCACCATCCATGTTTCTCATAAGTAAATATGCCACTGATGAGAAACTCTCATAAACCAGTTTTTTAAGCTCCTCCTGTGATGGTTCATTTAGGTAGAAAAGAGCCAAACTCCCAAGCTTTGGTAAAAGCATTTGAGACAAGGTGCACACAGTTAAGAGATAAGAGTTATCCACCTTCTTGCACATGAGCAGCCAAGGAACTAGAAGCAGGTGGAGGTGATATTAACTGAGATCAACAGTTGGACATTTCCCTCTCTGTTTTGGATTCTGAGTTAGCCTGCAACTCCAAGAAATTAGCATTTGTGAAAGGTCTTGCATAAAATTTTTGAAATAAAAACTAAAAAATCAATCTCAGTAATGGCTGATGAAGCTTTGTCAACAATGACCAATCAAAGCACTAAAACTAAATCACTCTGCATCCAGATATTATGGAATTCAGACTCCTTCCTAAAGTCCTGGATGAAAAATTAGAACTGATTTCTAGAACAACAGAATACCAAAGCTGCAAATCAAAAGTATTTCAAAGGCACTTTGATTAACTGCACTACAGTCATGTGTTGTACCAATTGATCTCTGTTTCTTTCTTGGCAAGTGTTGTTTCTTGTCTCCAGAATAAATTGTCCATATTCAAGAGTGACCTTAAAATTGCCATCAGGGAGAGATGACTCAGAGAAAAGCCTCAAGGTATTCCATTATATCACATCTTCCTGTGAATCTCTTCATTTTGAGGAGATGATGCTGTCACCTCCTCTGATCTTAAAATTTGCAGGGCCAAACAGGTGGTTCAGATGACAAATCTGATCCTTGTGTTCTTAGAACACATTTTTTAGAGTTGCAGCCATGACTGTCAATGACTTTGAGATAACACACTTCAAGTTTTGTTGGCACTTAAAGAGAGTTCAAGGTAGTTATCCAGGATGATCATATTTAACTCATTCCTTTTTAATTACCTAGCTTGTATGCTTGTGTAAATACCCTGAAGTACTAAAATCCAAAGGACATTCCAGTTTTTGATTATTTAACAACTGAAATGCAAGATATCTTTTTGGATTTGTACCTATCTGGTCTTTTTCACTGAGACTCATTAGGGAGCTATTATTTATGTTTTCTGAATTTAAACACAATATCTTGCAGTTGTTCCACAGTGAATTCCCTTTTTGGATAGGACCACTGCTGAGTCACCTTCTCTACCACTATGAATGACTCTGTTGAATTTAATAGAGACACTCAGGCATAAAACAGCCACGTTAAAATATCTGATTCTAAATATCAAGTATTTGATTTTAAGTATTCAAAGTATAAAACAAGAAAGAGTTGAAAGCAATTAGGCACCTGAATTTTGGGTAACAATAAAGTTGTTATTTTAAGATTTGCTTGTGATAACTATGGCAAATTCTTTTTTAATGAAGAGATACAGAATGAACCCACATATAAATATTATAATGTCACATCTTTCCAAATCAATGTTGTCAACAGACTTTTTTTTTAAATGAAGCTACTTTCACTTTTTGATATAAGTGGAATGTTGACCTAAGCATAATGTGCACAGGAGTTTTCTGCATAATATTTGTCACTAATTAGCTTTTGTGTTATGTAAATATGGTGAAGCAGTTGAAAGCTGAAATCTCAAATGAAGTTTGCATCCAATCACAGTATTGCAAAATGATTCTAACTATGTTTCACCAGTACACAGTCTGACTCAGAAGCCCTCTATCTGCCTTAATCTACCTCTTCCTGACCAGCAGTTTTAAGCTGCTGAAGGGACTCCAGCAGATCTCCATCAGTGAGTGGTACACTTGTCATACTACATTATTCATCCGAGATTCTGCTCTAGGAATAGGATACCTCCATGCTGGTTTCTTGAATCCCAGAGCAAGGGGAAGCTATTCATCTTATGAATCATAATATGTCTAGAGACATTAAATGCTTGCCAGCAAGGAGAAATGAAGTGGATGAAAACATCAACAGTGCAAAATCTTTGCTAAGGAGAACTACAGCACTTACAGCACACACTGACAGGTAAAAAGGTGTTAAGTCTAAGTAGATGCCAAAAGAGATAAAAAATACCTAAGAAACACCTGTATTGTCTTAAAATGAAAAGGCTGCCTTCATCAAAATTTCAAATATCTGGCACAATTCTGTTAGAAATTACCACAGGACTGTTCTGTGCTCCCAGCCTGGTATTTAGCACTTGCATTGGGATCCTTCCAATAATCCTGAATGTTGTTTGGTGCTTTTTTCTGGTATTCAGAATATGCCATTTGTCCTTACATCTATTCACAAGGAATGGGGAAACTTGTATGCAAGTCTCCAATATTACTTAGAGATGAAATTCAGTAAGCCCATATCTCTTCAGTAAAATTCAGGAATCATTCTGCTTAGGAGAAGATGAAGTTTTCTTACAAAAAGTTAAACTTGTTGCACAGGTTTTATTATTTTTACTGCTGAAGATATTGTTATATACATATATATCTAATATTTCCTATTATCTAGTCTACATGGTTCAACACACTTTAAAATTAACTTGAAAGATAGTCTTATACTTTAATTACTTAAATTTTAGTAAAACCGTATGACCAGATTAATTATAGATAGCAATGGTGAATAAAGATGTGCAAATTATGTCTTTTGTGGGGATGGTGGAATCGAAAAATTATAACAAACAGCCAGTAGAATGCTTTCATTGTCCATTAAAAAATTAGGAAAAACAATTTATGGTCAAACAAAAATGCTGTTTGATACACAGCAAAAGCATGTTTCATTAGGGATTAATTAACTTCCTGAATTAACAGAGGCCAAGTCACGTGTAAAACATGAAGACATAAGCTTTAAATTTAATATTTCCCCCCAATCCATTTTTTCCCAAGTGTATGATTTCCTACCCAAAAAATTGCACAACAGGGAAAAAAAGAATAAGAAAATACAGGATGTTTTCATGGAATATGCAGAACTGAACAAAATAGGCAATTTCATGTGTAACTCATAAATCCATGGGTAAATTATTGTGCAACAATCAGTAAATATCCAATTGTCTGTTATGCATATTTGGCAGGAATAAAAATAGGCATTTACTGGAATGACAATGCTGCTTTATTTTAGTCCTTATTAAAAGTTATGTATTTTATACATATGTATTTTATATTTAGTGCTCCATGCTAAAAAAATCTGGTTTGTAAAGAATGGCAGAAGAGCTTAGTCCTATAAAATGCTTTGTTAGAAGGAATATGGGGGTTTTTACCATGCATAGAGATAATTATACCAAGCCTGTCATGAAACTTGAGAATTTGAGGAATATTAATACTGAAATGTACTCCTGTGAGCAGCATAACTAAGGATTTTTTTTTATCAGCTGGGAAGCAGGAGGCTGTTTCAAGAGGCAACACCACAGAATCTCTCAACCAAAAAGGGTAATAAAGTTCAAAACAACTTATCTTTCTGACAGAACTGAGCTGAGGTGTGGTTTTTCCTCTAAATGTGCCTTAGCAGCTTGATCTTCATTCACTGAAGAATCTGGATTCTTCTGAGAGTCTGTTCACAAGCTCTCTGAGCCAACTGAATTGTGTTCAGATGCTGGGCATATCTCATATTTATAAATAATGTTGTTTGGGGCTTCCATAAAATTCAGAATTTCATGCTTGTTCTTCTCTCTATGAAAGTTACTCTTAAAGACATTTTAAAAGCAACTTGGTATTGAAATGAGGAAGACAGTGCATTTGGCTTCATTAGCAAATTTATGAGTATAAGCCACAAAGCAACATTTGCTCCTTTTTGCTTTCTGGTACAAAAAGAAGTTTCCACACTCTCTGAAGTCTGTAGAAGGGAAGTCCCTTTGTGTTTCAGTGCTGTTTGGAGAGCAGAAGGAAGTAGAGAAGGACAAATCTGGCATAACATTTAAAAACACAGGGTTTGATTTTACCCTTTTTTTTTTTTTTGAAAGTAGAGGAATGCTTATTTGCAAAGAACTTTAAAGAGGTTTTCTCATCCTTTCGCAAGTTCTGAAAAGAATCTATTAAATTGACAAATAAATATTTTTTTAAAAATCTTTCCTTGAAGAAACTATTATAAAAAATGTTACCACATCCAGTTGTGGCTGTCAGGTTTGTGACTTACTGAGCACATCAAACAATACCCCTGGTTTGCCCTGTCACTTGTGACCCTCAGTGACCCAGGAGTGGCAGTGAAGTTAAAGGAGAAACAACCTGGGACAGAGCAGATGGTTACACAGCCATCATGATTGTGGAGTTCTGGCAAATATGAATGAAGAAAAACTAAGTACAAAATCAGAAGATTTTTTGGGGTGCATATGGGTTTGTTTGTTTGTTTTACAAGAAACTGGTGATACTACATAAGAAAATACTGGAGAGGAATAAAACAAAGATGGTCAGTGATTTGCAACTCCTCATTATGCAGAAAAATTATTGTCATGCAGTGCTGCAACCAGTTTCCAGGAAGTTTTCTGCCATTATGAATTAAAGAAATACCCACACTGGTGGTACTACATAAGAAAATACTGGAGAGGAATAAAACAAAGATGGTCAGTGATTTGCAACTCCTCATTATGCAGAAAAATTATTGTCATGCAGTGCTGCAACCAGTTTCCAGGAAGTTTTCTGCCATTATGAATTAAAGAAATACCCACAGGAAGATAGGATACCTGCTTTGAAGTCCTTACTCTCTATTTTAAGGCATAACACTGAATAGCACAAACACAGAAACTGCTGGAAAGGAACATGACAATACAAAGCAAATTCTTTTTAATAATTCTTTTTCAACAATAATATATAAGCACCTCTTAAAGTGTGTTGAAAAACTGACTGAAACTATTTGGGAAACATGTGCCTATCTTGTGAAAGTTAGAAAACTGAAATGTTTTCATATTTTGCATGAAAATCTCTCAAGTGTTTATTTATTTGTTTTAATGGAAGAAGAAAGGGAAGCTCACACCCAGCAGCTGCTGAGCTCAGGCAAAGTTTGGAAGTCCCAAGTTCAAGCCTCTGCTAAAACTAGTGTTTGTTTATACAAAGTATAAACAGAGAAGACTTAGTGGTTACAGTAGCTTGGTGGTTTTTATCTGCGGTGAAAGAGGGAAGATCAAAACTCACACTGAATCAGGAAAAACAGACTTGGCTGTGACTCACCCCCACTGTCAGGGTTCCTGCAGCCACTGGCAGGAACACTTCACTCCTCCAGTGTCACCCTCCTCTCTCAGGAGAAACTGCATCTTCGCTGAAACCTTCCTGAAAAACTAGCACGTATTTCACAGTGAAGAGTGCTGGCTTCAAAACACCGACCTTTTCAATTGAATACTCATTCTGTTGAAACACTACTAAATAATTTCAGGGCTGTATCACCACCTCATAGGAAATTAGTTGTTTGTCATGGCTTAACAGTTTTATTCTTTTCTTTTCTTTTCAGAAAGGAAGTCCAGGAAAATATAAAAATAATTTAAGGTGATAAAGTCACTCTAAATTGAATAATATCTTAATGCCCTGGTACTTTACATTCCAAAAAGCAATTCAAATTCTGAAGCTCCTCTATTATAAAAAGACAAAAAACTTTCCTGCTGGAATTTTTCACTCTTTTAAACCTGCCCATATAATAGTGATTTATATCAGCTAGATTTGCCTTTGCATTTACTTAATGCAAAGTCACCCATACATCTTGGCAGCACATTTGCAATGTTGTCTGCTGGCTCTGTTAAAAGTAAATAGGGTTGAATGAAATAAGATGCTACAGATTTATCATGATTCCTCCAGAAAGTGCTCACATTTGGACAACAGACAGGAAAAGAAAACAGAAATCATGTAATACTTGCCCTCTCTTGGGTTGCTTGGGTTGTTGGATTTCTCTAGAATATGTTAATGAAATTATTACACTGATTAAGAAAACAGATTAAATTAATATTCCTGTATTTCATTTCTTTCAAATGTGTTATTTTAGTGACATAATCCTGTTGTGGATCTTGAAAACTTATTGCAGCAATGTCCTTACACACATGTATATAAATGGCTCCTTTCAGCAGAAATATGATGAACCTGTAATGAGGATATATAATTTCACCACTGAAATGTGACTACTTATTGGCTAGAGAATGGCTTTCACTCACAACTGCACTTTGCAAATAATTTCAATTCATGTTTACATATGCAAGTACTTCCCTTTAATCTGTGGGAGTAATACTACAACCAATCTATTTACCCTGAGAGGGAGCCCTGGGAGTTAACATCTCACCTCATATCACAAAACAAGGGTGAAGAAATCTCATCTACAACCTCGAATAGATTGTATTTCACATAGAAGCACAGGAAATACCATGATTAACATCTCACTTCATATCACAAACAAAGGTGAAGAAATCTCATCTACAACCTCGAATAGATTGTATTTCACATAGAAGCACAGGAAATACCATGTTTAAAACTACAGCAGACAGAATTTGTGTTTTGAGGGGTTTATCTAAGATGAAATTCCCAACAGCCTGAAACTTGATCAGACTGTATTGCCTGCCCAGACTAGAGCACTTAAAATCTCCACACACTAATCCTTTTACAGCTATATGTTAATATGCTCTCTTAATCTTTCTAGGAGCAATAAGTAAAATTATTTTAGAGGTCTTTCACATTAAACAACCCTTCCCCACACAGAAATGTGTGCATTGAGAGCTTTTTCATAATGAGAAGTGATGGGCAGTCTAAATAGAGGAGTCAGTACTGCTGGCTGTGTGTACAATTAAAAACAACTACAACAGCCATTGTGCTTTCTTCAGGTGTCTTTAGAAATACAGCTTCCCAGGATGCAATTTGGAAATTAAATACATTTAGTACTGGTTTTTATTTAAGAAAATAAACTAGCATAGCCTCTTTCTGTGAAAATGTTTTGAGAAGTATAAATACTACCAAGGTCCTGCCAGAAAATGGTGCATATTGTAAGAGTATATTTTTGTGAGTCCTCCTGCCTGGTCTGAGGAAGCATGACCCAGGGCTTTCACTCTGGACCCAGGAAAGTTTTGTCCTTCCTCTGATCTCTGCCAAAATCTTTGCTCTGGAAGTCTGCTTAATCACTTCACCCTGCCTTGTTTTTCTCTACCATTTCTGTCATAACTAGATTACAAACTCTGTGTTTGGTAAAGCATTTGGCAGAAAGGGTCACTTATTTCAACTGACCCACTAAGTACTGCCAAAATGCAAATCACACAGATGCCCCCTGATGTGACAGAATTTCACCTTAGCGTTACACAACAGACCAACACTACATGGGGCACTTTAATTCAGCATTGAGAGGGTGCAAAAATGGGAATCTGAGGGGGAATAGCAGGAACCAGCACTAAGCAGTGGATGAGAAGTACAGGAGAATAAGTTAAACTTCTGCTAAAACCAAGTGGAGACTCCAGATCTGGAAGGTGGCAGCTGCTCTGCTTGGCCCCCTTTTAGAGACCCTGCCGTGGTATGTGCCCACACCCCCCACAGTATCTGAGGGTGAGCAAAGGAACTTCTCAGCCCAAAGGATGCATGAGCTGTAATCTCACCTTTTGACTGCTGGCAAATATGCATGTTTTCCACAACTTCTGTTAATGATTCATCTTTGCAGACTTTCTCTAGAGCGGGATTTAAGGGAGGTGATGGTTACTAGACACAAAGATTCACTTACTGATTTTCTTACATGCCAGGTTACTCTATTTAAATCTTAAGATTCCCGTTGCAGACTCTTCAGTCACAGCTAGGAATGCACCCCTGATTTTCACTAAGAGTGACTGAATTCTGCCCTATGAAAGAATGGTCATCATTCACTTCCCAGCAGCAACAGTGTCTCCAATCACTCAACTGTTCAGCTCACGAGACCAAACATTCTGATACTCTGCATTCTCTTAGTGTTTCTCACAAATGACAAATGTTTATTGTGTTTTCTTCTAACTAGTGGGCAACACAAAAGCAGCCTGGTTCCCCTGCTCACTAAATGGAGTAAGCACTGGCTGTGGATGTAAAGTTATTTCCTGAAAGGGCTGGTGAAAAAGACTCCAAATAAACAAAAACCGCTGAGACATCTGAAAATAGAGTGCAGTGCTGAACAGGTTCATGAAATAGTTCTGAGAGAACTAGTACTACCAAAGGCAGTATGGCCCTGTCAGTGCAGTTTTTCTCTGCAGGATGAATTATCCAGGGCTCTGAGCCTCACTAATGCAGTTGTATCGATTTTGAGACCTTGCTAGCCTGGGTATCCTTACACAGCACAATGCTGTGTGTGTGTATTCTTAGTGCTCATTCTCAAGAGAAGCAATTAAGGTGTCACTGGGTCTTAATTGTCTCCATAGAGGATGTTTTCTTTAAAGCCCTGTTTGTTTGAAAAACAAAGCAAAACATATTGCTTAAGTTTTATTTTCAGACCTCCACGGGGAATTTTGCAGTACTGTGCATGTAATTTACAAATTATCACACCATTTATTTTTAGAAGCAACTACTTCAGTGATGTAGAGAAATTCACCTGGTTCTAAAGGAAACAGATCTGACCAACAGGTCTCAGAACTGCTGGGTGGTGAACATTTGTGGAAAAGAGTCCTTGTCAGGGGCTGTGGACTGAATATATTGAAGCCCATGTCTGTGCCAGCCTGGAGCAGATCTGTGGGCAGGGTGAGAAGCTGAGAGCCCAACACCAGCCCTGTAGGTGGGGGAACAGGCACTGAGGACTGGCTCTTCTCCAGCCCCATTACTGGGGAGCAGATGCAGCTTGCGAGTGTCAATTTCAGATCAATTTCAGGTCAACATCATCTGAAAAACAAAACAAAATAAACAATAAGTAAATAGGGAGTCCTCAGGGAAGCCCTGCTGACCGTTTTGAGCAGAGGTCCAGAGGGGGCAATGAGGATAATTGGGGGACTGGAACATTCCTCTTATGAGGAAAGGCTGAGGGGGCTGGGCTTGGCCTGTTAAGCCTTGAGAAGAGAGAGCTGAGAGAGAACCTCATTAATGTGTACAAATACCTAAAGGGTATTACAAGATGATACCAGGGTCTTCTTGGTGGTGGCAAGCAATGGAAGCATACAATGGCTTGGGTTAGAAGGAGACCTCGATTGTTGTTTTGTTCCACCTCCAGTCATGGCACGGACACCTTTGCTATCCCAGGTTGCTCCAAGGCCTTGAACACTGCCAGGGATGGGCAGGTACAGTTTCTCTGGGCACCCTGTGCCAGGGCCTCACCACCTTCATCTGTTTGTGTTTTTTTTTTTCTTCCTTATTATCTGATCTAAACCTGCTCTTTCCATCTGAACCCATTCCCCCTCGTCCAGTCACTAGGTGCTATGTAAATAGCCTTGCCTCATCTTCCCAGTAAGTTCCCTTCAAGTACTGCAAGGCCACAACTGGGTCACCGCAAAGCTTCTCTTTTCCAGGCTGAACAATCCCTTTGTCCCAGCCCCTCAGGAGAGGCGCCCCATCCTTCTGGATGGGCAAGAGAACACGAGGCCACGGGCAGGAAATTCCACCGGAGCACGGGGAAGAGCTCCTGTCTGGAACAGACTGCCCGGAGAGGGTGCGGAGTCTCCCTCATAGGAGATATTCCAGAACCATCGGGACGCAGTCCTGCGCCATGTGCTCTGGGATAGCTCTGTGAGCCGCGATGAGCCGCTGTGCCCCCGGGAGCGTTCACCCACAGCGCTCGGCTCGGCTCGGCTCGGCTCGGCTCGGCTCGGCTCGGCTCGGCTCGGCTCGGCTCGGCTCGGCTCGGCCCGGCCCGGCCCACTCCGCTCCCGCCCCTCCCCGCGCGCGTTCCCGGATGGAAGCGGCGCGTCCCACGGCCGCGTGACCGCTCCCTCCCGGAAGTGCGGCGGGGGCGGGGCCGTGCGGGAGCCGGGAGGTGCCGAGCGCGGGGCGGGCACGGCCGGGAGCAGCGGGACTCGGCGCGGGCAGCGATGCGGCTCCGCCGCCGCCCGGGCTCGCCGCCTTCGCCTCCCGCCGGGCGCCGGTGACCGTCACAGCGTCCCCGCCCCGGCGGAATGAGCCCCGCCGCGCCGCCCCGCCAGCGCCGCGATCCGGTACGTGCCGGGCCGGGGGTGCGGGGTGAGGGGTGAAAAGCCTTTGTTGTGGCCTCGGGCCCGGGGCAGCGCCGGGAGGTGCTGCGGGAGGGCCGGGCCGGGCCGCCGAGAGCCGGGCCGGGCGGTGTCGGCTCTCCGCGGTCCCGGGATCCTGCGATCCCCGCATGCAGCGATCCCCCCTCGGGCTGCTGCAGGCCCTGGTGAGCGCTGCCCGCCGCTCGGCCGCGGAGAGCCCCTCACGCGGAGCGGGCAGCGCGGTGTTCTCCGCCCGTGCCCTCAATACCCCCGAGTGCGGTTTGGCTTGGGAAGTTCGCGCCGTGTGAGAAAGCAGAAGAAGGCGGCGGGGGCGGGAGTGTGTTGTGTGTGTTGGCTGGGAGGTTGTTCGCCGTCTTTGGGCTGCGGCAAAGTTTGTAGCAGGGTTCAGTGGATGGTGTGTGAGGAGAGCTCCCCTCGGTTCGCCGGCTGCGCGCACCATCTTAGCCGCGGTCAGGAAGTGGAGTTGACTCAGGCTGGTTTCACCTGATGATGTCGTCTGCTGAAATTCCCGGGAGTCCGGGGAAAATCTGCACCACACTGAGGCTGTTGGAGGGCAGAAGTAGGCGAGGAAGACCTTAAAGAATGGAAAACGGCAAAACAAAGGATGAGCGATATCGATGAGGTGTCGGTGTTTTTTTAACTGTGGGGTACTGAAATCAGCAATCGGTTTTAAAATGTAGCTTTGCTGTGTGACTGTAGTCTTAATTTCTTTTCTAAATAGGTGTTAAGAGTTATAAAAATAGTATTTGGACAGAAAGGATTGTCTC
This sequence comes from Onychostruthus taczanowskii, assembly GCF_017590055.1. NCBI lineage: Eukaryota > Metazoa > Chordata > Aves > Passeriformes > Passeridae > Onychostruthus > Onychostruthus taczanowskii. The sequence goes on from NW_024496526.1 coordinate 12,593,308, forward strand.
GAGCCTCCTGCCAGGAAGAACCCTGTGACAGAGTCAAGCAGGGTCCTTCCTTATTCTTATCAGTTCTGCAGAAAGCATTATTTTGATAGATATCCCATATGGTTACAGGAATTTTTACCACAGTGGATCTGAGCTAAACCATTTGTATGGCTGCCAAGGCATTTTGTTTTAACCGTAAGAAAAAAAGCTTAACTAAAAATGACTCCTTTTCTGTTTTTTACTAGAAGTTGTATTATTTCTGGAAATAAATATCCCTTTTTAGAGCGGTACTTAGCAGTTACTGTCACTTCTGAAAGTATTTTACCTGGCTTCTCTCTGGGCCTTCTGGGATGTGTAGCCAGGACAACCATAAATGTTTGTGAAGGATTTCCAGTGTGTGTCTATTGCATGGTTATTTCCCCCTCACTCTGTAAGGGGATATTTACTCAGGAAAGGGAAAATAATTTTTAAACAATATGCCTTTTGTGTATAAAGCTGCAAACTTGTCAGGCTTTGGTACATCAGCAGAAACTGCGTTTAACTCTCTTCTGGAAATCTGAGATTTTTAAATATCCAGAAATATCCTTGGTGTTATAGTCCCTTGAAACAGCTTTCTGCCAAACTTTTAACTTTGGTACTTTGCAGCCTGCTTTTAAACTGTCAGTGAAAATAAAGAATTACATTCTGTACTTGCATAGGCGGTGCAAGCTACTTGTTGCTATTAAAAACTTGTATATGCTATAGACAAGTATAAAATGCATTTGAAAAGCTACCAAGTTTTGTTTCTGGCCCTAATCACTGATTTCAGCCGTCAGTGCTTGCTGTGTACAGTTTTGCATGTTCAGTTGAAATTACATAAAACTACTTTTTTTCCTCTTTTTATTTTTTTCCCTTTAGGTTGTGTTTCTCTGTTGATTGTTGTGCCTTTGTGCCTTTTGTGCCTATAAACATAAATATACAGGAGAGAAGAATAAAACCAGTTGTCATTATCAACATAAGTTAGAGTGGAGAAGAAATAGCTGAGGACAGCAACAGGAAACAGTTGACTTGCACTTAAATCTCATTAACTTCTCGCTTCATTCATTCTGCCCAGGTTTTCTGTCTGCATTGTTTTTCCAGCCTTTCATATACAATCTCTTCACATCTGTTCACTTTTTTTTCTCTTTGCCTCCCATGCTGTTGTAGAGGTGGTGGTAATTAGAAATTTGTCCTGTTGAATGGTTCCAGGTGCTTTGGTGTGCCCAGCCATACGCTTCTTTGTGTCTTGCCTTGCAAAACCACCTCAGCTTGCTTTTTTCTTTTTTTGTTATATTTTCATGTTGATGACAAGTGGATATTTTTGGTGGGGTTTTTTTCTCACAGTTTTTGTGACAGGTTCATATGCTCCTTATGGGCATTTCTGTCTCCTTGTCAAAAGCAGTCTGCTTCCTGTGTATTTAGCAAAACCTGGTGGAGACTACAGAAGTCTTAAGTGAGATGGTTATGCTTCCCAGAAGCAGCAACCTGATGCCTGTAGCCATAAAATCCTGGGATCTTCAAAATACTGTGCTCCCAATCAAAGCATGAACGCTGTGCATTTTGTCCTGTATGTCCTGGGCCCTGCATTTTTGGGATGAAATAGAAGGCACTTGCCTTAGTGATTGACTAATGTCTGTGGTCTCCAGGAGCCTCTTGTACCTTGGCACTGGCACAGGGTGCCCAGAGGAGCTGTGGCTGCCCCATCCCTGGCTGTGTCCAACGCCAGGTTGGACGGGGCTTGGAGCACCTGGGATGGTGGAAGGTGTCCCTGTCCGTGGCAGGGGGGTTGGAATGAAATGATCTTCAAGTTTCCTTCAAACCCAGACCATTCCATGATTCCCTTTCCCCTCTCCAAAATATGTACATGTTCACAAGAGGCCTTCCTTCCTTTGATTTCTTGAAAAAAATTTCCATTTCATGTTCCTGTGAGATTCTGTTGCTTCTTGTCTCACTCATATCAAAGGGCTTCCTGTTGGAATTGTCCCTTCACGTGGAAGTAGGAGATCTGTCTCTCAGCTTGTGCTTGGTACTTAGTGGAGATTTGTTGCAGCTCTGTGAGAGGTGGAGGTGTTTTAGTGGTGGTAATTTAGATGTTGTAGTTCTTAACTGAGAGAAGATGATCGCTTGCCTTAGTTCAGTGGGTTTCTTAAGAAGTGTGTGTAATTGTGTTACAGAGTGAGTGTTTTGCATAAATGTGGGGTTTTGGTAATGTTTAAGCTATTCAACTTGTGTGGTGGAATTTTGGCAGGAGTGTATGTTCAGTATTGGAAGGAGTTTAACCTAAAAACCCTCAGCTATAAACCTCAACTCTGTTGGTTCCATTTTATCCAAATTTAATAGCTTTCCAATGTGTTTTTTGGTAGCCTGGCTTAAAATTATTCTTTATCAGCTACAAGGTTTTTTATGTTTTGTACGAGGAATCACTTTGCAACCATGCGTGTATCTGTCAACGTTGTTGTGATGAGTGTTTGCATATAGCATTTGGGAAATGTGGTGGAAAGTCAGATACTCTTTCAGCTGATTCACAGAGTTATTGGCATGGAATAATCCAGAGAGCTCATAAGTCCAAATTCCCTGAATTAGATTACTTATCCTTGATACTGCCTTGCATCTCCCAGAAGCCATTTATTGCTTCATTTTTTTGGTGAAAAATATTACATATGCTGTTTTTAATTGTAACAATCTGCATCAGCTCATGTGGCATTTGCTCCTTGCACTGTATTGTGACTGCAGTTCTTAAGTAGTCCAAGGGTGAAGTCTCATTTGATGTGTAATTTACCTGTGTGCTTTAAGAAAAAGCAATTGTGTGCCAGGGAGAATGCAACAGAGTAGCTCTTGGCATGGGCAGTGCTGCTGCTGGTGGAGTAAATGTCTCCAGCAGTTGGGAAACTTCCAAAGTTCATGGGGTGGGAACCTCTTATTGTTGTGCAGTGGAAAGGATCACTGGGTGAAACTTGGGAGCCAAGCTTTCTCTTGGCCTCCTTCCTGGCAGTTCCTTTAATGTTGGTCCCCTCCCAAGAGCTCACTTACCAGTTGGTCAAGTCTTTTGCAAAATCGATTTGTGAGTAGGGCTGCGAATGGAAATGAAGGAAATGGGTGGTGGGGGGGGGGGTGATGACTTGCACTTGATTTCTTTCAGATGCTTTGTTTTCTTGTGTGCTGAATGTTCAGCAAAATAATTAAACTTGGGTGTCTAAAAGGGTTTGGGGAGTTGCATCGGCAGATGCTTCCTGAACAACTGGAATTGAGCTGCTCTGGCCTGAGGAGTGCCTGGTATAACTTTCTCCTCTGGTGTTCTACTTTATAGCTCTCTGCTCCATGCTGACTTTTTCTTTGGAAAAGTTCACAAGAGCTTTCATTTTCCTGGCTTTCTTTATTCATATTTGGTTTCTAATTGATGAATCTGCTTTCTCCATTAGTGTGGCCTGTAGCCTATGAGGGACAGATGATTTCAGTACACAGAGTTTAAGTTAAAAATCACTGGATAAAGTCAAAGTAAAATCTGAACACAAGTTATTTGTTGTTTCAAGCACTTAATTAATCTAGTGATTCAGATTAGCTAATAATTCCTCTAAATTCTGTAGAGGAGACACATGTTTGCTATCTTCACAATAGGGCTCTGAATTACTTCATATGTAGACATTACCTCAGCAACAAAACTATCACTCTTTAGTGGCAGTTTTTCTTAATTTTAAAACAGATAGATTCCTTGTTAACTGAGATTAATTTCAGAGTTACTTGTTTGTAATCAAAACTCTTGAAGATAAAACCAGAACTTGTTTGTAATGAATTTATATAATGAGTGGTTAATATAGTTTGTTCAGCTTAGGGATGGAACAATATATAATGAAGATATTAAATTTTAGCTCCTCTTTGTGAGTATCAGATGTACTGGTGGGCACACTGATATTTACATATCAAGTTGAGTAACTGTTCTTGTAACAGGACAGAATAGTCATTTTAACTAATGTGTCTGTGCTGTGTGAAAAGTTACTTGCAGCAATTATTTGTGTACATCTGGATTTATACATCTTTTTAGCTGTTTTTTTTCATGCATTTGGAAAGTTCTGCATAGTGACTACCTGAACTTATTTAAAGTCTAATATTTTCAGAACTGAAATAATATTTCTGAAGACGAGGCTGTCTGAAATCTCTGGCTGATTTGTGTGATTGCAGGTTAATGTAATGCATTGCTGTACTGACTGTCCAAGTGGGTGTGATCTCATGCTTGGATCTGGCACTGCACTTGGCATATGGTGGTTTCAGTGGAGTAAAATCTATGAAATCTGTTTTCAGTGGGTTTTTCTGATCTCTGCAGAATATGTCAAGGTAGATTTTTTTTTGTTTATTTATGTGCATATAGTGAGCAAATTTAAATTAAAAATGGCAGCAGAGAATAATATTTGTGTTGTGGTGGGTGATACAGTTTCTAAGAAACTGAAACTTATAATGAAGAAGTTTGCATAAATGCATTTTATGCGAGTTTTGCAAAATCCACTGGGCAGGTGGTTGATCCAGGGTAAAAAATACAGTAAATAAGTCTGAAAGATTTGAATTAATACTGTTGCATTTCATGAGAGGCTTGCTTACAGCAGAAAAAAAGCATTTTTAGTAACATTCTGCTGAAGTGGGGGTTTTCCCTTTAAAAGAAGGGGAGAAGGGAAGAGAGGAGGAAAGCATGATATAACTAGAAGTGAAAGAAAAGCTTCCACAGGCTTAGAATAAGTGTGTGGCAAACTTTATACCCAGACTTAGTTTCTATGATTAGTTATATTAATAAGATCATCAAGCAAAATTCACTTTTGCTCTGTACTCAGTGGTTTTGAATATTGCTTTACAGGCCAGGCATCATTTTTAATGATTAAATAGCAGTTGTGTTTGGAAAGGTGCCATCCCCTCCAACAAGTGTGAGACTCTGCTCGCTGAGTGCTGAGGGAAAGATATATGGCAGTAACATCATCAAGTGTTAGTCTGGGTTACTAATAAATTACAGTGTCTGAGCCTTCAGAGGTTTCCAGAGTCGCTTGTAAAGAGGGGCTCGGCGCTTGGTGTTGGCTGACTTCTTGATTTCCTGGTAGTAAATATTTTTTTTTTCCTGCTGTTTGTTTCTCTGCTCTGGGAGAGCGTTTTTCCGTGGCAGCACTGCGTGTGCGGGGTGGGATGATTCACTGCGGGGTTGTGTCTCCTGTGTGTGCATGGAGGCAGAAAGCAGCAGACTCGGATCTGCTTCTGGTCTGCCTTGTTTGACAGCACCCAAGATGAAACCAAATCTATTTACTGCACAGCCAGGCCACCCCGACAGGCCTGTGCCAGCCTCTTTGCCTTGCTGCTTACTTGGGAAATATTCTTCTGTCTTGAGCAACTGAGAGTGTGTAAGTGGGGAAACTTACAGGAAACTGCCATGCTTTTGATTGTTTTTGTAGTGGGAAAAAAGGATCTCAAACAGATTATATCAGAATGGTTCTTAAATTCTGAAGTATAAGCAAAACAGTACCTGGATGTTTTTTGAGCAATAGAATGATAGAAGTTGTTTACTAGTCTTTGAAATTCAGGAGCCAGTTTCTGTTGGACTATTTTGTGAGCTGGACTCAATCATCCTTCCAACTCAGGATATTCTGATTCTATGAACTTCTAGATCTGTGGGTCTAAACCAGTTTAGCTGCAGTCCAGTCCTGAGATGTTAAGTTTTACTCGCATTGGTGGCTTTTAGAGATTACTGCTTCATATTCACCAAAGCAAGTGTGTGTGCAGCTCTACCCTTTGGCCTGCCTGTCTTTCCTAGGATGTGTATAATCAGCTCTTGTGGATTAGTTCAATTTCAAGACTGTTGGGGCAAATTAACATCAAATGCAGTTTGGTCCTCTGGCAGAACTGAGTTTTAGGCCTTTTTTCTCAATTTCCTAGCTTTAAAGTATCAGTTGTTTTTTGCACAAAGTCTGATGCTCAGGCATAGAGGAGGCCTGAAATGAGCTGTGGCTCTCAGAAATCTCCAAGATGCAGCTGTGTGCACAAATGTGACCACTGCTTTGCCATGAGAGGTAACAGGACAGCAAATGACTGATCAGCCCCCTCCTGAGAGCATCTGTGAGTATGAGCTTTTGCCTGCTGAAAGCAGTTGTACCAATTCGGTGTGAGCTTTGCGGGTGATGCCAGGCTGCAAAAGTTAATGAGGAGAACATTCTGCTGCCCTGTACAGCTCCTTTGCAGCAAATGACAATGCAGCACCTGTCTCCAGAGAGTGCAGGCCAGTGCTTTCCACAAATCTTATGGATTTTAAAAGAAAAGAAAACCAAAACAACCCAAACCACCCCAGACTAGCTGTGAGTCTGCTAAAGAAAAATATTTCTTTGTTACAGTTGGAATCAGCTTTGTACAAACTCCTGTTCCAAGTGCAAAGAAGAAAGTTAAGATTAGCATTTTTGATTTGGTGAACTCTTGATTGTGTGTAACTGAAGATTGGAATCAGCTTTGTGTTGGCTTGTACAAACTCCTGTTCCAACTGCAAAGAAAGTTGAGATTAGCATTTTTGATTTGGTGAACTCTTGATTGTGTGTAACTGAAGCATTTAGAGAAAAAATGTCTTCATTTAATATACTTTTCACATGTCAGTGATTTGTTGGAGTAAGAGTAATGGAGTGAAACTAAGGAGGGGAAAAGATCACTTTGGCTGTATACCAGGAAACAAACCCCGACAGCAATAGATTATTTGAATAGAATATTTTCCCAAGAGGAATTGTGGTGGAAATACACCTCTTTTGGGTCCTGTAAAACTAGACTGGGCAATGAAAATGAAAAATGCTGTAAGAAATAATCTTGCATTTCTTCTCCAGGGAAATGCATAGATGACTGCTGGAGGGGGTGGTCTGGGATATCTAATACAGAGCACAGTGGGTTTTCTGTATTACAGAACAATAATGCAAGGCTAATGCTGAGGGATTTTTATCAGTGAGCTTGGCTGATGTAAACCAGACAGTTTTAGCTCCAGCTCTGCTGAGCACTTGGGCTTCCTCATAGCGGAGATAAAATTCAAGTTTATTTTCAAAGCCTTAGGATAGGAAAGAAAATTAAGAGAAAAGCCTGAAAATAGCATGTAAGCAACTTCACAGTTTTTACAACTAATACTATTACCTTGCTAATTTTGAGCTGCTGACTTCAGTGTCATCAGTCATAGGTACACCATCATCCTTCTGAAAAGCTGGGCATTTCCCACGTGCTGGGTTATGCCTTGCTGGGGCCTTTTTGCTGGGAGCACCATGAGGATGTGCTTTTAAATTCTGGAGTCTTAGTTGCAGCTATTTTGAGATGTCTGAGAGCCCAGCTGCCTGCCCTCTCTCTGCTGGAGTTTACTGTCCCCGGGCAGGGGTGACAGGGTGTACATGGAGTTTCTCAGCTGTCACAGCCCAGTCCATGACAGTGTTTTTTTCTCACTGGAAGAGTAATGAACTGGCTCGTGGTGTGGCTGCTGATTGTGTCTCCTGGCAGGGCACAGGCTTCCAGCAGGGCTGTGGGGTGGCAAGGGTGACATGGTAAGCATGAAGCACACAGGAGCAGCCAGAGCTTCTGATTTAAGCCCCAAAGCTTGGGTTTGTGTAAACTTAGTTGCTATTGCGTGGTTCCAGAGCAAACATATACTTAAATAAGCATTTTTAAATATCATGTTCTAAAAAAGCCTCAAACCTTTTTAAGTGTTATAGGCTGCCTCTTCAGTAAGTGTCATAGGGTTTTCCTGTGTGTAGCCCAACTGCTGTTCCCTTCTTTTGCCCCAAAAAGGAGAAATTTTTCATGTTACAAGTACTATAGATAACATAAAGTGTAGTACCTTCTTAACCTACCTATAAGTTTTCTAACTTAGGGGATGGATATATGTTATTGCAATTGTGTAAGTGTGAGACATTCTGTTCACTCAAATGATGCAGTGATGGATGGGGATTAAAATCAATAAATGCTGAGCACTGTATTTAAATTTTCGTAGGTATATCTTAAGTGTGTTTTCAGAGGAGATAATAACTGAACAAATTGGAAAACTGCCTGAGCTTAATAGACCTTTCAGGCATCTGTTGTTGTGTTGTGGATCATCCAGCAGGAAACTTAGTTTAATAGTTAGCTGTTTAGGAAATACAACAGCAGTTCTTTCAAAAAGATCAATTGTGAAGGGATGCAAATCCTTCTAATTAAGAAAGCAATCCTATTTTTTGCAAAGTTCATTTTTTTTCCTATGTACTAGTAAAAACTGTAGGAATTTATGTGAGCTTAATTAGCTTATAAGACAAACACTTAAAAAAATAATTTCAAGCCATAGGCGTTTCATGCCACCAAATAAGTGTGACCCAGGTGGTGGGTGGCTGTTCCACAAATCCTTCTGTGATCAGTGAGAAGGGGACATGGCTTTTTTCACTCTTAAATAGTTTGGCCTTCATAAGCTGATGCTGCCTACAACTGTGTGATCCAGCTGGGTCCAGGTGGGGCAGTGCAGAAATAACTTTGGCCTTAGAATGTCTTTCACTTCAGACCTAACTATTTTGATTTGGTTTGTTTTTTTCATTTTTATATTCATAAATATAATCTTCCTCAGCCAAGAAGTGAGAAGATGGTGTTTTTCCCAAGAATTTACCTTCTTTGTAATTTGAAAAACGAAACTGATTCCTTGAATAAATATTGATAGTTTTATATAAAACGCATATTAATTATATAATACTATGTAATACTTTGTTCACTGGAAATTAAATAAGTGTCTCTGTAACTACACCATGTTTATTTTGAATGGGTTTTTGGGAGGTGATGTTACTGAATGAAGGAGGACTTTTATGGATTTTTTTTTAAAGCCAAACCCTCAAAATTTCACAAACGATATTTGGGTTCTGAATTATGTATTTACTAGGAATAAAAAGTTGGATGGACAGAATGTTATTTTCCAGTTAAACTTCAGAGGGTGATCTTTATTTCAGCCAGTGATGAAACATCAGAATTTCCAGAGAGGGGACAAGAAGTTAATTCACAACAGCTTTGCATTTTGTGCAGTGTTGAGCCCTGCTCAGGAAAAGACTGTCACCATCTGAGTGGAATATGCATTACGTGCACTTGGAATTTGTTGGTGTGATCCTGGAGGGAACCACTTTGATCCTGGAGGTCTGAGCCCTGGGAAGAAGGGATGCTGGAAGGAAGAGGCTCAGCAGGACCTGATCACTGAGTTCACAACGTGCTTTTCTTCTCATTCTTGGGGGAGCAGGACAGGGTCACAGATTTGCTTGGAGAACCATCCTTGGGTTTGATTCTGGCAGGCTGGATTTGACTTTTGGGGTGTGCTGGGTACCCTGCAGAAGACAATTTGTTCAGCCATCCTACCGGCAGTGCTGAGGTAAACCATTGCTGTTAATGTTTCAATGTGCAGCACCTCCTGTGCACCTGCTGCACTGTGCCTGCCCTGGGAGAGCTCCTGGCATCTGCTTCCTGCACTGAGCTGCTCCTAAGGACAGAGCTGGCAGCATCCTCCCAGCAGGGCAGCTCTTCAAACACCTTTACCAAGTGTTTTGTGGTTTATTATTGGGGGCGTAGAAAATTCTTCTCTATGTGTTCCTATGTATGTGGTGCTTGCTTAACAAGCTAATCACTTTTTCAGTGAAAAAGTTGAGATAATTCCAGCACAAGATGTAAGAGACTGGGAATGTGCTCTTGTCTAGCTCTGAGAGGTTCAAAAGTATTGTTAATGTTTCAATGTGCATCCCCAGATGTAAGAGACTGGGAATGTCTAGCTCTGAGAGGTTCAAAAGTAACTTTGTTTAGAATAATGTTGATAAATACCCAATTTCAGACAGGGGAAAAAAGGTAATACTTTTGGAAGTTATGCCATGGATGCAGGAAGTAGCTTTTAATCTTAAAAGTTGGGGAAATGGAGATCTGATACAGCTTTTGATGAAAATCTGTGCAAATACATTTTTTGGAAGGTAGCCAGTGCTTTCTTTCCTATGTGTGTGCAGGTAATTAATTAACAATAATCAATTTCACATGGCTTTAAATTTAGCATAAGTATTTGACTAGGAGGGCACTTCAGTTAATTCCTAAATAAAATGTGCTTTGAGAAATCTCCTTTTTTAATGTTATATCTGCCTACTTGCTCACTGTAGGAGGATGAGCTCCTGGAAGATCCAAATTTAACAGAATCTGGTCTGTTTGCAGAGTGATTATCAGGTGAAGCCAATACCTTCCTTAACAGACCAGTAGAAGTGTTAAGCCCATCATGTTTGGGGTCTGGAAGTACAAGCAGACAACCTTTGACCTTTTCTTCTTTCTTTTTTTTTTTTTTTAACAAAAAGTGTTAAATAAAGACAATGAACACAAACTCTGAATTAAATCAGCACTGGCTGCTGTACAATATTCAGTATATCAGTTCATTAGAAAGAACTCCAAACAAAGGAACTTGACACCATTTAAAAATACATCTCATTTTCCTTTTGAAAACCAGAAACTTCTTTTACCCCATCCATTAAAGCTTGTTTTCCTGTTCCCAGTGCATGTTTGCCCTGATGGTCAGACATTTCTGCCTGGCAGAATGGCCACACAGACTGGTTTGTTGGGCTGTGTCCAGACAGGCACAGCATTGCCTAAAAATTCTTGGACCTATTGTCTGATAATGTTCCCTCATTTCTGCTGTTTTGTTCATGATGGCCTGCAGAGTAATAAATGCAGGTTCTAGCATGAAAATTGTCCCTCTAAGTTGTTTCATCCTGCAGATAGCAGACCTGTCTTCCTGCACTTCACTGATTTAATTCCACCCAGTCGTTCCCTGACTGGTTTTGGGAACTGCAGCTCACTCTGTTCCCAACCATTTGGTCTAATAGGCTGTGATGAGGGGTTGGTACTTGGAAAACCATTTTGTCAGAGCTGATGACAGTGGCTGATCAATGATTCATAAACAATTTCTTCAGAGTAGTATTTAGTCTCCTCCCCACGTAGAGCACAGTAGAACAAAGGGCGTGTAGTTGCATCTCTGTTCTCACCTTCAGGCTGCCTGTGCAGGGTCCACTTTGCCCTGGTGACCATTGGTGGCCACTCAGTGTGGTCTGGCTGGCTGTCAGTCTAAAGACTGCAAAAAGCCCTCTCTATAAACACCTCCAAAATCCTCTGATTTCAGGACAGCATCTTGAAGTGTTTTCTCTCACCTTGTAGCTCTGGTAAATATCCTCATGACTGCCCCCAAATCCCAATTAATTGATTAAGTAAAGTGAAGGGCAGATCTGCAGTACTGCTAAACCATTTCCATCCTTCTCCCTGTCTTTTGGTACACGTTAACAGAACATCAGAAGCTCTGTTTATTCATTCTCCCATTATTCAGTTTGTCTTGGTTGGTCCTTGTTTTGTTTTGGTTGTGTGCTCTGGCATACTAAAAAACACAGACAGCTCCTCAACACAGACTCCCAGTATCAAGGATTTAAAGTTTCTGCCAGTTTTCTCAGTCTAAAAATGTGTTTGGCTTAGTAAATCCATGCAAAAATGTGAAGTGTTAATCTGTTCTTCAGAGGTGTATCAGGAGGTCATGAAAATCACTTGTCTGGTGCTAGTGCTGTAAAGGAGAAACTTTACAAAAAGCTGAGGCTGTTCAGAAGGACCTGAGAAGTGTGCTTAGGTAAAATCACATTTCTCAGGTCCTTCTTAGGTAAAATCAGGCCTTCCTTAAATAAAGGCCATGCAGCAGGTGGAAGCAGCCTCTGAAGCACAGCTGCCATGGGTAGAGCAGGTACAGAGACAAGGCAACACATCAACCTGAAAATAATTGCAAATAACTACCTTTACTTAGAGTTAAATTCTCAGTGAATCAGGCTGATTTAGCTGTGAGATGGGAGTGGGCAGATGACTACTGGTAGACGGCCCAAGGTCACTGAACACTTTCTTAAAAGAGATTGTGTATAGCAGTTATTTTCAGGTTTTTCCAATTTAGAAACCTCTTCAGAGCAAATTTGGCTCAGATCTGCTGCTCCTTCATGATTACTGGGAGCTGACTGGTCTAATGGGCTGAAGAATTGAGGTACAGATGAGAGACTAGGCAGTCCTGTGCATCTCATGCAAATGACAGAATAAGGAATGGGCTGTATTCTTCTTCCTTTTACCTTTGGAGCATCGAGGAGCTGCAAGCAGGGTCAGTAAGGCTGAGATAAGCTCTTCTAACCCTTTCAGGATATGGGTCTGTGTCAAAATCCATTGCATTGGGGCAATAGCTTCAATTGTCACCCCTGAGTAGGATGTGCTTCCTGAAATAATGGTAAGAAACGTGCTAATATTTGCTTTATGAAAGCAGAAGTTCATATGTATCCTTCCCAGGAATTTTACTCTGGGTAGTTCTGTACAGAGAATCAAAACCAATTGTAAACATGTAAGCAAAAACTATGTAAACACAACATGCACAATAGATGTGTTTCCTGCTTAAAAAAACATGAAGTAAACAAGTTTGGTTATCTTAAATTTAGGGATGATGTTGGTTTTTCATTTATTGTAAGTACTAATGAAGTACTGAATGTTGCCACAAATACAAGTTTTATTTGGGGAAAACTCATTTGTTAAAGACATCTGACTTGTGTTTATGATTAGTTTTCAATGTCTCAGGGATCCATATCTTACAGGAGACCTATTCAGTATTTGTTTTCACCTTGTCATAGCAGATCTGTTGGTAGAGATTGATTAAGGCATATTATTATAAAGCATCTGCTTCCTCATCTGGTAAAAATTGAGAATTAGCTTTCTTTTCAAGCTCTTCCACTTCTATGATTCAGAGCAATCACCTGTCAGCAGGCTTTGATGTGGAAGAGCTGCTTCATACCATGAGTGAGAAGCAGTACCAGAAAGGCAGGGGGGGAAACATCCAGTGAGGATCACAGCATTTCACAGAGCAGAATTCTTCCTGTAGGAATAATGAACTTGTTACATCATGACTGAATTGTAGGTTGCTCTTGCAGTGTCTTTTTACCAGTGTTTGCATAAAACCTTGTTTCTAAGTGTTGCTCCATCACTGAAGAGTTCCATCATGATTAGTGGTGTGCAATCACATCTTTTGAGGAAGACAATTAATGCTGTTCTATCACAGCTAAAAAGAGCTGTACAGCGAAGCAGTCAAATGTTGCAGAAAGATGGTTGCTTTTAAGTGATAGCAGGATATGTTTAAAGAAACTTTCTGTACTAAGAGAAAATGTTTTGTGGCAGAAATAATTGATTTTTTTCTGGTTTGATCAGGGTTCATTTCACTTTTTTAGCAATTTAATGAAGCAGCTTAAGTGAGAGGCTGTGCTTGTGACAGAAATCTGCCCACAGCTGACAGCAAACCCTCCCTTAAAGGAGGGCCAGCCAGGAATCCAGAGCTGCCCTCTCATTGCCCACTTTCTTTCATTGGCCAGGCCCAATTTCTGCTGTGTAGCCAGGTGTGAGGGATCTGGGTGAGTGACCCAGCTCCTGATGGGCAGGAGGAGCTGCAGTGCTGTTAGGTCATGGTAGTTCGTAGCAAAAATTGCTTTATTTCTTGTTAGGACTTGAGTAAAACTGTTTTCTGGCTTTGTGCGATTATAGTTCTTCAGCTGTGTCTGTTGGTGTTAAAGATCTGTGAAAGAAAATACTGCTTGAAAGGCAGGTCTGATTTTGTACCCTCCATTCAGAAATCTCAGGAACCTGTTCTGCTCCCAGGTGGCTGAGTGTTCTTGTGAATTATGTCTGGGTGAAAACCTAAGGCATTGTACTAATGACTGAGTGCTCTGGGTACTCTGCAAGTCAAAGGAGGAGAGCCTGAAGAAAGTTATAACACTTCTGGAGTGGCCAAAGTGCTAATTTGCAAAGGGGGTGTCGAAATATTGTCATTAGTGGTGGTGTGTGATGCAGAGGTGCTTATTTTTATAAATTACTGTGTGATGGCTCAGCCTGCAGGTTTTGAGCACCTGTGGTTGTTAATGTGTGACACCCAGCAGAGCCATTGTCCTCTTTTCAGGTTCAATTTTCAGATGCATAATTTAGTACACACAGTAATACGAGTTTTTCTATTTCCCACACCTAAAAAGGATGAAAAAAAGTGTATGAATTCCTTTTTTTAGGAGAATTACTGAAGCTTGGATTGCTCTCTTGATACTATAAATCTGCAATAAGTGGCAATGTCAAGGGTTCCCACCCCACCTCCTCCTGGGGAGATGTCCAGTGGACCTGTGGCTGAAAGCTGGTGTTACACCCAGGTAATCTACATAAATTCCAGTGGCTTCATTTTCTATTATTGTCATAATAATTGTTAAAAACACTAAACTAAAGTTATTGACATATTGAATAAATATAGCTGACGATCTAAGTAGTTCTCATAGTTAATACTTGATATGTAAGTTGAATTTTCTTAACATTTTCTGATCTTTTGTTCAGGTTAAAGTAGTAAAATTTTCATACATGTGGACCATTAATAACTTCAGTTTTTGCCGTGAAGAAATGGGTGAAGTTTTAAAGAGTTCTACATTTTCATCAGGGCCAAATGACAAAATGAAGTGGTAAGGTCTTTATTTGAGCAAGTGCTTTGGGTTTTGTTTTGGGGTTATTTTGCTCACAAAAATTGTAAAGTTAAATTAAAAAGAAATATTAAGACTTGGACATTTCTTAGAGGGTTACTGTAGGTATGGATTGCTTCTAATTTCAAAATGTTAGCAATCACAAAGGAAACATTTATTTCAGTAGCTTTCATGATTGTGTCCTGTAAAAGTATTTCTGAATTTATTCTGGGTACCATTAAAAAATTACAATTTCTCCATTTTTTTCAGGTGCCTGAGAGTGAATCCAAAGGGATTAGATGATGAAAGCAAAGACTACTTGTCATTGTATTTGCTTTTAGTCAGTTGTCCAAAAAGTGAAGTCAGAGCAAAATTCAAATTTTCCTTGCTGAATGCTAAAAGAGAAGAAACAAAAGCAATGGGTGTTAATGTGGTTTTGTAAGAACATCAGCAATGTTATTTTTTTCAGTTGAGAGCGGAATTTAATATTGAGATAAACTTTTAAAATACCTTTATTTTAATTTCCTTTTAGAAACATAATTATAAAATCCTGTTCATGTTTCACACGTTTCTGATCACTGAGCTATGTTAATTCTATCCTGAGCAGTATAAATTACAGCACATTGCCAACTGCTGTCACTCCAGGTCCTTGTCACTTGCTTTTTCCAGCAAATTATTCTTGTTTCTTGTTAGGAGAGGTGTATTTGCTTGTTTGTAGCTACACTGGAAGTGTTTGATTTCCATTTTTAAACAGCATAAACAGACATGGCTGGATTTTTTTAGGCATCCTCTACAATATTTTGGTCTTTCAGCTGATTTATACTTTAATCAGTTTGAAAATATGTGCCATGTATCCAAGGAATTAGAAGACTTTGAAATAACTGGTGATTTGATTTGATTGTTTTGTTGATATGAAATGTATAGAAGGCACTTAGTTTCAAACTTTTGAGCACAGCCTTCATTGGAAATGCTTTTTGGGAAAGCTGGGATTCTTATGGAAATGAATAATTTAATGGTGATCTGCACTGAATTTATTCTACTGCAAGTCCTGTCTGTGAAGGATATCTGTTTTTCTTCCCTTCTTCTACTCCAGGACTTAAGAGATGTTTGAGGTCCTGTTTTGTTGCAAGCTCTGCATTTCCTACAAAAAAATCTGTAGTTCTGCAGTGTTTATAGCCAAAGTTCTTGCTATTTCTCCTTAAGTAACTGGGCCCACTTGTAATCTTCAAACTAAATCCAGAGAACTGAGTTCAAATGTAAAAATTAAATTATTGGATTCTTGGGAAGGAAGGTAAATATATATGTTTCACGTGCATGTTTCACTCTACTAATCCTTTTACACTGATGGTGATGGTTCCTTCAATCCCTGTAAACTTCCTCTTCTGGAGCTTATATGAGAAAGCTACACTTGTGTACATTTGGAGAATCATTTGCAGGATGTATACATCTGGACTTGGCACAGTCCTGGAGTGGATTGGTATTTGTAAAAAAACGTGAAACTGCATCAAAACCTATTTGGGAATAATCATAGAAGCACAGAATTGTTGAGTTTGCACAGCAGCTCTGGAGGCTCAGGGTCAGCCTGAGCACTTTGCCTGGGACTTGTGGTGCTTTGAGATCTCCAAGGATGGAGACTCCACAGTTTGTCTGGGCAATCTGTTTTGGTCTCTAGCCAGGTCCTGCTGGCCCTGTGTTTACCTGAGGGGATCATTGTAGGGTCTTGTTGATTTGTTGTCCCCCAGGACCACCCCAATCTCCAGTGACCTGTTTGTTCCTGACTGGTCTGTAGCAAACACCCAGATCCTGACCCATCAGCTCTCTGCTGGTTCATCATCCACTGCAGTGCTAAAAATCCTGTGAGTGGGTGTGTCTGCAGCTTCTGCAATAGTAGCTGTGCTGGGTTTGGCACCACAGGAGTTATAAATATCTTTTCACTTTGGGAAGTTACCAACAGAAGTCTTATTTCTTGGACTCTCCAGCCATTTGCCATCTGCTTCTGTGGGTGCTGTGTATTTACTGAGACAGGAAAATGATGCCCCACTTCCAGTGTCCCTTGTAAATTGAGAATTCATGCATAGGCTGCTGCTTCAAGGGATGAAGCTGTGTACGAAACAGAAAGTGAACTAACATTTTAACTTTATCAGAAGAAAAATACATATGCACTTTTGTGCTGCTCTATTTTGTTTCTTAATTTTGGGGGTTAACACTGGTTGTTGCTACTAAGGGTAAAATCTAAGTCTGCGGAGTAAACAATTGGGCTGAATCTAGAGAAGAAATTTGTGAATGCTTTTGGGAATGTGAATTTCTGATATTTTTTTCTTTTAATTCAGTGTAATGAGGGTTAAAAGTTGGTGAAAGTGTAGAAACACTAATCCAGATGCCGAAAAAACTAGACAATATTGTTTTAAAACATGTTTTTCCTCCTTGGTATACAGATTTTCAAATGTGAGCAGTGTTGTGTGTTTGTGTGGTGCCCTCAAAGCCCACCCTGCACTTCAGGGAGTGCATTTCCCTCTGCTGCTGTGCTCTGCATGGGCAAGGGCTTGTTGATACAGGAGCGTGATGAGGTGACAGGGACAGAGACCTCACACCTCCTCCAGTGGCAGCTCCTGGGTGGCTCCTCAGTGCATTCTGAAAATACAGTGAAAATCTCTACAGGATATTTTGCTTGATGTAATCCTAGTGAAGAGCTGTTCTGAATATAATTTTTCCAGCTCTTGGAGGTGGGGGCAGCGTGTGACACGTGTGTGTTTTCTGTGGTACATGCTCCAGTTGTGTTCCAGTGGTGCTGCCAAGGTCAATAGTGTAGGGAAGTCTGGCTTTGCTGATGGCTTTATTTTGGAGGCTTTAGAAGGAAGGATATTTTAAGAGATTCTGTCACGAAAAACACTTTGCTTTTGTTACAAACTTCTGACTTAAACTTCTAAAGTGCTCTCTTTAGCTGAAGTATCTCTGTGTACAGCAAATGAAATGGTGATGTGTTTCTTGCCCAGCTTTTTGGAATGAAAGAAAAGTTCTTTCTTAAAGAACTCTTCCTAAGATCCCTCCCCACTTCCCCCTCTGCTCTTATTTCAGTATTCTTGCTGTCTTCATTTTGAACAATCTTGCTAAATTTAATTGAGAATGTGCTTTATTCTCCTTAGATTCTCAAAGCCATTCCCAAATAACCTCTTTCCCATATTTTACTGTAAGTGTAGGGTGCTCTTTCCTGTGGTTTGATTTGGGCAACAAGTGGCCACTTTTCAGTCAACCAGCCATGTAAAATGTGTGGTCTTGCTGAATTTACATGTGTTTGCACTGAGATGCCTATGGGAGTTCTTTTTTCGCTGTGAGCTTTAGAAAAAAAACAAGTTGTGCGGCCACAGCAAATCTGATGGATTAAAAAAAATTCTTATAACTAGGGCCAAAAGATAAATATAATTACTATATTTTATGACCAAAGATAGTTTAGCAGTTGAAAGCTTTCATTTCTGTTTTGCTATTTTAATGCTTTTACTGTATTTCAAAATAATTTCAACCTGTGAAACAAGCTTTTCCATTTCAGGAAGAAGTCAAACCAGATTGTTATGACAACTGCAGAGTGTTGTCAGGATGGGTTTGTGGTGACAAATTCATTGTAATGGTGCTTCCCTCTGAACAATTCCTCTTTTGACACATTGGCATTCTTAAACATTCACTGAAAAACTCCTTGTGCTTGGATGGTGCCTGAGAGATCTAATGAGGGGATATGGTTTGAATTACAAATTGTGCTCCACCAAGTTCTATCAAGTGTTTTATAAAATAACACTGTTACAATATTTAAAAGGTTTTAATCAGTTCTGTTGACATGTGATCCAAATGAGAAAAACTGATTAATTTTTATATTAGTCTTGATGTGGAATTAGGTGCTATTTGTTAATATTTTCATTTAATTTGCTGTGTTTGTACACAATTTTTTTTATCAGAAAGCCAAAGAGCGTATCGATTTGTGCAAGGCAAGGACTGGGGGTTTAAGAAATTTATCCGAAGAGATTTTTTACTAGATGAAGCTAATGGTCTTCTACCAGATGACAAGCTTACATTATTTTGTGAGGTGGGTATTAATTTTTAAGTAATAAAGCTTTAAATAAAATGTTTCCTGCTCTAATAAATAGAGATTTATGTTGATTTAAACAGTAACATACTCTAAAATTGTCTTCTGAAAACTATAAACTTGGTGAAATATACATTGCTTTGTCTGTGTTACATTTTATTTCATTTTTTGATGCTTGTACACTGAAATGTAGAATATTGAATTGATTACTTGTAAACTGCTGGACTTCTCTATGAATTTGCCACAGTTACATCAGAACTGACTGTAAAATTATTTATGCCAGAGGTGGCTGGTGTGTGCTGTCTAGAGAAATGCTGTTTTACTGAGGTCACTTTTATTTAAAGAAGTTGTATTTGCAATTAGAGGATTGGTTTTCACTGAATGGAAATATTCACATACTGGTTCACATTATAAAAGAATACCCAACTGATTGTCAGAATCTATATTCCTTTAATATCCTAATTGATGGCTCTAACCAATGAACAGGTCTTTCCAGTAAATTAAACACTTTATTTTTTGACTAATTGTTACTTGCATTCTCTCAGAAAACAAAATGTATCTTGTAGAAGGTGTGCTTGATACTGAAAATTAACATTGAGAGCTGTGGTATAAATTTAACTTCATGGTGTATTGTGGGTCCCTTCTTCTATAATATCATTTATGTCCATAACCTAAATTTTCATATTCAGTTTCAGTAAAAAGCTTACTTGATGTTAAAAATGGAAAGAAGAGAAAGTAGCAGTGTAAGTGGAGTGTATGTTGAATATACATTGGCTGGTTATCTGGGCTGCCATAAAGTGATTAGTGACTTAGGAGGATGATAGATGCTCTAACTGCTAATAAGTTTGCTTTGATCTGTGTATTTACAGGAAATGTGTAAAATTGTCTTGGCAAGATTACAATTTAATTATATGTCATTATGCTGGATAGGAAGAATAATTGAAATGTGGCCCTTGAGACTAGATATTGCAAATATAGTGAATCTTATTTTCAGTTAGACAAGTTAAATTAGCTGCATGATAAATTTGTTATGAATACAATTATTTGGGTGATAAAAGCAGATATAACAAGTGTTTTATGGTTCTGTAAAGATACTTTTGAGCATTTTCTCTTCTTAACTTGTCCTCCTAATGAACACTTTGATGTAAATGAACAGTTCTTAAAAGTGGCATTTGGTTTAGGAATAGATCACTCTAATTTTAGAGATTAAGTTTGTTTAAAAAATAAAAGTAGAAGAAATACTGTATTTCCACAGAGAAATACTGTTATTTAAATTCTGATGATAATCCCTATGAAAAAATCTTGATGTTTTAATGTGAATGGCTTTTGTGAAGTGTTGGACCTACCCTGATTATAAATGTGGAAGGAAGTAAAACATGAACAGTGAACATGTTAAAATAACTTCTGGCTTGTTTCAGGGTGAAGGACAAACTTCAAAATCCAAATATTTTAGGAATTTCTTTCTTTGGATGTGTGATACCAGCTCTTCAGCTGTCCTTAGAAATGACAGGTGTTGTTTGAAGGACCTGTTTCCATAGACAAGCCTGAAGTTTTTGTCCTTTTAGAACTTTATGTTAAGCTCTGATTTCCGTGTTTGCCTTCCTACTTGTTTCCTGTTTGGAAACCACTTACTGACTTAGCACTTCTTAACTATTGCACTTGCTTTGATAAAACTTGTCAGATGTAGTAGGTATTTAGTGAAGGTCTCTGATTATTGACTGTTGGCTTGCAGGAAGATTATTTGGTTGTCCTTGGCAGCAAAGATACTCATTCTGTGTTGGCAAAGATTCTCAAGATCAGCTGGATGTGCCCTTGGATGGGACTGAGGGGCTGTTAAGTTTAATACTTTGTGAAGTCAGGTGCTGCCAGCAGCAACTTGTGATCAAATGCATCTTCAGATTTTTGGGCACACTGATCTCTGACTGAAATCTCCATTCCATATAATCTGAAAGTACTGAACCCTTGCAGATGTTCCATTTGCTAATGGAATAGAATGTTCTCTGCTTTCACAGATCTCTTACCTGCCTTAGTAGTCCAAGGAATCATTTATATCACCCTTACCATTAGATTACCACAGATTCAAAATCAAGAAAATCATGGACAGTATGCTTGTTAATTGTCATCACACAGAACTTGTTCAAATTGACAAGTTTTTGACAGGTATATGGGATTAACTTGATTGGATTTCAGTTTTATTTAAATAAATTATGAATAATAAGAGGATGCACTTGATTTATAGCATGCCTGTTGGAGTGAGATGTGAAAGATCAGACCCCTGCAATCCTTTGTATTTTGGATCTTTAAAGGACAATACACTCCAGGTCACTCAGGTGGGGGAGATTTGAATTAAAACTTTGCTTGGGTTATATCTTAAAAAGATGACCTTTAGCAAATTGTTGTGTTGCACAGCTCTCAGTATGTATTAGAAACCATTCTAAAGCAGAAGTTTAGAAGGTCACATATCAATTTAAGTGCACATAAAGAGTGTGTAGATGACTTTCCCTAGGCGCTTGTCTGTAGCTAACAGGATGATGCTGTGTGGACAACTGGGACCATGGACTTTGAGTCAAGGCTCTGGAAAAGCAGAACTCTCCTCTGGCAACAGAAGATGAGCTTGGCTAAGCTAAAACTTCCTTTGTGTGTATGTATATCTCCTGAAATCACTGTGTGTGTCAAAACTGGGAAGTAGCTCTGTAGATTTTATTCAGTGTTATAAATGTACAGTCCAGCTGTGAAAGGGAAATTTTGCTGTGCTTTGGGTTTCTTCTCTTTTTTTTAAGGTGGAAGAATAAAAAGGAATTTCTTGTATTCACAAGGGGGTATGAGATGATACAGGGAATTAGGCAGTGATTCAAATCCCCAAGCTGCTGTCATAATTGGATCATCCTCCTCCTCTTCTGGTCTGTAGTTTGGCTTGCAGTGCTCCAACTTTCTGTGAAGCTGAGCTGTGCTGTTTTTGCTTTATGCCAGATTCATTCCAGATGCCTTTGGAAATCAACCAAAGCCCTGATCCTAACAGTATCAGCATTTTCTCCTAAGATCTAATCCTGATTTTCTCTGTTTGGGAGATGGAGTGATCAAGATCTTGTAGTATGGCTTGTTACACAGGTTTTATTCTCAGGGCTGTGCTCTCAGACAAGAGAAGCAAAACCTGCTGAGCTCTTCTGTTTACCCAACACACTGATTAAAAGGACTTAGTATGTGAAGATAACTGAAAAAGCAGAAAGGAGTGCTGCTGTCCTGTTCCATTCCTATATGAAAGATGTAAACGTGGGGAATAATGGCAGAATATTCACTTCAAATGCACGTATTTCAGTTTTCTTAACTGCTTCTGTACAGAAGTTACATCCTGTGAGAATGCATTTCTTTATTGAAGTTACCTACTACACCTTGTATTTTGAAAGTAATGGCTTTTCATCTTGTTTGGAAAACAATTACTTGTGGTTCCTGCCTCATCTGGACTAAGTAAAAGGGAATAATGAAGGAGCTGTTACTTGCACTTAGTTTGCATTATCACACTGCAGGTTATGTATAAATTTAACTGTCAGTACAATAAGGGATATTGAAAAGTTCCACAGATTGTTCTCCTGAAACTTTTCTGTGGCCACGTGATCCTGATGATCTGTATAGAATTGTATATTGTGTATATTTTACTGAGATGGGTGAAGTGTTGAACTGTTAATTTAATTCTGAGATAGCATTAACTTGTTCTTGTTCCCACTGGTTTTCCAAGAACTGTATCTGTCCTTATTTACATTGGCATTTCTGTCAGGTGGCACGTTGTATTGTGCTCTGTGTTTTTATTTTGGTTGGATAAGTACACAATATTAGAGTCTAAGTAAGGCCTATTTGTTTTATGTTACTTTAGAGTAAACTGTAAAGTATTGGTTTATGGTTCTGGCCTAATGCCAGAAGCTTCACTGTTTTTTGCTTTGCTTTGGAATTGTTGGAATTCTAGCAATAGGTACTGTGATTTAATTATTGTTGGCATTCAGTTATGAAGGAGTTGTCTTGCTGTGATTTTCTGTTAGGTAAGCGTGGTCCAAGACTCAGTAAATATATCAGGACAGTCTAATACAAACACTTTGAAGGTACCTGAATGTCGACTAGCAGAAGATTTAGGGAATCTCTGGGAAACAACAAGATTTACAGATTGCAGTTTTTATGTAGGAGGACAAGAATTCAAAGCTCATAAATCTGTCCTTGCAGGTACTTTCTACTTTTGTATTGCTATTATTTTGTAATTTAAATCGCTATGAGTTTAAAATTTGATTATATTTAATATTTATTTTTCTTGATACAGCGCGATCTCCAGTTTTTAATGCAATGTTTGAACATGAAATGGAGGAAAGCAAAAAGGTAAGCTTCACTGAAAATATTACATGTAAATATATGTACTTTGTGAAAGAGGAAAACATTAACATTGCAGAAAACTTGAGGCAGAGCAGACTGAGGAGGATGAGGGTTCTTATGGTGCATGAAGGACAGTTTCTGAACCTGTCCTGGTGAGTTCTGAGGGAATTTGTGTAGAAAGAGGGGAGAGAGGTGCTGGGAGATTTGGATTTTTTCAGGTACTTGTATCTGGCCTAGATAATGTTTTTAAACATTAGCTACTGGTGTAATTGACCTGGTAATCTCTGCCCCCTTTTTGCCTCAGTTTGTATCTTCCTGTCAGCTGATTGACTTGACTAAGGTTTTGCTGTAAAGTATTGAAGTGTTTTTATGGTAACCAAGAAACAAGAGGTGGATTATGACTGGAATTAAGCCCTCAGGCAGTGGAACACCTTTTCATTCACAGCTTCTGCAGGCACTTGACCTGTGTAAGTGTTTTGGATAGATGGTTTCTCAGTCAGCCAAGTGCTACTTCTGCTTTTGTGCACCTGATGTTTCCCACAGTGAGAAGCTGTTTGTGTCTTTCTTGAAGCATTATCAAAAGTGGGTTGGTTATAGGCAGAATCCGTAAAAAGGAGAGGAACTGATCACCTCACAAAAGGGTTATGATAGATGATCATCATTTGGTCTTGAAAACTGCAAGATGCCACTTGTGTGCACATGGGGTGACAGTGGTGCTGTGGTACAGCTGAGGGTCCCTTTCCTTCCCAGCATCTCTCCAGTTTGCAAACTGTCACAGTTGGAATTGGAGTATTGGGAGCATTTTACGGAGGTTCCTGGACTGAAAGAAATCCAGACATGTCCCAGCTTGAGTAATGTGCCATGCCAGGCCTTTGCCTTTATCAGCAGAGGCTCCCCTGTGCAGCCCTACTCATAAATACTGACAGGAAACCAGACCATGCACATCACCTGTGCCTGGGATTTTTATACTCCTTTCAAAAGTCTGCTGTTTGCTTCTACATCTTTGACATCATTTCCTACTTCATTAGTTGCTTCTAGGGGATACTGTTACAGGATTGGTCAAGCTTGCAATGCCACTGTTGCATAATGGCAATCTTCAGCTGTGTGATGTCAGTTCAGTGTGTTTTCTTTTTGGATTCTCAGAACAAAACCTGGGCTGTGTTGACTCAGTTAAAGTTGAGGCAAGAATGGCTCAGTTTGATCTGTCTGCTGCTCTGACTTCTGATATTCCAAACACATTGTCTTTGTGTTGGAAGCTCAGAAGCATTTTTTAGTACTCCTGAAACTGTCTTGAGTTTTATGTACAGTCTGTGTGATAGACTCCAGAGTTATGCATTTCTAGGAAAAAAATTGCAATTACTTTTTATTGCTGGAGCTTTTCCAGCTGATTTCTACCTAAGTTTTAAGAGCTTTTTTTGATTGCTTTCAGCTTAACATTGTTGAATGTTACTTTAAATTTGTGAGGATTTTGTATGATGGATGGTGAGTGAAACTTGTAGAATGCATGCACATGATACTTAATATTCACTTTGAAATTGCAGCTAAATTCCAAAGACTTTTATTGATTCTTCTTCTTTACCAGAATCGTGTAGAAATAAATGATGTAGACCCTGAAGTTTTTAAAGAAATGATGAGATTCATTTACACAGGAAAAGCACCAAACCTTGAAAAAATGGCTGACAATTTGTTGGCAGCTGCAGACAAAGTAAGTAATTGACTCCAAACTTCCCAAATCTGGTGTTTGCTTGGGGAATGTTGATTTAAAAAAAAAAATCTTATTTTCAGATTGTTTGATATATATTTTGCTTTATTAAAACATGAAGAAGCAGTTCTCATTAGAAATGAAGAAAGATAGGAAAGAATAGACTTATTTTGAGCAGTAGAAGGCTGATAAATCTGTTTTTAAAGAGAAGTGTTTCAGGTATTTATTTAGTATCAAATTTTTTTAGAAACTGGATTGTCTTCCCTACAAACCTAATAGTTCTTATGTTTCATCTCTTCTTTGTTGGGATCATGTCTACTCTTAAAATTGTTGCTCTTTGAAATACTTTTTTTACTGTGATTTTTGAGATGGAGGGATTTACAGCAGCTCAGCAATTAAGGGTTTTTTGAATGCTGGCCTTGATTTAGGGCATAATTGATAAATGTAGAGACCATTATAAGGTTGACTATTATAAGGTTGATATATATGATTGTCTGCAATACCAGAAAATAAAAATGAAACCTGTTCAGACTGTGACATCCTTCAAAAAAGAAGTGCAGTTTATTAATGCAAAATATAATATGGGAATGCAGTTTTTTCCCATCACATTTCTTGTAGGCTGTATCAAAGGTATGAGGGCAATTAGGAAATTCAGAGATGGGTTGGGGATAAAGTTAAATTTGTTTTAAACAATGTAGTTGATGAAATTCCATTGTCTCATTTCTTGCCCCTCACTTAGAGATGTGAACCTGTTCAGTGCTGATTTGGCTCCTTGCTCCTCCTCCCTTACCAAGCAGAAGTGAAATGAAAACTTCTGAATGAGTTATTTTTGTTGTTTGATTAAAAACTCTGTCGGCAAGGTCTTTAATTAGTTTTTGCCCAGCCTGATGCCTGTGTTACAGTTGAGAACTGTTCACTGCAGCACATTGTGCTGTGCAGTACCCGTGGGGAAGCAGTTTGATGTTAAACTCGGGGGCCACCAAACCTGCCTGGAAGTGTCTTAAGAACTGTAGAGATGAGGACAGAGGGAATGAGTTTGAGGAATGATTGGTGCAGTTTTTCTCTCTCTCCAGTATGCACTGGAACGGCTGAAGGTGATGTGTGAGGAAGCACTCTGTAGTAACCTCTCGGTAGAAAATGTTGCTGACATTCTTATCCTCGCAGATTTGCACAGCGCTGAGCAGCTAAAAGCACAAGCAATAGACTTTATTAACAGGCAAGTAATACTTGTGAGACTCTAAATATGTTTGTGTTTATGTTTGGTGTACTTTCTCAATATTAGCACACTTCTCCCTTGCAGGTGCAGTGTTCTTAGACAACTTGGGTGTAAAGATGGGAAAAACTGGAATAGCAAGTAAGTTTCCCTGCCCCACGATGTTCTGTACAAACACTGCTAAGTAGACTGCAGATCTTAAGAACTGTTGCTTCATTTCCACACTACTGAGGCCTGTCACTGACTGTAAGTAAAGTAGGATTCAGCAGATGCTACCCCAGTTATGATTGTGACTCCCCCTTTAAATGACAGGGAACGTTAGCTGCTCTCCAGTGTGAGATCCTAACAATAGCTGGTTTTCATTCCCTCTCCCAGGGGCATAGTGCTGTGAGGTGATGGAAGCACCCTTCATAGAGAAAACCATTCTCATGAGTACCCAGGTTTGTGCCTGGAAGAGTGATAACCCCACTGTGGTTTTGCGACTTGCTTGGGTCAGTCTGAGCCTGCAGTATTTCCACAGAAGAGAGGGCAGTTGCTCTCTTTGCCTTTGGGGACGTGTTTGTGCACCTTCCCACATGCCGGCACAAGTGCTCTGGAGGCCACACAACTCGTCAGTCAGGTCCCTCTGACTCTGAGGGCTCCTGCCTACACTGGAAGTAGGTTGAGACTGTGTGGCTCAGGCTCTGGATTGCAGCAGCTCTAGTGAATCACAAAGTGGAAGACAGCCAGCTGCAGAATATCTGGTAGTAGGCTCAAACAGTGTAAGGGCAGTGAAGCACTTATTTCTTACCCTCAGAATCTCCAGAGAACTTAAAGGCTGTGTTGTACCACTTAGTTTAAATTATTGTTTCTCCTTGAAACAGAAAAGGTTTCATAGGCATAATGATTGAGCATGATGTGGAAAAGAAGTGGGTGGTGAAAGGTAAATAGTAGAATACCGGTAAGAGAGATAAGTCAGAATCATAACTATGTAACTACTTAATGTGTTTTTTCTCTAGTGATTTGGAGGTTCCTGAGCTGACTTCTGTCTTGAATGTTTGCTAGTTAACATGCTGGTCATCTTTGCTTCAGCTAAAACATCTACAGTAATTCAGGGAAATAATAGGAGAGGGCCTGGCTTAATTTACTGGCTCTGGACACCAGGGAGTCTGAACTTTAGTATTGTTTCTCAAAGCCCTTACCTTCACTGACTTGCAGCAGCAGATTAAAGGCTTGCATTAGAAATCTGCCAAAGATTAGAGATCATGTGGTGTAGAGGTCAGCTGATAACTTCATGCCTTGATAATGTTCCTGAAACAGCATGAGGGTGCTCACAAATGGCTTGTGAAAATGTAGAGCAATGGGAACTTGGGATTGATGCATATTAGTTCCAAATTACAAATTTATCCTGTGTCATGTGTGACATGCAACCCAGCCAATATAATATTCTTCATGTGCAAAGTGAATTTTTTGCTTTTTTTCTATTATTTCACCAAAAAGTAAATACATACATTGAGTAAATACATAGTTTTTAATCTCCTGGGTGTCAGTGTGATACTTGCTGAAATCTGTTGTTGCTTTTATGTTAGTTAAAAATCAATAGTGGCCATTGAAAGCTATTTTGAATGTGGCCCATCATCTACACTGAAAAAGAGTGAATATTCTCAGTATGAGACTGAGACTGCAGGCTCCCAGTGAAGGGGTCTTGAGCCAACCAGCTAATCTGCCTTCATGGCTCTTTCTAGGAGATGAACTACATCATTTTTGAGGCAGTTTCAGCTGATTCATCTTGTCATCCTTCTCTCTCCCCAAATTGAGCATGCCCTTTTATGTAATGAGATTATTGTGTCTTCCCTTGCTTTTCGTCTCTGCACTAGACCTCATTTTCTTCTAGTTTTCCTCTTCATTGTTTCTCATGAGCAATTTCAAGATGGATATTCTGATGCAGTTCTCTAGCTGAGGTCTGGCTGGTACTGAGTAGAACAGAACAAGTTCCTTTTGTCCTGATTGCATTTCTATACCCAAATTGCAAATTGCTGCTTCTCTCTGTTGGCACCCTCATGGCATCCACAGTCTATCCCACAATATTTGACTGCCCTCCTGCAGCACTTCTGCCTTGCCTGCTCTTCTCCACTGTCCATTTGGTTTGTAAAATGGTGTGACTGTTCTTAATGCTTCTGTTTTCAGCCAAGCAACAGACATAATGGAAACTGCAGGCTGGAAGTCCATGATCCACTCCCACCCTCACTTAGTAGCCGAGGCCTTTCGCGCTCTGGCGTCTGCACAGTGTCCACAGTTTGGCATTCCACGCAAACGGCTAAAACAGTCCTGAAATCTTCCATGAACTCTAGAGAAATTGGACTGACTCCACTCCTCCTTGTCCAGAGGTGTTTTCACAAACCATAACAAGAGTTTTTGTTATCCTTGTCCACAGAATAGAAGCTGAAAAAGCCTATTGTTTGCTTTTCAGATGGATAATTTATGGTTTAATCCTCAGCTTTAAATTAGACTGATTACTCTAATTCACTGAAAGGCCTTAAATTATCTTCAATGACTCTCTAGTCCATATAGTCTAATGTATCTTGATTTTTTTATTATTATTTTTTAACGTGCCTTGTCTTTTTGACTAGGCTCTGCAGGATTGCACTAGCTCCATAATGCAGTAAAGTTGATAACTGAAGATTAATTTTTGAAAGGGATCTTCCATTATTTTCAGAAGAAAAAAGAAAAAGATTATAGTTTGGTCCTGTGTTAACTGGAAGGTTTTGGCTGGCCTCTCATTAAAAGCACTTGAACCAGAGGCACGTTGTGTACCCTAGGCAAGTGCTAAATATAGGGAGAGCCTGTTTGCCTTCAGCAAATGCCCACAGGCTATTTATGGCAATATACTGCTTTGAACATAATTTATTTTTCATTGTGGGGGCAAATATGCAATGGTTTGGCCCAAAAATGTATTTTCATTACAGTTTGTAATGCTTATTGTGTGTGTGTCAAAGCTGTCCCAGCGGTGAAGAGAAACACAGAATAAACCTTTTGCTTGTGTTTCTTTACGGTCCATCATTAGTTTACATTTAATGCAGAACTGAACGAGAGGTAAAAGAGCTCAATGTGAAAAGGAATAGTGTTGTATATGGAATAAATATATCCCAATGTATGGTTGCATAGAAAAGTCAAGGATGCATAGAATGACCAAATGTAAATTGAGGAAATGGGCCAAATGGATTTTGAATATGCACTTTTAATGTGTAACTTTTGTATGTTGTGTGGTACATATATATTTTGCTTTTGATGAATTAATGAGGTACAGGTAATTGTGGCTTAACTTTTTAGATACATTTTAAGATGCCCACAGCCACATGGGATTTAGTTTTGTTAGAAAAGAAAGGCATGTCTTTTTAAGACTCAATTGAAGGTGGCTATTGCGAGCTTTCATATTTAATAACAGAATATTTTCGCTTATTTGAAAAAGGCATGTGAATGGTAAAAACTTTGAGGGGATTTTTCCCATCTTGACGTACATGCACGGCTCCCACAAACACCTGGGGAGGCTGTGCACACATCCAGGAGTATTTCCCTGAAATGTCAGATGGTATCTGCAAGCAGAGACTTGCTCAGTCTTGCATTTCAGTTATTGTACTAGCATTGTGGATGGTATTGAAATTCTGCATAATGTGGATGGTATTGAAATTCTGCATAATGTGAAAAGGATGAAACATTTGTAAACTGCTTGTCATGGGCCAGTTCTTTACTATATGAACCTTAGCTTTAATATCAACATCCTCAGTGTTTGATAGCTTTGTTTACAATTGGGAGGAAAAGTCTGCAGTAGTGCACACTCTAAATGTTCCCTGAGTTATTGCATTGAGTTTACTGTAATAGTGATAATATGCTGTATTTCTTTTTTTGGGGGGAAGATTTGGGTTTTGCTGTGGGGAATGGGAGGAGATCTCACCTAATTTATAAACATCTTTGCGTAAGGGTTTGAGTTTGCCTATTAAAAAAAGTCATGCAGGGAAGAGAGAGGAAGAATTTCAGATTGTTTCTCCATCCTCATTTCACTGAGATTCATCTGACTTGCTCTGAATTAAATTTTTAAAGAATATATAATTTTATACTTTAGCATCTAGTAAACCACTTACAAAGGTAAATTGGAAAAAAAATGCCCAGTCCAATTTTGAAGACTAAAACCTCTGAACATGAATTTTTTTCTTACCCTGTAGCTAAATCTTTATGATGGCTAAAGTGTAAAATCAGAAATTTTAATAATACACAAGGCATCAAATTATATATTTACAGAGATTTATCAATTTTTAAATATTTATCTAAGATAAGGTCTTACAAGCATTCTCCACAACAGGAGATGAAGGTGTTTATTCCAAAATCATGTTTTTGCTGCACTGTGTAACGTGTTGGGACTACAGCTCCTCATCCTCATCACTGTAAAGCTCACAGTGCTCATGTGCAAAGTGACTTGAATATTTAATGCTGTAATGATTGCCCAGGTCAGCCTGTTCTAAAGTAACAACATACAGTAATCAGATGGAAGGCTTAAGGGTTTTTAGAATTTATTTTTTTTCAAGCCTAATAGCACACTTTGTACCAAAAAAATGTCAGACACTGTGCTGTGATACTGTCTGCATCATAGGGTGTCCCCTCCTCGAGCCAGGCAGTGTGTTACACCAACAGGAAAGAGCCCTCTGCTGATCCATCTGTTCAGATTGGACTTATTTATTTATGTTTTCAAGTTCTGACAGATCTTGAGAAAAAGGTAAAGCAGTTGCTGTATTCTTAAGTGAGTGCACTAATTGTTCACCTCTTTAATTACCTACATGCAGTGTTCTCACTGGAATGGGACATTGATAATTACAACCTTCCCCTTTGGATTCTGTAGCTCGGTTTCATTCCCCACATCTCAAGAGCTTGCCCTTAAAGCCTCAGTAGGAAGTGCAGCAGATCAGGAATAATCATTGGTCAGGTTTTTCCAGGCTGAAATCCTGGGGGTTTTTCCTGGTTTTCCCTCCAGGTTAGGAATATGCCGTATGAAGGTGCCATGTTTTGGCTTGCCAACACTACTCTCTCATAGATGTGAACCACCACTTCTGTGCTTTTCTGGGGAGAACCCTGCATGTGTCCCGTGTGTGTGTGCGTGTGTGTGTGTGTGACTGTGTGGTGTTTTTTGTCAAGGGTGACTTTCTAAAAATAAGGACTCAATTTGCTGTTAAAATGCTATTATGTATTATATATATTTTTTTTTTTCCTCCATTCAGACCTCTCCTAAGGAGATGCTTTGGGTGGAAGTTGCTTCAATAAATAATCCTTATTTCCTAGTCCATTTACTGCATGCAGAAGTATGAACACATTGTGCCTTTATAGGAAACTGTTGCAATGAAGGGATGATTTAACAGGGTGCAAGGTCTTTGTAAAATGCATTTTTAAAGGTGAAGAAGAATACTCTTTGGTACACAATTGAAATGGAAAAGTTCAAGTTGCATTTGACCTCTGTTGCATGTTGATTCTTGCTTCCTAAATTCAATTTCACCAAGGTACAAACTACACAAACAAGTGGAATAAGTATTACAGATACAAGTTGAGTAATGGTATCTTTTTGTGAAATTGTGATAATATTTGCTGTTACAAGATAAGTGTATGTCAAAATGTGATAATCCTGGACACAAGGTTACTCTAGTTCTGATGTTTTTCCACACATTGAGTATTTAGTATAAAATTCACCTTTGCACAGGAGATCAGTAGAGGACCTACACGGAGATTGTGTCACTTTTAAATCCTCACGGCAAGGCTTCTCCTTTGGGAGAATAAAAACCACGTGCAGTATTTGAGACTGTGTTTCACAGAAGGCAGTGATTGCAAACGTGAGGTACTGCTACCTGAAATGACAAATTTTGTTGAATTTTACAATTGATCAAAATTCCTAAGCTGAATTGCTTTTTTTTTTTTTTTTTGTAATTGACAAATGGAATGTTACCTGTCCTCTGTCTGTTGTCAGTAGTGTATTTAGTGCAGAGCTTAGCTGCTTAGCTAGACAAGACACTTAGTCTCATATCTTGGCTTCTGCTTACAGTAAATGGACTATGTTTGTAAAGGGAATTACTATTTCAAGTGTTTTGCAAGGAACTTCACTGTATTTGTAACCTGGTTTTTGAAGGCTTAAGATCAATGAGTCCTATTTTAGAAGTTAAACCAGTGAAATGACTTGGACCTGTTTTGGGGTGGAAATGATAAAGAGAATTCAGATATGTAAACAGTCGTATCAAACCATCCAGCCTTTTTTTATCAGCTGATGTTAATGGTGAAATACTTTTTGTACCTTGTTGCTGAAAATATTTTTGCGTTTCAGCACATCAAGTTACAATAAAGTTGTTACTTATACAGAGTGTATCTGTCTTTATTTGTTGTCTGTACCTGCATGTGTTGCCAATGGCTGCCTTTGCTTTGAGGAAGATATTTTACCAGCACTGTCAGTCTAATGTCAAATATGCTGCTGCTCTTGAGGAAACCTCTCCTGGGGAGGATCATCTTGCAGCTTTGCTCTGATCTCCATTAACTTGGTTATTTTTCTGTTTTGACACTTTAAAGCTCTGGACAGCTTAACTTGCCCACCTGGGAAGTGTCTCCCTTAGCACAGGCTCTGCCAGGACTGGTGGGAAGATGGGATTGGTGGGTTTGAAATCTGCTTTTGTCTTCCACCCACCATCAAAAACCATCATCCTTTGTCCTGCCAAAGGGCAGGCTGCTGATGAGCCCATCCAGCAGGAATGCTGTTGGCATTTGTTACAGGAGGAGTGGTGTGTAAGGGGTTTCATATGGTTATAAATATTTGCAGTGATACGTGGCTTTGGACATGCTGAACTCCTGATGGTGAAGTCGAGGTAAGTTATTTTTTAAAAAGTGTGTGTCTGGGTAAGGTACATGCAAAATTCTCCAGGTGTGCTTAAAACATGCATCCCTTAACTGACTCCACAGTGATCCAGTCCAGTGTTCCTCGTGGGGTTTGTATCAATAATGGCATAACTGACACCCCCACAGAGAGTTCAGTAACCTCTGAGGAGAACAGGACTGCTTACCTCTGAGTGGTGTCAGAATTATTTATGCAATCCAAATGTCTGACCTCAGCTTCAAATTCCAGATAAAGAATATTAAACTTCATTATTTCTTTGTTTAGAAGGCTATATTTTTATCCTTTCTGAAGATGGTTTTCCTCCCTGCTGTTAATCTTGTCATCATAAAAATTTTGTTATTCAGCAAAGTTGATTAAATGAGCACTGATTTTAAAAACCACCTGGTTTTTTTTTGTTTTTTTTTTTCCTATGGCAAATTCCAGGTTTTTGTGTGGAAACTGAGCACGTGAAGAAAGCTTTTTCTCCTTTTACTTGAATATTGAAATTATTTTACAGTGTTGGTCCAGTCCTATGTATGTCCTCTTTCTTTAAAAGGGGGAAGCTCAAATATTGATTCTCAGTTGGTGATGGAGGCTGATAGGGTAAAAACCACCTCTTGCTGTACAGAATTGCCTGGCCTGCCCTGTGCTGAAGGGATGGTTTGATGTTGAAGTATTTGAGTGCAGCCTGAGCAGTCAGGTGAGAAATTAAAGGTGATTACAGTGAGTCTTTGTGCCACTACTCCAAACTTCATAGTATTAATGATTTTCTATGTTTTAGATGGCTTCAGGTACAATTACTATTCAAGGTAGAATGTTACCCATTCCACTACAAATTGTTCTTGCCATGTTTATTAAGTAAATTAGATTAAAGATGCAGCTGCTTCCATTACACACAAATAACTTTGCACTTAACATTGTGATAGTGTGCTAACAAAGGAAATGCTATTAATTGCCACTCAAAATTAGTCTTGAACAGATTATTTTTCTGCAAACGTCTTGGCAATTTTCCACTACAAGAACTTGTTTCTTGTTGTCAGTTTTGAAGATTCCTTCTTTGTACTCTCAGAGAAAGTTGGAAAAAATACAAGGAGTCGAGTGAAGCATTTCAGATGTGAGATGCAAAGGATTTGCTTTTTCCATTACAAGCACTGCACCAAGAGAAAAAACCCATCCCAGGCTCAGCTGAGAGAATTCTTCAGTGCTTTGGAATGGCATTCCAGAGGGTGTCAATAAGTTATATTTTAACAGCATGTGAAGTTGGTGTTCCAAGAGTAAAATTGGGCTTCTTGTGAGTCAAGTATAAAGAACAGAAAGAAGCTTGTGATTTTTGAGACTCAGGAAGAAAAAACAACTTTGCAGAGTTTGCATGGCCTTGGCTTACAGAGAAAGTACCAGCAGTGTTTTGAGCTCTTGGTTCAAGTGTTCTGAAGGAGCAATACCTGGTGATCATCATCCTGTCAGGCAGGGAGCAGGGCTCTCTTTGAAAATGTTTCCTGACACCAACACTTTTGTCTTGCGTTCTCAGCAGAGTTTGGAGCATGACAGTATTTTCGTGCAGGTACTGTGTTTCAATCAAGGCTAGGTGTATAATGAGTGGAAATCTCTGCTTTGCCCAACTTATGCATGTTTCATGCGTTGGCAGTGATAGTCATGCAGAAAATAAATTACACCATGTCAGACTTGGTGCTGCTGATCAGAATGGAGACAACTGGTGCTGCATTTTAAGCAGTCACAGTTTTTGACTTCCCACGTTTCTCCCTGCACAGTTGACTGAGCCATTTCAGTTAAAGAAGGTAAATTTTGAAGTGTATGCAAAAAACATTTTAATAGGATGAAATCTTAAAGCATAGAAGCTCTAGCTCCAGTCTGACCTCTTTTAACCTTAATTGCTTTTAAACTATTTATATTTTCCATTTTTAAGTTGGCAACTTTTCGGTAAGCTTTGAAATTAATTTTATGTATTACGTGCACAATTTGCTAACCCAGCTGTGTTTATTGAGTCTTGAAACTTTAAAAAAAAACCCACCTACTTGCTACTGAAGTGTACAACTAAAATGTTTGCCTCCAGCAAAGACTTAATCTGGTACTTGTGCCGTGCCAGATTAGGAGCTGTGGTGGTCTTTGTAAAGCCCACACCACATGTTTTAAAATGGGGAATAAAAATGTCAATTAAATGGTGCATTTTGTCACTGTCACCTCTTGCAGATGGGCTGCCCTTGTCAGACACACACGTGAGGGAGTTCTTGCACTACCAAGGCCTCATTCCTCCCTCACAGCAGGACTGGGGGTTATTGTGCTGGATCAAGGGTTTGTACCAACTCAACTCAAATTATTGCAGGACCACAAATAGAGGGACATCAAATATTTGCATATTTATTGGCTGTTCTGGTCAAGATGAATTTGAGGTGTGGGTGTGGGGCAGGGTGGATATTTTTTGAATGCAGCTTTTTCTTCAAATGCCGTGCTGTTCATCTCTTGTGGGTTTTTTGAATGTGTACTGGCACCTCTTAAATAATGCAAATAAATACAAAATACCTAGTGAACCTGCAAATGCTTTATAGTGAAATTTGAGCAAGTTCAATTTTGCTGATTTAAAGAAATGGAGATGCAAATTTCCTTGTGAAAGTGCCTTCTAGCAGAAAATGTCAGATGTGGTTAATCTCAGAACAAACTATAAAAGGGGTTAAATTGTGTACTAGATTAGGAAAATACTCAGTATTTTACCAGTAGTGCTAGAATAGCAGGCATCTACTTCTGACAAGCTGACAGACCAGAGAATTGAAACTTAATGAATCTTAATGCTTTCTGTCATGTACTTCAATTTTCTCAAATTATTTCTCCAATTAGTTCTAGTCTTTGTGAAGGAATGATTAATGATAATTAATACATTCCTATAATTTGCATATTCAATCTCCAGTGTTTCTAAAAAAATACAGATTTGTGTATGTGAGTGAGGCTGGTTTGTCTGTTATTTTTTTGGTGTGCTGGGGTTTTTCAGATTTTCAGCTTCGTATTTCCAGTTGAGCAGGGAGAATAAGATGGATGCATTAGGGAGTTTAATATGGTCTCTCCAAATAAATAATTTGGACATAACCCAAGGCTTCGATCTTTCCTGTAAACATATTTTCTCTTTAGTGGATAGGTGGGGAATGTCGGGGTACAAAGTTATTGTCAGGAGCTCAGCTCATCCTGCATCAGCTTTGGGAAACATTTACAGCTGCAATTTGGAAAAACTGGGTAAATCCTGGAGGGCATCTCCTCTTCAGAGATTGCTTTTGGTTTATTTTATTTTATTTTATTTTTAGAGTCTCTATATGCCTCCTTTATGTTGTCGTTAATTTTGTTTTACCCTTGACATGCACACATGGAGGGGTTTATCCCAATAAATAATCATGTGAATTTTGTGTTTGAAATCAGTACCATGAGATTTTGAAAGTCTCTGGTTTTTTGTCTGCACAGGAGCTCTGGCTTTCCATGCTGCTCTGCAGATATCCAACATTTGACTCATTAAAACAAACCCAAAATCTGCCCCAGCTCTGGGAGCCTGCAAGAGTGGCAGGGCCTGTATGTCTGAAGTCAGCATCTCTTTGGGTAGCTCTAGAGGTCCTTTTTCTTTAGATACACTTCATCAAAGAAATGGAGTGTTGGCAGTTTCAGCTACTTTTAAAATCAATAAATACTTCATTCTAGTTGTTTTGCCACCCAGTTAAATATGTGGCATTTACTGGGGCAGTGTGCCCCAGTTAGATTCACCTCTGAATATTCTGTACAAATCATAATTAAAGTACTTAAGCAGAGTATAAAAACAGGCTTTATGGAAGAATTATCCTGAAAAAAAATAATGTAGGTGTTCAGAATGTGTTGATTTGGTAACCAAGGTACACACGCAGCAGGAGGCTGCAGTTTTTCAATAAGGTATTGGAATATTCTGGGCAGTTAGAAGCAGAGGTAAAAAAGTGCAGGTATTTTATCACTTTAGAGGAGAAAGGTTTAAAGGACCAGGTTTGGGGTTTTTAAAAAATAATCAGCTGTTGAGGGTGCTCCATGTGGTATAAAACTAAGCATTTTGAAGTTGGGCCAATTTTATGTAATAAATACTCAGAGTTACACTCTTGGTCGTAGTCATACTACAAACAGTTGTTGTATTTACTTTGTCAGTGCTGTCAAAAGAATCCACAATCTTGTTGCTTGTTTGCAGAGAGCAAACTAAACATTTGTTCCTGAATCCCCTGGATAAAAATATGTAGGGGAAGGTGCTGTTGCGCCGAGATTGCTTTTAGCAATAAACCTGGTTTGTGTTTTTGCATGAATTACAAAGATGGAAAGAAGTTTTTCCTGGTGTGAGTATTTTTCTTCATTCTTTTGAAGCAAGAATGGAACCTTGGGCTGGCTCAGCAATGTTCAATGCCACTGGGACAGCAACAGGAATAAAAATAAGCTTTATCTAGGTGTATGTAGATATTCTCACCACAGAACCATCAATAGTGCTGCCATAGTTCTGTAATCTTTCCCTGCTTCTTGCAGGGCTGAACTTGGTGAGAATTGGCTTCTATTCCTGCAGCTGGCCAGGGAAATGTTAACCAGCAGGCAGGGAAAGGCTGGCCACTGCTCACCTGCCCACAGCCATCCTCGTGTGTGGGGTTGTGAAAAGCTCTTTATTGAGCAAGTTTGGCTTAGGTAGTGAGGCTGGGGGTGAATGAAGGACCAGTGCCCACCCCAGTGCCCTCCCCAGGGCAGGGGGAGCAGCTGAGCAGCCAGAGGAACAACAGGGCACTTGCACTTTGCTTACGCTGTGGTTGTTTTCTTTTACATCATCAACAGAAGATTCACCAAATAATGGATAAGCAGAGTGTTTTTATTTCCAGTGGATTTGGGCTGGGAGGACGTGGTGTCCCTCTCACATGGTAGGCCAAGTGTTCTTTCCCATTTGCACCTTAATTAATTAATTAATTTTGTCTCCCTCACCTGGCTGTTGGGAGTGGGTGAAGGGCAGTGACAGTAAGGGAGAGATTCTGGCTCAGTGACCTGTTCCTGAGTGGGTGGGCAGGGCTCCTCTCACTGCTCTTGGGAAGAGCTGCAGAAATAATTTGGAAGGGAAGAGAATCTTTCCTTGGTCCTTGCTCCCAGAGCTGTGTGCTGACATCACGTGTGTCCTTCTGCAGCCTGGAAAAGGGATTTGACCAAAGACACGTGGAAGAGCCTGGTGTGATGATGGCACAGCTTGTTTTCTGAAAATGTTGGTTTAGCAGAATATTGCCCTTACTGCAGAAATACCTGAGCCAAATGCACGTGTACACTGTGAGCTTTAATGTGCTTTTGTGTCCTGCAGTAGATTAAAATGTCAGTCATATTCTCCTTATTTCACAGTCCCCTTGAATCCCCGGGGAAGGTGCACGTGTCTTCTGTTACTTATGCCCCACCAATAAAACAACCCTCTAGGAGGAAATCTGTGCAGGCCATACAGCAAGATGTCAAATTAATTGCACCGAAATAATGAGTTAGCACCAAATGCTAATTAAATATTGATGGAAGTCATGCTTTCAATTATCTTCATTATGGCACAATGTTTTATGTAGACATGAAGTGCTGGGAATGTGGGCATGTATTATCATTAATCTTGTCATACAGAAATATTAGTAATTTCTCAAAAATCCACTGTAAATATGCTGGAGGTCCATGTTTAGTATCTTTTTGACCGAGTAAAGTTTTTTGTGGTTTTTTTTTTAATCATTTTTCTTTTGAAGGAGCAGGGCTGGAAGGGCCAGGAGATGGGGCTGAGACAGAGGGGGGCTGTGACCCAGGGTGTTCTGCTCTGGGACAATGGGATGGGCAAGAGCCACTCCCCTTCCCGTGTGCAATAGCACTGGGATAAAGGCCTTTAAGTGTAAGAAATTAGAGGATTTTTTAAAGAGAAGGACTTTATTAGTCAAAAACAAAAGTCCAGGGTTATCTAGACTAGAGGCTAATTAAATGGTGAGTCCCAGGAAGAGTCCTATCCAAATCCAGTTTTATATGCAGTTGCCTTTGTGGAGGATGGACAGAATTTACCACGTAATTCACAGATTAAACAGGTACTAACTATAGTGTGCAGTCTTGTTGCTCTCAAGTCCCTTTGAGCTCTCCTAGAAAAAGAAAAAAAGTTAATTCCAAGACCTCTAAAGTCTTCCTGGAAAATGCTCTTTTAGGAATTCATTTTATTTTAAATGGAATTTCTTTTTCATCAATCAATAGAAGGCATAAACTGAGGTGAAAAATAATCCTTCCTGCAGACTTTGAGGAAGGGAAAAGTTGTACAGGACTGCCTTGGTGGCCCTTCTTTTCCAAGCTGGACTGGAAAAAAGATCCTCCTGCCACGTCTGTGTGAAGAAATAGTAAATTTGTGCTAGTTTGCAGAAAAAAATGAGTTAAAATGCTGCTCTTGTGCCTCTTGGCCATAATTGGTGACTTTTGCAGCAGGTGAGTGTGAAGGCTGCTCACGGCAGTGACTGCATGATGAACCAGTGTGTCTGTGTCTCCATGGGCAAAAAAAATTCCTGTCCCAGGAGTGTGAACGTTCTTTGTCACTTCTGAGAGCACGGAAAGGTTCAGAGTGGAGGCAGGTGGGTGACCATAATTAGGGAGGAGGGTGTGAAGATTTCATTGCAGTGGGTGCAGCCTTAGTGCCATTGTCTAAGTGTAAATTGTTCCTAAAGGATAACCCGGAGATTATTCATCCCGAATCTCCGTGAGTCCAGGGAGAGGCATTTTCAAATTACCCGTGGTGAAGTGTGGCAGAGCAAAAGGAGCACTTGAGCTGAAGCACAGCTAATGCCCAGCAGAGCAGAACTGCACAGCAGCTGCTGAGGAGGTAATTCTGTGCTCATAATGAGCCCAACTTCTCTCAAAAACTATCACTTTGCAAGTATCCCTCATCTGAAGTACAGAGCTTCCCCAGACCATCAGAATAGAATCTCTCCACATCCTGAGCATGTGAAATTAATGACTGAATATTATGCTGAGAGCCATTTAATAAAAAACACTTTCATTAATAATGCAGTTGGAGAGTGTATGTGTGTTATGTAATTAAAGATAGTACATCAGTAAGTGATACTATGCAAAACCAATTCAAAAAATTCAAATGAGTTGGTGTAGCATAAGGAACTTAATTCAAGAGGGAATAAAGTCAGTGTGAAATAAGCTCAGAGTTTTTTCCTGGAAGCTGCAATTAATCTGCTTCTGGCAACACAATTCAATACTCATATTTTAAATAAGGGGCTGTGCTTGTTTTAAAGATAACTGGGGTGGTGAATCAAAATAGATTTCTCTCTCCCCTCTTTTTGCCAGATAGAAGTATCTCCTAATGTCTGGACACTGCTGAGCCTGGCTGACCTGGAGGATGTGGGAGCCTTGCACACCATTCATCTGTGCTGCTGTTTTTGCTTGGAGCAGTCAGGTTGTGCTCGGCTGTGACAGAAGACTGTAGGTCTGGTATTTGTAGTGTTTTTACTTTAAAACCAAGTGCTGGAAGTGGAAAAGAGAGGTTATTCCTCGGGGCAGATCAATCTTCCTGTGTGGCATTGCCTTCAAGCAGCTGGGTGAGCAGGCTTGTGTTGTTTTCCCCTGGTGCTTCGGCTAATCCAAATCTTCCCCGATTGAAGTCAGAAACGCCTCAGTTAAATATATCTGACATGAGAAGTGGATTGGAATTAAGTAGCTCTAAATACTATTTAATAAATAGGCTTGCTTATCATCTTCAATATGGCAACTTGAAATAGTTTTTAATCCTTTAGTTTACCTGCTCGGAAATCT
This sequence comes from Onychostruthus taczanowskii, assembly GCF_017590055.1. Taxonomy (NCBI): domain Eukaryota; kingdom Metazoa; phylum Chordata; class Aves; order Passeriformes; family Passeridae; genus Onychostruthus; species Onychostruthus taczanowskii. The sequence continues at coordinate 12,633,805 of NW_024496526.1, forward strand.
GTGTTAAATATTCTGTGCTCCCAGGTTAGCAGTGCTCAGCATCACCTGCTTCAGACACTCTTCCAGCACCTCTTCTTTTAAGGACTACTGCTGGCTTAGAAGGGACTGACAGCTCCTCTCAGAGCAGTTTCCTGCTAAGCCAGAACGTGTTCTCCTGTCCAAGTTAAATTAACTTGATGTCTTTTGAAAACCTGAACTGAGGTTTTTGTTCTTTTTTTTTTTGTCATTCTCTAGAACAGCTCAGTGTGAGTTCCATTTCATCAGGGGCTTTTGAGACGTGGGCAGGAGTGTAAGTGCTTTCCATCCATCTAAAACCTCATACCTGGGATGTTTCTCTCGTGGCTGTTTAGGTGTTTATCAGGTCAATCATGGAATGCTTAACTTGGAAGGAACCTTCAAGACGCTCTTGTTCCACCCCTGCCATGGGCAGGGACACCTTCCTTAGACCAGGTTGCTCCAGGCAGGATCTCCAGCACAAAAGATGCCAAGTCTTGTTTTCTGGGAAGCAACGCTGACTAGAAGTTCAAAGCAAACACCTTGATAGCTTTAGGTGGGGATGGAGTTTTTGGCCATTTTTAACTTCAGGGCTAATTCAAATAACCTCCAAGTCTCATGTTTCACTATTCTCTTTCCTGCCAATTTGGAACCAATTATAATGTATCACCTTTCAGGAAGATCACCAGCTTATTTGGAGCTGTTAAGATAAGGTAGCCGAGGCTTAATTGGCTTGTAATGATGAAAGAGCCACGCACTGTCTGGGAATGAGGCAAGAGAACAAGGAAATGGGATTTGCATCCGAGGGGGCTGAAATGTAGGGCTGCCAAGGGCAAGTGAGCAGGGTGAGGACTGAATGCTGGTCGGGGATCAGGCTGCCAAAAAAGCTGCCTTGTTTTCCCAGGATGGTGACATGAGAGGCAAGGGGAGCACTGGGCTGTCTGGGAAGGTGCTCCAGGGGCAGCTGTTGCACAGGGGCTCCTCTGTCGTGGCTGTGCTCGACTCCTGCTGGTCCCTTGTGAAGGCTGCCCTGGAACGGAGACTAGGCAGAGCTAGGAGAATAAAGTAGGGGTTTAATAGGAGGCCTCAATGGATCCACCTGGGGCAGCACAAGAGCCCAGCCAGGGCTGCACCCAAGGTGAACCAAAATGGGCACAAAATGGACGATCAGTCACAGGGTCTGTCACTTTTACAAAGTTTTGCTCCATTTGCATATTGGAGTTAATTGTCCAGTTACAGCTTTAGCCCATGAAGTCCCATCCTTCTTGTTTTTCTCTCTTCAGTCCACGTTTTTTATACTCTTGGGCCTGATATCTGGGCCATTTGTCTTTGGTCCCCAGCTGGAGAAGAAATTGCTTTGTCTCCCTACTCTGTGAAGAGAGCTCACCATCCCCTAATATGAAGCTCAGACCCACACACTAAAGCAGCACAGAATCTGAAAAATATAAAAGCTGAAACCTGAGGCAGCAGTGCCATCAGGCTGCATCCTGTGCTGCCCCTGCCCTGCTCCCATGGCCCAGCTCTGGGTGGCAGTTCCAAGTCTGGCCTCCAGACAAGCCAGAAGAGACCCTGGTGTTCCCATGTATCAGCTCTGAGCTTCCCACTTCACTCCTTTGCTGGGAGCTGGGAAAGGCAGTTGAGCTTTTGACATGCACAGGGGAATGCTCATCACCTCTGGGCCCTCAGTACTGCTCAGCTCCCCGTGTCTGGCTGAGGAGCCACAGCACATTCCGAGTGGGAAGCGAGCCAGGAGGATCTCTGAGTCCAGCTCCTGAGTGCATGGCCCATGGTGGGGTCCAACCCTTGGCCTTGGTGTGATCAGCACCTGCTCTGGCCAGCTGATCCATAAAATGAAGAAAATACATTTAAAAAGTCCCTGAAGCAGCAGAGTTTTCTCCCCTCTGTTCTGGCTTGAGGACAAAAGCAGAGAGCAGTGCAAGAGACTGGCCTGGCTGGCTGTTCAATTCCTGTTGAATAGGAAGGTGCTGATATTTCTTTTGGAGTCCATTTTAGAGTCTCACCACTGTTTATGCAGGTAGGATTTTTTCTTCTCCAGCTAAACTGTTTTCCCATGACTGTGATTGCTTTTTAATTGGGCTGCAGCTGGTGCTGGATTTGTGCTGAGTTGGAGACTGAATTACATCTTTGGAAATAGCATTTTTTTGTGATTTTTTTTTTTGTTTCCCTTTCAAAATTCAGGATGGCTGGGTTCTTGCTTGAGGGTACCAACAGCTCTGGCCTTGCTTCTGGCTGACAGCCCCCAGTATTTGGGGCTGCAGAGCTGTGCCATGGAGCTGGTGGCAGAAGCCTTGGCCGTGTCCTGTGGACTCTGCTCAGTTCCCATCACTCCTGGCTGCAGATCTGAACAGGTTTTGCAGCCCCAAGCTCAACAACCCTCAGGGGAGGCATGGTTTGACACCAAGTAGAATATTTCATGATAATTCAGCTCCTCTTCTGTAAACCCACTTGATTTGTTAGCTCCAAAACAAAGGATGCTGCTCCTGATGGACACGTGCAGGAGGTGCTCACGAGGGAGAGGTGGGAATGGCAAAGTCTGGTTTTTCAAACTAGACACCCTACAGCTAAAAATCTACTAGATTGATGTGTGTTTCATTGAGCTACTTAGTGTAGAGCAGCTTGTTATTGTCTCTTCAACTGCGCAAATTTGAATAGAGACGGTGCTAATGACGAATCATTATTATACTATAAATAAAACATTATCCAGATTATGCTGGTCAACAGAGCATAAAACAAATAGCAAATTCTAATATCCTTGAATTACAATTTAAAAAGAAAAGCAGCACAGGATGCTGATCTGCACGGAACACCCTCGCTTGGTTGCTGTGAGAGTTTTTCCAGTCGTATCAGGATCATCCAGGGCTTTGCTCATTTGCAAATTCACCCTAAAAAGCAAATGTGCAACCCCAGGCAGGCCGTGGCACGCAGGGCTCAGCTCTCTGCCCTGCTGGCCCCTTGTGAGGGGCTGGCACTGCCTCGTGGTCCCCACGGCACCAGGAGCTGACGGTGAGGCCGAAGAACTCGCAGCAGGATGTGGCCGCTGTGAGGGCTGCAGGGAAATCAGAAATCTGGAGGTCCAGAGGACAAAATTCTTCAGGGGGAAGGCAAGAAAAGCCCCGAGTTGTTACTCTCTTCTTTAAGTTGGAATGATTAAAAAAACGTGGATGTGCATGGTTCCTGCAGCTCTGCACGGAGTGCTGGCTAAAGAAAAAAGGTGAGGCTTTATATGTTTGACAGGAATGAGCTTTTTATTGGAAATTTTTAATGTTCTTCCCATTGGGTGGGGAGAACAATAGGTAAGGTATTTACCAATAAGTTTACATGTGTACTCCCCAGGGAAGTGGTCACAGCCCCAAACCTGCCAGAGTTCAGGAACCACTTCAGGCACAAGGTGGGATTTTTGGGGTGTCCTGTGCAGGGCCAGGAGCTGGACTCAATGATTCCTGTGGAACCCTTCCACCTCAGGATATTCCATGATTCTCTGATATTTTTACTGATATAAATGTGTACAAAACTGTCCTGTGGAGATCTGGATTACAGAAAGGCTGTATAAAGTTGCTGCAATCATAAATTGTGATTGCCCATTCAAGACTCTTTTTAAAAATCATATTTAATCATTCAAGTTTTTGTTTCAAAATCCTTTGAATAAGAGCTATAGTAGCAACAATTTGACACTTGTCTGAAACAGTCACCTGCTACTCAGGAAAATGCACAGCCTGTTCTGTGTGAAATGAAATCACATTTAGTTTTGTTTACATGGGCAGCATGACATCTGACCTAATCAAGCCTGTCATCATTGCGTTGCATTTTGCTTACCCTGCTGGGTGTAAATAATTTCTTCTTAAGCAGATTTTGACTGCAATAAGAATGTAACTGCTCTTTTTTTTTATGTTTTCAAAATCAAAAAAGGATCAAAAAAATCAACAAAGTAAAACTGCAACCACCTGCTTTTAAGCTGAATAATAAAGTATTGTGGCTGGAAGAAGAGTGGTGGGGACTTGTTGGGTGTGATGGAATTTGGTACCACAGCTCCCTCCCTGTGCTCCTGCTCCAGCTGCCAGGCTGCTTCCCTGTGCCAGGGCTGCATGGGAGACACTGGGATGAGTTTCTCCCATGCTTTGTCTTCCTGAGGCCTGGAAGCCTCAGCCTGGGAAGTGCCAGAGCCAGGGAGGAGGAGAATCCAGCTCCCCTTTTGATGAGGGATGGAGCAAGGGCTGAATCAGCAGCAAGCTGCCCTCTTTCCCAGCACGTTCCTGCTTGGGAATGTTGTCCAATTTAAACTTTCCTCTTCACTTTTCATGTACCTGGTGCAATTATTACAGTTCAGGATTGTCAAAACATGTGCTTCATTTCTCAAATTTCAAGGAATGCTGCTGAACCTACTCTGCCTAGGCTTGTACACTGTTCACTATAGCACACATTTAAATATCTCCTAGAAAAACAAATTCCAGCTGGGCAAAAATGTGCAGTGAGATGTTTCTGTGCCCTATTTTTCCTTTGTGTCTTCATACATGCAACATTTAAAACCAAACATCAAATGGGCCACAAGCAAGTGCCAGATTTAATAAACTCTCTTTATTTACATACAAATACATGTACACATATGTTCTGTATATGTACACATATTTAAGTGTATATACATACATGGTTTCCACATACTCTACAATAAATAGCATGTAGGGTTTTCTTTTAATTGCCTACAGTGCTGAGTAAAAATACATGGCAATAAAATCATGGCTTACAGCTAAGTTACAAAAGCACCAACCACTGAACTCGTAGCAATAAATCCAAGCTCATGTACAGCTGGGGCGAGGACACGCTATACAGAACACAAAGTAGAACAACTTGTAGGAATTGACAGGAATAGGCAAATTAAAAAACATCATTATAGACCAGGAGAGACTCTGTATGAAATAAGATGAAGGAAAACATTTAGATTATTGATCAAACTAAACCACACATTTAAATTTGTCACCTAAAGAGAAAAACAAATCACCCAGTTACTCGTATATTTTTAACAGAGTAATTTTTTGTGTGATTCTTTACCAAGGAAATCAGAATTAACCTCATGAGTGAGTCCTTCTGAGCTGCCATAGTCACTTGCCTGTGTGCACATCACCAAACAGTATTTCAATAGTGCTTTATTTAAGCTGTGTGTAACTGCTTGAACCCTGTGTGCGAGTCTGACTGGAGGCAATCAGCACTTCCTCAGCCAGCTCCTTCCACAGGACCTGTGACATCGAGCTGCCACCAAGGAGCAGGAGAGCAAATTGGCAGCAGCAGATCAATACCCAGAGAAAGCACAGGGGGAGATGCTGGAACCTGCGTGGCCAGAGCCAACCACTCCTGACTGCAGTGGGACCACACCTGGTGAGGCACAACCACAGCTGGAGCCTCCCTTTCTACAGCTGCAGTGCAGGAGCTGGTTCTGCACTAGGGGAAAGCCTGGCTGAGTAGTTATATAAAAGTTTCAAACCTGCTTTACGAGGTGAAGGTGCATAGATTTTTGTTGTTCTCTCTTTGTCATGGCTGATAGTTTAACTTAAGGTGTGCAGTGCTAAGGGAACAACTGGTGCCAAGAAGGAGAAAGCTGCTTGTTCAGGTATCATCCTTGTGCTGTGATGTGTTTTCCTTGCTGCACTTTAATGCTCAGGGGCTGGATAGCAAAATAATTGCTTCATTTTCCTGGAAGCCAGCCCCTGCTACAGTTCAGAGAATCACAGAATGGTCTGGATTGGAATAAATCTTAAAGATCATCCAGTTCCAATCCCCCTGCCACGGGCAGGGGCACCTTCCACTAGACCAGGTTGACTTAAACAGAGATTATCTTTTCCCCAGGTATTTAGATTCTTTGTTGCTGAAAAACTAATCCTGGGGTGTGTGTGCTTGTGTGAAAGTGTGAGAGGAATCTAACCCAATGGTGGGCATGGGAGGAAGGAATGTATACCACACATGCACACCTGTTGGGTCTTATAAACTAAAGCTCATTGAGGTCTAATTACATCATTGCACATCCATGGGTAAGAAGTCTGAAGGAAGAACGACTCACTCTTCACTTCAATGAACACCTACAGCTACTACAACTCATAAAAATGCAGATTTATTTCCTTTTTTATCAAAGAATTAGCACTTCATATTTGGACTTGACTACTTGAGCCCCCTGTGTAACATTCTCTATGAAATCAGTGGGAGAGCTGTTTATTTGAAGTTTGAGTATGAGCAGCTTTGAGGCTGCTTCATCATTTGTTCTTTCTATTGTCACCTAAAGTCCCAATGAGAAATAGGACCTGCTAAGTGCTGTCCAATTCAAGTAAAAGACAACTTCTCTGCCATGGAGTTGTTCAAAAAAGTGATTTTTAAGATCAGTGTTCATTACAGACATAATTTTGTCTGATTCTCGTCACGTGCCTGCCTGGCAGTTCCCTTAGGAATGATGAGAGAGCTAAAATGCAACGGCCTCAAACGAAAACGATTGTTACATAAACAGCTGGATTAGTTACGATACAGCACGAACACAGCTACAGTTTTTAGAGACTTTTTAACCTGATAGGAAAACATATTCTTCTCCAAAAGGTTAATGGGAATGCTCGTTTTTGTGTGATTTTGCAGCCCCAGGCCGGGTCAGCCGGAGGACAGGTACGGCGTCTCGCTGTGGTAGTTGTAGTCGGGACAGACCTTCTGCACCAGTTTGTAATCTACGCTGTAGAAAGCGATGTAAATGCAGATGACTTTGAAGGGCTTGGAGCACAACCAGGACACATGGCTTTGGGTCTGCTCTTGGTAGCAGATCTTGGAAGGGTCAAAGTTGCACAAGGCAGTTTTTTTGGCGCGGTCTGTTTTCTCGTACTCGATGCGGCAGTTGAAGGACTTGGACTCCTTGGTCTCCAGCGTGGACTGTGGGGATGGTTCAAACTCCACCACTTTGGAAGGTGGCACCAGGCTGACAGAAACATTCCCCAGGCCTGTGGAGTTGTGCCGGAAATAAACGCTGAAGGTTCCGTTGCCGTGATCGACGATTTTCCCCGTGATCAGGAGGTTCAGCTTTACAGTTTTGATGTTGGAGTGGAAGTCACCCCACCCAAACATTTTCTTGAATTTCCCAGTTTTTACTATAGGTCTGCGTTTAGTTCGTGCCAGAGATTCCTGAACCTCCGTGATGTTGGACAACCAATCCCAAAAGTTTTCTATGCTGTCCGAGTAGGACACCTGGCCGTGTTTCAGCACTGGAGATGGTTTGACAAAGAGGCGTAGGGGGTTGATGATCCTGGAATGGACCACGTTGTCAACCAGTGTCTCTGCAGCATCCTTGTCTTCCCAGTCCAGCACGTCCGCGGCTTGTACGACCCGGCTGCTGTCACAGAACACCTGCTCCAGAACAGAAAGGGACAGCAGTGTCAGGGGGGGAATAGAACAGCCAAGACACAGAAGGAGCCATTGGTATTTATTTTTATACCCATAGGGTCTGAATCAGTCACCTGGGCCTCTGTAATGAGTAATTTCTACTGCCCTATGAAAGCTCAAGGATTTTACTTAAAATAGCTCATGGAAGATGCAAAAATGCCAATAGGAGCCATCCACAGGGACAAATGGAAAAACCTCTGGACAGGCTGATGGCTGTGACGTGCAAGGGCAGGCAGGTGCCCCATGCTTGCACATTTATTAGATGAATACCTGACTGGGGAAAGTGGAAACCCTGCAGCCCAAAGTGGCCCCTCTGCTAAAAGCTGGAGTGAAACAGAACAGCACAAATTTCCAGTCCCTTCCTTTTTCTCCCCACAACTTTCCAGCTGGTTTAGGCTTAAAATCCTGTTCTGTTGGTGTAATTGTCTCCTCAACCACTTATTGTACATTTGTCTTTTCTGGTGTTGCTTTTTCCATTTGATCCAAACCTAGTTTGCATGTTGGTGCCCTTAGTTTGACACAGTGAACATGGCCCTGTTTTGGTGTGCTGGTTTCAGCTGCACAGCTGCCTGTGCTTAGCAAGGTCCAGCCTTCCAGAGGTGCTGAGCACTCCCAGCCACACAGCACAGCTCAGTTTTAAGATCCGTGACAAGGCCAAGCTGAGTCTGCAATCAGAAAGCAAAACCTCCTTCTGGTAGTGACAGAATGGCCTTAAGATTTCAGAGTCAAACAAACAGGTCTCAGTAAAGTTTCCAACTCAGTGCAGACACACATTTCCCAGGCGTGTTCTTCCTGCTCTCTCTGGCAGAGAAGTCCTGTTGGAAATGCAGAACTGGAGTGTATGATCCAGAGGTCAGAAGCAAGATCTGTGTTTCAACAGGACAGAAATGATCATCTGACTTTTTAGGTCCTTTAAATCTTGAGTAGAAGAAGGTGCCTTATGAACTGTTCTGCCTTAGAACTGCCTTATGCAATGGTCCTGATGTACAAAAGAAAAACTTTTTCAGCTGCATCTCTTTCTACAAACTGTGTGAACAGAATGAGGATGCTTAAAATAGGAAGAAGAAAGGACACTGTTGTCCTGCCCATGTCCCCAGTGACAAACTGCTGCTGGCCCTTCCTCCTGGCAAAATGCTGCTCTTGCTTCATCACTGATCCCACAGTGCCAGGGTCCAGGTGGTGGATCCCAGTGTAACTAATGCAGGGATGGGGCTTTCACTCTGCAGCAGCAACATTACAGGGTGGAAGTTTGCCTAAAGCAGCCAAAACACGGAGCACAGACATGGAACGTGTGGGATGGAATTTTGTGCTTTGTGTCTCATGAGGGAAACCAGTCCTGGGCTTGCTTTTCCCTCTGCTCCTGATCCCAAAGGATTTCCTACATGTCTGGTTCCTCACAGGGCTCTGTTTTTACAATATCCAGCTGTTATTTCTACAAATTGCAATTTTTCATTTAATCATCTGGCAAAGATTAGAAACTCCAAAGCCCTTAATCTTCACTGGGGCCTGTTCTGCAGCAGTAGGCTCCAAACCAGAGCCCAAACCCACTACCACGTGTCCTTCCTGATCACCCCTAATGCAGTGATTAAGACGAAATATGGAACAGCAGCAACATTCACAGCTTGAATGTTGAAAGGTGACCATCACTATTGCTAAATCATAAAATCACAGAATGGTCTGGGCTGGAAGGGATCCTAAAGATCATTCAGTTCCAAACCCCCTGCCATGGGCAAGGGACACCTTCCAGCCTGGCCTTGAACAATTTCAGGAACCTGTTCCAGTGCCTCATCGCCCTCACAGTAAAGAATTTCTTCCTAATAACTAATCTAAACCTGCCCTCCTTCAGCTTAAGGCCATTCCACTTGTCCTATCACTTATTTTTTACTAGAAATAAATCCATGGCTGGGTGGAAATGCAATGGGCCAGGTGTATCTCTGCAAAAATACCTTATTTCCTTCTTTAGATTAAAAGTGGGGGAAGAAAAGACAACAGTGATCACTCTCAGCCCGAGACCTTGTATGTCAGCTTTCTGCCTCTATCTTATATTTTTTTTATGGCTGAGCTGAGAACCTGGGGAAATAGGAGATTCTAATGGAAACAGTGACAGATGCTGATCTGTACCAGCCCAAATAGCGCTGTCATAATGATGCTGGGGGAAACATCACTTCTGCTGTGATGGAAAGTTCCTGGTGAAGCTCTGTCATGTTTATGTGTGGTTCTTCAGCCACTCTTAAGCCTGTCCCAGCCCAGGATCAGCTGGCCATCCCCAGTGCCAGGGAAATCACTCCCCTGCTGCAGAGAAGTGAGTCTGCTCACATGAAGTGCTGCACATGTTCACCCATCCCCAGCCTGACCTGAGGCCTTGAGGAGCACAAAAAAGAGGCTTTTCTGCTGCATTTCTAGATTACAGCTGGGCCCAGGGGCCTGGCAGTGCTGGAATACCAGAAACTTTCCTCATTTGCATGGCTAAATGAAATGCTATTTAAAATGCTAATGACCACTCAAACCATGGGCACCTACAGCTGGCATTGCTGTTAGCAACTGAGTCAGAGGGAAAAGTGGTTGGATATTTTGAGGTGAAATATATGGAAAGGAAGCTGGGGAATCTGGTTTTTGCTGGTGTCTCCACCCAGCTGTGACTGTCCTCTGGCAAGGGCACAGGAACACCCTCAAGTATCCTCCTGGGCTACTTGTCTTCTGCAATGCTTATTGGAATCCTGCAATGGCTCTTTGGCTTTTCTCCCTTTGCCTTTTATGAGGAGATGCAGAGGACACTGTGCCATGTGCTCAGTGTATGTCTCTTCTGGGGGCTCTCACACCAGATGAGATGGCAGAGCGCTGCTTTCCCAGGGGTGCCTTGCTGAAGGCTCTGATAGGAAAAGAAGAAATATGTGGGTATAGGGCTGGGGATGGCTGAAGGGTGAGAAACATTAACACATGCTAAAGCCAGGCGGGTTTGCCACATCAATAACCTATCAGGGCACAAGTATTTCAAGGCCATGATGGTGAAATCACAGAATTGCACCTCGCTAGACTACTGCTGCTTTTATTTATGTAATTGTTACACCAAATGAGGTTTACTCATGGGGTAACGAAACACATCCCTGAAGCTACAGTGACCTGGGCTATTTCATGTGGTAACAGGACAGCTTTCATAACACAGGAAGGTGAAATCATTGATAAATTGAATTATAAGGATGTAATACTCCTGTTTAAGGCCCAGACAGCAATCCCTAGGCACTGCAGAAAGCTGTACCTTACACTTTGCTTGAGTATTTTTTTCCTCCTCTTTTTTGAAGTATTTTGCGAGGCTGTGGGATTCTTCAGTCTTGCACAGCCTTAATTCTTGACTCTGCTCCATCCTAGTGCTGTCTTGTTCCACTAATTTCATTACAGGGGTGAGAAATTCAGGAGCTGACAAAACTGTCAGCTCAGGGAGCTGAAGGAAGGGACCTCGTGGCTCTGGGGGGTAAATTGGTTATGTTTTGTAAATATTCAGTAAAAAAGGAGCTTAACAAAGAACTGCCTGGTTCTGCTCAGTGCCTGCCTCAGCGGCACGAACGAGGGGACACTGCTCAGAGATGTGAATAATGTTTGTGCTTTTGTAATGTAAAACCTTTGTGGTGTGCAGATTTTTTTTCCTGTTTTGAATAAAGCTTTCTGCAGTATAAGAGAACTCAACTCTAACACTCTGTTTTTCCCAAGGCCCTTCCCTCACTGGCTGCATTTTGCTGTTAGTGAGGAAGGGCCGATGGCTTTGTTCAGCTGTTTATTCACATTGGTTAGCAATTTCCGGGCAATAAAAAAATCTGTATTAAAAGAATGCAGCACATGCTGGAAAAAAACTACTTCCTCAGCATCTTTCCATTTCACTATAATGCATCACTATAGTGAAAAATATTGCTGGTAGGGTATTTGAAAAATACCAGCTTAGGGAAGTTAGTGTATCCATTTAAACAGATGGCTATTGCTAGAGCTCTCCTCTGCTGCAGCAGTGTTTTCCCATTCCCTCCAAACCATCAATTTCCACCCAGAAATCACCGAATCTTTTTCCCGATCACAGAGGCTGTAAAATGGCACCCAGTTACCCTAAAATTTCCATTTGCCTGTAGATATTTTCCAGTGAGAAACACAACATTGGCCCCATCCACAGCGCGTCTCGCTGTTTTCTTTCGCTGCATAAACGGCGAGGGCAGCTCAGATCAGCGCAGTGTGGTTCATATTTATGGAGTTTTAAACTTCAGACCTTTGGTTTTTCTTGTGCCCTCCTCTAAAAGACGGTGACTGCTCTTCAAACTCTCCCCCTTCCATGTGTGATCCTGATCAGAGCAGCACAGGGTTAAATAACATTCCCTGTGAGCTATTTTTGAGAAATGAGCTGACACTGATGAAACACTGGTATCAGTAAATGCTCTATTTTCTCCATTTGCCCAAATTTGGGTTCATTTGGAACTCACTCCAGTGCCTTTCTCTGTGGGCAAGGCACTAAATAAAAGCAGGTGTCCCCATGCAAGAGTTAATAGTTCTGGTGCTTTGGGAATTTTATCCAGGTTATTCATCAATCACCAGCAATCATTCCTTTAGCTTCACCCCTGCCAGGAATCATTTAAAAACTCTCAGCAATTAGCTGGAATGAATTGGTCTGTTGGAATAAACAGCTCTGAAGCACCACTCTGCTGCTCACTGGGAGCTTTATATCCCACTGCTGCAGGGGAGGGGTACCACCTCCTCCAGCCCCCAGTTTCACCAGTGAAAAACTCTTACTCTCTGCTGCTTCCATGCCCAAGTGTCCCACGGGTTTGCACTTGTGTCCCCTTTGCAGCAGCACAGGACACCTCTCTGGGTTCCCTGTGCTGATTTTGGATCCTCACAGGCCATGAAACAACGTGGCCCCATTGAGTGGCTGCACAAAAGCCCCACTTTGAAGGGGGGTGTGTGGCAGGGAAGAGAAATAACTCTGCTTTATCGGTTTGAAAATTCAGTGATTTCAACACATTTATCAAATTTTAAATAATTTACGTCTTGACAGGGCTTATCAATTTTGCAAAGCACACACATTAACCAGATACAATGATCTCATATTAGCTTTTTCAGCATCTTACACTGGAGCCCAGAAATATTAATAAAAACTCAGCCCATCATCAATTAAATGGAAAAAACCATAAAATTGTGTTCCATTATAGTCTTTTAGTCTTCTTTTCCCCCCAAGAAAATGATGACGGGCTCCAATAATTCATCACAACAAGCTGAGCTTGAACTTTACTGGTTATTAATTTTTTTTTTTCAAAGACAGAGGCTGTGGAGGGTTTTATGGCTGCAGATGTGATTGCTGTCAGGAATGCTGTGAGGAATTTGGGAGCCAAGCAACATCTTTCAGCAGGACTGTGTAAGAGTGCCATGCTTGTTGCATCCAGTCACAGCCTCATTTTTCAGGATGCAGTGGAGCTGCTCTGCAATGAAGCAAAAAGGCCCAGTTGGATGTGGCTTGGAGCAGCCTGGTCTGGTGGAAGGTGTCCCTGCCCACCATGGCATGGGTTGGACTGAGATGAGCTTTAAGATCCCTTCCAACCCAAACCCTTCTGTGATTCTGTAATCCACCAAGCACTGAGCTGGTGATGGGGTGGGGGGATGTGAATATCCAGAGGAGAGACTGAACCTTGTAGCTGAGGATGCCCTCACTCCTCAGGCACCCAAAATCCCTTTCCAGGTTCTACAGCCTCGTCCTTGCTAAACTGTAAGTAAATAAACACTAGCAGGTTCTTGTGCCTGGTTTTCTCTCTTCTGGGGCAATGACTGGCTCTTCACTCTGGTACAAAGATGAAATTAAGTCACAAATTCAGAGTTTACTTGCTTGATTTCTGTTTCATTTTGAACCCGATGATACAGAGGGACTGTGGGGTTCAACGTGCCAAATCCACCAAAGATATCCATTATGGGGGGAAAGTGCAGAGCTGGGAGTCAGGGGGGCTGATCTCCAGCTGCACAGTGGCACAGTACTCAGACTTCTCAAAATCCCCCAGACAAATTAGGGACGTTACAATTTAGAAATCTTTAAATGCTACTGCAACTTTCTTTCACTCAGGGAAGGTAGCCAGAAATCCTCTGTTCAATAACTAACAGAACTGGATTATTTTAACAATTTTAGTTAAAAATACAATGAGAAGATGCTTCAGCAGAAAAGAAAGCCTTCACGATTGAACCATGCAGCCCATTAGATTTTCTGCTTGGAAACAGAATCACTGAATCATTGGGGCTGGAAAAGCCCTCTGAGATCACAGAGTACAACCTGTGACTGAACAGCACCATTTCAGTCAGACCATGGCACTGATGCCACATCCAGGTTTCCTTAAACACCTCCAAGGATGGTAACTCCACCACCTCCCTGGACAGCTCACTCCAGTGTCTAATCACCATTTATGTGAAGAAATCCCTCTTAATGTCCAACCTAAACCCCCCTGGCACGGCTAAGACCACGACCTCTCATCCTGTTGCTGGTTCCCTGGGAGCAGAGCCTGACCCCCAGAACCTCCTTTTCTCCAGGCTGAGCCCCCTGAGCTCCCTCAGCCACTCCTGGTGCTCCAGATCTTCCTCTGGGCAGCTTCAGCCGCTCACTGTCCTTCCTGAATTGAGGGGCCACAGCTGGACACAGCACTCGAGGTGTGGCCTCACCAGTGCCCAGTCCAGGGTCCTGCTGGCCACGCCATTCCTGACACAGGCCCGGTGCCCCTGGCCCTCCTGGTCACCTGGCCACGCCATTCCTGACACAGGCCCGGTGCCCCTGGCCCTCCTGGTCATGCTGGCCACGCCATTCCTGACACAGGCCCGGTGCCCCTGGCCCTCCTGGTCACCTGGCCACGCCTGGGCTCAGCCAGACAGGACCTCTGAAAGGGGCTTTGCCATTCCTCCTCACACCATGTGAGGGAGAAAGATCTAGATCTCTGATCTAGACGTAGATCTCTGTCTACACCTGCAGCCACCTAAAGGCCAGCAAAGGTACAGGTAGAAATCTTTAATGGGAATATAACATACCAATAACCCACAGACAAAAGTACGAATCTAAAAGGGTTATCTTGGGAGAAATTTCTAATCCCAGATGCAATTTCATTGCATATTTTTTAAACAAAATTGACACTTCAAACCCATACCATATTTTTTACAGGGGAAAAAAAAAAACCCAAACCACTTTAAAATTCTCTCATTTGTGCAAGCAAGCAAAATACTATTTTACTAAAACAGCCCTTCAGTAAAGAAACAAAACTGTGAGGAAGAAGCAGCAGAAGAAAAGAGTGAAAATTAAAAATAAAGCCTGCAAAGATTTCCTATTTCAAAAATGTGCCTCTTTCACAACCCTGACAAGTAGTTTTAGGTTATCTGAAGTGCTCCTTCCAGCCGCAATCGGATAAATTGCTTAGAGCATAGATTGCTTTTAAATTATATCCATGCATTGAATTGATCTACCTTTTTGCTGAGAGAACAGAAAATTTGTTCTGAGAAATGTTTCTTGCCAAAAAAAAGTGCACCAATTCTCCTGGAGAGTTTGACTCTTTGGGGTCCCCTCCCCCCGCCTTAAATCTAAATTAGAGATATTTGAGATAAAAATTAGGTCTTTTATTTGCATGTATGTTGGGAAAAAACTTTTAAAATTTTTTCTTAGATATCACTAAGTAGTTTTAGTTCTTCACTATATATGAGGTATTCTGGAAGGGTGGGGAAATAAAAGAAATTTAAACCTTTCTGTGAAGGGTCTGAAAAAGTCTTGTATAAAAATATCAAATTGAGATACAGTAGATACAGAAAACTTAGATTATTATTATATTAGCACCAAATAACCCCCACTGATTCTCAAGTGGCTTTTTCAGTCACTCTATGCATTTTCTTGATATTCAGGCTGAATTCTTACAATGCATTTTACACTGAGCTTCGCTGCTACTATGGACACATGCACTGTCTTATGAGACTGAGATGTGCTTTTAGGGTGGAGATCTGGCATTTAGTTATTTTTAGGGCCATTTATAAGACAATCCTATCCACCTGGAAATCCTGTGAGATGCCAGGTGTTTTCAATCTACACTGAAGCTGTGCTGCTTGCACGTGCAGCTCATGGAGTCATTGAGGTTGGAAAGGACTGTGAAAAACATCGAGTCCGAACCATTGATCCGGCACTGCCAAGGACACTAAACCCTGTCCCTAAAACCCAGGGCAGCTTGCAGGACCAAAACCCATCGCAGCAGAGGGAAGCAGCGACACTCAGCCCCTCTGCCCAGCCAGCACCTGCTGACCAGCCCTCTGCTGAACTTCACAGTTAATAATTTCCCCTCCTGCTTATTTCCTTAATGCCTGGGAGATTTCGCTCCACGTTTGCTGGGATCAGTTCATTAAAATACTAATTTCGAGCGGTAATTATCTGTGCGCGAGCGCTGCCCGTGGAAGCGGCGCTAGCGCTGATACGCTCTCAGCTGCAGGAGACTTCCCAGATGCTCCAGTCCCTGGAAGCTCTGGGCAGGAGCCACCGTGGTGCTCAGCTGGCAAAGATTTCGGTGGGGAAAATGCTTCAAGAGCCGTAGTTCACCATGAAGGCTGGTTTGTGCGGCAGGGAAAGTGCGTGAACGGAAAACTGCTGTATCTGTTAGAAATGGACCCGACTTTACTGAAGTTGTCATCAGGGTTTTTTATGCCTTGTAAAGTTTAAATTAAAAATCAATTATGGAAGAGCCCTTAATCTCCTCTCTGGAGTTGTTTTGTGTTTGGATGTTAACTCTGAGACCCCGATGACCTCTCTCAGTGCAAAATGCGACACAGCAAAGGCTGGTTTTTCTCACTTCCCACTCACGTGCAATTATTCAATTTTTTACTGCATTATGAAGAGGAGAGTTTTAATAATCGAAGCAGATTAAAAGAATGAAAGGATGCTTCTGACGAGTTAGAAACAAAGAGAAGCTGTGCATTTCTAGCAGATTTCAAGCTCTGTATTATTACAACTCGTAAGAGATGATTAACAAAGAAAAATATTACAGTTATCTACTCCCTTTGAGAGCTTAACTAATGAACCTCTACCAGCTGCTCTTGAAAAATCAGTAACACTATCACTATCAATTTCAAGACAAAGCACAGCTGACAGATGTTTGAAGTGATAAATCAGGCTGCACAAGGATTAAAATAACAAGACCCAAATGGCCTTTAAAAGACAAAGGTGCTGCAGTGAACTATTTTCAGCCACTTTGGATCCTGTCAAAAGTTAGATCACTGATACAATTATCTTGCAAAACAGTAATGACCAAAGTAATACGTTATGAAAAATCTAACAATGGTGATACTT
Source organism: Onychostruthus taczanowskii (assembly GCF_017590055.1). NCBI lineage: Eukaryota > Metazoa > Chordata > Aves > Passeriformes > Passeridae > Onychostruthus > Onychostruthus taczanowskii. Next base: position 12,650,534 of record NW_024496526.1, read on the forward strand.
GAGCCAGGCTTTTGAAAAGAACAGGTTTGATAGTCATTTGTGCTTTTAATGGCAGAACTGAGAATGCCGTGCTTCCCTGAATACTACTTCTGGGAATGAGTGATGAAAGTGAGCACTGGGCTGAAGCATTAAATGTAACTGAATTGCATTCTTGTACATTTTAATTAATCTTTTTTTAAAGCAAGAAGTTATACTTTAATAGGCAATGAACACCATTATTTAAATCAAGCGTAAGATTTTTGTGTTGCTTCACTGCAGGCTGCATTTTCTAACAACCTGCCGGTGACGTGATGGAGATAAAGATCCCATTCCTGGAGAACAGCGTGCGTGCTTAAAAACTCCAGTGTGTTTAGTGGGAGAGAGCCAGGGGAAAGTAAGGAGGGAGAAACCCCAAGCTTCTGGACTTTGCCCGAGCTTTCACAGTTTAGTGCATCTTGTCAGAATGTGCACTTCCTTCCTTACCCTCAGCTGGGTGAGGAAGGAAGTGCTCTGTTTAAAGCATTAAAAGGTGTTTTTTCTGGCACCACTCTTGGCTCAGACAGGGTCACCACAGAGCTCAGCATGGAAAGCTCCCAGTGGAAAAGAGCTGCCCTAAGTGCTTTCAGCACCGACACCTCAGGAAAGCTGTGGTCACCCCAAGTTCCCGGCAGGCTCCTACTACAGAACCAGTTAAGTGGGGTTATCCAGTGGCTCTTGAATTCCTCCTGAATCCTCCTGCTGTTTGAAGGAAGTGTGTGGCTGTATCCAAGAGTTCATCAGCTGGGCAGGGACAGGGGAGATTGACTAATAATACTGTCAGGTTAAAAGCTCTCTTCCAGAGAACACTTTTGTTGTTTTCTTCAGGGATGATGTTTCTTCTTGGAAACCCTGCTGCCCACGTGTGCTGTCATTGATGCACCCTGAGCAGCACAGTCAGACCAAGCTCTGGGAGCTGCTCAGTGCATTCAGTGATTTCTTAGGCATCTCCCTAAGAAAAATATTTCGGCTTCAAAGCCTTGTGACAGTAGCACGTGCGAAGTGCAGGAGCAGGCTGGATTGGCACTGGCACAGAGGCTCAGGGGCACCCACTGCTGCTCAAGCAGTGAGATCAGGGAGCACAGCAGGGCAAACCACGGGCAGAGGCTGCTTTGGAAATGCAGCCCAGGGATGAGAGGGTCACACACTGGGGAGAAGCTCCTCCACTGACATCTTTTCAGTAAGGTGGAGGCCCAGGAAAAGCCTGGCAGTGAGCACCACCCCAGAACTGCACCAAAACCTGTCCCTGGCTGGGCAAGCCCTTGTCACTGCCTTTCCCCATGAGTTCCAGACAACAGCACGGGTTTGGGATGAAGGCCAGGCTGAGGCTGGTCCTCCTCTCCAGCATGCAGCCAGGCTGTGCTGGAACTGCCTGTCCTCATGCCTGCTCACAGCTTGTGTCCTCCCTGCTCAATGCATGGAAGGCCACAGAAGTTTTCTAAATTAAATTAAAATTCTTTTCCCTTTTCAAAGCACTTAGCTTGAGGTAGCACACTGGGGCACTTGGAGGTATTTCACTGCTGCCTACACACACGCATGCATGCTGCTTTCCTAAATGAATTACTCTCTTAAAGAAGAGAAAATAATTGACTGAGGCTGCCTGATTATTAAGTTTTAAGGTGAAACAATATTAGCTTTTCCCTGGCATGAGCTAGCCACGCCTGCAGTCATTGTGTTCTTCATAATGGTGTACTAACAGTGGCTTCATACTGTGAGGTCCTATTGAAACCCAATTTTAATCTCTTTTAATTTATTCAGGCGTTTTTTATGTCCTCAAGAACAAGAAAATCAGAATTCCTTTTCCGAAAAAACAAAATGACAAGTTTAGGATGCTTTGAAAATGACAAGGTTCAAATTTGAAATCCAGTCACCATGTAAGTTTTAACAGGGCTTAATTAGAAGTTGGTCAGTCATCTGCCCTGATATAATAAATCCATGACTTGTGTTTATCAAAGGGAGATGAGTTTGACACCTAGATTGCCTGGAAGAATGTCACAACATGTGCCTGGTTTGTCCCCTTGCAGGAAGTTAGCAAGATAATTAATATCTAAGATCGTTGTAAATGCACTGTGAGAACAGAAAGAGGATCTGAAGACAAAAAGGCTTAGATCAGATGAAAATGTTACATTCTAGCACAATAGGAGTTAATACAAATTGCTGTCATTTGCATGCAAAAATATAATTTCAAACCTATTTGCTCCACATCTGTATCAAACAAGAAGGGAGCACATTCAACACATCTTTACATCTTCCAATCTTTCTTTTACTGTGAATTACAGTGCACATAACCCCAAGTGTTAATTTGGTCTCATTTCACTATGCATTTGATGTATTCCAATTGGCATATAAAGAATAACATTTCCAGGTTGTGTAAAAGAACTGCACTAGCAGGGTGCTTGCAGTTGGTGAAACAAGCCCTGACAGCAGATAAATCATCCAGGGGAGCTGGGGGTGAGGGGAATGGTGCTCTAGCATGTGGCTTTTAAGGCACACATGTCTGAAACTTATACACCAGAAAATGCACAATCCTAGCAACAGGGCAGGGGGAAGTGTTCTCTTCAGAGGCTCACTAGTGGTGTTTTACAGAAAAGGCTGTATAAAAGCATAACCTGAAAAAAAATCTTTCCTGTATTAGCACAAATAATGCAAACTGGAATGCAAATATCAGTGGATTAGTGGATCCAGCCAGCAGGATCCCAAACCTGCAAAACCCCCAAAGGCCTGAACTCTGAACTTGAGGTCAGTTTAGATAAGCCCTCAGTGAGAAATCTCAGTTTTGTTGGCCTGCCTGTCTTCACTTAGACAGACTCTTTTTTCCCCTCCTCAAAGTTCAGATAATAATAGAATCACAGAACGGTTTGGATTGGAAGCGATCTTAAAGATCATCTTGTTCCAACCCCTAGCCATGGGCAGGGACACCTTCAGCCAGCAAGGTTCCATGGATACTCATATCCCCTAACAACCCCTTTGACTTTTCCAGAACTTGATCATGCAGGGCAACAAAACTCGGCTTTCAGATTTCTTTGGGGGTTATTCTTTTTTTCAAGATTTCTTTTACAGGTAGTCTTGACCTCCCTGTCAAATAATGTATGTGCTTCCAGAACAGACTTTGCTAATTTAAGACTTTGAAAATTACCAATTTGCAGTAGTCAGCTCTCACTACTATTTAAGAAGTTGAAGAAACCAGTTCAGAAGCACCCAAAATTGCTAATAAGACTTATAGTCACTGCTTAATTCACTGCTTAATTCACTGTGTGCTTTGAGAGGAAAAAAGTGAGGTGTTTTTCATTAAATTGTCAGATTCTGAGTCTGTATAAGAAACCTAAGCACTGGTCATGAATAGGTTTGGGGATGAGTGTTAACAAGAGCCCTGAGTAATTTCAAACCCCAAACATTCAGGGGTTAGGAAGAGCAGGTTTTTAGAACAAGAGATGTGGGATGTGAGCTGATAAAGAGAAGCTACAAGAACTGGTGATGTGTAAGTGATGCCAGGCTTCAAAAGTCACGCAGTTCTTCTTGTTCCTAATGCGTGTTTTCCCACAGATTGTGGAGATCAAAGAAGGAAACAAATCTAAATGTAACTGCCTAGACCAAAGCTGGTAATAAGTGTATGACAGACATAAAAGCAGCTCCGCTGTAAATGTTTTAAACTGTCTCCTGTGGATACAAAAGGTGGTTCTACAGGGACAGGAAGTAATTCCCTGTATTAAAATTTAATGTGTTGCCCTATGTGATCAATTACAAAGCTATAAATATGTATGTGTGTGACTGAATCAGTAATAAAAATGTGATTTTATAAGTCTCTGAGTCTCCATGATCAGGCCAATAAACTTGTTACATCAAATTACATTGCAGTTTCTGATACCTACAGGAGTGCCAGTTCTTGTGGTGAACCATTTCAGGAAGGGCTTGTCTGCCTGTCCTACCTGCCTGTGATGCTGCAGGGATAAGGATAAACGGAGCACAGCCCTGTGCCACTTCCCTGTGTGCCTGGATCACCCACTGTACAAACCTAATCCGGACCAGTCACCACCATCAAATTCACCAGAGTATATGCAAGGTAGTTTGCTACAAATTTTGGCTCAGAAATTGGTAAATAAATCTGGTTTCCCTGTTCTTCTTAGCTGGGTTTGAGGCAGGGGATTTTCCAGCTCCAGTTTGAGGCATAGCAGCTTCTCCTGCCCACAAGCCATGCATGGAGAAGAGCAGGATGGCTGCACTCAGTGAGAAACAAGGATTGTTATCACCCACCTTCAGGGAACAAGGAGCTTGACTGTGTTCCTTCACTGTACAGAGTTAGTATTTCCATATCATGCTCCAGAAAAGAAGGATCTCAGCAGATCTCTGTCCAGCCAGCAAAGCGCAACACCTCATTAGTGCAGATTAGTTTTATGTCTAATAAGATAAGCTCTGGTTCAACTTTGCTCAAAATTCTGCAAAAATCCTGACAGCTGAATATGGATCAAAATGTCCAGACACTTCTGATGCTCAGTTCCTTGCTGCTCAGTACTTGGGAGGGTATGTCTTGTCTGGAGGGCCAACAACATGCTTCACTTGGCTGCTTTTCTCCATCTCCACGGCCACTACATGGGATAAACAGGATGGAGGGAGAGGAAGGGTCACAATGTCCCCAGTTTGCTCCCCTCTCTAGTTTGGGATGCTGCTTCCCTGCCTCGCAGGCAGGCTGTGATGCTCCCACCAGTGTGTGGAAGTACTAAAAGGTCAGATCAGGTCTGATGTTCTACATTTAGAGACGCACTTGATTTCCCATACAGTAAGTCCAAAGTTAGTGCAGTACACCTGGGTCACATTTCTGTAAACTAGTCTTGCATTTTGCATTACTGTACAAGGAAAATATTCCTTAGCAGAAGTCAGAGCCATGCAGACAGCCACGAGTTTCATTAGGAGGTAACAGGGAAGCCCTTGGCTGCAGGTTTAACTTCTGTCTGATAGCTACAGGCTAGGAACATGCAAATAACTGAGAGGTGTGATTGTGGCAAAAGTGATTGTAGCACCAGCCAATCCTGAGAGAATATCCTCAGCTGTGGAGAATGGCAAAGCCCCTTTGCCTTTGGCTTTAATGATTTATTTTATGTGGTAAGTGAATGAACAAGATACATGCTGTTTTTACTGCTCCACCCATGTCCTCAACTAAACATTTCTTATGTTTTTTCATCCTGTGGCTAATATCACAACTAAACTTTGGTATATGGTCTGAGAATTGATAAAAAAATCTTCTCAGCTGTTCTGCACAAAATATTTCTTACAGAATGATTCCTTTCTTGATTTCCTTCATGCATATATTATTTACAGAGCAAAAAAACCAGAGGGAATCAAATCACACAACCTACAAAAAGAGTGAAAAGCAGGGCCTTACTTGCTCCCAGTAGTGAAGAAATTTAGTGTTAAGACTTGAAACTCATTTCCAATTTTCTGTGTTCTACCACGGTCTCTAAACAGCGCATTATCTCACACACCAGATGTGCAGCTGTATCTAGGAACTACAGGGTGCAATAAGTAAAGGAATTTCAGCCCTATTTCTTCTTTTATGTTTTAAGTCAAATCCTTATTCTGATTTTAATTTAGGCTTTTTCATTGTTTTTTTTTGTGTGCTTTGTGGGGTGTGAGAGAAGTGGGGAGTTTGCTGTTCAATATAGAAATGGAAAAAGGAAATCATGTGGGACACAGAGTATTTTAACGTAACAACACTAGAGAAATCAACATCCACACCTCTAATTTTATTTAAATTGGTGTAAAATTAGAATATAGAAACAACTTAATAAACACTTAAGTGGAATTTTCCCACAAGTCATCAATCTCTTGGCTGCATCTGGAACTAAAATAAAATGGAGAGATCTTGAAAGTTATTTGAACCACTGTCAAGTGCTATTCTGAAAATACTACTTGGATATTAAGTAATTTCAACACATTACAATAAATGTTACTCTTATGTTACTAGGAGGTTTATTTTTATTCTTATAACAAAAATAACCATCATGATAATGATGATAATAATAACAGTACTTTTCTGTCTCAGGTGGGAGGTGGTGACCTCATGAAGGAGTCAAATGGTGTTGCAAATGCCTGTTTTTCATGTATGAGTAGCCATCCTGGAAACAGAGGACATAAAACTTTGCACCAGGATGAATCTAAAACCTGGATCCAGCATGCTAATTTTCTGGGATGCTAATACCATTTGGGAGCTGGAAGGTGGAATATCAGCTCAAGAGAAAAGAGAGGCCACAGAGGGAGAAAACGAGTTTTATTCTTCAAGGTACATTTTCGCCTTGCTGTTTCTCCAGGAAGGTTCCTGAGCCTGCCAGGAGTCACGGAGCACTCCTTGGGTTCCAAGGAAGGTTTCTGTGGGTTTTCACAACAGCTGAACACCAGCGTGGTGCTGTTGTTCCCTGGCTGTGAGCATGGTTTCCGTGGAAGCTGACAAGGGTTGGTTCCTCACAGGATCAAACAGCTGCTCACCTCTAAAGGAGCCGAGCCTGATGTGCAGTGCTCACAGTCATCCACAAACAAATGAGCTAATTAAATTATTTTTTTTAATGTGCTCTGGTATACTGCATAGCCCAATTAAGTTGCTAAGCCAATCATCTTGAAATAAATCAACCACATTGTTACATAATTCTTTTTAACAAACAGAGACATCATTACATGAACTAGGTTCTAAGGGTGCCAGATGCTCCTAAACAGGGAGTCTAATTTATTTTGTTGATTTCAAGAAGCAACCCATTCATGTGTGATAGCTTTTGTCATCCAAAATGCTAATTCTTGTCTGAGCTTAAAGTAGGTTTCTGTCTTTCTCATCCATAAATGAGAGCACAGAAGAGCTAAATATGGACCCTCTTTAATTCCCTGTCATACAGTCACATAAAAATCTTGTCCCAAAACACTGAATAAGTGTCCTGAACACAGCTAATAGAAAAGAGGCCAAACCACTTCTCAAAATTATTGTACTCAATATGAAGAAAAACCATCTGATTTCTGAAAACAAAGGTTTTGCTGAAGAAAGAGCACCTGATGAAAGGCTAGCATCATGTAATGGGAAAAATGGGATAGACTGGGCTCCTGGGCAGCCCATGGTGCTGTCCAGTAATTATGTTCAACCTTATAGCAGAGCAGAGCAGCCTGGTAGAGGGCTCAGAGGCTCTGGAAGACTGGGAAACCTCGTTCCCTCTGTAAAAAAAAGAGAAAAGATTATGTGCTTTTGATTTGATTAACATTTCAAGGATACTGTTAAGGGAGATGGGCAGCAGAGATGCTCCCTTCCAACACTGCCAGTGACGCACGCTCCTCCAGAGGAGAGCAGAACACACACATCTAACCCTGCAAACAAGCAAGCCTCTTTTTATCTTTTGCCCTTGGTTAATGCTTCTTTTTCTCCTAGAGAGAAGATTATAGGAAGCAAAAAACCTGTGTTGGTTGTTTTTTCTGATGCATTCGTTGGAGGGTTGAGTGACTCTCTCAGAAGCCAAGGATGCAGAGCAGCTTTGGTTGGCAGCTCTCTCCTAACCCACCTCTCAGGGTTTCCTGAAGAAATCACTCTGGACCATTAGTAACCTGCACCCTCAGAGATGCAAAACAGCACTGAGGAGAAAGAAATGGGTATTACTGAATATTTTCTGTGCACCTGTGCTTACCATTCTGACTTGTTCCTGTTTATTTTGGGCCACAACTAAACAGCCTTGCTTTGTATTTTCACTTGGCCAGTGATGATTGAAAGTGATTTCTCTGGATAAAAGCTGAGGAAAAAAACCCTGTGGTTTCCATTTGGACATTAGAAGGTTGATGTGTTTTGCTGTCACATTCTATTTTTAAATGCATGACACTGCACAGGTGTTCAGACTCCAAATCCTTAGCGAAATCTGTCATCTCTCTGCAGCTTGTCACTACATCAGCTCACAGACTGAGGGGAGAATGAAGTTCCTGTATGGCAGAAAACTGCAAGTGCTCAACTGTGGTTAATGATAATTTCTTTCCATAGCTGAAAAATATCCATTTGACAAATTTTTCAGGTGTTATTACTGCTTTGAGGTTAATTTTCCTATCTAGAATTTCTCAATAATTTTTCTACAAGCCCTCAATGTGTAGGACCCAAACTAACATTAAAAATGTGAATCATTTTTGCAGTTAGTTGTTAGTCTGAGTCAAAGACCAGGCTGGAGTTTTACCTCTGTGCTTGCTCTCCACAAAACTGACTGAATTCAGAAGGATGAGACTTACAAAGAATTACACATCTTCTTCCCATGCCTGCCTTAAGCATGTATTATTTCTGTATCTGTAGGCATTGCTAAAATGTAACACAAAAATAATTTAATAATCAGCATTTTAAGAAAACTATTCTTGAGTTTTAAATCAGAAAAAAAAAATGGGGCTAACCCACACTAATGCTGTTCTCCAAATGTTTGTTGAATCTCATACAATGCTAGCATAGAAGAGCATTCCACATTCAAACTGCAGAGAAAGGTGGGGAATGCAGCAGCTCTTACAGGACTGCTCCAGAGTCACCAAGCAGGTGTCCATTTCTGCCCCACCCTGGCATCCTTGTCCACAAGGAACATTTCTTTCTGCCTCTGTAGGGCAATTCTTTGTTGATATTGGAAGACCAAACTGAAGATCTCCTCCTTAATAAAGCTTAGATCTCCTGAAGAGACCTGAAGTGAACCATCTGTGTCCTTCTAGCTAAATTAGAGACAAAATTGTGAATGAAAACTATGTTTTGTAGTTGATTATTTAAATTTTGGCTTGATGATCATTTAGCATCCATCACCAGACAAAACCAACGGTGCCTGTCACAGTGATATCATATTGAACTCCAAGGAATCCATTTGGCTTTTGCACAATTAGTTCAAGTCTTCTGAAGTTTTATTCTATTCCCTACACAATCCCTACTACCAGTCAGAGAGAGCAGGGAATCGGGGTCCTCTGAGCAATCTGAACCCAAACATGGCCCAGAGGGTGGGTGTCATTCAACTATGCTGAAAGAGCCAGCTGATGTTATTGTGAGGCTTTTCACTATTAGATTTGAAAGGTTTTGGAGGCTGGGAGAGGGCCCTGACAAACAGGAAAGACCCCAAATACAGCAACTGTTTTCAAAAAGGCTAAAAACTGTCTGGGAGATGACCAGCTGCTCAGACTCACTTCAGTCCCCTGGGAAATCATGGAGCATTCTTTCTAAAGTCTGATGTGCTAAGGAAGGGCAAGATGATGGCTGGGAGTAGGCAGAGTAGATTTACCATGGATTTACTAAATTTACCATGATTGACTAAACTGGTTGCCAAATATTTATCAAAAAAACTAGATCTGTGGCTGAGGAGAGAGCAGAGGAATGTCACCTACTTTGTGGAGGTTTTTGATACAGCCTCCCAAGCACTTCTGCCTCCAAGGTGGGATGGTGCTGCCTTGGTGAGGGGACAACTGAGTGAAAAGCAGCTGGAGGCTCAGAAGGCAGTGGTTAATGAGGCACACTCTGAGCAGACATCAGGAGCAAGGGGGTCTTGTTCTCCTGTAAGACTGCAGCCTGAATTCACAGATGGACTTGGAATCACTCTGCCCATAATCGCTATCACTACTGAAGAGATTTGACGTCGTTACTGGAAATCACAGTATAACAGAATAACTCCCCCTGGAAACTAATCTTCCCAAAGATGATTTAAACAATTTTGTTTGCTTCAGATTTCATTAAAAAGTTATTTTCAAAAGATACTGTTGACAGTTGTTGATGGACCAAAGGTGATTATATAAGTTCTAGGCTTTGATTGGCAGCATTTAACTGAATTCAGCAATTTTTCCCCACTTGTTTCTAATGTAGACATTTCTTGAAACAAGTCATATTTGTGTTGTAAACCTTGAAGGACAGGATTCACCTGCTAACTTCCCAGGATGTTGTCTTACATATACATACTGAGTATGTCACAGGATGAGCTGTTCTTCCTCGCTTGGCAATATGGTCAGGACTGTTTCCTATTTGAGTTGTCAGGAAGACATTATTTCTTATTATTATTTCTGTTTCTTAAATAGATGGCTCAAAAGCATTTTTAATAAAACAGGTTTTTGTTTTTTTTTTTTTGCCTGGTGGGTTTCAAAGTATCACACAGCAGACTTACACTTAGCACCACGTGAAAGAAGAATTTAATCTCAACTGTTAATTTATGCGATTTGTATTTATATTTAAGGAGATTAAAGAAGTGTTTTTAACCCTGTGATCTCCTGGCTTAATCTTTCACCCTTCACTTAGATGGAGCACCTGCAGACCCCACTGCTTTCAGGATTCTCACACACCACAGAGAGGGCTCAACCACTCGGCCCCAGAATTGAGACCACATCATGAAATTAGCAACCAGTGCAGAAAGAAAGAGACAATTATGGGTTTTTATGAGTTACATCAATCACTTGGATTTATTCATTTTATCTTACAGGAGATTAATAGATATATAGAACACTAATATACTTTTACAGCAGTGTAATTTATAAAGGGAAAAAACTTTTGGGAAAAGCTGTGATGCAATCTACTATTAATATTTTGCTGAGGGGGGCCGAGACTGTTAAACTATTCACCTTGCAACACTACTTAAAATTGACAAAGTACAGCCTAGGAAGGTTATTCTGTATCTTATCCTCCAGGGTCAATAATTCTACACTTGGAGCCTTCTCTGAACTGATTTGTCTATATTTCAGATAGGAACACACTTTGATGTTCCTAACCAAATTGATGCATTTCTCCCACACATTTATTGTTCTTATTTCTAACTGCTGAAAGAAAAACTAGCACCTTCTCTAGCTCTTAATGGAAAGCTTATCTATTAAAGATGATGACTTGTATGAGAAAAGGTGGTGGTTCCAGGCAAAAGGACTATTTTACAGACTACTCTAAATGTATTTCTTTCAGTAATAGGAAATTTGAAGCAATATTAGGTTGCTATCAACAGAACATGTGATTCTTTAACAGCATCTTTCAACAGAAGCTTTTCTTACACACTGCCAGCTACAAGGGTTGTCACTGCTTGCAAAGAAATGTGTCCCTTGGGAATGGGATATTTCTTTAATAGGAAATTAAGGACTGAGAAAAACACTTAGGTGTACAATCTGTTTATCTGTATTTCCTGCTGGTATTTTTCTTTTCAGACACTATCAATTTTACTCAGAGCATTGACACCCCTGAAGAGCTTGCAATGGAAAAACTTCTTTGGAGAGACTGGTAATGTTTCTGGTAGCTACAAGAATGTTCTCCCTGAGCTCTGAGCTGACCAAACCCTCCCAGCTGTATCCATCCTCCTTTTTGTGGCTGTGCCTACGAGCTGATGTGTGGTGCTAACACAGTCACATCTGCAGTAGTTCACATCTGCAGAATATCCACAGAGCACACACAGTGTCCCATCCTCATGGGCTGGCTGCAGATGTCCAGGAAAAACCCAACCTGTCTACATCACATGCCCACTTAAAAAAAAAAAAAAAAAAAAAAAAAAAAAAAAAAAAAAAAAGCAGTGAAAACATCACAATTTGAAGTAGAAAAAATATTCCAAAATAATTATTCAGGATATAATGTCTTCCTCCTGAATCTAGCCCATTTTCTAAATCTGAGAAATTGCCACATTCTCCAAGACTCCTCTGTGCTAGGGTTACAAGACACTGTCTAAGCAAATTGGGTCAGCACATATCTTTCCAGTTAGATGTTCAGTGAAAAGCAACAAGAAAGAGGCAAGGAAAAAAAAAGTATATTACTCCAAACACCCAGAATCAGAAGATCAATAGAGAGGGAAAACTTGCTGTGGCTCACAGTGCTAATGTTGCAGATCTTTGAGGAAAAGGTGCCCAGGAACAGGCAAATAATGCAGTCTGAACAAAGTGTCTCAAGAGTGATAGAAAAGAAGATAGCTAAGCATAAAGGGAAGGAATTAAGAGAACTTTGTGCATAGTATTAGGAAAAAGTAAACAATATGATACCATCAGCTGTGATATTTCCTAGGGATTATCATGGGACCTTTTAAGAAACCACTAAGGAAGCATACTAGGAAGTGCTCAGCATCAGCAATCCTACATCACAGGAAGGTATTGGCTAGTTTTCCAGGTATCCATTTGATAAGGAGAACAACAAAAGCAGGGAGAGTTTGACAGACAGCAAATGCAGTTCATCCCCAGTTTCATAACTGGTGCCTAAATCTGTAATCTCTAAAATCACACAGTAAGACACATGACCCAAGCAGTCCTTGCAGTTTAAGGCTGCAAATTCCCCTTAGTTTCTTTAAGAGCACATCTCACCAAGCACCCAAGCTGCTAATCCCTGGATGGGCTCTCCCAGGACACAACCCAGGCATTCCTTCCTTGATTTCTGTTCAAGGATCCAATCCAGGATGTAGTTTTCACACGCTTTTGACTTAGGTTGCAAAAACAGGAAAAAAATGCTTGCAGTGATGCTCCTACCACGCTTTACTTTCTAGCATCTCTTTGCAGGAGCAAGTGCATCCTCAGGTAGGGGCAGGAAAAGTCACTTTCCTGCTCTCACTGAATTTGTACATATTCCACCTCCCACCAAAATAAATGAACACATTTGTACCTATTGTGTCTCTTCAAGGTACATCCAAGCAGGTTTCAGTCCTGTTGAGGGCAGGGACTGAGCACTCTGCTGTAGAACACTGTCTCCCCTGATAAATTTGATAATGTCTTGACAGATGGAAGCGCATTTTCCCTTCTGCCATCCTAACCAGGGGATAAGCACTGACTTAATTGTACAGAGAGAATGGAGATACCACCTGTTTGTTCATCAGCCATTAAAAGCTGTTCCACCTTAAGCCAGCCAGCTACCTTTAAAAAGTCTGCTAGTGCAAATGGAAGCAGACAACCCTGCAATCTCTGTTCTGGACCTTTCTTTGTGGCTGAATCTCATTCTCAGGTACCATACACAATCTGCAGGTGTTTAATTCAAAGTCATGATATCGATAACCTCTGCATTATCTTTTAATGAGTGAATTTTCCAGAAGTGTGCGTAGAAAACTCCTGACCACATTTAGTCAAAACGTTATTCTCAAATTGAAGCAACAAGGAAAATAACCCAAACAAACCAACTGAATTTATGTAGGTTTTCTTGCCCCACTAAAATTAATCACTAGTCCTTTTCCAGGTGAGTATTTTGAGGAGGAGTCAGAACCAAATAAATTATACAAGAGCATGTTTCCATTAAAGGCAAGATGAAAAGCTCTTTTGCAGCCTCTACATACCTGTCCAAAACACCAAAATGTGGCTGCCCAGGAAATCCTGGTGAACTTCTGATTGTGGTGCAGGTGTGCTTTGGCTTTCAAACTGGTTTCTGTTTCAAATACTATTTTAGCCCATTTCCTAAGAAAACCAAGCTTCCTGTGATGCTGTTGCCCATCACTGAAAGAACTGTTCAATCATTCTGTGCACTTCAGTTGGATCAGAGCTGGTGATCTCAAGGATAATTAAATTTCTGTTAGATAATTGCAGTGGATGAGAGAGGAATGGGGACACAGGGCACATGTTCAGCAGGCTTTATTAATAACTGATCACAGACTGAGTTTATGTCAATACTCCCTGAAAGCACAGAAGGACTTCACTGGTGTAGGACAAGTCAGGCAATGACTACTGAATTGTATTTTCAGGACTACAGTTTCAACATCTCAACAGAACAAAGTTCCATTTCCCTCACAGTTACCAGTGTTATTGAAAAAATTAAAAATAAATCTAGTAGTTCCTCTGGAGGGACAAGACAATCCAATCCATCAAAACACAAGAGATACAATAGCCATTATATTTATTTGTCCCCATAGTAATCTTATTATTTCACCAAAAATATAACTGTGCTGTTCATTGAAAGAATATTGCAAACTCACCAGAAGGCAAATTTCTGCAGAATGGTGTCCTTAGCCAGAATAAGTACAAATTTTGTTATTTTAAATTCATTCTTTCCTCCATTGTTCAACATCAAGTATTAAAAACAGCAACACTGAACCCTCAGTCTAAGCGAGCAGAGTAAGAGATCCCATCCAATACTCACAAAAAGGCTTTGTTGAATAAAATATGGAGTTTAAATTCCCTGGTTACTGCAGCATTAGGCTGCCCATTGCTGATAACATATAGGTCACATGTATCTGAATAAAAGGATTATGGGGTGAACACCATAAAATGGATCTGAGTGTGAGTTATGTCACGTTTCTTCATCCTTACATTTAGAGGCATTTTATTTAATTTAAATCAAATAGGTCCTAACTCAACAGTGCATTTATTCCCCTGTCAGACACTCAACACATTGGTATTATTTTAAGCTAGCTTAGCTTGGTGCCAGAAACTGGATAGTGAATTCCGGTCAGAAGAAAAATAAGAAAAGATTTGAAGAGTGAGATGGATGAGAAAGCCTTTCCCACTTTTTAAGAACTTTAAGGAAAGGCATTAACTGTGATTTCACCAAAACTGATGTAAAAAAAAATTAAAAATCTGGGATTATGGGCTCCAGGGAGAAGGAGAGAAATCGTAGAGAAACTAAAAACCTTCTGTTCCCCAGGATAGTAATGTGATAGAAATGCAGTTTGTTGCATCTCTTGGTCTGGATCTAAGTTTTACATAACACAGCTCACTGCCACAGTAAGATCTTGACAGGCAGAGGGTCTCCCTACACAGAGAGGAAAAATATGCTTTTCAGAAACAGATGCTTTTTAGGGCAGAATCTCCAACATCTACAGTTCTATAAAACTTGCTCCTTAAAAACCAATCCTCACATCATATTTCCAATCGTGTGCTTTAAAAGTGGATATCCACTCAGACTTGGAATTGTGACAAATGAGTTAAAAAATGGACAATTTGAAATAGAAACACTCTGGAAACACATTCTACAATCTAGTACTCAAAGCTGATACACCTTTGGATTGATTTGCTACCAGACAGCTTGGACAGAAGCCATCAATGAAGGGTGAAGATGACCATTAATAGATTCTGGAAAGGTAGCTCTAACAATTTGTTTCCTTCAAAAATAATAAAATAAAATATTTCTAAAAATATTTTTAAATATTTAAATAAAAAATGTTGAAGCTGAGTAGTAAAAAGGAAGGTAGGCTTTCTACATGCTCTTGGTCTGCTGTACTTCGGATGGAGGGCATCTCCAGAGAGGAAGAGGAAAGCAAGAAAGCTGCTGATTCTCCCAGAGGAACTGAGCATCCTCTGCCTGGAAAAAAAACTTCAGGAAGATGGAGCACTGAGGGAGAGAGAAACAGAGGGAGCAAGCAAGCAGCTCCCAGCAGAATGCAGCTTAGAAAAGCTCCCTGGAGGGCCAGAAACTTCTTCACAGCAGTGAGCAGACCCAAGCCAGGGGAAGGCGAAGAAGACTGATGGATTTGTCATTCAGCAATAGAAGACAGTGCAGCTTGACTCAGAATTAACTCAAAAATGGATGTTTCCAGCACTGGAAGATTAATTCAATGCCTGGAAATCGACACAGCAGCTCAGCAGCGGGTGGCAGCAGAGGCTGGCACACAGCAGCAGCTGTAGCACAGGATTTGTCCCAGCCCCACAAGGAGTTCAGCATCGGTGTTTTCCTTGCCTCGAATGGTGACAGAACTGAAAGTAGTCAATGGGCAAAACTGAATCGGTTTCGAAAAACACTGAGGTGTTTCAATCACCTCATTTAAAGGGGCCCAGGCTAACAAATCAGATAAGACAGTGGAGCCACAGTAACATTATCTACTGCGAATCTTTCCACAAAGCTGATTAGCATTTTGTCAGTTTAATGAGTGGAAAACAACGTGGCACTCCATTTGCCTGAGAAACTGAAGGACTGGGCTTCACTCCTGCCTTGATCCAAATTACATCACTCCAAAAATGCCCTTGCTGTCAGACGGTTCAGATCAGATTCAGCAGCTCTTGGCCTTTGTATGGAAATGGGACAGGGAAGGACAGAGTCAGTTATGCAAAATATTCTAGTCTACTGGGGTGAAGATAAGAAATTTGCCTCTAGGCTCTGTTTTATTTCTTTTATTTCTTAAAATAATGATAACACATACGTAACACACCTTGGCTATAAAGTGCCATGAACTCCAGTTACAGTGCACTACAAAATTACTGTTATGTGCATACAATTTCAGAAGTTTTCTTCTAGGAACCACTCAACTGCCTGGAGTAAGGAGAAAATTCAACTTGGGAACACCTTCCCTGGGTTTAGGCTCCCAATGGCAAAGAAACACACTCACTAGTAACAGCTACAGCCAAAGGATTGAGAACAAACCACTGCCAGTGAGACCCTTAAATTCCTACTGTGAACAGGAATTCCAACTTTCCAAACATGTTAGCAGCAAGAGAATCAATGAGCAGGTTCTTGCAAGGAAAAGAGACAGGCAGCACTAAAGGACAAAAAACTTCAAGGTCTGATATTTCACCCACCTGGGTTTGATGCACAAGTAGAACTCTGTTACTGTGGGAATATTGCTAGTTACTGTCAGTCTGTCTGTCCTTCGCTGCCTGCAGTAACTGCTCAGGCTCACTCCACCTGCCCACAGGGCTGTTTTACATCCATCATCTTTCTCTCTCTCATATTCACCCCTTATTCCCTCAGCAATGTCCCAGGGTTTTTTTTCCTCCAGGTCAGCCTCAAGCACAGCCAGCTTCTTCTCCATTAAAACTCCTTAAATCTACTTAATAGCAGAACAAATATAGGAGCATTTCTATGCACAGTGTTTTATTGTCCTAGATAATGGATAAAGTAAGACGAAATTAAGGCAGTGTTTATACTGGTGATTGATATTAGAAATACCTGGTCATACCCTAAAACAAGTACTATAATGTCAAGAAATTCACAACTGATCATAAATATAAACCAAACATGCTGGATCTGGAGAAGCAGAATGAGAGCTTTTGGAGTAGCCTCAAATCTGTACTGTAATGATACAATAACCATAATTGGCCCCAATGCACATAAAACCTGATTTTAGAGACATTAGATTCTTCACTTTATTTTTTTATTTCTCCCTATTCTTTCATTTTCACTTCCCAGCTAATAATAGCTTCTATTACTACCAGTCATTTGGAACAAAGAGAAAACCTATCTCAAGAACTACAGCTCTTACAGCTCTTTAAATCTACATTAAATTATAGTCAGTCGTTCCAATTCTATATTTACAGTAAGCACTGCCATTCCAGGGAGAGCAGAGCACCACACCAGCACTGAAATCCCTGCTGCAAAGACAGAATTACTCAGTCTTAACTGCTGACCCCAACTTCACAGCCCTTCATTTCCTCCCCACTCCTAATTTGCTTCCTAAATTTCTTTAAGTGAACTGAGCTTAGAGCCCACACAGAACCCCAGCCCACAAGGAGATTCCCCACAGGAAAGGAATTAGTGATGTTTTCCGAGTCCTGACCTGCAGACTGGACTTACTTCACAGTAGTGATGCTCTGCTGGAAGCAAAAACTGCCAGCAGGTCACCCGTTATTTTCACTCTGATTGATCCTTTAAGTACCTAAACACACGGCACAAACTATAGCTACAAATGCAGTGGGGAATGGAAATGTAATGGGAAGGACAAATGGGGTTACGGAAATAAACACAAACATATTTAAGATTCAAAGTGAAAGGCCAAAGCTGCCTCAGAATAGGGTGTGTTGGGAAGTCAGGTTCAGGATGAACTTATAACAGCCACGTGAATGGGAACTTCCACCTCCCTGTTTTCCAATTCTTCTAGATGTGATCTAGCAAAGATTTTACAGCTGGTGTTTGTGCTTTGTAATGGGTATAGTGAAGCAGTGTGTTAAAGTGGGCAAAAATCAGGACACGAAAACATATTAGCAGAGAAAATGGACTGTCGTGCTAAGGAAGCACGTAGCACAAACCCGAGAAAAAAAAAAACCATTCATTTTTTCATCGCTGTCTCTGGCTTTGATACACTGACAAGTAGGTGTGAAAGATCCAGAACTACAGGCTTCCCTAACACCGGAACAGCTCACTCTGTTTCTGAGCAAGAGGCAATCCCCACCTATGGAATCACAGCTTTTCTCTTAAAACCTTTCAGCGCAGAGTAGCACTGACCTTTGCTTGCTGCAGCTCTTTACCAGAAGTGCTCAAGAATTACCACATGTTCCTCAACACCTGCACCAGATAAAGGTCAACACCTCGCCCACGGACCACAAGTGACTTGCTGGCACCTCACTGCCAATTTCCCAAGCAGCTCTTGCTTCTCCTTGTACAGCTTTATTTGTAAAGTGTTGGTTACGGGTAACATTTTCAACAGTATAGGAGCAATTTGGTGTACCTAGGGCAGAGTTGCATCTCTCTGATGCTCTTCGTGTCCAGGTCAGCGAGTGGTTTCTGCTGCTCCCTTTCAACCCCATTCCTGAGCTCCCTTCTCTCAGGAGGAAAACCAGAAAGGTGGGATGAGAGGATCCTATTTTAGCACTGGGGCTTCACCAATCTTTCCATTTCACTTCCCTGTCTGTTACACTTACAGCACAGCTCTGACATCTCTCCAAGTGCTTTACAATGGCAGAAAAATTCCTTGTGTGTTACAGATGAAAAGTTTGAGACACGGATTTTGCCTAGGGAAGCCTGGAGTTTCTTGTGGCCTACTGGACATCAGTCAAAGAAGTCTTTCTGTACAGATTTTAAACAGGATCTGTAATCTTTCTGTGCCCCAGTCAATCTACAAATAAATTGAAAAGGATCATGGAACCAGTTTCATGGAACTAGGACAAAAGATGTGATGCAAGGACAGGTTGAGTTGTGAGCCTCCTATGCAAACTAAACCTGGCCCCATCCACCTTAAGACACAACTCCTTATTCAGGGTAATAAATTCTCAATCTGCTGAAACCAGCGTTTGTTGATCTGTCTCCAGCTCCAAATCACCTGCAATTCTTGAGTTACCTACATTACATTATTACACAAGACTTATAATGCCTACAGCATCAAAAAAAAAAAAAATTACCAAAGGAAGCCAAATGAAAGGTTGGGTCCAATACATTTTATGACAAAGTTCTCCCTGAAATTAAGGAGGGATGGAATTTCATCTGTGCACTTCCAGATGACCAGAGGGAAGCATTTACCTTTCTGAAATGGTGCTGAGAGTCTTTCATGTGCCTATTTCTGATTCTCACTGCAAGGGCATGCTACCTGGACCACATTTGCAAGGCTATGGAGACAAAATTGAAGTAGCCAGAAGGAACAGATCTCTGTGTTTCTACACCTCACAGGATATGCATATTTTAAATGGAAAGGCAGCTTTAGCTCAGCTTTTAATATATTTCTTCTTATGAAGCAGTATCTTGTGCTAGAGCAAATATTCTTTCAGCTCAAGTTGCTAAGAACCTTACATTCTGCCAAAAAAAAAAAAAAAAAAGAAAAAAAAACTCTGTAAAATTTTTGTTTCATTGTCAAAACCTGCTTTGGTTATAGCTATTTTCAGCCTTTGAAATTCCAAGACAAACAATCTGTCATTGAATTTCACTCATGTCAAATGCTATACTGTTAAACTTGGTGGAGAAAAAAATTAAATTAATAACCTTTGTCTTTTTTATTTGTAATTATTTCTCATCTATATAAACAATGTTGGGGAAAAAAATCAACAGCTTTTAAGGGTTTGTGAAATGATTGATTCCTAGATTTCTAATGCAGTAACAACTCTGCCCAATGCTTATGCTAAAAGAGAGTTTATTGATAGAATACTGAAGCAACTTTGACTATAAGCACTGAAAAATGCTGCTGTGAGCCTTTCTCAATTTCAGACCACAGAGATGCAACAATAAACCAATAGTTACAGTGCCTGGTTACCCCAGAACCACAGGTCCTGCCTGTGACTGTGTGTGTGTCTGAAACTACACCTTGCCTAGACAAAGGGATAGTGCCAGCTTTTTTTTTTTTTTTTTTTTTTGTTCCAGCAAGCATTCTTTAAAATGACAACTCATATTTGCAGGGAAGTAGAAGAAGCCCCCCCTCCTTAGAGGTATTTAAAGCCAACTTAACAAAACACTACAGGGATTCTATAAACTGCATTATCCTAATGCTTCATACACTTTAATTCTCAACATGCAGAACTCCATTACTTCCAAAGAGATAACTAACAGGGCATTCAGCAATTATGTGACAATTGGAAAAGCTTACTGAAAATTAATAGTAAAGCAAGAACACCTATTAATGATAACACAACACAGCAATTTTTCATCTTCTTATCAATAACAGCCCAGACATGCACTGACTGTGCATTGCAAATTGTTGTTTTGCTCCATATTGTCAACAGAAGGTAAACCTGGCTTTAAAAATTAATGTGTTTATAAAGGAGCAAGTTAGCACCTAACCTGACTCAACAGCAGCCTTCCTTACTGCTTAATATATCCAAATATGCAAAATATTTTAGGAAATTTACATGTGCGATTGCTGCATGCATTCTGCTACCCCATCTATTAATCAAAATAATAATCTAGAAACATGCTACAAAAATATATCTGTGCTGTCTTAAAAGTACAAAATATGAACTTCTGACTGAGCAACGTTAGATACAGCACACAAAGAATCACCTAACACTGCTTTCAGAAATTCAGTGACACACTCTGCCATAATCTCCCCAGATTTGTGAAGTCTCACATGGATTTCATCCTAATTTATGCATCTTTAACAAGTAGGTAGGTAGACAGCACACTTTGATATCTGAAAGGAAAGACAGCATTTGAAGTTCAATCTATTAAAATAAAAAGAACTTCTCCCTTCACTGAAAGGCAGGGCCAAAGTATTTCCCATTCTAACACCTCTGATTTTATAAAAAATTAAGACTGCCCCAGCAGGGAGGGTTTGATGGTAGCATTTCTGGCTTACTAAAATGCTGCTGTATTGCATCACTGAAAGCCAGGACTTTTTTTTTTCTTGGCTGAAATGCTGACACTTTACTGCAATATTCATATTATCCACACTGATTTTTTGTTAAAAAAAGGAAAGAGAACGTCAAGAATCAGTAATAACAATGCCTCCCTTCTAAACCTGCTAATCAGATCCCAGGAAGCCACAGTCCCTCCGAATTCTGGCCAGAGAACAAAGAATAGCACAGACTTGCATTCAATGCATTACCACCAACACAAAATATCTATTAATTTATAATAAGCTGTAACTTCAACCAGACGTTCTGGTAAGAGCATGCCAAAAAAATGCATTTACACAACTTTTTAGTAGTAGGTTAGTGTTAAAAGGTACACCTAAAATGTCCCAAAAATCTCACACATTCTCATTTTGCTTTACCTTATTATTTAAACTAACTTATATAAGGTATAAAACTAATTGATTCCAAAGCCTTGCTGGTTTGTATCTAAAGAATGCAGAATCCTCCTGGGTGAGCTGAGTGCCACATCCACCTGAGAACCTGCAGTAGCTATTTAAGATTTTTGTTTGATTCAAGGCAGCAACTTTGCTTCATTTAGTCAGCCTTCACTTGCACACTCACAGCAAGCAACTTCCCAACATCACCTATAAAACATTGCACAACAAACCCCATCCCCGATGGAACAAGTTTCAATCGATCCCTTTGGTAGCTCTTAAAAAAGAAAAAAAAAAAGTAAAAAAAAAGGAAGAAAAAAAGATGGTGCAAGTGAGTGAGAGAGGTTGTAGGTGTGAGGAAGGAGTTTTTATTTAGTTCCCCTCTGCTCAGCAACTTTGTAATCCATTTGGTGCTCTCCTTTCCCATCTCTCACCCCTGCGCGTTGTTTAGTTGGAAACTGGGCTGCAAGAATGTGAAGAATGTAAACAGCCTTTTATTGTCCAAAAGGATGGGAGTGTGAAAGAAATGTGCGCCTTATCGCAGGGCTGCAGCTCGCTACTTCATTGCTATGATAAAGTGCTGGAGCAAAAAACATTACACGACAAGCACAATCCAAAACCGGATTAGAATTTGACATAAGCTTCCTCAAAAACTAATCAATCACCTCACACTGTAACACTAGACTCCAGCTCTTAAGGAGGGTGTTTAATCCCTTCAAGGTTTATTACACACTCCCTATTGACTACATCGTGACAAACTTTCGCGTCCAAGGCAGCCGGGGAAGAGAGGCGTAACTTCTGCAGCAGCAGAGGTATTTGTGAGAGCAACACCAAAACTCCCTCCAAAACAGCAAGCGCAGTTAAAATATTTTCGAAATAAAAGTGAAGATGGCCAAACTCTTTCGCAAACACTTTTTTTTTCCTCTCTCTCTTTATGACCGCCTCATGAACACGAGCATCAGTCCATTTGTTCCGTACCCCCAGCGCCCCACGATCGAGGCGCCGGACGGGCTGGGCGAAGTTGAGCTCCTCGCTCTGCCTCCCTCCCTTCAGCGCTCCGAACTCCGCACTCTGCATCTCACCTTGCCGCCACGCCAGTCCCCGCATTCCCCCACCGCACGCAGAGGAATATTCACCACAACACCGGCGTGTCCCACAGTTTCTGAGAAAAATTAAGGGAACACCTGGGGCGCGCTGCAGCAAGCCGAAACTAACGGGGGAGCTTCCCGAGCGCAGGCGACTCTACCTGCACACCCAGCTAGGTCTTGCACGCGAAAAAAAAAGGCGCTTGAGGCCAGCAGAAAACTTTCCGGGAGCGGGCAGTCTCGGCGATGCTCGGCAAGCACAAACACTCCCATCCCTCCCATCCCTGCCCGCGGTATTCTCCAGCTCCGCGGCGGCTCCCGGCGCATCCCGGCCCCGCGCTGGGCTCGGGCACGCGAGCGTCCCGCATTCCCAAACGGGGCGAACAGAAGCAAACCCGCTTAATTAAAATCAAATAATAATTAAAAAAATAAAGAAAAAATATGGAAAAAGAAAACCGAGAATATGTTAGGAGCTGTGGGAGGCAGGTTAGGGGAACCGAGCTCCAGAGGAGACCGCGCCCGCCGCGCTCCCCGGAGGAAGGCACCGGTGTCCGCCAAGCCCCCCGTGAGAGTCCGGGGGCCGCGGGGATGGAGACTTACGAGCTGGAGGACGCCCTGGACCACGACGAGGGGCAGGGGCTGCAGGGGCACCATCCTGGCTGCCGGTCTAGGCGGCGACTCCCCCGGCGCGGGTCTCGCTCATCGCCGCTCCGGGAGGAGGACGGGGGGCAGGACCGAGCGCAGGGACACGCCGCCCGCTGTCCCCGCTCACGGGGCGCTGCCAGGCAGCGGCCAGACCCCGGCACTGCCGCGGCGCTCGGCTCGGCGCCGCTCGGCTCCGCGGGCGGCCATGGCGGGCGGGAGGCGGGCTGAGGCGGGCGGGAGGCGGCGGCGCTGCCGTCCCCGCCGGGCGCTGAGCGGACCCCGCTGCCCCGGGCGGGGCGGCCCGGCCCTCACGGCAAGTTTAAAGAGGCGGCGGCCCCTCCTCCGCCCGCGGCCGCCCTGCCGAGCCGGGGTGCGCGTCTGGGAGCCGCCCTGGGCTGCCCGGCTCCGCCGCCGTCGGGAAGCGGAGACAGGTGAACAGACTCGACGGCCGTCCCCTGGTCCCGGCTTTATAGGGCACTCCTGTCACAGCTCCTTCCTTTGGGGGGATCTGCCCCCCGGCACCCACAGGGGCCGGGCAGCCACGGTGCTTGTGGGGAAACCCGACGTGGTTGTGCTTGGCGGCTGCGAGCAGGCACGGTGGCACGGCCCGGAGACACTCAGAGTGTCCTGGGGACACTGAACCTGTCCCGGGGACACTGGGCCTGCCCTGGGGACACCGCACACCTGTCACCTGGGGCCGGTGCGCGCTCTTCGGGCACAGGCACAGGGTCATGTTCAGGTGGGCTCCCTGTGCAGGGCCGCAGGGTCTGGGTAATGGGGTCCGAGCTCTGAGGACTGCAGGACCCATCTCCAAAAACGTCACTGGGGTCAGATCCATTTAATAATCTAATTTAATGAATTCTCACCAGATCAATTGTTGAGATAGCCGTGAGCAGGCTGGAGCAGTTGTCCCTGTGTTTTTGTGACAACTGTGTAAGGTGGCAACCTCAAAAGGGGAAATAAAGTTTTGGGTGGAAGAGGCTGGCTGGTGACCTCAGCCAGGTTTGGCACACGAACCACACACACACAGCCTGGGCTGAAGCTGTGCCACCACGGCAGGTACACCTGTGTGTGCCTGGCAGTGCCTGTCTTTGCTCATCAGTAGTTCCATGATGTGATATGTGAGCTCTCTGCCACTGGGCTGAAGTGCAAGTGGTGGTTTCAGTTTCCAAACCCTGCCTGCCGTTTGCAGATTAATTTCCTCTTAATTCTCAGCCTCATCTTCTTACTCAGTCTATATTCAGGTTCTATTTTGACAGCCCTTGTATGTTCAACTGCTAAAATCCTTGTCAGTGGAAACAGCTTTGCAATCCCTCTTGTGGCACTTGAGAGCAGCCATGATTTTACCATGTAGTGATTGTGGTTGTTTGGTTACATCCCACTGGTTCCCTTCCTAGCTGGCAGCAAGGTGGCTTGTAAAAGGTATCGTGTGGATGTCACAATCACTCATTTGGGTTTAGACAAAATGCTTTATCTATAGCAAAATAATCTACTTATTAAGGGAATAACTTTTAATGAGTTCGTTTGCAGTAGATTCAAAATGCAGAGAAAACTGAAATAGTGATGGTCACTGAGTCAATGTATTATAACGAATTTAATAGAGTTACTTTTTGTGGAAAAAGTGGAAGAGTTTTTTCCATAGAATCGTAGACTCTCAGAATTATTTGTTTTGGAAGGGACCTTAAAGTTCATCTTGTTCCATCCCCTGCCTTGGGCAGGGACGCTTCCTACTAATCCAGGTTGCTCCAAGCACCATCCAGCCTGTCCTTGAACACTGCCAGGGATGGGGCATCCACCATTCTCTGTGCCAGGGCCTCACCACCCTCACAGGGAAGAATTTCTTCCTAATCTCTAACTCTGCTCTCTGTCAGTGTGAAGCTATTCCCCCTTGTCCTGTCCCTCCATCCCTTGTCTGAAGTCCCTCTCCAGCTCTCCTGGAGCCCCTTTAGGCCCTGGAAAGGACTCTGAGATGTTCCCAGAGCCTTCTCTTCTCCTGAACACACACCCTCAGCTCTCCCAGCCTGGCTCCAGCGCAGCAGAGCTGCTCCAGTCCTCAGAGCATCTTTGTGACCTTCTCCGGACTTGCTCCAACAGCTCCTTTGTACCTTGGGGCCACAGAGCTGATGTGGTGCTGCAGGTGAGCTGTGACCAGAGCAAAAGGGGAGGAACCCCTCACTCCACCTGCTGCCCACACTGCTTTTGAGACACCCCAGGACGATTTCTGGACTGCCAGAGCTCATTGCTGGGTCATGTTGAGCTTTACATCAACCTTCACCTTGGGGATGCCTCCGATCCTTTCTCCACCCAGCCTCCACTTATACTTGGGATTGCCCCGACGCTTCTTTAGTGCCGCCATTTGACATCTTGTTTAATACAGAATGATCAGAATAAAACATGCCAGGATTTTGCCCGTATTAGAATGTATATCCGGGAAGTGGCGTGGATGGAAAGCAGCCAAGCGCTGCAGTGCGTGTGTTTAACGCTGAGGAGCGGCGCTTTCTGCCGTGCCCAAATTGCATTTTTTGCGCTCAACCGCGGGGCCCTGCGGCGAATGGACGCATCTCGGGCGCCCTCTGCCGCCCGCAGGCGGTACCGCGGCCAATCGCTTTAAAGGCTGCTAAAGTCGGACCTGGAAAGGCTAAATTCGGATCGAGTGTTTAGATAGATCTCGTCTGTATTTAAAAAATAAATTTTAAAAAAAATCCCTGCTCTATAAAGCACAGAGATTTAAAATTTTTTTTTTTAAAAAATCTGCGCTCAGGGAAAGCTGAATTTCTGTAATTGGCTTTTAATGGAACAATAGCGTTGGAGCTGAAGTACTGCAGTTTTATCCTATTAAATACAAACAGAGTTGATTCAAATGACATTAACTTTGTCACACAAGCTACCAGAAGCCGGCCTGAAATCATACTTTTTTCCATTTTAAGTAGCAGTAAATAATTGTAAAGCGCTTTGAAGATGAGGAGCATCATGCACAGTAAGTGCTAAGTATTATTGTTATTTGCATTATTTGCCAGAAAAGTCACGGTAGTGCTGGCTAAGTACAGAATGGAAAGCCTGTGCTTTGCATTTCCTTGCTTTGCCATGTTAGCGTGATCTTTAAACCTCATTTAAATGGGGATGGGCAAATTTTCTGGTCTAATTTTAAGGCACAATAACTGCTAGTTGATTCATCTCCGGAAATAATGGTTGTATACTGCAGGAAGTAATCCTAATCTAAATCTCTCTTGAAATGGATTGATGAGCCAGCTGTGGAAAAAATAAACTAAAATCTCAGGGTCCTGCTAAACCATTTTTACTGCTACAAAACAGTGAAAAATACCTGATTAATAGATGATCTCTAATGCTTGTGCACAAAGCCAATAGTAACTTTTATTCCTTTATCAAGTAATTTGTCCACACAAGCAAGTTTGATGCCTGTAGTTAGCATCAAACCCATCCATTTTCAGCCTCAATTCAAGTCTCAAATCTCATTCCTCTGAGTTAATTTAAAGCATTGATGTAACTTTTGCTTCTCTTAGTCCTGAGACTCCTCACTCTGTTTCCAGCTCCTGGGAACAGTGGACTGGAAAGAGCTGCCTGTGTCATTCAGTCCATCTCCCTTAACTGCAGACAGTGAAGTGTGGGGATTTTGGAAACTCTTCAAGATCTTCCTTTAAATTAGCTAGTTAGGAGTAGGGCAGTTTCACGCTCCAAAAATTCACACCTCTGGCATTTGAAAACCTCTTCCTAACCTCTAATTTTCAAATTTACTGTATCTGATAGCTGATCCTTTTACAGTCAACTGATTTATGTTAATGAGTTCTGCTTCCTAATTATAATGTGTAGCCCCAAAAATTTAAAAGGTACAGATTCCCTCTCAAATTTTATTAATCATGTGAGCCAGGCAGTCTCTCTCAGACAATAGCACTCCATTTCCTGTATTAGTCTAGTAAAACTTTTCTTTTATCTGTTCCCATTGGAATAAATCAGTTTTTTTAAAAATGTGGGTCAGCATTCAAATTTAGATGCTGGAATCTTGTGGAAAGTCATTAATGCCTAATTTATCTTTGTTGACAAGAGAATCTTTGATACACCATGTGACAGTATTTGCCTTGTCTAGAATGCATCCCCATTACATTTTCTCTGGATTGTTCCAGGTGTTCCAATGTGTTATCCAGATCCTTCACACTACTGAGTGCCTGCTGCTTCTGTGTGAGCAGCATATTTCAATAGCAATTCCTGCCTGGCTGGAATTGCTAATTAATTTATTGACTAGCTAATTAATTTATTGAATACCAGTGGTCCCAAAGATCAATCTCTGAAGAACCCTTTTAGTTATTTCCTTCCAGACCTTGAACACAGTCTGGTAAACCATACCTCACCCTCTTCACAACTTTTTCCCAATTATCCTCTCCAGCCTATTTGTTTCCCTCCATGACATCCAATCATATTTTGGTTGAAGTGCTGATAAATGACTCTATTTCTTTTGTCTGTAAAATTAGTAACCTAATCAAAGGCAGGTAATGAAATATTTGTCATCCTAGAATAATCTACTTTTCTGAAAAAAAAAACCCAAAACCTTAAAAAACAAAACCCCAGATGAATTTATCCCATATTCTATTTCTCTGTGTTTCCAAGCCTTTTTTCTCCTCCTTCAGGTTGCTTTCAACAGCTTTGCATATTTCTAAAACTCATATTTGCTGATACTGTGTTTCTCTTTATATTCTTAGGAATTCGATTTGCATTTGCTGTTCCACATTTGTACCACTTCTGATTTCACAGCTTTATTGCTCATCTCCTCTCTCTGACTTGCAGTTTCCCACGTTGGTTATTTCAGATTCAGGAGTGACAATTGTCCACTTCCACATCTCTGCTTGTCTGAGCACATCAGCCTTTGAAATTCCAGTTTTCCCAGGGTGTTGCAAACATTTTCTCCTGCCCTTTGGTTAGTAATATTTGCCCTTAGATTCAGGATATTCATTCACATTGAAAGCTAAAGTAGGAGATTAATTTGAGGGAGATACATTGATTTCCTTCCAAAGAGAGAATTACTTGGGTTTTTTTCTTTCCAGGTACTTTTGGGGGAGGCTGAAGAGTCCTGGCTACTTTTTCATGTGATCTTTTATGACTCTCAGTTTATTACACTTTCTGACCTCTAACAAATCCATTAACTTTGTTTGTCAGTATTTTGCCTTATTTTAATGCTCTGTGCTTATCTTTAAATGCTAAGCTATTTTTTATCTAGGTAGTCCCAACACAGTTGGGACTGAGACATTAAGAAGCCAAGTTAAACTTTCAGAGTTTATAAACTATTTTAGAAATGTCAAAACAGGAAAATGGGAAAAATTTTGGAAGGTACATTAATGAGAAGAAGCAATGATGAAAATCTGCTAGCAAGGAAAATGGGTTGCCTGTAACTGGTTAAAGAGAGCTATTAAATAAAATTGTTTTTAAAAGTCATAGCAGCTAGAGTTATTGCAGAACTAAATATTCAAAGAAAGCAATCACAGCATTTGAGGTCAGAGTGACTGCATTAACACCCTGGGGGGTTTTTCCCTACCTTCAAAATTTTTAATATGTTTTGCTCATCAGAAATTGATACATTATTTAATCAGTTAATTTCTTGCAAAGGAACATTTTCTCATTTATAATGAACCCTTATGTGAGATTCATTTATGCTGTGGCTACCCTGTTTAATTTATCTCTAAGGTTCTAAGTTCTAAAATTGCTTTAGTTTTAAGTTTTGTTTTTGTTTTAAGAGTTTTTTTGAGAATCTAATTTTTAACTATTTCCTTTCCTATAGAATATGTATCAACCATAAACGTGTACCATTTGCTTTGTATTTAACCCAACAGAAAAAAGATGCAAATCTGCATTATGACAAAAATATTTGCTGTGTAATTCTATTAAAAAAAATTCCAACTTTATAATATGGGAAAAAAAGTCCCAGAGCTGTACTAAAATTTTGTATGTGACTTGAGAGATTAAATTTGCTCTTGCATTCATTTAGTACTGAAAAAAAATAATGTTCAGCAGATGCTTCCAAATCCACTTCCCTTTCATTTTATTACATTTCTAAGTCATAATCTTTATATAAAAATATACATTGTTTTTACTGTTATCTTTCATATAAGGAGTGATAAGGAAATAGCTTTATAAAACATGTACAATTACTCATATCAAGGTGAACTCTGGCTATATCTAAAAGACAACTCCAATATAATATTTTTAATAGAGTTTCAGCAAGGTAGGGGTATGAATAGCTTAAAGGGATGATAACATGCCCAAGTGAACTTTGTCAGAGATAGAGAGTAATGTATCACATTATGCCTTAAAGAGGCTCCTTGTGGTTTTTAAACCCATCATTTTTCTGGCCAAATTGGCCAAAATAAGGATGTTTATTTACATAATTTCCAACACAAGTGACTTGAATCACCAATGGAGACGTTGTGCTCTGCATCTCTTTTCACATTGTTTATCAGCAGATGTCAGATTGTGTTACTCTTTTTTTATTATTCTAAATCTACCCAGGCTAGAGCACAGCACATGTCCCAGTGGCCTTTGGTGCCTTGAGAGATAAAATTGTTCATAAAACATCCAGAACTTGCCTTCTGTTATCAGAACAATTAGAGCAGGTTGACAAATGTACAAGCTCTTAGGTTAAATACATAATTGGTTACTTTTGAAAATTGACACAAATTCTTGATTTTCCTTATCATCTTCCACAAAGCCAAAGCAATTATTCACAAGATGTTTTTGTATCCCAGAGAAACGGAATTTTTTGAGCTTTCCTCATGTCAGGCCACTCTGAAGGAATTTGTGTTTCCCTGATGCTGTCTGTAATCTTATCACCAGGAGGCTGAGGTGGAGAGTAAGCACAATTCCTTCCACCTTCCCTTTCAATTGTGACCCAGGTGGGGTCAGAGCTGTTGGGGGAGGAGGGAATTACCTTTGGAAGGTTTGTTCAGTAGTGGGGAAACCAACACAAGCCTCTTTTTCTTTAGAATCCAGACCAGAACCACAGAGGAACTTGGAACTTGGAAGCAGTGCTTTGACCCTCTGGAGAAACAGCTTCCCTCTAAGGATGAAGAGTGTGAGAAAGGCAAGGTTTAGTTTCTGGCACAATTGTTTTGGAGAACTGGCAAAGCTGCTGCAAAGGTGCTCTGTTTGTTCAGCACTGGAATAAATGAGAGGGCCTCAGGAGACTTCCCTGAAACAGGGTAGTTTATGTTGTTTTTTGGTTTTCATTTGCTGGCATATTTTAAAAAAAAGTCTGCCATCTCTGGAGACCAGGTGCTTGAAATAAAATAATAAATGTGGGTTTTAGGAAGCCTGGCTTGGAGGAATTATATTTTTATTTGACCAGAAACTCAGGACAGGGGCATGAGTTTGCAATTAAGTTTGCCATGTATTCCAGTCAATGCTGCTTAGCTTTGCCTTTTGCTCTGAAACCCATCTCAGTCAGGGCAAGATGTCTAAAAATGGTGCAGTGAGACCAGCTGGATTATCTAAGGAAAGCAGCATTTATTTTTGAGGGACCTATTGAATTCTTGTATAAGGTCACACCAGTTTGTGCTGCGTTGACCTCAGACTTCACCATCCAGCTCAGGGCATAGATACCTGCATGAAAATTATGATACACCAGGGAAAGTTACATAACCTTTGAGAGAACTGGAACAGAACAACTTTCCTCACTTCTGTAAAGAGTGGCAGAAATCAGCCTAGGTTGGTCTTGAGAGTACAGGAGTCCAAAATTGCACCCTGGGGTATCACCAGTATCACCAGGCCTGGTGCTGCTGGACTGAACAGGAGACATCCCCCCTCTGCTCCCGGGGAGACAAAGCTGTAAACTTGGTGTGACTGGGGGATGAGGAACAGAGTGTTCCTGCTGCTGACTGGAGAGCTTTCCCTTCACTTACAGCAGAAAGAGGCACATATATGTCTTGTTGCATTCATTTTTATCCACTGAGTCTTTGACAAATCTATCATGCTCTCATTTTTCTTGCAGAGATCTGTCAATTTTTTATGGTTGTAAAACCAAGTTGAAAAGACCCATGAAAGCCTCTGCCAATTTTAAAAGTTTCAGAGTTATAGAAAGAAAGATTTGACAGATCAATTTTTCTTTTCTTTTGAGAGTGGAATCAGGAGGGAAGAAGACAAGAAAATATCTAGGTGGATGAGAAAAGTTAGGTTTCTTAAATCAAAATACATTCTTCAGAAGTGTTCCCAAAATTAAAACCTTAACAGATTTCTTTAATCTGGTGATTAGTGGAGGCAAGTGCTCCTGTAACTTTTCAGCCAGCCAATGTTGTCAATAAAGTAATGAATTAAGGAAAACAAGATTTGTGGGATTAAGTAATTTATAAAAGATTGGTATTTTGTGCCATCACGTAATTCTCTCCTTATTCTCACATCATGTAAGGCACATTTTAGCCAGATTGCAAATATTTAAGTGTAGCAAGTAGAAATTTCCAATAGTGTTTTCAAAATTCATTATAGGCATCAAACCCATTGGTATAAACAGTACTTTATACTCTTTCTCATCAGTACTGATGCTGCAGTCATTTCAGGGCAATAGTGGACATAAATATAGACAGGTGAAATCTGACATACACAGACTTCAAAGTTATGTCCAAAAGCTTTGAAGTTACCAGGGATCCTTGTTTAGTAATTGCAATTTCCACAAGCTGACAGCATTTGTAACAGTTTTCTAGAAACTTACCATGGTTAATTTTCTATGACAACGAATATTCAGGATAAAATCAATTGATACAAGTGCTTAACAGAATAAGTTTTGCAAGCCAACCCTTACTATAAGGAGTAGATGGGTGCTGGGACATGAAAAAGAGAAAAAATAGTTATAGTGAGGAGACTTATGTCTGCTCTGTTTGTCTGACCTGCTGTCCGGACATTTATGGATTTCTTTTCAGGGGTCAAGAAGAATAGTTTGGATAACATACTTTTTCTGTTTTTTTTAATATTGACTTACATTTACAGTATTGGAATATTGTGACATATTAAGAGCTTTCCATCTGAGAAAAAATGGAAAACATTTATTTAGCTGTTCAGCTGAACAAAGCAGCGGGGTCATGCAGTTAGATGTGATTGCCTACTAGGATATGGAAATTTCTTCATCTCACAAGAGAGCCAGAGTGCCACAGATGAGGTTGTTACATCCATGATGACTTTTTTATTTCCTGTGCTTTTCCTGCAGTGTCACATCTGGCACATGTTGCCTATAGGCTGTTTGCACACACCAAACTTTTCTTGCTGCTGCATCCCCAGAGTGTGCAGGTTCTTATCTGTGAGGGCTGGCAGTGCTTTATCCTGCGATTGCTCATCAGGGCAGAGAGAGTTAGCTAGTGCCTCTTCCCTTCCATTTGTGACTGCCTAATGAGACTCAAAATATGATCAGTCACTCTGCAGATCGTGTTCAGTATTAAAAGCAAATCACTGACTGTAGGCAGGAGGTCATTCAGCATTGCCACTAACAGCTTTTGATATTTCTGCATTAAAACCCAAGCCAAGCATTATAGGCACTGAACCATCTGCAGGCCTAAGTAGGCTTATTGTTGCTTAACTTCTTAGTGCAAATGAAGAGGTCTGTTATGTACTTCTGTCTGCTTTTGTGTGAATCCTCTGCTGCTCTCACTGCTGTGTCAGAGTTGAATGAGATGCAAAGAGGTTCTTTTATTTTATGAAGTGTGTGTTGCTGCTCTCTGCTTCCTCACAGCAACGTGATCTGACAATGAAAGCAATGGCTCTTCCAAAGAGAATGTCAATAGTTTTCCAGAATAGCCTGTTGTCCCTGTAACTTCCTCCCAGTGGTTCAGCTGTCTGTGATCCAGGATCCAGCAATTTTTGTGCAACCCCAGCTCAGACTTCTGAGAAACCTGCTGACCTGATGGCAAGAGCTGGAAAAGGCTACACAGAATAGAGCTGTGCAAAGAAACAAGGTGAAACTGCAGAGATAAGGTTGGTGAGAAGGGCATAATTGGCAACTCAAGGATTCAAAAAGAAAAAAAAAACCATGGAAAAATACACAGTTCTAATAAGAAAACAAGAGCTAAGATGGCAGCTCTGCAGCACCAAGGTTCAACCTGTCCCAAGGACAAACAGAGAAAAGCCTCCTCACGTGATCCTCCTGGCTGGCAAATGTTGTTTGAAGCAGTGATCTGGAGTCATCTCTGGAGCAGTGAACTTCTCAGGGGTTGGATTGGTAGCTCATTATTCCTAGCAATTGTTTTTGTGTATTGGACAGTAATGAACTGGTTTGTGCTTTTACATGGTGTGTCCCCTGCTTCCTGAATCTCTTTGTGCCTGTTAGAAGCTGCCTAAAGTGACCCAGGGTGTGAGTGTTATGTACCCAATAATTTGACTGCAGAGCACACTGATCAAATCATGCCTTTGCTTTATCTAAGCTGATTATCTTATGCCTCATCTTTTTTCTCCTTTTTAATTCCTACTTCTCCTTCAAGATGAGGCCAGGTTATTAAAAATAATCTTTTGTGCTTTTGAAGCCCAGTGCAGCACTGCTGGCTTCTGCAGCTGCACTACCTCTTTGTAATCCAGGCCTGATTTTTGAGACGTGGCTTCATTTCCAAAGCATTGGTGAATGCAGGAAAAGGACAAGAGGGACAGATGCTATAATTGAAACTTTTCTGGCAGTGTCAGAATAGAAAAGTTGTTTTATAAACAGTTAAATGAAATAGTTTTATAGGTACAGGAACTTCCATAATCACAAGGGCTGCCCAATGCAAGCAATGTCAGAAAATACACTATGAAAGACTGGGTGAAACCTGAGACATTTTATTTAACAGTAAAATTATGAGGGCTTAAACAGAAGAGTGAAGTATTTTGGTCTTGATGTGGAGCAGCTCTAACCTTCTAGCGTGGTAGTGCTGGCTATACAGTGTATGAAGTGTAAAGTGCATTTCCACCTCCAGCACTGCCACACAAAGGGTTTCCAACAATTTTCCAAAGTCAAATCTTGCCTGAGGTTTCCGTGTCTGTAACGGACTTCATCAGGCCAGCACTCACTACTGTGTCTGGATTGCTGAACTGAAGGAACTTCATTGAGAAAATCTTCCACTGGTGGCATCTGGCACAGCTATGGAAGCTTTCTGAAGGTGTGATATACCATATATGCTGTTAACCTAAACAAATTATAAGTGCTCTGGAGCTAAAGGGTGCTTATAAGTGAGCAGTCATATAATTTTTCGTGGGTGGAAAAAGCCCTAACTAAATACCAGCTTGTCTGAATTTAGAATTTAAGAGAATTTTTTTTTTATAACAAACTATTTTTTGCTGAAGGTCTGAAGGAAAACTGGGAGATACAGGCACAGCAGGCTGCCAGAGAGCATTTTGTCCCAGAAGGTTATCCAAGACAGGACTAAATCCTTTCCAGACACAGGCTCAATCAAGAAAAGGGTTTCATGTTGTAGCCTGAAAAAGCTGATTGCAAACACTAGAAGTTGCACATCCATATGAACATTACCAAAATTAAATATATTCTCACACACTTCTCTGGAAATTCATTCTCTTTCTCATTTGTAGATCCTATATTTTCTTCTTAATAATGAGGTCAGAGACTGAAAATGTGGCTTCTCATAAATTTTGATCTGTTGTTTTCTAGCTGCATTTAGGTGCCAATTAGCCTAAACATTTGAAACTGTCTAGATCAGATATCATTACCTGCAACTCAATGGCTGTTCTGTTAGCTGGACACGGCACAATTATATTATTGCCTCTGCTAAATTGTGCCTCAATTTCTTGCAAGTTTCTATTTCCAGGACTCTTTCCCATGCATAAATTCCCATTCAAATTTATGCCAAATTCTGCTTATTTTGATGGTATCAATTTGTCCATACAGAAAATATTACTTATATATAATTTTTATTATATAGATATATGTGTATATATATCTATATAAATATCTATAATATTTAGATTATATATACAAATATACAGATATATCTTCCATATAAATATAGATATCTATGAAGAAACTTCTGTTATGCTAATTCATCCATTCTGCTTTAACTCTACTATTAAACTTCTGCTGAGTTAATTTTCCTTAACTTTGAGTGTAATCTTTGAATTTCTAACTCTAGAGAAAAACTCTGAACATTTCTGAAGGCAGATAAATTAGACTGGTTGTGGGGAAGGAGGTTTTACAATCTATTTGTGCTGAGATATGTTCCAGCAGAGGTTAAACTGGGCTATGATGTGAGGAGGCAGAAAGCTGGCTTGTACCTTTAGGGACAGCTGGTGAATTCTGGCATGCCTGCTCGTGCACTATTAGCACTATTTAAATATATAATGACATTAGATCCTGTTGCCCCTCTTTTAACCTTATCTTTGTTAAATGCTGCTTCAGGGAAGATCCTTCCCCCCCAAATGTTATACATAAAATTTATTAAGATCTGAAGAAATATGGGAGAAAACACCTGGAGAGAGAAGTCAGGGAGGAAATAGAGATTAATGGTAAGGTAATAAGGAAAAAGAGGTCATAAAAAAGAAATCAAAGGATAGGAAGAATATCAAAGACATAAAGAATTGTATTGTCAGTTGCCATGTTGCCTATAAGGTGTGCTCAGAAACTGCCAAGCAATAGTTGCAAGTAGGATATAATGTGGCAGCATTAGAACCTGGAGAAGTGGAAAATGTCCTGTGTTTCCCTGTATTTACAGAATTAGGTTGATGCAGACCTTTTACTGCCATTCTTTGCTATAATTGATGCCATTTTAATTGTCATTACCGTGGGATATTTAAATCCCATCATCATTTTACTCCATTAATACTGCTTAGCAATACAAAGCATTTTGCAGCCTTCTTTGCAGTTCATCTGTTGCAACTCAAAACACATCGATTTTCAAAGGCATATTGAAATTTGGACTTTTTGGGATCATCTGTGGCAACAATTGCCTAATCCAATATGATGCTCTCCATGGATCAGCAGCTGGTTTCAACTTCTGTTCCTTGACAGATGTACTTTTGGAGATTAAATAATCTGAGGAGCTGTCAGGGAAAGTTTGGGGGAGCACATGCTCGTCCTGACAGAGCCTGGGAGTCCTGGGGCATCAGGACTAGGTTGGGAGAGGCCCTGATCTCTCCCAGAGCTCAGAGGCTTGAAGGAGCCTGTGGCTCAAGCACATGAGCCTCCCCAGGAGCACAGGATTCACAGGCAGTGCTTCCATCAGTGCTGTGCCCTCCAGCTATCCTGCCTCTGGCGTGGGAGCCATGGCCACTACCCTCACAGGCTCAAAACACATCTTTAAAAACAACTATGAGCTCCCACATGCTGGAAGGCCCTTCTGAGGCCTTGTTTTATTAAGATCAATTGTGTGATATGTTGTAATTTAAAAGCACTATGTTGTTTGACAATAGGGTTTTCTTTCCCCACAGTGCTGAAGCAGTTCCTACTTGCAACGAGGAAAAAGTGGAATTTTAGCTGCTTGTGAGGGACAGAATAAGGCTAATGAAATCATGTCAGGTAAGAAAAACAGACCAGCAACATTAAATAAGTTCTTGTTTCTTTAGCATTTATTTTGAAATGACCAAGTAATTCTGGCTGTGGAACCAGCAACACAGGAGATGCATGAACTGTTTGTTGACTCTTAGCATTTTTATAAAATTTTCAGAAAAATACACTGTTAAGCTTCTATATTGTCAAAAAGTGAAAGGGATATAACTAGGTAAGACAGAGGAGCTTTCTATCCACTGTGAAAACTCAGTTATAAATACACTCTAAACTTGCAAACCTGAAAGAACCACATCAGGTAAATTGAAATAAACATTGTGTACAGAAATACACTTTTTAATGTTGCCCACAGCACTTAATATAATAACTTACTCGGAGAAGCAAACTGTAGATTGCAAGTGCAAATAACTGTGTACATATTCTCAAGCCCATTTTGGTTTTGGGAACATAAAGAATTAGGAATTTGGAATGAATGAAATATGTACATGATACTAACTTGGGGATTGTTTCCATTTAAATTATCATATGAAAAGCTGTTGAGAGAGGAGTGAAATTTTAGAATTCATTATTTTAAATTTTGTTAGGTGTATACTCCTGGATACACTGCTGTATCATTTCATACATGTAGGAAAGAGAGAAAATATTATATATGTGTGTGTATTGTTTGATAGCAGGAAAGTACCCTGTGTAGTCAAGAACTGTGAAGAGGCAGGGACACAAGGATTGGTTTTGTTGCTAGAACTGATGTCTTGAACTTCAGATACAGGGCTGGAATTCCAAACCTTTACAAACCTTTGTGAGTATCTGTACCAAGAGACTTTGTCTAGATTATCTCTGCTTTAGAGAAATCTTTTAATTTCTGCTTGACTTTTGTTTGAAGAAAAAAAAATTCTCAACCAAACCCAGAATCAGAGAAAGCTTTACATTTTGACTCAGGTCCTGAAGGATTTTGTAAGAGACATGACTGCAGTGTTTTGCTGGGAAAGATATGTAGGGATAGGGGTTTACAAAGAACCAGCTGTTTCTGCCTGGGAGTTTGTTTCTCCTGTAAGAATTTTGGCAGTCTGTGTGCTAAGCAGCCACATGCTGCCATCTACTGACAACAGGCCTCTGCAACAAATAGTGTCAGAACTCCATAACTTCCTTGAATTCATACAGGATTGTATGGAATGCAGGAGAAAACCCAGTAACTAAAATACAAAGTGGAACAAAACAAAACAAAAAATTGTTTGGAGTAAAATAAAACTGCAATGAAAGTGGGGGAAACAAGTGCTATAAACCAAATTCTGCACAACTCCTATATATGCAGGATGTAAAAGTTGTAGTTCATGTGAGAATAAAAATATGGGTGAGAAGAAACAAATTCTTTATGAATAAATTTCATGTTTTTCCCAATGCACTGAAAATGCGAGAAATATTCTGCATTTCCCTAAAGGGAATTCTACAGTTGTGCAAATGGGACAGTTGTGAGAATGTGTGCAGCCAACAGGACTTAGTGTGGAAGAGATTCAATGGGAAAAATGACATTGGTAATCCCCTCGGAACGTTTTTAACTTCTCATACTTGGATGAATAATGTGTCTTCCCACTTTTAACTCTCTCTTGGGAGCAGGTCTGCAAGGAATGAGGGCTTGCATATGTGATATGCAGTCAACACATCATCTGGGGAGAACATGAAAGCAACAAGCACTCTTCAGTGCTTTTAATGAATTGTTCTGAAAACTGGTTTTCAATGCATGACCTGTTTTGGTTTCCCAGGCTGCTGTACAAGATGCTAAGGCAGGGAGTGAGAGGGAAGATGCTGTGTTTCTATGAGAGTTTCCTGCTAATTTTTCCTAAATATTTTGTACGTGAATGAAGAAATACATGCAGCTCTTCCTTCATTTCAATGAAAAAGGAACCTATATAAAAATCCAGACAAGTGCATGTTGACCAGAAAGTAAAGTCATCCTGTTTATGATCACTCCTGCCATCTGCCACTGGAGAGCTGATGCAGTTGCATTTGCAGAAGAGGAGTCCCTCTCCAAACTGGTGAATGTGAAACAAGCATTTCCCTAAAATAGCTTAAAATCTCTGTGTTCGCTTGAATATTTATTGCCATGAAGGTCACATTCTGTCCTGCTTCTTGTTTAGGACATATCCATTTTTTGGAGCTTCCTATACACATGTGAATGTATGTTTTTGAATTAATGCATGCAATGCTGGCACAGGTTCTCCTATAATTCGAAATAGTGAATTTATTTGCTAAAACTTATAATTCTGACCAACAAGGAACCATGGAAAGCACTTTCATGAGTAACCTTCAGTGTTTTTTTCCTTATCTCAATCAGAATACCATTACAAATACTAACTGTATTTTAGACAGCCATAGATAGTATCTGTGGTTGGATAGAGGAGTAAATTCTTTGATGCAGATTAAAGATTAGGAATAAGACTTGTAGGCTGACCTTCCTTTGATGCATGTTGTCTCCCTAGTAATTTTTCGGTGTTATTTTACCATGCTAGTACCTGGATTTTGTGACGCTACTTTACAACTGGGTGTTGATAGTGCCCAGTATGTAGTCTGAGACCTGGGTGCAAGCTGGAGAATTGGACCTGCAAGTGCTCAAAGTTTGGTTGAGGAAAGGCTGAGCAGAAAAAAGAGTGGGATCTACCTCTTTCTGTGTTTGTAAATGCTGCCAGCAAGGTTTGTAACCTTCGTGTAACCAGAATTGTTTAAATTCCTGACACTTCTGGCTGCTTGTAGACTGCCAAATCACAGCAGTGAGCTGGGAAAGGTGTTGGTTATGGAAGGTTCCTCCCTTTTTGGTGGCTTTCTCTTCCACCCTTGTTTGGCTGAAGGAGCACAAGAATTCCTGAATGATATCCCTCTGCTTATCAAACTTTTCCATGGATACTCAGCACTACTGTGATGGACCAGTTATGCAAGGCTGTGTCCTGATTCAGTTTCAGGGTAGAATTGCACAGGACATGTGGACTGGTCAGAAGGCAAACCTGGCTTCCGTCTGAGTGGATTTCTATGTATTTGTTTGTATCTGTTTGGGGGTTAAAGAAGTTGGCTCAGAGATGTCTCCATGAGGACAACCTCAGCAGAGATGCCTGCACTTCTGTGCCATAAAAAGACCCTTTTGCTTTTCCACCCCTATGGCCTCTTGCTTTTCTTCCTGCTAGGATCTGACTGTTGGAATTCACTATATAAAGTTTATCATTTTATTCAGACTTTCAGGGTGAGGGTGAGGACATATGAGTATCTTCCCTACTCTTTTTGGGTGAAGTCCAAAACTGGGTGGCACCTGTTTTCTAGATCTGGATGGGCTCTTATCCAAGTTGATAGTTGATGGAAATGTCAGGAACAGCTGATCTGGAAGCAAGGACTGTCAAAACAGTCATGGCTTACAACCTTAAGCCCATTTTTAGCACCAACAAATAATGTTCTGTTATACTGAGCAACAGCAAGCCTCATGTTTTCTTTCTGTGATTTTGTCTTGAAATTTTGTTGTGAACTGTATCAAATACTGCTGCTTTCAAATGTCAAATGCATGTACTGGTACAGTCATAAAATTAAGCTTTGATCTGAAGCTGCCCTACACCTAAACTCAGATCTGATTCAGGCTATTTCTGATGAACAAAAATAGTAGGAGTTGGATTATGAAAAAGATACAAGCTTGTTCTAAATTGACCTCTTACTGAAGAACATTCTGAAAGAAGTTGAACCCTATGCCATGATTCTTGTAAGTCTGGCTCTAAAGGTACAGATCAGCCAGGTGCAGAAACTTGCACATTTTTACTGCTGTGCTCAGCCCTAAGTAATTTCAATATGACTTTGTTCTGTATTAGAGCCTGTGCTTTCTCGTGCTAAATATTTCCTCAGCTTTTGTATGTGGCATCATGGGAAAATAAAAGGTATAAGAGACGCCATCGTGGTGAAAATTTTGTAGAAGTGTTGGTATCTTGTCTGGTTTTTATCAGACCCTGTGGATACTGGGTTGGTGGGCTTCTCTGGTAACAAAGCAAGCTCTTTGTAGTGCTAATCAGGTTTTAAGCTGAGAGTTTGGTTAAATTTATGGGGCAGAGTATTTTATTGATAGAAGAGCTTGCCAGACCTCTTTGGCAATGCTCTCTTTTCACTTAAAGACCTTGGTGTAAATCTTTTTAATGCGTCAGCTACAAAAAAATCCAGAGAGGAACTTTCCCCACTTCTTACCATTGCACTATCATCTGTGTAAATCATCTTGCTTACTCATTCTTTTAGCTACTTTAGATTGTTAGTCTTAATGACAGGACTGCAGTAAAAGTGGGGGGAAAAAAGTATTTAAAACTGTCATTAGTTCATAAAACTTTGATCATTTATAGTAAGTGGGAATTCATCTTGGACTTTTAAGAGAATGGAGAGGTCAGCCAGAGCATCCCTACTCAGTTATGCACCTGTGTAATGAAGCACACCTCAAGGGAAAAATAAAAGATGGAAATGTAATTATTAAATGTTCTAAGACTTGGAAACAACTAATTTTTAATTTATAATATATGATGCAAGAATAAGAACTAAAAGTTTTTCTCCTTGAACTTTTCCTTTACTTGAGAATTGCATATTTATTTTAGTGGCCCAAATTTTGCAGTAAATAATTTCAGAGTTATGATTGTTATCATTCAGCAGTTCCTGAAGTGTAAATGCTGTGCTCATTGTAGTAGTGCAAAAGGACTTTTTGTTTTATATTCATTACTTACATTTATGTTTAATATCTGTGACCATGTGCAGGAAGCCCTTGCAGGGTGAATGTGGGTGCAATGCTGAGAAATCTTACAATAGCATTAGCATTTTTCTAGTTAAATCTTTAGAAAAGCTTTTAGTGAGACAGCAAGTCTTTCCTGGACCTTGTGCTATATTGACATGAACTTCAACCACAGCCTCTGTGTTTGCCAAGCTTTACTGCTATTGATAAACTGCAATGCATGACCAGACCAAAGTTCTAAAAAGAGATTTTTGCTGTAGATTTTAAGATATATCATTTGACAGGTTAAAAGTTGGTCACTTGAAATGCCAATACTCTATAAATGAATCTCTTTGAACTTTCAGATGAATTTTGGATTACCTGAAGACATTTAAGTACTGCTGAAGTGTGCAGGTCTCCTTCAATTAAAAGACTTTGAGAGTTCAAAGCACTGCATAAGTATTTAGGAGCTTGTCTCTTAAAACTGAGAGGGGTGTAATGTGATCATTAATGAATATAAGTTGTTTTATGTGCTGAAGTATTGGGTTAGAAGTATGTGTGTATTCTGGTTGCTTTGTTGGTGTTTTTTCGTTTTAATACATATATTTTACAGCAAACCTGTAGATTCTTTCTTGCCATTCTGTCAAGCATTAATCCAGTTCACTCAGTGACGTTATCCCACTCTTTCCAAATTCCATTTAGACTGTTTTCATTGTGCTTACTTTCAGCACAAAGAGCTAATTGTTACAATCAGATGAAAATATGATTATCCCTTTAAAATGAGGAGAATATATAAAATACGCTGTTATACCTGCTACAAAAGGTTGGTTTTGGGATGCTTCTGGACTTTGTGTAGCCAGTATATTTAGAAACAGTGCAGCACGAGACGCTGGTATTCTGCACTTTAATTTTGCTGTTCTTCTCGCATAAAAATCAACAGGGTTTTACAGGAGTAACCATCCATGAAGAACAAACCAGCACATGGATGAACTTCCTTAAACACTCACACAACTTTTGGGCAAATGCAGGCATTGTTTTGAGCAGAACAGTACATGGTGTTCACTGTGCTGAAGAGTTTTCATATGTTTCTCTTTCCCTGATCATTTGTAGGAAGTCAGGTTACACAAAAGAAGAGGTAAGCACTGG
The DNA here is from genome assembly GCF_017590055.1 of Onychostruthus taczanowskii. Lineage (NCBI taxonomy): Eukaryota > Metazoa > Chordata > Aves > Passeriformes > Passeridae > Onychostruthus > Onychostruthus taczanowskii. Next base: position 12,692,837 of record NW_024496526.1, read on the forward strand.
ATAAATATTCTTATTGAATCTTAACCTGGATTGGGAATAATTATTTTGAAGTATTAGAATTCAGTTTACAATATATGCATTTCAAAGGTCTTGTTCCATGCTTGCTTTATTTAGCATCCTCACAAATAGTTTTTTATTATTGATTTTGTTGTTATTCTTTCCTACAAGGTTTACTAGAGGTACTGGAGGTGTCCTTCATACAATTTCATTTTCTTTTATTGTCTCCCCTAGGACATCATTATCCTTTGAATAAGCACAGAAAACTATGTTCTCCTTCTCCTCTTTGGATTTATTCGATACTCTTTATTTCTATTTGAATGACAAGACTGGTCAGGGAATTCAGAATCAAGACTTTGTTTCACATTCTCTTCTTTGCCCAACAGTATTGCAGCCAATATTATCCTCAAGGTATAATAAAATCAGACAGGAATGTATCCTGACAAAACAGTAAGGCCACATGTGAGTGGCTGGAATGTATCAGATCACAAAATGGTGTGAAAATGTTCCTCAGCTCGAAAGAGATGGTTTGGAAAGGTTTGCAATCAGAATTGCTTTGTGAGGAGGAAGGATGTCAGAATTAGAATTAAGATATCCAGAAAGTAGGAGAGAACTCTTTTGAGGTTTATTCTCCTTGTGGATCCCTTATCCTTTTCTGTCCACTCTATCTTTCTGTGTGTTCTGAATCCTACTTTGCATTTATTAAGAAAACTCCTTTAAAATGAAGTCATATCCAGTGGTGCAAGCAATTTCACTTCCGTCATGGGAAAGAGAACAAAAGAAAGTCTTCTTTCAGCTTGTTTATCCTAAAGGGATGGATGGTTTCTGCCATGGTTTCAGGAAAAAGAGATACTTGAATAGCACGTTTACTACTGATCCTAATATTTCAATGAATTTAAAAAACAAGAAGGAAAGAAAATTAAAGTAGAAAAACGTTTAAATTTCATCTGGAGCAGGAAAGAAGGAGAAAATTGTCAGACCTTTCAAAAAAAAAAAGACCCAAAAAACGAAAAACAACAAAAACAACCAAAAAACAAACAAACCAAAAGCAAGCTGAAAGGCATCCTCTTAGTGCAGATGTCAGGGATGAGCCTTAATTGCAAGCATGCAAACGAAAAATTGCAGAGTTGCTTGAAATTGGTGCATCACATAAAAGCAGAGTCAGACTGCAGTGGCATTGCAAAGGGTCTTTTCTTTAGTTTTAATTGTTTTTTTAAAAATATAAACAGGGTTTACTCAGATCTAATTGTATGCTGCTAGTCCTGGTTTAAGCCACGAAGTCTCACTCTACTGGAAGCATCAGAGAAAGGTTTAAGTGAGAAGCACTTTTACTAAAACTCTTGCTGTTCCTCTGCTTTGGTATTGTGTCAAACCCCTAATGTTTACTGCCTTATTATGCATTTGTGTTTGAATGAGCAGCTTAGCGAGGCTCCATCTGCTCCCTCCTGGTGGAGCCCAGGAGGATGTGAAGGATTGGGTTTCAGTGTTTGAAGAGTAGTAGATGACTCCAGTGCTGTGGCCAACACTGCCTTCCCTCAGCCCATAGCTCTGCAGATTAACTGGCATTAGTGCAAGCATTCACAGCTGCACATGGAATATTACAGAAAACACCAGGGCTCAGGCTTCCACTTGCATATGCTCATTTGCCTACAAATATGGCTAGAGCCTTGTTCTGGTTTCCTTTTTTCTTCTTTTTATTTTTTTCCCCCCTTTGTATTTTCTCTCTTGAAAAAATATACAAGTGAAAGCTCTTTTGGTCACTGTACAGGACCATCCTTTTTATCTCCATTTACCTGCATTATATATGCATTAAATCAAACCTTTCAAGGTGTGTTCTAAAGACTCACAAACTGCTGAGGTCATACTCATGAATTTGTTGTTCCCAATGACTCAGTTCAACCTTTTAAAGCACACACAGTGTATTTTCTCTTTTCAAGCCTGAATTAGGTTTGTTAGAGAAATGTCATCAGACTTTATTAATGGTGACTGTTGCATATGTTCAAATTGAGAACATCAAGCTTTACTTTCCCTTTGGGTTCAGTAGTATCCATTCCTCAGTCTCATTGCAGTTCAATGTCTTCACTCAGACCTTGAGTATGGTCATCTTGGTGAATATTCAGAGGTTAACTTGGGTGTCTCAATCTAGAACTATAAATTGATGCTTAGTTCCTTGTTCTCTTACATATTACCGGAGAATATTTCTATATTTTGCTCCAGACTCTCATTCTGTGTAATTTTTTATAGTTTTCACCCTTTTCTCTTGGATCATTTTTGATCCTGAGAAGGAAGCAGATTTCTTTGCTGAAAGAAAGGTCTTTTTTTTGTTTTTATTCCCTGTAGCCTCTGCATATTTATAACACCATTCTGGGGTGGGTTTAGCTCAGTGTGAGACTCTTTTTTACCAGCTTTTAATCTTTACTTGAAACAGAAGTGCCAAGTATATTTTGAATTTAAACCCCTTCTAAAGCTAAAAGACGGTTTTGGCCCACTAATAGGTAGTAGTTTCAAAAGGTTAAGCTGCCTGGAAAATGTGACACGATGTACTTATAAAATTAGGGATGAATCCAGCCTGTATAAATTCAGGTTTTTGATGTACATTTTAAATGTACCACATCATGCAATTTTAAATCAGTCTTCCATGCTGGCATGCAGAACTGGCATAGATGACAGGCAGCTGCTGAGTCCAGCTCTTGTTTGTACTCCTGCAACCTTTACAGAAATGTCATGGCTGGGCACAGCGTTTGGTGCATTTGAAAGAACTCTTCCTCCTCTGAAAGGAGGCATGAAAAACATCTCAAAATTAAATGGATTTTCCCACTTTGGACCTAATCTTGACATTAACTGGTGCTGTGCTACCAGCTTGAGTCTTCAGGCAGTCTGAAACATCAGCTCAGTGTTGTGACCTGCATTGCACAAGCCCTGTGATGTTGGGGTGTCCTGGTTGCTGCCAAACCACTGATCCTGCACGTGCTGCTTTCCTTCTGGCAGTTAAATCAGTTCTCCCTCTGAGGAGGGACACAGACCCTCCTCCCTCTGTGCTCCTGAAGGAGAGGCCACCTGCAGGGAATTGGGCTTGCTCCCAAGGCACTGTGAGTATGTCAGTGCTGGGTTTGAGGGAGAAACAGGAATTCCACCAACAGCTACCCCGTTTCATCCTTTGGCTGGCTTGGCTTTATCTGATAACACAAGGAGAGGCAGCAAAAAGGAGTTTTGCAGCACGCTGGGACACAATCCAGCTCTGGATGGATTCTGTGTAGTGCTGCAGGGAGCTGTCAAATTGTTGTGCCATTGCTGGTTGTACTATTTTGCTTGAGGATGTGTTCAGATTCTGTCTAAACAATAATTAAATTTCATTTGCAGGGGATGGCTGAATGTGTGGAAAGAGAGATAAAATAATCAAGGACACGATTATTCACAAAATCAATAGGAATTCTAATGGTCTTATAAAGTACCACTTCATTTCTTTCATAAAGCTGCTGGATTGTTCATATTTCATATTTTTCTCCAGTACAGGTCAATTAAATTTTAGGTAATTAAATACACTTTTTCACTCTTACTGGCCTTCAAAGGCTACTGTACATCACCAATTTATATAAACTACACTTGCACAGGCTATTTTTAACTTTCTGTACTTGAACAAAGTGCCTGGCTGTTGACCTTTGCAGGGTCACACCTGTGCCTATTACTGAGTAATAGCCAATTTGTTGCTCTGATCTGTGTTCTACATGTTTGATTAAACCTACCAGCTAATCTGAGTTAATTTTATTTGAAGATACAGAATTATTTTTGTTGGAAGATCAGGGAAGTTTGTGTTAACAAATCAGATTTTTTTGCTAACACTCACAATTGCTATGCCTGACAATTTAAAGAGGAAATATCACTATTCTATTATTTGGTGACTTTTTTAACACTAAAATTTATTTCAGAATTGCAGTACCTCCATATATATGAAAATCTAAAACAGTGAAGCTCCTAATTTAAAAATATTAAACCATGATAATTTCAGTGCAGTATAACAGATTAAAATGTATCTTTGTGCATGTATTAGGACACCTAATTATTAGATACCTGCTGCTATTATCTTCATTCACTGAAAGTGAATGTTTAAATGGATTAAATAATATATAAATATTTTCAGATCATCTATTCAACTATGAATTAATCTCTTTCCACAGGTCTACTTGCCAGATAGAAACAGGCCCCAGAATAAAAGCATATAATTAAATTTATGCATTTTAATCATGAAATCCAATTATAAAGTGCAGAATGATACAAAGATTAACATACAGAAATATATATTTTTTTCTTGAGCTATTAAGCATCAATTTATTTAATGAAATGGTGGGGTATGAAGATGGGCAGAACACATAGTCCAACTAAGGCAATAGACTGCAGCACTGCTGTTACTGTCAGTCATGGGTTTAAAATACTCCTCATCACAAGCCTTTCTGTCAGCAACCTTGAATTAAATTCCACAAAGCTCCTAATTAACACAGAAATGTACAGTAGCCTCCTGGAACTGGAGATTTGTTACTGTATGAAGGATTTGCTAAATCTTGCATTGATTTCATTTAGACATGAGCTCCTAAAGTAAGAGTTAGTGTGTGTAGTATTGTTACTCATATTATGCTCCCTGCATTAAAATTATTTATTTTGGCAGTGTCAAAGCAAAACAAACAACAAGCCCTCACAAAACCAGATGATTTCTTTTTGCTAGATTACCAACAACTATCCAAGAGCCATCTGCAGAGGGCTCAGGCATCTCAGAATATTGAATGCTTCAATTTCCTCTCTGTTACTACACCACAGTGCTCAAGGCCACTTCAGTGCCTATTTGTCATGCTTGCGAGCACCTGAAATCTGATTTTTCTTACCCACCATGCAGCCTCCTCTAACACCAATATAGAAAGATCCATAATGGGATTGGAAAGTTTAGTGAACACTGCACTTAATCAGTGCCGTGAAATTTGTTTTAGCTATACTTTCATATACAATCAGAACAAGAGGTACTATTTTAATTTTCCAAGGTGACACAGAGTTATTAGAAACCTGTCCTTACATATTGAGGCAAAGTGGGCTGTAGGTTTTTTTTCCTTCTAAAGTTGGAGCATAATGGAGTACCAATCCTGAAAAAAGATTGGGACTGGGACATTATCTGGTGTAATATTCCAGTTCTGCTTGGTAGTTGACTTGACAGGGACTCACAAGGAAGCTCAAACCATGTACCGTATGCCATCAAGTAGCCAAACAGAAGGGTTTTTGTTATTTTCCTTGGTCAGCACTGCAATTTCCCTTTTCCTCGCAGGCTCCTGAGCTCTCCCTTTCCCTCCCAGGCCTGTGTGTGACTCAGCTGCTCTGCTGACTTTGGTTGTGGAACAGCAGTTGAGCAATGGGGACCAGCTCAGTGGAAATTGCAGAATGTGCTGTTTTCAGCTAAGTTACTGAAATGTGCATTTGAATTCTGTGTCTTGGGAGTGGAAAAAGGAACAAACACACAGAGCAAAGCATCTTTCCCAGCTCCTCCTCACTGTGCATGCCTGGTCTTGTTCAGCAGGGATGGAGTGTGGATGCTTCACACATACACTGTGTCTTTGTGGAAGTAAGTGGGTAGCAAACACTCTGTTCATCAATTCTCAGCTGATGTCCACCCCTTCAAATTATTCTGCATTATTTTGATCATTTTCTCAATTTGGAATACACAAAGATGGTCCCTCTGTTCCTGCTCCTTTCTACACTGGTCAGTTCTTGTGGGGTTCAGGTAATGGTTGATCTAGAAGCACATGCACAGAATGGGGTTTGTGTGTGTGTAGATGTTGATCTTTTATTCAGCATCTGAATCCTAGCAAATTTTCCCCCATAAGGCCTTAGTTTCATTTTCAAGGACTCAAATCTTGTTGAAAATCAGATGAGTTTGGATGAGAGGTAAGTTCCAGCATTCCTGATTGTACAGTTTCAGAAGGTTTTGTCTTTGCCTGTGGCAGAGTAAGGGACTAGCAGAGCTGGCAAAAGGAACCAGAGCCTTGCCCACCAGAACCAACAGTCTAATCCTTTCTTTGAAACTGCTACTGATATATTTGGAGCTGTTTTCTCAGTCCAGGAGCAGTGGTACCTACAAGATGTGATCTGTTTCTGCTGGTACTGACAGAAACTTTCAGCAGATGGAGGTGGTGAGCAACAAATTCTGAATCACTGGTTCAGCAATTGCCCAGCCTTTTCTTTTAACAGCTTTGATTTTCTGCATTGCTTTGACTCTTAATCTTTCTTTTAAATTTTTTTTTTTTAATTTTTGGCATCTGTTAAACTACTTGTGAAAGAGAAGCAGATCTGGAGGGTAATGGAGTGAAATTATTAGCCTTTTAGAATCAGATGATAATTAAGCCAACATGAGAAGATCACTAACTATAAATAATGCCAGTGAAAATAAATTCACTAATTCTTATTTACATTATGGAGACCTTTGGACCCCTTTGTACTCTTTGAGGACATAAGATCTCTAAAGTACATAATGGAAATGAGAATAGGCCTTTAAAATAGTTTTAATTAAGCAGTTTAACCATCTTAATTAAAACATTTCAAGAGTGTCAGTGTTTTCCTACCACTAGTGATATTTCAAGTAATTTTTCCCGTGTATTTCCCATCCTGGGGAAAGCTGTGCTACTTGAAGAGAGGCAAACACACCAAGAGGGCAGAGAGAAACAATTCCTGCAGAGAAGAAGATCTGCTCATTTGCAACATGTTGGTGACAGCTGCCATGTGCCAAAGGATTGTCTGGTGGGATGGAGGACACGGCAATGCTGCGTCATTTGCTGGAATGCAGAGGCTCCCCATTATGTACATTTTGTTTCTGCTCCATCTCACTGCAGAGGCTAAAATAAGCACTGCCATGTTTTATCTAGCAGAAAAGTGGTCTTTGCTTTTCCTCCTGCCTCTGGCTGGTTTCAGCTCTGTTCTGTGCAGAGCAGGAATGTTGTGGGTTGCTGCTGTTGGCCGTTCCTCTTTGGGTCTGTCTTGTTGGCCGCTGCCCGTGCTCCAGAGGGCCTGACCTGTGCTTGGCTGCTCCAGGGTTGGTGTTTCACACTGCTGTAGATACTGAGCGTTCCAGAAACTGCCTCTTACATCAGCCAGAAACTCTCACTTATGCTGTTATCTTTCACAGCACCTGTTATTAAAGCCTCTCTTTTCCACTCAGGTTTTCTTTGAGCAGTGTGGCAAATAAAAATAATCGGTTGCAGTGGTAACAAAACAACACGCAGTAGGACCTTGCTCCCTGCAGCCTGGAGCCTGCTTCCTATGGATATATCTTGAATCACTTTGTTATACCTCTTACCTCGATGATAAAACTTCTATTGTGCATTTCTGATAGTCTGATTGTTGTATATACATGTATTTAGCATATTCTCAGGCTCCAATCACCGGCAGTACCACAGGTTCTTTAAATGTTACCCTTGAAAACGTCAGTGTCTCATAACTTCTTTTTATACTGCTGCTGGTGTCTTTGGGAGACATTTATTTGTTAATAAGATAGATATCCTCTCTCACTGTTACCTAATCTGGCATTCACAATCATCTCAGGTCCCTCTCCGTCATTTCATTTGCACAGACACAGTAGTTAATACTATGTACTTCTCTACTTGTAATATTCTTCTAAGGTACAACTTTTAACAGATTTTCCATCCAGCCAGATGTTTCAGACAAAATTCAGGGAAGTTCTAATAATCATAGAAAATATTACCAAAAGGGGTCTTGGTGAAGTTTGCATCCAGTGTGGGGTTTGCTTTTCATGTAAAGGCTTGTCATGTCTGTGATATGCAACACCTCAAAAATAATTTTCTGCTTGTCATTTGCTATCATATGTTTGTGTGGTGCATTATTCCTGCCAGGTGTGGCGCTACCAACATTTCTACATTAAAATGCATATTTTTAAGAACATTTCTTGTTTTATTTTTCTATGAGTTAACTCCTGATTCTAATCAGCCCTTCAAAGTTTTCACCTGTAAATTTAAGCATCATCCAAACAAATGATTAAAAACTCTTTACTAATTCAGACCTGAGAGGTCCTTCTGATAGAAACAGACCCCTGCCACTGACTGTTTATATTTTTGGAAATTCTCTTTATAGGTCTGTTGATTTCCTACTTTCTCTAGGAATCTTTTTTGCTCCCTCTTGATATACATACCTGGATGCCCCTCATCTTGTCTGGCATAATAGATCCTGGCACTGACCAAAAGTATGGGTTTTTCCTGTGAAGTCCTTACACTTTTCTTTTTATTCTATTCTACAAACTTTCTTTACAGAGAGCCCTAAGCTCATCATTTCATAAAATCACAGGAAAAATTAGATTGAAAGGACTTTTTGAGTTATTCCATACAGCTTCCATTTTCAAAGCAAGGCTGACTTCAAAGGTAGACCCAACTGGGCCCTCACTCTGTCAAGTTCTGAGGCTCTCCAAAGAAGAGGCTTCCACAGCCTCCCTGGATGACCTGTTCCAGTGCTTAACCCTGCTTGTGGTGGGAAGCTTTCTTCCTTAAGTAAAAGAAAATAAAGATTCAATTATTGCAACTTGTGATTTTTTCTGCTTGTGCTTTCATTGTGTGTCCCTTGGGGAAGCCTGGCACTACCATCCCGTGTAGCTGTTGTGAGACTGCTGTAGAATTTCCACCTTCTTGGTTTTCTTGTATCCCTTTTAACCACCTCTCTTCCCACAGCCTGTGCTGTGTTTCCTGTGTTCCAACCCTCTCACTGTCCCAGTGGCTCTCTGCCACTGTGATTATTGTTGCTAAATTCACCATTGTTGCTAATATGAAGGATTAATTTGAGACTATACAGTGAAATGATCCTCCTGCCCTTCTTTTTTTACTCTTTCGAAAAGGTGTTATCCTCCTCTCATGCTGCATCTTTTCACCTGATAGAGAGTTGGTATTTTAGATTAAAATGAGCTCTGAGAGTTTGTGTTTTCTCTACTTATCTGTTTGGAGACTTCACTTCATTCTGCTGCTTTTCATACCAAAGATGTTATTTCCCTAGGAAAAGTGAGCTTCACGGAACCCTTTCAGGATAGAGCACAGCTGTCTGATCTTATCTGGGCCTGACAGATGCCTACCCTTCCCACCAAACTCCACTGTCTTATTGAAAGAATTACCTGCTTCTGCAATCTTTGCATTTAAAAATGATCTGCATACATATGCTTGGAAAGTAGGGCTTATTTTAATAATGTGAAGGAAACACAATAAGATGTTAGAGAGAGATGCCACAACAAGTGGAATTACTTTTATCACTTCCTTGTTCCATCACCCATTTCAGTGTAATTGTCTTATTTGTATTGGCTTCTCCTTTGGAAGAACACATAGCAATTTCCAAATGTTTAATTAAAACCTCACAACACTTCTGTGATGTGAATGCTGTAAATGAAAGAGAGTAGATAGAACCTTTTAATAGCAACTTTTGTCTTAAGTATTTGTTACATTTTATCGATCACCAAAACAGGGATGCTTTCTTTGGTGCACCATAGTTTACCACAGTTTTTAGATATCAAATCCTTGCAAAGAGGGAGGTTTCTTGGCACCACAGGGAATATCCTCCATGGTGAGCTACTGGTTACTCTTTATTCATCCATGCCTTCTCTTTCTCCTTCTTCTCTGAGGAAGCCTGTGCTCCTTGCTGTACAATGTCAGAAGTGGGATGAATCTTCAAGGTTCTGAAAACTTTGTATTATGTTGTAACAGCTAAAGGATTTCACTTGAAATAAGAATCTGGGCTGCCTGGATATGAATGTATATTCAAATTTTGAGAAGGTTTTTAAAGAAATACATCCACAGCAGCCAGTTTAGTTCTTCTCACTATTAAGAAATGTCCCTTTTCCACCTAAGCTTTTATGAAACTCAACAGTATTTTTTATCCCAGTAATAATTTTCTTTTCCTCCCCCACAGTCCTCATATTGATTCATTACAACCGTTTTTCTTCAACCTTCAATGGATTCCACATGTAAAAGATCTCCCAGATCTCTTGCCTTTGTAGCATGCTGTCTATTTTAGCTAATTTTATATAAATTCATTCTCCTCACCTTGTGTTATCCAGTAGCTCTTACTATTGATCAAGACATCATTCTCTTTTTTCGAAGGTGTTATTTAGGCAGTCAGTTTAGGTTTGATATAAATTTTGGTGATATTCTCTCAGTGAAGTGTCAGCAGTCTCACAGTGCAGCAGGCCAAAGAACAGAGACACAGCAGGGACTGCTCACACTCTGGGCTCTTTTACTTGTCTGCCCTGATGAACTTCCACTGATGAATCATCCTCTTCCTTTCTTCTCCCTCGCTTTTGCCCCATCCTTTCCCTCTCTCCATCTCCTCCTGTGTTTGGCACTTAGGATATTGCACAGGCCCTGAGCAAAGGAGCTCACTTTTCATTTTCCCAAGTTTCCACCCACTTCCCTTCTCTCCTGCCAGTGCACACACATGGTGCATTCATACACATCAGTACGCTGCTGAAATCTTGGAGAGATAGATTTGAAAAAGGTAAAGAAAAACACTAAGTCTTGAGATGGCTATAGAACAGAACTTTCATCTTAATGTTTGCAGTTTGTTGTTTAAATTAGTAGCAAAAATACTGTTTATTTTAGCAAATATAATCACATTTTGCAAACAAATACAGATTTTTGTAAAGAAGCAGATTTTCCATGAAAGGGAACTTCTGTTTTGTAGAACAGAAGTGAAAATAGAAGCTAACATATGAAACTACTTTGACTTACATTATGATTAATTCATAAATAACAAAAAACTATGTTCAAATGCTTCTTTAAACTTAACCAGTAAAATCAAACAACATGATTTATTCACTTTGCTTGTTGCTGTTTTTATACAGTGATGTAGCAGGCTAAGTAAAATGATTTATACAAAGTACCATGCTTGGATTATTTTAACAATAATTTAATAGGATCTGAGACCAAATGGTGTATATCTCACTGTTTCTGCTTTATTCATGCATCATATAAATTGAATAGCCAAGTGTTTACAGGAAAACAAAGCTGGGATTGGCATGAGGCATGACTCTGTTCATACACACAGAACAGAATGCACTCACAAATAAGTCAAACCCCCAATATCTGCAGAACTAGAGGTGGTTTGGCACCTCTGGAAAAACTCACATTATTCCAATGCCTCACCACGAAGTAAGGTACTTGCTCTCAGACACCCTCAAGATTTTGACTTGTATATTTGTGCATGCCATGAATAAAGCTGCTCCATGACTAAAAAATTAGGACTGATAAGACACACAAGTTCATACAGTAAAAACTCAGTAAAACATTGAATGATGATGAGCTCTTCATATGTGCAATCTGAGCCCTCAATTCATCTGTGTCTCCAGAAATTAAACTCTTTTTCCCTTGATTTATAGAAAACCCATTACAGAGTAACAGCTTGATCTTGAATTTTTTTTTTCTCCTGGGGTTAGAGAAGTTTTACATTACAAATAAATTTTGGCAAAGTGAAGGATTTGTCCCAAATTTTCCTCATTTAAATACACACACTTACAAATACATAAATGTTCCTCAGAGAAATCATGGTTATAATTGCTTTGGATAGACATTATCTGTCTATACCATAAATATTTGGGCCACAGTGCTCTGGGGTCTAATTTCTGCCACGATCAATCAGTGTTGCTGAAACTCCTGTATTATTTAGTAATTGAAACCCTGAGAAAATCTTCAAGCCCAGTTGAATTCAACAGTTTATCCTGAGTAAAGAGAGAAGAATTTAATGTTACACTGAGCCACATTAAACAGGAGAGAAGGCCAAGTTGTTAGGGGCTGCTTCTGCTTTTGTCATTGAAAAGCATTTTGTATAAACCCTTTACAAAACTAGGGAGATAAAAGCCCTTTTAAAGGGAGAACACCAAATTCCTGTAGGAGTGTAGAAATTATTCATGAGAGTTTCAAGTTATGAGATTTCAGCTCTTTGGTACAGAAGTGGACTTCACATTTTTTACTCATTTCCTTTAACAACTGAGCATAAGGATATCTCATTAAATCCACATATACTCCATTTGCCAAGAGCTACACTAAAAACTCTTAAAACTGCAATAAAATCACAGCATTTTGAAAACCTGAAATAAATAATTTTATTGTCTTTCTTACAAATTCCATAATTCAGAGCATACTCAATGAAAAATTTTCCTAAAATTCTTTGAAACTGTATTATGTTTTTGTCATTAGTATGAAATGATACAGCTAAATGAATAAATTAGTGTTAATTGTCTGTAAAGAGGTCAGATACTTTGGTTTAATGTTCTCATAAGAATGTAGGGCCTAACTATAAGATCAGCTTTAATTGGAGAGCAAATAACTTTTTAAGAGACAAATTTTTTCAAATTGATTAAAAAATCCAGGAAGATATGTTTGTAGAACTCTACCCACACAGAGAGGCCAACACAACACAAAAATTAAAAAAAACCCCACTTTATACAAAACTGTAAAGAGCTCCAGCTCCGCAAATCAGTGCCAAAGCAAAGAAAGACCATGATCTGGCAACAACTGAAAGTTCCTCATTAAAAAAAGATTAATGATAGAAACCTTCTAAAAGCAAAAATCTCCTCTCAATCCAGGAAAATACAGCCTGTGGCTTTTAATAACTGAAGAGACTGACGTGATGTGGAATCGCTGGGGCTTTGCTTGGTGTTTTTCTTTGTTAGAATTCAAAGGAAGAGCTTATTGCATTTCTGTAGGTACAGCAGATCTTTCCTCATTGTGCTACAGAAAAAGTGGCCACTGTGTGTTGGGCAGGGGAGAAGGGAAACTAAAAAGGTGAAGTTGTATAGGAGTCCACCATGACCTTGCTCTTGCCAAGTTCTTCATAACGACTGCCAGGATTTGCTTTGCACTTATGTAGGGCAAGAAGAGAAAACTCTGTACAGAAAAGAAAGTGAACAACACAATGCTGCTTCTTCAGCCCTCACGTTTGGCCAGAGCAGCAAGGCTGGCCAGGAGCACAGATGGCACCAGGGGAGGAAAAAGGAGACAAGTTCTCCTTGCAGCACTTCTTGGAGTGGTACAGTTACCAAGCTCTCAAAGAGTACAGAATGCCTCCTAAAGTAACAAGTTTAAACCTAATTAATTATATTATAAATAGCTATAAAAATATTGCAAAATTAACCTATGTGTTTCTTAGAATCCAGCATTACTGGGGTTTAAGATTTAAGCCTTCTGCTTCACTAATATCCAAATCTGAAAACAGAATATGCTTATTTGCCTTTTAGAGTTACTTCTGAAAAAAATACAAGTTAGTAAACTGAGGGGAGATAAACAACCTCAGTGATGTACAGGGCACAATTATGGAACGACCTGGGTGATGGGTAAAAGCCCTTGGGAAACCCTCCTTGCCAGACAGATTTAGGAATATCCTGTGCTATTTAAAGGACTGGCACTGTTAATAAGAACAGAGCATCGCTTACACTGCACTTCTCCCCTTTCCTCTCCTGTGCTGCCTGTGTCCCGTGCCTGTGCACAGCCAACGGTGCTGCTTTTACTGGAAGTTTTCCGACTTTCTGTGAACATCTCAAAATAATCTCCCAGCATCGTTGAGACCTCTCAAGCATGTCAGCTGTCGGCATCAGCCCCTGTCCCCAAGGTCTGGCGTGCAGCTGGAGGGGTGGGCGGCAGCGCTGCGTGCAGCCCGGGCTGGACTGGAGGCGTAGGGCACAGCGTGTTCATGACAGCTTCCCCTGACAGGGGACACTGTGTGTTTGGAAGTTCAAGTTTCATCATGCGACACAGGTTTAGGAGGCATCAGGATCAGGGCTTGGCCGCTGAGGTTTAACATTTCTTGCGCTAAAATAGCTGCAGCGCCAGGTGCAACCGTCTCGACAGAGGCAGTGAATTTAATTTGCAAAACGCCCTGAAAAAAACCTCTCACAATATGAAACAAAGTGCATAGCCTTAAAAAGTAACTCTTTTAGGACTGTGCTATCTAAATGTAAACATGCAGCACGAGTCAGGCGATGTTACCCAGAGCAGTGGTACAGTCAAGTGCAGGAGTGGTGCGAGACCTCAGCCTGTTCAGAGTCCGGTTACGGCTGGAGCAGGTGATGGTTTGTCTCTTTCTCGGTGCTGTTCGATGGATAAAAACACAAGTTAGGAGACACCAAGGACAGCACTGAACCCTTGGCCGGTTCAGTCCCAAACCTGCGGGGGACACCAATAACCTCCCCAAGAGAGAGCTCCAAGAGAGGCGCTCGGAAGCCGGCCCTTACCCGCTGCCGCTGGTCGCTGAGGCAGAAGGTGCAGATGGACCGAGGCGCGGAGGCACCTGGCGGCGAGCAGGGCTGCGGGGGCTGAGCGGGCTGCGGGCAGGGCTGCGGGGGCTGAGCGGGCTGCGGGCAGGGCTGCGGGCACGGCTGCGGGCAGGGCTGCTCAGCATCCACCGCCTCGTCCTGCCGGCGCTGCTGCAGCAGCAGCACGTTGGCCAGGTGCGAGATGTAGCTGGACGCCAAGCGCAGCGTCTCCACCTTGGAGAGGCGGCGGTCGGCGGGGCGGGTGGGGATGAGCCGGCGGAGGGCGCCGAAGGCCGTGTTGACGCTGTGCGTGCGGTCCCGCTCCCGCGCGTTGGCCGCCGCCCCGCATGGCGCCCGCCGCCGCCCCGCCGCTCCATCACTTTTATGCGCGGCAGGTGCCGCATCGCCCCTGCTCGCCCCGTGTGCCGCCGGCCGCGCTTGGCGGCTGCTCTCGGCCGGGGGCCGCCGCCGCCGCACCTGTCGCGGTCCCGGGCTCGGCAGCGGCTCCGCGGAAACCCCCCGCTCCTCCTCCTCCTCCCGCTGCCGGGGGGGCCTCGTCGGCGGCTCCCGCGGGAACAGCGCTCCCGCATCCAGCGGTGTGACCGATCCTGGGATCCTCGTGGGGTGTGCAAACCTCTGCGGGTTTTACCCATTCTGCGCCCCCGTATTCCATGTCTGTTCCAGCATGTGTGTGGGTATGTGTGCCACAGGATCGTTCTGGCTGGAAAAGACCTCAGAGGTCATCGAGTCCAACCTCTGACCGGCTGACACGGTGATGACCTTGTCAACTAAACCACAGCACTGAGTGTCATGTCCAGCTGTTTCTTGAACACCTCCAGCTGTTCCACCACCTCCCTGGGCAGCCCCTTCCAATGCTTGACAGCTCTTCATCTGATGAAATTCTTCCTGATGTCCAGCCTGAACCTGGAGGCTCTGTCCTCTTGTCCCTTCACTAGTTGCCTTGAGAAGAGGCTGACCCCCACCTGGCTACAACTTCCTTTGAAGGTGTCTTTTGGCTGGAGTGATAGATCAAGCATGGAGGTGGATTTCACCACCTTCCCCAGGCAACCCTAGACACATACAAATCCAATTTCTCATTCTGTTCAGAATGAGTGTCTGCCTCAATCATTTACTTATTAAAAGGTCATCATAAGCACTAATTGATTGCACCTCTGTTCTTCATAAAAATTTGACATCCTGTCTGAGCTCAGAGACTCATGAAAGGTCATGGCACAGGTTTACTCAAATGAATCATCCCTACCTGATTAGGCAGTCTCAAATGACTCTTTTTCTGTGGTCCCAGAAGCTTATTTGTGGTGACCTAAATATGAATCCTTCTTCCTGAATCAGGGCTGGATTAGCAGAGTCTCTCTAATCATGGGCGCACACACTAAGGGTAGGCAGCTGCTTAGACATGTTTGGCTGGGACTTGTGCCCTCTCAAAATACAAAAGCTGGTATCAACAGGCAGGGCTACATCCCTGCAGTGCATTCCTCTGCTGGGATAGCAAAGTGCTGGTTTATGTTGGTTGCACTTTCTGTTTGGGCAGAACTTGAAGGGAAAAATGGACCAACACCTCTGTCAGCCAGTTGTAGTATCTTACCTTGGCCTATTAATGAACAACACTTATTTAATGCGATTTTCCTTTATGTTACTTGTGACAAAGGGAGGGAAAGTCTTTTGATTTCCCATTGGGTGATGTTTTAGAGATTTTTGTGATTTCCGTAGCAAAATATTGCTGCAATAAAATTAGCTTGAGGTTGAGGTGTTTGATAGCAAAAGCTGAAGAAATGCAAGGCTGGATGGACAGGTGTGTGCCATGCTACTGATCCAAAGGAATTCCTTTGGGGTGAGAGCAGGATGCAGCCCTTCATCATCAGATACTGGGGAAAGCTGTGTTCAAAGTCATGCAGTTTTCCTGAAGTTTGTGAGTATAACCATATCCTACTCTCACAGTAGGATATTCTGTCTGCTTAACCTTTCAAAAAGTAAATGATCTAGAAAGTTCTGGAGTTGAATTTCAGTCCTTAGAAGTGCTGCTTTTTTGAAGTCTCCAGGTAAGCCTGCTCTGTCCTCCATGCAGGCTTCTTCCTTTTTGTCACCTCCAATATTTCTAGAATGAAATTCCTGACCAGACAAAGCCAACAACAAATCTCCCATTGACTTTAATGGAGGCAGGATTTCACCCTTGATATGTTCTGGTAGCTGAGCAGTGGAGATAATTGATTCTTTGTCAGACTCACTCATTTGCTTACCAGTGTTTTCCTGTCCTTAGCATCTCAGTTTCTCAGTTTCTTTGTTTTTTCTTGAAACTTTTTTAATTACTGAAGGTAAACTAAAACAAACCCCCCCCCTTTCCATGAAAAGAACCCCGAGACAAAGCGAAAACTGGTATTCTCAAAGTCAGAATTTATGGCTTATTGATAAACCAAGAATGAGAAAAGGAATAAGTGATACTCAGGAAGAAAATGATGCTGTGTCTGCAGAGAAAACCAGAATGATTTTCTGTGACTTTACAGCAACAGCTAATTTGGGGGTTAGGGACAAAGGGGTGGCTGAACGATTCTTGTTCTGTTTCCAAGGCAGATGGAAATAGAAATGCAATAAATGGTTTGTTTTGGTTTTTTGTTTGGTGGTTTTTTGTTTTTTGTTTTTTGTTTTTTTTTTTTTTTGTTAGATAAGGAGTCTTGTAAAAAGGCCAAAATGCTGGTGACTTTAATTACTAGATTATTGATTGGGATAATATTTATGCAAGTGCTGGGGGAGCATATTCCTCAAGGAAGGTGCAGCATTGCTGTTATTTTACAATTTGCTGAATTGCTAATAGCGAGCAAGAACGGGGCTGCATGAATGCAAAGCAGAAGAGTGGGCAATATTTTATGTGCAGTGATAAGGTTTTGCCTGAAATTTGCCTTCGTGCTATGTGGAGAAAGTTATCTGATATCCATTGTAAGGAAGCATTCAACCGTATTCAAAAGACTGGAAATATGAAGTATCTCACTGATTAGTTGCAGTCTACTGGCTGGCATTTCTTTAATTTGCCTTTATTTTTTGAAGAACAGTGTTAATAGGAAATAAAAAAAAGAAAGAAGAATTCAGAAGAAGGCAATTTGGAAAAGCTACACCTATGAAAAGAGCAAGTTATTTAGAGGATAACAAAAGAAACAAATCTAAATTAGCAGCACTGAATGTCTCTGGTCACAGCCAAGAAGGCTTTCAAATGTATTTCCATTAAATAGGAAGTATAACACAAAATTGTTCACTTGTTTAAAAAAAAAGACATTCAGGGACAAAAATGCCTTTAAAAAGAAGTACTTGAATGTTTGTGTCCTCATTCTGTGCCTGCAGGTAACACTGACTTCAGTGAGACTCTTGTTTATTCAAGAGCAGAAATATGGCAGTATCCTATGGACAAAATTTTTGGTTTTTTTCCCCAACTGTTCATATTTTCCTGCCTCACTCCATGGTGCTTCTTGCCACATGCTGTGTTTTTTGAAGGATTGTACTCTGTCTTCTCCATCAAAGCTATTACACATACCCATGTATTTTTATTTCGGCATACAGTATTGCTCACACGTATGAGAAGATATAACTGTGTTGTAGGCAAAAGCAGCACAGGTCTTGTACAGATTTCCAAATCATTCTTATTAACTGTTTAATTAACCAGGACACTTCTGCAGTGCTTACCTGATGAGGCAGGTGCATGCTGTACTTCAATCACATTTGACAGAAGGGAGAGTCCAGCTCTATCAAAGAGAAACAAATACAGGATGTTGATGGCTGGAAATGTCCACAGAGCTGAAAATAATATACTTGATAAAATGTTATAAATTATATGTCTGTCTTGGACTGTGGCTGGCTGTGACAACTACTGCTGTCCTTCACAAACCTGGGTGATGGAGTTGTCATTTTTATTGCAATTTTTAATAAATGTGACTGCCATAAAATACCTGTTGATTGAAGAATCTTTCAAATAGCATTTTCCTCCATGCAGGTTCTTTAAGGGAGTGATTTTAAGGAGAAAAGATTGAGGAGCAGTCAAAATATGGGATGGTGCAAGAGAATTTTTTGGCGAAGGAGGATTTGCATAGAGTATGGTAAATGAGGAAAGGTTAATCAAGAGCTAGACTTAAGGCTTCATGTGTTAAAATCCTGTCAGGTGGGATGGTGAAGCTTCAAGATTGTAATAAATATCCTGCACACATTTTGAACTCTCAGTCTGCTGCTGCAGTGCAAGTACACAGGCAGGGGAGGAGCAGGAGCAGCTCTGCCCTGCGCTGCTGGTACTTGATTAATGTGGGACCTAACAAGTCCCTTCTTGATATTCCAGCCAGCCAGATTTAGCATGACACTTATCTCTTCACTTGCAATCTCTTCACTTACAATCTCTGTTCTTCATCTGAATTGATCTGTGCCACGATTCTCTGGTGTGTTAATGAGTTTTCTGTGTGGTGGAGTGCTAGAGGCCTTGTTAAACGCCAGGGACATCCTGCCTACTGCATTTTATTTATACACCCACTCTGTTACTCTTGACAAAAAGAAGCTGAGTTGTTTATCTTCAGGTTTTTTTGACAAAAAATTTGTCTTACAGTAATTTTCTCTGCTCTGGCTGCCCACAGAGGAAAATCCAAATATATTATTCACCTGCTATTTCAAAACCATTTAAACTTGCCAAGTCTAAGTGGTATTTTACACATTGTGCTGATACTCTTGAAGTTGTTATTAACTGCCTCAGAAGTAATTTTTGATTGTGGTTGCATTTAGCAGAAAGATGACAAGGCATGTTCTTTTCTCTGTCAGGCTGAAGTGATATAAGAACAATACACCTGCCCTTGGAAAAAAATGTTTTGGAAGCAGTGTTTCTACTGAGTCTATTTTACTCATTAAAGCTGCCAGAGCCCTCCCTTGCCTGCTGCCTTATTTCACTGCTTTTAAAATCCATCCTGACAGAGCTTGGTTAGTGTTTGGGAAGGTGTTGTCTAGAACATTCAGCTGTTGAGCATGGTTTGGGAGCTGAGATCCTTTGCAAATCCATTAGGAAATCCCTGTGCTGGTGAGAAACCAGGCCTTAGACGAAGCTGTGGTAGCTTGGGTCTCTCTGTAGCTGGCTGGCTGGCCAGGAGGGGCTCTCCCACTCTCCTGTATTTTGCCTCAGACATGAGCTCATGCCTCAAACATGCACTGCAGAAGTGTGTACAGCTTGGATGTATAGGGAAAAGGGACTGGGAGCACCACCCAGCAAGGTGTGGTGCTCTTCAAATTTCTCTGACAAAGCCCCAACAGCTCGTGCTCTCTGTCCACTTCCAGATGCTGTCACATCATGATCAGCCTGTGTAATGTTTTACTCCCCACATCTCATTTTTTTGCCTTTTCAGAGACTAAGTCTTGCTAGGTCTGTTTTGCAATGTCTGATGATCCAGGCTTAGCAGCGTGGATCACTGATGGAAATTCAGCTTTTCTGGAGCTTTCTAGGTCACTGAGAAGCAGAATGTGTAGTATGGAATAGGCATTGAATTTTCACACAGACATGTGTTTGCTTGGTTTTTTTTTTTTTTTTTGGTTTTTTTTTTTTTTTTTGGTTGTTGTTGTTGTTTGTCTTTTGTTTTTTAATAAAGGCATAATGCTGCTGTAGAAATGCAACTGAATTTTAGTTATTAAAAGTACTCAGTAACTGTAATAATGAACAGGAACATGAGATGTAGAATCATCCAGCTGTGTGGAACAACTATTGCAGACGCTTCAAAATCCTTATTGCAATTTGATTTGTTCCATCTTCCCTTCCCAATCATAGTTACATCTACCAAAAAAAAGCTTTTTCCACCCCATACTTCTACTTTTACAGTATCCTTTTATGAGTAGCACTATACTACACAAGATTTTGTAGGTACTTTAAAGAATGTATTTCCAACAATAGCTTTAAAGTGCTTAGAGCTGACTAATCCAAAGATATCCCAAAGCCCATGAAAGAAATATAATTGATTGTATAATTACCACAGCTTCTGCAATATCACTGCAACTGAAGTTGTTTGTATGGTTTCTGTCCCTCTTCTCAGCTTCTAGTCTCCTCTTATGAAGATACTCAAAATCTGACATTCTTTAGATGCTTCAATTTGTTCTCCTTAGTGCTTCAATTCCACATGAGCATTTCTGTTAGCAAAGACATCTTTGATCATGATTTCTTAGTTCAAATTAGATTAAAGGACAGATTCAATTTCAGTCACTCAGGTTCAGGTCAGAATCGACTCCACTGCCACCAGTTGAGTTAATCTGTCCCTGCACTAGTGTAGATGGTGGCATCATCAGAACAATAATAAGCTTTAAGCTGCCATTGGAAATACTTTATTGATATTAGAGGCTGCATGAAGGTAAATTCCTTCATGTTCTCAATTTTTGCCAGACAATTTGAAGTGGAATATATGTATGTGTATAAAAACATAAAGCTGTTTCAATTTCAAATGTGTGTTGTAAAGAACACACAAATTTTCAGCCAAATTTTCACGGCCATATGATCCTACAATTTATAATAAAATTGTCTCATCCCTGATCTTTTACTCACATTTGAGGCAGGGGGAGTAGATACTTTTATCTTCAGACAGGGATGTGGAAAGTTTTCTAAAAAGTTCCTTTAATCAATCACTAATTGAAAGTTTTAATGTGATAATTTCACAAGTTGGAAAAAATAAACCCAAAGAAATTATCTATTTAAAACAGAATTGACTCTAAAACACCGTAATTGAAAAGAGTGTTTTGGAAGCCTAAATCCACAGCTGTTGGTGAAGATGTATTCAGTTGTTCTTTGGAGCTGAACTAATACAGGTTAATAAATAATAGGTGAATTATAGCAAACAAAGATTTTGCAGTCTGAAAGCTTAGAAGAATATCCTGTTATGCCAAACAAACATGGAACAATGCCAGTATTATGCTTTTGGAATGAAAAGTATTATGCCAGTATTATACTTTCTAGCTCTATCAGAGTAGATAGTATCATCTAAAATAAGACTGACTAAGCTAGTTAGATTAGGGATCTGTGCAGACCATAATAATGTCAGGTGTACTCTAATATAAGAATTAAATATTTGATGGATTTATACCTATAGAGTCATCATCTAGATCCTGTTGTATGGTAAGTCTTTTACACATATTAGAGACTGCACACCAAAGATCAAGCTCAGACACAGAAAACCCAATACAAAGATTATTTGACCTTTCTTGGAGTGCCTATGGGGATATCCCTTGGGAATGATAAATAATTCCCATTAAGATTCCTGCTGACAGTTGGCAGACCAGGTGGTCCTGCAAAACACAACTGCAGGGTCTCTCATCCCGAGTCTTTAAAGATTGTGCAGGTATGAAGCGTTTTATTGGTGCTGTGAGTTAAACCAAACTCTTTGTATTAGTTTCAACAGGAGCTGTTTGCCTTGTGTGTTCTGCACGTGCCCTGCTGTCTCCCTGAAATTTGCCCAATTTGCTCTCGACCTTGCAGCACATTTTGGAGTCTTGTAGAACTCTTCCTCTGTGCTTCTCTTTAGTTTCAAACAGAGTTTCCAAGCTGCCTTGTGGGGTCCCCTTGGCTGGAATGGACCACTTCCCACTGTCCAAACCAGTGCTCTTCCCTCACAATGCTGCTGCTGGATCTTTCCCAGAGACACAGAGCCTTTCCTTGCTGGAAATACCGACTCATGTCACAGTCTGCCCTTGCTCACTGCAGACTGTCCCTCACTGCTCTCTGCCCAAGGCTCCTGCTTCACTCTGGGCCAGCACACACGGCCAAGGTGCTTCAAACGCTGTTCCAGAACTTGGCTTGTGTATGGTCTCAGCTTTCCTGGGGACAGTGAAAATGCAGATCATATAGGAGACAAGGAAACTTGAAGTCCTGAATTGAGTGTGCCTGAAGGAGAGCTGCCTGGATTCACAAACACAGGGCACCACATCTCTCTCTGTATGTGCAAGCCCTGCATCTTTGTTAAAAATCTCTCTAGTTATATGATTAAACTTGTGGCTTCAGGAATGGAGATTTAAAAACATTTTAATCCTTTTAAAATGGATGATATTTAAATTCATTTATCGCTTTTGTCAATTCTATCTAAACCTCCACTGAATTCATTTATGTGTTTGTATGGGTAGAGTACATAAAATTTTTTGGTGTGTCTATTGTCAGTTCTCATTTTTCTGTACTTGCTGGGTCTTTTGGACACTTTGCTCTCTCTAGTAACCCACTGCCAAATCTTATAAAACAACACCTCCTTTTATATCAAGAATACTACCAGAACCTTGTAAAAAGGAGTTTTGCTCTGGTGTCTGGCATTAAGAAAGTGTGGTTAAAGAAACTTCAGTTTGACATATCCATCAACTATATTGAAAATTATTTCATACAGGAAATAATGGCTTTCTGCTGAGATCATTAAAATGAAATTCTTGACTTGTCTTGGGATCTTTGAAGGTGTGGAGAGGCAGACTTGCACAGTTCTGTTCCTGTTAGGTGCATATCTGCATGCTGACCTGCCTTCCAGGCAGACCTGAATAAGTTGCTTGCCTGAAAGGTGCTGTACAAAGGCTCATAACTCACTTTCCAGGCAGACAAGAACAGGTACTTGTCTGGGAGACAGCCCTTTGTTGATAGCCTGCCTCCAAGGCAGATCTGTCTAGTTATCTCTGCTGTCTTTGAAGCAGCTCCACACAGAGTTGTGTGTCCTTAGTGGGCTCGCTGCTGCCTGCCTGGGAGGTACTTGGGTTGATCGTTTTCCTTCTAGAAAATCCTGAGCAATTAGGTACTCCAAAGAGCATCTCTCCAATTTACGATATGAACTGGCAAATGTGTTTAGTTCTGACTGATCACTGTGTCTGGTGTTCTCTATTAACCTCCCATGTATAAGGACTGTCACAAATGTCCCTCTCCCACGTTCAGAAAAATAAAATAAAGAGCTTGTCAAAAAATTCTGCTAATACAGCACAGAGCTCACACATGCTGCTTTCTGTGGCAGTAATCAGACTGCCAAACTTGCTGAAGAGAAGGAAGGGAGTAGGGAGAGTTTTTTTGAAAAAATTCAAAATTGCTATGCTGTGTTGAAGGACTAAAGGGAAGGTGGATACTGTATTTCAGTGTTCAGTCTTAAAAATGGCATCTAATTATTATGTCAGGGATCCAGTTCTCAGTCACTTATACAACATCATAAGTGCTACATGCTCATTTCTAATCAAAGAAATGCTTTATTTTGCTTGGGGAAAAAAAGACAGTAATTACTAGTTGACTGTAAAATACAATTTTGTTTCTTTTCCTTTCTTAGAGAAGTCAAGATTGCAAGTCAGATATTAGTCTTGGGAAGCAAGATATGTACCTCAAGGCCATAAACCAGCAGCAGTTAAGTCACCTAATAAAGGATAGATCAGATATTAAGCATTTTTATGTTTGGTGCAATATTGTTGTGTAAGTATATCAGTGTAATTCTGCAGTAGATTGGTTGCAGTTGGTTATAATCACTCTGGCAGGCATGGAATGAGCCCAGAATTAGCCTCTTATTTTAGTTCTACTTATGTTTTGTGGAGGAAGCAGGAATTTTACTTTAGCTGTGTTAGTCGTGAATACAGCGTGACACATCCCATGTGTTTGGAAAACATTATGTTAACTCAGGAAGTGCAACAGCTCATGGTAGGTACTGCAGTACCTGTTGGTCCTGCTCTGTTTCTTCCTGTAGTCTGATCCAGTCCAGGACTAATATCTGCTGTCAGGGATAATTTCTCCCTCTTCCAGTCCCCCTACTCTCTCAGCTGGGGCTCCCTGCATGAAGAGCACTTAGGGGTGGTGTGCTCTGTCCCAGCAGAGGAGTATGGCCACCCTCAGGCAGAATGCAGGAGAACTTGGCTGTAGGGAAAACATGTCCAGTGCAAGCTGCTCCCAGCTCTTGGCTAGCCCAGTGTGATACGTATCATACCCCTGGATGCATGGAATGGGGGATTTCTGCTGCACAATTCTGCACTCCCCTGGGCTGAGGAGTAAGGAGGATATTCCCCCTCTCCTTATAGGCACTGTGGTGCCTCTGTATCACAGAGGCACCACATGATTAAAAAAGACAATCTTGTACTTGGAAAGGAAGGCAGTGAATTTTATATTAGTGCTTTAGTTCTAATCTAGGCTAGTTTTATAGCATAGAGAGGCTTTTTTCTCCCTCTTCTGCCCAAATTAATTTTACTCATTGAGCATGAGGACTAGAAATTAGGAGCCTGAAGTCATGCTGTGATATCCAGAAATACAGGTATGTTCCCCTTTGGTTTTTTTCTCATCTTTCTTTCCCTCAACCTCTTTCACCCCATCTTTATTCCAGCATATTTTGACTAATGATTGTGGCTGAAGAAATTGAAATCTGCTCATGGGTATTTCTCAAGCAGACTAAGTTTGTCAGCTAAATTATTCATTGTGAAACAGCTCCTCAGAGGCAAGGACTATACTTAGTGTAGTGGTGACCAGACTGGACCTTTGGGTACTGCCACAACAGTCAGATGCAGCGTTGACAACATTCACAGTTTCAAAGGAGCACAAATGACAGCACAGATCTCTCCACCACACACGAGTGAGGTGCAGCTGAAAAGCAGGACCTGCTCATGAGACAAGAGCTGGGTGCTGACAGGGGAGCAAATGCCCAGTTACAAATAAAAAGCTGCAAGTGCTAAAATGTAATGAAACTGGGTATAATATTTGGGTGTAGGATATGTATTTAAATTCTGCCCTTGTGGGACATGGCTGTGTCCACTCACTTTCCCAGACTGTAATGAATCAGGATTATTTTCTTGTTCATAAACCAGACCAAGATTGTTGCAAGTCACCAGATGTCCTGGTGCTATGTGCCACTAATTGGGGTAGCTTTTGATCAGCAGGACTGAAACCATACTTCCTTGAGTTCATATTTTGCTTTCTGCAAGACCTGGAAATGTTTATAATAAAATGGCATGCTGTTACATATGTATCAGTTGATAATAAGTGGCAAGTTACTGGTCCAAATATGTTTAGTAAAAGTAATTTGAATAGTACGTTTGAAACATCAAGTTTATTGAAGAAAATGTACAAATCTCAGGTTCTCATCAAAGACTTTGAAGGGATTAATAGGAAGCAATTACTTGGGAAAAAATTCTTCCTTGTGAGGGTGGGGAGGCCCTGGTACAGGGTGCCCAGAGAAGCTGAGGGTGCCCCACCCCTGGAATCATTCAAGACCAGGCTGGATGGGGCTTGGAGCAGCCTGGTCTAGTGAAAGGTGTCCCTGCCTGTGGCAGGGAACGGAACAGGATAAGCTTTAAGGACTTTTCCAACCCAAACCATTCTGTTTTTTCTACGACTTTCTTTTTATTGCTGCAGTGTACTTTTCTAACTCAGCATTTTGGAGTTTCCCAAATGTATTGCACAAAAATCCTCTGATGCTCATCTATGGGTATTTTGAGAAACATCAAACACTAAAGAGAAGACTTTAAAAGATATGGACAGAAGAAAAGAGATACTGAAATCCAGCGACTGTGCTAGAGAACTGAATCTGCAGTAGACGTGGGTAACCAAACCTCTGATCCTCCAAGCTTTAGTAATTCAATAAAGGGTAACAGAGATCTGAACTCTCCATAGTTAATAGTTTGAGTTTTGTGATGCTGAAGTCCCTGCCAGGCTTTTGCTGGTATTGTCCATGCTCTTCATCTCTATCCTGCATTACAAAACATTTCCTCACACAGTATGCCATGGTCTCCTACATACAGTAAGAATGATGTGTGCAATTACCAGCTGGGTGTGAAGTGGAAAAACCTCAGCTTGCCCTCAGTTCATAACCCTTCCCTGGATCAAATCAGACACTCAGGGCATTTTAGAAACTCAGGCCAGCTTCTTACACACAGCATTTTTTACACCTTGGTCAAGGTTACTTTGTGGGGTGTGAATACCCATTCTGATGCAGTGGGTAGAGAGTAAATTGCCTGGAAGTGCTATTTTAGACATGAATGGAGAATATTTACTTCCACCCTTTACTTGGGCCAGACTTTTTCTCAGGTATAATGTTTTCAGGGTGAGCTATGACCTGTTTTTCATTTTCTCCTGCCTGTTTCTCTCAAAAAAAAAAAAAAGGGTCTATCTCTGTGCTCCTTTCCAAATGAAATCCCACTGCTCATCCTGTTTTTAAATCAAATCAGCATTCCACCCCATCTCCTTTTTGCCACCTGAGATGTAACAACTTAAGTGCTTTGGGAAGGAAAAACAGCCACTAAAAGTAGTGATGGAAAGAAATGTGTTAGAGTAAGCATTAGTCCTACAAAATGCAGAAGTCCTGGATTCTGGATTCTTGTGATTTTGTGTTTTCGAGTTGGGTTATGACTGAGCTCTGATTCATGCTGCAGTTTTTTCTTGACAGGGGTGAGTGTGAAGTTTATTATGTCTAAGTGTTTGTACTGATAAACTTTGTTAGGGATACAGGGCCTTTGAGTCTCTGCTGGGTTTGGTTAAACAAGCTCAAAGATTTAAAAACCACTGAGTGGACTGCCAGACACAGGCACACAAGCAAGCTGCTTGCATATGTTTTTTTCCCCTAAAAATCCATGCAAAAAGCCTAACTCACCTCACCCCTCCCTGAACTTTACACTTTCCATAGGCCCTGTTTGTCCCTGACATCTCTTTAAAGCTGGAGCTAAGCTTGCTCTGCCTTTGCTCCATTGATCTGACATCAGTCATCAGTCTGACTTCTATCCACACAGCCTTTGTCTGTCCTGGGGCCTTGAAAATGCTCCCAGCTGGTTTCTATATCTTCAGCAGGGCTCGGTTTTGGCCTTGCAGCACCATTTCTCTAAGTGCTTTCCATTTCTCTTGCATCTTTTCACTAAGGGTGGATCCATCCTGGTACAATAAGTGGGCCCATTCTCTTATCCCTGGCTTTGCTGGATTTAAGCTCACACAACACAATAACAGGCAAGAAAATCAAGACATATTTTTCTGCAAAATAATTAAAGTCTTCCCCACCTCCAACACAATGTGTAAGGAGCTTTTTTTTTCCACTTCCATGTGCTGAATTTGTCTCTCATCATTACATCATCTCTGAATTATGGGCTCTCTTCTCTTGGTGCATATCCAGGAGTGCACCTTGCCCAAAAGCAAGATGGCAGATTTTGCTCACTCTGAGTTTACTTGTAGATTGGAGAGCATGAAAAAAAATGTGCTACCGGCATGACCAGCAGCTAAATGTCAAAATTTGGCTCTAAGACAATACTACTTAAACTATTTCTCTAAGTAAGTGCTCCTTACACAAGGAGGGATTGAAGGATCAGACTCATAGCATTGTAAAATCACTCTCTTAGGAATATTCAGAATTGCCTAGAACATTTTGAATCTAATTCTCCAAACCCTCAGGCAGCTTTGAATATCTCAGCTCTAATACATTGAAATAACAGACACTGATATAAAAAAATGAGAGGGTGATACTCAGTTCCAGCCAGGCGAGTTCCCGCAGGGGCTGCGGGCTGTGCTGCGGAGCTCTGCCTGGGCACGGGTCACTCACCGGGCACCCCTGTGCCCGCAGGTCATCCATCTGCCCCAAACCCGTGCTCTGCTCTTCCGAGGGATTTTTTGGCGGCAGATATCGCTGCTACATGGGCGGCCTGGCCGGCTTTCCCTGCCCAAGCTGCCGCCGTGCCGCCCCTGGTTTCTGCAGCGGGCAGCAAACCTCCAGTACAGAGGCGGCAGCCTCGAGGCAGCGCAGCGAAAAATCACCCTGACCTCCGCATTAGATGGTTTTAAAGGTCTTTTATCTTACTTGCTCAGATGTATGTCCTTCGGGAAATTTTTATAGCTTCCCAAGCTGCCGGGACTCGCTTTTCCCTGCTGTCTGTGCGCAGAGGATGATGATGATGATGGTCGGGATGCGCTTCATCCCCGGCGCCGGGCGGGCACCACGAGATGGCAGTGCGCTCCTGCTCTTCGCAGCGCAGCTTCGCTTTAACCTTGCTCCGAGTTAAGTATTTCATCAGGATTTCTTCTGAGCAAAGATTTTATTTTCCCTGAAAAAATTGAATGAACGGGGAAGATTTTTTTTTTTAATTTTATTTTTTTTTTTAATTTTTTTTTAAATTTTTTTTAAACATAGAGGCTGTAAAAGAAGCTGGCGGAAACTTCAGGGTTTCAAGGGGTAACTTGAAGGGATGTTTTCCTTAGTGTGTCACCCAGCTCACCACCTCAGGTCCTTGCACTCTGCAGATGAATGAACGGGGAAGATTTTTTTTTAAATTTAATTTTTTTTTTTTTTTAACATAGAGGCTGTAAAAGAAGCTGGCGGAAACTTCAGGGTTTCAAGGGGTAACTTGAAGGGATGTTTTCCTTAGTGTGTCACCCAGCTCACCACCTCAGGTCCTTGCACTCTGCAGCTGTAAATGTTGCAGTTGTGCAAAAGGGCTGAAAATGTCCTGCAAGCATCAGAATCTGGTCACCTGGTTGTATGTCAAGTTCACATTTTTTGTAATTTTGATGAATTGTTTCCTTTTGAAGAAATGTTTTTCACCTAACATCTCTTCCTGTTTCTTTTTTCCTACCATTTCTTTCTATTTCTTTAATTCCAAAATCTCTAAGGGGTACAGTCAAGTCTCTGATTGAGAACAGGGATGGGGATGGGGTAGGTAGTGGGGGAAGGATAAAAGAGTTATTTTTTCTTGTGTGCTATCAACTGAAAAACACCTTGGAATGTTTGAAATTATGTTATTTTATAAATATTGTGTTACAAGACTATAAACACTAAAATAATCACTTTGTAAATACTTGTTTGTTAAAATAGTGTGTTTAATTCCTTCAGCTGTGTGTCTGAGGAATAAATTCAGTGCAAATAGGATAAACTCCCTATGCCATCAGTTTTCTCCAGTAGTTAACATTACATTTAAACTTATAATGATGGAAATTATTTTTGAACAAAGTGCTATTTGAGATATTTGCAATTTAAAAAATTACATTTTAATGTCATCTTTGCTGTCTTATGTGAGCTTGCATTATGCATGTTGTTGTAACAAGAAAAATGAAAGAGGAAAAAAAACTCCTTGAAAACAATTTCTCTAAGGTCGACAGGTAGGTAGAATCTTAATTTACATTGCAGACATTGCTTGAGACTCAGAAGGGAATAAATACATAGACACAGCCTGTTCCAATCCTTTCAGTGTTCCACAGCTCTGTCAAGAGCTGCAACTCCTGCCCTTTCAGTCATTGCTGGTGTAGTTCTGTACATAGATGAGTAGGAAATGCTTCTTTATTTCCAAAATGAATTCCAGTCAGAGGTAGGCTAAAAGCACCATTCATTTAGATTAAAGATCTTGAAACTATCATGTTTGCAACCATTTGTCACAGTTTAAGTAGCAGTGCATAAATGTCGTGCTGTTGGTATACAATTTAATCTCTGCTGACAACAGCTCCATTTCTAAAGTTTCCTCAGCATCTTTTTTTAATGGCTTACATTTCTTATAGACAACCTCTGCTGCTTATGCAGAAATGGTACAGCTCTGTAGGCTGCCAGACCTGAATCTCCTCCAGATGGGGAAAAAAATGGTAAAGCATCAAGTGCAGTGTGTGTGGGAGCATCAGGCAAAGGGTCTTTGCACCTGATTCCACGTGCATCCAGCTCAATGCATGGGCTCCCATTCTGCAAGGGCATTTGATGTTTTTTTGTTGTTTCAGGTCAGAACATACAGGGTAGATTTTGTTTTGTGACTTTTTCCTCTGTTCAAACCAGGGGAAAGATAACTCACAGGACAAGAGTTTGATTTTTTTCCTCCATGACCTTTCCAGTACATAAAAGAAGCTTACAAGAGCCATGGAGAGAGTCATCCTGCAAGTGCATGTAGTGATGGGACAGGGGGAATGGCTTCAAACTGAGAGCAGATTTAGATTAGATATTAAAAGAAAAATTCCTTACTGTGAGGGTGGTGAGACACTGGACAGTTTGCCCAGAGAAGCTGTGGATGTTCCATCACTGAAAATGTTCAAGGCCAAGTTGGATGGTTCTCTTAGTAACCAGGTTGAGTGGAAGATGCCCCTGCCCACAGCAGGAGGGTTGGAACCTGATGATCTTTAAGGTCTCTTCCAAATCAGGCCATTCTATTATTCTATGATGTTTGGAATTATTCTGGTAAAAAAATATGAGCAACGATTTTATCAAACAAGAATGTTTAATTTCTAGTGGATGTCACTCTCATTGTACTCTTGGCAGAATGTTTATAGCTGTAGGCCTTTACTTGCATTAAAGCATTAGCCCAGAGAGAATAGGTTATAAATCCCAGTGTCTCTTTCAAGGGATAATGTCCTTTATAGACCTTCTATAGATCTTCTGATTCTGTCTGTGCTTGAGACTTTGCCCAGCCTGGAGCAGGTAGAGGAAAAGATTGTGAATTATGTGCCACTAAGAAACTTTGCTGAGCTGTGTCATAGCAGCTTGCAGGAGTTTTATGGGAATATATCTTCAATAGAGAAAATTAAGGTGTTGGTATGTGGAAGACTACACTGATAGAAACATAAATTGCAGAAGTCTCATTTGCAAACTTGCAAACAGAGATGCAAAACAGTTATTTACAGTCTAAGCATGTTTTCACTAACCCAAAGTGATAAGAGAGTACAACTGGGTTGAGGATATCCTGAAGGACCTGGAGGTCTGTTTTAGTGGGATACTTTTGATACAACTGAAGGGGGCTCCTGGAGATCAGGGTTAATGTTCTTCTTACAAAGTCACTGATGAGAGTGGTTCATATCAATACTTCAGAAAAACTCTCCAGTCAATGCTGCCAGGCTTTTGTAGTTATCATCTGCAGCTTTTGAAATGTGTGCAATTGTTCTGGGTAGGAAAAGAGCAGAAAGTCTTTTAGATTAAAGTATAACCTTTATGACCACAGAACCACTTGTAACCATTTATAACCAGAGTAACCATTATACCCACAGAAGAAAAATTTCAAGCATATGGAAACAGAATTGGCCCCAGCTGACACATTTAAGCTGTGCCAATGCTAAAAAATGTTAGAGCTCCTGAGTCTGCAGGAGAAGGTCAGTTTAGCTGGAAGTTACTGTGAATAAGTAGCAGCATCCAATTCAGGTAAAGGAACAGGACTGGCAGAAAGTACAGGCTGAGACTGGAGCTGGTGGTAGGAATTAGGAACCAGGCAGCAAGAAAGATAAAAGAGATCAGGGGTTATTATTTGCAAATGCCTTATCCAAAATGCTATGAATTTTAATTTGCAGGGGCAAATATTACATGAAAATCTGGAGGATAGAAAGGCAGTGCTGTATCTGGGTTCAGCTTGCAGTCTGCTAAAACATACCACAAGGAAGATGGTTTCCCATCTCATGGAATCCCATAAGGAGCCGGGTTCACAGTGGTGCTTTGCACCCTGGCTGGCCCATTTGGCAGCTCAGTTACTTTGCAGCACTGGTTTTCATTACAGCACTGGTTCTCACAGTGTTGCAATGCTTTTACTGCACCTTTTCTGACACGGGACTACAAATGTTGGACCATCTCAACACCTGCTGCATAAACAGTGATTTTTTGTTTTCTCATCTTAATTTTCATCACAGATTCTCTTTCCCTGGCACCACAGTAAGTCCTCTCTGCCCTCTGCCTTTGTGCAGCTGCAGCCACACTGAGCCATTTCCCCACCCCAGCCTGCTCAGCCCCACCAGTGCTGGGATGAGTCCTCTTCCACCCCTTCTTTTTATCCTCCAAAAACTTCTCTTTTTAAAATCTGAGACTTTTATTTCTTCAAGGTCACTTCAGATTTAATTTACCAATATGATATAACGAAAGAGTTAATTTAATATTCTAATACGGCATTTAAAAAAATTGCCATACAAGTATATTGTAAGTATGATCACATCTCTCTGAAATGAAAATCAAGACCACTCAATGTCCTTTTGTCAAACTGATTGTACCTAATTAAAAAAGAAAGAAATCCCAGCGATGCAGCTTTTCTTCCCATTAACATGCACTGCACAGGTTACTACCTAATTTAATAGAGAATGTTGTCTTGCTTTGCTCCTTTCTTGATGAAACTGCCCTGTTTAGATAAAGTTAAGGGAAATTGTGAGTTAGCAAAAGAAACAGCAATCCCCACCCTACTACGCAAAGATGTGTCATTTGACCATTTATTTCTTTTCCTCAGCAAGTGTATCCAGCTATGGAAGCAGATGGACTGGCTCTTGGCCTCGTAGCACTGCTAGCCTGGCACTCTGAATTCTTGGTAAATAGATAAACATGCCTATAAGATTAAGTGACAAATTCACATCAGCACCCAAAGCTTTGATCAATACCACTAATCCATTAAGAATTACAACAAAACATCTTATGTTTCTGTCCCTTCTTTCTGGAATTAAATGTGAACCAAGAAATAACAGAATAAAATATTTTTAAAATTAAATGAAAAAAGGAAATTACCTTTTGCACATTTTAAATATAAAGAACCCTCATTAGTGCATCTGCTGGCCTGGACAGGCTGCTTTGAAAGCAATTTAAGTGTAACAAAGTAATTTACAAATTAAAACAGGAGCGGCAGGTTTATAAAATGAAAATGTAGCAGGGGCAGCCACACAGCCAGATCCAAAATCCCATCTATCTCCTGAATCTGACAGCAGTTAATTTGACCAAATGGCAACTGCACCTGAAGGAGAGGGGACAACAGCTGAAGTAAAGCCAAGGCAAACACCTGTTGAGAACTTAGCAGGGGATTCAAAGTCCTTTGAAGTAAGTGGGAATTTTTCTATTGACTTCAATTGCCCAAATCAGGCCTTCACTGCTTTGAATAAATAAGCGTTTATGACTCAGTGTATCCTCTTTCCCAGTGGAAACAGCCCCTGCAAGAAGCTTCACAAGAGTGACTGAATTGCAGGGCAATAGGACTCTGGTGCAATTTATTTTAAGTTATTTTCATGCCTGAGAGTCTGCTTAGAGAGTCAGGTTCTGCAGTGATGGGATTGGAGAGGATGCTTGCTAACATAATGTTAAGGTGACCCAAGTAAGTGTCCCCTGATATCTGTGACCTGTTAAATAGTTTTGAAAACACACCTGACTGCAGAGAGAGGTTTGTTTATTGCTTGTGATTCACTTGCCTCTGATTTCCTCCTGTGTCCTCACTTTTATTTTCCCTCTCTTCTCTGCCATTGTCTTTTGCTTGTTATAATTGAAAACTGGTAAGAGAAATGTAACTTTTTTATAAACATTCTCCATGAAATAATGTTTAAAAATGTAGTGCTTGATGAGCCATCTCCTGGGGTTGTTAGATCAAGGTCATAATGAGTCAGTGCATTTGCTTACTACAATATACAGGAGCCTAATGGCAGCTGCAATCATTTACTTTCCCTCCCTGGCTCTTTGAGAGTTATTTGCTTGGTTACATGAGGTGTCAACATTAATGCAGATGGGGATGAAACCTGAAGAAATTAACATAAATCGTGTCAACGTGCTGTCTTCTGATGTAGTGCCACTTTCTTTAGAATTTCGTTTTATTGCTATCAATATTTTCCTCTGATCGTCACTGCTGCAACATAATTTCAACACTGAAATTTAATTTTGTCCAAATGTGCTGTCCTGTTCAATCAGCCATGGAGGGTTCACCCAGTCACTCCCTCCTCCCCATTTTTTCCCACCTACTGTGTGATTTTGCTGTTTATGGCTCGTTCTCTGGACTTTCACACCCCCAGCATTTGAGAAAGATGGAAAAAATGCCATGGCATTTCATTTAGTCGGTGTTAACTCCACTCCCCTGGGTTGTGAGAAAGTGAAAATTACTTTGTAAGATAAGACTTGGCTAACATAGGAGCAAATATCACTAAATGCTGAATCTGAAAATCCAAGTGTAGACGAGGTGCAGACATTAAAGTAATTCCTTTCATGATCTTTAGCCATGTCATTTCATGACCAGTAACTCTTGAATGCTGCTGTTGAATGTTTACAATGCAATTTCAGGTCTCTGTGGGAGAGAAAATGGCATTTCCATAGGGTTCCCAAGGAAAGTTGCTGTAGGGTGAATACCACAGAAGAAGAATAAGGTTAATGTCTTTGCTTAAGGTATACATTTAATTCTAGTTTCTGAGTCGAATTGTGCATCCTGGAGGAAGAGGGAGAAGAAGATATCTCAGAGTGGGTAATAAAGTTCATGACTTCCTCCAGCTATGGGGTCAGGAGGGATGGAAATAGCCTTGGGCTGAATGCAAGGGCTTTATACTTATTGGGATTTTCTTTTGATGCTTTTCTGGGAGCAGGTGTAAATTCAAGGCCTTCTCTTTCTGCTCAGTACTTCCATTCCTCTATCCTGGAACTATTTTCTATGATTATAGGGTCTGTCTGGCTCGGTGCAGCAAGTTCCATCATGTGAAGTGAAATATGTAAGAGGGAGATAGGGAAACAAAGAAGAAAGAAAAAAAAACAGGCAAGAAAAGCAAAATAAGGAGCTAAAAAAGAGCACTTCAGAAGTACTTGAACAGAGTGGTCATATTTATATCCATGAGCTGCAGCTGCAGTTTTAATAGCAGCAGCAGGGCTGTCTTGCTGAGAAAGAGCAGGAGGAGGCAAGGAGACCCTGATGTGGAACAAGGCTGGAGTGTTGTAACCTGGTGGAGAGAGGAGCAGGCAGCTGCCACAGGCTGCTGGAGGTGATTGAGAGCCACAGGCTGGGGCAGCTGTGACAAGGTACCTGAGGGAGCAGGGGACATCGAGGTTAAATCACATCTCCCTGGAGGCTGATGGTGATGCCAAGCAGTAACAGTATTGCCTTGGGCTCTGCCATTTTAACTCAATTTCTCTGAGTGCTGCACACCTTTTGACAAAATAAATCACACTTTGTTTTGAAGAATTTGTTTTCTGCATCACAGCCTTTTAGTAGTGCTTCTTGTCTTCCACAAGAAAAAAAATCAGTTGGAGGAAGGTCTGGCAGGCTGCAGCAGCAATTACCAGCCAAGGGGATATGATTTAGAGACCCACATCAGAGAGGTCCTGGGAGCTGGTGTCAAACACAAACCACTTCAGGGAGGTGCCTGAGAGGTGCACTCAGGGGTCTGTTGAAGAATCTGAAAAGGGGCAGATGCCTGCTCCTACAAACACAGGAGTTTCCTTCTCCTCCTGCTGGCACCCAGCAGAACAGGGAAATTTCACCTATCATTAGTCTGTATTACGGACAAACTGATGCCCCAGGCAGCCCCAGAAGGACGATTTGGGCACCAAAAACAGGACACAGGGAGACCTGGAATTTTCTCTTCAAGAAATTCAGTGCTCAGATTTCTGTCTGAGCAAACCCTGCAAGGTGACTAAATCCATTTGGACTCTGTGCTTTGAATGGCAGCTGCTGTGTATGCTTCAGCTGGACATGCAGTCTTCCTTTGTGTATGGTAGGAGATGCTCGGGCAAATGTTACCCACCAAGGGAACCCCACACCTTTTGCACAGATTTTTCCTCCTGAAAGACAGATTCTGAATTTTGGACTTTGTTTCTAGAAGAAGTGGCAACGGTTCCCATTATTTCTGAGTGATGGTGATACTTGGAGCACTGTTTGCTGATAGAACAGAAATCACCAGGGAAATGGAAATGTCAAATGGTTGCCTTTCTTACTCTTTTGCCCATGTGGGCAGGTGACTTTGACATTATGGGTCTGAACGTTTCTCTGCCTGGAGTGACTCATTACAAGGGCGGTCATTATGCTCCCTCCAGACAGATTTTTCTTCTATATCAATTTAGCACACCTTTAATTACAACAAGGAACCCTTTAAATTTCATCTGTGTTATAGGGGGCTTTCTACATTCCAGTCTGAATTCCACCCAGTATCATTAAATTAGTCCAATTTACATAAAACTGACCTTGCCAAACCAATACTAATATTAAGGGGGAAAAAAAAGCTCAGAGTACAAAGTCAAGTAAGTCAAGCACTTAGAAATCCCAGGATCAAAGTCACCTATGAAACTTTAAATCACCCCTTTCCTAGTTCCAGATAAGCTTTGCTTTGCTCAGCATACAGAGTACCTACTGAATAAGTACTTGGTCAGTATTTATTTTAGTCCTTTTCCTTGGGTTATTTACTGAGTGCTACTGAAGCCTTGCATCAACAAATCAAATAAATAGCCTTCTAGTGGTTTTGCATCATGCTTTCAGTGTTGTAGCTAAATTAATTAGCATGACACCCCTGCAAGTGTTGGTCCCTGTGTGACTGTGACCTAGAACATGGATTAAAAGGGAATGTTAATGCTGAAAATCCAGTTAGAAATTACTCACATTTAGTTTTTGCATAATAATGTGTCTTCAGTAGCATGCTATGTATTCAAACTGCATTTTCTGCTGGTCTCAGTTACAGAGGTGAATGTTTGCTTGTTTGCAAACCTAACCTTGTGTGTCTATGCTTGAATTCACAACCTTATCTTCTGAATGAGGTGGAACTCCTTTAAATATTAATACAGTCATGTACATAGAAGTTGTATCAAGAGGTCTAGGTCTATGGGAGCTAAAGAAATGTCCAAGTGCAGTTCTCATTTTGACATTTTTATTTTTGGAGAAATCAATTTTTACAACCCTAATAATTTTTTTTTTTGGCATAGTGTCTTGTAATGGAGCTCTCAAAAGTATTTATATATATGTGTGTATAGTATATGTTAAATGTATATATATAAAAATTATTTACATATATATATGGTTGCTGACAGTCTGGTCAGAGAGAAAGTCAGATAAACTTTCCCAGGCATTGCTCTGGGGATTTTTAAGAAAACTCAGAGAAAGAATTAAAATAATCCTTAATCTTTGCAGCTGTTGTTTTGAACTTGTAAGATGTTTACAAGAAGGGCGTTGTTCCTAATTAGCCAATGATGTGAGGGGTGTTGATTGAGGACCAGTCAGGTCCAGCTTTCCTCAGAACAGTCTATAAAAGATTGTGATGTATAATAAACTTCACATTTGCCTTCAGTCAACATAGGAGTCGTGTCACTTCATTCAGTGTCCCTAATACAATAGTGACATATATATATTTAAAACACGTATATATAAAATTCCACTCTGCACCCCAACCCAGAATGGCTTTGACCCCTTTCCCCTTGGACAGGGTGGAAACACTAATTGTAGAGAAAAGGTGAACTGACTGCTTTCCATCCAGCTGTGAAGGGTCATTGACAGGAGAATTTGTCTTCTCCAAGGAGCAGCTGCATGGAAGAACACGCCGAGATCCGGCGGCGCTGGGATTGCTCGAGCGCGGGCAAGAGGCTCTGCAGGCAACGTCCACTCAGACTGAGGGAGCTGTGGGGGTACAGGGCAGTGAGCTGAAAAATTAGCTATGAAATTCTAGTGGGTTCCTAACTGAGCAAATATTTTCAGAGTCTGAAAATGTGGCCAGATTTGAATAGTTTAATGATATGGCAACAGGATTTTCCTTCTGTGCGATTTGTCCCTCTGCTAAAAATTCAGTCTCTGCTTCCGAAGAGGAAAGTTTTAGATAAGACTGTCCCAAATGTTTACATGCAAAAAGCATGGTTTCACTAGACTTCTTTCCAATAAAACAGCTCAGCTGCTTTTCTCAAGATAAAAAAAAAAAATCGACCAAGGTCCAAAACTAAACATCTCCTTTGGAAATTTTCTGTTGTTACTCTGAGAGAGATTTAGGTGCAAGGAAAAACTGGATGCTGAAGAGAAAATCCTAACTATGCTTAACTACAGGCATCAATAATTATGAAGCCAATGTTCCTTTGTGTCAGATACAAATATTTAGGTCACATTTGAATACTCCAGTAACATGCAAAAATTGCAAATGTGCCAGATTTCCTCCTACTTTTTTTCACAAAAAAAAAAAATCTTCCAGTTATCTGCCCCGCAAGGCTTCTGAGAGATTTCATTTCCTCTTGAATTTAGCTTGGTTTAAAGCCTCAGAGCCCAGCCATGGATCAAGCCAGGAGACAGCCTGGAGTTCTTACTGCTGTGCTGGACTTCCAGCAGTACATACAGAATTCTGCTGTCCTCAGGCTGCTCAGGCCACCATTTCCCACTTCAGCTTTTCCAAACACTCACGAAACATGGATGAGTTGAAGCCTTTTCTTCTCTGACCTTTTCTATGCCCTTCTTTCTCTGATCTTGCATAACTCTTCCCCAGCCAACCAAAATCTGCTTCCTTTGTAAATGGTACTTAAGATTATTCACTTTGGTGGCATACCTACACTCCAGAGAAAAAGATAAATTAACATTAATTAATTAATTAGCTTTGCATTCTCCCCTTATGTTACTCTTTTGGTATTTCCTCTCTTTTAGCTGACAATGAGTTACCAAGGGCTAATCCTGTAAAATCTTGCATTTATTTCCCAGTTCTCTCTTATTTCAGGGGTGTACAACTCTTTCAGGACCTTGACTCAAGTCTGGATTCAGTCACTGGATTATGGAATATTCTTCAAAAGATAACTGTGAAAATCTCATTACTAGAAACTCTTATGAATGAGACATTAGGAAATACACCACGAGAAGCAATTGCACATTATTATTTAAATGGCCTAGAGATAGATCCTCTTTTTCTTTAATAGCATCTTTGACCTCCCTTCTTCCTGTAGTCAAGCCACCCAAAAATTACATTTTGTAGCATACATTTGTACATGGAGCTGTCATTTGGTTATTTCTTTTCCAAGTGAAAACTACTTTGCTTCTCTTTTTTTTCCCCACTAGCGAATAGAAAATTGAGCTTCCAGGAATGTAATGTGCAAACTTCAGTGTTACATCCTGCAAAATTGAGATTGCTTAATGGAAACAGAAAAAGAAAGATTTTTTTTTTATTATGATCAAACTTAAACAATTTTAGATAGTCTTTTGTGGTCTAGTGAATGCAGGGAACTAAATCCAGAGTGAATGCCAGAAGCAACAATTACAGTTCTTTTTTTCCTAATTGAATTCTTTGATGATTTTCTCAATTGACTTCAGAAGCCCAAGTACTCAGTCTCCAAAATTCACATACTTGGCACATTAAAATTATGAATTTACAGGAGTATTACAAGTATATTTACAATATTCATGCCAACTGAATTTTGTGTCATGGTATACAGTAGATTTTCTTCCCCTAGAAAAATAAAGAAACAGTGGAGCTGGGATTTTAGATTTTTTTCCCTACTCTTTTCACCCTCAAACTAGTAAAAGATAATCAAGATTACCCTTAGGGGAAAAAATGGCAAATTTCTATAATTTTTGTGGATTTTTCATAAATTATCAGCAAACGAAAAATTGCCCACTGTATTGGAAAACATTTCTGCAAGCTTACCCACACTGGCTGTTTCCATCTGCACTCAGTACAAAATAATCAGTTCACAGAAAAATTCAGTGGGAAATTTTTTTAAAACTAGGAGATTGGTGTTTGGCAACAAACAGAAAAGGAAACTTTAGCAGCTCGTGGAAAGCTGCTGCTTGTGCAGCAGAGCTTCGAGGGAGCAGCACTATGTGTGCAGCATAACTGGATGGGGCTTTGCAGCCGATTTGTAACAGGAGCAAACACCCAGCTCTGATTGAAATGTGCTCTGTGCTACCAGAATAAAGAACATTTTGAGTGAAGCCAAGCAACCTGCCTGCTGTACTGGATACAGGAGCGTGGGATGTCTGAGACCAGCGTGAGGAAACAGCCCAGGCACTGCATTTGCTTGGTAGCTTTAATTAGCCATTCTCCTCTCTCTGTTCTCAGGCAGGATTCTCATCCTTCAAACACATTTTAAAAATTCATAATGTTTACTGCTTGTTCTCATAGCAAGCCATTTGATTTTTTTTTTAGCTTAAATTTTTATGGTCTTGCTGGAAAAAAAAAAATTATGTTCTGTCTTAAATCCATTTCTGCCTGGTCTTTCTTAGTCCAAGATTTTTGGTCAATTTTATATATGGCATAGAAATATCCTTTGTAACATTTTCCTTCTCTCCTTCCTTTAGAACATCTTTATGCCTCAAAGAGTTTGACTTAATTTCTTCTTAAAGAATCTCAACCTTATGTTTCTACTAAATCACTGGTGCACTCACTTTACTGAATAACTTGCTTCCCCTGTTATGCCTTCCTTATTTCTGTACGTAATTCGTATTAAAATGTGGCAGTTCAGATTTGTTAATGTGAAAAATAAGGATTGTGCTGCTAAAATTCCTTTAAGGAAGGAAATTGGAGCTGCCACTGCATCTCCCCAGCTGCAGTTTCAGTGACTTAAATGCTTGCCCATCCTTCATGTGAGTTCCCAAGCATGGCTCTTTGGAGCTTCAAGCACTTTTCTTAAATAAGAATTTTGTGGAATATTCAGTTGTTTTTTTTTTTTTTTTTCAAATTTGTTTTGGAGAAGTAAATAGACAATAAAATTAAAGAAAGAAGATACAATGAAAATGATTTTCTATAAAATGGGAGTTTAGTAGAAGCAGATGGAAATATAAAAACAATCTGGCTTTGATTGCATGATAATATATAACCTCTTCCTTTAAGAGTTGTAGAAGATTATGAAGCTGACACATAGAAAAAAGAATATCAAAATCTGCAATTAGAAAAGACTGATGTTTTAGCTAATTTCATAATAAATATTTTCCAGGGATAGACCCAGTTTAGCAAAAGAAGAATATGTGATCTACTTCCCAAAGTTTCTCTTTTCCTGATCACATGATACTGTTGAGGTAGCAAGCCGGGCCCTTTTCTGATGGTGTACATATTCTTCTATCTTCCCTCCCACAATTTCAAATTTTTAAATGTTTTCTTTGTATTGTGAAAGAGCGCGTTGGAAATTTAAGGCTTGAGACCATAATCTGGTATTATACAAATGTAAGCAAATTTCAATACAACTGAGCTATCAGTAAATTAATCACCTAATAGGCTATTAACTAAGTATATTTATTTTTCCATGTTAATGTTATTAATTTCCAAAACACAAGATCATAATGGGAAACATCAGTCCCTGTGGAAAGGCAGAGTAAGATCCAGCTGGTGTGATAACACTGCAGCTGATGTATTCCTGCAACACGTGAGACTTCCTAACTAAGCCTCTTCATTGTTCCTGGAGGTTTATTAAATCTTGTAATTTTATATTTTTGTGAGGGGTGTCTGGAAAGGAGGTGCTGCCAATGCAGAATAAACAATGCAGAAGAGTAAATAATGTATGTGGGGAGGATAATGGTGATTTGTGTTCCACTGATGATGGGGAGTGACAAAAGCAAGGGCAGCCTTGCTAATGATCCCTGGGAATGAGGAAGGGTGCTGATTTCCACAAGACTTGTTGAGCCTTGTGCCAGGGCAGTGCACTATTTCTTGCATTAAATCTCCTAATGATGAGCAAAACAGCACCTTTTATTTGCAAAATTTAATTGCTGCATGTGATCAGGCCCTTTGCTCCCAGCCAGTGTGGCTGGAGTGATCCCGTGGGATTGGGCTGTGTGTGACCATGGCACAGGTGCCCTTTTTCCAGCTGTCCCATGCTCCACCTTCATCCAGGATTCCTTCTTAGGAAGAACTCACTCTACAAAAATTCTTCTTTTGATGTTTATTTCTTCCCTCCATCCCAAATGGTTTTCTAAATTGAAGTCTCTTGTTACTGCTAAAGTGCCCATTTCAACATCTTAATTTCTGTTATCGTTTCTACAGATTTTGAGAGAAACAGGCAGTTTATAGTAATTCCTGTTAGCAACACATTCGACTTTCTCACCCCAAAAATTCAGCCTCAAAATAATTTACCTCTCTAAAAGAGATTTAAAAGTGTATCTGAGGTAGGTGCTTAATTCTGATTCCGTTGCATTCAATAAACAGCTGCTTACAAAAATTCAGTTATCCTTAGAGTTTAAACATTCAATTAACCACAAGATTGATATGTGAAATATTTACTTGCATAATCATTGGATTTCAAAATGCCTTACAGAGGGGGCTGTGAGGCATTTCCTGTTTATGGATGGGGAAGTGAGGTGATTCACTGATTAAATCAACCTGTGAAGCACTGGCAGAACTGGGAGCAGACTGAGCCTTGCCAAGCCCCATCTGTTGCTCTGATGGTGACAACCAGCTCATTTCAGCTGAAGTCTTGCTTCAAATAATTACTTATGCCATGCTAGGGATACTTCAGACAATTATATGTAATGAATATAATGCATATATAACATTTCATGTTATATTGGTAATGATTATTTAAGAATTACTCATGTATATGCTAGAAAATTTTCACATGGGTTCTACACAAGAATATTTTTTCAAAATAGGATTACTATGCATTTACTCTAATAATTTACATAATTTGCTTTTATTTGTTAAAAAAATATCTTAAGGGTCTACATCCTGTGTAGGAAAAATTATATTTAAAAATAAGATTTCTTTATCTCAAAACTCTTGGCAGAGTCAGGGGACTTCATTAGCTCGTGGAGCTTGTTTTGGTGTCAGAGGAATGGTGTCAAACTGCAGCTTCCACTGAATTATAAAGAACTTGTAAATGTGGTATAAATGAAATTAGAACTGGGTGAGAAAATATGACTTCATCATAAATCAAGTGATATTTCAGGTGAGACAAAAAATACATGTACAGGCAGAATTATGTAATTGAGTCACATTCAGAAATATGAAAAAGCTTCAAAGTGAAGAATTGTTTCCTCTGGTGAGCTCTTTTCCAGCATTAAGAACATGTGAAATATTGATGCATTGCCCCAGTCACCTGGAAGACTCCTTATTGCTGGAGTAAACAAAGTCACTTTAATATTTTTGGAGGTTTCTCTGGATTATAAGGAGCACCATGGGAGCTTATTAAGTTCATTAGAATACTGAAGAAATGTTAACAGCAGTTCTAAGTGCTTCTTTACTCCAAGAAAACTTTGTGGTTTTTTTTGGATTTTTTTTTTTAATTTATTTTGAGAAGGAAAATACAGGCAGTGAGCATTGGAAAGAGACCCATGCTGGATGAAATGAGGAGAAAAAAAAATGTAGCCACTGTTGCTGTTAGCAGTTGTGGAATCTTTTGGGGAAACTTTTGAGTTTAGGGAAACTGTATTTTCACTCTTAAAGCTTCATTTCTTTTTTTTTGCATCATGTGAAGAAATATCTAGCAAGAGATAAAACACTAAAATAAAGTTTTGGTAACAAGACACAGCTTTGAAATAGCTCAGCAGAGAGATCATTGAGGTGTCTGGGGCATCTGTTGATCTGACAAGCTGTATTATATACAAACAAATATATACCTTAAAAAACTTCATCACTCCTGCATGAAGAGCACTGCCTGCAGCTGATGCTTCAGACAACGAGGCTGCAGAAAGTTCCACTGCTCCAGAGCACCGTCTGATTTTATTCCATACTGGGATCCCAGATGAAAGCCTGACCATGTGGATGCACAAGAAAGCCTTCAGATAGAGAAAGAAAGTCCTGGAACCAGCCTGGATGTGAGCAGCAGGGGTGAAGTTTGAGTCAGAGATGATGCACGTGGGCTGGGCATGTGAGGATACTGCTTGTGTCTGTGGTGGATGTAAGGGTCCTCTGGGACTCAGCTGAAAACTTCCTGGCCTTTGGATGACTTCTTGGCTTGTGGAGGATGCTGAAGGAGAGTGCCTGGGCAGATCTGCCTGAGCTGGAAAGCAGTTCTGTGAAGCATCAGCCTCAGGGCAATGACAGAGTTTGTGGTTTTGATGGCGTTATCCAAAAAAATAGTGAGATAGGAGCAAAAAGGGTGAGAATGGATGCAGCTCCGTGGAACCACCTAGGAAGCTGGAAGAAGGGTAGAAATGTTCATTAAAAAGTAAAGAAGGAGAAGAAATGAAAACTGTGAGGTGAGAGAGAGAGTCAAAGGAAGACAAGAATTCAAGCGACGGGCTGGTTGCAGGACAGAGATTCACAAATGAAGAATGGAAGCTAATTCAGGATTTTAGAGACTTCATTAAGGCTAAGTTAATGACACCTAAGAGCTAGATTGAACTGTCTCTAGTCTGAGACACAAAAAGAACAGCTCTAATCAACTGTTGTAGGCAAGAACTTCAACAAACTGAGAAAGGTGATCAGCTGAGAATCAATGGGACCAGTGAAAATCTCACAGGTTTTGCAGGGGAACATGACATCTCCATGGCAATGACTAGAGGAAAA
This sequence comes from Onychostruthus taczanowskii, assembly GCF_017590055.1. Classification (NCBI taxonomy): domain Eukaryota; kingdom Metazoa; phylum Chordata; class Aves; order Passeriformes; family Passeridae; genus Onychostruthus; species Onychostruthus taczanowskii. The sequence continues at coordinate 12,737,119 of NW_024496526.1, forward strand.
GGAGAGAGAAGGAAGTGCAGACAGTTGGAGAGAGATCAAAAGCTGGGATGGGCAAGCAGAAGAGAAGATTAACAGATAAATAATTATGCACCTCTGGCATGGAAAAAGGAGAGGCTTGAGCCTGGCTCTGCAAAGTGAAATATGGTGCCAGCAGGGCTGTAAGAATCCCTCCTTCACCCAGATCTTATGTCTGCTAAGGGACATTTTACAATTTTGTAGTTAATAGGGGGGCCCAAAGGTGAGAACTCTGGTGTGAACCAAGAAGGGTCAATGTAATATACTAAATATAGAGTGATAACAGTAGGAGAACACTCCAGCAGGAGCAGTATGGGAGCAGACCACAGTCAGGTGATGCAGAGGTTGCTTGGTTCATGAAGAAACTTATGCATTGTGGTTGCCTACAGATACAGAGGGTAGGATTTGACCCTCTGATGTTTTCTTCAGTTCACCCTCAATTTCTGAACTGGTGTTGTGGCTTTTAATTGTGGAACCCAGAAGTGGCTGGGGTCAGCATCCTCCCAAACCCCCATTTTCTCCTTGGGTACCCAGTATTTCCAGTCCCTGCAAGGGATTTCAGGGCAGCTAATTACACTGGCCTTCTTTCTTTTCCTTTTATTTTGTTTGCTTGGGTTTTTTTTTTGGCTTTGTGCCTGTTGTGAGGGGATATGAAGCAGACTAAGATCTGCCCTGTTATGCCTAACTAGAAAGGAAATCTTTCTCATCCTTATGTAAGTGTTTTGAGTCCTTGTCGAAATGATGTATTCCCAAATGGCACTGGTGTTAATGTGAATATTGAATTATGAATAGATTTTTATGACACATATATCAGAGTTTTGAAGATCACAAGGGAAAAAATTTCTACTGACTGCAATTTGATGAAAAGCACAGAATAGCTGCTGATTTCAGGCACTGTTTTAGTTACAGGTATAAGAAAAAAACAAATAGGTAAAGCAACATTTTTCCTTCATTTCCTGTGTATGTACTAGTTCCACTGTGAGATTTAAACAGCAGTGATTAACCCTCAAAATAAATAGTTTTCAGAATCTGAAAAAAAAAGTCCTTTGGAAACATCTAATTTGATCATTGATTTTGGCTGACTGTAGGAGAAATTTTGGAGCAGTAGATTTACAAGTCTGTGATGCAGAGTTTAAACAAAGCCCTATTGATGGTGCAAAGGCTTTTATTTCTTTGTCTGCAAAATGGCACAGAACAAATTGAAGGGTGCCTTCTCAGCAAGACGTTTTGCTCTTTGATTTCAGCTTTGATTCTCTTCAAACATGTAGCATTAGCACCTCTATTTAGATGTTCTCAGTACGAACAGAAAATAGGTGAATTCAGAGAGGTCCTATGAAAGAAGATAGTGCATATGGGAGAAGGATGTTTTCATTATTTATTCTCAGTTTGGCTTCCTGAACATTGAAATATTAGTGCTCTTGAAAGATAAGTTTTTCTAGAAGAAACTGGTGTAAAAATGACATGATGTAGTAATTACTAATGGAACACAATCTTGGGATGTATTAATGGAAGTTTCTGTTAGTAAAAGGCAGTAAGTTTTTTGGGTGTACTTATTCCTTATTGTCTCCTTGCCTCAATTTTCTTATCTGTAAGATAACTGGTTTTTTGGGTTTCTTGAGTAATGCATTATAAAAATGCACATTTTTATATATATCTTTCAATTATGGTCTTAAAAATCCTTAAAACAGTCATAAAGAAAACCATTTAATTTCCCTTTGACTTTTCATTCAAAGCAAAACAGTCATTCAAAAGATGGTAGCATATGTGGTCAGCTAAGTTCCCTCTCTAGCCTGCATAATTAATTTCTAGAATAGCTGAGTCAACCATTTATAACAGTCTTTAAAGTTCTTGGTAATAAGCCAGGAAGTCAGTCCTCAGAAAGGTCAAGAAGACCAAAACATGATCTTTCTCTGAGTAGTTGCTGCTCTTGATAAATCTCTTTTCATTTGTAATTTATTGTGTGCCCTCTCTGTGCCTTTCCAATGCCAAGGCTTCTCATGTGCCCAAGATAAGTTGTTTCTTCTTAAGCTGAGTCAGCAAACTCAAGTTCCAATGGTAAGTTTGGGTAATAAAGGAATTGGGACAAGTTGGTTTGATCTCACAAATTCCCTGAATATCTGCAGGACAAATAAACTGCCAGCACCAGATCTGTCTGTAGGGGTTGGTAAATGATGCAGAATCTCCTGCCTGTGACTGCAGAAATGGTGCTGTGATGGTCCAGCCTCAGAGGTGGGTTTGAGCCCTGGGTTGCCATGGAAGATTTAGGAAATCAGCAGAACCCATATGGTGCCCCAATAATCTACTGTGTAAAATAATGCTGTCAAACTCTTGTCCTTGCATGCATTTTTATTTGATTTTATATTTCCTAACACACTGACAGCACATAACAAATAACAGCCAAGTAATACCTGTGGAGGTATTATTTTTTATTAGTATAAATAAATGCATTCAATCAGGCATAATATTTTCATTTATTTGAGAGACTAAGATTTATTGCTTTATTTTTTGGTCATTTAAGTAAATAAATAATATTCTGTGTGGCTCATAATCTTCTATGAATCATTTCTTTATTTTCCTTCATTCTAGCAATTTATAAATGCATTAAGTACAATTCCATATTTAAATAACATTAAAATGGTGGCACAAGTTAAAGCCACCACAGCGTAAAAGAAGTACAGGCTGCCAAGATAAATGTGAATGTCCTAATTCTGATTATTTATGCTGCAGTCTAAATGCTGAACATATTTTTGTAATGAATATGTTTGCAAATTTCCAGTGGGATTTAAATTTTTTCCAAGTACAAATTTACTGGGGAAAAGAAAATACACGATGACTATAATTTGACTGTAATAATGCTCCTCTGCTGACACAAACAGCTACACAAACTTTAAAAGTATGTTATTTTATCAGAACACATTGAAGCAGTGCAGCACAATGGGTGGTGTTGTTTTGGTAAGATAATCACCCCCCGAGGTGTACTGAGGCACAGTGTGGCTGATTACCCCTAATCCTATTGGGATGTAATTATTTCATGGTAACGATATTCTTGGAAGTGCCTTATTGCTGTTATCAAATTTCTTTTAGCTTTGTATCTAAACACATTAAACAATGACTTTGTCAACTTCGAGGTCCACTGAGATTAAACTATCTTTTCACAACGTTTAATTGGCAGTTGAAATATTTTTTTTCAAGTCTGGTTTTGATTTCCTTGTAAAACTCCAGCAGAATTGCAAGCAGAAGAGTAGGAGATTGTAATCCATCTCAATGAAGCCTCAAAGCACAAAGAGTTTTATAAAATTAGAAAAGCAGACCTGTTGGCTAGCAGGGATTCCTAGAAAATTAAGACTATTAGGAATTTAAATAATATGAAGTTATATTTGAATTATTTTTGCATTATATTCCAATTTTATTTAAATAATATAAAGTTAAGGAGGCACTGAAGTCACATCAGCTCTGCAAGCCTCCAGTGCAGGGTAAGATATCTGAGTGAGTCTGAACTATGGGTGCTCACCAGGAGAGGCAGGCTGGAGGTCCATTTCTCTTTTTATCTTCAGTCTTCATCTATCATCAAATCAAGATATTATATATACATTATATATATTAAATATTCAAGGAATATTTGATGTTATATCTGATTTATGTGGTCAGAAGTTATACTTAGACCACAGGGCAGAGTTTTCCCAGCTGAGCTCTTTTGCTTGAACGGTGCAAGATTATTCCATGGCTCTCCTCCAGCATCCTCCTGCCTGTCCTGTCCAGAGAAATCAAGACACAGGAAGAAGAGACCTCTAACCCCATTGATGAACCAAAAATGTGGATTGAGGAGAACCCTGTCATACACCTCAGCCAAAGACACTGCAGCTCAGAAGTCTCTCGTGGTAGTTTGTAGAACTGAAAAATGGATCTAGGAATTAGAATGGATTCAGCTGAATTTTCTGTTTTAGTGTAGGAGAGGGAGAAATGCAAGAAATTTGTCAGTGGATAAAGGTGTATTGTTAAGTCATCACATTTTGAAACTATTGAGCCCTTCCTGGAGATGAAGAATTATTCTGCTAAATCCCTGGAGCCCTATTAACTTGAGCAAGGATAAAGAGCTGAAGAGTCTCTTTGGGGTAGAAGAGATTATAGAATGGAACAGGAAGATTCCAGAGTAAAAACCCCTAGAAACAGTTTTGGGGAAAGGCTTAGAGTAAGATTCCTGTGTTTTTCTTGCATAATTTATGAAAGAAAGACTCCAGAAAACTGAAAAAGTTGGAACACTGTTTATATACTGTGTTCAAAGCAGACTTAGGATCTTTTTCCAGCATGATAGCAAAAATTCAGGAGGCTTATTTTTGTTTATAATTAGTGTATAAGTGGATGTTGGCTCTCAGGGATGATTGTATTATAAAGAAAGGAGGAAAGGACCAGCAAGATGTAATGTTTTCTGGACCTCTGCCCATTCCACAAATCACATTCTCCTCCAGGCTTTCTCAGCAGATCATCTTTGTTCTCTACGGAATGGAGTGCTCAAAGATGAGTTGTGTTCATTTGTTTTCTAAAGTAGGGCTTGTTTGCACTCTATTTGAAATAGATTTCTGTCTTATTATACTAATGCACGTTCAGTTCTAATCTAATAATCTGATCTAGATTACTAAGTGCTAACAGAGCTGTTATCTATCAGGGTGAGTTTATCTCAGCCAAGGAGATGATTTCCAAAGGGAATAAGCAAGATTTCAGAGTATGAATGTGAATTGTAAATGAGGACACAGGTAGCACATTTCAGTAATGAGGAGGTAAAATGATAATTCACTGGCTCAGACCTGCTGTGATCTAAAGTAGATTTTAATTGATAGAGATTTGCAAGGTGCATGACCTTTGTGCAAGTTAACAGTGTTGAGCTAAGAGGACAGGATACTTCAAAAATTATTTTTATAACAGAGGAGGTTCCAGCTTAAATTAATTCAACTCAAGTTCCACCTGGTATTGTTAAATTCTGACTCTCTTCAGGGTTTGACTGTAATGTTTTATTTTAATTCTTACCTACCAGTTTTGCATAAAGTTATTGAATTTCTGATCTGAATCATTGTAAATGGTTCTTAGAGTATATTCTAACCTCAATAAAAGCAATTTTCATGATAAAATTGATTACTAATTTTTCATAGAAACTCACATCGGGTCCAAAGTCACATTTCTTGATGGCAATGATATCACTGCTACACAGTAAAATGTTGAACTTTTATTTTGGAGATTTTTTTTTTTTGTGTGTGTGTGTCAGTAAGGTAGTGGGTCTTCTGTGACCTAATTTAGGAGTTCAACTTTGATCTGTGAAGGTTTTATTTGGGATATGAGACCTTGATCTCATCTTAGAGTTTTGCTTTAGTGAGTTTGCTGAGTTGCACTGAGAAAGAAGAGACTGATCAAGTTTAAATGCTGCAACAACAAATATTTGAGTAATAAAAATAAAGTAGTTAATAGGAATATTTCTTTTGGGAATTTATGTTCCTATAAGTCCATTTTTGGTGTCAATGATATGAAAGGAGAAAGAATGAACAATTATGTTGGTCTCTATATGACATCTTCTACCTGTCGTGAAGGGAGAAAGGCTTTGTTTGCCTGAAATGTGAGTTTGTACTTCTAATGGAGAAGATTGCTTGTGATCCTGACAAATAGATGTCTCTGCTTCCAAGCTCCAAAGCTATTGAGTGTCTTGCATCCACAGATGTCACCTGTATAAAAGCAGGTCATATAGAAGAGGGTGGAGGAATGAAATCAAGGAGAGAAATAAATCAGGAGGGGAGAAAAGGAAGTGTTGCTACTAAAAATGTATCCTTTTCAGAAGCAGAACAATCTGGAGGCCGCCTTCAGAGCTGAAAATGTCACATTGCACCAGGCTTCAGAAAAGAGGATGAGTGCTCTGCAGGCTGCAGAAAGGAAGCACCTAAATTATGGGCAAGGAACAAGGTGAAGGACAAACAAACAAGGCAAGGCACCAGAAGAGACTTTCAGTAGGGACTTGGCCAATTGAAAATTGCACTTCACCAAACATGATTGCAGGGACTGGGGAGAGAACAGAAGGAAACACCTATCTGTTCTTAATTTTTTCCCCCCAAATCCTTTCTGTCCCTTCAATAGGAGAGGAAAGACAGAAGAACCACTGAAGGTGAATGAAGCTGAGCTGGGCCTGCTGCCTGTTTTGGTGGTGCTTTGTAGCAGATCTTGTACCACTTTTCCTGGGTAAATTTCTGTGTGTTTCAATGTGAAACACCAAGAAAACAAACTTGCTTATGAGGATGAATCTTAATAACAAAGAAAGCCTTTACAGATGTTCTTCAACTCAAGTTTCAGTGAGGGAAAGTTTAGTAGTAGGGCAGCTTCTTGTCCTCCTTTGTAGGGAGCATCTTCATTGTTGGAAGAGCTCAGAATTCCAGCCCTCCCACCATCTCTTGTCCATGAACTGCAGGGCCATAGGGCTCAGAAGAACACTCACAATATCTATGAGTTTCAAAAAGCTGACAAATCTTGAAAAAAAATCTTTAAAAGTCTGTACCTCTTGCAAATAAATAGAAAAAAAAATGCCAAACCAAATAGCTCTTCTTTCCAGCTACTATGAATGCAAACGTTTAAAGGAACAAGACAGATTTGCTCTTTCCTTGGTTTCCAGCACCAGAGTCTGGGATTTGGCTGCAGACCCTGATAATTGCTTTTTAGGCCAATATCTCACTTGGCCTAGCTGAAAAGCAAAGGCTTTTAATTTCTAACCGTTATTTATGACAGAGGTTCCAGTTGAAACCTTGGTCTGGATAGGCTAAAATGCTTTTAATTTTCACTAAAAAATGCAATTTGTCTTACAAAATGGGCATAATTTAAGGTCTGAATGATTTAGTATAGATTTTTAATAACTGTTTTCTTACTACTAGATAATCCCTGGGTTGTGCAGAATATTATTCTTAATGCAGGAAGGCAGAGTGGCTGCTTTGAGAGCTTATTACCTTTGAGCAAGAGCGTTAATATGGTTTAAATCCTATCAGGGCCTGGAGGAATCCCTCATCAAACCCTGCCACTACCAACTTCCTATTAAACTTGTTCCTCAGAGCTGTTTCTTAAAAACAAAATGAATTGTCTGTTTTAAAAGTGAGTTGAGCAAGTGCATATTTATGAAGGACACTGGTGGTGCAGAGGCCTTGAAGACCAACATGTGTTTTTTTTTTGTGGGAGCAGTACTGGAAGTGTCTGGCAAGGATGTTGCATGGTGCCTGCAGGAAAGTGAGGCTTGGTGGCTCCTGGGCAGCCTGAGGAATGAGATGTGCTGGGATTGACATTCTTGGCTGCCCTTGGAGGTGTCAGCAGAGCGAGTCTCCTTGTAGGCCAGCCAGCAGAGGAGTAATAGGTCTCTCAGAGAATTCTTGTCATCTACTGTCTGCAGTTCATTACCATTTCTTTCTTTCTAACCTTTGGCATTCTGATCCCTGTGGCTGGCAGGTTGTGGTTCTCATTCTGTGACAATTTCAGCTCTCTCAGGGAGATGAGTGCTCTTATTTTGAGAGTGTGAGTTGGAGAAAAAGGATGAGTTACAAAGGCACAATTTTACCTGTGCCTTGCAAGCTTTTTCACTAATTTTTTTTTTTTTACTGCAATTACTATTAGTCAGCCTTGAATAATCTGTGTGATACAACCTCTGTGTGTGCAGTACCTCACATTCAGAACCTAAACTTTGCAACCTGGGCCTTTACATCTATACCTCAATGAGCAGACCTCAAATCATCAACCGTCTTGCTGATGTCTAAATAGGGTACTACAAGTGATGGATGAAATGCCTGTGATGTGCCCAGCAGAAAGAAGGGAATCCTGCTGGCTTTAGTAGCAGCTGCTGTAGAACCTCCATGTGGAGGGCAGTGTAAGTGCTCATGTCAGTGATCTGCTGCATAGATGGAGAGTCAAGGCAAGGATAATTAAGAGTTTCCTAACTGAAATATAATTCCCAAATGCCCCTTTTTCATTTTTACAGTAGCCTTATAGAGGATCCCAACTGAATTCTAAGTTGTATAGTTGGATTTGTGATTGCCTTTAATTTATGACTAAATTAGATGTGGCCTCCTTATTTACTCTTCTTACTACTAATCTCCTTTCTCTTCAAAATCAGGCTCTCCCAAGTGAAAGTGAGACTGTGAACTTTAAAAATGTGCTCCTTTTCCAATCTCTAATGCCCTTTAATTCTTTTCAAGGTAATTTTCATCCTGGTAGCTCACCTGACTCATCACTGTCTTTGTCCCTTTTTATCTTTGTCTGCTATTTTCACACTTCATTTTCTATTCTTTCATTCCCCTTTTTTTTTTTTTTTTTTTTTTTCCCCTCAAGCTTCTGACATCCTTTGCCCAATTTCTTCCCTAAGTGTTTCTCATAAGGCCAGCAGTCAGGATCCTTAATCAGGCCTGATGCACGAGGCTGGCACCGTGTCCTGCCTTGAGCTGCAGAGGCTCAGGAGGCTGGAGCACAGATCAATAGACCATGCAGAGGATGCTCCTCATTCCCCCCACGCTCTCTCCTTGGGCTGAGCTGATATTTAAGAAACTCAATCTCACAGCACAGACCAAATGAGATTGTTTTCATTAGCCCAGGAAGATCTCAGCAGTGAGAGTTTATATCAGATATGAAGTGAGGACCAGATCCTTAGGCAGAATTAACCAAAATGCTGCTCTGGTGGAAGGGAGGGAGGGAGATGGTTCTGATTCCCCACAGCAGCAGATGTGGAATGCCACAGCTCTGTTTTGTCTGTTACCTTTCCAGGCACCTCACAATGCCAGTGTTTTATTATTTAAAGGCAGAACACTTGCAAAGAATATAAAAAAAAAACCTCTACCACCACACTGAATATTAAGCTTATGAGGCCAATATAAGGAAAACAGCAGCTGAGCAAAAAAAGTGGTAGAAAGATTTCCAATGACATTCCAAAGAAGGACCAAATCAAGAAATGAATATCTGTACTCCAAAAAGTAAATGCAAAAGTGTTATTGGTCACCAACAATAGTTACAGTAAATTTCTACATTCCTGTAGCACATATAAGCGACCAAAAAAATTGTTTTATTTCTGTTCCATTTTGGATTGGGTAGAAAGGTAAACTGGAAATCTTGACCTGCTTTATGTTCTTTAGAGACTGAGCTGAATGCTTGTTTCTGTCAGGCACTGTCTGGTTCTGTCAAAATGGTGGAAACAATGAATATCTTTCTTTTATGTGCAATGTTCTTAGCTGGATTCTTTGGATTTTTCCCTGTGAAATCCTTCTTCTTCTTCTTCTGCTGTTATTTGAAAGTTTTTGCTTCCTGAGGAAAATGTGATGGAGGAGCTGGCTAGGCTGTCTTTGTGGATTAACTATTTGCAGGTAGGGTTCTGACTGCATCTCACCTTTCTTCTTTATATTAATTTGAATTACATTCTCCTAGAGATAAAACCATTGCAAAGATATTGCAGGTACTGAAGTCTTCAACGTTTAGAAGCCCAAGGAAGGAAACACCCATTTTGAACTGGTTTTTATGGGGGTGTGTGAGTTTGGGTGCTGGAAAGGGAGCAAAGCACCCTTTGCATCTGAGGTATTTTGGTATGCTGCTGTATCTCTGGAGAAGCTGGAGGTGGTAGCACAGACAATAGATCTTCAGCCCCTGGGGTTGCCATTTCCTTATTTTAGAGTATTATTGTGATCAAAACAGGATGAGGAGTTGACTTTCAAGCAAGTCAGGATTTATGTATTGTAGGTAGACAGTTTGTGGTAATTGGGAATGGGGCTGAGCTTCATCCCCAGTGGGTACAGCTGTGAAAAGCAGGTGAGCAGCATTGAAGGTAATGAGATGAGATGTGCTGACCAACCACCAAAGGGAACAGAGGGAACACAGGTGCAATGCATGAACATGAGGGGTACAAAATGTTGGGCTAAAGGAAAAGAAAGAGCAGCTTCTTGCACCTTCTGAAATGTCATGGTGTTGCTCTGTATGGGCAGAAGCTTGAAGCTTCATGATGAGGTATGGTGCTACTCTGCATAAAGCCTTCTGAAATTGTATGGTGATACTCTGCATATTGTTGTCATCTCAACTGTGATAATGTATATGGCTTTGAATTTTCTCAAGTAAAAGAAATTGTGCCCCAAATATCTGGGACAATTCTAAAAATGTCTTCTTCAAACAAGTGCTCTGGGGTCAGGAGCTGTCGCAGGTATGTTAGCTAACAATATGTGTGTTGTTGCCTTTTACAGTAACGATAACTGAAAATGTCACTGCCATTATATAGTACATTTTATACTCTTTGTTGAATGCCCTTAAGCTTCCTGTCCTGCTAAACAGAACTGCAAATTACTGGTCTTGGGTAATCTTCCCTCAGTGGTTTGATATTTGTGTTTTTAATTGTCAAACCAATTACTGGGGCTTTCTGCAAGAGATGCTAATATTGCTTTGTGCTTAGCCAGGGGAAAAAAAAATAATAATTATCTCCTAGAAGTCATGTTTTGAAATACAGGAATCTAAAAATACATATTTAAAACTCAGGGAAAAATGTGAAAATATTGGTTTTATTTGGTAACTCTTGTATACTTTAATCACAGCAGAATTAATATTGTTTTTAATGTGTGTATGTCTCAGTGCGGTGGTGGATTTTTTTGCAGGAACTTGTAAAAGCTTTGGTAAATGTAACAGCCTGTGTTGAAAATCATTCCTGGGTTTCTTACAAACAGGGTCAGTGTAGGTTTACATGGTGTCAATGGGATCCATTTTGTGCTGGGCTAGGAGGTCTTTTAGCAGACTTTCCCTTGTGCTTAAACTCTGGTTCTAAAGGCCATGGGCTGTTTAAAGGCCCATTGTAAATGTGAGCATTTACACTGATTGCAAAGAAGTGCTTTTGATCACAGACCTCACCTATGCAGAGGAGTGGAAGGACAGAGTCCTGGAAAGGCAGGAGCTTGAGAAATGTGAGCCAATTCTTTAAATCAGAGATATGTGGAAGGATTTTTTTTTTTTGCTTTGTTTGTTTCTTTCTTTTTCCTCTCCACTAAGGTTTAAATGGCATTAAAGAGCAGAAACTTGTATGTGAAAAAGAAAGCTGTGTTCTTCTTTCATTAGAGTGCTGCTTTTTTGTTAAAATATGCAGAATCATTTTCTTTAGCACTCAGTGTTTTCAGATGATATGTACAGAGAAGAAGTAATGGGCTGGGCTCCCTTGGAATAAACTGCTTAGTGTGAATGAATCTGTGCAATCATGTGTAATCCAACCAGACAATAACAATGACATAGTGACAGAAAGGGTTCTAGTGGAGCATAGCCATGGTTTGGACAGTTGGGGCTTGTTTGGGGGTGAGCCATAATGCTCTGTGGTACAGACAAGTGCTCTGGTCTTACCCATATACTTCACTCTCAGCTTTTAAATAATGTGATCAAGGCATAGAATAAATCCTTTTTTTATGATTAATACTTACCTGTCCCACCCAGGACCTCCTGCAGGCTGGTTCTCCCTTCTGTCCACTTCCCCACTCAGTTTGGTATCCTTAGCAAACTCTGTCAGGGTACACTTGATCTCACCTTCCCTATCACTTATGGAGATATTAAACAGCCCATTGTCTATGAATAATGAATAACTGCTGACTATTTAGGTACTTTACTCAAGTATGTTAAATTGACAATGTGATTGTACGTTTATTGATAAATCTCTCTGTTTTCCTGCTGATAGCTCTCTGCTGAGCTGCTTTATCTGTGATGCTCTTTATCAGCTCTTTGCCAGCTGAAATCTTTGCAGAGATACTGAATGAACCCAGCACAGGTGACCTCTGGGCTGAAGTTCCCTCTTGGAGCTGCAGCTGGGGTGGGAATCCAACCTGGTAGCTGGATCCCACTGCACTTCCACAGAATCCTGCTTCTTCAAGTGTCTTGTCATGCCATGGGAGTGGTGGCCTCCAGGGCAAACTGGTTCAAGTGCCACTGAGGGCACTGGAGTGCGTTTCTTAAATCAATTCTTTAATCATGACAAAGAGGAAATTTGGGTCTCAGCGTAGAAAAGACAGAATTTGACTGAGATCCACCTCACAACCCCATTGCTCAAACTCTGAGTGCTTGTTCTGGGGGAGAGGTACCAGGAGAAGGATCCACATCTGGGTCAGTGTGAGCTCAGTAAATGAGGGGTACAAGCCCAAAGAAAGCAGTGCAGGCAATCAAAGCAGTGGGCATTTCAGATTCTTGCTCTCTTTTTATCCTGGCTTTCCTGAGGGAGCGTAGGATAACTGCCTTCTAATAAAAGATAGTTTTTCTCCTTTATAACAGAAAATATAGGTCTTAGTTTTTCATATTTCTTCATCTCTTTCACAGAAAATGGATTTTTTTTCTCAAGCTACAGCAACAATAATTACAATCAGATAAAAATTTTCATCCCTCATTTGTTTGATTCTTTTTTGTTAGTAAATGCATTTTCCCCCCGAATATCTAATTTTTTTTTAAACTGGAAAAATACAAAGACCTGTTACACTTTTATTTGTATCAGTTTCATATTAACTCTCCACATGGGAGAGGGAGAAGACCAAGTAATTGGTAGAATGTTCCTGGAAAGAAATGTGGAGAAACTGTTCACATGCTGGCATGGAGGCCCATGTAATTAAAAATAAACATCAGTATAGAAGAAACTTTAATGCTAAGTGATCCTGAATATTGAGATGACAGTTTTACCTACCTTTACAGTGTTAAAGGAGTATATCTTCCTTTTTTATGTCCTTGTAGTGAAATGTAATTAGAGAATGATATGATATAGATATAGAATGTATGGCTGAACATTATTTTTAGACACATAGTACTGTAGATGTTTAAGAACAGCTTGCAAACTGATTAGTTTTAAATCCTGTAGTGTGGATAGTTTCTGTATGAAAAAGGAACCCACCAGGTGGAAAAGATATTGCTGGAGAAATCCGCCAGCAATGGAGTATTGCTTCTCCACAGGAATAATTTAGTGGTCAGATCATTTTTAATAACTGTGTTTTGTGGTGTTGGGAACTATGTAGCAAAACTTTACTATTTTTCATTTGAAAAATTAACTTATTTTTTTATCACATATTCTGCTAAGTGAAACTTTTGAAGTTGATTGAAATGAGCAATGAGTTTCAGGCCTGCCTGTGGCAACAAGAGGACAATTCCTACTTTGTCCCAGAAGCTTCTGGAAAGACAGTGCTTCACATTGCTTTGTGATGGAATTCTGCTGCCATTGGTGAATGTGCAGCAGGAGCAGGCTTGATTCAGTGGGTCAGAAACCATCACACCCCAAATCCCAGTGCCGCTGGCATGAGGAACAGCATCTTGTTCTCACCTGCACCACAGCCCCTCTGTGCTGGGGTTCCTCTCCCAGTTCGTGACAAAAGTTTGGCAAAACCACTTCACTGCCCAATCCTTCATTGTCCCTTCTGCTTTTGAGTTCCAGGAGTCCAGGATGAGGCTTTTGGGGACAGCCCTGTTGGGACATTGTCTTCAGTGAGAGCTCTTGTTTAGTACATCCATGACTGAAAGAAACATCGCTGTGGTTGTGTCTGCTCTTGTCCCTTTATCTTTTCCTGCTGAGGCTGTACTGATTTTCCCACAATGGTGGTATGGATAATGTTGTTTTTCCCACCTTCATCCCCCACATATATCTTCGGGTATTATTTTCAAATTCTTAAGCAAAATTTTCACTAGAAGCCTTTTTCATTATTTCAGACGTTAAAGGATTTTTTCATCTAGGGCCCCTAAAACTGGGGCTCAGGAATCTGAAGGGACCAACAATCAAGATTGTTCATCTTTTTCCATTTTCTCCTTCATTCTTCTTCCTCACCACCCCACTCCCCCCCGCCTTTTTTTTTTTTCCCCCCTCCTCTGTTTGAGTCTTCTACCTCCTGTGGTTCTCACTGAATGCAAATAACCTGTTTCTTCTAACTAATGTTTTCTTTTCTGATTGTGGCACAAAATGTGTCACATCACAGAATAATTTGTTTAACTACAGATTAATAGGGAAAGTTATTTCCTAGAATCCCTCCCGTGGATGTTACAGTTCAAGTGAGGATTATTTTAAGTGATGAACTATATCCTCATATTTATTTTGACAGATGCCTTGGAACTCATGTGCCTTTTTTTAAGAACAGGACTCTAATGAAATGCCAAACTTCTCAAGGACCCAAGTATTTACTCAAATTTTATTTTGTTCCTTATTTTTGTGATTGTGTCCCCTCCATGAGCCAACTTCCTCAAGATTCTTTGCTTTTCCTGCATTAAAACACCTTTTAGTAAACTGTATCCCTCTTGATGTTCACTGGCCTGTGGCAATATCTGCCCTTTGGTTCTTGCTCTCCTATTTTCATTTGCATGGATCTACAGGGTGAAAAAATCCTTTCTCCTCTATTCAAAGTTCGTTTTCACATATCACAAACAGTTTAAAGTTTGTTCACTTCTTTTCTCTCCATCACTTATGAAAATTATATCAAAACATCCTGAAATAGGAATGTGCAGCCCTCCATGCAAGCTTCAGTGAGGGTTAAACCATGACTTTGGGGGGTGCAGGTACTTGTGCTGTACATAATCTGTACCCCCAGAAATTTCTACACTTTCGGCTTTTTGGCATATCTGCTATTCTCCTTAATCCTAATGGTGCATGGGATAATAACACCATTATTTTTATGGCTTTTTTCCATTTTCATAGCTACCATGTGTCACAAACTTGAAATTTATTTCAACTACGTATAGAATTGCAGCAAAAAGAGATCTTACCTACTCTTTATTCCTACTTTTTATTCCATTTTCCTTGTTCCTCAGTTGGAGCAAAGCTAGCTCATGTTACTGTGGCCCCTCAACTTTACTTATATCAAGGGAAGGGGTTTAAATCTCATTACTTATTTAATTTTCTTGCACAATATTGAAATAAAAAAAATATTATTTTAAACACCATATGACTTGAAATGTTGCACAGGAGTCAGGACAGACACCTGAACTGCAGCTGTCATACAGCACTGAGATTAAACAAGCTCATGCCTTAAAATAGTTATATGAAATACAGCCTTGCTTAGAGGTAGCAGGTGGGTGTTCAAATCCCATCCCTGTGAAAGATGGTTTAATGATGAGTTTGATAGAATTTAAGAAATGCTGCTAGAAAAACCCAGCAGAAGCGCACTGTTGTGGCTGCACAGGGATGCTGGCACTCGGAGCAGAGAGCCACTGGCCTTGAAATGGCAGAGCTGGGCTCTGTGTGACCCAGCCTTCAGCCCAAACCCCGAAGGAGGGATCTGTAAATCAGCCCAGGAACACGATCAGCACAGGTTAATTAGACAAAAGGCTGTTTTTTTACACAATGAACTTTATCTTGCCTGTGTAACCTGCCTCTAGATAATCCTCTTTGCTGAATAGTCATCTCCAGAGCAATTTAGCCACAACCCTGTTCACGTTACTCATTGTCTTGAGGATCTGTGCACAGAGAGGGAAAGGACAGGGCTGGGATGTGTTGCTGCCTCTTGTCCTCCAGCCATGCCAAAGACAGAAAACAAATACACAGTATTTCTGTTCAGAGGATGCAGAAATAAAGAACACAGAGGAAGACTACGCTTCTACCTGTCTGAAAAATCTATGTTTCTCCCTGAAAATTTACATTTCTATCTGGAAATCTGTGTGAATGATGCAAAATGGTCTTGAGAATTAAAACACACTTGCATTTTCAAAGTTTATCACAGATGGGAGGTATACCTATCCACAGGCATGAAGAGCTGGAAAAACTAGTTTTCTCCAAAGTAGTGTGCTTCCAATTGGACTTTTGGCAAAATACTAGGAGGCAATAATTCATAGGTAACATTCAGTAATATTTAACTATCAGATATGTCTTTCTGATTAAAAATTCAGAAGTCATTAAAAATCATTAGAGGAATAGATGAGTAAATGTAAGTGACCCCTTGTAGGTTTTTTTTTTTTTTTTTGTCATGGATGGCATCTTGAATTTGCTGATGAATTCACTTTGGAAGTACTTCCACTTTGAATTTACTATTTGTTTAAAACTCTAACTTGGCTCTCATTTGGGATCTGAGTTTTGCAGGACCTCATTCCATATGTGCATGTGCACTGCACATCCCAAATATATCTGATTCCTTTCAGCAATATTTCAGTGTGTCAGAGCAGGTTTTTGGGATGTTGCTTCTCACAAAGGGGAGCTTTAATTAATAGGATTATAACTCACAGGACTTGGTGTCCTAGCATGATTCTGCTGCTCTAATGCTTGGCAACCAAACTTTTGTCACTGCTCACAAATGTCTGAATGTCTCCAGGTCTGGCTTGGATTATTCTTGCTGAGGAACCTCACCTAACTCTGGTTATGCTTTGGATTAATTGACCACCTGTCTTTCTGGTCTAAATTACTGTTTCTGTTTACAGAAGGCAATTTTCAAAGTAAACAAGTAGTTTTCAGTTCCAATTTTATCGTAATGATATCTTAAGTCCAGGAGATAATTGTTTCCCTTCCTGCCACGTGTGAAAATACCATGAATTCCAAGAAATTAAATCCCTATTTTCCCAGTCTGGAGTTCAAATACTGAAAGTTCTTTTATTAGAGCCAAAAGGAAAAAGTCCATAATGAAACCAGAAAAAAAAAAACTTTATTAGAGCCAAAAGGAAAAAGTTCATAATGAAACCAGGAAAAAACAACCTAAAAATCTGCTCAAGCAGGTGACACAGTAAAATTACAGCACCATTTACTACTCCAAAATGTGTGCCACCAGATGCTGAGTCTTTGCTCCATATCTTCCCAATCCTCCTTTCTGCATTATTGGTGCTCCCAGAGATATGTGCTTCCATCCTTCCAGCTAAGAGCTTAACCCTCTACAGTTGCAGTGTGGGACTTCTAAGGAAGGGAAAGCTGTCCCTGAAATCTTTTATTAATATGTAGTCGTGGTAACAGATCTCTGAGAAAGCAGCATGTGTTGCATCTTTGCCTAATATTGCAGGATATTGTGATGTAGAAAAATAATTGTGTCAATAGGAACAGGGTTTTTATATGTATAGAAAATGGCATTTTTCTTGCAAGGTAATATTAGAATGCTACATTCCTACAACTGCCAACGCACTTGTTAGCATTCAATGGAATCATAATAATAAAAGGAATTTAAATATGGACTTTTAAAGGAAAATCAAAACTGTTCGGAAAAAAGCCCCATGACTGAAGCTAGATAATCCCCTAGAAAAATATCTACTGTAAATTTAGAGCAATAAAAAATTGTATAGAAACAGATTGAAAATTAAACCAATTTGAGATTTCTTACAGTGGCTGTCTGAAAGTAAGGACCAGTGGAAGGAATAGAACAAGAATGTGTCCCAGTGCCAGCAGGGAGGTCCCTTATTCCCTGGTGGAGTGCAACATCTTGCTCCTGATATGATCAAACTGAATCAATGACTGTCCTGAGTGAATGGTCCATGGTTATCAAGAAAAGCTCTTCTGTCTGGACAGAACAGCCTGGTAGGCTGCCCTTCATTCTGGTGGAATTTTGGCATTCTCTGCACAAGCTTACGCGTTTGATCTTTGGTGAAATGTGGTTTGAATTTATAGATATGCTGTAAGTGGGTTGAATAGGTCAGTACTTACACTGAACCTGAACACAGGCCAGTGGGATCTCATACTGGTTTCAGGACAGAAAATGATAGGAATTTCCCAGGGGATAACACCTCTTTCTATCAACTGCCCTACAGCCCTTGTCTTAAGGGGCAGCAGCCTGAAGTGAGCATGTGATGGATTGCTGGTGAACATAGGTAGAGGAAGGACTGAAATTCATCTTTCCTGCCATAATTCAGAGAGATGGCATCACACAGGGTCCATCTAAGATTGCAGTGATCCCTTCTGGAGACTGTACAATCTATATTTGAGGTGTTGCTACAGCTCTGCCTGTCTGTGCCTGATGCATTTTAGTTTGTAGAACTCAAACCACAAAGGTTTCCAGCAGACTGAAACAGGCAAACCCAGTAAGTCTGAGGACATCTGAGAACTTCAAACAGCAGGAGCAAAGCTGCAGGGGTGGCAGAGGAAGTGTGAAGGTTACAATCACAATGTGGAAGCTCCTTAGGATGATTTGACATGGATGAGTCATTGTGTTACCAGAGCCAATAAGTCATGTGAACACAACCAATTCCACCCTGAATAATTCCAGGCCTGACAAAGGGCAGTGGTTGTTCATTCAGTCTAAAGGTTCTAATGAGCTTTTTGTGCATCAATATTCTTGGAATACACCCAGAACGGTCTTGTCAAAGTGGAAATGGTATTTTATCTTTGAAATTAGGGTTAGAGAATTTAATTTCCATGAATATTCAGCACTTTTCTCACCTCGGCTCTGCTCGTTGATCATGCATGTGAAACATCAGTGACATGCTGGGTACTGAATTAAATTCAGTCCTTGCCATTTGCAATTCTACTCACTTTGGAGGTCACTGAACGTGGCAAGGCTGCCTTTTAGTTTTAAAAGCCATGTAAACATCTCCCTAGCCTGCTGCTACCTATCAGCCCAGGGAGCACTGCTGGATGTCCGCTAGGAATGAAGTGCAGGCCACAGCAAATTAACTGGCTTTGAAAAAATGCCTCTGTAAATCCTTTAACCTGATGTGCCAGTTGGATTAGCAATATAAAACTGTAATATAAACTATCCATGTGGCTGCCACAAGGATCAGGAGACAAGGGACAGCCGGGCTTTCCTAAACGCGACTGTTTACTTTCCTCTTATTCTTGCTTCCAGATTTACGTCACCAATGTTTTTCTTTCTTTTTCTCTTTCAACACCAATTCTTCTTGTCTTTAAAGTTAACCACACAATGCACAAAAGCATTTCCTGGAGATGATGATTTTTTAGACTTTGAACATATTAAAGCCAATTATGATTTTTATAAATAACAATTGCTATTAATGTAGAGTTATACACATATCTGAATTGTTGGGTCACACATGACATTGCAAAATAACAAAAGACTCAAAACTATTAAATTGAAATCCTCATGTGTGTCCTATGCTGGGTATACCTTTGCCTGAAGATATATTCCCTCCCTGTTATTTTTGGTTATTTCTTTGGAACTTTATGGAAAAAAAAGTGACAATAATAGCTAAACCCTTACAATGTTTCTTAAAGGTTCAGTAGATGGAATGAATTCCCTATATTTCCATATTTGCATTACACTGTATTTCCTCTGAACTGTCTTAGTCTTGGTGTCAACCACAAAAATCCTTTTATTCTAAGTAAAACTTTCCATTGAAGCTGAATAGAGCACCATAAAATTAATGAGAGACCTTTCTGGGGAAAAAAAAAAACAAACAAACCTGCCCCAATGATCCAGACAAATAAGCCATGCAATTTCAAATTGTGTCAGTACTTATCCTGTTCACAATAAGGTAAAGCATAATTAC
This sequence comes from Onychostruthus taczanowskii, assembly GCF_017590055.1. Lineage (NCBI taxonomy): Eukaryota > Metazoa > Chordata > Aves > Passeriformes > Passeridae > Onychostruthus > Onychostruthus taczanowskii. The sequence goes on from NW_024496526.1 coordinate 12,756,511, forward strand.
AGATAAAATGTTGAAAAGCAAAATTCCATAGGCATGTGGAAATAGGCATAGACAATACATTTTATGTGTCACCAAATGTGCATTTAATTGACAGCACAAGGTAATACAGGGGTGGAATAATGTTTCTTGGATGACTTTAGCTTCCTCTGAATATTTTAGAATATATTGCCACCACCATCTTTTACAGAACCATTATTTTTTCTTCTTCCCAAACCGAATATAAAATTAACCTCATTGTTGCTTGAAGACCAAATCCCATAGCAGGTGAAAGATATGCTTAGTTTTAATCAGATTTAAGTCTTCCTGAGGTCAAAGAGGGATTCTCAAGTGCTCAAAACTAAGCTGGAGTGAGTCAGAAGGAGCTGCACTTTGCTGGATCATGGCCTTACTCATTCATGGTGGGATTAGTTGTCTGATTACAAGTAGCTCTTTGTGTTTTATTAAGTTAAAATTCAGGGAAAATGTTGCAGAAGCTTTCCAAAAAGAGCTTTGGATATTCCTCTCTACAGATTTATTTTTTTCTTCTCATTTTAATTTTTTAATATCCTGATGTTTATGCATTCCTTCCATGCAGGTTCTTACTGTGCTCTTTGCCCTTTGTGTTTACTGTTGCTGTTCTCCCTTTATGCATCCTAGAAAGTTAAACAGTAAAACAGGATAAACAAGCAGGAATTATGTGATAATTGAACCCGTAATGTCAGCGTTATGATGCAAGTAATGCAACTCAAGGTCTCTTATCCTTCAGTAGCTAGACTGTAATTGCCTGATGATAATCATGATAACTGCACTCCCTGGAGTTACTTTACTGCTGTTGAGAAATATCTTCTGGATCTCTTGCACGATCATGATGAAAACCCCCACATTCAATTATTCTGCTGAAAGTTGAATGATGATGATGCATGTTCCCTGACACGGTGATTTACACAAATAGAAGTTTTATTCTACAAGGAGGGATAATATTTTAAAGTAGAAGTAATTAAATCCAATGTGGAAACTTCATTCAGTGCTGAATGCAGAGTCTGCTTGTTTGCAGAGCAAGCATTTTATTACCTGCACGTTACCCACATTACACCCCTCAGCAAGTGGGGATGTAGCAATGGCTGATTACATCAAGAGGCTATTTTTGAAAAATATGGCTGTGAGGAATAATCAGTTCAGATATGGCACAAGGGATGAAGGGAGATTACAGATTTTTAATTGTTGTGGTGAGTTTGTCATTGTGTGAGTGATGGTGCCTTGTTACCCAGCACAGCTACAGCTCACCCACACAGCCCAAGGGGGGCTGCATTTGTCCAACACAACTTGGTTGTTCAGATCACCTAAGACAGGGACAGCTATTGGTGTGTTCTGAATATTAGTGTACTATGAAAAATAACATTTTGTGATGGATATCATGGTGGGTTGTGGACATTAATATTCGGTTTCTTATGCAAATTATCAGAAACACCTAAATCTTGTAAATGTGCAGAAATGTTCCAAAGTGTTCTTTATTGCTTCTTTAGGAGGTGAGGAGTGCTAAAATACAGATGGTGGAACGTCTAGATGTGCTTTGCAGGAGAATGAGATTTTGTGGCCCTTGAAGAGCTTTTGCTGTAATATTTGGTGTGTCCTTGGGGATGATGTGGTGATGGCTGAAGGCCACGGAGGTGATCCAAGGGCTGGAGCACCTGTGCTCTATGGAGAGAGGCTGAGACAGCTGGGGCTGCTCTGTCTGGGAATAACTTAGAACACCTTCCAGTGCCTAAACGGGCCACCTGAGAGCTGAAGAGAGGCTTTGGACAAGAGTCTGGAGTGACAGGAGAAGAGGGAACAGATTCAAACTGATAGCAGGTTTAGATTGGATATTGGGAGGAAATCCTTCCCTGTGAGAGTGATGCTCTGGTACAGGGTGCCCAGAGAAGCTGTGGCTGCCCCTGGAAATGTTCCAGGCCAGGTTGGACAGGACTTAGTGGGATAGTGGAAGGTGTTTCCTGCTGGAACAGTGTCCCTAGATGATCTTTAAGGTCCCTTCCACTCTGTGATTCCATGATTTTTCTATGGTAGATAGTGGATAAGTGAAGAATGCACATTCAGCTCTTTGGGAAGTCCTTGTCTTCTCTGCAGATGGTGATGATTCCAAGGACAGCTGGTCAGTTGTGGATCCCTTCTTTGGAAGTCTAAGGCAGCCTCAAAGATTTTAGACCACATTTGTTATTCCATTTCTAAAATGGAAAACGGATTTCTAAGGCGTGACAATGAGTATGTTCTACTGCTGGATTTGAAAAATAACTCCTGCAAATCACCTTGTTTTCTCTCTCCCTCTGTTTCTTTTTAAAAACAATTCATATAGAACTATGCAAATGATGTTAAATAAACCCCAGGATGATGCCACTGTTTTAAATGTATAGCAACACCGTGAAAGATGTCAGCATGCTGATTAATTTATTTACAACACAAGATCAGCATTTCTCATATTTTCTCCAACTTTTTTTTTTTTTTAAAGGAAAGATTGAATCCATGAGAGAGCAGCAGACCTTGCGTTCTGCTCAAGGATCCATGTCCCCCTCCTGTGTGGGGAGCTCTGGGATGATGAGGGATACACTAATAATATTTTTCTACCGTAACCACCTTCATTTTCTTCTTCAGATGCTTTGTTTCCTGCACTAATATTCCAGTTCTCTCAACATAATGAATGAGCTTAGGGACTTGCAGGAGTTTCAGTACCATTTGTTTTTTATCCTAAAGGAAAATACAAACCCCTCTATCAGATAGAACTCTGCATAAAAATAAGTGCTTTCTTTAATACAGAATTTGAAGGTGACCTACAGTAATAACTGGCACAAACTTCTTTTAAGATGAAAGTATTTCTCTCTAGGTTTTATTTGTTCTAGATAACATTTTCTCTCATGAATTAGGGACTGTGTAGTATTCAAGGCATGCACATTTAAATGGTAATAGATAATTGAGTATCTTAATGGATTGTCTTTTAGCTATCAAATATTGTTTACTGATTTGCTTGGTGGGAAAATGAAATCGAACTTGGATAGAAATAAATTTCTGCATTTGACTTTTAAAATCTGAGAATGAAAGCAAGTGCTTTTCCAAATCAAAAGCTGTTAAAATCTTTTCTCCAGTCAAAAAAGATGTTTACATTTATACCTTAATAAAGAAAAGCTTAGTAAAGGAACTATGAAAGGAATAATTTTAAAAGAGAGCAGAATCAACAGATTCTGTTTAAAAGGTAAGAATCTTGTGTGTTTCTCCTGATTTTTTGCATTTTTTCCTCTATTTCTTAATTCCATGTTATCAACAGCAATTTTTGTTTAAAATTTGGGTGTAAATTTCTTTGTGTAGCTTTACCTCTCTATGAGAGAGAACATGTATTTTAATATGACTCGGTGCTATTGATCAATTTTTGTGCCATTAACCAAGCAGTTTTATAACAACCTGTCTGTTCCAATACGGAACTAAAATATTTCTTTCTCCTTTCTATAAATTGCTCCTTTGCATCTCCAGTTTATTGAGAGAATAAGTTACTGTATTTCTTCAGTGATAAAAGCCAGCCTCCCACAGCTGGAAATCTTTGGGGAGTCAATAGCAGTTGGGGCCTGGAAAAGTGACAGAAATGCCCCGAGCAAAGACAAAAAAGGAAGATATTATTCTCCTTCCTATCCAGAGATGTCACAGTTGGATTAGGAGCTGCCTGGTCCCTTGAATTGGAATTTTCCCTCAGTTTCCATAAAGGCAGGACCCAGGCCAACAGAGGCACAAAGCTCTTAACAAGCTAATTAATATTCACAAAAGTGAGTCAGGAACTGGAAAGATGAACTAATGAGAAATGATTAAGAGTTAAATATGCATGGCATGGCTTAACTACTACTAAAGCAAAGGACTCAGTAGTTGCCTGCAAATACAGAATGTAAATAGAAGGGGCAGAGGAGTAGTGAGGTTGGTTCTGGAACTAATGAAATAATATGCAGTAAAGTTGTTGTCTTTTTGCTTATTAAACTTTCCCTTAAGCTCTAATGCAATAGGGCTTACAGGAAAGAAATGTGAGAAGGAAATTTCAGAATAATAAGATTGAGGAAAATATCAGATTTTAATGTCACTTTCTGCATCTGAAATAATTAAAAATTGCAAGTAGGGGGACTAAGGGAGTTAGAGGGGTGTCAGTCTCACTCCAGTGCCTGAGGGAAGCACAGAGCAAGTCTCCTAAAGGGATCTGAACAGACTGGAAAGACTGGCCAGTGGAAAACTCACAATGCCAGCCTGGAGTTCAGCACCTGGCGGTGGGGATCCCTCTCCTGGTGGTGGCACTGGGGCAGCTGAAACCACAAGGCTGGGTCTCATTTCAGGAAATGTACACAAAAAGGAGGATTTTCTGTGGGGGGCTGCTGGGGTGGGTGGGAGCACCTCCTCAGCTGTGAGGAGAGACTGGGATGCTGGCTTTGCCTAGCCTGGAGAAGAGAAAGGGACATTGAAATTGGGCATACAGAAGGAAAAATGGCACAGTGAGCAGGGTTCAACACCAGCACAGGAGCCCACAGGGGCTGTGGTTGATTTTCTAAACTCGAGTGGATGCATCCCTGGGCTCACTGACCTCCTTGGGAATCTGACCCTGCATTTAGCAGGAGGAGCTCCAGCCTGCATTTTGCTGTGATTTTTGCAGTGGCCTGAGGATCTGGTTGCTGCTGAAGGAGGAAGTTCAGAGAAACAGGGTGAGCAGGAAGAGAAGGGACAATCCAATGGATTGGTTTTGTGTAAGAGAATTTCTGAGTGGAGTTGAGAAGTAGGTTGTGGTTGAAGACTTGCACATATTGTAGCCCAACAGAGGTTTGAGGTACCCCATGAAAGCTGGCAGCTAACTGGGATGTCCTTATGAGGAAACCAGGGCCTCAGCTGGGCATTGAAGATCCATATGATCTGATCCCACTATGCCCTCAGAAGCCATTCATGAGAGATTTTGTGTTGGTAATTGCTTTCTATACTGTTTTAACCAGATTAAAAATATAGGTCTATTGCAAGATTTGTTTTATATGTGTTGTTCTAGTTTGGTTGACAAATTGATGCTACTATAAAGCCAATGTTCTGTTAAATCTGGTTTGCTTGAAACAATACAGGTGAGACAGCAGAATAATTGAAGTGTGCTGCCTATTATGCTGCTTAAAGTGATTCACCTGCCTTTGCACACATTCAGCAAGGTTTACCTTAATCATGTAATGTAATAGATTTCAGAAGAACCTGCAGCTCTAAAATGCTGTAAGTCTCTTTGGCAAGTCAAGCAAACAAAGTGCAGGCTAGCAGAGTGACAGGGCATGTGCTTCCCAGGACTGGGTGATGCTCTGGAGCCAGCTTTGGTGGGGTGATGGTGCTGCTAGGGCCTGGTGAGGTTCAGAGGTGCAAGGTGAGCCCTGAAATGGGATTCCTGAAAGCATTTAGAAAATATACCTACTTAGAAGTATAATTAGAATTTTACTGAAAATCCTGATTCAGATTTGCTGACACAGTAACTTCTATCTTCTCTGGAATTTATTTTATTTCAAAATTGAGCTCTGCACCCCAAATAGCTTTACTTGTGAGGATGTGAAGGAAACACAGGGTGAAAAATTGAAGATTTCAGTCCAGCCATAGATTGAATATTGTTGATTTATATTGGCAGTAGTGATTTCTGTGCTCAGAAGTTCAAGAGTTCCTTTAAATCTGTATCTTATAGTAACAATATCAGGTCAGAAAGCATCAACCTCATCTAGGATAAAAAACCACTCTTTGCCTTTCTTACAAGAAATAGTATTATTGCAAACCTGAGGTATGGAAAAAACCCATTATTGCCTCCAAGGGGGTACGCCATCTTAATAAGACTTATCTTCAAGACAAGAAAAAATGTACTTTTCAAATCCCACACGCATTATAAACCACCACTTACAAAACCTTTGTTCTAAAGTGCTGGCAATTTTACCTGGGGCAGACATTTTACTGCATATAAAAGGTCTCCACAGGATACTAGTAAATCTAAGGTGAACCATAAAGACCTATGGATTCAATGAAATTTGAAGTTTTTGTTTTTCCAAGTTTGTTGATTTTATTCCTTTTTTAAAAAAGTAACTTCCATCCCACCAATATTATCTCAGCTTATATTTAGTATCACATTTTATGGGAGAAATGGTTGGTGAAACAAATAAATTCATGCCTCTTCAAGAAACATCATTAGAAAACATAGCACTGTGGCAATTAAAGCAAATAGATGTTTGAAGTAAACAACATAACCAGCAATCTATCTGGGTCATGAGCCAGAAAAAGCCATCTGGCATTCCCAGGGATAGCATGAACAAGAGCTGCCACTTTTTATTGTGTATTGATAGGGTCTGGTAACTACTGGGTTGTTCTACCTGTATTGTATTTGCAGGGATCCCTGTGGCAGGAAGGAATGATGGATCTGACTCCATGTTCTCAGAAGGCTAATTTATTACTTTATTATGCTATATTAAGTTAAAGAATACTATACTAAAGAATACAGAAAGGATACTTACAGAATGCTAAAAAGATAATAATGAAAACTTGTGACTCTCTCCAGAGTCCTGAGACAGCTTGGCCCTGATTGGCCAAAGAGTCAAAACCATTCCCATGAAACCAATGAAACAATCTCCAACCACTTTTCACATGAGCAAAACAGAGGAGAAGCAAATAAGATAATTAGTGTTTTCCTCTTTCTCTGAGGCTTCTCAGCTTCCCAGGAGAAAAATCCTGGACAAAGGGATTTTTCCAGAGAACGTCAATGTGACACAACTGAATGCAAAACTGCAGACTTTGTGGGTGACATTTCTAGGTGCTTTACCTTTCCAGTTAGACTTTGTCTACTTTACTTTACTTTGTCTACAAAGACCTGTAAATTGAAATTCTGCAACCAAAATACTTGAGATAAAACCCCCAATCAGCTAAGGGATTGTTTATGCACAAATAGATCTAAGTCCTGGGGGTCTGACTGACTGTCAGACCTGGAGCTCTGCAGCAGCGTGGCAAGGGTGGGGCAGCAGCACCACAGGTTTAACCATGGAGTCGTGGAATGGTTTGTGTTGGAAGAAACCCTAAAGACCATCTCATTCCAGCTCATCTTCCCCATTTCACTGGAGCCCATCCAGCCTTGGGCACTTCCAGGGATGGGGAGCACCCACAGCTTCTCTGAGCAACCTGTGCCAGGGCATCCCCACCCTCACAGGGAACAATTTCTTCCAGATATCCAAGCTGATCCTGCCCTTTCTCAGCTTGAAGACATTGCCCCTTGTCCTGTCACTGCAGACCCTATAAAAAGGCAAACTCAAAGCAGGAATGACATGACAGGTTGAGTATGAGGGGGTTTTCATTGCACCCGTGAGAAATTCAGCCCTGGAGGAGTTTGCAAGTTGTATCCTACACCTCCAGAAACTTGGATTTTAAATAGCACAAAGCTTGAGTGAGAGGGTTTTTTGTGGACTTGTGGACAGGTAAAGATAATGTTTTGAAAATGCAGTTTTATGATTAGGTTCTTCTTTAACTGGGTCAAAAAATTCATGTTAGGATGACTTATAATTTTGCTTCTACTAGAATTTTATGTGTAATTGGCAAATGCCAAATGTTTTCCATGTGAAAACAAGGCCTAACTCCTAAATTACAATTAACATCACACAGGTTACTCTTTAAAACGTTAGAAATATTCATGTAAATTTGTTATGGTTGAGAGCTTTCTGTGTAGTAACTGGAAGACCCATTTTTCATAACAGCATTAAAAAAGAAGAAAATGATGGTGTCAGAAGGTTTCCTATTCTTCCTTACCAGTCATTTTCCTGGCATGTATTTGGATGTCTCTCAGCCTTTTATACCTGGGAGCAGAGGTTATAATAATGGCTTTAAATGTCTAATCTTGTGCAATAAAACCCCTGCCATTAATGCAAGGTTAAGTACCTGATTTTTAAACCTCTGAAGGTCAGGAAGGAAAAGGGATAAAATTACCAATGCAATTTAGCTTGGGAACTTAATGTATTAAACAGAGTTTACAACTGCACACTGTAGTGGAGGAACATCTGTCACAATAGAATAAAAAACATGTTTATAATGACTTAACTGCTTCTCTGAGTGGTCAGGAAGCACAGAAATCAATGCAAAGCTGAGGCAGGACCCCAGAACAGCTCCTTGGGGCCAGGGAATCATTCCTCCCAGGAGGAGGAGTTTGTAAGCCTCCACTGCACAATGGAATATGGGAATGGGCACTGGCTCAGTTATCTGGACAGAGAAGAAAAAGGCCTCTTCCATCAAAGATTTTAACTTCAGGCTTCAGAATAGTGTTTTCTGGTGGGATTCCTTGCACCATCCTGAGCAAAAGTCTGAAATAGCAATTGGAAAATGGTTGCACAATATAAACCAGTTATTTGTGGAAGGTGGCAGTCTGCCTCATCTAATTCTTTTACAGAATCTATAAAAACAGCAGGAAGAAAATTGCCTCCTTTTAACTTTCTCCCCTGTTTTTTTTTTGACCTTTATGAAGCCCAGTTAAATCCTTTTGTCTCCGAATCCTCCCTGATAATTTAGCCATACTGAATTTAATGTCTTTTTGAACTTGAGCTTGGTCAACAGCCTGATAGTCTTTAATTATGTGATGCATTTTGTCTGTTATGTGCTGTGAAATGTTATGCCAGAACTCCATACAAGAGTTTCCAAAAAGTTTTATAGTTCCTTTGCTTGCAGTGTGTCCTGCTACTGCAGTATTTAAAAAGAGAGAATTAGGTGAAAATCTCCCAAAGGATTCAGTGCAGTGATTTCAGTTTGCTTTAATTAAGTTTCCTTCTTTCTCCCTTGAAGCTGAGTCTCCTCCGAGGCTTGGCACATGCTTTGGAAACAGTCACCACAATTCTCATCAGCCCAGTGAAAACTGCAGCAAGGCTCAAATTGTAGCTGAGTGTTCAGAAACTCAAGGCTCATCTCTGGTGGGTGCCAGCTGTTTGAAATGAGTCAAAATTCAGCATGAATTTAGTCTAAATCAGACCAGAATTTTTGTTCCATGGACCTAATAGCCCTAAAAAAAGCACAGGTAAGGACGTGCTTATTTGATGTTTATCAGTTGGATGTGAGATTTTGAGGAAGCTTACCCAAGGATGCAGCTTATCAGAGGAGAGAAGCTGCAATTAAATAGAAATAATTACCTCTCCCTTGGGTGATCTTTGCAACTGCTGCTTTTCCATTTTTTTTCTCTCCTTTCCATCCTGTCATCACCAGAAACAACTTGTCCTCTCCCATCTCCTTGCTCAGCCTCTTTCACACCTCTGCTTTGGTGTGTCCACATCCTCCATCCATACCAGGGCAAGCAATGGCCATGTGGGCTAAAGCAGTAAGGAAGGATCTCTCCTTTCCTGGGTTCTTGCACACATTATCTCCATGCCAGGCTATCTTTGTGCCAGTTACCTCATGGCAGCTCACATATTGGTAAACAATCATTTGGACAAGCTCAAAAAATTATTCCAGGCTACAGATGTTATTGGTTTTGCTGGATGATTATCAAAAATAACAGGGAAGAGAACTGTTGCCAGAGTGGATTATCGTGTGCCAAGAATGAATTTCTACTCATGGCATAACTCATTTTGAGTTAAAAATCAAGACTGGGCTACTTCTGTGGTCCAAGTGCACAGGGGCTCCCAGGGATGTCATTGGTGAGGTTGATGCATCACCAATGGGATGGTGAAGAGGGTAGAAGGAAATTGAGGATTTCAGGGAAGCAGATGTGTTCCCTGCTGCTCCTCACAGGTGTGTGGTGCTTCTGGTAAAAGCAAGTAATGGTGAGACATACCTAGAGGATTGGTGGGACATTAGGGATTTATTCCCCACTAATCCTTTCCATGAGGTTATCCTTCTAAAGGGAAGATTTTCAAAACAAGGGAGTTCTTTATAAGTCTTAATAATGGAAGTTACTGAAGTATAGAACATTGTAATGCCTCTGCTGAAGGTCTGTGGTAAATTTGTGGCAGATTTGGGATTAAAATTGGCATTTTCTCTCCCCCTAGTCCTAAACACAGACTCACACAGACTTAACAGAGTCTTTCTGACTCAGTTCTGTCTGGCAGCATCTTCCAAAAGCTATGTATTTTCTCTCCCCCTAGTCTTAAACACGTCTCGCACAGACTTAACAGTTGAGTCTTTCTGACTCAGTTCTGTCTGGCAGCATCTTCCAAAAGCTATGAACTGCTAACTCATTCCTACAATGTATTCTGCTCCCTCCTATGGTAAACAAAACCTAACCATATATATTTGTAAATGGAAGAATGGATGATAATCTTCAAATAGCGAAAAAAAAAAACAAAACAAAACAAAAAAAAAAAAAAAAAGTAATCTTCAAATAGCGAAAAAAAAACAAAACAAAAACCAAAAAACAACAACAACAAAAAAAAACACCTGGAGGAGAACAACTTAAATGTCAACAAACTGATAACTTTCTGATCCTGTGTGCAAGCAAAATATTGTCAGAAGGTTACTAATGCATAAAATTCTCTTCTAGAAGGCCGGGTAGAAGAACGTGTCCAAGAGTATTTCCAATATCCTTCAGCTGAGCCTTGAGCCTGATCTCTCAAGAATAAATAAATATTCAGCTACATGGAGTATTACTTAGCTACTGCATAAGTAGGCTGAAAAGATATTACTGGTACAACTAGCAATGGCAGTAAGAAGGAAATTAGTGCAATAACTGAGAGGAGATGATAGTTTATGGAAGATCTGTTTATAACCTCAAGAGGCTTGTTCATAATTGTTACTGTTCTCCCCAGAATGGCTGGAGAATGTCATAGCCTACATTTTTTTTTAAGTGCAGTTACTAGATTGTGTTTTCATGGTCTATCTGTAAGAGCCTTAAGATTCATAATAAAATAAACCAACGTTACTAAAGTTTAGTTATATTTGTTTATTTATTTATCCAAGGTCAGAAAATTTATATAAAAATACAGGTGTAAGTAGGAAAGCATCTTATAGCTGTGATGTTTGTTAATAATGGAAATGCCAGCAGATTTCAGAATGCTTTTAGCACATTTCTGCCTGAATTGTTTGTCATAAGCCTGTACCTGTGTTTAATGTGTCTGTTCTGTGTGTTCAACACATAGTTTGAGAATTGACTGAGATATTTAAGTCCATTATGGTAATGGACAGAGAGCTTCAGAGAGGGTGAAATTGAACATTATGCATTTTATTGGAGCTTTGTGAAGTTGCAGCCTTCAATTTGCTCCAAACCAGTGGAGCTAAGCCAATGTTCACAAAGATGAGAAATGTTAGAGAAATAAACCTATAGCTTTTTTCTGTCTTAGAGGTTAAAATTCTCTAATACTTTGTGATGAGAGTAAGCTTTATTGCATGTATTTTGAGATATTTCAGACTGTTGCTGCATTATACTGTTTTATTTTAGCATTGATGCAAGATGCCAACTTCCAGGTGAAAATGTTCTGGAGGACTAGTGAATTTTATATGTGTGAGCTCTTTTTTTTCTGTTAATGGGTTGTATTACACATAAAACCACACTAGGCTACAGTGAGCTCAAGGTTTTTTGATACCTCTTTTACTCAGCTCAGGTGGAAAGCAAGAGTAACACTTAGAGAAATTAGAGGATATGTGAACTCATTATCTATGTAAATGTCATCTGAAGTAGAATTGTTTTTTATCAATTTGAAACAGAGTAGCATTAAAAGTAGAAGAAGAAAAAAAAATACTTTTTGGTAAGCTACCACCTGAAATATCATTTATTTAAATCTCTCTACTTAAATTCTTACTTTTAAACTTAAAAGAAGTAGTTTGTTACAGATCAACTTTGCATTTATTAATGATAACAATAGTGGAATATATTGTTCAGGCTATGACAAATGATTTAGAAATAAAAGGAGGTATTTGAATATAATCAGTAAATTGAACAAGTATTTGTTATTGCAACATGCATATCCTGTGAGATGAACACTGAATGCTCTTCTACCATGGTAACAATGACAATAGTATTTACCTTCAAAATAACCTCTACTTTTAAAATAATAAGGTTGGCCAACTATTAGAAAATACTTATATTTTAACCAGCATATCTCTAGAACTGAAATTTGATAAGCTTTCTATGTATGTTTAACTGTTTTCTTTCTCATAATAGATAAAGTTCAGTTAATGAAAATGATGTACTTTATCATAATGAAAACTGGTAAAAGGACACCTCACTCTTAAAGCTTTTCTTGCTTGTAAAATTGACTTTATTTTTAAGGGGAAAACCTTCTATCAAATATCCCAGTTAATTGGAAGACTGTACTTGTGATTAAATGGCACAGAAAGCAGTCAAGACAGCTGAAAGTCTCTAGGGGATGGTAAAAGGTAACAAGTCCTCCTTGTGTGGAGCCAATAGCTGCACTTAAAATTCAAAAGATTAGTAGATAACACTTTATTATTCCAGCCTGATTATCATAACTCTGTATTTTATTTATATATTTCTAAGTGATGCCTGAAGGCACTGAAGTTTGTAATGTTCCTCACCTCTTATTTGCTTTATCTCCATTTCACTCTCATCCCCCACTATCTCCAGCAGAGGTTATTTCCACAATCTTTTCTCATCCTGCTGATAGAGTTAGTGCCAGTTTCTTTAGTTATCAGTATTTAATCAGGGAAGGTGCCTGAGTAAAGAGAAGGAAATCTGTGTGCTGAGAGGTGAGAAATGCCAGGTTTGTGGCACTGAGTGCAATCTGGGTCTGACCCCTTCGTCTGTCCATACAGTGCCCTGGATGGAGCAGGATCCTACAGAAAAGTCTCTCCTTGCAATTAAAGCCCGTTTCACTCCATTTATGAGGGCTTTGTCAGGGTTTACAGGATAAATATCAGTCTGGCATTATCTGACAACGACAGCCTGACATAGACATTTTAAAAGATAAATTGCCTGGTTTTAGGACAAAAACAGCCTTTGAGGATGGTTACAGAAGATATTGCACTTGCAGTCCTGATTCTCCTGGTGGCTTTGCAGGAGCAGGGTCATTATCTGGCAGCCCTGGGGTGGGGAATAAAGGTCTTATGGGACCTGCTGCCATAAGGCATCCAAAGTGGCTTTGCAGACACAAAATTACCCTTGTGAGGTTATTTCTGCTGTGCAGCCGTGCTCCTGCATGATTCTACAGCCATCCCATGTCCCACAAGCACAGTTTGCTGCTGTGTTTCAGGACCTCGAGGGATTCCAGCATTTCGGGAAGTTGGAGGAAAACCTGAAGACATTTCTGCTCCCACAAGCCATTGTCCTGGCAGTTGGGGGCTCACAGGACACAGTGAGACCCTTCTCCCTCTGCTCCCATGAAATACATCAGATTTTTCTGATTAGGCCTCCTGTAGCCCTGTGTTAGCACAAACCATGGAAAATAACATCCCATGGCCAAATTGAATTGTGCTGTAATGACTGGATGAAGCTGTGCTGCTGAATGCTCCCTGCCTTTCTCTTTTCTCAGAATGCCTTCTGCTGTATGAAATCACCAGCCAAGCAGGCTGCTTTGCTCAAAATAAGGCCTGGCAGTTGTAAGAATGTCAATGTTGTGGGTAGCATGTGTAAGATAGCAAAAAATTCCCAGTGCAGCTCATCAACAGCTGGGTTTTGTGTGAACGTTTCTGTCCGCAGCATTTGCTACCCATGAAAATGAGACTACTGTCTCTTCATAAATATCCAATGAGCTGTAATGTCATCAGTCTTCCTAAAAATAAAATATTCAACACTGTAAATGGTATTTGACCTCTATTACAGTGTCTGGAGGATTGAAAATGCTCCAATTTCAGGCTGTGTTGTCCCACACGCCTCAGCCTGTGCTCTGTGCGTGCATGCAGGGGATGTGAGGAGGGAGAGCTGAGTGAGTGCTGCCTTTCCCCAGCACTTTGCTGTGCTTCCACTTGTGTTTTAGACATTTTGCTGGAAATTTGGGAAATGTGCTACTGGGACAGGAGTTCAGACAAGTTTGCCCACAACACTGAGCTGTGGTCACCTGTGGGAAGGGAGCGATGCCAACCAGAGGGACCTTGACAGTCTTGAGAGAAAGACACTGTGAGCATCATGACTTCAACAAGGCCAAGTGCAAGGTCCTGCACCTCTGTCAGGGCAATCCCAAACTCAAAGAATGGCTGGGAAGAGGATGGATTGTGAGCAGCCCTGTGGAGAAGGGACAAGGGCTTTAAACTGAAACCGGGATTAGGCAATTTGTAGAAATTCTCTGCTATGAGGTGGGCAGGCCCTGGCACAGGGTGCCCAGAGCAGCTGTGGCTGCCCCTGGATCCCTGGCAGTGCCCAAGGCCAGGCTGGTTGGGGCTTGGAGCAACCTGGGACAGTGGAAGGTGTCCCTGCCATGGCAGGGGGTGGAACAGGATGAGCTTTAAGGTTCCTCCTAACCCAAACCATTCTGTGACTCTCTGACTGTCTATATGGGACCAAACTGAATTCCATCAGTTTCTCCTTCAATTTTTCAGAGTTAATATCTTTGCAGGACTATTTTAAAAGCTATGCTTACAGCTTCCTTCTGAGCACTGATAACATGTGTTTGAAAATGAGGATGAATGTGCCAGCAAGAGCTACCATATTTTTCTTTAACAGCCAATAAATATTTTGTGCTGCTGAATGAGCGAAGCTGAACTAGTGCCTTAAGTTATTTGAAAACACAGGATTATTATGGCCTAATGTCTATTCTCATTTCTGTCAGAATATCCATCATACTTCTATTCTGAAACCAAAGATAAGGAGTAAGGAATATCTTGTCTCTAGGACTTTGAGTTGCAATGGGAACTACTTAAAGACAGGAAGGGAATAAAGAGGAGCAGGTTGATGGTGGGGTTTTTGTCTCTGTATGTACAGAGGGCACACTAACAGCAACATGAATAATGGTAAAAATGAGTTTATTAAGAAGAATTCATGTCAAACAAATGGTTTTCTCTGGAAAGCTGTGTGTGCCTGGATTTCAGTGACTTTTGCAGTTGTGTCAGGATTATTTTCTTGCTGAGGAAACCTGGCCCAGCTGTGTTTGCAATGGGGAGAGGAGGGAGCAAACCTGGTTCACACACCCGTGTGGGCACTTTTTGCCAGTGAGGTTCCACTGGCTGTGCCCTGTGTCTGGTGCCAACCTAAAAGATTTTTCAGGTGGAATTCCTTTCTTTGTTATAAAGTACTGGTAAACTCAGATTTTAACTGTTAATCCCTTCTTCAGCTCAAAACTAAATGTCTAGCTTTTTTTCTGTTTATATCAACAGTTTATAAAAGCAAGGAAATAGCAATTGAGGTGTATTTAGTGATAATACAAACACAAAAATAGAAAATGGGTAATTTTACCCAAGTATCAGGCTTTACATTTTGAGATCTCACATTGGCTGAAAACATTATTTATTTTGTCCTGATTTTGAGGATGGATTATGCAATTTCCCATCCCTTTTCATTATATATTTTGATCCCATTCAAAGTTTTGGTGCTTTGAGCAGGCATATTTCTTCATTAGAAATTGTTTACCTGATTGGAAAGATAATATGTAAATATTTTCATTGTCGTGATGGTAATTTTATAAAATAATGATGAGACACAGGAATATTAAATTAATTTTTTTAAAGTCTAACAGCCAAACTTGGTCTGATTCTGCCTCTTTGAGTTATACATTATTTTACCTATAAACTACGAATTAAAAACTAAGTGCATTGTGCTCAATAAATGTCCACTTGGATTTGTGTTCCCTAGTAGTTACTTGTATCAAAGAGAAGCAAACAATCATTTTATAATTTTTAATGGAAGTGTATTATTTAATAATGTTTTAGCTTTTGTCTTCAGTAACTCTTGCAGTAATTTTGTTAACGTAAAGTAATCTCTGATTAGTTTCTTTGGCATATTAAACAATGACAATGTGCTTTTCAATAAGGATACACCGAGGAATGGTTTCAAATCCCAGTGCCTGCTAGACTTCTTTCTAATTTGCAAATAATTTTAGGCTTTTTTTTTTTTTTTTTTTTTTTAGCTGCTACAGCCTAGAACTTAGTTACAAGATCTTCTTTTCTCCAGAATTCAGTTCTGTGTGTTTTGAGTTCTTTATAGATAACATTTTGAAATCAAAGAAATTCTTTTTTTGGGTCTTCCTTGTTAGTTCACTGCAGCTCTTGAGCTTGGACAGGGGATAGTTCCTGTTCCCTGTGTGTCCTCTCCGGAGGGAGCCTGAGGAAGAAATGTGGATGGTTTTTGGGTAGGTCAGTGCACATTGAATGTTTGCTTGATGTCATCCACCTTAAATGAGGGACAGAGGGAGAATTCTGAAAATGCTTCCTGGGGGAAGAGAATCTGTAGGTAGAAATCCAGCAGAGATCAAGTGGTGTTGGAAGGCTTGTGGAGGAGCTACAGGGAGCTTTGTTTGTATAAGGGCTGTGAGCTCGACCTCAAAATTAGCCAGAAAACTTTCTAAACTCCTACCTAAATTGTTTTGCTGCTGTTTTAAGTCCTCCCTCCCTCCATCCTGCTGTTAATTTTGTACAAAATTTGATCAAGTAAGAGCTACTTCAGCAGGGTGTTACAAATCTGTGAGCAGCCCTACTTGGATAAAACCGAACGTATTGCAGGTGCCCTCTCTTAACCAGGAAAATCTAAAGCTCCTGACTACAAATCCAAGCATGAAATGATCCAAAGTGAAACTCCATCTCATGTGGCCTTTTCTCCTTCATCTAAATTTAGCCCTCAAGTACACAGATGCATTTTGCTGTGCCCTTGCACCCAAGGACAGGACTTCGCCTAGAGCATCCAGGCAAAGCACTCTCCAGCACTCAGGCAGTAACAGATTGCAGAACTTTACTCTCAGTACAGCATTAAAATTGCAGACTAAGCCTAAGTCTTCTTTTCATGGACACAAAACACCACACAAACACTGGAAGCACTTTGTGGTGTTGGGCTGCTGGCACAAAACTTTTCTTTTTAAGCACAGGGACATTTTTTCCCCTGACTATGGAATATTTATTAGTTTGCAGATTGCTAATTAACTGGGATGAGTGTACAAGTGCATTTAGGTTCATGTTATAACTTAGCTATTAAAATGTGTTTAGAATTTGCTTTTCAAAGTTTGTTGCAGTTGAACTGTGTATTAAACAGTGGCAGCCAGGCCTTGGAAACATTTGCCTTGATTTTGATTTGTCTGAGTTTTAGCTTGTTTTCATGGTGCTCTGTGTCCTTAAACCAGTCATGGACTTTGAAAGAGTTTTGACTTTTGAGTAGTGTTCCATATAACATAATGCACCATGTCCAGCTGAATCTTAAAAGTTTGTTGACAAATCTGTTCAACATTAGGGAGCCCACCATTTCTGGGGAGATTATTCAAATACCTGATTTTTCACTGTGAAAATGTTTCCCCCTATCTCTAATCAGAATCTCCCAGGATTAATTTGTACCCATAAAACCCTGTCTTTTCTACACAACTCCTCATAAAAAGGGAGTGTCCATCTTCTTGATAGGACACACGTTAAACATTCTTCACATGTCAATATTCCTGCTTCGACTGTAATCCTCTAATAGTTTCCTCCTATTTTATGTAAACATCCTTTAATTTTCTGTTCTAATCCAGGTAGTCTTTAATGTAGTAATTTCTAATTCAGATCCTATCTACCCCCAGATTTTTTTAACTGCTGCTATAACCTTTCCTAATTTTTTTTTTTTTTTTTCCCCAGACCTTGTGATCCAAAAATTCACCTTCAACTTGTTACCTTGAGAGATTAGGGTTGGCTGTCCACTGTTTATTTTGAATTCATTCATCTCCTCCTATTCTGGTTATTTTTAAGGAATGGAAAATCAGTGTTCTGGGATTACTTTGTAATATTTGTATATCCTTATGACATTGTTAATCCTTATGCTATTGTCTTGCTCAGATACCACCCTACTTATTCAATTTTTTTTCTTTTATAATGTCCCGAACCTTGCATAATTTGAATAACTGAGGTTTTTCCTTATTTATCTTCTCAGCTACAGTCTAAAACAATTTTGTTAACTCATTTCTTATGTCTGGATTTGTATCTTTAATCTTGGGTGTTTCCAAGTAGAAGTTGCAAAGTTTTTGCTTCTGTATGAAGGAATAGTGAATAGAACCAGGTTTTAACTTTTTGTGTGTGAATAGAGCTTTGGTAGTTTTTATCTCCTGAAGGAAATCTCTGCCTCTTGCCTTCATGAACCTCCAATCTTCTTCAGTAATTTGGTCTGGTAAAGTGATGGCAGGTCATAGCTGTCGAGGAGAAAATGATTGCTTGGTTTATAAGGGCATAAGCTTTTAAAAGTGTTTTAATAGCAGGAGAAAGATTTTTGAAATGGTCTCTGTATTAAAGGGCAAATGAACATATGAGGTTGATAGTGGCTTGTGGTATTAAACAGATAGGCTGCTTCATCTTGTGCACATTGAAATTCTACTTCAGTCCAGCAGACTTAGTTAAAAGGTGAAATAAACAGGCTTGATAATCACAAAGGCTTGGATCTTCATTCTCTGAGACATCCACATTAGTGACAAATCCTTTGTTGACTCTCAGAAGCTTGACACAGAGTATAGAAGGCATGCAGCTTTTGAACAGGGTAATCTGGGTTTGCTGCACCCTTATGACAAATCTGCCATACACCTGACACAGACTCTAACAGCACTGACAATCTAATAAATCAGTCATGGGTAATGCAGGCTGAAAGCTGCTTCAGGGAAAAGAAAGAAAAGAAAAAGGTAGGGACTTGAGAACAAATCAGGAGCAGGTTCCTTTCTTCCTGTGGCTGTAAGGCAAACTGATTAAAAGTCTCTGTGTCCTCTTAGTAAACTCATTGCGAGATATTCCCATCTTCCTGATACAGCACAAATGCCAGAAAGTTGCGTGTACAGACTGAAATTATTCCTAAACAAAGGGAAAAGAAATCTAGCCAGGTGGCAAAGAAATCATCTGGGAAATTGGCTGATTCCACCCAAAACACTGTCATGACAGAAGAATAAAATTTCAAGAGCAAAGTTAGGACAAAGAAATTTGACAAAATTATGATCATCAGGATAAAAGTTCTTTCTGGTTCAGACTCTGAGTTTGTCAAGCTAGGGGTTTTTCCTTGGAGTCACTTTCCAGTTTTAATAGAGAGGTTCTCCAAGCCAGGTTAGCTGCAGAGTTTGGGAAGTTGTGGAGTTACCTGTCACACTGGAAAGTAACAACAGAACTGGGTCTGACACAGAGAAGACAGGGAAGAGTGTAATTCTTTGAACTCTGAAGAGGTCAACTAAGATGTCAAACTGGAACTGAGTTGCCTGGGACTCAGGCAGAGGCAGAAAAGAAAGGAAATTTTTATCTTGGTTTAGGAGCAGAGACAGCCAGAATCCTCTTGGGTATGGGAGTGGGGCTGGAGAGGGACAGGCACCGGCTGTGCTGCTGGAGCCAACTCCACCTCTGCAGGAGCTCCTGCACCTCTGCTGACAGCGCAGGGCCTGGGCTTTTATAAAATAACTGCACAAAGCATCTGTGTGTTCCTCTTCCTGGGAGAAACTGGCTAAAATCCCCCAAACCCAGCAGAAATAGATGGGCAGCAATATAGAGGACAGAGCAATGTCTCTGTCCTTAAAACCTTCCTGTCCAAACCTGCCCCTGAGCTCCTGTTCTCAATCACAGTGACAACTTCTTTCTGAATAAAGTTCATTAATTTTGGATGTGGCAGCTCCTACCTACAGCTCCTGAGTGTGAATTAGTTTGCCCAAGTATAAACAGTAATCTTAGAGGTACATATTGTTATGCATATTTTGTATATTCTGGTAAGTCCTGCTTCTTCGCTGCCTGAATGATATTAATGTTAAAAAATTGAGAATAAAGATGTAGTATAAGGTCCACAGAGCATATCATTAGCTACAGCTTTTGTAGTTAAATAATTAAAAAGCAAAATAATTCTATGCATAATTCCATGTTCCTTTATTTATGTATATGTAGTATTGCAAAGCCTTTCTCATCTGGGATGTGGTGTATGACTTGGCAGATCCTCTCAAATTGTCTTCAGCTTGAAATGAGCCCCAGATTTTCCTCATTTCCACCCATCCCAGCTGTTGTGTCAGTGATCCATGGGGAGCAGGGTTTTCTGGCAGGAAGGCTGAGCATTAAATACCCATAGAGACCAGATCATGCTCCTCTCCCTAGGGCTGGTCTCCCTCAGTCAGAATTAGTGGCTTCTGCTGTTGTAATTATTTGTGGATAAATCAAAGAATGAGATCTGCAGGCACCCAAAAGTGGGACATTTCTGATGCAGAACTGCTGATTTTAAAAAGAGTGAAGATGTTGTATTTATCTGTTCTACAGGGGGAACATGCACTTCTTTAAACTAAAATGACACTTCATAACATGAGAGAAAAAAAATGCTTTTAAAACTAAATGGTATTTTCCCCTTATGAAATGCTGAATAATATGGCTATTTTTCCATTAAAAGTTTTTTGTTGTTGGTTTTTTGTTTTTTTTTGGTTTTTTTTGTTTTTTTTTTTTTTTAAAGCAATCTCTAATTTGAGCTCTGGTTTTGAGGTGATGTACTCTGGTGATGCATTTATGTGCAAACATACCCATGTTCAATGGAGCTTGTAAGCTGTCCCATCTTTTTGGCAAAACTTAATAGTGGCAAAGTAGACTCCCAAAAAATAACCTTATATGTTTTTCAGTCTCCTGCTTTCTATGCAGAAAAAGTGTAGGTGGCACTTTTTTTGTCTTGAAAACATCACAAACCCTAAGAAACTCCTAAAAGAATAGAGGCAGTGATTAATGTTTAAACATCCATATGAATGAATATTGTAAGCCATGGATGAGTTAAATCTGCCAATTACTGTGCTCTCAAAAAGGTTTATATTAAGCAAAAACCCCCTCCTGCCTAGTGGCTCTGTTTGCTATTCCCATAAAGAGAGATCATGATTTATTATTCCCTATTTATTTTGGGTTTAATAGGGTTTTGAAATAAGTATTCAGCAAACAAAGAATATTGGAAGTCACAATGACAATTAGAAGTTAGAACTAAGTAACTCATAACTTCAGGTAACTGTACTGAGCTGGTACAATTTTTTGGTAGAGTGCAGTTACTAAGGCTTCTGTCTTTAGCTCCTTGATGTATTTTTGGACATATAACAGAAGCAGTGGCTTATAAGACAAGGTTTAGAAAAATAAGACTTTTGTTTTCAAGAAAATGTCCCTATTGGGTAGCTTTCAACAAGGTGTAAAACACATATGAAATTCTAAAGAATCTTTTTTCTCTTAGCCAAGAGCTTGTTTAAAGCACAATCAGGGAGTAAAGTAATATCTAGGGAGTTTTTAGCAAAGCATATTGAAAAATAAAGGGAAACAAATTAGTTAAGTGCTGAAGTGACAGTGAGAAAAGGAAGAGTGCCAAATTCATCCTTCAGAAGGGAGAGTTACACTGACATGACCTGTGAGCCAAAGCAGCTGTAGGTTACCCTTAGTTTGGTATCAGAAACTGGAGCTTGAGTGTTGCAATTTATTAGCAGTTGTTCCTCTTTTCTAACCACACATGAACAATCCTCAGTGACCCCAAACCATTTTTGAGTTATCTAAAAATAGGTGGGGGTGAAGGTTGTCTCAAATAGTCCCTTCTAGAAATACAGTGAGAGACTGCAAGGCATGGAAAGCTGTTTTAGATTTTCAAATCCAATCTTGGCAAGCAGTTTTGATCATTAGCATTGTCTCTGGTAGGCAGGGAGGAAAAGTAATAGAAATCTTTTTTATTGATTAGGACTGTGCTTGAAGAGAGGTGTAATTGCCACCCTAAATTTAATCTTGTAGATACACATCGGGTGCCAATGTTCTCTTTTAGTATTAATATCTTCCAGGAACTTCTAAAAAACTCCATTTCATATTAACATTGCTGATTGTGGTCTAGATCAGTGTGTATCAGTAAAATACAGGAAGGATTTTTGAAGTCTGGTCCTTTGTCTAAGTGATTGTAGGAAACATTCAAGCAGCGCCGAGCGTAATTTCCTTTTTTAATCTTTTGTATTTGGGATACTGTTTACACTGGAGCAGTTGGTAACATAAAATGAAACTTCAGAAATAAAGAATAGAAAATCATCTATTGGAGAACAGAATACATAGATTTAAAAGCAATTTTTGCTGTATTAGCTAAATGTGAGGGAAAAAGTGCTACTCTTAGAAGCATGGCAAAAGGAAGGATGAGTGTTTCAGTGAATTATAGTAGCTACAGTTTTTCCAAGCTTTTTTAAAAAGACTTAATTTGAAGTATTCAAGCATGTCACAGTCAGGCTTTTTTATTCTTATAAATTGACAGCAAGAGTCAGATCAAATATTGCACCTAGTTACTGTTACAGTCCTGAAGGTTCAATCAAAAAATCCATGCTTGTATCATTGTTCCCCTAAGTTTCTTCAGGAAGAGTGAGGGAATATCAAAACTCCTGTATTCCTCAATCAAGGCATCCCAGATTTCAGTCTATATTTGTCCTGAATCTTCCAGTAAGAGAAACACAAGGAGAGGGTGGATACCCAGGAGGCTTAGGATTTATCTTACTGCACCTGAGTTGTCCAAAGTGAGTTTAGGACTCTATTTTCCCAATTGAACTTGTTTTTATTCCCTTTTTCACACTCCTTTCTCCTCTCCCCTGTTTTTCCACATCAATACCTCTGCTTGTGATGAAACACATGGCCATCGGTAGGTGAGACAATGGTAGATTTCTCTAAATCTGAATTTTGTAGATTGAGCTGTAAATTTCTGACCCCACCTAGATTTTCCAGTATTTTACCAAATGTATGATTAGAAGGATGGTTTTCTAAAGTGCTTCCAGGGGTTTAGGCTGTTTGGCTACCTGGGGGGGGTCTGTGTGTCCTTAGCATATCAATGGTTGACTGACCCAGGAGAAGCTTTTCCTTCTCCAGGTGATGCACTGATACCTCCCCAAATAAATGCTGACACATTAAGAACTTAGAAAAGGAAAACATTTGGCTTTAGCAGTTACTCATCAGAAAGACAAAAAGTGAGTTTGTGTTAGTTAAACATGATTGGGTATTTTCACAGGTAGTTACTGAAATATCTCAGTAAAAGCAGGATCTAATTATTCATTTTTCTCTAGACTGTGGGTAAGCATTCATGTTTATTAAAAAAATCCAAAAGAATGAGGGAATTCATCCGTGCCATCAAATTTTAATGAAAGCAGAATAACATGGCACTAAATTTTTACTGTAAAGTGGTCTGTAGCCTTGTAAAATCTTGTCAGGAGCAGTTGTGATGGTGTCACTGCAGCCGCAGATCGTAAATTTGAGTCTTGCCATAGACAGGTTTGAAAATAAACCAACATTTATTTACATGAAAGAAAGGTTTTGGCTTTTTTCTTCATTCTTCTGTGTGATTATATAAGGATAAAAGGGAGAGAACTAGCAATTTCTCCACACTGCATCCTCCCAAATGAAAAATGTGCTTGGTCAGATTATCAATACCCAAATTATTGTCTTCATTGTCCTGCTGTTCTCTTCATCCTATTGAGAGCTGCAAAAAAGAAATGAGGATTCAGCTGCTTATGTAACACAGAAAAAACAGCCTCATGCATGGAGTTTCATGTAGGATATATTATGTACAAGTGCTCAAATTATTTATTGTAGTATTTTCTTAGGAATTTATGTAATTCTGGCAAAATCACGGCCCTTTTTTTTTTTTTTTCCCTCCCTACACTTTTCACTTAGCTAACCATAGGTTTTATTAACCTGGGAATGAAGAACATGTTTTTGAAAGGGCTTAAGCAGTGGAATGATGAATGGAACTGTTCCCAAAGCATGCAGGTAAAGTGCTATCACGAGCTGAGGCTGCTTTCTGCTCCATCGCCCCAACAGGAAAATAGTAATATTGCTGCAATGATTCCGCTCAGGCTCTATTATTTGCGGTGGTGCTTGACAGTTATGGAGTTGGAATTCAATTTCTTTCATCTAAAGCAGGTGCACCTTAAAAAAAAAAAAAAAATCACTCTGCCACTTCTGTATAAGGCATGGAGATCGTTGGCTTCTTGCCTGAAAGCATTTCAGGGCACTTATCCCATTTTCATCCAGCAGAAGTTGTCCATGAATATCATCCCATTTTAAATACACGAGCAAATTTGCTTTATCCCAAAGCAAGATAATAGATGATATGAAAAGCTTTATTTTATGATAGTATATACATTTAACAACCTGTTCTGAAGGGCATTTTATAGAAATCTCTATTACAAAGCACATAAAGAGGTTGATGTTATTTTATTATTCAGGACAGGAAGAAAGGTGTTTCTTGATATTTGATATGACAGGTTAACTTTGATATTAACATCATGTATCCAAATTTTTTTTCCCAGTTTGACTCTAAAATGCCCTTCTTTACTTTTGGATAGTGAGGTATCCAGGCACTATTTGTGACTAGTACATGGCACATTTATTTTCTATTAAAAGATTCCTGCAAGTGCCTGCTGGGATTTAGATAGGTTTAGTCAGAATAAAGATTTGAGGGGAAAAAAAAAGAAGTTTGTAATATCTGGAAGAGCGATATATGTTTATTGAGGCCAAATAAAAAATTATGTGCATGTCTGTGTCATATTACATATTTCCATGTGTGTATATATGCATTTATACTGAAATGTCTACTGGATTTTAGGTGTGCATACTTATACATAAAAGTTTATTTATATATATAAAAATATATGTACATATATTCACAAATAGTCTGACCAGCAGATGTGTACAGCTTGATACTGCTTGTATTTGACTTTCCCTTTCTAATCTCCTCTTATTTCCATTTACTTGTCAAATAATTTACAAAGAGGCAAGCTGCATTTTCAGAAAACTCCACAGGTGACTGACTTGTACATTGACCGATGCTGAATGCAGCTTGGATAACTTGAGCACCCTTGATTTGTGGTTTAATGTCTCTTAATGTATAAATGAACTAAGTAATAGTGATGTGAAGGTCACTAGCTGTAGCAAAGGATTGCCTTAATATGAGAAATAGTTTATTAAAGGCACTGTGTATTTTCAGGCTGTACTGAAATCAATAGCGTGTTTAATCTTTGGGAGGTGCTCACTGGGTTCATTCCTGGGGAATAGATGGCCAGTTACTGTTCCATTCACTGGTAATTTACAGAGTTAAAAATAACTTCTATAAGATTTACCTTTTTTTAATTATTGTTTTCTGCAGCGGGCTATAGTTCTCAGTACTTTTCTGCCTTAGAATAAATATTCAGGAGACAGACAAGTTCAGCACATTAATATTTAAACTATTATTGGGAAAATACACCATCACGATAGCTTGTAATGTAGTATTATGTACCATTTATATCTAACTAGATAACATTGTTTAGCTTAAATTAGTTCTGTTGGCTTAATTAATGCTATTACTTTAATCCATTTAGGAAGGAAAAAACAACAAGGAAAGCGTGATGGTATCAGTTTGGACAACAGATACAATATCAATTCCAACTTCCCCCAAAATTCCCTGTTGTACAAGTGATGCAGAGATTGTCTCAGCCTCTGTTGGAACTAATGCCAAAGTTTTTTTACTGCGCTTCCATCGGCGACGAGGTTTGTTTAGCTGTTTTGTTTGGGTCACCCCTTGCAGCCCTGAACAAATGTGCTCTAATGGCAGGTTTGAATGTAAAAGTCAGCACCAGCATTTGTCTTCATGTCTGCCATGGAACTTGCTAAATTATCTGGATCTCTCAGAGTCAATACAAATTAAAAATACGCACAAGGTTTCTGAGAGAGTGAGTGCTATTCTAGCAAGTTCATTAGCCTTCTGAGGAATGCTGTTGGCAGGCTTTGTTTAGCAGAAGTCCAAAACAAAGTAAACCAAAAATGTCACAAAATGAATTGCAAATCAATTGGCAATATAAACGTGAGAAATAGGGTGTAGATGAAGAATAATTTAGGGAAATGTATATTGTTCCTCCAGGAATCTTAACTGCACGAGTGAGAACAATGCTAAAGATTACAGCAGAGAACGGGGAATAACTTGATTAAACAAATATGGGCCATCCAGCTTTTCCAAATACACTGGCAAAACCAGACTCCAGGCACTATTTAGTTTGTGGGGGGGAAAAAAAGGGTTCTTCAGTGAGGACTTTTTATTTTTTTTCCCCAGTTCTCTGCTTCTATTCACATCAGACAATTTGATTGGACCTGTGACATTTTCAGTATTTCCACAGTAAATAATTCTTGCTCTGCAGATGCTTGGTGCAAAGAAAAGAAAAACAAAGGACAGGGAGGATGGAACTAGGTGATCTTTAAGGTCCCTTCCAAGCTGAACCATTCTGTGAGTCCATGATTCTATTTCCTTAGTGGTTTCAGGCTTGTACTCTGAAAAATAAATGCTCTAATGAATATTTTACTCTAATTTTATGAGAATAATTTGAAGACCAAAAATTAAGTTTAAAGGAGGAAATCAGTGTCCTAAACTGGATAAGAAACAATTACCTTGCATTCTTTTCCCCAGTTAAGTTCAGGTGAAGTCCCCTAGAGCATCCCTTGTCAGCTGCTGCTGAAGGGAGGGAAGAGGCTGCTCCTCTCCAATTTAATCCAGGTTTCTTTGAGAAATTTTACATGTCACTGCTACTGTATTGTTCCCATTATTCGAAGATTCACAACAGAAACAGAGCAAAGCCTGAGTTGTAACTCCCATAGCAAAATGCAGTAGTAAATCCAGCAGGGAGGAGAGAAGGTTGCAGGTGACACAGGCAAGGCTGATGTGCTCAGTGCCTCTTCTTCCCTCTTCACAGAAAGGTTAAATGTGACAAAAGGTTTGACATGAACAGAATTAGAAAGGCAACATGAATGCAAGAATAGGGAAGGAACTGAGTATTTAGATTCAGAAAAGTCTGATTTAAGGTCTGTTTACAAGGTTAAATGGCTGGGCAATAACTGGAATTTGCATTTATGGCACGCTGTCTGCTGAGTATTAACTCCCCATATGGAACATCTCAGCAAACAAGAGGGTCTTTGCATGAAGCAGCTTTTCCAGGTCAAGAGATCCTCAGAGTTACCCCAGCATATTTAAAGATGCAGTTTCTAAACCAGCAGTGATTTGCTTTGAGAACTCCCAAAGGGTATAAATAGTCCCAATAGGCACAGTGCATGTCTTTAGCTGAGGAAAAAAGAAGAAAAAAAAGCAAGGGAATGTCAGCCAAAGATTCAGACTAAGTTGTTGTCTGGGGAGATGCTAACATAAATTTTTAAACAATCAATTTATAAGCTCCTCAAGCTTAGTGAGGGAGGAAGTCACTCTGCCCACAAGAACAGATGTTTTTCACTTTAGGGAGACTTCTGATATGACTCAGACAGTCATAACAGTAACTGATTCATAATAAATCAGTAAGGAGCAAGGCCTGTTTGAGAAAAAATTATTCCTTGATAATGTTATCAATAGTCTGTAGGTCTTGATTTTTCTGCTATTCACCACTTTCCTTAAAGGCAATGAAGTGTCACATTCTTGAACAATGTCACACTCTGAGGCAGTGCAAGCAGGCTTAGAATTAAAAATCTTTTTGATAAATGAGTGAAACAGCTTGAAATCCATAAAACAAAATTAAGTAAAGAGGATAAAGCTGGTGCTTTCAGAGGAAAAATCAACTGCACCAATGCCAGATGGGAAAGGAAGTAAGTGCTTAGGTGTCAGGGCTGTGGGAAAGACAGGACTTGGGCAGGGCTGTGGCAGAAAAATGTAAATCTTTTTATTTAAATGTATTAATCAGAGACAGGAGGCATTGGGGAGGCAGCTGCTGGGGGCTGGACTCAGCACACCAGGAAGGACATGGGGAAACTGGAGTTTGGACAGAGAACAGGGTTTGCAACTTGATGGGTTTGGCTCAGGAATATGGGATAAAATCAGGCAGCAGAGACTTGAGTTTCTTTCAGACATGGAAATGCTGCCACTGAGACCTGAGGTAACTTTTCCCTGTGCTCACCAGAAGTATCAATTTTACTCACAGCAGACTTTATGGTCAGTGTTAGGAAAGTCAAAACTGTGCTCTAATAATGTAGTTAAACACTTGAACAATGACTGACAGGCTTGGAGAAGTTGATTAAAGCTTATTGTTCATTGCACCCAATCCAGTCTGATGAATGAACTTTTGGGACGCTTACCATCCCAAGGTTTTTACAGAAATGTGGGTATGTGTAAAGTTTACTATAATCCAGGCTAGTAAGTTAGCTTTTCATTTCCACATCTCTCATAGTTTTGACTTTTTGGAGGAGTAGCTCATTTGCTTTCATATAACATAAGCCATGTAATTTATATCAGGCACCATGAAATCCATAATTTTAATGACTAACTGAATTTAGCTTTCAGCAAGGCTCACAGATTGAAGGAAACCTGTTAAATCCCTTTAATTCAGAACATTTCCTTCTTCTCATCAGAGCAATACATGTCCATATCAGAGCAGCCAATCAGGATTTCTGCAGAATAAGCCCTGAAACTGAAGAGTGCTTCAAACAGTCTTAAAAACTGTGAGAGTTGTGAGATCATTCCTAGAGAGGCATATGTGTTTGTATGTGTCACTGGTCACTTGGCATTTTGGACATACATAATTTGCAAAGTCTTTTTCTACTTTCTTTTTCTGTCAGGACTGATTTATGGTGTAATAGTTTATTCATGTGGAAAAGGAAGCTAGATGTCTAAAATTATTATTATTTAATATTTTCTTCTAAGTGTGATAGACTTCCACTTCATTTGTGAAATGACAAATATCCTACTTTGCACATTCACAATCCTAGGATTAGGATTCTATCCTAAAGGATAGAATAACCCTTTAAAGCAGTCCTGGTAATCTTGGTCTGTTGGATCCAAAAGGTCAACTCTTGACCTAGCAAGGGAAGTCTCCTGAATGGAAGTACCTGCCAAGAGTAATTCCAGTTTATCTTGGAATATCTCTGCCTTCATTTAGACTTCTTCTGGTAATTATTTGAGAAAATGTGCACCTTACTCTCCTAGACTATGACCAACCTGTTAAATAGGTTTTTTTATGTATAGGAAATTACATCACTTACTCATCTTATCTGCATCAGATGATTTCAGTATTGATGTAGGAAATGTAGTTTATTAGGAGAATGTACTGTTAAAAAAATCTATACAGAAATTTAATTGTGATATTAAATTCTAATTATCATTAACAAAATTAAGTGACTTTCTCTTAATATGTTATGTATTTGAAATGAAAATACATTGATTTTTGCCCCTGGCCTTCCAGTACAGGTAAATGATGGGGCAGCCTCCTGTTTGGAGAGCTGGAGATTGGGCCAGCCAGGACATCTGACAGGAGTTGTGTTTTGGTATGGGAAATGACTGTGGCTGAAAAAACCCCACTGGTGTGATGGCCAGGTCAGGCCCAGCTGCCAGATGTGCAATAGCCTTGTAAACCATTCTGGTAGTCAGGCATGTCTGACTGAGGGTAAGGCATAAAGAAGGGGGGAAAAGTTATCTAGAACTTGATTATTGGCCTAGTTTGCAGCTGAGCAGCCTTTCAAATATTCTATAACCTTATTTACATCTTCCATAGGGTTAACAAGGCTTTATTCATTTACCTGTGAGCTATTTCAGTTACATCTGGTTATTTTTGTTGTTACCACAAGGATCAGTGTCTTTGGGCATTACCTTCTCACATGCTGACCCAGCACAGCCACTTCTTCATTTGGTCTGATGCACCTGCTCCCAAATTGACAGTTTTGCCACAAATGAGAGAAAAAATCCTTTAGAAATGCACTTATTCTAAGTCTCATAATCAGGATATGAATATTTGAAGATACTGAAATTTCAAGATGTCTTGTCATAGGCTTCTCACTCCTCTGTGTCTCTTATGTTTACAATTTTTAGTTTTTCCTTTTGTTCCCAATGATGGGGGAAAAGAAAAGACCGACAAAATAATGACCTTGGCTCAGCTGGAAATGGATCAGTACAAGCCCTAATTTTGAAAGCCAGGATGCATTCTGGACATTGATGGTTGGGCAAGATTTGTGCCAAAATTGATTTTCTTTTGTTCCAATTAAAATAAAAAAAACAGCTGTTAAAAGAGCTGACCTCTAGCTGAGATGAAAGAATATGTACTCCCAAAGGTGATTCTGTCACAATAAATAAATAAATAAATGGGAGAATTTGGTGAACTTCACACTTTACACCTCTGGAAATCAAAGAACATGTGATTTCATGGTCATAGAGAATTACTAATGATCTATTTCTCCCAAGGGGAAAAAAACCCAGAGAAATGTTTTATCTAGAGCACTACATTTATAAAGGCCCATCAATTTGGAGATATTCTGTTCATAAAAGAATCAGTGTTCTATTATTTCTTAAAAGAGAAAAAAGCAATTAGTCAAATTTCAGCTGGTTTTTCATCCTCATTAGCAATTTCCATTGTTATGACATTGTTTTGGCATGGAGGAAAAAGAACAGCCATTTCAGAGGGCACCAATTCAAGAAGAACACACATCACAGTATTTTAATTAGATCTCATGAGCTAAATCTTCTATAAATATTGCCAGAATACTGCATCCTAGTTTCAGGCAGTCAAACTAAATGCCTTAAACACTGGTCAGATGTGACTCAACAAATGGTTTCTTACATTTTCTTGTGTGGCAGAGGAGTACAGGAAGCTGCCAACCATGCCCCATGAAGACAGAGCTGAAAATAAAGTAGGCACATGTCTGTGACCAATCTCCTTCATGATGGAGCAGGATGTTCCATCAGATTTAAAGGAATTTGCTGTATTCCTGTGAGCTTTTTTCTTTTTCCTACAGGAGATCAGCTTAAAAAAATTAAAGGGCTGAAGGATTAAATTCCACAATTTCAGTTTGTTGTACTTAGGTTCTGATTCTGCCTCAGATTTAAGTTTGTGCAAAGTCTTTGTGTTGAGATCTGAAGTCGCAGACACAGACCAGGGCAAACTTTTTTAGGAAACACATTGTAGGATCCTAAGGCATCCAAAAGTGATTCTCAGCGTTATAATAATTGTAATAGTGACCTTGGCATCATGGAATGACTTGGAATTTGTATTGGGTTAGTTCTGTCAGGTTATTATGCCAGTGTGGAGGCTGAGGTTTTGACAGAGAGAGGAATGTTAAAATCTAAATATCTCTAACAAACTTCACAGCCATGGGGCAGAGAAGCAAAGAACCAGGCTTGCTGCCACTCTACACATCTTAAAGAGGAGAGACTGTAACCAGCTTGGCAAAAGAGTGTTTTTATGATCAGGTAGTGAGAGCTCATGCTGTGTCAAAAGCACTGCCTCAGAGCACGTCCAGAATAAGAACACACACAGACCTGCATGTGCTGGTGCCCTTCAGGTGCTCCTTTGGGAAAAGCCAGCTGTGCCAGTGGCTGTGTGCTGCAGGACTCCACTGACCTCGTAGACTTGCTTCCCTGGTCTAAGAGCTTGTTGATGTATCCCTACCACTTTGAAAAGGCAAAAGTGCTGTTTCCTTGAAACAAATTTTAAGGAGGAAACTTGGTTTTGTTGGGTGTCTGTTGCAAAAATCTCCTTAAGATAGAGGATAGTGAACTGCAAAGCTCAGAAGTTCTGCTTTTTCTGAAAGGGCAGGGGGCAAGTTTGAATTCTGGGTGTGGAGGGGGCAGAGGAGGAATGAAATCACACTCAGGCTAGAACAGGGAGCTTATCATCTCTGGAGTGCTACTCCAGCTCCTCCAGGAACCTTGAAAAGACAGACTTACAAATGGAAAATTCTTAGAGTTTGGCTCACAGAGACAGAACCATTTCCCAACAGGGAGTGCATTGTCAGCAGAAAAGGCTCCTTGTGCCCAAGCAAGTTTTGTTCCACTGTATGGCAGGCAGGAAGAGAGAGACCTGTGTGTGTTAATATTATTAGAGGAAGAATTGTGTATATTTCTGTTATTTGTTTGATATGAATGGAGAAAAATGGAAACTGATTTTCCTTTCATCTTGGTAGCAGATGAAATAGGAACAGGTAATGCAAAGAGAAGTGGATTTTCTGCAGATCCCTATAGCATCTGAGGGTGTTCTGGTACTCATGGGCATTAGATGAGGTACTAGAATTTTGTTTTCTCTGTGGTTTCCTTGATTCTCAGTATGTGAAAATAAATTTTAAAAAGTGAAAATATTTCCTCCTTTTTTCATCCTTTTCTTCCTATCTCTCCCTGTTCACCCCCAGCTTCTTTCTGTAGTGCTCAGAAAAACAAGAGCTCAGTTAGGAGAAAAGTTCAAAACATTTTGGAGGAAAATTGGAATTGACATCACAGAGGATAATAACAGAGCTGAAGTTCAAATGAATATGTCATAAATGTATTTACAAGGGATGCTAAGCCACTAAACACTAAAAATGACACCAGCTATGTATGCATTATCCTGTACACATTCAGCAAAGTCATTTAACAGGCTAAGCTTATGTTAAAATTATAATCAATAAATGCCAATTACAGAAAGAGTTTTATCCCTGCATGTTAAAAGAATAGAGCTATAATTTGCATGCAAATGACATTCTTTTCAAAATTATTTGCTTTTTTAAGGTTTGGAAGGGTTACAGAGGAAAGCTTGAGGAAATCCTGCCCAGGATGTTGTTCAAGGCAGAGAGAGAGAATGGGAAGAATATTGAGGAAATTATAAGGCCATAAGCTTGACACTTATAATATGCAAATAAAGAGAAGTTATTCTGAAGGGCAATGAGGAGCCAGTATGGGTTCAATAATATTAGAACAGAAGAGAGCAGCATGAATTTTAATGACGAACATCCTTCACAACTATAACCTTCTTATACTTTATAATTAATTGTTAGAATTATACCTTGATCCTGCATTCAGAGCCTCAGACAACAGACCTGTACCCCTGGCCAGAAGCCTTCTGACTTTACTGAGCTGTGTTTTGGGTGTATCTGTCAGAGTGATCAGGTTCTGCTGCCAGATGTTCATTTTTTTGGCCCAGTGTTTCTTTCTGAGCCCAAGAAAAAGAGAGATGTGAGTTACCAGCACAGGAGGCAAGGGGAACCCTCAGGCATGGATCTTTAAACTGGCATCTAATATGGAATAGGAATGAAATCACTGATGGGAAAACACGGTGACCCTGGCATACTGTTTCTTTCTTTTCAGAAAGGCAAGTTTTTTGGATACTTTTGCAGCCATGGGAGCAAAACACAGAGTCAGACAGAAAAGCTTCTAATGGAAGAGCCCTCCTCTATAAAGCTGCTCTTTTCTATAGTTGAGACACGTTGAAATATTTCAAATTACTTTTTTTAACCTGTTTTTCCAAAAGGTTATTTCCCTACATTTGCAGTACAGTCTGAAAATTGACCATTATTCCTTAAACTATGCCCCTCAAAGTCACAGATATTTATCAAGGATAACGTGTGTATTCCCCCATACACCTTATTTGTTGGGACAAATGACCTATTTTATCGATTCTCTTTCAGAAGCCATTCTGTTCAGTTACAGATGAGTGGGGAAGAAAACTACTCTTTTGACTGACCTCTTTATTTACAGTCTGATAAAGGAGGACTATTGTGCTTTATCCATTATCAATGTCTACTGAAAGTCTCTTTTGCTCTTGCCAAGTTCTCTAGTTGCAGCCAGGGACCTGTGAAACTGTAAATAACCCTTCCTGCACAGATGTCTCTGGAATGTCATTGTGAGTTTGACTGATTTTAGCATTAAGAAATCATAATTCACTTCATGATATGGACATGCAATTTCATTGTGCATCGTTACAAAAGAGGCAGAGTTTTTGCCTGTGTGATTGCATCTCCAAAATGTAGCCGAGCTGCTCCAAATTAGTTAAAAGCTCCTTGTTACCTCTGATATTACAGCCCGTTCTAGCTCTCTGAGGCATTTTCAAAATATTTTAGACACAAAGTTATTCTGCCTTAGACATTGCCAATCTTCATTGCAGTAGAATGGAAAATCTGCTCTAGGATACTGTCAGTGGGTTTGTCTGCTGAAAGTTGAAGCCTTTTGGGTTATCACTTGTGGTAGAGATCTGTGTCTTTGTTCCTGGTGAAAGGTGATAAGAAAACCTGAGACATCAGTATCTGAGGTTGTAAACAGTTAAATTTTTAGAGACATAAAAGTAGAGAATGTTTTGTATTTTTTTGTTTTAGTAGAAGGCTGAAGAAAGAAAGTGTTTAGAGAGGAATTATTGTGGCAGCTGCTGCCTCCGAACATCTTGAATGGTCCATGTGGGCTCAGGCCTTTGTGAGTTAGAAACTGAACAGATGGAGGTGCTCTGGGACTCTTATTAAAGATAAATCAAAAAGTAGATGTCCAAGATGATTTCTTAGTATTTGTTCATTGCCCATTTCATTGGTTTAAGGACCTACTCTGGCTATCTCAGTACAAAGTACTGCAACAACCTGTTCCCTCTGGGAAATGTCCAGAAGATGGTAGTGGAAGTCTCTGTGTATCCTGTGGTTTAGTCACCCTCCTCAATGTGTCAGGAAGTCAGGCAGGAAAAAATGAGGTTTGGGGTGTAGATGAAACCTGTGTCTGCATTTCCATCACCACCATCCTGATAAGGACAGTTGAGTGAAGTCACAGGCTGAAAACAAAGAATGAAGCTG
Source organism: Onychostruthus taczanowskii (assembly GCF_017590055.1). Lineage (NCBI taxonomy): Eukaryota > Metazoa > Chordata > Aves > Passeriformes > Passeridae > Onychostruthus > Onychostruthus taczanowskii. Next base: position 12,791,011 of record NW_024496526.1, read on the forward strand.
GGATTATCTAATTATCTCCTGCCCTTGAAAAAGCCCCTGATAAAAAATCCTGCCCTAATGGATTCTGGATTACAGAGTGGTTGTTGAAAACATCTATTCTCTGAATTGTTACTTGTAGAATGAGATGAAATATTTGCATTATGAAGTGGAAATGATTGAGATTAACAAAATGGAATCAATTGAGATGAATAATTTGAAAACATAGAGATAGTACATATTATGAAGCAAAATATTCAATATCATGTAAAACCCTGTAGTTTTGATTTAATTTAATGTTATAGAATAAACAAATATAAATATGATATAATATTTTCATATAATGTAGCAGCTGCTACTTTATCATCTTACAATGTGAATATTTTGCTCCGTTGTTGAGTTTAATAGCCAAAGTCTGTGGTTAAAATGGTGCAAATCTAGGTTGAATTCAGCCTTGCTGATGTTACAGTGGAATTTGGGAATGCACATCCAAGCAAGACCTGGGTGCTGTGCTCAGGGAAACCTCAGGAGCTTAAATGTGACAAAGCAGTTTTGCACAGGGGAGTGGAGTGATGAACCAAAGAGCTCCTTGCCAGAAGCTGACGGGGTCTGGCAGAGCCTGTGGGTTTGGCCCAGTGTCCCTGTGCTGCTGGGAGATGGGACAGAGGCCAAAGCAGTAAAAGAGCAACAAAAGCAGTGACCAGAGGTTGGTTTCAGCCCTCTGTGCTGCTGCAGCCTCTGCCAGAGCTCAGGAGAAGGTGAGCAAGGGAGGCAATCAGGAGCCTTCTCATGTTTAGACAGATAAATACATTTGTTCCATTGAGTCCAGGGTTTGAGGGAATAGCCTCCCACTAAAACATGAAACATGACTTACTTTCAGGGTTACACTTCATACTAACATCTGTGAGGATGAAGACTTTCCTGTTCCTCTGCTTCGCCCCTGCCTCACTGAGAATACCCTGGAGCAGCATTGTAAGACCTCACCATCTGCTCTCTGACAATAGTCTACTCTCCTTCTCTTTAAAAAAGCACAAATTTGGGGTTGCTGTGGGACCTGGGAGTTTCAGCCAGACCCTTTTGGACAAAAAAAAAAGAAGAAAAAAAAAAGATTTAACCTCCCACTATGGGAAGAAATAGTAAAATCAGAATGACTAGCAGATGAAGGGATTTGGAGCAAAGTTTCAAAGGTTAGATAAATCTATAAAAAACTACCTGGCTTGTGTGCCTGCATAGGACAGCAGAAATTGTTAATGCTAGTCCTACTTGCCTTTCACAGGAACAAGCACGATTTGTTTATTTATTTTATAAACTGAGTCAAGAGTATGCCATCAATAACTTTAAACATTCCCATGTTTGAACTAGAAGACAGCTGGCACAAAGAAACAATTACACAGCCATTGGGAGTTAGCTGACAGAAGATTTCCATAAGTAATTATGCTCTGTGAGTGTGAGGGAAAGGAAGATAAAGGAGATAATGCCCTTTACAGGGGATAATGCCTTGATATTTTCCTCATACCCTTCTACTGTAAAGCTAATGGCAGCCACAAGCTGAAGTGACCCTGGATGTAATTGGCAATAACAGATCTCTTCCCATTCCAGCTCTCCCAACCCCCCCAAATGCAAATACTAACAGCCACCTTGGTCAGTCTGAACAAGTAGAATTTACAGGGTCAGGCTCTGAGGTTAGCAGACACACAGAATTTCTGTGCTTAATGCCACTTGGGTATAGAGAATGGGTACTCCATTTCCTTTTCTCCTTGACCTCTCCTTTTTACCTTGTATTTCAAATTATTTAATTTAAAAAGTACTTATTTTGTCTGACAGGTTGATGTCAGCATCCGTGTGAGAAAAAAGATGAGTCAGGCCTCTTATATTGAGTCTAGAAATGTCTTTGAAAGTACCAGTTTCACTGGCAGCTTAGGACAGTTCTGACAAATAAGAGGTGCTAATCATGTTATGGTTGACTTTTACACGTAATAGAATCATGGAATCTTTTAGGCTGGAAAAGACCTTTAAGATGATTGAGTTCAGGCATAAACCTGACAGAATACACACAGAGGAGAAAATGCAATGTGTAAAAACCTGAGGCGTTACAAAACTGCAGGAATCAGGAGCACTCACGGGTCTGGCAGAACGTTCCCACCCATCCTCTGGAGCACTGGCAGACGTTGGGACCCACACACTCCCCTCCATGGAGACACCTCTGCAGGCAAACAGCTGGACAGGGACAGGAAAGCAGTGAGAGGATGGATGTGGTGTACCTGTGTGCTCAACAGCTGGCTGAGAGGTGACCTTAGGCTTTACTCCATGTGGCCAACTTCCAAAGGAATGGGTGTGTTCTGTTCATCCCATCATCAGTATGATGATCAGCATTCTTTGATATTTTCTTCTTAAGAAATTTATCTCTGATAACTGTCTGCTGGGAGACTTGGTATTTCTAATGCTTAGCTCATCATCAGCTAAGAATAATCTCTCTATGATACATTCATGTGCTACATATTCTATGTAAAAAACAAATATTTTCATAGAAAAGTTTGATATGTTTATTATAGATATTTTTTGTTCAGAGATCCTGAAAGAGTGAATGTATGATCTGTGTATATGTATGAGACCCTTCCTTCCTTCAGCAGTTCTGAATAAATTATTAATATTATAAATTCAAGCCACTGGTTCTGAAATCATATTTACTAGCAGGACCTAAAGGGTAAAAAGCCAATATTTTAATCTGGTTTACATACAGTATGTCATCTTGATTATAAATTTATTCAGTTTATCTGTCAACTTCATGGTAATGAATAGCCATGTATGGAAAAATATTCCTTGAAAATATTTTAGGGTGAGAGTTTTTTTTTTTTAATTACATTTTTATGTAACTGTAGTCAGAGTTACAGAGTAAGAACACGTCATTCTCCAAATTATGCACCGATGACCTTGAGAGTACACCAGTTTGGAAAGCTTTATAGCAGGCTTTAGATAGTTCTGTACTTTGAAATACATGACATTTCTCTGCAGAATATAACAAAATATGTGAAGCTATTAAAACATAAAATCAATGCTTCAAGTTTAATACTGTAAAAATGAATTTCCATAACAAGATGTATAACAGAGCTGCATGAAGCAGAACCAGGGTTCCCCCACACAGCTTTTTCTCCTCTGCAGGCATCAAGTGTTTACAGGATTTTGTAGCACCTGTACTTAAAACTGTTATTTCTTCAAACTGCTGAAGTGGCAAAACACTATTCTATGCTGGTTTTTAGTATTAAAAGATTGCAGATTGCTGTTGCCTGCGCTAATGAATATAAACTTGGATGGGAGCGGAGGTGCTTACGTTTGCTGCAGTGCTTTCCCCTCCAGCCAGACGGGCAGTCACAGACATTGGGGCGGACACATCTCCCCCCGTTCATGCACCTGGGCTCACAGACACCTGCAGGAACACAACAAAGGAAGAATGTGGGGGCTGCGAAGTGAGGGAAGACTTTAGTGCAGGATGACTTACTTCCTTGCAGAGGTTAGTTGGCTTGTAATTAAAAACCAGAAAAGCGGTTTGGAATTGAGAGTCTGAAACGCAGAGGCTTGATAGGTCCCAGAAATCCTTATGGGAAATGCTGTGTCATGTGGAAACTTTTTGGCTGAAGCTCTGGTAAGAGCTGCCTCACCTGAGCAGAGAGGCTGATTACAAAGATTCTCAGAAAAGCAAGAGGACAGGCCAAAGATTGGTAGAGCTTTCACTTCCATGTGGGAAGACTCCTCCTTCATGTTCTTAGATGTCCATTTGGGTGAGAAAGGCCTTGATGAGGATGGATTGTTTTCACACAGTTTTGGGTGTGATTTTGCATTCAACCAAGCATAAATCCTAAATATCTATTCTTCCATTGGCCTTTTGAACCTTCACTTGTTAAAATACTTACCTTTTTACTTTATTCTTTTGTACAAATAAGATGTGAGAGCTGAGTTGTTCTTTCAAACACAAGAAGCCAGATGCATTTTTTGTTGACTTCATGAAAAAATTGACTAGCTAGTTCTTGTGTCTTTGATTAAGCTGTACTTATCAGTGTTGTTTTAGAATACCTAGCATTAAAATCTCACATTTCTGGGAGGTCACACATCTGCAATCCCAACTTGCTTTGATGTAGGGAGATGCCATAGGCAGGTACCAAAATTCCTCCCATCCTGTCTCTCCCTGCCTATTAAGGTAAGTGCAGAAAGCACCCATCAGAGGCTGGGTAATTCAGAAACATGGCAGTGCCAGTATGGCGAGAGTGGGAATGATTTGCATTTTACATGGAAGGAGGCATGGGATAATTGGGTGGAGTACAAAAAGCCGTGTAACACAGCGAGTGGCTGCACTGGGCTAGAAGAGCCAAGGCAGGAGGAGCTTGGCAGTGAAGGTGTGAGAACCCATTTGTGCCCAAAGGCTCCTGCCGTGTCCAAAGCTTTGTACGCACAGTGGAGCTGGCAGTGACCCCTTCCCACCCGTGGAAACGGGTGTTGTTCCTCCCTGCCTGCAGGGATGGGTGGCCGTGGGACACCCAGCTCCTCTCAGCAGAGCAGGGGACTTGAGGGGCTGGCAGCTAAAACACAGCAGTGCCTCCATCAGCCCCGAGGCTGTGCTGCCTTTTTGCACATCAGTGAGTGTTAGTGCTGCAGCAATCCTGACTGTGGAGCTGTCACTGCACACCGGGCTCCGAATGACCACAGTCTCCCCTCAGACCTCTGCTGTAGGAGGTGAAATCCTGACCGAGCCTCAAAATAGGGATGATTACTAAAAGACGGCATGCAAAAATGCAGCAACTTTTATTTGATGGGAGAATAACCTTTTGTTCCTCTCCCGGGGATGATCAGGCATTTTTAAGAAAATAGATTTAGGTTGCCTAATTATTCCTGTGATGTAGTGAAATATTGCTTTTGTAGCACTTTGTGTGCTGGTCTCTCCCTTCAGCCCAGATGCTGCAGCACTGGCAGCATTTGGAGCTGTATTGCTGCTCTTGCTTGGCTGCTACATTTGCATTTCATTCTGTGCCAAGCCTCCTGGATCCCTCAGCATCCTGACCTGCCCTTAGGCAGGGCAGGCACATCTGTGATTATAGGGGCTGCTTGGACCCCAGCCCTCAAACTGTCATCCTCCATTTCCTTCTTTCTCCACCTCTCCTGATCCATGCTGGAATCTTGGCCTCTGCTTACTCAGGCTAACAGGGATCTACAGTTCTTGCTGAGCTGTTAAAAAATGCTGCAACCACTGGTTCAAACCTACATGAGTTCAAAGGGTCATGGCCTCCATAACTCTGAAATAATTTAATCTCTTATTTTCCCTCTTCTTTTTTCTCTCCCCTTTGATCTCACACCTCCAATAAGAGATTTTTGATCCACAATCTTGGATCAATTCAAATTTCAATTATACAACAGCTTAGACATTCAGAATTTAGAAAAGATGAGCCCAAACCATAAAGTTTGGTTCTAGATTTAAAATCACTTGGTGCTTTTTGATATTCATGGACCATGATCTCCCCAGCACTAACCTGCTCTCCTAAAATCAGTTGAAAACATACAGATTTTGTTTTGAAATAGTCTGAAACTTGGACAATATCTTCCCACCACCTCTTAGAAAGAGAAGTCAAGAAAAGGTATTGAGGACAGCAGCACTTGTTCAGATGGATATTTCACCTTTTTTTCTTTCTTTTATTGCTTACAGTTTCTGTATATTTTTAACCTTACACATTTTAACCTTACACATTTTTAACCTTAATCACATTCCTATTGTTTTGGGTTTGTTTTTTTTTTTTTTGTACTGACAGCAGACCCAGCTGCAGAGAGTCAAATTTTTAATTCAGCAATGGTTTCAACAACAGGTGAGGTCCAGTCTTGATTTGAATAAAACACATAAGTTCAAACTGACTTTCAACTTTTCGTTTCTACCTCTTTTTTTGTTCAGTTGCCTTACAAATGACCGAGTAGCTATGAAAATATAGCATGAACTGCCTGTATTACTTATGGCATCTCTGACTCCAGTGATAAATCCAAAGGAGTTCAATTCAAAGTGAACTAAGGGTTCAGGTCAGTACCAAACCTGTTCTGAACTGGAGCAGCACTTCTGCCTCCCTGCCCTCTGGGGAAGAAATTCGCTTTTTGCCAAGGAATTCACAAGCACCTTTAGGTAAATGTATGCAGTGTTATCTCTCCCCTTTTCCTTCCTGACATCTCCACCTTGTCCTCCCTTTCTTTAACTTTCTTAAATACAACTCCATCTCAATACCCATCAGGCAGACTTCAACATTTGTTAATGATAACTAGTTTGGATCCTTTCTGGTCCCACTCCTTGGCCTCTGTGGAGGAGTTCCAATTTCAAAATAGCAAACAAAAATGCTAGAGCGTCTCACAGGAAAACTAAATAAATTATCAGACACTAGGAGAGCAAATCAAATTATTGCAATCCTCCCAGGTACTAGCATGACTTTGAAAAGACTCACTTATATTTTTTTTGCCCTCCTCTTAAGAAAGCCCTGGCACCTTGACCCAGAGACAGCAGGGGTTTAAGTTTTCCATCTCTCTTGGGGACTAGTCCTAATGCCATGGATATAAACAGATTTGTGTCTTCCCTTTGTTGCAGTCAGGCAGGATGTATCACTGGGATAGGGGCAGTCCTGTGCTGTCCACAGGTTCTGGGTGCAGGCTTGCTGGCAGTCAGTGCTTATCACCAAAGCCTTCATCATTCCCCTGCTGCCAGTGCTGACATCTTTTCAGCAAAGCACAGAATTTCATTTGCAATGGTGTTTCTCAAGCCTGTAACGTGCCACAATTCTGTAAGGCCACCACTTACAGCTTGGAACCACTTCCATGACCTTCTGCTTCCCTGAACGGGTGGGTCAGATAAGGTGAGCCATGCTGAAGGCAGTGGTGCAGGTTGAAGGAGCAGTGTGGTTCTGTGCTGTATTTCAGAGGAGGGGTGGCTCTGATAAGGTAACAAGCAGCTGTAGGTGTTAAGATAAAACACAGGTGTTGCACAGAGCACCAATAAAACAGGCACACTCCTCCCACACACTGAAAGGCATTCAAAGCTTGCTGAGTTTTCTGTTTAATGCAGCAGCTATTTCTCTTTGATGGCTTTAATGCATTTTGACCTTACAATCACTTAAAATTTCCTGTGACCCTTTTCATGGTTTATCCCCTCTAGGCTCACTTGACCCAGTGAAGTGCTTTTTGAAACTCTTTTATTGACCTCCATGAAGCTCCATACCAAACCCTTCAGCCCTAAAATCTCGAAGGTATTCAGACCTTCTGCTTTGTCAGCCAAAGAGAGGAATTTGCCTGCAAAATAAATATTTCTGGCTTACTAAAACCACTCAACACTTGAAATGTTGTGCTTGAAGTGAACCCTATTCTGCTGGTGTGAGTAGCACCAGCCATGGACACCCACAGTGTCAGTGACTCCTGCTGCCTGCCTTTGTTCCCACTGATCTGCAGCAACATTCCTACTAAAGTATAAACAGTATTAAGCAAATTATCTGTTGTGTAAAACCAGATGGGACTGGGGGCAAAGTTAAGCACTGGACATGCTTTGCTGGGTGAAGGGTCACACTATTAACCAGCAGTATCTGCTGACCAAATACAGAGATTATAAACAGCCAGGCATGTCCTCCAGACCTCCACTGCTTCTGTGCATTATCAAAAACTTTCCGAGTTTAACCTAAGCCACCTTTAGACAAAAGAACCTCATTACACCATTTCTCACTAGAAGGAGATAATAAGTGAAAAGCTTTTAATTTTGCTGAAATAAGACATATTACCACCCTCATAAAGTAAAAAAAAAAGAGGTGGAATATTACACCATGGCCCTGAAATCTTAGAAGAAAGAGATCTTCTGCAATGTTTTAGCAACTGAAACATCCTTGTCCTTTCCTGGCCATGAGATTGCAGAGACTATTTCTTTCTGAATCAAAATTACCTGTCATCAGGCATCCTGAGCCAAGGCTCTGATGAGGAGACAGTGAATCAGGCTGCAGTGCTGATTAGAAGACGTAGTTTTCAAAATAACTTTTCTTTCTGTTTCTTTTTTTTTTTTTTTTTTTTTTCTTTTCTTTTTTTCTGTGTGGGAGCTAAGCAAATTGACCTGCTTCTGTATGCCTCCTGCCTTTGGAAGGAAGAAAGAAAATAGCCTCAAGCAGTAACATCTGTGTGGGCCAGCTAAGGCAATGCATCAGGCTGTATCTTGCTGACAAAGAACACAGAAATGCAGCCAAAAGATCACCTACTGGTAGATACTTCAGCTTATCCCTTAAGTCACCATCCCTGTGCTGACATTTCTGGGTGATTCACAGGCACTGCTTTTATTTCTGGCTGGTGTTGGTTTTGAACTGATGACTTCTCTGTGGGTCCAGTGCATATTTCAACTTGTTCTACTGCTCTTCTGTGGAGCAGGGAGCTTGATCAGTCTCAGGTTTTCTTTTTCTGTGGGTACATGTTGTTTTAATATTTCTTTCCTCCTTGCTGCTTAGTGGTTACCTTGATTTGGTGTGACATTCTCAAAAGCAAAGAGCTGTAGCTGGGGAGATACAACCCAGTATGGACAAAGAGCATGGGGCAGATTTAAAAATATCACTGACTGCTCTTGTTAGGAAATGCAGCTGGACAGAACTCGAGCTGTGCACAAAAATGAAGCCAGTAAATGTGAAATAAGTGGATTTTGTGCTAAAGCTGGCACTTCTGGCCCTTTCAAGTGTTTGTAGGTAAAGTATATCACCTATTGATAAAACAAAATGAACACGGAGAGGCTCTGTGCCAGGAATGGCATGATCATGACACTGTTGCTGGTCCTTCTCACAGGACACAAACTGGAAGGTCACACCAGCAGTTTCACAAAATAGCACAGTTCAATTGTTCCACTGGAGGAAGGCTCTCCATTTCTCTTTATGCACCCAAGAAGCACTGCTCAGATGAAACATTATCCTGACTGCAGAAAGGGAACAGCTCTTTGGATTCTTCTAGGCTCCAAATAAAGATTTCATCTCGCTGAGTGATTTTCAATCCTTTAAAATAAAAAATTAGAAATAAGAAAAAAAAATCCCCAAATGGGTGTGTTGTGGCCAAAAAAATGTTTCTAACAAAAGACACCATTGTTTGGATTCTACTGGCATAAACTAGTGGAGGTAGAAAAATGTCATTCACCCTTTAGAGGGTATAACTGATGCTCAACAGATCATTAGTGAGATGGATGGACCAATATCTCTGCTGCTGTGAAGGTCCCAAATGCACACAGCTCTGAAAAACACGTTATGGATTCGGGACACCAGCAATTTCCAGTCCCCTTTTTCTGCTTCCAAGGGCAGTGAGGAAATAGTTTTGCCCATGTTGAGTTTTAGGCACATATGTTCTCCCACAGCTTGATTTTATCTGAAATTCCTCATCTGTGTTGATTTGGGTTTGTAAATAAACAACTTTCTCTGCAAGCTCTATCTGAGTAACCTCAAATGTGTGATCCACTGAATGCCAGTAATTACAGCCACAGATTAAATTTTAGGGAGAAAGAATACTTGTCATGTAATAAAATTCCAAATTTTGTGCAATGCTTGAAAATTTAGATCCTTATCCATATCAAGCTACCAATCATTTTGAGGTTTGCTCACCCTATTTCTCGCTTCATGTACCTCTGACAGAGATGCAAAGCACTTCTTCAATAAATTACCTTTCTGAATAATAAAAAATAATCTGGTAGAAACCTCTGAGGGATGCAATGCGGGAGAACAAATTACTACAAGACACAGAGGGAGCTGTAAATGTAATTGTGATGGTTGTGGTGACAGTTTGCATTCCTAATATATTCACTTTACTACAGAGCTCCAACAATAAGAGTTAGTTTGCATGACCTAGCACACATTTCAGAAGAAAAAAATGGTCAGAAAAATTGCAAACCATATAGATAGCATTGCAATGTCAGTGCTTTGCCTAATTATGTCTGGGTCTTCATGCTGATGTGTACTGTGATATACTTATGGGGCCTTTTAGAGATATTAAAGCAGGAAATAAATCTAATTTAGTTATTAGTTCAGTAAAAATGAGAAAAATAATTACTACTATATGGAAAAACTACTGAGCTCTAGACTGCGCTCCCAGAGTCAGTGTGTGATGCACTGCAATCCTGTTTGCTGTCCCGTTATCTCAGCAGCTGATAACATTTTCAGTCAGCTAAGGAGGATTCTGATCTCTCCATCTCTACCTCCAAAAGATGCCCTGGGAGTAAGTGGTAGGCAAGGCTCCTAAACCTCAGGGAACCAGTGGGGGATTGTCACTGCAATACAGGCAGGGGCCTCCCCACTCCCCTTTTCTGAAACGTCTCTGTCTTGGTCTCATGATCTTCATTTTGCCTATTGTCTGCCATCAGGTGAAACTCTGGACATGCAATAATATCATGTTGGGATAAATGAGGAATACTTCAGCATCTTGCAGAATGAAACCACCATAAACAAAATAAGTATGTGTAGGTGCACATTTGGATGTTTGGGGAATATTCTGCCAGGAACTGTGAGATTTTGAAACCATTAGTAAATCCTTTTTCTCATTTACGGACTGGTTTTAGTCTGATTGCAACACTATTAATTTGAAAAAGACTTTAGGTCTGCTTTATTCTCATCTTTGCAACTGTTAGTGAATAATTAATGTGGGGAATTGCAAAGTATACTCTCAGCACAGGTCATATTCCCAACTTGTTAGGGGCTTGAGTCTGGTAACATTTTCTCTTCATTGAAGAATGCTCTGTGTTTTATTAGGTCAGTGAACCATTCCAGCCTGCATATAAATTGTTCTGCTGAGCTGCTTCCTTGTCATGCCTGAATGAGAAGTGAAAGAGGACTCACACACAGTTTCTCCTCTGTTGATTGTTTTTGCAGCTCTGTGCTTCAGGATGGCCAGCAATTTAGGCCATTTGGGCACATTCTCCTTGCCCTGAGCAGGCTAAGGCACTGCCTGTGCTTGGTGCAATTTGGTTCATTTTCACCTGTGCAAAAGAAAAGGGAGATTCAAGTCCCAAGACAAGGAGAGCAGCCACAGGGTGCAGGGGTCTGGCTGATGACCCAGCCAAAAAGTGAGGACCTGGTCAGGAAGTTTGGAACAGGACTTCTGCCTGCACTGGCACTGCATCTCTCCATCACCCTGCTATTATCTGCCTCAGAAATAAGCTTGAGCTTACATGGAAATCAGTGCTGGAGAGGATTGTCTTGCCTGTGTCTTTTTGTAGATAAACAGACAACATTAATCTCCATGACCATCTGTCCTCTGGGCTTTTCAAGTGATAGACCCATTGCTCCTTTTTTAAGAGACATTTTAAAAATATTTTAGTCAAAAAATAGATCCCTAAAATGTTGTTTCTTAAAACAATTAGTGGGCAAAGAGCACTTTTTGTCACACAGAAGCCCACTGCAAAGAGAGATGCAGTAATTCAGGAATCACTTTTATTTTGCTTTAGGCATGCTTTTACATACAGCAGCAGATCTGGTACATTTCTTCAGTGCATTTAAGATATATGTAAAGAATATTAAAATTTAGATAGTCTACTCTAGTAAAATTCATGCTGCAGTCTGGGAATGTTCTGCTTATGGAATGAATAAAAAATTTAATAATGCTTCTGGACTTATTTAGGAAATATATTCTGTTCTTACCCAGATTTATTCTTGTTCCCTTTCTAAAAAATAAATTTAGACAGATGCATGTGCTCAAACCCCCTATTAAAATAAATGCATCAGCTACATATATATGAAAACAATTAGTTTTTAAGAAAGGTCGACTAATGGTTTTGTCACAAATCCTTACTAAGGGTGAGCAGTGAGGAGCAGTGCTCTGAGAGCACACCAAAACCAGGTTGTGCTGTGAGTCACTGTCGCCTGTTGGAAGTCACAGCTCTCCCTGTTCCCCCCAGGCAAGATGCATGGATCATGTTTTGTTCAGCTGAATAGGAAAGACAGCAGTAGCCTGATTTTTTTTTTTGTTCATCTTCTGTTGTATTTCCTGCCCAGGGGAGGAAGATGGCATCTAATATGAACCTATTATGTTACACAGACTGGAAAATCAAGTAAAAACTGAGACCAGTGTTTCCTTTTCCTGTGTCTCCAGACTGGGCACCAACCAGGGGATAAGCCAGCCCACAAACCTTTGTACTCTTGTAGCTTTGAACAGGAAGTTACAGGTCTCTTTGCCATAAGCTATTGTGTTTGCAGAGTGCCCCGATGAAGGAAGGAATGATGAATCTGACTCCATGTTCTCAGAAGGCTAACTTATTATTTTATGAAACTATATTATCTTAAAGAATACTATACTAAACTATACTAAAGAATACAGAAAGGATATTTACAGAATGCTGAAAAGATAATAATGAAAACTCATGGCTCTTTCCAGAGTCCTAACACAACTTGGTCCTGATTGGCCAAAAAGTGAAAACTACTCACACCAGAATCCAATGAAACAATCACCTGTGGGTAAACAATCTCCAGACTCACTCCACATGAGCAAAACAGAGGAGAAGCAAATGAGATAATAATTGTTTTCCTTTTTTCTCTGAGGCGTCTCAACTTCCAGGAGAAAAATCCTGGGCGAAGGGATTTTTCCAGAGAATGTGAATGCGACAATAAGCAGCTGCTCATTTCCTTCCAAGCACCCACTGTTCAAGCATATTTGCTGTCCAGGAATCTTAGGCAGACACTTGTTGCTTTTAAGCACATCCTTACTGTATGAAAAGCAAGTCTGGTGTAAATGGTTCCTCCATCCATTTGGATGAGATATGTGGTTTGTTCCCTGCTTGTTTGTGTGGGAGGGTTTGCTGGACCTTTGGCTTGCAAACTGGCTGTTTTTTGATAGCTTAAGTCAATCTGGCTACTCAGTGAAGACATTCTGGGGAATATATCACACAGTGTCAAGATGACAACTCGGTGGGAGTCTGATTTGTTGAGCAGTAAAACTTCCTGCTTATGCAGCTGGCGAGGCAGTAATGCACAGAAACATTACATGGGAAGGGTGGAATGTGGGAAATCAGTGACTTTCACAATATGACATTGCTTAGCAAAAAGCTGCCTTTGAAACCCAGTGTTCGCATTTCCAATTAGTTTGCGTCTAGCTCTCATGCAAGGAAAGTCCTCATGCTACCAGGAAGGGAAAAGAAAGGAGGAGGAAAGAGGAGCAAGCAGAGCTGGAGGAATGACTGTGAGTTATATTGCACACTGTGAATTGCCTATAAATCCTGGCTGCAGGAATTACTGAAATGGAGAGATAGTTATCTCCTAACTCTGAGATCCAATCTGCAAAGCCCCAGTGTCAGTGGGATGATTTATGTGGTACAAAGTCGTCAGGATTGAGCCCAACACAAGGAAACAGATGCACACAGAAACTCGCTCTCAGTTTTACATGGGGAGCAAACCCCATGTCTCTGGCTGTGTTGCATGGCCATAGGTAGTGCCAAAAGAAGGGCTGAGGTCAGGCTCCAGGTGTGCCTGGTGTGCTGGGAAAGGCAGGAGGAGGATGCTGTTTTCCCCTGACCTCTGCTGGCTGATGAGCTCCAGAGGGAGCTGTGGCTCGCCTTTTCTCGCTCAGAGATGCACTCACAAGAAGCAGACAGCAGAGGAAAGGATAAATGTGTGGTCCCGTGAATCCCACTTCCTCTCCCCTTCTCTTCATTCCAACCTTTGCTAAGAAAATTCAGCTTTTATGGGCTTTCATTTTGAAAGGTTGTTTGTAGAGCAGTCCTATGAAAATACACATAGTAAATAAAGGAAACCTACTGTGTTGTCTTTGTTTATAATTTTTGTCAGGATGCAGTAGATATCAGTCAGACCCCTGCTTTAAAGCCTCCTGAAAAGCAGTGACATCCCAGGATTGTTAAAGCTGTGTTTTTCAAAAGGGAATTCAAACCACTGCACAAACAGTTTTTCTCCAGCGCCCGAGCGTGTTTTTTGGATGCAAAGTTGATCCAGAAACATATTTTATTTTGAGGTGCTGCCAGCATTTGCCTCTTCCCTCTCAACAAGACTGATCATACTGGAAACAATCCTTCTCGAGCGAGGTACGAGGCTGTAGATTGCTGAGGCACAGCCACACATTTCCCTGTCAGCTCTGCCACCCTCGCCCAGGCTGTGGGTGTCTGCTCTGCATAATCACAGACACTTACTGCAGCTGGCAGCCAGTCACACCTCCCTGATTCACACTTTTTGGGGTTTTGGAGTGATGTTTATTTAGATACAAAACACAAACTTTCAGGCTGAATGCCTTTCTCCACACACTCAGGAAGAAAAGGAGAGCGAGCCTGAACAGAAAAGATGAGGTGCCACCACTGTGTCCTGCACCTTTTTGGCTGTCATGCAGACAATATTAGAATTTCCAAGCTGTACAAGGATGAAACTAAAAATCATAAGGCAGAAATTCGAAACAGTACAGGGATGAAAGTGATAACCCTAAGCCATGGTTCGATGTGTTTAAAATAAGCAAAAATAGCCTGTTTGGGTTCAGTTCAAAAATAACCTCTTTGATGGGTTGTGTGGCTTTTAGTTTTTATTGTCTCCTTCAATTGAGAATCTGAAGCTGCCAAAATTAAATAGAAGTTTTTTTTCTCTGTCCCTGCAGGTGAGATATTAAGAATGAAAGAGAAATGTCTAAAAGCAGTGGAAACAATATCAGTGCATCAAACAATGACAACATTGAATTAACTGCCAATTTGTCTGCCTTAGTATTAAGTTTACTCACTCTTTCTTGATAGGTTTTATTAGTCAAGTAATCATCCACCCCAAATTTCTAAGATTATAGACTCAGTGTAAGTACATAATAAAGCTGTTTTGCTGTCAGAAGTGTTTGAAATAGTACTAGAAGTAAAAGTACATAAGAACACAGCAATTTCATATTCAGAGTGAAAAGAACAATTAAAATAATGATAAAATCCTTCAAAAGATTTTTTTTTCTTCAGAATTGTCACATTCATCATTGTGGCTAAGCCCCCTGTACATCACTCAGCGTGAGGTCACCTGGCAGCAAGAGGACACACCACTGAGCTGTGATTTGGGCCACAGGTTCACTTTTAGCAGTCTCTCCGGCATTGTCCTGGTGATTTGGAAATGGGAGATGTTGCAGTGTTAAACCTCCAGTAAACTTCACATCTGATCACAGCTTTGCTATCATGATATGTGCTTTTTTTCCCCCTCACTCTTTGTATGGAGTTTACAACTCTGTGCAAGCTGAAGTGTCCTTGCAACTCAGGAAGGAGTTGCAACTTGCAACTCCTGTGCAAGTCAGGGCTCAGCTACCTGACATGGACTCCTTAAAGTCTGACAGAAAAGATGCTCAAATCCAGGAAAAAAAACCAACAAAAACAACAACAACAAAAAAACCACAACCAAACATCTGTAAAGCAGAAATCTGCTGGTTTTTCCTGATTCCTTCTTGCCATACCCTTCCCAGGAAAGTCAGCAGAAGAACTGCACAAAACGTCTCCCAGCTGGATTTCTGGGCACTCAGACACACAGCCCATGAGGCTGTCTCAACTCTGCACAGTCAGCTGCCCCAGGGGGCCTCAGGATTATCAAAATTAACCTGATAAATATAAAAATCAGATATGTTTACTGCTAGTGACACTGCAGAATGAGCTGCATGATACTCAGCTCTATTTGGAATTTCAAATGGATATTATGGTGGCTTTTACATGTTTTATTTAAGAAAAAGAGGGGTTGGGTAGTGGGAATTTTTCATGCTAGGGACTTAATCTCCACTTTTTCCTTTTTATGTGTGTGAGTTCGGGACGTGTGCCTGTGTTCACACTTTAGCCTTTCAGTGTATGCCACATATTCTATCTAATCCCCCAATCTAGTCTATGCCTGATGCAAAATTATGTGAAATCATGCCTAAAAAGGGGTGAGATATTCTGCATTTGGGATCTCAGTGTTCTGCATTTGAACTCTGAGAGGTTCATGGGACAGAGAGCAGCCTCCCACTGCTGGCAGCCCTGGTTTTCTGCATTTTCTGGGGAGGAAAGTTTGCAAAGGTCAGCTGAGACTGACTTCTGCTGTGCCCTGCAGGCTTCTGCTCCAGAGGAGCTGCAAAAAATGGAACCTCTGACAGAGGAGAGAGAAATTATTCTATATAACAATAAAAAGACATACAGCTCTAAGATAAACTGCTTGTTACAAAATCTTGTGAATTAACTACTTCTTTTGATGGATCCTGATACTTGTCCCATGTGCTCTTGATTTTAGGCAAGAAAAAAGAAACATTGCTCAACATTTTTCACCAATTAGAAGTCAGTGACCAGTAAGAATCAGCAAAAAGTAGCATTTTCCTTCCACTTAATTATGTTTGTCTTCATTCATCACATTTACAGGCCCTTTATTTAAGTTTTTATAACACTAGGCTAAATAAACCAGACTAAATAGCAGTTATTGAAGTAGAATGAAGCCTTGGATCAGACAGAAGAAAATTGTTTTCATCACCTCAAAAAACATTTTTGCAAAAGATTATACCAAGATGGACAACAACACCTCAGAAACTTTTGGAAAGGAACCTGCTGTGAGTTGGTGGAGTTTGGAGGATTCCAGGGAGTGCTTTGCTAGACTGCAATCATCATCAGCACGCTTCCTTTGATCTGCCTGGAGATGTGGCAGGGTGTTTAAAGCTGGAAACAGCACTTCTCTAATGTTCCCTAACCTCAAAAACAGGATGCCAAACATAAGGTTTTTTCCTCCTTTTTTCTCCCTCCAGCACATTCCTGCCAGAACAGACTATTCAATTGTGCAGTGTGCGTCACGACCCTCTCTGCTGAAGGAGGGGAGAGCGGCAGTGTGGGGAATGAGAGGCCTTTTGTTGCTGCAGGGAATTTTTTACTGGCTTTTTTTCCCTCTGTGTGTGAGAGACATAAAATGCTCTGGAAATGTACAGATTCTTCCTGCCAAGAATGGTTGTTTTCACGGCTCCCCTCTTGCCAGTTTCAAACTGATTAAGAAATAATAAAACAAAACAAAACAAAAAAAGTTTTTACATACATATCCTAAACTCACTGGCTGACAGATATCGTTGAGCAGTTGAGTCTGTAAATGTGCCAAAATAACCTATTTCCCCAAAAGAATCGAAGAATCAAATATTAATACTGATGGTAACGTGAAAAAAGGGAGTTTTCAGTGACAAGAACAAATTCAAGGATAAAGTGCTGTTAACCAATTACCTTAATTAAGTTGGAACTATGACTTTCTAATATTTTTCAGGATTTTAGTCAGCTTCTTGGCCTTTTGCTTTAATTTTTTCCCCAAAAAAATTTTCATGCAAAATAATTAATTAATCTCTGAATACAAATGTTACTCATTTTGAACACATGAAATATTTAGAGAGGATTCCAGCAAAATGTTCTCCTCCCGACTTTGACTTGACTTATTCTAATTAACAAGTTGGTTTTGGGTATATTATGGGCTCTGATGGAAATATAGGTGATCATAGCATAAATCCAGGCTAAATGTTCTGTGGAACATGCACAAAAAGGAGAAAAGTTGTTTAGGAGTCAGAGAACTGCTGGAAAACAAAGGGAAATGTTTTAAAACGTTAACTCACTTTTCTGGCACCTTGTCCCAGTGTAGCCCTCGGCGCAGGAGCAGACATTGGTCCGGACACAGTGGCCACCATTCTTACAGGGGGGAATGCAAACAGCTGGGGAGAGGAAAGGAAATGTTCTGTGCACCAAACTCACCTGGGGGATCAACACTGCCAAAGCACAGGCTCCTCATTGAGGTGCCTTGTTGGGAGAGCAGCTCACAGAGGCATTTTTTGGGAAGGTGTCTCCCCAAAGGGTGATTTGGGCAGGTGCCTGGATGGAGACTGATTCTGTGTTTGTGGCAAAAATGTGGGATATGATTCCCAGCACCTGAGGGTCTCTTAGATACTTGCAGTTAAGTGGTCAGAATATTCCCAGTGGTGTCAGATTTTTAAGTCTCTGTCAAAGGGCTTCCTCAAGGGCTTCTCCCCATGAAAACAGATCGGTGTTGGACATTTGCTAACTTGGCCTTGATGCTGTTACTTCTCTCTTTCTCAAACAAGCAGAAGGAAGGGCTTTGCTTTCCTTCAGCATCCATCCATTATATCCTGCCATCAATTTCAGATCCCATGAACGTGGATACTTATTTTCAAATTTTAGGTCTGTCTAAACCAGAACACTTGAGAGCAAAAATTTCAAATCATTAGATGCTGAAAATCACCTTCTGTGTTCAAGAGCAAGACCATTAAGCTACAGTCATTTTCACTCTCTCCTTCACCCCCAGCATTATTAAAAAAAATTTCCAGCAAACTCTGTTTGCAATTAGATTTTTCTGTGTCAATCATTCACTTGTGAAAATATACATCAGGACCACATTCATTTAGGAATGTGGGAAACAAAAGAGAGTAAGAGCAAAACATTTTAAATGTTGAAGTTGTTTTGGTAATAAAGCTGCATTTATATTCCCAGATTCAGGGGGAGTTACTAGATCCATATTTAAAAAAGAGAAGCCAGTGGTGTTAGCACAGGGGTGTTCCAGCTGGGCCCCAAGTTCTCTTCCTTGTATGAGATACTGGGTCATTAAAGGATAAAATTCATTTGTCTTCTGCAGCACAGAGTGAGTGAGAAGCCCAGGACACTGTTAGAGCTAGGACAGGCCTTCAAAATCAGAGCAATATTGGATCATGTTTTAAAGCAAGGATCTGATGAAGTCCTACAGAAATCTCCCATCCACAACAATTTAGGCTGGTCAAGTAGGTGACATTGTGAGCCCCATTTGAAGGTAAATTATCACCTGGCTCTGAAACCAGTATAGTACACCCCACAGGGTACCAAAATGAACAAAGTACTGCCATGCTTTCTCATTTCACTGAATAGTTGCTAATTAATATCACTGACTCAAGTAGTTTTAGAATAATTATTTAGTTACCATTAATGGCATCACCAATAAGTTCTTCTTCCCAATACCATCAGGAACAATAAAAAGTGGATTTATGGCAGACTATAACAACAAGGAGCACACGTAGTTATGACAAGGAGAGTCTCTGGATATATTTCATGTGGGGGTAGGTAATGTTATGGGTAGATTTATGTTTTGAGCCTGGGCCCTTTATCAAGATGATAAATAGAATTTTCTTACCTCTCTGGCACTGTGGCCCATAGAAACCAGAAGGACAGGAGCACGTGTTTGGCCGTACACAGACTCCTCCATTCAGGCACACAGGATTGCACACAGCTGGATGGGAATATAGGATAACTTCATGAATCTCTGATAATGTTGAACTTTTCAGCGTAGGCACCCTTTTACTGCTGCACATGCCATTAGAATTAATATTTCTAGTGATACTGTGAAAAGTTTAATGCAACCCTTGCAGATCAGTTCTGCTGCAGCATTTATTCATGGTCGACACAGTGGGAGCATTTCAGTGGTGCTTTAGCCTAGCTTGGGAGATGAAATAGACTATAATTTAATGTAATAATTTAATTTCTTTCGCATGTATTCTTTTGATTCGCACAGTTCATTTATTTCCATTCCAGTATTCTCACCAAGCACAATCCCAAGGTAGTAAATGCAGTCAAATAAAATACACCCTGGATAACCTGGAGATGAGATATTAATTGTTTGCTGCTTTGTCTGCGTTCAGCAGAGCATTGTGGCATTTCCATGGACTTGAATAGGTGTGCACCAAAAAACCTGTTTGTTCTGCCTCATTTAAATGCCAGTTCCCACAACACATTGGCTCATTCATCACCAACAAAGCCACTGGCTGAGCTCCCTTTGCCTCTTTATGTATCTGTTATTACTCTAGGTGATACAACAGGCATTAGGAATTAAAAGCTGTCTTGTATATTTCTATGTGGCAAGTACCAGACTGCTAAAAACAAAACTATTAGAATTTCAGATTTATTTAGATGGGGAGTCAGTGTGTGAAGAGCAAGGAATCTGATAAAGTTTTCATTGTAAAGAGAGTGACACTTTAAACTAGCCTTTTTCTTTCTGTTCCCTTTGTCTTTCAGTATCTTTCAGGATACCCCATGAAAATATAAATGCATTTAAGCTTAAATAAATTAGGGGTCACTAAAATATGTCAGATGAACTAAAGAAATAAAATGTCAATTTGGAAAGAGGAAAAAAAAGGGAAATTGTTGTCTATATGAGAAGTTTTTCTGACTAAGGAGCAGTCACTTATGAAGTCAAAATGGATTTAATTCATTGCTTAAGGGGAATTTGGGTTAGTCATGTCATTGTCCTGGCTGCTTCATAGATGTCCATAATTGTGTCAGTCTGCCAGTGTTTATATTTCCAGTGGTAAAGTCCTCTTTTTTTTTTTTTCATTTTTATACCTGTATTCCTGACATTTCTATCATAGCACTTGAGGTGGGAAACCCCAGCAGTGCCCTCAAAATATTCTGTGCAGTGCACTCCAAACTGTGCCAGAGAGGTGAGTCTGGCAGCCTTTCACCAAAGCTGTCAGCAGACAAAAATATCCTGCTGCTGTTATTCTGGTCTGGAAGTTACTGCTACTATTGCTTGTTGTCTGTCCTTCTCTTGGAATGATTCTGTTCAAAGCCACCCCAAAATAAAATTGCAGAACTCCTTGAGAAGAAAAAGCAGGGCTAGTGGCAACCAGAATAGCAGTGACAATCCCACTCATTTCCTGGGGATCATAGCTGGGCTAATTTATGTTCCCTCAGTAGGTCTGTCATTTTAACACTTACAGGAAGAGCAATCTCCAGGAGATGGAGGTTAAAATGACATCTCTCACCTTCCAGGAAAGGTAATGTAGGCTGAAGGTGTCTCAGCCATTTAATATTCACTGTGGCAGAGGCAGACTGCCTCTGGAGCCTTCAGGTCTGGCACTGATTCAGGTAGTTCTCATCTTTTAATATTTCACTATTTTGCATGCCTTATCCCAGGTGAGTGCTGTAGTTTCTGTGCCGTTGGAGAAAATATCCACCCCAGCTTTTAGGACTTTGATCCTGAGAGGGGGGGTCTGAGCTGTGTCTGTTTAAAACTTTGAGCCCTGACTAGAAATAAGTACCTAATTCCAGTCCACACCTTGTCATTTTGTACTGGTGGGTGGAGGTGGCTTTTTCCTGAGCTCCCCCACTCCTGTGGATGCTTTTTGCGGGTGCTCTGCAAGCGAGAGATGCAGGCAGGAGGAGCGGTGTGAATTCTGGCAGCACAGCGTGATAAGAACTAGCTCCAGAATAACACAAGCTTAAAAACTGCAAATAGATTCTGTTTGTAGGTTCCCTCTGTAAAGCCCTGAGATTTAGGTAAACATTTAAACTTAGGAATACTTACATAAACATCTAAACTTATGAACAGTTACATAAACTCAAGCCTTTCTGAGGTTTTGCCCTGTACTTGGTCTCCTCTTCTTAAGCTTTAATTCTTACTTGGGCTCCTCTTCTTGGGCTTTAATTCCTTAAGCAGCAATTCCCAGTCTGAGCACCGAGGTGTGGGGGAACCTCAGGGATTTTGGGCACTTTTGGGCACAGGATCAGGCCCTGCCAAGCACTCACCTGTCTCACAAGAGGGGCTGCTCCAGCCGTGCCTGCACTGGCACTCGTCTGGTGACACACACACGCCCCCGTTGTGACAGTGCCTGCTGCACACCACTGCAAAACACGCAAAAAACCAAAATATCTCATCACTAACTCCAGTGCAGATCCTAAAGTTGCCCTATTACAGCCAATAACTGATAGTATTAGTCCTGGAGGTAAACTGAGGGTGGGAGCTGTCCCTTTCCTTGATTTGCTCTCTCTATTAGAAGCCGTACACCTAAAATTCTTTTCTTTTTAAGTATTCCAGCTACTCAGTTTCATAGATAAAATTATATTCCTCTCAAGGGCAGCCTGATATTTAAATGAGCAGTGAGGTCTGTAATGATGGAAGTGCATGTGTTTTGCTGATATAGAAGGGTTTGAAGGCTGATTTTCAGATATTTTCTGTATTGAAGCTCTTTTTAAATTTGTATTGCAGAGTAGCATTACTCCTAATAAGTATGGCTGGTCTTTTGTGTTCTCAAAATTAGCATTACTATGTTCACTCACAATCTTAAATTTCCTAAATATTACTATAAATAACATGCACTTGTTTCCTCTTCTTTTTTGTTTGTTTTTCCAGAAGCAATTTTATGTAGAAAATGTTGATTTAGATGTGCATATTTTTACATAATACAGCAATGCTGCTGGTAAATATATGCTCTGAAATAGCTACTGTATTGCTTGAATCCTTTGTATTCAATAATGATTTTAAGGGGAAATATAGGGAAAAAAAAGGGCTTTTTTGGTGGTGGTTTTTTTTTTTTTTCTCTTGTAATTTTCTGCTAATTGAAACATATGATGAAGAAAGCCTGAGTGAGTTCATACATACTTGTTTCACACCGAGGCCCTACAAATCCATAAGCACAAGAACAGGTGTTGTGAGGCAGACAAGTTCCTCCATGCTCACACGGGGGCTCACACTGAGCTGCAAGAGTGAAAAAATACGGTTCAAATATGAAATTCTCAGTGGCTGTGAGCACAGCACAGGTTACTCCTTTCCCCATCCCATTTTATTAATCCAGTGAGTAATTTGGCTGAGGAAAACACTGCAGGATAGCAGTAGCTATCCCATTAGCAACACAGCACTAATGAGCAGCTGTATGAATTCTGCAAGGGAATGGTTTTAACATAATCATATTTAACGTCTGAGCATGCACGTTTTTAAGTACATGTTTTGAAGGCTAGTGACGGATGAAGTACAAATGCAGTTACAACTCAGGACCTAAAAATCTGCCTTGTGGATGGTCAGTAAGCTTCAACAGGTGTCAGAACTCACAATAAGACAGAGATTAAGTGTTTCTTATAGAAAAGAGCTGTGTGTGGATTTGTCAGCAAAATGGCAAACATTTAAGCAAAAAAAGTTAATATTTAATGAGTAGCATGAGCTCTGCAGACAAAGCAGCAAATTAGGTAAAGATTTCTTGACTTATGACAGTATGCAATGTAATTCTGTGGGAGGAAGAGGATGAGTGTGGAAAGAACTGCAGCTCCTGAAAGAGGCTGTTTGCTGAAAGCATGCCTGTTTTTCAAATGTTATTAATTTTGAATCTAAAAACTTTATTGTACAGGGAGCCTGGGAATTTAAATCTAGGATCTAAAGCAGGTACCTGAGAATTCTTTTGTAACCCTCTAATAAGAGGTAATTGCTTATGGCAAACTCAAAAGAGGAGGAGGAAGATCACTGAAGGGACAGGATGATCACTGAAGGGACAAAATCATCCCAGAAGGGACAGGGTGACCACTGACACTCAAAGGAGAAACTCTGTGGCAGGAGAAGAGCAAGAAACGTGTTCCAGAGGCACCTCATGCCTCTGAAAAAAAAAAAAAAAGGCACCTCACAGAAGGAAAAATATCTTCCCTTGTGTGTGGGAAGTGAATACAGTGAAAAATGTTGTACTTTGGCTCACTTCACTGGCAGAGTTTTGTCTTTTATGAAGGATATGAGGCTAAGCAAGGTTATTCCAAGGAAAAAGCAAAATGAAGCTAACGAGACCTGAAACAAAGCATCTTTTATTTTAAGTATTGTTACGAGGGAAGAGAACCTTTATGCACCACATTTTGTTCTTAAAGCTGGAAAATGGGCTATGGAAATGGAAAGCTAAATGAAGGACTAATTCTTGGGAAGCCACATAATTTAAATGCAGTTATTGTGTTAAAGACCTCATCACCTCTTGTGATTGTCACCAGGCCATGGAATATGAACTTTGCCATCCAAAAAGATAATGAAAGCCCTCACACATTTTCTAATTGTATTGAAAAAGACAAACTCCAAGAAGGTGTTGTTAGATAAACCATTTTGACATAAATATCATTGAAGAAATAAATATATTTGGTATTTAATGATGAAATTTTTACTAATGTGTTATATAACTTTAGGATTTGACCTTCCTGAGAATAGAGGAATTACAAGTGTATTTTAGATCCATACTGTATATGCTGAGAATGTCATTAAGCTAAATTTAGTTTTGATTGGATAAGGTTTAGAAAAATTGCAAATCAGCATGTACTTAGCTGAAATTCCAAGTATATATCCATGGGGGAAAAAAAAGGAAAAAAAAGGAGGAATAAACCCAAATCATCTTTGTCTGGACAACTACATAGATTTAGATAAGTTTAAATAAGGTGTTAGGAAGAAATTATTAGCTATGAAGATGATGAGACATTGGCACAGGGTGCCCAGAGAAGCTGTGGCTGCTCCATCCTTGGAAGTGTCCAAGGCCAGCTTGGATGGGGCTTGGAACAACCTGGGATTGTGATTTCTTTGTCCCCCTTTGTAAGGGGGGTACAAAACCCGGGGGGAAATGTACCACTCTTTTTCAAGTACATTAAATGTGATTGCCTTTCCTGTAGGGTGATGGCTGCATAAAGCCTCCAGGTGCCCCAGTGCTGTGCCAAGCACGGTGACATTCAAGCATTTTTTGCTTTATTTCAGCGTGGTTTGTGTAGCACTTAGAGCAAGCGTGTCCGTGTGAATAGAACACTTTCCATCTGGCCTTTGCACATCCTGAGATGCATCTGAACTGTCAGAAAAGAACATGGTATTTTGGATATTAAAACATTTAGCTCTTACGGTGACATTTAATAGTAAAATGTTTAAAACTGTTCTATTACTGGTGAATAGCAAAAGATAAAAACTGAACACTGGCTCCTCTGTGACAGTAAGAGTAATATGCACTTAAAAGACATTTCCCACTGTAATAGAAATATACTGCTTATGTCAAATTATTTTCCCAAACTTCTATCTTTCATCTTCTGAAATGAATACTTTTTTCCATGAGCATTTGCTAAATTGTAGGAAGGTATTGCGGTGTTTTTATACTAAGCGGTTTTGGATAGGGAAAAATAACAGCAAAGAGGAAAGCATTGCTGCAAATGGTCAATCTTGCTGTCAAGTGTACGTATGTTTATGTTTACAATTTAAAATCTGGAGGTGAAAATGGAGAAGTGCATTATTGTTTCCTTTGAAAAGGCTTTTTGGGAAATATCCCCAAACTTCTATTTTCCATTAAAATGAGATCATACAGTTTTTATAAGTTTCTCTGCAATAACTTCAGGGGCACTCAGGAATACCAGATGCTGTGTTGTTTCCCTTATTTTCCATAGCCTAATCAGCAAATGTGTTCCAGGACAGAGTTATTGCTTGGCATCTCCACAGTGAGTAACTCCCTGTGCCATCCCCACGTGAGGCCCTGGGTCTGTGCAAATAAAGCCAGGCTTGGCGCTGTGAGAGCTTTGCCTGCTTTGAATTTTGCACCAAAGTCAGATCAGGACAGACTTCACTGAAGGGAGCATAGTCTACCTTGTTTCATTGTACATTATTTATTTCCTTTCAAAGATACATTAACCTAACTTCCTAAATGTGCAGATGAAGTTTTAATGTGTTCAGCACAAGGGTGGGATGGAAAAAGGGAAAGGAAAGTTCCTCAGTTGTTGTTTTTTCTTTTGGAAAGCTGTGGACTGAAGCTTTTCTTTTGCATGTAAGATACACAGATAAATGAAATGAAGCATAGGATTAAAGCATGTGCTACTGCAATTAAATTAACTCATTGCATATTTAAATAATCCAGCAGTCCGGGAGCCCAGTTATGAGAGGAATGTCCATCATAGCAACAGGAATGTTAACAAGAGAAACTTGATGGAATAAATTGGGAATAAAAATGTAGGCACCAGCGCTGGCTAGGTTTTACCAATGCAGTTTGCTTTGTGAAATATCAGCTGAGTGCTCATCTGCAGCCAAAAAACCCCAAATAAAGTGGTAGGAATCATTAAGAAAGGAGCAGAGCACAAAAGGCCAGACTTCCTTATGGCCTGTATCCATGGTGAACTCCATCTTAAATACTTAAATACAGGTCTGAGCCCTCAGCTCAAAAAAGCTACAGTAAAAGAGGAAAAGATGCAGAAAAAGATTCAAGGATAAATAAACAAAGTTATAGAAGAGCTTTTGTACAAAGAACAAGTGAATAATGAGGTTCTTCAGAAATATATGACTTTAGGATAGAAAACTGTGAAATCAGATGTGAGCTGGAAAGGGTGAAGAGGATAAAGTTCTGAGGCATCACCCTGTGTTTTGGAGCACATGATCCATAATTTCTGAGAAGCTACTCCTGAGAGTATCCCTCTATCTTTCCCACATATTGCCAGATAAATGAAGCTGGCAGCTCTTGGAGAATGGGAAAGTACTTCTGGTTTGATATGGTAGATCTTTTGGAGTATAAAATGTCAAAAAAAATTAATGTGAGCTACCCAAATTTTTTTGTCATTATATGCAGCTGTGCGTGGTGAAGTCATAATGCTTTCCCAACTACTCCATCTCTCCTGTTATTATGGAAATTATTTAGTTTGAAAAGTGTTCTTGTAATGTCAAGGCAATGCTGTGTTTTTACCTCTTGAGCAGAAAACACTACTCCCACTGTTCTAGACTTCCCCTTCTCTTTGAAAACACTGTACAAAGACAATTAAATAATCCAGTTCTACTGACTTCACCCTCTTAAGAATATTTCTCTAAAGTATTATAACTTTATCTTTGACAGGAATGCTGAGGCTCTTTTATGACTGCTGAAATACCAGAAAGATACCATCCCTTAACTGTCAACCTAATCCAAAATGGTTTTACATAATAGTCTGTATTCTATGAAATGGAGGCTGACTTTTTAATGGTACAGTTTTAGTGACCAGACAGTCCCTATAAAAGGAGCTTGGAGTCAGGGAAACAAAAAAACCCAAAAAGAATGATGAGAAATTTGGCTTAAATCCTTATGTTTCATCAGTTTTCAGGTCTAGGTCTCAGAAAGAAACCCAACAACGATACCCAGAGCAGAATTTTTCATTAAGTTCAATTCTGTTATCAAATGGAAAGGCAGGGTTCCACCTTAGGGCACCCTAAGGAGCTCCAGGAGTACAAGAGCTGCTCTCAGGCAGTGCCATATGCACAAACCCTGGGGAATGAGCTGAGCCCAGGGAAATGACAGCATTTTCCCCTTTTCCTTGCCCAGTGGATGCAGCAGCTTTGCAAGTGATGACCTGTGCACCTTGGCAGGGTGGGGAACAGAGGCAGGATGGCAAGGAGCTGCTCTAGGGTGACCACCACCACTAACAAATATTTCAGAGTGTTAGCCCCAAGTGTTACAAATCACTGCAGCACATGTTCCACTTGTAACACACCAGACAAAATGTCAGAAACGCTGATATCTGATCTCAATCCTGTTCGGGCTCGTTCTGCATTGTTACAGTGCTAGGTTTTTATTCAACTGGCACATGGAGCTGAAATGTGTAAAGCTCTGTTTGTGCTCTGATGATCCTGCAGTACTCCTTGGCAGGTGATTTGTGCTGTCCCAAAAGCTGATAGAAAGAGACTGTACCAATGCAGTACATTGCAGATATCCTTGGAAACAGCACTCAGAGTGAAAATTAGGTATTTAGCAACCTCCCTCATCACCAGAGGAGTGCTTGGCTAAGCTTGCTCCAGAAATGCCAGAGAGCATCTTCTGCTAGAGAAAATGTGGGATAATCCAGTGGACTACAGCAGGCCTTTCCTCCTCTACTTATTTTTTATTTTAGTATAGGTGATGCTGACTGTCTCCAAAACACTGCTCTGAAATGAAAATTTTAAAGCTGGCCTGTTTGGCTGTGAAGTCTTAACATTAGGCTACTAAAAAAGGTCCTATTGCCTTTGTACAGGAAGGGGAAAGAGCTGCAGAGCCTTGAGGAACTGTTTAATCTCCCCTCACCTGAAGAGTAAGTAGCTGCTGACAGAAGGAAAACAATCTGTAGTTCTTATTACACCAAAGCAGGAGAAGCAAAAGCAGAGTTCTACTTCTGACAGACAACAGAGATGTCAGCAGTGAAGGGAGTGATCCAAATGGAATAGTCTGAAAATATCTCGGTTTGGATATCTGAATGTGAGCCAAACACACTGACATTTAGCTGTGTTCTTCCAAGAGAAGGTAGCAGGTTACACCTGATGGTCCCCAGGGGTCTCTTCCATCCTGTGGTCCTGGGAGTGTGTGACCCCCAGGGCAGGGTGACAAAACAGACAGGGCTTCCAGCTGAACTGTGACAGAGAGGCTGAGGGGCTTGTCCACAGGGATAATTATATTAAAGATATAAAAAATTTTATATATAAAATTTATATATATAAAGATAAAAAACTTTGTCTATTAAATATATTAAATGTTATATTTAATATAACATTTAATATGAAAGATATACAATGTTTTTTGATATACTTTAGGAAAAAATTAGTTTTCAGAATTCTGCCTATGTTTTTTTTTTCTGCTAGTCCTCCAAGTCTGGTTTTGAATCTGCACATTTAGAGAAAAAAAAAAATTGTATTTTATCACAGCATACATACCACTTGGTAAAGTACTTCTTATTTTAGATTATTTTCAGACATTGTTATTAAACAAAGGTCACATCCCCTCAAGATCTAAAGGTATTAAAACTTGCTATCAGCGGGCTGGTTCTTTTATCTCCTTGAATTTTGATATGAAATAAGATGGAGACAACTGTCAATAGTGTCTGAGTCTCTTGACATTTTTGCTCACTTGCCAAGGATGTTATGTTGAAGCCTGGAGATTTTGCAAATGTTGGTCTCATCTAAGCTTTGATTTTTTGCCCAGTATTTGTCTCCTGTTCTCAGAGGGCACTGCTGTCTCGAGGGCAGTTGGTGTAGGGTGGGCATCACAAGGTGCTGATAGCTGAGGTTGTGACAGGCCTTAATCCAAGAAATTACCCTCATTTTTCAGCCTCGTTTGTCATGATGGATCACCTTCATCTGACATGGGCAGGGACATCTGTGGTGGGGGTACAAAGGGAGCTGTTCACAGCACTGGCTCTGCCCCAGGGTGCAGGTGTGCAGGGGGCTCAGGATGGAGAAGGGAAGGGACAGGCTAATTATTGAGTCAGGTGTCATGGTCACTGACAAGAGACAAAAAAGGATGTTTGTGCATCGTGTCGTCAAGCCCCAAGATGCAGAATGATGTTGGTAATAAAGTATTTCATCCTGAGGACTCTCCAGGGAGATTTTCAGTAATACCAGTAACTGAAAGAAACATCTCACAAGTAAAAGGCAGAGGTAGATTTACATTTTGAGGTAGATTTATGTTTTAAGGATTGTACTGATGGGTCTGCTAAACACACAGCAGCCTTATGTCCAGACTGTAAATATTCATATGTACGTGGCCATGGTCTTTGAGGGGAGGCCTTTCTGTGGCCAGACTTGCTTTGAGCTTCCCAGTACCAGAACATGTTTGGGCCTTTTCCACTCTAGGTATAAAACAGAAGTTAAAGACAAACTCCTTTGTTCCAAGTAACTCTAAATCCTTTAGGAGGGGCGTTTCAGAAATGTGCAAATAGGCAAAAAAATGAAGTGCTCAAGATTAGAGAAACCTGTTTTTGTACACTCTGTACTGTATCTCCAATAGTGCACTGAGCTCAGACAGCTGCAGCAGTGCTGGGGGCTTCATACCCCCACAAAGCCTGGCTTACAGCAAGGTCCTTCCCAGCACATCCTGGCAAAGACCCCCCTGCTCTGTGCATGAGGAATGAGAGACAAAACAAGAAAGACGGGAATGAATGTTACAAATACTTTTGCTTTGTGTGGTGGAAGGCCAGTTAAGATATCAACTTATCAGAGGGATGTCAGCAAAAGGTGTGATTAATGATAGCAAAGTCAGGGAATTCATTGCTTCAACAAAGTACATAATCCTATGGGTTTACAGAAGGATTCTCAGGTGCCTAATAAATAACTCAATATATTGTGAAAACCCTTCTGGTGTTATCCATTTGAGATGACAAGTTCAGTTTCATGTTTGAGATATTAGATAGACATTTACAGGTAATTTTTAAGATATTAGAAAAATAATTTTTTCCTAGAATGTGTTGTATAGAGAAGTAGAATCAAATTTTCTCTTTCTCACAGAAATTTTATATGGTTTTGAATGTGATGACTTAGAATGAATCTGGCATTGAGCAAGATCACAATCTGTGCCTTGTTTTAATAGATTAGATGGTATCAAATAAACAGGTCATTTTTGTAAGCATAAAGGGCTGTTTCAAAGTTATAAGTTTTATTTATTATTTTGAAATATAATTGGTTTTGAAAACAGAATGGTCCCAGACCCAAAATTTCTAAATGTATACAAAAAAAAGAATTTTACTGTGGAGAATTATTAGACTTGGATATATTAGAGCGGTTTAAAGAGGATTTTCTCCCTTACCTTCACATGTGATTCCATCACCGCTGTATCCAGGGGGACAAGGACCACAGCGGAACTCTCCATCTCTGGCTGGCTGGCACTGCACCCCCGTGAAACAGGGCAGCTCAGCACACACTGCTCTGTGCTGCACCCCACTGCTGGTTTTTGGCAGCTCCACAGCACCCCTTGCTCTGCTGAGCACCCTCCTGGTTGCTGTGCTGTGTCCAGGAGCAGACCCAGCACTCCGGGATGGAGCAGCCAGGGAAGGGCCCAGCCAACGGGGAGGAGCAGGGAGGTGCGTGGCCAGGGGAGATGCTCTGGGCTGCTCTGTTGGGAAACCCTGGGGGGGGCTGTTCCTCAAGACTGAGACTCGACTGGGCCATTTCCTGGGAGAGTAACCATGCCTGGAATGAGTCTGTGAGCTTGCAGGGAATGAACCTGGATTTGTGTTGGGATGGGGAGGAACAGCCCATGCTGTAGTTTCTTTGTGCTGCTTAAAATGGAGAGAGGGGTGGGAGGTCACACCAACACCTGGGGCTCTGGGCTCTGGCTCCTCGTGCAGAAGGGGTGTGAGATCACTTCTTTTCTCAAGAAAAGGTTGTTTCTCAGGTGCTGTGAACTCCATATCAGGCTGTTTTTCTGGTGGTGTCTGAGCTTGGGAAGTCTCCCTTTCCATTGTAAGGGATGGAGTGTGAATGGCTGTGGGGTTTCTTTCCAAAAGGAATGTAATATCTTGTCTTGGGATTTGGGGTTGAGAAAGAAGGGAAAATACATTTCTTGATGTCTTAGATACATCTTGATGAGAGGCTCCAGCATCTTCAATATTTCTTCCAGGAAAATCCACGTGGGCTTGGAAAGATCTTGAAACTAGGGCAGAAGGAAGATATATATTACCTAAATTTTCTGGTCTAGAGTTGAAAGGAACCACAGTTAACTTTTGGGTTTGGAGCAAACAAAAGAACATCAATCCTAGAAGTAAAAGAGTTAATTATCAGATATTACAGGGAGGTTTATGCCAATTGGTTTAGAAATCACACAGGGTTGTCTGCTGTAGGTGACACCAGCACTGATGCACAGGGAACTGCAGTGATGACACTCAAAGGATGGCATTCGTGGACCAGATGAAATATATTTTACACAGCAAGTCTCAGGGAAGTTCAGGCATTACTTGAGTTGCAGCACTGGGTTGACATTCAGGGGTTAAATTGCAGCCAAGCAAAAACTTCTTGCGCTGCTGTAGTAATTTTGGCTTGCACTAGTCTGTGAGGTTTTGGTACTGTGCACCTTTTTTGTGGTGAATCTTCCAGTTCTTGACCTCCTGAGCCAGGATTTGTTTCTTATTACCTGTCTTTACTGCAGTGCTGTGCTGGGAAATGCTCTGAGGGCATAACTCAGAGTTCTCATTCCAGCTCTTTGAGTCAAGGAGACAGAACATCCCAGCTTGGCACAGACAGATGCTGGAGCAGGAGAAACACACAGTGTCAACGCGGCCCTTGGCAAGAGCGTGCCCTGGAGAGGCTCCAGTGCCACCACACCAGTGGGTGACTCTGGAATGCTGCTGTAGCCCTGATGGCAAAGGGAAGTTTTAGGGAAGCTTTTAAAGGAGACAAATGGAAGAGCTTTGTTGGTGCCGTGTACAGCTCCCTGCAGACGAGAGGGGCATCGTGTGAGGGAGCGGCCGGTTTGTTACTGTCACCCGCTTGTCCCAAAGCCAGCCACCTTTTCAGCTGTGTAAGGAGGGATGATAGATGGGCAGAGGGGACTCTGTGAAGGGCCTTGAAAGTGGAGACGAGTAGTTTGAATCAATACTTTCAGGAAGATTAATGGCCATCTGCTGACGCTAATGAATGGAAGAGGCTATTTTTAACCGGTTCTGGCACACTCACTCTGTAGGATATGGAATACATTGGATCCTGAACAACAACGCTTGCTTGGTTCTGGGGTTAACCCCATGCAGGATGCACCCCTTTCTTTAAATATAAATATTAATCACTTTCTAAAAACTCCCATTGATGGAGGTCTTAACCATAGATTGCAAGGAATGCTTGGATGCTTGGCAAGGGTCAGATGAAAGTTAGGGCATTGACTGGACCAAAACAAATCCTGGCAGCCAAAGCAGTGTTTATTTGGCTGATAAATAGTGTCATTCTGCTGGCAGCTGATGAGTTTTTATTGCCCTGAAGCACAATGTTTTGGAGATTTACAATGGTGCTGGATCGAGCTGTGGCCATCAGCAGGTAAATACATGGTATTTAGTGGAACAGAAGGCAAACACGTGGATTTCAGTATCCAAAGTAAGGCTGGTGACTGATGGGGGACACACAATGGGAGAGCAGAGATGATGAAGCAGGAGGACATCAGCAAAAATAGCATGTGAGGATAGGGAAGTCAAAGGATTTTTAAAAATGAATGAATGAGAGAAAGATGAAAGAAGTATCTCCACAGAAAATTATCGGTAATAGATGATCATTATAGCCCTTAGAAAGTTTGATTCAGGGACAAGAAATCAACAGGAATGACAGTGAAGGGCTGAATGACCTCTCTGACAAATTTCCAAAATGAGCCCTGATTATAGCTTTAAGCTCCTTCCACTGTGTCATAATTAAATGGGTTTCCCTCCCAATTAAATTTGAGTAACTAGTAAGGAGATCAGACTGACTACCTGAGAAAGGCAAATCTTTTATTTCTTTAGCAGATGATAGAGGTGAGATACCCATCCTTCAAATAAACTTCATCTTTCCTTGTAAGGGGGAGCATATTTTTGGAATATTTCTGTGATAAGATAATTTTTACATCTAAGATGCTACCACTGAAGAGTAATAGCACATTTTTGTTGGTCATTCATTATGATATATACAGATAAAGGTCCCTCAGCCACTCTGTAGAGGTGACTAAACTCCATAAGATGTTGGTGTCATTCAAGGGTGCTGATCAGAGTGTCCTCTCAGCTTTCATTGTTTCAGATTTTTGCTTGTATTGATAGAGTACAATTTAGTTCAGATAAGAACATGATAGATTTTTCTCTGGAATACCTGAAAATTTTTTTCTGCAGCCTTCCAAGTATCTAAATGAGCTAAAACAAAGAAAACAAACCAAAAGAATGCAGACTCAGTTGTCTGTAGTCAGCAGCTTTCTCAAATCCTGCATTACTTCAATTTATTTTCCTTGCTCAAAATATTTTCCTTGATCAATATCTTCAAACGTGTAACCCATTATCAATGCAAACTGTGAGTGTGTCAATCTGTTTTCCCTGTTATGCCAGCCTATGATTGTATATTGGACTGGGTAAAATCATCAAAAAATCCCCCACAAGGTGAAGTGCTCAAGGTCATACAATGGAACAAACCCACGTTTTCACTCCCTGTCAGTATTTCTGCACAAACTAATGGGGAAATGTGCAGCAGTGGAATAACTGAGTTTATTTTTCACAGAAGTAGATAAGAGACTGAGATGCTGCTGCTCTGCTCCAGGTGAGCATGGCAGGACCTCTGTTCTTATTGATGCACTGTGAGCAGAGCATCATTCCTGTATGGATCAAATGAATCTGGCAGATTCCTCTGCTGTCCCCCAGCTGGGGAGCACTGGAACAAGGGTGACAGAGAGCAAATTTCTGAGACACAGGTTTAACATCCCTCATCCAACTGGATGAGGCACTTTCCACCAGGACATTTTCCATCCCTGTGGTGCAGGAGTCTCCCAGCCTGTGACCCTCCAGCCTCTGGTTCTCCCAGGGTTTCCCACTGGGATTTGACAAATCAGAACTGTCACAGCCAGCCCCTGGCTCTCCAGTGCCATCATGGTGTTGCTAAGGCACAGCAAATCTGTAGGATCCAGATCATTCCCAAGGGAATAAAAATGACTACTGAAGCTGGTGAAACAGCCATTCGCAGAGAAGGTGCTTGACATCTCTTAAACCCAGGGTGACATATCAACATTCTGAAACAGAAAGGAAATCCAATATATTTTTTCTCTTCTGAATTTATGATTTGTTTTTTAGAGGTTTTTTTTTTTGTTTTGTTTTGTTGGTTTTTGGTTTTTTTTTTAAACATTTACAGTCTTTCAAAAAAAAAAAACAGATCCATACTTGCTTTAAGAGAAGTCATGTCCCTTTCTGACCCCAACTATTCTGCTCCCAGTGAAGCAGCACACATTTCACACCCTGCCTAGGGCAGGGTACACCAGGCTGGTTGCTGTATTCCTTGGTGCTGTTCTCCCACACCTTTGCTGTGCTTAGACTTACACACCTTCACACTGTTCTTCCCAAGCCATGTGCCTTGGAGACAGCCCCATCCTGGCCAAAACTGGCAGCTGACACTTCAAATACTTGCCTAAGCTGTCTTGCTGCCTACCAGATATCAGTATTTATCACCTTTGCATTGCCATGCTTCTCTTTGCAGCTATTAGAGTTAGAAATTTTCCTTTTGGGCTTAAAATATGAGTATTATTTTTTATTTATGCAATGGCTTGAGCATCTTCATGTAATCACAAGTGTTTCTCTCTCTTTTAATCTACTAAAATGCCCCAAACCAGACTGCACTCCAGGTGGAGACTGGCTCCTTCTCCTTAAACTCCTTTTACTTCAGAGGATTATGCTTTAATTCTGCTCGAGTTACAACTCCTTCAGAATTCTGTGAGCAGTTTAAGGATTCATTATTAACACAATTCAATAAATTTACAATTTGTGTAGTTTTAGAGCTATTAACATTTAGTAGTACCTGCTGTCCAGCCAATTTCTCATTCAGAAGAATGTTGGCAGAGAAATGCTCTTTTGACATATTACACTGTGTGGGTCATCATTTAAAATTTGAGACATCTACCAGCACATAAATCTTATTTAAAATGTCAAGAGAGAACAGAAAAATTACACTGGTCTAAGAAGTCTTGTTACTAGAGTGCTAAGGATATTCCCATTTCCCTCTGCATGTTTCCATGTTAATATTTGTTTCTGTATTTACTGAGTGAGAAAAGGGAAACAAGAGCAGCTGTCAATAGGATGCTCCAGGGAAATTCTGTTTTTTTCATCAACTCTTAGTTTCCTCTTTTATATTATTATGTTCTGGCATTACTTTCTTTTCTACTCAGAGTGTGTTTAATTCCTAAATCTCTTGTTTTGCCATCCAGTGATACCCTAATGTCTTCCCTCTCCTAAATATTCAATAACACAGTTCTGATTCTCCTTTCCTTCCTTTCAAGCATACAGAAGCTCCCCACATTAGATGCTGGGTGGAATTCCCAGTCACCATATCCCTTCTACAATCACAAGCAGTAACTCCCAGAAAAAATTCCTCACCACCTTTAAGTGAAATACAGCTTCAACCTCCCAAGTTTTACAAAGAATTACTTCCAGGACTTTTTTTTTGGTAGCAAAAAAGCATTTCAAAGGTTCATTGTGATTGGGATATTAATGTAAATTTAGATAGGAGCTTAATTTTTCACCTAATGATCCTTTACGTATTTTTTTATGTAAAAAAGTGGAAAGTCAAATGCTGTGTGCCTCACATGCACACAGCTCAGCACAGAGCAGAGCAGTCACACGGCTCTCTCTCCATCTGTACAGGAGTATTCAGTCCTTGTGCTCTCAAACCACCACTTCTGCAATGGGCAAATTTACTCACTAGATGCTTTAATGATGAAATTAAAAGGTGAACATCTAGTTCACTATCCCTGAGCTCTTTCAGCCTGATAGAAAATGAGATTGTGTCGCTGATGTTGCTGCCTGGTGAGTAATTTTCTTCCCCTTCACCTACCAAAATCATGAGCAGCAGGGAATAGTTTGTGGACTCTGCATCACTCAGCCACTTCTGATTATAACAACTCCCCTGCTCCAGACTCTGTTTGCCAACGTGGCTGCAGCTGCACATACACAATTCTCTAACACCATTCAGAATTTGCAAGGCAAATTTGTCTTGTGTCAGTGAAATACAGAATCATTCTGTTTTAACACAACTTTTGTGGGGAGGAGAAAAACTGGGATCTTCAGTCAGCTCACCCACTAAAACTTGTTTATGAGACTTTCTGTGTTCAGAGTAAATGATTCCCAGAAATAAAAGGGGGTCTAGACTCTGCTATCAAGGATGTCCTTTTCCAGTTCTGGGATGTTGAAAACTTTTGTGTGTATACAAGAAAATATTACCTGAGTGTGAGGTAGTTGATTTGCTTATGTCACATTAAAGGTAATTTATAATTTTTGCATCACTGTGCAGTTCATTTGCTTCAAGGTTTTCAGAGCAATATAATTGACATCTCAATTCATTAACTGCTGTCTTTAAAGAAAAAGGGGTTTCTGAGATGGCTGGCCA
The DNA here is from genome assembly GCF_017590055.1 of Onychostruthus taczanowskii. NCBI lineage: Eukaryota > Metazoa > Chordata > Aves > Passeriformes > Passeridae > Onychostruthus > Onychostruthus taczanowskii. Next base: position 12,827,508 of record NW_024496526.1, read on the forward strand.
GGAAAGAAACCATTCATGAAGATGCAAATGATACTATTGACTGCTTGACAAAGTTTTCAGTCTTATCTAAGATGTGTCAAGGAGTACATAAAGATTATCCCTTTCATACTGAACAAATACAAAACAATTGTTAGAAAGATTTTGCTAAGGTATAGCTATTTTTTAATAGGGAATATTTTTCTTAATAAGGAATATTTTTCTATTTGTAAAGATTTTGCAATAGAAAGCATTGTGATTTAGAGTTTAAGAAACAAAAACCCTTTCATGACGTTTAAGAGATTGTGGAGATTAATTAAAGAGTAATTATGAAGATTACATGACAGAAACAACTAAGAAAAACAAAGAGTTGGGGCACTAATAGTGCCTTATTTTATAATAATTTAAGCCAGATTTCTCATAGATTTAAGTGATCATCTCCTTTTTTGGCCTCCTGGGTAGATAAGAGTGCTATTAGGCCATGAGTTGGAGTTCTAGTCTGCCACTCAAGTCTGAAACTGATAGAAAAGCTTTAAATATGAAATTTATCCTAATGCATTACATTTCCCCCTCTAATGTGGATCTGCTTTCCAAGTAAGATTCTTGGGACAAGACATCATATACAGGCAAAGTACAGGGAGGTGGTTAACACAGCGAGAGAAAAATGGCTCTTGGAGGAAAATAATGTATTTTGAGCTCTTTGTTTTCAGACTCAGTTTGTTGGGTGGTTTTCTTTATTTCTTTTGTGATTTTTTTTCTGTATGTTTTCAATACAAATTTTACCATCAGGTCACCAGAGACAGCGTTTTTAAAATGGTGTAAGAGTTACTGATCACAAAGATATGAGCATGCTCCCTAGACATGGATTTTTTTTCCTTCTCTACCAACAATTTTCTTTATCAGTAGCTTTTTATTTTTTTTTTTTTTTTTTTATTGCCTATGGAGGTTTATAAACCTGCTATGTTTTTACAAACAAGGTTTTCTCAAACACCTTGTCTACCTTCCAGTTTATTTCAAGACTTAATTGAAAACCTCCCTCATGTGGGCTGGAAAAACCTCAGAATGTTTGATGTGCTCTCACCCCTGGCACGGGGGCCGTGCTCCTCTCACTGCTTGGCTGCCAGATCTCCTTCCGTGCTCCTTATATTCCTTGGGTCTAACCCCTTCTCTGCTGCTGCTTTCAGAAGCGCTCTTCCTGTGCTTTTCCCTGAATTCCCAGAAAACAGGAAGAGAAGTGTTCTTGTGTTTCAAAACACACCCTGGATCTCCCACTTAATCCCCTGGTGGCTGATTTATCACCCTTCCTTTCATTATGCCTTGTCCATCTTTCAGGTGTGAGCTTTTACCCCTCCTCTTTTGTGTTCTGCCTCCTCCAATTATTGAAGCCTGAAACTGCATTATTTCAGCAGCTGCAAAGGTGGTGTTAAGATTGAGTTCATGGAACCAAATTATATTTTCTATTCAAGAATTGACAGTGTATTTTACTTCTCAGAACTGAGGTAGATGGAAAAATTAATAGAAACTGTGTTCTTATCTGATGATGCCTCATGGGTCTTCAGAGCCTCTCAAGGCATGAACAGGTTGATAGATATATACAAAATAGGCTAAATTAAGGCAGATCATTTCTGAAGCATCTCTGTCTAATACTCTGAAATATCTATGTAGAATCCTTTAGAAGAGTAATAATAGATTATAAAGAAAGTTCATTTCTTCAAAAGAAAAGCCATAATATTTCTTCAAAGAAAAAAATAGCTGAAGTACTTCAAAGTATTTCAGCAAAGAAATAGCAAAGAATAAATTACTGAAATACTTCTTTTATTCAACTCAAGAAATAAATGGTCTAAAACAATAATTATGTTGTTTTGAGCTGTAAATATATAAAAAATGAGGTTTTTTACATATGAAAGCCAAGACACAAAGTGAACTATGCCTTACTGGGAACCAGTAATGAACCTATTTAAAAATCATGTAAACTTGTATAAATCCTCTCAGTGAAATCATGCTTTTATGGAGTTCTCCACAATTTCAACTGATTAGGTTGACAAGTACCTAGATTTTCTTCCCAATTTAGAAAGCAAAAGGCAAGAAATTACAATAATAAGATTTCAGAGGGTATGGCACAGAAGAACTTAGCTAGTTCTCTTTGAGAAAACAAAGGTTGCACCAGATATCTTTTGAGGTCCCTTCCAATATTGTTATTCTGATTCTCTGAAATTCTAAATCTAACATATCATCAGCATGGGCAATGATTTTCTCCTCCATCCCAGAGGATCAGTTGCCTTGCGTTGGCTATAGGCTGTTGCTGTATTCCTTCAGGAATGAACCAACCCTATTCATGTGATGTGCAATATTTGGGCAAAATTCACATGATTTGGCAGTGGACATCCCCTGGTTCTGCAAGAAAGTCCTGTGAAGTCCTACTATGCCTTTATATACCTGTTCAAAACCAGCAAGATGTTTAGGAACTGGTCCTAAATTTGTCCTGACCATGATAAGTCTGTATATTTCACACCTATTTTTATTTAAACCCTATACTGTGATTTGTCTTGTGCTGCTTACGAGTCCTTTCTCTTCAAATCCTTCTTTGCTTTATCCCTTAGTGTTGCTTTAATGGGGCCAGGATATTGGTCCAGCCTGAGTTACTTTCAGCTCTAAAGAGGTCTTTAAGTGCATTTAACAAAACAGCAATCTTGTCAAATTTGTGCAAACAGGGTTGGCTCCCTTCAAAAGCTCTGTGCTATTATAGCTGGATGATTAAATGAGCCTGGAAATTCTAAGAGAAAATAATCTTGCTCTGCCCTGCCAATGTAAAAAAGTACTGAGCCTGTATCCTGTGTAGATTATTTGTTGGAGACTGAGTTGTTATTATCACTTAAAAGTCATGATGGCCCAGTGATTGCTTAAGCAAAAGGTGGCACATTCTTGGTAGGAGAGAAATGTAATCTGTACTTGATATTCTGATTGAATGTAAATATTATTCATGGCTTATAGCTGAGTCCTCTTCCCTAGTGGTTTTATGGCTTGGGCTTCATTGGTCTTCTATTGCTGAGCTACATCATTTCCTAAATATATCATCTGCATTGGAAGCACTTAACAAGTTCTGGATTGACAGAGTGTATGGATCAGTGAAGCTGGAGACCATTTATCTTTTAAATTATCTAAACATATTCTTCCCACTGTGTCTACTTTGGTTGTTATGTTTGGGTCATGGCATATACTGTACAGGTCTCTTGATATTTTTCTGAAAATACTTAATATTTTATGAGGTATCCTTAAGGAGGAGAAAGACATCAGAAAGACTCTCTCTGATTCCCTTTCTGTCTTGACAAGTGCAGGAGTGGATTTCCAGGGGCAATTACAGACCCAGAGGGCAGGAAAGGGTCAGAGCTTATGTCCAAAATGCCAGGCTGATCCAGGCCTCATGTGACGATTACTGGCATGCCATTTGCAAAACTCACTCTTTCATAAGACCAAATTTATATGGAATGTCTTTGTGTGGCATTTCTAACCCCACTTCAGTGGCCATTTCATCACATACCCCTCGAAGGAGACATCTTTACAACATAATGCTCCATCTGAAAAAAATGTACATTTTGTCCTGAAATACACCCTAGCTAGAAACACTGAAACTGTGTTTCTGAAGGGATCAGCAGCTCCCACCATGCATTCCAGGGATGAATTGTGGACAGAGTTTCCATGGCCTGAGTCAGAGCTAGGAGCTGGAAGCCATTGGCATTCAATGCTTCCCTGTTTTGGAGCCCAGAGGCAGAGCTGAGAGCTCTTACCACACAGAGGCAGATCAGAGTATCCTTTGCTGTGTGTTTAGTGGTTCTGTTTTGTGTTTGAAAGGATCTCAGGCGACCTCACAGCTGATGGCTGCAGCATCTCCATCCCTGCCTTCACGTGGGCCGTGAAACTCGTTGCATAAACCACGTCAGGATGGGTTAGTTCCTCTTTGCAAAGCACTCTCTGAATGGTGAACAGTGCTTGCCTTTTAGCTACACCTATTGGTACACACAGGTCTCGGATTTAAAAGTCCTGTGTGTGATGTGCGTGCCTTAACAGGGGCTTTTTGTGTCTTCCAGGAGCTGTGCTCAGCTCAGTCCATTAGGGTAATGCTACTTGTGCAGTGGAGTCACTTATGATTTACACTGGGGTAAGTGAGACTGGAAGCTGGGCCTTGATCTTTTTAATGCAAATTCATCAATTCTGTTAGATAAAAGATGAAAGGAATCTATTACATTCCTCAGTCATCTCTTGAAACAAAATCATTTGATTGGTTCCAGGCAGTAAGAAGTCCTTACCCCTGTAGTTATCTCCAGACATGAAACCTTGAGTTAGCGACCAAAGCTCCTACTGGAGATATTTATTTTTCATGGAGAGTGATTAATGATGAGTGCTAATAATGACAGAAGTGATTTCCAAGTCAAAATGTAAGAATGCAAAACTTAAGGTTAACATGTTCCTCTGGTGTTTGATTGAGCAGTATGTGTTTAAAGACACACACCTTTTACTTCAAAACGTTTTATTCTCCTTTTAAATCCACACCTTGATGTCAATCTGACAGTGGTGCAAATGAGGAGGTGACAGAGGTCTCTCTGATGTAAAATCAAAGTGAGTTCAGATGCACAGTGCAGACACTAGAGGAGTGTGAAGCACAGAGCACGTAAACATAACAAATAGCTGCACATGCAAGAGTATAGCAAGTGCCAAACGTCTACAATACTGCAAATTAACTGCTATGACAGGAGATCTTGCAGTGGTGTTCTGAATGGGAAAGAGGAACTCGATTACAGAGATCATAAAATCACCCCCTCCCTTGATCTTCAGCTGCCTAAACCAGGAGAGGCAGAAAGAGCTGGCTCTGAACAAACAATCTTTTATGGGTGATGGATGTGGCACTGCTTTGTCCAGTAAAATTGCTGATTTACTAATAGTTAAAAAATAAATCCTTTGTGATGACACCAACCTCTCTAACCTGCTGAAGAAAGTGCAAACAGATGGGTATCTGTGTGACTGTGAGTGATGAAACCAGTCTGGAGAAATACCCACAGCTCCTGACGAGAACGGATATTGCAGCGTGCAGGAACATCACCAGCATCCCCATTAGGATATATTCATTTTCTTTGTGCCAAGAATATGACCAGTGATGCTGGGTGGTTTGATTTAATAGATCTGCCTCTTCTAGCAAAAAAGCAACAGATATTTTATACAAAAGTGAAATGTGCCCAGGGAAGCCTGGACAGATTTAAATTCCTCAGGCTTTCCTCTTTATTTCAATGCCAGCAGACTTAAGGGACTTTTGACCCTACTAGTAAATTTTTAAATAAATGTAGGATACCTGCTTTATGGGTCTGAAAGGGACAGGAATGGCTTTTTGTTTCTGATGGGAGGAGAGTCTGTTAAAAAAAATCAAAAAACTTCCCTTTATATGTGAAATTCCATGCTGGCTTTTCCTTAAGACTGCTCTGATTTACTTCAAGAAAAATTGCAACCAAGTCTGGTTGGTTCAAAGTGGTACAAACTACAGATATAAGCCAGGTGAAATATGTAAGTGAGAACAGAATTGCCTTGCATTTTTAGAGCAGATAAATGTAGCTCAGAAACTTATTTTTAGAGTTACACAGTTTGCAGTAAGTCAAGCACTAAGAGAGATGAATACCTATCACATATCAATGCTGAGGAAACGGTATTTTGTTGATTATAAATCAAAATTGAAGGAATTTTTGGGTGCAGCTCATCAAACACTGATTTAGGAAACAATTTTCCTCTGGAATATTTTTCTCCTCGGCAGCCTACAAAGGCAGTTGGGTAATTTTTGTGGTTTCGGTATGAAGAAATACTTATCCTTTAATCCTTAAATCATTGCAATTGAGTATAATTTCATGTCAAAAGCAGCCAATAAAAGTACAAAATAGGGATTAGCGGGAGTATTTTTAGATTAAAATTACTTGAGTTGGAAAGAAGTGGCACATAATCCAGTACCTTCACGAGCACTGTAGCAAGCTGAAGAGGATTTGTTCTGTTTCATTTGAAGACTGATGGCATAAGTTACAAGGGAGAGAAGCTATTATTACAACAGGGAGGATTTCACAATAATCATAATCCACAACTGTACATAAATTTAATTGAGAGTTAATTCTTTTTTTGTCTGATATCTTTTAATCATCAATGCTATACAATACTTCTGCTTCTACTGGCAAAGCACTTGGGAAGCAAAGTTAAACCCATCATTTTGGCCATAAATTGGGACACTCATAAAGCTGCAACAATTGCTTCCATTTCTAAGTATTAAAACAAATGACTACTCTCATTTAACCTTGAGGCACAAGATTCTCACTGCTTGTATTGTGATATAATTCCCAGGAGTGAATATAAGCTTCTGTTGGAACAAAAAAAATAATTCCTCTTCATTCCCTTCCTGAAGAGTTCAAGCTGGCATCATTTGCAGCATGAAGTCCTGGCTCAGTTTGCATATTCAAGAGAAAAATGTGAAACAATCCCCCTGCCTCTGACATACAGCTCACTTTTGAAGGAAGCATGTACTTGTTTCAGGTCCTGATACCTGGGGTATTTCTTAAATCTTTGCCTGGAGTTGTATATGACAGGTATGAATCACAGCAAATGGCAGCTTCTCTCTGCATTCCCCTTTCTAGAACACAGACAAATTTATTAGTTAATGTTTATATAAGCCCAGTGTAAGTGTGCCTGATTTACTGTACCAATACCTGCAGCTGTAGAATGTCTGTTCTACTCAACAGCATTTAAAGGACCTTTGGGGTGCACAATGTGTATCCCATTATCCCATTAATGACAAGGCTCAGCTTTGGGCAATAACAAAAAAGTTATTTATATGCACAATGATTTTTTTTCTTCCTCAACCACTTTTACAGCTTCCCCAAGTTATAGAAGAGTCAATAGCTGGCTTAGTGATGCTGGCAGACTAAGTAATACTTTGTACATACTCATTGCTAGGGAGAGAAAAATGTGGAGTTTATTTTTGTGACCTTTAGATTCGGAGAACTGGCTAAAATCAATTTATAGTTCCATGAGATTGGATGATACCTACACTAAGCAGTAAAATTGCTTCCACTTTGATAAAGTGTGTTAAAATATAACAGCAAGGTAACAACCATTGATTAGGATACAGAATGGGAAGTGAAGGGGGGTTGGTCAAGTGTAGGAGGTCAGGGAACAATTTGACAGGTTTCAAGCCACTCTGTCTTGAATGCTTAGGAAAAAGATTTCAAGGAATCTAACCTGGCAACTACTGTCATTAAGGAATAAACATGAGTACTCCTGGCAGTAAAAAGGGGACAGTCATCCAGACTGTGCCTATAGAACCATACATTGAATTATGGGAATATCAATGAGAGAGAGCAGGATCAGATGACAGCGGTTGCTGTGCCATTGCCACTTTGTGCCTGAGGTCAGGACCCAGCTTTTCTTTCACCACAGCAGAAGATCTCTTTTAATGAGGCCTTCTCTTCATTCCTCAGGGATTAATGGGAGCAGCTGATTTTCACAGCTCCCCAAGGAAGATCACTGCTCAGGCTATGAAAAATACCACAGGAATTCTTTAATTATCTGTTGTCTTCAGTTGTTGGTATAGTTATTCTTGCATGACACTTTGTTTATTATTGCCTCCACAGGTCACCTTGCAGAACAGATGCCTTGCAGCAGAAGAATTAGGAAAGAAGGAGGGCTGAGTGATACTGGCATGTATCTATCATGTCATGTCCTGATCTTACTGAGGAGGAAACGAGTCCTGCATTCCTGTGCCAGTGCTGTGGCAGAAACACAGATGTGGTGATGCACACTGAACAAGTCCTGACGTGAAGAATTCCCCCCAGTAGCAACTGAGGTGGTTTATCTACTGGATTTCAACTCATGGAGCCAGATATTCCTGAAATAATTCCTGCCAGCTGCTCCTCAGCTGAGAGTGGCACAACACAGCCATCAGCACTTGATCCCAGAGTGCTGTAATGCCACGCTGGCTCACACTGTCTCACATCCTTCCTATGCAAAACCTTTGTAAAATTAAACAAAACAGAAAGTACCTGCTGCAGCCATCAGCACTTGATCCCAGAGTAGAGTGCTGTAATGCCACGCTAACTCACAGTCTCACACCCTTCCTATGCAAAACCTTTGTAAAATTTCAAAAACCAGAAAATACCTGCTCTGGGGACTTTGGTACAGCTCCGACCATTTCCAAAAAACCCCTCAGGGCAGCGGCCACAGAGGTACCCAAGGTAGGGGGGCTTGCGGTCAAAGCAGGGCGCTCCAGGGAAACACGGCCTGCTGGCACAGCTGGGGACATGTGCCACAGCTCCTGCACGGGCAAAACAAGGCAGGTCAAGCATTTATTCATCATTTATCAGATGAAACACATACCTGAAATTTAGCCCAGTTAAAGCTTTATAACTGCTTTTATTCTTTTAAAGTCTAATTGATGCTAAATGTTCGCAAACCTTGAGCCAAAGATGAGAATGTCCTGTGGGCACAGTGTAACAGAACAGCTGTTTCTCATTAAAGCAAGATTTATTAGTCCTCCAATTACATGTTTTCAAGTTTATTACTCAAAGTTGTTTGGCGTTTATCATGTAAAATATAGAAACTGTAATTTTCAGCATAAGTGAAAGCTTAACTGAGTGAGAAAAGGTATTATTTGACATCTTTTTGGTCTTTTATAATTGGAAGGTAATTATCAAACCTTACAGCACCTATACTGTACTTTTGAAATTACACTGTGGAGTACATATGTTTCTGATCTGGAAATCATCCTTAATGTGTCAAACCTTGTATTACAGAAAACTGCTTTAATTATCTTAGGACTATGTGCAAAATTTAACACTCTGGTAGTATATAATATTTTACCACTTATGATGTCACTGACTAGAAAGTGTGTATGAACTGCCTGTGAAGTATTTAATTGTGTCAAGACAGAGAACAGATGATGAATACAATCTTAAGGATAGTTGTAGATCCTTTTTAATTGCTTCCAGTGAGATCTCCACCATGATTCTCATGTATTTTCTGCATTATTCTTGCTCTTTACCTACAGTGTCATGATATAGGACACCTGCAGGAGGCAGGTTCTGCTTAGGGGTTGGCTGGCCTGGTACAGATATTAAAAAAAAAAAGGGTAAGAAGAAAAACTCCTTTAATTTTACATATAAAATATGTTATTTTTATGTATAATATGTATACATATATTTATATAGATATTTATTTTTATATAAAAATATGTTATTTATCTGTTGTCTCTGTACAACAGATATGACCAATCTCTATTTTTTGCTGCCTGCTTTCACTGGAAAATCAATTAAAAATGCTACACTCACTAGAGCAGGACCAACACAAGCATGGTGCAGGTGCACACCCATGCCAGAAGAGAGTGCTGCACCTCTGGGAAAAGCTACTGCCACAGGCAAGTTCATTCCTCGAGTTGCTCTCATGATTAAAACTCAGTAGCAATTCAATGGCTGCCCAATAAATACTGGAATAAAACAACAGCACCACTTGGTCATGGCAAGCTGGCATAAGCTGCCACTTTTATTATCTTGCTTTGCACTGATCACTGCAATTTGGGGTGGTTTTGTCCTACTTCAGAAGTGGTGATGTCTAATTAAGCCTGGCCACTCTGGCTGTTATTGTTGCAATGCCTCCCTTCCATGTCAAATTGTTTAGCAGCAATCCACAGTCTGATGTATTGAGTGGTTTTTTCTAACTCAAATTTTCTTGTATTGTAAACAGCTAGCTTCTGTTTACTGTTAAGGTGTTAAAATTAATGATTTCTGAATCCATAATCTTTCCCAAATGAAAAATATTTCATATCCTTGTATACCTACCGTGCCTATCACTTATGTTAAAATTCTTAATTACAGGAGAATCCTTTGTCTCTGAGGATTGCAGTGGCTGCTTAACCTTCATCCTGTTCAATTCACCTTTGCCATTGCTTAAAGCTTCTGTAACGTCAGCAGCAAGCACAGCTGTGGAAAACATCACAGAGACAAAAACAAGGTGTTAGAGCTCAGCTGTGATTGATGATAAAAAGCCACAGCAACAGCAAATCAGGTAACCTGGCACAAATTTACCCTGCAAGCCAAGAAGCAAACAGAGGCAGATCAGGTGGGTTCAGCTGCTGACACGCAGCAAAGCTTCACCCAAGTACAGGAAAAGTTACGATGCCCAGGCATTCTGAACTTTGCTTGTCTGGGAGTCTGAATGTGCACTGTGATCTCTCACTGGGCTCAGGGCACCTGGAAAGGCTCAGGTCAGTGTCAGCAGTGTCTGACAGCACTGCTCCTTGGATGGGGATGCTGCACCTCACCCTGGGAGCTGTGCTCTAGCTGAGTGTTTCCCCTCCTTGACACCTCTCCTTCTCTCTGAAACTCTGGTGAGTGTGTTTGTTCAGTCAGTTCAGCTGCCTGCTTTGTGTGTTTGAAATACTTGTGAAAAGTGCACATGGATGCAATGAGGAAACTCTGAAAAATGTGATTTTCTGCATAATTTTAAGGTAATGAATTAGAGGTAAAATCTATGTGGATAGTGCTGCAGCTTAAACAGTTATTGCCTTGAGTCTCTTGAATATTCTCTGCTCTTAATAGAGCCTGAAATTCTGACACTATATATACATATTAATACAATGAGCTGTTGCTCACTTTAGAAGCTATAGAACAACTTCAGTCCTCCTTCCCTTTATACTCACTTAAGCAAGGGAGGTAAGAGCAGGAATGTTAAGTTTCTGAATCAGAGCTAAAAATAATGATTTCTATCCTATCCTGAGTGGACAAATAAGCCCTCAGGTTTATTCCTTCTAATAAATGTTCATTTCAGAAACAGGTTTGTTTTTTTTTCTGTAATTAAAAAATGCAAAGTAAGGAATGTTATATTTTTCAAAAGCACATTGTTTGGTATAACTTTTCTTTGTGGGTCAAGTTAAAATATGCATTTGTGAAACAGATGCAAAATCACTTTGAAATAACCAGTGTGGCCAAATGATACATCACAGAAAACTTTATATACAGGTGTTTGGCAATATGATTGAAGGAATGTTTGGTAAATCTGGCAAAAGCAGTGCTGCTGGTGCCAGGGTCCTGCAGCTACCACTCAGTCTGTTTACAAGGGATAATTTTTTCCTTTCTGTAGTCAATGTGAGGAAATGTTAATGGCTGCACAGGAAATATCTGCATCTTTCATTTCTTGTATTTCTTTGGAAATACCAAGAAACAAATAAAAACATCTTCAAGTGTTGATTTATGGTAAATAAAAAAAAGGAAAAATTCTTTAGGAGAAGGCTTTTGTCCATGTGCCTGGAACAAGCAGAGTGTGTGTGAGTCACATCAAGTGCACTGGAAGGTCTTAGAGTACAAAGTCACTTTAGGCTCCCCAATGAAGAGTCTGTTGCTCTAAAAGCAAATATTGAGCAGTTCTAAAACTGTTCATGGCCCTTTCCTTCACTAGCTGGGATCTGAGGAATGACATAATGCCAAGCTTCCCTGGGCTGTGTCCTCTAATGAAAACACACCTTGGAAACAGAGGAGAGAGGATGGAAAGGTTTGGCACATTGACCTTTCTCTTACTCTCCTGGCAGCTGCCACCCAAAGTAAAATCAGCCCTGGAGTTGCTCACCAAATACTCACTCATGGATGTGTATTTAGGAGTGAAATAGTGGAGAATGTGCAGAGTGTCCTTGGCAAATTATCTATCTGGAAAGTGCTTTTTTGTAGGCTGTGGTGCTCCTTCTCTACCAGAATGATTTGCAGATATCCACATTAATATAACATGACAATAGTCAGCTTTGTACATTTAAGGGTCTGTACTTGAAATGAATGGCAAAATACTCAATTAGGGATAATAGTAGTAGAATTGAACCCATTCCCCCCCAGTCTCTTAAAATAAATCATGTAAAACACTTACATTTGCAAGTTTTACCGTTTCCCTCCATCCCAGTGGGGCAAATTCCACATACATAAGATCCAAAGGTATTAGTACAAGATACTCCAGGAAAACAAAGACTCTCTTCACATTCATTCTTGTCTTCCTGACAAGTAAGCCCTGTGGCAAAGCAAGGGAGAAGTTAATAATCAGGAAAGGTTCCCTGTTTATAGTTCAGCTCAAGTGCAGACCAAGGCTCACTTCTCTGCTTCAAACTCATTACAGGGTATGTCACTCATGTTCCAGCCAAATCCTCCACTGTCTCGCTTAAACCTGCTTTTATCACACTGTTTATTGCTGTCATTATTGGCACCAGAAGTGCTGAATTGGAGACTACTGCTCATGGAAAGCTGTGCATGTTAAAAATGCACATAAATGTAATTAATATTGCCCTTGCATGACATGTCTTTGCTGCTGTTTTTGCTGTCTTGTTAATGTTGCTAATGTGAGGTCTTTGTCATGTACTGAAGAACCCCATGAATTTCACCTTTTTGGCTTTAGGATATGAGGAGCCATGTATTGACCTCTATTGTACTTTGTTTCTGTGTGAACCTCACACAAATGTGAACTGGCCTGATAGAGTCTGGTTGAAGGTAAACCCTACAAAATGATCAGATTTTTAAAAACAACCCAAATTTTTCTATTGAAATTAAAAATTTGAAGGAACATTCTGAAAATGTCACTGAGGCACATTACTGGTATTCGGAGGATAGGCTGCCACAGGATCTGAATCCAAAACAGTATCTCTTGACTATTCCTGATTTTAGAAAGAAGGTTTTAAAAATCCCTTAAAGCAACTGATTTTCAAATTCACAACACTGAGTGATTTAATGAATCAAATTAAGGGAGGGTGACCCAAAAGATAAAAATACAATCAGAACAGCAATGAGGCACAGTAATCAAATATAATGTTGTTTAAAACTCCTCCAGGCTTCAGGTGCTGCTGTCTCTGTGCACTCTGGCAAACTTGCTTGGCTGCTGCTGGTCACAGGATGGGCAGCCACAAACCAGCCCAGATCACTTTTATTAAAACATCCTCTTTTTCCCTGCAGGAATAAACAAGGAGATTGGGACAGCTTCTGGAGAATCCAGGGACGTGCCACAAGACACAGGTACAGAAAGGTTTGATCCATATCAGATATCCAGTTTTATTGTGATAAAAGGTCTAAGGATAAAAGAATCTTCTCTTTTTTCTTTTTTTATTTTTTTTCTTCAAAAAATAAATTTGTCACAGAGGAATGAATTGCAGGATGATAAAAACAGAGTTATTATTCACCTCCTACAACATAATCTCTCATTTCTTCAGCATTGCAGACAGCTTCCACTAGTCCTTTAATGTTAAAATAGTATTTTGATGTAGAAAACTCAAATTGAAGTCTCTTTATAGTTTGAGCTGCCTAAAAAGCCAGTGACATCACCTTCCCAGGTCTGCTTCTTCTTGAGGAAAAAAAGAGCAGCAGCAAGAAAGCTGCATCCCTTTTCCCGTGCCATTTCAACATAATTTATTATGGTTTTCATGCTTCTTGCTTCATTTATTGAAACTGGACACCACACAGCATTGCAGGACTGGGCTTACCTTTTCCCTTCCCTTGTTAAATTTTGGCTGACTGTTTATATTTCATTATATTTCAATTATCACGTTCCTGGCATCAGGCTGCTTTTCTCTGCTGCTGATTTCTGGTGATTCATTGAGAAATTATTAGACATCACATGGAAAATATTGAATGAGTAGCCCTCTGATTAGGTTAGTAATTACTTTCTTTCTCTGAGTATCATACAAAGACTAAACATGCTACCATAAATAATGAGAGGAGGATCAATGTTCCCAGTTTCAGTAACAACAGTCACTTCTCCCTTGGTCCCTCTCATACTTCCCTTCTCACCTTAAAATACTCTTTTCACTGCAAAGGGCTGTCTTTCATATCTCAAAGACAAGAGCATTACAGAAATCAAAGGAACACCATAAAGTAACAAGATAAAATTCAGCCACTTTGTAAAGCTAGAACTATGCAAACACTGCTTTTTACACAGAGACATTTGATTTTAAACAGTGTCTGACCAATTTGGGCATAATGATAATCCTGATGAATACAAGGAGAAATGTTTGCAAAGACTGAAACTTGGCTGCATGATGCTGAAGAAGCAGCAGAAATGGACACAAAACTGCATCAAGAAGAGTAAATTATTCTGTTTACAGGACCTCCTGTGCACTGTAGCACAGGGGAGTCTCAACTGTCTTGGCACTGCTACAGTACAAATAAAAATAATAGGAATAGAAGTTCATCAAGTTCCAAGGCTGAGCCATCTGTTCGTGTGCCAGCTATATTTCTCCATCCCTGCATGGGAAGTTGTTTGAGAAAATAAAGTCCTTTCATGCCTCGATAGGAGCTGACCACCTACAGATGCAAAGAAAGATTTTTTGACTGTATTCACATTAAGCTGACTCTAAAGGAACAGAAAAATCCCATTTAGGGTCTCTATGGTTATTAGAAACCAGTAACAAATCCTGAAATATAAAATGAAATTATGGTTCCATCTTGCTGCCCGTCCCACCCCCAGCTTTGTACTAATCACTGGTGTGTGGGGAAAGAAATAAAGATTTTGTGATTGGGATAGTTATCAAGGATGAGTTCTCAGGTGGGTGATGTTCTTGCTTTCTGTGGCCAAAAGAATAAACAACAGGGAGTTTGCTATCGTGTTGACAATGCAGATGAAAAATGAATGAGCTTTGAACACTCAGAGATCAAGTAATAACTCTGGAGTCAGCCTTCTCTCAGATTTCCTACTGGATTTCTCCCTGCCTTGCTCCCATTCTTGCATTTTACCCTCACATGATGCACCTGAGCTGTGCTTCCCTTGCAGGGGTGTTGGGGAAGCTCTCACAAGTTCACTCCTTGTTTCTCCTGCCTGTTTGCTGTCATTTGTAAAGATTTGATGGTGAAGTGGTGCTGTCACTTGAGCTGCATAGCATTGCCTTCTCATTAGATTATTGATGGTTTTCTGGGGAATTGAGGCATAAACACAGCATCAAGAATGAGCTTTTATTGCTGTCACCAAACCTGCCCTGAAGTAAAATCATCTGCTTCCCAGCTGGCTTGCAGCTCCACTTGTTTATAATTTTTCACCTGCTATTAAAACTTTGAGATGTATTCCTTTTTCACTCAATCATATCTTATTTTGGTTTCTTTTGTTGCTTGTGTTTTGGCATTTTGGGAAGAACAGGGAAGAACAGCAAAACCCTTGCACTGTTATTTAACTTGCAAGATCTAAAGGTGAAGCAAAACCTGTTTTTTCTGTGGCCATCAAGATTCTGTGTGCCCTTGTCTCTCCAGTCAGCAGGTCCACTGAAGTTATTAACTCATGGAATTATATTGATTTTTATTCATTCAATCAATCAAACTCCTTACAGTTAATCAAAACTTTTTCTCATTGTCTATCTCCATAAATTACACCATAAAAAGTTCCCAGTTTTTCCTGTGCTCATAGGAATGTTCTTTCCAGGGGATTACAGACATTCTTCATATGTTTGGTTGGCTTAGGGATTTTTATATTTTGATCAAACTTCTATGTTAGAACTTTATTCTCCATGCTTAGGCTTGTGTGTTCTTGCCTCACTGGAGTCTCTGGTGGTGTAAAGACTTTGGACAGCAGCAGGATTTGGCCATTAGGCAGCATCACCTGGAGTCAACACAGATTAGGTGTCACAGATCTTTTAGGCCATTTTTATGGACTTCTGAAGGATTTGTAATTTTCATTTCTGCTGGAATTTTATAGAAATGAAATCTGGGCTTGCAGTCCCACATGGCCAAAGCAATAAAGCTGCTGACAGGCAGGAAGGGTGCCTTGCCTACTGAGTAAAATCTGTTCACTGCTTTTATTTAAAAATGAGTGTTTTTCTGTATATATGCACAATAAGCAGTAATAATTATGTGCTTTTGATGTTATTTCTACTTTATTTTTCCAGCCTATAACACTGGCAGCAGCCAACCTTATGGGTCTCAAGAATGTGAACAGAGCAGGGGGTTAAGTGATCATCTTTCTTCCCTTAATTTCTTAAAATCACATTTTGGCCAGCTTTTCTGGTTTTGGCTTGGATAGAATTTTGAAACCAGGGCACCAGCCTTGAAGAGTTTCAGAGGTTAGATTTTGTTTTATCATCATGTATGACAACTCACTGGGCTTGTGATTTTCTAGTGCTTAAATTTAATGAAGCTTCAAGTGGGACTAAAGGAAAATTTATTTTTCCATGTTATCCAAGCCTTCTTCTCCCTAGACCTAAGAAATCTCATTTAATCCTAGTTCTTTCCTCAGCTTAATTAAGTGAAATCCTGTCAAGTGCAAAAAGGCCCTGGGTTTCCATGCCTTCTTCTCCCTAGACCGAAGAAACCTCATTTAATCCTAGTTTTTTCCTCAGCTTAATTAAGTGAAATCCTGTCAAGTGCAAAAAGGCCCTGGCTCTTTGTCTTTTCTCTTTTTCACTCAGTCTTTTAGCTCATCTCATGGATGGACAAATCCATGGGAAGTGAGCAGGAAGCAACAGTCTTTGCCTTTACTCTTTTTCACTCAGTCTTCTCCTAGCTCATCTCATGGATGGACAAATCCATGGGAAGTGCAGGAAGCAACAGAGATCTGTGAGGTTCACGTCCTCCTTGAGTGATCATTTGAGGACAGCAGAGCTTTAGGTAAATTTTCCTCATTATTAGATAGAGAAATATCATCTCTCTATGTCTAAAGCTAAACCACAGCAGCAGAAGAGCAGGATTACGTCTGCAGTCCATTTGGCAGATGTTGTGGTCGTGCCACACTGAAAGAATTCTGTAGCTCTGTTCAACCACGTCTGTGGTTAGACCAGAGATGCAAACAGAGAGGTGTTACCTCCCAAGCCAGGGGGGCATTTACAAAAGTAGCTCCCCATGCTGTCCACACAGGTCCCGCTGCCACAGGGGTTTGATTTGCAGTCCCTGATGTCTTCCTGGCAGAATTCTCCATCAAATCCATTTGGACACAAGCACAGGTATTCACCAAGGCCTGGAGGGTATTTGATATTGGTGACACATGTACCACCACTGAGGCAGCTGCAGGGCTTCACTCCAACCTGGAAAAGGCAAAAGGGGATTCTGGTAAGGTTCCTCTGAATAACCACAGCTGGGATGTGTATTGTTCCCCTTTTGCAAGGGAGAGATTTGCACCGCAAACATGTCATCCACTGTTATGGAAACTTATTTTAACCAATTTCCTTTGTCTAGATAGATGGTCTTATACTCACTGTACTTATTTATTTGACTGAGAGCTCAGTTTCAAATGGATTTCTTTTTTTCATCATTTAGGGGCACATTCTGACTTCTTATAAGGAAAAAAAACCCAATCTTATTTGCTGCAACAGCAGATTTCACATCATATCTGAGGGCAGAATTTGTTCCTTATTCTTCGAAGAAGAAAGGAAAAATCTTTTCTTTTTGCCTGCCTGCCCACCTTCCTCTTTCACATTACAAATGGCTCCCAGGCAGGAACATGACTGTGGCATTCCTTATCTGGTGTTTCCCTTCAGGGAAGGGAGATCCATGGTTGTATTTTGCGTATGTACAAGAACTGCATTTCTACAGATTCAAAGCTCTGCATTATCTCCCCCAGATAACACAGGTCTAGCTTGAAATATTTCCATTACAGCCATATCTAGGCTCCAGTTTCCCCTTTGCTGTCTGTGTGGGTTCAGCAGATTGGTATCCTGTGGTTTGAATGAGCAAAAACAGGAATCTCTGGGAATAAAAATCTTTTCTTCACAAAACTGTTCTTATGTCAAGAGTCTGTGTCCTGCTTTATTAGCTCATCCGATCAGAGGATTAATGTTAGCCCACACAATAAAGACAAAGCCATGCACAAGCTCTGCCAAGAAACTTAGAGCATGGAGTAAAGACATAGGAGCAAGATATCCTCTAAAAATATCATTGAGAATGAGTTACAATCTCCCTTTTATAGCTAAAGCCTGGTCTTTTATGTTATATGCTTTTTTTGTGCAATCCAGATGCAAAATGTGAATTTTAAAGCAGATTAATGAACCATTAAAAGGCTCTGCAAGAATGTTCTTTCAAACAGCAATCAATAGCACTCTCTCTTGTTCCCTGTGTATATAGTTTCTATGTTCTCAGAGATATTTATTCCATTAATTGATCATTATTGCTGTGCTGGATATTATACACTTATGAGGAAATAGCTGAAGCCTTGTTTTTCAAGACAGTAACAAATTATTAGCTATGATGACAATTGCATTGACATGACAAACAGGTTTTTGTTTTTCCTTTGAAGTGCTCTTTCCCTTACCTCAATAGAGTATCTGCTCTGTGCATTGCACTCATCTGACACAGTGAATTCAAAGGTCTGCATTTCTTCTGAATCCACTTTCCAGAGGAGCAGGCCAGCAGGAGAGAGCCTGGCATCCCGTGGCCCAGCCTCCAAGATGAATAGCACAGCTGACCCTTCTGGATCCACTGCTATTAGCTGGTAAACAAAATTCTCACCAATAAATGTCAGCAGCTGGCTGGAGGGGGCCTGGAACACAGGAGGCAGGTTGTCTAAACAGCAAAAATGAAACCATGATTACATAAACTCCAGTTTCTCCCACGCAGAGATTCTCAGAGTGGGTCTTTGAAGGAACACTCTCAAAGAAAACATGCAGATCATGCCCAGAGGCTGATGGAGGAAGAGATATGTGTGTTAGAGGCAAAAAGAACACCTTTTTCCTCCCCTTTTTTTTTTGTTACCTATGCTGAATTTTTGTCCCATCCTTCATGTGGATTAATTTTGATATGCATCTGATATATGGGAGTAAATAATACATTATGTCTATAACCTCCCCCTAGTCCCAATTCTTTTTAAAACTGAAATTAGTTATATTTCTTATACTTACATCATATTTAATCTACCTACCATCCATCCATTTAAATAAAATCTCAAAATGCTGAATGACAAATGAACTGGGTGGGCGGCTCAGAAGGAAAAGTAAATTGTCACTCTTCCACTGAGTAGACTCTCCTGCCTTTACCCATGAGGAGTAATTAGACAAGCAGTTTGAGTGAATTCAGTTGGACATTTTGTCAGGAGCAAAGGTCTTTTCAGTGCCAGCAGAGACACATCAGAGACTGCCCATCCCCAGTGACAGTGCTGTGTATCATGTCACTGTTGGCACTGTTATTTCCAGGGTTGCTGTTTACATCCAGTGTTTCCTTAATGAAGATAACCCCCCCTCCCTAATTTTACAAGGCTATTTAACAGCAGAGGATAAATGCTACCTGAAGATACTTTCAATGTACATAGGTAAGGAGGACAAGGTAGAGAAAATGATTACATTTTATAATTAGAAACCAAGGAAAAGTAAGATCAGATGAGTACCCTGAGGTGACAGCAGCTCTTTTCAGGGCCAGGAATTTCATCTCCATGTCCTAAGCCTCCTCAGTCTCAAGGCATCTTTCCACTTGAGCCAGTAGTACAAATTGACAGGTATTGATATTTAAAGGAGTCTTTCACAGTGTAATTTGACCATAGTTTTGTTTAACTTAACTCACATTTCTAATACCCAGGATTAATTTCAAGCCACGCTCTAACATTATGAACTATATATGAGTTCTCATAAGGACTCCTTGCACTATGCTCCTGGGAAATCATCATTAGGGTTTTTTTTTTTGTTTTTTTTTTTTTTTTTTTTTTTTTGTGGTGCATATAATTTTTATCCAACTTTGCTTTCCATAGCAGAGCTTAGATGATGCAGTTATTTAAATATGTGTCTCCTTTATTGCTGCTGTGTTATGAGAGCTTTCTAAAATGCTTGTCCAGCAGATTGTCCTGGCATAACTGTTGAAAGCTTCCATCTATTCATTTACCTTTTATTTCCCAAACACTAAAGCCATGGAGCCCATAAAAGTTGTGCCCAAAGTAATCAATGAAATATTGATGCAGGGTATGCATTTATGGATAAACACAAAGGTGTTAACTGAATGGATGGTAAGTGGAAGTGGTAGGCACAAAATAACATAAAATCAGATGTTCTGAAAGGAGTCTGCAGAGTGTTTCTAATCCCACAGTGATCTGCTTTCCATCCAGTAAATATATATAAACTCTCCCTATTGCTGCAGAACTTTTAAAGAACTTTTCAAACCTTTGAAAAAAGTCTGAATAACCCTTTCTTCTAAATATTTTTAAATTTTGACATCATTTAAAAATGAACCGTGAGTTCACTTTCAGTGTTCCCAAATCACTTCTAGTTTTATAAATTTCAAAACAAATGCAGTTTTTACTTTTAAAACCATGTCCTCAATTTGAAAATCGAGCTGCCTTGGTATTAGTAATGAGTCTGTCTGTGTAACACCCAGGATCAGCTCATCCCTGGGATGCAGCTGCTCTGGCCAGCAGAATATAAGGTCATGTTGGATGTGGCTCTGAGCAACCTGGTCTGGTGGAAGGTGTCCCTGCCCATAGCAGAGCGTGGGACAAGATGATCTTTGAGGTCCATTTCAAACCCTTCAAAACTTTCTGTGATTCTGTGACAGAAAGGAGGCAAGGTTTGTGAGTCACAGATAATATCCCTCGTTGGATTAAATATTTTTTCTGGGGAAAACCACACAGCTTTCAAGCGTACAGACTCTCTTTCAGATCTGACTCACCCTTAGGCATTTTAACTACTCATCCAAGTGACATCCAAATGGATTTTTAGTTGGCCAACTTTTGGAATGTAATAAAATTCCAAACAACTGAAGCAGGCTGGTTCTGTGACTCACACACCTTTCTGTAATGTGTTTGGCTTTACACTGGTAAAATGCAGAGAAACTCCTTCTGGAAGCACCACGTGACATAAAAGCAGTGATATAATCTTTGTATTGACCAGATCAAACATGTAAGGGAGGAGATGGGATGTGAGGATAATGCTGCTGGAAACACAGATTGTCTATAAAGAGTGGGGTGAGCAATGGTAGTTGTTTACACTGGACAGGCAGCCATGAAAAAACTATGATTTAGTCTTCATCCTCCAGGAGAAGCTTCAAAAGGCAGCCTTCCCCATGACCCCTGCCTCCAGGGGCTGCAGAATGAGCCTCTGGGCTCTGTGGCACTGGAGGTAATGAGTGGCTGATCCCTATCACTTGGACTCCCTGCCAAGCCAAGCTCTGTTATGAGGCATTTCATAGGATTTGGCTCAGCAAAAGGAAGGAATTCTTCCAGACACCCAAAATACATGTTAGTGTTTTAAAAACAGTATTTTCCCCAAATTGCCTCCTTAAAGATTTGTACCTGCGAGATGCTGACAGAGATATTTAGGGTTCATCACCTTTAGCTGACAGAGTTGGGCACTGCATGGGGCACTGGCATATCAAATTCTAATTTTCAGGCATTTTTTAAACTTATTAATCTGAGATTTATCAGGTTTCAGACAGAACAAGGTGCATAGTGCATGCAGTGGAGTCTGCATTTTGATGTACCAAATTATTGCCACTGCAAACAGTCCATGTGCACTCATAGGATAGATTCAGGTCAGCTAAATGGAGGAATGATATTTTTAATAAAATGAGTCATAAATTCCCAGAAAAGTGCTTCCAAATTCTAGAAAAGAAACCCCTGTCTTACTTTCATTAACAGACCAGGTGAACTTAGAAATGTCAGGTTCACAGAGAAGACAAGGGCTTGTAGGGCTTGACTCTCCTTCACCATAGCAAAGTCCATCGATATTGCATGTATTTTCCTGCCAAAAAAAAAAAAAAAAAAAAAAAAAAAAAAAAGGGGGGGGGGGGGAGAAAAAAAAAAAAAAAAAAAAAAAAAAAAACCAAACCCAAAAACGTCAAGGAATAAGAAAGATAAGAAATTGGCAATTATTAATTTATGGATATAAGCAGAAATTCACTTGTCTCTTGAAACAAGGAAACAGCAGTAATTTAAATGTTGGTGCTTACAGAGAGGAAACTGTGGAAGTTTTCCAGTCCCAGCTTGGGATCCTTGTAGCTTTGAATGTTTTAGCCTGGGCAGTGGGGTGTTGCTTTGTCATAGATGGATGATGGATGCAACAAAATATGACTTGTCCCATTTGCACATCCCAAGGAATGAGAAAGATAAGAAATTGGTAATTATTAATTTATGGATATAAGCAGAAATTCACTTGTCTCTTGAAACAAGGAAACAGCAGTAATTTAAATGTTGGTGCTTACAGAGAGGAAACTGTGGAAGTTTTCCAGTCCCAGCTTGGGATCCTTGTAGCTTTGAATGTTTTAGCTTGGGCAGTGGGGTGTTGCTTTGTCATAGATGGATGATGGATGCAACAAAATATGACTTGTCCCATTTGCACACTTGTGTGGTGTATGTGGTCACTATTCCCAACTGTGACTGCTCACATGGGGAATATCAGGTATCTATGAAAGGTCAGCTCCACGAGACTCCCAAAACCTGAGACTAGACTATTTCTGTTTGACATACTGGAATCCTGCTCTTCATAAACATTTGCAAAAGCAAATTCTTCTATAGCAAATTCTGCTATAAAAGCAGAATAAAGAAGTGCATTAGAATTTAGGCTCCCATGAGGGAGAAGAGCTGAGCACATCCCTGGTGCCTTGGTGGGGCAGAAGATCCCAAAAGGTATTTGTGAGGGGATGCTCTGTGGCACAGCAGCCTTTGGGCTGAGCTGCTCCTCTCCCACCAGGTTCAGGGGGGCCCTGTGCATTGAAGGCATCTGAGAAGGGAACACAGGGACATAATTAACAGATAGAGTTAAAGATCTATCCTGTGGGAAGGTCCTGTGGAGGAGTCAGGCCTTGTAGCCTGTGTTGGGCAGGTGGGACTTTATCTGGCCATGCAGATTCCCAGAAAAACATGGAATACTTCTGGGAACAAGGGGGATGTCCTTGCCACAGTGGGACAGTAGGATGGACAAGCTACCAAAGACATTTTTCCTTTCCCTTCCTTTGTTTTTGAGACTGGTGTCTGTCCTGTTACTGTGCCTGTGTTTTCTGTGTACTGCTTTGCTGGTGTTCCAGACTTCTTTTGCAAACTGCATTAGTCAGTAATACCACTTTAGGGTAATGGGTCAGGTAGAGAAACAAAAAGCATTCTTATAATGGCCACAACATGATAGAACATGACAGATCTCCAGCATTAAAACCTGGGTGTTAATTAGATTTTATGACATTGTTGTTTTCAAGGGCTTGATGCTCTGATGAAAAAAAAATAAAATTTTTTCTGGTGTGATACAGTGTGGTACAGAATGGGCCCCATAAAAGAACACAGAATGTGAAATGAGCTGATATAAAATGTCCCCTAATTGAAACAACTTTTCTGAAAGCAATTTAGATGTTGTAGAGTAATGTAGAAGGGGAATAATTAGACTGTGGTCTGATGCAATTGGAAGCCTAGTTCAAATATTCCCTTGAAGCATCTAAGAACAGAAATTACTATAATCCCTAGAGAACACCATATTGAGAGACCACATACATTTCTGAGTTTCAAAAACATGAGAATAAGTAAAGCCTTTTACAAAAAAGCCCTCCCCTTAGCTTTAAGTGAAATGATTCTAACACGATTATTTAAATCTAAAACTAAAGTGGTTTTGCCCTCAGTTGGGCTGTGCTGGGTTTCCCTGCCCTTATCTCTCTAAGGGCAGTGACAGAGGGACTTTGAGGCACCCAGTCAGGTTCAAACTACCACACAGGCCTACAAAGTAACTTCTGTTCACTCACTTACTTTGAAAAAAGTGAACTTTAAAAAAATTTTGGTAACTGGTATGCGCTTGCAATCAGTGCAGGTTTTAAAACTGTATTTTCTCATTAGCATTAATGAGAACAGTGAGGCAAATGAGTTAAGATGTACCTGATTAATCTTCATTTTATAAAAAAACAGACTGGTGGCCTTCTATTAATTCATACTTGCCTCTGGGCAGGAAAGCAGGATCAGCACATTCAAATATCCCACCTAATACCCTCCAAAAATTTTTTGAAGCCCCACTGCAAACCAGATAATTTGCTTAATGCAGGCCTCTGGAAAAAAGAGAAGGGGAAGATCTTTTTAAGGGATGCTACACCAATAATTCCACAGGAAAACAGAGGATTATAGTGCTCTGCAGGCAGTTTCTAACACGTTGGCAGTTTAAAAGGTGGCTCTAGACTTTTGGTTATGGTTTTGAAACTATCAGAATACTCTTTGTTTGTACTTAGCAGTGTTTAATGCAAGCAGGAATGGTTTATGCTCTCTCAAGGGTGTTCTCACATGAAAAAACTGTATAACATGCATCATGTGGGCCTCTTGCTAAGGCAGAAAACGGGAATAGAAATGATACAGCCTCACCAAACAGGCTGGGAGAGGGAAAATAGCAGAGACACTTCAGAAGTGAAGCTAAGCCTCTCAGGGCAGGCTCCTCACTCTTATTCACTCCCACTAACAGCTGCAAAGGATAAATATCGCCAGCCATGAGCTTTCCTGAGGTGTTTGTGTGAGGAAGGTCCATCATAAAGCATGCTCTATCAGGTGTTCATACCCCACGTAAATATGAAAAAGAAATAAAATATCGCAGACACGAGGCTGTGAGAGAGAAAAGCAAAGTGTTGGGCTGTGCGGCTGATCTGTGAAATAGGTTTTCCCCTTCCAGAGCAGTTATTCCACACAGCACATCCGAGGGAGGGAGAGGGCTAAGGAAGAGATGAACGACCCGTATTAAACCTTTATGATCTTTAAATTACCTTTAATTTACAAAGTGCGGTGGGGTGGAGTTGGCAGAGCTGGCAGACCGCGTCGTACAGGGTCAGCACTCGGGAGTTGCTGTACTGCAAGCCATCGTTAGTGACCTGAATGATACAAAAATCATCTTTAGAAGTAATAATGCTCCATATGGAGACTGTCTGCTCATTGTGGAGCACATTCCACTGCTCCCTTGGGCTGGATGCGTGCCAGCAAGATAAATTAAACCACTTGTGAGTGGCTCTGCGAGCTAACAAATTGCTTAATGCTCCAAACTGGAAATTCTTCATTAATAACCAAAAGATCTTTTGGCTCCGCTGGCATTCAGCTTTCTGGATGCTATTAGGTTTTATCCTGAAAGTGTTTTTTTTTTTTTTTTTCTTTCTGATACCCTTATGGAAGCTGTACTCAAGTACTAAAATAGAGATTTCAAGGAATTGTGAAACACAATTAACATTTTTGGCTGGGACTCAGAACCACTTTTTTACTAATAGCAAATCAGTAAGTAAAATCCTTGGCCTGAAAGAAAAGAATGTGTATTACATAGGTTTATTTGAAATTAACCTTATAAAAGATGCAAGGAATGACAATATGAGAGAGAAACAGTCTCAATTCTGTAGAGCAGTCACCTGTCCCAGCTCATAATGGATAATCAGAAAGCCTTAAACATGGCCTTTATTATATAAGAATACTTATACAATACAAAGGAGTTGAATAAATTTATATTTTAATTTTCCCACAGTAAAAATGAAACAATACCAGAGAAGTGTGGATAAGTGGGAAGCTTTTGAGAGGGCTTTGTGAGACATCTTGAGTGGTGTGAACCTTGAAGAGCACCCCAAAACCCTGGGGAAGGCCATGCTGTAGACATTGATGAGAACCAGCAGGAAAGCAAAGCCTTTTTGTCAGGTATTTTTCAGGTTTTGTCTCATCACAATCAAAATAAAGCTGCTGCTTAGCAAATCTGACAGGGTTTGCTTTGGACTCACCAGGTACCCCTGTGTTTTCTTGCTATTAAAAACCAATCCCCAGCCCTCCTCCATCTCTCCTGAGACCACAAAACTGAAACATCCTCGGTCCCTTTGCAGGAGATTTTTACAAGACTGAGGCCATAAAGTTTTTGATCAATCAATAAACTCTTCCAGTTCACAGAAAGAATATTAAGTTAAATTGAACAAAGATAAACAGAAGTACAGAGAGCAAAAATTACTTGGTAAGTTTCATAAAAAGCAGCAATTATAATGAATTGGTTGAAAGTTCATGGGAGGTAATAGAGCAGATTCTCCTACAATGTCTCATGGGATGGTTCTGCATTTTGAGCTGAGTGTTTGTGTCTGCAGAAACCACCACAAGGGCAGGCACAGCCAGCATTCATGGGTATTCACAATTTCAACTTTTGGAAGTGAAATAACTTCTTTGGACTAATATAAATTGGACTAATAAAAATTCAGTAAAATCCATTGATCTAGTAAAATTCGTTGGTTTAAGGAAAATATTAGACTATTGACATATTAGACTATAGTGTGTTGTACTACAGGTAAAAGTGTTTTTAAAAGAAATAAAGGATTTCTCCTGCAGTTTGAGAAAAAAACTGAAGCAGACAACCTCCCTGTAGACCTGCTCTTCACTGAAATACTCTGGCAGTAAGACTTCCATTAAGAATTTATTATTCCTAATGCAATTTAAACTTAATTTAAATTCGTTATTTTACCGGAGTGTCCAAAGTTGTCTCACTACTGGTGCACTAATAATGGGTGGAAAAATGGCTAGACAGGGAAAAATATAAAAAGCTGTAAAATTGCACTAATTGTTCTGTCTGAAGTGAGCGTTGTGAGTGAATGTAATTCCTGTAATTTGATTATTTTTTAATCTGTTTTTTTTTTTCTACATTCAGTTATAAACATCTATTTTGGTTTTTTTTTTTTTTGGTTTTTTTTTTTTTTTTAGAATTGAGCTGGTTTATAGCTATTTTAATTGCTTTTTCATTAGTCATCTTAGTGATGTGGAACAAACACTTTGATGAGAACTGAGCTGAGCTAAACCTTTAATTTCTTTGGACCTTAAGAGGCAAAAACCTACTTAGAGCTGGGCCTTGTTTGCTTGGGCATAGGTATGATTTGGAAAGAAGGAGCTGCTTCTGCAGAAATGCAAAGGATGATCAGGAACTCTGTTGCTTCTGCTTCAGGTTTTTCACCTGTCATGAAATGATCTTGGCTATTGGCATCACTCTACATACACTTTGCATGAAAGTTTCTAAAAAAAAAAAATAAAAATTGAAAGGTGTAAAACTGTGCTGAGTTCAAATTCAGTTTTTGCCTCACCAAATTTTTTTTGTGATTTTTTTTTCCATTCTAAATAGATACAGCAACAACAACTTAATGAAGAGGATGAGAGCTGCTTCCCAAATTAGATAAGTGCCTGCCAAGCTCTTTCACCTCTTCACCCAGGCATCTGCCAAGGATAGGTTTGTATTTTGATATCTCAATTAATTATGCCAAACACTCTGGTGTAGCCACATGTACTTTCTTATCTGTGTTCAGCAGCATGTCATGGGAACAATGGGCAAAATCTGAAACATGAATACAACAGGAGATTAAATGAAAGAGCACTGAGAAGAGCTCCTGCTCCCCCAGTGCTGGCAGTGAGAAAGCTGTAGTGAAATTTTTCTGATTCCTTTGAAATTTGATTTGGGAAGGAGGAGAGATTCTGAAAATATTGAACAGTGACATTTCCAGAAAGAATTGTGTTGACTTTTGGTTCTGAAAAATCCTTTAGCTATGTTTTGAAAAGTAGATACATAGATACACAACCCAGATCATCAATAAGTCTTATGAGCTGCAATAAGTCTTAAGACGAATTTTCTGGAACAATAATTTTTGAACACCTGTGGAATTAATTGAAAGTAATTTTTTATCTTGAAAAGCTCCATGATTTTTTTTCTCTGTGCTGCCATGTAAGGCCAGCTGCCTTTGAAACTGAGCACTAGGCTCTGCCTTCCCAATTTGTTCATCTAAAGATCCACAGGAGTTCCAGACTCACGTACAGACCGAGATGATTTAATTGAGTATTCGCTCCGTAGCCGTCAGCCTGGTTCCTCTGCAGGGCTTGAAGGAGAGGGAAAGGGCAGAAAGCTTGCAGGTGCAGAGGTTTTCTGGAGCTTTAGTGCATGGAAAGAGTTTTTGTAGCTGTGAATGAGAAAAATTATACAGACCTCCTCAGGGCTGAAAGGAAGCACTTGAACACAATCAGAATTGTAACAGACCTGTGCTGTGAGGACGATGTCCTGGAACACTGGGGAAACCTTCCTGTGCTCATACCAGCATTTAGCTGTCCTCTTGGGCCAGAAACACCCAGGGTGTCTCCCTCTCAGCTCCTTCCACCATGAGACAGCATTTTATCTCACAGATGGCAGAGTTAAATACCTTTTTTTGAGCAATTTTGGAGCCCTGAGCAGAGCACCTTCCCTCCTGGTTCAGCTCTGGTGTATGACAAAAGGAATGTCCAAGCTCCACCCCAGCAGCAAACAGTCAGGCTCTGCACCCTCAGGATTTTACCCTAATGTCCTAAACTCCCAAATCCTTATATTTTTAAAATAAATGACTGACTAGAAGACTTGTCCTGCCAAACATCTTTCTGTTCCCCCCAGGCCACGTGGCAGCACGTGTCTCCAGCGGGGTGCAGGCAGCTGCAGGGTGCAGGACAGGCAGTGGTGAGGGGCGAGCTTTATGTGTTTCATTTTGCATGCTGCAATTTTCCGAGCACATCTGCAGTCTCTCTACAATGGCAATATATTCTTCTCAGCTTCAGAGCCCTTAAAAAAAAAATCTCAGTTTTGTAAAAAACAGCTGATCTGCAGAAAATAATCATTCAGGCCTAGAGTGAGTCCAAGGGCAGCAGGCACGCAGGGTCGGGAAGGCGCTGGTTTCCTGGGGATATTTAGAAAAATAGGTACCATTTTGTGAAAAAAAAGGGGCTAAAATTGCAGCAGAAAACCCAGAAGAAGCAGATACTGCACATGCTTCTTCCTGCAGCCATTCAGACCATGACTGGCCGTGACATCCCAGGAGCCAGCCCTGCACACACCGCTTGTGCACCCAGGGAGTCAAAGCTCTCTGACACTTGCTGCCTAGTCAGGAGTTTGAGCTGGGGCTTTCAGAAATGGAATACTAATGATTAACAATTGATTAGCATAACTGCATCAATCTCAGGTGATTACCTCTAGAAGTGGTTGTAATTTGCCCTTTTGGATTGGCTACACAGACACCTGGGTTGAAGCTCATTGTTTTGGTTGGTGGGGTGTTTTGTTTTTTTCTCTATGTGACGTTAGTGCGAGTATTTCTACAGGCCTTTTCACTTCTGAAAGGAAGAAAACTGTGCTTTGCATTTTAATTTACCATGACAACTGATTTTCTCTTTCTAAAACGTTTCTTAGAAACATAATAAAATTCCTACTTTCACTTGCCATCTTGCAAAGGGCTCGTCACCGGCCACGAAGTGCACGGCCTCTGTGATGTTCAGGAGTGGGATCTGGCAGTCCACAGCCTCAGAGCTCAGGAAATCTGCTTTTGTGCTTTCTTCTTCTCTTGATATCCATTCGCCATTGAGATGCTACAGTAAAGCAGAGGGAGAGTGCAGAAAATGAAGGCTCATAAAGAGATTCCAGTTGTCAGTGTATGTTTGTATTTCTAATCAATAATATAAGGCATTCCTAGGTGGTTTATTTAAAAGGAAACATGCTGTTACTATAGCTACAGTAAAAGGGGAAGCCATGCCTAGCTAGGCATGCAGGTGGTCTATTGATTTAGGAAGTGCTGTGATCTGCACTTGGGATGAGATGGGGTGATGT
This sequence comes from Onychostruthus taczanowskii, assembly GCF_017590055.1. Taxonomy (NCBI): domain Eukaryota; kingdom Metazoa; phylum Chordata; class Aves; order Passeriformes; family Passeridae; genus Onychostruthus; species Onychostruthus taczanowskii. The sequence goes on from NW_024496526.1 coordinate 12,856,969, forward strand.
AATCGAGTAACTTTGTGTTTCCTGCTGGAGCTCAGCAGCCGGATCGTGGCTCTTTGGAGGTGATGTCACCTACTCCCCCAGATCAGCTGCACAAAACATTCCAACTTGGTAAGAGCCCATGGAGCCCTAAGGGGGCTCAGCAAATCTCAGCTGTGCCTCGTGAGTGTGCCAGCTCCAACTGGGAGTCAGGCTGATTGTCTGTTCTGAGGTGGATTTATGAGTTTAATCAAACATTTCATATCTGAGGACGCTGATCTACCAAATAACTCAGTTGCAGCATTGACTGTGTATAGTTGTTTATGATAAAATTACAGTGCTTGCATAAGAGATGGGTTTGATGCTCATCAAAACCTCTGATTTGGTGTTGAAGTATGACTAAGAAAATTCAAATAAGAGCCTCTGTAACTGTGGTGAGGAAACCCTATATTCAACCACAAAACATTTAAATGTGTTTAGGAAAACAACCAAGTGTAGTGATTCCAGATGTACAACATGAGAAATAATATTGTGATTTCAGGCTTCAATGGAGTACAGAGCAGCTGAACCAAACAGGAATCAAACAAAACTCCACAGAGATAATGAGAAAGTACTCATAGCTGTACATTTCCAGGGAACCAGTCCTGGAAAGGTCTGAGCCTCTTCAGCTCTCCTCACTTGTAGCAAACACATTGACAGTGGCTCGGAACCTGCTGAAGCAGTGAGGGAAGACAGCACAGACCAGAGTAAAACATTTCTGTATAAACATGCCAATGTTTCACTGCATCATCCATATTTTAGGAGCCAACAGGAGGCAGCTTACGATTAGCCTGGTGACCTGGCAGTGCAGGCTGGGAGAGTCTTTGAACCCGAGGCCAAACACCCGGATCCTGCTGCACTCCGAGGCTCGGACGTCGCAGAGGCCCCCATTCTCCAAGGCTGTGATTTCCAAAGCTTGCTCTGCAGGGTGAGATGGATACAGAGCTTTAGAGAGCAGCACTTACACTCTGCTCTGTTCTGCTTCAGCAGAGATTTTGTTGTACTTGTTCCTGGTTTTTGTGGTTTAATACTTTTCCCTAGGGTCTTCCTTGCCTCCCAGTGGATTTCTCTTGAACAAAGAAACAGCAGTTGTCAGAAGGGGAAGCAACAAACCTCTGTTAAATATTGTCCTGTGCACCCAGTGCTGCAAGATGTATTAGTGAGTGTCAGGGCTCCTGAATCAATTCCCTGAAGCTGTGGTTTCATGCTAAAAGGTCTCCAGGGCTAAAACTTCTGTTGACCTAAGTATCCAGTGGTAATACATCTCCTGAGCCAGGTAAGAGGGGTAACACATCCCTGAGCCAGGCAACAGGATGGGAGCACAACTGAGAGGCCAAGGCCTCATCCCACAGCATAGAGAAACATGGGAACAAGAGATGGCCATGCCACCAGGATCCCTGCAGTGTCAAAGAGCAAGGGAAAAGCCAGCCCTATGTTTTTGGCTTTTTGTTTGTTTGTTTGTTTTTTCCTAAAGTTTTGGCAGCAGTTAAAGGGTCCTTAAAGTAAAGTTTTCTTGTGAGGGCTAAATCATTAATGGCAGCACTCAGCTGTGCACTGTGTCAGCACAAAGGTCATACACCAGCTAAGTTTCACTTAAATGCGACATTAAGGCCTTAAGTAGAGCTTAAGTGAAGTACAGCCTGTGCTGCTGACTTCCACCCATTACTGCTTTAAAAATGTCTTATGGCTCTCAGGTAAAGTTTCACGTGATTTCTGTTGTACTTTGGGTATTCAACTTTTAAAATTGCTCGCTGCTTTCATATTGGGGCTGTTTCTACAGAGGAAAAATGCAAGTCCATTGGATGTCAGAATTCACATCTTTAATTAAGAAAAATTATAATTTGGTAGATATTTGCACCAGCTTTTGGTTAGCAGAAGAGTCAGAATGGCTCCAATATCATACATCAATAATAGCAGTCGGTTGTGATCATGGCTGAATATTTTGATTTATACTGTTTGTAGATCTAGTGGTCAGGAGAAGCCAACATGATGACAAGTAGCAAAAAACAGAACATTTTCTTCTTGTCTCCTGAACAACACTTAATAGCAAGGGCATGACCAGGAGCCCTGGGAGGGACGTTGCTCACCAGGAGAGTGGAGTTGTTATCCCTGCTTGGCTTCCTCTTCCCTGCCCCATCACCACTGCTCTGGCAAAGCAATATTGCCCATCAGTTTTCTCTGAGCTGTAGCTTGGCTGAAACAGAAGCTCTCCATCACCTAATATTTTAATGGTACCTTAGTCCAGCTCTGTTTTGAGGGGCAAAAGGCCCTGAGTGGAGTTGATAACCTTCCCCAGCACCTCGCTGTTCCTTTAGGGCTCTGCCATTTAGGCTGTAATTAGGAGAAATGCTGTTTAAACACTGCCATCCCACCAGATTGCAGCCTGTAACAACAGAGCCACACGACTTGTGTTTTTCCAGAAAAAAAAAAAAAAAGAAGGAAAGCAACATAAACATGAAAAAAAAAGAAAATACTTTTTTCCCCCCCTGCACTTCTGAAGTGCTTTTAGCTTTTCTTTCATTTTTTAAAGAAATTGATTTTATTGCAGCAGTATTACCAACACTGCTGGACACTTTGCAATATTTACAAGAAGAGAAATCGTTTACAGCTTATCAGCTTTCATCAGTTACTGGTGGATTCCTGTAATGTACAAAACTATTAGTCAGATGTGGTGACTGGTTTTGATAAATTGCCTTCTTCTGTGGTTAGTGCATAAAAATTAAAAAATAAAAATGCTTCATTATGTTTTTCATGAGATTTTAATAGTTAGCCCCACTAGTACTGAGGTAGCTTGGATTGCATTAATGTTTTCATTATCTCTGCAGATTTTCAGGCTTCTGTGGGTGAGGCAGAATCTCAGAGCCCGGGAAGGAGTGGGGCCTAGGAATGTGCTCCTGCAGCCCTTCCTGTTCCCCCAAAGCACTCCCAGCTCTGTTGATTAAACCCCTGCACTTCCCCAAAGGTTTCCTTACATCTTTATGGCCACACTCCAGTGTCAAGGTCAGGGCAAGGTGACCCAGCCCCAGTGCTTTGCCCAGGGACTTACAGGATCTGCTCAGCATTCTGTATTTGTTTCTCTCAAACCATTCTGTACACACTTGTCAGGGTTTAACCCCAGCCAGGAACTGAATATCACACAGGCACTTCTCACTGCCCCTCCTGGCAGGATCAGGGAGACAATCAAAAGGGAGAGAGTGAGAAAATGTGTGAGTTGACTTAAGGGCAGTTTAATGGGAGAAAAAAGGAAGTAATACATAGTAATGGTAATAATCATGATAAAATATTTAGAATATATACAAGTGATGCACAATGCAATTTCTCACCACTTGCCAAGAGATGCCCAGCCAGTACCTGAGCGTGGCTGCTGCCCAGCTTTCCCCCCAGTTTATGCACTGAGAGTGATGTCATATGGAATGGGATATCCCTTTGGTCACGGGGGGACAGCTGTCCTGTTGGTGTCCCCTCCCAGCTCTCTGGGCAGCCCCAGACTCCTCGCTGGCAGGGCATGAGAACCTGGAAAGTCCTTTCCTTAACACAAACACTACTTGGCAACAACACTACAAACATCACTGTCTTGCCAACTATAAATCTGATGGAAAATAAAAGTAATTACATAAATTAAATAAAATAAATTTATATATTTAATAAAAATTAAATAAATTACAATAATTTACAATTAAAGTATTTACATTAATTAATTTAGTAATTAAATAAAAATAATGTACCTTTTTTAAAAAAAATTGATACTAGAGGTCAGCCTTTGGACCTCAGTATAGGCAGTAGATAAATACTGATACGGGTTTTTATTTTTATTCTTTTAATTTTTTTAAAATGTCACACATAATGGGTGTAGGACTTTTTGGCATTTGGTTTTAAAAATGGTTTCTGTCTGTCTTCCCCTCTGCCTTCTAGCATTGCATTTTAGCCAGTTCCAACCAAAAAGGGGAGAGGAAATCTCCATTCCATTGGCTTTGGAAAAGTCTCCTGGCAGTTGGCACCTGGGCACTCAAACACCCAGACCCTGCTCTTGCTGGGTGCAGGGATCAAGGTGTGGTTCATGGAGGGGAGTTGGAAGACCAGAGAGGCGCTGACATCAGAAGGGAATATTGGAGAGCCTGAAAAACCCTAGCAAAAGAGCTGCAAGGAGTTCAGCTAAAGACTGGAGGGAAGAAGGACAGGAGCAACAAAAAGAGCTGGGAAACTGGTGAGAGTGAGGGCAAAAGTGCAGAGAAAGCAGAGGTTGAGGAGATCTGAGATGGATGTCTGATGACTGTAGAGGGGCAAGATAGAGAGGAGAGAAATCTGTAGGTAATCATGCAGCTCTTGGAAGGTGCTTGTAAAAAGTATGATATATTTGAACATTAATAATTTATGTTTAGGGAGTGTGAATGTCAAAATACCACAAAATCCAGGGCAGAACATCCTTCCTCTTTTCTCTGTATGGCCTATAGGCCAAAAATGTGCTTTGACTTTTACTAGTAGATTAAAAACTGAGGCTCAGGGTGACACCTGGGGCTCAGATGTGTGACAGGGTGCAGCAGTTATGGAGGAGGATTTAGGGATCTGTGTGCTCACATCCACTGGCTCAGCCATGGGCATCTCACTGCATTTCCAGTCTGTACACACAGCGAGTAAACACAAAAAAATGCATCTGTCACCTGGCAGAACATTGCATTGGGATAGTGATGAACAGCAGGAAATGCTTGGGAAAAAAAGTTTTAAAAAATCTTGTGTTTTAATGAAACTGTCTTGAGATAAAATGGAGAGAAGGATCTGGAGTTGAAGGTGGAAATCTCAAAGGCCTCCAGACAGAATAAAGGATCTGTCCTCAGTGGTTTGCAATGCTTGTCCTCATGGCACACCTCCCCTGCCTTCCCTTCCTTCTCCTCCCATCTCCAGTAGGAATTTCCAGGAAAGAACAGTAAATTCAGAGTTTCTGTTGGTGTGGTTTCATTCTGTAATCATTTACGTCAATCAAATCTGACAAAGAGCACAGGCTAAATAATAGACTAAACCCCCCCACATAAATACATGGTTGGTTTTACAGGTATTTTTGCAGTGTATTCTGTAAATAATACGCAAAGTTGTAGAAGAAAATGAAGACAGTTGACACAAAATCAAGAATATTGCAAATCTACGCTTAGTGAAGTCTTACTGACAGATAGAAATAGTTCATGTTGGATTTACCATTTGATTAGAAAAGTATCCCAGCAAAAATAAACTTTCTTCTGCACTGTTTGAAAACTACACATGAGGCTTTGGGCTGGAGCAGCAGACCTGGAATTGAAACCAGCAAGAATTTTGTTTGAATAAAGAGAAGGAAAGGAACTGCCCTGCTTTTCTTAAAGGGGATGATATATAAGCAATCTAAGCCATGGAAAGCAAATCAAGAACCAGATCATAGGTGCTGGGTTGGGTTAAATCTGAAGTGAGAAAGTAAATGGCCCATGATGCCCAGCTGCCCCTTCCTTGGAATCAGGGAGCTGATTGAACAATTTTCCATGCCAGAGCTTGCTGGTATGGATGTGGGCCTCCAGCTACCATAGGTATGAGGGTTCTGTCAGAGCAAACTTATGATCAATTTTCTCTACAGCTTGGACAGAGCAAGTCTGAGTCTGCCTCCATCCAAATGTTTGCACAAATATTGTATTTCTTTTGTATATAATGTTATTTGGTAATCACAGAGTCATTGAATGCATTATCCTGGAACTCGTGCTGTCCATGACCCAAAGCTCATTTGATAATCCTCCCTAAAAAAAAAACTATCAGCAGACATATGCTCTTTGCCAGAATTCTGGCACATCAGTGATCTCCCTGGCTTATAAATGAAAACTGTGTTTTTCCTGCTTCCAAACCCAGGTCTCAGAGGATCAGAGCAGCTGAAGGAGCTGGGGGTGCCTAGTCTGGAGGAAAGGAGGCTCATGGGGACCACCCCTCTACAACTCCCAGAAAGGAGTGTGTGGCAAGGTGTGAGTTGGTCTCTTCTCCCAGAGAGGAAGTGACAGGACAAGAGGAAAGGGACTCAAATTGCAGCAGGGGAGGTTTAGATGGGATATTATGGAAACTTTCTGTGATGAAAGGGTGGTCAAACACTGAATGGGCTTCCCAGGGATGTGGTGGAATCACTGTCCCTAGGGGTATTTAAAAGCTGTGTAGATGTGGCACTTGGGGACATGGTTTAGTGCTGGGCTTGGCATTCATGGATTAACAGTTGGACTCACTGACCTGAGGGATTTTTTCCAGCCTAAACAACACTGTTTCCATAGTACCAAACTCTAGATCTGTGACCTTTTGCTGACATGGAGTGAGTCTGGTTTTTTGCTTTGAGGGTCTCTGGTATCCAGTATGGATTGCAGAAACGAGCCCTGAGAGAGCATGGGGAAAAAACATTTTGCAAGAGCTCCCTGCCTGTGAGAAATGGCCTGGCTCAATTTCACACTGAAAGCATCCATGTGCTGCAACAATATGGTAGATTATTTTTTGCTTTGGAAAACTCACTGTGACATTTTAGGTTTATTTAATCCTTCTATTTTTAAAAGGCTTGCTAGCAATGTACTTCAGCAATAGAAGAGGGTTGTGCTGTTGAATACAAAATATTTTTTCTTTTCCAGTTGGCCTGGAGAGGTGACCTCATGTAAGATTCTGGTTGTGCATTCATGGTGCTCACTGGCACACCAAAGCAGGTCTCAGTTTTTGTCCCTCAATGGCACTTTAGGGAAGAACCCTTGGCAGTTTCTTGAGGCTTCCTGAGAGTGAGTGCAGTGATGCCACAAAAAGGATTTGGGTCATCGTGGTGTCATCTTGGTCCTTATGTCCACTCTAGTGCCCAATTAGTTGGTTTTAGTAATTTTCCCATGTTTAAAGTCACTGAATTAGATCAAATCTGGTTATTACACTCAGGGTTTTGTTCACAATTGGTTGAGTGTTCGGTATCTGGTGGATTGTGAGCTCTTTACACAACATAAAATATTATGTAAAGGCCTTAAAGGTTTGCTCTGAATTTTTGGTTTTGGTCAACTTAAATCAGACCTTTGAGTGGTTTGCAAGCTTTAATTCTAGTTTATAAACTGTTGTGAATTTGTTATTTTCCTTGTATGTGCATTGTGAGTATTTGGAGAGGGAGGCTGTTTTTTCAGGGCTTTTTGTTTTCTTTTGGATTTAACAAGATTTAAGGGTGAAATTTCCTGTGGTACCTGTAAACAGCCTGATGTAAAGAAGTTAGAGGTGTGCTTCTGGGGTGTCTGGCTTTGGTCAGTTTGAATGAGCTCTGTAATTTTTTAAACTTTTCTAGCAATTTAATTCTGTGTTCTTTGGATTTTTTTTTTTTTTTTTTTACATGTTTCACTGGACTGTTTTCACTGTTTTCATTTTGCATTAAAGCAAATAAACTAATCTGCAGAAAAGACTGATCTCCCTGACCTGGTTTGCAGGAAATAGTTTGGACCACTGTGCATGCAACCTTCCATGTCCCTTATCACCAAGATTTGATATCCTTTTAAAATTCGTTTTCTATTGACTTTGTAACGATAAAGCTAATAGTCCTCTCCGTGCTCAGCCAGGTCTGTGCCTCAGATGGAAAGAACTGGGACTTAAAACAGTAGATTAAAGCTGGTATTGATGTCTGCCTTTTCAGATGCTTGTTTATTGCATCTGCACCAGCAAAAACTAAAGTAAATCTGCTATGAAAAGAAGAAAGGCTTCAAAACTAGCAGGAAGTCCCCAGTCCCTGAGAATGGCCCACAAAGATGTTTGATGGGATTGAGAAAAACGTTTCTCTGAGCAGAGTTTGTGGGTGTCAGTGAGGATGCATCTGTGGTAGTTAAAGTTTGTGCTTTTCTTCTCTTTTGATTCTAAACTGTTTTTCTTTTGTAAATTTTGTAGTTCTTACTAAAACTCTTGTGGTTGAAGGTGTTCATTCCTCTAAAAGAACAAGAGTGCTGTTTTCAAAAGGTGACAAGTCCTAGGTTCAAAAATTGATGCTTTGACAAGTAATCTCAAAGCTTGATGTTCAATCATGATACCTTTTCAAATGATGTCTGCTAACGCTGGCTCTGTTTTTAGCCTGAGAAGAATGTATTTGTGTAAATTTTTACAGCCTAGGACTGATGACACTATAGACTAATTTTCTTCATAAAGGATGCTCCAAGTCCTATCCAACCTGGCCCTGAACTCTTCCAGGGATGGGAGATCCACAGTTTTTCAGGGCATCCTGTGCCAGAGCCTCAATGATGATGAGGGCCACTCCTATGCAGATGGCAGGGAGAAGGAAAGTGGTTTTTTGCAAATAAACATTTAAAAGATATTTTCCCCAGTTTTCTTTCGGTACTAAATCATAAATTGTTTTAACTAGGAAAGAGCTGACTGAACAATGTAATCTTAAATTGCATAATATGTATCTTCATACTTATTCTTTATCTACTTTCCAATATTGGTAAGCTGAGAGAAAAAAAATTCATAGTAAGTGGAGATAACAGGTCTCAAAAGAAAAGTTTTCATTTTCAAGCTTTACAGAACCTCTTTTATGGAGTATTGATATCTTAGTGAGACTTCTTTAATGTCAGCTTAAAGGAAATAAGAATATATCTTTAATATCTTTAAGCCCAGTGTAAAGAATACATTCCCAGTGGGAGGGGAGCTGTGTATTAAAGTGTGGTTTATGCTGCAGTGGTGCACAGGGATCTGCTTGAAATGCTCCCTGCCTTACAGGATTCTCTACTGAAGAAAAATGTATTTGGTAGAAACAGATGCCCCAGCTTCTAAAGTTTAGTACAAGAACACAGCCTCACACCCATCAGCTGTCGAGTGAACCTTTAAACATGAGAGGGAATGGGGAGGCTGCGGGCAGTGGAAAGTTTCAAACCACCCTCAGCTGGATAGACAGGAAAATTCAACATTTTGGAATGTAAAAGTCAACAAGTAGTATGAGAAAAAGGGAAAAACAAAAGAAGATTTGTGAAAAAGAGACCTGATTTTTTGTCTTGATAGTGTAGCTTCATCAAAGTGACAGGAACTGTGATTTTGTTAATGCTGTGCCCAGCAAAGTCAATGGAATTGCTATAATGAAGAGTAGAATTAAGCCCAATGAATTACTATTTGAAAAGAAGAAGGGCTTTTTAAGTGATAATGCAATTTAACATTTTTAATAGCAGCAGCACTGTTTGGTGAGAAAAGCTTAAAACAGTTAGCATGGTTTTTGCTGTTCTCACAAGCACATTTGACTCTTCTTATGAAATCCAATTTTGAAAAATCAATAGAATTGCTAAAGTGTACTGCATCCTCTCTGCCACAGAGCATGTTTTGCCATATTAGCAAAAAGCCTGGTTGTTTTTTCTTTGTTTACAAGCTCAAGTGATTTGAAAAAAAATGATCAGTTCCTGTGAAAGGGTCACGGTTTCTGGTAATCCTGTTTCTGGGGCCTTTGTGTTGCTATTAAATGGAATTCTCCCTTGAAGGTCTGGTGGCCACAAGCTGGTCGAGCCACAGAGAACACCAGCCTTACACACAGTGAGCAATATTTTTCATTGTAGATATCCTGGGGATTTAGGAAATGAATTATATTTCCTTTGAAAAGTCTAAGATGCATTTTTTACTTTGCATAATATTTTAATTTATTTATTTTAATTTATGCAAGGACAGCATCTATTGTACCAACACACCCTGATGGCTCCCTCTGCATCACATCAACAAAACACATACTGAAAATATCTAAAAGTATTAATTTACTTGACTTCCTAACAGCCCTTACATAATCATTAAGATCTGGAATTTTAAGATCATTGAATTTATTCAAGTGGGAGAAAAGTATTTACTTCAGCCAGTATGCTCCCATACAAGTGCTCCATTCTCCAAAGCAGACTGGAATTTGATGTAGACAACTGAAATGCTCTGTCCCCTTTCACCTGGGGATCCTGAAAAAAATTAAATATTTTCTTTCAATGTCTTCCTCATTCTTTGTCTTTAAAAATGAGAATTATGCTTAAAAATAAATCACAATTACATAAACAGTGAGATTTCTGTAATATGTACCTGACCTTACAATCCTGGTGTGATCAAAACTCTGAGTTTATTCTTCCAAGGAGGAGAGGCGTTTTCCATTGGAAGATCCAGCCTGAAGAACTGAAATAGCTGACCTCATACTTTTGCTCATTATAAATATATTTTAAAAAATATTGCATCTTTAATTCATATTATTTGATTACAGCACATGAACAGGACCCAAAGCAGACTGCGGAATTCAGAAAGGTCTGTATAACCACTCTAAAAATAACAGGGTGTAATCGACGTAGCTGCTGTGGCAGATGGGTCTGGGGGACCTGTGTGGTAGTGGTTCACAGCTCTGAAAATGCACTTGGGTTCACAGCCCCTCTTGATAACACCTGTGAAATGCATTGATAGGAAAATGGGATCCCTGTAAGTGTGGTAGGTGAACATTCCCTTCTCACCTTCTCACCATCACTTTGTGCTGGCTTAGATTTCTTTGCTGCTTAATTTTTGTTCTCCCCAGAACTTTCCACGTAGAAATTTAAACTTCAAGTGTCATTACTTCACTGAAACTAATTTGTCGTTATTATTCCTCATTACCTTTTATCTTGTAATTGCTCTTTAGAGCTTCATACAATCTGCATATTACATTGCTCTATGTGTGCTTTACTAGTCCTGATATTTTTTAATAAGCAACATGGTCAATATATACAAATGGTAAGCACCAACCTGATTTGCTATCTGCTATAATTGGATTCTGCCTTTAATTACAGGTGGTAATGACATTTTAAGCACCTTATACAGGTGTTGGGGGGGGTGGGGGTTATGAAATGTTAAGCAACATTAAGAAATTCTAAGCTTCTGGAGTGCTGCCAAATTTCAGAGGTGCCTTTCAACTCCAAATAGCGATTTTCATGTGAGGATAATTATAGCTCTGGCCACCTGGACTGCTCCTGTTGGAGTCAGGCAGAGCAGAGGAGTGAACTTGTCTGCAAGCCACACTTCACATCTTCTCTCTTCATTTCTGTTTTCGTTTTAAATCACTTCAAATATATCATGGCCTGTATTTTGATTCCTAAAAATACTGCAGGACCATCTTTTTGGGTGTGTTTGCTAGCCAAAACCAATGGCAGAATATATTGTTCTGTATTGGCAGTGTAGCTGAGGTTGGGTGACCTTGGAAAATATATTTGAATTATGTTGATAGCCTCCTTGATCTTGGGGGAGTTTTAATTCACATCTATAATTCCAGTCTGAGAAAATTAGACAGAGATTTGTTTTGGAACTGATGGGAAAATATATAGCCAGCAGAAGGAGTTGCCTTCTCCTTCATTACTCATGTAGCTTCCTCTGGAACATAACTTTGCCCTAGCAATAGCACTTAAAACTCAGCATTTCTGAGATCAACACTTATTCTCCTGTTTCTTCTGTCTTGATGTTTTGAAAAGAAAGCGAAAGAGACAGCACTTTTATGTGTCCTTCAGGAACCTAATTCAATTCTTAATTTCTCCTCCCTTCTCTCCCTTCCTACAGAACCTCTGCTCATTAGCCACAAAGCCCAGGGCCTTGTCCTGCCTGTGCTGATTTCCTGGGCTCTGCCAGCCAGGCCAGAATTCCTGAGCTCCAGGGATGGGGCTCCAGCTGCTCTGGCTGGAGCACACAGATTTATTTCTGAGGCTGATCTTAATTCTTCATCTCTAATAACCTGTTCTGGTGTGAAAGCCAGGCTTTAGTGCCATCAGCAGGACCTCGGTTCTGAGCACCTCCAGCCTGTGAAGTGACATTTGAGAGGTTGGTTGTGGCTGTGTGGTGCTGCTGGGCTTTTTCCCTGGAAAGATGTGTCCCATCACACATGTACCTTGGGATCTGTAGGGGAACAGCCTTGGGGTGTGGGGGGTTTAGCCTGGAGAAAAGGAAGCTCAGGGGGGATTTTATTGTTCTCTGCACTACCTGAAAGGAGGTTGTACCAGGTGGGGAATGGTCTCTTCTCCCAAGTAAAGAGCAATAGGACAAGAGGATATTGTTGCTGTCACCACCAAGAGATGTTTAAATTGGATATTAAGGAAAATGTATTCACTGGAAAGGTGGTCAGGCATTGGAACAGGGAAGTGATGGAGTCACCATGCCTGTAGGTGTTCAAGAAACCTCCTCAGATGTGACACTTGGGGACATGGTTTAGTGGTGTAGATGGCAGTGCTGGGTTAAGAGTTGGATTCCATATCTCTCAGACCCTTTCCAATCTAAATGATTCCATGCTGTCTGTGTAGAACATTTCTGCATGTGAAATGTGAAAGCAAGCAAATATCCTTAAATATATTTTGCATGAAATTCAAAAATCAAGAACAGCTAACGGTGAAGCTCCCATGGAGACTTGTCTTGACTGACTGTACCAAATTATCTAGATGACCTTTTCTTAGTGTTATAATGTCAGGGTGATTGGCATGCCACAACTAAGATTTTATTTCTCCTTGTAGGAGATCTGACCTTAGGCTGTATGTACAGATCTCCTTTATATTTCATTCACAAGATCAGGTAATTTTATGTGTATATACATATATACATATATATATATATATATATATAAAACAGCTTCTCAATTTTTCTATATATAGAAAAATATTCTAAATCACGAATAAATTAATTAATAAATAATCTTTAATAATAGACCTCATTCCAACTCATTCCACTGATTCACTCTAGACAGTGGCAGCACTTTTTCCTCTCCAGAGTCAATGCTGAAATGAATTTATTGTGTGATGTTTTCTCCTAATTTCTCTGCATTTATACCAAAGACAAAGGAGAATATCCTGAAAATTAAGCATGCCAGTTGTTACCTTGGTTTTCATTTTCTGGGTTTTTTTATTCTCAATTTTTCTCTAACTCAGGAAAAAGCATTGTCTAGACAAGATGGCCCAGCACCTTGTCCAGCTGAACATGAAAAATGTACAATGCAAAGGCAGCAAGAGACAGAAAAAGCAGGCAGGGCAGAAGAAGAAAATTACTTTGGGGGTGTTTGCCACAGCTGATGTGTGTTTGTTTTCCGGTTCTCACCTCCCTGTGCAATTGCAGGCTGAGCTCTGTTCTCTGTCCTTGTTTATATTTGATGTCACAGCAAGAAGACAAGGTGCCATTAGCTTTTACTTGAAAGGTCATACTGAAGCTATTTTCCTCTAATCTGAGAGATTTCAGCCAAAGCAAAATAAAATTTTAAAATTTGGCCTAAGCAAGCCCCCTAACCCCTCTGTATCACAGAGAAATAAGTTAAACATTGAATTATATGTTGAGCAATTGCTTCGAAATTGCTCAACTCACTTTTCAGTCCCTGGTGTCAGTTTTTCTCTGTGTGAAAGAGAATTAATTCTTCCATATTTGGGAAATTATTCTGCAAATTTTAGCCTCTCATTAACAAAAAAAAAAAGGACGTCAGGATATATTTTAACTGCTTTAAACCCATGCAATGAAGTCATGTTTAATGTGAAGAATATGGGTGATCCCATCCCTAATAATAAATGCATTGTGGTGTCAGATGTGCCACTGGGCTCCTGCGTCTGGCTGGAGATTTGGATGTTTCAGCTAAGCCATGGTGACTGACCCTAGACTGAACCTATTTGATGGCTTTGGCAGGGTTACTTTTTCATTTTGTCACTCCTAATTTTGTGTTGTTGCTAGTATAGCGTTTGAAATTAAGGTTCAAACTTTATTTTCTCTTGACCAGGAAGAAAAAAAAGAAGTAAGACATATCTCTACACTGTTTACATGAATATTGACCACAAGGTGAGCAGGACGCTCCTCTTTTTTGTGAGAAGCCTGCTTGTCAGCATGCCAGTGATAGATCAGATGTAAAGAAAATCACTTCTGCAAAACCAATTTGCTAAGGGGCTTGTAAAATCCATTTTTAAAAAGTTACTGAGGCAAAAAAAGTGAGGGGCCAGCCAACCAGATATTTTGATTGGCTCTTCAAGGTCAAAACCCGATTACTAATTCATCAAATGCCTTACTGGTACCGCTGCTTGAGGAGCAAACAACTCGGCGCAGATGTTCTGCCTAATAATGCCAATATGGAAAGAGTGCTTTACTCACTTTTGGCAGTGCTGCAGTCGTGGGAGCTGTGGCCTGCACGGCACTGGCAGCCCAGCTCCGTGCAGCGGCCGCTGCAGAGCGCGGGACACCGGAGAGCAGCGAGGATCTCCTCCCAGGCAGCAGGTTCCTGGTTTCCCACTGGGAGCTCTCCCTTCCTGCTCCCCAGCACTCTCCTTTCACACTCATTTTCCAAAAGAGCTACCAGTGCTTTCACCCAAGCCACGTCGTCTTTGAGCTGCAGGTCCAGCAGGCAAATATCAATTGCCTCATCCAGGTGTTCTGCCAGGAGGCCTTTACACGCCAAGCCAATGGTGGAATTTGCAAGAATTTGGTGGCAAATCTCCTGAGCTTTGGTGGCAGTCAGGCCATTGGGAGTGGGCCATGACAGTGGGAATTTCATCCGAACCCCTTCAAAGTAATCCTCGGGGAAAAAATATGCAAAGCTCTCTGAGTGTCTCTGGGCTGGGCCATGCAATGCGTGAAAGGATGAATATTTATAATACTTGTCTTGCCTCTTTGCTTTCCTTAGGTCTCCTGTTGGTTTGGTAGAGTGAATAGAACTGTTGAGATTCATGGAAACTTTGTGTAGGAGGGGATTTAGTAGGACCTCAGGGCTTCTTCGCTTTTGGACTGATTTAGAAAAATATCTTTGACCAAAAGTCTTGGTTGGTGGTTTTGCCTCTTTTCTCAAAGTTGACTCTGCTTCTGCGTGAGTGACAAACTCAGATGTAACATCCAGATATGGGATTGCAAAGCTGTGGTCCACATGGTCATGATGGCAACCAGAGGGCTCATGGGAAGGAGTCTGAAAAGCATTTTTTGTGTTTTCCACAGGCACAGTTTTGGTGCTCTCCTTCTGGCATCTGCAGAAATTTTTCCTTTGCTTCCTCTCAGAGGGTGCTGGAGTCTTGTCAAATAAACTCTTCCCTGGAGGAATTCTGATTTAAAAATAGGAAAGGATTAGAAAGAGAAAACTTTCAATAAATAAGTCTACTCTCACTGAGGGTAGGGTAAGCATAAATTCCCCTACCTAAAAAGTACTTGAGAAAACACTTAAGTTTAACCTGTTTTCTTTAGTCACTTTTGCACTGCCCTTCTTGAGTTGTCCTGTGTGTTTTCTAGCACTTCATGGAGACTTTTTATACCAGAGGTTTAAGTGGTCTGCTGGAGCATTGCCTAACTGCTTGACTTCTCTTTGCAGGACTTTGTCTGAGGTGCAGGTTATCCTTTGTGTATTGTATATGAAATAAGGCCTTGGATTTGTCCTTGGGTGACACAGCTAACTCTTGGAGAATGACAAAAATGTCATATTTGTTTCAAATCCTATGTTATGAAAATCATCTTTATCTGTGTACCTGTTCTCTCCTCTAAGATGTATATTGCTAACTTTTTTATTTTAAAATGTCTTCCCCCCGCTTTTTTTTTTTGCATACGTCATTTCATTCTTTCCTTCTACTAGAGTTTTCTTAGATTTTTTTCTTTCAACACAAAGCAATTCTCTATTGATCATAGGGCATCATATAAGCTGAGATGATTCTCTTCTCCGTTTTAAATTTAGTCTTTAATGATGGATGAACTTCTAGAGACTTCAGTTTGAATAAACAGCCACGATTCAAGCTTCTTCGGAAATCTCATATCTCTTATTGATCTTATTTGTGCAGCACACGAGGAATCTTAGAGCTGCATAGGAAAGGATATGTTTCTTGTCCCAATATTTTGCAGCATGTCATTACCAGACAAATTTGAAAGAGCACCAAAAATTAAAATCATTTTGGCATTAATTTTGTCTTGCAGCCAAATGTTGGGGTTTCAGGAAAGGGAAAGCATTTGCCAACATATTGGAGCCAAACACTAGATACTGTTGTTGGAAACTGTAATTGCCTTTATCCAATTTGTTAGAAATACGTTTTAAATGGCATATCTGATATTACCATTTTGATCATTGACACAGTCATAACTTTTAAATAGAACATCTCAGTGACACTGGCAAAATTAACTTATTTCTCCTCCTGAAACATGAGCACAAATATTTACAGAACTGTTTTGCCCAAAGTGTGGGCTCAGCAGGGGACAGTATGAGACAAAAGGGTGGATTTCATGCTCATGGAAATGAAGAAGCTGTTCTGCACTTCTCTCTAGTCTAGGAAAATAAAAGGGTTTTGGTGATTGAGAGATTTGTCCTTTGGACAAAACATTTTAGTGTCTGAATGAGTGTCCTTCACGCTCCATACCTCTGGCTCTAGTGGAGGGGTTATCTGCCCCTGAAGCTTCCCTGACTCGGCATCAAGTAAATTTAAACCTAGACTAAGGCAGCAGAAGTAGCTCCTCCTTTGATATAACACTACATAAACTAGAGGCTCTTGTAAATATAATTTATTTAATAAAAACAATAAATCAACCACATAAACTGGTCCAGAATCAGGACAGAAACTTAAAGCACCAATGAAAATTTCACTAAAATGAAACTCTTTTGCCTTGATGTTTTATTGAAACAAAATCCTCTGTTAATCCTACATTAAACCAATTACCTTCTTTTGGTCAGCCCCTGTCCACAGAACTGGGGTATATGGTGTGGAAAGAATGGAAACCCCAACCTCCTCACAGCCACGCACGTACAGCTGCTCCACAGTGAGCTCAAATGTCCCTCTGTCCTCTGCATTAGATGACCAGACTGTCATTCCCCTAAGCCACTCACTATAATCCAGGAAGAACTAAAAAAAAGTATTTTTCATCCAATTGAGTTGGATGCTATTACAGAGAAAGTGTCCAGAATTTAACAGCATTTCTGCTGGTTTCTTGGTATATTTTTAAATGTCTGAAGATTTTATTTTGCCTACTTAAATCACATGTTTTAAAATTCATCTCTTCTCCGGCTGCTATTTCGTGGCTGGGAAGCTCTGATGTTGTTTTACTGTTTAAAAGTTGTGTTGGAAAGCTGGTGTGTAAAACTGATCTGTGCATGCAGGGCCCTGCAGCTGCTTGAGAGAGGTGGGAGCCAGGGAAAGCTCTGAACTGCCAGATGGTGGGCACTCAGACTAGCTTCAGGTGCTGGAGAAAACCTAGCACACTTTCAGGGTTATTTAAAATGAAATTAAAAACAGTAGCAGAAAAGTCACCCTCTAGCTTTTGTTTTTTACTGGGCCATTTCTCAGTGAGTGGATCAGAGAATAATCCAGTCTCCTCTGGAGGTGACCTCAGTTTCTCTGTTGGTTTATTTATACAGGTTCTGAGGGGGTCCTTAAGAATTCATCCTTGGAAGAAGTGCAAGACAAAACTCACCACCTCTCCTCCCCTTTTCACTTAGCAGGAGCTTCTGCCTTCCCTGAAGAATCTCCATCATACAGCCCTAGAAAACTCCTCAGTGTTTCATAACTAAACTCCTTTGCACTGTGCTTTAGCTCCAGCTTTTCCAACAAAATTGCTTTGAGCAAGTTCTCCTAAGGAACTTTTAGCCCTTTTTTGGGGCAGTGAGTTATTGGTTGGTTCTTGCACCAAGCTATTTCTCCATCTGCCTTCCCAGAAGCAATCTCTGACTGATTACCCCATTATTAGGATGTTAATGATGGCTGTTGAATTCTAAATAGTAGAATTTACAATGACAGACCAAAACAGACATTAAATAGCCATTACTTAGGCCCACTGAATAGAACTACAATATGGCAGAGGTGCTTATTTGTTTTCTGAAGTGCAAGAAGTCTAAAAATTCATTGTTCCTATAGAATTGTGCCGAGCTCCCATGTACAGATTAAGTGCTATGTTAGTGTTTTGCCTTTTTTTCTTTACTTCACAAACCAGGCTGCTACATAAGCAAACCCATTTTGGTTTTAGGAACACCTATGAGGCATGCTTGAAGTTCAGCAACAGGAATTAAAATGTGGGATAGGGATAGAGACAGGAGCAGGGATAGGGATAGGGACTGTGACAGGGAGATGTCAGAGTCAGACTCCTGACTGTTTCCAGACCATCTGTCCCAGAAAGTACAAGTTTTCAGAGCTCACTGTCATCATTAGTAGAGTTGATATTAGGTTTTAGCATGGTACATATATTACCAGACTTTGTCAAAATGTAACATTTAATCTATACTCACATATTGTAATTAGCATTCAGGAATAAAAGAACAAGAGAAATACGAAACCCTTAATTAATCCCTATTGTCAGCTACCTACATTTTCAAGTGTGGGTGAGAACTGCATTTTTTTTTTTAACAGCTGAGAGAGATCTTAACACAGCTGTTAACATGGCATCACTTGTGAACATAAAGCTTCTCTCTTGGTAACTGCTGATGTGTTTTGTGCTGACTGAAAATGAAGCCCCTGTGCTGCTGGGATGGAGATGGGACTTCAGGCTTCTCCCTTAGGTTGAGGAGATCTCTCTGTCAGGCCCTTAGGGGAGTCTGGAATGAAATAAACCCATCAAGGCCATTTGGAACACTGCTAGGAGCACCTCCTGGGCGGGATCTCTGTGGCTTTGTACCTCCACTGCTCTATGAAGTCTTCCTCTGGCATGTTGCTGAGGTCGTTGTGAGCCCTCCCGTCAAAGAGGCCGCACAAGCCCCGCGTGCTGTTGAAGTCCCTGCCCGGTGTCCTCACTGTCACACCCATTCCCCACTCGCTCAGGTCCGCTCGAACAAACGCTCCAGAAGGGAACAGGATCTGAAGAGGCAGAAAAAAAAAAAAACAAACAAACCCGGTGAATTGAAGCTCTTACCAAGTTTTTTATGCGATAAAAACTGTCTCTTTCCGTAAACAAACATTTCAAAGCGGGATGTTGGTGATGGCAGAGGTAATTTAAGATCACTTAGAAACACTATAAATATCTATTTGTGGTATTATTTAGCTTGCTTTCAGATTCCATGGCATTAGCATCACATAAATATATAACTGCTTGAGTACTTTCTTCTTAAATTAATATTTGCATCCATTAAAGTTTTCCCAGTGGTAAGTTACTAGCTAATTTTTGAAGTGACTTCCATGACAATAAGGCCACCCCTGTGTCTTTTATGTTAATAATTTTATAATAATAACTTTTTTTAGAGAAACTGCCAAGATTGAAAAATATCTTTCTTCCTCCTGAACAATTGTTTCATTTTCTAAGGCTGGATTATCCAGAAAATGATTGTGTTTTAAAGTGGATAAAGCAATTTTCTCATTAAAGGACTAGTGGTAGGCTTACACTGACCTTTAAAAGGAAAAAAAACCAAAACCTGGCAGGGTTCAAAACAAGAAGTAACTGTGTGGATAATGGATTTTTCAGATTGGTTTACTAACCAAATAATAAAACAAAAAAAAAAAAAAAAAAGAAAAAAGAAAATATCTGTTCAACTGATTTTTTTTTTTTGGTGGTATTTTTACAAGTAAAAAAACTATTTAAAAATTATGTGGACCTGGAGAGGGAGCAGGAACATACTATCCTGATAAATAGCATTAATACTTTCTTTTTATCCAAAATTAAAAAATTTCAGTTAATCTTAAAGAGTTGCAAACATTTCATTATAATATTTTCAAAATAATTATTTTCCTTTTTAAAGTGGCCCCAGCCTAAATATAATTTATTTATCCAAACAGTGTCCTGTGTTTTCCTTTATTTTGGGTAGGGATTTTCTGGTCCCTTTGGAATTTCTCCCCATCAAATCTACTCATATCTGTGAAGGTGTAACAAACTTATATTTTTGTTCTTGTGCTTGAATCCAGAGTTTACTCAGAGTTTGGCTTCACTAAATTATAATTCTGCCCATTTTAGTTCCCCATTACTACAGGCTTTTTCTAGAGGGCTGCGTGTAAAACCCTTGCAGTCAGAACTGCATGAGCTGCTCAGTCTTCTGCACTGTCCAGATTAATATTTCCAGGTGTGGATTTATTTTGGGAGTTTGGAGGGCTCTCACCCTCTCCTTTCCTGCTGCCCCGGGCAAGGCACCCCACCTGGATTTAATGCTGCTAATTGAGGCTTCAAAGAAGGTTTTTTGAGCCCTCAGTTTGCAGAGTTATTTAGTGACTGCCTGCTGGAAGCTGCCGCTTTGAGTGACCCAACCCCATTCTGATCCTCCTTGAAGGTTGTGGGAGCCAGTGGGAGTCAGTTCCTGAGCTGCAAGAGGATAATGATGGACAAGTGCTGGGAGGATTGGCAGGCACCCCACTCGGAGGTGTGCTCAGGGATCTTGTTCACTGCTGCACAGCTCCTGTAGATTCCCACTCACATCACAGCAGGATTTGCATTGTGTCCCCAGTCTGCCCTGATTTGTTTCCCTGAGTTTTACCTCAGGTGTAAATGAGAACAGGGATTCCTCGCTAAGACTATCCTAGTAATAAAACAGTAATTATATTGCATTCAGTTGCAAAATGAAATGACAGCTTGATTCCTGCTTTTTCTCTATTCTATAATTAACAGACTTTCAATTACTGCCTTCCTGAGGTCTATTCCAAGTGAGATCACAAGGAGAGCCAAGCACAGGCACTTCCTGCATCATTCTGGCTCTGCTGTGGACCGATCGTCATCCAAAACATTTCATAGCAATAAATCTTGATGATACAACTCTAGGATAGAATTATCTTCTTGGCCATAATTTGCAGCTGTTTTCCTTACCAAAACCCCTGGTGCAGCCTGCTCTTATTTTTCCAGGGATTTCAGTCTATTAGTGTGGATAAGCAATACTTATGCAAAGTAAGTTGTGGCCATATATTTGTTTAGGCAAATGCTTTATGTTACAGCAAATGTTGCACATTTACAGCCCATTTTCATAGCTTTTGGGGGCTCTCTGGATCTGACTAATAGTGTCTTACTGCTCCACTCAAAAACTCCATTACTCTGCTACCTGTGATCTCACCTTGCATATTTATATCTTGAGCTCTGCAAAGAAATTTGCTTGATGTGATGTGATGTGGTTGGGTAGTGCCTGGCATAAGCAAACACGGAGTGCTGCAGAGAGTAAGCAGTGCTATCAGAGCGCCGCTGTGTCGCCAAAAAATTTCCAGAGGTATTTGTTTTGTTTGGTTTTACAGTTTGCTAAACCAGCACTTTAACCAGCTACTTCCCTGCCTCTCGTTTTGGCTGCAGGCGCTCTGATGGCTTCAGATATTTTCATAGCAACTTCATTGATAATTCAGAAATATTACAGGTGTGTTCTCAGAGCGCAACCGCCACAAGAGCGCTCAACCATCCACGCACGTACCGTAGTTTTCCTGCCTCCGTAAGACTTCAGGATTTTGACTAGCGGCGATGCCTCGGTGCTTTTGATGGTCAGCTGGGGCCCGCTGTCCTGAAAGTGGCCATTGCAGGTGTCCAGCACCACGGTGTCACCCCCTTCTCGTGCAGCTACGCCACAGTTGCAGGCGGTGGCGGAGCGGTGGCCGCCGCAGTCCCACTGCCGGACGTGCACCTCGAACGCCCGCGACTCGCTGCGGCACAGCAGGAACGTCCCGATCTTGTGGCTGTTGTAGCGCCTGAACAGCCACAAAGAAACAAAAACAGACAGGGCTGGACACCCTCAGCATGCACCTGTGCTGGGAGCTTGTTGGCACTCGTACAGCAGCGCTCCATAATTAGAGCAGAGTGCTGGCTGGCCTTGGAGGAGGGAGCCGTGCACACGTGGGGAAGAGTTTCTCAGGGTCTGTATCCAAGGGAATGCCGTGGCAGTTGTTAGCTGGAAGTGCCTAAGAATTCCTGTGAAAAGCAGGAGTTGTGTCCCAGCTGCTGCCATGGCAATGGGCATGGATAAAAAGGGTAAACTTTTGATATAAAGCAAATGGGAAGAAGTTGCCTGCCTCCAGGTCTTAATAAATATATTTTGGTTCTAACCAGTTGATTTTAGAGTATGATGTTGAAAGGGAAATCAGTGCTCAAATAACCTCTTCTGTCACTAATCACCAAATTTTACAAGTCTGGCTGTGGCTAGGTAAAGGCTTCCTGTGAAAATCTGGGATTCTGTTGAAAGCCAGCTAAAATGAAGTTTGTTCTTCCCCCTCAATGACTTGCCTGTAAGCACGACTTTCACACTCAATGGATCAGCAATCAGCATGGGGAACAATTTAGGACTTTCATTCTTTTCTGAAAGAAACATCCCTTCTCCATCTGGGTGAGGCAAGAGCAGGACACTAATATATTTGCAAGTATTTGGCCTCTGCATGAACCATCTGGAACCGTCTGGGTGAGGCAAGAGCAGGACACTTTAATATGTTTGCAAGTATTTGGCCTCTGCATGAACCATCTGGAACCTCTGGGGTTTCCACAACAGAGGCCTGTGAGAGGACCCTCTTCTGTTTGTTCTTAGTCCTCTCACCCCATAAACTTGTCTCATTCTCACTCTATTTTATTCTGTTATATAAAAGGAAATAATAGCCATATACTTAATATATGTTGTTGATGTTTTCTCCCTATAAACCAACAGCTTCCATTTTTAAAAACAATGGATTATTCTGCTTTCTTTTAAGGCACTGTGATTAGTTTTAAACTCAATTTTAAAGAAATTAACTAATATAGAAACTACGCTATAAGCTTATAATAATAAGCTTTATTATTTTCTACAATAAAAAAAAAACCATTAAAAGGAATGTATAAAATGCTTCTGCTAAATAACAGGATTATTTTTTAAACAGTGCCATACAAACATCCACATTGTTTCAGGCCATTAATGCTTCTTATGCAGAGGAACAAATGGCTTGTGAACTGTGACTTTTTCACATGTATATTTCTGTGTTTTGCTCCTCTTCAGAAGAAAAGCTATAACTGTGTAGCTTAAAACACAGTAAAAAATTTAAACTCCAGCTCCTTTTCTCTGATAGAAAACACATCTGCCTTTATCTTTCATCTTGAAAAACTTAGGTTGGCCATGAAGTGATAAGGTTTTGAATGGTTCTGTTTCATCTTATTTTCTAATCAGATACATAAATCCTGTATTACACTGCATGGATGCTGCTGCTAAGATTGATCAGAACTAAGGACAACATAAAAAATAGATAATCTCTTTAAACCTCTAGTACTCACTTCATTTGGATGTCTTTATGGGGGAGAAAGAGGATATTTTATGAGAGCACCTTCCACAATTTCCTTCTACAGGAACAGCTTAGAAGGAGAGGTGTTTGAGGAGGCTGATGGGAAATCAGGGATCAGATTGGCTGTACCCAGACTAATCATCTCTGTCTGGTAAAGGAAGGCTCTTTTTGCATATGCATATAAATGTCATTGCAGTCAGGGGAGCTATTTATTGCTTAATAATCACTGACAGTGGACCCAATCCAACCCCCTGGAAGTCACTCTGAGTCCTTCAATTAAGTCATGGCATAGATTGCACAGCACAAACCTGCACCATGCCTAAATTAGAGCTTTCAGGCGCCCTCAAATCAGTTGAATGGATAATTGGATGTAGTCAGGTAAACTTTTGTGATGTTTGTGCAACTGTAATTGTGATAATGATTCTTTGGACAACCTTGGAGTTGCCTGTAGCACTAAGTAGGCTTAGAGCAGCTCTTGCATGAGGGAGTTCTGTGTGTTCAGAACCAGCCACTACTGTTTGTGTCCAAATCTCCCTCCACAGTGCCCTTCCCCACCCCGAGAGTCTGCAGCAGGGGCAGCCTGGGTGAAAAGGGGTCCCTCCCTCCCCCTCTGTGTGCTTAGATTGTTTTGCAAGGGGGAAGAAAGTTCTTGTCCTGGCACAAAGTCATGGCTCGAGTTATGCTCTTTATCCAGTAATTATAAAACACTCCTGTTTGGCTATGGCAGTGAGCTTCTATAGGAATAATTTCTGTTGGTAAATCATAAGAGAGGGGGTAAATCATAACAGAAGGGGATATAGACATATGTAAACTACTACTACCTAGTAGTGTTCAATTACCTCACACCCTGCACTTCCTTTTCACCAAGCTGCACTTCACCTTTGTATTTATTCAGTGTTTTTTGTGGTCATTCCTGAAGATTTTCCACAACAGCTTTGCCACCAAATGATTTGATTTGCTGGCACGGCACTCCAGGCTCCTTCTTGCTTTGCTACTAGGAACTATTTCATGGTAGGCTTGACCCTATGAAGAGCTGGGTGATGCTGAAGGACGTTCTCTGCTTTCAGAGCGTTCATCCCATCACGTTGCTCTCAGAGCAGATGTTTGGTTATATTCAGCAGGCACTGGATGCCTGGGAACACCTAAACTGCTGCAGACTATCAAAATCCCAGCACCTGGCAGGGCTACTCATGGCCAGGACTTAGCTTGGGCTCCTATGATGAAAGTCATTAAAGCCAACCACCAAATGGTGCCATTTCCTTGGTGATAATATTGATGGGATAATATGGATTAGTGTAAATTTTTGAGAAATCTGAAAAATCTTTTAACCTTTTTTGGTTAGATAAAATGCAAAATAACATAAATGATGTATATAGTTCCCCAATCAAAAGAAATTTCCCTTTTTACTTTGCCCTAAAAGGATTTTCTGCATATTTAGTTTTAACCTAGTACTTCATATTTAAGAATCTGCGATTTATGGCATGAAAAGCTTTTATATTTATAATGTGCCATAACCAGTAATGAGGGCTATACTTTTGCTTTACCAGGCTTTCACATTTGTTTAATTTAGAAGGTACTTTGCTATAAAAGGAAGTGCTCTCCCTGGATTTTAGCTGGTATAATTAACGTTTTTTCACATCTACGCTCCAATATACACAAATTGATTGTGCTTATGCTGTAAAATATGACACATTCTTCTTTGATTTTCAGTCACTGCCTTTGGTGAAAAGAATGAAAAGATTACAAGATAAATATTCCTACAGACATATATTAGCAGGAGGCACAGCAAAGAGGAGTGCTATTAAGGAGTGGGAGTTGGGTATTTCAGTTGTCTCATGAATAGCTAACTACCTCAGATGTAACGTGAGCTCACTATGTCGGATTAAAACCACTGGAAACATCACAATAGAAGTTAAAATTACATTGGAAGTAGCCATTTCAGTAAGAAAATTGTACTGCCAATAAGAAAAACACTTCCAGTCTTTTGATTTTTGTACAATTTTTCAATTTTTCAAATTCATTCAAATAACTATTTTTATTGAAGTTAAATTTTACATTTTTAATGATTTTAGTTTAAATTTTGAAAACTCAAAAGGGTTCTCATTCCAAACACATTTTCCCACGACATTCCCTTCCATGAAAAGATGGGAATGCTTCCCTTCCAGACCTCTGAGTCAGCCTTTGCCTTCAGATTATAGTTTTGTACCAGGACAGAAGCAGGAATTGCTTTCCTCACTCCTTAAAGACAGAGCTTTAAAATAATTTGCTAACGTGGTAACATTTTTTTTGGATAGGCAGTCAAAGAAGTTGCTTAACTGATGTGTAATAAGGTGGCCTAATCATTATAATAATTGAAAGAGAAATTATTTACAATAATAAATGGGAATATAAGTAGGAGTAATGGGACTGTGAAATGATGGGTAAGAAACTTGGCTGAATATCAAGAAGTGATACATCTTAGGGAAATAACCTAGTTATTGAGATGGACGAAGCCCCATCAGCGTGGCTCATTTAAAGCTGCACTGGACAGAGCAGTGATGAATGTCTGTCCACAAGGAAAAACGTGCAGCTTTTGAGGGGCCAAGCTGATCCTGGGTTCTTCCTCTTTCCAGTCTGTGTGACTCTGAGGCAGGATGGCACAGACTGACGGGCTTTTCCAAACTCCCTGGGCCAAAACAGAACATAAATTGCTTAGAAGCATTTCTGTGTGATATCAACAATAGGATTAAAAAATTAGTTATTCAAATAAAATTGCTTTATTTGGCTTTAGACCTTTTTTTTTCTCCCGTGGAAGCAATGTAAAAATGTGCTACATGGCTGGAAGGGTGTCCCCATTCCAAGAGGTACTTTTTAGCTATTTATAACTCCCTAAACACAACAATCTGACACTGCCTGTTCACAGCCCTAAATCAAAAGGGAGTATTTTAGAATATAAATGTATAGAGAGGTTTGAAATAATACTCTGATCTAGTTTAACATCCCAGAGTTGAAATAATTGCAGCTACATGAGGTATGGGAATATCTTTGAACATCATGCAGCTCTAATGAAGCTTCCAAAGCAAGAAAAGCACCCAAACTTGTATGAAACAAGTTCCTGGCCACACTTAAATGCTGTTCAGCGAAGCAGAAAGGGGTCTGGGAAACTGTGGATAAGCAGAGCTAATCTCCTGTCTCAGACTGCCCAACTGATGTGAAAACTTTGTTAGAACCAGAAGTGTAACATTGAATGGAGTCACTGCCTTTCTTACTCACATTTCAACAACAGATTTCTCCAGGTTTGACATCATTTCAGATGCCACCTCCAGAGCATGTTGGACTGAAATTGGGATGTCAGGATAGCAGAAATTCCCACCTGCCAAGCCTTTGTGGATGTTGTGCACCCAAAGTCATTGTCTGTGCCCTCAGGAGGTCAATGGCAGAATGACAAAATTGGAATGTCATCTGAAACATTTGCAACATTGGATCAAATGTGCCAGGTACAAATTTTAAAAACTTTCAGTGGTGCCAATTAGCTGGGATAAACAGATTAATGAATGATTAAGGAAGTTAAATGTGGAAAAGTTCTATACAGTTCAGGCTGTCAAACACAAAGGCACCACTTTGGCTCAGTAAGTCTTTAAGCAGCTCATTGCTGGGTAATACAGAAGGACATTTGGACACTACAGGAGGATGTACAGTTTTATTTTTGCATTCTTCTCCTGATATTTGACACTTATAATTTCTGCATTTCTTTATCTGAGACATTAGAGCCATCTTTATGGGGTTTTTTGGGTTTCTTTATTATTGTCAACTCCAGCTGGACATAAACCAGCTCTGGAAACAGAAGAAATCAAGAGCATCCTTCTGATGAGTGACTTTGCAGCAGATGTTGCTAAACTCCTGGGAAGGCTGTCCCTGCGTGCTGTGCTGCCCTGGTGACATAATGTGTCACTTGGATGGCACTGGGGTGTCACTGACACAACAACTTGTGGTGTAGACACCCTCACAAAGCCACTAGTGATGGTTCCATTTGAAGGACATTTTGGAACCTGACCTTTGTCTTGTAAAAATTATTCAGACTCAAACCCATTGCTCCTCAAAGATTAATCCATTTCTAGTCCTTTTGTTAAAAGGAGTACACAGCTGGAAGGAAAGCACTTGTGCTGTTGGAAGGAGAACATTCCTCATTGTGAGCAAACCTGTTCAATGCTTTTTTGATATTCTAATGTAAACCCAAATGCATGCCACATCCAGAAACTGATAACTGCAATAATTGAGCCAAATTATTTCAAAGTAAAATACTCACCATCCATCAAATGTGATAATGTGTGGATCAGTGAAAGAGTAGCAGTTCCCTGTTGGGAGGTCTCGAACTGTGACCTAGTTAAAATGAAATGTGTAATGAATACAGTCTACACAGCAGTTTTCCTTCATTACTGTTCCTCACAAAACATGAGGGGCAGGATTCATGGGTTAAGTGCAAACTACAATCTGACTTCTGAAACATGATTGCAGATGGGGACAAAACAGGCTTTGCTTTCAAACAACAGTGTTTAATCATAGCCAGTGAGCGAGTTCAAAGTGTTCCTGTTCATCTGATGCAATGTCTTCCTTTATCTGGTAAAAGCTCAATTTTTTTTTTTTTATTAAAACTTTTTGCTAAGGAGCAGATCATTCACTGAAATTACCAGGAGAATAGAGTGCTCATTAAATTGTACTAATTTTAATGCCTGAAGTATGGTAAAAATGTGTGCTGTAATTAAGTAACATTAGCATGTTTTAGTAGTAGCTGCCTGTCCCCTGATTTGACCTCAGATTTCCCGTTACAGCATCTGAATGGCTGATTTATCTATTTGATGTGGATATTGATCAGATATTGATGAGGAAGCTCCAAATTACACTGCTTTAAATATGTGGGTGAAACAGGAAAGGATCTACTGCAGCTGCAGAGATCTTCATCTGCATCAGCCCTTGACTCCTTGGGCACCAGCAGGGTCACAGAGGAGCTGAGAGAGCCCTGGTACCCTGCAGGGAGCAGATGTGCAGGCAGGGCTCTGCAGCTGTAACACCTGAATCTCAGGCACTGCTGGGCCCACATTGCCAGGTCTGCTCAAGAGGGTGGTTTTTTTTTAATGGCTGAGTGCTCTCCTGACCAACTCCCAAAAATGCAGCACTGGCTTGTGTAGTGATTTGTGATATGAAGAGCTCCCAGTGATATTGGTGGGAGTGATGGAGTGCTATGGTTTTCCATTACCCATCCTGACAGACTGATTTCTTGGCCAGGGCTGTTAATTCTTTGCTCCCTCCCTGCCCATGAGGAGCCCAGAGGTGCACTCCAGTTAGTTCTACCAGGATCCATGGAGCAGGGAAGAAGGATGGCTGCTATATCCCTGTGCAGTCTTTCAGTGACAAAGCAGAACTTGGCTTTTGGGAACAGGGGTGAAATTAAATAAATGAATTAGAGGGTGAAGATAGAACTTCAGTTCCTGACAACATTCCTCACCTGCAGCAATGCATCATCTGTATTTCAAAATACCCCGAAACCAAGACACAGAAACACTTAGATGCCCACCTGTGTCTGGCACAACAAACTTTTAGAATGATGGTCTTGAGGACGGAAAAAATGAACCCCTCTTTGAACAACTTTTTGATCTGGGGTCAGCTGTATCATTTGGATTTACTCTGTCATATGAAGTGTCTCAGAATTCTCCCATTTTCTCCACAGCCTCACAAATCCTAAGTAAAAATTTAGCACAAACAAATCCATGTGGCCCTTCCTGCTCTGTTCCTTCTTGAATGAAGTCAGCAGAAGACACAATTCCTGGTTGGAGGCAGGACAAGTTTGCTGAGGAAATCCTGTTTACAGGTATCTAGACGTGTTAGGAAGTTCTGCCCACCATTTCTGTTCAGTTTTCAGATAAATCAAAAATATCTGAACAAGTCAGAAGGATTAAAGATTATGTGGATTTTAATACATGGACTTTTTCTTGCTATGTTGCAAGAACTATGTTACATTAAGGCCTCTAATTAACTACAAAGCAGCAATGGAAAAATGGGGGGGAGGGAAGTATTGTCTATTATGCTTCCATATATCAAGTTTTAACAGAGATAAATGGAATTTATTATTAAAATTGATTTATTCAATTTCACACTTGATACATCTTCATATTTTAATGAAACTATTTGTAATTTCAAGAAAAATATGAGTGTGTGAGTGCACAATGGTGAATTAGCTGTAATTTCTGGTTTAAGAACCTTAAAAAGAAGCCAGTTCTGGAGATGAAATGTTATACACCCATGCTAGGCATTTTGCCTTTGAAGACAAACATTCTTTTGGTCCAATTTAATCTTATTCTCTTATGACAAAATCCACAAAAATTTGGGCAGGGAATTTGTGGATTTCACTGGGGGGCGGTTTTCAGGTACTTAAGATATGCCGGCTTGGATGTGCCCCTGCTCTGAGAAATTTAGCTCAGTCAAATCTGTGCTCTGGTTAATTTTTTGGGATTACAGCTCTCAAACCTCCCAGCTGAGGTGCTGAAATAACTTCCTGGAGAAAGGGCTGGTCCTTGCCCACCACATTTCTTTAGCCAGGCTTTCTATAGGGAAAGTGTAGCTTGCCTTCCTGATTTTTTTTTTTTTTTCGACATTTTCTAGTGGTATAAATGAAGAGATGGAGCAGCCACATGTGTCATTGAAAGAGTCCTGGCAATTCATAGCACAGTCACAAACTGAACACAGCACTGCTGAAACCTCTTCTCCTCTGTCCTTTCTGAGGCTTTGCCTTTCCTCTGCTTTTTCAGAAAATGTTCTCCAAACGTTTTCTCCTCCCTTTTCCCCTCCCTCCTTCTCAAAAACATGCTCATTTCCTAACCCATGCTCTCCCTCTTCCCTTTTCCAGTGGGCAGAAGCACTCCTGGTACCTTCCGTGTTCCAGCTCTTGGAACTGAGGTCAGCACTGGTGTGCTGACTAATAATCAAACCTAAATCTGTCAAAGAACAGGGAATTCCATTTAATTTTCTTGGTGTATAGAGTGACTGATTTGCTTTACTCTGCTGACAGAGGGCAGGGTTAGATCAGATATTAGGGAAAAATTCTTTATTGTGAAGGTGGTGAGGCCCTGGCACAGGTGGCCGAGAGAAGCTGTGACTGCCCATTCTCTGGAAGTGTCCAAGGCCAGGTTGGATGGGGCTTGGAGCAACCTGGGACAGTGGAAGGTGTCCCTGCCCATAGCAGGGGTTGGAACGGGATGATCTTTAAGGTCCCTTCCAGCCCAAATAATTATGACAATCACCCCTAATTTTTTTTTTTCCTTTGGAGAAAAAAAAAAAGGAAAAAATAAAAGGAAAAAAAAAAAAAAGAAGGAAAGATAAAAAGAAAAGCCTCTCATTTAGATTTGCCAGATTTTCCAACTGATTTCAGGACCTAACCTTCACATCCCTGGGTGTGTGAGCCCTCCAGAGCCCATCCCTTGGCGCGGCCGGCCGAGCGCTGATGCGGCTGACGCGGGGCCCATCGTGCGCGAAGTCCGTCACGGCTGTCACCGTCACTGTGGCCGCGGCACAGACGCTCCCCGAGCATGGCTCTGGCAGCAGATCCACCCGGCAGGCCGAGAGGGCGATGTCGGGGGGCCCTGGGACCTGGCTGCCTGCAGTAAACACCAACACAGAGTCTGACAGGAGTCATCCGAAGTGCCGCCCGTACCGTACTCTGTTCAACAGGAACGCTTCCCGTTCCAGGACACGCAGGCCTCGTGTCCAGGGCTGAAAGGTTTAGCTGGGGTGTGTATTCTGTTCCTGTCTGTCAGAGATGGGGCAGTTATCTCTGTTCATTGGGCAGTTTTCTTTATCTCTTCCACAACCCATCCTCCCTCTAGGAAATATCTTCTGTTAATGGGTCATTAATTATCAATTATCTTTTGTTAATGGGCCAGTGAGTGTCCCTGTATGGCTGATAAAATGCCATCATCCCACTGGGCAATGCTCTGCCCAGGGGAGGAGCCAAGCATTCCTCCCTGGATACAATCTGAGCCTGGAACGCCCCAGCAGCCTTTGCCCACTGCATTCCCAGAGGAAGAGCAGGCCCATCTCCAGCAGCCCTGGAGCTCCAGAGGAAAACTCCCCCCTTGTGCAGGATCCCTGCTCCAGCAGAACCACAGCTGGCACTGCAGGAGGGCTGAGCCCCCATGGGATGGGACTGTGCCACCACCCTGACCCACAGTGGGTCAGAGAGTGTTCTGACTCTGTGAGTGGTTTGGTTTTTTGTTGTGTTTTTATTTTTTTTTCTTTTTTTTTTTTTTATACTATTGCATTTGGTATTTTTTTAATTGTCCTAGTAAAGAACCGTTATTCCTATTCCCATATCTTTGCCTGAGAGCTCCTTAATTTCAAAATTACAATAAATTGGATGGAGGGAGTTTACATTTTCCATGTGAAGGAAGGCTCCTGCCTTCCTTAGCAGACACCTGTCTTTTCAAACCAAGACACCACATGGGCTTTGCATGAAGACAGTTGTGACTGACTGAAGTTGGCATCCCTCTGCACTCTTCACTGTGCTGCTTTTTTATCCCCAAAGTTTGCTAAAAACTCGGTGGTGTCTATTTTTCCACAGGTACTAATATTTCTGGGACAACAGTGTTATCTTTATGGGTCCATGCCCAGGGAATGAAGAGAAGTCGTTCTCATCACAAAGAAAGAGATGAATCTGTGTTCTGGAAAACAATTCTCTTTCATTTTCTGGAGTAAAAGGAGGTGTCTGCTGGCCATTATTTAATTTAAAATAAACAGGTGTTTTGATGTGAAAAGGGAGGGTTCTTGAGTAAGTTTTTGGTGAACTATAGATCCACAACAGCAAGGCAAATGCAGCAGGTCTGTATTTGTATTTTTTGGCTTAGTTATGTTATGGTGTTTTACTTCCCAGTCTGTAAAATTATGATAGTTTTATTTGTATCCTTTGCAGAAGTATTGTGCTGATAAATTCACTAAAAAATTGAGGAAAAACAATAAGCTATGGAGATACTGGCTATGTCAGCATCTGTGGTGGCTAAAGAAATGATGTGCGGTGACAAAATCAGTGTGACAATGGCACTGCTCATCACATCTTTCCTAAAGAGACCTCTACACACAGCCAGAATGGCACTGACCCCTTCTCTCGGGTCCTGACCCTTTCTGCTGAGGTCTCAGGTGAAGGGCAAACCTGGATTTTTATTTCCATAGGTGTGTTTTCCCTTACACACACTGAATTATGATAGCATTTAGTTCTGAGCCATCTGCTCTGCACTACATACAGTGTGCATTTTCTTATCAAGAAGCCACTCAAGCTTTCATGAATCCTTTGGCTGGTAGGAAATGAAACTGTGGTCCTGCTGAAGCTAGTCAGAACCAAATGCTGATTTCAGGATTTACAGTGTTTCTTGAGGAATACTTAGTTTTCTGTCCCGGACCACTAATTATCATCAGATAAGAAAAAAATTCTAGAAATGGTGGGCATAAAATTAATCTGAGATGAAAACAAGTGATTTTCTGATATTAAAGTAAGTGATTTTTATATCATTCTTCCCATTTGTAAAATTGCTTAATAATTTCTAGAGATGGCATTGAAGAATTTTAAGATGGCATTTCTAACACAATCAAATAATCACTGTCTTATTCCTTACGAAAAATCTCATGAAATATAATTTAAATTAACCCTGTACAGTACTATGGGAACTGAACTAAAATCTGCAGATATTAATGACATTTTATGTCTCATATCAAATCCTTAAAGGCTGCCTCACATCACATCTTATAGAAAAGTCCTGGCTCATTTTCAAGGTTCTTGATTCAATTAAATTGAAGGTTTCCATGAAGAATAGTTATTGCCATTACAGCCCCATGAGCTATGCTCAAAACCCAGAACAAAAGTTTAAAATCAAAGAAAATCATCTTGTCAAAATAGTAGCGATAAACTTAACAGAAGCCCAACTCCAGTGGCTCTGCTGTGCCTTGGCGTTCATTATGATATTGTCTGAACTTGGAGAGATATTTCTGTGCTTGTAATTAGCTCTCTTATCACTTATTCCCTACATAATTAGCACAAGAGTGTAGTTATATGGATTCAGTCAGACAAGGAGCTTGTCAGTTAATTTATTCGGTATAAACGAATCGCAGCTAAAATGGTTTTTATTTTTAATTTCCAGCACTGTGGCCAGCACACATTTTTCAGAAGCCTGCAGTGCTCCTTCAGATAAACTAATGGACCCTAAAGACAATAAAGGCTCAGAGCAAATGTGGTTGTGCAGACACCCAGCAGCAGATCCTCAGCCTTAAGTATATATAGATAGCTCAGTAGATAACAGCCCGAGTGTCATCCCAGGAAATAGCCTCAGGATGGAGCAGCCAAGGGCTGGAGTTGGGTTTAGTTTAAGCTGCAGAAAACTCGGTGAGTTGATCGAAACTAACAGGAATTTTCCACTTCAGTGACAACTTCCTTCAAATATGAGTTAATTGGAGGAGCTGTGCCTTCCTCCTGGCACCTCTTGGCACCAACACATCAAGCCCATTGACAGCTTGCAAATAGAGCTGCTTCTGCAAGTCCTGTGTCCTCTCTTTCTTCCAGTCAAGTGCTCACTGTGGGACTGGAGGAGACCTTGGTGAGGGGTCAGTCCCAGTCCAGTGTGCTGAGCTCAGCCTCCCCCACCTGAGAGCTCCTGGCGCACACTCCCAGTGTCAGAGAGACTCTGAAAGCCTTGACGGAAGCCTAAGAAAATGTGAGTTAAACAAATGGCCTTGACTGGGACTAATTCCTGTCTGATCCTCAGTGTCTGAGTGCTCGGGGTCTGTGGGGATGTCCCAGCACACACCAGCCCTGACATCCCAGTTCCTCCGTGTGAGGCAGCCTTTCCTCCACCTGGCCATCCAAGGAAATCCATTCCCATGAGCTCAGAGGATGCCTTCCTGATGGAGCAGCCCAGACTCCAAGCCAAGAGCAGTGTGTAGAACAGAGCAGCACTGAGCCATGGAGAAATGCAAAGTACTGCACGTACGAGAGCCAGCACAGCTGCTGGAACCATAAGGTGCTGCTCAGTTTAAGTTCATTGTGTTATGATACCATTTAAATTATTTTCTTTCTTCTGTCTAAGCACTTGGCTGATGGTGAGGAGAGCTAGGAAAGGGAATTAAAAAGAGAAATATATCAGGACCTATCTGGGTTTTGCCAACATTTTTTAGAGCTGGCTTTTTGAGGGTAGAGAAATTGCAGCTGTAATCCTATCTCTAAACATTTTTCTCTTTGAATCACTTATGGAAGAGAAAAAAGTGACTTGTTATAAAAAAGCTTGGATGTTTTATTTAGTGCAAATAGAAAGTAAATACCCACGTGCCACCCTTAGGCAGGATGAGTATTCCACCTGATTGACCTGAAGGCAGCATTTACTGAATAAAAGGACAAGCGTTTTCTCAGTGACATTGTCAATGTTTTCAAGTTAATAAAATAAAAAAACCCTAAATGTTTAGAAAGAGAATAATACATAAGCACAAGAATGATTTTTTTCCTTCTGTATTAAGTTAGACACAAACTATAACCCAGCAAAAGGAAGCAAAAAGGCTTCACTATGCATTTACTGAATAATAAATTTGCAGGGGACTTTTTATTGATAATTAATGAAATTATTCTACCTAAGAACATTCCTGCTACAAAAAAAAAAAAAACACCAAAAAAACAAAAAAACAAAAAAAAAAAAAAAACACAAAAAAAAAAACAAAAAACAAAAAAAAAAAAAAAACACCAAAAAAAAAACCAAAAACCAAAAAAACCTAAAAGTGGAATTTTACGCTCCTGGAATTTAAAATAAGTTTTTCTACTCTCAGTTATTTCATCCATAAATCTCAACAGACTACTGTTCAGGTTATTGCTAGTCAGATTTATGGCTTTGGGGTTTTTTTCTCTCAAAAATCTGACAGATATAATCAGCTGTTTTATTTTGCAGATAAAAATATGGCCTAGTTTGCTGATTTTACGGCTTCTGCCCTTTGGTATTATTTATATATGACATTTTCTATTAGAATTCATTGTAAACGAAATACTGGAAAAAGCAATCACATTGATTAGATGTCAATATGTGAAGCTCTTACCCAAGTCCTCAGTACTTAGTTGCAAAGTAATTTTACAGGAATCATCCTGCCCAGGACAGGCAATGGGTACTGTGCTCAGGACAGTCAAAACATGCTCCTTGCCATCCTCTGCAATTTCTAGTGATTCTGGTAAGAACTGGAAATAAGAAAACAACTTTAAGATAATTTTGACAGGCAAGAGTGATGACAGATTAATCAGGCAACACTGACATCTATGAAGTCTGAAGTGGTTTTAACCAGTTATTAAGCTATTACTTGCAAAATAATAATAATCTTTATCATAATCTCCTCAATAATAATAAATTTTGCAATAGTGATCTTCAACTTTATAAGGTAAAATTGCTGTTAACATACTTTAACATTTTTTGGCAATTAAGAAAATGTTTGCAGTTCCTATATATAATGTGTAAATTGCTTCTCATTTCCAAATCAGAAAGCCACCTTTTATTAAGCCTGAAAATAATACTGTGGAATTTATTTAATTTTTAATATCCCTGGTTTAAAGGAGCTCCTACCCAAGTGCAGTAGGAGAAATAACATGGCATAAAATCTGGCATAACCTCATGGTCATGGGCTCCATGTTTGTAGTCTGCACCAGGTACAAAATAATTGCAAATTTTCACCAATTCCCCTTCCCTGCTATGGCAGGAAGAAGAATTGCTTTGCAGATAAAATATTACAGGTTTGGAGACCACTGCCCCCAGGACAGAGAGCTGGGGTTGTGCCTTTTCTGTCTGCCCATTGTCCTGGGAAAAGAGCAGAAACAGCACTCAGAGCCAGTCAGAAATGGGAATTTCCACTCCCTGAAAAATTCTGACATTTAAAAAAATTCCTCAGAAACTGTTCTTCAGATACCACACAGAATGGGCTGCCAGATGTTTGAAACCCCTTTGATGGAGGCATGACACTCGGATACTCAGAAGATCCCAAAATCTCCTGGGCTGCCAGGCTGCCAGCCTAATCCTTGAGTGGGATTGGACCTGGTCCTTGCACTCAGTGTGAATTTATCTTCAGCAACTTCTGTTTTGTAATGCCTGACCGTAACAAGATGATGGATAAAAATTCACATTTTGTCTTCACTTTGTTCTGGTTTAGTTACAGCAGCACTGTGCATCCTTTGTTTGTAGGTTTGTAGGTTTGTAGGGTGTCTTCCCATCCCACAAAACCCCCAGAGCTGTTCAGGGCACATTTACTAGCACACGTAGCTTTGCCCACATTGTGGCACATCAGTATCCACACCTGCACACGGTGCCAGTGGTGCTTCAGGGTGTTTTAAAGACAAACTGAAAGCCATTTTCTCACAGTGAACAGAACTGCTTGCGATCATCAGGATTTATGTTTCTTCATCATGATTTTCAAATATTCCCTAGTCAGTGACTCAGGGCCATGGGCGTTACCTTAATCCCAGCATAGAAACCTTTGCTGTCCTCAGGCAGTGACTGCTGCTCAGGAGAGCCCCTCCTAAAAGCTGTGACAGTGCAAAAGACCTGTAATAAATAAATAAACAGCACATGCTATAGCATTTCTTGAATGACATTTGTATAATTATGCATATTCCTGTTGATCAGAGTTTTCAAGCTTTCATTCTAGTGCTGAAATATGTTTTGGGGATTTAGGCTTTGAGAATATTTATATGTAAATTTTGAGATTTGGAAGAATTTTTGATGCATTTAATAAGCAAAGAAGTATGGCTTTTGTCTCAACAATTAATAACACTTTATCCTTATGATGTGTTTTCTTCTTCTTACAATGTGTTTTTCTTCTTTCTTTAAACACTCTGGTTTGTGATTTTGACTCATTTTACTAAGGAAAAACTACATTGTTCATAGATGTCACTGTCAGAATTCAGACATTTGCTCTTGGGATCCCAGATTCCAGTCTGTCCACTGGATCAAGCATCTTCCCTCTGTACCACGTTTGTAAGCATTTTATTTTAAAATTTAAATTTGATTTGACAGTCATCCAGTCTCAGAAACTGTGTCAGCAATAAGAGAAGCTTCTTTTTTTCCTTATGGTTTTATAAGAGATGATGCAGATATGCCTACAGGGTTTATATTGTATTAAAAAAAAAAAAAAAAAGAAAATTCACCCAAATAAAAAACTCCTCCAAACACAATGTACCAGGACACTTGTGTTGTATTCCTAGCACAGCCACACAACTTTTATCTCTGCTGAGCCTGCACACCATCTGCTAACTTAATGTTTCATTGGTTTCAGAAAAACCAAATTGCAAAATCATTTCTAGGATCATAAGATTAAAATACAGAAATTTTCCTTAAAGCAAATGACAATGGACTCTGAAGCTGTAGTTCTGAATATTTTTTTAAGTCTTCTTGGAAATGAAGTAACAGATTGTGACATATTAAATCAAATTCCAGATACTCAGATGACATATTTATAGCTGCTGCCTTTTTTAAGCCTCAAGTAACCCACAAGGGAGAACTGGACCAATCCAATTTATTTTGCATTATAACAAATGCCTTTGGATGGATTTTCCAGCATCACTCACTGGCCATGCTGGTGCTTGTAGCTCTCACCTGCTGGCTCAGGCACGACCCTCATGACCGCTACCTGCAAAGAAGGTTCTACACCAGGATATTCCCAGATTCATGTGCTCATGAGCTGCAGAACAGCCTGCAATGTTTATTTTAGCACCCTAAAAGTCCCTCCTCATTACCATCAAGTCGTGAGTTTCCTCCAAACTGAACAATCCTATTTCCTACCTCATTTGTGCCCAGTGGAAATTCCCCACCAGCAATACAGGGTCGTTTGTAGGGCTGTGGGGAAAAACAAGTGTTTTCTGTGCTCTTCAAGTGGATTATTTCCAGTTCAGCTCAGTCCCAGGCTTATGTGCCTTTTGGGATGGTTTTACCTTCACAATTTTTCTCACTCTCTTGCAGACAGCTCCAGACAGTTTGGCCCAGTGAAAATGGTGTCATTTGTTACATTAACAAGATGGAAGCCTTGAGGTCATACTGGGTGTACTGGGGGGAAAAACAGACAGATCTCACCTCACAGAGACACTTTGCAGTTAAAATTCCTTAGATATTTCATAGTTATCCAGCTTGCCTCTGAAGGGGAGCAAGTTGTTTCTCCTCAAGATAATAAGCCCCTGTTATCATTAGATATTTATTATCTCCAATCCTTCCCTAAAGGCTCGTGTTCAGCTTACAGACTTTTCAAAACAGTGCTTCTGCTAGGAAGGCAGAGAGTGAGTGTTGATCATGCTCCTGCAGCTTCTCCTGCTGCTGCCACAGGGAGAGACTGCAAAACCAGGATCTGGCAAGGTGGTGGCAACAGAGAAAGGGTTCAGATAATGCATATTCCCCCTACCAAAAACAAACAGCACTGACCCCCTTGCAGAGCTCATTGAGCAGATCACATGCACCTGCATTGCAGATGATGTATTTGCTCTCACTGGGCTGTTTGCACTTTTGGCTTCAGTGCTTTTAACCAAAAATATTCACGCTGAGATTCCCTCTGAGCTCAGCACGAGCAGTGTTTGTGCCCGGGAGGGAGCTGCAGCTGCCAGGGATGGGCACAGGGATGCCCAGAACTGACAGAGGATGGGCTGGTGATCTTCCCCAAAGTGATATTCTGGCAGATACCAGAACCCAGCCTCGTCGTATTTCCTCTCATATCTATTTTAGAGGTATATTCTATAGATAAAGTGCCAAACACTCAAATAAAAAATTACTCCCTAATGATACACAGAGATATCTGTGGACTATCAGTCCATCCCAGCTCAATCTTCAGTGCTTTTGGAGGTCAGCACAAACTTTAAAAATTCAAAATGTATGGACAGCCATCACAATTTACATTTTATTTCTGTCTTTTATATAATTCCCACTCTTGTTGGGTGCACATCTCACAATCAGCAGATATGTTCATCAGATACTGAACTACAGGTTGACAGTTTGTCACATAATTATGATAGTCATCCCAAGGAAGAGGTTTTTTTTTGCCTTCAGCTAAATACTAACTCTTTTTTCTGCACTTCAGTGATCAACTTTTTCTTTCT
The DNA here is from genome assembly GCF_017590055.1 of Onychostruthus taczanowskii. Taxonomy (NCBI): domain Eukaryota; kingdom Metazoa; phylum Chordata; class Aves; order Passeriformes; family Passeridae; genus Onychostruthus; species Onychostruthus taczanowskii. The sequence goes on from NW_024496526.1 coordinate 12,896,140, forward strand.
CTTTTTCTCTTCCCCCCCTACACCCATCTCAGGATGCAGCCTTTTTAAAGCAAAGAGATAAAAGCACCACTGACAGCAGTATGCTGATGGCCGTGACAAGTTAGGAAGTATTTTTCCGCAGACTCATTGGATCTGTTAAAAAAAAGTCAAATTCTATTTTTTCATTGTCTCTTTTAAAGGGACAGGTGCCCTTGGACAGGATGACTGGATTGCTTCTTAACATGGGATGCTTTCTTTTCCCTGTGCGCTGGCAAAACATCCCATGGGGCAGAAAAATTTCTTCTAGGCACAAAATTCTTATCAAAAAAGGCTCTTTTAGATAAGAAGTGTCTCCTTTCCTGTGTGTTGGAGCAGATTCCCCCCTTCCATGGACTCAAACAGAGTTGTGCCCATTTTGACATGAACCCCATGAGCAGCTTCTTTAGCTAAAAGCAGAAGTCAGTCATTAATTTGGTGAGAATCAGTTAGTTCTGTGAAACAATTTAGGAGAATATTCTAATCCTAGGACCTGTCACCATCCCCAGAAAATTTCTCTGTAATAACTTGCACATTAAAATGTGGGTATTTCCCCCTATAGCTTTCAGAATTCAGGTTTCCTCCAAATCAGTTTTTTCTCCTCGTTTTGATGACAATAATATCTTCAATTTCACCTTTCCCCTTAACCAGTTCTGAATGTGGTGTGGGTAGTCCAGGCTGGGGCAAGGATGGGGGCGTTTGCCACCAGATCCAGCTTTGCCCTGGCTCCTCTCCATCAGCCTCTCTGCCTGTGCTCATGCAGGGGTTCAGTTGACAAAGGCAGCTGTGGGGAGCTCCCTTGTCCCCATAAGGAGCCCTTTAGGGTCACCTGCTGCTGGCCATTCCCTCAGCAGGGCAGTCTGGGGATGCATGCTAACCCTGGGGTTGGATCCAGCCTCCTGTGGGTGTATCACCCGTGGCAGAGCAGGCTGGGGCTGCAGGGCTCAGAGTGACACTCCTGGATTGGAGGTGGAGGCTGGGCAGGGAACCACCAGGCCAGGTGAAAGGTGTGTCCTGATGGCTGTGGGGCAGTGCAGCTGCCATTGCCTTCTCCAGTAAACACTAATGGGCTGGGGTTAGAAGCCCTGCCGGGAGCTGGGAGGGCATGTGGGAGGGAGCTGTGGTTTACAGCCTTGATGAAAAGAGCAAAGGATGAGCAGAACTGAGGGATGACATTTCTAGGGAAGCAGGAAGAAAAGAAAAATAGTTCTCATTAGCTTGAGAAAATGATCTGGCTGTAGGTATTTGCAGAAAGAGGTAGGAACAAAGTCTCTGGGAAGGCTTTCCAGAAGGGTTAGCAGGAAGGGGAAAGCAGGGAGAGTCTGTCTTTGATTTAATTAATGAACTAGACCTTGCAGCTTTAGAACACAAATCACTCCCTGTGAGGGGCTGTTGGCTGTGGGAAGGAGGGAGCAGGTGCAGCTGTGTGACCTGGCACTGTGGGTAGCCCAGCTCTGCTCACTTTCTGCTGGCTGTACAGGAGGAAGGCAGCTCTTCCCAGGAGTCAAATGGCCAGGCAGTGTGGGGAAGCTGACTCTGGGTCATTATTCTGCTAAGGAAGGAAATTTTCCCAGGGTAATAGGAAGGTGTTTTATCATCTGCAGAGTTTTGCTCATCATCTCTCTGACCCTTTCTGCTTTAAAATCTCTGTTCAAGTTCACCTAGAGTTCTGTTTCTGCGGGTATGCTTCTCATTTTCTACCTGAAGGTTGAGGAAGAAATTGTAAACTCAGCTGTGACCTACAAACAGGCAGGTCTTCCTATTCCTGTTGTTGATTTTGACAAATCCAGTGGCTGGGAGTGGATTAGTACTTAAGATGGGGAAATGCCACTTTGTCACTTTGGAGTTCAGATGCTGGTGCAGACCTCTGAACTGGGCAGTGGCAGAGTCTGAGTCAGTGAGAGCTGAGCCAAGAACATGAAGTGACCCCAAAGGGGAGATGCTGAGAGCCAGTGCTGACTGGGGGTCTGTAGGATGAAACCTTACTATTTCTGGGAGAGGAGAAGGGGCAAGCCCTCAAGATGGCCTTCTAAGTGCTTGAGTATTTCTATAGGTACAGAATTAATATGATTTAACATTTATGAGCCCATATGCCCAGGATTTTCTGTCTAACTGCAATAAATGCAGTGAATCCATCATCTGGAATGAGCTGCTTCTCTCCCCTGGGCTGAGATGGGGCATCTCTTAGAAGTGCTGGCAATAAGACAAAAATCCTATTTTCCTTGAGAGATGAAGTGTAAGTGCTCTGCAAGACTGGCTTTCTTCAGCACCAAGAACAACAGGACTGTAAGATCTCTTGCTTCATCACTGGAGGTGTTTAAGGCCAGCTGGGATGGGACTTGGAGCAACCTGGCCTAGCAGAAAGTGTCCCTGCCCTTGGAGGGCGATTGGAACTGGGTGATCTTTGGGCTCTCTTCCAATCCAAACCACTCTATGAAATTTCACGCTTTTTCCCTTGTGAGAGAAAAAATAGTTATTTTATATATTGAGGCAATAATTTGCTGTCTTTTTGGCTGGGCATAACCTCCTTCTGTTGGAGAGTGCCATGAAAAGCAGCCACAGAGCTGCTTCTATCACAGAGCTCAGAAAGGCTGGTTTTGCTTAAACATTCTTGTTTTACAACGAGCACCATGGTTTATGTAGGGTGACAATTGCTCCTCGCCGTGTGAACTTTTGGATTGCTGTGCTGAGCAAAATCTGCACAGTTTTCTTCTAAACACCTTTCTTTCTTAGCATAACTCATTACTCACAGTGTGCTGCTATAATTTATAGATGGCTGTGCCTCGAGGAATGAAATGACCTCTGTCACTATCACATAAATAAGGCTTAGGAATGCCAGGATTTTCATATCAGATGGAGTAGGCTTCTTTCAGAGCTTATAGAGAAATAGTGGCATGTTATAGATTTATTTAAGACTGCAATAGTTTCATGAACATTATGCTGCCAGCATTACTGTCTGAAATAACAAAATTGGAACCCAAAGATGGGGGGAAGAAAGGACACATGATGGCTATTAAAAAATAACTGGCTGTTTAGTCAATACAAGTTCAGGAACGTTGGCTGGTAAATCTCAACTCTTCTCTAAGGTTTGACTGCGTATTAAAATATATCAATAGCTATTCCATTATGTGAGTGACCTATTACCTGGAGATGTTTTTACAAAGAACAGCATTGACATCAACCACCCAAAAAGTGATGTAAAAAAAATCATCTTGCTTGGCTGTGTTTTTTTTTTTTTTTTGTCAAGAAAGGAACAGAGAAGATGCTGATTTCAGGCCATGAATGTGTGGAACCAAATGCAGGTTACTGTGCAAGTAGAGGTTATGAGTTAAAAAGGTTCAAAAAAGGCAAGTAGTTTTCCAAATGGTTCAAATTTTCTGTCCTGGGAGACAAATTCTGCCTTGAATTCCCCTTGTGCACCCTGGCAGTGCACAGCTTTGGGGATGCTGCCACTGGGCTCTGCATGGAGAAGGGGAAAATTACTGGAAAGTGCTCCTGGTTTATTGTCTCCTCTCTTATATAGCTTTTATCAGTTGAACCTGGCCTCCCTTCAGTGGTGCCTGAGAGAATATTCTTTCCTCTGCAACTTTCTTGGGCAGGTGAGAGTTACCCATTGCCTCTGTGTGGTGGAGTTTGGTGCCAGGGTTTGAGTCCCCTTTTAGTGGCATCCCCTTTCCTCTAGGGTAGCCCTACAAATGCTAGATTTCTTCAGATTTGCAGCGCTGGAGGTGAGAGTCTTCTCCCTTTTGACTCCTGTTAGACACCCAGACTGGGATGGCAAACAGTGAAATGCTTTTTTAAAATCTTTATTTTGTAAAACTGAATTCTCAGCTGCAGCTTCATTGCTTGGTTTTCACCTCTGATGATTTATGGATAATTACAATTAGTCTAATAGGCCATGAAGGCCTTTAAAGAAGCCTAACAAGGAAGAGAATGCTTTAGTCTCACTAAACCCACTAAATTAAACACGTAGTTTCAGCAGAGGACAAAGAAGGGCTTACTGGAAACTTAATACAATAAAAATAGTCTTATAAAGATTTGGCAATGCTACTTGTTAACAGAACCATATTTCCCCTGAATCCCTCAGGATTGTTAAAACAAGATTTGAAATGATTGCAAGTGAAATAATTTTGATGAGAATATCTCTTCATAGCACAAACTTGTCTTAAACTGGCAGAATTATTTGCCTCATTTTATAACATGTGAGGGCATCATCAGTCAGATTCTGAACTGGGCTAAAGAAATCATTATCTCAGTCAGCATTTCTCAGGCCACATCTGGAATATTGTGTTCAGTTTGGGTCACCACTACACAAAAACATGTGGGCAGCCTGGAGAGGGTTCAGAGAAGGGCCACAAAGATGAGCCAGTGTCTGGGGAGCTGCCATGTGATGAAAGGTTGAGAGAACAGGGTTCATTCAGCCTTGATAAAAGGAGGCTTAGGGGAAACCTCATAACCACGTTCCAGCTTTTAGAGTGGATTCAAAGAAGATGGAGGGTCCCTTTTTACAAGTAGTAACATGGACAAGATGAAGAAAAATTCCGATTCAACACAAAAATATTTTTTTTTCACAATGGGAAGTTATCCATTGGAATAATCTCAGCAGTGGTGGATTTCCCTACATTGGACACTTCAGGGTCAGCAGGAAAGGCTGCTGGGCTGTCTTGTCTAGACTATGCTTTTGCCAAGAAAATTTAGACCAGATGAACCTCGAACCCTCTGTTTGGGCTGGCATTCCATGATTCCATGATCTCAAAGAAGAGCTGCAAAATACCAACACTATTTCTAACCTACTCTTAACACCAGGACATTATCCCTATTTATTCTGTTTGCTGTAGCATCACTAATGTCCCTCTGCCTGTAAAAGTTATGAACCTAATTTAAATTTAAAAGTCTTGTTTCTGTACTATAAAAGGCCATGAATTCATACACAAGTCAATTTTTTTCCCACATCTGTATTGGTTTCTGTTTTGTTGTTGTTGTTGAGAGCAGATCATTGTTGCTGTGTAAGCCATCAAATATACTTCTTAAAGATTGTTTTGTAATGAACTCTATCTTTCAGTATGCTATTGAACCAGGAATTTGGAATCAGAGAAGCAGAACAACATGAAAAAAAAACCCATAAAATGAATCTCCCTCTCTTTTAAAATGTATAATTTTTTTTTTTTCCTGTGAAAAGATGTTATTGTGTCTCTGGTCCATGGATATAAAAATTACTGAGTGCCTGCAGCTAAGCCTGCCTCTGCTGCAAAATCTCACTGCCTCAAGATACAAAAAGTACTAAGAAAAATTGGCTCAGGCACATGTACCCACCACTTATACAAACCTCACAGCATTCAAGGTGTACTGTAACTGCAAGTATTCAATTTGCCTTTAGAATGTGGTAAAATACCTTCCAAGAACCCACTGCAATTCACAGAAATTTTACAGGTCCTGAACCCGGTTAATGTTATTAAATAATCTTGCCGTGAAACAATCTCAGATCTTTTTTGGGCAGTAGCTCTAAGCACAGGGAGCGAGGAGCAGCATTAATGGAAGCACAACAGAGGTTCAGGAAGGAGGTTTGATCCCCGTGGGTGTGTGACCTGTGCCGCTGAAGGCGCGTGGCGTTACCGTGTCTCCCAGGAGGAGATTCGCGCCGTCCATCTCCACGTGGGAAAACGGCTGCGGGGTTGTCTCCTGGTGGATCTGCTCCCTCTTTCCAGGGCTGGAGAGGCGAGACCAGAGCACCCTGAACTGCACTGGGGGCTCAGGGGCAGGGGGGCTGTAGCTGCACTTCAGGTGGACTCGGCCTTGCACGAGCTCGGGAGTGATGGCCGGACGCAAAGCCAGGCTTGTGGGCTTGTCTGGAAAAGGGAAACAAAAGAGGGATGTGGCACAAAATGTTATTTTGATGTTACAGTTGTTCACCTAATAAGATGTCAATGCAATTAAACATGGGAGAAGCACTACATTTTATCTTCCTGTGACTTAATTAGTAACCATGCAAGCAAGAAGGTGTGTTTCATACCAAATGCAAAAATTGCTAATTGTATCCTGACTACCTATTGCTGTTATACCATCTGACCTGCTGGTTTTCAATGTGGTTCTTTTTGTTGTTGTTTTTTTTTTTTAATTTTGTAGTGAGAAAAACATTATTGAAATTAAGCACTCAGATTAATACAAATTAATTACTCTGGCAAAGGTCCTCAGCTTTGCATTTCCCTGGAGCACAGCCTTTTGATCCAAGTTTTGCAATAAGCACAGGAGAGATATGAGAAATCACTATGTTGCAGAGGTAAACTGACTCCCAGAAAGCAGCCAGCCTCTATTGCCTTGCTGTGAACATCCTTTCCAGGCTGTTTTAGGATGTATCTAGGCTAGGTCTGCTCAATATAGTCTCCCTCTGCCCAGAATAATGCTATTGCTCTAAAAATACAGCTTGCTTTCTGTAGGCATCAACAAGTAATGAAGTCTGAAACATTTGTTCCTGTTAAACTCCCTTAGAAAGTAGAAACACAGAGAGGTATAATAGTGTAAGGGGATGTTTTTCATCTCTAGAGACCCAGACTCAAACAAAACATGAAGCTGGTTCAGATGCTTCGAAAGGATAAATTAAGTAACTTTTTCGGACAAGTGTAGAAAATATAATATGTGAGAACCCAAGAGAATAAAATATGAAGCTGTTTCAGCAGAACAGAGAACCAATGTGTTAACATCTGTCCAGGGCAAACAGCAAGAGGTGAGAAACAAGTTACTTAAAAGATGAATAAGGACCAGTTGTTTATACCCTTCTGTATTTCATTTCTTAGAGAAGCTGCCTCAAACCGTGGCTCACATCATGACTGTGTGTAGGAAATTATCCCAGAAGGACAGAGTTAGGTGATCAGCTTGGGGGAGGATGTGAGTGGAATTGCAAGCACGAACTCTGCTTTTCCCAGCTGTGTCTTTTCTGCCAAGTTCTGGAGTTTTAAATTCAGTTTGTTTTGCAGCTCAGAAGCGCTGATTGCTGTCCTGCTCCTGAACCCCCAGCAGAAGGGGCTGGGGAATTGACCCTGACACAAAGCCATGGCAGCTGGACCCAGCTGAACCTCTAGTGGTGCAATATTTACAGCTGAATTTAAGCCATGAGGTAAAAAAACCCAGTAAAAAAACCTCCAGATTTGTGGTTTTTTCCATCCAATGCATGAGACTGCAAAAACATCCTGCAGGAATGAAAGACTCTGAAAGAATGGACCTCACTGAAAATGAGATTGGGATAGATGGGAAGGGATAAGCTTTCTTACCTTAGAAATGCAGGTGGCTTTACATCACTGAACAGGTGTAAGTCATCAAATAGGACAAAGTTATTCACCCAAAATGTATTGGCAAAAAAATTCTTTGAACAAGACTAGTGGAAATCTTATAGTTTATAAAAAAACCAAGCTTAAACTGAAAAAATGACTATTCAGTTAAAAAGTAATTTCTGAGTAAGAATTGGTTTCATTTATTTTAATGGATTTTTTTTTATTTCAAATACTGAATTAATCTCATGTCCTTTGAGCCTTTCTTCCTTCCTCTTCTTCAAGTAGGAATGTTAAAATATTGATAAAGATAAGAAAATAGTTATCTTTCTCTTTAAAATTTATTTAAGCTTGGATTTTGCCCAATTGAAAAGCTGATAACCCTAGTTTCTCAGTGTCACGTTTCTGTCCAAAAACACTAAAAGGAAAGTATAAAGGTAATTTTTTCATTTTGAGAAAGGAGCATGTTTTCTGGTGAAATCTATATGCACCTGGCTGTGTTCCAAAGTTCAGGAGGTTTAACTGAATGAGCAATTGCTTTCTGCTTTCCCTTTGTTTCCTAGCTACCGAACAGGGGTTACATCTCTCGTAGTAGGCTGAAAATTATTTCTGATGAGAACAATTATATAAATGTCATGAAAAAGATGTTATCAGTTTGGTTCGGGGTTTTTTGTTTTTTTTTTTCTCCTTGCAGAGTTTCAGAATTACCTTTTTTGAGGGGGGATACTGCATTGTTAAAGATAAGGAGAGGCCTTAGAGACAGTCTCCTGGATACGGTGCCTGGGTGCAGCTGAGATTCCTCTGCTCACTCGCTTTGCCACTCCAAGCCAAAGTGGAGCCAAAGACAGTGGGAAAGGTTACACGTGAGCTGTAACCAAGCACAGAACGCTTCAGCAATACACACCAGATTACATTTTGCACTGGTAATAGGAGCTATTCTTCAGGAACACCTTGGAGTGCCACTGATTTATTTCCTACACGCTCCGTGCCTTAGCGGGAGTGACGCTTGACTCGCAAGGTCACCGCGACGCACACTGCAGCACCGGGGCGTCTGAACACCCAGCCTGAGAGGCACGAGCAATCTTGTTGATAAATACTTTGCTGGTCCTCACCTTCTGCACAGTAGCCCATGCATCCTGGCGTGGGCTGCAGGAGATAGACAAAGAAAGCGCCGCAGTTCCTGACGGCCACGGGGATCCGGAACAGGCAGCAGTCCCTGGTGCCCCCAAAACCCTGCCAGGTGGCACAGCCCGTCAGCCTCTTGCTCTCCCCAGGAGCTGGCAGGGATTCAGACTTCAGCGACAGCCACACTGGAGCTTGTGTCCCACATTTGTTCATCTGAGGGCGCACACAAAAGGAGATGTTTATGGCAAGTGTGGTAAGATTCCTTTCAGGAAAAGGAATGGAATCGTGGAATCAGAGAACAAAGTCTAACAAACACTCTGTAAAGAAGCATTTGATATGATCAAATTGATATATTTTGATATGCTCAAATAAAATGCAATTGAAAAAAACCCAGAAAATTTGGAAATGGAGTGACTACAACCAAATGGACTGAGATGAAATGAGGGGCAGTGAAAAGGACTAAAACTTGCCAAAATGACTCCAATTAAAATCCTGAAATCAGAGAATGAAGGTAAACAAAGAGAGAGAAGAACCTAAAGAAATGAAATGTTAAATTAGAAAGGAAAAATTCTGAAAGCAGGTGAAAACAATAAAAGTGAAAGGGACAACAAGAAGTGCAGGGAAATGGACCAAAGCTTGCCCAAATAGTCCTCAGTGAAATCAGAAGATTTCATTCCCTTTCCTGAAAGTGGAGACCACTAAAACCCAAGAGCCTGCGTGAACCTGGAGGGTCAGTGAAAAAGCTGTGTAGGTGGGGATGAAAATGTCTTGCTCGGTTTTGAGAGGTGGTTCTACACAGATAAAACGCTTAAAGGACACAATAACAGGATTCCAAAGTATTTTCCTTTGGTTTTGGTTGGCTTGTATGAAGAGGATGAAAGCATGAAAGCAGGCTAGATCACCTGCCCCCAGACCAGCTCACTGCTCCTGACAGCTCCTGCCCTTCCAGCACACGCTGGGCACGTCTGTGGGACCTGTACCTCTCCCTCATTCTTGAAGAGAGACACACATGAAGGACGGACAAAACATATGTGCAGGATATGCCTGACTTAACTTTCTAATTTGTTATTTTTATTTTATTTTTGCTTTTGGGCTTTTATCTATTAACAAATTCCCTGAATACAGAAAATCCCAAAGCAGAAGGCGTTGCTCTTAAATGGTTTAAATGACAGCATGTTGAGTCATGGCCAGGAGAGACTGATTTCCATTTCCCAACTTAGGGATGTGTGTTCAGGAATCTCAGATCTGAGTTGCCCTCTGTACCTGTCAGGCTCTCTCCCCTGACTAAAGGAACATGGTTCTCTAAAGCTGCCTTTAATTTAAGCACCTCAGTGAGGAGATTAGGTGTAATCAGGGCCTTATTAAATATACAAAGCCAATTACAATGGTGACTCATTTTTCTGCACCATTACCTAGCATTTGCCAATATGCAAAGCACAGAGGTATTTGAGCTAAAGTTTGGAAACTATTACCAAATACTGACAATAATTTGCTCTCAGATATCAGTCATATTCAGCAGAGTGTGACTGCTGCTGTCACTTTGCATTTCTGCAGCCAGTGACAGTGAACCATCTCTACTAGACCAGCTTGGGGAACGTGATTCCTCCCAGTGTGAGTGTTTGGCTATAAATCACATTGGGGGAAAAAAAAAAAAAAAAAAAACCAACCAAAAAAACACCCAAACACAAGACCCACCATCATTTTTTCCATTGGCCCAGGTTTGCTGCTTCACTTTCAAGATTGAAAGTTATTTGTGACAGCAGGGGAAGCAGTGAAAGTCAAAGGATAAATTTATTAAGTCACGCACCAGTTCCCTCCTGCAGTTTGAGTTGTACCTGGGAGCTATTCAAGCCAGGAAGCAGGGGCAGGGGAGAAGGGGTGCACACCCAGGAAAGCAAGGGTAGTTGAAAAACAATCAGCACTGTGACATGGCATGACACAGTCTGATTTCCATTTGGAGCTGGTTATTGCCAGCCTTCTGAAAACTAGGATTCCAGAGAGACACCACTGCAATTGTCCAAGGCTGTTGGGGTTTTTTTCCTCCTGAAAAGTGGCAGCAGCTGAGCAGAGAGGCTGACCCTGCCTTCCCTGTTTGGTGTCCTGGTGGTCTTGCAGGTGGCACTGGAGCTCACACAGTGCAGCAGCTCCCTGGGGAGGAGCAGCCTTCCAGCACTGTGCAAACAAAGGAGAAAAAGGGCCAAAATGAAAATTCTTCTAGGTGGAATTTTAGACCAATCCCTTCCCCTGCTTTCTTTAAAAGCCACGTTGTGTGTAAGTTTAAAGAGGTTCTTTCTGTTTGTTTATTTACAGCTTGAAGGGACTCGGATGTTTTCTGTGCTGGTAAAAAATACAGATGATGGGAATTTATTGCATCCTGGTCAACTTCTGACCTAGAGTGCAAGATATGGTGTGGAGAAGCATGTTTCCAGAACGTGCTCATGAGCATACACTTGTAATGACCTGGGAGAGTGGAAAAAACAACATCCAGGGAAGCAGCATGGGAGAAGAGAGAGGGATGGAAACTGAAGCTCTGTGGTCTCTGCTTCATCCTCATCTGGGTGTGATACCTGCAGCCTGAATTTCCTCTTACACAAGGAAACCACAAACTTCAGTGCCTCTGCTTGTTTAAGTAAAGATTGCTGGACTGGAACATTCTTTTTGAAATTGCACTAAAATGCAGGCATTAGTGAGTTCACCTTGGAGGTGTTTGGAGCCACACAAGCTGGAAGAATAAGTTATGGGGAGCAGAGCAGCAGGGATGAGTGAGCACTGGATTTCAATGGATGTGTGCAAACTCAGAGAGTCTTGGAGGAAAGGGTTTGGTGAGGAGACACAGCACAAACTACTCATCCCAACTGGGAAAAAAAAAATACTCTTATAATTCTCTGTAAAGGAACTTTTTTTTGCTTAAAATGAGCTACAGCATCCATCTCATGCTGCTTTTGCCAATGTAACTGGTACCAACACGTCAGTGCTGCTCTGCTGGGAGTGCAGCTGCTGGGCTGCCTCTGGCCAGGCACACACAGTGCCTCAGTTTCTCTGGCTGCTTGACCTTGGGCAAATAACAAATCACTGACTCTCTGTGTACCTCACTTTCTTATCTCTCAACCAGAGGTGGAGGTGGCTGAGATGGTAGTAGCCTTCGGTGCCTTGCAGCAGTGCTGGGAAGATAATTCATTAATGAGACACCCACCTCTCTGCTGTGCTGGGGGCCATGCAGATAAATAGATGTGAATGCATTCTGGCTGTGAAAAAAGACAGAAAGTGATCCATACATAAAAGTGGGCCTGGATCTCTTGTTAACACACAGAGGAAAAACTGAAATGCTGGAAGAGGTGGATGGTGATTTTCCCCCTCTGTTTTTATCCTCACCAGAAGTCTGTGAGCCATTTCAGTGCTGGAGAAAGTGTGGATTGGCATCACTGATGTCAGAATGCAGCTTTCTGATAAACCCCCACGGGGATCTCCTACATTTACCCTGGCCAATCTTGCACTGACACCACTTGAGAGACAGTTTGTTATGTAACATGCACAAATTACAAGCAATGACCAACCCTTACGAGGGTAAAAAAATCAGACTGTGAGACAGCAAGTCATTGCAACAAACTGTGACACAGGATAACAGGCTGGCCAAGGAAGGATTTTGGTATAAATCAAGTGTTTCTGTTTTCCTGGCAGCTATATGACACACATGAATTTATTTTCTCTTATGAGCTGCATGTGGTCCTTCTGAGTCAGGCAAGTTGCCACATACTAGCCGAAAGGATTTGCTGCATGAGGCCTCTGTGAATTAGAAGACAGACCTGGGAAGGCAAGGGCAAATGTATATTCATGTGTTCAAGCAGCAGTAGAGATAAGAACAGAAAAAAAAAAAAAAAAAAAAAAAAAAAAAAAAAAAAAAAAAAAAAAAAAAAAAAAAAAAAAAAAAAAAAAAACCAAAAAAAAAAAAAAAAAAAACAACAAAGCAAAACAAAACAAAACAAACAAAACAAAAAAAAAACCCACAACAACAACAACAACAACAAAAAAAAACACACAAAAAAACCCCAAAAAAACCAAAGAAAACAAAAAAGCAAAGAAACTTAGAAGAACAATCTAGGAGAAGAGGCTTCAAAGAGCCAAAATTTTCAAGTCCCCACTGTGGCATGATTTGCATTGAATTTTGTAGCTGTCATTTGGGAGAGTAACCAGAAAATTGAATACAGAGGTAGCAAATGATTGGCATTTAAAACAGAGAATTTACCTGCAATGCCTGCAGTCACTGCTGCTCTAAGGATGCTGGAGAGATGTGGGATCTCACAGCCCCACTCAGCAGCATTTCCAAAAGGAGGGAGGAATTACACAGCTGCCTCTACAGGAGAGCAAACTCCACAGGTTCAGGTGTCCAGTGACACAGCTTGCACAAAGGAGAACTTCTCCAGCACAGAAGGGACACTTCAGGCTGTTGGCAGCCTTCTTTAGTATCTTTCCATACTTTATCCAATCATAATTAAGGGGTGTTTTTAATCTTCAAAGCATTTTATAAACCTTACCCAACTAATCTTTGCAACACCTCTGTGTGGCAGGTAAGCATTCATTAAGTATTTTTGATTCATAATTAGGCACCAGCTAATAATTTAAATAATCCAATTTAGAAAACCTAAACAATAAAAAACCCATTTTCTCCCTTTGCCAAAACAAGGGAACGAGCCATTACTGTTTAATCCAATGATGTCTCCTACCATTTGCTTGGGGTTTGGAGTATCAACCAGTTTGATTGATTGGACACTGTGGTTCTTCATAATTGCACAAAGAAATCAAGCTCGATTGTTCTTGTCACTTGGGTACTGCTGAAATTATGCTGTTAAAAATAAGTAGCACCATATGTGAGGAATGCATTGTTTTAGTTGGATGGAGATGGAAGGCTTTTTGGTGCGCTGCTGGTTGGCAGTTAAAGCATTATGATTTTGCATCTGCTATCCACTCAAAACTTTACTTTAGCTTTTTTTTTATATATATATTTCTTTGTAGTTAGTTAAAGTAAATAAGTTTGGTTTTTTAATTTTTATTTCAGATTGGGGCCAAACTCTGCAGAAATCAGTTTACGTCAGGAATATCTGTAGCAGCAATTAAACTGGTGCTTGTCTTGTTTTTCTTTTAAGCACATGCCTCTGAACAATAAAGGCTTAATTGTAGTTTGTACAGAAGGGCTTTTGCATGTCTGAAAAACAAGCAAGAAAAACAAAGGCTCTTCATACCTAGCATTATGATTGGGAATATTCACATAAGTGCTCAAGAAAGAATTACAGATTAAATAATACCTTGAAAGTGTCACTTGCTTTTAAATTCATAGAACAATTGCAAATCAAAGTGGGGTTGGATTCAGAGCAAAATAATAATTGAAACAAAGTAATAAATTAATGGCATGCAGCTGAGGTACTGTGTTTTGATTGTGAGTATAAAATGTTCTAGAAGAGGTTAAGGAGGAGGGAATGAAGCTAAGTATGGAAAAATAAATCTCCTCTAGGGACCGAATATTAAGCATTATAAGCAGGTTAGACTCGCCATGCTTGAACACGACCTTGCTTTACAGACCAAAGATTAGCATTTAAACCTGTGTTTGATCCTCGTATACATGTAAAAAAGTAAACCTATAGTGCTAAAAATGGAACTATTGAGAAAATACCAACCCTTACTGCATAACATGTCCTCCATTTATGTGCACATTTACTGTTGTACATGAATTTACAGCATGCTCAGATTTGGAGAGGGTTTTGCTCATTTAGAGGATGAAATTTCTGGGGAAGGGTACTGGAAGTTATCTTGATACCCCATCACAGGCAGGTATTATTGGACATTTATCAAACAGAGTCTCATATCCATAAGTAGCTTGTAGAAAATCTTGCTACAGAATAGTGTGTGCCAAAAAATTGCAGTTATGGGGCTGGCTCATGGGAAAGAAATTTATTTAAATCACAGAATCAGTGGGGCTGGAAGGGACCCACAAGGATCATCAAATCCAAATCCTGGCCCTGCACAGGACAATCCCAAGAGTCACACCAAGTGCCTGAGGGCATTGTTCAAACACTTCTGAGCTCTTTCAAGATCTGTGGATCACTTCCTTGCAGTTCTTGGAGCTGAGACCCTTCCCTGGGGAGCCTGTTCACTGCCCCACCACCTCTGGGGAAAGAACCTTTTTCTAATATCCAGCCTAAGCCTCACCTGACACAATCTCAGGCCTGACACAATCTCGGGTCCTGTCACTGTCACCACAAAGCAGAGATCTGTGTCTGCCCCTCCTCTTGCCCTCACAAGAAAATTGAACAACCCGTGTCTGAGCTCAGGAGTCTCTGAACCAGGGGTTGCTGGACATTGTTAATGTGCAAAAATGAAATTATTCCCCTTTCCTGCCATTCCCTCCAGAAAAAGACATTCAGCTGCTGGTGAGGACAAGCACCTGGGGCCAGTGGAACTTCTCCACAGGAAGAAGAGAATTTTCAGCCCATTTCTGGCTCTGCTATGAGTGTGGTGTGGCATTTGAATTTGCATTACAGGCAGCAGCGTGCACTGCTCTGCTGTAATCCACAGATTGATATTTTATCTGACTGTGGAGCAGAACTTCAATAACATTAGTGTGTGATGTTCCCTTACATTTCTTTTTAATGTTTGTGCCTCCCATGGGGCTTGCCCATATGTACACGAATCCAGCTGTATGCATATACCCTGCATTATTTGAATTCAAAAGCTGGAATTTCTCCCATTGATGTATGTTTTCCCATATTGCCTGTTAAGTACTTCTCTGTATTTTTAATAGATTTTCTGTTGAGTTTTAATTTTTCCATCTTTGGTTCTTCCTCTGAAGGTCATTTTACTATGGTCTGGCCATGTCTGTGCATTGTTTCTTGCTTCTTAATATACTGCTTTAATCTTAGTAAAAGCTTCACTATATTTTTTCCATTCAAAGTTTTTGCCTTTCACAGAAGATCTGGCAGTTCTTTTTGAAGAAAACATGATCCGTAGTAGCAGCCTCAACACCTGAGGATCCAAAATTTGCAAATTTTTATTGGACTTCTACTACAATATATTTTTGGATTGGGAAGTGGCTGTGGCCAGGAGTGGATGTTCAGGATCTGGTAATTGCTGTGCCTCCTTTGGGAGCATAGGGGGAAAGGCAAGGAAGAAATAGAGGGAGGAAGGTCAGGATCATTTGTTACCTGCCCTGAGAAATTCAGCAGGCAAAGCCTAAATTGGAAAGCTCTTTCAATCAAAAACATTTTGCTGGAGGAATAAGTTTATGGACAGCAGTTGGATTCAAGGGATGGCAAGTCCAGGGATGCAATTAATATTTTCACTTTCTCTGACATAAAAGCTTTTTGGGTTTTTCTTCTTCTTTGTTTTTTTTTTTCACTTTGTAGCTTCTGGTGTTTTCTTCTGTCTTTTTTCCCTTTTTTCCCCCCTTTTTTTAAATTAAATGAGTGGATGAGAAGCAGCCCCTTAAGAGCTGCTGCTCGTTTTTCATTGCAAAGTTTTCTGTGCCCCTGAGCTGTGGCAGGGCTGCATCCTGGGGCTCTCACAAGCCCTGTGTGTGCCCTCCTTCTCCTCTCTGTTGAACCTCACACTCCCTGTGCTTATGAAACAACGTGCAGACAGGGACATATTTTTATCGTGGAGGTTTACTTCATGGCAGGATTGGGAGCACAGGCACTGAGAGGCTGTCTGGAGGAGTCAGGCTGTGGGAGCTCCCCTCCCTCATGTCCCCCAGCACGTGCCATTTGTCCTCCCACGCTCCAAATCTCCTTTATGGCTTAAATCCCTCCTGAGCTCAGCTGGGTGACAGGAATCCTTACCCACCAGCACTCTGAATTAAGAAGTTAATCTCATCCATCGATAAGCAGCTAATTGTATCTGGCCAGTATCAACACAATATCACTGGGTATATATTTTACAAGGTGCTGGAGTAATGTACTTTTTAATTCTGCAGCTGTATTGTCAGGCTTTATTTGGTCTCTTTTCTCTTCTA
This sequence comes from Onychostruthus taczanowskii, assembly GCF_017590055.1. Classification (NCBI taxonomy): domain Eukaryota; kingdom Metazoa; phylum Chordata; class Aves; order Passeriformes; family Passeridae; genus Onychostruthus; species Onychostruthus taczanowskii. The sequence goes on from NW_024496526.1 coordinate 12,912,541, forward strand.
TCTGTTCAGGGTTTTGTCTTTGACTTTTTTTAATTAAAATCAGCTCGCTCCAGCCAGACTGGAATGTCCAATAATAACTGCTTATTAAGGAGTGGAAGCTGCACTGTTATTAATTTAAATTATTTTGTTCCAGAGGTTTTGCTGAAATTAAATGGAAAACCAAATCAAACAATGATTTAATTAAGTGGAAGAGATAGAATGTAGAGGCAGATTTAGAAGGTGAAGATCTAAAAGAAGTGTATCCTTTCAGTTTTGACATCTAACAGATGTAATCCTTCATCAGCATGGCGAAGCAGAGATTTACTGTCATTCAGAGGATAATGAAGAAACCAATGGCAAGAATTATGTTACAAGATAAGAAACTAAACTAATGAATATACCTTCACAAACCTGAATGAAAAACTCCAGAGAAGAGATTAAAAGAAACAAAGCATGCATTGTTAGAAAGCAATCTCATGCAGCTGAGCACTGCTACACACTGAGAACTGCTGAAATGTAATGAAAAATTAAATAATATTATAGAATATGGATGTACACTTATAGAGCAACCTGGAAAACTTCACAGTACATTGGGATATTTGAGGATGCTATGAACTTAATTTTTCAATAATAATCCTACCAATTTATTAATGTCAATAAAATTTATAGTTTATATATGCAAAGTGTTATAAATTCTACAGAAATAACAACTATCTCTTAACATTTCACTAAATGTTAAATTATTAAGACAAACTTAATTTGTGGTGAGTTCACAGGTCCAGTTTGAATAGATATAAAATGTTTTTGCTAATTTTGAGAGGGTTCTCCAGCTAGAGTATAATCACCCAATACCAAACATCCTCACACTCTAGGTTGAGTATTTCATCTTTTAAGTAATTTATGGTAATTAGTTTATTATTTTCTGAATAATTTTGTTTAACTTTATGTTTGAAATTATGCTAACCTCCTGCAGTTGGGATATTTGAGGTGACAGTGACTTTAGTGAGGGGCTCAAGTTGCTCTGGCAACAATGATTGCAAGTTAAACATTATTGTCATACATATTAAACACAGATAAAACCAGATAATTATTGTTTTGTCTCTTTTATAGAGAATGGTGGAGGGTTTTTTGCTCCACAAAGCCATTAGCATACTTATGAAACTAAAGAATGTGAGAATTGATTCAATGCAGGAAGAGATTCAACTGTAGTTTTTCCTTCAGTTTCCCCAAAGATCACTTTAAATATTTTTTTCTGATTTCTCCCTTCTCATTTAATCAGAAAAAACCTCTAACTCATAATAATTTATATGAGAGAAGAGTCAGATTGCAGAATGCATTCTTAAAGCCATACAGTTGCTTGGAAAAAGCACAGCTTGAGGTGACATACATGGTTTACTAAAAATCTCTCTGTGGAGTTGGAAAACACCTGGTTTTATGCTGGAACATTCCCTAACCTGGTTAAATATTGGCTGCTCCATAGGGATCCTGGTCTCTGACTGGTGCCCTTGCATGTGACAGTGGTATTGTGTGCCACACACTTGGGGTTCACTAAATGTGGTTGTGTTTGAGGGTCTCCAGGACGAGGGAAGAGATGAGAATCTTGACTGCATATTTCAGAAAGTTGATATTATATTATATTGCTATACTAAAATGATACTAAAAAGAATAAAGAGAAAGGATCTATCAGAAAGCTAGAAAGGAAAGGAATGAATAATAAAAACCTGTGACTCTCAGAGAGTCTGACGCAGCTGGACCATCATTAGTCATTAAATTGAGACAACTCACATAGACTAATCAAAGATGCACCTGTTGGTAAACAACTTCCAGACTACATTCCACCATCATCAGATAGTTATTGTTTACATTTCTTTTCTGAGGCTTCTCAGCTGGAATAAGACAAAAATCCTAGCAAAGGATTTTCATAAAATAGCAACAGTATTGCTGGTTTTGATGGTGATGGTGGTGGTTTTGTTGCTGTAGTTTTTATTGTTGTTGCCGTTATTCTTGCAATCATTATTATTATTATCATCATAATTCAATCATAATTCCCCCACTGGATACAGAGTCTAGGACAGCACAGGGAGGGATGGGGAGGAAAACCCGCCCTGAGGGTTTATTCCAGCCGCCCAGGGGCAGAGCTCAGGTTCTGCTGACCTCGACACACCGGGTGGGCATTTCCACGGGCCGCTGGCCCAGCTTGAGGCGGTACCATGCCGGGGGCAGGGAATGGTCACACAGCAGGTCCGGGCTGGCCGCTCGCTGCAGCTCCAGGGAGTCGAAGCTGGTGCTCCTGCGGGGGTCCCGGAGGATGCGGTGCCCCCCCGGCCAGCACTCGGGAGCTGGGGAGGAGGGAGAGGGCAATGAGTAATTAGTTAATCACTTTAATTCCGCTGGACGCTGCTGATAGCTTGTCTGAGATTGGAAATGGGGGTGTGTATTCTGTTCCTGTCTCTTAGAGGTGGGGCAGTTATCTTTTGTTCATTGGGCAGTTTTCTTTATCTCTTCCACAACCAATCCTCCCTCTAGGAAATACCTTTTGTTCATGGGCCATTAATTTTTAATTATCTTCTGTTAATGGGCCAGTGAGTGTCCCTGCATGGCTGATAAAATTCCATCATCCCATTGGGAGATGCTCTGCCCAGGGGAGGAGCCAAGCATTCCCACCTGGATACAATCTGACCCTGGAACAGCACAGCAGCCTTTGCCCACTGCATTCCCAGAGGAGCAGCTTTCTCCTGCCCTGCATTCCCAGAGGGAGAGCAGGCCCATCTCCAGCAGCCCTGGAGCTCCAGAGGAAAACTCCCCCCTTGTGCAGGACCACCATGGAATGGGACTGTGCCACCACCCTGCAGGAGGGCTGAGCCACCATGGAATGGGACTGTGCCACCACCCTGACACACACAGTGTCAGCTCCTGAACTGACTGTGGCAGTGGTTTGTTTTCTTTTTTGTACTATTTCATTTATATTTTTAATTGTCCTAGTAGAGAACAGTTATTCCTATTCCCATATCTTTGCCTGAGAGCCCCTTAATTTCAAAATTATAATAATTTGGATGGAGGGAGTTTACATTTTCCATGTGAAGTAAGGCTCCTGCCTTCCTTAGCAGACACCTGTCTTTTCAAACCAAGACAATCCTAAATCCTTTTATATTCCAATTCATTTTAGGATTGGGATAATTTTCAAGGCGAACAAATCCAGTTTTAACTATATAAAGGTGCAAGCTTAGTAACATAAATATTTTAGTTATAAAGATTTTCATCATATCTGAATCAGGACCAAACCCCTTCACCTTTTAACATGATTTCAGCCTAATTTTAGGGATTAACATTTGAGTGTCTCCTCGTCAGAAATCAAGTAGTGTTTTGAGGTTCCAAAGCCTTGTGACCTTTGAAAGTACGCGGGGTTTTAATTTAATTTATTACATGCATGAATTATTTAATCATGATATAAACTGATGCTCGAGTACAAAGTGCACTTCACATGCTTTTAAATATGTGCTGAGAAGATTCAGAACAAGTGTTGAGAAGACAAAAAAAAAAGAGAAATTGTATGAAAACAGCAGTAAAGGGTTTTGAGAAATCAGCTCAGCTTAGGCTTGAAAATATTGAAGCCACAGGTCAGACTCACTTGAGCTTGGCATAAAGCCAAGCACATCAGGGCTTGTGTGTGTGCATCTCAGAGTCTGAATCAAACCTGCTGCCCCTTGACATGTGTTTGTTTACTCACATGCCCTGTTTATTTTCGTACATTTCTTGAATTTTACAGAATATTCAATTCTTTTCTTCTCACCTAACAAAAAGAAGCCTTGTGGTGGTTCTGTTAGAAGCCGTTTATCTGCAAAGAGCTGAGCAAAAATGGCCTTTTCTTGGTTATCTGAGCCGTTTCTTGATGAGGCCAGGTCCCTTTTCCCCACGCCAGCGCTGCAGTGGGCACAGGAGGGGACTGAGGTGGAGCTGCTCTGCTCTGTGCTCAGCAACAGAAGGCTCAGCTAATTTCTTGCTGCAGTAATCTTTAATTGCTAATGATGATGTAAGGGGCAGGGGCCACATCACAGGAATTGCACATACTGGCAGTTAGCAAAACCACCTCTTTTCTCTGTAAATAGAGATTATTTATGTGGCGCCGTTGACAGAGAATGAGACCCCTCCCCACAACCTAATTTTTCAAATGTCACTTTTCAGATTGTAACTCTGCTTTAATATTACGCCAGTGGCACTCTGAAACACATTTATCATTTTTATTTTATTGACAAGATACTCAGAAGGTCAAAGTCAATCCATTTATGGCAGTATTTTTAAGATTATTTTGATTGTGCCAAAGGCAAGGCAATGGTATACAAGACAAATGGGGACAAAATGTAGCGTAACGAAGGCTTTATTGCAATTTTCAGGGAACTAAACTGTCAAAGCCATTGCAATTGCAATGCAAAATTCTGCTGAATTAATACAATTGCCTTTTTAAATAAAAAGGAAGTGCCCTAAGCTTTTCTTTCCTATAGGTAAGAGACATTTCAGAGAGGGAGCACTTGGAAATATTGCACCTCTAATTAAATCTGGGATCAAATTCCTTCCCTCAGAAGTCCTTTCTGGAGACCACATGGAGACTGTCCTTTGCTAATTCCCAGCCCAAGGGAAGAAGTGACATTTCAGCAGACCAACTATTTTACAAAAATGAAAAGTTTACCCTATATTTAATACCCCTTACAAAAATGCAGACCCTCGCTGACCCCTCCAGTACCACTCAAGGCTCCAGGAGTGTTAATGGGAACAGAATCTTGGCTGCTGATGCCTTTTGCTTGCCTGAATTAGCTTCTGTCTGAACAAAAGGAAAAAGGAATCTAAAAGCAAACAGCTCTTTGCATGGTATTGCCACAGGAATCTTGCAAGGACATTGTGATGTAATTAATTGCATTCACTTTCTCAATAACAATAATATCAAATAGTGCCTTTAGATGTAACTAATAACCTTCTGCTTGATATGTATTAGCTATAATCCAGATTCACACCACGTGTTGTGGTCTTGCCAGTGATTAACTACTCTGTCTAAACAATGCAAATATATCAGACACTGACACATGGCTAATTGTTTTTCATCCCTTGCATGGTTTTGTTTGCAGTAGTTTAGAAGAGGCTTTCTAACATCTTTCACATCATCAGCAGAGGAGCTGCAGATGGGCCTGGCAAAGGCCAGGGAGGTACTTGGAGGAGCACAAGGAGGAGACCTCCAAGGTCCCTCGGGAGAGGGGTGTTCATCCAGTAAATTCAACAGGATGCAGGACAAAAAGCCATGTGTTTGGTCCCAGAGGAGCCCTGGCTCAAACAGCCCCCTCTGAAGGTGTGTTTCACCCTGAATTCACTGCCAGTCTGTTGATGTACCTGTGCCTGGGTCTGGTTGTGCTGGCAGGCTGTCACTGAGGAGGCAGGATGGCAAATGGATCTGCTGTCACTCCCCTGGAGCCATCCTGGCGGGTTTTGTTCCCTGCCTGACGCAGAGCAGACCCAGGCACAAAAAGCCTCACCCGGGTTTTGCAGCGAGCCATGAGCAAAACAAACCCTCAATTACTAAATTCCCCTTGTAAAATGGTGCTCATTATGGCCCCGTGGCAGGATGATTGTAAACTTTAACATGCAAATTGCAGGCTGTGGTGCGAGTTAATTACCACTGGCTTTCCTGCAGAAATAAATGAATAAAGGCATCAATGTAATCAGACTTCATTATAAAAATGTTATTTAAAAGAAAACAACAAGAAGGCACAGCTGAGCCCTGGTGGTTCTTCATCTGAGAGATGCCCACTTGTACCTTATGGTGGCTGCAGCTACCATACCAAATCAGAGGAAACTTCCCTGTTCAATTTTAATTCAGGTGCAGGTATCAAGCTGATGGACAGCCATGAAGTGCTCAGCATCCCAGCTGTCCTCCTTGTGCAAATTCATGTCTAGTATGGAACCAGTGCTACTCTGGGCTCTGTAGGTTAGGTTGTCTTAAAAAGGAAATATTTATTTTATTAAGAGAACAAATTTCATTTAATCCAGCGCTATTCCTACTATTGTGTTTAAGGGGCCCATAAAAAAAAAAAAAAAAAAAAAAGAGAAAATCTGGCTTTTTAGGGAGCTAGTTCTGCTTTCCTTCAAGAAGAAATTAAACATTGCAGTGAGATTTTGTAGCTCTCTGTCCTGAGCTGCTGGAATTAAATGCTGGCTGTACCTGGTGCTTTAGTCTCCTGCAAAGATCTGCTTCTTGAACTACCACCAACACAATATAGGCAAGGAGCTGTTGCTAAGACATAAGCATTTGTTTGCTTTACTATAGACTCAAAAGCTTTTACCTTGGGGTTTTTTTTAATTTAAGATTTTTTTGTCAGAAAGTTGTGGCAAAGAGACATTGAGTAGCTCCTTTTTGACACTGAAAGCAAACAAGTAATAATACCTGTTGTATCTGCTGGGTGAAAATGACATTTGAGTAGCTCTGGTGGCTGATGGAGCAGGTTCCTTGGGGAAAAGCCTGTCTCCACCGAAGCCATCAGGAATGATGCTGCTAATGCCTGGATGTTGAGAGTCATCTGTTGATGTGTGGGAAAGGAGGGGCAGCTGTGGGCTCGCTGGGGAGAGGAGAGCCTCCTGCAGAAGGCAGAAGCATCCAGAAATATCCCATGGGAAATGAGCAGGAGGTGGACATCTGAACTGAAGGCGCTGCTGTGGGCAGGGGGCTTGGCTCTCAGCTAAAGGAAACATCAATGCGACCACAGCTGGAGGAAGATATTTGTGTCAGCAGGTCCTGGGGACAGCTGGAAGCCCATTCTGAGCTGGCCAGTGTTGTACCAGGTGGCAGTGAGGCTCCACAGGGCCGTACCAGGGACCAGCCAAACACGAGTCTGGAAAGGTGAACACAGGGCATCGCTCTGGGAGACTCCCTGCTTTGGGATCCCCTCCCTACCCTCACATCTAACCCCTGAAGTTTCCAGCAGGTTGGTAGCTGGATGCTCTGCAAACAGCTGAGTCACCTGTACAATTTTTGGGCAGAGGTACTGGTGGGAAAACGCTGCTTTGGGTCTTCTTGCTGAGGGTCTGTCCCTCCTGCTCATGGCCCTGGGAAGAAGCATCAGCCATAACAGAGATAAAGCCAGGAAACTTAAGAGTGGCAGGCTGAAAAATCATAAGGAAATAACTTGCTAAACCTTTGCTTTCATTTCTAAAGACAGGTGAATATAAGTGTAATAGAGCTTTACCTGTCCCTCTTGCTCCCAGTAAATATCAGTGGCTTAGCTGGAGGAAGGTTTAAGAAGTTGTGAGATTTTGTTTGTTTGCTTTGAATAGCGGCTGCAAATCAAATAATATCAATAGGTGATGGCAGCCAGGAAACCCTGAAAGAAATATAGTCCACAAGCCTGAGGTGCATGTTTGCTTTGGGCAAAGCCACACAATATATCTAAAGGGCATTCTAAAGCCTTGGGAAATAGCTGGCAAATTGTAAAATAACTTTTGTTTGGAGGGTGGTTGAAAAGCCAGCGACTGGTGCAGACAATGCTAACCAACAGCAGCATTTGGTGATGGGCTGTGATTGCTCTGTGACCAGGAGTGATGGGCCCCCACATGCAGATTTCCTTCTGGCCATCATCTCCCATATTGTGGGAACTCAATCTGGAGTTTGCCCCAAAAATACATGTAGGCATATGTATGTATGCATAACATATATTTAAAAAATATATATTTCAAATTATGTATGAGTACTTGTATTTTTGACTTTTGTATGACATACAGTAATTTTTTGAGGTCCCTCCCTCTGTGGCAGATTTTCACATTTCTGCTTTTTGTTTCTTACAGTCCACAGTGAAACAGAACCTTTTCCATTGTGTTTGACTTTCTCTTCATGGGAAGATTATGAAATATTTTCATTTTGAAAACTCATTCTGAAATGCTGAGGGTAATAAGCCATAACTCCAAATTAATTGCAGACAGAGGATGTGTTCCCTTTCTTCTCTTTCTGTTTTAGAAACAGAAGGAAACATTTTAATCACCAGCCACTTCCACGCTCAGGGGCTGGATTTCAGTGAGGCAGAAAAGCTCAGGTAAGAGTTTCTGAAGCTTTCAGCATGTGAGTGCCATCTCTTCCCCATATTGTCATTTACCACACCTTGAAAGAGAGTTTGTGGAGAGACAGAAAGGCAGATGTTGGGAAAGGGAAATTCTTTCCAAGCTCTTAATGGATGTGTTCAAAACAACAGTAGAATCCAGCCCATCTGAGAACATTTAAAAATTCCTTTTGGTGGTTGCACGTTCCAGGTGAGCAAACATCTATTAGTAGATATTTGTAGCTAAGGAACACCTGACAGTTTATCAAAGTTAAAAGTTCCTGCCCTTATTTCACCAATACTTTAAAGACTTTTCTTCAATTCTGCCTGCTGATGACAAAAAATTTCATTCTTAATGATATTCAGAGGCAGAAATTTGTTGTGAATGTGACAGTGATCACTACATTAAAATGCTTGAACCATGAGTGCTCCTCTGGTACATAAAACATAATAACTGTATTAAAAAAACCTTGATAGCTAATAAATAAAGCTATTTTCAGAGATTTCAAAATCAGAGGAACCTCCTACTGAGCTGAAATGATAAGGAAGCCCATTGTACAAACACTACACACTCGTAATGGCCAGATCCTGAACAAGTCACAAAGCATTCATAAGGCAAAATTGATAGAGATAAATGAGCCATTGTGCAAAATGAATGTAATTATAGAAATTTTGACCCAGGAAGAGGCAAGAGGCCGAGCACCTGCTGAAAAGAATATGGCATTTAATACATGTTATTTGTACTGAATAACAGGCAGATCTGAGAAAAAAAAAAAACCCTCTTACAATCTGAAGGTGTTGTTTTATAATGCATCTGAATTTCATTTGTCTGGGAACAAGGTCACATGTCATCCTGGTCTTCTGTGGAGTAAAGCAATAAACTATTGACAAACCAAGGGCCAACGCTCAGTTCCAGAGCAAACAATTATTTATTCACGCTCCTATCTCTTATCTTGCCTTGCATTTCTATTTTTAGCTTGTGGTTTAGAATGGAGGAATTGATTATGTGAGATTTTCTTCTAGTTTGTGTATCCCCTGAATAATTTGCAGAACAATGAGCTGCATACAGCTCACACAGGAGGATGCAGGGACAGGCAGAGAAGCTTTTTGTGTGGGGCCAGGGGAGGTGTCAAGAGGGGCTGATCAAACAGGTGAAAACAGGGGGTCCCTGTGGAGAGTGTGAGCAGTCTGAGTATCTTCCTGGCAGGTTACAGTGGATTTTGGAGAACTGTCACAGCAGATGGGATGGACAGCACTTTCTTCAGTGTCCTATATATAGAGCAAGTGAAGGAACTTTTTATTTTCGTGTGGCCAACTGAAGAAAATGAGCCAAAAAGTGTCCAGAAGAATTTTTTTTACTTTAAAATGCTTCAGTTTCCAAGAATCACTGTCTGGCATCTCTCATCAGTGTGGAAATTGCTCATGGACAATGTGGTGGACACAAAAAGGACAGGAAACATCACATAGATAAAAAGCAACAGGCCAGGTGAAGCCACTACACCTGCTTTGCAAAATGCAGCCTCATTTATTAAGTGTGCCAGTTAGAAAAAACAGCAAAGCCAAATTATGTCAATAGCTCTATTATATTTGACTAGATCTCCTCCTCACTTATTCTGTCTCAGTCCTAAAGCCAGGAAGGCTGAGAATCTGAATATAGAAATCACTTTCTATTGCTGTGTCACAACAGAATTCAAAACCTCATAAATTTCCTCAAGTTATCTCTAAGTTAATCATGACGCCTTTAAGGGCTTCTCAATAAAAATCAATAAAAATAAAATTATAATTATTGTTATTGATTGGTCTATTTTGCTCTCATCCCTCAGAATGAAAAAGTGAAATCAAAGGAAAAGTGTCTTTCTTACCTCCTAATCTCAGCTGAGCATACAGTCACAAATAGCTTTCCTAAATAGAAGCAACAAAAACAAACTCACAGGTTTTGATTTTAGAAGCCACTGGGCTCTATTCAGATGGAAATTTGATTTCCATGGAGAGCTGGAGGTGTTTCTACACCTCAGCCATGACACTGGCTAATTACCATTCGCGAGCCACACATTTTTCCAGACTGTCTCCATGGATAATGCTGAATTTTGGCCACGTTTTCCTGCACTTCCTCAATGCAGTGCTGTATGTGGGTGATATTATGCTGGGGAAAGTGTCACCACTCCCTTGCTGTCAGTGCTCCCAGGCTGCAGCAGAGGCTGGTGAACAGATAAGGGGACTCTGAGTGCTGCCAAATTCCAGGTCTGCTGTGTGTCCTGGGAGTGATTCAGCTCCGAGTGGATGCAGGGTGACCAGGCAATTTTTCCTGCCATTGTTTTGCTATTATTCATTGCTGTTATTCATCCCATTCACGGGCACAACAGTGGCTTCAGCTCCTCACGTGTTTATAATGGGCTTTTCTGTCGGGGCTCTGACATTTTGGATGAATGGCTGGGCTCCCTTTTTCCTCTGGAGCAAGGCTTTATTTGCTACAGTGCTGCAGTAATGTACACAGATATGCTCCACTTCCCAGCAGCTGCACTAACCTGGAAGGATCTTTCCAAAATCCTACCAAAATTTAGGTTTTCTCTGACCCTGTCCTTCACCCCCTTGTGGGCTGTCAGCTGTGTGAAACTTGGAGAGAGTTGATATGAAACAGTCTCGAGCACATAGCAGCTCCTGCTGTGGATGCAAAAAGTTCTCCTCATGCATTATAGCATTCTGGATGGATTTAAAAAATATTGAAATAAAAGGTCATGAGCTAGAAATAGCCAGCAGCCTGCCTGGCCACTGTGATAAGATAAAGCTGTGTACTCCCAACCGTGGAATTGCAACATTAAGCCTAATAGATTTCTAAAATCCAAATTTATCAGCAATCCTCACTGTTTGTTTCCTCAGCTTTTGAAAGGCACTGATTCTGTACATATAGCCATGGTGTCTTCAAACCTAAAAGAAATCAGTGTCTTCCTCCCATGGAAAGAGGATTGTATCAGTTCTAGCCAGCATCTTCCCTGGGCCATGATGGAATTCCAGGGAATCTCACACATATTTTTTTGTCTCTAGCACCTGGCAGAGGTCTGGTAATGCCTATTCACACATGAAACAACAAAGCTTTCAGTTCCTAGATACAAAAACCTGCAGATAAATGTATTTGCTATTTTTATTTAGTTGATTTTAGTTCTCAGTTCTAACAGGCACTGATTTTCCTGTTTTGTTTAGGGTCATTTCTGCTTTGGTTGCTCCACAGATCTCTGCTTTTTTACCATGAGTAGTAGGACCATCAATAAAAATAGTAAGCACTGATTTTCCTTTTTTGTTTAGGGTCATTTCTGCTTTGATTGCTCCACAGATCTCTGCTTATTTACCAGGAGTAGTAGGACCATCAATAAAAATAGCAAGGTTTCAGGAACTTATGAGGCCTTCAGCTATAAGCTGCTTTTTGATGCAAAAGAAAATGCAGCTCAGCTGGTATCAGCTGAGTCTTCACCACATTTACAGCTGCTACCTGTGCAACCTTTTAGGATGTAATTACCATAATAAGAAAAAACATCTCCATAATTATATCTGTGTAAAGCCCACTGCCTGTCTGTGGCCATGCAGCCAGAGCTGCAGGTACAGATCTGCACATCCACAGGGGACACAGGGGATTAGGGAGGCACAGGAGCAAAGAGGGGACAATTGTTGCCCCATATGGTGCACATTATTGGCAGCTGTGCTTTGATCAGGATCAGCCATGCAGAAGGCAAACCCACTGATTTCTTCTCATTTACACTGAATTAACTTTGATCACAGCGTAGGTTTGTGTGTTTTAAAGCTTCTGCTGTCTTGAAAATGTGCTGGGGAGGTCTGTGTCCTCAGAAAAATGGAAATGAGCAGAAATGAGCCTTGTCCCTCAATGGCTGATGGGGCTGTGGGAAGGTTTCCCAGGCAGGGATGGCTTGGAATGGGATGGGGATTTCTTCACCACAGTCTACATGGTGTTTCTTACAGGAGGTACAGCACTGGCACTTTCTGTTCTTTAGAAAGAAAATAAAAGAAAATCAGATTGCCAGATGGAGTATTCTCAATGGGAACCACTCTGCTCCTCAGACACTGACAATGCAGTGCAGTTTCTTCTCACCAGATGAGATGAATCCTAGCAATTTTTTATTTCCGTGGAGCCATTTCCATGCTGAGCTTTTCATTCTACTTTTCATTTTACTCTTCCACCTCCTTCTTGCCTGATAACAGCCAGAGCATGCTTTTAGGTTATAAAATAAAGTTATACCTTTTAGTGAAATACATGCTTTAAAAAATAGCATCACTGAGGTGAAGGAGGAAGCAACCAGATCTCAGTTCTTTTGCTAGGGAATAATTCAGCTGAAAATGTTATCTGTGCATCTCCATCCCCAGGTAAACAAGGCAGCATTTCAGGTTTTCTTCCATCTTTCTGTCATCAAAACAAGACTCGGCTTTGCATTCTTAGTTGGTAATTGGCTAATAACTGTAATTTTCATCCTGAGAAGATAGGCCAGTAACCAGTGCTCAGAAAAACCATACAATATGACAATTGATCAATTCTTCATTAGACTTGATGCATTCAGGTTACCACAGTAATTTCTTTTGCAATTTGAGCTAAAAATAAAAAACAATCAGCAAAAATCTAGTCAAGCAATTTCAGATTGGAAAGCCATAACACAAATTAATGCACAAAGAACCAGCAGGCAATCAATTTATCATTTGCTACTTTATTCTTTAGCAATTTGCAGTCATTGCTGAGTTGCTTTTGAAACTTGTAAAATTTGATTATGTGAAACCTGGTGAGTGTCAGGCTTTGGTCATTTTGTGTTTTATGAGTTGTTTTATGACAAAAGGATGTAACCTCAAGCTGTGCCAGGGGAGGTTCAGGTTGGAAATCAGGAAAATTTGTTCATTGAAGAGGATGTTAAGCATTGGAATGGACTTCCCAGGGAAGTGGTGGAGTCACCATCCCTGGAGGTGTTCAAGGATTGACTGGATGTGGCACACAGTGCTCTGGTCTAGTTGAAAAGGTGGTGTTTGGCCAGAGGTTGGACTCAACCATCTCAGAGGTTTTCTCCAACCTTAATGAAGCTGTGATTCTATTCTAGGGCTGCTTGGAGAACAGAGGGTTTATATAGGTGGGCCTGTCTGGCATCTGCTGATGTCCTGCACAAGCACACATAGCTCAGTCTTAGCCTGGAAGTCCTGGCAGCAACATTTCTGTAGTTGTCTACAATTAACCCCATTCAGAGAAGGTTTAGTTGCCCCAAAAACTTCAAAAGCCACTTTGAAATCTGCAGTGTGGACCTACAACTGCAAACAGAGCAGGAGCCAGCTGTGGTTCCTTGAGCAGGAGTGGCTGCTGCCTCTCCCACTGCACCCCCAGTGTGGGTGGGGTAGCACAGAGCTGTGATGATGATTTTGACCCTGGGGTTTGGATAATTCACCTGCCAGCCCATGAACAAGGAGGGGTTTGCCTGTGACAGATGGAGCAGTGGTGGTGTGCAGCCCCTACACCTCTCACATTCACCCACAGGTGACTTCACCTTCTCTTTTGTTATCCCCACAATGCTCATCATTTGCATGCAGAAATGAGGATCCCTCTTTAGCCCTGGTGGTGAACTGAGTTGTATAAATGTTGCTTTCAAGCAGCAGGAATGCTCCAAGAGGCGCTGGGTGTGTTTGGAGCACAGGCAGCAGAACAGGCCCAGCAGAAGGCAAAAACCAGCTGAGAGGAGCAGGGTGACTTGGGGACATTTTCTGCTGGGTTTGAGCTTCATGGGAAGATCTGGAGCTGGCTGATTTTCCCTGACTTCAAACCATGACTGCCATGTGCTGGGGCAATGGCCTGAGCATTTGGCTGTTTCATGGTGGATCCCCTCCCACTGAAACCACTCTCTTTTCTGTAATTTTGTTGACTATTCAAATATAAACATAAATAAGAATGCTCTAACTTTGCCAACTTCCAATGCTGTTTCCCTTCTTTGAATTTTTTTTTCTTTTAATTTTTCTTTTCACTGATGCATATTCAACTCTGTTTATAAAATGCATATTTTCTTGAAGAAAACCTACAGGTCTAATACTGAAATGTTCTGCTGCCTCCTTGCTGGACTCTCATTCTCACCCCACGTTACTGCTTACCCTTTTTGCCATGGACTGCAGCTCTCTGTGATGATCTCTCAGCTCTCCCTCCATGATCCTTGTGGGTCCCTTCCAATTCAGGCTACTCTAGGATTCTATTTTTAACCCACAAAGGCTTTAAAATGTGGTGTGGAAGGAAACCCAGGGTCGAAATTTACTGTGAAAGTCTCTGCTAGATATTCCTTAGCCTCTCATTCCTCCTCTGTCATGCCACAGTAACACTGTAGGCTAAAGTCAAGTTCCATTTCATCCTCTCTATTATATGCTGAAATAAATGCCTGGTGCAGAGCAAGGCACTCAAATCTAGGTTATTCCCTTACAGAACATGTAGATTCAGCAGCGTGGCTTGATATTAATAACATCTGAATGGCTAAATCCCTGCAAAGTGGGGTAAAAGTTTGCTCCTAGGGATCCAGCAAACACACTTAAACCACTGAATTATCTTAATGCTAAAATAGCCTTCCAGCAGCACCACAGGGCCAGGACACACTTATGGGTTATTTTGCTGTATCTGGAATTTTGGGGCTATTCCAGAGACATGAAGGCACAATGAAAAGCAGAGCTGGACGAACATGTGAAGGCTTGAGGTATAAAAGGATTAACAGATGCTAATGTTCTACATTTTTCTGCTGCAATAATATAAGTACAGACAGCTCCCAGAGCAAAGCAGAAAGTGAAGGATTGCATGTAGGAGGGACAGAAAGACATGGCTATCATGGTGTGCTGCTGTAAATTATGAAAAAAGGCAACTGTTGAACAGATGTTACCAGCACACAGAAGATTTAGTGTGCAGATGATTTACAATTCATTGGTCCATTGAGGAAAAGTTACTTTTTTCCATCTAAAGTAAAGTCTTTCCAATTTCCCAGAGAAATAAAATCTTTAAAATCACAAAGAATGATTGATAATATTGAAATTCAAGCTAAGCTCCTCGTGAGCCTAAAATTAAACATTTTGCAAGCAGGAGGCATTGAGGCATTTTGTTTGCACAGACATTGAAAGGAAAAAAAAATATTAAACTTCCAGAAAAATATAGCTCTTTTTCTCTAGGCTAAATAGCTTGTCAGATTCAAAATGAAATTATGGCAGATCTTGCTGACGTGGGGAAAAATGTCACTGATGCCATTTGAACCCCCCATTAACCCAGAACACTCTCCCAAGGGTGCTCACAGCGTTGGGTTTGCTCCAAGGAGAATTATCCCTGTGTTTTTGTTTTCCTTATCTCCATTTCCTTCATTCACGTGAAATGTTTTGTAAAATGAGCTTCTTTTTTTTTTTTTTTTTTTTTTTTTTTTTTTTTTTTTTTTTTTTTTTTTTTTGTTCTGGGTTCTTTTTTTTTTTTTTAATTCTAGCTGTGGGACAGCCAGGTCCAAAATGCAAATCACCTCAAGCAAGGATGCCTAATTCTAATTTATCTCCCATACAGTACAAGCACCTAAATTAATATGTCCCCTAGATACTCCTGCAAGATTTTTACGTATTCCTTCAACATTACAACAGTCTTCACCCATCCTGAGGGACAGCTCCCCACTACCATTTTAGACCTTTTGGGTTGCAGTTCTTCACGGTCCCAAGGAAGATGTATTGGTGGCAGCCAGGCTGAGCTGCCATTCTGCCACTGGGGTCCCAGGCACTGACGTGGGTAAGGCAGGGCAGGCCTGACTCCAGTGGCCACGAGACCCAGTTAATTTCTGTCTTCCTTTGTTGCTTATTCATCATGACTCCTGACTGCAGAGAGCACATCAAAGTGGAATTTTTCCCTTTAATCAGGGACCAAAAACATTATCACTCAGATCATAGGATTGCAGTCTCCATATTTTCTTCTCAGACCTATTCTTGGAATGTGTCCCATCATTTAAAATCCTCTTCTAAGGCAGGACAAATTACCTTTTCTCTTTCAAGGCAAACCTTTTCTTAGGAGATAGACTTTGTGGGTACATGCCAAGAATGACATAGATTTTTATACAGATTAAATCTTATTTGCAATAATGATTTGCAGTATTTTCACATCACCAAAGTCCTTTCCAGGATTTCTTACAACAGCAGGTTATTTTGGCTGTGATTACATGAGAAATTACGGTCCAGCTCTTTGCAAAACCTCTGCAAATAGTCATTAAGCTAAATCTCCTTTCCCTGAGAGTGGGATGTAAAGAACTGACATGTCATCATATGAGTGTGCACATGAAATATGCAGAAGAGACTGTTTTTCACCCTCTTTAAAAGATAGGTGCATAACAACTATATTATATAGTTATTATATATTTATAGTAGCTAAAATGAGAGCTGATGTTTTCCTGCCAGACCAAGCAGCAGTTGGACCTGTTAACAAACAATGTCAAGATTAAACAGAATAAACAAACCAATTAATCACTTCTTCTGGCCCAAGTAAAATTAACACTACAGCTGAGTTAGCGCCTCTTACACTGAGAGGGGGTGAAAATCCCTGTCCACAAGGCAAAACCTTGCCAGAAGGAGAAAGAGAGGGATGCTCTGGGGACAGACTGCCTGTCCCTGCTGTCCTGAGGTGCAAGCCAAGCCAGCAGCAAGAACCACAGGACACCTGGGCACTGCAATGGAAGGTCAAAGCAAGGAGGGCAGGAAAGGACTGGGGAAGGTCATTTAATGTCCCTGCATCCAGCAACACCCCCCAGGGGCTGTCACACACCAGATAACCTCTGGGAACTTTAGGGATGCTCAATTGCCAGGTGTGTGCTCTTAGCAGAGAGCTTCTTTTGGGTCGTTTTGGGTTTTTTTGGGTTGTTTTGGCAAAAGACTTCTCTCTCTGAACGGTGTGCTTAGCAGAGAGCTTCTTTTGGGGGTTTTTGGGTTGTTTTGGCAAAAGACTTCTCTCTCTGAACAGCTCCCAGTGCTGGAGCTGTGCTCCTCAGGGGGAATATCTCAGGTCCCTCTGAGGAGAGGACTCCAAGCATTCCCCTGCTGCTCAACAACAAGGAGGGCTTCTTCACACCCCTGCCTGTTTAGGGCTTGGCATGGAGTTTCTGTGCTTGTTTTACTCTGTCCTTGCTAACAACTTGCCCCTGAGTCTTTGGATTCAGTAGCAAGTAAATAGAGTGAGATACTATTATGTTAATTCCAGCATGCTTTTTGGCTGATAAAAGTGAAAAGTATAAGCTCTTGGGGAGATTATTGCATATAAATAGGCTAAGGCAATGGCATGGAGAACCTAGCCAAGCAGCAGCTTCATCATCAAGATTTTATCTAAATGATCCAATGTTATGAAGGAAAAAAAAAAAAAAAAAAAAAGCAGCAGAAGGCTGGGTAGCAAGATCAAACTACCTAAAAATCTGATTTCTGCTCATGCAGAGGTTTTGAATGTTGAGGTTTTTAGTATGTCTGCGAGATGCTCAGGCTGTGGTGGTGCATCAGAACAGTTAATCTCTTGCTGGGGTGACTGTGTACATCTTGCTAGAGCAAACAAATATAAGTGGCAAGGGAAAGGATTTTGTTCCCTGACGCAGTTGTTCTCCTGACACTTCACACTGTGAAATACACTCCAATTTCCCAACAGAAAGAAACTGAAATTATGAAGAATAAGATTGACTGAAACGGATGGCAGTGTTTAAAAAATGTTAGCTAGTATTGATGTTTTGGAGAGAAAAAAACGACTCCAGGAATGCTGGCCCGAGGAGGTGATGGATAGGGCTGCCACGGGGGCTGTGTCATGCTGGATAAGTCACTCCAGCCGTGTCAGAGGTGATCATTACTCCTGTGCTCCTTGTTTTCTGGTGCCTGACTGACGACCCTGATATGCAGAAATACGAGGCACTTAAAGCTCAGCTGCCTCTGAAATCTTGGTGTTGGAGCAGGCTTTGAGCTTTCTGATGAAAATCTTTTTTTTTTTCCCCTCTGTTGGAAAATGTTGACTCGCCACAGCTGAGATTTTCACAGAGTGTGTTTCTCCATTGAAGTTCTTGTTGTGTGATTTTTAGTACAGAATTGCTGGAGGGCAAAAAGGGAGGAAAGAAAAGGGAGAAAGCTCTGCACTTTGGCATAATCAAAGCACATGAGAAAACACAAAATGAGGGGTTTGGGCTCTGCTCTGGGTCTGCCTGAGCAAAACTTCCCAAATTAATGTCACTATCTCCTGGGCTGGTAGCTACTAGGGGGTTGTGAGTGTGGGAAAAGGGGAGGAGAAAAGGATCTTTCTCCTTTTCCCTCTCTTTCTATGTGCTTTTACTAAACATTTCAAAAGAATGTGTTTCATTTCAGTGTGAAAGAGTGGAAAAAAGTCTCTGTGCTTTTCATGAAAGGGAAGAGCAGCTCTGTGCCTGGCTTGGCTCTGGGCAGCTCTGGCTTCAGGGGTCAGACACCTCAGCAGATGGGACACACTCAGCCCCATCTCCCTGTCTCTGCAATTGCAAATTAACAAAAACAATTAACTTCTTGTCCTGGAGATGTTGGTGAAGGCAGGATACCCCACACCTCACACTTGCCTTTTACTAGACCAGTAATGCTGCAAGAAAAGAGAATTGGCTGGCATGCTGCAATGGGCTCTTAATAATCCACACCAGCCTTTTCCTTATTTCCCTGTTTTCTGAGGCAGGATTTAAGGTTGCTAAGCCATGAAGCTGTGGGGTTTGCCTGCCTCCTTCTAGTCCCAGGTGAAGGAGTTTTGGGAACAATGATCTCCCAGACAAGGTGTCTCACCACTTAAATCATGGCTAACCCCATTCCAGCCCTGGTCAGGCTGCTCTCCCTCTTTCTCCACCATCTGTGGCCATGAGGAATATCCAGCTGTTGTCTCTCTCCTCCACATATAAAAAGAATAATAATCAAGTGCTCCCTTCCCTGAGGTAAGCTTATTTCCTTTTCACTTTCCTTTCAGGTCACATTTCCAGGTCCCTTGTTAGCATTGCAGCTCGCTTTCTGAACTGCCTCTAATTTGTCCAGCTTTATTTCAGTAGGATGATCAAAATTAGTCACAGTAGTCCAGCTGTGGCCTCTCAAATCCATGTGCACAGGTCTAATGAGTTGCTGTGTTTTATGTGCACTGTGCTCAGTAAAAAATTCCATTCTTAATTTTTCCTAATGACTCTGCAAGTTGTAAATCATTAGGAGGCTGTGTGGAAGGCAGTCTGGCTGGTTTGTAGCATCTCAAACCATCCTTTATTTTCACTTTTTCTTGTTAAGCACTGAATTTTTGCCTCTGTTTTTGCCCTTTGGATGTCAGAAGTTCTATGTTCATTTTTGAAGGTAACTTCTGTTTCTAATGATTTGGTTTGTGGTATTTTTCATGGTGGTATTTTTAGTTCTTTCTCTTGTTTTTTGTGCCTTGTGTTCTTATTAAGGTCTTGAAATCAACTGCTAAATATCTGATTGTAATGAAATGTCTCTGAGAAAAATGAAGCAAAAAAAGATTTTGAATGCATTTATGTTCCCTTTATATTACCTGCTCTTTTTCCCTTTTAATGGATCTACACTACTTCCCTTTGCCTTTAACATTGATATTATTTTGCCTTCACCCTACAAAGGCTATGAAAGTAAATTAATGACTGCAAATTAAGTACCCAGTTAGGCTTTTTTCTTCTTCATTATACTGTCTGGAAATAAATGGAATTTCCAAGATGGGTTTTGCTACTTTGAGCAATGCATGCATTAAAGCCACGTGCTCACAATGAGAGTGACATGAAATACCGGCTCGGCGGAGTGTCATCTATCCTGGCAGCTGCAGGAAGCACCAGTCCTGCAGGAATCAGGGCATGGTGGTGCCACAGGGGCTGGATCAGCATTTACAGGCACCAGGAGTAAGTTGCAGAGGTGCAAACAGCTGCAGATTTGGGGTTTCCTGGTTGGTGACAGCTTCCCGCTGTGACTTGGTGTGTTGATAGGTGGAGGGGGAAATATTTGCCCTGCCCTGGTAGTGTCCTGTCAGCTTCTTCAAGGTGAAGGGAGCCTGTGAACAATGGTCTCCCTGACAAGGTGTCTCACCACTTAAATCATGGCTAACCCCATTCCAGCCCTGGTCAGGCTGCTCTCCCTCTTTCTCCACCATCTGTGGCCATGAGGAATAGCTGGCTGTTGCCCTGGTAGTGTCCCGTCAGCTCCTTCAGGGCACTGAGTCCTTCCTTGCCTTGGAAGGAGTTGGGTCTTTCCCTCCTGCCTCCATCTGTGGCTGTTACATGCTTATCCACAGGAAAAAGGGCAGAATAATGAATATACTCCCAGTGAACACATGCATTTGTGGCCATTTCCACTGCTGAGGTGTGTGGTGGGTGTCTGATTGTGCCAGTGCTGCTCTCTCCAGTGCTGGTACCCTGCTTGCCCCGTGTCTCTTGTGAGCATCTGTTTTGTGACTTTTTGTGACTGCACTGTTCTACCCAGAGGGAATAATTAAAGTGGACTGTGTTGTCTCTGGAGTGACCAAGGTTTCCTGCAACAAGGCTGTTCTTACCTGGTGACCTGCAGCAAAATGAAGACCTTATTTTCTGCTGGAGAGGTGTGAACAACCACCAGAGTGAGTTCACACTTGACCTTGCTTTCCTCTCAAATACTTTTTTTTTCCTTGTACTTTTTTTTTATTCTCTTGTCCAATCTGTCTGCTGGGGATTTTACTCACAGGCTGTCATCTGACCTTTCTGACCATGACTGTAAAATTAATTAAACATGCCTCTCTCCATGCATGCTCACTAAACAGGCTGTCCATTCCAGCATTAGTTAGTACAGAGTTCCCATCAATATTAACAGGAGATATCTGAATACAGGGCATGGAAATTCTGCACTCTGCCTGCTGTACAAATCAGCTCACTGTACATCCCCTCCATGTCCTGTACGTGTAGCCTCTTGTCCCCTGTGTCCTTTTGACTTAATTTTAGTTTGCCCTCTACTTTCCCCTCCATTGCTGTGTTCTACATGGGCAGTTGGCCGTGTGACTTAATCATGTTGGTCTCCTCCTGCTGCTTTACCTCAATCATCTCCAACCTTTTTCCACTGAACTGACAAAGGGACTTTCTCCTGCGCCATGGAAAACATGAGCTAAAGCAATATGACAGAGCTGGGGTTCTGCATGCATAATTTCAATAACATCCCGTGTAACCAGTCACCGGGCTGAGCTCTTTTTAATGAAATCACCCTTGTTATCAGCCTGTTTTCATTCAGTTCTCACAGAAGGATTGCTCACAGCATGAGTCATGCCAGGCATTTCAGTGTCTCTCTCAGGAAAATAGTAAAGATAATAAAAAGGGGTAAAAGCATAAAAAAAACATTTGGAAATATAACACTTAGGAGCAGTGATGCTGCTGATAATTTTCAGCCGTTTTGCAGAACATTAAGAAAAAGAAAACTCAATCAAATGCCAAAAATGACATTTTATTTATTGATTTTTTTTAAATATTTCTGGGCTTACTTGCATCATTGTGCAATTTTAAAGTTCCATCTTTTTTCATTTTAAGGTTTTCTGCTCTTCTCCATAGAATAATAGAAAGCTCAGCAGGGCAGGAAAAGACACTCATTTAATCAAGTGAGGCTGGGGCTGAGCCCCCTGCCATGGCTGCAGTGAGGTGGTGCTGAGGGCTGAAATGTGCCCTCCTGCTGCCATCCTTAGGGAGAAGGGTGAACACT
Organism: Onychostruthus taczanowskii; assembly: GCF_017590055.1. NCBI lineage: Eukaryota > Metazoa > Chordata > Aves > Passeriformes > Passeridae > Onychostruthus > Onychostruthus taczanowskii. The sequence continues at coordinate 12,934,287 of NW_024496526.1, forward strand.
GTCCCTCTGGCTGGGGAGGTGCTTTCTGACCTCAGTCCTCTCCTGTCTAAGCAAGGAAGGATCACACCACACACAAGCGTGCACTGAGATAGTGTCTTGTTGGTTTTTTTGCATACATTTTCTTCCAAAAAGAACTTTTTTATTTTTTTTTTGCAAAGTCAGTTGGTGATATCTACATCATTATGAAGCTTTCCTGGCACTGCATCTGCTGATTGATGGCTGTGAAAATGCAACATATTTCATTTTCTTTTCCTAGACATAAAGCCAGCTGCTAATGGTTTTCCCAGGGTGAAGCTGGCAGCTGCAGGATCAGGTCTCGGGGCTCTGAAATGTACATTTGCAGGAGAACCACCTGGGCTTTTGGCTGTTTCATTAGTGGTCATTACTGCTTGTAGAAAAGGATCTAAGCAGAATGGGTGCTGAGCCTGGCTGTAAATTCTGGGGTTTGATTTGGGAAACCACAGCCCTTAGTGTCAGATGGAAGCGATCTCAATGATCTCAAAATCTTTCTATCTGCAATTAAAACTTCCATTTCCTTTTCCAAAACCATATTGAGTCCCATGGTTTAACAGTTCACATTTATTTGCTTTTATTCATCTGCCTCTTCAAGTCAAATACAGAAACTAATGCATAAGTAGCACCCTTTTAATGTTAATTGTGAGTGCTTGCTGAGGACTGAAGTGTGAATGCCAGAGCATCATTAAGATGAAACTATGGCTCTCTGCAGACACCAGACAGCAATAAGTAATCTTCTCCTTCAGTTCTTGGATAAAATTATTATCTAATTCACTCTAGAAAGAGGTGTTTTATTTCAACATGTCTATATTTAGTCTGACTTTCCTGTATTTAATACACAGCAAGGGACAAGGGACTGTGGTGGTCTCCAAAGCCACCTGGGCTATGGGGTTGTTGTTCTTCTGCTTCAAAACCCCTCTTTTACTTTGAAAAGAAATGGTGGGATTGGTCCCTCCTGGATGTGTGGATGGCATGTTCTTCTGGGAGGTGGAGGCAGGCAAACTTCAGGGGCTTTGGTGGTGCTGGCAGTTGCTCCCTAAGCTGAATTTTAAAAAGGCAGGCAGGAATTCTTACCTTTCCTAGAGAAAGATAGACTCACCTGGATGCCTGGGGAGGGAAAAATAAAATAAAGCAGAGCTGTGAAGAGATTCCCCATCAGTTTTGTAAGCTGCTGTCAGGCAAGGAGCAGGAGGATCTGCATTTGCATTTCGTGGAGTGTTTCACAGCCACTTAAACGGGGAAGAACAAAGCAGGAATGATTGCTTGTGCTGCAGTTTCTGAGAGCAGCAAGAGGATTTCATAATCACACAAAATCGCACAAGCACAAATTTTGCATTGTTGGCCCCTGACAGAAAACTGACCTTGACATATACTTGAACAATCTTAAATAGAATAAATAGGTTTTATAAGCAGAAATACTGTAAATTGTAAATCAGAGCCTTGCTTCCACGTAGGGAAGTCCTGTTTGCTTGATTTCTAATCTGAATGATCAAGAAGAAGCATTCCTAATTGTTGAGTGGTTGAGAAGTGGGCCCAGAGTTTACATCCTTTTCTCCTGTGAGGCTCCGTGGGTTGAATTCTCTCTCCTCAGTGAGTGGCACAGAGCCTTTAGATAAGGAACCTGTGAAGAATGGCTGAGCGGTGAAAGCTATTATCCTAAAGACTGATATTTACTGGATTCCTGCTCTTTGCCTTTCTAGCTGAGTCACAGAATTTCCTTTGTTGCTGCACATTCATTTCCCTCCTTCCTCCAGCAAACACCATTGAATTGAACGGGCACATGTCTTATACACAGTTGCCCAGAGTCATCTCCAAAAACCCTTTTAAGTCCTGCTCACATACAAATGAGCCTTGAACACTCCCAGGGCAGAGCAGTGCATTAGCAAGCCTGAGAATTAACAATAGAATTGGGTCAATAAGAAAAGGATATCCTATCTGATCACAAGGTTCCCACTGCAACGTGAAAAGCTGCTTTCAGTGCTGGAAATACAGTAGAGCAACAGTTAAATTAGTGCCACTATACAGAGCTCATTTGGAGCCCTGCCTGCTTGTTCTGATTTGCACAAGCAGTGGGAAAGGCTATTAGGATAATCAGGAGAATGGAGAGCTTGCTTTTAAAGTACAGGTTGAAATTAATTTGCTTAGCCTAGCAAAAGGGAAAACGAGGATGCATTTTGTGTTGCTGATATGTGCATAGCAGGGAGGGGAACTTGGGGTAAGGGAGAATGTGGTGAAAACATATGCTTTCAGAGCAACATCTGTGAACATATTTGAGGTGGAAAATAGGGAATTTCTTTCTTTTGAAAGGTAAAGATCTAGGTGATTAGAGCAAAATATCTTTTTTCCAAGATGGAATTATCCCTTGCCACTAAATAGCAAGGGACTCAACCTGAGCAAGAGCCAAGGCATGGTTGGTTCAGGAGGGGCTTCTGTCCTGTCATTGAGGGAGTGTCACTGCGTGGTGGCATTGGCCAAATCCTTTATTTTCTCTGTCTCAGAACATGGGTGTGACCAAAACACGACTTCTGTGTGGCAGGCAAAAAAGCAGAGATACCCCCAGCCACACTGACTGGGCAGACAGGAATTATATCTCGTGGATGTAATCCCAAAAAACTTCCCAGAGACGAAAAATGAGCTTGATGGAAGAATCTCTCCCCCTGGGTTACTTGGGTATATTTAATGAAAGGAAAATATCTGCACATGACTGCAGACACTGAAGCTGGAAGATTCTGGATCAGGGGATCAGAGAGCTCTGAAAGTTTTGAAAATATATTCTTGCCCTCACCCACTGCAGATTTGATTGAATGCTTACAAACCATGTTATTGTTTACAGTATTTCACTCTTCTGATGCAAGTATTTTGAAACCTGTTATCTATTTTGTTATTTTGTCATCAATTATTGAATTATTGTTGGGGGAGGTTTGTACATTCACCACCTTATCATAAATATCCTGGAATATAAAAATATCCCATTTTTACACTCTTCCTATGAATAAATTAAGTTGGATTTATGAGGCTTATGGCCTGTTCTTCCTCTGTTCTTTGGAGGGCTTTGTGAATGTGCAATGAGAGCTCTTATTTCTTATTATGGAATTTTATAGTCACCATGTACTGGGTTAATGTAAGAAGTATAAATAAGGATATGCATTTGCCTGTGAGATATTTGAATATGGAGAAGAGCATTTGAAGTTCAGAAAATATGAACTGAAGCACAGACTGTATATCTTACTCTGTAAATAGGAAGAGAAACTGTTTCAAGTGCTGAAAAAAGAATGGAGTGTGTGGGCCTTGTCCCCTAGGAAAGGTAAAAAAGACATTGGATTTTTTTTTTTAAGCCATCGTGCTCTACTCTCCAACTACATTTTAGCAAACAGCCTCAGATGCTGCAGTTGCTCCCTCTCACCTGCTGGGCTCCTGCACAGGCTTTCACAAAGTGAAAGAAAAGGCACTGAAAGCAAGAGAAGCTGGAAAGGATTAACAGCCAGGATGCTTTGCCTTCCAATAGCTCCTCTTCTCTTTGGTCTACAGGAACTTGGGTGATGTTAGTTCATGCAGCCTGAGACCCAGACAATAACCCCATCCTATTTTTAAAAGAAAAAAGTAAATAGAGACACACAAAATACTCTTTTTATTAAAGAACACAGGCTAAATCCTGTGATTCTCTCTCCTGTGCCTGAGCAAAAATGATCCTCATTCATCCCTGCCCTGTGTCCTTGTCCTTGCCATAGCTGAATGCTGCTTTAGCAGCAGCAGCTCCAGAAGGATGCAGGCCATGTCCCTGACACAAAGGAGGGGATGGGGATGGAGCCAGCACAGCTGTGCCTGAAGAGACAGCAGCTGGAGAGGACTGGGGTGGCCACCAAAAGAGAGAACAGCTGGAAAACAAAAAAAAAAAAAAAAAATTGTTTTAAAAGAGGCACAGACAAGCTGGCTTAAGTGAGAGGAGCAGGTGCTGGTCTGGAGAGGCGAGATCACCTCGTGGGCTGGGGGGACCCTGGGAAAGGAGCAGAGCGGGAGATGGGAAGGAGAAAAGAGAGTTTGTGCTTCACACAGGTTGGGGAAAAGCCATTCCAGCAGCTCTGCAGCCTCTGGGCTGTGGCAGCAAAAGGCCGTGGGGAAGGGGCTTGGCACAAGTGACGTTTTTGGTTTCCCTTCCAGGCAGAAATTCGGGGGAAGCCAGCACGAGGCTGCTGCTCCCAAAGGGCTCTCAGCCCTCCTGGGCAGATTTCCTTCTGCTGCCAGCAGGATTGGCTGTGGCTGTCTGTAGGAATGGGACAGCACAAGTTCATGGACAGGCTGACTGTAAAGCTCAGTGTTTTGGAGTAGGGGTTCATGCTCTTTGTGCAGTACTGTGGATGAGAGCTTTTGTACTCCTTTCACTTTTAAAAACCCATTTTCCTTTAGCCCTAAAAGTGAGAGTGCAACAGGTATTCTAAGCATAATGGGCACTTTATTCAAAAGGTTAAAAATCGCTCTGCTCTAAAGCAAAATGGTGATTTCCCACTGCGCCTCACTGCTGTACCCATCTTTGCTGCTCTGGGGTGCCAGAGGGAGAGCCAGGCAATTGTGCTGTGTTCTGCTTTGCTGTGAAATCCAGTCAGATTAATGAATTTGGGGTCCCTCGAGATTTGCATAATTTATATGCACATCTTGCTGTTTAAAGTGTTTTACAAAGTCAGGAAATAAATTGTAGGTTTTATAAAAATATCATAATTAAAAATTGACTTGTACTAAATATTGGCTCCAGGAGCATGTTTGAAGTTCAAGTATGATGGATTGTTTTCCTCACTGAAAGCTATAAAAAACCAGGAGAGACTTATGATGATAAAAAGTACTTTTTTTAGGTGGTTACATTATCAATCTTTATATTGAGCCAAATGCTGCTTGCATTTCTCCTGTGCATATTTTATTGACTTCATTGTGACCCATTGGGAAAGGACAGAAATATTTGTATTACGGTGAAGAAATATTGTCACATACAAAATCAAACTGTGTTCTTTAACCAAATATAAAATTTCAGAAGACAGAAATGTCTTTAATATGACTTAATCACTCCAGATTCTGGCAACCTGCAATAAATTTTCTGCTATAGAAACAGAAGGGGAATTTTCTTGCCTTCCTTTGCCTTAGTAGCACAGATATCAAGATGATGAATGTTATTTTTTCAATAGTTTGATTCAGGAGAAAAAAATGTAAAATTATGCAAAGGGGAATGTGTGACATGTAAGGCTGATCTCAATGTTTTTTTAATGAAAATGAGTTTGAGGACAGCTGTTACAATGAAAAAATGAGCCAAACTCTGTTCACTGAATGGCTGTTCTGTTCCCAGTGAAAATCAGTGGAGGTGGACAGGACCAACAGCCTTGAATTTCACATGGTATTGCATGTTAAATAACACGAGTTTAAAATTAGATACACTCTTCTATTTTTATGTGATATCAAACCAAGACTCAATTGTTTGAGCAGGGAACAGAGACATGCAAATGAACTGCTAAAAATGTGAAGTTCTACCTTGCTGCTATGATTAAGATTTTTACAGAAAGGGTGATAAAGTTCTGGAATGGTTTCCCTGGGAAGGTGGTGGATGGTTAAACACCATCCCTGGGTGTGTTTAACAAAGCCTGGATGTGGCACTGGATGCCAGGGTTTAGTTGAGGTGCTGGGGCTGGGTTGGACTCCATGATCCTGGAGGTCTCTTCCAACCCAGTGATTGTGACTAGACATGAAGCAAGAAATCCTTTCCTATCCTTTTCCCCTGGAACAAGGGTGCTGGGAGAGACAAAATGTCCAAGGAAAAGACTGAGCAGGAGCTGGAGAACAGCAGGTGGGATGAGGCGGGCTCTGGGCAGGGCAGGAAGGAAGCAGAGTCCCTGGGCAGGGGTAGGAGGCACAACAGCACCAAAACCTTCTGCTAAATCTCCTCTCACAGCCCTTGGCTTGAACAGAGTGACTTGGGCACACAAATGTCTCCTCATCAAGCACTGGAATGTCTGCCTGGGGAAGTGGTGGAGTCACCATCCCTGGGTGTGTTTAACAAAGCCTGGATGTGTCCCTGGGTGCCAGGGTTGAGTTGAGGTGCTGGGGCTGGGTTGGACTCCATGGTTCAAAGGTCTCTTCCAACCTGGGCATTCTGTGAATTCTGTTTGTATGGGCCACAGTGTGAGACTGCAGGGGCAGGGCAGGGCTGGCTGCAGGCTCCTGCTTTCCCACCCAGCCCTTCCCGGGAATACAGCAAGGAGCGCTCTCCTGCTGGATTTACTGCTCAGCAAGATCTGCCCTCAGTCATGCAACAGAATGGCCAGGCAAAAGGGAGAGAAACATCCTTCTGCTGCTCATGGAATGGGTTTGAAATAGGTTTTCATCTCTGTGTTGGATATCTGTGAAAATAAAAATGGAATTCTGAAATTCTACTCAATGGCTGTTTTTTCTCCCATTTTGCTGCCCAATTCTTGCCTGTTTGACTGCCTTGCCTCACTGAGAGCCCTGAGCCAAAACAGGCTGGGAGTTTCTTTAAATAACAACACTGAGATCATGAGGCAAATATGGGCAGAGCTGTGTAAAAACTTCTTGATGATAAGCACATCATGAAAGTGATCCCTGAAGCCCAAGAGACTGATGTTAGGCAGTGGCTGTCCTGCAGATGCTGTTCTGCTGCTGGGTGCTGTGTGTTACTGCCAGCTCACGTTCCTCCACAGCTCTACTTGGGCTTCAAATCAACAGTCACACACTGATAAGTTTCCTGGGCCTTTATTTTCCAGTCCCCTGAATTATGGGCTAGTGGCAAAATCACACAGATAAAATCTTCCAGATGCCTTATCTGCGTTTCAGGAATAAATAACGTGCTGGGTTTCCTCTTGAACTCTCTCACAAAATGCATCACTAGGGGTCACCAGAAAGAAGCAAAACTTTGTTATTTAACCTGGAATGTCTGTGAATTTATACAATGTTTTTCAGCTAATCTTTTAGAGAAGGTAATTTAGTCTTCAAAAAGCAAGACACATTATTTTTCTACAGACAACAGGTATTTCCTGCTAATGAAAATGCCATTATAGAAGGCCGGTATTAAAAGAAAGAAGGGAAAGAAGGGAAAGAAAAAAAAAAAGGTTTGTGTGCAATTCCTCACCCCCATAATTGCATGCTGATACTGAATGGACACTGTGATTTGAAATTTTACTCCAAGGCAAAATAAGATGTTTGCCTTTCTGGTTTGGTAACCTGTGTCAGAATACTGGCTAATTTAGCAGTCTGAATTTTACTTTTTCAGCTGGGCTTTTACCAAGCAGCAATGATTTGATTCTGATAAAAAATGTACTACAATATCTTTAAGTTCAAAATTGTAGAAATACAGATTACAGCTTTTCAGAATTTGTTCCAGCTCTTTGCTTGCAAATCTTAGAAAATATATCATGTGAGGTGATGAGGACTTTACTCAAGGACAGTCTGCTCAGGTCAAAAGATGAATATTTCAGGATATTTTGGGAGAAAAGAGCAAAGACAATATGGGTGGAGTTTAGTGGAGATTTGAAAAAGAATGAAGAAAAGAACACTACAATGATGCCAAGCCAAATTCTTGGTGCTGAACAAAGGCAAAGTTTACCTGTGAATATTCAGCCAATAGTCAGTTTGGCTTTAGCAAAGATTAAGAACAAGTCAAGGGATCAATCTCTTTGCAAGATAGATCTATTTCTGATTTTTCCAATGGCTTGATGCCTGTCACAGGAGAGGCCAGTGTTTGTAGGGGTGTTTGGATGTGCTGAGATCAGAGATCTGTCTGTGCTGCCATCAGTGAACATTCATGCAAGTTCTCCCACGCTTTGTCTTGTCCCCCTTCAGTTTGGGTAGAAATGGCATTCTTTCCTCCTCCCTCCTCAAATGTATATATTTTACAGCTAATGAAAAAGCTCAGGAAATATAACTGTCCCTTGTATTGATTTTGCTTTTATGTAGTGCCTTTTCCCCAAATGGATGCCAGAAGGCACTCTTAAAATCAAACTATATAGAACAATAATTTCTACCAGAATGGAAAAACATGGCAGCAGCTTAACAGAGCACTTTAGTGCTAGGCAACACTTTAGGAAATGAAGGTGGCTTTAAAGAGCAGGAATAAGCTCGTGGCCTTGAAGAAGTTATTGGAAATGAATAAAGAGCAAGATCAAGAACAGCCTCCGTAATCCACAGCTGCCCACTCTGGATGAAGGGAATATATTTCCAGTCCCTTGCTCAGAGCCTCTGATATTGGGAAATGGGTGTTTCCAAGAATATCTTATAGGCTGAAATGTTATTTAAGTTATGAGGGCTCTTAAGATGTCAGATTTCAGCTCATGTCACAAATAAGCCAAGAGTCCCCAGCCCTTCACACAGAAATTTCTCCAATATATCCCTGTCTGCTGTGGCCCTGCTGCCCCAGCTCCAGGACTCTTCCAGAACCTCCCAAATTCAGGAGTCCTGTGCCTTAAGAAAAGTGATGCTCTTTGTAAAGTAGAAGTTAGGTTCTCTTTATCCCTTTTTCTTTATGTAAAATATCTAGTTGCCTTATGCCTTCCCTTAAGCATATAGGGGATGCAGGATAGTCCATGGCTTTCTTTGGGCATAAAAGGACCTCTGATTAAAAAAAGAAGCTGGAAGTTTGTGTGTTAAAGCATTGCTTCCGAGGCACAAATGAACATAAATCATTCCTTTCTGCATTGCTGGGGACTCACAAACAAGTATCATTACTAAAATTGAAATTTATTGCCCCTTTTATTCAGCTTGTTCATTCTTCTTTAAAAAAAAAAAAGTATGCTCTGGTTAGAGCTGGTCAGGAATTTTAAGTGTTGTTTATTTTACATGCTGTTAATGAAACTTTTTATAGAAATTTGAATGCAAATTTAGTTGTTGGTGAAGGTTTTATGTTAGGAAAGGAGGAATTTGAAGGCTTATGCACTTGGGCATAAGGTTTTGACTAAAATAAAAAGTATTGATCAATTGATGATTAGTCTATTTACTCATCTAACTATGCCAGAACTGCTTCATTATTATTTTTATTATTATTTTTTTTATAAATAGCATGGATACATTATGCCATAGAATGACTGAAACTGCTGTCCATCACAGGTATTTATACCTTTACTGAACACATGGGAGACTATCACCAAACCTCTCATTTCAAGATGTATTTAATTGCTAATAGAAAGTGAAGTAGTTCAGATAAGATCTTCTCTCTGGCATAATCGATGGAGCAGCTCTGAGGGCTGTGACAGAAGAGATTGATCCAGTTCCTGTATCCTAAACCACAATATCTTCCCTGTCAGCAGTGATCAACAAAATATCAGACTATCAGTTTGAGCTTCTCCTGGTTATGTCTCCGTGGAAAAGTATTAACATTTCTAAGTGTTTGCAGTAGTGGAAGCAATCAGACAGGAGAAAAGCTCTCTGTGTGGATCAGCAGGGGTTGCTCATGCTGAAGGAGGAGCTCTTTGTGCACTCACATAACCTGTGATGCAGACAATCACAGTGAGGAGCTGGGCTGCAACAGCAGTGATGGAATTCAGAGGCAAACCCCCCTTCATGGGTGGGTTTGTGATTTGTGAGGTTTGCTTTTTGTGGCCATGATTTTTCTTGCAGCATTTCTGCAGCACTGATTGCTGTGAGAATTGCATGAAGCAGGGATGACTCTGGTGGCCACAGGGATATTTCCTGTGCTTAGAGCCCCACGTGGCCACCTGTGCCACCTTTTTCAGGACTGCAGAGTTTTAGTGTAATACTCAGCTTAGCCCCATTGAAAACAACATAAAGCTGTTTTCTAAGGGTCTTAAAAAAGTAAAACCTGATGCTACCACAAACCCCAGATTTTCTGTTTCCAGAGCTGATTGTTTTCCAGCTAATCAGGAATTTAGGGTCTCTGCCTCCAGCTTTTCTGCATGGCAAAGAAGGTCCTGCTTTCTTCCAACACAGTTTTTTGCCCTGGTGAGGGTTTCTGTGCCTTGGGAGCAGCGTGGGGCTGACCAAGGTCAGCTCTCCAGGTCCCCCCACAGCCTTCCAGCACCTAATGGGGGTGCTTGGTATTCCCAGGAGGAAAGCTGCAAGCTCAGATCTAAGACAGGAGATGAAGTTGTTTGGAAAAAGCAGACGGATAACGTTGTCAGAGGTGTATTAATGAGAGAATGTGTCTCCACACTCATGCAGAGTGGAGGTAATAGCAAACAGAACAAGAAATCTTCGTGCATAGCAGATGACAGGAAGCAGCAGGGATAACTGTGGGGGATTTTCCTGATTAAGATATCAGTTGTTGGGGAAAGGCAGAGAAGCAGCGAGGGACTGGGGTGGGCAGTAAGTAGATTTATGATTTATGTCAGAGCTGTTTGTACTGTCAGGCAGCAATCATGTCAAGAGGAGGAAAGAGCTGTGAAATTCCTCTGGGAGAGGCATGGGCTGTGCTGGGATTGCCCGCAGCCCCAGCCCAGCTGTCCTGAGTGCATCAGCGCTGTGAGCCCAATGCCTCCACACCAGGGACAGGGGTTAACTCCAGCCTCATCCTGCCACATCCAAGACTGAGCTTCCACGTGCTCGTGGTCTCTGGCTGTCATCCCCCAAGGGAATGCCAAAGCTGCCTTCCTCTGAGGGGCACAAGTGATGGCACAGCACGTCCTGCCCCTGCACGCACACCCAGGGAGGGCAGCGGGAGCCAAATGCGTCTTTGCTTCAGCCTGGGAATGTTGTGAGGCACTCCAGCTTTCCCAGGGAATTTCTGTTGCGTGGTCAATTGAAAAAGCTGAACGTGGCAAAAGACTGAAAATTATCTGAAACTGGCGGGTTTGTACATTTATCAGTTGTGAGTGGGAATTTTAAAGGATAATATGGGAGAACAGAAGCCCAAATACTCCAGGAGGGTTATGGGATGTCTGGCACTCACAAGACTGTTGGATGCAAAAACTTCTGAGATGGTTCTGGGCTAGCTAAAGGAAAAGGGTAGATTTCTTTGACCTCTATTCTGCTTTATACATGTTCAGAAAATCAAATATCCATGTATTTTAGCATTTGGGGGGGGAGTTGCAGGTACAGTGGGATAGGAAATAGCCTTCTCTTCATTTTCCTTCTATTTCTTGCAGAAGAAAACCAACAAATTAATTAGATTTCATCCTGTTTATGTCTCTGTTGCAAGCTTTAATCTTAATATCTAATAGAAAAACAGAGCAAAAGGCTTTGTGAATTTTTAGATATTTTTTCCTCTAGTCCATTAAGAAAAGAGGTGATGATAAGGTAGCCTGAGTGAATCAAAGCATCTGTGCTGTTGAGGGAGGCTGAGTCACAGACAACAAGTTTTATAGCAAGCCCATGGTTGATTGTAAATTATAGGGGGAAAGGGACAAAGAAGATTAAAGTAAGCTCTGAATCATGTTTGTGAATTGGTCTGATCTGGTACCTGGACCTGGTCAACAATTAACACATCTGATGGATGCAGTGAAGTCTAATATGCTAATTCTAAAGAAATTTTAATTATTAAGTTATGACTAACAAAACATTACCTTAGGTGTTAAATAAGCCACTGCCTGAATTTTACCTTCCTTTGGTCTTCATATCAGCCTGCGGGATATGAGTGAGATAAAATTCCATGAGAATTTTCCATGAGGGTCAAACACCAGCAAAATACAATTTCAAATGTAAATGAGAAGGAAGAAAGTGTTGTCATAAGACAGTCTCATTTCTGTGAAGGAATTGTCTAGTTCAGATCCCAAGTAATTTTTCATATTTACCATTAAACTCATTAGAGAGCTATTCAGGAACTCCTGAGAACCCGATCTTGTTTTTGTATCATCTAGATTTATTTTTGTTCCACAGACTTTTGCCTTCTGAGACAAAATGGTTATTTTGTCATAAATTGATCAGCCATTTAAAAATGGAGAGAAAGGCTAGGGGATGTTGTTCCTCTTCTTATTAGAATGAGGAGGAGGAAGAGTTGGGGCACCCTCCAGTTTGGGGGAAGTGCAGTGGCTGCTGAAATGAAAAGCAACTACTGCAGGAGGGGGCATTTACTGAAGCAGTCAGCACACAAAGCTGCCAAGGGACAGTTGAGTTGTAAAACACTTCAGCTACCACAGGAGATGCATTACATTATTGTGGTAAGCAGATAATTTGCTATCCAGCATTTGGAAGCTGCTTTGTAGGAAAAAAAAAAAAAAATTAAAATGGGGAATAAGCAAACTCGTTCTCAATCGATGAATTAATATAAAACCAACAAAAGAAGCAGAGCAGACTACTACAATCACTCAGCTATATTAGGCAATCTATTTTTTTTTCCCTTTCAATATGTAGAATATTCCCTGGTGGCTCCCTGTGGATGCCATGCAGTGTGAACACAGCAATCAAAGTAATAGGCGTCAGAATAATCAAAATAAGATGTGTCAGAAAGAAGCAAATGAGTACATACTCTCATTAAGTAAGTCTCCTAAGAGCTTAACATACCAAACTCTTCCCAGAAAAGCTGTACAAACAATCGCCTGCACTAGCACATGGCTTTATTGCTGTTTCAGAGACAGATAAAAATATTCTTCAATCTAATCCATGTTTTTTTTTAGATTTTACCGTAAATAATCTCTGAGGCAAAACACATAATGTAGCTGCCACAATGACATCAAAAAAGGTCATAACTAAAGGTAAAACATACTATTTTGAAAAAAAACTTAAAAATCATTAAACAAGCAACGTGCTGCAAACCATGTTAAAGACAGTATCCATTTCTGCAGTGGACTGGCAATGTCCAACACCAAACTTCCATCTGTTAAGTGACAAGACACTTCAGGTAGTAAGCACCAAAAAGTCAGTATGAATCTTCCAGAGAAACAAATTTTAAGACAAAATCAGTAATCTGGCTGCCTTGAGGACTTATCCCAGCAAAAAAATTCAAAGAGATGCAGTCCAAAATCAACAAAATGGTATTTCCACAATGTTCCCAGCCTTTTGAGGCAGCAAAACTATGGCACAAAAAAAGGGGAGGAAATGTATTTGGAAGAAAGAGCCATTTCCAAAGCCCAAATTATTTTAATGGGCTACAGAAGTGGTCTAGGAGGAAATAGGAACAATTGGAAGAGAAATTCTGTCTCTAATGAAGCTAATTCAGGATTGATTTTTCCTTCTGTTCTCCTACTATATTTGTATGATAAAGAACTTGCAGCATTTCGGAAGGTCAATGGATCATTTCTCATTGAAAACAATGGGAATTTGGTGGGAATGTCAAGTACTGGCCACCTAAAACCCGTTAAGCAGACTAAAGCCTACCAGAAATACTTTGTGTCCCCTTGAGTGTGTGTGTGGCCATTTGACTTAGGCTTTACAGAGAGGATGGTGAGGTGCTGAGCGTTTTTATTGCCCTCAAATTTATTGCATGGGCTGTTGTGCCAGTTCTGAGCCGCGCCAGAGCTGATGGGGCTGGGTTGTGACTCCTGGGAACCATCTCCACCTCACCAGAGGGTTTTCCTGGTGACCTTGAGGCACTCCAGGTGCCCGTGCCATCAGTAAGGCAGAGGGATGTTGCTCCCTCTCTGCAGTGATCTGTCTTGTCAGGTCAGGAGCAAACACTGATTTGTCTCGACGCCTCGCGGCTCCTATCGATTGCCGGGGAAGTTGGATGTGCACAGTGCTTCTTCAGGTTTGGCATTCTGAGACAAAATAACTTTGAGGAACTGGACCATTAAGGGAAACATTTTGGCCGTGAATGTCCTGTACTGTTATGAGCAGTGTCTAATAAATTGATTCTCAATTTTAGCACAGTGCAGAGCAGTAAATAGCTGCTAAGGGGTTTAAACAGCTTACACGTTTGGCAGGATAATGGGAAATAGGCAAATCCTTGGGAGATGCAGCTGAAAGGCAGCCCTCTCACACCAAACTTATCTTTAAGTCTGTATAATTTTGATTTTAATTAATTAATTTAATTATTAATTTTCATCAGAAGATTAAAAAGCATATGCATGAGCAAAAAATGATTTCACTGAAAATTTCAAAGTTCTAAAATCTAATAGTGGCACACCAGTACAGGTCAGGAGAGTCAAAAAATGAAGAAGACAGAGGTTCCCTCACCCCTAGACTGCAACAGTGCCCAATTCTGCCTTCCTTATGAATTAACTTTCCCTGAAGTGGCACAGCCCTTGTCCTTCAGGTAAAAAGGAGTGGAACAAAAAAGTTATCAGCAAGCAGAAATCAGTGTACAGCCCCTGCTTCCCTTTGAAAGGACAAAATCAGATAAATTCAGATTTCTATCTTAATTTAAAAAATACAAACTGGTTTAATTTGGCCAGTGGCCTGGTCTGGTGGGTGGCAACCCTGCCCATAGTTGGGTTTTAGGTCCCTTTCAAACCAAACTGTTCTGGGACTCTCTGATAAATCCACACAGTGAGGCTATAGTGGTATTTGATAATGACAAAATGTAATGAGAGGGAAATAAAATATTATTCTGTAAACTACTTTTGATGGTTAAAAATAATGTTGGGAGAGAAACATACAGTAAAGGTTGTTCCTCTCCCTTTAGGAGTTGTTACAATTCCTTTGGCATGGCTAGGAGTCTTGGCTCTACTTCCACAGGAAAGCTTTCAGTGGGTTATTGTTTACTTGTGAATGTCTGCTGTGCTTTTCCCAGAGCAAAGCCATGGAGCAAGATTAATCCCAGGGCTATTTCCAGAGGCACAGGAATGGTCTGACCAAACCCACTCATGGCCTGAGAGCTTGATCCCTGGAAGCTGTTCCAGGGATTACAGATCCTGGGGATCCCTGGGGTGGTCAGACCCCTCTTTGCTCAGGGACCCCAAGGGTGGAAGAAGCCCTGGGGCTCCAGGGTGTTGTTGGGGATCTGTGTGGAATGTTTGAGCCTGACCAAGGGATGGGACAGTTTGTCACCTGTGGCTGATGCTTGAAGCAGATGGCAAAAATCCTGAATATTTTGGTTAGTTCTGTTTGAAATACTCATGTGGAAATGCCTTCTCAGCTCCAGCAGATTTTGGTTTCCAGGGTGGACAGACAATGGCACTGAGGTTTTGCAGCAGAAGCTCACAGTGAAATCATGGGTTGCTTTTGGTTTGAACACAAAGCAAATTAGATACTCTGATTTTCATTTCACTCCTGTACAAAACAAGACCAGGACTGATGTAATTGCAAGATACACTGAGTGGTTTTTTGCCTCTTTCCATTTTGACTACTTTCCATATTTTGACTATTTCCATTTACTTTCTTAAATCAAATTAGACCACTTGGGTTGCTGGAAGCACCATCTTTCCATGCTGGCTGTAGGTACCTCACCTTCCCCTGACACCATCCTCTCTCTTCTCTTCCTCCACCTCTGGATACACTCAAATTTCTTCTTGTGTGTTTCAGAGTTGAGGGAAACCCACAGGAGTAAACTCGCAAACAATTAATTGTAGCTGAGTTTACTACATATGCAACACCTTGCTGGGAAGCCCCAGTGGGTTTTGGGTGCTTCAAGGGTACCTTTGCAGGAAACTCATATCCAAATTAAAAACTTTCTCAGTTGTACATTATGAAAAGGCTCCAGAGGGGATGGAGAGAAATTCCTTTTCACTGGTGATACAAGCAACTCTTTTAAGATAAATGTTTTTCTGTAAGAAACCACTGTAAAAAAATCTATTTCCTTTTTCTCTTGACTGACTTATTTACAGAATTTCATTTCAGAAAACTCTGACAAGCTGTGCTGTGTCAGCCCTCCCACATCTATGATTCACTGGGTTGCTTTTGTACCTGATGCTTAGTCCTGTAATAGAGAGCAGCTATGGGTATTGTTGGTAAACTTTTTTCTATTTCTCAGTCAGGGGATTTAATGTAAAAACCCCAAACACTGAGAATTCCCTCAGTCACAGGGAGCTTCATTACCTAAAATAAGAATGCAGATGATTATAAAATTCTTTAATCTTTAAATTACTTTTTTTTTTTTTTTTTTTTTTTTTTTTTTTTTTTTTTAACAAAGCATCTGCAAAGAGTTCTTTGGTCAGATCTTTCTTATTCACCCTTAAATTCTTATGGGACTAGTAGGTTTATTAGAGTACAAAAGTAAACAGCATATGGCTCTGTTAATATCCTTGTAATGTCACAACCCAATCTGTCAGAATGTAAAGTTTTTTAAGCAGTTTCATTTACTTCAAGTCAACTTTATGGACAAGAAACCCACAAAAGGCCTGATGAATCCTTCTGCATCACCTAAGAGCACAATACTTAATACTTTTGCGTTCCCAGTTTAATAAATATGTCCATACATATTACCTGCAGTAGGAAAAATACAGTGGCAAATACAGTTACTTAGTTAGCAGGAGTTAAAAGGTCGTTTCCCCCTGATGAAAAGCCTGTTCCATCAGATAAGTGGCTGCTACACTCCATAAAACTGGCAACCCTTCAAAAGGTTCCAGAAATTAAAGGCATTGTTTGAAGATAAAGGCGATAAGGTCATTTGCTTTGAGTTTAGTCCTGCAGAACTTTCTGGGTGACCCTTTGATATTCAAGCGAGGAGAGCTCCAAATTGTTTTATCTTCACGGAGCTAATGAGCGCTGGCTGACAGTCACTGTTAAGACCAGTTGGGACTCTGCTGGAATTAAATATTGTAAAATATTACAACACATTTCCTTTAAGGGGGAGTGCCTCTGCTGGGCTTGCCAAAGCTGAATCCATAATCACTCACAGCACTACGCTTTTTGATTTTCTCAGTTCCTTTTATTAACTCAGTTTTCACTAGCTGAATAATGTCTAACATGATTCTCAATGTATTTTTGTGTTCAATTAATAAAGCTGTATAAACAAGCCACATATGTGAAATCTATGTCCCCTTCAAACTCTCTGCTAGAGTGAAACAAGACTTACATTTAATGTGTACAGTAGTAGAGAAATTACTCAAGAACTTTTTATTGCCAGAGGCTGTAGAGCTGTGTATGATTATTATATGTGTAATTAACTAATCTATAATGTTCCTCTGATATATGGTGTATATAATTCTTTCCTAGAGGAATAGAATGTTATTTTAAAGCCTTTTTTTTTCTCTTTTATGGTTTGTTTCATTTATTCCATTTATGGGGAAATGTTATGTATACTCAAATTATTTTACTTTTTTTTTTTTTTTCTAGTAGGAAGTAAGAATTTTCACAGGTTTAAATTTTATTTTTTTTTCTGTTAAAAAAATGTAGCAAAGGAAAGGGAATGCCCTGTAATGATCAATATACATCGTGTGCTTGGCTTTCACTGTGACCTTCTTCATTACTTTAGTTGTTTATTTTAACCTTACTTCCATCCTATTTCAGAGACTCTCTAATAATAGCTCTGTGTCACTCCAACCCACGTTCAAAAGTAAATGTAAACAAGATCATCTCAGTTTCAAAGACACGTGAACTCTATCCCCCAAACGACCATCAAGTAATTAAAAAGCACAAAATCCTTACCTAATGCCGCTGACTCAGCGCTAATGGCCAGCAAGGGAATCCAGCAGAGGTAGGCAACAAGCTGGAGATGCTGATGGAAAGGAAAGGGCTGCTGCATAGTGTCCAAGACAGCTTTTATCCCTGCATCTGCAGTTGCTTACAAGTTAACTTTTTGAAGTCCTGAACTTTGCAGGAAAAGCCATCAGCCCGCCTGCCTGTTTCAATTTTTTTTTGGTTTTTTTTTTTTTTTTTCCTCCCCCGCCTTTCTTTCGTTCTTTTCAATCCAGTCTCTTGGAGAGGGCTTAATGTGTCATTAATCCCAGAATTTTCAAGAGGGAAGCCCTCCAGCCACACACTCACACACACACAGAGCACACACGTGTCCCTGCAGCTGCTGCAGCCACAGCTGCTGGGATTTGTCCCCCGGAGCTCCAGGACAGCCTGATCCCAAAGGAACTGGGGCTAGGAACGTGCTGCTCCTCAGGGCTTGGAGGCAGGCAGCACTGAGTGAAGATCACAGCACTCACATCTGAGGGGCTTGAGGAATGAGAGGCCCTTGGCAGTGTCACCACAGCAGCCCCAGTGACAGAATAGAGCACAGAAGCAAAGAATTCCATCACTCAGGTTGCACTGATGCCTTAGGATTTTAGCTTTTATATTTTTTCATGTATCTGTAATCCTGCAATTCTTTAGTGCACAGCTCTAAACTCCATACAGAGTATTAGCTGCTGTCTTCACATTTTGATCAGACACCACAATTCCTCTCAAGGCTTGGCAATCAAGCACATCTTTCTGTCTAAGTTCCTGAGAGATGTAAACAAAAGTGAGTTGGGGGAGCAAACTGGGGCTAGATAACTTCATTATCTGAAGCTGTAATTGGAAGATTAACCCCCAATGTTCAAATGGTCCAAACTTATAAGAAAACCTGTGACCCATGGTCCATTTTGGGTGTAGCCCCTGTGGGGCTTCATCTACCCAAAATGTACCTGGAGGCCTTTCAATACACAGAAATGCTTTTTATTCTCTTAATTTTGTCTGGCCTCTGCTTTAGGTAGCCCCAAAAAGGCATCAGCACTATCACATTTTTCTGAAGTTTGGACTCTCAAGATGTCCTGTTGCTGCCACATGGTTCCTGCTTGTACTCAGTGTGAACAGAGTTTGTTGTGTGACAGTGCATTTCCAACCTTAATGCAAAACAAGATGAATTTGCTGTTGAATTGCATCTTACACTCTGATATTTACACTCATAGTGCTTTATTTAGAAAATATTGCATCCCCACCCACTGTTCAGTGTTTTCCATACCTGCCAGCACTCCTTTTCTTTGACTTGTCAAGTTTAAATATCTTTTGTCTGCTTGTATAAGTGAGGATACTGTCAATTATCTGATAAGAGAATATTATGTAAGACTGTAAACATTCCACACAAATCACTGTGAGGAGGATTTCATGAAAAGCACACACCAAGCCATCAAAAATATTTTGCAGTGTAGCCAAGGAGTTTCACAAGTTGTTCATTTGGCTTAACTACATTGCTCAAGGAGTTTTATTCTTGGGTTTCTTGAGGACAAAATAGGTTACTCAATAAGTAACTTCTAAATCTTTGTTCCTAATTTTGATTTTGGATTTGCTGTTGCAGAATCACTGGTTTTAGCAATCACATTGGATTAGCCATTTTACAGGCCTGACTTGTAGCCCTCTGGGAGTCTTTGGAAGCCTTTGCATTAATTTCACAGATATTTAGATTATATTCCTTCAAGATTACCAAGACTTCAAGTCCAGTATTTCTGATATTTTTTTAATAAGAGATCTCTGCCTTTTTCCTAGAAATGGAAAAAAATAATTTAACAGTACGCAATTTTTACTTTTCTATGGCTTTCTCTGCTGATTGAATTTATTTGTGGCAGTTTCTGTGCACTGGTAGGGGTCCAGTGTGGATTTTGACTCTAAGTTTTGGCCTAAAAGGCACAGCTCTGTTGAGATTTAACCTTGCCAAACTATTGGTAATCAAAACCAATTTCCAGCAAAGAGAGTTTTCCAAAATCAGTCCAGCCTTTTTTAGTTAACAAAAGGAAAAAAAAAAAAAAAAAAAAAAAAAAAAAAAAAAAAAAAGTAAGTGGAAGGTATTCAGGGCAATGGAAGAAAAGGGAAAGTTTTGAGGACTGTCTTATCCCTCACCTGTGTTCTTCTAAACAGATTTTAATCAGAGGGAGCCTTTGAGGGTGGTAAAGATGAAATTAAAGCTTCCCACTGTCTCAAGTAGGATATTTTCCTGTCCTGAGCTGGCATGTCAGACAATGAGGTATTTCCCATTCTACCCATCCAAGACAAGACCTTACAGAATTCAGAAAAAAAGAATGACATTGGCTTCTCCCTACCCCACCTTAAATGTCATTAAAAAAAAAAAAAAAAAAAAAAAAAAAGAAAAAGAAACTAAAACCATGGAGAACGTGCATAAAATATCAGAAAACATTCTCACATTCTCACAGTTTCCTAACCTGAATAAGACACTTACTAACCTGAATAAGATGAGAACCTGAAACTCCATAGGTCGGTGTAGTCAGGTGTGGGTAGGGGATGCTTGGAACAATTCTCTTCACTGTGCACAACAGTGAACTCCTGACACCAGTCCTTCCAGTATTAAATGGATTTTCAATGGTGGGGATGGATACAGGGAGGTAAAACATGCCAAAAGTCACAGCTGGGAGGTGCCAGCAGCATTTCAGACTCAGCCAAGAATTGCCTGGTGGATACACACGTTGGGTACTCAGATGTCTTCGGTTTGTAAGGAGGAGAGAGTGTTTGCCTGAGCATCCTCTTGGCAGGTCAGAGTGGGGAGGGGCTGCAGGAGATGAGCTGGCTCTGCAGGGAGGATGGAGCAGCCTGGGGGACCTGCAGAGGGGGAGGAAGGCTGGAGGAAGAGTATTAAGGGCAACAATCTTTGCTTTTTTCCTTAGACGCAGAACTGAGTGTCAGGATGGAACTGAATGATAACACAATGATAAAAATGCAAATGCATAAAGGCCTTCAGAGATGTGGCTGTTTGACACTTTGCTCCAAGTGTGAAATGCTCAGGATCCAGAGTCAGTGTAGGAGGTTTGAGTGGCCCACAGAAGACCTGGATACAGAGGAGTGTTGAGAGATGAATCCCGTCCCTCACATATTTTCTGAAGGTCAGATGGAAGCATCCTTCCACTTGGGTACCCCCAGGAAGGAAAGGAGAGGGGAGTTTCATGTTCTGCTGCTCAAAAAGTGTGGCTAGCAGGTTCCTTTTCCACTGGAGCCAGCAGCGAGCTGTACAATCCTTTATTTCCTTCTGCTTCCTATGAGGAATACTCTTAACATGAGGCTGTCCCCTGGGGTGGCTCTCTAGGCAGAGAAGAGATTTGTTATTCACAGGTGACATAGAGAGCATGACCCTGCCTGTACAAACACTTTCTTAGTAGGACAGTGTCCTTCAGAGGGAAAAGATGTCTTCACTATAAAGTTTCTTTTTTGCAAGTCTGAATTTACACAGTTCACTTGAAAAAACCCTCCTCTGTCCATTTTTTTGCTTTTTTTTTTCTTTCATCTGACTGAAAATACCTGCCAACTCCAGTGACAAGAAATAAACTCACTGTGCCCCCAGGGCAATCCCCTCTGTTGGTATGGACTGGCTGTGTCCTCTGATTCTTCCAGTCCTTTCTGCAGCTCCTGAGCAGGAGGAAAGTTTGGCATAATGGATTTTGACTGACTCCCCAAAGGATTCTCCTTCCCCAAATCCCACCAAAGGATTTTCCTAACAGGGATTAGAAGAGGATCAGTTCTGGGATTCTCTCTTCCTATTTCTTTTAGTAAACTTTTTCCATATATCTTAGAGAGATGCCAAAAACCTTAGGATCACTAAAGTGCAGTATTCAAACCCCTTGTTAGCCCAAAAAACTGCTCCTTATCTCTTACCTTAGGACCACACAGATGACATGAAATGGGAAGAAATTAATCTGAATTTATGCCCACTTTGGGGAAATACACAGTGGGCATACAGTGATTAGAGTTTGTGTTTCCCTCTGTTTTGTATTCTTGTGTACAGAAGAGAGCATTGCTGGTTCTTCAGAAAATAATGCAAGGAGTACTGTATGTAATTTAGAGGACCAAGCTCTTCATTTAAGTGAGAACTAGTTGTGATTTTTAGGGTAATAATTCATTACACATAAGCATAGCCTCCTTTTCAGAGCTCTGGGATTACAGAGAATGATTTCTACATCAGATCATTTGGTGTGTTTATCTTTCAGCTCCTAATTCCCTTGTGAGAGGGAGAACTCTTTTAGAGAATCACTCCTCATTAGCCAGTGAAGGAAAACACAGGACTTCAAACTCTAAAGCAGAGACAAATTGCAGGAACCTCATGATTATCTCCAGGTTTTTTCAGGCTAGCAAGAGCATGAGTGCCTGGGCTCTGAGGCAGCATAAGTGCTCCTGTTAGAGGCAATAAATCAGTTCCTTGTAACTGCAGTGCTCCTTGGCATGGATCAAGGTGGGATGTGCTCCCTGCCCTGACCTGGAGCCCCCCCAGCTCTGGCAGAGCAGGGGCAGGAGCCTCTCTTTCTCTCTCCTCACTGTTTTGCTGCTCTGACCACCTGAACTTTAGCTGGGCACAGTGTGCCCTTATCAAATCTGCAGATTGCCTCCTCAGTGCCCTTCTTGGATGGCACCACTGCCAGGTGCCAGGGCACACACAGGACTGGTGTGTGAATTATTCATATCAGCTCCTTATTTAATGGAAAACCCCAACTTGTTGCAGAGATGTCACAATGAATCACATTGCAATTTGCCTCTGCTCCAGAGTGCCCCAAGACATGTCTGAGAATGGCTGTTGTTGCTCAGCAGCTCAAACCCAAAAATGATTATTCTATGGGAAGAGATTGGCAATTACCAAATATTCATAAAGAGGACACTCATGTATAAACAATGAATGTTGGAACTGGCTGGTGATTTGCCATCAGAATCCATTTTCACAAAAGCATATGATTTCCATGAAATCTGTATGAAAGAGAAACCTTTCATTTAGTTTTTTAGAAATATTTTTTTCCTTCTTCTTCCTAGATCAGCTCAGTATTTTTTCACTTTTGTGAACTTCTCTGGCTGTCTGAATTCCTTCTACCAGGGATTGCTTCAGCCTCTACAAACATCATGTATTGTGCAACTTAAGTGAAATGGATACATGATTAAATAACCAAACAAACTACACCAAACATCATTTATTGTGTAACTTAAGTGAAATGATACATGATTAAATAACCAAACAAACTACATTTTGATCCTTCTTCTGCAAAATTAGTATTAATGACTATGCAAGTGTTATTGAAGCTTTTTGCCTCTCCTCCCTAAGTCTTGACTTATTTTGTCTCAATAGTAAAAGAAAGAGTAAGAGAAATGGCTTCTCACAGCCTTCATGCAGTCACTGTTGCTCAGGAAATTTTCGGACTGAATTTTCCCACTGAGTGAACTTTCCATTTAGGAATGAATTTCCTTTGAAAAGGCAGCAGTAAGACATTCCACAGGAGGTTTTCATCAGTATCAGCAGTGGAAAGGTATGAAGTGGAAAGGTGTTGCCCATCCCTTGAACCATTTCATTCAGCCTTTTCCTTTGTGAAGAAACCAAAACTCTCAAGGGCAATCCCCTCCCAGGTGTTCCAGCCAGGGGTAATAATGAGAGTCAGAGCAGAACCACCAGCTTGGACTGAAAAGAGACTAGAACCAGCCCTGGAACTGGCTGTCCACATATCTGTCACCTCTTCTCTCATCCTCCTTTCCCACCCTGGCTGCTACAATTTGATGTTGTAGGAGAGGCTGTGTGAGCAGATGTTGAGTTCAGGGAGGGCCCAATTCCTGCTCCTGGCCTTGGCAGGGCTCCTCTGGGGCAGGCCTGGAGGATGCTGCCACTTCCACATGGATGTGGCCTCTTCCAAGCTTTCAAACAGGATGCTAGGAGTAAATAAAAACCATCAGAGCTGTACAGAAAGTGTTATATCAATGGTATGAGGTGTAAAATACGTCGAAGCTATTGGGTGAATGAAAACAAGTGGCAGAGCAATGTGAGTATTGCAGTGTAGATCACTCCCCTAATTTGATTCAATTGCCTTTCCACATTCATTCCAGACAGAAAAATGCTGCAAATATAATTTCTTTTCAGAGATGATGGGTTAATATAAGTATTAATGGGAGTATTCATCACTATCAGATTAACTCTAAAGCCCTAAGAGACAGGCATCCCAGCAGATTTAGGAGGGCAGTTAGGCTCCTCCATAGGATGCTCACCATAATTTATTGTTTCAGGATCCCTGAGAAATCCCCTGGAGAATCCTCACTTCATCCCTGTAAAGGAAACCAAAGCATCAAAGTGTGTTTTTAAAACTCCTCCTCTTCTTCCAGTCTGTGTCATACACAAATAGGGAAATGAGGTTTAACAATTTTGTTAAAACATTTGCAATTACAAATAAGAATTTTATGTCAAGATCCCAGTGACATATGTTTCACTCTACAACCTTATCTCAGAGTAGATTGCTTTGGAAAAGACAGAGATTTATTCTGAAACATTTTTCTTTCATCTCTTTATAGTTCTTTTGATGATTTTAAATGTTTGTGCTATTGGTACTTACATACAGTAAATGATAAATGATATATTGTAACAACAACTCCACGAAGCTGAATTGCTTTTTTTTTCTGAATTTAGTGAATTTACTGCCTTGAAAGGTAACAGATTGATAGCACTAGTGAATTAAATCCTCTCTTTATCCCCAGAACAAGAATAATATGGGCATTGCAAATATTTTCCAGGCCTATAAATCAGCCATGGCACCTCAACTCTCATCCACAGGGACCTGCTGCTCCCTGCTTGTATTTTGCTTTTTTTTCTAAAGCTTCTTTAGGGATTTTACAGAATACATCCATTTTAAGAAGAAAAGGGCTGTGGAATACCTCATAAGCCTCTGCTTTATGTATGAAACAAAAATTATTAAATTAGAAATTATTAGAATTATTAGGAATGCATGATTTGGTGGTTAGTGCTGCCTCAGAAGGCGAAGCAGGGGCTGCTGAAATAAACTCCATGAAATACTGAAATAATCCAGCCATGGATGGGAGACTCTCCTCCACCTCCCACAGACACTGTTTTACAAATCTCCTCTCTTTTACTGCTGATACTGTCATAAACCTCCAAGTGGCCACCTTGGAAACCCCAGAAACCATAGAAATGTTGGAAATACAGTGCTGTATCCTCTCAGATATATTTACTTCATTGCTCTCAGTGAAGTTAATCTGATTTATACACATCACCCCACAGGAAAAGCAAGTTTCCAACAGAGCTCAGAAAGACCTCATGGGAGCTAAGGGTCAATTTCTAGCCAGCCCAATAATTTATTTTCCACAGGCTTCCTCTGCTCAGTATTCTCCACCACACATTTTGCAAAATCCAGATTTTCATCTTTTGAGACAGGTAAAAATCAATTCATTACTGAATTTTCCTGAAGAAAATTGTGTGCAGGGAAAAAGCAGGAGTTAAATAAAAACTGAGGCACTCCAAACACATTATTTCAGCTCTTATAAATAACAGTTGTCTCTTAAATTCATCTCTTGTAAAGAGATCTCATCTAATTCACCTGCCTTTGAAAAGCCAGTAATATGAAACTAATGGAATAATATTTATTGTTATAGACCAGTAGCATTTTAGAGGCAATGAAGGGGCTAGAATAGGTTTTATTTCATGTGGGTTTTTTCACCAAGGTAAGTATTCATTTCAAATATCACATAAATTGGAATCATAACTCTGTGTTACAAACCTGTGTGGCTTTTTGGGCAGTAGATAATGGGCTGCTCATAAATAATTGCCTTCCTGTCTCCCACTGAACACAGACCTCCCTCGGGCTAGTTTTGCAATGATTCCTTTCTTTCTGCCCAACTTTTTCTGTTGTTGTCCATTTTGACATTTTTATGACCTCATTTTGGATTAGCTGTTTTAGCCACCTTTTTAAGGGACATTTCACCTTCAGTGTAATGGCCCTTAGCTTCTAATATTCATAAAATTCAAATCTTGCCTTCAGCCAGTTATTCCTGTTGCTTCCTTCTCCAGCTGCTTTTCTATCCTTTCAGTTTGATTGGCAACATGAGATTTGCTGTGAACCACCCAAAAATTCTGTAGTTGCTGCTTCTGAGGGTCCATGAAAACACAACAAGTGCAGCAGAGATAATTTTTCTGTTTTCAGCTTTATTTTTTATTGTGGCTGAAACCAGCACGATGCAGGGACAGGAAATTAGTGGTGTATCAGAGCAAATCTTATGAAAGCATTCTGGTGTTTATCTATATAAACCCAAGAAAAAAAAAAAATTACTTTATTAGGGGCTTTAATAACATTTACCTGTTTGGATTTTATGGCCTCAGTGTCACATGATGGGTTTTACACAGCTGACTGCTTGTTAATTGAATACTCCAATTCAGCCTCTAATTCTGCCTTTTAATGCTTGAAAGGCCATTAAAGCAGTTATTTCTCTAATAGCTGTGGAGGAAAGGTGATTTTTTTTGTTTCACCCCAACCAGCTCTCTCCCTCACCTTTGGCTGAGTGCTCTGAAGGGGCTGACCAGACCCTTTTGGTTCAAGCTTGGTGCCAGAGCAGCTCAAAGCTCATTTCCAGAATTATCTCACAATGCAAATAAGACAGACCTGCTCTGTGTGTGTTTTCCACAATAAAACACTCAGATCAGTGTTTCCTGTTAGCACACATTAATTTTATTTATATTATATACATCATAATATTATATATTATATATAATACATTGTGTATTATATATTTTTTAATACATATATATTAAGTTTTATTAAAAATGGTCTGCAGAACGCCTTTCAAAAATTCAGCCAAACCCTTTTTTCCAGCTAGAGAACCTGGATGAAGCTAAATAAGTCCTCAGAAAATTGCACAGGAGGAAGGAAAGCTTGATTTTTTTTTTTAAATTTCCCCAGCACTCTCAGAGCTTCATAAAATTCTGGTCCAAGTTGAAGCACACTGTGTTGCAGGACACTTCTCTGCAGCTATAAAAAAAGAAGCAGATGTTTGCACCTGCCAGATTTGCTTCTGACTCCCATGCTGTGAACGTGTAATCACTGCAGGTAATGGCATCTTGCTGAAGAGTTAACTCAATAATTTGCATTAAGGGACATGGAGCTTATGATTCATTTTGTTACAGCATTTTGTTACACACTTAGTAGAACTGACTCAATACCAATGGCTAAATTATGACTAAATACCATTGGCTAAGTTATCAAGGTATCTGGTTTTATAACTCCATCTTAATGTGCTTTGCTCCTTTTTGGGCTTGCTAATGTATTGCAAATTGTCAATTCTTTAAAATATTCTAGAAAATGTCAGCTCACATCCTTGCTTGGCCTAAAGTCAAATGTAACAAATGCTTTGGTAAATAATTGGTGTAAGACTAGAGAACAAAGTCATCCATCACCGAGTCACAGGTTTTGTTTTGTTTCCAGTAAGTTCCTTCAGTGCAATTTCCTTTGGTAATAAATCTTAGATCTGTGATATTCAATAGCATTACACAACACCGAATTTTCTCTGTGTGTTTAACGTAGGCTAAACACCAATATGAAAACCAAGAGCTTACACAGACCTTTCACAGCATTTTTGAGTGTATAGTGGGCATAAAATATTTAAGATATGAGCCAACTACTGCTCAGCTGAAGAGGAAACTTCTGTTATTCCCCCAGTGCTCATTATCAAGTTTGCTGAACTTTCCTCAGGAGCAGCTGGTGCTGGGCAATGCCTGATGAAATGAACAGTCTGGCTTGTCACATCACAAATGCTTCCTCGAGTTTGGAGTGGGTCACAGAGCAGAAATTGGCTGTTTCATGGAGCAGGAACCATTGCATCAGCCACATTTCCAGCTTTTGGATAAAGCCTGCCCCAGTGCCCCTGAGTGAGGATCCCCCTGGCCCTGCAAAGCCCAGCACTGGAGATGAGGATCTGGGGAATGAGGCACTTCAGTGGTGCAAAGGAATCTCAACAGTTTGGAAAGGCATGCCTCCTTTTCTGGTGTGAATCAGTGAATCTGAGAATCTAATTCCCATTATATTAACCATCTCTATTGCTGTGGTTTTGGTTTTGATTAATTTAAATTCTTTGGAAGGCAAATCAATTAGTAAAAGATTCAGTTGCACAAGCTCACGGATGCATAAGGGTCTAAGTGGTTCATTAAATCAAAGAATACATGGAAATATTTCTGATAAGTTATGGCCTTCTATGTGTTTTAGGATCTGAGTCAAAATAGTACCAAAACACAATGCAGTTTGGTCCATTTTTTTTGGCTGAAATTACTGAGAATTTCCACCATTCTATAAGATTTTCAGATGAATTATGATGACCCTTTTATCACCAGTTTCTCTGAGACTGTCTTACCAAAACTGACTCCAGACTTATTTGGAAAAAAACTTGCAATGTTTTCCCCTAAAATAGCAGTATGAACCCATTTTCTGTTTCTGAACACTACCTGTTATTCCAGGAGATACTAAAGCAGAGATTAAACTCCAGGGAAATACGTGACCACCAGACCCATGGATCTGGAGACAACAGGCAGATTCCAGTCTCTCATGAGGTTTCTTGTTATTTTTTGTAAGGTGAAGGTGAGATATAGGTGGTATTTTAACATTTACACAAGGGCAGTGGATGAAAGCATTGGCATCTCACAAAGACTTTGTGGAATTTCTGGAATACCTGCAGCATTTCCTACAAATTGCTAATGTCATTTGGTGACAGGCTGCAAATAACTTAAAATGGTTAAATATGATGCTTGTAGATGGGCTTGTTGAAAGCTTTGATCACAGAGAGAAAGAGACTCTTTTAAGAACCTACTGTTAACAGTAGGTAAAAAGTTAATGAGAAACATGTAAATAATTAATTCTTCCTCTGGAGCCAGAAAAGATTTGTTGTTGCTGTTAATGGACTCACAATATATGTTGTATTGTCTTTTCTGGAGTAAGCACTGAATTACTTGATCTCCATACAAAAGAAAATAATTTATTGCACCAATAGCTTTAATACTGTTTTCCCAGAAAACAGTATTTTCCTGGGTTAACTACAGGAGCATGCCTTGATGATAACACATGGCTCAGCTAAAGTGATACTTCAAAAATAAACAGGATATTTTAAATCAAAAAAACTGGAGGAGGAAAATATGGAAAAAAATTCTGGCACTTGGTATTTGCAAGAAAGCTATTGCAAAGCACACAGAAGTGTCTCAGATGACCCAGCTGTAATACTGTATTTAAATAGATTTCCTTCCTCCACACAATGCTCTCTGAAGCAATTGCTCCAGGTGAAGCAAATTTATTTATTTGTATTTATTTACAAATATAATAAGCAGAGTCTGAAGGTCACAGCCTGAAAGTCATTCAGGTCGAAAATACTGACAGGATTGTTCAGATGTGGTCATTCCACAGCTGAACTGAAAATACCCTCTCCCCACTTTATTTGGTAAGTATTTTGGCAGTGTTACAATAATCTGTCCCATAATTTGGTATTGTGGTATTAAGTAATGTGACTGCTCTTAGTTGGCTCAAGGAAAAGAATTCCTCGATAGTTGTGATGAACTCTTAATTTTAATTCAACCTTTCTGACCTCATTCTCTGCATTGTTTTAGAAACTGGGCTGAAGCAGGGGCATCTCATGTAGTGGTGTTTTGTCATGAACCAGAGGACAGCTGGGGGATAGGTACTGGGTGTAAAAAAACACATAAAAAATTGTCAGCCTGGTCCTTTCTGGATAAGATAGCTCGTGGTACAGCTTCATCCATGTGTGACAGACACCAATGGTATTTAATCATTATAAATGCACAGGACCTACTGCTGCTCCTGCTGCTGATGGAAAAGTTGCACCTTGGCTATCTGAAACTATTAATTTTCATTTATAAGTAAATATAAGTGAATAAATATAGTGGAAGGATTTTTATTATGATTTTAAAATTATTTTTATATTTTTTAATTTTTATTTTAAAAGTATTTTTATTTTTCGTTTTTATATTTTTATTGTTGTTTTAAATTATTTTTATTTTTATTTTTATTTTTTTTAATGAGAGCCATAGTAAGTTCTGGAGCCTAGGGATTTACCAAGAGCTGCAAAGATACACACTAACACGAAACAGAAACTAACCTAAAAGAAAAACAAAAAAAACAAAAAAACAAAACAAAAAAAACCCCAAAAAACTGCAAAAAAACCCCAACAACAACAAAAAAAAAAAACCAAAAAAAAACCACCAAAAAAACCCCCAACCAAACAAAAAAAACCCAGAAAAAAACTGGGGAAAAAGCAATTTAAATATCCCAGGATATTTTTTTGTACTGATCATCCCAGGAGGAAGCCCTGGTGAGGTCCCAGCAGGGCTGCAGCCTCACCCATGCCCACACTAGTACAGGACTAAGCTTGTGCCTTCCCTCATCCTCTGCATCACCACCTATTCCCCCAATCTCCACGAATTCCATAGCAAAAGAGGTTCTTCATCCCTTCAGCAGGTGCTTCATGCAGCCTCACCATCCTCCCCAGCAGAGTCCTGCCTCCAGGGAAACCTTTGCAGCTCAGGCAGCAGATCCCATCTCCTCTGAGCATCCCAAAAAGGGAAGCATTTTAAATTTCAGCGTCACCCAGCAGGAGTTTCAGGACACTGAATTACTTCATCCTGTTTTCCTCTTTCCCCATGGGTGTCTGAAATAGCTGGAGGTGTCACAGCTTTTATAACTTTGTAAAAACCAGCGGGCTGATGGAGTGGGGGTAGGTCTTGTGTAACTCCAGCAATAGTTCCTCTGCAGGAATGGGAATCTCACTGACTTTCACACCAGGGCTGCCACTCATCTTCACCGAGGGACCCCGGCAGATTGTCTCCCCACAGCAACAGGCACATGCCTGAGCCTTTTTTCCTGCTTCCTGTGAAAGCTTTTCTCCAGGGATCCAACTGTTAGCAAGTTTTTGGTCATTTGGTGGGTGGGAAAAGCCTCGCACAATTCCAGGCACGCCATCCCTGTTTGTGCCTTAGGCTACAGGAGACGATGAGCCTTGCCCACGTTAGCTGAGCTGGCAGCCTTGTGGCCTTGCAGCTCATTGCTGCTGAATGCCCATGGGTGTGAGGAGGCCCCTCACGTCCTCCCTGGAAAACACGTGTGTCAGAAATGAGGCTACATCCAGCAGCAAGTGATCCTGCTGCATTGATAATTCCTGCAAGAATCATTCCTGGGCCTTTGTGACGTGCTGTTCCCCACATCTGGCCATGGCAAGCATCTCAACTCGTCAGTGGACGTTGCTATTTCTGGGTTTCTGCTTGCCAGGCTGGATGTGAGCAGCTGCATGTGACCTAGCAACAGATCTGGGAGAGCAAATGATATCAGTCCTGATGGGAATTAAAACCATATATCATTTACAGGGCACAGCTGCTCTAGGGGTGCTGCTCCCCACGCAGAAATACTGTGAAAAATGTTCCCCAATTCCCTCCTCATGTCATGCAAGGCAGACATGTTTTGTTATGTGTCTATTTAGCTAAGTCTTACACAGCAAGCAGCCTGGGAAAGCATCAGCAGGCATCAATAATAGAAATAATTAAGAATTACGCGACGAGGGCTTACCAGGCGTGTTCCAGTGTGTACCAGGGAGCTGGGAGTCACACACACTCTCATCTCCAAAGGAGCTCTCACTCCCTGAATTACCCAGCTGCCCAGCAGATGGTGGTATTATTTCAACTACTCTGCTCTGAGCTCCCTGGGAAGCAGCCAGGCTGCACGGAACAACCATCGGGAAAGCTGGTTCAGGATTTCACAGCTCACACTCTTGCATTTACAGGTTATTTCCTGCAGCATCCTGATATTCCTTCTTGTAGAAATAAATGTTACTGATGTATATCAGCCTCCTGGTACCCAAAGGGGACTTACAAGAAGGTTGAAGAGGGAATTTCTTCAAGGGCAGAGAGTGACAGGACAAGGGGCAACAGCTTCACACTGACAGAGGGCAGGGTCAGATTGGAAATTAGGAAGAATTTCTTCCCTGTGAGGAGGTGAGGCTCTTGCACAGGGTGCCCAGAGAAGCTGTGCCTGCCCCATCCCTCTGTTCAAGGCCAGGTTGGATGAGGTTTTAAGCAACCTGGTCTAGAGGAAGTGTCCCTGCCCATGGCAGAGGGATTGGATTGTAACATTCTTGTAGTTGTCTTGCATAAAATGCTGGTGACATGAGGGAGATTCCCTTCTCACTATCTGGAAGAAATAATTCTTTGAAAGGTCTGTTTTCCAGAAATTTCAATCAGCTACAAGCAGCATTTAAGCCATGGCCTTGTGGTGTCATTACCTCCCGGGAATTCCAGCCTTTTCCACAGCTTATGTGGGACAACCCAATTACTCATCATCTCTACCAGCAATAAGCTCTTTCTTTCTTTTTCAGTTCTTGTAGCATTTTATTCTGCTGTAGTATTTTCCCCTCCTGAGCAGATAGTTCATTAGATTTGCTGACTCTTCCATCTCCTTTTTGCAGTCTGTGTTTTGTCCTTTTCCCTCTGAGCTGCTGGCACATCTACAAACATCAGCTCCTCTCCTGGCTTTTTGGCTGCCATGGAGCAAGATTCCCCAAGGGAGAAGTAAACCCCATCCCAGATTTGATGGTGTTGGTGCCTTTGGATGGGAGCTGGAGAGGGGAAACAGCATTTTTAGCGTGGAGTCTCTCTCTACTCTCTTAACTTGTACTTAATCTTTTGCTTTCTTTGTCATAATCCATTGAAGTCTGACATGGTCAGTCACCAGCTGGGAATGATCACCCAAAGGCAGTTGGAAAAATCTGTTTGCTGAATAATACTCAATAATAATTGATAATATTCAATCAGTTGTGACCTGACACAATTCCAGATGAATGAGGAATGACATATTTCAGTGCAGACTTCATGAGTTGCTGCACATATTTATTTAGCTGCTGTGGATTTCATGAATACTTTATATGAACTCAAAGTCTGGAACATGATGCAGGTAATTTTCCTGATGCCAGCAGGAGCAGAAATTTGTCATACCTATTTAGGTCTTGTGACTCTATATTAGAGTGCTAAGAAAGCAATAACTGATTATGAATATTGAATATGATGTAAAAAATATTTAGGACCAAACTTTTTTTTTTTTTTTTTTTTTTTTTTTTTTTGTAAATATTGCTCATCTGTAGCTTTCCTCAAGCTCTATCACTTAACCTGTAGCCAGGTTGCACAGAGATGGCAGAATATCCCAGCCTCTGGAAATCCGGCCCTGGTGGGAACTCTCAGAAAAATCAGAATTTTGAGGCACCCACAATGCAAATACAGCTGAAATTTGAGGGTGGGACCCAAGATTTTGTTTGAAGTGTGTTTCCTCAAACAGCTCAGGCCATCCCTGACCAAGGCTGGTACTGCAGAGCTGTAGCCCAGGTTGCAGTTATCCCACCCACTCAGCCATGCACAGTGAGGTATCAAAATGTGAGAGACATGAGAAGGAGACTGCTCATGAGAACTGCAGAGTATAACTTTTGTAATATAAGGCAATTTATATGTAAAATATCTGCAATCTGGAAAAAGTGTCTTAAATACAATATTCCAAATTCAGCAATAAAAATCCTGTATCTGACAAAGATAAAACAGTGTATTAAAAACATGTCACTAAGAGAGGAGGTGTTTGTGGGGGAAACAAGGTTTGTAATGTGGAGTTAAAATAGTGGTGACATGAGCAGGGTCAGTCATGCACAGCTGATCCCTGTCCCCAGAAGGGCCAGGATGGGAATTTCGAGGTGCAGAAATACTTCACACTTCAGAAGGTGGCTGTGGGCACCAGGACTCTGCACTGGGGCTGCCAGGACTGTGGGTTTGTAGAATTGGACCCTATAATAATAGGAACTAGTTGCTGGTCAAGTGGTAAATTCTTCTAAATTGGCTCAAGTGGGAATAGTCTAGAAATTCCTTTCTTCTTTGTGTTCCAGGCCCCAAAGCACTTCATTTTCAAACAGTTAA
Organism: Onychostruthus taczanowskii; assembly: GCF_017590055.1. Classification (NCBI taxonomy): domain Eukaryota; kingdom Metazoa; phylum Chordata; class Aves; order Passeriformes; family Passeridae; genus Onychostruthus; species Onychostruthus taczanowskii. The sequence continues at coordinate 12,967,708 of NW_024496526.1, forward strand.
AAAAATTAATAAACGAATCAAGTCTTACCTAATCATCCTGGTTATGAATGTTATGAATATTACCTTTGAATCTTACATCTCCCTGGTCTTTTCGATGGCATTTCACTGCACTTGATCTCTACACAGAAGATCAGAAGATTTCCTTGTAACCCAAAGACAAACTAAGGAGATCTCTCAAAGTAGAAAATAGAAGCAGTTCCCTAACTTACAGAAAAAGCAGCCAAAAAAATTCACCAAGGAGAGTGGAATAATGCATACCCTACATCCTTGAAATGAATTTTAGACAGCTGTAGAGGAACTGGGACATTTCAGTTGTACTGTACCAAAAATGAGGTCACAGCCTAGAATTAGATCTTTATATATCTTGTCTGTGCTTGATTAGAGTGGTGGGATGAAGTGCAAGAAGTTTTCTAGTATTTTCTCTCTCTTTTTTTTTTTTTTATTTTTCCCAGCTAAATCTATTTCCAAAGTAGTAAGATGGAAGGTTTAGATGCTGGAAAGCAACTCTGCCATCAAGCAGTCTCAGTCACAAAGACATAAAACATGTAATACAGTGTGTAATTTAACAGGATTATCAGAAAGTGTTACCCAAGATTTTGTTCTACTAAATGTTCACCCATCCTTTGTCAAGTATTTCTAATTACCAGGATTTTAATGGTAATGTTTAACAGCCCCAGAACTCCAGGGTCTTTTAATATCTGCCACAACTGAGTTTTCAATTATCATAATTCTGTCCTTAATTTCCATCATCATAATTATCCTTCATTACACCAACATTCTTAAACTGGACTCATCAAAGCAAAATTTTTCCTTGTTTAACTTGAATTGCAACTCAGACTGGGATTTAACCTCTCAAACTCATTTCACTCTATAATTTCAATAAGTGGAAAAAAGCACCAACCCACTTTGGTTTTTCCCCATGCAGCAGTTGTTGTTTCGGTGTGGGGGACACACCATGATTTTTGTCAAAACTGAGAGTCAAGGGTTGGGTATTTATACAATTCTTGTAATAATAGCAGGAACAGTGCAAGATAGAACTCTGTGATATTTGCAACAGTCACTCACATCACAGCATGGCTGACCTTCAGAGAAGCCAGCATGTAACAAAAGAGTATTTGTAATAGATAAGAGCCATCTCTCTGATAATTCACCTATTTTAGAAGAGCAATCCATTTGATATGCTATTAATTACATTAAAAAATGCTAGGATAAGAGCAAGCTACACCTCTTAATTTATTGAAATTTCTCACATGCAATTCATTTCCAAAGTGCCTCAACGTTTGCATTTGGAAAAAGTGATGAGCCTACAAAGGAATTTCGATGTTCTCAGTGTCAGATCTTCCAGCCTCCAGCAGCTGTGAGTGACCTCAGTGTGATGGCAAAGCAGGATGGAGTCTGTCTGTCTCCAAAAGGGGCTTTCAAGCCCACTGAAGCAGGTCACTGGAAGCAGCGGTGCACTGCTGCACGGAGTCATTCCCCACCTCACCCTGAGCTCATTGAAGGCAATTTTATTGCTGATTTTGTGGGAACAGACTCCAGCTCTCCATCCCTTTGTCAATGTGCTTTCAAAATCCCTTCTGCAGTGCTTCATCCAAGAACTCAATTTCACAAATTCAGATCAGGAGGACTGCAAATCAAATGTAGCTGTGACAAGCAGGTCATGATAAAGGGTTGGGGGCTGTTTATTAATTTGAGTACTTCTGTGGTATTTCCTCTCTTAAGCCTGCGTAGCAGCCTCAGCTTAGAAGGTTTGTAAATTAAAACTAGAATATAAGAAATACTACATCATAGAGAAAAATAACTGGCAATCTCACTTTATTTGATGGAGAAAAATAACTGGCAATCTCATTATCCTCTTCTGTCATTGCCCTGTGGGATGCTGTGTGGTGCAAGGAGATTGTGGGGTGTAAGCCAGCCCTGGTAGCCAGCTGAGCCTGGGAGTGCCTCTAGAATTTTGGACCAGTCACTTGGACCTTCTTCCCTTTCATTCAAGAAAACTGGAAAATCAGAGGCAACACAGACCCAGAGTGAAAACTGGACATTGCTTATAGCAGTGTTTTCCAGAAAGGTGAATTGCAAAGCATAATTTTGGAACAGCAGCTTTGTTCAGTGCTGTAATAATGTGTGTGCCACATGCAAGCAGCAATTCCATATATACAGAGTGCAATATAAATTTATGAGATTTATAGATGCATGTTTTTGCTTTTTGGCTGTGTGCTATGCACTCAAGAGATCTTCTTGCAGCTGCCTAAAATCTATAGATAATAAAAGTGTAGCCCATACTCAATTGCTAATTAATCTAGATCTTCTCTTTACATTTTATTAATTTTAATGCAGCTGATTAGCAGGCAAAAGACATGATTTATATAAAGGCTGCACTTAGCTCATTGCAAGAAGCTTAAACTCTCAGCTGTAACATGAGAAGGAGGGAGCCTGGAAACATTTTATTTCTCTCTCTTCTGCATCCTTGTTCTCTGCAATCCAGTGTTGACTGCACAGTCTGGCCAGGTGGACACAGAGCCATTCCTGCTCTTGGCCATAGCTGATCTTGGTGATCATCCTGCACATTCCTGTTATTCCTGGTCTTGCTGACCATCCTGCTCCATTCAGGCTGGAGCAGATGACCTCCAGGTGTTCTTCCCACAGACATTTCTGGATTCCCTTGGTCCTGCTGCTCCTGGGTACAAAATCAGCCTTGATGGCATCACCTGTGTGCAGGGGACACTGCAGGGCCTGAGGTGCCTTACTGACCTTTTTAAGAGGTTATCTTGGGAACCTTGAAATCCTCAGGAGGATTCATGATTCATGTTTGCCTGGGAACTCTTCTGAGGGTGCAAATCTGGGTCTGACTTTTGGCCCTGCTAAGTGCCTTTGATCCAGAACCTGCAACTGATGTAAATGGGAGACGGTAGACAAAACAGATCCCCTCAATGGTAATAAAGCATATTCCCTCAAAAAAAAAAAAAAAACCAAACCAAACAAAAAAAAGGACACCATAAAATATATTTTCCATCTAAGATGATAGTTAATTGACTTTTTAAAAGTTTTACTTTTTGTTACTTTCTAAAAATTTTCTATTTCACATAATAGTTCCTGAGCTGCTGACAATTCCAGAGTAGCAGACTGAGAGCAGTTTTGTTCTTCCTTTCTGATAAAACTCCTCCTGTTCTCACAAATGTTGCTACAGTTGCAGTAGGATAATGTTAGCAGTGAAATCTACCTGTGTCAGATCAACGTGATTTGATTTACAGTCTGTATGTAGCTACTTAATTCATAGCTATATAAATAAATATTTTAAAAAATCAAGTACTGCAAATAAATATGTCAGAGTGGGAATAACCAAGACAGTTTATGGAAATATCAATAATGCCATGAGTATGTGTGTGACACCAAAGAAATAAGCAATTACAAGGCATGGCTTGAATACTACTGCTGTGGTAGGAAGTCAGCTTGAAGCAAGGATGAGGATTTTTATTTCCTGATGGCATTTGGAGAGCCAGCCCCCTTACAAGCTGGTGATCCTTAACGCTGTTAAGAACTGTCCAGATTAAAGCAAATTCGTGCACGTGAAAGGGTAAATAAATGCATGTGCTTGATCTTACCTGGTTGTTTTCATGCAGTCCCAGTGCAACTGCTCTTTACATCCATAAAGTTAATCAACATCATGACTGATAAATCTTCTCCTGTTGTGGCCCATTTAAAATTTTTAGAAATTATTGCCTGGCTTAAATAATGAGAGGATGAAATAGCATTTGCTTCTAGTCTTTGGACTAGCTTTGTACCGCAACACTTGCAATGTACAGGAATGTATAATTAAAAATTATCTACTATTATCTACTGAAAACACTTTTGTTCACACAATATTGCCTATTCCTCTTAAATTTGGGTTTCTAGTGAAAACATGTTGAATTTCAAGGGTGATCAAGAGAGGCAGCACAAAGCATTGTCCCAAGCTCAAGTAAATTCATAACCAAGTTTTATCTGTCCTGGATGAATTAGTAGCTCTTGCTAAGCATTGCTTTGGGTATGGCCCATCTGCCACTTCAGCACATTCTACCCAATATCTTCTGTAAGGTGGAAGCAAAAAAAGAGTCATTCTTTGCTTAACCTCTACTTGAAGGAGAATCTGTCTCATAAATGTTGGGCCCTGAGTGGGGAAAGTATCTGAGCTCACCCAGAGCCAGCTGTGCTGGGAGCTGGCTGCATTGCAGGAGTCCTTCACAGCTGGAATTCCTATTTCATCTGCTGGGACTGAATTCAGTGCACTTCATCCAAGCAGCCCCCAGAAGAGGCAGGCAGGCAAATTATACCAGCAAAATCAAAATTTGGCTGTGTGTGGAGAGTTGACTCTGGCTTGAGTTACCTTCATGAACACGAGTGCATATTTCAAACGCTGCAAGCACATATGGTAATAGCTGGCAATTAGGCATCCCCTGACAAGGGTATTTGTCTTCAAAGTCAACAAATGCAGTATGATCACCCTTTGTCTAGGTAAAGAACAAAAGTATTGCAGTTCCTTATTTTAAATTATTTACTTTGTTTATCATTCATAAAAGTCTAATCACGCCATCATTTAATAAAATAATATTGAAAGAGCCAGCAAGATCTCAGCAAGGAATTTTATCTGTCCTTTGATTGCAGTAACTTACAGGCCAAGCAGAAAAGCACTAAAGAAAATGGAAAACATTCATCCTGTTCACTTTTCTATTAGCACAGGATTGTTTTGCCTTCTGTTTCATCAGTGTCTTGTCTAGTCTGGTCTCCAGCGTTCCTATGAGACTTCTGAAATAATTTAGCAATAAAATAGATAGTGCTGTTAAAATTTTCTTTTTGATATGTATCGGCATTTGTCAGATAGTTCATTTTTCTCTGATTAAGAAGAAGTGGCTAAATGTAAACCTTAACCAATCTTTTTTTTTGCAGGGTGTTTTTTTTTTTTTTAATTAAATGTGATGAAAGCAAAGGTTTGTTTTTTTTTAAAGTCATATTAAAATTAGGATTTGGTTATGATCATGATTGATAAAATTTAACAAGTTGCATTTACAACCTCTGAGTTAATGTCCTGTCCAATGAATCATATTTGTGTGTCCTTTTTATGACATTTCTGTCATTGATAAGAAGAAGCTGCCCTATAGTGCTTGTGATCAAGCCTGTTATTCATAGGCATGTTTTCAGATGAAGCTGTAATAAAGAAATATTTTCAATGGAGCTTTCTTTAACAAAATATTAAATGCATTTTTGCAAATTAAATCAAATATAAAGGAAAGCATGATAAAGGCAAATATGTCAACAGTCACAGGCTATGCAGTCCTGTCCTTGACTGACTGAGGGAAAGCTTTTTCTGTTTTGGTAAATATTAAGAGTAGAATCTGAAAAACACTAATTAATGTGCACAGTGTCTATTGACTCTCAGAAAGATAGGACTTTTCAAGGTCACTTATCCATTTTCAATTATTCCATCTTTAGGCTTTAACAGGAGACTCACATCACCATGGCGTTCAAGAAAAAATGGTGTGTCATATATTAGGAGCTACTCTAATGAGTGAAAAATCTAAATCCATTTTGTTTAACTATTTAAAACCTTCCATTAGGGGAGCCTTGCCTGGTGTTTGGACAGGGGATCCAAAAATTCCTTAGATGGTGGGGAGGAAAAAGTGTAGTAATTCCCTCTGATAATGAATGCAGACCAGTTAGTCTTCCTCTGACTCCAAAACACTTTCACCTGGGCCCAAAGTGAGCTGTCATTGGAAAAAAAAATCATAAATAAATATTTTAATAGCAAGAGCAGACTGAATGACTGCTTATAGAGGAGAAGAGCTGTTGTTATGACCAACATCAGATTACAAATGAGTGTTCCAGAATAAATTCCTTATTGGATGTAAAACCTGTCCTTCCCTGAGGAACTGAAGGTTGGTTTTTTCTTTTTAAGGGAAAAAGCCAAAAGACTACAAAGGCAATAAAGAGGAATCATACAATCTGCCATCAAGGCAAAGGGAGAAGTCTGGATATGTGCATCCCATTTTGCCTTGTATGCTGACAACTGATACTGAGAAATACCACCAGCCCATACCTCTGTCCTCCCACTGCTCATCCTAATCTTGCCTAAAAAGAAAATTAAAAAAATGCAGTCTGGTTATAAGAATACAGTTTCCTGTCCTGGAACAGTGGGGAGCCAGCGATAAGGGGAAACGCTGAGATAAAAGCAGGATTTCATGAACAAGGAATATTTATATTATAATTAGCCCAAGAAGAAAAATGGGTTATGTGAGCATCAGGAGGCATATTTCGTCCTGTGATACCAAAATTTCAATTCACCTCTGGGATGGAGGCTTACAAAATCCTGAGGTGGAAACGTGTTGAAACAAACTGTTCCATTTCCAGCTCTGGCACCAGCAGCACACAGGGTGAGCCACCCACTTCTGCTCTGTCTCAGCTTCCAGCTCTGAAAAACAGGTTAATAACACCTATCTCGCAAAGAAGTCGTGAGCTTGCATTTTTCAGCCAGATTGGAGACAGCCAGAAAACAGGCTGAGGTAACTGACTGATAGTTGCAAAGCACTTTGAATGTAAATATCCAGTAGCCTGACTTTATTCAGGATTTCTTATCTTTAATTTCCCATTTACAAACATGTGGCACGCTTTTTAGTTGCAAAAGGCATTTTTTAAGGGAGCTTACAAGTGGTAGCGTATCAGAAGATCAGAACAGGGTGGATTTGTTGTGCTTCTTTCAGGTTAACTGTTTGCAGCTTTTACCACAGAAGTTTCAAAAGTGCAAGCTAACAAATCTAAATGCCTATTTAGCCTCAAAAGCATTTGGAAAACTAATAGCATGATGGTTTTATTCCCATCATTTCGGTGATTTTTCTTCTTTCCATTTATGTATTAATCTTGTGCTTTTATCCTCTTTAGTTTTTATTACCTGGTGTTTGATTTCTTCCCAGGCACCTCCAGAAGAAGGGTGAAAGGTGGGATCCAGAAAATGTGCTGCCACCAGCTGAACTTCTTCCACACAGGGTCCAGGGAACTTCTGTTCTTCCACATGGACTTGCAGAGGTGGGTTCCTCCTCTTCTTCCTCCCTTTCTTTTAGTAAAACACTAATCCATGTGCTGTTTCTCCTGGATAGGCACCACGCAGTCATGATTAGATAATTATTATTTTTATAGTTATTCAACAAGACCAAAACGTGTGGATCAAAACCATTTCCTTCCTAGAGGCTGCTGTGCTTTTTGAAGGACGGAACAGTCCCTTTGGATGACCTAGCACAAACTTTTGGGGTTTAATAAAGAGACCAGGAAGGCTTTAATAGGGTCAAAAATCATTTTAAACACCACACACTTTTGTGACCCTGATTCACACATGTAAGGAAAGCCCAATCAGCTGTAATAATATGCCTTGCCACACTGAAGTGTACTGAAGCTCATCAAAGCTCCCATTTTCCACTCTTTCAAAGCTCCTGAAATCTAAACTTCTACCAATTGGCAGCACAAGTATTCAGCCCTAGATTTCAAATTGTCATGTTGCTTTTGCTAAATGGGAATGCTTTTGAGACAATTGTGTTCCTGCTCCAGTAATGTCTGTAGCTGCTTGTTTCCATCAAACCTTTCCTCTGTGCTGGAGTGATTGCAGTTTCTTCCAGTTCAGGAGCACTGTTACAGGCAGGCTGGTCAGACCTAGCTCTGGCATGCCTGAAATTCTGAATCCTGCTTCTGCATGTCAGTTTTCATATTGTTTGGGCTTTAAGATGAGGCATCATTGTGCAGTGTTGTTCCAGAAGGCTTCAAAGTCATCGATCAAGAAATATGAATCCATCACTCTGTGTAATTGGGTGTGAACTGTCTTCATCCCACAACTGGCACTTTGGCAACATCAGAAGGGATGCACTTTTACTGAAAAAGTCATCATAGCAGGATCCTGTGTCTTGCTCATGCAGCTTTTACTAACTGAGAATGCAGAAGATAATTTGACATCGCTGCTCAAAGCAGCTGGGAGCAGCCCTTGAGCCTGCTGCATGGGCTCTCACGGGCAAGTCTTCTCTGGCATTAAAATAAATGAATTTATGGTCCTAAAGTTGGGTAGCCGAGTTCTCCTCAAATCAAAATCACTGCACAGCAGTATCCAGAGCTGTCAACAGGAGAGTTTTCAAAGGGGTCTCAGTGAAGGCCCAGCTGTTGTCAGTCCCATCACAGTGGGTGAATAAATATTTGAGCTGGCCAAGAGGCTGCTCTGACAGGGACATTAAGTAGGAATTTGAAGCGGCTTCTTGAACAGGAAATGTTCCTGGTTTTTTGAGAAGTCCTGATACACTCTTTTTTTTCTGCTGTATAAATTTGAATCCATTGTTTGACCCTCTTAGACACCCACTAGAAGCTCAGATGCTTGCCTCACACTTAACTCCCTCTTATGAGATCTGTTCTGCTGGGCTGTCTGCAGGGAATGAGGGCAACCAGTGTGTAAACTCATATTATTCCCACTCTTTATTCCCTCTTTTATCTCTCTTTGCATGTGAGAGTTGAGGAGGGATTGTATTTGTGAACTGTGCAGAGATCATCACAATTTTAGGTAGTGCTACCAAAAAATTAAAGAGAGTAAAAATGGAACAGAGATTATTTTCAAAACACCTCATCATACTTCACTGGCTCCCATCAGTCCCAGGATATGCATGAGGAAATCCTGCACAGATTACATCAGAAACAGGAACAGACTTTTGCTTTCTAACCCAAGAGCTCTTATCAATATTTCATGTTACTTTTACTTGGACTGTGTCTTTTTAAATGTGCTTTGAAATCTTCTGTAATGTGAATCCAGTCAAATAAGTGTAGAGACTGCTTCTTTCTCTGTATTTCTCATTAATGCTTTGGACAAAATATTTCCATAAAAGCTCTGGCAGTGCGTGGCAGGCTTCATATAATAGAAGCTTGCAATGGATTTGCTGACAGGCTCTTAGTGCAGCACTAGCCACAGCTATGATAAAGAGCTTTATCTGGGATTAAAGCTTCTGGAATTACTCATTAATTGGATTAATGAACTGTAATTCATCATGCATGTCAATCCTACTTTGCTCTAGCTTCTTCTTCCACCCTCCTTGTAACATTCATCCAAAGGAAGACCTCTGTTCTGGGAAAGTTCAAGAACAATGTTAAGACTTCAATGATTCATTTAAAATCCCTAATGTGATCAAAAGTCCCTTTATTTCTTCCTGGAGCACCTCTATAACTTTTCATTATATCATACTTAGAGCATTTCTTTTAAAGCCCTCATTTCAGAGCTTAGGTCTGTTTGAGAAGTTTTTTAACCTTTCAAGGCTGTAGAAGCATCTTCACTGTTGTTTTTTAATTTTTTATTTTAAGAAATTAAAGTACTTTAAGCACTTAGCTTGGATTTGTTTATGTATTGTAATGCATTCTGTTAAAATATTTACTTAACTAGAACCAGAAAGAAATACACATTGAAATTTCCAGTGGATTGTGGGTAAAAAATCTTTGGAAAATATGCTCTACCTTTTTCTTCTCACTTTTTTTTTTCCTATGTGCTGATAAATGATCTAAAATATTCACATGTGTTTTTTAGCTTTTTGCCTCAGATAAGCTGTTTCATTTGCACCTTCAAAGGACACTTCATTGAATATACAGAATATATTGCTCTACACTCTGAAACAGTAACATTAGCCCTGCTCAGCTGTCAAAAGCTGAAAAACAGATTCTGCAAATATCACTCCTCCAGAGCTGTTAATAAATTGCCTCGGAGCCTGCTTGCAGAAGAATATGTGCATGGCAGGAAGTCAGAATTTGAAATGAAGATGTTTCTGAAGTTTGGAAGTTTCCTAATCACACATCTTCCCGTTTGCTCTGTGAGCACCGAAGCCCCTTGGCCTGAAACTCAGGGAAGGCAAGGAGCTCCCTGCTTTCACACCTTGCTGCGGAGAAAGGGATGTTTCATCTGCATATCCCAGCCACTCTCAGTCCTCAGCAGCTCCTGAGGGATAGGAGCTATCTACTCCCATTTATCTGCAGAGTGAAAGTCAAACATGGTCACAGGAATGGTTTAATGTACATGTGCTTTCCGTACAGAGCGTTTGCAGTAAAACGGCAGCACTGCCCTGCCTGAAAGAAGTCAGAATAGACTGAGGAGTGGAGTAAAAAGAGATTCTGCTATTTCATGTCAAGGAGATCTTTCTCTGCTCCTGTGTTGGGGGAAGGATGCTTTGATGGAAGCCTGCACCTCACGGAGGTGCAGAGCAAAGCCCCTGTGCAGGAGGAGAGCGGAGATGCACAGTGCCAGCGAGACCTCCCCAGCTCAGCCTCAGAACGTGACCGCTCCTTCAGAGCTGGGTCAGGACCCCCAGAGAGGGCCAGCCTTGGCACACAGACCAGAAATCAGTCAGGCTGACTGCACCCAAACTCTGACATTATCATATTCCCTGGTAGCAAAGCCAGGACCTAGCCCAGCCAAGGAAGAATAGCAGGGGAATGACATTTTTCCATGTGCCCTTCTCTTAGTCTGGGGGAACTGAGCTAATGAAATACCAAGAGCGTTTCTATGAGTGAACACATTGCTGAACATTATAAGAGAAATATCTTTTATAAGGAAAGGTAACATCCCTTATTAAACCAACTATATAATTAGAAAACAGAGAGACTTTCAAGCCACAGTCACTTTGTTAGTCTGACAAGAACAAAATTCAGCTTAATGTAGGCCAGACACAAGAGCTCATAATTCAAGCTAATTGTGTTAATCACTTTGTGGCAGAGAAGGGAGCTGGCACATCAGTGCAGGGAGGGCTGATATCAGGGGACAAGGGGCCATGACCTTAGTTTGGGAGTAATATGAAGATGCTCAGCGTTGCAGAGTGGGTGAGGGGAAGACTGTAATGTACGGTAAAACCAGAGCTTTTACAGATTTTTATTAACCAGTCACCTTCTAAGATTTAGTTCCTGGCTTGTCTGTTGAAAATATTTTTCTGGTATTTTCGTTTCCTGAGGATCAGCTCTGAGAAATTAAATATGGAGCATGTGCTTGGAGGAAATGCTTCTCTGGAAAAACAGAATTGTGATTCATATGGCGTCTCTGCTTCCTAACAGGACTGTTCACTGTCTTTTACCCACAGAAGTTTCCCTTGTTTTGCACACAGACTCAGGGTGGGATTTACATCACTGCCATTTAACCGTTTTGTATAGGAGAGCCATCACCCAATCAATTAAGGGGAAAAACACTCCTCCAGAGAAAAATTCACGTCACCCGCCTTCAGGAGAGGCTGCTACTGGATTAGCATAATGTATTTGACAGAAAACCCTGGTAATTCAATAGCTGTCATGTAATCAACAGCATCCTACAAAGGGGCAATGACTGAGGGATCCCACCAGGGATGGAAACCATCGAGGTGATCCAGCCTAAGCTACTCCTGAGGTTTCAGATGTATTTTTAAGATGGGTTGAATTGGCCTTCAGAAGTGGTGAAACAGAGAGCACCAAGGTAAGAAGCTTTAACCATCTGCCTTACCAATGCAGCCCTCCCAAGTTTAATTATTTCACTGTTTGAAAACAGGGCTTACCAAAACATTATTGATCCCAGGAATTCACAGAGGCTGCACAAGACAGAAGCAGTTTCCTTTAAAGAGATCAGCTTGTTATTTGAGTCTGGCCATTGATGCTAATAGTAGGATATGAAAGATTAAATCTAAAGGTAAGTACGCATGGAAGAAGTTTGCAATTGAAATTATGCACTTTAAAAAAAAAACAACTTAGAATAATAAAAGTGTATTGGGTTGAGTGGCTAGTTGATTCTTCTGCTTTCAGGACACCTGGAAACCTTACCACTGCTCTGAGGCTTCTCAGCAAGGGTAGAAGACAGAAATTAACTCAGCCAGTGGGATCTCTTAAATATAAAAGACTGCTCCATTAGTTTTAAGTAGAGAGATTATTTTCTTTTCTTCACTGCAGATGCACACTGGGATGGTGACAGGGGGACACTCCCGTGTCATGGACAAGGAAGGTGAAAGAGAGAGCCAGGGAAAGTCAGCCTCCTGCCATGAAGGTTTCCTGGAGGTGATCCACCCATGCCAGCAGTGACCTTGTGTGTGTCCATGGAGCGCTGACTCGAGGCTTTGGGCGCTCGAGGCAAAACCTTCTCCCTCAGCCTCAAATTTGGAGTAATTTGCACAAAGTTTAACAGACAGAGTTCAGGCCCTGGAACACAACAACAGGCAAGCACTGTGTAGAGATGACACTGCACAGATTAACATGCCAGAGGAGCATGATGCTGAATGGAAATTTCATTTCTGGCTTTAATTTCCTTAGGTGAGAAAAAGGGTTGCAAACTCCCATGTCTTGAACAGCAATGCTGGCACACCTCCATCCCACCTGGAAGTGTCAAGGCCACTGAAACCCTCATGCAGTGTAAGTGACACCCGGTCTATATTAAAATAATCTCTATAGATTGTCTTTTTCTTTATTCCAAGCAGACTGTGGGGTTTTTTTTTACACCACAATATACAATATACTCTATATCTCATCTCATTATCAATCCCAGTGTTTTTTCTCTCCAAAGCATTGATCTCATCCTGCTCCTGGACCACCTCTACTCAGATTTGTTCTGTGCTTCACAGAGCCATGATTCCCATTGCCAGGCACTGCTCCAGGCAAATGATAGCACTTTACTTGTATTTTAGGATGTGGATTGAGGCAAAAGGCTGTTTTTCTGAAAAATCCCACATCTTCCACCATTATGGAGCTTTTCTTCAACAAAGTTGACACCACTTGAAACCGAACATTTTTAGATGGCTGTCACAAAAAACATCAGACTCTTCTGTTGAGTGTAACAGTCGGTGCCTGAACCCTAGGAAACATTGCTCAAATTATCATTTCAAATGTCAGCACTGGCTATAATGAAAACTGAATTTCTAACCACTCCAAAACTACACTTACAAAGGGATTTTTTTTCTGAGTTTTGATAATTCTGTGGTCTATGAGAGAAAAAAAACCAATGTTATGTGTATATAAATTAATTTCCAGAAGCACAGATTATGTTGCATTATTATTATATTAACACTTAATGACCAGGAAGATGACAGTTTCTGCAGAATTGCAAAAAATACATGAGCCTAGCAAACAGAATCTAATGCAGCACAAAATAAATTATGATATGTAGTTTTCCCAAAACATGAATGCCACAATATTAAAGAAAAAGTTTATTACAGATAATTGCTTGCTCTGTTTATGCTGTTTCTGTAGAACTTGGATAAGCAATTTAAGTTACAGAGATTTATAACTGTTTCCCTGAAGATGTATGAAACTAAAAAATTTCAAGCCTTTTTAATCCGCCCATAAATCATATTATACATTTAATTTCTTCTGTATACATTTCATAGGTTCATATATAAAATACAACTGAAAATTGCTATGTGTTTTCAGATGAACCAGCTTTCGCATTTATCTTCACTCTTTATCACTACTTTATGTATTCCCTTCAAATAGAATATATTAAAATTCCCACCGGTTATTTAACATTAAATATGTAATGGCCGTACAATTCTGCATTTAAAAATACTTTTGTAGGGATGTCAGTGGCGAGTATTGCATCTGCTTCTCCCCAATAGGACTTGGAATATGTTGATTACTTTGGAAACCTGAGTACCGACGAGGAACCCCAGACAAGGCATGGCTGGCTCCAAGGCCAAAGGCTCTGGGGAGACCAAAGAGACCCTTCCAGTGCCTTGAGGGGCTCCAGGTGAGCTGGAGAGGGACTGTTCACAAGGACATGGAGTGACAGGAGAAGGGGAATAGCCTTAGGCTGAAGGGGGGCAGGGTTGGATGGGATATTAGGGAGAATTCATCCCTGTGAGGGCAGTGAGGCCCTGGCACAGGCTGCCCAGAGAAGCTGTGGATGCTCCGTCTCTAAAAGCATTCAGTGCCAGTTTGAACAGGGAAATCTGGTCTAGAGAAGGTGTCCCTTCCAACACAAAGCACTCTGTGATTCCATGACTCAAAGGGAAACCCCAGCTGGGAGCCAGCACTCTTGGATCAAGCCAAAGTCTTCCACATTGCCTCACCTCTGATCCCTGCCCTCAAGGCAAGCCCTGGGCAGCTGGGGATGTTGGACTCATCATTCAAAGACTTTCCTGTTCCAATCAATTTTTCCTCTTTGCAAGGTGCAGCAAAATCCCTCATTTGCTGTCAAGAATCAATGTATTTAACAGAAAAAGGGGCAGCACCAAAGCTCTGGCTCCTCCCTGCTCTTTGTGGCTCAATCTCAGATGTCTCCTCCCCTCTCCTTGTCAAATCCACTTGGCCTGACCCTTTGCTGAAAACTTAATGCAGGTTTTGCTGTAATTTCAGTGGCAACAGGACCTTAAATTCTGAAATCCCCTAAAGACTTTTCTGAAATGTGTTAGTCTGAAGTGTGACTGTGTCACTTCTAAAGTAGCAACATGGCATTGTCCCCGCCTGGTTGTTTTGACTGCTTATTCATTACAGTGGATTATTATGCACATTTGTTCTTTGTGAGAACTGATTTCTGACATTCCCCCCCCCCACCCAAAAAAAACCAACCAACCAAACAAACAAACAAACAAAAAAATAAAAATAAAAAACCAAAAAACAAATGCACACACACACAAAAAAACACTGAGGAAGACAAATTAAAAATGTCCTTTTAGCATAATATTCTACAGATAGGCCAAACACATATGGAAAAATTTAGGCCTATTTTATTTGTATTTTATCTAATAATAGCAGAAGAATTCAGACTTCAGACATATAAAATGCTTGGTTAAATGGCTTGATTATATAGTACTTTTAAAATACATTCTCTTGACTGGTGTCTCGTACTGAGCAGCTTGTCAGTGATTAATCAAGATGATATTTAAGATTCAAGTAATTGAATTGGCTGTTAAAAATTAGGATTTCATTCCCCTGGGAAGGAATTCTTGGGAAGGACTTCAGAAATGTAGAGATCTGATCATTGAGGTTCCTTAACCGTAACTAGAATTTGAAAAAGATTTAGAGACACAGTACAGACAGAGAGAGTGTGTCCTTTTTCCCTACATGTTCTGTAAAGAAAATCCAAAGAGAAAACCACAGCTAGGGGAAACAGTACAGCTTCTACATGAGAAAACAGGTGGGTACATAATTTCCATTATTATTTGTAAAGAACTCCTCTTTTCACTGAGCAAGGGAAAATTTAATCTTACTGTGAAAAGCCCTGGTATTGTGACTACAGCCATGGCACTGAGGAAGAGAGCATGGATTGTCTCTTGCCACTTGACTTTCAGTTCAAGTTCATGCCATAAAGTGTCTGAGCACCTCCTTCACATTATACTTCCTCTCACAATTGTCTTGCTCCTTTTGTAGTTTTTCCTTTTTTTCAGGTGTGTGTGTGTGCTTGTGGTTTGGGTGGTGTGTGCAGTATGCAAACCTAATAATGAAAGGTATTCCTAATTTCAGCCCAGCAACTCCCCACAGTTTGCTCCATATATTCCAACTGGACCACCAGGATTTCCATTTTCTTCTATCCTCCAGTGAACTCAGAGTCCTTATAGGCTGTTTAATGATTTTTTAGAAGGCTTAACAAGGTTATTGCCACTAAAGTGGTTATATCTCAGAGGACTGAGGAAAAAAAAATACAGTTTAAGCCATGGAATTTTACAAAATGGTTTTGGAGAAGAATCCTCCAAACTTTGCATTTAGCTATCTAGGATATATATTTTGATGATATGCAACTACTATCTGTGTGCTGCTACACATATTTTAAACACAACAGGGCTCCAGTTCTAGATTACTTACTGGTTTTTTAAATGGTAGTTGAGAAGTTCAAAGCCATTTTATTACTACTGAGAAATTTATCTGTAGGGACCTTAGAATAAAAAGTACTTATTTCTTCGTGACTAAAATTGCACTATTGTGGGGTATCAGTTTGCATTTTAAAGTTGTAAATTCATGAAATTGCATTATGTTTATAGTTGTCATCAAAATAGGAAAAGGAACATTAATCTTTTCAAATTTAATTTTTGCCTGGATTTTAATTTCATTGCTTATTATCAGAGGGATTTATAGATTTTTTTCTTCTTAATATCTCTGACTTAACAAAGTTTATGTTTGGAAAAAAAATATATGCCACAGTACTAAAGAGATTTTTCTAGTTAATTATTTTTCCATTTCTTTTCATAGCCAAATATTTTATTGAGCAGATGGGACTCTGATACTCCAGTATCAGAGAACATATGTAAAATATAATATCCCTGCCTGCCTTGTTCACACTGGTATGAGAGACTCCTATTTTGTCCTGCAGTTTTGAAGCCTTTTCTGAGATGCAAGATGAGAAATGTGTGTAACATGGTAGATGCACATTTATTTGTCTCATAGCTAAAGGTGAGAAGAGCAGCTGAAGTAAGAAGATGCTGCAATAAAATGAACTTTTGGATAGATCTCAAAATGCTTTTGTTTAACAGTTTAGGCTTGTTCTGTTTCTTAATAAAATGAAAAGGATAAACAGAAATGGTGAAAAATTACCTGCAGTGCTTGTTTCCTGCTCTGTATCACTGGAGGATCCCCCATGAGATTCACTGCCCATGTAGGGTGAATTTCTCATGGTGGAAATGACCACCAAAATCCAAATTCAGGAAGAAATCTCTCTTTTACCTCTAAGTTGGGCACTTTTCATCACTGCCTATCCCACTCTTTTGTTGCCTTAATTTTTATGGGGCTGTATTTTAGCTCTGCCAAGAGAACAGCAGCTCTTAAACCAGGAAACATTTTCACACAGGGCAGCTTAGCCCTTCATGCATTTCCTTATGGATTTTGCTTCTTTCCATTTTGTTGTACAAAAGCAGGCAGCAGACCCAGTTTCCCAAAGGAATGGTTTACTG
Source organism: Onychostruthus taczanowskii (assembly GCF_017590055.1). Taxonomy (NCBI): domain Eukaryota; kingdom Metazoa; phylum Chordata; class Aves; order Passeriformes; family Passeridae; genus Onychostruthus; species Onychostruthus taczanowskii. The sequence goes on from NW_024496526.1 coordinate 12,984,567, forward strand.
TGTTTGCTAACCTTGAGAGAGGGAAACAGTTAATTTGGACGTGCTCATTTAGATGATCTTTTTACCAGTCCTTGTGGGAAGACAGAGAATTACTTGCAGATATTAAAATCTCAAAAATGCGACTGAGATGCTACCTTAATAGAAGTCAGACCTTATAAATATTCCATGTGCCTGGGATTGTATATTACATTTCTGCAATTTTCATTCTGCTATTATCTATTTTTATTATGAGCTTTATTCCATCAGCAGCTCTGATAACTTCAGTAAAAAGTTTATTTGGAAAAACAAATCCAGAAAGGTTTTCATTGTAAACTGCTAGGGAATTTTTGGACTGCCAATCATTCTTATTTCTAGTTAGGATTTATTGCCTGTTTGTTACTTGTAGTCTACAGATTATACTTATCAATAAACAAAGACCTGTTTTTTTTTTTATTACAGCTTATGCATGTCAAGGATGATTTTTCATTTACCTGCATCATCAGATGAGTTAATTTCTGAATATCCAAAACCTCTAGTTTGTCAGCTCATGGGATGACATGACACCCTGCTGCCATCCTTGAGAGGTTTTTATATAAAGTATTATGTTAGTGTCAAACTCATTGATCTGTGGCTGAAGGTACAAATGTGAACAGACTGGGAAGGGTGGGTTGATTCTCACAAGTTCCTTAGGATTAACATGGTTTGGGGTCCAACTTAAAATGAAGAAAAATATGGTTGATTTCACAGTTTCAAGAGTTCTTTTTCCATGATCAATCTGCTAGACTCTGTTCCAGGGAGGGAAGCTAAATAGAGAAATAATTTACCTCTTGTAAAAGCTGATCCAGGACCTTTCTGCTTACCTGCCTACACGGGTTAGAGCAGTCACACAGCAAGGAGGAGGCATTTGCACGGGGCCACCTCCTCCATATGGGGCTCAGACACACTAAATAAATAATACATCCCTTCCTAATGTCTCAGCAGGATGATCTTTCACCCTCTGGCTCTGGTCTCCGGGAAGCCATTGTAGTTCCAGTTACAGTCATGCACTTCTAATTTTTGAAAAGGTTAACACAGTTTTATCTTTAATAGCTGCTTGATCATTGCAGAAGCTAACAAGTCATGTTGGAAGCATTAGTCAGGGAGACAGGGGAATATATCTGGATGTCTCACACAATTATAAGAAGGGTTTTTCTCCTGCTGTTATCACTGCATTACCATGGCTGGTATTGAAATGACATATTTATTAGGGAAGAGTACATGGGGTTCAAGAAGCTTTGGGTGCTTGCCAGCAGTGGAGTGTTTGCCTCTCCTCTCCTCCATCTGGTCATCTGCTTCTCCAAACCATCTTGTGAAAATAGTCAGGCTGTTGCTGCTCCTCTTATGTTCAAGGATTTCATGCTGGCACTTTCGCTGACCATGTTTGCCACAGTAATTTGATTTAATGGCAAAGTGCTGTGTTATGTAGAGAGTCAAATAAAACAGCTTATTTTTTTTAAATGTACTTCATTAAGCATATGCAACTTTGTGTCAATTGTCTTTGAAAAATGAATTATAATACAAATTTATTGTTCATTTAAAAAAATCTTGTGATTTTCCCTGCATCTTCTCTCTGACCAGATCCAGCCGAGTTCTCTGTTTGCGAGGAATAAGTAAAATTCCTGAATCTCTCCTGCTTTGGCGCTCCATCTTGGGAGAGATTAATATCAGGAACTGGAGGCCCATGAAAACTGGAGTCAAGGTCAAGGGACATAAGCAAAATCAGTGGCCTCTCATGTGGTTTCAGCCACAAATTCACTCTCTTTCCAACAATTCAGACTAAGAAATATTATAATTCCTCCTGTTTTTTGAGTAACTACGTGCTCTCGGGAAAAGGTAGGTGCATGCAAATTTGTTTAAGTTGCTTTTTCACTGGAAAATAAAAACTGTATTGACTTGGGGATCAGCACACAGATATAATGTTATTTGGCAGTTGTCCATGACTATGGCTTATTTCTAGTAATGTATTTCTGTGTTTGCTTTAGTTCATAAAATACTTTGCAAAGATGGACTACAAACAAAACTGTATTTCTTTTAATTGCAAAATATATTATTATACATTTTCAATATTACATATGAATATGTAAATAATAATATATCTATATATTACTAATATATCTATATCAATATCTACATTTGTAGATTGAAACAGATATGGACATTCATATCATTATAGATATAAATATCCCTGTGGATATTCCCAAAAGCATTCTGTGTTTAAGGAATGAGTCGTCTAAGTCAAATATAACTAGCAACATCTGCAGCTGTTATCAAAGTTGCTCAGGTAATTTTTAATAAAGAAGTAACAAAAATTGTAAAATTCATTGGTTTGGAGAAAACACACATTGCATTGCATGAAGAAATAGTCAGTGCAAGATTGACATTTACCCACACCTAACTATATTTTAGCTGAGTATAGGTTAATATCACAGCACCTTTTGTAGCAATTTTCACTAAAAGTAGTATTTTACTGGCAATATTTCTTGCTGATTTCACACTGAACCACTATCACGTTGCATTTAGACTGTTTTAAATTTTAAAGTTGTGGCTGCCCCATCCCTCGGAGTGTCCAAGGCCAGGCTGGAGCAGCCTGGGACAGTGGGAGGTGTCCCTGCCCATGGCAGGGAAGTTGGAAGGAGATGAGCTTTAAGTTCACTTCCACCCCAAACCATTCTATGATTCCATGTTTTCAGTGGCTTAGCGTTACTACTTGAAAGCTAATTATTTGCTGTAATTGCCTAAAGATTCTGTATTGCCTTTAAGTGGGGAAAAGAAAAACTAATGAAATTGTACAATTAGAGTAATCATAGCTAATAATTAAATAAGGCTGGAAATTGCATCTATGGAGCTGTTCTGCAGTGTTGTTTTTTTTTAATGTCCTAATCTTAATGACTTTGCTGAGTCTTAAGAGCAGAAGCTTAAGAGAAATTTAATGTTCCCCATCTACAGTGGATGACCAGAGACTGTGCAACATCCCAAAATAATTAAAATTCTAGCTGAAAGCCCAGCCCGCATTCATTGTAATGTAATAACATTTTGATGCATTTACTGCAATAATGTTTTGATTTTTTCTGTATCATGTGAAAGTATTTTGGAATTAGGAAAAGCAAAATGGGCAGAAATAGTCTTTTGGCTTGCATAGATTCAGGAGAGGTCTCTGACCTGTGCTGTGGGTGTGCAAACCCTGACATCCTTTCTTGTAGCCACCTTCTGGTGAGCAGAGAGGGTACTTGGGGGATATCTAGAGCAGTGAAGAGGGAGAAAATATCTTAAATAAAACATGTTAGGCCAACACCACAAGCTGGGAGGGAAATATTTTGGCTGATAACTGGGGGCGAGTCTGTAATGGTTGTGGGCAGTAGAGCACCAGTTTGGCCACACCAGGTTCCAGAGAAAAAAAGTAGTACTGGTTTTTTTTTTATCATTTTGAGCTAAAGATTTTTTTTTTTTCCCTAGCTAGAGCACTCTCTCAATTTTCTTTATTTAGACTGTTTGCACACACATATTTTCTAGTGTTGGAATTCTCTGCTGGTTAATGTAAACACTGGGCAACATCTCGGTTATTTTATCAGGAGTGTTGCACTAAAAACGAATGTGTCAACACATGAATAAACCTAGAAAAATTCAAAATAATTGGACAAGTAGCTTCTACTGCAGCCTTCAGCTGACTAAACTAATAGCAAATGAGAATGCCATGATGGAAATATTGAGACATGCAGTGCAGAAAACACAGGAAATGCTAAATGACATCAAATTAGAACAGTGAAGCAAAACCTGACTCCAGGAGAAGGAAAATGGAACTGAAGCTCCTGCTAAAATTGTGACAGGCTTTGGCTATAATCCACCATCTAAATCCATGTGCGTGTCCCCTGAGTTTAACTTCGGTGTCACAAAAAAAAAAAAAAACCCAAAAAAAGCACCCAGCCTGAAAACACAGAACAACTGGGGTAAGTTTAAAAATTGTCTGCTTCTGCCTTTACCCTAGGAAAAGGTGCTGCTGGCTCTGGAGTCACCTGGAACTTCTACCAAAGCGTGGAACAGCTCACAGTCTGGGAAGGGCATCTCAGAAACTCTCTGAGCCTTGCAAAATTGTCATTTAAAAGGCTCCTTCAACCTGGGAAGTTTAAAAAAACCCCAGAAAATAACCAGAAAAAAAAAACTCAAAGCAACTAAACAGAAGATAGGAACAAACTTCCAACAGATGTAGCTGTCATTTAAAATTAAAGCAAAAAGCTGTGGTATGAAACCTTACGATGTGTGCAATCACCCTTGTTTCTAGCAAAGCAAAAGCAGCAATGTCTCCCAAAATAAATCCGTTAAAAATAAAGGAACAAAGTGCACCAACAGTAATTAAATCGAGGCACTGAGTAGAAGAGCTCTACAATCTGTCCACACATGCATCCTATAGGTACCTCAAAGCCCTGTCCTCAAGGACCAATAATCCCTCCAAGAAGTGATTTACTTTCCTTCCCACAAAACATGCTGAAACATGAAGCCACAAATTCTCCTGCTGAAAAGAGGAAAACATACCTGTCCTAAAAGTGAGAGGAGCAGGGAAGAGGAATGGTTAACAAAACCCACAGCATTGAGCCTTGAGCCTGGGCAGGGGAGCGCTGCTGGAGGCCTTGGCTTGGGATCAAGTGCCCATGAAAGAAGCAGGGAAAATGATTGTTTTAAGAAAAAAGACCCATTTCAAATAAGGCAGCCGTCATATCGAACACAAATTTGTGGTGCTTCCAAAACAAAGCCCCCTGCTAACCTGGAAATAAAGAAATCTTCCCAAACTCATCTTTGCCAGGTCTGAACAGCACTCGTGTCCCCTCGGACAGAGGTGTGGATGGGACAGAAAACACCTCATGTCTCCAGAGCCTTTTTCAGCTTCTGGTTTCAGAAAGGATTGGGGGAATTGGTGATTGCATACCCAAAGTGGGAATAATTGCTGTCAGGTAAAGAAGTTTACTGTCATAGCCAAAATCCACTTTTACTCAAGTAATAGCAAGCTCTCTATGTATATTTAAAAAAAAAAAAAAGGCATAATGGAAATATGTCAAATATATCTAAATTCTTGTGTATTTTACTTAACTAATTGAAAAAAAATGTGGTCACATTTTTATTTCTGAAATTATTTCTTTCCCATTCTATGTGGATGTCTTTAAACCATCCTTCTGTGCTGTTTCACCTAATACCTTAACACTTGCGTACAAGGAAACGTCATTTTCAGATTACCGCTTCTGCCACGCACATTAGAATTCCTTCCCAAGGGAATGAAATCCTAATTTTTAACAGCCAATCCAATTATTTGCATTTTAAATATCATCTTGATTAATCACTGACAAGCTGCTCAGTACGAGACACCAGTCAAGAGAATGTATTTTAAAAGTACTATATAATCAAGCCATTTAACCAAGCATTTTATATGTCTCAGGACAAAAACAAACCTCTGTCAATAAAATTACAAGGCATATCACAATCTACAACAGATGCTTTATTGAATTCTTTAAATATATTACTCCATTAGCATCAGTTCATGTCAGTGTGGCACGTCAGGTGAAGGCTTCTTAAATGAACACCAGATAAAGGATGAACCTGTTGCAGCAACAGATTTACTGTTATGGATTTAAGAGGCCTCTGCTGTATTCACATTACTTTATTACCATTTAGCACATTCTAATTAAAAATAAAAAGACTTCCCTTCTCCTCCTTCCCTTGTGCATTGAGAAGTGATTTAATTCTACAGAGAAAGAGCAAACGACAGATCAAAAGAAAATGTTAGACTATAAATTACCTGCTTCTCTGGACATATGGACTATTCATTAAGCATGAGGTTGAATGTTAGTTAAATTGCTTGGCTGTCAGATATGCTAATTCAACCGAGTCATTTTCTACATCGTGTACGACATTCCCTTGCTGTGATTTAGGGAATTGCTTCTCAACTGGAAGCTCTGGTTCCCGGAGACTCTCCAGCCTCATCTTTGCTGGTGTGACAGGACTGGCACTGCCCACAAGGCCAGGCAGGTGTCTGCTCCACCACTACCACCCAAAACCTGATATTCACTTAATTGACCTGAGAAGGTAAGCAATCTCAGTGGATGAATAGCTAGGAAGAAAAAATTGCTAGGAATGGAAATGACAGCAGTACAGATTTGTCCTTCTCAGAGAAAAGCTCAAGTTTGCCTTTATGGAAATGAAATGCTGGGCTCCCCATGTTTCAAAGTGTCCACATCTTTAAAGACAGCCTGTGAATGGCAGCGCAAGGCAGGGAAATTGCACTCACAACAGAAATGGAGTTGCAGAAAAAAACTATGCTGTTGACAGCCTAGAAGTGTGTTAATGGGAGAGGGGGTAGCTCATGCCTTTTGGTACACTTGGAGGTTGTGTAAAGGACCTACATTAGCACTACATTTTATTATTTAATTAAAACCTCCCACAGACATTTTTTGTGTTTATGCCCATTTTTGAGAGTGAGGAATGAGGAAAAATTGTTGTTATTATGAATGAAAGTCCTGAATCCTCATTGTTGGATTTTTATTGGATTTTATTTAGATTTTGATGGCTCTTAACATTGATAAAAAAATAATAAGACAATTTGTGCTGGATAGATCCTGGCAAGAGCCTGCCAGAACCAGCTTAGCCTTAGCAGAGCTGAGTGAATGCAATTTAGCATTCTCCAGCAACCCTTTGCTCTTCCCAGACTTCCTTTCATCAGAGACTTGCCAAAGTGTTTTGAACTGCTCGGTTATTTCTGACTTAGATAAACACCCTGTAGGAAACTAGATTAATACTAGTTCACAATGGGAAACCCTTATGACCCCCTTTCATTATTACCACTCCTATCATCATTCACATCATGAATAAAGATGTGGGGCATTGCTCCTGGAAATACATTACGTTGCTAAAAGACTGCATTTTCAAAGTTACCTTTGCCTTGCTGGAAGGGGAGAGGTGGTGCCAAGACAGGCTGTCTGGAAGAGCTTCACATTTGCCAAAGTGAGCTGACACAGTGAACCTCCAAAAAGCAAGGCTAAGAAACATTAAATATGCCTTAAACTGGGGATTTGTTTTCTTTAGGATCATTTAAAGTTTACCTAGTCTCAGATTAAAATGTTTCCCAGCTGTTGGATAGGGACAGATTAAGAAAGCTGAAGTTTAATCACAGCCTGGCATTGCACTTCAAAATGGTTTTTGCTGGATGAGTTTCCAACTCGAAGAGCACATAGTTAAAATTTATTTGGGACATTTTCCTACACAGTAAATTTACCAAAAGGAAATTCAGTTCTGTGAGAGGAGAGAAATCTTCTGTGTATGTCAAAATACTTGAGTCATTTGGACTATAATGAAGAACATGTTATCCAGCTTTAACTGGATGTTCATGTCAGGGAGAAGATTTCACCTACTTAGCAGGAATTTGGTTAGAGAAATCAGCATTTCTCTGAAAAAGTACTGCTGATTAATCCTGTTGTGGCAGGAGTCACCAGGAAATTTTGTTAACAGCCTTGAAGTTATTTTATTCAGAGAGAAGGCAAATCAGAATTTTTCTCTGGAAAAGCACTGTGTTGTTCAGTGTTCTCCTAAAGAGTGGCCCTTTGAGAGAAGTTGTCAGATAGTGGAGAACTTGTTTTTGATTTTGATTTTATTCTCCATCTTTCAAGGAAATTTCTAGGACAGAGCAGCTTTCTGGGAACTGAACTGTGGTTCATGGGCTAAAGTTTTCAGCAGACTGGGTTGTGGTTTGCCTGAATATTCCCTTTTCCTCTGATGAGACTGGTGTGGATCCGCACAAAGTTAAACTCAGACTGTAGTTAAACTGTAAATTAAGCCAGACTCTGCTTCACTGGTTTATCCTCCCTGAACTATTCTCTAAGGGCAATGCTAAGCATTCAAATGTACATAACTTATTAGAATGACATTGAAAGTCTGGCCAATTGGAGAGAGCATAAATCTGAATTAAAATATCCACTTTTGAAAATTTTTCGTTACTGACACTGATTGCAATAGCTTTGCAATCATACCCCAAAAATGCAATTGTGCATGAGTTTGTAGGGTTTTATTTGTACATAATTATTATTTTGTCTCATTGGGAGTGGGTACAGAAGGTTTGCAGTGGTTGGAAAGATGAGGGGAGGAGTTGGCAGTTCCCACTTCAGTACTCAGAGCTGCTAAACTTAAAATTCAAGCAACAATTCCATAAACATGAAATATGAGGGTGAGAAGTGATTTAAATTTATGAATGGGGAATAAAATTCTCCTGCTCTAAAACTCTCTTACCATTTGCTAATGGTAGAATGGTAGATAATGATGGAATGGTTTGTGAATTTACTTTGTGACTAAACTACAGATTAAAGCAGTTCTGAGCTTTCAGAACATCAGAGTTAGAAGACACACAGCACTATGTAACTGTCAAGTATCACACTATATCCATAAAGAAAAACTCATTAAACAGCAGTGAAACTGCAGATGATTTGAAAGGTATCTAAATGTTTCTAAATTTAGCTCAATTAAAATAATAGACCAGTATGAAAAATAGTGCTTAAGAAGTCTGAGGGGAAAAAAAAATGATTCTAGTGATCTAGTAGTCCGTGCTCTGTATAAACAAAGCTCTAAAGATTCAGAAACAAGATACTGTAATTGAAGTCCATTAAAATCAATAGAGGAATAAAAAGCAGAGGGAAATAGCACAGGAAGGAAAACATGCCAAGGGAGTTTCAGGGTACTGATTGTACCAAGGGAGTTTCAAAGTATCGAGCACTCACCTGCAATTTCCACTGAATAGACAAAAGCCATTGATGATCTAGAACTGAGGAAGCCTTGGAAATCTGTCTGCTGGTAAATTTTGGCATGAAACTCTAAGGACATTATTCTACTGACCTCGCTCAGCCTGTGATTCCACCCCGTCCCTCTGTTTTTCCTTTTTACAAGGTGTGGACTATAAATAAGTCATAATGCTGAATCACACCCTTTCTGCAGTGCAACATTCTCTGATCTGCCTGCATTTGCTTCATCTGAAAGGGCAAAGAAAAGTATTTATGTCTGTCCTTAGGCTTGCCACACTTTACCCTGTCAGCACCCAGTATCTCTAAAAAGATATCTGTAATATATAGGGAGTTCTTGTTCCCACCCTGTCCTCTTCTCCCTCATGGCCACGAGGATCCTGAGGAGTCTCACCAGTTATAGGAACTGTACACCAGCAGTGACAACTTTCGTGCTCTGACTTCATGAGCCCAGCTTCAGCAGCAAAAGATTTTACTTCTATTTGTGTTTTCCATCTGCTTTTTCATCTTCAACTGTCATTTTCATGACTTTCTCCCTATCTGTGAAAAATGTCATTTTTCCCATTCAGGGAAATACAGTTTTAAAAAAATGTCATTCTAAGTGTTGATGCTTTAGAACAACATAAACTAGCATGAGATTTATAAGATATAATTAAATGAGATTTTGTTGGTTTACCTTAGAGGAAATTTTCCCTTATTTTCCTGACTCTTCTCCCTATTAAAATAACACAAAAACAGGGAAAAATCTGCAGCATCCCCACACAGTCACCATTTGAATTTACTGTGTTTGGGTACCCAGCAGACCCATTAGTGAGTATCATTACATACAGAGAGTGCTTATTTCAGGAAGAGCATCATATTTGATTATAAACTGTGGAACACATATAATTTTAATATGCTGTATGGGCCAGATTAATTGGTCCTTCCTCTTACATTGTAAGTGGTCTCATTTATTTCAGTAGAGCACAAAATTAAGTTAAGGAACAAATAAAAGCAACAATGGGTCAATTTAATAGTCAGGAGGTTGCACAGCCTGCACCACTTTTTCTGCTTCCACTCCAGACAGGCTGCTGTGATAATTTTAACTCTGCCTGGTTAATGATGATGTGAAATGCTGGCCAAGTATTGTACACCTTGCTCATGCCAGCAATCCCACTGAACCCTGGTGTTTATAGCAGTTTCTGTACTCCATCACCTGGATGCCATGAAATGAAGCAGGATAGTCCATTAATTTCTTTTAGTGCAGGACTGGCGAACTGAATACTGCACCAATTCATGTGCTGAACAGGGGGCTGGGAGGTTGGAAATGTACCTGATGCTGCATCTTTGCACACAGCTCAAGTAAAAAATAATCATTAATCCATAAACAGCAAAATGTATTTTTCAGAGGAATTTTTTTCCAATGAGAAATCAGCTGCTAAAATGGCTGCCATAGGAAAGTTTCCCCATTTCAAGTGAGATATTTGTGTAAACTGGCTGATAAACAAAAGAAACAAGATTATTTTGTAGCCACCCTTAAAAGAAATTTTAGGCCCATCAAGCAAAGAGATGATGTGTTCCTGTGCCTATGAGTGCATCCTTGCCTCAGAATTTCCTTTGCCTTCATTTGGTGGGCTAATTAATTCCCATTTATGTTTAAGTAAATGATTCTTCACAGCATTCACTGGCTTAGTCCTTATTGAATAAACATAAACAAAATTTATGGATAACTCTAAACCCAAGTCCTTGAACTGCTGAGAGGACTGTCTTGAGAATTCAGCCTTCAATTCCCAACTTCTTAAAAAGTCCACAGTAAGTAATGATGCTCAGTATATCAGCCTGATACTGCCTCTGTGCATTAGCATTGCTTGGATGGTGTCCATAACTCTTGCAAGCTGAAGCCCACAGTAAAAACAAGCACCATCATGAGGCTTTTCTCCCTCAATAAAAATGTTTCTTTGCATGGAGACCTATAAGCCTATATCAAAACAACGTGTCTAACTAAATAGCCATTTGGTCAATGGATTTTGGGGAGCAAAAAGGAGTTGAAAGGCACAAGTTTCAGTGGGCTAAAATGCTTGTCTGGCTTTATTTCCTCTGCCATCTTAAAGATGCTCAAAGGTGGGTGACATTGGATCGATTGATGTTGTTTTCTCAGCCTGGAGAAGGCTCTGAGGAGAACACTGAGGCCTTTCAGTACTTAGAGAGGGCTTATAAAAAAGGACAATGGCTTTTTACCTGGGCAGACAAGAGGAAATAATTTTAATCCAGATAGAGATTTTGATTAGGGGATAGAGATTTTGATTAGGAAGAAATTTGTGGTTGTGAGGTTGATGAGGTGCAGGGTGCCCAGAGGAGCTGTGGCTGCCCCATCCCTGGCAGTGTGCAAGGCCAGGTTGGATGGGGCTTAGAGTAACCTGGGACAGTGGGAGGTGTCCCTGCCCATTGCAGGAGTTGGAACTGGATGAGCTTTAAGGTTCCATCCCAACCCAAAACATTCTCCAATTCTCTGCCTATGGAACAAAGCAATTTGGCATTTCAGAAATATCAACAGGAGTGCAGTTTACTAATGTCCCTGTAAGTGGTTCCTTTTAGATCTTCAGGAAAAGGCATAAAAATTAATGTTTATAAAATAAAAATAATGACTTTTATTTTATCAAATGATTGATAAGTGATTTTAATAACACTTAATTTTGCATTGGTGGTATCTACTAATGTCATACTGCCATTGCCTTTGGTTAAATTAGGGGAAGAAAATTGAGTATGGGCCTGACCCATGGGCACTGTGCCAGTGTAAGAAATCTGCTTGAGAAACAAAAGCAGGCAGGTATTTAAAAGAAAAAAAGCAGACAAACAAACAAAACTACATTTTCACTTAGAAAAGGAATTTTAAAGACTAAACAGGCACAGGCACTCTAGGAGCAGATAGGCAGCATTTTTAGGAAATATCCAGACTACAAGGGCAGTAAAATTAAAATAAAAATGGAGCAACTTAATGAAAAGAACAAAAGATTCCAAAAGCATTTGAATACCTGTTTTACATAATGAAGAATTCAAAGGAAAAGAAGAAAAATAATGAATTTTAAATACTGTTTTCAGTAGTACCTAAGTCTCTAATAAAAAACAGAAGCCTTTGTACAGAGCACAGCAATTATAGTTATCAAATACAGTGTGCAAGTTTATTTCTTTGGACTTTTTCTTGTTTCTTCTTTTTCCTTTTATTCTTTCTTTATTACTCAGCTATTTCTTTTTCTCTCTTCCTTGCTTTCTTCTCCCTTACATGTGCGCACTGTTCTTTTTTCATATTTTTTCAGTGCATTTTCTTGTTTTCATTAAGTTATCTCTAGATAACCTTAAGGTGACATAGTGAAAACGTGTGAAAGCCACTCTTGTTGATTCCTGTAATACAAAATTTTTAAAAGTGTGTTTGGCCTATGACTGTGAATAATTATATTTAGGCTCCAAGAATGTAACATGACCCCAGTGGAACAATATTGTTTGTTACCTGTTAAACTGTATTTTGTAAACACAAGGATGTCTCCCAGGGGGATTAGATACCAAAGTCCTTTGGCATCAGAGTTCTGACAAGAAGATAAAATAGGAAATTAGGCAGGTGAAAATCATTTATCTGTAGCTGAGTTTCCTTTGCTGAGACTGCAGACTCCAAAACAGAGTTTACATTGGTATCATCCTCGACACCAATGGCATCAGACAGAAAATGTCTGATATTATAAACTAGCCCATACTCAGCCCCTTAGCAGCAATGATCACACCAATCATTTCAACATCAAATACACTACAGCAAAAGTATGAGTAGCTTTAAATCATTTTTCTTTAGAGTGGTTTATCTTGTTGGCTCTCTCTCTCTCTCTGTCAGTCATTATGTATCTCCTTTTTTTAAGGCTTACATAATTTAGCATCAGAAAGGGTTGGGAATGAAATTGTCTACATTGGAAAAAAAAAACAAATAAAACAAATAAGGCAAGTAAAGTAGAAATCATTTGTTTATTTTATCCCCAGATCCTACAAAAACCATAAAAAAAAGTACTTCAGAATCTCTATCTCTGCCCATTTTGGAAAAGCAAAACACAAGAAAACTGTGGCTAGAAGCAGAAAAGCTGCTGTTGAATAATTTACAGTGTAAAGAAACACACGCACATCTCGCTTTTCTCACTTTTCCAACTGATGCCAAGCTTTGTGAAATAACACATCTTGCCAGACATATCTGAATGTCATCCCACCCCCAGGATTTTCTACAGAAGACAACCTAGCATGCTGCAACATTCATACATTAAATAGTTTTTGTTTTCTGCCATTATCAGGGCAGAGGAGTGTTTTGATATACACAGACTAGTTCCTCACATCATTGCTGATCTCATAAACATAATAAATATCAATAAGGCAATATGAAGCCTCCAAAATTATTGATGCCCATTGATAAAATCTCCATTTCAAGAAAATCTTAAAGACATTTTAAGAAGCTGATACACAGAGCTTTTTAAAGGCACTGCTGATCATCCTCTATCATGTCTGCAGCTTCTAAGTCTTCCAAGCTGTTCATTTTCAGGGAGATTTACATTAGAGAGAAAATTAAAGGGTTTAGATTAGGCATGAAGTTTTTTAGATTACAAATAATAAACCAAACCTGAGTGTCTGAATAAACCAAATTATTGAGATTTTCAGGCTCACCTACAAGACTGTTTCTTTTATCACTAGTTCTTGCACTTCTGATAATTCAAGTTTTAACTGGAAAGAAAATAAATCCATTCCTTCAAAACAAAGTTACTGTAGAATTAGCATAAAACAGAGTTTAATATTTGTTTTTCAGCAAGATGCTTGATATGGTAGATTTTAACTAGAAAAGAATAGCTCTGCATTTCCTCCACGAGGGAAAGACTTAGGAAAAAAGTAAAATTATGTTGCTTTAGTATTTCCTTGGGAGACCTCCTCTTTTCCACTTCTTTTATGATTTCTGAAGTCCCCAAAAGAGAATCACTTATGACATAAAAGAGTAAAAAAAACAGAAGCCATTTTCTTCCAGCTTCTGTGGACAATGCTGTAAGTAGGAGTTGCCTCTTTTTCACCTAAGAATCATTTTCACTCAGTTATCAATACTGGCAATTTTGACTGTTTAGGAAAGGCATGATTGGTTTTGACAGGTCCTGGTGAAGGATGCACCCAGTTGTGTGCAGCTCTCAGGCTCTCTGCTCTGATTCCTGTCCCAGCACATGAAATCTCTGTTTTCCAGCAGCTCAGGTGCCCTCCTCTTCTGAGGAGATCAATTTCCTCGCGGCCAGTAAATGAACGGGTGAAGACGCTGCTGCTCCAAAAATCATTGCTGGGCACTGGTGGTTCACAGTGAGGAGAGGAAAGAAGCCAGTGAGTGATTCCTGCAGTTAACCTTCACACACAGACGGGCAAGAGAAAGTGCCACGGAGAGCAGAGCTGCAAAATCTGATCAGAAAGACAAAGCTCTTGATGGAAAGTGATCTTTCACCATCAGCTCCTTGGTTCAAACCCGTTCAAAGGCCGTGAGATTAAGCAAGGTTAAAGGGCTGAAGTTACTGAGAGCCCAAGGCTCCAAGAGTTTCCTTGTCCTCTCTGTGTACTTAAAAGGAAAATACGAATGCACAGCAATACCTGCTAAAAATTTCAGTGAAATTTGAATGCCCTTTGAAAACTACAGAGAAATAGAGTTAATGCATTTCATGTATGCTCCTGCTTCTAATGGTAAACATGGCCACATTGTCCCAGAAATTAAAGGAGTTAAAAGTTGTGTGGGAAAATGAACACTGTCCATAATAAAAACAAAATATAGAAAGTGGTGATAATGATAAATAAAAATAGATTTGTGATATTTATTTGTGAGATTAACTGTGATATTAATCTCAGAAGTGAATAGATAGCTAAATATAATCAAATCAAATTAAAATTGGTTATAAGAACATAATACATTATTATCATATTATTTCCATTTCCCACAATAATATCTACTGAAAGGTCAGTCCCCAGAAAATCAATTGCATCTCACACTTCAGCACACACTCACCAAAACTTTTAACCCCCATTTGCACTTAAGCTGGAGTAGAGATGGTTAACAGAGGTTTCTATCAAAAATGCTAGCCTAAGAAATATCAGCACCTTCCAGATATGCCACTGAGCATACAGGTGAGAAGCACCTGCACAAGTGCCCTCTTAAAATGTTTTCCTTTACAGAAAATGCTAGAAAATTTAAATATGGGCCCTTTCTCTTCCATTCAGGCAACGTTTACATTATCTGAAGTTTTCAAAATATCTTTACTTGTGGAGCAAATAATAATATTGTCTTTTCAAGAGACTGGAGTTGCTACATTTTCTGTACTGCTGTCATTGACTTTTAGTGAAATCATTACTATAGCACCTCTATTATCTGAGAAAAATTTTCAGTCTGTCCTTGACTCACATAACCTGGATAATGTGTGTGAACTGCCTCAGTGCGGGCAGTGCAGGTCATGGCACACATCTTGAGAAGGGAGAAAGGTCCCTGATTATAGTTAAATATCTGCATCTACATGACTGGGGAACAGGGATTGTACTGACCCCTGTTTTGGTGCTTTTGGAAATTCTGCCTTTCATGGCATTTATTATTGTTGCCACTTAAATGTTTGGGACAGGAATGAGAAAAAATAGATTTCACATGCCAGGTGTTAGTAAATTGATTAATGCATTTCTGAAAGTCATGCAGTTGATAGAAAGTCATGCAGTTGATAGAAAATTAAGCTGATATAGGAACCTGCACATAGCACTACTTCTTTAGCTCTTTTCCTAAAGTGTAATAATATGCACTCCCCACATGCAACAATGAATTTCACAATTCACCTTGTTGAAAAATATTTAATTTAGAACTCTTTTTGGTGTTTCTTTTTGTTTGTTTGTGGTTTTTTCATTTTTTGGGGTTTTTTTCCCCCCACTAGCATGAGGTTTTAATGTTGAATCCTAAGTTTTGAAGCATGGCTTATTGGATAGATGACAAAACCCAGCATGGCAATTAGCACAGACAAGTGTGAGGGAGCAGAATCAAGCTTTCTTGGCAGCACAGTGAGTGCTATGCCCCAATGGCTCCATTTTCTCCTTTGCTTGCAGAAACAACTGCACCATTTCCTCATGCTGAGTCTCAGTTAGAATTCAGGAGCAAATGGGGAGAAGTCATTGACAAGTTTTTCCAGCACAGAAAGTTGACTTAATTTGCTAGGAGATTGTTTTCTTGTGCAAAAACACCATGATATCTGACATGAGGAACTTTCTTCTGAGACCTAAATTGTTTTCACCAATTCTTACACCACCATTTGCTTCCCTTTCCTTAATGGTTCAGTTACCAAATGAGATAGAGGAAAATACTCCCATATCCCTTTAAAATTCCAGGAATAATTAACCTCTAAAATAAACTTTTGTTCTACTTTTGGAGGAATCATTAAGCAATAATGGAAACAATAGACTTTTTAATTAAACTTCACTGGAGAGGCAATTCTGGTATTTGCTGAGCCTGTCAGATGCTGCGATAGCATTTCCCAGTTTTGCTGGCATTTTGCTGCTTTTTCTCCCTGACCCTCCCTGAACTCTAGCTTTATTTAGGGAATCTTGATGTTGACAAAGATGTTCCCAGCAAACTGAGTTTCCATCTTGCTTGCAGACACTTTCTGGCTGCCAGTGTCACCTTGTGCACTCCCAGGGTGTGGTGCAGGCTGCCTTGCTCAGCTCACAGTGGCAGGTCAGGTTCCAGGGAAGGGAACATCCATCCTTCAGACTTGGTCATTGGCTCTCTGCTCCTATTTTCTCATGAACCATCTTGACTTCTTCAGGAGCAATTTCCAGATTTCTGAAGGTGTTTCCACTCTGTTTAAAAGGGATTGTCCCTTGACATCTGAACCACCATCACTGACCACCCCAGTCTCTGTTGAGGACTTGCAGGTGCTTAGAGGAAATCTGCTGAGGAGAGGGCAAGGAGAAGAAACACCAACGTGAGCAACTCTAGATTTTGTCTCCTTTTGAATAGTCTGTACAAGAGCAGAGAAAAAGCACAGAGTAAGAAGTGGATGAAAGAAGCAGAGCAGTAAATTAAGATATCAGAGGCAGCAGAGCATGATGAGTTTGGGAAGTTTGTGTTAGACAAGTGTTGTGTTTGAAATGTGTGACAGAAAGTTGCCAGAAAAGGACACACACAGAAGAGTGGTCAGAGATGGGCCATATTTAGATCTATATTTAGATTTATTTTCATCTATATTTAGATGTTAGTGAGGGTGGTTAGACATTAATGGGTTTTCAAATCTCAGAGCAAAATGGGTATCAGGAGCTGAAATGAGAGCAGCTCATCCATACTCCCCAGGGGGAAAATAAAGAGAACTCACCTTCCACAGCTCCTTTGGGTGCAACAGGAGGAAAATCTGCTGCCAAACCCTGTCATGTTCCAATCATCTGCAAACACAACATGATGAAGGCACCAATACAAGTCTCTGTTAGTGGCAAAATGGGTTTTTTGAAGTCTTGGCTAGACAAGTCCAGAGGTAAAGGTGGGAAGAAAGGAGACAGCTGAGACACAGTGCAACAATTAGATCTTCTCACCCAGCCAGGTAGCAGAGTGTAAGGAAAAGCCTTATCAGCTCCTTGTGGGGAAGTGGAAACCTGGGTTAGAGAGGTATATTGAGGTACTATAAAAAAGGATCTCAGGAAAGTATCAAAAATTGTACTAGGAGATGATTGTGGAAAAGGAGCTATAAGTAATCAATAACTGTCTGGATGCGAAGAAAGCCTTGGCTGTGAAAAATCCAAAGGAAAATCCATTTACTGTATTATAAAAACTAGTCCTTTAAGATCAATGTCTATTTTAAATCTCATAACTTCTCTCTGCAGTTATCCAAAAATTACAGTTGCAATTTGTCGATTGCAGCTATGGTAAAAATTAAAAATAAACATATTTTATCCCCCTCAACCACCTGTTTAAAGAACGGCATTCAGTTCTCATATAATAAATGCAAAAGATATAAATAATATTTGGTTTTTTTTAAATTTCACTAAAGAGAAAATAGTTTGTTACTTGAAAATTACAGTTTTCAAACACCAGGAGCTTAATTTCTGACCAGGTGATTTTAATGGGAATGACATTGGATTACTGCCAGGCATTTCATGAAAAATATCCCCTTAAGTGTCTTCATTATAATTATGAAAACAGTGCAGTTCAGCTAAATCTAAAAAACTTATCCCTAAGTAATCATGCCACGATTTTTCATTATGGTGCATTAGTTTAAAGCACACATTGAACCCAGGCCAAATCAATACTTGATTTAAAGAGGAAGAATGGAAAGTTTTGTAAAAGTCTGGAGGTGTCAGCGTCTGTACATCTCTTTTTCCCAATAAAAATGCATTGCAGTAGCATTTTCTATCCGAGAAAACATTTGGTTGGCAGGTTCTAAACACACAAAACCCAAACCTGACGCAGATGCTTTATATAAAAGTCTGGAAATCCAGCTGAGACCCACAGCTGCAGGAGGGACATTTGAATAACAGAATAAATAGGGGGCCATTTTCTGACTGACCAGCTCATTTCTCAACTCATGTAATTTGAGAAGTGCCGAGTTTCCCCTTCCAAATCTTCCATCATCCAGAGCACACCTAGCAGAGTCTGATCTAATCCTTCCAGGAGTTAATTTCCTTTGTGTTCAGCAAAATGTTCAAGACTCCCTATTTAATCTTTTGTCTGTTAGGTGAGCTTTTAGAATGGGTTCACAGTATAGCAGTTTTTACATTATGTGTTTTTCCTGTTTATTCTGATCTATGTGAAATCTCAGTCAAATATTTTACTTAATTTTAAAATCCTATTTTTATGCCTTTTCCAGTAACATTAACAAATATTGTGTTAGTGCAATAGCTAAAATATTAGCATTAAATGCATGTTAAATATCTGGATGATTTCTAGGCTGAACTACACCTTCAGCTGTTGCTGTTTAACAGTCATCAATCTCTGGGAATTGGAGGAGAGTTCAATTTTTCTTCCTAATTTCTCCCTTATGCATTTTCAGCTTTCAGACTCTGGCCTTTTGGGGGAATATTTTCTTTTCTGGACATACGTGTTCCAGTGCTGTGGCCATGGAAACTGGAGTCCCAAATAAGAAAGAAAAGCAGAACAGGAGTTTCTGCCTCCTCCAAGACCCAGCACTAAGTCACAAATCATCTTCTGCACTTCCCTTCTCTTCCAGATAATTGTTTGCTTCCAACTATTTATTTTTCTCTTGAACTGGTTTAGTTTTCATCTTAGTTTTCAACTATTTTTAAAGGTATAAAGATTGATTACATTCTCTCCCTTTCTTTTTAGCTGCCATTTGTCACTGTTGTGAAAAACATCAGCACGAAGGCTACTTCTATTAAATGGGAAACACTATAATTCCCATGCAATTTGTCCTTGTATAAGGAACAAAAAAAAAAAAAAAAAAAAAAAAAAAAAAGAAAAAAAAAAAGAAGAAATAGCATTTCCTCTGTGGCTAGATTTGATTTCCCCACATAAATCCACACCTTCACACATCCCACCCCCACATCATTTCATACATGCTGCCGAGTTAGTGAAATGCCACGGACTACAAGGAAATATTTTAGAAACAATTGCATTTATCTTGTGAATGGCACCCTCTGATTAGCTTCCTTATAATCAATCACACTGATATCTGATTGACAAAAGCCCAATTATGCCTCTGTAAGAGCAATTAGATGGAGACCTTAAAAGAACAGATTAAAAGGTTTGAATACTTGGAGAGAGTAATTTAAAAATATTTAAAGTAAATTACTTTTTAATTTTATGTATTCATCTATTTGTAAGTTAATGAAATTAATGAGGCAAGAAATGAAATGGAAATTCCACAACTATGCATTTCTACAGTTAGTTTGTTTGCCCAAAGCAAGCACAGAAAACCATATTTACTACCATTCTGGAGCTAAAAATAATAAATAGTGTATAATTGCAAGAGTAATTCTATTACATATTTTGCCCCTTTTCTCTCATATAATCTACAAATATCCTAAATATCTCCCTGAAGGAATCTCTGTTGGCCAGCAGGAGGCTGAAATTCTACTGTAAATGTGTATAAAGTGGCCCTGGAAAAATCAAGCATTTCTATTATGATTGGTTTTTTCCCTTCTGCAAACAATATCTGCTCAGCTTTCTGTGTCAACCAAGCTCTGAAATGAATCATTTGTAGAACTGAAAGCTGTGGCCTAAGAACTGTGAAAAAAGCAGTTTTCAGAAGATATGTGTGTACTTGAAATGTTTTCTTCCTGCCTCAGATGGGGAGAGATTTGCTCGTTTCCTTCGTCTTAGCTTGGAAAAATCAACACAATCAAAATAAATATAAGAAATGGGTTGAATCATAAACCTGCAGCTCCTTTGCAGTCACTGAACATCCGTAAGTTTTGATCAAGCAGCCAAGCTAAGGAGGAATTCCAATGATTGATTAGGCCAGGTACTCTAACGAGGTAGCTGGGCAGCATCTCCTCCTGCTGACATCTTCTGTAGTTCACTTTTGGTGGGCTGCCATCCTGATTTCTTTTGTTTATTAAAAAATCATAATTCACCATCCCAGTGCAGCGACACACTAATATACACAAGGGATTAAGTTGTAGGGTCTTGGGTTGGGTTGTCTTGTTTTTGGGTGGTTTTGCCATAGGAACCTCTGGGTTACAATGGGCTATGGGAGCAGATGGGAAGCTCCTAGCAGACAGTGACTGACATTTTTTTGTTGTTTAGACTCAAAAATCTATCATCAGTAGGTGCAGACACAGAGCAAGAGAATAAAAACTGACAGTGTTGAAATGAGGCAGGAACGGGAACCACTGCTCTTGAAGATTCTCCTCAGAAATGTTAGGAAGGTCATTAAATAAAGCCTTGCTCAGGGAGGCACTGATATTTGATAAAGTTCTGAACATCTGGATCTGACATTACTGCTCATGAAATTGGTGGGAGCCACTGGGTTGAATCCTAAGCTCCTTTTGAGAACATCCTTAGAAGGATCAAAAAGGGGAACAAGCAAACATCAAAATCTGAATGATTACATCTAAAGTAAAAGGGAGTCAGTGCAAATATTCAAAGAAAGTGACATCAGTAGCCTTTAGGTCTTGTGAGAAACAAAATTATAACTTTTGAGAAAAGTAAGAAAAAGTACATCATCAGGGCAGATGTCCCAGGTTAATACAACACCAACAGAACATATTTTACTTTCACTGGAAGCCGTGAAGCACTTAATTAAAAAGATCAAGTTGGCAAGAAACCTTTTTATTAGTTATATCTAATTACAAGCAATTGCTGTAGTATTAAACAGGTAATATAGCAAAAGTGTCCTTTATTGTTATGAGATTCTATGTAGTTTAAAGCTCTGTTTAATAATACCAACAACAGTGATAATAACATTAATGTACAAAGCATTAGCAGGAGGCTTATGAGGTCATTGTACCTCTTGTCCTGCACAGAAGGAATCCTTCTGGCAATTTTGGGTCTTTGATTGGACTTGCAGGACTCAAACAAATAGAAAATCTCTAAGTTGCAATATTTGGGTCTCAGACCATCAATTGTGAATTTTTTCAAGCTTGTCTGTATCTCTTGCTCTTGATCCCTCATCCTTGGAGACCAGGATCAGCATGGCACCATCCCTAGCATGGAAATATTCTTTACATTGGTATTTTTTTTTAAAGAGGATGGTTTAAACCAGGTTGTTTTTTAAAGATAAAAATAATTCCTCTAAAATGAATGGCTGGACACACAGCACTACAAAAGCAGCAGACATTTGGCTTTAGATGCTCATTAGCTGCTCTTTGGCTGGGGTAACAAAGGCATCAGTCTGGATTTGACAGGGAAATCCTGTAGGTATTTATTCTCCTAAACTTTCCCCACTACCTTTACACATAGACCCTGACCCTACACTCCTTCCTGTACTCCATTTCTCTCCTGCCAAGCAGGAATCCAAAATCTCACCTGACATAAGAGTTCCCTTCTTCTTTCAGTCATGTCCCACTGCAATGTTGACCACAATGGTGATTATGTTTCAGGTCTTGTGGTAGTGCACGAGCCTGAATGGTCATCAAACTTTAACAACTCCCCATCATTTCTAGCCAAAATTATGCTAATGGCAAACTGTGCAGAACTCAGATATATCAAAGCATCAAATTAAGGAACAATTTTAGACTTCCACCGAAAATTCATAAATTCAGCACAAACAGATTCCTGGAGCCATCCCTGTTAAGTCAACTGTGAATATCTGTGGGTAAGAGTAATTGCTTATGTAAGTAAAATAAACAAATAAAGTAGAAGATGACATCATATCTTTAGTAACACAAAAAGAGATCTTCAAAGTAGAAATAGGATTCAGTATGAATTTGTGGGAAGACAGAATCTTGCCCAGGATAGTAAAAAAAAAAAATTAATAAAATTAACAGTTCCTAGCAGTGCAATAGTTCATCCCCCTGTTTGCAGCAGCCCAATGCCCACACTGAAAATCTCAGGCCTTGATATGCAAGAAACTTGACTTGGAGAGGATTTGGGTCAAATTGAGTCAGCTGCATGAAAAAATTCTCCTGAAATAAACCTCTTATTGTATATTTGAATTTAGATTTGAAGAACAAACCCTTTTAAAGTTTAAATCTAGCCAAAGTTTTATTTTCTTTGTGATCTTTATATTATTTTTGCAGAGAGAGATTTTGACTTCAGAGCCTGTAAACCAACAAGATATCTTGATATTCTCAACTACACAAATTATATGTAAGTTATACGTAAAGTCATGCTGTCTCCTTTGATGCTTTCTCATTGAAATTGGCATCATTGATACTAAATATATTGACATCTATGTGATTTTAGGCGCACCAGTGCATCCTTAGGTATTTATTATTTTTGTATTTCTCACTGCTATATTGTGTTTTTCTTGGCAGCAGCTTTCTCACCTCTGCTCACGTCATTATCTGATACAATTAATCAGCAGGAAGTGCTGGTCTCTACAGTCACTGACTCATAAATATTATAAACACTCCTTCAGTGCATCCTGACAACATAAAAATAATGATATCAAAGTGTATTTCTATGAGTCATGCAGCTACTTCCATGGAACCAAAAATACATCTTTTTTTATGGAAAAAAAAAGGATCTTTTTGGCAGAGGTTGATTTCCAGAGAAAGAATTCACTGTATCTCTGTAATTCTGCTTGTTCTTCATTTGCTTCATGGATGATTATATTCAGATTACGGATATTGTAATGACTGAATATTTCAATGACAGTTTGAGAATGAACTATCTGAATTTGCTCAACAGGAAATAAATTCACAGTAAATAACAAAGTACCTTTGTCTTACAAAGCAAACTAAATAATGGATTCAAACTTCCTTGAGAAGAAGTATGGAATGTTTTCAAAATGTTAATTTAGAAAATTGGATACTCACATTTGTTTCCTGCATTTCTGAATAATCTGCAAGTGGAATCACTTCTCAACCCAAGCAGAAAAGAGAAAGGATAAATTTTTCAGAAATACTTGTAGTAAGCCTAAGTAATTTTTTTTCACCTTTGAAAATAAGAATTAATAGTGATATAAACCCACGTCTGTTCCCAATTTTGTGTTTTCCTATATATTGGCAAATTTTGCAGTGTGATCTTAGCTCCACTGAAGTCTGTAGTACAAAATAAAATCCCTCAGTGGATAAACACAAGCACACTGTGAAAAAAAGAGGTACTCTGAAAATGAGGATCTTGAAGACACAACACACCTTTTCTTTCATCCTGCTCTACCATTTTTACCTCTGTGAGCCCTCAGAAACCTTCAGCTTATTTTTCATGAACATTATGAGCACCTTTCTCTCACTTGTCTTCTAACCATCCACCAATGCAGAAGACAACCCTTCTCTTCTTTTTGCAAAGCACAGCTTTAGAGCTATTATTTCTCCCCCCAAAAACATATTATAGGCAGCAGCAGCAGCAAACTGTTTCTGTGATCTTCACATTTTGCTCCAAAATACTGCAATCTTTGAAATAAATGCTGGAGCTGGAAAAGTCCTACATTCACAATCCCCTCAATAAGGCTAAGATTTCTTTAGTGGTCCCTGCCAATAAGACATGACATTTATTTTGGCCAGGATTCATATGTGTTGACAAGGGAATGAGCAAAGTTCTAACCCACTTTACACAGGCCATGAAATATTCCCATCAAAGGGCTGCACTGCTAAACTAAGACTGATTTTAAGAGGTGAAGAATGCTGTATAAGCATGATTCCTTGGAGCAATTATAACCTTCAAAAGGCAGCCGTGTAACAGGATTTAATCTAGAGTAAGAAATAAAAGACCTACATTCTTGGGTCACATATGAGATAAACCTCAAATTCTGCATTTTTAATTTTTCTCCCAAGAAATGATTTGAAGAACATCGACTTTATTCAACTGCCAGACCTAAATCTTTCCAAGCTAATACACTGCTTCCTTTGATCCTACTTTGGCGCAGGCACAATCTGCCTCATTGTAATCTGAATCCTCTCTTTTGTTTTCTGTTTAACATCAGACACTTTAAGAGAAGAATAAAAGTCCCTGTTCCATACAGGTCTCAAAAACCTCTTTGCATCATTTGGCTTTACCTCTGAAACTGGCAGGTCTCACAAGTGTAAGAATCCAGCTACGATTTTCCAGTGATTTCTGGAAGTTTCCCTGTCCCACAGCTCTTGTATTCACAAACCTGCAGTTTGCACCCATAAAATGCTCTCTGTCCTTACCTTCTGGAAAACACAAAATACATACAAGTATTAAATTCTTCCAGTTCTCCATCACATCAAGATGGTCAAGTTGAGGTTGCTGCCATGAATTCAGGCCCTCAGATTATTCACTGTGACACCCAAAAATCAAGCTTTGATTTTTGCTGAAATCTGAGCTCACTATCCTTGACTACAGCTGGGATTTGTAGCTCAACTTCTCTGTATCAAGGAATCATTGCTGCTTTTCTGAGACAAGCTGGCCTTTGTAAAATCACCAGCATTTTCAAAAATGTTCATAGAATTCCTCCATACAGTCATTAAATATTGCCCAGGCTCTGACCCAGCTGTGACAGAGCAGAGTCCAGCTCTGCACACAGAGCAATGTCACAGTTCACAGGGAGGGCTGGTTTTGGGAAAAAAAAGTCCCACAACAAAGAAATCCATCCCTGCAAGTGACCACTTCAGATGGTGCAAGAAGTTTTGTGATTATGAATCCTTGGGGCTATCCCTCTGTTGCTACAGCAGAATCATAGAATAACAGAACAGTTTGGGTTGCAAAGGACTTTAAAAATCATCAGGGTCCAACCCCCAGCCAAGGGCAGGGACACATTCCACCAGACCAGGTGGCTCAACGTGTCATCACACCTGTCATTGCATCACATCATTCCTCACTAAGGAGTAATGCTCCTTTTAATTACTCTTTTAGATATGATGGGCTCAGGTTTTCCTGACTACTTTGAAAGAAAACTTTACCATTTTTAATTTGTGTTTCTTTACATTTCACTGCTGCAATTTCAAGGAATTTGGACGTGTCTATTATGGAGGAATCCTTGTGTTGGAATTTTGGTTATTGAGAAATTTGGATTTTTTGTGTTGACAAGTATTGATTTTTAAGAGAATATTATATTTGACTTGAGGTTGTAGAGAAGTTCTTTAAAATTGATTTTTAGACTATAGTAACATATATAAGGTAAAATAAAGGTTTTATGGTAGAAAGTAATCTTTTTAAATTTATTTTTTTTAATTTTTTTTTTAATTGGCTGAGAATTTAACAATTTGCAATCCTTGCATGGCTGAGAATTTAACAATTTAACTGTGAAACCAAACATTTTCTGAGTGCAAAAGCACTGCACATTCTTGCCTGGCTTGCTCAGAGGAATATAAATGAGTGGGTCAGATGGGAAACTTTATTCTTTCGTTTTTAAATATCTACTAATGAAGCGATTGTCAGAAGGCTGAGTCATAATGTAAATGTGTTTCTGACCAAAGGTCTGGCTGCTCAGGCACTCTTCAGAGTATCCGGAGGAGTACATCTAATCTGCATCCACTCCAGTTATTCATCAGACTCCTGCAATTATCTCAAGAGTGCTGGAAGGAAACAAGCAGACACAGGGAAATTCTTGGAGTATATTTTGATCTGACTGAACCAAAGCTGCTACTTCTACTACAAGAAGAAATATTCTTTACAGAAGCAAAAAACAATTACATCAAAATATATTAGGGTTCATCCTGACACCAGAAAGGTGGCTAACAAGTGTTTAGAATAATTTCTCCTGGAAGGAACCTATAAAGGTCAGTCCTACCCCCTGCAATGGGAAGGGACATCTTCAATCAGATCAGGCTGCTCAGAGCCACGTCTTCTCAGAGGATGCATAAGTCCATCCCTTTTGATGCTCAGGGGAGGGAAAAGAGCCACCAAAGGAGAGGGAAAATAAAGAAAGAAGGAACAATGGCATTAATACAAAGAAGAACCAGAACCAGCAAATTTGATTTAGTTCAAATCCTTTAATATGATGTAAACTAACAGAAACCAAGCTGCAAGTTATATTTGAAATTAATCCAAAATAGAATCATAATATATCATGAGAAGATTTAGCATTGCTCACGTGAGAATAATGGCACTGTCCCTTCCCCTTGAGAGTATGGATCATTCGTAATTGTTACTCTAATTTAAAGGCTTCTGAACACTTTTCAAGCACCTTCTCTAGATGGTGGATATAAGAAGATCAGAAGTTTTATAAGTATATAGGAAAAGAAGGGACAGCTAGGAAACAGGAGGAGAGAGTGAGAAAGAGATGTTAAACTGGTAAAGAGAGACTGGGATATTTGGTAGCTTCTCCTGCAAGTACTGGGATGGTTTGCAGAGGTAAAGACCTTCCCTGAAAGACTTTTTCAGAGCAAAGACATGTTTGCAGTTTGTTAAGTCCTGAAAACAACTTGTGCTTTCCTCACATCCTCACATCTTCCTTCCACCATTTCAAAAGATATTACTAAAATATGCAACCACGGTATTTATTTCCTTAATGTTAATTGTTGTCAAAGACCATGATCTGTTTTGACAGCCAGGGTACATTTCTATGCAGCCTCTCAGCTGGAAAGGAGCTGAAGCAGAAGGAAGGATTTTTCTGGACCAGCCTGCTAGGACACGAGATTTTGGCTGTACACACAGGCTCTGACTCTCAAGTAGGTATGTGCATGTGCTTGCACAGTGTTTCAAATATTTTTAACTTTGGATTGCCACCAGCTAGTAAACTTTCTGTGTGCCTGTGCACATTAATTCTTTTCCTCGCTCTAAACTTCCTGACCTTCAGGGAAGAAATGTCTTGAGATTATGTTAGGAAAAGAAACACACTTGGCCCTAGGTCTAGGTCAAACATTGACTTGAAGAAACAATAATTGTGTCAGTAAATTATTTCTGGCACAATATCTGTCACCTGTTTCAAAAGAGTTGAAGGCAAACATGCCCATTCCTCAGCTTAAACAAATCTGGCCTCCATGCTGCTGAGCTGGCAAGAGATGCTTATATTCCTTTTCTGATTTTTTTTTTAATCAAGTTTTAAAAAGTCCTTGTTGCCAGGTTTCTAAACAAGCCATTTCAAGCCAACTTCTGGTTTCTTCTTTGTTTTCTCAGGGGGAATTTGAGGGCTTCACTCTGAGGGATTCAGACAGTCATTTTCCTGTGCTCCTGTCTCCCCTTCTGCTGGAGAGTCAATATCTGGGAAGGACTTAAAATTCGGGGAGTTGGTCAGGACTAGGAGTCAAAGGACTCAATGAAAGTGTTTGTGTAAACACTAGGAAATCAAAATCCTAGATAATGTTAACATTATTGTACGGGAGAATAACAATATTGAATAGATGTAGCCACATACCTGCTCTGGAGAGCTCATTTTAAATTGATTGTTCAGGTCTCACCAAGTGCAGCAACTTTTTCTTTTGATGATTGTGTTAGTTTGAAGCTCAAGTGCAATGTTATTATTAGTTGCTTCTCAGTTGGTTTCTCACTTTACCCATTTCTGAAGGATTTTAGACCAATCTTGTTATTTTTCATACTAAACAAGGAAAACCAGATGGACAAGATGGATCACAGACAGCCTTGAAATTATGCTTGTTCCCCAAGGAAGGGATGAAATCCTGCAGTTATATCATTTATGAGTGGCTGTTTACTGCCTCATAACCAGACCTTAGGATCCATTAATGACTAGAAATCACACACCCTGTAACCACCATTTATGCAAACTTTAGTGAGTAAAAAGAAGAGTCATCCATATCTTTCACATTATGCTATAGGAGAAAAATAACATCAAATAACCCAGAATATGCTGCAATGTAAAAGTATCAGCTGCAGGTCTGCATACAAAAAAAGACACATAAAACTTTATAGTCAATGTCTTTTTAATATTCTAAATTAACACATAAGTGTAAAAAACTACTTTGCCTGTGTCCTGTTAGCCAAGGAGGGCAGAGGTCTAACGTTTCATCTCATAAATTTATTTTAAGAAATAAGAAAACCTGCCTTTGAGAGGTATGTCAATGCAAAAATAATTATTGCATGCAAGCCCCTCAGCATAAAATGAAATTAGACAAGAAATAAGGGAAATGAAACAATACTATTTGAATAATTAAATCAATTTTGGCTGGGGTCGTGTTGCATTAAGGGAAGGCATTGTGCAGGCAAGACTATATTTTCCTTTCCTGTCAAGAGGACTGCAGTTCATTTGACTCCTACACCTCAGCAGTGCATGTGCCACCCAGGGGTGTTATCTCCCACTGCCATTTTATAGGAAATGAAAGCTGTTCCTCTCCAGTGCAAACCTCGTCACTGTGACCCAGGTATTGTTGAGTTCGGGTTGTTTGAAGAGGTTATACCAGTAGTGACCTCAGCAAATTCAATTAGCAAGGGCAATCATATCTCAGTGTTTGAGCAGAAAAAAGCATGGTTTTGTAAACAAGTTCTCCTCTGAGATCCTTTATCCCTTCCTGTAGCAATCCCCTCTCAGTGTTTAGGCAGAAAAAAGCCTGAACTGTAAACAAGTTCTCCTCTGAGATCCTTTATCCCTTCCTGTAGCAATTTCAGTCTGGATTCACCATATCTGAAGAGGGATAACAGTCAAGGTGTGCAGCAACACACTTCAGGGTCTTGTTCATTAAGATCCCTAAATACTTAATTATCTTCACTGGGAAGGGCCTGCAATTACAGCCCCTCAGAGCAGTTTGTAAGCAGCATGCAGCTGAACAGCATATCTTACATTTTCTCAGGTGTCAAACTGATGACTTCATCACCAGCTTCTCCTGAAGTAATAATTTTCCATCTTTCAACGTATCAGATGTGCTGCTGAAACTCAACCCCCAAAATATTATTTCACTTTCCGTTTTCTTTTTTTTTCCCCCAAAACACATCATGTCTAAAAAAATCACAATGATTTAGAGATAAGAAATTTATAGAGTGTTTTGCTTTATTGCCTCGCATGCATTTTATTTCTTCTGAGTGCAGATAGAGGTGAGCCCAGCAGTATTTTCACATTTTGCCTCAAACCATTTTTTTCTCCTTCCAGGGCTTGTAAAGGCTACATCAAGATGTCTAGGCAGTGCTTGTGTGTAGTTGTGTGTCAATGGATTATTTAAGATCCTAAAGACTTTAAAATTATTATTTGTGTACATGGTTGGCATCAAACAATTAGGCTGAGGAAAGGCCTGGGTTTGGGACCATGCATCTGCAATTTGTTGAACTGATTGCTGTCAGGTGGTCCCCAGGGAAGGAGTTTAGAAGGATTCAAATGAATGATGAGCCATGGGTGTGGATGGACAGGAGGCTGACTGAACATCAAATAAGGACACAATGAAGGGCTGTGAGGCCCTTGCTTCAGGCCATAACAAGAGCTGTAGTGCTTAGGAGGAAAACACTGCTGTGACTGGTCTTTCCATCACCACCAGGATTATTGGATTTTCTTATTCTTATCAAACAGTGCCTAAAGAGCAAAGGATGCTGCAGTGGCTGGACCACAGGACAGTTGTGATATTCCAAGGAACAAACTCAGAAAATCAACACTCATCAGTTTAAACATCTTAATCTACTCTATCATTTATTCTGCCTCTTCTGTTTGTAAACTCCATTAAAGTGTATTAACAAACTATAATACTGAAGGCAGACAAGAAATCTAATTATCTTTTGTCTCAGAGCACCATATGCTTCTTTTAACTTCAAATAATAGGCTGAAAAACATTAGTATTTTAAATGAATCTTTGATGAAGTTGAACAAGAGAGAGGAAAAAAAATAAGCTAACCAATCCCTTCCAGTTATATTGTTTTTTGCTAGATGGGTTTACCTTTTTCATATGCTTGTTTTGCAGCATACCAAAGGGCAAATGAAAACAGGTGACAGGGTTAGTCACTTTTATGTCAGACATCATTTTGCTCCCAGCTGTGGCCCTGAGGAAGGTCTTATTCATTGTTTTTTTTTTTATACTACTGTATTTTTGGCATGCTCAACCAACTGCAAAAG
Organism: Onychostruthus taczanowskii; assembly: GCF_017590055.1. Lineage (NCBI taxonomy): Eukaryota > Metazoa > Chordata > Aves > Passeriformes > Passeridae > Onychostruthus > Onychostruthus taczanowskii. The sequence continues at coordinate 13,014,844 of NW_024496526.1, forward strand.
CACCAGATGTCTCCATTGACTTTTTGAATAAACAAGCAAACTAGAAAATTATAATAATTTTAAATCCCTTCATATGTTGCACGCATAAAGGAGGGTTCTGTTCTTCGGGATTTATTTTTTACTCCAAAATGTTATGCCACCAAAAATAAAAAGCAAACACCCCAACCCACCAAAACAAAACAACCCCCTGGAGCAATACCTTCTCATGGCTGATGGCAAGTGTGGATCCAGTGGCTGAAGAGCACTTTCTCAAAAAGTGGAGGCAGGCATTGCCCCTCCATCCTGCTGGGTGTCTGTGTGCACCGAGGAGAGCGAGGCTGGGTGGGTGCACAACACCCCAATCCATGATCTTCATCCAGGAATAGTGGCTCTGTCCAAGGAGGTGTCCATTTCCCCAGGGGCATCTGAAAGGAGGAGAAACCTGTATGGAAAGATAGTTAAAAATAATTCTATTAAAAATTTATATTAAAAATATTTCTATTAAAAATATTTGTATTAAAAATATTTATATTGCTTAGCTCACTTTTGCTCACTTTTTCTTTTCACTCTTCCTTGTTCACAGGTTTTACATAAGAGGTAACTGGTTTATCTGTACAGCTCTTTCTATCAGCAACAACTATCTGAATTTTTTTAAATGCATTATTAGTCTTCTATAGAATAATCCACAAATAAACTTAGAGGATAAAAAAATGGCCGTTCACAATACTGACGATAAAAAAAGAAAAAATCTATTTTATATACTTGGCAAGACCCCTTTTTGCTTTGTCTCCAGGCAGGAAGAGAACAGGAACCATTTGGTGTGTGTGTGCTGGTAATGAAGACATATACATGGGCTACCACCAGCTCTGCTCCATGAAACCATTCTGTGCTCTTCAGGTGATTAATAAACGGCTTTGTGGTGGAGATTTAAGGAAGAGAAAGGTTTTTATACATTTGCTCTGGTTTTCTTTTAAAGGATTACTCACATTCTTTCCAAAAGAAGCTGGCAATACTTTTTCTTGGAAAGGAAATTAATTATAACAGCAACTTCTGGTTTCATTAAATATATTAGTACTTTAATATTTCATATTTGGTTAAGATCTGAAAAGAGAAATAAAAGCTGTTAAATCTTTAGCACATCACTTCAATTTCCTCAGAAAGTCTGGGGAAGCAATTCCTTCTATTCTATTCATTACATAAAGGAAAAGAGGATTATTTCAAATGTATTCAGAGACCTTAACTATGCAATATCCTGGTGGAATTTGCATGTAATGAAGATTTAGACCAAATTCTTCTTTCGGATGAAGTCACAGTAGTTTTTTTTTATTTCAGAACTGGTTCTAATGAAATCAGATCTTGACCACATTGAGCTCTGACAGGTTTTTGGACAATGCCTCCTTCCCTGCTCGAAGAACTGCTCATATGGGTCAGTCCTGCTCTGAGTGGAGTCTCAGGGACCATCAGTCACCTGCAATATCCTCTGATTCCATGTGAAAAGTGAAAGGATATGGAATTTAGATAAAGAATTCGTTAACAAAAGAATTTTACTGAAAGCAATAATCCACAAATAAAAAAAATGTTTTCTAGCCCTAGGAATGTCCTTTTCCAGTTTCACCTGCAGGAAAGGCACAACTGGCTAATACAAGTTCCAGACTGGAAAGAAATATTTTCCTTTCTAAGCATTTCATTTGGATCCTGACAGTTCTTTCACAATCCTTTTAGTTTTCATCTCTCCACTTCAAATATATTATTCCAAGTAATAAGTACAGTATTTACCATTTTTATCTCCTCTCAGTGGTGCTATGAAACTACTGTTTGCGGGTCTAAAATGTTTATTGCAGAACATCTGAGGGGCACTGCAACCCCTCTCAGGTGGAAGTGGGTGCTCGAGACACTTCTGACCTTTTTACCCTTTTATCAATGAAACTTTTGTATTCTCACTTTGCAATTAGACCATCCATACCAGCCTTATTTGTGTTTCTTTATAAAGTCTCTCTGCTGCTGAATCCCTTAGCAGCGATTCTTTTGCAGCTGGCCTTGCTTTTTTGGGCTGCATGTTCTATTTTCCTGGAATGAATCTCACATCACTTCTAAAACGTGGAATACTGTCGAAGGGAGGGATACTGACTGCATCCTCACATAGAACTGCTGAGAAAGACACATAAAATGGATCTCACCCCTGGCTGAGGAGGACTTAGTCCCATCCCAAGACTACTAGACTTAACTAGGCCTACTAATAAAAGATGCCAAACTGCCTCCCTTTTAGGGGTTCTACTCCACATTTAGCCAGGGATGCTGCTCTTACATGAGCCTCCATCAGCTGTTCAAATGCAGGTGATGCCTCTCTTCCAGGTGAGATGCACCTGGACGTGGACAGGCCTAGGAAGCCCCAGGTGAGAAACCTGTGCTGCAGTGGGGGCAGCATGCAAAGGACCACACTCTTTAATATCTTACTTCTTTTAAGTGGATGTGTCCTAAATTGTGCAGTTAAAGACCTTAATCATTGAATCATTGAGGGTGTCTCCTCACTGTACAGTTTTGTATCCCAGACACTCAGGAGAAAGGCTAGAATGCAAATAACTGAAATCCACTTTTTGGAAAAATTAGGGCTTGGGTTTGTTTTTTTGTTTTTCCTTTCAGTTGTATTACATTATCATAGTAGGTCTCTTCTAAGTGAAAATAATCTATTCTGTCCCTTTTAATGAGTTCAGTCTTAAGCAACAATTGCACTAGCAGCCCCTCATCGTATCTTTGGGTAACAGCCTGCCTTCACTGCTGAGTGATACTCTGATCAACAAGAAAAAAACAGAGAAATGGACAACTTCCCCTAGGCCATCATAAATATTTCCTGCCAGGACCCCCATGATAAGATGGAGCTGCTGATTTCGTATTGCAGCTGCATCCCAGAATGGCAAAAAGGAATTGCTTGGTGCTGCTGCTTAGGGAGCCCATAAAGTCCTAGCTAGATCTCTGTCCCCACATGCCCACACCAAGGAATGGATATGATAAAGCTTGGACCTCATCCAAGCTCTGCTTTCTGTCTCCAGCTTTCTGTTTGCAGCAGCCCAGCCTTTCAAATTTATACTGGAATAATGTGACCTCGGGAGATCTTTATTTAAACAAATAGAATTAGGTTGTATAGCTATGTGGTTAATGACAGTTCCTGAAACACATTCAGCAGCAATTTGATGTTATTATTACAGCTAAGTAGTTTCCAAAAGGTCTCAGTTAAATATTTCTCCACTAACTCATCAAGACAAAGAGTTGACCTCAGCTTTCTTTCAGAGTCCATCAATACAGCTCCTTGGGAAGCAGAGGTGCTGTTTAAAACAAAAATAAATCCAAGAACTTCCACCTCCTCCTGTTCCATATTAGCTAAACACACTGAGTCGGCAGGGCTGCCCATCCCCTGATGGCCCATAAGAGCTGTTTTCATTCTATTTTTAAGGGTAAAGTTCTCTGTAAAGGTGGGCTGCCTGCTGGGCTCGTGATGGATTTAAGATGTTGGTATTCAGATTAGGGCAGAAGCAACTAAAAAGGAAGGAAAATATGTTCTAGTCTTGCTGCTGTGTTCAATGAAAGTCCAATCACATCAGGCATTTTTTTTCAAATTAGCATTATTTGTGTTTAGCCTTCATTAACACAGTTTAAATTGAACAGTTGGTTACAGTAAACCCTACAGAAACAGGGACATGCTTCAGCTTCTTTGCAAAGGGGCCTGGGAGCTGAATATTTATAGAGATCCATGGAAAAGATTACAAATAAAAAACCACAGATGCTTTTGTGTGAATTCAATTCATATTAGCGATGTGAAGCTATCAACATGAAGGAAAAAGATTCTGTTAATAAGGGAGCATCTCTGCACTTGTCAGCATGACAGAACTGTTCTGTAGATGGACATTTTCTCTAGGATATGCACGTTGTAAAGCTCACCAAGCCTGACATTGCCCCAGAGTCTGGATTCATGTTCAGGGGCAGATATAGGATGGTTTGGATGGAAAGGAACCTTAAAGATCATCTTTGCAACCCCCTGCCATGGTCAGGGACAAATTCCACTGTCCCAGGGAGCTCCAAGCCCTGTCCAACCTGGCCTTGAACACTTCCAGGGATCCAGGGGCATCCACAGCTTCTCTGGACACCCTGTGCCAGGGCCTCACCTCCTCACAGGGAAGAAGTAGAAATACAGACATTTATTTCCCACAGAGTACAGCTACATGAGATCTGCAGGGATTTTGGAAGGTGAAATACGCATTTTTTTTTTTTCCTGGTTGGCCTCTGTGGTCTTGGAAAGCTCTCCTGGACTCAGGGAATGGTGGGGCTGCCAGGCAGATCTGGTGCCCCAGAGGTGCCCAGCACTGTCTCAGAAAGGTTACCTGAGAAAGAGCTACCTGAACTTTGTCTACTGCCTGGAAAAGTTCTCATGTCCTTCTGTCAAGTTGCCCTGTTATCCCAGATGTCCTTGTCCATGCCTTCTACTTGCCCTCTATACTTTTAAGCCTGAACTAATGTAAAACTTCATCCTCCAAAACGTCAAGGCCCATTTCCTTCAATCTTCCTTTCATGAGCATTAACTCCTGAAGAGTGTGGGATACATACAGTTTCCTGACTGGCACACAGCCCTCTCCTCCAAGTCCAGATGAATTAACTGCATGAGCTGCTCTTCCCTGTTCAAGGTTGCAGTTTTGCACCAAGCCCTTGAAGTCTGGGGACTAAAAAGGTCACGGGATGTTGGAACTCTGGTGGTTCACCAGCAATGGGGCACCTCTGGAGGCAGTGCCTGTCCTGGGGCCAAAATGCCAAAATCTGCCAGAGCCCCGTGAGGTTCTGCCCACCCAGCAGAAGAGAGGTGGTGGACCCAGAAGGAGTGAACCCAGCACTGCAGGAGCAGGACTCACCTCTGCCTGAGTCCCCACTTGTTCTCCATGATACAGAACTAACTACAGAAAAATAAACAAGATTTTGCTTACAGATATGATTGAAGCACCTCAGTGGAAGTTTTTACAGCAACCAAGGGAGCACGCTGTGAGTTTGTAATCAGGCCATGCTGTATTGTCAGAGACTGAGTCCTTTCAGCAGCCGTGGCAATGACGTGCAAGTGTTGAAAAGTGAAAAAACAACTTTATGTTTTTCCCTGTGGGGGAAAACACTGAAAGCTTCTTTTCCTTTTTAATATACTAAGAGGTGTAAAAGATTTCATGCTATCTTCAGATGTCAGTGTTAGATTAGGATGTGATGACAGAGGACATAAGGTATTGCTGGACAGTAAAATGCCTCTGGCCACAAGCAAGCCTGTCCTCGTTAATTTTATCTCAACCTCATCTCTCTGATTTGTCACTGGCTCTGAATTCTTCAATCCCTTCTCTCCATAAAAATGTCTAGCTGTCTCTTAAATTCATTTATGTCGTTGCCTTTTATGACCTTTCTTTATAACTTACTCTTTGTATTTTCTATCCTGAGTAAAAAGCTCTGCCTGAATGAATTTTCACATTGGTCTTAATTTCCTACTTTTGAGGGTTTGTGGCTGTCTGTCCAAGTTATTTCAATTCTGCACCAATAAGAACATTATATTTATGGATATTTAGTTTTTTCACTAGCTAAAAATCTTGCGGAGTGTTGTTTTTTGGTTTTGTTTCTTTTTTTTTTAAATAGAAGTTCATTTTCTGAAACACCCAGGGGCAGCCTTTTTAATATTTTTTTGCCAGATATAAGTTTGGAAAGAGTTTCAAAACTATACATATCTATACTGTACCTGCAGCAGGGACTCTTTAGCAGGGTTGGGTGTGAGCCAGATAAACACAGCCCTGACTCAGGCTGCTGGCTTTAGCAAGTTCCTTCCCAACCTACTCTTCTCTTCCCCTATTCTCTGGTTTGTGTGTTTTAAACCATCTACTCTGTCAACTGTGAATGCAGCTTCTGCAAAAATGTTCCTCTTGACTCTCTTGATAATTTTGGCAGTACTTGGAATATTAAAAACTTTGAGAAACAGTAATAAAAATACAATGTTCACATGTATCTCTATTCATATGCATCTCTATTCTTTACACCTCAGCTTGGGCTACCTATAAAAGTCTCTCATATGCATTTTCTATTTCCAGACTTTGTGCTCCAGACCAGTTCAAAAGGCTTTATTATTAAAACTTTACCCATTTCATTTCTGTGCAGATTTCATTGTCCGTCATGGCCAATATATCTTCCCTTAATTTTCACAAAGTCCAGCCAGGTAGGTCATGACCAGATTCTTCTATAATCTTTTTATATATTTAGACACTGTAATGAGATCATCATCCAGTGTGCTTTTTTTTCCAGGCTAAATATGCTACACTTCTTGAGTCCCTTTCTCATCCATGGCATAAATTTAACTCCTTACCTTTACCACACTGCTGTAAAAACTGACTGAAGTGTCAAAGCTCTGGGTGGCTTTTCAATTTTTTAATTTGGTACATTATTTTAAAATTTAGTGGGTCCAGCTCCTTCCTTCCTTCCTTCCTTCCTTCCTTCCTTGTTGCAAAAACTGCCATTTGGAAGCACTAATGAAAAAAAAACCAAACCCAAACCAAAACCCAAAAGTTGACTGCTGTTTCCCAAATGCTGGCTATTCCATGGGTTATTCTTACCAGCATCCAGCCCCTGGCTTGGAAAGAAGGATAAAGGCTCAAGACTTTTTTTGTTCCTGTATTATAAACCACACAGGTAACAGAGTTGGGTAGAAAATTGAGTAAATTCTCAGCAAAAAAACTCAAGTTGTGTGCTTTGGTATGTGCATAATGCTCTCTTATAAAGGGAATTTTTTTCCTCTGGACTTATTAATGAGAAGAAACTGTGAAACACTGAACACATGGATTGTTCTGCAGCACTGAATAATTACAGCAAGTTCTTCTAGTCCTGTCTGTGAGCTGGCAATGAAATGACTCTTTCTTTCCTCTCAGTGTTTAGCTATATTAATTCCTATGTCCCTGAGTTATTTGGCAAGAGTAAGCTGAAAATCCAGAGAAAATGCTGCATTTATTTTTTAGTACTGTCTTCAGTCTCATGGGGCCAGCATGGTTTGTACTCAGGAAAGACATAATTTGTTCTGCTTACAAGGAAGGAAAAAAGTAATTGGTGGGTGTTATTTACCATTGTTGTATAAATAAGAGCAGTTTGATGTTGAATTTGGAGGAAGATGTGATTGGAATTGCCAGACAGGTAAAAGAGTGTTGGAGCTGATGCTCAGCAGCCAGGACAGGGAGCACCAAGGACAAGGTCCCACAAGTGCAGGAAGGATGGTGGGCTGATGCCTGTATCTGGAGCTGATGCTCAGCAGCCAGGCAGGGAGCACCAGGGATAAGGTCCCACAAGTGCAGGAAGGATGGTGGGCTGATGCCTGTATTGCCATCCCTCCCTGCAGGACCAGCTCATAGGCATGCACTCTGCATCACTTCAAAATATTTGTTTCCAGCTGCAATTCTGTGCATGAGCTGCAGCTGCTTTGCTTGAAGGCTGCATATCCTGCTCGGGTGTTTCCATAAAGATGGGAAAGTTTCTCAGCAGAAAATGATCATGTAACAGATAAAGCAAATATATATATTTTTAAATATTATCAGACTAGGACTAGATTAAAGTGATAATTATCAAGAAAAGAAATGCCATGGTAGGCTTGATTTACTCGAGTCTGGCTGATCATATGAGCACAGAGCTACACTTCCTACAAAGCATGCCTGAGATCTATTCCTGAAACTGGATCCAAGTGATATTCATTAACAGCTCTACCATGCATATTTATTTTGCACTGCACATGATAATGTGTGAACAACAAAAGGGATGATGTCGTTATGGAGGTGCAAGTAGCAGCTCTGTACTTGTGAGCAGCTTTATGTTCTCATCCTCTCATTTTCTGCTCCAAAGATCTGTCTGCATGATATTTTTGGTTAAAATAGCAGACAAAAAAAAACATTAGAAATAAAAATTGTTCCAGGAAATTTAAATCCAGATTAAACACATTTCTATGCTGATTATTAAAACGTCATTTAGGTATCATCTTATTCTGTGCTTTTCACACAGATCTCCCACACTGATGAAAATTTGGCAGAGATGGACTTAAAGCCTCTCTTTGCTTCAGGAGCAAAAACAAGAGATGCAATTTAGGCAGCCCACCCTGGAGATGGCAGCACTGGCCAGGTTTCTGGAGATTATGAGTGTTCTGTCCTCTCATGCTTTACTTGAGCAAAGCTTTGGCACAAACTCTGGTGCCAGGATTTATATCAGAAAGTGTGGAAAGCTCACAGGGCTCCTCTGAGCTGTCTTTTGCAGCGCTGGTCTGCTCATGAGCTCCACAGTTTCAGTAGCTCAAAACTGTATGAAGAAAGAAATGTTTTTTGAAGGAAATAAAAGTCACACCCAGGAAAAAACCAAAAAAACAAAAAAAAAAAAACAAAAAAAACAAAAAAACCCAAAAAAAACAAAAAAAAACAAAACAAAAAAAAAACCTAAAATACCCCTGAAAATATGATGAGACAGAAAAATGCTAATATCTCAGCCCAGGGTGGCTTTGAAACCGATTTTGAAGCAAACAAACAGTGAAAGAAAGTTACAGGGGAGTTTTAGACAGGTATTTCTGTAAAAAAGCAGGCTGCTCCTGTGTTTGTTGCACAGGAGAAGGATGCAGGAGCCTCGTGCACGCCCAGGCTCCTTTGGTCACAGCAGGACTCGTTCTGTCCTGCCTCGAGCAGAGCAACTGCTGTCACCCAGCCCCGAGTGCCAGCTGCACAAACAAACAAACAAACGGGCTGGTCCCCACCACACTCGGGAATTTCTTTGATGAATTGCCACCAGTGGAGAATAATTTATCATAGCTGAACCATTTTTTGGTAGAAAACACTGTCTGAGCAATGAAATATGTCAGGAAATACCTTTTAGCTGGAGGTTCTGTTCAGGATGAAAAATGCCTTCCTTGAAGGAGCCAGCACACTGATCCCCAGGACAGGAAACAGGGATGTGCAAGGAAAGGTCCCTCATCCCAGGAGTGCACTGTAAGGCTCAAACAATGCAATCCCAAATGGAATCCCTTGTCTGCACAACCCCGTGGTGAGGGATGCTGTTGGAAGGCACAGAAATGGCAGCGTGAGGACATGAGTGTGCATCCTGCACCTCCAAACAGAACATGTCACCTCTGCCCAGGAAAATTATTCAAATCTCAATACTTCCTAGGAAGGGAAAATTCTCATGAGGGAAATGTGTCTCAGGAAGGATGTGCTTGTTCTGGAGCAACAGCCAGCCAGCACTGCATTTCCACCTTTCACCTGAAGTCCTCAGGAGCCACTGACTCGAATCACTTCTTTCTTGTGTCATGTGTGTTTTCAGACTTTCTTCACTCTAAAATTAGTTTGTGGTGTCCTAGAAAACCTGGGCACCAGGAAAAAAATTTTTTTTTTTTTTTTTTTTTGAGATTTAGGAAATATTACCATCTACCCTAGTGGTATAATAAACAAAGCACTTATTGGAACAAATGGACAGCTTTCATTTTTGTCTCCTCTCTCTAGTAAATAACAGCTTATTTGAAAGCAGCAGGAATTACCTTAAACTAAATGAAACAACTACCCATGATAAAGGTTTGTGACAACCAGGCAGGAAATAGTTTTCTGGTTTCATTCCAATTTTTTCAGTCTGGGACATTTGTGGCTGCATGGAATGGGTGAGGGCTGAGATCTCACTCTCCATTACAAAGGGTCTGTGAGGCTGGTGGAGTTCTCATGAGTCCACCAAAACTTTTATTTTTCTCAGGTTTCATCTCAGTTTTGATTTTCTTATGTTTATACTGCAGTAAGGGAGAGCAAAGCATCAAAACAAAACTCATTTCCAGAGTTCAGAAAACGTATAAGTGGGTTTAGAAAGGGTTGGAATGAAATACTTCAATAACATGCAAGCCTTCCTCTCTGAAGAGTTTCACATCAATATCTCTGTGGAAACAAACATTTTCCTGATTTCAACAGGCCAGTGCTTCTCCTCAAAACACCTTTCAAGGCTCTCACCTAATTCAGAATGTTACACAAACACAACTCCAGAAATCCTATGACTTTCTTTATGCTTTTTGAACTTTCCTAAAACAAAGGCATGAGTTTCCATTCCATTTTCTGGGACAGAAAGATCTGTGGAAAATTGTAATTGTTTAACATTCACTGGAGTTTTGCAGGGGTGAAACCTTTTCAAAGGTTTATTCCCAGGTTCTCCAAACCCCTACACTTTACAGCTGGGGTCCAGAAGAGAGCACCTGACATTTCCTCAGTGTCCTCACCTGGCACTGCTGATGGGCACACGCAAAAAGCTCCATGCAATTGGAAACTTGCTTTGAAATCCATGACCCTTTTTGGGAAGCTGAGCATGTATCGTTCAAGCTCCACCAGCAGAAGGAGAGCAACTAGCTGCACCCTCATTTCCCTCCCAGTGCACTCCTAAGGATCCCAGTGGGTAACAGAAATTTTGCTTTATTACAGCCCCTCTCTGTATGGATTAATGCACTCACTGCAGCCTTCTAGCACTCCACTGCTCAAGTAATAGACTATAATATCCCTGACATTCAAGATGAAAAAAACCAGAATACAATTAAAACCAGAATACATAATATTCACTGAAATAAAACAGATTTCCAATCAATTAAAACAGACTCTCCTTCCAATAGCACCAGACAAATAATACATTTACAAAACTAATCGGTTCTACACAAGCTGAGCTAATGAGTGTCATTTGGGTCACATCCTCAAATTGCAAATAAATGTTATCATTTATCAACCTAACACATTACTCAATAAATCTTCTGCACCACTGTTCATACTTATCAGCTGTGTCATTTAATATTCCTTTCTGGTTTAGAAAACTATTTCCTCTGGTTCCTGACCCTTTGTAATGAAAAACTCCTGAAAACAGACAGTAGCTAATTCAAGAATCATATAATTTGGAGCTAAACAGAGCTGTGGCTGGTGTTGAAATGCTCTAATATTAATTTTTCAATGAGTCTCCTCCCAGGCTGGAAATACTATGATCTGTTGAGATGAAATTTTCATTTAAGGAAGGTCAGACCGCAGTCAATGCCATAAGAGGTTTTACAGTATATAAAAGCATGAAAATGATTTTCTGTTTTTTCATTTATGCAAGAGCAGTTTGGACACTCCCAATCCCAGGCATAAACCCTCTCTATCTCAGCCACCTGATGCACAGCACGCCACCTCACGTGCAGATTGGTGATTCTGGTGATTTCAGCATCCCCCAATCCCTGCTGGCATGGAAAGGAGAAAGGGGAAAGCTTCCAAACACTGCTGACCAACATCCTTCCATCCCTCCCTGACAGCCATGGGGAAAACAGCTCTTGATACCTGGGGGTCCTTTCCTTTGTCCCTAACTGCTTCCCCAGCAGTGACATGCTGGCAGGCTTACACAGAGAGGCCCCTTTTCCCAACACATCCATTCCAGAGCTGAATTACTCAGATTCATCTTCTTCACTGCCAGCACATAAAGCACAGGCACACGGCCACTGGGACACATCTGAGAGGGACATCCTGTGAGTGCCCTTCTCCAGGAGCGTGCTTGTGTGTCTCCAGAGCATGTCCTGAGTGCCTGCTAAACACTAAAGGAGCCATGAGCTGCAGTGCCCTCCCTATGCACCTGCTTTGAAACCCACAGCACAGCTATGGACACAATCCACAGCTCCACACTGCAGCAGCAGGGCCCTCACTAGCAGTGCTCAAGGTAGTAAATGATCTGTTTGATGTCCATGGCTGAGCTGGCCATGCTGGTGGTCAGCTGGCTCAGGTTGTTGTGTGGATCTAACTCACTCCTCATTTTCAGTTCTCTTTTTCCTACCTCTTTCTGTTTCCTGCTATTTCTGCCATCTCCTGTCCCACTGCTGCTCAGAGAAATGCCCTTGCATTGATTCCAGCCCCCTTTAGCACCATCAAAGCTCCTATCCCATCATCTTTATGGCTCCTAATGTTCTCATCAGCTTCCTTAGTTTTACTTTCAGCTCACATCCCACCCATTTCCATTTCCCAATGGACCACAGTCCGTTTCCTGTCACCTCCTTTGTTCCCTCTCCTTCATTTCCCTCCTTTTCATTCTCCTCTGTCCTTACCTTTCATCATTTGAGCCAGATATGTTTTGTGATCCCCTGCCTGCCTCTGGCACCTGCACAGCTAAAAGTAAGATTGAGACAGCATTTTGTTGTCAGTTTGAGCCTGGTTATGACAGAAACCCCCACATGGAGAAAGTTTTGACTGCTCCAGAAGCTGGAGACCCAGAGTCACAGAATGGTTTGGGTTGGAAGGGACCTTAAAGATCATCGGGTTCCAAACCCCTGCCAAGGGCAGGGACACCTTCCACTAGAAATATGGGCAGGCTGTGACCCCTGAGTAGGAGCAGTGGAAGTATGGACTGTGCAAAGCTCTGCTGGGACACATGCAGGGGTGTGCAAAGATCTCCCCTTTAGGGAAGCTGTGATTGCAAAGTCAGCAAAAAGCACCTCTGGTACAAGAGGATCTGCTGACAAATAACAAGTTCTCGTAGCAGGAGATTTAATCAAAGTAATATGGCTCAAATTATGTAGCCAGAAGCAAACATAAGCGTGGGTAGTTATAAACAACTGAAAATTAGAGGTTGATTATGGGAACTGTTAGATAATTTTAGCTTAAACATAGAATTCTTACTATAGATATGGCTCCCATATTGTTTATAAACAGGCTTAAATCTACTGAAATGTCCCATCACAAGGAATTCTGCATCCATCAAAAACTGGCCACTTTTAAGTTCTACCTTATCTACCTTATCTATCTACCAAATCTATCTGATTTCACTGAGAATGTATGGAAACAAGCAAACCTGCCATTCCGGATTTCCATATCAACAGAACTCAGATAAACATCCCAACACCTCACCTGCTCCTTTGAGCTGTGGTTTTGATATTGCTGCTTTCAGTGGGAGCTCTGGAAACTTAACAGCACTGGAATATCCAAACTGGATTCTGCTGCACAGATCTGAGGGGGAACTTTACACTTGACTGTTACATTTATTCTAATGTTTGTTTATATAATTTAATAAACACATCAGTACTATAGATGGAATTTAGCAATGTGTAAATACCTCAAAAATAGTATGCGTAACATTTATGGTACAGCATAGTCATAACACATCAACCACTATTAAAAACCCATTTACTTGAATTTTAGGGTTGCACTTCACACTGCTAAATGTCTTAGATAAGTTTATCCAGCCATTTCTAATGTAACATGCAACATTAAAGTAAAGGCATTTGCAGTGCCCCTTGACCACTTTAACCAGTTTAATAAACCATGAATAATAAGGTACATGCACAGAAGTGTTGAATAAGTATTGGGTGAATCTTCTTTTCTTAAATATTCATCTCCCCATCTAAAAGAAACACCTTTTCTTTGAATGACAATGTGCTGAACTCCTGTGAGTTAAAGAGTCTCTTTGTGCTTTCAGTAAATATTTTCCTTTGTGAGCTCAGCCTGTGTGTATTGTGTGTGGGGGTGCTTCAGATGAGTATTTTCTGGGAGTATTTACATTTCTATAATCACATCACCTGTAGTGACAATGAACAGTTGTTAAGCATCTTGTAGAGCTTTGTCTTGCTCAGAACTACTTCTTCCTCTTGTGCACAAAGAGATGCCATAACTGTGTTAGAATGTTTGCATTTAGAGAAAACTTCACGTTTGCAATCTGGAAATGTCTTGACTGAGTCATGTAACAAAAGGCAACTTTTAGGTAGCCTGACATGGGGCGGACACACAGCCTGTTCCACGAGAGCATCTATTTTCAGAGACACAGCAGTGAGACCTGAGAGCATTCACAAACCACATTCTGCTCTCTGTGCACATTGCTGCACAGAAGTAGCAAGCAGATTTTCACAGGGATGTGAACTTAATGCAAATTCCTTGCCTGTTTATTCTGTGAAGATACATTCCATGCCTTTATTCCTTTGCTAAGCAGTCCTTCATTTAACTACAACTTTGTGGCACATAATCCTTACACCCATGCACAAACTCCTGTCTCTGTGCTTTCCCTTTGTCCTTCTCCCATTCAGCAGTGTGCAAAGCCTTTCTCTGCATTTATCATTCCTCTCGCTGCTGCAGCTCCTGCAGAACCTGCCTTGCGTGCTGAGGAACAGCCAGAAAAAAACACCACCCAACCATTTAACAAGACTTTGAGCTCCAGTCATCTGGATTTACTCTGTGGATCTTGCAGCTGGTATTGATCTCAAGGAATAACTCTGAAATAGTAAGTTCTGGGAAAGTAAATAGAAACAGCCACCAGGGTTTTTCTTACCCATGCTCCCAAGTATTGAATGCTCCATTATGAAAGCCATTCTGGTTATAATTCTTCCCTTATCCCAACTTCTTTCTGCTGCTTGCTATTTTCAGGAAAACCTAATAAATAGTTTCTCCAGGGTTTTGTTTTCAAGGATACAGAATAATGGTTGTAACTTGCCTCAGGTGCCTGTTCACCATGGTTACCACATCGCGGTTCAGAGAGCTGCAGAACTTTGGACAGCGGGGACGTGGGCTGAGGGAGTGAGCCCCTGGCAGGACAGGGAAGTAGCTTGGAGACTCCTAAGGTGGCAGAATAAATTACAGATTAATTAGCACTGTCTAAGCAGTGACAATCATAATTTGTTTTTCAACAAGAGATGACATCAGAAGTCTTAAAGCCCCCACATCACTTTAAAGCCAGGCAAATTAGCACAGGTATGTAATATGTCTCATCCTATGGTTGTTTATAACAGCAAAACTTTCTTGACCTTCGTCTGAGGTGTCAAAACTTTTACTCTGAGCTCTGTCATTTCTTATTTTTGCCCTTCTTCAACAGTATGCCTAGATTTTTAAAGATTTGTCTACAGCACTAAACAGCAATCAAAGGATGATGAATTTGAGACTTTGATTGCATGTAAAGTAGAGAGACAACAATGCATCAATATGCTGCTGCTCTGAGCAACAACTGAAGCCTATTCTCTCACCAGCTTTATGGCTGTAGGAATCTGACTCATAAGAAGGTATTTCATTTAGTTATTATATCACAGAGCAGGCTGTGCTCTGTATAGTGCAGTGTCTGCTGACTGAGTCTTCAAGATTAGTAATTATTCTCCAAAGATGAGATTCAGAAAAGCACCACCTAATCAGCGTGCTGGCTTTATTGCACACGTTACTTGACATTAGCAGTCTGTTTTACTCCAGGCTCTGCAGCATTTTGGACATCTTTTTTGCAACTACTTCAATAAAGTTTTGGTAGAGAGCTCAGGGTGTTAAGCACATGTTCAACATTAACAATAATGGCAGTCATGCACATATTGCTATCAGGACTTCATTTACTAATTACCTCCAAGGCTTTATATTCCAAACCAAATATATTAAGTGTAGCATTTGCCAGAATGCACTTGAGTTTCTTTCATTCATACTTCTGTTCCAGGCTCCAGACAGACCAAATATTCTGGTCGTGTCACTCTTTGATGCTAAATTGGATACAAATGTACTGGGGTAATTAATCACACTCAGTGTTTATTGTGCATCTTTCTTATTATTATGCAAGCAGATTTCTCACAGCTTGTAGTTCATTATCAGAGTGCATGAAAACAGCTGATTACCTTTCTTCTCGTATAATTACATTAACAGCAAGGCCAACTTCCTTTCTTCCACGTATCTTTGACCATGTGAAGTATTTGGGAAATAATCATTGGGAAAAAAAGAGCAATATTTCACAGGTTTCAACTACCACCAACAAACAGAAATAACAGAAATACCCAGCATTCCCATTCCCATAGAAAAAAAAAACACCAAAACACAGAAATATAGGAGTGCAGAAAACAACAGAAAGACTGACGAATAAGCCTAAGTTTAGATAGATTTGGCTGAAGAAACATGTTTTTAATAGATCTGTGGTTTCATTGTTAAATGATTAAACAAATAAAAAAATGACCATGACCCAAGTTGCATCAGTTCAATGACTTTTACTCATCAGCCCTCTGGGTCACTGGGGCTGAGATTTTTTACCTTATGCAGGTGTTGCTTTACTGTGTGCCTATAGTCCCAAAAACCCATCTTTTGGGATCCTTCTTTGGAAATGGGTGGTCATTTTCCAGCCATCCCACAGCTCTCTCTGTTGTTTTGGCATTCCAGCCTTGGGGTCCTGCTCAGAGCTCTCTGTATTCCCCTTGCCAGCTGCCTGTGTGTTCTGAATAAGATGTGAACATTCAGATCTGGAGAAGCTAAAAGAGAGTGGATCTCATTTGGATTTAAGTTCAGCCTTTTAATGATGGACAGCATCTAAATAGCTTCACCTAAACTTATGCTGATGATGGATATTTTTAAAACAAAGTAAAAGTGTTATTTGGTTAACATTATTTTTTGTTTCTTCTTGAATGGATATGCAATTTTTTTCATTAAATTACAAGAAAGTGCACTATGAGATTTTAGCTTCCTTTTTCAGTTCCTGTAGCAGATATTTTGCTTTGTATTGAATCTGCATTGCATTATTATTCATAATTGCCCCATTTTGTCTGATAAATTACAGGGAAATGAAGAAGAGTGACTTAAATTCTACAAGGAAATTAGGAAATTTGCTGGCAAAAGATTACCACCATATTGACTCACCTTAGTGGTTTTTTTAAAGACGATTATTAGAGGAGAATTCATCATCTAAACTTCCCCTAAATATATCGAGCCTCAGCCCATCTCTGATATAGAAAAATCCCAGTCTTACAAAAAGTCATGGCAAACATAAACCAGAGAAACCTTTGTTCAAGGTGCTCTAATTGGCCCCATCCACTGAAAACAAACACAGAGCTGCTGTGTCCCAGAACAGGGGGTAAAATCTGCCTTGTTCTCCCCGTGCAGCTTTTGCAGAGTTGAACAAACAGGTGAGCAGATAGATTTTCCTCACTCAATACTTCCAAGGGGAAGGGCTGCCAATCAAGGACCTGTTCCAGGAGATGGATGAATGATGGCAAGGGCTGCTTACAGCCAGGGCTTTTTGTGTGTGTAAGGAGGGTCCTCACTCCAGTTCTGCCCCACAGTGCAATTACAAATCCTCATTTTGTACCATGTACCTTCTTCTCTTTGAAGAACAGAATGCTTGAGCAGTTGCTGTGCCTGTTTGCATACGGGCATTTTACAGCAAGCATCATCAACCCTGTTCCCTTATGTAATTGCACCAGCCCAGCTTTTTCCTGGGGCTTTCTTCTCCTTCTCATTATGCCTTCACCAGCACTAAAATTCTCTGTGCCTGCCTCTAAATTGTCTTCTGGACCCAATCAGTGTTTAGAGCTTTAATCAAACTGAATTTACACTCTGCATCCTTTCTCATTAGTTTGGTTACACTTTAAAAACTGTAGAGACAAATAGCAGTATTTCTATTATGCTTTGGAATTATTTCTATTATGCTTTAGAATCACTTCTGGGATCAAATTATCTTTCACATCTGGATGAAGCTGTTGACTTCACTGGGACTGCATGTGCAGATACCAAAACAGAGTATGAGACCAATGGATGACTAATAAATTAATACTTTCAGAAAATGAGCTCTCTGATGGTATAAAGCAGTGGCACAAAATCAACCATAAACATGTACTTACAACACAGAGACCTCAATTATTTTCCTAATGTTTATTTTTATCGTCTGTAAATTTACCAGGAGGGTAACTCCCTCTGGTAACCCTTATGAAATTTCATAAACCTGTTATTTTCTTATTAATGACTTCCCTCTAGGATTTAAGGTGGAAAAAAAAAGGAGGGGAAGGTAGGTCATGCACTGTACTACTCTGACATATACATATTTAAATACTGGTTACACATGTGGATCCCACTCCAACAGCAAGTAAGGAAGAGAAACTTTCAATCAGCTTCTACAGTTTCAGGGTTTCTCTCATCACTGCTTTTAGACTTTTATGCTAGAAAATTATCTTCACTGTTAATTTCACATATTAAGTGGAGTAGCCTTTGAAATTTCTGTATGGTTCCTGTACATATTTCCTATGAATATGCACCATATTTTCACTGCTGAAATATTGGAACTTTTTCAGATGGCAAATTGTCCATGAGATCTATTCTTGCAAACAAGAGCATTATTAGTTCCTTCTTTCATTTTTCAAAAACTGGTATATGAAAAAAGAGAGAACTCTACCCTCAGATAATTATTCAAGTAAACTGGTTTCATCTTATATCAAAAGCAAGCCAATAACTGCTGTGCAACAAGAGACATAACCTAGCATAAATAAAAGGGGGGTTAATTGCTCCTATGATTATATGAGATGAAGGTAAAATCACAGGTCTCTGGTGGACAAAAGCTGTATCTCATCTTGTCATTTGTGGAAATTCAGGATGTTTCTATTTATGCTGTTTGGGGCCACTGTTTTAGCTTTCAGTCTTTTCCCTCCTTTGCTTCCTCCCATTTTTATTCCTATTTTACCAAGAGCCCAAATTTAATTTCTTCAGAAGTCCAGGTTAGGGCAGCTCACCCTCTATAAGTGTTTGAGTTCAGATGCTGTGGGGCACTTTGGAAACATGAGATAAAATACTGTTATTCTCTCCTGATATTCCCTGGGACTCAACGCGCTATGACAAATATGTTCTCAGCCCCAAATTATCCTGTTTGGATTAGCAGGGCTTGCTGCATCCCAGAAGGAATGGAGGCAGCACAGACCTGTCCTCCTCTTCTTCCTGTGTAAGAAATAAACCCTGAATCAAACATCCTCACCATCACTACCCTGGTGAAAGAACAACAGATGGACAACCACAATTTAGAATCTCTCTGGAATTCCACTGGAATACTTAGCAGTGTTTCTTTTGTTGTTGTTGTTGCTGCTGCTGATTTATGGAACAGAGCAAGATTAAAAAGTATTGTCTCACTGGGGAAACTGAAAATTGTAATGAGCTTCGTGGTCGGCAGTGATCACATTAGCTTTCCTTAAAACAGGATATATCCAAATTCTCATCTAATTACAGTTTCAAAATGAAGTAAGGGAGAGAAAGGTCACAGCATTACAGCCAGCATATTTTGTTTTCCTCTGGAAAGAGTACAAGAATAGTTTCAATGGAAGCAGTTTGTGATTAGGCTTGATAATTTGTAATTAACTCTCCAGGGTGCTGGTGAGGCCTAATTAATTACTTATTGGAAAGCATTTGGAGATCTTTGGATCAACGCTGTTATAATAATGCCAGGAATTGTTGTTATTGTTATCATTAGGTATTTTCCATCCCCAAATGCAGTTAGGTGGAAAATGTACCTTTATTACTTTATGATGTCGTACAGGCAGGACTAATCTGCAGAAAAGCAGTATTTAAAAGCTGAGAATCATTTTCTCTGCAGTGTGAGGCTGGAGATGTTTATTCTGAACCTGTGAATATAATTTATGAGTAAGGCAAACACATAAATTGCATTCAGGAGTTTCACAGTAATAACACACTTTATATTCTCCATCTGCAGATAAGCAGGTGCATCTATTTGTAGGATTTGTCTTAAGTTATGAAACTGTCTTCAGTGCTGTGAAAGTAGCATATCATGAATGCCTCTGTGGGTTCAGCATCCAGCATTCATTCTCAGGCCTGTCAGCAGGAGCATGCCACCTCTGCAATTAACCCAAATTAATACAGAAATGGGGGGGTCGTGAAGAGATGAGGATCTCCATCCAAACCAGGATGATACTCTGCTGCAAAACACTAAGAAAATAGTCCATACAATATTTGTTTTTCATAGAGCCTGGGTTTGCAGGGTGGTACAGACTCACGTGTAAAAAGGATGACAGATGCTGGCTTTTCTCCCAAAAGTCAAAGAAGAGAAGGACAGCTCCAAAAAACAGCACCTTGCAGAAGGCTTGAGCTGGAGGAAGGAACTGGTTTTGGCAGTCTCTGCTGTTCTGATGAGCTGTGGAGGAGGGAGGTGAGCAAGGGAACAAAAGCTGTGTGCAAGGACTCAGGAGCCTTCCAGTGTCTCCAGACAGAGCTCCAAAAATGTTCATTCTTGGTAGAGAAACTGAGGAATCCATAGAGAATTTTCTCAGAATTGTAGATATTTTTCTCCCCTCACCCCAGATCTTATGTTTTCTGGTAGGTAAATCTAAAGCAAATGTTAAATTATGCTCTGTCACTGCCAAACATAGCTGCTGGTTTATCTTCAGTATCAGAACCCCATGGAAATACCTGCAGTGAAAAAGTATCTAATTGTGTCACACTGAAGAGTCCAAGAGATAGGAAATATTCCTGAGGTTTCCTCCCTGGGAAGAGCTAACAGCCTGGGAGTCTAAAGCAGGATGCTCTGCTATACACTGTTCAAACAAAGCAAGGCTGAAGTCTGAAGATAGTGAGTGTCTTTCAAGTACAGATCGACCCTGGAGCAACCCTGACAGTGTTGGGAAAATGGGGGTAAAAATAGACACAAATAGACACATGATCTATGGAACTCATAATAATTACCCAGAGAAATATGGTTTACTCATAGTAAGTATTCATGCTTCTTTCAGAAGAAGAAAGATCTCAAAATATATTGCTTTCAATATTTTGTCCCTTGTAGTAATACATTCATTAATAAATCCCTAGATAACTATATAACACTCCTTTTTTAATATATATATTTATTTTTTTATGGTGTTGAATGTGTAGTTCCCTCAAGCATTAGCTGTCTCTAACAAGCAAGTTGTGGTGGCTCTCTGTTTACCTTGTCAACAGTACTCATTTCTGTTATCACTCTTCTGGAAGAACAAAGTTTCTAGATATGCCTCAAAGGTGAACATAATTACGCTGTTTACATTGTTATTCCTACAGGGATCATGAAACAGTACTTAGAATGATGTTTACAGTCATCAGCCAGGCAGAAATCACTCTGTAGGTAGGAGAAAGGCAGCAAACAACGCCCCATCACCGGCTAATTTCAAATGGGACTGTGCTGTGCAAAGATCCCCTGCCTCACTCCTGATCTAGGTGTGGGTACAGCAGTAGCCTGAAGCATTCAGCAATTAATCTGTCCATCAAAACAACATTTCTCTGAGGTGTTTTCATTGGGGCCCCGCAGACAGTGTGACTTACCAGTTTCTAACCTGATATTCAAGGCAAAAAAAACCCTCCAAAAAACCAAATATAATGATGTGAGGTTTAATGTACCAAAACTCCCACATCCTTCCTCTGTGCCAAACTTTCCTGGTTTTCTGCTAGGCTCAGCAGCAAAGTAAACTGAAGCTCACAGAATAATTTCTTTTAACTTCAGAGTGGTTTGGGTCAGAAGTTTGCAGAGGAGCTCATGAAAAACAGCAATGAAGTGGAAATTCTGCTGCAGGGGTGTTCACACCGAGGGAGCACAGCTGCTGCTCCTGCCCTGCGAGCTGCCTGTGAGATCACAGACACAGCAACAATTTTTAAAGTTATTTTTCCAAAATATACAAGAAATACTGATTTACAACAGCTTAGCAATGATCATTCATGCTTTGCTTGAGACTAAAACTTCGATTTTTGCACAAAACCAGGTGTTTTCCTTATTTCCTTGTTGCTAATCACCAGCAAGCCTGTTCCATTCAACTGTGATGTTATTTGATATTCACAATCTTCCTGCTGCAATATGAAGTTTATCCTGGCTGACACTTTCCTTCCCTCATTTGGTGGCTTGGTAGTCAAACATTGTTGCTGTTTGTGGAGGATGAGCACGGGGGAGGCATCAGCTCCATTGCACATCCATGGCAACGCCAGCCACACAAGTTCAAATTAATCAACCAACATCATCAAACACCTATCATAAAAACCCAAAAGCTATCATTTTGGAGAGAAGAAAAATAATAAAAGAAGTACGGCATATGAAATGCATCGAGGATGAGCAAAACCAATTTTTGTGGGAATCCTTGGACCTCGTCGACGCAGCTCTGTTGTTTATGGAGGCAGTTACGGCAGTGTAAACACACTGCTGAGAGAAAAGTGCAACTTTTGAAGTTAAACAGATGGAGGATGTACCTTTGTCCTGGTTAACCTGGATAAAGGTCTGGGTCAGTCTTGCTGTGCTGTTGGTCACCTGTGGGCTGCACTGGAAATTCAGCATTGTCCTGGGGTGCCAGTGAAAGGACACCAGGGCACTTTTGCTACATCTGGAGAACATAACCCACAGAATCTGTTGCCCTGTTCTTCTAAGCCTTCTGATGTTTACCTTTTTGTAATGGAGTTCTCCCGCACTTTTATGTAAATATTATTGGTTTTGCATTCTTCTCTGGAGGAGGAGAGAAATTTGATGGACTGTTGGTTTGATCAGTGTCGTTGGAGAGGAGGCAATTTCATCCTCCAATCCAGGGTCACTTTTGGAATTCTATATATATCAAGGTCAAGAAATAAACTTCATTCTTTTTACCTTGAAGGTTTCAGAGTGTGTGTAGTTCATCTCATGTCTGGTTGAGACAGAATCAATTTTTTTTTTTCCTTTTGATTCTGTGTAAGAGTGAGAGCTGGTGAAGTCACTGAGCACATAACCATGGATGACAGCGAGGTCAGGGTTTCCACCAAGCTGTGAAGTTTGTTCTTAGCACAGCACTTCCAGCTGCAAAACACAGGCCAAACTCAGGGTTATTGCTGTCACATATATTTAAGAGGTGACAGTCATGAAAGAAAGGGCACAGAGTCCACCAGAGGTACAGTTCATACATTAGCAATTTCACAACCCATCTGTTAAATTCTTATCTCTTTAGATTTATCATCAGCTTGACAAAATAAAGCTCTAAGAAGATAGAGGCATCTTCTAATCACTCAGAAGGCTGAAATAAAACATTTCCATATCCTTTTTGCTGTATTTTTTTTTTATTTTCAGTCTCAGTTACTCATGGAGTGTTCAAACTATTTAACGTGAAACTGGTGACAGCGTTGTCTGCTTTTCTCTTGCAGAATTGCAAACTAAAGAACTTATCAAGTCTCAAAAACTTCAGTGTTGAATCTGGTCTCATAATATAAAAAAGAGGAAGTTTTGGTGTTCTTGTCTTTGCAGAATACTATTAATACTCTCCTCTGCAAATGGGGAGAAATTTAGAAGCCTGCACCACCTGTAAAGTATTGACAAAATTTCTGACATTTCTGGTTGACATGTATGTTTTTCTTAATTATTTCTTATTTTGTCGTAGCCCAAACTCTCCAAGTTCAACAGCCATTCATATATAAGGACTCTCATTGATTGTGATTAAATTCTTTCTGCATCTCAGTAATGATGGATAAGTGCTCCAATTAATTATAGAATTAACTGTTCTCAATACCATTATAGAACTACTTTTTAAAAACTATCTACATTAGCATGATTTAGCAATTAAGATCAACATAATTTAAAAAATTAAAATTGTGCAAAATTGAGAGGATCTGCTCACAAACTCTCAGACCCACAAACAAAGCACAACTGGAAGTTGAGGTAGTGCAGATAGAAGGCTTCACCACGGTGCTTTCACAACTTGTCCCCCTCTCTGAACAGCCATTCTGTTTAGAAAATATGTTTTTGTTATGGACCCAACCATATCTTCAAATTAAATTTGCTATTTCCATTCCTGGTTTAAATTCTGACTATTTTACTTTTCTGAGTAACACCCTAAATTTGCTTATTGTAATAATCTTTTAATTTATATGTGGATAAATTCATGCACAATTTCTTAGGTGGATGAGGAGGATGAGAATATATTTTAGTAATAACAATCAAGCCTGTCTCATTTCCTAATGATTAGCTGGAGAGCCGATGGCCTCAAGTAGGAGTCATTATTTTATTAGAGGTAATTGTTTTGTTTTGGTTTTTAATTAGGCAACAATTAGAAAAAATCCTGACTTCTCTGTGTGTAAGAGGAACGAAAGCATCACAGGAGAAAAAAAAATACAATCTCTCAGACAAGGGAAGAGGTTTCTTTAAAGTGTTTGATAACCTTTGGTAAGATAAGCAGGTTAATACTGCAACAAACCAGAATTTTCTGTGGGTTCATCTGTTCTCTCGAGTGTTTGTGTTTCTGTGCTCCCAGTGGGTTTTTTGTTGATGTTTTGAAAAATGAAGCATGTAGATTTTGAGAAACATCTGTAAATCTATAGTGCATGCTTGGAAAAGGTTTTACAACATAATCTTCTATGATGAGTGGCTCTGTCTGACTTTGAGTCTGTCAGCTGAAATGCATTGTAAATGGGTGAGGAAAAGCAAAACTGGAAAATGCCAAAGACCTTTAAAACGTAAAAACCCATAAGTCCCTGGGGAGATAAAAACATAAACCAAGCCAAAGCACAAAAAAAGAGTCAGAGGTTTACAAACCAGTCAATTTAACCTCTCATACCGAGAATAAAAAATTAGAACAAAGAGTTAAATTAAGTATTTGCAACTACCCAGAAGAAGAAATGAGTAACAACCTGCACAAGTTCATCAAGAACTGTGACATGATTGTGACAAGTTTCTTTATTGTCAGTTGTGTCAACTATTTTCCTATATCACAGTAAAAGATTTGTGCTATTTTCATGTGCTTTTCTTACACTAACACAACTTAAATGATCTTGTTGGGATGGAGAGTGAAAATCTCCAGCAAACACACACTGGGAGGGATGGCAGGAGGGGCTGGAGTGTCAGAAGGTCAGACCTGGCAAGCAGCTCCTGAGAGAGCTGCAGCACCCTCAGGTTCCTATAAGGACAGGTTTTACCAGTGACCAGGGAAGGTCAGAGCACAGACTTATAAAATTTACACCCAACATGAAGCAGAGGGGAACTGCAAACATATTGGAATACAAAAACAAGTTTTTTAAAAAAATCAAGTTTTTTAAAAAATCAATTATCTTGAGTGGTGGAGAAAAATAAAGGAGGAAAAAATCAGCAGGAACTAATTTTGCGCTTAAACACAAACAATCATGTGCACAACTGCAGAATGGTGAAAAGCAGCCAGTTATGGATGTTGAAAGTCAGAAAAAGTTGTGGAGCTCAAGGAAAAGTGTCTGAGAAGTGCAGAAGTTATGACCAGAGGTTTACACAATATGCAGTCCACATAGGCACCCACATAGAGCTGCCATCCCTGATTTTGGGGAAAGAAGAGGCTTGGTATTGTATGACAAGGTGATACAGGGATTTCATAGATAAAGACAAGGGCAAAAATACTTGAGATCAGATGGATTCTGAAGAGAAGTTTTTCTAACTATGCCTGACCACGTTGCTCTTGGGTTCTTTGGCAGTTTTTTGCACTTCTCAAAAAATGTTGTCAAGAAAAGGGAAGGGAAGAAGCCTTCTTGGTGTGTCTGACAAGCAGGATCACACATCCTGAATAAGAAAAACCTGAAGCCACTAGAAAAACCGGTGTGCAAAGTTCAGATCAGTTTGATCTTCATTGTCCAAACAATTTATAAATTAGCTGCATCTTGCAGGTTTTCACTCATTAAATGTGTCATTTATACCTCTAAGTGCTGTAGCTGAGGAGAACCAGTGCCCATGACAATGCTGTTTTCAGTTCAAGCACACTCTTGATGACTTTGTCTTTGTTAACTTATTTGTCTTTGCTTTGTGAAATTATCTGCCATTTGCTCGTCATGTTCTGCAAATCCTCTGCAGTAATAACTATATGCAGCAGCCCTTCTGTCTAGTCAGTCGAGATTTGACAGCCTCTGTTTGTTAAAGGAATCACTTCACTGAGACTTTGGAACACACTTTTCATCTCCCTCCATTCTCATTATCCAGCTAAGGTCCTTATAACATATGGTCCTATTTTCCTAATTGCATCCTCCGTTCCACGTCAAACCAAGCTAATCTTTCAAACCGTCAGGCTAATCAGTACAAAATGCATGGCCACTGTTTGCACACATGCTGGAAACAAGAGGGGAACAGGACCTACACAAATCAGAAAATGCCACCGAGTCCCAGCTGCCTTGTTTATTCCTCCCTCATTTTCTAAGATTATCTGAAATGCATCTTCTTTCGCATTTACATTTTCCGAGTGATTTTCTCAGCAGAGAACCATTAGCACTGGTGGCTGGTGTCCTACCCAGCCAGACCTCCATCATAAAATACAGCTTTCACTAGTGATTCCCATGAGACAGATCTCCAGGTGAAGGAATAATGCTGTATAAAATGTTCCTATTATCCACAAGAAAAGACAACACATTATTTAACCACCTTTAAGGCAGCAAAAAATGTAGTTTGTGTGGCAATTACCACTCAGCTGCAGATTTCTTATTTGGTAAGAAATAAAAGGTAACATGCAGCTTGTAATCTACTTATCATAACTTTGACATAATCCCAGCAAGCCTGATCATTCCTCTAAAGCTGGCTGGCTGGGCAGCTAATGCAGAGAGGGGCTGGAGAGATGTTGATTTGTACATTTAAGCACACAGCTGTACAATAAAAGAAACAAAGACAAACTCCTTCCTTGCAGTTTAAATATATTTTTGGTATCTGGGCCAGCTGATACATCATAGACAATTCCATCAAAGCTGTATGAATTCAGTAGACCTGAATTATCTTTACTCATTAATAAATGCAACAGAAACATGAAGAGTGAGACAGTTATGGATTAGGATTTTCGTCAACTTTGGTTTCACTCCTCAACATCCCACCTGACACATTTGTGCCCTGGGTCCTCACATGTGTGTGGGGCTGAGTTTTTAACTACACACACAAACAAAACCCACCCATTTTCTGTGTTTGATCTGTGCCTGTGGGGAGCATTTCTCACAGTGTTTTTCCACAATAGCACAGGAAAACTGAGAGCATCTTCTCAGTGAGCAGCATAAGAGGTGTAAACCCTCATTAAATTAAAACGTGGGTGCCAAAGGGAAACTTGGTTAATATGATCAGAGTCTGGACTATCTTTAGGTATAAGCAAATGTTTCAAATATAATTAGTACAAATCCTCATAAGCCTACCTCGAAAATTAGTTCCTGTAAGAGCAATTTAGGTGTCTCTCCCCATTCCTGCATCGTGGGCAATGCTGTAACTTGCTCCTGGTTACACAGATCCTGGTTTACCTGACCTTGCAACATCAAGATCTGTTCCTAATCCATGATAATGAGCAGTGAATGAAGGAAAAGTCTGTATTTTCTCATACAAAGGGAAAAAACCACAGAATCCAAGGGTCCTGCTCTAGTTTCATTTGCACCTTGTGTGTCTCGGATTTATCTGACACAGGAATTGTGGAACTGTCTCCTGTAAAAGACACCTAAGTACTGCTCCATGGAAATGCATGTATTCACACTGGGGCCCTATTTAGTGCCTTGGTTTGATCTCCAGTCTAAAGATACCTCTGAAGTAACATCAAAGCATGATTTTAGAGCAGCTTTCCTCACATGTATTACATGGAGTTGACTTTATACAATTCAACTGGTACAACTCAGACTAGAAACCAGGTAGGGAGGTATTAAATGTGAGACACATGGCAGTGCTGGGAGGGGCACACAGGAGAGGAAAAGGCTGCTGGGTCTCTGTAGATGTAGATACAGCCTCTGAGTAGGGAGAGATTAAATAGGCTGGTGTGCAATCTGTTTGGGAAAGAGATGGCTCAGGTGGGATGTCGCAGAGGAAAGTTATGAACAGCACAGAAAAGTTAATAGGGAGCAATTATCTGCTGCTTCTCAACACAGAAGGGTTTGGGACAGTGCACTAAATTAATTTGTGTAATTTAAGAAGAGGCAAAGGGCAGCTTTTTTTTCACACATTCACGATTAAACTGTGGAACTGGTAATTATAGGGTGTTACAATCATAAAAAAGTTCAAAGGCAATTAAACTAATAGAGAGAAGAAACACACTTCTGGGGCCAATCTACAATGATGTGGATGCTGTGTGGGTGAGAGCAGGGGAGCCAGGCTGCAGGTGTGCTCTCCTTCCTCAGGCATTTCCTGACAGCCACTGCCAGAGATAAAACCCTGAATGGGATGACTCCACAGCCCAGACCATCACAGCCAGTTTTCTGGTTTATATTCTGAGTTTTCCCATAGTTCCAACCCTGCCCACTCCAGAGCCTCTGGTAGGAGGGGGCAGTCACATCCCACAGAAAAAAAACCCCAAAACTCAGGCTACAGAGCTGGGCAGGCTGCAATGCCTGGCAGTAATTACTACAGGTCACATAAATATAAAATAATTTTCTTCTAAACACATTACTAAAGTTCACCTAATGGCCAAAAGAAAACAAAATGTAATTAAGTAAATTATGTGCTCCTCTATATTTTTTAGGCTTTCTGAAGAAGAGAGGGGGAAAAGAATGCTTAGGACCTTGAATTTTCAGTTCCAAATAATTAAGTTCTGCATTTGAGGCATATTAAAATATATTGCCCAAGAGACCAGACAGACTGTGAGATGGCTGGGTATAAAACTTTTAGAGATAAAGAGAACAAAGCAGCGAGGCCTAAATGACCTTTCATTATTCCTGAATACCTTATGATGTTGGGGAATGAAGACTGTGAAACAGATGGAGCTGTTAACGAGTTTAGGCAACAACAAGACATATGCTCAGAAAGACTGTAGCAAAAATGCATGAATTTCATGTTACAAACTGTCGGTCAGTTAAGAGCAGTCAAATTAGAAGGGAAATAGTAAAGAATCATAATTTTTTTTAAATTTTTAAAAGCCAGAAAAGCTTCTCTCCAAATGAGCTGCCAGAGGATACCCCTGCTGCCTCTGGTGGGCAGGATAGGCTGGGGATATCTCAGGAGAAGGGACCTGAAGCTGGTCTATACTGGAACTACCTGCTGTGGTTTATGCCTAAATAAGTGAATTGAATCATTCAGCAGAAATCAATCAGCAGAGTCCAATCAAATTCAGCACAAAACCATGGATATTGCGCCTGCAGACAACTGTTGCTTGAGCAAAATTAAAGTGCTGAGTTTTGTTTAAAAACTAAGGTCTTGGTAAGAGTTGAGATGAGGTCATTTAGGGTCCTAGGACAGCCTGTGTCGATGCTTCTTGCACGTGTCTGAGCTGCTGAGCTTGGTCTGTCTCACCAAACTGCACCTGACAGAAAGGTTAGATAAGCTTTCTGTTACATTTCATACCCACCACACACAATATATAAACGTTAATAATTTATTACCATTTGTCATTAATATTGCAAAGTCAAGCATTCATAAGCTGGGTTGTCTGGGCAACCTTCTCTTTTGCTCTCTCGTGCACTGTATTGATGAGTTCTGTAATTACAGCAAGACTTGCCATTATTTCTGCAGGACCCTCGACTCGTTTGGTGCACGGATCAGCCTCGGCTCCTTTAATGAGCACAGCTCGTCAATATTTTATTTCAGCCCCGCTGTTAATTGTGTGGCTGCATCACATTTACCAGCCCTGTTTAAACAAAGGCCTGAGGACTGACCTGCTCGGCTCCCCACTGACTTTCAAATCACATTCATGATTCCCCTGCTTTTGTGCAGAGCAACTGCTTGATCCCCACACCACAAGGACAGGGCAGGAACGTGCTCATTTCATTGTGGGAAACTGAGATACCTACAGATGAAGGTC
This sequence comes from Onychostruthus taczanowskii, assembly GCF_017590055.1. Lineage (NCBI taxonomy): Eukaryota > Metazoa > Chordata > Aves > Passeriformes > Passeridae > Onychostruthus > Onychostruthus taczanowskii. The sequence goes on from NW_024496526.1 coordinate 13,044,251, forward strand.
AAAACAGTTTCCTCGTTTTCAATGTCCAGCCTGGGGCCTCTGGGAGGTGAATTTTTGAGTGTGCTCAGCATTATGTTACATGAGGCCCTCCTATTGCCATTAGCTGCATCTACAAGGACTCAAAATTTCCACACATCACACAGTCAAAAACAATGACCAAATGGTAAAAATATCAGAACTTGAAGTTGCTGCAAGACTTGCCACATTAGGTTAAATTAAACAGTCTTTCTTGTTGAAATTATGGCGTGTTTCTAACCTGTAGATATTTTACATTGTTTGGACTTTCCTTCTCTTGCTCCCACACAGTCCCAGGCATTGATGTCCTGACGCTGCTTTCATGGAATAGCAAACTTTTCAATGGTTTCAACAGAGCCAGGCTTGGCCTGAAATGAACAATATCTAATGCTCTGTTCAATTTGGCCAATGATGTCTCCTCACAATACTGGAAACAAGGATGGACTGACCCATGCAGTGACCCATGCCCTCCTCTCATTCCCCAGCCTTCCACCACGCAGCTGAACAAATTAATCCAACCTCGCGGCAGCCGAGTTCAGGAAGAACAGTAAATGGTGTGTTCTCTTCCAAACCCCCAAATAATTTACATTTGTTCTGGAACACTACCATGAATCACTTTAATCTTTCCTTTCTTGAGATATTTTTTTTATTTCTTTCCGTGAATTCCATCCTTCCCCAGCTGAACATGTCTGTTCTGGGTGCATTTGAAAACTCCTCAGATGAGGGGTTTATTCATTTGCTTTTTGGTGAGTAACTGTGCTCATTTTCAGCCAGAAGGCAGTTAACCTTTTGAGACAGTCAATTGCCCTCTCTGTGTACCTACTGCTGCTCTTACGGGTGGTGGAAGGCTAAAACTTAATAACCTAGAAAAGATGAAGCATTAGCTCCGCTCTGACAAAAAAACCCATTCTAAGTTTTAAGGCCAGAAATTTTCAAGAGAACCCGAAGAATTTGGTTCTCAGAGAACTACTGTACAGTTGGAAACCTGACTAACTTAGTACTTACTAAATCACAGCCTGTGTGACTCAGACAGCATCTGTGACTTGTTCTTGTATTTGATTGTGATCACTTTGTGAGTTTGAAGACTATTACTGAAAGATAATGTAAAATATAAGGATTGCACGGATGTATATATCCTCTTTATCAATTAGAAAATCTTGCTTTGCTTCAGAAAAAGAACCCTATGCACTTAAATTATATGATGGCAATCTTTAACAAACCCACCAGGAGACTGTGATTACCTATAAGCACATTAAACTGTAAAAATCCCTTTTAAAAAGTGGTATATGCATTACATATGCAAAACAAATATTGCAACATGATACTCTTAGAGTACTACATCACAGTAGTACTGTGTTAGCATAGTACTATGATAGCAGCCAAGTTATAAAAGATTGGGCAAACCCAGCCAATAAATCTTTAACACAAGTGAAATTCTACCCCCCTTTTTGGAAGGGCTCACAGTTATGCAGGCAACCCCAGGTGGCCTTTAAAGGTGAGAACAAGGGGAAGGCTCTTTATCTGTGCCCTTGAAGGTGGGCTTTGAGCATATACATTTCCTCCTTGTTCCTCCCTCTTTACCCTGGGGCCCACCAGAACTGGGACAACTGGGATAAAAGGAGACTGGGGGAGCTCAGAGGGTGATTAGACCCACCCAGCATCAGTGATAAAGTGAGGGAAAAGAGAGGGCAAGAAAAACAGGAAGGGACAAAATCCTGGCTTGGGGAGCTACCCTCTTTCAGTCTGGGAGTCCTGACACAACATGGGCACAGTCAGAAATCCTGGGAGGTGGTTTTGAGGGGGAGAAGGTGGGAGAAGATGATGTTGAGGAGACACACAAGTAGAGCTCTTCATCTGAAAGTCAAAGACAGAAAAAAAACTGGTTGTGGCTTTGGGGACTGTTCTTGTTTGTTTTGTGTTTATTTTTACTTGATAGAGGAAGAGGAAACAGGGAATTTCCATTGGGTTTGGATTTAAAATGGAGCTGTAAAATCATTCTTCACTTGACAGACTTGGTCTCCTGGGTGGGAAACTTTCAGAAGACGGTTCAAAAAAATAAAAACCAAAAAAATCAACAAACCACCAAAACAACTCAAGACAAAACCCCCTTAATATCCCCACAAGTATGAAATCTAAATAGATCTGTGTGAGAGATGCTCCTGCCCCTGCCAGAGTAGGCTAATGATGATGTTGCTGTCTTAGAGAAGAGCAGATGTAAAGCTGTAGAGTGAAGGGAGTCTCTGATTCACACACTTCATTATTTCCCTGTGCATCATGAAAAATCAGCTTCTGTCTATGCCATACAAAGCAGGTGCTCTTTCACAGCTCCTCATCTACCCTGGTCTGATCTCAGTGTCTTCTCCCCACACCCAGCCTTGCCACCAGGTGCTTTTCCTGCTCCAGCAGCAGGAGAACAACAAACCCCAAACTGGCACATCCACAGCTCTTTCCTCATCCCTATTTGTAGGAAAAGGTCTCATTTCTAGAAGCTTTTGTGTGGGCTTGAATAACTTAAATACAAATTAATTCTTTTTTGAAATGCTATAAATTCTTAATTCTTAAAATGCTAAGAACATTTGCTGCTGAGAAATGCTTTATAGAAAAAGTTTCTTACTGCAAATCCATCTGTCTGCTTAAAGGTGAAAAGTTACATACATTTTTTAACAGACCCCAAATGACATGATCTTCTGAGGGACCTATTTTCGGGTGTTTTGTATTTTGCTGCAATCAAAATCACAAAACTTTTTTAAATGATAACTCAGAAAATTATATTTTTGTGACTTTTTGATTTTCCTTCAACTGACTACAAAGTCAAAATTCTTTAGGCAGTCATTATCTGGAAATTTTTAAGCAATTTCCTTGCCAAAACTAAAAGGAAATATCCCTACAAAGATACTTAAAAAGAGACAATACCTGCTTTGGTGATCACTCCATGCAAAGCCTTTGTGAGAACTGAATTTAAGCAGACATGCTTGGAGCTGGAAGTCTGTCTTTGTTGAAATAAGAATGAACTGACCTGAAACAGCATTTTGGCTCCTTTTCAACCCCTCAGAAACTTAAAGGTGTAGCTCAAGGAATGTCCTGCATGAAAGAATAAAATGGAAGCTTTTACAATGCACAGTAATTTCTGCCCATACAAAGGAGACACAGCCACTGAGCTCAGGAAAAATTATAACTCAACCTGCACATGTTATAGCATATTAACTAGGGATGACCTGATCCTGCTGGCATGGCAATTCCATGGAAATACTGGGCAAGTGAAAAGAAGTTAAAGGAATGAGGATTTTTAGCAGCCAGTGCCTGGCAGAGGTGATGTCTCATGCTGTGTGGTACGTGGTGGTGCCAGGTGAGCTCAAACCTGTTCTTCCAAGAGCCCTTGTTTTCATTATTTTCATTGATCTGACATGATTTAATTGAAAATTCAGCTTTGACCAGTCCTAAAAAGGTTTATTTCAAATGGTTTAGTATACCAAGCATAGTTCCTGCATTTTTGCATGAAGTTATTCTGCACCTTTAGAAGCAAATCCAGTTTTCCTTGTGACATCAGGATAAGATGCTCTAGCACACATTTCAGATATTTTCCCTCATTTCCCTAAGGACACATCCCTGGTCCAGGGCAGATCCACCAGTGGCCTCCTCTGCTTTCACAGCCTGGGCATGGAATTCTTCTTGATGAATCCATGTTCCAGGAAGTGGGAAATTTAGTTGCTATTTGGTACATCATCTATCTTTGCAAACCAATAAAAACACACATATTATTTATTTATAAACACTTTCTGCTCTCTTAGGTACTGAGCCAGGGAATGGCTCTCTATACTGTTCTTTTATTGAGAATGCTGTCACATTTTTTATTATTATCAGTTGGGTTTTTCCAACTATTCCTCCTCACCCAATGCCTGGAAATTCAAAATACATGAGATATGCTGGTTTCTCTTAAGAAGCTTCAAGTATTTCTCCAAATTCCCAGCAAAACAGGCAACAATTATTAAACACTTTTCACAAATCATAAACTATTCCAGAAAAGCTCCCTTCCTTAATACAACCGTGATTTAAGAGAAGCAATTATCACTGCAAAGGCTTATTTTAGGGCTGCAGCTGTAACAGACTGAGAGCACTGTGATTTCATTAATAATCAATAAAAGAGGCAATAGAAGCCTTCCCTTTAAGCATCCTATTCATCGTGAAGGAAACTTCTAGTTTGAAGCAAAAATGCAATGCAGATGGATGATGACAACATCACTGGAAATATCTTGAGGCATTTACATATTTTTCTGATTCCAAAACCCATTAGAGAAGTCAGGCACATTTTGCACTCACTTTTGAGCACTGTGAACACCAGGAATTTAATAACGAGAAACGTTCCAAGTCAGTGCTAGTGTAGTGTTAAATGCAACCTGTATTTCTCATAGTTGGTTTTTTTTCCTCTAAGTGACAATCTTGACAAGTCTGGACAGGCTTTTTCTCCCACATGTTCACTGAATTCCTCCCATTTTGCCACTGAAAATTTCCAGCAGCCTCCACAGCGCAGCAGTGCAGCCAAAACCAAACATAAAATGGTGTTACAAACCCTCGGTGGGGAGTGGTGGGGAAATAAATGTATATATATATTTTTTTGCTACAGAACTGGTGTTTATAACTTTAAAATCTTCTTTTTATGCATCCAAGTTAAAAAAAAAAATCATAGTCCCTGATGGTATCAGGGAATGGTTTGCAGATGGATAGATGTTTACCTTTCCCTGCTAATATTATGATACTAGTGTAAGAACTGGAATATAAGAGAGATGAGGTGTTCAGGAAAGGAGGAAATACCTTTTATTAAAACATAGCTGGAAGAATGATGAATCTCTATCTGTGGTAAAAGTTTTGTGTCTGAAAGCATCTATTGGGGTTTGGTGTTTTTCCCTCTCTATTGAGAGCAATTTTCTTCCTACAACCACTTATAACTCATTTACACCACCTAAGCCAGGGAATCCTCCAAGCCTCACCATCTCTGACACTGCCAAAGACAGTAAAAATATTACTCTAAAGAGACACTCAGAGCTTCTTCACGGCCTTTGGGGTGAAAATTGTCCAAAAAAAACGGGGAGAAAAACTGGACTGCAGTTCTCTGTCCTGGCTTACCTACCTCTGGAAGTGACTGACACATAAAGAGGAATAAACAGAGAATCATAGAATATTCTGTGTTGGAAGACACCCACGAGGGTCCTTCCAGTCCAGCTGCTGGCCCTGCACAGGACAATCCCAGGAACCCACCGTGTGCCGTGGTGTGATCAGCACGGAGATGGAGGAGAACGATGCCCTGTGCAGTGTCTGTGTCCTTGTGCAGACCCAGCTGGGCTGAGTGCAGCCAGGGCTTTGCACAGAGGAACTCTGGAGCCCCCCACCAGCCTGGTCTCCAGCAGACAGCGGGGAGCAGGGCTGGCATGGACCAGCCATCCTGGCTCAGCTCCTGCAGAAACAGGGTGAGGAGGAGGAACGCCACTCCAGCCAGCACAGCCTTCCCTGACAGGGAGGTCAGCGGAGAAGAAGACTAAGGGATCACTTTGCTTGTCAAAAGTGCCATCTTTTAATGAAAATGGCAAGTACAAAGTCACTTATTTTCCGTGTATTACATGGCAACACTTGTCTCGCAGTCAAGTATCGCAGGCATGCTTTCAGCAGGGTTTTTAATGAGGTGCTTGATCCTTATGTAAAATCAGCACCAGAGTCCTTATCCAGCAGGAACTAACAAGGAGCTATAAATGGCCCAATTACCAGACTGAAATGTCATTCACACATTTGTTATCTCCCACACCAACAAGGAAAAATAACACAGAGACACAGTAGCTGAAGGGGAATTGAAATTACTGTTGATTGAACTAGAACTTGTGAAGCTCTTCATGCAATTCAAAGCTTTAAAATGTAATGCAAACTATATTTAGTTTCAAACATTAGCTGGGTTCATTGATATTTTGTTTTAGCCTTGCCAAAAGTCACAAAATCCTTATTAATAATATTAGCAGCTTTGAGTGTTTCCTACAAGATGATGAGCTCTCAAGAGAAGTTCTTTGGAGGAGTTACTTCGGGAGCAGCAGCCCTCAGCACAGAGGATTTCTGGGACATGTAGTCTTTGAGGTCAAATGCTCTTCCTTCAAGCCAGCATCACTTTTGTGTGAGGCATGATACCTGGAGAAGGGATTTTGCATGTTTGATTTTTTTAACTGGATTTTTCATCTTAATCATTCTGTTGCCAAACCATACACTGGTTAACTTTGCAGAACAGATGTTAATCCCATATTACGTAGTCCTTTAAATTAGCAGTAATATAATACTAGAGCAATTAATAATAAAATTATAGAATGTTTGGGTTGGGAGGGCCCTTAAAGCTCATCTCCTTCTGACTGCCTGTCATGGACAGAGACAACTTCCACTAGACCTGGTTGCTCTGAGCTCCATTCGACCTGGTTTAGAGCACTTCAAGGGATGGAGCATCCTCCACCTCTGTGGGTGAACAGTTCCAGAGCTTCACCACCCTACAGTAAGTAATAATAATAAATTAAAACTTCCCTGAAAGAAAAAGAGAGCTGCTGATAACATCATAGTCTTTAATACTGTAATATAATTTTAATAATATGAGCTCTGTCAGGCAGTGGGAGCGCCTTGGCCATGGCACAGCAGCCCTCAGCTCGTCCCATCTTCCCCTCTTTCACAGGCACATCGTCTAATCCAAGCAGAGCTCTGAAATAAATGTTTCCTGCTTCAAGTTAGCACAGGCAGCTCCCAGCAAGCAGACATCATCTAAATCCCTCACTGCTTTCCACAAAAATAAAGCTGTTTTTCCTCCTTCCTTTCCTGTGAGCTGTGTTGTTGCTGTGGGACACCTGGCTCCAAGCCCATGGGGGATGCTGTGATCCCCTATAAAGCCCTTTGGATGGAACAAAGCTGAATGTCTCATTCCTGAGGTGCTCAGGGAAGACACAGGGCGTGTTCAGATCCCAGCAGTGTCACGTTTAAAGAGCCTGCTAAGAGAAAGGAAGAGCTTTGCATTCCCCCTCTCACTTGGAGCTGTCAGTAAATTCACTAATTGGGGCCGTGAAATTGCTCATTTCTGGTGTTATCTGGAAGGCAAACAAGGGATGGGGATCAGGAGCTGGAATGGAGGGTGCAGGTTTGGGACCCACTCAGCTCTAGACACACCTTACACAGGTGCATATCACACGTTTGCAATATATTTCTGTTGATTCCCAGCCAAGAATTTTCAAGCAGATTTAAATAAATGGGGTTAAATTTGCTTGCAGGAGCACGCCTATATTGCACTTTAAATAAAAACAAATTATGGTAATGTGTGTTGCTGAATGCAGAGAGCTATAAGCACTGAAAAGAATAAACACGTCTTATCTTCCTGCCTTTGTAAGAGATAATACTTCAGACTTTTAATAGTGAAATAGCTTTTTTTTTTTTTTTTTACCTTTGGCATGGCATATTCATCCATTAGATTTCACTGAACTTCAGTGCAGTGAAAGGAGACAGTTTAATTTTGAGTGATTTTGGTAAAACTCAATTTACCATGTATTTTACAGAAAATATCAAATATCTCATGTTAGGGACTGATTTGAGTCACAAAAAAAAAGTGCATTTTTTCCTAATTGCTTTTTTTTTTAAAAAAGGTATCAGAAAAAAAGAAAAAAAGTCTGATTTTCATCACAACTATATACAACATGAGTATTTTTTATGAGAATATTGCTATAAAACATCAACATCTTAACACAAAAGAAAGGACCCCCATTTTTAATGCTATTTCTTCAATTAATATTTAAAGCACAAGGAGCTACTTACTTCCATTGAGTAGGTCTTTCCTTCTTCTCTTACATTTTTACTTCTGTTTTGTTCTTTTGGCTGGGTTTTTGGAGACTTTTCAGGTGATGAGGGGGTGGTGTTGTCTTTGCCTTTTTTCCTCCCTTTCCAACTATTAGGATAGAAGAACAAGATAAATTACTTTTTCTACCCATCATTTTTCTCTTGGAGTATCCTTTGCATCAGCATTTCCTTCCAGCTAAACTCACGTTTCACCAGCTTTTTAAGCACAAGGAACACTCTCTGTGTTCCCATCTCGGAGCAGAGTCAGCCCAGCCTGCAGGAGAGGATATTGCCCTGTGCTCCCCACCCTGCACACATCCCTCCCTTGGGAATGTGTGCTGTTTTTTTTTATTTAAGTGGGAATATACAGCTTTTTCCTGCTGTTGAATGAGGGAAGATTTGGCCTTTGGGCCAAATGTCACTTACAATGCCCATTGGAACAGTTGGGGGGGGGGGGGGGGGAAAACCCACTATAGCAATAAAGTGGTCAGTGGTCCCAGAAAATAACTTAATAAACCACAGATAGACACAGAGGAAGCCATTGGAGTGGGCAAAGCAACTTCACTTTATTACTTTTGAAAGATCACCTGGGTGAAGGTGCCTGGTTTTGGTTTGGGGGGGCTGGACACTGTGATCAAGGCAGATCCTCCTCTCAAACTCTCCTCTGATGTGCTTTTTTTTTTGTTTGTTTGTTCTTTGTTGTTTTTTGTGTGTTTTGGGGTTTTTTTTTTTGTTTGGTTGTTTGGTTTTTTTGTGGTGTTTTTTTGTTGGTTGTGATTGTTTTTGCTTTTTTTAACATTATGGAATCATAGAATGGGTTGAGTTGGACAGGACCTTAAAGATGCTCCCGTTCCACCCCCTGCCATGGGACACCTTCCACTGGACCAGGCTGCTCCAAGCCCCATCCACTGTGGCCATGGACACTGCCAGGGATGAGGCATCCATAAAGATTGTCACAAGTTTTGCCTCTAAGCTGTGAGAGCTTACACAGAATTTTAGTTATAAGCAAACCAGCAGGAGAGTTTAAAGTACATCCCTGCTTGAGTCAAACAAGAACTTAATCCCTGAGCAGGAGCAGTTCCTACACTACAGCCTGATTTGTAGATTAAATTTGCCACAGGACAAGAATTTTCAAAGGGAGTAGATAATCCTACGGACAGCCAAGGTATCCAGAGACATAATTAGCAGCTCCTGAAGAAGCTGGAAGGAAGTTCAAACATTTGTATTTCAGATATTAGTGGGCTGGATTGCTTTTTGTATCTTTGCATCCTAAATTTAGGGGAAGAGCTTACTTTTTGCTTTTTTTCAGGCATCTCACTACTGACAGAGACAGATTGCAGAAATGTGTGGTCTTTAGGTCTCATTCAGTTCCTAATCACTGGATCCTCAGATGCAGTCAGGCAGCATTTTTTTCTGCAATCACATTACAATTTGTAGGTGAACTCAGTAACGCTTTCTAAACTTGTTTAATATTTCTAGTGCAGTTGTCAGCCAGCTTATGAAATGTTTACCTGTGCAGTGGTTTTCTTGTTCCTCTCACCGAGTTTCTTCTTTGGAAATTAAAGCTATCCATGATCTTGTGCAAAGATATTGCCAGTGCTGCTGACCAGAAGGAGCATGGAGTTTCCTGAGGCCACTTTATAATTGCATTTTGGAATACAAATGAGTTTACTCTCTGAAGCAGATATTTCATTTGAATTCTTCCCAACTTAATTTCTTTTATAAACTCCATCATCCAGTGTTCCTGCAGTCTATCCACAAATTAAACAGTACTTTGTGACCGTGCAAAGTAGCTCCTGTGTGGGATTCTGACATGTGATTTTGTCCCTGGTTTACAGCCTGCTCTCTGTGGGGATGAAGGACGGATGAAGCAAAGTGGGCACAACCAAAACCCTGTGTGACGTGCAGTGATACTGAAATTGCAAATCCAGAGGCCCTGACTTGCACAGCTGTGAGTCAAATCAAAATAAAATAGGCAACAAATTGCAAGTGAATGCTCTCTCGTACCACCCAGAGGCTCTGTGATGGAGCAACGCTGAAATAACGCTGTCAGGTGGTGGCAATTGCTGTTAGAGCTGCCCCACTGTGGGGATTTGGGTCAAAAGTCTCCTGAAATGCCAGAATGTTCTCCATTTCATATTGCTGTTTTCTGATTTCAAAAGCTGTGCCTTCTAAACCTCCCAGAAGTTTGGAAGGGAGACTTCGATAACTCGATAAATGTCTTGCCAGAAAAAATGTTTCCACAAATAAGTGGTGATTCTGTCCTTCTTGTATTAGTTCTTTTTCTCTAGCTTTTGTGGCATTTCCCCCCTCAACTTGAGTAGGCATTTCACTGCTCAAACACACACTTTTGCAACAGGCAAGAGCTGCTGAAATCCTTTGGTCTGTCTCCCTGCACTGTGGTGTCCCAGCCAACCCCAGCCGGCCACCATAAATAAATGCCTAAAGAGGGATTTTCTACTTTGTGCTTTGTGCTCACATTACCTGTGTCAGCCCTTCAACAGAGTTTTAATGCTTTGAACCATTCCTCTATCCATTTTTACATCCTTTAAGAATTTCTAATCATGGTTTTCCTGCCAGCCTAGACATTGATAGCTCATTTTATCTTTCCACACAGTGCCTGCTTTGCCGACCTGAGAACCATTTTTAGAGCTTTTCGCTAAACTCCTTCCAAATTAGTCAACATCTCCCTGCTAATGATGCATTCAGAGTTAACATAAAGGTGAAAAAGCATCACTAAATGAGCTCCTCTCTGCGTTAGCAGTGACTTAAATGAAAGTAAGTTCAAGTGAAAAAGCTTATTTTAATGGTAGTGGTGTCTGAGCAAAGTCTGCTCGGATGTGGAGCACCAGGCAGATGAATGGCTGAGTGAACCTGAACAGGCCGACATGCTAATGTGGGAATGCCAATAAACAAAACCATTTGGATGAATATTTGATGGATTCAGGAGAACTTCATGAGGACTTAAATTTTATCATAAAGGTCTTGGAAATTAGAGAATGACTGAAATGTGTTCCCTTCCTGCTGCTTAAAGGGAATTGTGGTGGGTTTTTTCCATCCAAAAATAGGAGAATTTTTTTGGGAATAGTGAACATGGAGTCTCTATAGCTGTGGACAGATCAGTCTTAAGGGACAGCCTGGAATATTGATTCAGTCTGCAGCAGGAGGGAGATTTGGGGCAGGGGGCTCGAGGTAGAGAAGGAAACTTTCCAGAATATCAGTAGGGAAAGCACTGAGCTGGGATGAACCACAACCACATGCTGCTCCTCTGCACTCACAGGCCACATTACAGATTCTTTGGTGTTTCAAGTAAGCAGTAGAATGGACTTGTGTGGAATTTCTCAGCTTACAAAAACTTGGTTGTGCAGAGAGACGCCTCTTAAAGTTAAAATTGAATATTGTTCTGTACATGCCTTGAATGTAGCACAGTGCAGAAATAGAAGAAATTAAGTATTAAAAACATCTGCTCATGAAACATCTTTTCAACAGAAAAGAGAAAACTAAAAGTTGGAGAACATTAAATGCCAGCAGCTAGATCCACAAATGGTAAAGCAAATACTTAATCTTTGCACCTTAATTGCATGAATACTAAATCCATGACAAAGAGTCTCTGGCTGGGCTAAGAAAAATACAAGTAAAGCAACTTAGATTCAACATCAAATAATGAGAAAACGTATGCTTCCCACAATTAAGTTAGGTTAAGCTCAAAACATTTATGGAAATTCATAAGAAAATATAACTCTTAGTGAAAAGGAAAAAGGTTCTTGTAAATTTTTAATATGAACTATGCAGACAATTATATTAATAAGATTTAATTATACCATGAAATATTTAGTTTTTCTCTCTATGCTAAATATTATTTTGAACACAGTTCTAGAAAGATTAGAAAGCTTAAGAGATACCAGGAAAGAAAACAAGAACAAGTACTAAAAAAAATTTTTGAAAATGCATTAACTGTAAAGACCATTGTTTCAGTCTTTACTTAAAACAAGGGAACATTTTGGTCAGCTATTGCATATTAATCTCTTTATAAATACAGATATAAGAAATACTTTGTGTGCCATGTTTAATTAACAGAAAAAACAGCTCATGTCTTATAGGTCACATTTAACAAAATCTACAATTAACATCAAGTTTTGGCAGAAATGCGTAACTATTTATTAGTGTCAACATCTACTTTTTATTATGCCAGAACTAACCAGCCATATGTTTACTATCAACCACAACGTGACTGGCTAATTAAGCAACTTGTGAAATATTTCCTAAATTGTCTGCTCTTGCTATCTTCATTCTATGGCTCTTTGGTCTCACAGTACTTCATAATTAAGGGAAGCCAAGTTTCCTGCAGGAAGTGCACTGGATTCTGTCCATCCTCAGCCCTGGTTCTGCTTCAGGGCAGGCTGCACTCCTTGTGACGCCCAGGATGGGCTCCCATTGCCACTCAAATGCCCTGATGCCCACACACCTGGTGCTGGGAGCTCATATTGTGATTTAAACTTACTGCCAAAAGCAGCAGAATACCCCAGGACAGCTATAATTGGATAAATAAGTTGTTATTCCTTAAAATGCACATTTCTAATGTTGTGGCAGTCTCCCACACCCATCTGTGCCTCAGACCCACTGATCTCACTGAGGTTCATAAGGAATTAGGTGCCAGAACACCACCAAGTGTGGTTTTCCACCCTAAACATGACCAAAATGCTTTATGCATCTAATAAGACCAATATTCAATAACCAGAAAGGGACTCCAAGAGTTTACCTGACTTCCAGGGGAGCATAGGGCAGGTGGAGCAGCCAGGGCAGTGTGCTGGAAACCTGGGCAGCCCAGAAAAACATCAGGATAAGTCCTTCCTGGGGTTGCTGTCTCCTCCTGAATGGGAATGTGTATTGCCCTGAAAATATAAACATCATTTTTTGCAAATGGGATGTTTGTCTTTACATTTCATAGAGCCAGAGAGTCACAGAATGGTTTGGGTTAGAAGGGACCATAAAGGTCCCTTTAACTAGTTAAGGGATCTTAACCTTTAGTTAAGGTTAAGGGATCTTAAACTAATCTTAACTACCCTTAAGTTACTTCCAGCCCCATGCCACAGGCAAGGACACTTTAATGCAGTTAATTCCTGTGCTGACTCAAATCTATACACATTTTTAATAAGGATACAATATATAACACATATTTGCATATGGATGCAGAGCTGTCTATATGTACACACACACACAATCTGTGTGGAAACAAAACCTGCAGCCTCTGCTTTGTCCTTCCCTCCCATCCATGTCAGAAATACAAATTAGCCTTATTTCTGCAGGGCATGACCACAGTTTGAGGAAGAAAGAGGTGAGGAGCCTGTGCTGCTGCTGGCACAGGGTGTGAGGACAATTCCTGCTTCTCACAGCCAGGACACTGACAATCCCTGCTTCCCACAGCCAGGACACTGATTTAAGGGATGGGTTTGGAGCCTGCTCCCTCACCAGTACCACCTGACACATGGAACAGGGAAGTGGCACTCTGTATATCCAGCCCCAGCAACTCCTCATGTTTTATTTAATAATTTGCCACAGGAGGAGGTGCTATAATTAATTCTGAGTACAGAATGCTCACACTGCTTCAGCATGGTGAGCTCTTTGAAGGATCTGCTAGAAGCAGACACCAGTTGTGATTTCCCATCCTACCTGGTCTCACCTCAGCTGGGGCACCACCACTTCTAGACCAGTCCTTGGTGGGTGGTGTCCCTGCCCATGGCAGGGGGTTGGAACTGCATGTTCCCTTCCAAGCCAAACCACTCCATACTCTATGATGTCATTCTATTCTGCTTTACATAGTTTCTCTGCCCTTCACCACTTTCCTTTTTTTTTTTTTTTACTTTTAATTCTCTCACTTTTATCTCCCTTCCCTTTTGCCTACAACACCTTGTTACCTTTAACACACTATTCCACTCTGCCTGCTCTGCCAGGGAGCAGCTTAGATTTGTTTTCCATTTTATTTGGAAGCCCATAAAGGAGGAAGAGGAGCAAGTGGTCCCAGGTGCACAGGGGCAGCCAGCTGCCCCTTGTGCCACATGGTGCAGGGGTATGAAAAGCAAAGTTACAGATGGAGAGCACGTAGCTCAAGGAGAGAGGCTGCAGGGGAGATGAGGAGCCAAGAGCCTGGGCTCAGAGGAGGTGAGAAAATGAACCTGCCCCTAGATGAGAGAGAGGAGGGCACAGTTTGCTGCAGCTCAGAAAGAGAATTAACCAAAGCAAATCCCACAAGCCAGCACAGACCTGCAAGTGTGGCAGGGGAGGCAGGAGGATATGCACAGAAAACTCTTTTTTCCTGTTCTTCTGTCACTGCCCAGCTCATTCTTTTGAAGATTTCTGTTTGTTTTTGGTGGAAAATACTAGGCAAAAGTGAACTGAAAAAATATTTTGTGTTTCTTCTGTCTTTATTTATTTTTTTTCTTTTAATTTAAAACACTCTGTTCCTTCTTGAGATCTCAAAACCCAGAGGAGACAAGTGCAGACCATCTCTGCTCTGGGATCCCATCACTTCTGCCCTGGGAGACACAGACAGGAATGGGCAGGGCTGGGTCCCTGCACAGCACACCAGGCAAGAGAAGATATTCAATTTTATAAGATTAGAAAATAATTTTAGATTTGTATTTAGTGGGTTTTTGTTGGGGTATTTTTATTCCTATAAGGGTTAGGAATATCAGTCCCTCCAACTTTCCCATGTTTAGGCACCTGCTGGGGCACTGTGCCACAGCTTGTATCTAATGAAGAATAGGATTTAGGTATAAATCAATCCTATTTCCACATGTCCAAGCAGGAAACTGGGCACAATGGACCTCACCTTTTCTTTTTATGCGTAGGAAGATCATCCATGCAGCTCTCCTTACTGGCACACAGGAAGGTCGCCCACTCTGGACCAGCATTCTGTGGGTAGAAAAAGAGGTCACTTGCTGTCAGCACAGCATCAGGCTTTGCAACAAACGTCACCATATTTGGCACCCCCAGAAATTGAATTTTCTCACCTCAGACACACTGCCATGCACATGGGCAGGAGGAGGGAGGGAGAAGAAACCTCTGCACTAGGCCAGTTGTGGAGAGCACCAGGTTAAAATTTATACTTTCAGAATATATTGATTTCAAAATAAGTATCAATCTACCTTGCCACCCTACAAGCTTTTTCTAGGACACTAAGTCATGAGCTTTACACACAACACAAACACACACAAACAAACAAAAAATAGTTGAGGCGCCAGATATAAGACATGCTGGTTGAATTTAAAATTATTTCTGCCATAACAAAAAAAAAACAAACAAAAAAACCCACCAAAAAACAAAACAAAAACAACAACAAAAAAAAACACCAAAAAACAAAACAAAAACAAAAAAAAAAACACAAAAAAAGCCAAAAAAAACCAAAAAAAACCCAAAAAACCTTTTTTGGGGACAGATTCTCAGACAAATCTGCACAGCTCCTCTGAAGTGAACTGACCCATGATGTTTTGTACGCCAGCTACAGAGTTTGTCTGTATCAGATGGATACAAAGTCAGCCATCAAATCCCCTGTATTTTCAGCAGGGAAGGATTGGTTCCATTGTATAAACATAGTCAGGTTGCTGATAATGTGAAGGAAGAAAAAGACATCATAAAGTTCCTGGTTTCCTAAGCAGATGGGAGAAAGAATGCCAATTATAGTGTAAAGCATCATTTCACCAGGAGAAGTGTCCTTGCTGGAAGAGTTCTCAACAGAGAGGATTTTGCTTTGCCATGTGTGGTCTCTGGGAAACAAAAGGAAGGGTGTGACTGAAATGAAGACAGACAGAATGCAATATTTCCCTCTGATGTGTAAACAGATTTAATGCAACAAAAATCAATGAGGAAACTCTCCAAAGGAGAGTGTTTTAATGTGTTATCATTTTTCACATAGATTTCATAAAAATTCAATTTCAATTATAGCACAGTTTACAAACAGAGGAAAGCGCTGTGCCTCCCTGGAAAACATATGGCCATCAAAACTTCAAACAAAACACTGCCAAAGTCACTCGTAAAAAATAAATAGCCATAAGCCAGTGTGTTATTGTCCTTTTAATGCCTGCTGAATGCCCATAACTCTTGCTCCCTGACACTCCAGCCTCCCGTCCTCACAGCTCCCCTTGGCAAGCTCCCGGGGCAGGAGCTGCATTGTGAGCAGGGCTGGATGATTCTGGTGTTATCTGACATCTCCAGCTGGGCTGCTGCAGAAAAGGATCCGATAAATAACCCCAAAGAGCCCCAGCGTGCGGCAGAGGCTGAGCCCAGCCACGGGCCAGGGCTGCTGCAGGAAGAGAAATGGGCTCTGTCCCAGGCAGCAGCAGTGGTTTCCTGAGAGCTCTTGGCTCCAGCCACCAGCTCCTGCTTTCCCAGAGTAAAACCCCATTTGGTTTGCCCAAGCTGGGTGGCAGGACTCGGTGTGGGGCACCTCATTTCTGGCTTTGCTGCAGGTGTCAGGAGGAGCCAGGCTCTGGTCCTGTGCAGGATCACAAAGAGTGCTGTGCATACTAGAGAGACCTATTTTGCACTTTTGTCAAGGGATTGGGATGGGAATGAGAGGAAAAGTCCAGACTGGAAGGCAGAGGTGGCTGTGAAACACCACTCACTTTGACATCAGCACAGCCTGTACCCCAATGCCCATTGCTGGGACACATTTGTGTGACAAACCCCTTTTTTCCTGCCACTGGCATACAGCTAAAGCTTCATGGAAAAGCAGTAATGCTTTTTCCCCACCTTTAACTGCTACAAGGATCACCATGTCCCTCTCTGAATTTTCCACCTGATGGAGAGAAAAGCTGCTTCTATTAGCAACCAAACTGTGCCCCTTTTTCCAATATTTTGTCCTTTGAGAGCTTCCTGCTGTTGGATGGAGACCAGCACGTGCAAGTGAAGTGTCTGGCTGGGGGAGGAGAGCGTGCCCCACCCCTCTCTCAGGTTTTGGCCCTTTGCAGAGGGAGAAAGGAGGGCAGGGAGGGGGGAACTTCTCTTGAGACAGGGCCAGGGGACAGCAGGGCAAAGGCAGCACTCAGGGAAGAGCCAATCTCGGCAGCCCTCACATCCCAATTTAATTTGGAAATACAGCAGGGACCTACTGGTTATAGGGGTTTTGCTCAGGCTGGAGGGAGGTGTAATAAGGAGCAAGTGCCAGGAATGGAGCAGAAGAAATGAAAACCAGAAATACATGGAAGAAGGAAGACATTATTGATGGTATTAGGGAAGTGTAAGTGTGGGGGAAGAAAACATGATGTATGCTGGCAAGGGAGCTCACAAACCTGATGTATTTTATCTGAGGGAGAGAGGACAGGGCTCAGAGCTGACACTTTTCTCAGAGCACACCTGGCTGGCACAGCCTGGGGGATGTGGTGGCAGCAGCAGGGCTGGCTGCTCCTCCACGAGCTCTTACAGCTGCTCCCTGCAAATTTTGCTCTGCTTTCACTGGAGCACAGGACAGACCCCCTACATAAATATAAAGAAGAAGAAAAATAATTTCTCCTTTCTTAATAGTAGCCTGCACCTAGGCTAGAGAATTCTTTTTCCAGAAAGGCTATAAAATGTGTCATCCCTACCCTCCCACTGGCATTAATGTCTTACCTCAAAATACGCCCAGTCTCGACTTTAGGACGTGTGGCCCTTGGAGTAAGGCCAAATATCCACACATCTGCCATTAGGATTTTACAGGAAACCATTTAGTGGCAAGGTTTTCCCTCAGGCAGTTCATCTCTTCACTAAATGAGCCATTTTGACAGCTTCTGGACCATCTTTCTCTGTGAGCTCTTTGGGGCAGTTTGGTTTTAAGGCTCCTGAGCATAAACAGCCAACAGGGTTTGGTCACTTCTAGAACAATAAAGACAAAAAGGAAAGACTGATTTTTTCTTTTTGATTTTTTTTTCCTATTGCAAGCAATAGTATCTAAGTTCACAGTGAGTATCCAGGAATATTAAAATAGACCATTCTCCAAGGGTCTGAGAAAATAGCAACAATTAAATGCTAAATATAAATGCATGACCCTTTCAAGGTAGCTCAAGCCAGCTTCATCAATAAATCGCATTACAGGGATAGATGAGTCTCACAGCATCTCCCAAAAGGAACTAAAAATGATGGGAAAACTTCAGGAACAGTCACAACAGTAATAGCATCAGGGTGCACAGGAATGCACGTTTCTGCACACTAAATATTCTCCTTACAACTTTCCATCTGGGTCTCTCCTGTGGGGGTAAATTTATTCCAATAATGTCTAGTCCTCTACTTAGAGATCTGTAATGGCAAGGCAGCCTGAAACACAAATTCACAGAGACAAAAGCCCTGGAGAACATTCACAAGTGTGTGCCTCCATTCAGCCTCACCAAGGAACACAAAAGCTCAGAATCTGCAGCAGTTTTGGATCAGATAGAAAGTATATTTTAAGGGTTTTTTTGTTTTTTTTTTTTTTTTTTTTTCTGTTTTTTTTTTGTTTTTGTTTTTTTTTGGGTTTTTTTGGATTTTTTTGTTTGTTTTGGGGGTTTTTGTTTGTTTTTCTTTTGTTGTGGTGCTGGTGGTGCTGGTGGTGGTGGTTTTGTTTTGTCTTTTTTTGGTTTTTAGTTTTTTTGTTTGTTTTGGGTTTTTTCACTTTTGTTTCCTCCTACCCTGTTAGCTGGGTGCCCTTCCTGAGGCTGGGCAGTGTGGTGGGGTGGGATGCTCAGGTGGGAGAGCTTTGGGTCTGTGTGCTAAAGAAGACAACACATATTTGGAAGTGATAAATAAAAGACCTTGGGTTGATACCTAAATTCTCTTAAATATTTAACTAATGGCCATGAAGAGACAAGTGGCCACCTTGTTTAACCTGTGAAGAGCTGGGCTGTGTTAGCTAGGAAATAACATTGTCTAAAATGCCAAGAGGAAGGGGAAAATAAAGAAACACAAACACACGGGTAATGGAGACATGAAAACACCTCTGCCAGTGGATAAGTCAGTAGCTTTGCTCTGCATGGGAGGTGGGACTGGAGCTTCCAGGGATCATGCTGTGGGTTTGAAGGGTGATGGTGTTTAGAGAGCAAGCTGTCCCCAGGACAAAGCTGGAGGGGAGGAGAGCAGCTCAGATATGTCACCTCCAGATTTCCAGCTGCTTCTGACTAAAGCAACAGAGAAATATATCCCCTTCCCTTCCAAAAAACTCTCCAAGGATCCACAACAGTAAAATTAGAAAGCTCTAACCTAACATTTATAAAGAAGAATATAAAAGAGGAATAAAAAAATATTGCACCAGTGGGTAAGCAGTTGGTTAAATCAGGCAGGAAAATGCCATCCCTTGTGATGAAGTGCAGCCAGGAGGACACAGCAGTGGGAGGAGGAGTGTGGAGCTCTGGGATGGAGCACAGGCTGCTTGCCTGGGGTGCTGCAGCAGCCTGCAGGATTGGGCAGTGCATCCATGCCTTGGGCACGCTCAAAGGGAAGAGAGAAAGGACTGAAGGACATGGTTATGGATTTTCAGGCAGGGCAAGGAGGAAAAAGTGGCAAGACCAAAAGGGTTTTGGTGAAATCTGCAACCTCTCAGGCATGCTCAGGGCTGATGCTGCACTGCTGCTGAGGGAATCACTGCTGGAGCTCCCCAGCATGAGGTGACTTTCAGAGAGCTGCAGTAACCCCAGGAGAACATTGGGCTGGTGAAGATCAGCCTCGGGATGGCCCTCCAGGAGAGGAGCAAATAAATTTGGGCCACAGCTTCCCCTCTCTGCCCAAGGAACTGGGAGAAGTGGCAGTGCAGGAAAGTTGTGCTGGACTTTAATGAGGCTGCCTGTGGGCAAATGTGAAATTAATAAAAGACAGCTGAGGGAAACTAATCACTGCCTAAAAGAGCTCAGTACAGATGTGTTTAAGACACAGTTATGAAAGACAGGATTGAACATCTCCTCCAATAAAATCTGTGTCGAATGACAGCCAAGGCCGACGCAGTTAATTAAAGCACAGCGTTGAGACACTCATGTATAGAAAGCAATAAACAGCTTTTGCAGTTGATTAAACAGTGAGGACTGGGGTTTTTAAATTGGCACAGGAGATATTTGCTGTAAGCACACCTCAGAGTCACAGGTATTCATGCTCCAAAAAGGATGGTTTGCTCAGCTTACCTTCCCCAGAGCAGGAGCAGCAAGTGCATGGACCCAGGCAGATGGATTCTCTTCCCAGCAAAGGTGGCTGTGGTCATGAGGGAGGCTGGGGAGAGGCTGCTGCGTGGAGCAGAGATGAGCTGAGCCTCCAAAAGCGGGTAAAATGCTTGATAACAGACACTCATTTTGTTGCAGTTCATCTTTTCCATTTCATGGGTGCCCCTGTTGGTTTTTAGACACACAAAAGCCGTTCCAGAGCTGAAAATTGCTCTCACTGTGAGAGCACCTGGCTTCTGTGGCTTGCAGCTTGCAGCCATCCCCGGCAGCAGCAGCCAGACGTGCTGTGTGACACTCAGGATACACTCACAGCAGCAAAGTGCCTCACCCCAACTCATTTTTATAGACAAGGCAAGAACAAGAGTAAAGCCAGAGGCACATTATATGAGTTTCACAATGCCCTGCCATTAAACAAAGCCTCCTGCAGCCTTTCTTCCCGAGCAAAGAGTTTTACAGAACAATTTACCAGGGCCACAGAGAGCTAAAGCTGGGAGTGGGTGAATATTTTGCTTTCCACCTCACTGGTTCATTAAGCACAATTAACCCTGCACTTGAGTGTGCCACCAGCTGTGCCTTCCCACTGCTCTGTCCCCTGCTATGTCACACCCACCAGTGGCCCAGAATGTGTGAGCACAGCTCATATTGGGCATGGAGAGTCCCACACTTGCAGAATATTTGCAAGAATAGGGCACACACAGCCCGGAGGAGAAAGGGTAAGGTGGTGAGGCAAAATATTTGTTGTGAAATTCACTTTTCTCTTAAGTGGCAGCACCGTGTTTCCCAGCTGTATCTACGTGATGAACAGTGTAGGGAATTCAATCAGAGGGATTCTACTTGAAATATCATCTGAGAAGTGTAAATAATGTAATTAATATAATGTTATAGTGCAATGTAATTCAATGCAATGTGCATGCAGGTGTCAGCTGACAGCAAAGAAAGAGAAGGTGCTGGATACAGGGGCTAATTGACAGTGCTAATTATTTCTCATGAATGGACAACATATATAAAATGTTATCATTTTTATAGGATCCTGAGTGCTGAAGGAAGATAAAACCATCAGGTTGTGCCAGGAGGAGCAAAGGGACAGGATGGATTCTGAGGAAGGGACACAGAGCAATGACCCTGTGCTGCTTTCAGCCCAAGTTCTCCAGGCTCAGGATACAAGCAGGGCTCCCTGCCCATTCTGTACTGAACTTTAAAGTGCAGGGAAAGGCAGGAGCTCAAAATGAGTTTCAGTAGTGAAGCTGCACTTTTTACTTTTCATAGCAATGGATTTTTTAAAAGGTATGTCAAAGAGAATTGAATTTGGGCCCATGAATACAGCAGTAAGTGATGTAACTCAAGTTAATTGCATTCTCTCTGTCTCCCAAGAACTGGATTTTTCCTTCCTCCAGCAGATACACTCTGTATTGTAGGCTTGGTTAAAATCTAAGTGTTCACTTTAGATCAAGGTGCTTTCCTAGTGAAATATACTGAATACATTTTGGATTTATAAAATACTCTCATGAGCAAAAACTATTGAGAATGAAGACGGGAAAGTAGGGACCATATGAAACAGTTTGTAAATATTTTCTGTGACAATCTGGTGTATGTGGAGGAGTGCCCCTCCTGTGCTCCAGGGGGTGGGGCCCCTTCCCTTTGGCCAGTACTTTCTATCAGTATACTATCAATAATAATATCTATACTTTTCTGGGGGGGAAAAAAAAAAGAAAAAAAAAGAAAAAAAGAAGCTCCATCAATGCATGAAAGAGCCCCTGGGATCAGGAAATGGCCAAACTGTTTCTTGAAGCATTAAATCATGGAATGCCCTGAGGTGCACATTGGGAAAACAAGGTTTTCTCCAGGCTATGTGGAGAAGATGTGCTGCTCTGACAGAGTGATGGTTCTTATTTATTTTTGGCCTTTGGCATGTGACTATCATTTCACATCCTGATGCCCATCAGCAGTGTCCAAACAATGTTCATTGCTGTGACATTATTGTTATTGTTGTTGAAAAATGGAAGTAAACAAGGGGCCTGGACATATCCATAGGGCAACAGGATTTTACAAGCACTTTTAAATACACAATTTTTCAAATTTTTCACTTGAGTACTCTCAATAGCAGTACTGTGTGTTCTTACAAGGGTTTCAGCCTGTAGATTTATGCTCTGGTGTGAACTACATTGCTACCTTCAGCTGTAAACTTGGTCCAGGAAAAAAAAAAATAAACTCATATGCCCAGACTGCACAGTGAACCTAAAAGAAAAAACCCTGTCATTAAGAAGCAGGTTTGCTTTACAGAATTTTGAACAGCCTTTAATTTCCACTATACATTCATACACACACACTGGACGAACTGCAAGCTCTCACAGGAAACATCCAGAGAAGGGATTTTAAATTCTAGAGTATAAAGAAACTGATTTAATCAGCTTAAAACATGTAGATAAAATAGTTAAGTAGATAAGATTACAATTCAACAGTTTCAATGCTTCATGAGTAAAGCTGTTTAGTCCCTGTGAGAGTGGCACTTTTTTTGCCATCATCTAAGGAAAGCAATGGACACTGAATACATGTCACATCACAATAAATGCTCTTTCCTGGCAGACTTGGAATTCAGAGCAGTCTTAAAGAGCAGGTTATGTAAATATCCATTTCCTATTAGAAATTTAATTATGTGATACCACGCTATGAAAATCAGAAATTCACTTCCTGCCCATGTACTTGGAGTTTAGAAGACATCCCTGTGTTTCTGCAGCACAATAATCTCAAATATTCTGAGATTCCTAAAAAGTCCTAAAAAACCCTAAAAATCAGTGTCACCACATCACACAATGAGACAAAAAATACTTGCAGAAGTGATTATGACATTCTAACAGGAAGCTAAATGAGCAGAATCAAGTAAAGCAGATCCATCTCTGTGGTGACTGCTGCCAAGTTCCCCCCAGTTTAGCAAGCAGAACAGGTACAGAGAACTCTTAAAAAAGCAATCAAAACTGAAATTACAGGGGGAAAAAAAAAATGTGGGATAATGGAGCACTTTGCTTTGCAAAGCTGCTGTAGGTTAGGTCAGGCAGAGTTTTCAATGGAAACAAAAAATCTCTATGCAGTGGCAGCAAAGAAAACTAAAGTAGGAGATACCCTTATTATCATAAATGTCCATTTCCCTCTGTGTCCTTTAGAATATAACCTTTCATGGACCTGACTGCTGTGTAAGGTTATAGTGAGCCCTGAGGGAAGCTGCCAGCCCAGCCAAGCTGGCTGAGATGCCCATGCTCTGGAGGTCGTGAGTCGGCTGCCCAGGGCAGGTCAGCACAGAGTGGAGCTGAGAGAGAACTCAAGAGCCATCAGGAGGAGAAATGGCAGAATTTCAATTCCTCGGGGCAGAGAGCCTGGTGGCAAGGGTGAGGAGTGAGAGATGGAGCTGGAGTGCAAGTTAAGGGCTGCTGGAGAGAAATGCTGGAGAGAAAAGGGGTGTGATCACTGCAACTGCGCAGAACAGACACAACGCCTTGCACAATTACTGCCTTTACAGAGAAGCATTTTTCTGCCCTTTGTGAACGAAATGTGGGGTCAGGGCCTTCCTAGGGTTGCTCTCTGATCTTCATTTCGCTTGCCTTCTTTTCTGTTTTGTGAAATCCTCCCTTTAGCAGCTAATAATGCTGAAGGGGTAGGTAAGAGGAATCCCAAACAACAAAAAAATCCCACCTCACTAGAGCAGCTGGCAACAAGACAAGACACCA
The DNA here is from genome assembly GCF_017590055.1 of Onychostruthus taczanowskii. Lineage (NCBI taxonomy): Eukaryota > Metazoa > Chordata > Aves > Passeriformes > Passeridae > Onychostruthus > Onychostruthus taczanowskii. The sequence goes on from NW_024496526.1 coordinate 13,067,973, forward strand.
GCTATTTGAAATATCCTGGGGAAAGTCTCTTCTTCATTCTACCAGCAGAGACCTTCCTTCAACCCAAAAATCCTCAGCAGTTTCTCCAGCAGAAATGATTCAGAATGTTTGCAGGCACAGATCTTGCTCTTATAGACATAAATAAATTAGCTACATTATCATAGAATCATAGAACATCCAGGGTTCAAAGTAACCCACAGGGATTGAGTCCAACTTCTTAGATACATTAAATACTATCTGCATGACTCTCTGATGCCCAGAATTTTGCAGAGGTATGGATACAACCTTGTTTGTTTGGAGTTTTTCTCTGCTGGAATATGAAGATTTCTGCTCACAGTGCCAATTCACTTTGGGGGTTAGTTCCTTACAGATCGTGCCTGGCATCAGCAAGGGATCAATGCATGTCTTCACCTACAGAGTAAGATTTAGAAGCAATGAAGTAACAATTCAGAGCTCTGTGATCACTTGGACTGCAGTTAGGAGGAGACAGAATGCAAGGAGTCTCCCTGAGTCTCTCCCTGCTCAGATATCACACGCAGACCATGGGGTGCAGCAAAAGAGAACAAGCAGACCCCTGTGGCCTTTGTGCTGCCCCACAGCCTGGCTGGAGGTGACATTGCAGCAGGACCCTCTGTGCTCATGGGGTCCCCCCACAACGGGGTCATCTCTGCTTCATTTTAACTCCTCACCTTCTTAAGGGCTGTAAAAAGTAGGGTAGTTTGTCCATGATGGATGGGACAAGCAGCTTTAAACTTCACCAGTGGAAACTGAAACATATGCATAAAAAAATAAAAAAAAATAAGGACAGCAAGTGCTGAAATGGGCTGTTTAAGGATATTGCTGTCACTCTTGAAATTGGCTGTTTAGGGACATTGCTGTCACTCTTCAGAAATTCTGGAGAAGTGCCTGTGGAGGCTGCCTGAGCTGTAGCTGATGCTGTTAGAGAAAAGTGGAGAGGGCAAGAAGAACCCCAAGGTACTGTCAAGCCCCGTGATTCTGTATTTCTTATTCTTAATTAAGTAGTTCCCTCCCTCGGTGCTGTCCACAGGGTTTCTGTCATCTGTAATGAGTATGATTCCGTTTTTCTGTCATTCAACTCTTCCAAAACACCAGAAGTTTTTAAACTGCAATTTGAACTCTGAAATTGCAGGAAGTATAAATAAAAGGAATTGCTCTGTACAAAGAACTCAATTTCATATTATCTATACCTGTGGAATCCAGTTAATTTCCCTGACTTTTTTCAACCTGCCAGGGAGTAGGAAGCAAAAAACCCTATGAAAACATGAAAGAAATAGAATTGCATTTGAGTACTTTGGAATAGGAATAAAGAAGGGTTGAAAACAATTTAAGAAATAAGAGGTTTCCAGTAACTGAGTCCTACAGACTTCGGATACACATAGTATCTATAGTGATGGTTGCTCTCTGAAATAACTGAAAACAAGAATTCAAAGGATCCTATCGGATATGTAAGGTGTTTTACTAGCTAGACTAATTTTCCATAACTTCCTGTGAGGAGTTATTATCCTGAACTTTGACATCCCTCAAAGTCCTCTCAGCCAGCTAAGGGAAAATCTAAGCAGAATTATTTCCTCATAATATCCACATTTAAAATATACCACATATCTGCAAATGAACACCCCCCACCAAAACCCATGTCTCATTATTTCTCCCCCCCTTTTTTTTTTCTTCTTTTAATTTTAGGTAACTTACATGTAGCTTTCCATGTACCTCTTGGAATCTTCATCATTTTGTTCCATACCTCTGGAGACAGTTCCCTCTCCCAGCGCTTGTTCATGGAGCCAGGCAGATTTTGTGAGCTCCCCAAAGGCTCATCCCAGATCTAATCTTGCTCTCTTGCCATTACAAGACTGTGTATGTGGTTTTTTTTTTTTTTTTTTAATTAAGAAGGGCCTCATTTCCTTTCCTCTGAGACACAACTGTTGTTTTGTTAGGTCAAGGAACATCTCCTCTCCTGATGGACTAATTATGTGCTCCTTGTCCCAGGGAAGGTAACGCTTCTGTCCCTTCCCTTCCGAGAGTCACCAAGCTGGTCTCAGGGTGAAGAGTCCTTTTCAATGAACTTTCATATTTTACATCAAGCTGTACAAATAAACACACCTGACCCAGCAGTGCAATGGAGTTTCACTGTCCACAGGACATGGAAGCAATGAACCACCCCTGGGTGACTGATCTCAGCATTTTTCTCTTTGGTGGACTGCAGCAATTGTTCTGATATTAATGATGCCGATGAAAATAGGATGTTATACAGTAATATGTGACAAGATCCAGGTTGTCATACTGTATTTATGGGATATGGCTATTTAAACAGACAATATGATTGCTGCTTTTCAATTTTCATTATGGTAATTGATTTGCTGTTTCATTTACTGCTAATGGGCTTGTTAACCTAAATTATTTTATTCCTTCATTAAAATGTTAATTTAAAAAAACATCTTTCTGACAGTCTACTTTTAAAAGATACGTGAGAAGAAAATTCCTTTAAGGTATTTTCAAATATTGAAATGTTATCTAGATTTTAAAACACTTTTAGAAGTAGACAAGACTTGTAACGGATGTGTGAACTTTTTACTACAAAAAAGAGGTTTTCCCTGCCGATTATAGAGCCTTACAAGCAATTTAATATTGTTTCATTCAGTTTTGATATTCCTTAAAGAAATACACTGTTGTCAAGTCAGATGTGCTTAATTAGGACTTTTTCAGTGACAAGTTCAATCCTTTAAGACTAATTAATTCTATAACAAAATGCATGACAGCTGTCATGTAGTTTGCCAGATATTCTTAAATCTGGGTAAATAATATTTGGGTAAGGATTATGGAGAACTGTAAGCGTTCAGCGTGACTCAGTCTGGGCTAAGAATTTTTTTTTGAGTAAATAATACTTGGGTAAATAATATTTGGGTTTTGTTGGGTAAATAATATCTGGGTGAATAATATCTGGGTTAGGATTATGGAGAACTGTAACTGCCCAGCGTGACTCAGTCTCAGTTAAGAATTTTGTTGGGCTAAAAAAGTGGGGCCAAACCCATGGGTGGTGCTGCTGGTCCTACACCTCACGAGTCCTTCAGTGGGACACAAGGGTGTGTAATCCCTATTTCCTTGTTTCCCTGCCAGTCCTTCCATGCCTGACATTCCTTTCCAGCTGCTGCCACCGAACTCGGGGATTTCTCTCAGCTCTCCCAGTGCTGTGTCCCCGTGCCCTTGCATTTTTAATCATAATTGGAAGTCAAGTGACTTTTACGAGACACGAATGTTAATTACGTTTCAAATTGCTGGAGAGGGTACTCTGTCTGGAGTTCCTCTGATTGTGGTAATTAATTAGTTGTGCGAGGTCAGCCTCCTGTCTTGCACAGTTCATTGAACAGCATCTTTTCAAATATTTATAAAGATGTTTTAGTACCTATCACTGAAAGCTGCATTAATGTTTTAATTTAAGCAGAAAAAAGCACAACTTAATCCTGTCAGACACAACTGTGGTAGTATATCTACATAATAGCAATCTCAAATTAGGCATTGTGTTTTATTTTATTCATGTTCATTAAGAATAGGGGAGAAATGTATCTGATTCTGCATTGTAGGAAACAAATTAGAAAAAAATTAACTAGAGCTAAAACTGTAGAAAAATTTACATTAAATTACTTTACAGGGCATTGAACTACTAGGATTTCAGGAATTTCAAAATTATTAAAATAGCTGAATATATGCAGAAAATCATCACAGATCTTCCACTAAGGTTTAGCATCTTCTGAAAAATGTCAGTAAGACACATCAGGGCAGAGCAAGGGCTGAACCCAATCATGCACACACAGACAAATCCTAAAAAAGGTCTCTCTCTTAATGACAGACCAATTTTCCAACTGCCTGTTGAGCTACAGAGCCCTGCAGGTGAGAAAGGTTCTGTTTGCACCACCATAGCTCACCACAGCCAGTGGAAAGGACACCAAAAGTCCTTGGGACCCCCAGCCTGGGGGAGCAGAGGCTGCACACCAGCCCTGGGGAGCTCACACATGGCTTTTATTGCACATTTTATCGACTCTGGTTCTGCTGTACAAAGAGCCCTGCTACACTCTTACTACATAAAACAAGTTCTAGTGGCTGCCAAGCTCTAACTGGAATATTGTGACTCCTGAAGTAAGGACAGACATGCAACACTGCTAGTCCAGCAAATCTGATCACTGGAGAATGCACCAGTTCTCCTCCCCAGTGCACTCCTCCTGCTCTGAAAAGCAACAGATAAGACCAGGCTTTTAAAGTTGAGCATTTACAAGTGTACACAAAAATGCAGGATATACACATACTCCATTTTTGTGTCAGGTAGGAGAAAATAGATGTCCAGGATTACAATTTACCTGGAGAAGTGCAACCTTAACCTTATACATAAACCAGACTACTCATCCCATCTGGATTTATTCTTCCTGAAGGACATATCTCCTGATGTACTATTATAAGACATGGCAGACTGCCTCCCAGTATGTGGGAATATTAATTGAACATTTCTTCCTTTTTCTTTTAAAAAGAAACATTTCCTTTTTAAAAAAGAAATTATTTTATGGACCTGTAGCTCCTCAAAGTAACAGCATAAGTATAGCTGCTATATTTACATTTCAGTAATCACTTCCTGATTTACCAAGCAGTTAATCTCATATTTCACCAGATGTGCAGAATTTCTGTTGGGCAGCTCTGGGGATAGCTGGCCACACTGAATGTGTGAAGGAAAGGCAGTGTGTGATGTCCACAGCACAGCAGAGGGCAGGGCTGCAGGGCACAAAGCTGAGCTCCCTGCTGCAGTTTTCTATCAGGTCTCACTGCTCTCACACCCAGCAACCTCACGCTCTTCAGAGCTTCATTCCTGCTTTTCTATCAGACCAGGCCTCCACTTTGGGATACCCCAAACCTCAGGGTCCTCAATGGAATGAAAGCTTTGCCCCAACATTGGCTGCTGCTCTTTGGACAGAGCAAGCCCAGCGTGGCCCCTGCCCTGGCTCAGGGGCTGGTCTGTCACAGAGCTCGCTGAGCTGCTCACACACACAGGGCACCAGATCTAAACATCATCAGGTGGAAACCCATTCCCCAAGGCTCAAATGCAATCCTTGCCACCCCCTTGAGCTATTCAGGAGCACGGACACTCACCTGTTGAGCAGGTCATCTCTTCAGCAAGTGTTCTCATGAATCTGCACGCACTTACCTTATTCTCTTTATCACGAATAAACCCTCCAACACCAACTCATGTGACAGAATGCTGCCTGTGCATTACAAACAGTGAGAAACTATTGGACTACACAGCTTGTTTCCTGAAATCTTCGGAGGTGCCAACTTTTGTAACATTCAAAATTTTTTATTTAAGAAACACTTTAAGAAAAAGCCAGTGGGCAGTTTCTCTAATCCTTTTTTTTTTTTTTTTTTTTCTCTCCAGGCTTCAAAGACACCTTAAAAGAGCTTTAGCAGTAATCCTAAATTAATATTTCATTTGAGTTTCCATGGTAGTTTCAGCTCTTCCTATTCAACTGTGAAAATTATTTTTTACTCAGAGTAACTACAGATGTGTTCTGATACTATACTATTCACTATATACATTTTGTATTCGTATGTATTGTGGTACTTTAAAGTTATTTTTTTACCAAAAAATGGATCATTAGTAGGCTTAGTAGCAGTAGTGGAGGTCAGCAGTATCATCTTCATTCCAGGGTAAATTGATTGAACATCCTTTGAGGCCAGCAGACAGTTCCCTCTACACGAGTTTGACTTTGAACATCACTGCCAGAGGTCACGAGAGGCACAACACGTACCAAGTGATGTGCAGCTGGCACAGGGGAGCAAAAAGATTCCTTAGGCTTTTCTCTTCCTTTTTGTCACCTTAAAATATGGGCACTGAATGAGAAACCCCTGCCTCCACGAGATCTGTATTTCACATGTGGAGATGGTAAAGCACGATAAATTAGTGACCTAGGATGATAAATTAGCCTTCCCTCCATCAGCCATCCTTCTGTCCAGCAAAGATTTGAAAAATTCCAAATGCCCCAGTACTTTTGCAGAGATGCCCAGGGTTGGACAGACAAGATTCATTGTTGGTCTGCTTTTTCCACATGAAAAATATTTTCACTTTTAAGGCTGACAACCTTGAGGACCTTTTATCATCACTGACATTGTTTCCCTATATCATCTCATCCTCCAAAAAAGGGGATGCATTGGTTCCATTCTGATACATTAGGCACTTTCACAAATTGAAATGTTTACACAAGATTCAATTAATATATGTGACTACACTGATTCTGATAAAAATAAAACAACTGCTGCTACATTAGGAGTGTCTCAGCAATCTCACTGCTAGGTAATAGACTGAAGTAGGAGTTTTAAAGGCATTTCACTACAGAGCTTTCCTTCTGCAAACACCAAACACCATGACTGTCTTAGAAATGAGAAAGAAAAATTAGAATATGCTCAGCAAAATAAATATTCTCAAATCGGCTTCCTAATGTTCATCAACAGGACTGCATTGATGTTGGCATTTCAGTTTTGTGGAGTGAGTAATCAGAGTACCAGGAACCCCACCCATCTCAATTTGTCATTTAGCGTTTTGTTCTCATCATTCAGAGTCAGTGCAAACTCTTGTATAGACCAAGAGGCCAATTACAAGGCAGAGACTCCACTGCACTAGTATGTAAATAAACTGGAATAACTTCTGTGAGGACATATAAAATCGATTAGATGGAACTATAAAATTTTCAACACATCCTTTTTTCTTTTTTTTTCATGTTTTGCATAGGGATTCTCCATTCAGCAAAGAATTTTAGAACCTAGCTCGTGATGGAGCACATCATGTTCCCCTTCAAACATAGATTTCTTTCTGTTGTCTATTGAATGAAAACATGGGTATTCCTTAGCCTAAGAGCACAAAGTCAATGAACAGTTCAATTTCTGTAAATAACATTAACTCCTGCTATTTGTGGAACCCACAGACACCTTCCTATTGCTAAGCAAAATCATTAGTACTGTGAGAGAAAAATTTTATCCCAATGAATTCTGTGGAATGGTAGAGAACTGGCATTTCACCTGAATGTTCACTGAATGCTTTCGCAGGAAAACAACCAGGAAAAGCCTTGCAACTACACTCTGAAGAGACAGATTCTTCTATCTGTGATGCAGCCAATTTTTCTTTTTACTTCTAAGCTTGTGTCAACTTACAACACCCATGAACCTGTGCTCTAAATAACAGCAAAAAGGCTGTGGGAATGTAAAAAGTTAAACATTTCCCTTGTCCCTTGTAAAATTTTATAGAATTTCCTGCCCAAAACCATTTTACTGAACTTCTGAGGATGAATGTATAAGTAATTGATCAGGTTCTCTATCTTTCACCCTTCAGCTCCTTGTGTGTTCTGCCCACCTACAGAACCTGGGGATTCTGGGGCTGTTGAAGGATTGTGGAGAGAGTTCCTGTGGAGAACCTTGGTAAAATGAAAAAAACAAAGAAAAACCCATTGTGGATTGTTACGCCTATGTGCAATTTAAAGATTATTAAGTATGGCAGTGGTAGAGCTCAGTATCTCCATCAAAATTCTGCCTACATACTTATGACCACATTCTGATCTAATATAAAATATTTAATAGCTCCACTAACATCAACTGTGTATTTATGAGGAAATAAATTATTATTTACAAAGTGATTAACTCTCAAGCAGGTGTAAAGTAAATAAAATGTGTCAGTGAAGGGAAACTGAGACATCACAATAAGTAAAGTTCCTCAGGCCTGTGTAAGAATTCATGCTTTAGCTCATGTTATTTCTATACCCACCACATAAAATTTAGATCTACCTGAGTTTTGAAGACAAGAGATTCTCTTCTAGAAAATTAATGGCAAAGTTTCTGAAATTTCCAACTACTTACGCCTCATAATAACTGTAATTGTGGGAAAAAACATAAATAAAAGAGGGCCTAATCCATCTCTGATTATGTCAGCAGAACAAAGGCAGAACCTGTGGAATCATAGCTGTGTGGTATGAAACTATTTAATACAGTATTTTTATAGAAAAAATAATAGCTTTAAAATTCTATTGACATTAACATACAGCTATACACCTAAGTCATCCAAACATGTGCAGAGCTGCAAAAACATTCAAATAGAATTTGTATAAAAAGCAAAAATTCTCATTAAGAAAATGGATTTAGCCATTTGTACAAAGTAATGTTTTTTTGCTTCAATTTGCTCTTTCTTTAGCTTTCATTTTATAAGTTAAATTTAAAAATTAGTCAACACACTGAATTAAGTATGTAGATTTTCATTTAAATAAATCAGTCAACAATTTTTTTTTATAAAGTATTTAACACTTCATTGTAGAAACATAGGCAAAATGACTATTATAACCAAAATGAAAAATACTGTTCAATTTAAAAAAATGTACTTAAACAAGAACCTGAAAAAGTTTATGATATGCATAACATTGTTCAAGCAAAATTGCACTAGTATTACATAAATCAAGAGTTTTATAAAGGCCCCAATATGGCAAAGTTTAGAAATAGGTAGTATGCATGCACAATAGTACAACAAAAATCTCTTATAAAACAGCAGTTATTTTTGTAATGCTTGTACAAAGGGAATAAAGAGCAACCACAAACATATTTAATCTGTTAGGTTAATATATTATGATAGCTAAAAGTCAGTCATGTCTAGCAGAGGAAGGAAGAGTCCTCCACAGTATATGTGTGAATACGTCTTTTGTGCCTTTAAAGTTATGTATAAAATATTTTGATTCAGTTCAAACCTGAAAGTAATTGTATTCTTTATTTCCATCAAAATTAAGAAAAGGTGAGTTGGATTTTGCCTCTTAGCAACAACAGAAAACAGGCCAGGTCAGAGAAGTGCTGGAAACTGATACTGATGCTTTTCACTTTTGATACTTGGACTTTGATATTGAACCCAGACTACTGAAACTTAGGCTTTGCTAAGGTTACACGAATATGCAGCTTGGCTCCTTTTACCTCCACAATACCACAGTTTATGTTAAATTAAAGAAACTGCCGTGTTTTGAATCCTTTAATATCACTAAAGAGGTGTGAGGGGTTTTATTTATGATTGTCAAAACCGAATGCTGTGATCATCTGAGTGTGCTTAAGGTTTGGGGTCTGGCTTTTTCCCCACTGCTCGGTGTGAGCTGGGGAGTTATTAGTCCGTAAGAACTGCGTGTGATTAAGTGAATAAACATGTAAAGCATGTGTAGGCAATGCCCTCTTGTGCTCTAGGGTGGCTACTGTCCTACAGGACTGTTGGAGTTCGTATGCTTTGTCCCACAGCAAGTAAGGTTTCAGCTTCCAAGATATATCGTTACTATGTTCTATAAGGTTTTAATAAATACAAAGCTTGTTTACATGGTATATATGTTTAGTATATCATGTACAGTCACTGAATTTCTGAAACATAATCATTGTGTTCATGCAGATCATTAGATGTTTCAGTTCTATAGTCTTGTTTACTTCTTGGCAACCTAAAGCTAATTCAAAAGCAAAGTTATGTTTGTTTGTGAGAAGTTATCTAGCTTCATCAGGATCTGAAGAGAAGTTCTAATGGGCACAAAGAAGAGAGTAGACCATTCAATCATTCTTTCACCATTTAAAATAAACAAAATTACACACTGTACTACAGCTTCCAGACTACATAATGAAAAAGTGCAGATACCATCTTCATCGATTAAGTAGAACCAAAAAAGTTCATAGAAAATAGATTGCTCATTTTCACGCTACAAACGAATATGTTGTTTGCCATTTTAACAAATTTAAAGGTGTGTCATTTCAGCAGCATTGTTGTAAATTGTACCGTAGTGCAGTTTCTTTTTCATAAAAATACCTTACAAATGGTCAGTCAAAAGTCATCAGCAAAAGAAAAACCCAGAAAACAATCAACCAAACAAAAAACAGAGGTAATGCTGATGCCAAAACAATTATAATACTGTTGGTACATAGAAAAGTAATCCTTATATTTTTATACATTTATACAGAGTATAAAAGGTAACAGCAGATTATGCCACAGTCTCCCTTATCCCAATATCTATTTTCTTTGGAAGAAGTTCTCTTCTTTCATCAACACTTGCCAAGGAGTTTCGACAGTTTTGTCCATCCACGTATAACTTTGCATATACTGGATTGGCATAATTTGTTGGCTGCAGAGAAATTAAGCAAACATTAGACCAGTCAGATAGAATCAAAATTAGCATTTATGGAAATGGAAATGGTTTTGTTAAAGCAAGAACAAGTACACATAAAATACAACAGGACATATTTAATAGATACCTGGACGTCTGCAAACCTGATGATGAGTTAATTATTTAGTTGATAATTAAATTCATGATGAGACATGCTATTAAAGTAACCAATGACATGACATGCAGCATATTATGATATTAAAACCATAAAAACATTGACAAAAATTAAATTAAAAACCTTGAAAAATGTCTCTGAGGTTGACTTGTCCACCTTATTACACTGGAAGATTTCAGAATAGATATGAAGGAGTTCATAGAGAAGGTGCACTGTGAGACCATGTGACAAGTTTAACAGTAGAAAACTGCAGCCAACAGTTTCCATATATTACCTGTTCTAAGACATCAGCATCCCATCAATAGCTGACCATGTTTTCGAATTCTGTGGCCCAAATACACAACATGATTTGACCAAAAAATTCAAGACTTTCGTCATGTAAATTAAACTTTAATAACAAACCAGTATAACTGTTAATATATCATAGCAGTTACAAATTGAGAAATCTTTTCTCAGCAATTTTGGTGGTTTGGACGGTAATGAAAAAACATATGTTGAAAAGAGTGGCACCTCAGCATAGGACAAGTCCATTTTTAATGCCTCAAAGCGCTTCATTGTGTGAGAAATCCCCTGAGTCTCCACTACTTCCTTCATACTTTGTACCTTTATTGTCCCTAGAAGAACTTTGCTATCCAATTAGAGTTCAGCTTTTACCCACGATAACATGAAAGGGCACCTTGTGGTCAAAATCCTCCTCTTTTTACAACTAATTTATCAGCACTGCTTTGCTTGCACAGATACTGAGTGGAACATCAAGAAGCTCTTAAAAAGGGAAATTAATTTGTTTGGTGTAATATGAAGTGGCTAAACTTTAAATTGGCCAAACCAGAACTGAGTAGGTTTTCCTGACTTGAAAATATCCTGAGTACACCCTGGGAAACAAGGAATGAAAAATGACTTTAAGTCTTAGTTCGTCCTTTCCTTGTTGCTCAATTCTTTTTCTGAGCCCAGGATTCAGATACTCCTCAGGCTGGAGAGCTACAGCAGCTGCTCAATTAGTGAGTTAAAAGCTGCCCTTCCATCTATTACAGATGAGAAAGTGATTGCCTCGTGGTCCAGACTTTCCTGGAGTGGAGGCAGAACAAGTTGAGCCACATCTATTTAATGAAAAAACAGGAAAAAAAAAATAAAAGCTACTCTCAATTCTATCTATCTGTCTGTCCCCATAGACTTTTACTTTTGTGGTCATGATTGTAATCAGAAATTTAGGTCTCTTTCAATTGTCAGGACTTTTTTACTTCATTGACAACCATTATTAAGGATGATAACCACAACAGAAGAGAGATCTTTTGCATCTATGCAGTGCCTTATTGAGTTATTAAAATTATATATAATAGTAGGGTCTGCCTCATGATACCTCTTTGGTATCATCAGTGGTACTGATTACACAAGGCAGTAAAGTGAGGTACAGAAAGAAGCTGGAGTGACCAAAATTTAAGACAAAAAGTTAAAGATGGGTGAATATTCTGGCTTTCATCATCCATGGTTCTGTGCTCCATCACAAAAAACACACCCCATAACAATTATTACATTTCCAAATACAACATATTACAATCATGCAAGAACGTGAATGGCACAAAAAAATGGATATATACTGAGGCACATGAAAATGAATGTCATATTGATGTCCTTTTTGTATCTTAAATATTAATGTTTGTAAACCTCATACTAAGTTGGAGCAAAAAGTCCAATGTTTTAGAAGTTCTTTTATGATACAAATCCATTGAAATCTGAACAATTAAAATTTGCTTTGCAAATATTGAAGGAAATTGTTAATTTTTTATGTGTATCAAATTCCTCTAAAATAAAGCCACTTGTTTCCATTATTTGGGACCATCTTTCAGTTTGATAAACTTCACTAAATGTCTGTAATTGCATACAAATTGCAAATATATCAGGACACGTGGCTGTGAAGGCCATGCTAAACTTATATAATATTGTGGCAAAGCATGATATTGCTTACTTTTTTTTTATTCTTTTGCAAAGACATTTGCAGTTTTAGATCATGTTACAATGATGGGTACAGATGAAATTTTGTATGCAGAGGTGCACCCTTTATTTCAAATAGAAAATGTATTCTTTGCTGTCATTCTTCATTACAGTAAATAAGAAAAAAAATAAAAACAAACAGAAAATGCCTCTACTCAAAAATGACAGACAAACTTTCTTTAGAAAGGGGCTGTGGTGGAATGGAATGGACTTGGATCATCATTTCTCACCCCTGTTGATAGTGGTCCTTTCAAGTCAGAGTTTAAGTAGATTGATGGAGCTGTGTGGGGCAGCTTGAATGCAGTGGACCCTCCCCCTATGTATCTGGCCTGTATAAACAGAAAATTTCAGTTTCTGTGCCAATAGAGCATTTTCCACGTGTACTTATCAACACTGTTAAATAAACAGTGCACCAACTAAAAACATTTTAGAGTGATCTGCATTTATAAAAAACCTCCTTCCAGGCAATCCTCAGCACAAAAAATTCTTACATTCAATATGGTCATTATATCAGCATTTTCCAACCATTTTCCACTAAGGATTAGGGCCAGACTTCACAATAAGCATTGGCTCAGCCACTCTGCCTCCAGTGAGTAACTCCATTTTCAGCTTACCTCCTGCACTGAGCACACTGCCTGTGTGATGCAGCGGTGACATTCCTAGAGCTATCACATCAGTAATCCCGTTATTGTCAGAAACGCCACGGAGTGATGGCTGCCCTTTGGTGTGTGTCTGATTACGGAGCTCCGGGAGAGATACCGCGGCATTACCCCGCTCATCCCGCGGCACATCACTCCGGCACTTCAATCACTGGAGTGCTGCTGCAGGACTGACAGCATCTCTCACAAGGAAATGATAATACTTGCTAGCTTTGTGCAAACATTTAATCTACCTGTCCCGTCAGGAATCCCAGTTCCTCGCGCCTTGGCAGGTTTTCACGTGTGAAATAGGTTAGTTTTCCTATGCATGCATGCACTCTTTTGTGCTTCAGACAGGGGCTGGACAATAATGTGGTTCCAATTTTAAATATTTGCCATTAGGTTGTGGTTTGCCAGCTCATAGACACGCCTTGACAAAAAAACCCCAATCATTTTGTAGTTAATTTCTAACTCTATATTGATCAAATACCGGCACTAGGAAAAATGACCGTCAGACAGCATCAGACTACAAAACAGCTGTTAATATATATACATGACATTTATTCTAATGAAATCTAACTTGGTTTTATATTCATTAACTAAATCTAAATGTCATTGTTCTACATTTCTATTCGTTACATTTAAAGACAAAACCTTTGCAAGACATAAAATGGCTTTGCCACCAGAAAGAGAACAGAAATTACCTTTTCTGCATTTAGAGTAAAATCTGAGGCTAAAAGACCACCTTCACTGTGGTCATGGCCCACCTCATACATGTTATATGATGGATTGCCAATTTCTACATTGATTCCTCCATTTATCATGGGTTGTCTTCTGATAGTTTTTGTCCTGTAATGCAGAAACATACAAAAAAGAAGATAGTGAACTTTCAAGCAAGCTGTTCGGTATTTTGTTTCTCTTTAATCTCTAAAATCAACAGGATGAAAAAGCATTTCCTCCAGAGACAATCATAAAATCCTTCCATTTTCCAAGCAAAGTAGCAATCTGAGTCTATGTATAGATTTCACAGAAGCTGGAAGCAGAATTTGATTGTTTTTCTCAGTTTGGCTGTAGTGGTGTGAATCCATACAAAGTGCTAACTCGCTGTCTACAACCCGGACTTCCTCCAATTATTTCCAGATTTCCCTCACTTCCAAGGAAAGCCTTGCAAAGTCATTGCAGATTCCCTGCAGGAATGAAGGCAGAGAGGATATGAGTCATGTCCTCTTGCTCATTCATTTCACTTTTGTTTCAAACCAGTCGCCCAAAGTCAGCTGTAAACTGAGGACAAGCAAATGTTTCCATCACGATGCATTAAAAATGTATGAACTTCTCCTCATTCCAGTTTGCATTCCCTGCCAGTGGTGATTGGAACACTGAAGTTCAACTTGAATTTTCTTTCAAGCTTTAATAAAAGACAGAGCCTTATTTTTAACCTTGAATTAGGTATCAGTAAAGATAAGTGATTGAGTTGAATTGTTTCTGTTGCTGAATTCATTTCTTTTAGCTAAGGAGGTGATTTCAGCCCAAGCAATTGAAATAACCTCAAGAGGGTAATTTTTTCCCAGTGCAATATGTTCTCTAGAATTACAAGGGAATAATAGGGAGGTCACAGTCAGGATGATAACAGTCGAGTCCTCTTGTTGGCTGAGTAAGATGCAGTCAGTATCTGAAATCCAATATACTAAATGATCTGTATTTTTCAGAAAAGTCATTGAAAAAATATTTCCTAAAATAGGCACTTAACAGTAGCATGCAAGTGTTGAACAGCTATATCTGCTTTAATACTTGACAGTCTTCTCTGAAGAGGTAAAATAACTCTAAAATACATTTTCAAATATAATTTTAAAAAGAAAGCCCTTTTTTGAGGCTAGTTCTATTTCTCCACTGAAAAATCTATTATTTAACAAGTGATTCTCAGTAACCTAAATAATTTACAGAGCAGCAACTGGTTTCAGGATTTGGCTATCACTAAACTTGGCATTTGAGGTGCAGCAGCACATAATGACATCCATGGAGTCTGGCAGGGTCAGCTCTACTAACAGTATGGTCAGGAAATGCATTTATCTTATTGGCTTTACAAAAAAGGTTTTAAAAATTGATGCTCACTAGTTTACACCAGAGTTGGCAGGGGAGAGAGATGTTGCATGTGATGCCAGATCATAGTAACTTGAAAGATTCTTTCAGCCTGGAGTACTGAAATGGCCTCATCAAAGGCCACGTTTGCAGAAACAGCAGATTCATCACTTATTTTTAAAGGACTTAACAAAGAGACATTATCTTGGTTTCAGATGTGGGGTAACAAGCCCCAGAAGGAAGGAAGACAACTGCTCAAGGGCAGTGAGCAGGACAGCTACAGTCTGAAGTAAATGGTTTGCTCTCTGATTCCCACTCCGCCTTCCCTAGTGGGCCATGTCCTTATTACCAGGAATCTCCCCTTGCTAAATCTGCATCACCATCAGTGTGATGTTCTTTGAACATGTGAAGCAGCTCTCTCAGGTGTCTCGTACAGCAGAAATACTCCTGCCTCCCCTGGCCACCAAACATGGCCTTGGAAGAAATGCCCAAAGTCAGAAAGTCAAACTCAAGCTCATTATCAGCTCTAAAGCAGGTAAATTCAAGAGAACAAAATATTCCCTACTCAGTGCTGGAATTTTACTTCCTGTGCAAGATACTAAAGGACCACAGTAATGAGGGAAAGGTTTAGAATTCCACAGTAAATATTTTGAGTATTGTTTACATCTTCAATACAACTTGAAGATGTAAACAATACTCAAAATTTTAGTATGTGGTTTCAATGAAATACATTAATTCTGTTAAGTTCTCTAAGTGTCTGGATAAAGTTATTCGCACTTATACAGCCTTGTCAGGATTGAGCAAAGTGGGTAAGAACTACAATTTTTTTAACTACTGCACGAGGAACTCGAGTATCAATAACAGATATGGTTGTTCCAGCAAGAAGAAAAATGTAACTGATTTGCTGCCTCCAGAAATAAGTCATGGGTCATTTGTTGCATTTTTGTTTCTCACATAAAGTGATTTTTTGTATATCAGAAAGGTGCAAATACTTTAAAGATTTATTTATTTTTTACATCATAAATCAGTATAAAATAACTTACCTTCGTTTTCTTTTGCAAAGAAATAGTCCAATTACAAGAGTAGTGATCAAAGTCACCAGTAGAACAAGAGGAACAATGATTGCTATGCTTCCTAAAACAGAAGGAAATATCATTGAATAATCATGGCTTCACAGCTGTAAAACAATTAAATTAATTAAAAGAGAATAATTTCCCACACCAACAAAGCAATTTCATGCAATGAGCTTCACTCATGAATTTGAGATTTTAATGCTGATCAATAAAAATCCCAACTTCATTACAGTTAATAGTGTACACACAAGTACTTTTATAAACAAATCAGGACTTTCCCATTTTTGGCTACCAATATAATTTGGATTAATTCCCTGCCCTCATTTGCAGCAACAGTCCATGAAAATCTGGAATTGTTTAACAATTTGGACTGGAGTGGCATGGCCAGGATCTTCAACAGTTTAGGTCATGCAATTATTAATTTAAAATATCCAGTAGGCCTAGCTTTGGTTGAAGAATTAATTAGTATTTAGAGGTACCTATTATCTTTATTTGTGGGAAAATAAAAAGCAGCCAGCAATCTTCTAGATGGTTGGTGCATTCCTGCATTTTGCTGCATTTTACTGCATTGTGAAGCATCGCCAACAATTTTGTTATGTTGATATAGGCAATCACAAAACCTACAATAATGCTTAATGCAGCAGAAAAACAGTGCACAGATCAGACAGCAGTGTTAAAGGAGAGGAGGAATAGGGAAGAAAATGGGCTTCACATTATTTTGGCAGATAATTTCCCTGAAATGGGACTATCTGCAAAAATAAGGTCAGTAACTGTATCCCTCTTTCTGAGCCTTGCTTTAAGTACCTGCTTGTAAAGAAATACATGCAACAAATAATTTTATGTTATAAATACAGGATTTATAAAAGCAGGAATCCAGCATAAATCCAGTGTGGAATGGCATGTATTTTCTTTAATATCACAATCCTTAACTGGTGGAAAACAAAAATATTGCTGGTTGTTTCACTGACAACATTTATTGATTTATTAAAAAAATAAGCTGCTGGCAGTGTCTGCTCTACATTAAATCTAAATAAAGAATTGAAAACTGCTTTGAATTCTGCCTGAAGGCTTTCTGCCTGAAAGCCAAGTCAGGTTGTCAGAGACATGAAGTAAAGTACTGAATAAAAACTTGAAGCATCCTGAGTTCACTTCAGCTTATGAAGATTCAGATATAACAACAAGGCTCTTTTAAGAAAACATTTGATAAATAAGTGTGTTAAGTTCTACTTAGGTGCCAAAAAAAAAAAAAAAAAAAAAAGCCCGCTTTTTTGCCTATTTCCAGCTTGTGAGTTCTCTCTCACTCGTGTGGATGGCTGGGAAAGTTTCATCCAACCAACCAAGCTGACCTGAATAGCAGGCAGCTCATTGTGCTGCTCCACTTGGGCTAAATGTGACCAGGGCAGGTACAGCAGGGCACCAGCAGCACACTCAGCACTCTGCAGGCAGCCTTGGCCACTTTCAGCTGCCAATACTGCAGCAATGCCATCCTTTTATGCTTTCAGAGGTGTTAAAAAACATTCAGCAGGAGCTATTCTTACTTTCAGGATGATTTTCACAGTAGGTAAAACTCACCCCTCTGCAGATGGCCAATACAAAAGTTGTGCACTACTTACAGCTCTATTTTTGATGCTTTCAGTAGGATTTAAATGGTCAGAGGGCTCCCACTAGTTCCCTGCACAGGGCTGATATGGCCAAATGCTTGTCACTGGATATTCTTTTCTTAAAAAAAACTGCAGGTAGTCCTTGGAGCAGGGAGTGCAAGGCCTAAGAACTGCCTCGTGCAACACCAAATGGCAATCTAAAAGTCTAGAAATATCTACATTTTGGGGTTTTTAAAAGAAAAATATACCAGTAATGAGCATTTTTCATGACATAAACTCACATTTTAAGATAGCACAAGGCTTATATTTCTAAAGTGATCCAAATTTGCCAAGTGACAGCAGTGACTGGAACTACTTACTGGTGCTGATGTTGTCAGACTTGCTGCTTTTGGGAGCTGGCCTCTCACACTGTGTGCCTGACCAGTTGGCTGAACATCTGAAAGGATCCAATTACGATGGGAAAGTTAATAAATTATCAGCTATCAACCCAGCAACCCATGAAAGAGACCACCAGCATCTTCTCAAGAGCTACATGAACGACAGGAGTGCTTCTACAAAACCAACAAGAATCCTCATGGAAGAAGTCAGCTGGACCCTGCCACAGCACTGACAACACTCAGAGTAGGGATTTAGTTTAAACCTACAACTTTGTGTGTTTGATTCCTGTTATTATCACTGCAACCTTAATTCCAGAGTTCTTTTCTAATCTCTCAAATAACAAAACAAATTTAATCAAGGGTATATTAGCATTTTAACTTTTGAAACGTTGAAATTTATAGCCAGATATTTATTTGCAGAAATATATCCACATGTGTGTGTGTGTAAGCAGGCCAGAGAGTCAAAGAATAGAGTTGTCCTACAGGGACAGGAGCATCTCCTGGCCTCAGAAAGCCCTAAATACTATTTATATTCAGAATATGTGTTCCAGGAGCCAGGTGCCTGGATTATACACAGCTATTCTGCTATAATTTCCTTGTGTGAATATCAATATGCAAATAGTTCTTCAGCTGGGATTCAGAACACTCTCCATGCATACAAGGGAACACAAGGAGTCCATGGAAGCAGACTCAGCAAATCCATCAAAATGGGAAACAAATACCTGAATGAAATTCAATTGCTTATTCAACCTGCTGTAAATATGATTAAGTTTACTACAGACCCTCAAACTCTCCTTGTGGAAACGGCAGGAAGTAGTCACTTTTCATCTGTCTCTCTTGCATATTGTGCAATGAATCATGTGTTTTCTAAGTATTTTTGAATTATTTATGAATTTCAACATCAGTTATCTTTAGGGAGGTGCAATAGAGCGTTAACCTCATACAGTTCCAAGAACTACTGCTATCTGATGCCTTCCTAAGGATTTAATAAATTGCCAAGTTTAGAGCTGGTTATGCTTAACAACTGATATTGTTCTATAATAAAAGAAGTTTTGGAAAGACACCAAATATTCTAGACAAAACCCATGCCATTCTCAGAGAGGAGCCCCAGGCAGCTGTGCTGGTGATGCTCTGGGCTCTCTTTTGTCTTTGCAGATCACTGCAGAAGACTGGCTCGTTTCTCTCCTTGCTCCTAAACCTACTCCAGCACAACCTGACATTCAGATAAATCTCTTTACTGGGTTTCACATTAAGCTTGAACTTCTTTAGGAAAGTTATTTTAATTTTTGGTGGGATACACTATGAAAGTGCTTAAGCTCTACAGAGGGAAGGTACAGAGGGTCTTTAGAAGCATTATTGATTTTTTTAATATATTGATTATTACTGCTAGTTTATTCATATATTGCCACACACTAGCTAAATTGCATTATAATTTAGAAGTTCTTCATGTTTACTGAAATAAGTTTGTTTACTTAAATAAATATAGTTAGGCTTCCTCACTGCAAAGAACCCCCAATTCCTAATTACACACATGTTTCACAATGATATATTTTATAACTGAACCCAACTGACTTTTCCACCTGCTTACCATCACTTCAGCACATTGCAAGTCACAGGGAACAGTACTTTAATCTTTCAAAAGATGCATCTGTTCCTTTTTCTTTCCAGATCTCTTTTTAGCAATTATGTAAGATAAAAATGCTTGCACTGACAGCTTACCTTACTAAGATACTGTTCAAGGAATTAGCTTTTTAAAAATATCAATTTTCAACATACAGCTGCGAAATAAATGTCTCCATTTTTGTAGAGAAACACTATACATCTTTATACTTAGAATATTCTATCCAGCTCCAAGCTGTTGGCACATGACAAACATGAAACAAAGCCTTTCTGTTTCTTCCTGATATTTTACATCTTTCCTGTTCAGCATTCAGCTCATGTAATTAAAACTTGTGATGACAGGCAATTTGCATTTAATACTACACTACGGAAGGCAAAAAATATTTTCAAGTTAGACATATCTAGTTTTGCAACTAAATTCTTATGTTAAATGTTTCAAATGCTTCCACTGTATATAAAATCATTATGATAAATCTGTCACAAAAACAGTTGAGAGAAGATAAGGCAGTGAGACTAGGAAAAGGATCACCATGAAGCATTCAAGTACAAGCTCATGAGGAAATTGTATAATGTACAATTACATTCTTCAAAACCTTTCAGCAGACATGGTATCACAACAGCTGGTGAAGAAAAAATCCTAAAGCTAAATATGCAGTAAACAGAGGAAAAAATAAGGCAAACATATTAAAAGTTCTTTGCCTATCTTGTCATTCTAACTGCAAAAAATCAGCAATATTGAAACACCTGAGGCATTTGATAGAAGTCTCATAAAAACATTGTTAGTTGCCACTATATTTTAATTTTTTCCAAATGCTTGCTTTCTCCAGTAAACTTTAAAGAGACTGAAGCAGGAAGGATGGCAGTCATTTTCTTTTGCACTTTGAGGTGAAATGACTGCCCTTTGATGGTCCAGCAAGGTACTAAAGGCTTGTCTTGGGCAGACACAGGAGAAAAAGGAATAAAGCCCAGGAGAAAGGGATGTTTTCTGCAAGAGAATTTGACACGGAAAATCAGCCATGAGCAGGCACATGAATAGTGATAGGATTGGGACATGGACAACTGTTCATGAAGGAACATGGGAAATGAGCAGATCTTTGTAGCACTACAGATCTTCACCAGTTTTAATTGTCTGCAGAGAGAAATTGCTCTTAATGACAGCATTTTCTGGTGTCAGGAGATTTGAATTCAGACTGCTCAGTTCCTGTCATGGGAACTGACTCCTTGAGCTTCATGTGCAATGGTTTGTCCTTTTCCAAACTCTTTGGTACCAGGAGCTGTTCTGTGCCATTTTCAGGGGCTGGATGGTCAGACAGAACATTTGCAGTACGAGAAACAAAAAGGCATTGATGAAGCAGAAGCACATGAAGCCGCTTTGTTTCATCAAAGGCGTTCCCATCATCACAAACTCGGGAGAAAGAACAGTGGAAATGCCTGATTTGAGTTGGTCCCAGACAAAAACAGATGGAAACAGATGGGGAAGCTGACAGTGAAGGACAGGCTGGAGTCAGCTGCGTGGTGCAAGGTGCTGCAGAGAACATCTCAGGTGCAAATCTCCAGTTCCCAGCAGAACCAGGGAAAGATCAAAGAGCAGCAGTGCCACAGGGGATGCCCACATGAAAACTGAGAGTGAATGTAATAAATAAAGGTTGCACACGTCCTGCTGCCAAGGTCATTAATAAAACTGCTACAGCTGTCTCTGTAACCATTTAGTTCCACATTTATAAAGAGATGAGCGCTTGGGAAGTGCCTCCTGAGGTACTGAATTCCTGTGCCATTGGAATTACCTATTTTGAGGAAATAGCACTGCAAAGAGAGATGTTTAAAAACATTTCACCTGAGATTATGAAGGTGTTGCAGTTGGAGTGAGGAATGTTTAGAGTGATGATATTTACATTTCTGATCATGCTGTTGAGCAAAGTCTATTCCTGACAGAAAATGTCTCTCTCTTCTACTTCTGTATAAGCCTAACAGGTCAGTGTGATCAAACTCTCTGAACTCCCTTATACAGGTACTTGACCATTTGACTATGAAATGACTGAGTAAATTAAAAAAAAACAGTAAAAAAAAGAGCTAATTTGGTGGCAATGTGCAATTTTAAAAAAAATTTGTTTCTCCTTTTTTCTCCCTCTTTGTGCCACAGGCATTGTCATAAAAATATAATGAGAAGGCATAACATGCAGTTAAAAGTGTTCTTCTAGACAGCTGTTTTCCAACTCAATATACCAGTGCAGATCCAAAAATGACAACATTGGAAGATTACTCTGGAGGTGTAACAGAAACTGTGGAACAGTCCTCACAAGACAGAGGTGGAAGGGGAACTGAAAATGTTTCTTAGAAATTATATTTCTTCATTATGCAAAGTATTTTTTTTTAACTTTGCTTTTCCCTTTGGTCATGACATAACAATATACACTAAAACATCCCAATGAACGAATCTAGCCTCACTGTTTCAAGAACACTTAACATTAAAATTTCACTGGCACTTGTCTTATCATTAATATTAAAACTGTAAGACAAGTGGACATCTGGATTACAGTTATTTACTATCTACATTAAACTGCATTGAAAGAGAGAAATCAAATTCCCTTTTTCCACATTTTAGAAACTTTGTCTAATGAGCATCCCTCAACATCATAAAAGGAAAATAATGTAGAAGCTAAGGGATACAAAATCTATACTTGTTACCTGAAAATGAAATACAAATTACCTTGCAATCCACTACATTCGGAATAGGACAATGACATCATTCAAAAGCAGGCAAAACAATAAAAAAATTTCTTTTCAGGATCACCAAAAAAAACCCCCTAAAATTTAGTCAAAATATACATGGGAAAAAAAAAGAAGAAGCAACTCTAAAAATTAATTTTAATTTGGGCATGAGATTACTATGCACAAATCATTATTCACAGCTGCATGAAGTTCACTGTGAGGAATTTCCATGTGCAACTCAGCCTCACTCATCCCAAGGTAAGAAAAAAACCTGAGAGTTATTAAGCACCATGCAATATGTGTGCAGTACAGAAGCTATACAAATACTAAAATAATAACAGAAAAATATATAAAAGCATGTCCAGGTGACTACTACTGCAGCTGAAATTACACTGAGCAATAAAACAAAAGGAAAAGAGATTGAAATGGTAAAACTAAAAATAAAAGATGAGAAAAGACTGGGTAAGTAGGCAGATAAAAACCCAAGCATGTTTTTCCAAGCAGTGATACACAGCAGCAAATATTATACAAGTTTTATCTAAACAATTTTAAACTCGTGGACAAAGGATATCTGCATTACAGCTTAGTTAGCAAATGCTCCATGAAAAAGATACATATTCCTCTTTTCCAAGATCTTAACATTTCCTCCTCTGACAACCACTCTTCAAAAACCTGTTTTCATTTGGTTCTTGAACTACTACTAGTTCATGGTACAAAGTGGATAAAAGATCTTTTATCATACAAAGGTATAACCTGCGGATTATATTCAGTTTCAAGATATTTATAACAAAGATATTTTTAGTTGAAAAAGAAAGCTCTCAAAGGACTGGCAGAATGCTGTGACACTCCTGTTGTAATTGCAATTGGGGAGCTCATTAAATATACCCCAGGAAATCACATGGAAAGCATTTATTGCAGGATACTTGATAAAATTTCCTGGTTTGTGTTGCCTCTCAGGGTTACCAGGGCCTTCTCTTAGTCAGGCTTTTCAATCCTGTGACTGTTCTACACCACAGAGGCTTTTTCTACTCAGCCACCAGAAAATGCCAGTCAGGGACTGCAGGCTATGGTCCCATTCCTGTTCACAACTGGACCACGGATGTACCTGAACCCTGTTTTGAGCAGAGCTTTGGTTTAGTGATGTGTTTACTTATTATAAACCTGCGTGTAAATGTAGCACCTCTACAGGTGCATGTGCACTTCAATAAAAACTGTTCATATTGGAGGATTTTTCAACAGGAAAGGAATGTCAGGAGAAAGGCACAGCATCACAGGCACTTGAGCTGCAGGGGAGCTCCTCCATAAAGAGGAATGCACTCTTTTATTTCCGAGTTCTGGGACCTAAACACACACACAGGAGCTCACCCCCACTCTCCCCTCACACAGTGTCTCTCTCCAGCCTCCTGGGTATAAAACTGGCAAGAACAACTTGGCAACACTGGACCAGGCTTCCCAGAGAAGCTGTGGCTGCCTCATCCCTGGAAATGTCCAGGCCAGGCTGGGTGGGGCTCTGAGCAGCCTGCTCTAGTGGAAGGTGTCTCTGCCCGAGGCAGGTTGGAACAAGATGAGCTTTAAGGCCCCTTCCAACCAAAAGCATCCTAGGACTCTGTAAGAATAGCTCTCCTGCTTGTTTCACTCCTGAAGGAGCTGCTTTTCCTAATTTATCTGTGTCTGCACTTCCAGGTTCAAACTTTTTAATCAGTTTTATGTAATTCCACAACTTGTTCTCTCCCCAGTTTTTCATGATCCTTAATCTGTTATTTGATCAAAATTCTCCATTAAGAAATGAAGTTATTTATTCTTTCTCCACTATTCACTTTTCAGTTTCCTCTGTTACCAAACTTAGGCTTTCTTCCAAGCTCCTGCATGGTCTGTGCCTTCTCAGGAACTCTCCAGGATGACTTGTCCTTCATTACAGAGGAAGTGATGTTTGCTCTAATATTGAAATACAACACACACTTGAATCCCTCTGAACAGTTAGCACATCCAGCTACAGGCAACTAATGTAACTCTGTGCTTTGTCTTCTGGCTTTTATATTTCTAGAATGCCTAAGGGGGTTGTATGATTTGATCACATTTATTTTCAGATAATAATTATAGAACACATCCATGTGCAGGTACAAATACTAATAGTAATAAAAAAAAAAAAAAGATGGAGTTCTAGCAACTTATAGTTATGAGGAAGGTATAAAAGAAACAAAGCTGAGAGAGAGAAATATTCTGTGTTAAAGATTCTGTAATGAAAGCCCTGCCCATTCAAAAACCAGAGCCACTCTTGAGTACTTGAATTTCAGTTCTTTCCAGTTCTCTTCACTGGTAACATACAAGGTGTAATCTCTTTCTAAACCCTGCTTCTCTTGCAGGAATGAATATACAGGTGGGTAATTAGTGAGAAGGAAACACAGACATAAATAAAGGTATTTATTAAAAGACAGATTGATAGAACAGATGGAATGAACAGTTTGTGAAATACACAGAAAAAAACATTTCTTGATTATTTCCCATACGAATCTGATGTCCTGATCATTCTTTTTCTCAGCTGATTTGTGAATTTACTGGGGCAATTCAGGCATATCTCACATGCCTCTCCTGTTATGCACATCATACACAGACCCCACCCGTTAGTGAGTACTAAAGAGATCTTTGAAAATGTAGTACGAGAATACTGAAATTACAGTAACTATACATAAGATTATGACCACTATTTAAGTAGTCAAGCTACTTTAAGGCACCCTAAGTGGAACATTTTTCAGGAAAGGTCATTATCCCAAATTTTAACATTCTGAAATTCTCTCACAACCTTTGTAACTGCGCAAGAACAATAATGGAGGGGAGGGGGAATAATAATCATCATATACCTAAAAATAATGTGAAGAATTAATAATCTAGATTGCATAGAGGTCCAAAGAGAAATCACAGCATATTCTGCATATTTAAAACCGTGACAGAGCTTTCACTGAAACTGGCAATAGCTTTCATAAAACCTTCATTTTTTTGGTGGCTTATATGAAGCCACAGCAAGGCTTTAATTCATTCCTAAAATGGTTAGGTGAAAACCACAACTCCTCCTTCCAGAGTGCAACTGATATTCAGGTCATTTAGTGCATTCAGCATTAAAAAGACACCTTGAGACAGGAAGATAAAATAAAAAAGTGTGCTAGCAGAAAGCTGTTGAAAGGAGAGTCTGTTCTTACAGGCTTAGAGTTGCTCTATAATTATGGCTTTAGGATTGCCCTTTGGAACAGCTCAGTCTTATTCTCTGTTGTCTTTACTGAATGATAATAAGGGCATGATTATGTGTAAAGTTTGCATTCTCAACTGATGCTGACTGTGAGAGAGAGCAGAGCTCCTGCTGAATGACAATAAACCCAGGCATCTCCTATTTCTTCTAAAAATCACCCACTCCCCAATTAGGGACTGGTTTAGAAAAACATTGACCTGTGGACAAATGGCTCATGGAGCATTTGAGAGAAAAAGCAGGAAAGGTACATCCAATATGTGACTTTATAGGCAGCAGTATGTTCTTAGGGCTGCATGATTCTGAAAGCACAAGTATGATACATGGAGACACAAAAAGTTCCAAGCACCCCTGTCCCACACTGCTGACCACTCCAAGCTCTGCCAACTCTAAGAAGCGGTAGTTAGGACATTAATCTTGTTTCCAGCAGATTTATGAATCTTGTTTCCAGCAGATTTATGGTACCTCAAGACAGAGAGTTTCATTGCATGAGAACAAAAAGCAACTGAGACCATGTGTAAAAAAAATAATTAATTATTCACCCTAAGCAGTCACTGCCTTTGCTACTCACCAGCCACCCACATCACACCCCCACAGCATTCTGTGTTTCCATAAACAATTCACTGATAGAAGTTTAAATCTGTGTAAACTTCACATTTTCTCCCAAGTCTGGGTCTTTGGCTCATGATTTCACTACTGACTTTTTCATCACAACCACTGAGTGAAGCTTGTTCATCTGACAGGTATTTGTATCTCTCTGTACATATGCCTTACAGGATTTTCAAAGACTGTTTCTTTTCCTGATGAAGACTAAAATTTTCTCTTTAAGAAATAGACCTAAAATCCTTTAGAGAAGTAGAGAATACAAATGTAATTTTCTTTTTTTACCAGAGCAGTCAACATTATGATGTAGCTCATATACGTTTGTTTAACAGTTTCTGTTTTACAGCATTATTTCTATAAAATTAACAACAAGACTTATAAATACAAGTTTAATTCCTGAAGTAGCACCTAAATAGCCGTTCTGTTCCTTTCCCTGCTCAGATTAGAAATAGGAAGTCAGAGTACAGAACATGTGCAATATCACTGTTCACTAAACTTTATGCTATGTAGGATTAACTTGGTAAAATATCTCAAAACATGAGCAATAGAGGCCAAGTGGCATTTTCAGTTTTTTTCCAATTTATTTAGTAAAATAAAGCCTTTTATTTCTTCCTCTGATGATACACACACTCCAAATGTATTTTTAAATACACTCATCAGTGCAACTCTCAAAGGGTAAGTGTGTATTATAGAAATGGTCCCCCAGATTAAGTATATATTGTGAAATGTATGTGAATGTGCATGACTTGAACCAATGAACTGTGGCCTGGAATGATGTCACAGAATGTGCAGCATTAAGTGGAAGGTTAAACCTACTTGCATCTCGGTTCATTAAACGTGGTTAAAGTGCAAATTCCCTCATTCTGACAGTAGTAATCACAAGGGTTCACTTTCTGGTCACAGCGCTGACTTTTAAACCCCACAGAGCATCTGCAGAATTTCAGTAAAATAGACCTACATAAATATTCTGCCTTGTGCTGGACAGATTTTAAACGCGTTACAGACAACGACGGCAAGACACGCACACACGCACGGGCACACACCCACAGAAGACAAAATCAATATTTTCTTTTCATGGAAGGTCCATCTGACAACACTGAAAATTTGCTCACGAGTGATGATCAAACAGTTTTTAAAACAATGATCCTATGCTGCCTGAAGGGATCTCAGAGTATTGTTGTCAGATGTACATTTCTATCAATTGATCCAGATTGCAATGGCCTTAAAAATGATCATCACCATTTTCTTGGCATTGAGGTGTTGGTGTATGCTGCAGCATTTGTGTATTTTAAATCCACACACAAATTAAAGCACAAAACCTTTTTTTTTTTTTCCTTGAGATGCTATGGTGTTCCATATGAATTGAGAAAGAATATGAGAGTTTCATAAGAAAAAAGTTAATGAAAAGTCACAAGCTTCCCAAATACCCATTCTAGGTGTTTAAGGAAATGAATCACCAGGCTTAGTCAGCATATTTGGGCCTTACATATCATAGCTATGATACTCTCCTTTTGTCAGGATTTATCAGTCTCTAGTCCTCAACTAAAAACATTTAAGGAGGCACAAATAACAGGTAAAATGGTAAAACCAGGTAAAAATAATAACGAAAGAGAAAAATAAACACCTAAAATATTTCCAAATGAATAAGGGCTACCATGCAAAACTAAATTGCATTGTCTTCAGCCCCAAACCTGCAAACAAACATTGACAATTTTTCAGTGGTAGTGACACTACAATTGTGTGTCCTTTTTCTCAAGCAGAAGTGCTGCAGGTGTCACAGGGAAGAACCCTTGTCTCTTCCACTGGTCAGACTAACAAAATCTAGACATTTATGAAACTCCTTTGAGAGTCCAAATAAAATTCTCTTTCAAGATCACCTGCATCAAAAAAAATGAAGGAATGTCTGTATCTTTATTCACAAAGTTGTGGTGCCAGATCCCTTTGGGCAACAATTTGCACATGTCACCCAGGGAATGAGACACTCATGTCCAATTCTGTCTTCCAACGTCTCTCTCCTCCAGCCTGGAGGATGCTCTGAGCTACAGATTGTTTGAAGAAGCAGAAGATCATTGTGAAATGAATATTTTAAGGAAATAAATAAAAAATAATAATAAAAAAAAGAGAGTGACTAGGTAGCTCAGAGTAACAGAGAGCAGGAAAGAAATTAATTTCTTGCTACAGTGACTACAGTATTTTATATTGAGCATCTGAAAAAGAAGATACACCATAGCTCTCAAGAAAGGAGTAGAATGTAGGCTTTTTCACTTCGAAGCTACAAAACACATATTTATTTTGCATTTTATGTCTGAGCTTAATAAAAGCACCCTGAATTACTCTCTTGACCATGACACAGAAGGGAGAGCACAATCTCACCCCAGAACAGCCACAATACTCTGGGCAGTGAGAAGGTTAGGGCAGAAATATGAAACACATGAGCATATCTCCATAAGGGAAATAACACTGACATGATTTTTCCTATTCTCCAGCTACCAGGAGAAGGGTTTTGCCTCCAAATCAGACAATCTCTGTAGGAAAAAAGACTTAATCCAACTCTGAGAAGCAGGACAGGCAATCTCAAGTTTCCATTCCAGAAAAAAATGCCTGAACAGACCTAAAATTACTGTAAGTCTCCAAAGATATATGTTTGTATCTATATGCATTCACAATAGAGCCCTTAGTTCTAAATTTCAACACACATTTTGCAAAAAGGTATGCAAAGTATGAGGTTACACAAATAGCTAGAAAACAAATACTGTAAGCTGAAACTGCAACCAGCACATTATTCATCCTAGAGAGACCAAAAATGCAGACATATGCACAATAATTTTAATATTTGTTGTCACACAGGCATTTTAGTGATCTGCAGGATGCAGGATACTCACAGACAGACAGGTATGTTTGTCTCTGGGTCCAGCTGACAGGTGCCACCATTGTAGCAGTATCCATCACACAGCTGACAGGTGGAGGCAATTTTTCCATTAGTGCAACTGCCATGGTTAAAAAAAAAAAAAAAAAGCAAAGTGTAATCAGTATTTAAGTAAATCTGAGCATTTCATTGTAAAATCAGTATTTAAATATATTATTATAAGATCTACTGATAGAAAGAATTCTACGCTTCTGGTTTGAAAAGCTAGCGCAGACAATGAGATTTTTGCACAAAATATATTTTATCTTTCTTTTAATGAAAATAAACTATCATAATCCAAAACACCCAGCAATAGAGCAGCACATGTTATCTATGCCTCCAACAGTATTTAGTATGTCTCTATCATTGTCACAGATAATGCAGAATTTTCAACAGTAAAAAACAATGAAGACATTTCAACAGTATAGAACTCCATTGCTAATTTGATTAATTTCAATGTTTCCAAGTCAAAAACCATTCAGTCTCCTGCTACATTCTGTTTCCTCCAGCGAGGAGTGCTCCATGAGTTGGTTTTGAAAGCCAGGAGCCATTGGTTTGGTATGGGCAGGAGCCACACAGAGGAACTGATGCGACGTGACCACTCCAGGGAGGAGCTACGGCGTGAGACATGTAAAGAACAAGGCAGCGAACTGCTGATAAATGTAGGATTTGGAACAAAACCTCTCCCCCACACACACTCACTTGCACACTACATCACTGCTGTCCTTGTTTGTGATGCAGTGTCCCCCGTGGCACCGGGTGCACTTGTCCACCTCGCACTTGGGGCCCTCGAACCGCGCGGGGCAGACGCATTCCACGCGGCCGTCGTCGGAAATCGTGCACGACTCGGAGTTCACGCAGTAGTGGTGGCAAACATCTGAAACCACACCAGGCCTAATTACTAAAAGACATTAAGGAGCATTATAGAAATAAATAACACATCGCTTTCGTGTTTTAAGAGTTACTGTAATAACAACAAAATGGAAACTGAAGCTGGTGACTCACTGGCAACCACAGGAATTCAGAATATCCCATAAACAGATATATAATATATTAACAATGTAATCTTGGGAAGTGAAATGGAAGTATAAACTCATAAGAGGGGTTTTTTTTTCCTTTCTAGTTGTCTAACCATTTATGGCATCATTCCACATAATATAAAGACTCTTGATGAGAAAAGCAGAGCCATGTTAATGTATTTAATGGCATGTTGGCTGAATAAAAATCTTCTGATACATTCACATTACCATTAACAGCATTATGCTAAACTGAAATTGAAACGATATTTTGAAATAATTAAGTTTTATTTTCATTTATCCACATATTAAAATTTTATGAAGTTCTAATAATAATCTATAAAGACATTATCCATAAGTTCTACAAAGTACTACAAACATGCATAAGCTTCACGCACTGTGCAAGACCCCATTATGGTATTTAACTGTTTAAATGCCAGTAGGATTGAGATTTCAAGCAGTGAATTCTTTGACTATTCAGATTCACCAGTAACTGTCTCAGTTTTCATCCCTTTTAAAAAAGCAAATTGCCTAACTGAAGAAGCTTACAAGGGCTACAAAATACTGGTATCTTAACATTTTGGTTAATTTTTATTTTTGTGGTAGTTACAACTTTATTTCGTGGTTTGTTTTTTTTTTCTTTAAATTCATCATTTAAGCTCCTTAATGGGCAGGGACACCTTCCACCATCCCAGGCTGCTCCAAGCCTCATCCAAGGTGGTTCTGAACACTTCCAGGGATGGGGCAGCCACAGCTTCTCTGGGCATCACTAGTGGGGGTATCTCAAAGTCAGAAACACATTTTGTCAATATTGCTCTGTGCTGTTTTTCCTCCTCTCCAAGAAGTGAGTACTGCTGGAAGAGTTTTGCTGAGGGACAGAGCAAGGCTGTTGGAGGAGTTATTTCTGTTTGAATATTCATTTTATGTCTCCACTGTCTGTGCAGGTTGTAGGCTCAGCTGCTTAAGGAATTAGCAACAAGAGCGGCTTAAAAAATGCTAAATGAAGTTGTTGATTGTTTCTTGTTCCCCAGTTCCAGGTATGGAATGGCAATTTGCAGCAGGGGGCCTGTTTTTGGAACAAAAACTACCGCAGTTTGAAAGCTAATACTGACAGTGATTTTATGTAAGAGCAGTGCAAGGGGCATATGTTTGCACGTACATTAAGATTTAAAAAAAATCCAAAACTGAAAAACACAAATACGTAGGAGTGGGAAGGTCATATGTCAGAACAATTATTAGTTTTTTGGATTGATTTCAGTCAAAAACACCTGTAGTCATCTGCAGTATCTCAAATGTTTATGCTACATTTGGGTTGAAATGAAACAAAATTATTTCTTTTTTCTCCTAAAAAAAGGGATTTCAGTTTCAGAGAAAGTCACAGCTTGTGGGATCACCGTATCCACTCTGAATGATTGTAACTGCATGAAAATGTTTCCTATTTTTTAGGTAGTTTGGGCCTTAAATGATACAAGAAATGAACTTCAGCTACTCTGTGTGTGTTTTTCTGGAATTTAAAACAGGAAGCTACATTCAAATGCATCAGATTTATGTGTATTTAATAACATGCACAGTGTTAGTAGAATTCTATATAAATTCAGTCACTTAAATTTATTTCAGCCATGCCAGTGCCTTGACACGGAGCACTCATTTAGGTTATTAGCCCTTATGTGAACTAATCACAGGAGAAACTCTGCATTGGGTAATTGGAGACGATAAGTGTGGGGAAAATGAGGTCTTTGCAAGCTGGTAATACTGCAAGCAAATGTCTTCTCCCTGCCATAAAACCCTTCTAATAATATTTTAAGCTTGGGAGCAGGAGTAAAATACCTACACACATTCACGTGTCATCCTTTGCATATGAACTACCTTCAATCACAGCAAGGACAGACTGAAAGAGATATCTGGGAGGCAACAAATCTTTGTAATAATGACATATTAATGTATTCCAACTCGCATTAAAAGTGAAGGTAATTAATAAAGCAAAACATCATGCACATGTGTGAAAAAAACAAAAGAAAACCCAGATATGCCTCTATATACACATTATTAACTGTAGACTGGTATAATATCACAAAACTTATTGGGCAGCAAAAAATACTCTAAAAGATTGTGATGCTTTTTTTTCCTCCAAAAGACTTAAGTTTTAAATCAGCAAAAGCTTAATTTTATTTTGTATTTTATAATGTCTTTGTCTCCGTATTGTGGCAGTTTCCCAGACAATCCAAATCTGATAATAAGCACTGTTTAAGAAGTACCCCATAATTCCTGAATTTACATTTAAATTAATTCTCTTAAAAAAAAAAAAAATAAAATAAAAAAAAAAAAAAAAAAAAAAAAAAGGATGTTTGCAGAAGCATTCAACTAGAAACAATTTGTTTGGTTTTGAGTAAGCCTCAAGTAAATATTTTTCCTTAATCTGTGTGTCTGTCTGTGCATGATTTATGTGCTATACTATTTTCAAATACCCAATTGTGTTTGCAGATACTTATTTGTGGATTCATGCAGTTTGTTTAATACCAAGGGGGAGAGAATCACAATTACTGCTGGTTTTCCATTCAAAGGTTTCAATTTATTTCATAGTCTCCCAACTGGAAATACATTCAGTTTACTTCAGTACAAATCCTATTTAAGATACACACTATCCCTTTCCTTGTCTGACAGACCTTTCTCTACAACTAAATGCTTTTTTATATTATAGATAATTCTAAACCAGTCCTTTATAACAGCTAATTTCCCATCCCTTTTTTTCTTAAATCAAGCCTTCTTCAGCAAATTCACTGAAGGTATATAAGAGATGATGGCTTTCACATTTAATGTTCTATGACAAGCACTATGACAGTCTTACAAGGCTATGACAGTCCTTGCCTTTAGAATGTTACAGTCAAAGAAAAGCAGGAGCAGAAAAGACGAGATGATTAAAATACATCATTCAGATCTCAGTAAAATAATTGGTTCTAACTTAAGGAAGGTTGCGTGTGAGTCATCATTTTTGAAAAGACATGGGGAAGACAAACTCATTTTTAAATGAGTGACCAAATGAAGAAATTCAAGATTATGTTCAAATGTCTTGAGTTACTGAAACGAAAATGGTGAAAGAAAACAAAAGCATGGCAAGAAAAGAAATATAAATGAAGTAAGAGCAAAATGCCTATTGGTTGATAATCTACTTTTCTTACTCCTCTGTTAAAGAAGTGAAAAATTAGACAAAGTTGTAGAAAGTGAGTAGAGACTTTCTAAGGGCATGGAAACCTTCAGAAAGCTATCTCAATGAGAAGAGACTGATGGGTCAATGGAATGAAGAAACAGGGAGAAATGCAGATACAAAAGACAGAACCTAAGACCTTAGATTTAAACAAGAGTAACATTCAGTTACAATTCCGACACCAGGATGGGGCAGAAATCCTACTCAGGGTGATCTTTGATCAAGCTGAAGGAATATAGCATGGTGAAACTCAAAGCTATCCTCAAAGTGCTGCTTGCTGGGGTTAGAAACAGAAAACAAAGGGAAAGGAGCAATTTAAAATACTTTTTTTGTCTGCAAAGATTAGGGACACCAGAAGGTTCTTTAACCAACTGTGTCAATTCATTACCAGCATAACAAAACACATGACAAGTTGTAGTAGAAGATTGTAACACAATTACCTCATGGCTACTGACAAAGTCATCTGTCTTGTACCGCTCCACTCTACGGCTTATTCATGAAAATAACAATAAATCATTCCTAAAAAAGCTCTTTCTTCAGCCACATAGAAGGTGAGAAATCTGCTCAAAGATCACGTAAATACACCAGATGACATTGCCTCAGCAGCACGAATAATCCAAGGCCAAATTTAACAACGCCGTCAAAAAAAAAAAAAAAAAAATCACGCACTCCGGCTTTAACCTTCCATTGCATGGAGCTTTTCCTACAAACCCAGATGGAATAATTGGTGGAGATTACTTACAGTACTGGCACCTGTCTCCTGTGTACTCGGGCAGGCAGGCACAGAAGGGCTGGTTGCCAGCAGTGACACTGCAGGTGCCCCCGTTCTGGCAGAAGCGCTCGCACACGGTCTGGTTGCAGCGCGGCCCCGTAAAACCCAGAGCGCAGCTGCAGGTCGGCCGGCCTGTCCAAAACAGGGAAAGCTATTTTATGATAAAAATAAATACAAATTGAAACAATAATCGGCAGTTTTGCAACACAGGTTTATTGTAAGAGTAGGAGGTTTCAATGTTCCAGCCCAACTGTTTCTCTGGACGTTGAGAGAACGCGGCTCTGCAAACATTGCTTGAATGCAGGACTTTTGAAAAACTAAATAGAGTTATGGGAACACAAAAACTGCATCTGTGCATTTTTATCCTTGTGCATGTACAATCATTGACTCCTTTATGAGAAAAAAGTCATTATTTAAAAATATACAATCATTTCAAAGGTGATCCTAAGCAGGAATTTAAGATATGACTGAAATCTTCAAGTCATGCTGCCATTCTGGGTTCCTCCTGTTGCAGAGGAAAATTCTGTGATCGCCATTGGTGTCTCTTCAGAGTGCACTACATTATTCTCAAATCTACAAACCCTGAGATGTAATCACATGAAAAACAAATATTTACTAATGCACTAATAGCTATACTTTACAGAACAATTCTCAATAAACCACAAGTATCTGTGCCTGTTTGTCGTCCCACCCCTCTCAGATAATGAAGACTGTTACACAAAAATTGCTGTTTGGCATCAGACCAAAGATGCCTGTAACATCAATATTCAATGTCTGAAAAGCAGCTAACACTTGGGGATGAACATTTGCACACAATGAACTCCTAGTCTACAGCTTCTTTTCAAAGGATTTTAAAACAGGCTTTAAAACCCAATGCATTTTCCTCCTATGATTCTTCTCTATTGTAGTTTTCTCTTTTTTTTTTCCTTATCTAAATCTCATGTCTAAAGGATTTATAGCTTTGTTACCATTCCACTGTTTTATTAAACCCTTCCACTTTCCCGTCTTATTTTCTTAAGGGTTATTTTCTTTAAAACAATCTTCTAGATCTCATTAATGTTTTTCCATCTCCTGACTTTGCTTTTTTATCTCATTTATAATCTTCAGGCAAATGACCTGATGTGTCCAACCAGCCATCTCCCTTCTCACTTCCTAACAAACTATTCTCATTCTTGATTATCTCTTGCAAGATATTATTTTTCCCCCACCCACCTCTTTGTTTTCATTCAGCTTTAAGGATTTTCCTAAATTTATGGAGAACAAAGTTTAGCACTTTTATTTTTCCTGGCTTCCCAGGAAGGAAAGAGATGAAGATTAAGCAGAACCTGAGGACACTTCTGAAATAAAAGGGCAGACAGGATGGGTTGGAATAAGGTGAGCATTAAGATTCCTTCCAACCCAAAACATTTCATGATTTGGTGTTCATCAAGTTAACTAATGTGTGATGCAGAATCACTGGACTGGAATTACAGGCATAAACAGGAAAAATAACCTCTCAGATTTTACCATTGACAACCCAATGTATCCATTTTCCCACTTGCCTCCTGATGCTCACCACAGCTGCATCTGAAACTCTGAGATGTGCAACCCTGCTTACCTTGCTGGTCTTT
The DNA here is from genome assembly GCF_017590055.1 of Onychostruthus taczanowskii. Lineage (NCBI taxonomy): Eukaryota > Metazoa > Chordata > Aves > Passeriformes > Passeridae > Onychostruthus > Onychostruthus taczanowskii. The sequence goes on from NW_024496526.1 coordinate 13,103,725, forward strand.
CTTCTCCACTTAGCTGGCTGTATTATTGAGTAATTAAGATTAAAGTGAGTATTCCACAAACCCCACGATTTGATTTTTCTTCTGGTCTGCTTTACTTTTAATCCTGTGCAATCATTTAACATCAAATTCCTTGGAGAATTTTTCAATGCAAGTGAAGTACCCCCATTTTGTCTCCTCTCTCTGACTCATGCAGAATGATTTAGTCAATCTTTTTCCTTCACTTCTCACCCTTCTAACATGACACACTACATGTAATTCTTTTCTGTATTTTCTATTTTAAGCTATGCTAATTTGAAGTGTTTTGCAAATCATCCTAAGGGCCATGAGATCAGTTAGTCTCTTTCTCTAATGAGTACAGCAGGAACAAAACCATTGACCTAAAAATAGCTCCAACTCCTTTAATATGCATCAGCCTGGTTATTCATATCTGTCCCCTGTGATCTAAGCATTAAATCAAAGATGTTGAACTCAGATGTTAGCACAGAATCCACTTGTTTTTCCCCATGTATACAGATGTATTTCAATTTCTGCCCCAAGACAGGGGGTTTCACATAATCCTTCAACTGAAGCAGTGTTTCAGTAAAAAAAAAAAAAAAAAAAAAAAGATAAAATACTGATAGAACATAGATCTGGAGGTCTGAAATGAGTTTTCATTATAAATACTCCCCTATCTGTTAAAAGGATGAGACAATGATATTTTTCTAGTTTATAGAAAAGATTATTCTCTTCTTTACTAAAGTAGACTTATAAATATGCCAAACTGCTGACAGCTAAATGAAAATTTAATACAGTATAGCCTAAACCCCATTTTTGTCACTCAATTTAACATGACTTTCTGTAATGTTAACAGTCCATTGCCTATTTATACACAGACTGTTGACACCAGAAATAATACTAATAATGACATTTTCATTTGCCTTATTCTCATAAATTATTTCTGATACAAAAAAAATGGTTCCAAGAACAGTTTAAAAAAACAGCAGCATTAAACAATGCCAAACAATGCCATAAGGTTTTGTATCATGGAAACAGAACATAAATTTATGTTTACAAAGGAAACAGTAATGTAACCAAGATGTCACATAACCAGAAATTGCAGGATGAGCTCATGCACAGAGAGCTCCAGCACCTTGTCTGGCCATGAAATCTCAGGATTAGAGCTCTACAGACACAGAATTAAAACTCCCTCTGAATTCTTGACACTCACCACCACAGAAAGATTCACAAAACATTAGCATGTAGAAAAAATTCACATGGAAAGTGGCTCATGGAATGCTAAACTGCTTCAAATGCAGAACACAATTTAGTAGAATAAAGGAGAATATAGTCTGGTGACTCTAAGATGTAAGTCATTTTCGGCAGTAGGATATGAAAAAAATAGATGAAATTTTTGACATAGAAATGAAATGTAGTTTTGCCCTTTCTTACAAAAAATAAATCATTCAAAAAGAAAAAAAAATAACCAGGGATTAAATTTTTTCAGTGTTCAGTTAGGTTTCGATACAGAGGCTGTAGTTACTCCTGGTTTGTCAATTTAATTTGCTACATAATAACTATTGTCTACATAACAACTTTTCAAATAAACTTCAAAAATCTCAGAAATACCTTGGTTTAATTTCTCTGTAATATGTGGGTGACTTCTTTTGGGAATTCATTCATATATCTTAAGCTTATATTTACATATATTTTGCAAAGATTAGAATACTAAGAAGATCAATTTTCATCCACGATATTGCCTAAGCAACAAATACTCTACATTTTCAATGACCAAATAATTTTTTTTAAAAAATTAAAAATAATTAAAACCTAGGTCAATAGCATTATTTTTGTAAGCTTTCTGCAAGTTTTGAAAACTGAGATCATCCAGATGAATGTCTTCACCAAAACCTACATTATTTATTTCTTCCACTCACTGGTAAATTCACTACCAGAAATGTGTGTTATGTGTGAATATGCACAATTAATTTCAATATTTATCTTGCTGTCACTATTTAAGAAAAGGAGGTCGCTCTACATGAGCTTTCTATAAGCAATATCTTGTCCTTGGGAGTTGTTATCAGCAGTCTGTGGGAATCACAATATTCATTTCTGTGTGGCTGATGAACCATAATTAGCTTTACTGAAACAATAGGAGTGGAGAGAAGCTGCATTATTGAAGATAATTAGTAGGTGAGCTGATTGGGATCTATCCCAACAGATACAGAGTCTCTCCGTGTTATTGGAAAGGAGAAAAGAACAATTTCTAAATAACTGTGAGTAGTCTCAGGGACTGCTTTTTCCAGGGCTGGTGGTGGTGGTTCTGCTGGGATCAGCTCCAGGGAAACACCACCCTCATGCTTCCCACAGCCCCTGTCCTGCTGACAGCACCATGGGAAGCTCCTGGGACTGATGTGGCATCAGCAAAACAGGTTCTTCACTGACTGTTTTCTGCAGGAACCACATCACCTTGTTTTGCTCATAAAACAGAATACAAAATAATGTCTGCTTCATACGCAATGATTCTTTCAGACTATTTCATACATTTTCATTTAAAGGAAAGACAATCTTTTTTTCACTCATTTTGATGCAAACATCACAATTCTGTATGATTAGACATACCTTAGACAATCAGCAAACTATTGCTGCAATATGTTTACTTTGAACTACCTGGAGAAAGAAAAGTGTGTTTTTATGGCAACAGTGACTTTTTTTTGCCCAAATTCCCATTAATTTGGCTTACTGGAAAGTGTTCATTATTACAGCCAAACTTTTAATTACATGTCTCAGATGTGTACTTTTAATTAACTGATGACATTTTCTTTGTTCAATTATTGTAGTTCAATACAACTGTCGTAAACTTATAAATTTTAATTAAAGCTGCTCCAATCTCTGGCTATATAACATTCACATAGGAATTTGCCAAAAGGCTTAGCAGTAAGTAAGCCAACAGTGAATAATCCCTGAATTGCCAGTGGGATTTGTTTAACAAATTAACATTTGTGCGCAGATAATGAGGTTCTACAACTTAACACATCCAGCAAAGATTTAGCACAATCATGTTTTAAAAAATTAGTAATACTCTGCAATTTACTTAATTAGTTATCACATTACTATTCTATATTAGGTAGGGAAAGAGAAGAGGATTTACACGTTCACTAGAACACACACATTCACCAGAAGAGTATTTTGTATGCTGCATTATTTTATTTGGATCAGAATATGAAGCAAGGTTCATTCCCAGGAAATCTCCCCATTGTTTGAACCAGAAATGATCAGTAAGGAAATTCCCTGACTCTGGGGAAGCTTCCAGCTGTGGGGACACTTTGGAAGCATCATCTCATGAGGCTAACATTGCTGGCAGCCCCTAAGCTCTCCAGAGGCCACGTGTACAAAATGACACTTGTGAGATAGACTGCATCAAAGCTGTTAGAATAATATGTCAGAATTGACAAGGGCAATTCAAGCCTCCAAGAAAGAGAGGGTCAAGCAAGCTGAAATGATCACAAGTCATTTGTATTTTGAAATGATCACAGGTTATTTATATTTTGCAGATGGGTTCAGATTGGCACTGGTACACATATGGCTTCTACAACTTCCAGAGGAAAAATTGTCATCATTTTGAACATAATTTTGAACAAAAATACACTTTAAGAAAAGGCAAAGTTGGGAAAACATGTACAACTTGATTACATGAGTTTAGCAGGTCAGTTTGATGAGTCAGATGTATAATGGATCAGAAGGATGACTGCTGCTTGTTGAGGAGGTGTTTGTGAGCACAGACAGCAACAGAACAGATCAAAGTCAAATGATACTGAACTGACTTAATTTTAAAATAGCAATCTTATACTTCACAGAGATTGAGGGAGCTCTTTACCACAATCAGTTTGCAATGTACCTATTGGAACATGGGGATTTAAAGGAAGTGCCACTTGCAGACCTGGTTTAGTGGGGCACTGGCAGAGCTGGGTTAAGGGCTGGACTCACCTCAGAGGTCTTTTCCAGTCTTAATGACTCTATGATTCTATTGCTGTCAGACAGACCAACCTGGTAGGACAAACTACAAATCCAGACAAAATATAATGCTGAAGTTCTAAAACCGTTAATGAGAAACTGAACAATTCCTGGTGATAAAGGAAATTTTCATTCCTACATGTAGAAATGTGCAAGAAAAAACCTAGGACAGACTAAAAACTCTCACATGAGCGTGTCACAGCAGCTCAGCTCTGCCTGGAAGGCTGAGACAAGAAGTCTGGTCTGGATTTCATATCCTCTGTCCAACTGCAAAGGGCTTGTCCATTCCCTGCAGCTAAAAGTGCCCTGTCCTATTCAAGGGCTGTGTATCCGACTGGAAGGACAAAAAGGTTGCTGCAAAAACACTTGAGGAATTAAGCTTTCTTTCTTTAATTACATTTTTCAATGGTTTTGGGGAGACCAGTGTAACTTCTCTCCGTAAAACATGTAACAGCCTTAGTCCATCGCAGGCTAGATTAAACTGGAATAAGGGTCATCTCACTGGCATGCTGGTTTGTTTCAGTACCCCACGATTTATGGACCGATAGAGATAAGAAATACAGCCTGATAAGAAATAGAGATTTCCTCTTAATAGAATATTTACCAGGTCCAGGGGCTAGACATGCAAGGAAGATGAGATGCACATCAACCTGAACATTTTATCTGGAATACTGGATGGAGTCACTGTGATTTAGAAAGATACAAGGTCTTTTTTCCACATTTCCAGCGCATGAAAGTTATGGTGTGGGCTCCAAGGCACAGCTACCCTCATGAATTGGAAATGGCAGATAGGACATCTGGTTAACTTGAAATATGGCTGTTAAAAATTTGATGAAACTAAAGGGAGCCAGCACAGTAGAAGAATACTCCCATCCGTGGGTGTGCACAGGTACAGCCATCAGAACCAGCTCTGTGTTCATCTCAGCTCTTAAAGGCATACTTTGGTCATTTGGGACCAAGCATCAGGCTGATACCTGCCCTCCCCAGCCTGATTCCTTTATCCCCAGGCTGATTCCCTTCCCTGGCTGATTCCTTCATCCCCAGGCTGATTTCTGTCCTTCCCTGGCCGATTCCTGCCCTTCTCAGGCCCATGTTTAGAATTATACAAAGTGTACTGTAGACCCTGCTCATATCTTGCATTTACACACTGGTGGCAAAACTCACTGCACTAATTGTTTTAGTAAGGCTGAGAGATTTCAGAGGCTGGATTTAGCAGGAAAAAGAAAATTAAAAATATCCATGCAATAGCATAGCTGTGTGAGCACAGCAAGTGTGAGCTGCCTGGGAGAGGGAAAACAAACTGCTGGAGGTGAGTGAGCCCTGTGGCTACTGCCAAAAAAAAAGGATTAAATAAAACCCTGGGGTCTCTGCAGGACTCACAACAGAGCTGAGTTCCAGGAGCCAAGTTATTAATTTTATTAAGCCTTCTAACCCCACAAAAAATCAATTAGATGCCAGACATGTAAAAATGTGGGAATAAACATCCTCTCTTCAGATGATGAGGAAGCTCTGCACACCATTTAAACCATCACTTCCACTCACTTGCACATCCTCACTTAGCATTTATCGATCTCACCACATTGATAAAAATCGCTGCTTATCACTTGTGCCAGTAGTTCCATCAGCTGTTAGGAGCAGTTTAAAGGCTAATTCATCAGCTTCCAGTACAAGTAATTCTCATTTTCTGATATTTAGTCATTATTATGAACAACATTATTAACCCTCAACGACTCAGAACTGAAAGAATAAATTACTAGACTTGCATTTATTTGGAATTTTGCCACCACGCCTCAGTCAATGGGAGGAGGCTCCAGAGAAGCCAGCAAGTGGAGCTAAATTAGCAAATTACATAGGCTTACATAGGTTAATTAGTAAGGAATGTAATGGAAATCTTTACAATCTAAGCCCTCTCTGCCACAGAGACTCAGATGCATAATTCTGCATTACAGGAAGGAATCTCTGATGAGCAGTCACAAACTTCTCAAGGTCAGGTGCCTGGACTGTTTCAGAGGGTGGTGGCCACTTCACCACACATGAGAAAATGATTCACAGTATCTTAAGACGAAAGCTTCTGAGAAAAAAGAAGCAAACTCTTCTCCAGCTCTTATATTTTGAATATTTAAATATCCCTTGAAGCAGAAAATAGAGTTCTATTTCTCCTTTCTCACAGAATTGCTACATTTTAGAGGATATCTTTTTGCACTTTTCCTCTCTAGCTCAAACATTATACAAGATACAAAAACTAATATGTTAGGGACAAAGACCAATTGTCAAATTCCTGCTTTTTAACAGGATAAACCCCCTGAACCCAGGAGATATAATTTCAGATTCCTTCAGGGAAATGAAGGATCTGAGTTCTCATCTACAAAGTCTTCCAGAGAATTAGGTCAGTACAATTCCTGTTTGGTGAACTCCAGTAGGACAAAGGTAAAGGACTGAGGTCAGGTATTTAAGCAAATATCTCTGTGTATGCATATATAAATTTAGGGCATGAATGGTTATAAATGTAAAGAAGATGTCTGGACTTGTTGTAGATGTAGTTTGACTGGACATTTTGCTTTACAACTCCACTGCTACACCACAACACGTGTGTCATTACATTGAATATTAACTTCTATTCTTCCTTTTCTGGTATAGATTTCAATTGTGCTGAAACACCCAGATAAGTGAATGAAAACCCCTACTGATTACAAAGAATATGTGTGGAATATGCTGCTATTTTTTTGCACATTGTTTAAGTACAAAGCAAATAAAGAGAAAAAGGAAAAAAAAAATTAAAAGGAACAAATTCAAGCATTTAATGCAGGTATACCAGCAAGACAGAGCTGTTCAGAAATACTTACCAAGGAGAGAGGCCCCACAGGTTCCTCCATTCTGGCAGTAGTTGTAGCAGTGGTTGGTTTCACACCTTTCCCCAGAGTAGCTTGGCCAGCAGTGGCAGCGGGCATCCCCCTTCTCATTTATGATGCACTTCCCTCCATTCTCACAGGTTAATTTACAGCTGTCATCTGCAGCAAGAACACACACAGCTCCAACAACCCCAGCTCAGTGAAATGGCAAAACAGAGCCTTGCCTCAAACACAGCCACGGATCTCTGTCAGTGAGGGGCAGGATAGCACTTTTCAGAATGGAGAAAGCTAACTATGCCTTCTGTTTGCACAGTGACAGAAAAACCCCACAATTTGGGGACCATAAACCCTGGAAAGGTTGCCAGGGGCTGTAGGGCTGGTGAGAGCTCTCACATGGCACAGGGATCTGAGTAATGATAGTGTGAATTCTTGTCTGAAACTATAATTCCAAGTTTGAGAATTGGAAAATTGAATGTTGGTTTCATCTGGGAGACCTTGGAAAACTTCTCAGTCATTTTCTGGTGACATCAGCCCTTTTTAATTCTGGATTTCTCTTCCACACTCTCTGCTAACTAACAGCCTTCTTAACTAGGCCCTGTCCAAAATATTTAAAAGGAAATTATGTAGCCTTTAATTCCTCTTCCAAAATAGTTATTTGCAATCAAACTTGTTGCTCCTAATTAATATTTTCTGCTAATTTATTTTTTTTCTGCTCAGACTGTAAAATCCCTGAGAAGGGAAGCTGCCTGCTGCTCTGCAATCACATTTCTTATGGCAGCAGTGCCACCCTCTTAGTGATGAGGTGTAAGGGGACACAAACTCTGATCAGGCCAGATTCACTCTTCATGTAAAGATCTTTTGTGCTTAGAGTCTTGCCTCTTCTCAAAACACTTTGAACAGTAAACCTCTATTAATTTCAATGAACAAGGTATAAAATCACTCAATGATAATAACAGCAAATTAATTATAGACGAGCACTCATACAGTGCTCAAACATACAATCAACTGTAATCCTAAAGAAGCAGAAAAGCACCTTTCCAGCCCAAATCACACTTTCAGCAATGAGACTTCATTTGTCATATAGCAAAACAATTCTGTGAAGCCAGACTGCTTCCTAACTAATCCAGGAATTTAGCCAACAAGGCTTTAAACAACAGAAATGCCACAAGTACCAAGAACTTTTCAATAATACATCCAGTGCAGGAATGTTGCTGAATTCATCTGCTTTAGTCAAACAAGTAATGAAAAAAAGCCAAAGTTCCTGTTTGTCCCTTTCTGGTTGAGGTCTAACACTGACTGGCAAGGCACAGGCACAGCACCTCCTTTGAGTTTTAAAGAAACATATTGTGCTGCAAGTGCAGAGATTAGGAATGTTGACACAAAACCTGGGATGGAACCTATTTAAACAAAACTTCTGGAAACTGCCATCTTTCAGATAATTGTACCTTTCTAAAATTAAGCTGCAACTAGGCAGCAAATCTTTAATTTCCAGACTGACTGGTGCCTCATTATTTCACGACTTTACAATAAAAATATGAAATCCTGTTTTTACTTGATTTTTTAGTATCCACCCTGTTTATATACAATTGCTGTAAGAAAGCTACTTTGTGTTTGGGAGTTTGAGGATGCTTCAGTGTTTTATTAATTTGGGTGGTTCATTAAATCCTTTGATGTTCCATGAACCGTTCTTCAGTTACTCATTACAGAAGTTGTTTGAATGGATAATGTAGCATATCTTATTGGAGAGAAGGTCTATTTTTGTTTTGCTTATCTTATCTGTTTTACTTATCATTACTCATGAGTTTATGGAGCAGAACTTGACAAAAACAGGATAAATAACAGTGACGTACAGACAACTGCTCATTTTTATGAACCTTTCTGATAGTGCATTAAAAACATGTTCTATTTCTCTTTTAGAGCAATTCCACAAAATTAAGATATAAAATTTGGGGAGAAAAAAATGTAAATTACTACTGATTTTGTTCTCTATGAAACATTTTAAATTCAAGCGTTTCAGTACAACTCTAATATGGAACGGAGAAATGGTAATACAGCAATTTTGGACTTTCAATAAGCTGAGAAAGAGGATTGAAAGATGCAATGGAAAAGGCAGTTTTAAAATAGTGTATTAGACTTGAACAATATATGGGGTTTAATGCTACTGCTTTGTTGTCTGGAGGTAAATACAAGAAACAAATTACACTGATTCACATCAGCTGAGTACAAAAAGGGGATGACATGCCTGCCTTTGTGGGGGAAACATGAGCAGAATGGTTCTCTAGGAGAAGACAGGAAGAAAAGGAATACAGGAGAAAATACTGAAGAATTAGTAGAAAAAGCTGAATACAGTTAATTGGAATTACTGAATAAATACCTCAGAAAGAAGAAGTGGGAACAGGTCTAGCAAGTACCCACCCTTGGAACAAACTTGTTAAAAAGACAAAATCAGAAAAGTTTCTAACTCAGATGTGTTCAATGCTGCTCTGAGCTTGCTAAACTCAGACTTAAACCCCTCTCATCTGCTCCTTTCACTTCTGAAATGACAGAGGTATATAATTTCACTTGTTATGCTACCTCTAGTCTAGCTACTGAATCCCTCTAACATAAAATAAAGGATTACAGATCACGTAATTTTATATATTCTCCTCTAATGTGGATATTTAGTCTTCTGCTGCCTTGTTTTGCCTATTTCAATCTTAACATCTTTAATACATAATCAAATAATTTTGATTTGCCATTTCTCTTATGATTTTCTTCCCACTAAAACTGTTTGACACAAACATTAATAGACTTTGTCTTATCAGCTTCATCATTGACTCTTCCCTTTTACTGGAAGCAAAAGAGAAATCTTACAATGACAAAACACTGATAAAACAGCAAATCAAAGCTTTGCTGGTATTTTTTTCTTTCACTTCAATTTTTTGATATTCCATTCCTCTCCCTCACACATGACACACCTTTTATTGGCATTTCTATAACAGCTCTATTCTTTCTTGAGAAAAACGCACCTTTTTGCTATTTTCTCCTTTTTGGATTATCCCCCAATTTCTGCTCTAGACAAGTTAAATGGGAAGATGATATAGAGCACAAGGTTTGGGATCTACATTCTTTGGGACAAAACCAGTTTCCCCCACAGTAGGAAATACTCATCCCATGGGGCAGAAAGTTCTTTACTCTTGGCTCTCCCTCAGACAAAGGTGTAGCTCATCCTTTACTGAGCTGAATGCACTTAATAAAGACAGAGAGCAGAGTTCTAATGTTGAGGTAAGGTTCTATAAATCTTCATTCAGATGAGAGTTGTACCACACCTGCCAATTTGCCATATGCTGAAAAGTATCAGAACAAGCGGTTCTCCCCAAATTTTGTCTGAAGGCTGTAAGACAGATGCTCCTCTTTGTTTTCCCTTCCCTTTTTTTTCCCTCTTAAAACATCTGTTTTCTTTACAATTTTAAAAGGAAGAGAATGGCAAAGAAAAGAATGCAGAGTGTGAAAATCTAACTGGCACCCATTCTCTTCTACACTGGGAAACAACCTCCCAACAATGACCCCTTTGTAAATACAGAAGAAATGCTGTAAACAGATTTTTTTTTTTCCAAACCAGCAGCAGATTTCTTCATGACCCTTGTTTTTCTGAAATCTAAGAAGTCTGGAAAAGCAGTAAAACCCTAAGATAGCATGGACCAAAGTGCAGTAGCTCCTCCTCCCTGAGGCAGACTTTGGGGTTGAAAAAGAAGGAACACAGGGATGAATCTCTCCAACCCCAGCCAAAGCACCTTCTCTGCCTGCAGTGCTGTGGGCAAGTCCCCACAGAGACGTGCTGAGGGAAGCAACACAATAAATTAAATGTTTCATCTCTATTCAGAAGAAAAAACAGTTCTGTGTCTTTGGAATTCTTTCCTCAGGCTTTCCATTCAACCAAAAGAACAGAAATGCTCCCCTCTTAAGAGGAAAGTGATAAGTGTGAGGCTCCAGAACAGGGAACTCTTGGAAGTTTTCATTACTCCTGCTCTTTCAGCTGTGGGACTCAATGTCTTCCTCCAATGCAATTCTCTCCATTCTCATCCTCTGGGTACATTTTTAGCTTCATTTTGCTACAGACAGTTAGATACAAGAAACCCCATGGATGCAAATCCAGGGGTCTCTTTTAGGAAAATGAGGTAGTACACTGCTCTATCCTGTAGGAAAACTGAAGGGTACCTTCTAAACTGAAAAAGTCCAGCCTGTTTCAGTCAATAAATAAAGCCCAAAAGAACTCTGGTCTGTCAGTCACAGTCATCCAGGGAGAAATTAGATGGAAGCTTATCTCATAAAACACTGGAACTTGTACTCACTCTGTTATAATAAAACATTCTCAGTGATGCAACACACCCATATGCTGTAATGACTCCAGCTTGAAAACTCCAAATCAAGCCCAGAAGCTGTTTCTCCTCAGTTGCTTGAGGTGCTGGGGAAACAGCTGTCTGAGGCAATCTGGATTCAGTCCTCCAGAAAGCCACTGAGGAGTCAATATTTAACATTCCTCATGTATGGCTCCTGAAGAAAAAAAAGCATTGGACCAAGCCAGGAGGAGCAGTATGCAGAATTTGAGGACTTAGCTAATTTTCTTCTGATAAAAAAAAAAAAAAAGGAAGAAACAGAGCAATCCATTGAACAAGAATCTGAGTCAGTTTTTGGGATGTAGCACAAGGAACAGAGCAAGACTGAGATTACCTTGCAGTCACCAACCTTTATGGTAGACAGACTAAGAAGAAATTGAATTGAAATGGAGATGGCTGTCCCATTTTGGCTCTGCCAAGTAATGGAAATCTACCAGTAGTTTCCTTACTGCATTTAAAAAGACTTAAAAACAATCAAATGCATTAAAAATATTATGAATATTATGAAGATCCTACTATTTTCTATTGTAACTTGAATTATATATTATTCAAAAAGTACAGTTCAACCTTACAAGTTCTTGATATCCACAATTGCTGCTAATTTCTAAGAGTAAAAGGCTTCTTACATGACCTAAAATAGCTGTGTTCAAGCACAATAAAACCAGAACACCTCAAAAACCAGAAGACCACCAAAATCAACAAGAATATTTTGACCGACTTTGAATCAGGATTTTATTGGAAAGAAACAGAAAAAAATTATGTCTGTATAGCCTCCCTTCAACAATGTACAGTCAAGTAAGGCAGGATTTTCTGTTTTGGGTTATTGACATCCTTAACTGTGCCAAAAATGTTCTGAATATCTTTAAACAAGGTGAATGTGTGGGGTCTGGACTATTTCACATACATTTTCTAGATCTTCATCAGAAAAGGAAAACTGCAGCTCCTAGTTTTTTATTACATACTGTATAATCTCCTAAAGGAAAAGGACCTGATTTTCAATCAAAAAATTGATTTTTTTTGTTGGTTTTCAGGCTATAAGTGACCTATTAATAGCAAGTGACTGTCAGTCAGCCTTTAATTATAAACCTGTATCAGGTCAAGATGTTGATCTTGAGGTCAGCACTGATCTTTCCAGAAACTCTGCTGGTCCTTGGAAACTGAAGTGGAGTCTCAGCAAGAGGCAAACATTTAACATCCACTTCTACTTAAAAAGAAAAATCAAAATAGTGCAGAAAAATTTTTAGAGAGTACTGTAATACAGAAGTTTCAATTTGTAATTTGTAATCTGTGATACTACAAATATTATTACAAAAATAACATAGATGAAAGATGAAGTAAGAAAAAGCCTACGTTAGGCATTATTAGAAATATGATTGTAAACAAAAAACTAAGGAAACACTTACTCAGCAGCCCTTTAAAAAGTCGTAACAGATATTGCAGCCATGGGAAGGTACTGAAAATTATCAATATATTAAAAATGCTTCTCTAGGCATTTCCTGTCTGCCCATAAAAATTTATAACAAGTCATTTAAAGACCTCTTCAGATCTCTCTTTAATAAAAACACACATTCCTGAAAACATTACCACAGCATAATCCTTTGCCCACCAGTAAAAATGGAGCATTACTGAAATTATGAGTACAAACTGGTACAAGTCAGCAGTGAAAAACAAATTCCTTCTATTTGTCCATTCTTCAACACCTAAGTAGTGACTACAGGTAATTTGCAATAATTTTTAGGTGGTGCTGTAACAGCAGAAATTCTTGATATGTGTCCACCTAAGATGGACAAAGAGCTGACATTTAGGCAGGGAGGGTGTTCAGACTGATTTGTGTCCAGAGTTGGACAGTTTTATTAATATCACATCATGAACCACTAAAACACAGTCCTGCTAATTCAATGTTTAAAATCTAGGCAGTATAGATCGGTGAGATTTCCTCCAGAGAATTATGACATTTCAGGTAAATTAATTTAATTGCTCAATTGAGCACTTTAAGCACGGAGGATCTCACCAAAATATCCATCACTTGCACTTCTGAACCTGGAATTAAACATCAGAAAAACATCCTAATACACATAATAAACACAAGAAATGCTATTCTGTGATTTCTAGAACATTCACAAATTCAAGCTGGCTAAGAAATCATTCCAGCAGTGTGACCAAGCTAGGTTTGGCCTAAATTAGAGTAAAGTAATTTTAAAGTACTTAATAATATTCTATAGAAATTATTCCCTCCCTACCCCTAAAACACATCACGAACTTAGAGGCTCTTTTCTCATGAATTTTGGTTTCCTGTGTCTCAGTATTAGTCATTACAGAGGTTCCCAGAATATATAATTTTAGATAAAAATGCTGAAGGTTTTTTTTCTTTCCTTGACTGTTACTTCAAAGTCATTATTATTTGCTATGTTGCTCTCACTTCCTTTTCACCATTGCTGCAGTGTTTTTTTTTTCTCCTGAATGACTCACTTTTAATTTGGGATCTGAAACACCTCAGTGCTTTTCAAACTTCTTTGGGTCAGTATTTATACACACTCACTTTTAAGCACCTTGTCTCAGTTAAGCTGAAAGCTTATTTTTCATTTGGATGAATATTAGCAGGGGAGGTGTTTTTTGAATCAGAGATTTTTTCCTTCACCTTTCAGTTTCAGCTAATTAATTGAACATCACAAAACTCTGCACCCACAGCCAGCCTGGCCTTTAGCAGTGACCAAAACTGACCAGCTGTTTATTTTCTGGTTTTCCTGCAGTTCTCAGTACCTACCTAGGAGGCTCTGATCAATGCATGTTCCATTCATCAATGCCTTTCCTTCTGGACAAGCACATGTTGCACCAGAAGGGTTGAGTAAACAAATGAATTCACACGTCAGATCCAAGCAGGGGTTAGGCACTGTTTAAAAAGACAAAATATTAAAAATATTGATATTTATTTATTTATTTAATAAATTCAGAGCGATGTTTTAAAGCTAAGAAAAGATAAATAACCAGACACAAAAATTCTGATACACTTCCACTTCCCAGGATATCAACAGCCTCAAGTCTGTTTGAACACGCTTCCCCAAACAGCAATGCAAGACCCACAGAAGGACAGAATTTATTCCATTACCAAAAAAATGTATTGGTAACATGGAGTAAAAAATTTCATTTGCTCCTGGCTAGAGGGATTGTTATTCATCTCTCTTCTAATTCTCTTTATATCTCAGTTACAGTGCAGGTACAAAAGGCATTTCTGTACAAATTTGTCCAGCATCCTTTGAAAAGGGTACACACATATCAAAATTATATAAAGAAATATGACTAAATCTATTTCCAGTTTGTACAATCAGGCTCTGGTTTATATTTATACAACTTGGTTACTTTTTCCCCCCCTGAGGCTGAATTTAAAGTATTTCAAGTAATTATGCTTACTCACAGTCCGTTTGTTTGTAGCGGTGAAAAATCAAGGCACTTTTTGCTTTATCAACATCCGCACTTAGATATTCTACAAGGCTCTTGCCAAATTTGTGTACTCTAAATGCACCATTTTTAGGGCCTGCTCCATATATGTAATCCTCAAAAATGTCAATTCTATGTGGATGCAGTAAACCTTGAATAAAAATTGATAGTAAATACAAATACATATTCATAGTCAAATAACAAACAACTTATTAAAATAAAAGCTTCATTACTGTGATTAACACCTAAGGACATTATTTTTCAGGCAGCTCATTTGGTCCTCACAAAAATTGCTTTTAAAAAAGCAATCTTCCCCAAAGGAACCCTTCCTATTTTGCAGACAATTTAAATGTCAAGATTTTTATCAGTTTTCCACACAATTGAGCCTCAGAAACTGGCTGATCATTGAAATAAAAAGAAACTCTGCAGTAACAACTCACTAATTAGAGCAGACTTGTTCTACTTGTTGTACCTGAGGTACAACACTTTAACTAGATGTATGTGACAAGGAAGAAAGAGGTCATTTGGCTTCACATCAAAGAAATTATTCCGACAAAACATTTCTTCAGCTCCTTCCTAACATATTTGAAATGCTAGCTTTTGTACCACACTTGTTTTAATTCATAATTACAGTAAATTAATGCAAAAGGAATTGTTAACTCTACCAACTCCACATTTTAAGAGCTCTGAGGGCCTCTGAGGGTATCAGCTGGATTTCCTGTGTACAGCTGGCTGTAGAATTTCACACTTGCCCTCAAAAAAGCAATGGCTTCTAACTAAAACTTCTTTGCCTGAGGTGCATCTCTTCCTGAAGCCATAAAGAATCAGAATATATTCCTTGGGATACCTTGTGCCTGCTATTTTCACCATTTATTCTAAAAATGGTTTTGTATTTCCCTTGTATTTACTTAGTTTCATCAATCAGCCTTTATTTCTTCCTATTGCTCTTTCATGCTATCAGTGCTTGGTACTCAATATTTCATTTTCATAAAAAAATGAATGAATTCTAATTCATTATTTTAGGCTTGTTTAATTCAATGGGTTGAATGTTTTAATCTCATTGCAAAGCAATTTCTAAACTGCCCCAATTTTCCTTAGGTCCAGTGCTAGAGGAGGTTGTGGTCAGATCCCTACACCCAAAGTGATCTCTCTTGAGATGATTATCTTCATGTATACTGATACAAATTGTGGAATAAAATGCTTTTAAACCAAAATAAGATGTTTTCAATCTTGTCATGCCCAATTAGGGTTATGGGAGATTTCTCATAGTATATTCCAGAATATCCAGGTGAATTCTGGGTTAAAACACTCAGTAGCACCAGGTATAATAACACCCTGACAATTCTCCAGAACCAGCTGCCCACTAATGAATCCTCCCCAAAAGGCTGATTTCAAATCTTTTTTTAATGTGTCCCTTTTATTTTCTACTCAAATTTCATAAATCTCTTACTTAACAAACTGCTAAAAAGCCATAGTGCAATTGAAAACAGTTTGCTTCACCAGAATCTCCTTTTTTATCAAAAGGAACTTTCTTATTCACATTCTGTTAGCAGAATTCTGTGATTACTCACTGACCTGAAAGCCAAGCCCATTATTCTCCCAGAACTGATTCAGATCAGCTGTTCTACAACCCCTAAAACTCCAGTTCAGTGCAGGCAGCTCTAATAGAAGTCCAAGTGAGATCAAGCCTAAATATTAATCACAATGTTACTCAGTAATACCTATACTTGGAAATCTGACATACCATTGAATCTTTGTTCCCCTAAGGTAATTTTAACAGATTATCTTAAAGCTGAAATTATCTTTATCTTACCTAAAACACTTGCTTAGATAATGTTTGAAGCATTGTCTAACAAAAGCACAAAAAATTACTCAATAATCACTGCTTTTTGCTTACATAGTTCCTCTGAATAGTGAAACTTCAGCCAAATAAAATACAATAAAATGAGAATCATGTTATACCAAGGCTCTCCATACCTTGTTTTGTGCTCACAGACACAACTGAGTCAGACCCATCAAAAAGAACACTGCCAATAACAGACAACTCAAAATCTGCCCAGAACAAGCGCTGGCTGAACTGATCAACCACGAGACCTACAAAGGAGATAAAGTTCAAATAGGAACATAAAACCTGAAAAAAAATTAGGATTTTTCTATAACTCTACATTTTTATGTCATTCATAGTCTTAATGTATACAAAATATTGCAGCAATGAAAAGACTTGACTGGAAAACAAAGAGAATAAAGTATAACAGCTCTCACTTAAACCTTCCCCTTGGGGCAACCATGGTTTTTTACTTTCTTTACCTTACTCTGCCACAGGTCAGCACCTTTTCTAACCCATTCTCCCCAGCAGGGAGGGACAGAAATATCAGGTGGGAATTAAATATAGAGTCAACTCCTCTAACCTGTTCTCCCAACCAAAATCTAATATGCCAATTGCACCAGTGTGATCCTGTGTTAAAAACAAGGCATTCAGAATTCATGGAGTCTTTGCACCCTGTTTCCACACATATTGAATTCTGTTCTCTTTTTTATCACTGAGACTTCCCATGCAGTCTTGCAGAATTAAAAATCAGATTATTTTAACTACATTACTGCTTCAAGACTTAAACAGCAATATTGGAAGATATATAGCTATAAATATATTTTTTCATCTGTATATGAAAAGAAAACAAAAGAGAATAAAAGATCATTGACATTATAAATACCCAGCCTCTAGGCAATAATTAAATAGTTAAATCAAGTAGTCCATGCTTCACAGAGGAAGATTAAATGGTTAATATGCCATTTTAGGTCATGTCAAAAACTTCAGCCTGAAGAAAATATTGGAACCATAAAATAATTTCATTCTGAGCTTTTGAAGTTGCAGTGCATCTTTAACAAGAATGGGAAAAGGTATTTTTCTTCCTATTTATGTAAGTAGGTAAGTCAGAAAAAATACATCAAAAGAAATTATACATAACAGCGAAAATACTCCTCTTAAGGTCATAAATTAATCAGCTACAGATAGATGAGAGGAAGTGGAGAAAATCTGACTCACAGACCAGTGAAATATGTTTACATTTAAAATTCCATTTCAAAAAACCCCTCTTTTAAAGAAACACTGGCATTCAGGGATATGGCTGAAGACAATAATTTCAGGTAAAAGGCAATCACAATGTGTCATTTCTGTGTGATACATGGGACCTGTAAAGGGCATGCTTAAGAAGAAGTCCCCACTTTCCAGCCTTAAATTATTCTTTGCATTTTAATGAGAAGATTTAAATACAAATTAATACATAACTAGCATTCTCAGTGTACTTTCATGGTATCAGAGCTAAAAGTATTTCTATTTGTTGTACACTTACAACACTCCTGTGATAGCCATTTCTGTGTGACTCCTATGAAGTCAAGCCCAAATGCTCAAACTCTTACTCCCTCTTATTTGGAATAGGAAAGCCACATGTGGTAATCAATTCAAGAACAGTATAAATAATATTAGTGAAGTCCCATTTGGGAGGAAATACTAAAGGTTTGAATTCTTTCTTTGCAGTGCCTCTATATGGGCCTGTGTTAAATATCCGACAAAAAAATTAAAAACTCCATGAACATCTATTTTCTACCATGAAGTAAAGAAAGAAAACACAGAATAATGTTACTAAAGTATTTTCAGGTAGTAAATACAGGAAAATGCCCATTTCTTGGGTGTTTGGTCAGGTTTTTTTTGTTGTTGTTGTTGCTTGGTTTTGGTTTTTTTTTTTTTTTTAACTGAGAAACTGAAATCTTTCTGAGTTAGTGAGTACCAGGTATTTGGGAAAAATAAGGTGTTCACCTGTAGGTCTTTGCAGGTTCTTTTGAACCAGTATCCTTCTCAGAGTACCATCCATAGATGATTCCTCTATGTGAGACCGATCCCCAATAACTGTCCAGTACATCATCCTGAAATATTAAACACAAAAATTGAGCTGAATGCCTGCACAGTGCCTCAAAACACTTCACTGATACTCAATTTTTGTGAGCCTTTCAACATTCCTGGCCGAGTGGAAGTCTTGATTTACATGTAGGTAAGTTGGGCAGGAGATTAAATAAACAACTTGGAAAAGTTTAGACAATTGCAGACATAATTTTCTTTCCCTTGCTGCGTTTTGCAATTTTATTGGAATTACGAAATCATAGTGATGTTGAAGGATACATACCCCTTTTTAGGATTCACAGCAATTGCATATGGCTCTCCTGCAATGCTGGTGAGGAGCCTGGTGCAGTTGGGTCCCTTCAGCTGTCCCACATTGATGGAGTACCTGAGGCTGGTCCAGTGAGTTGTGTAGTAGCTGAACCAATGCATCCGGGAATGATCAGTCCAGTAAATATTCCCAGCCACCCAGTCCACAGCAATGCCCCTGGGCCTTTTGAACTCTGGGCACTAAAAAGAACAGATGGTGCAGTCAAATTTGTGGAAATGGCCTTTCACAGCAGCTGCACGGCCACAGGTTTGTGTCATTTTTACAGAAATACTGCATTGGAAAGACTTAAACTGCACCTGCAGGAGTTCAGCTCTGAGGGATCTGCTGACACCTCTATTCCATGGAACAAGGCAATGCTTCCTTCTAATCTGTTTCCTCAAGTTTAAGGCTTCCCACATTAGGGACAAGTCACTTTGACATCAGCTACTTGACCTATTGATACTGAAGCAAACAAGTGTTTCGGACTGTAATTTGAAACCAAAGGAAAAGGAAATTTTAAGATTCTTCAGCTATTTTATTCCATGGTGTTCCATCCCAAAGCCCTCAGTGAAAACAGCGTGAGCCCATCCTGAGGACTGGGTAGAGAAAATCAGTGCATTTAGAAAACCGCATAAAATTCCCTCCGTATTCATGAATATTCATCTTCACACGTAAAAGGTGCTTGACTGATTATAACATTAAATTTATCAACTGGAGGATCTCTATCTTTTTTTTTTCCATAATCATCAAGGCTTAGCACTGAAAGATGGTCCTAAGGACAGGAGTTCATATTGCAAATAGGAGATTTATATGAACAAGTTTCTTTAAATTTACTGGAATTCCTGCATAAATGAGTATTCCCTGTAAAAGAGGATTACCCAGCTTTTTCTAACATGAATGCAGTCTATCATAAAAACCTCAAGACCAGCATGAGATAAATACACATACAGTTGTTTGCCTATTTCCTTATAACTATATCAAGTTAAATTATGAAAAAAACCCAGATATTCCTTAAAAAATGAAGCAATGAAATGCTACTAAGCCACATAACTGAAAACCAGGAAAGAAAATCCTAAAATAACTTGTTTTCCCTTAAGTGTCAGAGTTCCCTAATACCACAAAACATTTGTAGACTATTTTAATCATAAAATAAAGGTCATTTAATTCTCTAGGTGAAATAAAATACCACAATGTTGAATATATTGAGTTCATTTCTCATAAACTTTTTAATTCTGCAAAAATTTCACAGAAGGTATGTATTATAGATAGGTAGAACCTTGATTTTCTATTTAGAGGAATAGTAAAGCAGCAAAATCAGTCACTGCATTTAAAAAACAGTAATTCTTTAAGAATAGGGTCACAGTTGATTTTTAAAGTTAAATAAGATATTGTACCATCATTCTTTGGTATGAAATGATGACAGTGGTGGCATATGCTTCCACAAATAACAGCATTTTTTAAGAGTAGCATTTCCATACAACAAACTTTTTTCTTTGTTAGTATACAAGCAACATTCACAGAAAGGACCAGATACCAAAAAAGGGTATTTTCAACTGTATTTTTAGTCCAAACTGCTTTTAATTCTGGGCAATATTCAGGCACCTGATTCAAGAAACCTCTCATACCTGAAGATCTTGTTGGATACCACAAGGATTAATGGCTTGCAATGCTGGAACCAAATATTCTTTTAAAAGGAAAGCTGCTGTCATGGCCAGAAAAACCTCTCGCCTTTTCTTTTGACTGTTCAAACCCACAGTTCACAATAAGACTAGCTGTCATGGCCAGAAAAAACCTCTCGCCTTTTCTTTTCTTTTGACTGTTCAAACCCACAGTTCACAATAAGACTCTTTTTTGAGAGCCTGGAAAGACCAAGATGGGAGTTGCCAAGCAGACTGAGAGATGGTTCCCAAAAAAGGTGGTTCTAGAAGCAGATGAGACATCCTAAAAGAGGCATCCTACAAAAATTGGGAAATGAGGATGGGGGTTGCTGAGGAATACTGACCCTGTCTCCTCAACCAGACAGAAAAGTGGAATTCCAGTAATGCTGGGGGAATATTAAAGATCAAATGAAGAAGGAGATGAACAGAAGAAATGTCAAGGAGCCGTCTGGTGTAAGAGATTTTAAAAAAAGAGGAAAAAACCCACTAGCTGATGCTGTGGCCATGTGATTTCCAGTTGTGTTCATTAAGTTGCAGCTATTTCTGAGGTCTTCTGCATCTTCTCACACTGTCTAGTAAAATTGCTAACTGGAAATGAGCTCTGACCTAACAGCTTATTTGGATTATGCTAATTTTGAAGAATAATTCTGCATGCAAAATAAGGATGAAAATACAGGAAGAAAATCACATTAATGTTTTCTGCAGTGATTTTAGCACACTTTGATGGTAATTATAATGTACTACAACTTATTAGAAAAATTGGGGTTTGAAAGCTAATTGCCTTTCACAGTTTGGAAGTCTGCACAGCTACAGACCACGTCAGCTTGATGACTTTTGATCAGAACTGCTGTCTTTTGTAAATTCTGTTTTCAAGGTAAAGAATTAATAATTTAAAAAAAAAAAAAAAAAAAAAAAAACAAAAAAAAAAACAAAAAAAAAACCCCCACATAAAAAAGAAGCTGCAGTAACAAATTTGATCTGTAAACCTTTTTCATTTAATGGTAGATAACAGATTTTCAGCCCCTAAAGTTGAGTTTGACTGAAGAAAATATGTTGCACATGTAGTAGGAACACATCCCTTTGCAATGTTTAACAGGAAGAATAAATGACAAATCTAATTTGTATCATAAGCACAGGTGAAGCAGTTTTTTATCTTATTTATTTTGCAGATATTTTGGGTATGGAATTGCTGTGGAACCAAGTAAAGGAGTGTTTTATTTTGCCTAAAATATCTTCTCTAAAAAATAATGCATTATCTAATGTTTCATAACTAGAACAGTAAAAAAAGAAAATAAAAACAACAAAATGTTTAGAATTTTTACCACTGAAACACAACATTTTTTTGATAGGTGAGCATCCCAGTGGCTGCAGTAATTCACCAAACCACCACTGGTATTACATAAAGTAGGATCATTTATAAACCCCAACCAGCTGATTCCAGAAAGAGTCTTCTAAGTGCATAAACTTCATCTAGACAGAGCTGTAGCTCTAAGATAAAACCATAAATTCCTGCTGTTTAGAGAAAATGGGCTGGAAGCAGTTTCCATTCACAGGGGTGCAGTGGGCCCTGGGGCAAGTGTTGGGAAACACAAGTGGACTCATCACAAGGGTGATTAAGGGTTCTTGTGAAGCTCTCAGAACTCTGGGGCTGGAGCAGGCTGCCAATAAACTGGAAACACCACAAAACCTGTGCTTTTCTTCCTGCTAGACAGCATCATCATTTTCATGCTCATCTTTTTGTCCTCTTCCATGAAATAAAGCACTTGAGCTGAAGTGTGGGATGGCTCCGTGTTCATTGTTCACCTCAGGTAACTTCACCAGCTCTCTCCAAGGATTAGGCAGCAAACAGCTGCTCCAGTTATCACCAATTCACTCTGACTGCCTGAACTCTGTTGGGATGAAATCCTCTTCTGCATCTGCCAATAAACTCTGAAGAGCTGATATTTACTATTTCCTTTAATGCTTGAATTTGTACCAGTCTTAAACCCCTTTCCACAGAAAATCAGGAGAGCTACTTAAAGCTGTTCTCTGAGGAAGGCTCTTGATATGCTAATTCCGTGGAGCAATTTCGGTTGAGATGAATTTTTGCATTAATGTAATTACCTGAAAATGCAGGTGACTTTGTTCAAGTTTACTGTCCTGATTTACATATCAAAGTCTAGATATAAAAGTTATAATGTAACCTTTGAAAATTCACCTATTAAAAAAAAAAACTTGGGTTAAAATTAAGGAATTCTCAAGCCTTTTAAAACCAAATTTCGGTGACAATATTAAAGCAACATTATAAAACCAATTAACCTATTGATCAGCTGCAAATAAGGCAACAATATTTGAATATTAATGAGATAACGCTGGGAAAATAACCAAATAGTTAAGTACAATGAGAAGCAAATGTTTCACAAATATAAATGAGAAGTGTCCAAGATATATTCAAATACAGTCTGTGCATTTTCCACTTTCAGATTTGTAAAAAAGCTTTGCCTAGCTTGGATCAAGCATTGTCACAAGGACCTACCTGCACTGAAGAGACAGGGCAACATGGGATATAAAGAAAAACATAATTTTTTCAATATCTTGGAATAGAAAAGGAAGTGACTAAGAGATATTCTCTTAGTCACCAGTGAAAAAGGATGCAAAAACTGAACACTATTTTAGTATGTTAGGAAAATACTAATTCTAAGAATATTTTATCTCTATTAGTT
Organism: Onychostruthus taczanowskii; assembly: GCF_017590055.1. Taxonomy (NCBI): domain Eukaryota; kingdom Metazoa; phylum Chordata; class Aves; order Passeriformes; family Passeridae; genus Onychostruthus; species Onychostruthus taczanowskii. Next base: position 13,126,937 of record NW_024496526.1, read on the forward strand.
TAAACAGGGAGACAGTGACAAATGAGCTGTGAAAATTTCAATCCTTGGACTATGAAGATGTCTGAAGGAAGCTTATGCTCAATTTTATGGACATCTAAGAAAGTATTCAATCTATCAGAGAGGCTGCAGGTCAGCAAACTGCTCTTGCTGCAGAATGCATCTGCAGATTACCCCCAAAAAAGAAAATAAATAAATAACACCACCACCTTCTCAACACTAACTTCACAAGGCTTTACACTTTCATTATTTTCTAATGAATAACTCAATACAGTGATCTGTTTATCAGGATTTTTTTAACAGAAATGTACACCACACTGTTAAATGAAAAAAACACCACAGCATAATTACTCCACATCTTCAATACAAGTATCCTTCTGCAAAACTCAAATGACAGAGCTGACCTGTTAGAGATCCTGGCCATGATTTTGTACTTCAGATCTACTTTCCATACACTTTCTCTGAACAAAATCTAGATACTTCTGCTGGGCAGGGGGAAGTGTTGGTTTTAAACCACTCTTATAGATGCAACACCAGACTCCAGGTGTCTCCAGGGTCCACTGGTGCCTACATCAGGAGGCTTTTTGCCCTGCTGGTGTCAAAGGTCAGGAATGTCATTCATTTGGAGAGGAAATATCCTTGGATGGATTGCACTCAGAAGTGGTTTCAGAAGTGTATGAATTATAGATGAAAGATTGGGCTACTGTTGCTACTCCTGTTTATACTGGGTGTATAAAAGCAGGCGTGTGATGGGAGGTCATCACTGTTACCTCTCCTAAGTTTAAGGAAACGCGTGAAAAAGCCAGAGAGATGTTTTTTTCTAACTGGCCAAGAAAAAAATTAAAACCTCTACTCTGCTATCAAATTCAATGAAGACTAAAAATCCCAAAATCTAAATTTACAGCATTATAGAAACACTATTATAAAGACCACATCGTTATTCTCAGTTCAGCAATATCACTTCCTAAAGAATTTTGCAGAAATATTTTAGGCAAAATGAGTGACAACCTACATTTATCTTGTTTTCAAATAAAGACCACTTAAAATAACCCAAGCTTATGAAAATCCACATTTCTGTTGCAAAGTCCAAACCTACATTTATGCTTATTCAAAATCAGATAATATGCAGTTCAACAAAAATGAGAATAAATATCAGTTGTTCTAACATTTAAATATATGTCATAACTATGCCAATATCATTGTTTATATGATCACTGTAGAAATTAAGTTTGTGTTTAATCTCCATTTTCTGTCTTCCAAAGATTTGAAATTCATGGCTTTCTTCTTCTATATGTTATATTCTTCCCTTTTCTCTGCTGAAATAAAAAATCTTGATGGTATACAGCCTCCCCAATGTTCTAATATAGTGTTTACTTCTCTGCAGGAAAGTTTTTTAAATCCTACAATTGTATTGTCTTGGAGACTCTACCAAATCTGTCAGAGTCTTGAACAGAAAAGCTTTAGTAGCCATATATATCACTGAAATAAAATCATTCTCAGATAGACATTTTAATTTACTGAATCACCCCATGCTATTACTGAAGAGTCAGAATAGAAAAATAAATTGAATGAAATTTGTGTGATTTAATCTTTGATTTTGATCACTTACTATCAAGCCACTGTTACTCTGCCTTCTCTCTCTGTCGTGAAGTTTTCTGTAGAAAATCCCTCCTGGATTAAACTGAGTGCTCCAAACAATCATATCCCCTTGAAAATATGCATCCATTCCAGTTATCCTTGAATTGTGTTCAATATGTGATATTTGCTGATGAGCATCACTGTAGTTGAATGGATATGCAAAACCCAGGATGTCAGTGTCATTAGCAACATAGAGAACTTGATCTTCAGAGCCTAGGGATTATTATAATGAAACAAAAATAAGGTAAATGTCAACTAATGCAAAAATCAGTGTGTTTTACTCAAGTAGCTTTTTGGCGCTCAGCTGATATAATTTCTGAGGTTAAAATTATTTTCTGGTTGTTGAAGCCTGCAGAAACACCTACACTCTGGGCAATGAATGCAACTCTTGATATTCTGATATCAACATATCAACTTCAGTGCTCTCCAAGTACACAGTGAGACACTCAGGACTACATTTTAAGGTGTATGTAATATTAGAATTTGAATATTTTTAAGCAGTACACAAAAATACAGGATATTATGCATTCAGCCCATATGAATCCCATATTTTTATATGCATGCTGCCATTAGAGGGTCCCAAATGTATATATTAAAGGAACACAGAGCTGTCAATAAAGATGTTTTTAAATTGCTCTACTGGAAATTACAAATGGAATGATTTTATCTTTAGTGAAGGCTGTGAAGTTTTGACTGCAACAGAACCTGTGTCTTACATCTCATTTCAGATAGCCAGATACCATCTTAATCCAGATGTTGTAAAGTATATTATTCATAAGAAAATGTTCTCTAATATCAATACATTGAGTTTTGAGAAAGTTAAAGTCTGCTTGATAATTTTGAATGTATTTGGGTAATTTTTATTTCTCCATTCATATCTCATTTATCCATAGAGAATCAATTTAAAATGTCACACTTCCTCTTTATGAGTATGAAATATCAAACATCATTTTCCCCCTTCCTCCTGATAAATGCAAGAACAAAGAGGAGGTTGGTTAAAGCAAATATCAATGAGGAAAGAAGGAAGCATGAACTGTGTTACAATGGAATTGAAGCTCGTGGACAATTCAGATTTAGGATAATGATTCCCAGATTTTTAAATTATAAGCTCTCAGAATTATGTCTGTGTTCCTATAATAACAAACCATTATCTTCAATTAGTAACCCTATTTGTTCCCATGTCATAAATTGATTTCTTTAGTAACAGGCAATGATGCCAAACCCTGAGAGAGTCCATGTTCTGTGTGAAATACTAATGACTCATTAATATGATCTTCCCATGGCAAATTTGCTTCAAAATTATGGACAACCTATATAACAAATGACAGCACTGTCTATTTTGATTCTTACAGCCTTACCTTTTGCTATGCAACTGTTGTTCCTCTCCTTATAATTTTTCTCACACGCACATCTGTAAGAGCCCTTTAAATTATGGCAGTGTTGGGAGCACGTACCAAATACCATGCACTCATTGACATCTATGAAGAAAAAATTGTAATTTATGTACCTGTAGTTTAATGGGCTATTATTTAAAATGTTCTTAAAATCATGGAACAAAGCAGATGAACAAAGGGAACTCATAAACTGTCTTGTTAATTAGCATGGCACCATCCATATTAAGACTACATTTTCTAAGGAAATTCACTTATTATCTGTTCACTTTGATTTCAATTTCATATTATGCATATTTATTATTTTATGCATCTCAAAATATCCTCATATGTCAACTTCAACACCAATGTTAAATTATCTACTAGACCTTAAAAAATCCATTTAGTCCTTAAATTATTTAATAGCCTGACTTGAACCTTTTAACATTCTAACAACTTATGTTCAATTAGTTGTCCTTAACAACTAATGCTAAATTTTTGATAACCTCTCCAGGTAAAATGTATGAACCTACATTTTGTAAATACTTTCTGGTGTTTGGTTTTGCTTGTTTTTTGTTGTTCTTTGTTTTGTTTTGGGTTTTTTTTATTTCTTGATGCCATAGCTATCATAGCTTTTATTCCGTGAAAAAAAAAAAGCCCAAACCTCAAATGTGATATGTATCTCCTTCTTCAGCACAGAAAATTGACTTTTAATACTTCACAACAAGGGAAAATGGAAAATATCTGTACCTTCACATTGTCTATTCCTCCTGTTTCTCTGAAATCCAGGTTTACACTGACACAAAAGGGATGATTTTGTTTGATTACAGAATGCATCATCTCCACAAGGATTCACATTATCTTCACATGTATATTCAGTGATGCCTAAACATAAACAAAATGTCTAAAAAATCCCTGGTTGAATTGTTCAAAGGGTTAAAAATTATACCTAAAGTGACAACAACAAATAACAAATTCACCTATCTCTTTAAAAAGGATCAGGTAAATTTTCAACAAATAAATGACATTATAGTGTTTATCTACATCTGCATAATTTAATGTGTTATATTTTATGCAATGACTATATTTAACTGAGATACATTTCCCATCAAGAATTTCATACTACAATTTTTCCTGTTGCAAATATGAAACAATACAATCAACTTGCACTTAAATTCTGTAAAGAACTCATATCTACACCAAAAAACCTCTACAACTTGAATTGCTACCAAATTTGCCTTGCTCTTGTGGTACAGAATTCCATCCATTTTTAACTAAAAGAAGGAACTACACTAAACTGACTTCTGTATTGTTCAATAGGTCTTGCACAGATAAATGTCTTGGTTAATTGTTTCTTTTCTGCTACAATCAAGAGAACAGATCTTGCCAGCCCAACTCACTTATTTTGCAGTCTTGCTCATCTGAGCCATCTCCACAGTCATCAAACCAGTCACACTGCAGCTCCATGGGAATGCACTTCTTGTCATTGCAAGCAAACTCATCTTTTTTACACGGTCTGGCTTTATATGTGATTTTATCTACATAATTACAGATTAATAAGAGAAAAAATAAATCAGTATTTAGGATTCTCAGGTTATTTTAGACACAAACAATTGGGAATGACTGCCAAGCATTAAGCAACTGGAATTTATTTCAAGCTTAAATTCTTTCGGTTTCAAATTCTGATCTGCTAACCTGCAGTTAAGCCCTACTGAAGGACAAGCAGATCTGTGCAACAAAATTTGCCTTCAAGGTGTTTTCTCTGATCTGAATGCCTTGAAAGGTGATACACCTACCACAGTGATCCTCATCCGAGTTATCTCCACAGTCATCGACCTCGTTGCAAATCTGCTCAGGCCGCAGACAAACCCTGTTGTTCCTACATCTGTAGGGCCTTGTTGGAGGGCAGGGAAACTTCACTGCACAGCAAAGAAAAGAAGCAGCTGTTAGCCAGCTATTAATCCTTTTTTAACGACACATCAAAGCCAGATATGTGTTGGCACTCTAAGTTCTTCATGTAGAGGTTTTGTGTGATAAGGGTGATTTATACCTTTTTTTGAGAACTAGTAAATATGGCAGAAAAATAGCAAAAGAAGGATGAAGCGTAATGATGCTCAATATTACATCACGCAAGTAACTTTTTCCTCCCTCTGTGGGTTTCCTAGAGAAAAGTTTCATTTCTCAAAAATAGCAAATATCCAACATCTGAAATTACGTGAAAAGCAATAACAAAAGAAAACTATATCCCCATATTTCAAGCTTATCTTCTAAGCAAAACAAAATTTAAGACACATGTGCCTTTATATATTTGTGTGTCTCAAATGTCATTCTTGCTTTATTATACAAAAAACTCTGAAAAATATAATGCCATACCACACATTTCAGCAACTTCATCAGAGTTATCTCCACAGTCATCCTCACCATCACAAACCCAAAAATGTAGTTTGCAGAGGGAATTGTTGCACAGAAATTCATCAGCTCTACAAATATTTCCCCCTGGGAAGATGAAAAGATGACAGAAAAAAAAAAAAAAAAACAAAAAAAACCAGGAAAACAGAAAGAAGAAAGAAAGTCATTTTTTGATCAAACCACTGCAACCACTTATCACATACTATTTGCAGAGAGTAACACAGGTAGCATAACTAAATTTACAGATCCCAAAGGAACAGGTTGGAGAGGCAGAGGAATACTCATTCAAAAACTCTTCCTTGACCAAACATCTCCTGTTCCTGGCTGCTGGCTGGGAATTACCAAACCAGTGACCAGCTGGGCATGTTCCTCTTGCATTTAGCCAGGAGACGTTTAAACTCCCTGTCTGCAACTCTCCTTGGTGATGCAGCCTCTTAGCAAAGGCCTGGCAGGCACGTCAGGAATTTGGGCCATCGGAGAACGAGAGAAACAGAAATAGGGCCAAACATGCGAAAAGCCACTTCAGTCCAGGTTTGTTTCACACCCATGTCTGATTCTCCCCCTATTCCTGCTCCACTCTCCGAGTCACACGTCAGAGACAAAGTGCTTGCAGCCCATCAGCCATGAGGCAGCACCTTCTTCTTCTCCTGAGGAGCAACAGGCTTGGCCAGGTCTGTAAAACCCCCACCACCTCTAAATGCTCTATCCAGGAAAGGTCCAGCCATGTGGGCACAGAACAGATAAAATTAAGGGACCTCTGACAGGATCTTCCTTTCTGTAACTTCTGAAATGCCTCATCAGGATATTTATTGAGCGCTGGAAGCAGCAAGGATAAAATCTTCCATGTGCTCTGAATCATCTAACAAAAGGGAACATGGGGTAAGGGAAAATGGTTTAGGACAGAATGCTCTCAGGCTGTAAAAATTAGTTGAAGATAGATTCAAGATTTTAATGTGTGTTGTAATAAGAGAGAATTTGTTTCTCAATTATGACGAAATTTTATCACTTCCAATCAACAAAGTTATGGAAAGTTCTTGCAATTAATTTCCTACAAAACACATTTTTTTGCTAACTGGATTTTCAGCTTCCTGAGAGGAGTGGAGTATAAAATAAATAAAGCTGTGTACTTGCAGAGAAGGAAACAATGAAATTTTATATGATAATGCCAAAACTCTCACTGTGGCTTACCTCAATGCATTACACCCACTCTAAGAGCTAGATCAGGCTTCAGTGGCTTTTTACTCATTCATTCAATGCCCTGTTCACACCTCATTAAAATCAACAGAAGGCTTTCTTTTGCTATAAAGGTTCAGAATGGCTGAACTTTTTTCCCCCAAAAAACTAATTTCCATGAAATGTCCATTGCATAAAAGGATGTTCAAACTCTCACACTATGCTACCAGGTATAATTCACTCCCAAGGCAAATATAACTTATGAACATTAACAGAAATATCCTGTATAATTATCCAAGGAAAATATATAAAATTCAAGTACTCTTCATGATGAAAGGCATGAATCCAAATAATAGTGTATGCAATCACAATATAACCATCATTCTAGTTGTTTAATAAGATTGAAGAGAGTTATTTTTATAAACATGCACAGTGGGCCACAAATAAATATTATGGATATTATTTTAGAATCCTGTAGAATAAAACTCCATTTGTGTTTGCTGTATTTCAAAAGATGAAAAAATTAGTTATCAGTGAGATAAACTGGCATTTCTTTCATGTGATTGCTCTGGCTGTCATAATTCCTTTATAAAATAGATTTCTGCAACAGAATCATAATTGTGACATAAATACAAAGTATGATAGCAATAACCAACTAGGAATAGGCTCCTTATTGTATTGTAAGCAATTTACAGTTCACAGAAGCTCCATTATGCTGCCCAAAGAATAATGTGGGCATCAGATAAAATAAGTGTATTGCTATTTACTTACACTCCATTGGGCTTTAAAGAGATTCAGTCCAGATATTTTAAAAGCAGTTTTAAAATGGACTAGATGGTTGTTATTTATTTATTTATTTGATTTTGTTATCTGTCTTCTAGAGGTCTAAACATCTCTGGAATATTCTCCACATTCTCTGAATTTTCTGGTCTTTCTTTCAAACTTAATGATCCCCACATGATGTCTTTTTTTTTTTTTTTCCTTTAGTCTTATGTATTGTGTAATGGACTTAAAACAAGGAAAGGATAATTTACTATGATTGCTTTGCACCTGATTGTAATCCCATATAACTGTACTCCATTATGTTTTGAATTTATGCACAGAACATGTGACTGGAGATGGCTAACCCACAGAATTACCTACTTTAAAGAAAAAGAGAGACGAAAAATCCAGGAAAACCCCTCAAAAAAAAAGAAGACAAAATGCCGATTAAAATTATTCTTTAGAAAAAAACTCCTTTAATTTGACTTAGAGGAGGGGCTGGTGAGGAATGTGGAGCTCAAGGGCAGCCAGGACTCCAGTGACCATGGAATGGTGGAGTTCAAATCCCTTAGGACTGCAAGGAGGGTGCAGAGCAAGCTCCCTGCAGGGCTCCAGGACAGCACACTTGGGCTTCTCCAGGATGCAATTGGGAAAGCCCTGGAGGGAAGAGGGGCCCAGGAGAGCCTGGTTGGTATCCAAGCATCACCTCATCCAAGCCCAAGAGGGATGTGTCCCAACAAAGTCAAAATGTGCCAGAAGGACTCTGTGGATGAACAAGTTGCTCCTGGACAAAGACAAAAAAGAAGGTGAAGCACTGGCACAGGCTGCCCAGAGATGCCCATCCCTGCAAGTGGCCAAGGCCAGGTTGGATGGGGCTTGGAGCAACCTGGGACAGTGAAAGGTGTCCCTGCTCATGGCAGAGGGCAGGAACTGGATGAATTTTAAGGTCTCTTCCAATCCAAAGTGTTCTGTGATTCTCTGAAATAAACAGAAACCTGGGCTCTTAAGATGACTTATTTAGCAAATGTTTATTATATTGCACAGCTGTGTGATTTATTGTGCATGGCTTTGTAGTTTATTGGGGCCTATAAAAGCTTGAATTAACCAGATTTACTGCTGATTTCCTTGATGAAAAAGAATATGCTTCCAGTAACAACATGACCTTTTTCATCACTGGGGAGGGAAACAAAGGAGGAACAAGTCATAAACAACACAAGTTTAGCTTATTCCTGCAGATCACTTTTGAAGCTGCTGTACTGTCTTTGTCAGGAGAGGTCACAGAACTTTCCTTTCTCCACTCAGAATGGCCAGGGTACCACTAACTTGCAGTGTGTGTGCTCATAAAGCCCAATAAATGTTTTTAGAGAGGTGTCTCTTGCCTTGGTCACAGTTTTCTTCATCACTGCCATCCACACAGTCGTGGATCCCATCACACAGCCATCGCACAGGGATGCAGTAGGCCTTGTTTCTGCACCGAAACTGATCTTCTCTGCATTCTGTCACACAATCCATCTGTGGGAATACAGCTATGCATTAATGAATGGCAGCAACAACAACTCATCCATGCTGTCAGGAGGGAGCAGCTCCTGGTGGAAACTGCCCCAGAGACAGGCTTGGGGGTTGACTTTGAGAAAACAAATTTCTGCCCTCCAAAACCTGCCCACAGAGCAAGAAACATACAACCACGGGGCTAAGTTATCTGACAGCACTCAAAGGATGCAAGAAAACCCTATTTGCCTTTTCAATTATTTCGAGACCTAAAAAACTTACAAAAAAATTATCAGGAAGAAGAAACAAATAACCAGAAATGTCTCAGGTACCTCATCAGATCCATCAGCACAGTCCAACTCCCCGTTGCATTTCAAGGATGCAGAAATGCAGCCTCCACTTGCACACACGTACTCACTTGAAGAGCAGGTTGGAGATGCTGGTTACAAACACATATTTTAGCATTAAGAAAAAGACAATTTATGAATAAATTGATTTTTAATTTAAAGTTTCCTTCTGGTTAATAGTGAGCCAACTTGAGTCTAAGCACTTTTGTAAACTATTTGACAAATCTGAATTGTGATATCCTAAATAAATTGTATAATGATAGTGAAAAAGTGCTTGAGTTTTTTCACTTAGAAATTTAGTTTAATTTTCTCCTTATGCTTGATAACAAAGGCAACTATACAAATGCATATATTCATAGAATATTTAAAAAATTGCATTCCTTAAAATGGGCTTAGAGTTTAGCTAAATGTAGCTAATTTATAAATGAATAAACTAAATTTTTTGGAAACCATCTCATTGGAAAGTATTATTACAATTAAAACACATAAATATTAAACAGGATATTTTAATATAAAGGTGGATATTTTTTGTTGCACTGTAAATCTGGAGAGTTTTGTCATAGGCTTTTATCAGTTACATCTAGCTTACAAAAAAATTTAGGGAAGTTCCTGCAAAAATCCACAACTCTATTTTCGAAGAAAGAAAAAACCAAAAAAAAACAAAAAACCCCCCAAAAATCCCCAACAATTTAGTATACAAAATCTTTGTGTAAGGACTATTAAACTTTGAATGAAGACCGCAAAACAAAACATTTCAGGACATGCCAAGATTTACTGACATTTTCAGAGCAGAATTTTATATGTTGCGTATTTATTATCAAATTACAATTCAAAATAATTAAATACCTATGCCCCAACAGGCTTCACACTGCAGAGTTGTACATAAGTAGGATTTTCAAAACACCAGACACGATGATGCAAACTCAAAAGGTAAAGTTTCAGGTTTTTTTGTACTTTCTCACTACTAGTAGTACCCAAGAAGTCATGATTTGAGGATTTATATTCTTCCTTCACTCTGATTCATTCCTGGATTCATTTTATAATTCAGAATTATTTAAAACAATACCTGGTTCACAGTTTTTCTCATCATCCCCAAGTTTGCAGTCCTCGTGACCATCACATTTCCATTTTGCTGAGATGCACTGGCCGTTGGAGCACTGGAACTGATCCCTAGAACAGCCTGTTTCACAATACCTCTGGTACCAAAGAAACAACCAATAAACAAGATCAAGACTTTATATTAAACATTGGTAAATATGCAGCTGGTGACAGAAGTTACAGCCCACAGTCCTCCGTGTTATGAAATATGTAGTAATTAAAGTCTTGTGAAATTAAATATATTTGAGGATATGATTCAAAATGGTGGCTCACACCCTCTAAATAGCTGGAAACACCTGAGGTCCAGTATTGACAGGAGAAGAGAAGGGAAAAAAGGGGAAAAAAAAAAACCCCAACAACCAGAAAACCAGTGAAGTATTATCCAGTGAGCTTCTGATACAAAACAGCCTTCATTGCTCTCTCAAAAAAATATCTCAAACCAAACCAGTGCTGTGTGTAAAAAGAATGGTTTCCCAATCAGGACACAAAGTATTTATGTGATGGGAAGAGGTTCAGATCGCTGCTGGGACAAGAAAATGTAGAATACTCTTCCACTTTACTTATTTGTATGTTCTCTTTTAGGAAGAATCACATCAAGAGGTTTGGTTTTAATTTCATGATGATATTTGCATACAGGGATTCATGTATAAAGTTCCCACTGCTGCCTTTTAGAAAATTTCTCTGCAGGAATCCATTCTCCAACAATTTAAAACTATGAATTCTCTGAAGAAAGACTTATTCTGGAAGATGCCTACCTCATCTGAGCCATCTGCACAGTCATAGTCTCCATCACACCAGAATCTTGCTGAAACACAGTCTCCATTTGCACAAGGAAAGTCTTTCAAAGTGCATGTTTGAGGCTCTGAAGAAAGAAAAGAAAAACCACTAGGTTTATTAGCATTCCTATATCAATAAATAGAAATAAATATAAATTCCCCCAAGCAATAAATAGAAATAAATATAAACAAATATAAATAAATAAAAAGAAACAAAAATAAATACATAAAATAAATAAAATAAATAAAAATAAACACCCCCTCCACAAGAATAAATATTAAAAACTCAAAACAACTAGCTTGCAAATGATAAGGAGTGGTTTTTCTGTGGAATTTTATTCCACAGTATCTTTTAACTACATTTCATTTACATATAGTAAGATAGTAATGAAAACACTTTCATTACTTTCATACATTTGGGTTCTACTAAATTTCTTTGTAAAATAACATGATGTTGAGTATATATATATTTTATGAATTTCCACACATGTCTGTCATTACAGGGTTTGTGAGATAAGCACCAGAGGCCAGAAATACATTTTGCATGTCAATATCCAATGAAGTTGGAACTAAGCAGATTTCTGACTTTCCATCACACAGTAGCACATCATTTATCACATATCTTTTAGAGTGTGTGTGCCAAGAGTCAGCTTCTCCTGTGCCTAGCATTCAGGGGAATGGCAAATGGGACACAAAATTTGGTGTTTCAAATAAAATTTTTCACTACTGCTGACACAGAAACATTGGCAAGGGGGAACTCTGGGGAAGAGTCCCACAGGAGAACATCATGTGCTTTCCTCCTGAGAATGAGGACCACTCCAAAAGACATTTTTTGGATGCTGGAGCATCAGACTAAACAAAGGTAAAAGGCATTGGTGATTTAGGAGAAGTTCAGCAAGTTTCAATATGCAATTTATATCTGCCAGTCAGAGGGCTTGGGGGAAAAAAGGACTTAAAAAGCAAACAAAGATTATTTGTGGGATTATTTCCACCACAGGAAACAATGCATTATGTAAATGATGTAAAATCATGAATAAAAATTAATTAAAAAACCTTTTTAGCAGAGAGATGGGAAACAGCAAATGACAGTGACAGAACCAAAGGAAGAAGGGGGGGAAAAAAAAGAGGTGAGACAGAGCAGAGAGCAGCAATGGAGAGCAGGAATGGACAGCAATAAAGTGAGAAATGCTGGAGGGTTCTTTATTGAGTTATGGAAGGTGCAAGCATGAATGCTTTTCTAAAATGTACCAAAGTGATAAAAGCAAACACAAAATTAAAGGCCTCCAACTGAGAAAAATTTGGTAAGTACCAGCATGAGAATACACCACACATAAGTTACATGGATGTAACAAACTTGACTTCCGGTGTTTTGGTTTTTTGTTTTTGTTCCCCCCCCCTCCAGGATTTATAAAAATCAAAAACTATTCCAGGAAAGGAGTAATTTTAACCAATTTTCCACTGCCTTTTTTCCACTCTTTACTTCAAAGAAAGACTCAAAATGAATCTGTTTAAAATTCTTTAAGATTAATTTCATTTTTCAGGTATGAACAAATTTTAATTTTGAAGTTGTAGGAAAGTAATTTGAAAAGCACATCTACAGGAATTGCATAAGTTCTCCAGAAATGTTATATTTCAGCAAATCAAAGGTTGGCATTTATGTGGACTCATTATATGCACACTACCTCAAATTTTTTTTCAAAGTGTAAGCTCTAGCAAATCCCTGACATTTGATTCTTTTTGTTTTTAACAAGCCAAGAAGGATAATTTTATGACATAATAAAATATACAAAGGAAATAATTTGTGGGAAAAGTAATTCACAAACAAAAAAAAAAATTGCCATGTTTCTATATTGATTGGAAAAAATACAAGAAAATACTTTTGCTCTACTGCTAATAAATTATTTATAAGCAGAGATTTGATACTGGGAAAAATGTACACAAAAAGCTAAGTACTCAATTCTCTAGTTGCAAGAAATATTTCTTCTGCTGCTGTGATCCAGCTCTGTGATTTACATATGAACACAGAAAAGTACTTTTCCATCAGTGCTCAGATTGTTAGAAAGGAATAATTATTAATACAAAACAATATTAAAGGAACAAGCATAAATGGACTTCTGTATAACCCATGAAGGACAGTTTTCTTTAGCTTCTGCTTTACCAAAACACTGAAACTCCTTCCCAAGAAAAGCACTGGGGTCATAAACCTATCCTCGGACAAAATTAACTAATTTGTTTTCTTGGCAACTTGTAGAAGCAACAAAAGAGCATTAGGAGGAACTTGTAGCAGCACAAATATTTTTACACTGATTGAATTCATGTCTTGCTACAACATTATTGTGCTTGCTTTGCTTCAATGGTTACAGTATCTTACATTTTCTTTAACCACATTAAATATAAAAAAATTCCTGTGCTTTCTTTTTAGCTTAGATAGATAGTAAAAGATTCATTCCTATGGAATTTTCCTTTTTTGGACATTCCTGTAAGAAGAAACACTATTTTTGTGGTATTTTCTTTTTAAAAATCCAAATAAACTCTGAAAGCAAATTCTCTCTTCAGACAGATATTACCTCAGAAGAGTTAACAAGGAATCCTACATTTCTTATTGTGGACCCTTTATGTACCAATATCCAAGCTAAAAACTCTTATTTCAGTGTCCAAATATAGTTTAAAAACAATAGACTGTAAGACAGAGAATGACAAAAGCTCTTATAAGGACCTGTATCAGCCATAAAAAAATGCCTTACCTCCCACTGCTTAATAATCTGGTGAATTAAAAATAAATATTACAATTAGTTTACCTTTATCAGTTAGTTACATATCAAATTTCTTATCTTTGAAAAAGAACCATAAACACTGTTCAAGGTAAAGTGATAAGCACTTGTTAACAAGGGATTTGGATCAAACACTGCCTGCTCATTACATGGTAAAAAAAATAAAACCTGAACGGGTGTGAAAAATGATTATTGTCGTATCATTGTGCCCATTAAGACTTCGTTATGATATGACCAGAAGAGTGAATTTCTTGCATGTGAAGAAACTATAGAGAAAAGTGCTAATGCTTGAGCTGAATTTCTGTAATTCAGTGAATTCATTCCACATTCTTGAGAAACAACTCATTTTTTGATATAGTTCTCCGACAGCCCTTTGTGTATTATATTCATGGATGCCATGAACAATTTATCTCACTGTGCAATGTTACTTATTTTGTCAAATGCTTTTGAAGTTCTAATTTCATATATATTTGTTTCATTACACTTTATTCTGTAAGTGGCTTGATGCTCTATAAAAATTTTATGCAACTATTTCAAACAATGGAACAGTATTATGTACTGTCCCAGTGCTTCCAAGATTTTAGATTTTAAAACTGTGCCAGCCTACTGTGTTTAATTTAAACAGTAGAATCTATAGCTAGAAATTAAGTATGCATTTGACAAGCAAAAGTAAATTTAAAAAAACCCTAACACCTTTTTTACCTGGGTACTGTCAACACACTAATTCCACTAATTAATTAATTACAAATTTCTTTATCTTTAAGTCTAGAGAACAACCAAGAACTTAATTTATAACTTGGCTACTAATATGGACACGAAGTTGGCTAACACCATAATTTTCTTTTTTCTTAGCAACTTCAGATTATTTCTCTCTCATTATTTGTGCTCTTAAATATCACTTTGTAGTATGATGATCTGATCTTTAAGGAAGAGAATTGTTACTGCTGGATCATGTAAAGGTAAACTAATTGTAAAAAAGTTAAACTAATTGTAATATTTATTTTTAATTCACCAAATATGATACTCAGCACTTATTTTGCCTACAGCAACAACATTTTGTGGAAGTTTTTGTTTTTTCCTTTTTTTCCAAATGTTCAACAAACTGCCCAGTCCTGTAGATTAACACCACCACAGCAAAACTATCACTCTCTATTCGATTTCTACATGAGAACAAAACCATAAAATAATTTCTTGCTACTTGCAGTACAGAAAACTGACACTAATAATCAATTCCTAAGTAAAATCTGCCACAAAGTCAAGAAAGCTTTTGTGTGCCAACCCCCCTGGGGTATAACAACAAAAGGCTCTGAGTGATTACTGAGCCACACAATATTTTCCCTTTTTTATGTAACACTTGCATATGAAAACCACAGCACTGCTGCTTGCAGTAATAAAACTCACAACATTTTCAAGTGCAGGGAGTAATTACCAGGCAGAGAAATCCACTTTAACCTCCCAAGCTGAATGAGCCACTCTGTACCTATGGACACCACATCTTGGACTGGAGAAAGGGGCAGCAGCATTCACTCAGCATTAGAATGCCTAATTTATCAATCTTTCTAGATCATTACCTTGAAGATACTAAATATACACTCATGGTATACAATCAGGAATGTGTATTCAAGGTTATGTGCAAGAAAAAGATACTAACTTCGTGCATTTCTGAGTAAAAAGGAAAAAAAACACAGCAATTGTCAAGAGAAGGCACTCCAGAACTATTTAGGGAATGTCCCTCTTGAAATATTTTATAAAGAAAATAATTATTAGATAAAATTATTACAAATTTTTCATTTCCTCCTGAGACCCAGATGGAAATTAACTCCCTGGAAGTGGTATTACAGAGATTTATTAGGCCTTCAGGTTCCTCATGGGTGGGAGAGAGTTGGGTAACTGAGCTACTTTGAATAACCACATCTACTTCTCAATGCAATTAAATACTACAGAAATTGACTTCTCTATATGAAACAAGGCAAATCATCTCAAGAATACAATGAATATAATGAACAGGTAGTGTTTGATCAACATTTCTTGTTAACAAATGCTTATCAATTCACTTCTGAACAGTGTTTATGATTTTTCTTTAAAGATAAGAAATTTGAAATGTAACTAACTGATAAAGGTAAACTAATTGTAGTATTTATTTTTAATTCATGAGATTACTGAGCAGTTGGGGGTCAGGCATTTTTTTCATAGCTGATACAGCTCTTTATAAGAGTGAACAGAATTGGAGAGTTACAGCAAGGGACATTTTCAATTGTGGTCAGCTGATTTTCAGCAGATCAGAAAGTGTTGAATGAAAATACACACCTGTGTTTTACCAAAATTCAAAAGTTTCCTCTTGCATGTTGCTAACCTGACTCTGTTCTAACATGGACCAAGGTAAAAGTTACTTACTACAGTTTTCTTCATCAGAATTATCTCCACAATCATTCTGGCTGTCACATCTCCAGTGATCTGGAATGCAGTTGTTGTTTTTGCACTGGAACTCATGAGGTCCACAAGTTTTTTTATCTGTAATTAGAGAGAATAATGTTTACAGCACTGGAAACAAAGAGTCAAAATGAGAAACACTCCCACTAAATGCATTATAAAGTTACTGGATACATATAAGTACAAGCAACCATAATATTTGAAGTTTTACTTTCACAAATAATTTATTTCTCATAACATTCTTTAAACTTCTATTTATACATTCACACCCGAATCTTAAATTTGATGAAATTAAAATATGCAGTGTATAAACTGTCATATATAGTTAAAAAGTATAAACTTTAGAAAGGGTCACAAGAGAGGGTATTAGGACACTGAATCTCAAGAACTGAATTAACTTTTCTTTGAATTTATCTGTAAGATTGCCCTAAAAGATCAGATCACAGAAAGCTACTAGAATATTGATTTGAAAAATGTACAAAATACATATTTCTCAAAAGTTATTTTTGCATATAATAAAACAGAAAATTTTGCACTTTGATTTAAATTTTTACCTACTGATGGATTGGATTGGATGTTACTCATATGAGGTAAAACATTACAAAGCCTATAGTGCTGACCTGAGGGACATTTCCTTCAGGTTCTATATTTTCAATGAGCTTTTCTATTTACAGAGGAGCATTGGAAGCCTCTTAGAGATACATGAACACCCTGGACTCCTCCAGCAGGAAGGAGCTGCCTCTGTGTTTTCTGTGAGCAACTCTTGAATAATTTGTTCAGCTTCTAAGGACTGAGATGAAATGAAGTAAATTAAAAAGTTATCAGTGACATTTTCGTTGGGGAGGGAAAAAAACCAGTTTGCTTTGTAAAAGCCTCAATGACATATTTAAAATTACATGTCACTGTGATATTGCACTAGAAAATGTTTAAATTTCTGTTAGGCAAAGTCAAAACATGTCAGAACAGCTTCACTCTGCTCTCATGGCAAGCCCTGGGCTGCTAATGTCTGACAAACAGCAGCTTCAAGCACCTGATTCCTCTGCTGCTGAACCACAAATCAGAGGTGCTAATTTCACGCTAAGGGCCAAATGTTGCATTTTCTCTTTTGTTTCAGGTGTGGCTCTGGAGCCAGATTGATAAGTGTTTCAGCTCAGTTGTGTGCACTCAAAAATCTGCTCACTGCAATCCTGCCTTTTTTGTTTGCTCCTTGCTCTCTGCCAATGTCACAATTGCAATAAGTTTTCTCCCAAAATAAGTTTTTTTCCATGATATTTTTTAATATTACAGTCTATGATACTTGCATCATCATATTTCAAACACTTGCACTGGCAAACAATTAAAAATGTTTAATATTACAAAACATAAAAATATTCCTGCCAAACTTATGACACTTGCATTTTCACTCTGTAGCTCTGCAAAGGATAAAGTTTCAAACGTGAAATCCATCCTATGTTTATTAAAATACTTCCAGTAAAGTCTGCAATCTCCCACTAGAGTACCTGCCCACAAACTGAGTTGCAGCACTAATGACAGATAACATCACAGCAACAGATAAATATTCTATTTATCCCTCCACATTCAGTAGAAATACCAAGATGTAATCAGTAATACACAGAAGCCAGAGATGACACCCATTCATTTCAGTTACCTGAACATGAAATATATCTTTTCTTACTCTTCATAAAGAATTATTTAGTTCTCAAGCATGCTAAATCCATTTTGTAGCATTTCCTTTTCTAAGCATGTCAAGAAAAGATAGATTTTTAATTTATTCAACCTTAACCTCTGATTGCTACTTGAATGTTAATCTTTGTCTTCATACTTTATTCCTAACAAAAAAATAAAGAAATAAAATTTTTTAATACAAAATATTTTGCATTTTTGTAAGGTTCTCCCTTCTTCACAAATCTGAAAACTTTGTTTTTCCTCTGGGTTCAATGATCTCTGACAGCTGACAATGTCTTACAAACCAGATTTGCTTGTCTTGTATTTCTTCACTTTATTGAGAACTGAGGGAAACACTGGGATACTAGAGACAGGATATAACAAAGAGGAAAACTTGGGAAAGTTGCGTAACAATTATCTGATCTTTGAGAACGATGCATTCATTCACGTCAAATGAAACAGTGCAAGACCTTCATTACTGAAAATTGTGGAACCATGAAAAGCACATGGGGGCCCACACACTTTTTGTCATCTCTGCCTTCAACACTAAATTGCTTTCTCATTTTTCTTAAAATTAGACCACCTTAAAGTGTGAAAGTTCAGGTAGAAATGGTGCAAAGGCAAAGGAGCAAGCAGTGATAACTCCATTTTCATATTGCTTTCTTCAAATTGTCATTAAGAGATTAAATGACCTGCTGTAACAGGCACAGCCCTTCCTTAGAAATTTGTGTGACCTGAGGGAGCTGCTGCTGGGTTGGGTTCATGTTTTTTGTGCTGAACTGAACTAGGATTTTATTCTAGAAATACTTCTAAATGAGCATGAGGAAAACAGGATGAAGGCTTAAATGGGGAAACAAAAACAAAACAAGGCAAAACACCCCCCCCCATCTGCACCCTTTTGATTCAAATACCAATCCCTGTGAACAAAACCACTAATTGTATGCATTGCTCTTCTTTGGGGATTTTAAATCCATATATTTTCACGTGTGTGCATGTGTGTGTGTGTGTCTGAGAGGGAAAAAAATCCAAAACTAAAAGCAATTTGTTTTTGATGCCGGATCTGCTGGCTGTCCTAGAGCTTGGCAGGCTGTCACCCATGCTGGAGACAGGAAATTATAAGCCTGTTGAAGGAAGTTCAAGATTATATAATGCATCCTCCAAGTGCCTCAAAGAAAATATCCTTTATCTTCAAGAAAAAAAGCCTACTTTTTTACTTTCACAGCTAAAAATAAAATCAATATTTAAAAAAGTGAGACGGAAGAAAGCAGTCACGCCAATGTTGACACATTAGGGAAATAAAGACCTGAAACACACATAACCTTTAAAGACTATTATAAAATCCCTTTTCAAGACCACATACAGCTTTTTTCAGATTCTAACTCAAACTGGTCCATTTTGATGTAAAGTACCAAAGTTGTGAGCAAGGACTAGCATAAGCTAAAGGCTTTCTTTAATTTCCTGGACAGTTAGCACCAATGAACTCTACCTCTTGTTCTCTGAGAAACACCAGGCACTCCTAAAGAAACCCACATTTCCTGATTCTGCCTCAACTGTCTGAGTTGGAAAGCAACCACAGAAGAACAAATACATTTACACTGCTTCTGGAAATGTACTCAGTGTAATATCTCCAATAACACACAGCAGCAGAAGTTGACTAAGCAAAATACATATGGACATGCAGCACTCAAGCAAAAAGAGATTCTTGTACACAAGTTTTGCATTGCAGACATTTTAGAAATTAACTCCAAACAATAACAAATTAGTGTTACATCAACATATGTAGATCCTTTTTATACTCATTCATATACTTCATAGAATTTGATTCTATCAAACTTTGTATATAAAAATAACAATCTTTAACTTGAAAAATAAAATGCAGAAGAGCAAATTGTGTTGAAACTACTGCCATTGTAAGGTCATTTAACCATATTTCAAATGCTAAAAAATATGGAAAACTTCAAAATGTGATTAAACACACCCTGTTCTTGTCAAGGCTTAGCTGTTCCATGTGTACTCAACTGTGTTTGGCACAGAAATTGTGACTATGGATAAATTATTCTGTTTCCTCCAACACAAAACCCAAGAGCAGTGTATGCAGCCAGGAGATTAAAAATAAAGATGTGGGTGTTTTTTCAGAGAAGTGTGTGGTTAAGCTGTGGGACACCTCACTGCAGCATGTTGTGAAAACTTTACAAAGGCAAAAAAAGTGAAATCTATGATGAATTATTGTATACAGAGACATATTTGGCTGACAAAATCTCTGATTCTCCAGTTGTTAGAGGATGGAAGGGTATCCCAGGGAGGTTTCAGTATGGGCCTGCTTTGCTCACATATTCCTGCCAGAGACAGGACAAAACTCAAGATGAGTCTCAGATATAAACCAACACCTCCAGCTGGAGGTGATTTAAAGGTCTGATTTAAATGTGATTTAAAGAACTTTTTGATCTTGGGACCACACACAATCCCAAATTTCTTCTCTATACTTTTTAGTCATATGAGCAATTTTTATTCTATTTATTGTAAAGTGACGGCTCAGAGTGAAGTACTTAATTCTAAACACAATTTTTCCTATTTACTGTCAGTATTATTTATTTTTCTCTTAAAAAAAAAATCATTACTTATATTACTAGATGAAATACTTTATGACCATTTGTGCCACGTCAGCTGGGTGTGCACAGATTGGTCAAAATGTGAATCCACAGTTTGGAAGCTTGGAATCCTGTCCCAGTTGGAAAGCCACAGCATGTTGGAGATCCAGGTGATGTGGAATGGTGGAGGAGAAAGTGGCTGTGATATAGATCAGAAAGTGAGCAGTGCAGGGCTGCTTCAATAACAGCCCAGACGTGGATGTGAAGCTTCACCTCCTTTGCATTCACTGTTTCTTCAAGACAAATGATTCCTTGCACTGTAAACTCCTCACCAGTTGACAGGAGTAATTATTTTCCCCATCCGGGCAATTCAAACGATGGTGTTGGATTTCCAGTGTTGAGAAAGTTCATTTTCCCAGGCATACTGGCCACCTTCAGCATTTTTTATATATGCTCATGTGTCAATTATTAAAAACACATCCATGGAAAAGCAGGCCAGTGCTTTGTCCTTGACTGCAGCCTGTAGTTTTGTTACTCTGTTGTCCCAGAGATAAACTTGTTCAGACACAGGTGTTTCATCAAACCATTCACTGATGCATGGATGAATAATGGAGAGAGCTTTAAATGTTCCATATTTGTCTTGTTCTCCTCCACCTCAGACCATTTTTCTGTATTTTCCTTTATAGACCAGTCTTGAAAGTTTCACAAGAGTTTCTGCACATGGTTAGTGTTTGTCTTGCACTGACACCTATCTTCAGGGATTTTCCAGCAGTACTGATCCATTACTCTGTCTTTGTCTGTAATCCATTTCCCAGGCAGAACATTTATATTTATTATTTTCTCTAATTACAACAATAAGAGCTGACTCATAACTCTCTGGAGCTCACACAGCTATGTCAAGTTAGAAACTGCTCTGAAGCTTTCTATACCATCAGTCTTAACTACCAGGATTTGCATATTATTGTATTTTCACTATTTATGAACTTCAGCAGCAATTGAGTGCAGGCTGAACTGATAGAAACTGGTTAACACTGTGAGAAAAATAAAGAATATCACCTTATCCTATGACAGCCACTACATTCTGTGCCACTTCCATGACTCTAAATGAAAGCCCCATTTGCAGCTCCTGCCAATAAAGAAGTGGTACAATAGGAATTTTATGAACTACTCATACAAAGATTGCCATTCAGTAAGAACTGGATGAGCCAGAGAGGTTTCAGATAGGTATTATCAAACACTGAAAGAGGATGTAAAACGTGGGATGATTATTTCTTTTTGCTAAAACAATTTCAAGCCACAGCAACAGATGCAGAACCACTGGCATACTCACCACAGTTTGCTTCATCTGACCCATCTGCACAATCTGGGTCTTCATCACACACCCACAGCTTGGAAATGCAGTGTTTGGTTGTTTTACACTGGAAGTGGTCTGGAGAACAACTGTTTTCAGCTTTAAATAAAAGAATTCCAGATCAAAATTAGAAATTTTTGCTAATATTTAAAATATGTCTTTCAAAGAAAAAAAATAATTAAGGATTCAAGAATCAGAAATTTGGTATCTCTAGCAGAATTTACATATCTGTAAGAATAAAAAAACATTCAGGTTTATACTGCTTATAGTTTTGTCATTTTCTTATATATTATTTTATATAAACATTAAGGTAAAGCAAATATAATGAACAAAGTGTCTATTGTGATATTCTTTTAACAGCAAACAGACTTACTATTGATAGAATCAAACCACTTTAGCAAAAATCAGGCAAGTTTTTTACCTTACCTTTCAAAAATGGCAGTTATAAATTCTGAGAGTCAGTTTATAAGACTGAGGCAGCTCTGGATTCTTTGATCAAAAACAGAATCAAAATTATGCATGATTTTTGTGAAATTCTGTGTTCTGTTAAATTGGGCAAATGTTGAGAAAAGTTTGACAAATATTTCACTTTATCAGTTTAGAACAACAATTTTTGAATGAATCCTGCTGCAAGAAAAAGATGCAGCTGAGCTTTCAGCTTATTCTTTAAGGATGGTCTAAGTTAGAGTTTAGCTGCATTAACCTTAGAACAGCCATTAAAAAAAAAAACAACAAAAAAACAGATCCTTGGTGCACACATGTGATTTTAGATGTTCTTTAGAGATATGTACTCCAAATCATTTTAAACTGAATTGACCACAGGGGAAAACCAGGAAATGTTTGATAAGGTTTTCCCACATTAATGTCTCACCTTCATCTAAGGAATTTTGTAGTGCCTTAAAAAACTTTCCTACCCCTGTTGAAAAATAATTGACTCCCTGATATTATCATTCCTGTTCCTCAGGTTTGGCAAGAAGAAAAATTTAAGGTTTGCTAGAAGTTGGTGTAGTATTTCATTCAGTGTCACATTTCCATAGACTTGGGTATGTTCCTAACTGTACCACAACAACTAATTCTGATCCTCAGCTAGGGCACATCACCAGGGGATTTCACAGTGCTTCACAAGAAGGACCAGCACAATGACCTTCATTGTACAATTGGAAAGAATTCAGTATGAAATGTGACTTTGAAAAAGTCACCTGGTAAGCAAAACAGAACAGTGGCAGAGCTAAAGAAACAAAAGTATTTTATGGATCCCAGACTGGTGACATTACAGTGAGAGAGAATCTCACCTGTTACCTGTCTGTGCCAGGAGCCCAAGTCAATATGAACTCACAGCCCCTGAGCTGTAGACTCTGCTGTTCTGATTTAACTTCTGCCAGCTACACCTCAAGGTTTTTGGGAGCCTTTCATTTACCACATGCAGTTCTTTCCAAGGGAAAAAAATTAATCTCCCTTATCTTTCACAGGAGCTTTCCTGATCCCTCTTAATCAGTTTTTAAAGAAACCCAACATGCAAACCAACAAAAAGAGATTTATGCAAAACTTGTATTTACATCTGTCCTGAGCAGTTTGGAAGACAGCCACTAAACATGACCATCTACAAAGCCTTTCTGTCCTTAGCAACCCTTCTCCCCTTGGAGAAGGATTTGTTCCTTGCAGAAATGCAGCACATGAAAACCTTGAGAAAGCTGATCCAGAACAAGTAGCAGATCTGAGCAGTGAAATCAATAAAAGATAGAGCTACATTTCAAGGCAGCCCCATCATCTTTGTTACAAAATGATCAGACAAAAACTTATGCAACAAATTTCCATTATAAATCTAAACATATTTTTCCACTTATATCTAAGAAATGTAAAGTGAAAATAAATGTGTGAAAAGTACGTTGCACTAAAAGCTGAGCAAATGGAAATTCAGTTACATAGATAAATTCATGAAATCCCCAGAGAGAGGGGAACAGAAAAGGTAAAAATAATCAATGAAATAAAAAAGAATGTAGAAGGAGCTTTGGATCTACAGCTTTTCCAACAAAAGATTCTGAAAAACATCTTTTTCTATTGAAATGTATTGCTGCAAGGCATGGCAGATGAAAGCCTCAAGAAGATGAGTCATTTGTGAGGTTGTTCAGAGTCAAATAGGTGTTTCAACCTCAGTCAAAAACCCAATTAAATGCCTGAAATTGTTTATACCCCTCTCTTATTTGCAATGACTTCAAATTGGAGTTAATAAATGGCATTTTAGTTTGCTCATCTGTATATAAAGCATTGCTCAGCAGTCCTGTGAATTAACTGTTTGCATGTTCTCAAATTGTTTTAGATAGAGGACATTTACAGTGTTTTATTCCAGTTCCCTGTTTAAAACCAGTTATAGAGCAAAATTCTCTAAGCATAACTTACGACAGTCTCTTTCATCTTCTTCATCACCACAGTCATCCTGGCCATTGCATCTCAGGTTTATTGGGATACACTTCTGGTTCTTTGTGCACTTGAATTGCCCTGACAGACACACGTGTGTGTCTGTAAATTAAAGGAAAACAAAAAGAATAAGTTAAAAATGATCAAAAGTTGAAAAGGTTCAAAGCTTCAAAGGCAGATGAAGAAAAATGCCATTTGTTGACAGAGTGTGAAACATGACATTTAAAGAAGTTTGACCTGTTTCTGAAGCCTGCAGTGCATACAAGCACCTACCGCAGTTCAGTTCATCAGAATTGTCCCCACAGTCGTTCTCTCCATCACAGATAAAGGCTGGGAGAGCACAAAGCCCAGTTCCACACTGGAAACGTCCTGGCTGACATCTGAATTCAGCTGGGAAAAGACAAAACTACTTATGAATACTACCAGAGCAATGGTTAAAGCCTCACTATTGCTGTTCTTACCCTGTGGACTAATCCAAAATACCTATAAACTTGTATTTCCTTTATAATCTCAATCTGAGTAGATATTAGTAATTAAAGGGTACACATATGATTGCAAGACTAATTTCAAAGTCTGATATCTTTAATTTGTGCAGCTCTAGTTACAGTGCTAATGACACAGAGTGAAAACCCCCTGCAGGTTGAAGCTTACCAAAGGCTCAACAGAGACTAAATGCTCAAGTCTGCTTTTAAGAAATTCCCTATCCCACTGTAATTCTATTTCCCAAGAAAGGGAAATTCCTTCTCCAGCCTCCAGCCACTGTCATTAGAAATAATGAGCAATTATGTACCTCTATAGTAATATTATATATATATGCATAGAGTAGCTTAAAATAAAAATCTTATGTAGAATGATTACATATGTCAGAGGTCTTCGCAGCAGGAGACGAGAACTAATTATAAAATTGTAAATCAAGGGGTGAGGTATTTCAATACAAAAAAAAAATCAAATTAATTGTTAATTAACCAGAAGATTGTAGAACACACAGAGCATTTTTTTTCAAGTATAAGCTTAAGGAAGGAAGGCAAGGATAAAAGGGAGAACATTGTTATTGCTCAGAAAACGGCACTGAAAAATGTGCATCTAAATGCCTACAATTGCAACAAAACACAAGCAAATGAGATTAGAATCCCACATTATTATTACACAGAAAAAAAAAAAAAGCCAAATAAACCTGTCAGAACTTTGTGTTCATGCAAAGAATCCCAGAACCTCAAAATTAAAATCTTTAGCAAAAACGTAACCAGGATGAAGTAAAGGTTTGAAAGACAAGAAACATGTATGATTTTCCAAAGATCTTAAAAGACCTTAAAAGACTCTGAGACCAAGGAGCACAAAGCAGTGCTGCAAACAGAAGTGTGCACAAAAATCCTCTTCCTAAACTTATTTATAAAGTGTTCTATTTGGCTTGGGCCCTGGTGACGGAGCAAGACCCCAGAGCCGGCGCGCACTCACGGCACTCGGCGGGTTCGTCGGAGCCGTCCCCGCAGTCATCCACTGTGTCACACTTCCACCAGAACGGGATGCATTTGTCGGTTTTGCAACGGAACTGCAAAGAGGAAAGGCCAGCAGGGGTAAAATATTTCATGTTGACATTTATCCATTTATTTATTTATTTATTTATAAGCAGGAATGGCGCAGTTTAGGAAAATCAGCTCCGCTGTGAGACAGGGGCTTAGAAATTTAAGGTAGAAGCCAATTTTGGATTTAGTTGGAGTCTGCTGCTTGAACTTGTTCAGTCTGTTACCTTGTGCTCGAAAAAAAGAAACAGAGATTCTCTGCAGCTAAACCAATGGAGATTCAAAGCTACTTAGAAAAGAATGCACGCATCCAAGCTGAAGAGAGATAAAGATGGGCCCCACCGACCTTGGGGCTAAAGCAGACAGAAATACTGAATCTGGGTTAAAAGGACCACATTACAGCTATGTGACTGAAGAACCCTGCAGGCTCATAAAAATTGATAAGACAGTTTAATACATATGCATATGTCTTTTATGCATGTGCAACAGGTTGGGGGATAAAACAAACTCAGGAATTTTTGGAGGTACATGTCCTTTAAAGGAAGCTATCCCACATGTGTCCAATGCTAAGATAAATCATACTAACCACAACTTTTACAAGTTGTGGAGTGTTTTTTTTCTGCAAATCAGCTGCTTGAGGCATTGATGCATTGATAATTTTTTGGCTGTTAATTTTACAAAACTTGTATTTTAAATTTTTTTTTTTTTTTTTTTTTTTTTTTTTTTTTTTTTTTTTTTTTTTTTTTTTTTTTTGGAGATGTCTGGCACTGAGGTTGCCAAAGTGATAAAAATCACTGTAGTTTCAATGACTGTGTTATGCTGGCTTGCAATGTCCCAACACAAACTGCTCATTATGTTTTGCTGCATTCTGTGATTTCATTCTTGGAGGTCTTATTCAAAGCAAACACTTCAATTTTCAGTTTTAGCAGACTATTGACACAGACAACATCATGTTTCAGATAAACCCAAACACCCACAGTTACAGAAAAGAACGTTAATGTGTGGTGTTGTGTACAGTATTGCTTACATTGTTTGAATTAAATGAACAAACCAAATGTAAAGCCTTCCAGACTTTTAAAAGGATAAAACATCTATAGAAAAAACTGAAAAGTCTTTTGTAAGAAGGCTGTGCATTTACTCTCTACTCAGGTGACTGTATCTGTGTTCTGACTGAAAGAGGAAGGCAAACAAAACAAACAGTACAAATTGATGTAATTTTCTAGGGCTAAACCTAAAAACTGAGTACATGATGTGGCTCATGTCAGAGATAAAAATCTGGGTAGATTATCAGTCAGCTTTTAAGAAATGTTGGTTTTCCTACCTGGTGTCTCTGTAAACACAGAAAGGAAGGAAACTAAAAGATTTAGAAGGGCCAGACATTTCCTTTTCTGTCTCTCTGGACAGCTTTTTTCACATTTCAAAAATCGTTGATTATTCAATAAAGCTGTATTTAAATGATATATTAAATTTGGCAAGCTCCCCATTCCCTGGGTGAAGGCAGCACTCCCTGTTCCAGGAGCAGGGCAGTGGAACTCCATTCCCTGCAGTACCTGGCTGGCAGTACAGTTGGACAGGCACGTCCTGTTGTCCGCGGCCAGGTAGAAGTTGGTGGGGCAGGCACAGGAGTGCAGCTTGTCGGGAGCCAGCAGGCACAGGTGGCTGCAGCCACCATTGTTCAGGGTGCACACGTGTCTGGACACTGTGGACAGAACAGGGAGGTAGATCAGAGCCTCTTATCTCAGCACACTTTGGGGTATCTGCTTTATGGATGAAGAAAATCGTGCTCCATGTACTGTCTTTACAAGGCAATGTCTCAAATCAAAAACCCACAGAGGCAAACTCTTCCTGCTGCCTTTAAGCTATTCTCTGCTGTATGCAAAAAATGAATTATTACCATGGTTGTAAGTTCAATACTGAAAGAATGAGAGGAGGAAAAAAAGCTCTCCTTTTTTTTATAAGGAGAGAAAAATTAGCTTATCTAGGTCAATTGCCAAATAGCATTCAGGTACAATTCAAATTCAGTGATATCAGCAGCTAAGACACAATCATACCACTCACATTCTCTGACATTCCCTCAGTCTAGCAACATTCTTCAGCAATATTAACACTTTCAAAGAAACAGGTTAAAAGTTTTCATAACACTCTGTTCCTCTGTTAAAAAAATAGTAACTTGTACGGTAATGCAACTTAACAGCTCCTTGCTTTCAGACAGTATTTGGGTTAATTTTTAAGCACATAAATTATCGCTCCACTGAACAAGTTTTGTTAGATGTATTTAATACTGGATGTGCTTAAAACATTAATCACAGATTTATGTTTAAAAGCAAAAATTTGAAAATTTCCACAATCTGAAACAGAACAGAAACAATCATTGCAGACAGATGAGCATGCAGTACCTCAGCACACGGCTACTCAGTTAAATACATCCATGTGCTGCTTGGGAAGCAGAGACAGGATAATTACCATCAGGCTGCCTGTAAGAATGATACACCTGGATGTCTGTGATGGTGTGCCATGAGTTAATCAGGGAGAGCCTGTCCGAGCCAGAGGTTTTGTGGGCACGGCTGAGGGATTTGGTTTTCCCGTCTGTCCAGTAGATGTAGTCCTCAAACAATGTCAGTGCAATCACCCCTGGGATGTCTTGATTAGGGACTGGAAGGAGAGATGCTCAGATTAATGTTCACCCTTGGGAAAGTGCCAGTTAAAATATTCCCCACTGTAACTTTTCCTACTCTTTGTATAAGCAACATAAATTGGCTCTTTTACTGGAATACAAGTTAATAGAAAACTTCCAGAACATAACATATACATCTCCTGATGCTCTGTTTAATACCCTTTCATACAATTCATAGCTTTTCATTTCATCAAAATGTACTGACAAGAGAGACAGGAAAAATAACAAAACATTGGCATTGAAATAATCATTGCAGTAAGAGGGATTATTGAATATTTCTAGCATCACCAACCACACACACACAAAAAATTAGAAAAATCAACAAAGTGATGATGATAGTCCATAGCTACAGTATCACAAAATTATGAGCCACCATTATTTGAAAAATGATAGAAGGACAAAAGGGAGAAAAAGCTTTGGAGCATTCTTTATCCTTCAGTACACTCCTTAACCTGTAGTATTTGTTCTTGGTAAGCAGTAACCGAATGCCACCTTTCTTTTTTCCCCATTTAAACATCAATAGTAGCAATAATAGATGTCACAGGAGAATATCTGACCACAATAATTAATTTGTAAATGATAATCTTTTGTTGCTGAATCACCTAACAACTGATAAAGGTGAAAAGGCAGAGCAGCTGTCACATTTAACTAGCACATCTTTAACACCTTTACCTTGTCTTCTGCATTTTTTTACCTGAAAAGTGTTGACACAGAGTAGGCAAATCTCAAATTCCTTTTGGGACATTTTATAGCTCACTGGTACTGAGTATATGGAACAACAACTTAGAAAATTCAATTTTCTATCCAGTACTCCTCCCTGTACTGAGCTCCAGTGCAGGGCATGCTGCCCTCTGGTCAAGGGGACCTTGCTGCTTAGGCCTGAAATTATTTTCCCTTCTTATATGTCTCCATGAACCATATCTATCACACTGAAATAAGAATCTGATATTTTTGAAAGAGCTTCAGACCATTTCTGAGAAATCAGTCAAAGTCCAAAGAAATCTTGTCAAATTTAATCTGAATCCTCATTGCAGAGGCAGCTTTGCCACAGTTCCATACATGGTACAGTACAAGAAAAGCTCTTATAATTTCTGTGATTGGAAACATTGTGTGATGTTTCCAATGAGAAATACAAACCAGGCTGGCAGGAGAAGCAGGATGGGACATTGGAAGCTGCTGCCCTGAATGAGGCACCAAAGCTTTCCATAAAACTAATTATTTTATTTTTGCTTCAGTTCTGAGACAGTATTGGTTCATAAAATTATGACCCTTGCTTCTACTTTTGGCACCAAATTAAAGATATCAAAGATCCCACTCCAGTCTCTCTAAAGACAAAAAATGTCCTATTTTATCTGTCTGTTTTCTCTTTTTCTGATCAAAGTTAAGTTTAAAATCAGAATAAAAGGGTGCATAAAAGAATTAACATATAAGAGATTTAAATAGAAAAAAATATTTTGATTTCATCATCTTTATTATTACCAACCAATGAAAAATACACCTAATAGTCATCCTTATTTTGGATATCCAGGAAGCAAACCCCATATCCTAAGCATAGATATATGAATAAATGCTTATTCTTTGGTTTTGTGGATGTTTGTGGGTAGCCAGACAATTTATCCTGCCTTCATTGGATTAGATATACATCAAAATCCAGATGAAACTTTACATTCACGAGCTAAAGGAGATTCAGGAGATTATTATACACTGCCTGAATTGTCCCATCACACTGCATTAACAGGAAAGCCAAGTTAAGTGTGTGGCACAAAATATTAAATATTACAGTTAGAACACTGCACAAAAGAACATTGTTCATTGACTCAAGTACAATTTTCTTTTATTTAAAGGAAATTAAACTGTGAAAGTACCAGGTTTAAAAGCTTAATTCTTTTAAACTTCTTAAAAATAAACCGACCTTATCAGGAACATTGCAACAACTATTAGACTCTCTTCATGTTCTTTAAAAGAAGAATGTCAAAATATATTTCTTTCTAAAAACTGGGTTTCCTTTTATTACCATTTATAGGTATAAAGTTGAAACTGTCAATGGTTTAGCACTCAGAGATTCAGGTTGCAGTTTGTCCTGTCACTATTTTTATTTTCTGAGCAACTCTGTAATTTTAATGGGCATTAACTTTTCATTAGGTCACAATCAACACAAAGTTGCACCATTTAAAGCTGTAAAAGCTAAATGTATTTTGTTGTGAAACAAGGTTATTAAAAAATCAATTAAGAAAGCAATGAATAGTACACATATATGCAAAGGAAAATCCATTTGAAGTAAAATAGAATATTACTACAGAATCACTGGACAAATACTTCTGACAAAAATTCTACACTGACCATAAAAATATAAAATTCTTATAAATATATAACTACAGAGTCACGGACAAATATTTCTGACAAAAATTCTACACTGACCATAAAAATATAAAATTCTTATAAAAGAAGTATTAGTAATAATTACATAACAGAAAAACTTACAAAAATTTCTTCTAAGCTGACCATAAAACTCAATGCATTTTCTTGTAGAAAATGAACCTGTAAAGCCTGAGAGAGTTTTCTGAAAACAGGCATTGAGTGACTACCAATTCTGACTTACTTTATTGTTTAAGGAATAGTTCTATTATAGCTGAATACAATTCTTCTTTGCCTTTTAGTATGTTATAAGCAAGAAAACATCAAAACTGTTGACATGTAAGAGGTCACAGAATTTACAGTTCCCATTGACTGTGAATGACCAAACAAAAATGGACAGAAAACTGAGGTCATTTTTACATCTGATTATCTGACGGAGCAGTAAAATAGTCTCTCATGCTCTTTATTCTTTGCCTTTGAGGACATCAGTGTTTCACACTTTCCAAAACTTCAGGCAGTGAATATTGATGTTTTTAGAAATGTATGGAGTAGAAGAAACACCCACTTCCTTTTTTCACTATTTCCTGTAACTCCAAAAAACTTTAGCTGATTGATCTCACCATAAATGACATACAGTACTAATACTGTATGTATAATACTAATTATTAACCCTAATTAATACTAATTAGTAACCCTACAGCAAGCTCTGTGGTGTGAATTGCAGTTTTAAACAGGAGAAGCAGACTCATTGCTCCTCTTTCTTTGGCAAGCACTGCAAAACCAGATTATTTTGTGTGACTTAAATTAAAGGCAGGTTAGTCATAAAAAAAACACCTCTGTTTCCTATGCATCAGTTATTTGAAAACATTTTATTCCATTTCAAACCCATTAGTAAGAACGGAGCATATTCTGTTAAAGCTAAAAAATTTCCTTTGGTGATTCCTTTCTCCTCCACAACCTCCTCCTCTCAGAGCTGGGCAAGCTCCTTGCAATTCCTCCTCTTCCAACACACCTGCTGCCAACTCTGATTCTCCAGTGGTGTTTCATTTTACCCACAAATCATGGATTTTCTGACACTGAATGCTAATCCCAAACAGGGCTTGACCACACAGGTAGATGAGAGAAGGGGCAAGAAAGAGGAGGCAGAAAGGAGAAGGAATGCACAGACCTTCCAGAAAGCTGCAGAAAACAGGAAGAAAAAACACAGGCAGGTAATAAAAGGGAAAAACAAGGAGGCTTGTAACAGATCAGAAGTGGTAGGAAATAAAGATTATTAGATACTTGAAGACAAAAATGACAATATATAATATAATAAAGGAAGATAAAGTGCGGCAAGAACTTAAGAGAAGAGCCACAGGAGGGAATATGGTTATGTAGGCACATAAGAAACATGACAGACTCAAAGTATATCTGTCTCTCTCTCTCCTGCATTTTGTATCAATTTTGATCCAAGAATATAAATTCATAGGCTGTAAGTCATATTTGTGATACAAATGTTTACTTTTCTCTGAAAAGTGAACTCTGCTTCCCTTATATTTTCTGAGCACATTTACTTAAGCATAAAAAAATGTTCATTAGATTTCAGGAATGAAAATCATTCCATCTAGGATTCCTGAGCTAGAGAACCTGAAGCCATACAAAAGTGAAGCCCAGCTCCCTTGGCTCTTATTGAAACAGAAGTTTTTCCATAAGTAAAAGCAAATACAATAAGTCAAATAATAATTTAAAAGGTCTCATTGGCGGATGGTAAAATCAATGTACCAAGAAAAAGTGTCCTTTAAAGGACAAATGTTGACCCCTTCTAAGACAAAAACAAAAACAAAATTATCAGTGCTAGTTCATGTCCAGAAGATGGTTGATCACTTCCAAGACAGAAAGAGATGTGTCCCTTCCCTTTCCAAAAACAAGGGACTGCAACCTTGCCCTGCCCTTGTGCAAACATTACAAAAACAGAAGGGGTGAAAGATCTCTGTTAGGCTCTTCCCAAAAATTCACCCAGCCAGTGCTGGGAAGCCATTGCTAAAGGTAATTAATTATTGTTAAACAACAATTTAAATTACTTTCTAGCTCCCTGTGGCATTAGAGCAGTTTTCTGTTCAAGAATTTTGGCACCCAAACACAGAAAATTTACGTGGGTGACCCAACCTGAAAAAACAGGCTACACTATTTTGAATTCCACTCCCTGAAACTTGATTTTCTGAACTGCAATAAAACAGAAATAAAAAGCCTACTGACATCTCAATCTAAATGGAACCAGTGGTAATCTCCTAGGAAGGATTACAAGCCCTCCAAAGACAAATTGCATCAAGGAAGAACAACACTTAACAAGAAAATAGCAATTAAACCTACAAAACCAAATAAACTTGGAGATTGCTGATCTCTTCTGCAGCAATTCCTGGCCCCCACTGTCCTCTTGCCAAGTGAACTCCCTTGTAGCTGTTTTTATCTCATTTTACATTCAACTTGGAGCCTCTCTGAGACACAGTCAATACTTTTTTATTTCCTATACTACTTACTTCTGATGCTTATTCCCTTTGATAAAGAATTTGAAGTGCTTAGTCCATAAAATTAATAATGAATAATGACAATAAGATTATCTCTATTAAGCTTGTGACAAAGTGTGCAGTTCTGACAGATAGAATTAAATTTAAGTATATTACATTGCATTATATATTACATTAAAATACAGTATTTTAAAAATATTTTATAATCATTATTACTTTTATGAAATTGACACTTGGTTTAGGAACCTAAACCTGTCAAACTCAATGAACAGAAAAAAAATATTAATGGAATATATAGATTAAGTCTGTATATAAACTATATATATATATATAGTTATAAATATAGAGAGAGTTTTAGGATGTCATTACTCATATCTTTAACAACATGTCCATACATAAATATTTCTTTCCGCAAAATTAATATGTACGTCACAAATCCAGACTGGGTTAAGAATGGAAGATAAAAGTCCTAGCATTCAGTGGTGGGATATTTTGCCAGTATAAAAACACAACTGAAACAATGAAAACAGAGAATATTTTAGTACAACAAACTCACACAGAACTTGTTATACATCCCCAAACTGCTATTACTAAAGAAGCAGGAAATTTAGCCTTAAATCTAAACATCTTAAGGCATTCATGTGTTTGAGATATTAAAGCTCACTATTAGATATAACAACACCATAAGAAAAGATGCATAAATTTTTCAAAATCTGCCTATAAAAACAATTGATAAAAACTAGGAATGCAATATTTTATTGTCCCACTTTAAAATGTTTTATTACCTTCTTTAATTCACTGTGAGCAGCTGTTTATATGCCAGTTACTCCATGGCAGTACGGAGCAGTAATAAATTACTCTCAAATATACACAAGTCACTATTTGAGTGGAACAACTGTGTGTGCTAGTGAGTTTCAAAGGATTTTTAAATTATTTTTCAGATTTACAGAGACCCTTTACCTGCCTGCTAGCCCCTCACCTTAGACTCCTGTCTTGGTTTTGATATCCATTCCCAGATACCCCCCAAGCTATTCCTTCTTTTATATTTCCCTCTCTTGCCACCATCCAGCTGTGAGGACATAAACCACTGGGCCACTTTGGTTTATCTCATTTATCTTCTACTGCAACCATGGGAGCTGTAAAACACTGCAACTCCCTTGATCAAAATCCTCCTGTTTTCTATTGTGTTCATTGGAACAGGGAGAAAACAGACAATTTGTGGTTTTACTCTCTGTCCTGATTGCCCCCTGACAGGAGCAGCTGCCTGGAAAGTAATGCCCATCCCTTAAAATTTGTGATGGCAGAAGTCCAGCTCATGGAGAAGTTTCAAGTATAGTGAACTATTTTCAGAAGTTTATAATCTAATCTGAGTATATTTCACAAGACCAGAATATACAGAAACCAACCTGTTGGCAACCTTTGATGCCTCAGATTTTAGCTTTTATATTTTTCAGATTCTGTCCTGCTTTAGTGTGTGGGTCTGAGCTTCATATTAGGGGATGGTGAGCTCTCTGCACAGAGTAGGGAGATGAAACAATCCCTTCTCCAGCTGAGGACCAAGGACAAATGATCCAAATCTCAGGCCCAAGAGCACAAACACCGTGGGCTGAAGAGAGAAAAACAGGATGGGAGTGCAGGGGCTGAACTGGAATTGGACACTGAACTGCAATGTGCACATGGAGCAGAGCTGATCCCAGGGAGAGACCCCGTGAGCGCTCGTGCATTTTGGGACCATTTGGGTTCATCTTGGGTGCAGCCCTGGCTGGGCTCTTGTGCTGCCCAAGGTGGATCCATTGAGGAGTCCCTTTTACTAAATCCCTGCTTTATTCTTTAGCTCCATCTAGCCTCTGTTCTTGGTCAGCCTTCACAAGGCATCACCTTCATAAACTGGTCTTCATAATCTGGAGACTGGGAACCCTTAGAGTAAAGTAACTGTGTGAACTGCCTTTAATATAGGTGAATCTGAACAATTCCTCCTGAATATTATCCTTTAAAAGAGAAGGACCCCAATAAAATAAAGCAATCAGATTTGGGAAGACATATGGATTGGAGAATTTTACAGGAACAATTATGAAAATTGAATCCAGAAGTCAATAATGGAGAGGAAGCAATTATCAGTTTGTGCTATCAGATATCGCTACAAGGAATAATTCTATAGATTCCTCAAAAATTGGGAAAAAACACCATATCAGAACTACTTCTCATCTGCTCTGAGAAACAAATCCTCTTTCAGACTTCTCTAATTTTTCAGCTATGAAAACTTCCAGTATAAATGTGGAAGGAATTGGCTTCTGTAAACTTTTGGACACTTCTACATTAGGACCATTTTGTAAACAATTGGGCATATTCTTTTTTAAAACTCTGGTGTCAGAGTTCAGAATTTGACACAAATACTCATCTTCTACCTATAGACATGACAATGAGCAACTTTTGAAATTACAGGCACTAAAAATTAAAGTGGTTGCAATCTCCAAACCCCTTGCACTCTTTACTTCAAAACTTGCATGTATACTCTCCAATTCTCCAATTCTGAGAATTTCAAACATTCAGGCAGAAGCTGTCTCAAGAACAGGGTGTTTTTTCAAATTGAGTTACTCCAGGAAAGTTATTCTCTGTTAACTATATTACACCTAAAGAAATAATTTAATAATAATATTTTTTTTTTTTATAAACCAACAACCTGACACAGTTTAAGGCCTAATCTCAGAGAAGTTTCTGTACTTCTTAAACTGGACTGCCAGATTTCCCTTTAATAATTTCATTTTACTAAAATGCTCATCTTCAAAGGGAAACGGGGCAATGCAGGCAGCTCTGGGATTTAGGAGCCCTGAAGGTTGGGAAAACCTGCATGGAGCAACCAGATACCCAGGGAACTGTGAAGCCTGCATCTCCTCTGGGCTGTGGGAACAAAAAGCAGCTAAGTCTGACAAATTCTTAAATTGTTTATTTATTTTTTTTAATGCTCACATAAGTAAACCAGCTTAGTGCTTAGCCAGATTAGTGCTTCAATACTTCCTTAATCATTTACAGGGTATAACATTTGTGAATGCTGCAGTGCTGAATTGGCTAAGCTCTAAAGACAGTTTATATAACCAAACATTAAACTTCAAACAGCTCAGCAAGGTCATCGCTGCCCCAGTGCCAAGAAGAGCTCCCAAGCACTCTAAGATTTCTGGCCTAGTTAGCATGTTTTCAAAATTCTTACTAGGAGTCTCTTGGCAATTATAAAACACAATTTCTCTGTTGAAATGCAGAGGAACTTTACAAGAGAAAAGCAGCAGATGCTCCTCTCAAAAAGCTTTAAGGTTCAGAAGAAACAAACAAATTTTAAAAACCCCATACTTGTTGAAGAGATGTTAAGACCAAGATCTAAATACATGTAAGCTCTCATTGCATGTAATAAACACTCCCTGGTTTAGCAGACAGCATGTCAATAATTAGCCCAAGATTGTTGTGTTTATCCTAAATTATCTGATGTGGAGCACAGAACACTGCACACTGTCTCATACCATCCCTTAATGATATTAAATCCACTAATTCTAACAAGTTACTTATTTGCTGGGTCTTTTGAAATCCCTGTGGCATTTTCTGACACATTTTGTAACAGACAATTTAAAATCCAAAAATTATAGTCTCAGGAAAAAAACCTTAGAGCAAGCCAGCCTTATCCTCAGAGGCCATAGAAACAGGTGAGAAAATGATTAGCTTGCCATTAGGAGCACTTCAGATTTCATCACTCACAGCATTCCTGTTCAGACTTTTTCCTCCATGAAAATGTACTTTGTGGTCACCATATCTGTGCCTTTATCCTTCTCCATTCAAAAACACAAAGAATAAGAACAAACTCAACCATCTCCCCCTTAGTTAACTTTGACAATACATAATGTCCAAAATGACAAAGGAAAACAGACCATGAAATCCATGTGAAAAACATGCCTTCAAGGAACACAGTTATCACAAGAGATAAACCTAATCTTTCTCATTTAAGTGCTTATCAGTGTGGATTACAGATATCAGAAGGCCAAGGGGGATCACAGTTCCAAACACTGAACTTGAACACTGAGTTTCCCCTATTAAAATAATTATTTTACAATGGATAAATTTCATCGTCCAAAATATTTCTAGTCTTGTGCTGAATCATGAAGAAATTTTTTTTTTTCTTTTTGGTTGGTTGTTCCAGAGAAAGCAGGGAGAAAGGGAAAATACTTTGATTAAAGGCAAATTGATCATTATGTGTGAACTCTGCAAAACTGCCAAAGCTCCCCTTGGAGCACCCACGGGGCTGTTTCATCTCTTTCAGACACCAAGAATTCTATCACTGTTCCGTTCAATCCACAGAAACTTTTCTACAACTTCATTTTCATTTGTTAACGATGTTTTGAGTGAAACTCCTGACGACAAGAGGCATTAGGTGTGGGCAGGTGGGAGAGGATCCAGACAAGGGCCACAAAGATGATCCAAGGCTTGGGAAGCTGCCATGAGAGCAAAGGCTGAGAGAAATGGGTTTGTTCACTCTTGAGAAGAGAAACCTCATTACCACATCCCGGCCTTTAAAGAGGGCTGCAAAGAAATGGAGATTCCCTTTTTACATGGAAAAGGTGAGGGGTGATGGGAACAGGTTACTCTTGGGAAGATTCCCACTGCAGACAACAGGAAAAATTTTCACAATGAGAATATTGGAATATCTTCCCAAATAAATGGTGGATTGGACACTTCTAAGGTGCAGCTGGACAAGGTTGTGGGTCATCTAGACCATGCTTTTCCCAGAAAAGATTGAACTAGGTGATCTGTGAGGTTGGACTAGGTGATCCATGAGGTCTCTTCCAACCTCATCCTCCACAATGATTGCCTAAGGAAAAAAATCTGCTTTCACATCATTTAAATACCTCAGGATCTTTCTCCCAAAGCTCAATTCTTATGGCTTCAATATTTATACACCATCTGGACTTCAAAGAGACATGTCCTCAAAAGCAGCACGATACCAGCTTTACACAAAGTCAGTATTGCTTTTGGAGCTTGCCTCAGATACTTCACTGGTACCAAATTTGGATACATTTGCTGCGGCATTGTGACAAATTTCCTTTTTCTCCAGGATCAGACATCCTGAGGAGAAGACATTAACTCTGTGGATATAAAGTAGTTGAAACTGATTTTACCCGATTGTGCAGGAGAACCCCACAGGCTGAAGACCAAGGCAATGGACACTGAAGATGATCTGGCTGGAATTTTGCAGCTATCTCCTGAGTTTAGTGAGAGGAGGACATTTTTAGGGAAAGAAAAATTCTGAAACTCTCAGCCTGAAAGAGAAGATGGTGAATGGTTTGACCACTGCAGTCAGTTTAGGGCTAAGGGAGAAACACTGGCTATTATTTAACTCTTTCCTTTGAAAGTTCCAGAAAGAAGAGTAAGAGGATAATTTTATGGGAATGAAAATAGCAGGATAGCAGCACAGAGAATGGCATCAAGAGGAGTAGGGAGCTTTGCTTCCTCTGTCAGAAGAGCAGACTGTCAGCAGGAATCCAGCTCGGGGCTATGTCTGAGCAAGTGCTGCTTAGGTGAGCAGGTTACAACTGTCCGGTGTTTATCCCAAAAAAACCATGGACATTATGCTGAGAATTAATGGGAATGTTTACAGCTCTCGTAGCTACTGCTAGAGTGTCTCCAATCTACCATCTCAGACAACTGCCATTGAATTATTCATGATGTATTTATAACCTACAATTCATGAATGTAAGGGCTAGAAAAATAAAGCAGTTATTTCATCAATTGGATTTGGAGAAGACCTGAAGGTACCCAGTATGAGATAAAACCCTAAAAAAGCCCAGATCCATGAAGTTTTACGAGCAGTATAGCTGTGCTGAGTTTTGGGTAAAGCTTGAGGAAGGAGCTCAGGTAACAATTTTGTCTCAAATAAAACCTCAACAAAAACTTAGTAGACTGATACTATTTAATATATTTGAATTTAAATGAAAGATCTTTAATTATACCATTTGGAATATGAGAACAATTCATCATAGTGTAGAATTTTCTTTTTGAATACTTTACAGATAAATGACACAAGCTTTTTAATTACCTGTCAGGTGAGAAGCAAAACACAGGGATAAAGATTAGTTCATTACATAAGTATTTCAAAAGTTATTATTTCACCCATCTACCAGGAAAGCCCCAAATTACATTTGATATATTGAACTCATGCTGAGCAGACTTATAGCTTTTCCAGGCTTTCTGAAGTAGGAGAAAAGGCTGATTTTAGCCCCCTATTCTGACACATGGCACAGAGGATCTATGCCTTCTACTTTTACTCACTTTGTAACTTAAACGAGAACATGACTATATGTGCCAGAGTATGAAACTGAAAGAGTGCCTCAGATTAATAAGTGTGTTCTTAGAGCTTCTTTTACTGTCATTTTTCCCACAAACACATAGCATTGCATGTTTGATAACTATTCATATCCAAACAAAAATGAAAAGAAGATTTTAAAATATTGATAAAAGGAAAAAAATCATCTTGAAAAAGGTTGGAAAAAAGTTTGAAAGGACAGTATGGAAAGCATCCAAAAAAAAACAAAACAAAAACAAACAACTGAAGTGTTGACCAACCTTTATGTCTGTGAGATCCATCCATGTCAGAAAACTCAATGTGATTCTCATCAGCCCAGTACAGTCTGTGGTTGACATAGTCTATGGTGAGAGCCATAGGTCTGGATATCTGTGTTTCTATAACCACAGCCTGCCTGGATCCATCCATCCCAACGCGGCCAATGTGAGGGGACTCACAGCAATCGATCCAGTACAGGTATCTGTGGAACAAAACACAGCAGCTGAGTAACTGTGATGCCTCAGGTTTTAGCTTTTTTATTTTTCAGATTCTGTACTGCTTTAAGTGTGAACTTTTGAGCTTCATATTAGAGGATGGTGAGCTCTCCTCACAGAGCAGGGAGACAAAACAATTCCTGCTCCAGCTGCGGACCAAACGGACAAATGATCCAAATCTCAGGCCCAAGGGCACAAACAATAGTGGAATGGAAAAAAACAAGAAGGATGGGACTTCATAACCTAAAGCTATAATTGGACAATTAACTCTAATATGTAAATGGACCAAAACTTATCAAAATGAAGGACCCCATGACCGGTTGTGCATTTTGTGACCATTTTGGTTCATTTGGGTGTAGCCCTGGCTGGGCTCTTGTGCTGCCCAAGGTGGATCCATGGAGGCCTTCTAATAAATCCCTGCTTTGTTCTTCAGCTCTGTCTGGTCTCTGTTCTAGGGCAGACTACACAAGGAATCAGCAGCAATAATTGACCAGAGAGGTTGTGGCTGCCCCATCCCTGGAAGTGCCCAAGACCAGGCTGGATGGGGCTTTGAGCAACCTGGGATAGTGAATGGCATCCCTGCCCATCTTGGAGGTTTGAAACTGGATGATCTTTAAGTCTCTTCTTAATCAAACTATTCTGTGACTCAATGCTTAAATTATTGAGTTGATCTCAACAATAAATCAGTAATTACTTTACAATATTTCCATCTTCCAGATAAATCTTTCATTTTTCTGGACCTGTCTCTAAATAGGTGTGCTGAATATAAAGGGTTTGAATAAGAATCTCTGTGCTAAATGTGATTTTATTAAATTGATGATGGACTAGCAAAATGTGTATTTAAAAGGCTTAGTCTTGATACCTTAGAATTTGAAGCATCAGCCAAACTGGACTTTCTGAATCTCGCATCCTGCATAAATGGATCATTACTAAATTTATCAGAAATATGATATTGCATCTGCTTCTTTTTTTTTGACACATATTTCAAAACTTTTTTTGCTGTTAACAGCCACATAATGCAAATTGAATTGCTTCAATAAGTACTAGCTCCAAAACATTAAAACAGTTTCTCGCACAGATAGTTTCAAAATGTGTGAAACACTGAGAGAGACTGTCGGAAAGCTGAACAGAAATTTCCCCCTCAATATGCTATTTAACCACAATGCAGAGCATGTTTTCCATAAAGAAAGAAAAATCCCATTATTTAGCACGTGGATGCATGTGGCTGCTGTTGTGTGCTGTTACTCAGAACCTCAGGACAGATCTTTCCAGCTGGGAAGCTGATTCTGCTCTACAGGCTTTGGACAGGCTCTCCACAATCCAGATGCAGCTCATATTCTTAATAACCACCTGGAACCGAGTTTGTGTGCAGGAGGAAATGGTGGCCCTAAGAACAGTTACAGGTGTCCTACAACACACAGGTGCAATATGCTGGCACCCAGCCTGCTCCACACAAGCAGCAGAGGGAGGCAACTTTCTCCACTCTCTCCAACAGAAAATGTTTTTTTTGGAAATTTGGAAACAAACTGCATGGCAGCGGCAGGATAATTCACTAAGCATTTCTCATTTGTGAGGAAAAAAAACAACCAAACCCAAGATACAAGTAACACCATTACAAATTATAAGTCTGAATTCGAGTTTGTATTTTCAGTAAAATTCTATATGAAAATAAATTAACAAAGGCTTATGTTTAGTAACAAAAATATAAAAAGAGCTTTGCAAAGCTGTCTATACACACGAAGAAGAAACCCAGTAAGTTTACTATGCCTATTTATTTATACATCTAAGTCTACCTGAAAGACTTGGACTCTGTGTACTAACTTTGCAGAGTGATTTTTGCATACTCAGGGATGCCCAGGCAACCACAGAAAGATCCCATGTATTCATCTCTTGAAAACATTAAACAAAAGTCTGCACCCTCCCTCCCCAATTTTACAGGGAAGAAATGGCACAGTTGCAAGAAAATTAAATTCTAGTTCTAAGAAATAGTAGAAAATAGCTTTTATCTTAAAAAAATAGTAAACTAGATAGGTTATATTTTTATGCAAGGAAAAACATTGCTTTTCTTTGTTTAGGTAGAGTCCAGACCAACACAACAACTTTCTCCTATCACTGAATATTAGATTAAAAAAAATCCCAAACAAGCAAACAACTAAGTATTATTTCCTATGTATTTTTTTTAAATATTTTAATATCAAATCAGGATTAAGTAGGAAGTACTTAAAACTGGCTGCTTCATACCCAGCTTGAGGATCTAAGGACAAATCTCTGGGAAACTTCACTCTCTTGCTCACAAGGACAGTTGGGTACAAGCCATTGAGTTTAGACACCTCAATAATTCTCTTTTCAGTATCAGACCAATAGAGATTCTTCCCAATCCAATCGACAGCCAGGGCATTGGGAACAGCTGTATTGTGAACTACCTGGAAAAGCAAAAATGACATTAATTATTTATCTAAATAACTGGGAAAAGGAACAATAATTTGGGAGTTACTGATGCCAGGATATTGAGAGACTGGATATTTGATACAGTGACATAAAGCATGTAAAAATTGGGTATTATTTACTGCTAAACACTGACACTTTTCAGGTAATGACACTTCTTAAGTAGCTACAACAATGTGACACTTTTGTCCTAGTAAGGGATAATGGAGCATACTATGGTATTGCAAAGAGAAAATTACCAATTTCTCTGTATTATGCACGAACTTTTAAAATCTTTTGATCTTTCATTTTTCATCTTAAGTTTCTAGTTTTCTCTTAATGTAAAAATAAATAAATAAATAAATAAAACAAAACCAAACTTTTCTCCCTTTCACTATTTTATTTTTTGTTCCACAGAACAGAGTGGAGATGAGGCTGCTCTCCCCACAGCGTGCCCTTGAGCACATCTGCTGCTCATCTCCCCATTTCTCTCAGCAGTCTCCATCAGCATATCCTTCATTTTAATGTCACCGTAGTGCCATATGTCATCGTGACAGAGAGACCAGGAGAGCACTCAGAGTTGCTGCCTGGAAAGGAAATACTGTGCTTTTATTTCCATCATTCATGCAGCAGAAGAATGAGGAACTTCCCTAGAATTAGTTAAATCTCAAAAGGACTACATTGTTAAGAGACAAAAGCAATTTAGTCACCTACTGGAAGGCCTACAGACTACTGATAGGGATGTGCTATTCTCAGGGTTTTTGATGACTTGGATAATTCTGGAACTTGAACAAATTCCTCTAGATATATGTGATTACAAATCTCATCACAGCATGAGTCAGTCTGGCTTGTCTGGGAGTACTTCATGACAAGTGTTCAGTAATATTCGAATATTCACAATCATTTGAGTCCAATTTCTTCTAGGCTTGAAAATTCTATTCCTGACAAGATCTATCCTGACTATTCCATTCCTGATTAAGTCCTGATTAGCTTTGTGCAACTAGAACTTCAGGAAAAAAAAAAAAAAACCACAAATCAGAAAGCAATACTTGAAAATGTATGAGATTTCTTAAGCACTAATAATGGGTTTATTACTCTGGTGTACATTCTAATTTACTGTTATCTTTATCACTAACAGCATGTGCACCAGAGTATAGACTTCATGTATAAACCTGTATTATGTATAACTGAATGTGCTAGTTTTTAAATTTATTTACCATCTGAAGACATGGAAAGGCCTTCAAGATAAGAAGGGATATGGTGAGATGCTTTAAATCAATTTTATAGTTATGAATATGTAAAAGCACCTTCTCAGGTTGTTACATAATTTATCACCTTATAAAATCTTTTTAAAAGTTAAATTCCAGGACACCTTGCTTTCCTAATGGAAATAAGAGGTTCTATTTTCTAGAAGCTCCACACTACCAGCTTCACCAGTTTATAAAGGAGTAATTGCAGCAACTGCTGCACTGGCACAAG
Source organism: Onychostruthus taczanowskii (assembly GCF_017590055.1). NCBI lineage: Eukaryota > Metazoa > Chordata > Aves > Passeriformes > Passeridae > Onychostruthus > Onychostruthus taczanowskii. The sequence goes on from NW_024496526.1 coordinate 13,170,984, forward strand.
GGACATTTCATGCAGAAATGGATAACTCTGAAAATGCAGGTAGTGGTTTAGCTGTCTAAACACTACACCAGAGCACCACCAAAATCATGAGTCTCTCTTTTTGATGACTTTTCCTTGGGAGAGTCACTTCAACCTGTCCCAGTCACTGAGACCACCAGTGTGGCACTTCATGTGCATGGTCCAGCTTCTGACTGCATTTCCCACTAACATTTGAATCTAAACTCCATAAAACACTGCTAACAGCTGACCACAGCCATGTGAAAAAGCTGTCATTTCAACTCTCTAAGTATCTCCTCCATGAGCAGAGGAGGAAGAAAAATGAGATGCCATCAGGCTTCCCAGAGGTGGTGTGCTGAAGAAATGCCATCTCCTGCAAGAGGAACCCAAGGCAATACATCAAATAGCATCACTTGCACTGAGAGCAGACCTATTTATAGCAAAGAATTACACAACAAGGGGGAAAATATTAAAATGAGAGATCCATCAGGGGAAAAAAATCATAAAAACACTCTCATGAGAAAACAACCCCATTAAAAGATGCAAACAGGTTTGCTAGATAACACAAGTAAATAATAACACAAGCATTTAAATAATTAAATAAATAATCATAGTAATTTCATTTGAACTAATTTTTAATAATATCAGTTATTAAGTATTTCCTATAGCAACCTAATAAAAAAAAAAATCAAAGAGCCACAAAAATTTGGCACTGCCTAAAATGTTACTGACAGACCATTCAGGTTAGACTACTGATTAGCTGCAGTATATAATTCTTATTGATTTTTTTTTCACCTTTTTTTTTTTTAGCTTTCAGAGGCCAAATCTGGGCCTAGTTTTTCACAGAAAAAAACCACTTTTTTGTATGAAAATTAAATGGACTTATTTTTCTGATTATTGGTTTGAATATGGCATCCTATATGAACAAAATTTTCATCAACATGACACTTGTACAAATTGCAAATGGATGGAAAAATGAAATATCCTCCATGTCCTCATCCTAATTTTCTTCTAGTGGCTGTTCAACTTTCTGATACCTTTTCTTAAAAATTAAATTAATAATGAATCAGTAGAAAGCAATTTTTTACGGTCTTCTACCTGGTTATTGGAACATTTTTAACTGGAAAAAATTCTTTGTTCTTGAAATAGTGAAGATTAGAAATAAAGAGTCTGAGTAATCCCAGCCCTTATATAATACTGAATCATCCCAAAGGGACATAAGCTGAGGAGGATGCTTTGGAAACTGTTTAAAGACAATAAATATGATTCAAGGATTTAATGGATTTTGAACCCCACACTTGCCTATCTTCTATTTTTTTCCCCACACAGGTAAAATTTCTGAGTGCATGCTGGGTTTCACTTTTGCCCCAATGCAATCAGATTGCCAGAAGCTGCTCATCCACTTGCTTCTTTTTCTTTTTAAGAACAATTATTTTGGTGTGAAGGATGCAAAGGCTCACTGGCTCCAAAGGTTCCCTGGAGCCAGGGAGTTTCAAACCCTGACTCATAAGGAGCAAAGCTGATGCACAAGCTGAGAAGGAAAAACACAAATCTTTTCTCTCTGCATTTTTTTTTGTTCCCTCTTTGCACACCAATATTCACAGGATATGTTGCTGCTCATTTAACTCTGTGTTTCAGAAGGTCAGACATAATAGAATAAACAAAGCATTCCTTACTGCTTATCACCAGTTCTGGGAAAATGTTCACACAAGTCAACAAATGTGCTTTATAGTGGATTTGTGAACTTAATCCACTACAGAGCCAGAACAGGCTGTGCAGAAATGGGAGTGCACTTTTACCCTTGACAGCAAAGACAGTGAGTTATTTTAATTATCAGTGTAGTGGAGGTGAAACAAAAACAAACTGAAGATCACAGGAAATGTTATACAGGAAGAAATAATACACCAGTGTATTTACACAGCTTACACCTAATTATAGCTCTTTTCTTCTTTGGCATCCTGGAAGCCACATGGAACTGCCAATTCAGTAAACTGTCAGATAAGTCATAAGGAATTTAGCTCCTAAATACAGTTCTCCTTGCCCCTATCTTTACTTCAAATAAGATACAAATGCAATTAAATTTTACTAGGACTTGCTAGCTCACGCTGCGTTTGTATTGATACACCAAAGCCTCACAATCTGGGTTAAATGTATGAGGGAGCATTCCCCAAAGCACTCAAAAAATTTAATTCTAGTAGTGACATTATTAATCCTCAATTACCTTGATGTCACTTCCATTTAAAGACATTCTGTTTATGCGACTGCCATTTGGTCTGCTGGAATCAATCCAATAAATGAACTCTTCTCTGTAGTCAAAGTCTATTGCAATCACATTGTTCAGCCCCTAAAAACAGAAAAAAAGGTCCATTTATTCAAATGTTTGAACACAAACTGCTGGATAGCATTCAGAATGCAAAAACATAGTTAATATTCCTAATGCTTTATTTTACTGTGTGCACATTTCTGAAGCACTTCCCTCTCATTTCCATGCATTACTTGTAAAAAGAGTAAGACAAAGACTGCAACAGAAATAAATATGGTGACAAATTAACTGTGTCACTTCAAAAAATGCAGATGATACATGAAACTAAGTGAGGCTCCTGTGTTTTTCTGTACTCTGATTTAAATGAAATTTAGCAGCAAATACTTCTAATTTTTGCTCAGTTTCACTGCTGATTACTACCTTTAGCCTTTCTTTAGCAAACTAGATGGGAGGATCAGAAATAGTATAATCTTTATGACATTTAAATAATGAAAAAAAAAATCCTTACTAATATAAATTAATCACGAGTTCAAAATGGTAGTGGTGCAAAAAGACATTAATGTTAATTCCTGAATTAGGAGGTTTTGACTTCTTAGATGTATTGTATGTATGCATATACTATACTATATAGATATACTATATACCTCTAGTATTATAGGCACTCTCTCTCTATATATATACATGTATTTATATATATGTGTGTGTGGATACACACAGACACAGCGGTAGATACAAAAAGCATGAAAGTGGGAGATCCAGCAGGAACCTGGGAATCTCCTATGGCTCAAATTACAAAGCCAACACATTTTGAGAGAGAGTGGTGATTATATCTGAGGTACTCCAACACCCTGGGAGGAGCAGTCATACAATAATGGCTTTTCATCCCAAATGGCAGATAAGGAAGAAGAGGGTTGCATTCAGATGATGCCTCTTATTTCCTTATCTGCCCCATAACCTGCTGAATGTTCTGATATGTAGTGAAATCACAATTATCCTTAATATGCCAGGGTGTTGTTATCAATGAAATACGGAGCAGCAGCGCTGAAAGGAACGGATGCGGTCTGTATTCCCTCTATAAATTCAAGGTCAGTTAATCAATTCCCTTATCAGCCCAATAGCATCCTGCTCTCAGGTAGATCAGCAGCCTCCCTGTTTAGTGTAATTCATTGCTGGGAAGGGATGTGCAGGACCAGCCAGCTCCAAAATAAACAACTAAGGACAACAATATTTAATCGTACAGAAACTGATACACGGCTTATCCACCACCTACTGCTGTGTAATTACTGTAAATCTACCTTTTGATCAAAATGTACAGGAAAAGAGGAGTTAGGCTGCACAAATCATCATTATAAAAATACTGAAACAATTCAGTGAAGGAAGACCACTCTCATTTTTCAAAAATATCATATACATGCAGACACTTTTCACAAAACCAGCTGCAGCTCTGTCACTTGTAACTGGGCTGCAAAACACTTGTCCTGTCTCTTTTCCTCCTCTTAGCATAATTGCATCTACAGAGAAACCCCCAGCCCAAATTCTTAACCAAGGAGACAACAGGTCAACGAACACAAAATATTATTTAATACAATTTTATAACATTCTATAAATCAAAGCCAGCAATTTGTAAAAAAATATGGCCTTATCTTTACATATTCCACAACACTGTAAAAGTTTCCTAATGATCAAGACCAATACAGAGAATTGACTTCCTGCACTTTCATTTCATGTGTTTTATTTTGGGTCAGCTTAATTTCAATTTTTATCAGAACATCAACTGCAGATAAAAAATTCTGTACACCTGTAACAGAGTTTTCTGTCCAGACATAATTTCCTCTTTATCATATACATATCTCACTTAAGTCCTCCTAGCATAATTCTTTGTCATTTCACAAGTAATCTGCTTTTTAGAAGGAATAGGGAAGATTTCAAATGGCATCAGCTGCCTTAGTCTCTCATCTTAAACCTGTGGGTCTGTTTCTGTTACACACAGCACACAATATATCCTTGGCTGTGATTTGTGTTCCCTTGGTGCCCCACTTGAAAACATGGAGATAAAAATCACAAATAATGAGGAGGAAGATTATCTACTCTGCCTATTGAAACCCTGAGGATTTTGATGACTAGGAATGAAGGAAATGGAAAGCAAAGGCAATACATGAGACACAATTCAAACAGTTGTATTGTTTATGTGTATTTGAAAAAAAAAGAAAGAAAAAGAAAATAGAGGAAAAAGCTGGCACATAACTCAGAGAAGACTGAAGGCGCTCCTACTTTCAGCTCCTTTATTCTGAGTTTATATGAACAACTATTAGAATGGTAATCACAGATCAAATACACAGAGAGAAGGGTGGGTTTGCTCCTCTGCCAGAGCCACTCTGGTGTTTGCCAGATGTGCAGGAAAGAGCCAAATCCATTATGGCTCTACAAGCACACAAGGATGTCCTTATGAGGGACACAACCCCCTGTCCTGCTGGTAAAGATCCCTCTTTGGCTTTCACATCAAATGCTGCCTTTGCACGAGCAAAGACCAGTGGGTTCAACAGCAGAGGTGTTCATCAGCCCAGTGAAGGAATGGAAGATGGAAAACACACATTTTGTTCAGTGGCTGGAGCTGCTCCCTAATGCATTGAAGAGGAGCCCATTGAATTCAGGACCATCTGCCAGCACCAACCACGAAGAAAATTTCCTGTTCCTCCCCTCTTTTCACAGGCTTCTATGAACAGATACACCAGCAAAAGAGAGAGGCAGTGAGATGCAAATGAGAGGGAATCAGAAGGATTTCAGGAGAACAGACAGACTTTCACAATGTCTAAGCTTAAATAAAGGCAATGCTTCATTCAAGATGGCTAATTTCGTAATTACTGTTGTGAAGACCTGAGCGCCTCTCTTGTGACATTTAGGTGCACAGCATAGTGACACAAGAAGTTACAAAAAGCCCAATTATATTGATGAGGAGTAAATAATTCCCTAGTCTTACTGCAATTGATCCATTAGTATTCAAGGAAATCAATATTTTTATTGAAACATATTTTGGAAATCTAATCTGTGGTAAATAACTACACTTGGGTGAAGCATAGAAGGACAGCAGACTGCTAAAAATGGCAGCTCTGTATTTGCTGGATGACTTTCTATTTTTGCAGTTTTTCACTTTTTCTTTTCTCTGTTATAACATTTTAGAGTAATTACTTTAAAAATTAGATTTACACAAAGATAAGAGTTCACATTTTGTAATACCATAAGTATTGGGATGGCCTGTCTGGAAATAGATTTAGATTATGACAGTAAATGGCCCAAATAATACATGGCCAAATAGGTGGGGATTTTTGAAATTGCACAAAACACATTGTGATGGAAGAGGATCACAAATAACACAATTTTTTAGTACATCAGAATGACTGACAAAACAACTGCCTGAGCTTCAATCATGTAGAATCCAGACAAAATAGTCAATTAAAAGTATTGTAATTACTCTGAAGGTACTGCAGTTGTTCTGTGGTGCACACAATGCCAATTATAGGATGATGTTTCTGTCAGTTGCAAACTTTAGAAAAAAATAAAAGTATTGACTTAAACTTAGAGCATGGTACTATGGTTATACCTGTTTCAACAAAGTGTAGTTGGATCCATCAGTGCTAATTTTTCTTATCTCATGATGATCAGCCAGAATTAAGAAAGGTTCCTCATCTAAACCCCGGGAGAAAGAATATATTAGACTAGCTTTTACGTTAATTTATGGAAAATCAGGAATACAATGCTGAAATACAGATGGCTTGAAAAATAAATGTTACATGCTCTGATCAATGTTATGGATGAAAGAAATATTTAAAACATTCAAATGCTCCAAGAAAGATCAATGATGCAGTATAAAAATGAACAAAGCAATCAATTAGTATATCTTTCAATGCAATTTAATCCTTTTGCCTTTGTAATATGGGAACCACACTGTATTTTAACATAATTTAATGTCAGAGATTAAATGGGAGATAAATTTCATTCCATATGTTTTAATTTCAACTTAATTTTAACTTTCAATTTAACACTGACTACTAATTATGGTTGCAAACGAAGCATGTTTTGACCATTGCTTTTACAGATTTCATTAGTCTGAATGGTACAGAAACCTACTCATAAAAACCTTGATTGTTTAAGTTTGAACTGAAGCCAGATTTAACTTAGAGTTACCCTGGCTTTCCAGTTTATAAAAAATATTTACTTTCAGATACTCATTCATAAAATCACTGAAACATCTCTGACACTAACATACATAACTCTAAAAGTATTTTTTTAAGGCTGTCTTTATTTTAGCTCTATTGAGAGACACCTCAACTAAAAAAAAAAAAAAAAAAAAAAAAAAAAAGATTACCAGAGATAACTAAAAATGTATTAAAGGCTTTGTATCTTTGCTCTTGCACTCTAGAATGTAATGTGTTGTCCAGCCTACTCTGCTCCTGTACTGAACACATTTGCATGTTATAACAGAGTTGCAGTTTCTATTTTTTTTTCCTGTTCCTCCTTTTCAGAGGAGGAAGTTTGATGTAGATTCTAATATTCTAAAGGTGATGAAATCTTATCATAACCATGCTATTTTCATCTGACTCAGAAGCAGAACTAAGCGATGTATTTTAACTTTTCTAATATTTTTCCTAATAAAGTTAATTATTCACGCTTTCAAAAACCACTGTATCTATTTATTACAAATGAACTGAGGGAAACACAGACTAAAAATATAACTTATTATTGCATTCAGACACAGTCACCTTCCTATTTATATTAAAAAAGTAGCAGATTTAAAGTAACTGTTTTTATCTTGCATAGAAAGGTACCACAGACCTCAGGGCTAAGTTTTTTTTTCCCACAAATTATTTGGATACAGCTGTGCATTATAAAAACATTAAATAGTAATACCTGAAAGGGATTTGCAGCCATTTGGGTTATCAGGCTGTGTTTCATACCCTTCTGCACACAAGCATTTGTAGGTTCCGTAGGTATTGATGCATTGCTGGCTACAGGGAAATCCAGATGAACATTCATCAATATCTACACACGTTTTGCCATCATCCTTCAGGAGAAATCCAGGCCAGCATTTGCACTGGGAAAGAAAACCAAATACATTCATTTTTAATTCTGTTTATCACCTGTGTGTACTTGCTTCTGAATATGTTAGCGTCATAAACTTTTTATGCATCTCATTTTTTCAAGTAACATCCTAATTACTTTGCTGCTTGTATGGTTTACAGGAGGCATGCCTACTTTTATTGTCAAATATTGCTGATGTGATCGTAAGCACTATTTCCTCCATAAAAACCCAAACAAAACCCTGTAGAATGAGTAATTATTCTTTCTACTTTAACTGAAGAAAAAGTAAAGCACAGCTTTTCAAAAATATAGAAAGGATTTTTTCTTGAAAATAATGATGGATGGACCCTTTGGAGATCTTAAGTTTCAATTATATATGTTTTTTTTGGTAAAGATAGACAGTTTTTAATTATTTTCCTTGGAATCATTGATACCACCTAGCAATCTGTGTAATCAGCACAGGAATGTGAATGAGAGCTCTTGAGGCTGATTAGGAGCTGGACATGGACAATTCTTGTAGATCCCTTCTAACTCAGAATATTCTCTGTTTCTCTGACATTTATTTGGGTCTGATGATGATCCTGGCAACTTTATCACACGCAATGTGAAAGGTGCAAAACACAACTGGGCAGAGGGGTTTTGAAAAAGGGGCATAAATTTTATCTACACAAGACTTCCTGTCATGTTCCCTCCTATATTCTCTGTTTCTCTCTGCAGAGATCCAGGACATTCTTTCTCCACCTCTTCAACATGGTTTTTGTTGAACCCAGCAGCTCCTGAGTCTCTGTCTCAACCCCCACACTTCCAGAGGGTTCAGTACCTGCAGATCTAAGTCATGCTGCACAAATTTTATTTAGTTCTCAGTGGGCCAATGTTCAGCTGAAAAGATGAAACTTTGGGAGGGCAGTAAAGGTTACTTCAGAGTTAAAACCCTGAAAAAATCTGTCTTCTGTTTTTAGCTGCTGTTTACAGGCTACTGCAGGCTGTTCCTGTCTACTTGTCAAGGCGAAAGAGCAGATTCAAACATCTTCACATGCAGACAATGAACAGTTTTATTCTGCTACTAAGGTGATATTACTTTGTTTAAATATTTCTGTAAGAGTCCCTGTCTTGGGAAAAAAACAAAACAAAACAATGGAGAAAACCACTATTTCTGCTGTTCATTCCTATGTATTGTAAAATTTTTACTCATTGATTTTCAGTGTTCTGTATACACCAGTATGATTTGTTGCATTTAAAGCACCTTTCCATAGGTTTAAAATGTGTACTGTACCATTTTTTAAATACAATTGGCAATTGTTTGCTTACAGGAAATGAAAATTTTAATGTTCTTATTTTGGCATGTAAGCTACTTCACTACAAAGAGATACCACACAGTAGGGATTTATTATAATCATGCAGTAGGTAAACACTTGAGAGCTAAAAACTTGCATTATATTAAACCACATTTTGCAATTTTTCACCTTGTATCCAACAGGAAGGTCCTGACAATCTTGGGAACAGCCACTGACTTTCTTACTGAGGCATTCATTAATGTGGCAGCTTTTCTCATCAGACCCATCACTGCAATCTTCTTTGTTATCACAAACCTCATTTTGAGGAATGCACTTGCCATTTTTGCACATAAAAAAAGAGCTGTTACATGACTGCTCTGGAAAACAAAAAAAGAACACACAACTTGGTGTCATCTCTTAGTATTTGGGATTAGTTTTCTCATGGATCAGCTGCTGGGTGTGTGCAAAACAAAAAATAGTATAACAATTCTTTATTGATAGTTTTATAATAACTTCTCACTTTTCAATGTCTTTGAAGGTTATTCCTCTCCTGGAAAAATGGGTGAAGACATCAACTTAATACTCCCTCCTAGATATTTTTTTCATATAATGGAGAACCCTCCACATAATCTCTGCACAAAATACACTTCTAATTTCCAAAAGTTAAAAAAACTCATGGGTTCTCCCCTCTGTGTGTGCCGAGGTGTTTAGGAACACAGCTGGCTGAATTCCAATGCATTCCTTATCTAATGACCTGCAAATATGTTCTTCCTTGTTTAGCAAAATTTCAATGCATCATTTCAGCTACATTCAGATCCTCCAAATAGCAATTGGAACATTTAAATAAATATAAGGTGGGTGTCCTGCCTCACCTCACAGCAGATGAGTGTTTTCCATCAAACCTGGAATAAAGAACCAGGCTACAGAGCAATGAAGACAGAAGAATTGGTCTTTCAAAAAGCTACAGACTAGAACAACAAATGCAGACCAGAACTAATTTCCCTCTCAAAAACCAATCAGACCTCATAAAAATTATTAATGTAAGAAGAAAATATCAATAAAACCAATAGCATTGGGTCAATGATTTACTAAAAAAAATAGTGTTTATTATTTATAGTGGGAGCAACTTTATATCCCCTTTTATATGAACTCCTCCTGTGTGATGAATATCTGGAACCCAATAACCATTATAGGAGCAAGCTAAAAACTTTGGAAATTACAATATTAATATAATCCTATTTTAGCATCAACAGGAGTTATGCATTAAGGAAGTGTCTGCAATTTTATGCCATAGAAACTGGTGGCTTGGACTTTGTAAACTGAAGTTTTGGATGCTCAGAACAATTTCTCCTTGCAAGACATGACCAAAATCACCAGAAATTTAAGGTATGAGGTTTTACATTTGCTGACTTAGGACTCTAAACCATCGCTCTCAAAAAAGAAAAGTAACGCATGTTCTTCCAAAAATTACAAACCTGAACTTTTGCACTTGGTGTTGATAGGGGCTTCATCAGAGTGGTCTGGGCAGTCAAAGTCCCCATCACATTGCCACTGGGAATTCAGCAGGCAGCGCCCGTCAGCACAGGTGAACTCTCCAGGACGACAGCGACGATATCCTACAAAACCAGCAACCACTCACCTCAGGCTTGCTCCCATAGTTTCAACATAAAATTTTTGAGCCAACACAAATAAAATTATTTTTTGCTCCATCTAGAGATGCAGAGTGTTGTGCTTATAGACCAGCAAAGAAAGAAATCAAAATAAAGACATCTATAATATACAGATATTTTCTAGCTATTTTCTCTTGTGGTTCTCATTTCTAGAGCAAATTTAAGAGTAAATAACCAATACAGATTGTAACAGCAGAAAACCAGGCATGATAATCACCAATTTGTCATTTTGAAGGGGATATTTGCTCTGTATTTTCCATAAATATTATTTACATAGATTAATGTTTCTGAGTATGGCCCAGATACATTGTACAGACAATCAGAACATACAAGAAACCCTAAATTCATGTTAATGGTGAAAATTAAACATTCACATATGGTTATAATTGATATAATTTAAATGCAGTGATAATCATGATAGATGTGTTTAATTTTTTGAAGAAAAAAACCCCATATATGGAGACACAGACAAAAATACATACAATAAAGATAAACTTATTAAACAACAAACTCTAGGACATACTTTTAAAATTCTTCTAAATATTATTAGCAATCAACTGGAAGACTTTATGGAAAACAATTTGTCACTGTAGGCCCAGATCCAAGTTAATTCCGAGCTGTATTAATTAATGCATAATTTAAAAGTGAGAATGAAAAAAATTTAAAAAAAAAAGAGTTTTCTTTTTCAATAAAGCCTTAGAGTAGCAGGCCCTGAAGAATGCCTTACAGTTAGCAGTGTGAAATTGTTTCATTTACTCTATTTTTTGTTATACTTGCCACATTCCAGGGATTCATCTGATCCATCTCCACAGTCATCATCGTGATCACAAACAAACTGTTTGGGAATGCAGACTTTGTTATGGCACATGAAAGCATTCTCATCACAAGTGTTATTGGGAGCTAAGGAAAATACAGCACATAAAAAAAAGAAAGAAATTCAGAACAATCAGATAAACAGCCGATTTTCTTACACAAAGATGAAATGAGAAGTGAATTTGAGGGAATTCAATGGAAATAACCATAACTTTTTAGTCAGATAAAAAGCATCACACAATTCAATACCAGAAAAAGCTATTTATCACAAAGAATGCTACAGAAGTAAAGATAGCTAAAATCTTCTGTAATCCAAGAAAGAAAAACTTCAGAAGTCAATGCTGTCTATGACTAAACTAAGGTCTGGCTCTGAAGAAAAGAATATTTGGGAAAAAGAGATGTCCTTATATTGGTCTGCTCCTGAACAAATGCTCTCTGAAGTCCACAAACACTCAAAATATATAGAATACACTTATGTACCATTTTTATGTATTAATAAAAAAAAAAACCCTACAATGAAACTTTTACTGAACTCCTGACACTGTTCATAGAAATGTGTCTCAGGAAGACTGGAAGTAACATTTTATAGGGCAAGAGATGCCAGGATCTGAACAATTAGCCAGAAAAAACTGAAGACAGAACTTGCATCTCCCTTCTTGATGCGCAACCTCCTTTGCGCAACCTCCTTGACATGAGCAGCAGCATTTTCTTCAGGAAGAGCAATAAAACTGCAGAGTCACTGAAGTGCTGATTTTCACCAGTCAACACTGCAAAATGCCTGTGGCATGCCACACACCCTGTTCTCCAGCAGGGCTGCCTCGCTGTGTCAGCCTGAGTAAAGCTGTGAAGGATCCTCTCCATGTGCTCACACGTGGGTCAGCACTCTTCACCAGCAAAGTGGACATGAAAACAGCATGAAATAGCATGAGAATCACATTTTTTTGGACGTTTAAACCTACCACAGCCCGCTGTGGAGAGCTCATCGCTTCCGTTGGGACAGTCGCGCTCCCCGTCGCAGAGCCAGTGCTGGGGCACGCAGGCGTGGGAGCCCAGGCAGCTGAAGGTGTCTGCAGCACATGTCACTGAGCCTGGGGACACATGGCAGGGAAGCCCTCAGCACTGAACCATCCCAAATCCCCAGCTGGAATACCCTAACCCATGTTTGTATGGTGATTGGCAATGATTAAATGGGTTTGTTTTAAAGTCTCAGTGATTATTTCATTCTGTACATTATGATAAACCTACTGGCTGGGATAGTTTTATAGGCAAATTTTCACAGAATTCACAGAATCACTGGGTTGGAAGAGACCTTCATGATCCAGTCCAACCCAGCCCCAGCACCTCAACTAAACCCTGGCACCCAGTGCCACATCCAGGCTTTGTTAAACACACCCAGGGATGGGGACTGTACCACCTTGCAGGGCAGCCATTCCAGAACTTTATCACTCTTTCCATAAAAAACTTTTTCCTAATATCCAACCTAAATTTCCCTTGGTGCATCTTGAGGCTGTGTCCTCTGTTTCTGTCAATGCTGTCTGGAGAAAGAGCCCAGCCCCATCTCACTAAAACCACAGGGAGACCAACCCCACCTCACTAAAACAACTCTCAGGGAGTTGTAGAGAGTGATAAGGTCACCCCTGAGTGACATCACAGCTTAGTCAGACAAAACAATCCTTTTCCAGCCTGAGAACCAAGGACACCATTGCAGCTTCAGGCCCAAAAAGTGTAAAGGACAGCAAACTGAGGAGAGCAAACTGAGAGGATGAGACTTCATAACCTGAAGCTGTGATTGGACAATTGACCCCAATATGTAAATGCACCAAAACTTAGAAAAGTGTGGAAACTCCTGACTGATTGTCCATTTTTGTGACCATTTTGGGTCCATCTTGGGCAGAGACACAACAAGGCTCTTGCACTGCCCAAGGTGTATCCTTTGAAGGCCTTTTAACAGATACCAGTCCATCTTGGGCAGAGACACAGCAAGGCTCTTGCATTGCCCAAGGTGTATCCTTTGAAGGCCTTTTAATAGATACCTACTTCATTCCTTTAACTCTGTCTAGACTCTGTTCCAGGCCAGCCTCTTTAAGCATCAATAGAATTACACAAATTGTACAGTTTCCATAAAAATGAACCTATCTGCTGGATCCCTCACACCCTTTGGAGATTCTATCCTTGTTCCCCTCCCAGCCTGTTCTTGGATTGGAACACGTGGTCCCCCTCATTCTGCATGACCTGACCCAGCCCAGAACTGAAAAGATCCAACTCACCACAGATGGCATCGCTCTCATCTAACCCATCTCCGCAGTCGTCCTCACCATCGCAGGTCCACTGCTTGGAGATGCACTTGTTTGCAGAGCAAGCAAACTGATTCCAGGAGCAGGACGAATCTGGGGATGACACCAGGCCCTGCATTTGTTAGGTTCACAACGTCACTGCATTCCCTGCCGTTTCAAGCACAGTTTAGGGTTTTTTGCACCACTCCTTTCTCTCCTCCCACTTTCCATGTATTAAAACGCTCCAAGTCCATACAATCCCAATCTTGTTATTCAGCATATTATCAGTTTGTCCAAGAGTTTGCATTCAGCAATGCATTTTTAAAAGTAAACAGTGAAACATTCCAAAAGGCATTCCAACATTTTCAAATATTTTTTAAGTGGGATGAGGATAAACACTTAAAAAACCTGAAGCCTTGTTTGCATATTTAACAGATGCTACAACTACAGTGAACTGCTTTATTTGGGTAGCAGGACAGAGAGGGCCCAGATCAAATTTTCCAACCCAGCCTTCCTCCTGCTATTCCAGAAGTTAACTCCATCTTTAAAAGATGTAATGTTATTTTTTCTCACAAGAAAAATTTCTGTGTGTTTGCTTTATCCCATTTACACTTTTCTATAGATTGAAAATAAGAGCTCAGCTTCTACATTTCAAAATCAGACTGCAAAACTGTCCTAAATCAATGATATTCTTTTCTGAAAAATTCAGGTATTGCATTTTTCCCAGGCTTCTTTCTTTAAGAATAAAGATTATTTTGCTGCAACTGATTTTGATGACAATAAATTTTAATATTAACATTAAAAAGAATTTTAGGTATTAAAACCTGAATTTAAAGGAGAGCACTGTAACAGGTATCTCAAAATGGGAAAGAAGCATTGACTTAACCCCCTTCCCTTTTGTCCACAAAAATCAGCTAATTCAGTTTACAGTATTGTACAGAAGAGTATAACACCTGGAAATTTAAACACCAAGTTATGCTTGACAAATGTGGCCCACAAAAAAGACTCTGATTGTCACAGTGCACAGCACTTCCTAATTTCAAAGTTATGAGATAAAAATATACAATGTAAACTGCAAATCAAATATGGAAGCATGTCAGTGGGAACTGGGTCATGAAGAGAGTAATAAAATAAATAATAAGTAATAAAATGTTCAGTCATGGTAAGAAGTAAACGAAAAAAAACCACAAAAAACTGAAAAAAGCCCCAAATGTCAGGTCTTATTTAAATTAGGAATAGAAAAATTTGACACTGCTCTCTGGTACAATTTCATGACAAAAATAATCCATTCAGGTAACCTATACAAACTGAAAAAAACAGTTCTCATTCGGAGTAAAACCAACCTGCTCTTTACCTCAATTAGGTAAAATTTAAGAATGTGAAACGATCTGAGACAGAACAGACCCTTAACCCAGTTCACAGCTCATGCTGTATTTTATTTACATCACTTTTGTCATTACTTTAAACAATTTTATCTGTATGGCCTCTGATGCAAAGCAATGCCAACTTTGAGGTCTGGGTATTTCCTGCTGGGCCCCAGACACTGATTCAGATTCATTCTATCTGTAAAACTCTTTTAATGAGGAGTTGTGAAGAATTAGTGGAATTGTTAAATATGCAATTAATAGAAAATCCTGTATATAAATATATCCTTAAGAGAGAAAAAAAAAATAAATTAAAGGGCTTTTATTCTGGCACAAAATAGAATTTAAGGTATTGGCAGCATGAAGTATTAGAGTTGAATCTGAAAACACAGCATTAAAGACGCTTTTATAGAATCTCTGAGATATAAATGCACACTTTGTTTCCAAAGTGCATTAGTGACTAGAGAAATACAAATAAGACAAAATGCTCACCACAGTGCAATTCATCTACTCCGTCCTCACAGTCTTTCTGCCCATCACAAAGCCAGGTGGTCAGAATACATCTTCCACTAGGACAACCAAAATAATTTTCTTCACATGTGGGTTTGTTTTGAACTGTGATAAAATAAAGAATGTAATGTAAAATGGTCTCTACTAGTATGATTAGGAGCCTAATACATTTCTGCTAAAATTCTGAATACTGATGGACAAAGTGTTTATGTCTAAAAATGGAAAAAAAATTGTGTTAATAAAAAAAAAAGTGATTGCTAAGTAGTTTAGGGAGTTGAAATAGTAATTTTTTATTTTTTTCAGAGAAGAATCAGAGCACAGCTTCAAACTAAATCAAAAGGCCTAGAGAGGAAAGTAGTTCAGTTTACAGGTTTTGAGGTCAGGCAGGTCAGCATTGCTTGTTGTTTTACACAAGCTGAAGAAATTGCCCTTCTGAACTTTCTGCTGTCATTTACAAGATAACCTAATTGTGGCAGTATTTTTGTCACTGGGAGAAGCCACAAATCTCATCCATGCACTAACAGGAGCTAAACCAGTGATGCTGGAGCCAGAGGTTTAGACTTGGTCAGAAATTAAAAAGTTCTCCCTTGTCTTTTTAATTTTGTTGAGTCAGAAAGTAATTTAAAATTTGACGTTTATGAATGATTAAGAAACCAGGAGTGAGGAAAGAAAACATGCCACATGCAAAGTTTCATGATGCAAGCAAAATATTAGTCTAATAACAGCTTATTTTCAAAATTTTAAGCAAGGTCCTGGGAAAGCCCAGGATTGAATTCCAAGCACTGGAGACCACTGAAACTCTCTGCCATGGTTTTCATTATTCCTTCAGTGTATTGGATTTGTTTTCAGCCTCCTCTCTTTTAAAAGGAAAGGTAAAGTAAACATTTATGGCTGCTACAGCTGTATGAATGAAAAAAAAAAAAAAACAAAAACAAAGACTAAAGAAAGAAGTGGAACATCTGTGATGACTTGGTAGATATTAAAGATTCCCTAAGCAAAGCTAACCTCCATGAGTATTTTGCTGTAATTTTCTCTAAGAACAATGACACTGAACCAAACTGCTAATGGGAATTGCAATATTCATAACAGAAACAACACTCAAAAACTTAATGTGCCAGAGCTGGTCAGTTTTGAATGAAATGGCAAAGGAAATCACATGTAGCCTGAGTGGGAATGGTATTGCTTCCAAGTAAAGGGAGGAATGATCCAGGCAATTAGTCACACATTAAAATGATGGAACATTTTGGCACACATTTGGAATTCAGAGAGAAGTAATACAAATAAATGGACAATGGAATAAAATGCACATTAGTGTACTTATGCAACATTAGTTTACCGAAGCTGTAGCACACTGCTCTCAATATTTTCCTTGATATGGGAAAAAAACCCCTTTCTTTCTCTAAAAATACAGCAAATTAAACTATTTTGACCTTAATGAAGTGTTATATACAACAAATTCTTCATAATTAAGAGATATTCTAGAGAACATAGAGATTAGAATGAAAACCCTAACTTAATATGCATCTATTTTATAGGACTAATGGAAGTTCTTAAAGACAGGTTGGCTGACTATTCTGCTGAAGTCCCAGGTTCCTCTGGATCCTGGTAATATTTTTGTCAATAAATTTGGCACAATGCATATGAGAATTCTAATAGAACCTTCTGGTGACACAACAGGTTTATCACACAGATAAAGAGAATATTAAATAGAAATAATCAGATTATGTCCACTACTATGCAAAAATTTGATGGCATTGAACGACAAAAAATTAAAAGTTTTAATTTTACAAATTAATAAAATTTATTATCTAGTAAATATTTATTTTTATTTAACACTAGTTCCTAGAGGAAAGAGAGTTACTGGTCAACAGGAGGTTAATTTGAATCTAGAATGAATCAATTATAAAAACAAATAGAAAGAAAAAATGTTTTCATTTTGTATTTAATATTCTCAAACTCAGACGAGGAGTTCTGGATAAAAATGGAGCAAACACATAAATGCCCTCCTTCATTAGGTAAGAATCGAATATTATGAATAATTCATTGGTTAACATTAATTAGAACTCCAGTCCTGTGTCTGGGGCTCAAGTTGTCATGATCCCTTTCTCCTGGCTGCTATCACAAAAGCAATAACCCTGGATTCTACCCTGGCAGCCTATTCCAAGGACTTCCACCAAATAAAAGAGAAAGTAAAACAAGTCAGCAAGAAAAGAAATACCACCCACTAAAGCAGCAGCTAATAAAAGTTTCTGAGTGATTATGCTGATGCTTGATGAGCTTGACATTTTAATGACTTGTGTTTTACTTAAATAAAAATGATAAATGACAGGCCTAACCTGGAGAAAATGGAAAGCTAGACATTACAGTTTGCTTCAGAAAAAAAAGTCAGTATTCATTTGTAATAATTTGCATAATCCCAGGAAACACAAAATAAAGGTGAATAAACTGCATTCAGCATTGTAATAATCTCTATGTTAAATAAATCAGTATTGACCAAATAAACATTTTGCAACACAATGAGAAACACTCTGTCTCCTCAGATAGGACTTTTTTTCTTTGTTTAAAAGGTAAATTAATGTTTTGTGTTTGGTTTTTTCAAAACTTTTTTTACAGTTACCTGGGCATTTTAATTCATCTGTATAATCTCCACAGTCATTAGACCCATCACAAATCCATTCTGGCAGTATACAGAGAGAAGTGGAATTGCAGCTGATAAATCCTGAAGACTTTATCCCAAGTTTATAGAAGTAAGTACAGTTTGTATTATCTGGAAAGAGACAGAAAATTACCGCACACCTAACGCAGCCTGAGAGCCTCAACGTTTAATTTTCACGTGGGGTTGGAGGAGCCCGCGCAGGTGTTGGAATCCCAAACAGCAACGCCCAGGAATGAACTGCTCCATAACAAGGAATAATCAGGGAGCAGCTGCTGGGAGGGAGCACGAACACAAACTCACTGCAGTTCTTTTCATCCGAGGCATCTGCACAGTCAATGATCTGGTTGCACCGCGCCGATTTCCCCACGCAAACCCCATCTGCACAGCGGAATTCTGTCGGGGCGCACGCCGAGTCTGCAACATATGGTTATAAAGGATGTAAATTTGTGTGCTAAACACACTCTTCAGATGCACATCAGACACATGATGATGCTTAAGCCTTCTGCCTTCCAGAATGAGGCATTCAGAACACACTGTTCCTTCCAGCAGACATATGATTTGGAGTTTATTACACCTTAAAAGTTGCTAATTTTTAAATTTATTTTTTAGCCTAAAAGTGACTCTAGGTAATTCAGTTCATTTTGAGATAATCAATTGTCCTAGTTTTGCATGATTGCAGATTTCCCCAGGCGGCTGCTATTCATGAAAAAAAATCGTGAGCCATGAGAGAGCAGGTTTTTTCTTGTGGAGAAGTCTCCACTACGTCAACAAGAGGGACTTCTCTCCCTAAGTGAACTGAAGAAAGACTTTTCTAGAAGGGGTAGACTTACTGAAATTTTAGGTCTTGTTTCTTTACATTGTCAGTGGGAAAGAAAAGTTTGTGGGGGGAGGAGAAGGGTTCTGAAGGTTTTGTTCTGATTCTTATTACTCTTTCTTCTAGTTACTGAATTTTTCTTTATAACCTTTTAAAGTTTTGAGCCCGCTTTGCCTTTCTCCTAATCCTATCTCACAGCAGCAAGTGAGTGCAATGGTGATTGGCCAGCACTGAGCCCACCACGCTCATTGGTGCGTTGGCCAGGAAATCTCAAAATTGACGAAATCCCAGATTGGCCAACCAAAACCACTACAAGAAATTGGTGTTTCCACCTGATTTTGAACAGAAACCACCACATCATCATCTGAGGGAGAAAGAAGCATTTTCAGGATCATCCATGAATCTCAGGTTTATTTCTCGTAAAACTAGCTTGGGGTTCTTACCTATATGTTTTTCGCTGTACTTCTATCTAGATAAATGATTAAAAATAATTTGATGCCTTCAGAAATGCTTGTTACTACAGCTATTTAGCTTTTAGCTATAAATCACGTGGAATAATATCCCTGCCAACCTTTCTGACCTGTAACTAAGGATTTGTGTGGTCTGCTTGCTGGTCTACATGCATTGGATATATATGCATATATCCATTGCACAGATATAAATATTCATATTAAAAGATATAAATCAAAAAACAATTCTGATATGAAGAGGAAAACAATTCTAGCAAGAATTTCAAAGGACACGGACACTGCCACGCATTTGGGAAGCGGAGAAATATAGCATTTCCTGCTTCAGAGAAGAAGCACATACAGAGAAGAAATCACCATCTTTCAACCTGTCTGCAGTAAAGTGACTCTCTCATTATTTCGCAGAAGATACAGAATCTGTATTTTATATTTTACACATATAAAACATAAAATATTATATGCACAATGCACATGTATATTTTATAGTCAAAACCACTCTCCTTCTAGAAGACTGTAGGTGCAAACCAAAACCAACCTTTGCATCAATCCCATCATTTGATTAAATCACACGTTATTTTCCAGCTACTCCTATTTGCATAATGAGTATTTACAAAGCAATATTCTGAAATCACCTTGGAAATAAGATGCCATTTACCTTTGCAGTCAAATTCATCAGAGTTGTCACCACAGTCATTGGCACCATCACAGACTTTGTCACTGGGAACACAGCGGCGATTGGAGCACGGCTTGAAGCCCTTCCGACAGCCTCTGTTTTCTGCAAAGTTAAATAGCAGCTCATGATTGGATTGACACCTATGAAAACAGCCTTACCCTCAATCCAAACAAACATTCCACGGCAATATTTTAATTGGTGATGCATTTCAAGCTACAGGGGAAAAAAATAAAATTTCAGAAATCATTCATCCATTATGCAGCATAATGCAGTCCATAACTTGGACTGATATAGGGATAAAGAGCAATAACTGAAAGGATAATGAGGAAGAATGACAAAAAAAAAAAAAAAAAAAAAAAAAAAAAAAAAAAAGAAAGGCCTGTTTCCAGCATGGCCTGATTCCCAGCTTTCATTACCTTGGTACAAAATGCCCGTATACTTTAAATGCATTTGTTTTGACACGCTTGTTTGGGGAGAATGTTTGCATGTGGCATCACACAGAATGAAGCATATCAAATTTGGCCTAAACCAAAACAGGAATAAATGGAGAATAAAATAACAATAAATATTAGCAGAGAGGTTTCTGGATTTCTGAGCACCAATACCAACAGCATTCTGCTCAAGAACACTAGGGAAGAATGCATTAATTTTACACATAATTATATGTTTGAAAATTCAGGACTGATTTACTAAAGCCCTAATTATTGCAGAAGTCACAATAATATTGTTCACTGCATTGGTTATTCAAAATAATGAGTCCAGCACTCTGTTCTTTATCAGATTCAGAAAGCAATACCCTGTATATAACCCAGTGCATGAAAGAACCCCTGTTCTTCCTGTTTTTTTCTCCAGTGTGTAGCAAAATATTTGGTTGATTTAAATGAGGCAAAATGTTCATTGTCACACTGCAAATTAATAGAATGTCCTTCATAAAATTATGTGGCAAATCCATGGAAAGATAAATGGTTGGTTCTCAGAATCACAGAATAATGGAATGGGTTTGAAGGGACCTTAAAAACCATCCCCTTCCACCCCAGGCCATGGCAGGGACACCTTCTACTATCCCAGGCTGCTCCAAACCCTGTCCAACCTGGCCTTGGACACTTCCAGGGATGGGGCAGCCACAGCTGCTCTGGGCAACAAATCTTGTATTTATAAATTTATTTATAGATTTAATAGCTAGAATTCACATATTTTACAGTACTATACAATAAGGTATCTTCCATCTTTAAAAAAGCAGTTAGCCATGGCTTTCCTTATTTTTGCTCTAGAGACAGGAACATTTGAGATGCTTTTTATTAAATACGTGAGTTAAAACATGAAGTTTGGAAGAAAAAATATTTTCAGGTAATTTTTTCCAGGTCATGTCAAGATTTTCTTAATGTGTGTTGGCATTTTCTTCCTGGGCAGCTTGGCCGAGCAGTTGATGTGAATAAGAGTAAGCAAACTAAATGTGTTTAACACCAAAATGACAACAGGAAGGTGAAATATATGGAAATACCCACCACAGTAGAAAAGTTTCTCATCAGACTTGTCCTTACAGTGAGCAATGCCATCACAAGTCAGCTGATAATCAATGCATTCACCGTTCCCACATTCAAACTCTGAATAGATGTTGCAAGTAGAATTTTTACCTAAAAATAAACCATGTTAACATGTCATTTTTAAAAGCTTTTACAACTAGTGAAAATAAGAAAACATGCTGGCTGCATTTCAATTTTGACCTACACGAATTTTGAAAACTTGAGTACAAAACAGTAAAACACACCATGGCATCAGAATTTAAAAGCCTCTACAAAGAGAACCTGTAAAAGAAAATACATTGACAAATATCCATGAAGGAACATGCAGTGAAACAATCCACAAGCACTCATTTTGATAAGGTAAGGACTTGGGAATTACTGTGCTCAGCTTCTTTCTACTCAGCCATGCCTTCCCAACCTTCAGCTTGAATTATACAGCCTAAACACCAAGGCAGAAAACCTGCCGCTTCCATTTTACTTTTTTCTTTTATCCACAAAAACCCTCCCCTTCTCATCTAGTGGATGATTTATTGATTATTTTAGAAAAGAACCAGGTGCACACCTAAAATTTTCCCTCTTTTACTTAAGAAACAAAGACATTTCACAAATTGGATACAACAGTTTGGTCATGAAATTCAGGATAAGTCATACTTAGTGAGCATGATTCTAACCAAAACATCAAAGAGAAAGAAACGAGCAGCATTTAGGACAATTCAAGAAGAAGAACAATGGAGAAATTATATCCAATTGTTATGCTGCTTTCTTGTTTCCATTATAATCACTTCAGCAAAAATTCAGGAAGAACCAATGTCTGTTATATGCAATAGCCAAACCAATATAAATTGAAAACATTTCTTGATTTGATTGAAATGTGAAGAAAAAGTGCTGAAAACAGATTCAGAACACACGGTGAGAGCTGGTCTTGAAAATTATTTATTTAGTTCTTTACATTTGAAGTATTTTTATCTCTTTTCCCTCAATTTTCTAGCACTGTAGGAACTTATGCAGAATAATTATCAATTGCATTTGTAGTTCATCTAGTTCAGCATCTTAGACTGCAATCTTTAGAAAAAAATTAAAATAATAAAAGTATATATAATATAACCTGCCCTCAGTTTGAGTCTAACTGGACACACTTGTTGAGATTGCTTCAAACTCCATCTTGCAGAAACAAAGAATTTAAACGCCTTTCAAATGGTTTCTTTGATGACAAGTAAGTAGTCGGAGTAGTCATTACCCATATCATCATCTCTCCCTCTTAGAATTTCACTGCAGCTTTGTCTCAAGGCTCTTGACTGGCAGTAAGTTATACAGCCTAATTACACTGTGAAAGGACAGTTAATTCCTTTTCTCAGCTGGAATTGCTAACTTTCAATTTTATTGAGTATCACTTGCAGCTCTGTTATGAAGAAAAGAACTTTTGATCTCGAAGCTAAACTCTAGTCTGTCTTGTTTCCATCCTTTCTGTCTTACTCTACCCCATCATTTAATGTCTTTTTTTTTTCCTGATAGCTGAGATCAACATTTCCTGCAAACACTCTACAGAATAATTTAGAAGATTAAATCTTATTTCATGTCCTGGATGACAATTTAAACATGGTTTTACCTAAGAGCAATTTTAAGAGTTGCGATGCATTTGGAAAATATAAATGCCATATAATTATAAAATAAATTGTTAGGCATTTGAATTAATCTGCTGAACCTCTCTCACTTCCACTGCCAATCACTGGTTTGACAACATAGAGAGACAGGTGAGAAAGTGCTTTAATTAAGGTACAACTTCAGTAGCTTATCCCACATAACCCTAGGGAAGGATACATCCAGATACTTCTACCTATCTCAGCAGTAATTGTGATAAACACATAAAAAACCCATTAATAGGAAACAGCAACCCACTACCATAATAGGAGTTTAAGGAGAGTATGAACACTTTTTAGCCCTTCAAAAGGCTTACAACACAAAAGAGTTAAAAGCCTGGTTGGTGGTGAATAGCCAGATCAATTTTTACAGTATAGAGAAGAAATAAAATTAATGGCTTGGGCCGTGTCCTATGAAAGCCAAGTGCCTCACAGCACAGAAAAGCATCGTGTCAGCTACCATTACTTACTCACACATCTGTTATCATCTATCAGGACTCTGTCCCCTCTGCACGAGCAGTTCACTCGTCCATCAGGCGTCAGAAGGCACAAATCATGGCAGCCTCCATTCATTTGTGCACAGGGAGATAACTCACCTGGAAGACAAATGACAAGAGATGAACTCTATTTTATTAAATTTGCTTCAGTGGCCAATGTCTTTGAGGGAGCAAAAGTCACCATATCTCAGATTCATGGGCAATTGATTCGGGTTTTATCAGTCAGATGAAAATGTCAACATCCCTCAGATGCTGGCATGCTAAAGATAAACAAACACCTGGAAAATAATAATTTTAAAAACCTGCAACATTCAAAACTGCAGAAATTTGACAGGAAAGTATTTAACTGCTAACCACTGAGCACAGTGCCCACAGCAGAACATTCTGAATAACGCTTATTTACTTGCTGTCCTGGGTTGTAAGATATATCTGTATTCTATTTGACATCTGTTAGAGGTGGGGCAGTTATCTTCTGTTCATTGGGCAGTTTTCTTTATCTCTTCCACAACCAATCCTCCCTCCAAGAGATCTCTTCTGTTCACGGCCAGTGAGTGTCCCTGCATGGTTGATAAAATTCCATCATCCCACTGGGAGACGCTCCACCCAGGGGAGGAGCCAAGCATTCCCATCTGGATACAATCTGAGCCTGGAATAGCACAGCAGCCTTTGGCCACTGCATTCCCAGAGGAGCAGCTTTGTTCTCCCCTGCATTCCCAGAGGGAGACCAGGCCCATCTACACCACCCCAGACCTTCAGAGGGAAACTCCAGCCTTGTGCAGGATCCCTGCTCCAGCAGAACCACAGCTGGAACTGCAGGAGGGCTGAGCCCCCAGGGAATGGGACTGTGCCACCACCCTGACCCACAGGGTGTCAGGTTGTATTCTGACTCTGTGAGTGGTTTGGTTTTTTTAGTTTTGTTTGTTTGTACTATTGCATTTGTATTTTAATTTTCCTAGTAAAGAACTGTTATTCCTATTCCCATATATTTGCCCCAGAGCCACTTAATTTCAAAATTATAATAATTTGGAGGGAGGGGATTTACATTTTCCATTTGAAGGAAGGCTCCTGCCTTCCTTAGCACACACCTGTCTTTTCAAACCAAAACAGTTGGGAAAAAGTTATACCCCATCTCTTCTTAATGAAAGAATTTATGAAACACCATATAAACTTTTAACTCAGCTAAAACTAAGCAAAATCCCTGAAATGAATGATATTGGTATTAGGAAAACTGCTTTGTATCTTACAGCTGTTGGTGTCGTTGGCAACAGCGATGATTCCCATGGGCTGGTGCGGGATATCGGAGCGGAGAACTTTGGTGTCTCCTCCCGTGTATTTGCTGGAACGCAGGATGGCTCTCCTCACTCCATCTGACCAGAAGATGTACTCGTCATACACAGCCAGGCTGAGGAACGTGCCTGGGCCAGACTTGACAATGACCTAAAATGCAAAAGTGCAGAAAAGAAACAGGAGTGGAAGTGCTGTCACTGAATGAGAGAACTTTAAAGTGGCAAATGTGACTCCCGTCACATTTAGGCAAAATACTTAATACTTTTATACCTGAAGCACCTGGGGAAATGAGATAACAGCACTTAAAATGTGTTAAAAGGATGCCACAGGCATCCAAATTTCAGAAAACCAGGCATCTGTTCCTTAATTAAAAAAAAACACAGTTTATCTAAATGTGCCTGTAAAAATACCTACTCAACACTTTACCTGCTTAATAGCTCCAACAGAAGAGAGAAGACATTCTTCCAGCATGGCTGAAAGTCTAAAAATTCAGTCTTTAGGAATCAAAGTGAACTGAAGAGCTTTAGAACTGAAGAGTGCTCACCACATTATCACATTAGAAATTTGAACCCTAGAAAATAAATGTTTCAGGTTTCCCCATTCAGAAAAAAAAAAATACAATCTCACCACAGTAATAACTAATTTAAAACCTAGAAGGATAAATGAATTGAAGCTCACTATATAGTAAGGTTTGAAAAAAAATTCTAGAAATACAATGAATTTGATCCTAATCAAAACTATGGCTCCTGTAAAATATTTGCATATGTTCTTTCTTTCCATATATCAGAATTAAAAATCTCACATTTACAGTTTCCCTTCTGAAGAATAGGATGAATTGATATCAGTTTTTCAGTTGAAAGTTTAATTTTGGCTGAAGGGAATTACTGGAAGGGGGTTAACATTTCTCTTTTAGATAATGGACATAAATAATACTCTTCCTATTTTTATTGACTTGTACTCTAGGTTTCTCTGTGAAAAAATAGTAATTTATGTATATTTATGAAGTGAGAACAGTTCTCACCCAGGCTATGGGGAGAAAAAAAATCCTGTGTCTAAGTGCTACTTATCATAGGGCAATTGGGATAAAACTAGAAAAATAATATCCTTTAACATATGTACTTAGATCACCACGGTTTTCCATCTGCTTTGTGTGCTTTATCCCCTTTCCCAGAGGGAGTTTATAACTGCAATGAGATTTCAGGGAAATCTCCATCTATCAGCAATCATTTGTGTTTGCAAGGGGATGGTGTGTGACAGCTCTTCAAAAAATGCTGGGATGAGAATGGGGCAGTAATACTCAATCCCATATTTAATTATTAAATTGTGGGTGTGTAGGAAGTCTGTCTCCATATAACAAATGCACCTACTATAGAGGACATCCAAATTTCATTTTGTGAAACAGAAGCTCCCAGTTTTGACACTGCAGCTATGCCTTGGAGAATAAGAAGGTGTCTCAGTTCTGCAGGATTCAATGCCAAGGGAGGCTCCAGGTTTGCTCCCACCTGTGCCAGTTCAGGGTATCTCAACAACCTGCTAACATAAATAATTCTAGTCCTGTGCACAGGAGCATTCCTGTCCATGTTTAAATTCACTTTTACAGACAGAATGTCAAAATTGCTTACATTAATCAGATAATTATAACAAATTCTGCTTCACTATGTATTTATGCATATTTTAAAGAGGGTTAGACAGCAAATCATTTTACCCAGTAAAGATTTTTTCCCCATGATAAATATCCCAAGAGGACAACTTTTCTCTACCCAACATTTTTCCAGAACAAAAAGTATTAAAAGATAAATGGGAATAAATTAATGGCAAAAAAATTCTTCTCTAATTGTGCACATTTCCAGTAAGACACTTTTCATAATACAGTCTTAAAAGCTTGCAGTATTAATATTCAGGCATTTCAGGGGAAAAAAAAATTAAAAATCATATATGTTTCTGAAAGATCTTTGTGAAATATGGGCATGCAGATTTTGCAGCCCCATGTTCTTCTCTGTGATAATGTGAAACTGTCCCAGTTGGAAAGATTTTATTGTTAAAACCAAGACTAAAGCAATGCCCCGCTCAGCTTTTTGTGCTGGGGAGCACTGTCCACATTTATCTGAGATTGTAACAATAGAATGCAAATTCACTACAGAAGTGATCATAGCTGTTCAGCCTTGGGAGAGCTGAGATCCAAATAGAGTGCCACAAAACCAAACGTTTTTTCACTATTGCTCATTGTATTTAATTTCCTGGAGTCTCTGTATTATGTCACATCCAAGGACATTGGTTTTATTCAAGCAACCAGAATAAAGACTTCATATTTCTATCAGCTTTTGGCCACCTTTACATCTCATTGAAATTCTAGTTTATATAATAACACTGAAAGTTGTGACAATTTTTTATTTCTATTTTTTTAAAGTCTAAATTTATACTAAACTTGCAACAACACAATTACAATTTTAAAACTTTAAGGAATCATGAAAGGACATCCCTACCATCCCTTCTACCTGCAAAAGTGGAAGTCAGACACATCCAAGACCACATCCCATGTTTTAATACCAACTGATACGAAACTTCAGTTACAGAAGATATTTCAAGCTCTAAGTAACAGATTAAAATTTTTCTCTGGTTTCTCTGTTTTTTTCATAAATGCACAGCCAAACCTAAAGCTTGCACTTCTGCTGTAGACTGAAGAGGATATCGATAAAATCTAATTGAATAAAACAGGAGTTGAACACCAACTGTGGAACTTCTTGAATTGCATTAATACAGAAATTCAACAGAATAAAAACAAACATCCTGGAAACTGAAAGTTACAATTACTGGCAGGTTGCAATTACATGAAGGTTATAATTACCAGAAATATCTCTAAACACACATTGATTATAACAATCACACTTATAGGTCTTCAAACTTACAACTGAGAACAAAACATTCCTCCTCGATGTTAAAAAAATAACATGTTAAAATTTCCTGTTTACAGGAAATTAACAATGTTTCTAGTTTTTCACGCATAAAATGTTACAAAATACTTCACATTGAAGAAGGAAAAATAAATCAAAGTAACTCATGATTTATTAGAAAAATAAGTCCAAAATTGGAAATTAGCTTTATTTGCTGAATGCTCTCTGTGTTCATTAAAAAAATGTGGTATTTAAAGCACTAAGCAGCTAAAACCAGGTGTAGCCATAATATTAAATCCAAGTAAGGGCAGGAGAAAAGACAGAAGGAAATGAGAAAGAATAATAATAAAAAAATGCAACTTCTGTTTTTTAAACCAGAACATTTGACAGAACAGACCAAACAAATGTTAAAAATCCATCCCCCCCCAAAGAACTTTATATCTTCTATGTAATAAGAAGGAACAATAGTAAAAAAAAAAAAAAAATCTTCAAAATTGAAGGCATATTCCTGAAAACAAATACTGATATTAAAATATCATCTCAACACAAAAATCGATAAACCCTTACAATCCACTTTAAAGAGTGAGTTCAATATTGCTAAATGATTTTCTACTAATTCATTGCACTAGATTATTGTGGTGAGCAGAATGAAGAAAGAAGCTGCTATCGGGAAGGAAATTAATTACATTACCATTAGACTTTCATGTTCTGCTACCCAATTTCTACCCTTGTTAACCTAACTGAAACCAGAGAGCAATGAAGCAGAGGTAGTGGCGGAAAGGCTAATCTGTCTAAATAATTTTTGACAGGTGGTTGAGGACTGAAACACCCCAAAGAATCTGAGATTACCAGAAGAGCAGAACAATTATTAGTTGCATTGATGTCACAGAAATCAGAGATCTCATCCAGCTGGACAGCACATGAGCACAGTAAAACAAGTGCCCTGGAAACATTTTTCACTAGGTTAATAATGGAGTTAGCAGGCTGGATTCTGGCATTGCTTGTGTCAGTAACAATGAAGTAAAAATGATCTACAGCGTGATCAGCCACTCTGCTGAAGTGCTGCTAGAGGCCAAGCAGCCTGCTGGGCTTTTCCTTCTGCCATAACAATCCTCATCTAAGTAATGCAGGAAGAGTGAGAATCCAGATCAGTACTTTTGACAACAGAATCAGCTGATTATCCCACAACACATCTGGTGTGTTATTGGTGTAACACACCAGAGCTCCCAAAAACCTTCAGAAGAGCGTGCTGGACTCAGAGCATTGTGTTCAGAAGTTTTTTGGTTTTTTTTTTACTGCAATGGAGAAGAAAAGGTAAATTGTCAGAAAGCCAAACCAACAGGCAAGGTACTCGGAAAAATTGGAAGTTTCAATGTTCAACTGCTGAGAAAACTCAATAATCCTTTTCTTCTTGCTGCTGCAAAGTGAAAGTCAACAAACTGATTAAAAAAGGAGTATTTTAGTAATGGTTTCTGTAACTAAGTGGCATCATGTCCTACTTCATGTCTGTAAGACCTATTTTGTTATACCTTATGCAAAGATGATGTTAAACTATTTAATCACAACCAACTAATTACCTTGTACTTAACTAATCACCTTGTACTTCTGTTTTGTGTTAATAAGTATATAGTCAGAGGCTGAAAACTTCAGATTCCATTTGGTTGGTTTGCCAAGTTTCTGATACAGTTATTGCATCTGAAAGCATTAGTGAGCTGTGGTCAATTTTTATAGAAGGAAAACAAAAGGCAAAAGGAAAAGCACATGCCTCTCCATGCTGACGGTACTTCAGTTCTGCTCTTACAAGACTGACTCTCCTATTTAATTCCGGGGAAAAAAAATGTCTAAAACAACTGGAACTACTGGATAAGATTCCAAAAAGCCAGGTAGTTTTCATTTAAGATTAAAAAAATTATATTTCAAAGTTCATATACTGCATATGAAGCACTTTTTAAAGTTAATAGTTATCAAAGTGAGATGATGCACACTCTTGTAAAGCTGGGAATTGAATACAAGCCAGAACATGCCCTTCATTCATTATATCTTGAACTTTGGGAGGTACAGAGCCCCTGAAATGAAGATTTCATGAAATACGAGAAATGTAGTGCTAAAGATGTAACAAAACCACAAGCACAGATCAACTGCCTTCAGCACATTCCTAGCAAAAGATCTGCTTGAGCTGAAACTAAAAGAGTGTTCAAGGACCAAAATATATTATGATGAAAGACTAATGGAGAGCAGTTCAATATCTGAAAGTAGTCTAGTTAGAATATATTAGAAATAAGATTTGAGTAACTCTCAAGCATTACACAAACGGAATTCTGAGCAAACAAAGCATTATTTGTATTTCAATAGAGTTAAAATTCTAATATACAACTAATACTAGGAGAAAATTAGGCAATTATTAATCTTTCTATAACAATTTCACTTTGAAGATGGTAATGAATGCAAACAAACATACAATTGGTATGCACAGAATTTTTGTTTTACTTACATATCTTTGTGATCCATCGTATTCACACCTCTCAATTTTTCCCAAGCTGCCATCTGAAAAGTAAAGTTTCTCTGCCCTGTGATCAATGGTGAGTCCATTTGGTGTCAGAATATCAGTGCTAATGATAACCTGGGCATTTTTGCCTGAGAGGGTGGATCTCATGATGCTCGGGAGCTGCTCATTCCAGTTAGTCCAAAACATTAAGCTGTATTAAAATCAAAATAACAAACAAAACCATAAGATACATTTTATAATTTAATTCTCTACTAAATGAGCAACAGAGAAAAAAAAATGCCTTCATAAACAACTCTGAATGGCATCTATAAATAATTGTGATAAATAGTGAACAAGAAAATGCAATGGCCTATAAATAAATTATATATATAAATTATAGTAGTTTTGTAGTTCATTAATTTGTATAGAAGTACAATTCTTTTCTCTTACAGATCTGTTCAATCCTGATCTTGTCTCTGTAGTAATTTACCATTAGAGAGAGATACAAGCTGTGTAATGATATAAACTTAATTCAGCTAATGTGTGCATTAGTAATATTTAACAGTGAAATTAATCTGCAGCGTCTCCCGTGTTAGAGTTGTAACAGAGACCCAAGGACTGGTGTGCAGAGAGTTGATAATGGGAAGAAAAGGACTTTAATGCTCTCTACATCAGGCTCAGTCAGCCCCTTGTTGCTGTTAACAGTGGCAGAAAATGTTTCGGACTGGGCTGCTGATGGAATTCTAATCCATGGACTCACAGAACCTGCCCCTCCTCTCACTGCAATCTCCATCAGAGCTTTGGGGTTTATTGGTGGTACCTTGGTAATTGTATTTTACAGTGCAGCATAAATTCTTGATTGCATTAAGAGGACATGAAGTCACACATGGAAATATGCTCCACTATTCATGCAGCTTTGTACATTCAACTAATACAAGTTAAAAATAGAATTTAATATGGCAGAAATGTTCCCCAACTTCCCCAAAAGACAGAGACTGTTACAAGAAGCAGAAAAAGCAGATAGCCTTTCTCCTAGAATTAACAGAGAAAATTTAAAGTGCCTCAGATGTGTAAGACACTGAAGTAACAACAAAAATCCTCTCGCTAACACAGTATTTTGAGAGTGGCGGGAAGGAACAAAGTTAGACTTCTTTGTAGGATTTTTTCCATTGTTACTTATTTTTTGTAACTTTTTTTTATTTCTTGCATAAATACATGGGCCTCTATGATACACACAAGAAACTCAGACTTCTTTTTGTATATACCTAAAATAATTTTGGAATTTTTAAATTTACGTAGTAAGAGTGATGAAGCTTTGAGAAGGCTGACCTAGAACAGAGGCTAGATGAAGTTAAAGAATAAAGTGGTTATTTATTATAAGGCCTCCATGGATGCACCTTGGGCAACACAAGAGCCCAGCCAGGGCTACACCCAAATGAACCAAAATGGTCACAAAATGCACGACCCCTCATGGGGTCTCTCACTTTTATAGGTTCTGCTCTATTTGCATATTGGAGTGAATTGCCAATTATAGCTTTAACCCATGCAGTCCCATCCTTCTTGTTTTTCTCTCTTCAGCCCACATTGTTTGTGCTCTTGGGCCTGAGATTTAGATCATTTGTCCTTGGTCCCCAGCTAGAGAAGGAATTGTTTTGTCTCCCTACTCTGTGAAGAGAGCTAGCTATCCCCTAATACTAAGTTCAGAACTACACACTGAAGTAGCGCAGAATCTGAAAAATATAAAAGCTAAAACCTGAGGAATCAGTGACACGCCTGAGAAAATGACCATTCAATAATTCTCATTTAGCTCACTCTTAAGAAAAGCAGCTTGATGTTTTTTACATTCCATGAAAATGAAATGATTATTTGATCTGAAGCATAAGAACATATAAAATATTGAATCTTACTTCTGCAACTTCTTTATAAGAGCAAGACAACAAGAGATATCAACAATAAAACATGTTATCATTTGCCTCCTAAACAGAGAAATCTAACCAACCTTCGTAGGGTTCAGCAATATTGTCTGACCAAAAAAAAAAGAAGTGTTGCTTGACACCAGGCAAGAATTAGGATTTGCAGGAGAGATGTAACACCTACTTTTGGCATTCATCCAGGGCCAGCACGTGGGGATGGTCGTCCTCGGCCATGGTGATGACGGCCTCGCGGTTGAAGGCCCCGCGGCGCCGCTGGTCCACGCTGTGCCTAGTGATGGAGGACGTGGTGGAGCTGGTCCAGTACAGAGTGTCCCAAGCTCTGTGATAAGCCAGGCCCTCCACTGACCCAACATCTGCAAGATACGGGGACAGACAGAGCAAGTCAAACTCCTGCCAATGGGTTGGTTTTGTTTGTCCTCAGAGCTGAGCCTGCAGACTCACAGGGTTCAGTTATTTTGGCTTATTATTACTTTTACAATTTCTTCTGTTTACTTTTATTGTAATCAAAATCTTATTTTCATAAATTTAAATTAAAACAACATAGAGGGCAAGACCACTTTAATAACACTTTTCTATATTTATTAATTCCAACAATCATCCCCAGATAACACTTTAGAAATAACAAACATCTATTCAAGACAATAATTATTTAGTCTCATCTTCAAATACCATTTAAACCAGGTCTTGGCATTTTTTCAACAGTTACTTGTATTATTTAGCACCATCTCTCAATGTATTTTGTAGCACTGACACGTTATACTAATAGGGATCAAAGTACCATGTTGTTAATAACTGTATTGGCTTTTGCTAAACACCTGAAAATTACTGAAAAAATACCAGCTCTGAAGGTCTTAGAATCAATATATAATTTTAATAAGCCATGACACCACGCTCATTCATTCAACACAAAAAACCGTGAGGAAAAAAATATTAATAAGCAACCTAAACATATATATAATGCCCTGAAAAGATAAATTGTACTTAATCCCAATATATAAAAGTCACAGACTGTGAGAAATGGGAATAATTATTTTCTACCACTATTTGTGAATTACTACAGAAATATGTATCTTGATAACTACACTTATTATTTTGCTAGAAACAAATATTTTTAGACCAGAAGGTTCATGCAGCTTATTAATGAGCTACAGAAGGCAAAAATCTAGAAATATCATTAGGATTATATTATGTTGGCCATTACAATTTGCATTCAGCTTGGTGAAAGATGTAATTTTTACTATGCAGTTCATATACACAGAACAAAAAGTCCCAATTTCTTGACTTTTTGGTTGATCACTTTGAAAGAGCAAACACTGAATCAAAATTTCGAGGCACATAAATCAAAATGATGAGGCAAATAATGATGCATCTGTTTTTTGTATTTTTATTATTAAAGCATTTGGCCATCTTCCGATGTCACAATTTGTGACATATCTGTGGAGAAGTAACAATGACTTGTATTCAAGAAGAAACAACAGAAAAAATGAGATGGCACTCCTTAAAGGGAGAAGAATATGTGTAGAAATTTGCCTACTTGTGAAACAGAATTTATGAAAGAAACCCCATCTACCTTCAGCTCATCTACAAGTAATTGAAAATAGTGAAATATAGTGAAGGTTTTAGAAATCACCAACTGAAACTCAAAGACAATCAGTTATCTCAAATATCGTATAAGAGATTTCCATTAAATGTATACGCTGAATCCAAATTCAAGACTACATACAATTCCCTAAACTAAATCAAATGCTCTTAAATATATGATTTAACTATTAGGTTTCCCTTCCCTGTGTGGAGTCACAACTTGTTCTCAATGGTCCTCATGGGTCCCTTTCAACTCAGACATTCTGTGATTCTATTAAAAAATGACAGAGGTATTGACATTTTCTGACCAATTCTACACTGCATTCGTAAGGAACAAACCATCAAACCATTTATTACTCTTCATTTTTAAGATGACAGGAAAAAAAATCATTTTCCTGGTGTAACTTCTTGAATTTCTATCAATTTTAGATTTTTTTCCTGCCTGAATCTGTCATGAAATTTGAGAGCAAACTGATTACAGAACATAGTCTAAAACTCTTTTGTAGCAGACAAAAAATAATGATGGTCTTCTTGTCACAGCGAGATGCGATCAACTAAAACACATCTACAGGGATGAAAGTGCTCTTCAATACCAGATTTGTTGTTTTATGAGTAATTCCTGTGCTAAAGAGTGAAACTCAATTTTCCCAGGGGTATCAGAAAGCAAAGTTCCCCCTTCTTACATCATACTGCAGTTCCATGTCTAGGCCTGTGAATGGTGAGAGAAGGAGGTTTCATTTCAAGTTACTGTTTACAAAATGGTAATTCCTAAATTTTTAGGCAACAGCTACATGGGAAGTTATGGCATGTATGGAGACAAGTGAACATTTAGCACACAGATGAAAAATGTCTTAATAAATTATCTCAAATATAGAGTTTTGCAAAAAAAAGACCTCTGACATAGAAATTGTTTCATACATAACTGAAATAGGAAAACTCAGAGTAAAAAAATATGCTCTTACAAAAAAAAAAGAAGGAACCAGAGTAATTAAATTGCTAAAAGACAAGAAAAAATAAGCAAAAAGAAAACTGACTGCTTCAGACACACACCAAATGTATTTTCTTAACTCAACCAATAGCATTTTTTCTGAAGGATTTACACCAGGCACACTATTTTATTTGCTAATAAACTTAGTTTTATCATGTTCTGTACTTATGGAATTGACAACTCAACCAATAGAGAAGTGACTCATTTAATAGCTTTAGAAATCTATAAATAAGGTGGCTTTAAAGTCAAGGGCAATGATTTAGAGAGAGATTCAACTTTTAGATAAATACTTACAATGGATAACACAAGTAACTTTGTTCTCACTAGCATGTGGTGTGAGCTGGATATGCCAGCAGTGCTTTTTTTGGTAATTTATATGTTTCTAGATTAAATTTGTTTGTTTTATGGCTTTTTGGGATCTTTTGTTTATTTGTGGTTTTGTTTTGGCTTTCTTATTTGCTTGTTTAGTTGCTGATGAATCTCCAAATTCCTGTAAATCTTTTTATCAGTGATAAAACAGTGACCAAGGACAGATTTATCCTAGAAATGGTCCTCTAGACTTTAGGCTGTTCCTTAAAACATTTCAGCAACTTTATATTTCCAAAGACAGGACACTGGAGAAGATTCCTAAGCAGTGTTATATCATTACTGATTTACATAGATATAATTTATATTTATTTAATTCATACTCCTTTAAAGAATATTCTAGAGCACTTTTTTTCTTAAATTTAATTTATCGTTATATACTCAGTTACTAGAAAACACATCAGATATATGTATCATCCTCTCTGGTGCTACAGTTGGGGGATTTAGTCCCAAGGTTGAAAATTAGCAATTTGTTTACTCTAAGCTTCATATTTCTGCAGCATCATGTAATATTCTGAATTGGTAAAGCATAAAGAAACTGGAAATGAAAAGAATCCCATTTGTTTCACTGACATATTGAATTAAAACACTGATGGCATTAGATGCCTACAGCACTGATTAAATTTATTCTAGCCATGAAGCAACAGTTTATGATTTTCACATGAATAGCATACTTAAATGAAAAGAACATTAATACAATATGATATTAATATACAAATACTCACATTATTCACCTGCCACTGACGTTCTGAATTAAATCAGTAATGGGGTGTATAACTGATTAAATGTCTACACAAGAGAATGCAACAGCCTATGATTTACAAAGGCAATGCCAGAGTGATCACATCATTACGTTGCCAAACGCTATCTATCACTTTTACTGAAGTTAACGAAGATAGATTGCATCCCACAGATGAGATGCAGCCTATAAATATTGCCAAGCTGATCTTCAGCTGACTTTCTCGGGGAACAGACAAGCA
This sequence comes from Onychostruthus taczanowskii, assembly GCF_017590055.1. Taxonomy (NCBI): domain Eukaryota; kingdom Metazoa; phylum Chordata; class Aves; order Passeriformes; family Passeridae; genus Onychostruthus; species Onychostruthus taczanowskii. Next base: position 13,207,003 of record NW_024496526.1, read on the forward strand.
ACAAATCAATAGCTGAAGAAGTCAGAATATGCTCCCTTATTAATGCAACGAGAATATAAAAATACTAAAGGGCAAAGCTTAAATTATCTAATAATAGTTGAGTTTGGTTATATATATAGATAGATATACACACAAAGACACACTAGTTCTCCAGTTCCTAGATTTTTACCTCTTCTGTTTTGAAACCATCTAGAATGTTTACAGTCAAAACTTTTCTAACTGCACCACTTCAATTACCTTGTTCCTTTAATTTCCTATTTCAACCAACTCCTTTTCTTTAACAATGATGTAAATCAAGGACAACTGTCAACATCATAATTTTTTTAACACTGAAAAGCCATCAAAGTAATAAAATTGAGCATAAACAGCACTTTGCTATCAGAACATTGGCCATGGCTTTAACGATCAGTATTCATTCTCTGGCTCAGTTTTGCAAGTTCCTTTTCAGGATTCAGCCTGTGGATGGTTCCAGCAGGCTGGTCACAGGAGGGGGCCATGGTTTCTGTCACTCTGTTTGTGCAGGATTATGGTGACAGGGAACAGGTGGTCACCGTTTGATCTGGGCTGAAAGCGAAGCCTTACAAGCAACACGGCACCTGAAGGGAAGTGTTTATTTTCACATCTCTCACTGACTGCACAATCAGAACTTCACATAATTCCCACCCTCACTTTGCTCCTCAAGTAACAGAAAGCTTTTTGCTAAACAATAGTTCTAAGACAGAACTAAGTTCATCATAAACTGCAATAACCAATTATGACATCATTCTATTTAGCCTGAAAATATAATTTAGTTTCAGAACAGATGTAAAGTCTGCTAAAATTATACCAAAAATGAGCAAATATCTGTACCATTTTTCTGTCTTGAAAAAAAAAATCTGCTATAAGCTATTCCACATAAAATAGTTTTAAATGCAATAAGACAGCAGGAACAAAGGCTTTGGGTTCTTCAAGGCAACAAGTAGCTTAAGTCCAAGACAATACAAACATCTCCATGGATGCGACCTTACTACTCAAATTTCCTGAGAATGAACATTTGTTGGGAATGATATAAAGAAATAGAAGACCATTCTAAAAGGAGAAAAATCCCCCATTATTTGTTTTTTGTTTTGTTGGGTTTTTTTTGTGGAAAGTATAATACTGATATCTCATATCTAGCAAAACATTTGGTGCCTGCCAAAACCATCAGCTTTTTGACAAAATCTGTATCTACCTCCAATTATTTCTTTCCAGACAATGGATATAGCCCTTCCACAAATCTTCCCTGATTACTTGCCAAGGAAAATCACAAGAGAGATGCAAACCTGCAATAATCTGCACTTTGTTATCTGAGATATAACTTACTCCTTTAATAAATCTGGGGATTGTCTTAGGGTCAGCAGGAATAATGTAGCAAAGGACTACAAAAACTTAAGAAAAAGCAGGGAACTCAACCATTTAGGTAGCCAATACTATTTTGTATAACTGGAACCCTCCAAGGATATTTCAACAAATCATTACTAGTTAGCAAGTGTTATGATACCATAACTTCAATGTAGTTAAATGTATCCATATAAAAGAAGTTTTACAAGCACAAAGAGATCTGGAATGGCAAGCTAACACATAAAGATGGAAGTGTTTTACTAGATTATTAAAAATATCAACAATTTTCATGGAAGAAATGTTTTCCTAATTATAGGAGCTCACATTATCTTCTTATGCATTACATGTGCACTCTAATAAAAACCCAAAACTCTTCATCCTTACCACCTTCAGAACAATATCACAACAATCCTAATAACCTTTCTAATAAATGTGTATAATCATATACTTTTATTGTTGCTGTTGAAAAAGAGCTACTTAAGGCATTAATGACAGAATAGCCTAACTAGTAAAGCCTCATGATCTAATAATATTTGCTAGATCACATTACTCTTTAGGAAAAAACCAGTACAATTAAAGGGATGTTCCTCTGCAGCTTTTCCCTGACAATTCACCAAACACAGTTTTAACCTTTTATGCAACTAACTCACATCTGCTGACAGAAAAAAATAGCAAACGTGTACATCAATATAAATTTAAGGGCAATGTTTAAAGTTGAATAAGTAATAAACATTGTTAATTCTTCATGAACCATCTCAAGTGCAATATGCAGGAACACCTTTCCTCACTAATGAGGCTGGGAATGCTCAGGACATACCAAACTAAGAGATCAGTGTGAGAACGCTCCCATCCTGAATCTATTTCAGAGCTTCACACCAGGAACACCTAAACAAAGCATGAAAAGTGCAGGAATACACATTTCTAAAATTTAATTTTAAAAATATTAATATAAAATGAGTAAACTTCATCTACCTACAACAGAAACTCACAGATTTTACCCACTGATTTTAGTCTAGTGGAAGTTATCCCTGCCCTGGCATTGTCTTGGAACAACATGACCTTAAAGGTCCCTTCCAACCAAAACATCCTGTGATTGTCTGATTCTCTAATATGCAGCAACATACATAAAAAAATTATATTGACAAACAACTCACTTTGTTTTTCTCTAACAATGTTGGCATTGTAATAACAAATATTATGTTTTACTATTTAAATATCCTAGACTTAACAACAGCCTCTCACTTTCACTCCTTTAAAAAGTGAAAAAACACTGGACCTCTATTCTAACACACACAGTTATCATGAATCCCATTCATTTATGAAATAAAAAATGGAAATATTCAAGTATTTATTTTTAACAGATTAAAAAGTTCTTTTCTGGAGAAGAAAGCTCCAAAACTAAAGGGATCTCACACAATGTACAAAATGTAATGCTCTGTAAGAGAAATGGGAACATAAATGCCTTTTTGACAGTTAAATTGGACCCATTTAGTTGGGAAGAACAGTAGCACACATTGGAACATCTTTAAAAGAGTCAGACTGTAAAAAGCCTTAAAATACATCACAGGATCTGACACTTTATGTTAGCAGTGAAAAGATTTTTGTGTTCCTCGGGCATGAACGCCTCAGGTTCAAAACAGGAGCGTTTTTTTCACAAAACATTTCCTTTTTGTGCTGTGAAAGACACTACATTGGCAAAATGTCTCAGTGCCATTGTTTACAGAGGCAGGAGAAAAAACAGCTCACTGAGTGTATCTCATCTTAATACTTTTCCCCCTTTCTCATTTGATTTTTTGTTTTTCCTTGCCTCCACCTTTTTTCTGTAATTTTTAACTTGTTCGTTGGTCTTCTGTCTACTGTTGTACCACTGTATAAACCTGTTGGAACACTGGACTGCTTTTCTAGATACACTGAGACAGGCTTTGGTTCGTGACTATATTACTTCAAACTTCTCCCTGTGATAAATAAATAAATAAATAAATAAATAATACCACTAATGGACTAGAAACTGAAACTTCAACTTCTAAAAAGGTTGCTTGGTATAAACATAAGCTTTGAAGATCGTTTGTGGGAAATCAGATGCAAGAACAAGGTTCTTGTTTTGAAAAAGTGGAAATAAGAAAGATTAACCTGATAAAGTTACTTAGGGAAAAAAAAAAAAAGAAAAAAAAAAAAGAAAGAGAAACCACTGCTGATTGACCAAAGGAGAGTTTAAAGATATGAAAGAATCTCCTCAAAAAAAAACATTGCACAAAAATAAAAGTGTTAGGGCATGGCACTGTGCATATCCTGGACTGGTTTCTTGTTGTTTTTGTCATTGTTTCTTCCTGCTGAAGACAGGACCCCACCAGGTACAGGAATCTTGGTGAGATTTGGAATCTGTTTTTAGTGAACCGGAACAAGTTAGATAAAGTTGTTTAGACGCTGTAAATCTACTTTCCCTGAGCTGAAAACGTGTTAGCTAATGGGTTGTTTATGAGTTGCAAATCTGTTCAGTGAGGTGAAAATTTGTCAGATAATGGCTTGTTTATGAATTCTAAATCAATATTCAGTGAGTCGGAACTACGTTAGATAATAGCTTGCGTATGGGTTGTAAATCTGTTTTCAGTGAACTGGAAACATGTTAGGTAATGGGTTGTTTCTGGGTAGTAAATCTGTTCTCAGTGAGCTAAAAACATGCTAGATAATGGGTTGCTCGTGAGTTGTAAATCTGTTTTTAGTGAGCTGGAAACCTGTTTTACAAAGAGCTCTATGAGTCTTAAGTGTTTTTAGTGTGCAGAAAAGTTCATGGATCTATTAGATTTGAGTGGCACATCTGATTTCAAGGAGGGAGAGATCCATCTGATAATAGATACTTTATGAGCAGATTCAGGGAATAAAACTCTGGGACAACAGTGTCTTGGATGTATCATACCCTATTTTCTCTATTAAAGTTAATTACTGAGTAAAGGTTTGCACTATTTGTAGACTTCAACTTAATGAAGCAGAAAAAGTGTAGAACTGATATAACCACACCAGGTATTTCCAATGGGGTTTTAAATCCCTTCCTAATACAGGAAAACTTCCTACAGATGTATTCTAATAATTTTGGAGGAAAAATAGCAAAAATCAGTATCAAATACGTAACTTTTCAATACTTAAATGGAACATTATTACTATAATCTCTCAGCAGGATTCCATTTAATAATTTCTAGATCACATATTCTTAACACGAAAATAAAAAAAAATTAGAATTTTTAATCTTCCAGTGAATGGAATTTCTGGTGTCAACCAATCTTACCACTGCTTTTCTCCTTATAGGTGGAGGTTGAACAAATACCTCCACTATATCAAGCAGCTTCATGAACTGTCTGCTGTTTACAGTGAGAGAAAAGTCATGTGCAGACTGTGGGATGGAAGGCTACAAAAATAACAGCTGAAAAAGAATGATTCAACATAAACTGAAGAGGTATAAAACACATGAAAGAGAGCAATAAACATATTAATGTACGTTATGTCCCTTCTCACTTACAAAGAAGCATTTCTACAGAAGTATTTATATGAAATGTCATAGTTCACATGTTCACCCCAAGCATGAACAGTGAAGGCTTTTACAAGGATAAAAAATTTCATCTGACATTCAATTACTCAGAGTGCTGACTCTGCTAATGAAAAATGAAATCTGGCATATTAAGCTACAAGTAGAAACACTTCCTTACAATTTCTTAAAACTATAACTCCCAGCTGTGCTTTATGGAATGTCTTTAGCTCTTGTAGAGCAACCTATAATGAACTAATGAGGAATACTTTATTGTTCTTTTAAAAACCAATTTCTATCTGCATTAGTCCTTCACCAGTATTTATTTCTCCTCTTTGTCTGTTTCAAATGTTGAAAGTTCCATTGGCTTTTCATATAATACTCTTCATCTCTTCTTATAAAACAAGAGTTGAAATGGTGCTTCCATGTCATCACTGCATGCTTCTGTCTCTCGTGCAGCTAAGCTCAACTCTGAATCCCTGGGTGCTTTTCTGGGAGTAGAGGGAACATCCTGACAACATTGCTTAGTTTATCTTCAACATATCTCAATACAAATGTCATAAATTCCTCTAAGATATCCACACATAGATAGAAAATCAATGGAAAAAATCCTCAACACCTTATATCATATAAAATCACAGAATGCTTAGTCCACATCTTAAGGAACAAATGCTACATAGTACATAGGACATTTTAAAAAACAATTACTGAAATTGCAGCCTTCAAATAAACCAGGCAGTATTGAAAAAGGAAAAGAGAACAAACAAATCATGTATCTGCATCTGATAAGTGACTACAGATGAATGTGTTTTGTTGCATATTTTAGAAAAAAACCCAGTAGAGTAGAAATGAAAGAGAGCAGTTTTTACAATTAGCACTTTAGTCATACACATTTATGCATGTTTAGCATTAAGGATGTATTCCGTATGTATTCACATTCAGATTTTCCTCAAATTCAAATTTTCCCATGCCAAACCTGGTACCTTCCTACATATGAATCGTATTACAGTTGTGTCAGACTTGACTGATAAACATTTTATTGCCAGATATTGAGAATTTATTGATACCTCAGATGTAAAATATGGTTTGTCTAATCCTGAAGACTTTTGTGAAGATGCTGGCAGAAATTTCTTGATAATAGTGCCAAGCTTCAAGTCTCAAAGGCTAGAAACAGGTCATATTTAATGAAATTTCTCCTACTACTGTGGTGAATGAAGGCATAATAAACATTAGGAGTGAATAAATACATTGTCAAGTAAGCTTTTATTAAAAACAAACAGTTCTGTAGGTTGGAATTTGCCTCTGATTATCAATGAGCACAAATCCCTTTCTTGGGATTCACTTCAGGAAGGGTGAATCAACTGAGCAAACCAAGGTCTTAATATTTTATACTGAGAAATGGCTATAACAGAGAATTCACCCTCACTAACTAGAAAAATAAACCAAAAAGTTTATTTCCAAGCAATTCACAGTGAGGTTTTGTTTCAAGAGTAAAGATCCTAAAATCACAGTAAAATAAATAAAGCATTGCCACCATCACTTCTATTTTCTAGTAACAGGCTTCACACCTCATAAGCCCATTTTAAAACAAATTATTTTGAAGTGGTTAATGTTTAAACGTATCTTACAGGGGTAAAACATAATAAATAATTATGGTAACATTTCATTGATTTTTTAGTCAATAAAGCCAAGTGATCACCAACTTTTCACTCAAGTTTATTGAAATAAAACTGGAATTTTGGGAAATATGTTTGGGTTTTTTTTTTTTTTACTTACTTTCAATTAGCACTTTTCTGCCAGCCCAGTTGTCTTTGATAACTTGGATGTTTCCATAGTGGGCATCACTGAAGAAGATGCGATTGGTGCCCCTTCCCTTCAGGCTGTAGTCGAAGGCCAGCGCTATCACATTTTTGAAGTACTCTGGGTTTTCGTAGGGCCTCACTGGAGAATTCAGGTTGGTCTCATCTGAAAGGTGGATGCTTTTTAATATTGTCCTTCCCGAGTAGAGCAGGTAGCCTTCATGCCTGAGGCAGCTGACCCCATCCTCTGCCAGGTACCCGTGAGCGCAGGCACAAGTTCTCCGCGCGTTGCCGCGGTAAAGGCAGAGCTGGTGGCATCCACCATTGTTCTTGGCACAGATGTTGGTACCTGGGAAAAAGCATAATAAATCCTGTCTGTTATAAATAAAAATATAATTTGTTAGCTTAAACAGAAACGAATTTTTATGTGTTCTGGGAATTCTCCTCTTAAAAATTATTTGGGCTATGTTCACAAGGAAAACAAAAGGCCAAAAGAGCAAATAATGCAACTTTAACCACACTGAAAGATAATTGTAAAGAATAAGATCAATAAGTATTGTATAATTTATGTCCTTTTCAATTCACAACAGCACATATTTTATTAATAGAAAAAGATAAAATAGGTTATTCCTCAAAAACCAGCTGAAGACTTAGAAAATGTTTCAAGTTCTTTGAGCTTTAATTTTTTTTTTTTTCAAACATCTGTTACTGGCAAAAGTCAAATTTAGCTACAATCAGAATATAGTACTGCTTTAAGGTATTTTCTACCAAGTTAAATATGCATGTATTGACTGGTAAAAAACTCTGTGAATCCAGTTCCCTCTATTTAATGAAGACATTTCCCAACATTTTGTTCTAATTTAATTCAAAACCTGACTTTAAAAACTTACTCACTGACAATTGCACACCATTAAGGAATCACTGTCAAATTAGTAACTACACTTGTTACAAGTTATATTTAAAATAACTGTAATCATCAATAATTGGGAGCTATTTGTCTTTTTTATTTTGGACTATCTATGAATTACTATTATAGCTAGTTGAGACAATTCATTTTCTGTTTCTGACAGCCCTTTCCACCTAACAACTCAGCTTTTTTAGTATAGCAATTTTCCCATTTCTGAAAGTTTTCCACATAATGAAGGTGAATAAAACATTTTAATAGAATGTTTTGAGGTACAAAACTGTAATTGTTGGGAAGATGTAGTGTCTGACAGTACTGTTGATTGAATTCTTTAACTGATACATTTCAAGCTGAAAATCCTTGTAAGAAAAAAGTCATGGCAAATGAGAAGTAACTTGTTCTTTAAAGCAGAAATATTTAATTTTGTTCTCCTAGGAAAAATTCCATAAGCTAGTCCTCTGGAGTTATGTTAAAACATGTGGAGATTCAGGTACAGACATTTTTACATTCCATTTGCTTAAAAGATACTTTAAATGTTTTATTAGGCTAGAAAAGTTAATATCTGTTTGGAAGGATGAGAGGTTGAGAAGAAAAAAATAAAATATATGAAATAGATCCTCAAGCTTCTAAAATCTCTTGGAAAACTTCACTGCTTCCATGGTTCACCAGCTGTGAACATCTTTAAAAATGGCCAGTTCTGAAGGCAGGACAGCCAGGGCATGTCCTTGCACACCTGTAAAATTGCACTGAAGGATGGGAATCTTTGCAAGTCCCACTGCAGGACAGATTCATCAGAAAGGGTAAAAGAGCTGTTTGAAAAAAAAAGCATCAATCACAATCAGCACAGCTCATTGGGGTGTTGGGGTTTTTTTGTTTGGTTGGGTTTTTTTTGTTTGGGGGGTTGTTTCAATAACAAAATTTGGGATACTATTTAATTACATTGGATTTTTAAAATACTTAACTACTTCTAGTTCAAAAAACTTTAGAAAAAAAATATATATAATAGTGTGAGATAGAAAAACATTCCAAAAACATTTTTCACCTGTTTTTTCCCTTTTGTCCTTCTGGCTCATTGACATCCCCTCCCAATGACATTAACCATTTGTACCCTAGTAAAATTTGAAAAATGTATTAAAAAAATCATTCAGGTATGTTTTTCAAACTAACATCAGTAGATTTTTAGCCTGAGTAACCATTTCTCCCATTCCTTATGTGATCAAGTCTATAAATCCATCAATAAAAATTACGCATAAAGAAGCATTGTTTTATCCCATTGTTCTGTTTTCCTAATTCTATAATATAAAGCTCTTCCAAGCCAGCAGACATTAACAATTTCTAGCCTAGTTAAAAGAAATGGAATTTGGTGTGGATTTATTTTTATCCACAAAATATGATGTTCTGAAATTGCATCCAGAAATCCATAGCAAAATTATTATGCATATATGTTTGCAAATTATTTTTTCTCAAAAAATATTAATTTTTTAAAGTGTTTTCTTAATTCATAAACGTTTCCTTTCAAAATGCAGATTTACTTAACAGTTATTTGGAGAGATTTAAGTAGAAGACACAGAATCTTTGGATATATAATCCTGTGATTAAAGCAAATTTTGAGTGCTACCAACACTATAAATATGTTTCTATTAAAAATTTTATATATAATAGTGTTAACGTTATTTTTTCCTCTGAGTCTATTTCTTGAAAATTTCATCTAGATTACCCAGTAGCAGTTTTTTCTGAGGAAAACATCACAATTTTTTCTCAGTAAAACAAGTTTTTCAAGGTCTTGCCAAAACCAGAATCTTAGAAGTAAAAAGGCAGTTAAATAGCAAGATTATTCTTAGTCAGGTAGTGGAAAGTAAAGTTTAACCATCAGTACCATAAATCACAGATAGTCTATAATAGTTTTTGTCTCTTGAGTTTTCTAAACTAATTGAATATAAAGGAAATCTGATTATTTACAAGGTCTTTTTCCACAGAAGGAACAAAAAAAAAAAAAAGAAAAAAAAAGAGACTCAAACCCAAGTAATGTCAGCAAATAAATATTCAGACACAGAGGATGGGAATTTTTAATAAGAAATAAAACTGGTTTGCTTTCCAACAGAAATCTGAAACTCCTGAATTACTGCTCTGTAAAGCACAGGTCAAGGTTTCTCAGTCCTAAGACTGTCTTTTAAGAAAAACAAAACAAAAACCATCAAACCTGGAATGATAGGAAGTGTTTTGGTTTTAGGCTTTCTTTTTGAAACACTCTGAAGAATTTTAGTAGGATTTGTACTATATGTTCAGTACACTAATTTTAGTTTAAAAAAAAACAACTTCAAGAGTAAAAAGTGGTGATGAAATCATTGATTACTTAATTTTTGGTATGCTTTAATATACAGAAAAAGTAGCAGGTGATATTAAAACAATCAATAGCATCCTTAAGAACAGCCAACCTTTCTCTCGTGCTCTATTAAAGATTTTCACTTCCTTCAGGTTTATTCCAAGGCCAGTCCTCATGGTCACAGCATCCGTGGCCTCATTCTTGTGGCCTCTTCTAATAGAGCCATTTGCATGTGCTCTGCCAAAAAAGTTGAAGATGTCTCATCAACAATCCTCAACTAATTCACACCAAACAAATGACTCAAGAGCAGAGTTCACTTAACAGGAAGCAGAGAAGCCTGTTCTCATCTATGGCACCGAGGCACTTTTCATCTTTCAGAACTCCCTCTCCTTGGAAATTGCGCGGGATTCCGTGATCCCACCTGTGACCTTGCTAAGGAATGGCTAATCCTACAAAGGTGAGGCACCTGGCACCGAAACAACATTTTGAGATTTAAAATACTTATGAAAAATAAATTACCTGTCAGACCAGTAGATGTAAGCTCCGAACACAGCAACTGAAAACATATCCACATTGCTCCCTGACAGCACAATCTCCCGACTCCCTCCACTCTCAAGGTCAATTCTTTCTATCTTGTCGGTACGAGCATCACACCAATACAATTTATTTTCCTAAAGATTAATTTCAAAGGAAATGTCAACAGGCTTGTCCAAGTATTTAATTAAGAGTTATTAAGATTACATCAAGGTGGAACACCAGCTGGCTTTAATGAAACATAACAAATACTGCACATTCTTAGGCATGCTGGAAGACAGAGGAACCAACCTCATAATCGATGGAAATCCCGTTAGGCCATGCAATCCCCAGGCTCACAAGGACAACCTTCTCAGAGCCATCCAAGTGTGCTCTGCCTATGCAAGGGCTCTGTCCCCATTCTGTCCAAAATAAATACCTAGAATGTTGTAGAAATCATCAATTAAAAATGCAAACAAAATGCACTATTACCATTAAATGGATACAAGTTAAATGTATCATAATACTTCTTTATTGGATAATTTGTTAAGATATTGTTTTCAAAATATATGCATAAAGCAGTTCTTAAAACTGTATTCCATGAGTCCATGTGCAATGCTATTCCTTAAAGAATTCAGCTTTGTGCTTGGAAAAAAAAAAAAATAAATAAAAGAAAGTTTAAAAAAAATTCTGGAACAGATGCTCTTGCATCTAATCACTAACAAATACTGGAATAATACCAGGGATACCTAATTTAAAAATGTTTTAGATATGAAGTAGTGGGGAATACTGTGGGGGAAATGGTAGAGAAATGAGACCTTATTTGAGAAGAAAATATTTTTCAAATTCTGCCAAACGCTTCATGGGAACAATCTGAATTTTACTTATCTGATCTCATGTCCCTGTATACTTTCTGCCACAGTTGCATCATTAATTTGGGACAAGATGCTTTGTCAAACTTCTACCTTGATAAACTTCTCAATCTGTTGCTTTGGGTATAGCAAAATGAGGCCAAAAACTCTACACAGAGCACTTCCTTTATGAACAGTAACCTTAAAGACTAAAAAATCTTCTGGGCACTACTAAACAGTTCTCGCCCATGTCTTGTGACATTACACCAGTATTCACTTAAGCAGCTGTATTTGACTAGATGACTACAGATATGTGAAATAATGAGGGATAATAATGTGATAAGGGTGAAAAAAAATATGAATCCTGTAATTTGCTCATCAAGTTCAGCTTCTGAAACAACCCACTTTGGCTCTCATTGTTGAGCCTTATGGCTTCAGACAAAATGAATCTGTTCTCATAGTTCTTGATATAGCAAACAATAACATTTATACTAATATAAAACTCATGCAGACTAGGAAACGGAACAGCAACATGAGATGAAAATATGTTGAGGAATGCCAAAAAAAGCAGTATTAATCAGCTAGATTCTAACAATCACTACATAAGTTTAAAGCAATTTTAACCAGATCATTAACAGCACCACTAAACAGAACTGGAATTGCTTTTAGACATCTGGTCAGAGAGTCATTTGTGACTTTCTTTATAGATGATATGAACTAAATATTGACCACAGGAAAGCAGACATTCAACATAATCAAATATTCCTTATTAAGATTCCTCAAATTCTTCAAATATTCCTTCTATATTCCTATACTCAAATTATACCTTAAACCAACCCATAATTAGCAGGTTAAATGAATCTAAAATTCTCCAAAGAAAACCATAAACATCTGCCAAAAAATATATGAATAAATATACCTGATGAGGGACAAAGTCACCCTTTTGTAGGGCTACACATTCCTCACTTTTTCCTCAGTGACAATAAATAATGTCACCAACCAGCTGAATGCTGCCTGCTTCCCATCTTGGCAAAACTGGCAGATTCAACGAGCTCTAATAACTGCTATTTTCTTCTCTATTCTTACAGCTGTCAACTCCAGCTTCCAGACAAATGCAGAATGTGAAGTCAGGGCAAAGCGAGGGAAGAACACCTTTGAAAGTTTTACCTCAAAAGGGGGAAGAGATTTAACAATAATGCAAAGGGGGAAAAGGCCTTAATCTTGGCACAGAAAGGCAGCCTTGTACTTCCTTAGCAAAATGCTGCTGTGCTTCTCCTGGAGGAACTGAGTGGAGACATCTCAAGTTTTCACAATATTATAAAACAAATGAAGACTTCCTTCCTTTGTAGAAGATACACTGTTCCACCAGACATGCAAAACAGTGGTCTCTGGTCCTCTAATTATCTTTAAATATCCTAAAAAAAACCCATGCCATGGGCAGGGACACCTTCCACTAGTCCAGTTACTCAAGAGCCCCATCCATCCTGGCCTGGAACAACTCCAGGGATGGGGATTCCACAAAAAGTTGTGGAGCTGGAAGGAGACGGTACATTCCCTATTTCTGTCAATGCTGCAGGGTAGTCCCTGCCCTCAAAAATCAGCTGGGTGAATACAGATGTCACTTTTGCCAGCTGTTACTCTCCAATCCACAACTTTCACCTCACATGACTTTCAGCTACCCTGGCTACTCTCCCTGGTTGTTGCACTGGGATGTTACATGATTCTGGAGTTTATAACTACCAAGGATTATACTGCTCTGGGACTTCATCGTGAAGTCCTTCATCAGCTGACCTGGCTTCCTTGGATTTGTTGGGCACTTCAGATCAAAATACGCTTCCAAGCAAGGCCTAACCTTCCAGTGAAACGGTTTCCTCAGAAAACCAAAACTATTTTGCAGAGAACTTACAGAATATTATGAATACAGAGAGCAAGGCAAAAGCTCTGTGTACTTTAGGAACAACATGTTACCCTTTCTCTGGGTGTACCGCGATAGAGCGTGGCTGGTCCAGCCCCTGGGAGATCACCACGTAGCGGAACGAGCCGTTCAGCCGCGCCACCTCAATCAGGTTGAAGCCATGGTCTGTCCAGTATATGTTACCTGGAAAAAACTCCCTGAAGTCACTGCCTGAAGGAAAGGGTACTTCAAAACTACTGCTTAAACAGACTGCTTCTGTTTAAGTCCGAAGCAGAAACTAACTGCTCTATTGTCATTTGCATAGGCGTTATATTCGTAATTTGTAGTCCTAGCCAGCCTTCTTAAAGCATAAACCACTACTGAAACTGCTCATCTAGGAAATACCATCCTCTCTCTCTATATATATAATTATATATATAGATATAATTATAATTATATATATGTATTACATATATCTATATATAAGTAATTTCCAGACATTTACAATACTAGAAATTAGAGCTGAAAGGAATCAAAATTATTTAACCTTGGGCTGAAGAGGCAAGCCTTTACTCTCAGAAATGATGACACGTGTTGCAGTAAGATAGAAAAATCATAGAGAAAGGTTTCATAAAATTAAGCCTGCTCTCCTGGTGTCAGTGGCTGGCCTTGTGAAAGCTAGCATTTTGCAAGTTTCTATGTGAAAGGAATCCTGTTCTGAGAAATTCGTTGGTATAACAATCTATTCCTGGGTAAAAAACAGCTTGCACCTGTATAAACTGTTTTTGCACCCTTAGATAGAAAAATGAAAACTATCTTTCACAAACAACTTCCCTGCACGTGTACACCGAGAGTCTGAGTGACCAATCAATACAGAATAACAGCTTGTTAGTAACCAATAAAAGTAATTGGAAAGAAACCTACTGACCAATTGGAGTCCCACACGAGGTCTGTAAAACTGTATAGAAAGGAGTTATGTGAATAAAGAATGGGCCTTTTCCACAGTGAAGAAAATGGAGTCCCATTTGATTTATCCCCCATGCAGACACATCCTGAAGCAGGCTCAGATCTACCTGCTATCCAGTCCACTGCAATGCCCTCAACTCGCCCCAGACCATTTGTGACAATGTCTTCTTTCCAGGTTTGGTCTCGCTTAGCTCTGCTGATCTTGTTGAAACCCATGTCTGTCCAATAGATTGTATCGTTTCCTATAAAACACGTGCCAATGATTCTCAGATTAATTCACTTACTTCAGTCCAAGTTTCTGCATTAACAACTGTAAATATTGCCACTTATAGTTTTAACATGCATTAAGTATCAAAATTATCATCAGCTTTATTTCCTCATTCGTCTGCCTTTTCTTGAATTTTGTTTAAAATAATTATGTCAGAATTCTAGGTTGTTTAGTACAGCACATGTAGCACAATAGGGCTATGACAGGAAGCTACTACCTCTGTTAAAAATCACAATAAATATGCTGCCTTTACCTTTTCCCTAACGGAATAAATGCTTCAAAAACATACTATTTTGTTTGTCACCATTCCAAAATATTCAGGAGTCTGAAAAGCTACAGTGTAAAACTGCTTATACAGACTTTTCCTTCAGTAATCAGACACATTGAATTTTAACAGTGTAAGGAAAATAAAATTAACTAGGGAAATAAAAAGTGACATTTGACAGTGATATGCTGACAAAAGAATAAAAAAAATATTCCATCCACAAGTCAGTTTTTATTTTAAATGTCCTGACAAGCTTCCACTAATAGTCTTTTTGTTTGGTGTTTCAAGACATCTCAGCTGTCTTTCCAGCCTTTCTGCAAAAAAGGGACTGCTTGACCATTTAAACTCAACAGCCAATGGAGAATTTGAAGTGGCTCAAGCACAGACGCAAACTGCCCTTTTATGTGTCCTCTGTGGCCCATAATAACCTCAAAAAAGAGGTGGGGCAAACAAAGTGAGAACGTCCCTCAAGCAGAATTGTCTATATTTTCACTGACAGGGTTCTGTAAATAAGCTGCAACCAACATCCTGCTTGCAAAGTAATGAGCTGATGACCTCCTTAGTGAGATGTTTTGCAGAGAGATATTAAATAATATTTGTTCATTATTTTTCTCATACTTTGTAAATCTGCTTTTAATTCCATAATAGTCTAAGTGTATTTATAGAATATATATTTCTATATACAGCATAGAAATGTTACCTATATAAATATAAATATTTCATATCTACATATTTACACATGTATCTATATATATGTATGTCTGTGAGAATATTTGTGTAGATTGATAGATATATTTGTAAAATAAGATAGTTATTTGTGACCAAACAATATTGGTATGCTCAAGAATCTTACCCCACCACCAACTAAATAAATGACAATTCTGACTTCAAGTAGTCAAAACAAATATGAGAGTCATGCATTTTGCTACTTATTTACTAACTAGAATTTAGTTAGAAACACAGGGAGAAAAAAGGTGTATGCATCTTCTAGCTTGTTAATCTCTGCAAAAACACTGTCATTAGACTTTTAATTAGGATATGCTGTACTACTAGCATATGTAAATATATTTTATACACAGTGCATACCTAAATTACTGAGATAACAGCAAAATTTGGGAATCTCTTGATTAAGAGTGAAATGAAAGCAACACTCACTAAGTGGAAAGCAAAAAAAAAATGAAATCTGAAACTACCTCCACTTGCTTTCTGAATCATATTTGATATATGTAGGTTTTAGAAATGAATTTATACAATTCAATGTAAGTTATCAAACTGAGAAAAACAGATGTTTTTGAAACTGAAATGCTGTTGAAAGCTGTAACATTTTTATAACACACTATCCCCTTGTGATTTCACTGCTGCAAATCATTTACATTTATCTTTGCAATGCATTTGTCACTGCCAATTCTAGTCATATTCCCTGTGCTGTGACTTCACCAACCCAAGGTGGAGAACCTCACTCAATTTCATCCAGCCTCAAATTTAATTTTTTCCAAAAAGTCAAAAATCTCATTCTTCCAAAATATTAGTTTGATAATTATTAGCTAAGTCCGCATAAACCTCTCTAAAGTAGGAGATAACATAACATATGAGTATTGTTAAAAAAAAAAAAAAAAAAAAAAAAAAACCTAGGAGATTACATAACATATGAGTATTGTAAAAAAAAAAAAAAAAACACCAAACAAAAAAACCCCAACCCAAAACATGAGATAATAGCTAATAAAACCAATAAAAGTCAATACAGTATTGTTATTTTAAATTGAAAAGGTCAATTTTTTTGTCTTCTGTGTTAGATGTAATAATTTCATAAAGTTTGCATAATTTAAATTAAAAAAAAAATTTACAAACCCTAGAAAACTCAATTGCATTGTCTTAGTAGTCTCTGTCATGATCACATGTGGTTACCACTTCTCTCTCACCTGTGTCTTTCCAGGAATAGATTAAATCTCTGTAACAGAGTCTTTCCCATCTCAGGTGTGTGTACAAAGGTTCTGGCTTTTAAGTGATTTTATGTCTCTGCAGACTGTAACTCACCCATGATGTGAGAAAAGCTCTGAACATCAGCTGCCACTAATTTGAAAGCAAAATATGCAACTATGAAGGTGCTGTAAAATATTGAGAGAACTTGAGATTTTGCTAGGCAGAGATGCTACAGCATCATTGAAGAAGCAGGTCAAAAACAAGTGAAGATCTAGTTAATTTAACTTCCAACCTGATAAAAAAAGTTTAGTGATATTTGCATGGTGAAGTAGTCCAACAGTGCCAACAGAAATAGATCTGATTTCAATACCAAGGCAAATACTAACATACAATTAAGAAAAAAAATAGTATCTCTTAATGCTGAATTCCCAGGCAGAATAAAAATAAAAAACAATGGAATCAAAATAAAAAACAATAGAGTATGACAAAATAATTGTATGTTGCAAGAAGGTAATGTCTGTATTTATATAACATTGGTAACTTAAGATTTTATTTCTAGACTGCCAGTTTGTAAATTTGATGGGTAACAAAACGAGTCTGGAAGGAAGCCTAATGGTTTAAAAATACAGAGACAGGATATTTTTCAGGTCACTACTTGGTCACAGATTATTTATTTTCCAAAAACTAATCAAAACTTGCTAACATGTTTGAAGATATCCAAACACCATCACCATCCAATCACTTTTAGAATATGATCTTTACTTTTTTTCCCACCTTTTTTCACATGCATGCAAAATTAAAACCTCCTAATTTCATAGGAAGTTTGTGAGGCTCTGTAAATTAACTATTTCTGTGTATACAGTGGAAAGGTATGTAGTGTACTCCAGGTGGAAATGCCTGCTCTTCAGGCTGTCAGAGCTCCTTCCAGAAGGAAGGGACAGATCCAGACTTGGCTTGTGCCCTTCAGGAATGTGGCTGAGCTGGGCTGGACAGGGAGAAAATCACCCCACTCAGCTGCCAAAGCCACCTGCTAGGTACAACACCACCCAGGACTAAGAAAATTCCATGGAATCAGTGTCATAGCAGGAACAAGCCTTTTTACACTTTCTCTAAAAGCATCAGTTTCCTATGCAAGTTCTCAGTGATGACTCTGCCAAAAGAGAGCAGCTGCTGCTGCCAGAACAACTGGCTGTGCACAATATTTCCTACTTACTGTAAATATTAAAGATAGAGCTTAACTCTGTAACATGATGCATTTCCAATTCCTTTAAACAGAGTTGCAATTTCTTAGAAGGTTTGAGAACAAGGGGTTATTTTGTTAATGAGAAGAACTTACTACTTTAACCATACTTACAACAAATTTAACACTATATTTACCTGCATGGAAGTCTATGCCCACAGCAAATGAAGCCCCAGATATAGGCATTAAAGCATCCATTTTATCATTTGGGTCAAGAGGAATTCCTCTAATTCCCTCATGAACAGAGTACATGAGAAATGATTCAATACCTAAAGAAAAAATAAAGCAGCCAATGAGGGCAAGGTGGAAACTTTCCAAATAACCAAGAAAAGAGGAGCTAACACACATTAGACATAATTTTCCACAAGTGCTCCACAGTTTTTCAGAGACAACTCCAGATCTTTGAAAAGACATCCATGAGTTATTACAGTGCATTTCTAATTAAATTACAAATGTGGTCCAATCAAGAGAAGGGAATCACTGTCCCTTTCAAACACCACCTTATAATCAGGTAATTAGCAGGAATGAAAATTACAATTTAAGAAAAAAATGGGTTCGAATTATGAGAAATGTAATAATATTTTCAGCGCACATCTGCACTTTGTGAACATATTCAGCAAGAGATAATTTTAAAGAACTTGTGGAAAACAGGAAAGAAAATTGTCTTTTGAGGTACAGGTTTCATCTCACTTCAGTTATGCACATTTGCTCTGCAGAGAGAATTCCGTTGTTTTAGTGATGCATTTTAAATGCCTACTTTTGTGTTCGTTTAATCAAATTCCAAATGCACCTATTTCTTTTAAGTAGGAATGAATTCTACTGTGTAGACTTCTTACATAGTAACTCTCATTAATTACTTAGTCCTAATTAATAGTTATAAATAAATAAATAAATATATTGCATTTATATATATATAATAAATAAATATATTGCATTTATAAAACCATAAGACACCTTGATCATAAGGTTGTTCTGCATTTTTCAGGCAAAGAGTAAGACTTTGGCTGTGAGGTATGTTCTGACTTCTGCCAACGTAAAAAAGAAAAATATTTAAAGAAAAAACTTGGGTTTATTTTATATTAAGAGCAATACAATAGCAGGAGATACCCAACCATGCAGATACTTGCACCCTGTAATCCAAAGATAAGTGATTGATCTTGAACAAATATTTATGAATGATGGTTCATATGATCTGCTTTTCTGTCTACATAAAAAAAATAATCAGAGTTACCACAGAAATGTATTTGAATAATTTAATGAAAAGCTAAATTTAATTCTGTCCTAATCACAACAGACATTTCTTTGTTACTGCTTCAGTCAAGCATATTAAGTATAGTTATTTAACTAAAATTGACTAAAGTAAGTTTATTTACCATTGCAATGTTCCCCTGGAACTTAAGGTGGTTAAAATAAATGCTGAAAGCTATTTTACCTTTGCAGGCCATGCGGTTTTTTTGGAGGTTGTAGCCTACTGTGCACACACAAGTTCTGGTGGTTTCTGATGTTGGCAAACAAAGCTGGGAGCATCCCCCATTGTTTAATTGACAGGAATTGCTGCCTATGACATGACAGGGGAAAAGACAAGAGAAACCAACACTTGAGCAATGCAATCCTGGCTAAAAAGTGTTGTTGTCAATCTATTGTTATTATTTCCAGTTTTTGTTCAGATAACCTATGTGAAAAATTGAGATATGCATAAAATATTTCATCAATTCATATACCTTTCCATGCTTCACTCATGCATTCAATTCTGCATATTCATGCAGAATTTCAACCCCACATTTCCCCTTGGAACATAAATAATCCTGTTTTCTGAAAAATCTGCCTATTTTGAAGTAAAAGCATATGAAAAACCTGAACATTCTATGTTCAGGTTAATGATGAAATCTCACTGACATTAGTGTATCTTAATCTAGACCATGAACAAATACATCAAATATTATATTACCCTTGTTATCTTCATGAATGAACAATTTTTAGTATATTTAAGACATACTCCAAATTAATATCACAAATCCATGCTCCTAACTAAGTATTACCATATTTAAGTAACGGAAAATATATTTTAATAGGATTTATAGTAGACATTATACACAGCAAACTAAACACATCTCAGAAATTTGAAACTTCATGAAGAGAAATTTAAATTCACTAAGATACTCAAGGAATTAGTTGATTCCAAATTATTATTTTCTTCACACTGGGAGAACCACATGAGAAAAGATACTGTGCACTCTAAAAATTGGTTAAACATCCTTCAAACGTGACTTACCTTGCTGTGCTGCCTTATCATACACTTTCATGTGAACCACACCTGCAGTTTTGTTTCTCAGGACAGTTGGGTTTCTTCCATCTTTTTTATTACAGGTGCCGATCTGAGCCAAGTTCTGATCTGCCCACCAAAGCTTTTTATCTGTAAAATTTAGTTTCAGAAATTAGGAGGATCACTATCAAACAGTGTGTGGTTGAGACCTAAGGTGGGAAAAAGCTTTTGATGTTAATTCTGAGATCAGTTTTAAGGGAAATCACCTAAAGAGGTTATAGAGAAAATCTGAAGAAACTGTGTTATTAAGATTCTGCAGACATGAAAGCAGTTTTCACCAGTTTTACTTTTGCTGAGTTAACTTCTGATTTAAGGCTACCTGCATAGAAAAATGCCTCATTTTTCATATATATGTGGAAATTCTAGTGTTACCCTAGAGAAGAAATTCATTTTCACAAGCAAACAAAATTGCTTGAAATATTAAACTAAGTCTTTCATTAAAAAAAAAAAAATACAATCAGTTATTAAGAAGTCCTGAAAAAACTGAAAAACAGGCACTGCCTCCCAATGTTTCAGAATTACAATTTTAAGAGCTTTGATTTCAAGCTCAAACTTCAGTGAACTAATGGCTGAAGACTGTAGCCAATCTTGTGATTGGAGTCCTCACAGATGAATAATGGGATGGGCTCGGGGTTCTTCATTTCTGACAGAAAACATAATTACTGTAGAGGAACCAATAGTAAAACCTTCATCTGAAAACCTTTAAACTTCAGGAACACTGCCTTCCCAACAAATATTGTGCATTAACTTCGAGTTAATCCTCTTTTCAGTAAAAACAATTTTTGCCTACACTACAGTTTTAATATTTAAATAATGGATTTATAGAGCCAGAGAGTCAAGTGATTTGTGATGGACAGTGCAGATCTAAAAAATAATTGCCACTGTGGTAACTGTAAAAAGTTACAGCACAAAATAAAATATCCAGGAAAAATCCAAAACCTACTCTCCACATAATCTGCGGAATGAAAAATATTCTAAATATCAAGATTTGGAGACACAAATTGAACTCTCTCTTAAAATTTGGATAAAATTTAAAGAAAGCCTAAACTTTTATGCATTGACTAGTCAGTCTAAAAATGACTGATTCAAAACATCATCATGCAATAATGATCATTAACAGCAGCTTGCATCTGAAGACAATTTTATCAGAAAATGCTTAGAACAAGAAGTGCCTGTGCTCAATTTTGATTATGTCACTTATAACAAAAAGGCACATGAAAGCTAAAAATGGGAAGGTGACTGTGTGCTATAATCCATATATGAAATATTGGGAATTTGAATTGGTTTTTTTCCTGTTAGATAATGACCCACAATCCTAATGGTTTGGTGAATTTTTTCAATTAAATGTTTGTATGTGAGGAAGAATTTTTGTTGTTCACATCCTCTTTGTGACCACAAATCAGAGAAGGCCATTAAATAATTTTGGTTAATTTAATTAAATTAACCAAATTAAATAATGACTGGTGTTTTGTGCATAGCAACATGAACTTACTGTTTTACACATCCAAATCCATTTATAAAAAATTAGTTGTTTTGTAAGACTGGGGTACAGAAGAAAACAAATTACACATGGTTTTGGTGTTTTCATCCTTTTATTTCAAGTAATCAAACTGTTTTAGTCATTTCTTTAGTATTTTGTGCAAAACCTCAACTTTGGCTATGGTTTCAACAACCTCCCAAACCTGTCCTTGGCTGACCTGCCTGTCTCCTTAGGAAAAGGAAGGAAACAAAAACTCCAAATAACCAACTTGTCATATTGTTTTACCAAGAGATGAACACATGGCATGTACTTAATCAAGGAGTGTATTTACCAGTGATTATCTACACCACAAATATTTTCATTTCTCCCTTTTGGTAATAAGTCCAGAACCAAACTGATTTTCACATGAGCAGCTGAATGTTCCACCAGGAACCTCTTTTGTTTATTGAGGTAAACAAAAACAAAGAGAGATCACATCTGCTTCCATGCACAGTTAAGTGTCTAAACAATTTCCATCAGTGGTGTCAGACTCATCAGACCCTGGAGTTGTTCTCCTCTGGTGACAAAAATAACACTTCAAAAACTCATTACTAATCCTAAGGTACTCAAGTGTGACTGCAGAGGTTGAGGAGTCTCCTACATCCTCTACACCAACATAAAGGAGAAATCACAATTCACAAATGAAGTATCACAATACTTTTCAAAATTATTTTACCTTCCACTTTCTTTGTTGTTAGTGTGAAACCAGGATAAATCTTTATATAAAAGTGTAACTTACAAAATCTTACTGAACTAGTGCTTATTCTTCGCTTACACGGTATGGTACACTATGACTTTCAGAAAGAGACAAGGATCGAGTAGGGGAATTTACATGAGAAAGGTCATACAAATCCTGAACTAGTATAGTCAAAAATAAAAATAATAATAAAAAAAACCAAAAAAAAACAACCCACACCCCAACCAGTAAAAAATATAATAAAATCAAAAAACCCCATCAATCTAAAAAAAACCAAACCAACATGCCAGAACAAAACAACACACAAATTCTGAAGTACAGACACTTTGAGGTCAAACCTCTTATGACTACCAAAAACTTGCCAGTTATGCCCTAAAACCGAAGAAATAAATGCTTCAATTCTTCAGAAACTGCTAGGTGACCAACAAACACCACTGCAGTCTCAAATCAATGAAGAAAACCAAAACAAAACAATTGCACGTGTATTTTTGACCATAATTCTAAGTTAAATTTGGACTATTTCTCTCTGCATTATTGATATTCTGTCAGTAGACAACTCATCTATGATGTCTAGTATTCAGGATCAACTAATTATTTCCATATTAATTTTAAAATATAGTAGATGATTTTACAAAAAGCCCACTTCAGCGTAAGGACAACTTGCTTTCACACACAAGGGAAGAAAAAAAATGCTGCTTTGGACCTTTAAGCATCAAACAAAAGTGATTTATTTGCTTGATTATGCTAACAAGAATGTTGCTTGATCACTAATTACAATCTTGGTGCTGAAACTGGGTTATAATATATATTAAAATTGTTGTATTTATCCATTCTGGTGAGTAATTAGCATTAAGTGCAGCAACATATTGGGAAACAGCAACTTCAGATGCCAAAAAATTGCTACCCTAGCTTTGTGGACAGTCCTTTGGAGACTTCAAGTAGCACTCCGAATGCAAATTTTGATGGGCCATTAGTTTTCATTAATGGTGGTTTGAGTATTTATGGAAGACAACTATGTACTGCACTTAGAACTGGGCAAATTGCCTAGATATATTTCATATATTAATGCTAACGTAATGAATGGTGTTACGGTAATTAGAAGACTGATGACTTGGAAAATTAAGGTGTGTGTGTTTGAAGTCCCCTGATCTGAGCAGCCCCTTTCACTTTGCAAACAGATCCAGCAAAGTCACAGCTCCCTCCATCTGAGCTACTAGGAAAGCATTATGGTGTTAGTTTTGAAACTTTATTTAGGATGAAACAAAAATCAAATAACCAATATATCATCTAATGCACAATGAAAGTAAACGGGAGCATGAATATATTTTGGTACTATTAACCTACATTTTCTGTCTAAAATGAAATACTATAATTGTTACTTTCTGTTTTGATGGCTTGATAATACAACTTGATGGCTATATTTATATACACTTTTTGTTTAAAAAATGTTCTCCTAATATCTGCATGCCCATTGAAAACCTATTACGTATATTTGATTTTGTTGTATTGCTGATTGATTTTTTTTAATATGAACTTCAACAGAAATAGCACTAACACATAAAATCATTCACTACTTAGAGTTACTCTTCCATATACTAAAAAAAGACCAAATGCACAACAAATTATATCCTCATTATATTCCTATTTTGTACAGACTGAGCTGAATGTTGTAGTTTTGTGTAAATTGTATTTCTGTGAGGACCTAATACAAAATCCAACCAAAAGCCTCCACCAAAACGGCTGATAGAAGCCTTCAGCATCCCTTTCTTCTCAGCTACAGACTTACAGTAATTTATCAATACTTTTCTAGTTTCTTATGGAGAGTCATTTGTCATTCAAGAAACAACACACCAGTTGGAAACACGTCAGATATTGCTGCGAGCTCCTCTGCAACTCAGATTGTGTGAAATAATGACTCTGCTCACCAACACAGAAATACAGCTCTCACATCAAAGGAAAATTTCTAACCAGTTTCAACAACAGTCAAGGGACCATTTTCACTAAGTAACCTGGGAGGCAGGAAATGAGACTTTATGCAGAATTCCAAATACATCTCTATCATTTGATCTCACTCAAAACACTGGCTACCAGGAAAATGGCTAAAATCAGATATTGAATGGTAGATTAAACTCAAAGACAAATATAGAAAGTATTTTATTATTGTTGAAAAGAATTTTGCTGTACTGTATAAGACATTCAGAGATTCTTTCACATGGAACATGCTGAATATCAGAACAGGGGATCTATTTGATACCAACTTATAAATTGTGCCAGCAGCAGGTGTTGAAAATTATGTAGGGCACAGGGTGCTGTGAATCAGATAAGCTTCTAAATGACTAAAAAAACCAGCAGAGGTCTTTGAAGACAAAAAAATGTCAAGTTTACATAGTAAAGAAGAAAATTGCTATGACCAAATGAAAGACAATAACCAGTGGGAGGTACTAGACAAAACATTCATGTGGTTTTGACTGATAGATGAATTAAAAATGGCTGATGTTGCACACACTGACATCTCACAGAGTGAATATGGATTTGAATAAAAAGTGGTAAGAGTAGAAAAGCATGTATGACTTCAGAGCTTTACAGCAACTTTTTTGTAATACAGAATGGCAACAGCAAGCTTTTTTTTCTTGTATGCTTAAAGACATGGAAAAAATAGCCATTTCGTACATATGAAATGGAATATTATTTTCATCCCATGAAAAAATGGGGATGAAAATAATATTCCACTTGATATACACATTCAAAAAGGTTTAGCAAAAGCAGGCACCAAAAGACTAGGAATTTTGCTCAGCATATTGAAAAACAAAGATGACTGACACTGCTGAGTAGAAAACCAATAAATGAAAGACCCAAAATACAGAAAGATGTGAATTATATATTGTTTCCATTCCCCTCAAGGATAAACCTGACAGTTACCTTGGCACAACTTGTTTGCTAACATTATTTTTTATGTCTTATCATTACCTTCTATAAGCTTCCACTAAAGAATGCAACAGTAGGAAAATGTTAAACAGAACCTGGAAAGGACTAAACAACAGCAAACATCTGAAACAGAAGTGGCAACCTCCAAATGGTTTCCAACAGGTAAACTGCAATGCTAAAAGAGAGGAATTGGAAGCAATAAAAACAATGTGGAGATTGAGGGGTCGTGCTAAAGGAGATCCTCATTGTTGGTGAAACTCTGAACCACTCCATAAATTATATTACAAAGCAAACCAAAAACTTTACTGACTTCACTGGCAGTGTCTATAGAGTTCAAATCAAGGAACACAACCATGGAGTGTCTAACTGCTTCACTTTTGCAATACTGAAACTAACAGAATCAAAGATCAGGAAACTCGAGCTATAAGAACAGCACACAAATTTCCAAGGCAAACTGAACAAGTCTTGGTTGGGCCAAGTCTCTCCCAGTCATCACCATTTTTATAGCTCTGAGAAATCTTCTGGAACATGAAGTGTAAGACAGCAAAAGCCACTGGGAACCATCAGAGCTGTGAGTTTTCTGTACAAAATTCTGTCCAGACATGGGATGGAAGGCATTAGCTCTTGACACAGGCTGTGAGATTCTTTTTGGGTGTCTCTGAGACAAGGAGACTGATGGCTGGGGAAGATGCTTCCCAAACAGCTAAAGAAATTTTCAAAATTAACAGCTGAGGTGCTTGAAGAGGCATCACTGGTGTAGTAAGTTTATTAGAAATTCAGTTTTTCTGAAGATCCTTCCTCCTTCAGAGCACCTAGCCTTGGCAGGGAATGGGTGCATGGCAGCCAGGGCTACCTCAGACCACATTACCATCCCCTCAATCCACTGAAGTGCCCTCCACTGTGTCCTTGTTTCAGCTCCTCAGTCCAGTAAAGGTCCTGGTGATCAACAAGTGACAACTCTGTGACCTGGTGACACAACTGTACAGAGGGAGTCTCAAAATACCAAACTCCATCTCCTTTTTCTGCTCAATGGAAACATAACCCAACAATATGACAAGATCATATAGTAAAATATACCAACAAAGAAAATTAACTGTCCAAAACACTGCTTTTAGCTGGGAAAACACTAAATGCAAAAGACAAAATAATGCAAAAGAAAACTGAAGACTACAGAACTCTCCAGCACTGAGCAGAAATTAAATCCTACAAAAAAGTGTTTGGGAACTGGTATCATCTCTCTCTTCAGTCACTGATGAATTCAAATGGTAAAAAAAAAATCTCAGTATATTCACAGAGGAGAAATTCTTCTTTCATGCTTTATTGTGTTTACTGTGTTTTTAGATACAAGCAGTCAAGAAAATTTAGTAATAGGAGCAAAAACGATGCAATAAACATTGCAATTACTGTGATTCACCTGCTTAAACCTCTGATTAAACTTGTAGACAAGCAGATCAGCAGGGGTAGTAAATTTTCCTACACTATCACATTAAATCTTTCATTGGAACAAATTAGTCATTCTTCTTTACTTATATATTATTAGTTATGACCATTTATCAATTAGAGTTCTCTTATCTTGCTTCACATGGCACTGGATTTTCTGTTTTGACCCACTTTACATGCACAAAAGCCTCCTTGTAAGAAGCTGATGCATATCTACACACTCTTTAGGAAAATAAGTGGCATTTATATTACCACAGTGTGTTCCACAATATGGAACCTTACAGGAGAAATGAATGCAGGAACTTTTCATGTTTTTCAATCAGCGCATACAATCCTGCTGATAAAACTGTATGTGCTTGTACTTTTTCTGCAGCAGATTTTTATGGGGAATCCCACTGCAACGTCAAGATGCAGTTTAGCACAACTATGATCCTAAAATCCCAAAGCAAAACAAACAGAAAGCCCCAAGTTTTGTAAGTTTCATTCACCATTTTTGAGGAGAAAGAATTGACATCACCCATAAAAAAACAAGTATCCCAAACTATGAATAGTAGAGGTACATGTGATAAAACTTACAGGGCAGATATTCTTCCATCTCCAGATGTGCAAAAATTCAATTATTTTCATGCACTTTTCTTTACATGGCAGCTATAAACTCTTTATTCCCTGTCCCACAGGGATCATCACTGTTGTAGCTTCTGTGAATGGCAGGTGAGGAGGACCTGACACCACCACCAGCTCAGTGACAGCATGAGCAAACAAAAAACGCTTTACACCTCCTGGTAATGACTTCCAACAGCTGCCCAGAGCAAGGGTCATTTATTCAGTCTACTTTCAGTCACAATCCAATCAATGAAAAACAATTTGTCCAAATTAACATTCATGATTCCTTCTGACACCAAACCTGTTCATGGTTATGAATGCATATATGAAAGCATAAAATCTCCAACAGATACTATCAGCATTTACTGTTCAGTACTGGCCAAATGGGTGTATAAGAAATCCAATTTAGTAATTACCACTTTAAATATGATACAATTTACACCATATGCATAAAAATCATTAAATCTTATTTAATTTTCACTTGCATGCCATCTATATGTAAATAATTATTATTTAATTAATTAATGAAATAAACTATTTCATAATAAGAAATGTAAAAAATAAGGAAACATTACAAATAAGAAGAAAATGTAACTAATAATAAAATATAAAAATATAAGAAATATTAAAATTATAATAATTATAAAAATTAATAAGAAATATAGAAATATTTCATAAAAAGACTGGCAGCTGATAACCCACTCATCCCAACAAAAGTCTGTTTATCAATTGAACTTTAATTTTTTTCAATAACCAAGATAAATAAAAATTATTTTTAAGTGAGTCAGAATAGAGGTCGGTAATCTGCAGGAAATATGGAAAGCTCTGAAGCATAAATGTAAATTCTGAATCCACCTGGAATTTCTTACTACACTCTGTCCAAGCTACAACAACGACCAAGAGCTGAAGGTGCATGTGAGAAAAAGTCCATTTGAAGCAATATTTTTATAAGATTCAGTGATCAGCAATTCACTGATTTTTTTTAAGAATTTTTCCTTATGCTACCATTCTTTTTATTTTTCTGATAGATGTTTTTGAACATTCTAAAAATTTCATATTTACAAACTGTAACAAATAGAATATTTTTCTTTCAATCAATTTAATACACGTAAGATGAGCAGACATCTGAAAATCCAAATCCTCAATCATCAATTTTAACCCAAAGAAGTCTTCCCAAAGTGCCAGGCAATCCAACAAACTAAGAATATTGTGAACTAAGTAGGAGGAATTGAGCAGAGGAAACAGATCACGGATAATTCTGTGTAATAAACAGTGTAAAAGCTCCTTCCCCTTTCAAAATTCTTTACACGTGACTATAGTAAATACAAGCCACCAATCTGTTACCTCCATTCCTCTCACTCTCTCTCTCTCTCTATACATATATATGCAAGTCTACAATTAGAAATATCCTTGTAATAGAGATTGCAAACTGTTCAACTGAACATAAAGAACTTTTTATGGACAACACAGTTTGACTTGTGAATGTACTGTATGTATTATTTACATAAAACCAACAATAACATCCCTAAGCTTCTTATATTTCATTATTAATTAGCTTTGAATAATTAAAAAATATATTATCATTGGACTTACCCATAATGGTTAAAGCTGTGGCTTTTGTTAAGTCTTCTTTCATTGATTCAATTATTTCAAGATTACCACCATCCAAATTGCATCTGCTTATGGTTCCATTTCCTGAACTGATCCAGTAAAGCTTGTTCTCCCCATAATCTATTGATAAACCTGTAATTAATGCATACAACTTTAACTGTGGCTTTAATGCATGATATACATTTCTTGTTAAGCTGTTTTCATGATGAAAGCTCATTTAAGGAATATAATGTATATATAATATAATATATATACACACAACTACGTTATCTATTCACTCATCTACTTACACACACACAAAAAAAACAAAACAAAACAAAACAAAAAACCCCACGAATTTCCAATGAAAGAAACAGGCTTTTGGAAAGATTAGTGCCTTTTATTTCTTTCATCAGTTATCAAAACCAGTGACAGACTGATGAAAGAGCATTATCTGGCAATGAAGAATTACTTGAATAAGCTGAGGTCCTAAGCAAGGTTATTAACAACTTGTAAATGCAAACCAGAAGCCATCATTTATATTTTAAAATTATGAATACACAGAGACGTGGTAAACAAGGTACTTTTTGTGATTCAGAACTATAAAAAGTCAGTTCTCTCCCTGCTTAGGATGATGAAATACCAAAATCTAATCCAAACTCCTGATAAATTTATAGTATTACTTTTCATTTTGATTCATAGTGAACTGACCTCATAATCAGTTCTTTGGAGCTTGAAGCAAGAGAACTGTCAACATAAAGATACTCGCAAAATAAGCTACTAAATGAATAAAGTATAGAGTTTTCTGAAAGTAAGAGTAAAGAACAAGGAGATAATGTATTTCAGACTTCTGTAATCCTTTAAAAATGTTCAAGTGGTAGCAGGAGATTTTCCACAGTGAAATATTCTTGGCATGGCAACAATACCCGCCATAACAATTTGCTTCGGTGCTCCAGCTTTCCCAGAACTCATGCTAAGTATCCAGCAGCAAGCTGCCAAAAAATAGTGTCTTTCACTGCATGGGTCAAGCTCTGGATATTGTACTGTAGTCTCTTCCATCATGGGGAAAGCTGTTTTGGAAACCCTGACAGGAGAGAGCAGTGCCATGAGCTGCAGCCCTTACAGCTCCCATCATGTCACTATTTCTCCATGCACATTTGACTAGGCAGGCCGAAAGGTGTCTGCTTTCTGAGCTCCTAAAAAACACCTTCCCAGTCCCTTTGCAGGAACTGATATTTCCTTCCACCTCTCTGGAAGTGTTTCACCCAGAAGGAAACCACACACTGGGGGGAGGATCTGGAGCAGTGCCTTCAGGAGGGACTCATCTCGCGGTTCACATCCTCGCGTTTGCACAACCAGCTTCCCTCCGAGCACAGAGCACCAGGGATCCTGGACACGGGCACAGCACAGGGAATTCCCAGCACAGGGAATATCAATGTGGATTAACAGGGAAAACAAAAGCAGGAAGGTTCCCCTGCTCCGAGATGTGCAGCTTTTGGGATCTGCCACAGGTCTTGCCCGTGAGCAGCTGCCCACAGACTGCCCCTGGATGGGATCTGTTTGTGAGGCGCTGCCAATACCAGCTGAGCAGCAAGTACAGCCCTGTCCTGTCTGCTTTCATACTTCAGATATCCAACTGGTGCTTCTTCAAGGAGGCATTCCACCTACACAGCACCAACTGACATGAAAAACATTCCTGTCTCCTTCTACACAATTCTAGCACATTATTCTCCCACAAATACTTTCCAGCTATTACCAACATTTGCAAAAACACATTATTTCTAATGTAGCCAGAGCATATTTAATCAGATTTTTTTCAGGAATTGTCCTGCTTTACTAATGAAAACAAGTGTTTATTGGCCATAACCATCACAGCTATTCATGATGAATTCAAGTGTGACTGGCTTAAACCTGCTAAAGTGAATCTGAACATAAGGACTGGAAAACATTGGTCTCAGAGAATTCAAATGAGCAAATGATTTGCCCAACAAAGTATAAAATTAAGCATGAATTCTGAATTCCTAAGAATTCAGATTGTTGGCACTCCAACAACCAGTTCTTTTATCAACAAATATGTGTGTTAGCACTGGTGACTTTTAGAACTGCAGAATGGACCAGGAAAACATAACTAGTTTGTACTAGTTAAGATAAAAATAAATTATACTATCTGTCATTCTCAGAGTATCAGTTCCCAAAATTTCCAAACTAAAAATACTCTTGGTAATAATATAAAATACTGTAATTGAAAAATTGTCTCCTTGTTTTGATGGAGCTCAAATAGGAAAAATAAATCCATCAGCATAATTCAGGTCACAGACTGGAAAACTCCCTCATTTTTTAAGTTCTGAAATTTTACATCAAGAAAACTAAACAATTACCAGGATATCCAACTCTAATAAAACAGATATTTGTCTTTTTCAGAAATCTACTGAAAACTCCCCAAACACTCAAAATTAGCACTGCATGAACTAGAGCTTCAGTTAAGGGAAAAGACCGTTTTCTTAAAGCACAAATGAAATATTAAATTAAGGTTTTAAGACTGCTACTTCCTAAATCTTTAGAAGAGTTTAGTTGTTCTTAGCATGGGACCGTCTTAAGCTAATGGTAAAAAAAACCAACCAAACAACAAGAACAAAAAAAAAACCCAAAAAACAAACCACAAAAAACACCAAAACAAACCAAAAACATTTAAACCATTGAAATTGGCATTTTGCCTATATTTTAATTCAGAGTTTGATATTGGCAACCCTAAGCACTGCAATTTAGGACCTTGTGACCTCTGATCACAGAATACTCAGTGCAAAGTATTGCCCACACTGTCCTTAATCTTGCTCTAATGTTATAAGTGCTTTTTCTTCACCTTAAAATTAGTTGGTTTACCACTCTTTTCTCTCCAGATAAAAAGGTAATTGTCTCTTCAAGTGAATAGACAGATAATCTTATCAACAGTAAAACAGTTATCAAGTAATTTCTACAAAATTCATTGAATTTAGGCTGTAAAATGTATGTCATGTTGCTCTTATGTCAAATTTATTGAATTCTTTAAATCACTTTCAGTTCTTCTTGCTTAATGCATTCAGTTGTAAAAAAAAATAAATGTTTTAAAATCACTTTACTGGTGGGCCACTAATAAGGCAGCAACAACTGTCATAACCACTTTAACTCTCTAAAAATGAAATTATCTACCAAGAGAGACTTAAACAAAACCAAAAAATATACATGGAAAGAGCTTTTTTTCTTTTTTTAATGCCACAATTTATCATCAACTATGTGAATCCCCAAATAACAAAACAGGCTAAGTCATGATATGAAATGGATGCTTCAACTTTTTTCTCGGTGTGAAAAGTTAAGGGCCAGTTTATATTTTGATTATGCAGCTGAGATTCTGGCCAGGAAGGATCCACATTTGCAGTCAAAGCATCCTCTCACAAATATCCACAACTTATTAAAACTCTGACCTCCACATTTTTGTACCCATGATACAAAAATTTATAAATACAGATGGGGTCTCCTTCAGTCTACTGTAGTCCTAGAAGTCAATAATTCTCCACTAAATCTACAGTGGATTTCAGTTACAAAGGGCCAAAAACATCTTAAATTGTGAAACACAACAGTAACACAAGTGTTGTTCATATCTTTATGTCTGTTCTTATCACTGTAGATAAAAAATATCATTGTACATTTAAACAGGAGTTCAAGATAATGTCCATAACAAATCACTCTCGGTTAAAAAAGAAACAGGAAAAAAGGTATTTACCAACAGGATCTTTTTGATTCTGAAAGAGTATTTTGCTGTTGCTGCCATCCATGTTTGCCATGTTGATTGTGTTGCCATCCGTCCAGTACAGCTTCCTGAAGAGAAGAATTTACATATTTACAATATTGCTTTATGCACATAGTGTTTCCAGTGAGTCAGTAGTGGAAACATTCATCAGTTTACCAGACAAAGTGCACAACTAATAAATAATAAATAAAATAATAGTTACATGATTTAATCAGCATCTTTCTAAAGGAAGTATTCAGTCAAGATATTTTCAGTAAAATTTTAAAATTCATTCTTTTAAGTTTGAAGGAAAGCAGAATGGCCAAACCTAAAATACAAATGAAGAGCCACCTTCTGATGAGGTTTACTGCAGTTTGTTTATCACAACCATGGATACCTTACCCTTTTACTGGGTGAACTGCAAGACATTGGGGTTTGTCAATTCCATGGATGATTGAGGTTTTCAAGGAACCATCCAAATGTGCCACGTTAATTTGGGTTTCGTCAAATTCTGAGCTAATCCAATATAAATTACGGGATATCCAATCCACTGCAAGACCTCTGATACTCTGAATATCTGAAAAAAGGGAAAGCAGTTTATTTGATTTTCTTTCTGGATTATTGTCAGTGTTAGGGATGAAAAAAAAAAAAAAAAAAAAAAAAAAAGATTCATTTATTTTATGATTTGTTAACAACCCCGTGCAATATTCTATTCAGATGGATTTATTAACTAGTTGCCAAGAATTAATAATCTTTATGTTTCTTCCTAGGCCTGCTACACTAACAATAAGAACATGAAAATCACACTGGACATTCACAGCATGAAACCTATTGTCCCAAAAAAATTAATCAGAAACGCTGAACTTCTGCATTGTATACCTCTACTTCAGAAGGCATTTATTGCTCAGTGGCATTCTAAACCAATGCTATGCTGAAATTTAAAAGCCTCCTTTCTTCTTCACCTCTACCAGGGCTCAGTGCAGAGGATCTGGATTAAAACCACTGGTCTATAGCATAGTTCTGTAGCTCATAAGTACTTGTGACACTGGAGAAGTTCACTGGTTTTACTTTTGAAGGCTTTGAAGACTTCAAGTTACTCCCCTGCCTTCTTCAATATGGCAAAACATCTGTCAGCCAATGGGAAGCAGGGAATGACGTCTTTATTTTGTTTTCTTGCTGTTCATAGCTTTTACTTTTTGTATTAATTTGTTTTTTATAAGATAGACAAGACTTTTCTCACTTTTACCCTTCTGATTCTCTTTCCCATGAAGGAGCAGCTGTGGGGGGCTGAGGGTCACAGCACCATTATTACCTGAGGCAGCAAAACAGGAATATGATATGAGTGATTTGGTAACTTGATGGTCTTCCTTAGCAAGGTATTTAAATAAATGTCAATCTGTGTTAAAATCTGCCTGAAATACTGGGTGTAAAGTCACTGCCCCATCTCTAGGTACCAACACACCCCTCTGCCCTGAGTTAATAGTGGTTGGCATCTTTGTGGAGAAGGGAACAGGGCAAGGGTGATTGAATGATTCATTATAGTTGATCATTTATACACATCTCCTGTCAACTCAACATGGTAATTTGCCCTGACAGGATTATTGCCCTTGACAAACTGACATGGAAGTGGCTGAGGACTGCTTTGCAGGTCCATAAGGCTGAGCAGTGATTGGGCATTAGGAAGTTTGCCAGCATCACAGAATGCAGCCAAGGACACCAAACACACAGTCCTTAACCCATTTTAAATTGCTCCCCTGCCCTTCTGGATTTTTTTTTTTTGTTTGTAGGAACTAGTAAATAAGATTTTCATACTCTGAAAAAGATCTAAGCATGACTTGGCATCTTTGTGACACTGGCATAAGACTTCACCCAAAGAGACTCCCACCAGGATGTGCTCACAAAGCTTCTTATATTCTTATAAGAAGTATAAAAACACAACTGTAAGCAAATAAGATCGTTTACACATAATAAGTAGTCTTTACAATGTTTTAATGTGCCAGAACATTGTAATTTTCTCAAACTTATGATAAAAAAGTTACATCTGGAACTAAAACCAAAAAAAAAAAATCAAAGCAAAACAAACCAAACCACAAAAACCTCTACCACAGAAGCTACCATAATAAAAGGAACATGAAAGAACAGTATATTTCTTTTGGTTTCATTAAGTTCCATGACAAGTTCAGTGGTTTTTCTATAATAAAAAACTTTTTTTATTCTACTACTTTTTGAAAAAAAGCAAGCAACAAGTCCCTCTGTTGAGCACCTGAATACCTGACATAAAAATCCCTAAGAGGCAGCCTAAGCCTTGCTCTCATTACTGGGACTGAAAAACATATCTGATCGTTAATAAAGCTGTCTCTGAAATAGCAGGGGAAAAGAAAAAGTAGCCATACAAAATAAATTAATTCACAGTCTACAAAATGGGGAAATTGCCATATTTGTCCAAACATTTCCCAGAACGTGCTTACACAGAAGTAATTTCTTCTAAAGGGGCAGAGCTTGAACTATCAAGCTCTTCACAAGGGGCAGAGCTTGAACTATCTTTTTTCTGAAGTCCCCAGATAATCAACTATATGATTTATTTGTTCTCCAAGTCTTCTCTCCAAGAGAAGGTCTGATCTTACACAACTGAGCTATTTCTTTTCTCTTCTTCCCCACCAAATATTCATTTAACTGTTGGGGAACCAGAGTTAGCAAAATTTGCTTTCACATAGTCAGTTTCTCTTATTTTCAAGCAGGTAGGTACATTACAAAGTAGAACAACGAGTGCTGCCAGGAGAGGACTGACAGGGTTGGAAACAAAAACCAAATGTTACCAAGGACAAAAAATAGTTTTCACTTCAGTACCAGGGCTACTGAAACAGTGTTGAAGCAATCAGATATAGACTTTTTATTTATTAAGTTTCTGTGCTTATGTACATATTCTGTACAGAAAAAAACCACATTACACCAGTATCACCAAAATTACCAGGCTGCCATGTTGTGGTTTCACCATGGCCCCAAAGCTGAGAGATTTACATGGACTGGAAAGAGAAAATAACGCTGACAGAGCCAATTGCATTGCTAGGTCAACATAGGTAACCAAAGGACATTCCAGTGCAAAGCTGTGTCAGGATACTGGGCTTCTTCTGCTTTTTATCTTTATTCTTTCTACCTTCAAGACATTAATATCCTTTGTTTTACTACACATTTCAATCTTGCACAAAATCAATGCAAAATTACATCCCGATTTGTTTACATAAAATTGAATTATCAATCAATAAAGTGAACTAGTATCCTAAAGAAAATTCTGCTTGCTTATTGTTTAGATCAATTATCCAATACCAGGGTAAGTTTCACATATCAACAATCTTCATGTTCCTATTTTAGCATGCTCATTTCACTAGAAGGAATTATTTTTACTTAATGCTGTGCTGTTTACCTCTTGAAATGATGGTTTCTAAACCAGTCCCATTGATGAAGGCACGTTTGATGGTCTGTGTCTTCACATCAGTCCAGTATAAACGCTCCTCAGCTGCATCAAAATCTATGACTGTCACATCATCAATGTCAGGAACAGTGAAGGCTGTGATGAAGTTGAAATATGGGTTCTCTATGTCCACCCCTCTTATTTCTGAACGCCTTGCATAAAGAAGAAACTTCTTTCTTTCTGTTAGAAAAAGGGAAAATGTCATTCCTCATCCTCTTCACAACATCTCTAACAGAAATGGAAGTCATTCATTTGAGAGCACTTTACAAATGTGTAGATGACATTTATATTTGTGGTTAAACATCTCCAGAAAACCTGCAGTCTAGTGACACTTGAGAAATAATGTTACAGAGCATAAAAATCACAGGAAAAAATATAAGAATTCTATATATTGGACATTATTGCCACACCTTTAAATCAATCAATCTTATGAATGGTGAAAGAAAAAAACGTTGAAAATGTTATTTTAAACATTTCACCCTCTTTAGCCCACTCAAACAAATCCTGTTTCACCTGCACATCATAAGAGATATTAGCATTTGGTATCTCGGGTTTCAGATTCACTGTGAAAGGGAAGTTTTGCAAACTGCAAGTGTGTGTGTGTGAAGAGCAAACAGCGGGAACAAAAAGGGCAAATTGGTTGTTTTAATCTGCACCTCCACTAGTGAAAAAGAATGACAAATTAAAGGCAAAGCAGAGCTCTCTTTTTAATCTCAAAACTCTGAATGATTGGAGCAAGTGCTTGCAAATGAACAGTGAGACTAACTTTTACTGCAATATCCCTGACATGCCAAAATATTATTTTCTTTTCTATTTCTTGAATGTTATTAATCAACAGTAAAAAGGACAATTCAGTACAAGGTTTTATAGAAAATACACACAATTATTTGACATTTCAAGGGCTTTTAGAGCTTAAAAGTGTGTATTGCATTTTTTTAAATTAAAACTCCCCTGAAAGGATGCTCTTCTAATATTTACTCTTTGTTTTTTAATCCTTGAAAATGAAACCAAGACAACTCCAGAGCAGGTAGAGATTTAAGGTATTAAGCATCTTTTTGTTATTCAGCTTACCTGACTCAGAATGTTGGGAGGATGCACGTTTCAGTATAAAGCTTTCTGTTTTGCAGAGATAAATTTTATGAACACATCACACTCACCAGCAACACAAAGGAACAGCTGTGGCAGCAAATATCAAAGCACCACAGACCTCAACTATTAGAATAAGTCATCGATTCTCAAAAAGCAGCTTCTCTTTAAAACACACCATTAAAAAGCACTGTACAGATTTTATTTTTAACATTTATTTGTCCATTGATTCTAAAATCAATGCGATTGCCAGGCTGTGGGAGGAAAACTTACCATAACATG
Source organism: Onychostruthus taczanowskii (assembly GCF_017590055.1). Taxonomy (NCBI): domain Eukaryota; kingdom Metazoa; phylum Chordata; class Aves; order Passeriformes; family Passeridae; genus Onychostruthus; species Onychostruthus taczanowskii. Next base: position 13,244,519 of record NW_024496526.1, read on the forward strand.
TTTTTTTGTCTGAAGAGAGTTTCATCAGGTGTGGACAGGCACAGGCAGCACTTCTGTTGTGATTGATCAGACACATGTGAGAGCAGGGACCCCTGCCCTCGTTGGCAGCACATGGGTTGGGAGCTAAAACAGAATCATTGAAACACACAACATGTAAAAACACTTGTTAAAAATCAAGGTTTGTCAAACAGCTGGGAGAAGGCAAAAATTCTCTCTGAAGACAAACCCAGACTACGTGATTAACTGACTTGTGCACTATATATATATATATATATATAATTTATATATATATAAATAAAATATATATCCACCCCCTAGCAATACCTTTAGATATATCTATCTATATAGATATGTAATTTTTCTTTTGTTAATACAGCCACAGTTTATAATTGCAACTTTAGGAAGCAACTGGATATAATTTTCCCAGGGAGATATTAATTTTGCAGCCTTTTCGTAAGATTTAAATCATACACGCCTAATCGAGACATGTGGGATTAAAAAAATGTCCATATGATGTGGACCAGAAAAACAGATTTAATTTTGTGAAAGCAATAGTCAAAGCTTAGATTATGAGATGAACTATGGCAAATTCAATTTTCTTCTTAATTTGATTTCCCTACTAGAATATTAGTTGGAAATCTAAAACAGAAAGAGAATCTGAAAGGGGAAAAAACCCAAAAAAACAACAAAACCGCAGCAAAGCATTTCTGCTTTTCTCAAAAAAAACCTCTCCTAAGTGTAGGTTTTCACAAGTTGCTTCCTATAGCTCACTGATTGAATAAGATGTGCTAAAATTGCTTTAAGGAGCAGGGGGAAAGCTGACCAGAGAGGACCCCCTTAGTCTTACAAAACCTGGAAATTGTTCTTATCGTCTTCATTCCTTGTTATAAACCCCAAAGCTCCAGAGCACTGCTGAAGAGACATTTCAGGCATAAACAGAAAGTAATGTTGATTCTTCCTTTTGTAAAAAAAAAAAAAAAAAAAAAACCAAAAAAAAAAAAAAAAACCCAACAACAAAAAAACAAACCAACAAAAAAAACCTTTGAAAATTAACAATGATGAAAAAGGGAAGTGGGATTGACTGACTCAAAAACAAACTTATAATTGACAAAACCAATTAGTGTAGAATATATTCCTCTAACGTTGTGCTAGGCTGGAGTACAAGTAATTAGATAACCACAGCAATATAATGTATGAATTTCCTTAACAAATAAATTTAGCTCAAACTCAAGCACTACAATTTAAGGACAAAGCTTGCCTCATTGAACCATTCTTTTTTCTACTAGTGCATGCTTCCTTAAATTTATCCAGCAGTTCCTGCATTCTTTAACTACATACTTGTCTAACTAGTACTGTGGGAAGAAAGAAACTTTCAAAATCTTGAAAAAGGTTAATTGCAATTGTAGTCATGATTCTATTAAAAAACAAAAACAAAAAAACCCAAACAAAACCAAAACAATAAAACAAACAAAAACCCACACTCACAAAACAGGCTTTTACTATTTTCTTTAAAATCATCCCATTTGCCCCTTTAAGCACTGTCAGCACAGGAGGCCACTCAGCCTTTCCCATGAACTAAAAATTAAGAATATTTATTTAACATCACTTTTATCAATAGGAACACAGAGAAAATCTCGGTGATCTCTTGCAAGAAGTTCACCATTTCATGTGGTAGACAAAAAAAAAAGAAATGTGAAGTTGAAGAAAAGATACTGAAGTTAACAAGGCACAGGGAGCCTTCCCAATTATGAATACACTATTAGTAAAGACAAGTCATCTATCCCTATGAAATGCACATCAGGAACACAACACAACTTAGAGTTTTGAAAATATTGTGAAGGAGATCACAGAATCATTTACGTTGTAAGAGATCACAGGAAAGCAGCTAGAGATTCAACCTCCTCCAACTTTTTGGCATTTTTTCCACAGGTGCTACAAGACTGTAAAAATCTAGTTCTGTTTTTTTGCAGAGATGCATTTTCTTTCATTTATTTGCCAATACAGAGTGGTAATTTCTGCGGAATTTCAACCTCTGTGTATGCATACAACCGTCTGTGACAAGGATTTACTTTGAGCCTAAGAATAATTAATCCCTGTATTGTCTTTCCATGCAAGCAGTGTATTATAGAACGAAATTTAAAAAGAAGAACAGACAGAAGAAAAAAATAAAAGACATGTTGGTTAATGATTATTTTAAAGAGAGTGTTATAGTTCAAGTGTGCTCCAAGCATCCAGCAAGAGGAGTCAGTGCAATTTGTGTCCTGTTCACATCACAGCTCCCTCTATATTGCACAGAACACAAAGTTGGTGGGAAAAGAAGTGTTATAAAGCAGATGTGTTTGTTTCCACATGAGTGAACAACTCTAGGAGCAAAGTACCATCATCTAAACATTACTTCTAGCAACACATATTTATGGGTTCCTTCCATATTCACGGAATAACAGCTAAGCCTACTCTTTATTTCCTAATAAAAACTAATTCTCCTGAGGGCACACTGTTATTGCTCTAACTCTCAAAAATTTGGCTTTTTTATTTTCTTGTGCTCATTCTAACGCTTCTATTTCTATTGTGAATAACCTCATAAGAATTTGTTACTCACCTTTCCTGTGCCATTTATGATTTCACAAACTGCCACCATACAGAAGCCTGTCTATAAATGGTATTTCCAGCAGCATCAGCCAACCTGTCCCCAGAGCAAAACCTGTCCCATCCTCTCGATCAGCCTGTCAGGCTTTCTTGATGTGCTGTATATGATCTGTATACAGTATTCCAGCTGTGGGAATGATATGGATTTATACAGCATCACAGTTCACTCCCTCTGCTGCTTTATTCCTTTCCTAATCATTTCCACCAATCTATTTTCCTTTTGATCACAGCAAGCCACAGAACTGGCATTTTCCCTGACTGGACAGCCTTTTTCATGATTTGATTGATTTCCAGTGCTGATTGCTTGTCAATCTCTTTGTCTCACAGTGCTGTGCACAGGTGTACACGTCAGTGTTGTCACATTGCTTCTTGACTGCTCTCTAAAACTTTATTTAAACAAAATACGTATTTTTCTTGACCAGAGACCCTTATAAACAGCCCCCTCAAACATTCCATCACCAGCTGACAAATGAAAACTTACTCTGACAGCCTCTCAATATGCATTTCCTATGGCTAACTTATGCCCTGCATTAACTTCATACTGAGCTTGTCCCTTCATGGCACCTGATTTTAGCAAGACAAAGTTTGATCTTACACTTTAACAGTGCACAAATGTTTGAATTCTGCCTAAACCTTCAAATGTCTGCACTACAGTCACATCAAAAGGTGCTTTCAGATTGCTGGCAATTGATTCCCACTCCTATTTAAAACCAGTTAGAGATCAAATCCTCTGCTCACTGTCAATACCTCCAATAGAATTGCTTTTCCTAAGGCCAAAGTACTCAGCCAAGTTAAATCTTTGTACTGCCTGATTACATCTGGTTATTTTAACAGCAATCTTTGAAATTTGCAGGTTAGGATTGATCAGATGTTTAAGTTCTAAAGCAAATATTTATTTCATCTAATCACTCTGTTTCAGTTTTTAATCGTTCATTTCAAAAATTAGTCAGTAGAAAAATTTACACATTCACCATGAAACTGAATGAACAGGAATACTCATAGAACAAAGCACAATTCTTGATAAAGCTTAGAAAAAACATGTTATTATATATATAAAAATATAAGTAAAATAGTAATATACATTTTTTGCATTATTTATAATACAGATACCAAACTTTCTGCTCATTTTGAAGTAAAAAGAGCATATACAAGGTTGAGATATGATCTCAAAGTAATAAATTTTTTTAGTTCTCCCCATTTTCAGCTACATTTCTGTAAGGTTTATTATTTTAAACAGCTGGCAGTCTGGGCCTCAATAGACTATTGTAATAAGATAGTGCTATGAAGTTAAATGTTCTTCATTTTATTAATTACAAAAGAGCCCAGTGGCACCAATATGCTATACTTCTTATTGTACTGTTTGTCCTGATTTCTAAATAAAAATTTAATCTGCAGAAAGAAAAATAATGCCATAGCCATGTTTGGTTTTTAATTTTAATTCAAATTAGTACCTTGGAGAAATGGAAAAAATAATAAAGGAGAAGTGTGAGAAATGCACAGAATTGCGTTTTCAAGCTGTGATCCTTCCAATGCTCTATATTTACCCCTCTTATCACCATCCTCAGTAGTGCACTGCTACAACTTCTTGTGAATAAAATAGACCTTGTTCTTTACAGCAGGTGGATTTTTAAAAGACAATGATGGTTGAAAAAAAAAAATTAAAACCTTCCTAGAAACCCTGCGTTTGCCATCTTAGCAGCACTCCTGACACACAGTTTTGGTTCTGGGAAGACAAGTGGGGCTCAAGCCCACATTCCTGATTATTCTGCATTAGGGGAGAAGCTTCCCCAGTCCCTGTGGTTTGCTGAGAGCTGAACTTATCATCCATATAAATATCTCACTTTAACTTTGCTACCTTCAATTAGCATCTGTCCTAGATTGACACAAATGAAATGGCTTTAGGCTAGGAGAGTTTATTTAGCTCTGCTCTACTTCATTTCAATCAAAATAACTTCCTTGATATATATATTAAAAGCTAATAAGCTTTCGCCCACGTAGGTGACCCAGATGGAGATGAAAATGCAAAATGTTCATCCTGCAGTGCTCTACTCACACTGACAATTTGCAGTGTAAATCTACTAATTTTATTTTAGGATTCTAACGTGCACACTGTCTTGTTCATTTATTGCAAAATAGCTACAAATTGAAAGGAAAATTTAACAAGCAATCAGGCAGTATCATCATTTCTTCAGCTCAAATAAAAAGGTACTGCAGATTTGAAGTAAAAATAAATAAATAAATAAATGTTCCTGCTGCAAGACAGTAATTTAGAGCAAACCCAGAATGCCAAATGTAAATCAGAATCCAGTGCTTTCTACATCATAAAATAAAAGCTGCAATTACACAACTTGATCCTTGAACTTCTTGATTTTGGGAAAAAAACAACTGAAGACTTTTCTACAGCTTTTATTGCCTGGGGGCCAAGATATCTGTGACTGTGGAATACTGCCTGATGTCTCCCTAGGCTACAGAATCCCTCTGAAGATGCTGTCTGGCCCCAGTCCAAACAGAAAGGAGTTGTTCTTTTTCTGAGAGCAAAAAAAGGCAAATGGCAACTCTCCTGCCACTAGAGAAACATCAAATATGGAACACTGTTCCTCAAATCCCAAAGTTAAGAGCGATCAAATTAAAAGAAAAATTGCCAAATTAAAGAAATGAAAAGAAAATTGCCAAAAGCCCTCAAACAAACAAAAACACTCAAAAACCTGAAAGAAAAACAAAAAAAAACCCAAAAAACCAAAAAAAAAAAAAACAAAAAAAAAACAAAAAAACCCCACCAAAAAAAAAAAAAAACAAAAACAAAACCCCAAAAAAAACCAAAAAAACAAAAAAAAAAAACACCCAAGGGAAAAAAAATCATCCACATTTGAAAGGTGTGTGCAGAGATGCATATTTACTCCACTCTTATTTTAACTGTCTGAGCACACATATTATCTTCAGCAGAAGTCAGACAGCTTTTAAGAACCCTGCTCCAAAAAGTAAATTCTGAAGAATAAGGGAAATAAATGCCTTATTTCAGTGATGAAGTCCAAGAGACTTGACATCCACTGAAAACCTGCAACATTAATCTTCAATATACATTCTTTATTATTTTTAAATAAAAGCATGAGAAAAATGAATCCTGACAATTTGTGTCATATATTGAGAGGTCACAGTTGTCACCACACTTGGACACACTCCCCAACAATGAGTGGTATTCATTGCTTTTCCTTTATTCCATGTGAGGACATTGCTCAAATCCTTTGCCTTCTAGTATGCAGTGGAATTTTCCTTGCTGGTACTCATTTACATTAGAGCTTTAACCATGGTTTTCTATATATAACTTATGCAGAACTGGGTTCCAATATATTTACACTTTCCAAAATTGTCAGGATTTGAAGTTTCCAAATCAAGATTGCTCATAACCTACTAACATAAAAGTCTAAGTTCCTTACAGAGAACTACAAACCTGGATGAGGAAAAAAAAAAACAAAATATAATTTCTCATTATTAAAAAAGTAGAAAAAATCCCCAAGTACTTATGAGATAAATTCTGAAATAGTCTTAACATCAACTTCTTGCCAGGAAAGTTGAAATTTATCCAGAGAACATGGAAGATTCTAATTGGTGGTCATCCTCCAGTGGTATCTTTCACTTTCCAGTATTTCTCTATAAAATATTCACTGTCTTTTGTTATATCTTACAAAAAAATTAATACTGGGTTTTTTTAGCATTGCTATTTTGCGTGGTACATCCTAACCTATACATATATATATATATATATACACACACATATATATAGTTGTAGCCAATAAAAACTTCTGCCACGTGAATTGTAAGGTTTTTACTTGATCCAGTGCTGCATACAACAGTTCCAGACAAAATAATACACAGATATTGATGTATAAAAAGAATATGGATTTCCCCCCTCAGAGGAGGAATATTTAATTATTCTACTAATAATCCAGATATTTATATGTAAAAAGAATACTTATTCCCCCCCCTCAGTAATACATTATTGTATAAATATTCACCTTGTGGCTGGCGACTCGGATGATAAATCTGGAGATCAAATGGCTGAGCACTTGTTTTTTGTATTACACTGACATTTTGGCCAGTCCATTTATTGGCTTTGGCGAGGGTATTGGTCCTCCAATCTGTCCAATAAACTTCACTCCCATACAAAGAAACAGCAAAAGGGTGAGAAAGATATTCGTGACCCCGTATAATCTCTATCATGCTGGTTCCATCATACAATGCAGAATAAATGGCATCCGATCTACAAGACAACCCCAAATTTAAGATTATGTGAAAATAAAATAAAAATCACACAACCATTATGACATTGGGCAAAATGTGTAAAAAACTTACTTGTAAGAGTGGTAAAACCAAAGAATTTTTGTAATGCAATCATTAACTTTATAAAGTTCTTATTATTCATTTAACTAGACACATTAAATACTTGTTTGTATAATGCTTTAATTTACCTCAATGCTGTGAGGAATGCAACAGAAAACTCAGTTTTCTTTCAGATGAACTTTAAAAATAATGAACTAACTTGGGCCTTGCATAGATGAGTGTCAAGGAGGACACATGGAAAGGCACAGAGAGCCAGGACCATGGGTGATCCCACAGCTGGCAGGGAAATTAAATCAATGTACATATTGTACATGTGCCTGCCCAGGGCTCTTCATGTCCATAACTCATAATACCCATAACTGCATTCCACTTAATGCAATTCTCATTTCTGCATGGAGGAACGAGGACTTCTCAGTGACAATAAGGATGCTGTGAGCACTTCACCTGGCATCTGTCCACACTATTCTTTTTTCAAAGTGATCCACAGTGAGGCCGTTGGGCCAGGCTCCAGTGTCCATGTCCTTGTAGATGATTTTCCTCTCTGCTCCACTCATGGAAGCAGACTCAATGCGAGGGAAATTTGCATCCCAGTCTGTCCAAAAAAGAATTCTGTTGAGAGGAAAAGGAAAAGAAAGGGGGATAGAAAAAAATATTAAAGCATGAAGAAAAAATCTGAAGTGGTTTATGAGACAACAGTTGGAAAAAAGGTTGAACCATTTACATACTTCAAATGAAAGGATTAAACATAGATCAATTTGGGTCTCTATATAAATTCCTTAGGGTAACATGGAGGTAATATCTCATTATTATTTAGAGCCATAATGAAAATAGAGAACTTAAAAAAACCAAAAAAAACCTAGAGGTTTAATAGCATTCCCTTTTCCATGTCCATTTACACAGTAGCAGCTTGTCTTGTCTTTCCTCTATAATTAGAAACCCAGCTCATTAAAAGAAATTATAATTAGAGCCTTTGAAAGCAATCCACAGACAGAAGGATGAGAAGGGGAGAATGGGAAGAAAGGTGATTTGAGGTAGCAGGGATCAAGGAACAGGCTAAACAAGAGATTTTCAGCTACTCTTAAGAGTGTTCTAATGAAGACCCCTGGATTTTGGTATGTCACTAACGAAATTTATACAGATTAGACTTGCTAAGAAAACTTCAAAGACAGGTTTTATTGTTGTATCTCTCAGTTTTGTACCGTCTCTAATGTTTTTCTAATAAGGACAACTTTCATTGTTATAACCAAAGAAGTATCTCGTTAATTAACAGAAGCAGCATCACCAAGAAGACAAGAAAGAAACCCTAACTGTTCTTAGATTACTGAATTTTCAACAATGCACAGACTTGTCAAAGGAAAATTATGCTTTTAATAGGGAAAGCTTGTGGTTAGTTGTAAAAAGTTAATTGCAAAGAGCCAGACTGCAACAAAACTTCTGACAAGGTTTTGTATTTCCCACTACAAGACCTTCAGCCTTGGCAGCCAGGAAGGTTCACAGGGGATGTTTTTATCTACAGATGTTTGTTTTGCACACATCTGTATGGGTGAGAACAATTGCTCAGCCTCACTGCAGGCTGGAGTGCAGCTCTGCCTCCACTGGGATACAGGCTTTGTGCACTCCTAACACAACCCTTTTCCTTGAAATACCAGTGTTTATTCATATTTGTTTGTGAAAGGATTGAAGAGCTACTCCTCTCTATGTTTAAAGATTTTTTCTTTGTCAATTTCTAACATAATGTATCATCAATTGCTTCTGGCTCTTCAAAAGGCAGATTAAGTCTTCAGTTTCAAGAAGAGTGGTGATTAGATTTTTTTTTACCTCCCAACCATTTAATTTGAGCAACTTCTCTGCCAATTTTTCTGCCAACAGGATGCCTCTTTTTAAAGATCTTTATAGATAAGCGATGCATTCTGTAAATAAGCTTTCTAACAGCTCAGTTGAGAGGGCAAAAGCCTTAATGATTAAGGCATATACATTCTAATTCACAATTTAGATTCCAGAATCTAGAACCTTTATCAATCCTTATTTTTTTATTCACAGCTTTGCTTCTGAGAGAAATATTCAGTGAAGACACATAACAGACCACAGCAAATTCTTAAACAAAATTAAATATCATGGCTTTGAAAACAGGTCAGTTGTGTTATTTTGGCCACATTTAATTTGTAGTTGGTGGCTTGTAGGTTTTGTTGTGTTTTTCTGAATGTTTTTGTTTGTTTGGGGTTTTTTTCCCCTCTCTGAAAGAGCAGTAATTTTGGGAAGAGGCTGGAACTATTGAATATACATAATATTCTGGTTGATAGCATACCCCTAATGAATAGGTAGGAAAAATACTGACAGGAGCTGGCAAGCATTATCTCCACTTTGAGATGAAAACCAAACACAAAAGGCGGCATTTACCTCACCCAGCCATTAGGCTGCCAGCAACATCTAAGTTGTATCTTTATAGTCCCACCAAAGAAAAACACACACAAAAAAAAAAATACCAACAACAACAACAAAAAAATCCCCAAACAAATAAAACAAACACAAAAAGGCAAAACAAAATACAAAAAAACTGGTCTCTAAGTGAGAAGAATCACCTAGATCTGTCCATTAACCACACACAAATGTTAGACCAAACATTTCAGTTATTATCCACATTGAAAAAAAAGAAATGAAACAACAACATGGCAAGATAAGTAATTTGCCAACAAAAAGATCCCTGTATCTCCTGACTTACTATTTTTTACTCCTTTTCATTTAGGAGAAACCACAATAATAGATTCTTTATTATTCAGATTAGACTTTCAAGAACTATTAGAAACTATAACTCACAAGAAAAAAGGAAATGAAACAAATAATGCATTTAAACATTTTTAAGATAATTTGCAACAAGAAAAAATAATGCTTTTGTAATTTATGATTACCCATATCTGGGATCCAAAGCAATAGCCCTCGGGTGCTCCATAGCTCCAGCTATTAACGTTGTCCTCAAAGTGCCATCGAGTTTTGCTACTTCAATTTGGTCCAAATTGCTGTCTATCCAGTAAATGTTTCCTGCTATCCAATCCACAGTCAGACCTTCAGGAGTGGCCAGGCCATGCTGCACCACAACCTCAATGGCACTAACACCTTAAAGAAAAAGGAAAAATAAGAAAGAACATTAAAAAAAATAAAAAAGAGGAAAAGAGATTCTTAAAAACTAATGTAGAGACTGGTAGAATGAACATGGACATACAACTTTATCAGATATTCTTGGAGTAATTTCTGGATTATTTGTGGTTTGTCTTTTAGATCAAAGCATTGGAACATACACTTCAGCAAAGAACATTTTGTAGAAACTCTTTTGTATATATTATGAAGTTATATTGAGTTATAGGCCATCATTATGTCACCAGCGCAAAGAAAAAGTCTTTCTGGATGCTATAAAAATTTGAAGCAGAATCTTTCACCTAGTGAGGGGAGCTAATTTATCAGACATCCAATAAATTCTTCTACTTTTTAAATAAGGTGAAGATAAACTGCAAAAAAAATGAAATAAATCAATATTGCACTCATTGAACCAGAAAGAAACACCAGTTCTTTGTATTTGCTCTTTTCTTCCCCTTAGAGCATACCGCAAAAAGATAGTTCGATAACAAAAGTCTTTTTCTGCCTGGAAATGAAGTACAACCTTGATATAGGCCTTGTGAAAGGCAGAATGCCATCATAAATTCTGTTTCTGAGAAAGGCAGCTCAGTTACGACTGACCAGGTCTCACACCCTGTAACTGCAGGTGCTCTAACTGTTAAGGAAATAAAGATTCAATCCATACCTCCAGTATCAGAGAGCTTCCCTCTGTAAATTTTGTCCTCCACCACGTCTGTCCAGTACAGTAAACTCTGACTGAAATGAAAATCCAGGGCTATTGTGTTTCTTAAACCAGGAACTAAGAGGCTGTAGTCACGCTTGTGAAGATCGATTTTTCTGATCTCGTGTCGAATAGAAAAAATTATGAAAGCCTCAAATGGATCTGGAAGATGAAGATTAAACATTTCAAAGGAATAATAAAAAAAAGATATTGCCACAAATTGATATAAATGACAAGTGGAAGGTGCACAACAGAATACTTTATCAGGAGAAAGAAATGATTAAAACAATTCAACGTTTGATAAGGAGTCTTTCAATTACTTTTTCAGTCCAACGGACTTCTTAATTCTCCCTTCTAGCATTATCTTTGATCCCAACTAGAGATATTAGACATTAAATTTGGGAATATTAGACTCAACTCTTGAACTGTCTTTTGTAGCTATAGCATTACAAGCCCATAATTAGAGCTTTAAAAAGTCAAATTTAAAATCTGCTTCTCAAAAGGTTAGAAAAATGAAACCATTAAAACATACATTGTTTCAAAAGCCAATCAGCTGAAACCATTTACTAATACATAAAGTACTTTTTGAATATACAGTGTACCTTGTGTTCTCAACTGAAGTGCATTGGAACTAACAAGCAAGAAAATGAACATTTGATGTCATGTCATCACAAATCCATCTACCAGTGATTTTCTCCTTCCATTGTTAATGAATTAATGCTAAATTATTTGTGCCAGTGAGTTGATATCAAAGTGCACAAAAATATCTGTAAACATGATCAGCATTGGTCAACCATGCCATGAAATTGATTTTCTCTTTTATTATAGTTCTTACAAGGATCAGGAAAGGTTTTCAAGCAAGGAGTTGTGTTAATAAAACAAACAAGGAAGACAAAAAATTGGATTCTATAAACTGTTGAATCAACTCACTATATCCACTTTGATAAAGATATTTTTTTCCCATCAAGCCTTTTCTGTGGGCAAGTAGTTGTTCCCCCCAAAACACTCTGAGTTCCTTCTCCTAGAGTGAAACACAGATTATACTGGGAGGTTTGCTTTCCATACAATTAGACTTCTTTATGTAAAAGATTAATGGCAGTTTATGGCAATAGGCAATATTCCTTCTTCTCAAAGCTCCTGAGAGCTCTGAAAATACCCAGTTCATCTCTTCTCATTCACTTGAACATTTCCTCCTGCAGCTCCTCTTCTCCTGATGCCCACTGCACACAGATATTAAATCATCTGTGATGTTTTAGGCTAATCAAGCACCTCAGCAGAGCTGTGTTTCTGCTCTTGAAGCACTGGTTCACAACCTGCCTTGAACTTTCCCCACTACCCTCCTGTCTGTTAAAGCAATGAGAGACTTTCAGCAAAGCAAATTATTCAAAACTCTGCAGTGGTTAAATAATTTAGTGCAGACCAGGATCACTGATATTAGGAGCCATAATATCACAAGTTTCACAAGAAACTGTTATCTAAACTGAGACACACTCTAATGGCACTTTCCAAATTCTGATAAATTGAAAGGTGTTATGCAGGAGGCTGCTGATCTATGGGGTTTTTTTGGCAATTCCAATGCATAAGAACACAAGTCATAATCCTCACTAGCAGCTTTTTTTTTTTTTTTTTTTTTTTTTTTTGGCATTTCTCAGCAATTAGCAACACAATGGCAGAAAAAGAAACCTAATAAATCTATGCTGTGTTAGATTGGTTTTTCATTCAAAGTAGAGGAAACACAATTTAAGATAAATAACCTACAGTGCAAATTATCTTTATGAGAAGGATTAAAGTTCAATGGGATCTTGACAGGATTTAGAACTGAAATAAACACGACAAAACCCTAAACTTGGCTGACAACAGCCTGCAGAACTGTATCCTCCTCTGAGCACAGCTCTTGAAGAGCGTGAATCAGCACAGAAATGCAAGAGGAAATGAGCAGGTGTTCCAAGAGGTCTAAAAATCATGGCCTGCAAGGGAAGAATGAACCATCTTGAACTGCTTAGTCTAAAAAAATGGAATTAGAAGATGAGTGGAAGCACATAAAATTCCCTTAAGACATAAAAGGCTTATGAACTGAAAACAGGAAAAATCCTGTTTTCTGTATAAATAACAAGTAGGGCAAGGATTAAAGGCTTAAACTGGACCAGGAAGACTCAGAAAGCCCAGAAAAACAAAAGTCTTCAGGAGAGCAAGTCAACAAAACACTTCACCCCTGGGAAACTTGGAGTTCAGCACTGAAGGTGTCCTGAAGGTCTTGGAAAGCAGATAACAGCAGCAGTATTAGCTGGGCTTTGATCTTCCTTCCAACCTGATCATTCAATGGCTCTAAAAATCCAGCTACATTACAGGGAATTGGGATTTTCAGGCTCAATCAAATACATTTTTTTTTTAAATTATGCTTCCATTACCTGATAAACCCAAAATTTGATGTTATTTTCCTGATTAATCTTCTAGAAATTGAGATCAAATGGATTTTATTCTGCAAATCTATTAAAATAATTTCTCTAAAGTCTCAAATCAATACAATGGTTATTGATCATATTCTTTGAAACTTTCAGGAAAATTAGCATTTATCAATTTGTTGAGAAAAATCATACATTTCTGCACTCTGTGATTTCATAAATGCCTCATTTTTTTACTACAAAGTCAGGATATAAAATATACAAAGCAAACAAAGTATAAGCTGCATGAAAAGCTGTAAAAAAAAAATCTCTCCTAGAAGAAAACTGCCCACACAATGCCATCAAAAAAAAGATTCCATAAAGAATAATGCCTCACATTTTTCAGTGATTAAATTTAAAATTCTTTCTTAGGAAAAATTCTGATTGAACCTAATTGCTTGAGTGAAGCTCACTGCAACAACAACAGCACATCAAGCAATCTACACTGTACTTTTATGAAAATTACCTCAAAGAAAAACAATAACTTGATAAAGATTCTGAAAAGAAACCTTAATTAATAGCTTGACTAAGCTCAAACAGGACCAGACTATTCCCCTCTCCATTTTAGTACTGAAAAGTATCTGGAAATTATAATAAAATTGAATTTCAAACCAGCTAAGACAGATCAAATAGATAGACACATCATCATACATCTAAAAAATAAATACATACATCTAATAAAATAAATAAATTTTATATATATATATATATATGAAGTGATATAACAGTTTCCACTGCTTAGGAAAGACTGACAATCAATTTTAAACAAAGTGTTTCTGAGCTCATCTAACATTTATTATACCAAAGTCTGAAAGGTTGAATATAAACATGAAATTTAAATATCTTTTAAGAACAGTATTTTTTTTCTGAATGCTTATTATCATTTCAAAGAGCAAGTGCAATATATCAGCACAACTTATTTTGAAATGTGTTTTTAGAGAAACTAGGAACACGAGTATGAAAACATATAATTTGTATTGACTTTCCATCTGAATAATGGAGCTCTGTAACACACTCTTAGTTCAATCAATACAAATTTAAATCTAAAGGAAACATTTAAAGTTTGGGAAGCCAGCAATGTCACAATGCCAGAACAGCAGCAAGCAAAGAAGATGAAAACAAGAGACATGGAAAGTGCAGAAGCTCTGGAGGAGCAAAAAGACAACATTTAAAACCCTCAGGAAATGAAGACAACATAAGCAGAAATGAGATACAGCAGAGGCAACTAAGAAAGGCTTGGAAAAAGAAACTGGAAAGAGAAGAACTGCTCAATTCAAGCATTTTAGTTCTATATAATTATTACTCTGTAACTCATTCTATTTCTCTGGCAATTCATTAGATTCCCCTGACAAGCACACTTTTTGATACTAAAATGGAATAAGGAAAAAAAGTTGGAATCACATAATTCCTGCATTTTCAGGACTCATATTCCCCTTCTAATCGGCTCACAAACAAATGTTTTTACCATATTCTGAAAATGTGTTGCATACTAACTTCACACGTTATTGCTGTGTGCTTGTGAAATGTTTCTTATACATAGGAAAATACTATTTCAGATAGAGAAAAAAGAAGGTAAAGGGCAATGTTCTCATTTTATTCTGAGTAATTCATTCTTTCTTCTGGAAAACAGATTACAAGTTACTCTTCTAATAGAATACACACCTGGTTCAAGGCATCTTAAATCACTATGGCTATTCTAAGAATTACTTCATAACAACTGAAATTGTTGAAATAGTAGTTTGGCATTTGGAGGACAGCTTGTCTTCATAAGGTCACTTTAAACTTTATTTCTAATAGTATAATATAAAAGTTTTTTCTTCATTCTAAGTTCATTCAAGATCTCATGCTCAGAGACTTAGATGATGGGGACATTTTGAGTCTCACAGATTCACAAAAGATACCAAAATTGTTCTCACTTTCCTAAAATGCCCTTCACACAGTCAGCAACTGAAGTGTTAGAGGATCTGTCCTCCAGAGAACTTCCCATGGCTTTTGAATGAAATAAACTGAAAAGGGCCAAGATGATTTGTGCCTTTAAAAGCAGATGCCATATTTAATATGGAATAATTTTGTCACAGCTTTGATGGCATTAGGGTAGCATCATTACAGTTTGTATAGAAAAGGATCATTTTTCTTTATATCAGCTGACACCACAGGTCTCAGATCATATATTTAGTATTACATTCTTTGAAAAAAATCGGGAGAAATCACTTTGTAACTTCAGATTCTCACCAACACCAGTAAACATTAAGCAGAAATATCTCATGGGCTTAAGAAACCCAAGAAACAGTAGTCTCGCTTTTCTTATTTTATGCCACAAATGAGTACACTTCACTTTTTTCCCCATTTAGTTTCCAAATATCAGTCATTTCTACATGATTTAAAGTTTGTTTCAAGCTTTCCTCATATGAGTTACTAACACTGTCTTAAATTCCTTTAATCCTCTTGTTTCTCCAACCTAGTAAGAATGTGCTTTTTTCCAGTTACTGGAAGTGTCCATAATATAGCAAATCAGATTGATCAAAAATCACTGAGAACCAGTGGCCAAAGCACTGACATAAAGCAAGAACTTAAACAGTAATCCCTGCAGAGTAAGAATAAAGAAAGAATACCCTAATCATATCCACTGAATTGTGAAATATCCAAATAAGCAAAAGAGAATGTAGAAGGTATTTCTGTTCAGAATTGCTAAAACTCTATGAAAGAATAGATATAATATAGAATAAAATTATCAAAGAATCCTGAACCAAAGAAAAGTGAGTTATGAAAATCTAGAAAGTAAACTCAATATTACTTTTACGTCCCTAGCAGGGAGGCAAAGGTGTGACAACAGTTTATATTGCACATGCATGTTTCTGTTTTACACACAACACTGCACCTGAAAAACACACTCCTAACATGGTTTCTAAATGATGCCTCAATACTTATTAACAGTGAACAATGAGGGGAATACATTCCCCTCTCCTCTTTTGGCTCATGTTGGTTTTCACCTCAATTAGTGAGCTGAGCAGGCTCTTACTGCTGTCAAAAAACAAGTGCCAGAATGGCTTAGGGGAAAAAAAATCTTAAATATTGAATGCTACCAGGCAGCATATAATTGCATATTCAAAATTAACCTTCTGAACCCTCAACCAATACTGATCAATATCATGATTGATCCATTTCTTAAAAATACATGTTAAATCCCCATATAGAATGCAAAATTGTGTTTATACATATATGCCCATGCATATTAACTGCACATGAAAAACTGTATAAAACTTCAAACAGATTTTCATTATATTATTATATTTAATTATATCATATTGACATTCCTAGAAACATCTGGTATTAGCATTCTTAGATTAGCAACAGCCTAATATTTAAATACCCCTTTTTACATGAAGAATAGGGACAGTTTTAATAAGTCCTTAGATTGCAGTCAACCCCACATTTGGATAATCCCAGCCTGTATTTCATACATAGAACAAAACAAACAAACAAACAAAAAGTGAAAGAAGCTCTCAGTAAATTGTCATCACAGCTGTTAACATCCTGAATATTGAAAGTGCACCAAATATCAACTTACCAGTACTAACACAACTCTCTCCATCCTTACTGAGCTTCCAGCCTTCATAACATGAGCACTTGACAGTATTTTTATGCTGTTCACAAACTTGGCTACACCTGAGGTGCTTGGTGCAGAAATCCATAATCTCACAAGTTTTGTTGTCCATAGTGAGATTGAATCCCGCAGGGCAGGAGCACACAATTCTTCCTCCAGGAACCACAGAACACTGATGGCTACATCCACCATTGTTTAGTGAACATTCATCTGAAATAACATGGAAAAACAATAATTAAGGGCTGCAAAAGCTGTCAGTTAAGTTGCATATAGCAAAGTCAACTAAAACACCTACAAAAGCTTCCAAGATGGCAAATAAAAATTTATATTTCTAAAACAGATTTCTATACTTCTTTTTAAAATTATCTGATGTGCAACCATTCATCTGTCAGCTTTACTGAACCCTTCAAAGGTTTTAGCACAGCTCCATGTTCAAGTGGTGATCCCCAGGAGTCAGTGTTGGGATTGACGCTGTTTAACACCTTTATCAGTGACATTGACAGTGGGTTTAAGGGCACCCTCAGCAAGTTTCTGATCAGAGTTGTGCGAGTGATAAAGCAGGAAAAAGATGGACCAGAAGGACCTTGAAAAGTGTGGCCTGTGCCACCTGAATGTTGATGTTCAACAAGGCGTGATACCAGCACTGAGTCAGGGCAATCACAAGCACAAATACAGGCCGGGAAAACAATGGATTGAGAGCAGCCCTGAGGGGGAGGAAGTGCAGGCGTTAGTGGATAAGAAGCACAACGTGACCTGGAAACATGAACTTGCAGACAACAAAGCCAAATGTGTACTGGGCTGCATCAAATAAACCTGGAAAAGAGGAGATTCGTCCCCTCTATTCTTGTGAGACCCCACCTGAAGGCCTGAATCAAGCTCTGGGCCCCAAGGTGAGGAAAATGGGAGCATTTTGGAGCAAGTGCAGGGAAACAGGCTGAGAGCTGGGAATGTTCAGCCTGGAGAAGAGAAGGCTCCAGGGAGACCTTGGAGTCCTTTCCAGGGCCTAAAGGGGCTCCAGGAGAGCTGGAGAGGGACTTGGGACACAGGCCTGCAGTAACAGGACAAGGAGGAGTGTCTTCAAATTGACAGAGGACAAATTTGATTTGACATTGGGAAGAGATTTTTGACTTTGAGAGCGCCGAGGCCCTGGCACAGGGTGCCCAGAGAAGCTGTGGCTGCCCCTGGACCCCTGGAAGTGTCCAAGGCCGGGTTGAAAGGGGCTTGGAGTAATTTGGTCTAACAGAAGTATCCCTGCCTTAGCGGGAGGTCAGAACAAGATGACATGTAAGGGGCCTTCCAAGCCAAACCATTCTATGGTGTCAACTCAAGCTTCTGTAGTTGGAGAGAATTGCAAATGAGCTGAAGTCCTTTCCTGCACATCGATGCCCTTTAAATTGTTTACTTCCAGGAATGTTTTGAGGGGTTTGAAAGACTTGTCTCCTTCGCCTTATTTGAAGGAAGCTAAAACTTCAGGAACAAACTCAGTATGACTTTAACTAAACTAAAATCCTCACATAGGCTCCAGTGCTAAAATTTCAGTGCGAGAACCTTTTCCTCAGCAGGAGGTATCACAACAGGCAGTATCATGAGCAATCAGAAAAAGGTGTCTAAAAAGTACCACAAAGATCGCCTTCATCAGATCCATCAGGACAATCTCTTCTCCCATTGCAGAGCTTCTCAGGCTGTAGGCAGATGGAGGTATCATTAGCACAAGGGTATTTTGGTGGTCCACACAAATAGCCCTCGCAATTATCCTCATCAGACTGATCCTCACAATCAATATCGCCATCACATAGCCACGCTTTGCTAATGCATCTCCCTTGGGGAAAAGAGACAATAAACACAGCAAATCAGACTGGAAGCAAACTTTAGGACGAAAAAAAAAAACCTTCAAAGCAATGTACAGATTTCTTTTTTTTTTTAATTATTAGTAGTATTCTTTTCTATTAATACTGTTTTCCTCTTTGATGAGCAAAAAGAAACCAACTTGCACTTATACTCTGAAGCATTGTTCACAGCACTTTTGACAATCTAATTTTCCAAACAACACCAACCCTACTTATTTGTGTGCTGCACAAAAGTGCATACAGGCAGAACACAAACTCAAAATCTCTTAAAAACACCAAATGATACAAAAATTTTCTAATTATTTTTAATTTTTGCTTTTCTTCACCTCTCTTCTTTTATCTTCTACTGCAACAGCCCTCCATGGAAATGTTTCAATATATGACTTTTAATTAGCATGGGTTTGCAAAGCAAAGTCTTTCTAGAAAGTAGACACAACCCATTCCCCAGTGATGTCAGACAAAAAATCAGCTTTTATGCAAAATAACTACAGCAGGAAAAATTTCTTAAATTAATTCAGTTTTGTCAAATAAATGTTCAGATCATGTCTCAAAAGGGAGAAAAGGAATTTGTGATGACCATCAATGTTTAGAGAGGCAAGAAAGCCTCTTGATTACAAAAAGGGTTTTAATCTTTAAAATCAGGGAGGTACTAAATGAGAATCAACAAAGGAGGGATTTAAATGAAAAGAGCCAAGACTGTGAATGCTGACACTTACAAGTATGTATGTGTGTGCTCCTGTTCCAACCTATTTTCTACTTTCTACCTACAGCCAGGAGGGTTCAGCTGTAAATTTTTATAATACCGAGCCTGAACAGAAATGTCATGTACTTTATTTTCCAATTAATAGAGAGAGAGCAAATACAAGCACAAGTAACGAAGCTGATCTAGAATTTTTTTTCCCATGAATTAATTATGCAGAGAAAAAATTCAGTTGGAATGGGAAGGAAGATCCTGGGAACGGTTAGTTCCATTAACAGCAATTCTGGTGGATGCCCAGGCACTGACTGGCAAAGGCTGAGACTTCTAAATTCAAACCTGCTCAGCATGAACTGACACAACTTTCTGCCCACCCTTCCCAGCTTATACAATATCACATTTCAGTTTTCTTAAAAGGACACATTTGTTGAAGATTGGTTTAATGCACTCGGTTTGACATTTTAGTCTTGTTTTGATGCAAAAATAGTCAATGTCCTCGCAGAAAGTCAAGGGGATAAAAGACTTTGAAACAAGAACACTGAAAAAAACCATAATTCTGTAGCACTCATGAGGTAAATATGAGACTGTTTTAACTTTTGGTGAAGAAAAGCAAGAAATGATCATATTACACTGAATGTGAGGTTTAAACAACAGAATATCATTTTTCCAGTGCAAAATCAGCTTGAAAACAAACAGGGAGGGGTGGCAATTAGAATGAAAAGCTTCCACCATTTTCTTTAGTGGCCGAAGTCCCAAATATTCCACACTGAAGAGACAGAACTGCACAGACATGAGGAAACAAAATTGTATCCATGACATGTATGCAGCTTGTCATTGCATGCACTCACAAGTGTTTCAAAAAAGTGTCCCTCTTCTTTATTATCCTGAATGATCAATGATTTTATATATTACTATAACACAGCAGTAGAATGCAAGCTAATGGAAAATACCAACATGAACCAAACCAACCATAACCCAAAGTAAATTGAAGTTGCTTCCAGTAGTGCTCCTAATCTGTTATTTTAATCTTTAATGCATTCAAATGTTTACAGAGAAAATCAGTTTCCCTGTCTTCCTTGTACCTTAGTGAAGATATGTTTTATAATGAAAGATTCATCTTTCATTATGATAGATATGACAAGTTCTTAAGTAGAATATACTTTCAAGGAATTAATCTTTGCCAAGATTCTAAAGAGATGGACTTAATGAAATATTATGACTGTCTTGAAATCATTACTTAAAATTCACTGAAGTATTTTTCCTTTATTGCCCCTTAGTGAAACTCACACTTCTGGTTTCCAGGAACCTCTTTAGTTAAATTCCATCATAAATTAATTGCCTCAATAGCTGTATCTGCCCTTTTCCAAAGCTCTTTTGTGTAACACAGTGAATCAGGAGGCCTGAGCAGCAGCTAGGTGGGAAAGCCTGATCCAAATGCTTCTCCAATTTTTTTTTTTTTTCCCCTACAAATTTTAGCAACAGAATTAACTATTTATATACCCCTTCAGTCTTCCTCAGGATATTGAACCCAGGAGGTTTTTTGACTGAATACATCTTAAACCATAGGAAAACTACTTTGGTGAAGCATTAATTGCAGTTTCCTCTTACGGCTAACTCTCACTGCCTAAAGCTGTAGTATAACACCTTCCTAAACCATAGCATGGACTCAATCTCTGTCCCATCTACATTACAGAATGTTCCAATCTGACATATTTTACAAAATGTTGTGGTGGTTGGTGATCTCGCTTGTCCTGTAGAACACACATCGGACTTAGACTGAATCACATTGTTTCAAAAATGTGGTCATGTCTCAATTTAAAGAATTCAGTACAAAGGAGATGTTTATAAATGACTCCTGGATGAGACAGGAGAAAAAAAAAAAAAAAAAAACCAAACAAAAAACCCCCCCCCCCAAAAAAAAAAACCAACCCAAAAAAACAAGCCTAAGAAGAAGAGTGCTGATACAAAAGAAAACAATGTGGTCATGAACTAAAATGATAAATTATAAAAACTCTACCAATTTTCTCATCACATTTCTGGAAAACCTTTCCTTTCCAGCTTTCCTCTGCACCAGGTTCTTTGGTCACCAAACTAATCTGGACTCTGACAATCCCCATCCAGACAGCACCAGGGCTGCTTTTGTTCTATTCTTCCAGCATCACTGTGATCTGCACCCATTGATTTGATTTCCTCTATGTGTGTTCCTTATTTTCCATTCCAAACCAATACTGCTTCTTTCCTCAAAATCTTTTCTCCCCTCTAATATATTACTACATGTAAGGAAAAAACAAACAAAACAAACAAAGTATACAAAAAAAGCCCAGAATAGCATAAAAAATGGTGGGATACCATCAACTGCTGCTTGAAAAAATAAAAAGAACAGTAAGCAACAAATAAGCATTACAGCTCAGATGTACTGCTTACTAAACTGAAGTATTCATGGCTCTTTTGCATTTGTCTTCACAGAAGTACTTTATTATGATCGTTAGAGTAATTAGATGACATTTTAAGTGAGATTGCACAGATTTTGCTCTTGGTGCAGCACTATTAACTGAAAAGTAGGGAGATGGAAGAAAAAGGATAAATTTATGTAGTACATAAAATTGAGCTGAAGTACATGCCTGTAATAATTTTTGGTGGACAGAATCAGAATTTAAAATAAAAAGTTGGACCTTTGTACAATTTAAATTAATCTAGTCTAATTTAAAAGAAGCCTAATCTAATTTAAAACCAGAAAATAATGGGCTAGCAGCAGCCCAAGAGTAGTCAATCTCAATCAGGTAATGACTCCTTCTCACATTCTACTGCTGTGCAACATCTAGTACATTTTTCATCACACATCACTACAAAAAAAACATAGGATGGTTTTAAAAAAAAAAATTAGAAAAGCAATTCTGAAATCTGGTAGCACAAGTACCTGCAGCATTTTGGCTGACTTTGGACACAGGAGCTCAAGGGCTGCCCAGGCTGGACAGTTCCAGCAAGACCAACAAAAATAATAAAGGCTTAAAAACATACGACAGAAATGGAAGATGTGCAAGGAGAGAAGAAAAGTTGTTTTTTTTTTTATTCAACAAGTAATGGTTTTAGGGACCCATAAGTCATTCAATATCCAAAGGAGTCAGATTACTTGTTAGGAATAAAATGTTCAACTACTAGAGGCAAATGACAAAAGGCCATCTCTGTAAGCTTTAGAATACTCTCTGCCATAGATCCTTAACTGCATATTGGAAGAGGAGCTGGGTATGACAGGTTCTTGAGATCACCATCCCTGTAAACAGAAAAATCCCTTTTTGCTAAATGCTGACAAATCCTGGTTTTGTAGCTTGGCAATCATCCCTGTGGCATTGTGACACATCGACCAAAGCCACAAAAGCCACAGTAAGGAAAGACCATGCAGCTACTAATTACAGACATAAAATGGAAAGAAATAAGCAAAAAATGGGCAGTACCATCTCACTATTACTGTTCTCACCAGCTGCCACTCCCTCCTGAAGTACTGGCTGTTTCAGCTCCCTCCACACCCATGTTCCTACACAGAGCCATCACATTCTGTATCAGATGTCACCACCCAGCAATCTCTGAGGGGACAATTAGTCAGTGCCTCCTCTCCAAAACAGCTGCCAGAAATGCACAAGCCAGACAGCATTGTTTCTTTAGAATCATGCACAGAGAAAATTACACTTCTTCTGAAACATTCCAGAAACTATTTCTCATAAACCCCTTATTACTCCTTTGTCCAAACCACAAGGAACAAATTAAAAAGTAGCTAAATAAAAATGTGCCTTTGCTGTTTTCTGCTACAGTGCATTACTACATGCCTCCTCCAAATTTTGCTCCTTCCAGGAGGAAGGAATATTGCAAAAGAGAAAATTATGACAGTCATAACTGGTTGCTCCAGTGCTGTTTCCACACAACAAACAAGCACAATTGCATTTTCCCTCAAATCAAAGCCATATACCCGTGAATTTAGCAAAGTTTTGATGAAAATTTTTGGTTTTGTTGTATTTCTATGTGACAGCCAGAGAAGTCACCTTTCACCTTGTACACTTGAGACAGTGCCCTCCTTTAACCTGACTGCAAGCATAGGGAAGTTCATAATGAGGTAATGCTGCTTGGACTGTGGACTTTGAAGTGGGGCCCTGGTTCTTTGTTGAAAAAACAACTCATTCAGACAATGATGCTGAATTTAAATCCTTGTTATTTCCTGTTATTATGGCAGCCATATTTGGAAAATCTTAGCTTACCACCAGAAGGGGTTTCCATTCTCTTTATCTAAAATCATTCAGGACAAGTTAGAAACCAAAGCTCAGCCTAAGAAGCAAACTTTTCTAAAAGGAATAAAGCCTAGTAACTAAAATCTGCACTCTGTTTTGTATTCCACACTGCCCCTACACTATCTCTGCTTCCTCTTAACTGAAGTAGTAATATCTTGTCTCATTAGCTTTCCAAATGCAGCTGATGAAAATAAACCTCATCTATTGTGATTTATTCACCTTTCTTGCCCCCAATAATTCTGCTTTGGTCACTTGGACTGGTGTTAGCTTTTCCCCATTTAGGCACAAGGAGACACATGTGTTCCTGGTGCTATTTCCTGTATCAGGGTTTCCATCACTCAGTTTCAGGAAAGAGACCACTCTGTTGGAATTGAATAATCCATTTTCACTTGTAGAAAAAGTTCCATTTAACAGCTGCTTATTCTACACATCTTCAGGGACACAGAAGGAAATGGTTTTTTTAGACACAATTCAGTATTCCATATTTCTTTTTCAAGACATCATGATTTTTATAACTTTAAAGTCCAAGTAACAGCCAGATAGTTTTGGACAGAGATCACACAACCCTTCTGACACATTTATTGTGCTTAACTGTAAGAAAGGCATTAGAATGGGTTCTAGCTTCCTTCAATATTTGTAGTTGCCCAATGGCAACCATATTCCTACTTCTTATAGCCCTTAAATATTGCTGTGAAAGTTGTTTTAACCCTAATATCACACAAAGCTTTGATAGAAATCACAAAAAAAATTAATACTGTGCTGACATATATTAATTTATTCTTTAACTGGACTTTCCTTAAAACAAAAGTTCCCTCTAAACATTATAGTTTATATCACTGCATATCCTCATGCAATGATTGCCACATTCTTATCCCACCTTTTACTGTAGTAGAGAAAAAAAAAAAGACAATCAAAGAATGTATTTTTCTTCCAATACTGCACTTCAAATTTGCAGTGCTGTAGTTTAATTCCTCAAAGTATTCAAGGTACTTTATACTATTTTATTCAACTTATTTCTGGGGCCAGAAAGGAGAAATAGAAGAAAATACCTGAATTTTGGACTACTATGAAATGCTTTATTTAAGTATTTGGCATGATGTACTATCATAGAGAGTGGTCTCAGCTTTAAGTAATCTCAAAACTCATCCATTTCATATGGTAAATCAGAAAACAGGATGTGTAAACCAATATTATTTCCTTGGTAGGAATACGAGTAACCCCACCTCATCAGTATCAAGCATTAGTTACAGAGTAGATATGTGACGAAACAACACAAACTCACACAAACACACACAGAGGAAGTGAGAAGAAAATGCATCTGCAAGCCCCTACCTGTACTCCTGCAGGAGAACTTTGTTTTCTCATCACACACCCTCAGAGTTCCATTGCAGCCTTTCTCATCACTGCCATCCTCACAGTCCTTCTCTCCATCGCAGCGCCACAGCTCAGGAACGCAGCTCCCGTCAGGACTGCACTGAAATTCCCTCCCACTGCACCTTCCAGGAGAGGGAGTTTCTTAGAAAAATAAGAATTACATTGAAGAATTTGCTCGTGTGAGGTTTTTTCCCATTCCAAGTCTACACTGGCTTAGAATCCTCTTCCTTATCCAAGCCAAAATCAGAGTTCCCAAGTATAGCAGTCAAAATGCCCTATTCCATCCTATAACTCATCACTCCAACACAGGCTTCAGACAAACTCACTCTTATCCTCCTCACTTCCTTCACTCCCCCTCCAGCACATGCACAATACTGATTTTTATTTCTTTTTTTCACACCTGTCAGACAGGAAAGAGTTGGAGGTATAAGGAGGAGGAACAAGGCCAATGAAGTTTTCCCTGATGTTTTATCAACCCTGTGCTTAATCCTCAAGCTGGTTTCCCTCATCCTTCCTCATTCTCCGTTTTTACCCAACAAGGTCCATCTCCTAATGGACAGAACCTGAAAGGTCCCACCTGTGTTCTCACAAGGCCCCCACAGCTGCTGGTTTGTGCTGCCACAGCACTGCAGGAGCATCTGGAGCTGTTCCAAACCCCACAGCAAAGGGGCTGCACTCAGTGCTGACTGCTTCAAACAATAATTACTGGGAGGTTTTAATTATTCATCACATACATAAATTCTCTAAGCATTTTCTAGCTTATGGCCATTTCAATTTTATTCTTGCTTTTCTTTTCCCAAGCTATTACAACTGTATTTCTATTATTTAATAACCTACTAACGACAATAACATGAACTTTAAAGTAATGGCATACTTATACTTCCCTGCTTGTACCAAGAAGCATTATTTGAATCAATTCTTATAGCACTGTTTATAAATATACATTTTATTTTATTTAACATTGCTTTGTTGGCTTTTTTCCTTACATAATCAGCACTCTTGTACTCTATTGTAAAAGGCTAGAGCAAGGCTTTAAGTTTAAAATGGAAATGAACAGGGGTAAAAGTGGGTTGTTCAGTTCCAGACTGATCATTTTGATAGAGATAGATAAAAAATTACTCTTGTGACTATATAAAATTAATATGGCATTCTGATAATTCATGCATTTGTATGAGGTATCCAACTAGATTTAAAATATAAAGTTATGAAAAGGGACCAATAACATTGTGTACAATTACTTTGTTGTAGAAAAAATGTTAGGAGGGAAATATGAAAGATATTCCTTCATTCTAATCTGATTATTCTTTATCTTTTGCCATAAGCATCCTTCCTTTCTCTCCCCAGTCAAATAAATACAATGTATGGCATTTAAATAGGGCTGTAGTTTGATAAAATGCTTTTATGTAAAAAAATCCACAAGACTTGCATCACACAAAAATGAGAATATCAGAAAATATCAATAATAACTTAAAGAATGGTTCTTACTGTCTTTTCACCTAGACAGCATGCATCTCTGCAGTAAAACAAACACCACATCTATCCTAATTCCCTGAAGTAAAACTGTAAAATGTATCTCTCTGTAATACCTGTTCTGTTTTCAAATGCATTCCTTTTCATGATACACTTCTGTGTTATCACATTGCACTTGACATACTGCCCATTCCAGCCTTTACCAAGGTTAAAAGCATCTCCTCTTTTCCTATTGGCTGGAGGTCAGGTATTTATAACAAATTATTCTCTGTGTTTATAAGTATTAAAAATTTGGGAGAAAAAAATAAAATAAAATCTAACCTTCCCTGCTGCAGTTTGTTTTGGTTTCATCACTGAAGTCTCCACAGTCATTGTCACCATCACAGGCCCAGTGACCTGGGATACATCTGCCATTCTGACACCTGAACTGCTCAGCAGAGCACGAGTGAACGCAGCCCAGCTCGTCACTGCCGTCACCACAGTCATCATCTGCAAACAACATTTTAAAATATTCTAAAACATAAAATTTCTGAATGAAATAGGGAAGGAGAGGAAATCAGTTTGAAAAAGGCAAAAGAAAATGAAAATCCAGTAAATAATGTAGAATGCTTTATGCCAATAGGTATCAAATTATTTCTAATGCACGTAATACTTTGGATGTTATTTACCAACAGCACTCAACTCAGTCATTTTGGACAGTCTAACCCCTTACTCACATCTGTCAGGCAGGAAGGAGTTTGGAGTTACTCAGTCAGAGACACCAGCAAGCATGAGAAGCCTGGATATTTTCTTAATTTTTTTAACTGTGTGTAACTACACAGGCTTTCACACAGTTGGTTTACTTTATTCTCTGTGATAACCTAAGATATTTAATCACAGACACAAACAGCTTCATATAAACCAAAATGAAAACCTAAAGAATTTATTTTTCAATGCTATTAAACTTTGTTTCCATGTGCTTACAAGAATCCAAAGTGGAGAAAGCACATAAATAATCATGGACTGCAGTTTCTCATTACTCTAATGTTGCAGTCATTACAACAGTCTTAAGGCAATTCCCGTAATTTGATTGTGGTCATCAAAGGAAGAAGGAGATAAATATGTTAGGTACACTCTAAAGGGTCTCCATGCACAGAAATTCATCAGCACACTGTGATAATTTCGGGAATTTGTTCATTTACAGCTAAAAATTCCTGTCAGACAAATAAAATTATAGAAACAACAAATGCTTTGGACCAACCGAATGTTATTAGGACTGGAGCAACATCACTCCCACACCATAAGCTCTGAGAGGAGATTTATTTTAACATTCAAATATGTGCTCTTCCAGCCAAAAGAACTAAATACATTGTAGAGTTTTGCTGGCCTTCACTCTTCAAGGATGCTATTTAACTGAACTTGTCCACAAAGAGCAAAAAATCAGATATATTGGTCACCGAAATCATCTTTTCTAAGAACAGAAAACACTTTCATAAGCAATAGCTTTGCTTTCCTTTTATTTTTTTTTTCTTAGTAATGAATCATCATACTTCATTCTACATAATATAGTATTTGTACCCATTACAATATCCAATGCCTCATTCCTTATCTGAACCTTCAGTATTGCTGATTTCTGTGTCAGGTCAGTAATTCTAAAATGCTTTATCTATTCTCTGACCACTTACAAGCCAAGGTGACAATTTAAGTCTCAGAAAAAAAGAACATCAAAGCAATATTTATGTGATACCCCTCATATTTATTTCAGATACAGAGGACTTGATACTTGCCTGAATCACAGAGCCATTTGCTGCTAATGCATCTTCCATTTCTGCAGATAAACTGAGTTAGTGGCTCACATGTTGGGAATTCTGTGAAAGTGTTCAAAAAGAAATAAAACTATTTAACATAATTTAACATTTCTCTTCAGTAATATTCTGTCACCTTCCTGTATGCATAAATTACACAAGTGTGCTGTAGCAAGCATTTGCACCTTCCAGGTATTTAATCTGGAGAGGAGAAAAAGGTGAGAACCAAAATGAAAAGATAAAATGGATTCAAACTTTAAATACTGTCCCAACCCTACTTTTCATCAACATGAAATTCATTCCTCTGTGATAAATGGTCGGGTCCTATATTCCCATCAGACCAAGGCTGGTTTTCCACTATACCAATATTTAAGACTAACCATAGCTTGATGACTGATACAAACTCTATTTTCCATGTGCTTATTTACAGAAGGGTTCTCCAATTGCAGCAGCACTGCCAGGCAGAGACAGGAAATGGAGCACTATAAAATGGGAAGGTTAAGTACCCAGCTAAAGAACAGCCAAGAAATAAAGTTACTCTACACTGGCATAATAAAATACAAGATTAAAATGTCAGCCTTCACAAGGAATTCCTCCCAGCATTCCAGTAAAGCAGTAGAAATCTGAGACAATATAACTCACAAAGAATCATCTGTATTGAATACACATATTTGTTTCTATAATTATCGAATATTCTTCTGAATAAAGTGACGTAAATAAAGTCTGAATTTTTCCGAGCTTCTTTTTCTTCTAAAGCCAATTACAGAGGTAGATGTGTGAATTTATTATTAACCTGCTAAACACTCTGAGAAATACTGAAGAGTTTTTTCTACATCTTTAAACCATGCCCCCTAAATATACAACTCTCTTGGGATGAGAACTGAAATCACTCTGTTTTTACTGAGCCTCACAAAGTTTTGGCTCAAAAAGAGTGACTGTGATGAAGCACTAAACCAAACCAGCTGCATGTAATAAGAGATTTAAAACAAAATGATTTTTTATTTAAAAATTACATAGAGAGCACCAAGAACTTGATTGAACAGAGGTGATTATCATGCTTCAAATGTGAAAAGGGTAAGAAAAAAAAAGTTAGTATTGATGACAACACTTTGTCTGTTATCTCTAGAAAGTTCTTCCTTTTTTTTTGTTTGGTTGGTTTTGGGTTTTGTTTGTTTTGGGTTTGTTGGTATAAGGGGTTTTGGTGGTTTGGGTTTTTTGTTTGTTTTGGTTTTTTTTTTTTTTTTGCTAAACATAATCATTAAAATGACCAAAAAAAAATCTGTTCCAAGAAAAAAATGGAAGTGTACAATTGCAGTAGTGCTTAGCCACAATATATGCACCACGTGCTTCAAGCAAAGCTGAAAGCAACTTTAGATTTTGCTTTTTCAAATAATTTTTGCTCAAATTTAACTCATTCATTAAATGTAATTTTCCTCTTTTCCATACATGAATGCCTCCACTACTTAATTTTCTTTATGTTCATCTGTACAAAGGGACAGAAACTGATTAAAATAAATTGTGATTACCCTCACCACCACCAGCCAGATCATGACTCCCAGCCCAGCACAGCCTTCCCAAGAATGTTTTGTAGCATCTCCAGAGTTTGCCCCAGCCTTTATTAGCCACAGCTCCTGCTCACATCCCAGAGGACACCCAGCACTTCCCCTCGTTGTCCCTAAGGTCCTTTCCTACTTCACAGAACAGAGATGCACATCCTGCAGCTGACCCACACCCAGCCCTGTCCCGAGTGCCCTGGAGACACAGAAATGAGCAAAGGTGGCTCCTGAGCTCCCAGTGGGGTCTCTCACAGTGTAGACACCAATCTCACGTCTCTCTTTTGTCCTTATGGGTACAAGAATTGTAAATAGTTTCATAGAAGGAAATATGTCCCACTAAACACAACACGTACGTAAATGCCATTAGCATGCCCATTAGTGATCAAATTATAGGGCAGGATGAAAAATGAAATATTTGACATATTTGTACAGCCACAGTGTTTGAAGATAACGAAACAAGATGCTAAAATATGAAACATGTCAAGTTTGGCTACACAGAAAAACAGCCAGTGACATAAACACTGATTAAAACATCTGAAGCAATGTTCCAGGTCAGCTGAGAAGATGCTGAACAAAGCTCACAGGAAGGATTTCCAAAGGTGCCAGTAACATCTGTGTGTTGCTGACATGCCTGAGAACATGGGGTAGAGGCAGAGAAACTGTTCTAGCACTGAGTCAATGCTGTGCCATTAAACTGAGAGTTAGAACTTGAGAGATTGCAAAATACAAATCCCCTGGTCACTCCTCCTGCCTCTGTACACAACTGAACTTTTTTGATTTGAAGCAAGGCAATTGGAAGCCTACCTTAATAATATTATTATTTTTATTCATGTAAAGACTTCATTTTTTGCCCCATCCCTGCAAATGCAAGTGGCAGTTTGGATGGAGCTCTGGCCTGGTGGGAGGTGTCCCTGCCCAGGGAGGGGGTTGGAACAAAATGGTCTTTAAGGTCCTTTCCAACCCCCACCACCCTGTGCTTCTACACTGCAATACATCATGATCTGTGATTCTGCATCTGCAGACAGCCCATTGACCCTGTGCTCTCAGACTCACAGCAGTCACCAGTGCCCTGCAAAACAAGTGACTATTAAAATCCTTAATTGTTTGGAAGCAGCTGATTAGAGAGAGCACACCCCTCTCTGCAGTATCTCAGCAAAGCAGCAGTCAGCACAGCTGCTGATACTCTCTCATGATAGAACAAATTTTTGTTGATTTGTTTTGGTTTTTTTCTGAAAAATACAGGATCAAATATACTTCTGTTGAGGCTTGAAATAGGCTGATTTTATTGACATCTAGAATATGCTGAGGGGGCCCATGTGGAGAGGTATGTGGCAGAGATAAAGAATAATTTTTGAGGGTGACAGCATTTGATAATGGGCTGTAAATTAAAAAAAGTATTGATTTATCTGCATATTTGGTATTGTAGTTAAAAACTCATTAAATAGAAAATGATGCATTTGCTTTGGGTTTATTTATCAACCAAACAAAGTCTATTTGCCATTTCAAAAACAGTGTTATCATTTCATTTGCCAAGAGATCCCTATATGTTCTATATGTTACAGAAGAATTTTTCCTTTCCCACCCAAAACCAAAAATCCACTTACCACAGGATGTCATTTCATCAGTTCCATCTCCACAGTCATCCTCCCTGTCACACAGCCACGACGTTGGAATACACCGTCCGTTCCCACAAGAAAACTGATTAACCTGACAAGTTCTTGCTGTCAAGACAAAGCACTCCAAAAATACAAGGGAAATGGACTAGATCCTTTAGGTCTCTTGGTGGGTGTCTGATTTTAGAAGCTGCAGGGCTGGAGGGCACCTCCTGGCCTGCTGCACCTTTCCCCTGCTCTGACTAAACATCATTCACCTCCTTTGATCTCAGAGAAAGCTGAGGTTATCTGCAGGGCTGTATTCTACCTCTGCTGTGTGGAATTATTAGTGGTTTCTCCTCATAAAATGACATTAAATTCTAGATGCAACTGTGCAACAGGTGGCAAGGTGGTAAGAAGAGAATTAATATACGCTAATGCTTGAAGTAAACAAAAATCAGGTCATAAAAATGCCCACCAGTTGGAATATTAACAACCTGTATTCCACACCATGAACAATGATCTTGTTGAATTTTGTTTTTACAAAGGAAAATGGGAATTAGCCTGTGTGTGATGTCCCTGGCCTCACTTTCTTGGAATCCTTGCCTTTGCCAACACTTAACTGCAATCATCCATTAAAGGAATCAATGCGTGTCTCTCTCCTGAAGAAATAAGGATCACTAAAAGAATTTGTGTTATGTAGCTACAGAAATTACTTTGAAAGCTGATGAATACTAAAATGCCACTAAAAAGCTAACATAGAAAACTGTCATTACGTATAATTTTGTATATTTAAAAATTGAATCCATACCAATGCCAGAGATAGCAACACAGATTTTGCTTCCAAATTTAAGCTTTTAGAGCTCACCTGCATGTTATTCTACACTTTAAAAAAATAGAAAAATGGTTGATACGTCAAAAACCCCAGGGACTGAAATAATATTTCTTCACTTATTATTTTCAACAACCATTTTCCTTTTTCTTCAGAAAAGTAGCCCAAAACACAAAAGAGGAATCTAAGTTTAAAATATTTTCAAGTAATTTTTTAAACATTAACTGTGCTTGCCACTGCAGGAATAAATGGAAAAACAAGAATACAAAATTTGTTCCATTGCCAACTGACACAGGGTTAAAAAAAATGGTCTTCACATTAGACTCTCACCCTACAAGCAAACAGCTGGATATCAAATAATATCAAGGCAGTAAGGCAACAGGGAATATTTTAATAGACAATGTGTGTTGTCTTGCACTGCACTTCAGTTCAAAACACTCATCAGCTTATTGATGGCTGGCATGTTGCATATTTGAGATTTAATGCTTGTTTAGAGTACTCTGACAACAAGCACTAAACATCACTTCCACACAAGCAAAGGACAGATTTGGGAATTCCATGATTTACTACAGTGGAATCAGTAAACAATCTTCATCTTGCTGTTTGCTTAAAAACCCACTCACCAGTTAATAATTCAGAAATGAAAAGAATTTCAAGGCACTGAGTGGAAACTGAATAACTAATTATGCATAAACTAAATCAGCATAAAATAAAATTTACTGGTGACATGACACCATCACAGCACGTTAATAAAAAAAGTTCTAACTGCCAAAAAAGATTTGTACCTCAGAGTTTGTACCTGAGCATTGCTTTGACAGTTGACCCATATGGAGAGATTAAGAGCTGAATAACTTTGGAAAGCACAGCCAAGCACATGGATTAAGTAAAATATAATTTGTGTTCCAGCCTCAGTGGCATCAAAATCTGAATTCATTTAAAATTTCAATAATCAGATTAAAAGTAGCAGCTTGGTTCAGTTTAGTTCAAATCGGTCCTGAGCTATTCTAACTGAAGTTAGAGAACCTGTTTGCATAACCAAGTAGAATTTTTACCTGCACAAGTTTTATTTGATTCGTCTTCGTTGTTACCACAATCATTAGCTCCATCACAAAGCCACCTCTTGGGAATGCAGCGATTATTTTGGCACTTAAACTGATCATCAGGACAGCTGTGATTGACTGGGGAGAAAAAAAAAGAGAGGGTTTTTTTTTTTTTCCCTAAGAAGATAACCTGACAAAAACAGCTGTGAAATCTGTGAAAAGAACACATTAAATACTGTTCCCTAGTGATGCATTTAGTGTGGTTATCTCGTATGTATAACTACCATGACATAAAGATTGTTCAGCAAACCAGTCAATTACAAACATTGCAGTGCTTCAATCATAAATTAAATAATATCTAGTAAAAATGCCAATACGGGGATCCTCTTCTATTAGGTGATAAAAGGTAGCAGCATTTTATAGAGTTGTTTCCTTAAAGAAACATGTTCTTAATCACTCCTGGGCAGTATGATGAGGTTTGCAAAATAAAGTGCATATAAACAAAGGAAAACACCAAAGGGAACAGCTGCAAGCTGCTAAGTGCAGATCCAAAATATGATACCACAGTGAGCAGGGATTTGGGCAGGTCATAAAATGCTTCTAAAATGAGGCACATTACTGTCAATGGCCACATATAGATCTGCTGTTTACTCACCATGAAATTGTAGGTGTCAAAAAGTGAAATATGCAACACGGTGTAAAACTAACAAAAAAAAAAATCTGGTATTCAGGAGCGAACAAGGTATCTCTCAAATATGATTTTGCTGGCTACCAATTCTCAAGGAAGGGATGAAGCTGAATGCACAGGATTAATGTAAATGCTATTGGCCTGCTCTTGCAACTGTAGTAAGTGTTTATGTTCTGCTTCTTTCATGCTAATAACATCTATTATTAGCAGATCTTGCTCATCTCGATCTAGCCAAGAACAGTAAACTGCACACTGCTCCAAACACTGGGTTAAAAATAATCTCCAGCTATTTTTCACCTACTCAGCCATCCACAGGCTCTTTTTTAAAGTTTAACATACATCTGGAAACAAAGGGTATTTAAAATGAAAGGATGTCTTGCAGGCTTATCCTTGACATTTCAGTAGCTTTTTTCTTTGACCTTTCTGCCTATTCTTGCAATTGAAGACGACACAGAGCGAGGGTGATATCAAAAGCACACGAGCCCTGGTCTGTGTGCAGGGTGCAGAAGAACAGGAAGCAGAGATTAATTAATAACCTGAGCAGAAAGGTGTCCCAAATCTTCTGTTCTTCCAAAGTTTGAAAAGTGACTGGAGAACAAAACTGGGAGCATCCAAGTAATAAAATCACAAGTCGAAGAATTAGTTTTTTTTTAAATTTGACTTTAATACTTGACACAGACACTGCTTTAAATGGTCGTTAAGCTTTTGCTAATATATATTTAGTAATGTGTATTCTTCTCATAATTGCAAATATTTCAAACTCATAAAGGACTATTGGAGTTACCATGGCAACTG
This sequence comes from Onychostruthus taczanowskii, assembly GCF_017590055.1. Taxonomy (NCBI): domain Eukaryota; kingdom Metazoa; phylum Chordata; class Aves; order Passeriformes; family Passeridae; genus Onychostruthus; species Onychostruthus taczanowskii. The sequence continues at coordinate 13,279,329 of NW_024496526.1, forward strand.
CTGAGAAGAGATCAATGATATCACACAGGCCGTGTAAACTACAGATCACGTTCAGGTTTAAGACCAGTTTATTATTTCATTTATATTTGTATAAATCCTCAGAGAATTACAAGCTTTGATCAATGAACTGGTCTTCCTTACACTAATTTAAAAGACAATCAAGTGAAATCTGCCAAAAGATTTTCCTTCTCACTCTCTTTATTAGCTGAGCTCCTTAATTTAAGTGCAGGAAATGCTGTTTTCAAAACAAAATGAGAGCACTACAATTCAAAACCAGGAAAATATTCTTTAAAATATTACTGAAATCAGCAATGGCTACTACATGGAGCTACCAAAATCCATAAATGCTATAAAAAAACCCCACAATGTAACAAAACAAATCCAAAACTGGCCATTTAACAGCCATATGGCAAAAGGTCTAGGCATTACAGAGATCACAAGATCAGTTTCTATCAGCAGAATCAGGCCTGTGTGAGGCAGGCAAGATTTAAAATTAATGCCTTTCAGTTTGTGCCCATTACCTCTTGTCCTGCTAGTGACATTACCAAGAAGAGCCTGGCTCTCTTTTTCTAGTCCCTCCCATTGGGTGTTATACTGCAACCCATGTAAGAAATAGTGAAAAGCAAAGCAAAACCCAACAATATTTAAAGAATCAGGAGTGACAATGCCAATTCCAAAAGATGACTGCTCTGGCCTTGTGCTATGCAATGAGTGCACCAGCAACATTTGAAAGGGCTGCCATTCCTGCACACAGGAAAAGAAGGAAATGAAAGATTTGCAAGAATGGCTGTAGGGTGATTGCTTTAGTTTGGCTGCTTGGTTTGGTTTGTAATCCTTGAAGCTGAGCATGGATTGTGAGGTTAAAGGGAAGTGCCTACGTACAGCAGATCTCCGAGTGCTCGTCGCTGCCGTCCAGGCAGTCGTCGTCGCCGTCGCAGCGCCAGCGCTCCTGGATGCAGCGCTTGTTGCTGCACTGGAACTGCTCCGCCTTGCACAGCTGGGGCAGCACTTCTCCCTCTTTAACTGAGGAAAACATCCAACAAGAACATCTCTTTATCTGCTTGATACACTCAGAATGCAATGCTGCCCCTGCATAAATATGTATCACAGAACTCACAGAATCACTGGGTTGGAAAAGATCTTCAAGATCATCGAGTCCAACACAGCTCCAAAATGTCAACTAAACCCTGGCATGAGTCTTTTTTTAAACACACCCAGAGATGGTGACCCCACCACCTCTGTGGGCAGGCCATTCCAGAACTTCATCACTCTTTCCGTGAAAAACTTTTTCCTAATATCCAAGCTAAATTTCCCTTGGTGCAGCTTGAGGCTGTGTCCTCTGGTTCTGTCAGTGCTGTCTGGAGAAAGAGCCCAACCCCATCTGACTGCAACCACTTTTCAGGGAGCTGTAGAGAGTGATAAGGTCACCCCTGAGTCTGCTTTTCTCCAGGCTGAGCACCCCCAGTTCCCTCAGTTGTTCCTCACAGGGTTTGTGTTCCAAGCCCCTCTCCAGCCTCATTGCCCTCCTCTGGACGTGCTCAAGCTCAATGTCCTTCCTAAACTGAGGGAAATACCAATTCTTGTTTTATACTTCAGAACATGTTTACCTAAACTCGGTGCATCTGAGGTAATCCCAACTGAAGCCTGTAGTGGCACACATATCTGAGTGTGTGGTTGAAGGAATGAACTTTTAACAGAAAAACTCTGAACAGAATGGCACTCAAACTGGTTTTCGAATTGGTTGTTCGATTACAGTGTAAAGTATCAGTTTAAATATTGCAATACCTCATCAACAGCAAACAGGAAATATTCTGACAGACACTGGCCAAATTCTGGTGCACATTTAGAGACAGGAAATGATTACTAAAAAGCTGATTCTTGTATCCAAGCAACAACTCAAACACCTGCATTATGCACTGGTACAGACTCGGCAGAGAAGAAAGGATAAAATTCTGCTGGGGTAGAGTAAGTAGCAAGCTAGCAGCTTATTAATAAATCCAGACAGATGTTCTCCTCAATATCAGGTTCAGAATGCTTCATGTGTAAATGCCACACACGAGTCCAGGACCCTCTGAGGAATACCAGAGTCCTTGGAAAGAGCCAGGCAGGGATGTGTGTTGGGAAGAAAAACAACAGGAAACCTGCCCTATTCCAATCTCAAAGTCTCTAACCTCTCTTCCTAATGCCTTCCATTTTACCAGTGAGGATTCCCAACTCCTGTTACTTCTGCTAAAAAGAAAAATAGCTTTATTTTAAACAAAAGTGATAGCCCTGCCTGGTCATTGCAGGCTCCATAATGTTCATGATGTTATGAAATAATCCTTATGCTTTACTCATCTCTACTAAGCTTATTGCTGGAGACTTTCTGTTTAAGATACTTAGAATAATCTGAAATATATATTTAATTTTATAATTATATGTATCCATTTATGATATTTTAAAAATATTTCAGTGAACTGTTTAAGTTCTTTATCATATCAGATATGCTGAAATAGTTTCCAATGCATTTTATCCTTAAATAGTGTACTTAATATTCTGTTTTCTTTGGAAAAGCTTTTATATTCTGTAAACTGAAAGAATATTTATTCAAGTAATATTTCTTTGTCTTATGGACCCTCTAGGAGGCCACACTTTCTGGTTTTATTTTCAGGTCTGACTTGATCCCTTAACAGCAGCATCAACTCAGATATTCTGTAAGAATCTTACTCATGCAGGTTGTACTGTTTTCCTCCAAAAGCTGATTATCAGCACAGGCACAAACTCTGCCTCCAGGAATGGCCAAACAAAGAGTGCTGCAGCCTCCATTATTAACACGACAGGCATTATCACCTGGGAAAAGAAATAAAAAGCAACTTTAACAGTCATGCTAGAACTAAACAATGGGGTTTTTAGTTGCCTTTTTTTTTTCTTTAGGAACATAAACAAATGAATTTTTAGCAATTACTTTCCTCTTGTGTTAGGAGCACATTATTCTCATATTTTGGTTACTGTGGGTTGTAATATTTAAACATAATTAAATACAGATCACAATACTATAATAGTAATAATAATAGTACCACCACAAAAAACTGCACCATCAGCTCACAGCATTTCATCTGCCCGTTTATGAAAGGAACAAATACTGCAAAATATTTGGCACAGCTACATGCACGCAATGGCTTCAAGGAATCAAACAGCAGATAAAGGAATGTTCTGAAGTTAATTGGCATCTGTACACATTAAAACAATGTGGCTACAAATGCAGATTACAAAAAAGAGAGAGAGAGAAAACAAAAGTATAAAGAGATCTAGAAAATAGGCAAATATTCCACTACTCTTTTCTGAGCACATCTGCCATTGCTGTGCTTTGCTTTTCCGTGTTATTGTTCCTTCCCCAAGCTGTTCCCATGAAAACACTGACAGCTGTCAGGTGTTTTACCATCCACCAAGGCTGCTGCACCCTCACCACCTCATTCCTGAGGCAACCAGACTTCAGTCACTGAGAGCCCACAATGTCCCAATTTCTGTTTGTGTCATTTTGGTCATGACCTTTGCTTAGATCTGCTCTGCTGGGGACACACCAGCAACTGAAATCAGCAAAGCTCTGATGATTTCAGGTGCTGGTGAGAAGTGATTATGACCAAGAAAGATACAAAACTTCATGTCTGCTGAACCTTTAAATGAAAGCTTTTTTCCTCTTTTTTTTTTTCTTTTTTTTTTTTCTTTTTTTTCCCATCTTCCTGTTATAGTAAAAAGCAGTTCCTCCTTTTAAAGGTGCAGAAAACATTTATCAGGTTCCTGGGCTAAACCAGACTCCATACAATTCCCTCTCCTCAAAGCTCCTCACTTCACTTTTTATAGAAAATATAATATTAAGGTCTCATGGAGCTGTGAACATGAATATTTAACTGTCCCAACAGAGCCAGTCTGCAGGTACAAGGAATCTCTTTAAATTACCAAATGAACATCAGACAATGAACAAATAATCTAAGATTTTGAATTTTTTTTATACTTTAAGATGTACCTTAATATGTCTTGCAATATTGAGCAATGTTTAATAAACTTTTTCTATACCTTTTTCTGATCCATCATACACAACATTTCTTAGAAGAAAATGTGTCAAGAATCCATTAAAGCCCCACTGAACTTTTAAATAAAATTGTGCAAAATGATTAATAAAGAATTATGTGAAAGGCCATTGTGGTACTTGTACTTTCAGTGGACAGGGTGTGAGTGAGATGACAAGAACACAGCTCTATAACCAGGGAAAATCAGAATTCTCTGAGAAGTCTGAGGGCTTGATCACAGTTTTAGAAAGAGCTTAGATTGGACACTTAATACACATTATTAGATCCTGACTTCAAGTCTGAGAATGTGATTAAACCACTAAAAAAATCAACTGTTACAGCTATGCCCAACAATATTGAAATATTATGGACAAAACATCAAAAACATAAGAAATGTATTTGAGTCTAAATTTTGGAAAACCTCAGGTAAAACAAAGCCTCAGAAAAAGTAGCCTTGAAAATCTCCATCTTTACAGGGCCATCATTGTACAAATCAAATAATGTCAGTAACACAATGATTTAAAAAGTTCTCAGAAGCTGCCAAAATAAACAAACCAAAATACAATCTTCAAAAGTGACTCCAAAATTACATGGCACAAGTCAAAACATTTGCAGTGATTTAATTAAAGCATGTACATGAGTTTGTCACCTCACTAAAAGAGAATAAACCCACAGACTAAAAGACTATTTCAGCCAAATATAGAAAACACATGATGATTCTGAAGCCAAATGAAAGCTGAAAATAAATACTATCAAAAATTAAATCACGAGATCAAAGTCAAATGGTCCATCTTGAAGATGAAAAGTTCCTACTTAACCTCATAATTGGGATGACAAACTCCTGGCACAGTGGGTTATATGCCAGGTAAAGTGATAAAAGAGGGGCTGATGACAAGGAAAATAAAAGCACCAAGAGTTAAAGCAAAAAGATCCAAGATAAAAGGGTTTATAAAGTGCAGTCTTCAACCTGAAGGTGCAATGAGACCTTCAGTCCCATCAGTCTTGCTAAAGAGACTCCTAGGCTTAAATGTCTCCCAAAACACAGTTCGAGTAGGTTAAGCCTCTTTATTGAACAAGCTGTAGAACCTGTAAAGCTATCAAGTATTTGGGGAATTAAATTTCCTCAACTACAACTCCTAACAGCTATTTTATATGGTTGTTCTTAAAGTAGTCCCATCCTTTTAAAATACTTTCCAAGCTATTATAATATTTTTCATATTTTGACACCTTTTAAAACAGTTGTTGCCCTGTTGATCACATGTGAATAAATCAGGCCAATTCCGTTTTAATTAGCTAAAAAATTAGTCCACAGCTAAACCAATTACAACAATGTAATTGCATTTCAGTCATCGTTCTCAGGAAAAAAAAAAATTGAAACCATGAACATTTGTTTAATCTTTTCATTTAAGGGATACACTGAAGTATTTACTGCATTTGTAGCTTCTTATGAACCTAACCTCAAGTACTGTTAAATTGGGTAAGCCCACACTTAAGATCATACTCCACACGTGAGGAGCAGCAGCCTGGTGCTCGAGGTCTTCTTTGCAATCTGAGGAGTTAAAACATTAGCTGATTTCAAAAGAGGCTACTTTAACTGCTGTGAATGCACTTACTCCAGAATTATTTACATGGAAATAGCAATCCAGCCTTTCAATGCAGCGGAAATACCTGCAGGGTCATATTCCAAGTGTAAATCCAACTCCTATGATTACTATGCCTCACCCTCCCACATTTTATGATGCACAGAGACCCAAAGACTCAGCCTAAGTAAGGTGAATTCTAAGCTCTGAAAGCAAGGAAAGGGGGATGAAGAACCCCAAAAAATCCCCAAAGCCATTCTTCCTCAACAGGATCATGCCTCATGAGAGAGAGACAATGAAAAACACCTCCCCTTGAGAAGATCCCAAAAGCTTCATGTCCCTACCTAAAGCATAAAGCAAAGCAGGATTGGAACAGTATCCTGGAAAAGCCCCCTAAAAAATGCCAGTGTGAATTGAATCATGCCCAAATGAAATGCCTGTTTTTGCTTGTGTGACAAGACCAGCAGCATCAAAGCCGTCACCTCAAAAGATCACAGCCAAAAGTTTCTGAGGTATGTGCATGTAATCTTCAATATACAACTTGTCTATAAAATGGTTTTCTGTGGTTTTCTCTGTGCAACTATTCAGCCTTGAGCCTGCTCTTTTACAAGGAAAACATGCACGCACACACAAATAGTTTCTTTAAAAGAAATTTTTATGCTCCTTTGGGAGCAATGGCAAGATCAACCTCACTGAGCATGACAAAAAGGGAAGTTCCTAAAGGCTGCAGTTAGCTTACAAAATTCCAATTACAATTTCAAACAAAGAATATATTAACAAGCCAAATTCCCTCCCTTAAGACTTTAGCTCATTCAGCAAATCTGTCTAAGAGGCAATACTTTCTCTCTCTGGTGTTAGCTTATTTGGAAGCCAACAGCAAGTGCATTAAATGCCCCTTTTTTTTCCTGAAGAATAAAGGAATTTCTGAGTACCAAATAAAGCAGCAGTCATATTGAATGCAAACACTGCATCTTCTATTAGCAGGCACAGAACTCTGAAATTTGGCCACCTCGAGGGTAGATTTAGGCCCAGATTTTGCCTAAAAACACCAACAAAACAAAACCCACACTAAATACAAGAAAAACCCCAAACAAAATGTACTTTTACATGTCTTAGAATGTCAGAGAGAGTCCCTGAAAAGCAGCTGTGGTGAAAGGAATACTGTGGCAGCAACCCCAACACAGCTTGGGTTAGGGAAAGGAAATTGAGATGCTACAGTATCAGAAAAGAGAAAATTTAAATATAAAACAAAATTAATATTTTAAACAGTATTTTATCTATATTTATTCCTGATTCTCATTTTTATGTTTGGTGGCAGACCAAACAATCTGGTAATTAGAAATATGTTTTAATTGAAGCGAGCAAATAAATACTCAACAACTCCTAGGAATGCTGCATGTAGTAAATGGAATTCAAAGTTTTCTTCAGTAAAACACATTTTTATCTTTACCTGTAGAGTAGCAATTCTATTTTCTGAATTCTATCCATGCAAACCTATGGCTTTTATCTCATTTCTCTACTGATACAAGTAGCAACAACTATGGATTTTTCCACTACTCTCAAACTACTTTTATCATGTGCAGCATACAGTGTTGATTGTAGACCAAGATGGGAGAGCAAATTAAAAAATGAATGCAGGCAGGATCTATAATCTCATGTAAGAAAAGGTAAATGTAATCACATATTTTACATCTATGAACCAATGCAGATATGTTTCCCTCTGTGACTGATACTTGCACAGCATCTCTTGATCACACAAGGAAAGAGGGGAATAAAGGCAGTGTGAATGCACAGAAGGAATTCAGACAGGAATAATGCTGTGGTTCACTTTTTAGTATTTATGAGAGAATCAATTTCTGCTTCAATGGACTGAAACTCTGGAGAGTAACTTTCTCATGCCACAACCCATATTTGTTTGTCTATTTTTGCTCATCCAGTCACCTCAAAATACTTCGAGACTCAAAGGAAAAATGTCCTTTAAAAACAAAACTCTGGGAAAATGTATAAGTACCTTGCTGTTTGCGTGGATCATAAATCTGGAGCCCAAACAAAGGTGGCCTCTCACTTCTCAACAGTGTCACATTCCTTGATACCAAATCCAACTGGAAAATTGACCCATTCATGTAATCTGTCCAGTATATATAATTTCCATGGTGTGACAGTCCAAAAGGATGATTCAAATCTTTTCCATTGTAGACTACCTGCAATTAATTAGTGGTAGGTGAGCATCAGCAAGGTTAAAAGAATCTTAAATTTTTCAGAGAAGGTAAAACAGGAAATAGGAAAACTGAGATAATTACTGTCCAAACTTAACAACCTATTGCAATGAAATGAAATAAAGAGTGCAAAACCCTTCTGTGCAGCAGAACTAATATCCAACTTGAAAAAAAACAAACTTCATATAAATTCACTTTAAGTGGCCCCCATCAAGAACACAGAAAGTGGTGCAGTCTCTAACCCTGGAAGGATCTGAAAGATGTAGAAATGGGGTTTAGGGTTGTGGTTAGTGGTGAATTTGGCAGTGCTGGGTTAAGGGGTGGATTTGAAGAGATATAGGCCTTTCCTAACACAAAAAATTCTATGATCTCGTGATTTTATCCCAGCAGATGCAGTTTGGAATCATTGGTCTCCTTCTGGCTGGGATCCTTGCTTGAACCAAGAGCCTTTTTTCTACCTTGACTTCTAGACACAAACCCGAGAGAACAGGGAGATAAAGACAACTAAAATACTCTTTCGAGGTGATTGACAAACATCACCCCCTCTTGCCCTTTAAATTTTCTCTTTGGACGTGGAATTCTTACAGTCAAAGCTCCTCATCTCTGATCTGCTTTTGATCCAAATTCATCAATCAGTCAATAATCTGACAGCTATTAGTGGAATTAAGTACCTCCCTATCCCCCAAAATCTTTACTGTATTGAAGAATTATAGATGAGACTGATCCAGTCCAATTTTGACCAAAATAACCTATAATTAAAGACAAATGATTAAACGTCAAAAACTAGTACCTTACAGTTATTTTCAGCTACATAAATTCAAGTAGTTATGCATTTTTTAATACATCTAAGGATTATAGAAAATTCAAGTTTCAAAAAGCAAAACAAAAAAAAAAACATTCTGTGACACACTTCAAAATAAAACCTGCAGACATGTGTTTCTTATTATTCACCAGTCAGTAATTTTATGAAGCAGATGGTAAAACTTCCCCAAATTGTCATACTCCAGTCTGAGCCTTAACCATTGTCAAAGTGTCTTAATCTGTGCTTGTTGCTTCTACAAACCCACACAGAATGACTGCACAGCTAGTACAGGCATTAGTAACAGCTAAAGCAATCTCTCTCTAAAAGTATTTGCTGAGGACTGCCCCTCTGAATATTACTCTCTGAATATTACAAATGCTGAAAAGAGGTAGAGAGATTCAGAAAAAACCATCAAGCAAAGTTCAAGGAAAAGTTTGTCTTTGGCAAAGCCAAAAAAAAAAAAAAAAAGGTTTTTTCTACTGAAAAGCTCTTTGCAGATTCATGGCTCAATCCAAATGCAACTCATTGCCACAAGAGAAAAAATTGCTAAAAAATAAACAAAAAGCATGTTTGGCATCTCTTAGGACAGAGGAACACCCTGAGCTGTGTTTCAGCCTCTCACTCAAGACTGCCACCATCACTCCAGCAGAAGTGATGCAGGACACGCCATGGATTCTTCAGACTTTAAAAACCTTGGGAAGAATTTTCAACACAACACAATAAAATCCAGAGACGGAACATGCCTGTGGCAAACCAGCAGCATTTCTCTTTTACCTTTCTGTCAGTCCCATTCAAATAGATCCTTTCAATGTGATCATAATAGGCATCACACCAGTACAGCACGTTGGCACGGTAGTCCAGAGTTAAACCATTTGGCCAGAGCATCTTTGATGTGACAAAAACCTGCCGGCTGTAGCCATCCATCCAGGCCTTCTCAATCCTCCCCACACTGGCATCTATTTCATCTTCCTCCCAGTCTGTCCAATACATCCATCTAGGGAATTACAGAAACGAGCATTCAGATCCCATTTTAATCAGGTGAATTGTACCGCAGGCTTTTAGCGGCAGCTCGTCCAAGCCAGAGCAATTTCGACTTGTTCATGTTTCTTTCCATTGCTGTTTCTGCAACTCTATTTACTGTCCCTGACCACTGGATGCTGCTGAAGTGACACTTATGTTATTTTGCTCATATTGTGATAAATTACTTGAATACCAGAGAAACAACAGATAAGAAAAGTGAAATAATTAAGATCCTATTTATTCCAACCAGAATTACAGGGTTTCTTTATTTGTTGTTTTTTTAAACCATTACTTGTATTGACTTTGTAAAATAAAACTCACATTTTTACTGTGAGCTGGTTCTGGCCAGGTCAATTTGCCTTCATGATGAAAATCTCCTTTTTATTACACCTAATTCTATGAAAGAAGTTGCAACACAATAAATATTTGCACTCTAGTTTTAGAGCAAAAGGATAACCTTGGCGTTCTGTGAACTTAATGAAAGCAGCTAAATCACTCAGAAAACTGTAAGGTGCACTTTGTCCATCACAAAAATGTTTAGAAACAGTTGCTGTGAAAATTAGTTGAAAAAAAATCTAGGAGGCAATTTTAGCATAGTTTTATGGCTTATAGTGCAACAATAGAGATTAAAAAACCCAAAGTCTGAAAGAAAAGCACCAATATTACCTTGGAAAACTTTAAAAAAATTCTATTAACTCTTCTAAAAGTATTTGCTCAGAGGAATTCTATGAGCCATTCTCTACTGGAAACTACAGAATAAACATTTTGTTATGGAATTATTCTGAATATCATATTCTATTAATGAAGTTGCCCTTGAAAACTGTGATTTCAACCAATTAAAATACAAAACATGAACTTGTAAAAAACACAAGGTGGCAAATATGCTAAGAAACATCACTTTTGTTTTTTCTCTTTTTTTTTTAACATGTTTTTCACTAAGGAAAATGAGTTAATGGGAATAAACACTTAGAAACCTGTAAGCACTCTGAATCATCTCAGATTGTATCACATACAGTCACATCATTTCATAATTGAAAACATTTGCCAGACAGCAGATGTTTACTTTTAGTCAAACCTAGGACTTCAATTAATAAGCATTAAAGAGAACAAAAACATCATGCCAACCTTAAATCCTATTTAAGTTATCGTGATTTAATAGCTATTAATGTACCTCACCTTTTCATTCACCAGATTTATGTTTCTGAAATAACTTCTGTGATCCTAACCCATTAACCATTTTATGGGCCTGTACTTTGAAGAGTAAAGTTGTGGAATTTAAATACTGAATTTATAAAGGAATGATACACTGAAGTGAAAAAATATTTTACCACACCTATGTAAATTATATCAAATCTACTGGTTAAAAAAATTTATTCAAATGCACTTTTATGTATAAGCATAAGTTGATATTGATGAGAAACTCAAAAAAAAAAAAAAAAAGAAAAATTGCATTATACAAGGCTGCAGATATGCACATGCAGTTTTGTTTACTTTTCATTTCTCTCAAATCGCCCACTAGAAGGCTGGTTTGGGTTCTTTTAATGTTTTTGTAAATATGTGCAAAGAACACCAGTCTATTTTTGATCCACAAGCCTTACAAACTCATTTCATGTTTGACTCTAACAGCACTAGGTTTAATCGCAGAATTATAAACCCTGCACATGCCCTGAGGCTCAGGTCAATATGGCACTTATTTTATTGGGAGACAATATATGTTTTACAAATATTTACATGACTTCTCAACAGCAATTACTGAGCTTTTCCCCATTAACTTTTTGTCTGTCCTTATTCCATTTATCCTGTCATAACCTAAAACCTGCTCACGGTGACAAGCATTTATGTCAGTGTGCTTTAATTGTACCTCAAAATGCAGTTAATGTTCCAACACCGGTTAAGTCAAGACTAAAATTTTGGAAACACAATTAAAAAGCCATAATAAATGCTATCCCTCAGGAAGAGCTTCCATGAGAAGTATAATCATGAAGGACACGCTATTTTATTAGAGAAGTGTTTTATATAATGGCCTTTTTCAGGCAATACATCTTCAGACACTGCTTCCTGTGCCATGCATTTACTGAGCTGGAAAATTTAACAAAGTAATTGCAGGTGTGGTTATGGCTCGTGGTCTCATTTTATACCCTCACTATCTGACCTTAATGAATTGTAGCCTTTCCACAGCCACTTCCACTCCTCAAAGGACAGACTCAGAAGAGAAAACCTGAGAAGGTAAATATTTTCTATAATAGGAAAATAGCAATAAATCCAGCCACACTGAAACTACCTAGCTACATCATTCTTCAGTGATTTTTTTAAGTAAACTACCATCATACCGCACTAATATAATGTGGTTTTCTTTATTATGCAGCCTACCAAAATTAATTTAAGCTAATAAGTAATGAAGAGTACCTGTCTCAGTTTTATAAACCAATGTGTACAAGGATATGGTCATAATTGGCTCCAGAAACTGAGATTACAGAGAGAGAAACACAGGAGAGCATCTTAAAATTCACTTAATATTAAAAATTCATACAGGACTTACACCTTCAATTTGTTTGAGAAAAAGGTGAGTCACATTCAGATTAACAGGACAGACAACAACAGTGACAGGCATACAAATTCTTCTGAAGGCTTCAGGGCAAGAATGCTGGGCAAGAATTACAGATATTATGGACTCCTGAAGCATTACAGATCACTACATGACTCTACAAACCTCATCCTGAGCAAACTGAATCCTGTATTTATGCCACAAAGACAACCATCACAGAAAAGTCAGTTTTCTTCATACCCATTGACAGGATCGACAACAATTCCTCGGGGGTGGGACATGTCTCCCTCCAACAATGTTTTCCTACTCTGAGCAGCTTTTTCCAGTCTGGCAACAGCAATGGTTTTCCTGTGGCCATCATTGGTCCAATACAGATTATTTCCAATCCAGTCCACTGCTATGCCTTCCACATTATCAAGATCTGTTGAGAGAGAGAACTGTAGTAAGAGATTAATACTATTTATGCTCTACATGTACTTACATTCACTATTTATTATGTGATATCCATGTTATATTTTTAAAATTGCTTTTTTCCCTTATCTACTGGAGGTCCAAAGGAAATAACAGATATTTGGTACCAACCAAAGTACCAACTAAACCTTGTTCACCTAAGAAAGTAAACCTAAATTCTGAAAATCAATCACAGGTGTAGAGATGACAATATGTCCTGTGAGACAAAATATGAGAAAGTTATTTGGAAAAAAAAAAGAAAAAAAAAAAAGTGGCATGAGCTCAGGATTATTGGAAAATTGCAAAATGTGTTTTAACATTTTTATCCACATTTCTGATATACCTGAACACCACTGCACTTTTGGGAAACTATTTTTCCTTGTGGTTTACGAAGCTGGAGGGAAGCAAAGGTGTCAGAATGAGCTCTCTGGGACAGGAAAGAACGGGATGATGATATTTCTAACCCAGCAACCACCTGGTCAGACAAGAATCACCCAAAGCACAGAACAATTGAGGCTCAGGCGGTGTCTGAGAGCAGTGCCAGCAGCTCAGCCAGCTTCCCCAGGCTGATGGACACTGCCAGTTTTATTTTTCATCTCTCAGTGCCTTTGCTACGTTCTTTGGAAAAGACAATGTCAGAGGCAGCTGAAAGTTCCTGAAAGAGGAGAGTGGCCTTTGGTCTTGGAGTGGTCAAGGAGGTGGAGAAAAGTTCTAAGAATAGAAGGTAAAAGAAGAGAGAATTTAACCAAGGACCTGGAGCCCAAGGCCCAGAGGAAAAAAAATACCAAAAAAACCCAAAACCTTCTGAACAGAACAGGCAACACAGAGAAACTTGAGCTCTGCAAGAAATGTCCTATTGAGCTCTGAGAGGCCTCAGCAGATTTTGCTCAAGTCAAGAAACCACTGACATGAGTAAAATCAAGCTTGAGGACAAGGAGCCATTTGTTCAAAACCCATTTTATTTTTATTCTCTTTGATATAGGCAATTTGAGCTAAAACCAGTTTTTATACTAATAAGATCAGATTTTTATATTAATAGGATCATCTTTTAAAAGAAAATATTTTGCTGATTTTTTGGTTCTTTGAGATCAAACCGGTTCAAATATGGGCTGTATTTTTATCAGCAGCAAAAACTGTTAGATTAGAATGCTGGATACCTGCTAAAATTTCCACATCTATTCAGCTTCATATAATACTGTCTTTGAGCTACCTTGTCTTCTGCAGGAATTTTGGGGAAAATATGATTCTAAACTAAATACAATTTAAGTAAAAAAAAAAAAAAAAAAAAAAAAAAAAAAAAAAAAAAAAAAAAACCCCAAAAAACAAAAACAAACAAACAAAAAAAAACCCCTCATGGTATCTAGATAGTAAATATATCAGAAAATTTGAGGTTTTTTTAAGGAGAATTCTACAGCACGACCCTATAGAGATAACTTGCATTGGTTTTGTGGCGTTATAATTATAAAGTCACTTTTATTTCACTAAAAGCTTTAAATACATTAATTACTCTTCAAATGGGTTTCACATGAAGTAGTAAACAGGAAGAAAACAATGGTCATTGTGCCATTCTTGTCTTGATTTGACTACAGTAACTCAGTCCTTTTGCTCTAAAGCCCTTTCAGCATAAAAGGGATGAGGTGATAAAATACCCTTGTGATCATTCTTCACTTGTTAACTGAAAAGTTAACATTTGTAATTCAGGAACTTCCACCAGAATTTTCCTAGCAACACTAATATGAGAGCTCCAAATATGTTGAATGTAAAAGGGAGGTTTTTAAAAACAGTTCTAGAGGCAGCAGTTTGCCACACTGCTTTTCAGTATGAAACAGAGAACAGGCACAACATGTAGTTTGGTACAGAATGGCCAAGCTCATCAATGCCATGTGTAATAAATAGTGCCTCAAATGCTAGATTAACATAAAACCTGGTGGGAAAATAATTCTTCTATATACCAACCATCTGAACAGCTTCCAAAGAGCAGCTTTACAGATTTACTTGGTCTTGTTTAAGCAACAGGTTGACCATCCTTGAATAAGATTTACAAGTAAATGTTATAAGATTTTTAGAGTTACAGCAACCCCCCCAGAAAAACAGGGGTACAAAGACAAGTGAAAAAAAATCCTGAGCTTGTGTTCCTGTTACATTCACTGAGCAGTATTTAGATCCATTTAAAAATGTCTGTGGTTTTTAAGATCACAGACATGAAAATTGTGGGGTTTTTTCCAATTTTTAATGCAAAAGACTGATTTTACATGCAAGTTTGAAAGGTTAATTATAATTCTTGTTGCTGGTGGAAGTACAGTACTGCTGCAGCTGTGCCACCAGCTCTAAGCCAGGCTGTGCTGGGGGCTGTCAAGTTGTTATCAACACTACCCAGCAGTTTGCTTCCCAAAGCGAAGAAACAGAAATCACAGCTGAAACTATATGGGAAATCAAACTCCAGCAGTGTGAGGTGCTCAGTGATCTCAATTCCCAGTGAACAGCTGTAGGATCAGGCTCTTATTTAGGCAAACTGTAATTATCTGAGCTGCAGTGCTGTCTGAACAAGTGTATACATTCTCAAAAAACCGGATAGTCACCAAAAAAAGGCAACTTCTAATCCGAGAGGTGGCACCTACCACAGCTAGAAGCCCTTAGCAGCACGCTGTTCAGAGCAAATATAAAACCACCTCCTGACACACCTGATTTTCTGTAGTAGCCTTCCACCAAGGAATGATTTAATCTGTCCCTGCTGAGTTCGTAAGAGTTGACAAGAATAAAAACTGAGGTGTTATGACTGGAGGCCATATTAAATTTTTAAATCATGAAAAATACATTAACAAGTGTTCTTTAAAGATACTTTAAAGTTATGGAACTACACCAGGTTAGAACTAACAACATAAGCTCCTGGGGAAGAAGGAAGGGGGGAATGACATTGACATATTTTTGGTCTTTGTAAATAGTAGAATCACAAATAATAAATCATCAGATAATCCACAGCTCTTTCAGTATTGCATTAATATTTTTGCTATGTTGTACTTACAAAGACGAGACACTGCACTTAAACATTATTTACAGGAATACCACAAATTTTCTGGTTTGGCATGCAAAGTTTATTAATTTTTGAGTACGCTAATCCCAACCTGTTTGACCCCAACCTGCCTGAAACCTTTCAGCCAGGATGCTCCTTGCTGCTCCTTTATAATGTTTTAATTTACATATTTCCTGCTCCTTCCTCTACTCCACATTTGAACTACTTCCCTGTCAAACGAAATGCACAGTTAGGAAAGGAAATCCAGCAATGGAAGATGTGAGATGCACAATATCCATTCCCGTGCTGGCAGTGAAATGAAGAATTACCAGACTGACAGCTGAGTATTTGTTATTTTCTGAGACAAATGCCCTTTATTAGCCATTCACCAGAGCAGGGTAAAGAGCCTGTCAGTATTCCTTGCAACTGCTGCTGAAGGGATCTTTGTGCAAACTCTGAGGAGAGACCTTACACTAAAAGAGCATCATATCACTGCACAGAGGAGATGGCTCCTCAGAAGTGTGCATTAAAACATGCCTTATGAATGACAGGCAATGAACATCCTCCTGCTAAAACAATGGTATTTTAGTTACTTTCACTGTCCTGAGCTTCCATTCACAAGTGAAAATATTAGACTCTCTGAAGGCGAAGATGAATATTTATGTTTCTTAGACTGAGGACCAGAAAATAATTACTGTAGAATGAATTGCAGCTGAGACAGTTGCTACCTCCTGCTGAAGCAGTATTTCAGAGAAGGGTCCATAAAGGAAAACAAAAATATCAATTGACAAACTGGATGCTTTTTTCACTACAACAACATTTGCTGTGATGAGATATGATTCTAGACCAGGGAGATTCAGTGTAGTGGGAGATGTGGAAACTAAAGACTTGCTGGCATTTTCCCTTATTGCTATAATAAATGCTACAAGCATCTTAATTAAGGTTCTAATAAATGTTTAGGTCTAACTGTTGCTTCCACATTCACAATGGAAAATGCATCAGGAAAGACAATGCTTTTTTCCTAATGAGTTTTCAAGCACTACAGACAGTCTCATTCTGCCAAACTACTTGAATAAGCTCCAGAATCCACAGTGTGATGTAGGCTGGAGAGAAGAAGTCTTACAAAGTCTGCAAGGATTTGGAATGGCTCAACAAATATCCAGCTACTGGAAGGACACAGTGGAGAAATAGGAAATACTCACCAGTAGTGAGCTTAAATGGACACAGTAAGAATTCACAACAGAGTGACTTAACCAAACTTTACACTTCTGCCCTCAGGAAAAAAAAGAAAAAACAGGAAGCTGTAAAAAAAGTATCTCCAATTTTTTTCAAGGTCAAATTTGTGTCTGTTTTCTATGGGAGATCCAAAAAACCTTTAAATTATCTGCAAATGTCAGTTCAACTTCTCGGTGGCGAGCATCTCTGAATGTCACCACCGCTGAGCATCACCCACCGTCTTTCAGGATTGTTTCTCTCTCTGTGCCATCAATTTTCTGCCGTCCAATCAGGAAACTGGTGGTATCAGCAAAGTAAATGTAATTGGTTTCAGCGTGGAAGTCCAGAGCACGAGGATTGACCAGGTTCTCGATGGGGATCATGTACTCATCAGATATTTTGGTATTCAGGTCCATTCCCCGGATTATTCCCGGCCGTCCCTTCCCATAAAAAAGAAACAATTCATTCTTTGGTCCTGCAAAAGAAAGATTACAAACATAAACAACTGATGCTGCCTAATCTTCTTCACAGTGCATAATGTCCCTGTTTAATTAACTGGCATAATTAGTGGGGAGCAGGAGCCTTATTCAATACTGAAAATTAAACGTCCATATATTCTGTAGGTATCTAGATTAAAAAAACAAACAAAAAAAAAAAACAAAAACAAACCAACAAAAAAAAAAGAAAAAAAAATAGTTAATTACATTACCTTATTCAAAACACAAGTTACTTCAGTGAGCTGTTTACATCTAATTATTTTTTTTGTGTAAAAGTTCACACTGAAAAAGCAGTTATCGATCACAGAATAACTTTGCATCTGAAGTGGACACATATAGCTCTGTAGACATTTAATTTTACAATTCATTAGGATCCATCAAGGTAATGTAGACCACAACTGAAGTAATCTTAAAATCTAAATACACCATGAATGCCAGCATATACAGAATGCTTTTTTTACACCTAAAGTTTCTCAGAATCAAACAACAAAAAAGATTAAACTTCTTTAAGATTGAAAGGAATAAGAGACCAACATACTCTGTTCTTTTCAGTTGTGGTAGAAAACACAGATATCAGAAGTTCATATTTCTAAGATTTTGACAATTTAACTAATTAAGCTGATTACAAACAACTGAAGCTTAGCAAAGTTATTTTCTTTCCTTAAAGAAACTTATCCTTAGAGCCTTAAGGCTATCAATATACCTCTTGAAATTCTCTACATATTTTTCCTGCTGGCTCTCAGCGTTTTTTGATGGAATTGTCAGTGAAAACTGCATCAGGTTTGACTGAGGTCAAATAAATCCATCTACCAGCATCCATCAGAGTATCTAACTGCATGTCTTTTATCTGAACTAAATCAACACCCTTTGACTGAAAAACCAGGCAAAACACAGGCATTCCCCAAAACTCCTGTTGGCTGTAGGTGACCAACAGATTGTGTACACGTAACCTTAGGTATAACCACAGTTGCACAAATCACATTGTTTTCACAAAGTATTCTGAGAAAAACCTTGACTTGGTCACATGAATGTTCTGCTTTTGTGCTCTAAGTTGATTGCATGGGTGGAAATTGTAGCAATACCTGTGTGCAGTGAAAAGCCATGGCCTATAAATAAAGAGTGAGGTTGATTAATGCAAAGCTTGTGACAATTTTAGTATTCTTTGAGCATTCCAGGTTTAACCTGCCACACCTGTGAACCGATCCAAATCAAATAATGTTAAGGGAATGAAAGGAGCATGTGAACAAAGCATCACGTACACATTAAAAGTGTGTAATATATAGTGGAAAACTTAGAGTTTAAGGCTTTAGAATATAGTAACATATATACAAAGTAAGATAGAAGTTTTAGGATAGAAGTTAGATTTTTCTTTACCTTTTTTATGAGTTTAAGTAGTATTGTAATTAATAAATTGTAATTAAATTATAATAAAATGATCATTAATAATTGTAAATACATTTTAAAAGCCTATATTATAGATTATAAGTAGTCAGTTATTAGGTTAAAAGTAAAAATAATTTAAGTATTATTTTTTACTTAGTTTATCTTTTAAAAAGTTATAAAAAATATAAATCTATTTTTAGTTTGTTAGAGTATTGTAAAATTCACAGTTTGTGAGACTATTATAATATAGATAAGAATTAATAAACATTTGAATTTAAATAAGAAACACTGTCCCACACATTTAATTTGAAACCAACTTTACCCCAAATCAGCCCATGTGATTTGCTAGAGAACACCCAGAACCCTCCCCTGGATGATTCCTGGCTGGCAGACTGATCTCAAGGACGTACTTTTGCATGACCTGCCATCGCTCCCTAGGATGAAGCCAGTCCTGCAGCGACAGGTCCGTGCTTTGTGGCTGCTGCTGAGCAGGCAGAGGTGGGAGCAGCCCCCCGGCATTCCAGACGGATCCAGCTCACACGCGTGGCTTCTGACTGCGGCGAGGGGAAAACAGCTCAGATCATTGAAAGCAAGGCAACTGCATCAGCATGGAGAGAGGGTAGCCAGAGGGAAAATATAAAGAAAGGGGGTTTGTATTACAAGAAGTCTTTTCCCAGAAAATAACTGTGGCATTCACATTCTCTGGGAAAATCCCTTTGCCCAGGGTTTTTCTCCTGGGCAGCTGAGAAGCCACAGAGAAAAGGAAAACAATTCTTGTTTCATTTGCTTCTCCTGTGTTGTGCTCATGTGGAATGTGTTTGGGGATTATTTACCCACAGGTGATTGTTTCATTGGATTCTGGTGTGAGTTGTTTTCACTCTTTGGCCAGTCAGGGCCAAGCTGTGTTGAGACTCTGGAGAGAGTCACAAGTTTTCATTATCATCTTTTTAGCATTCAATATTTCTGTATTCAGAAATAATGAATGCTAAAAAGATGATAATTGAATGCTGTATTTCTGTATTCAATATTTCAATATTTAGTACAGTATAGTATTCTTTAATATAAAATAGTGTTATAAGGTAATAAATTAGCCTTTTGAGAACATGCAGTCTAAATATCCTTTCTGTATTCTTTAGTATAGTATAGTATTTAATATCATGTCGTGTTATAAAGTAATAAATTAGGCTTCTGAGAACATGGAGTCAGATTCATCATTCCTGCCTGTGTCAGGGATCCCTGCAAATACAATATATAACTTCTAAGGAAGGTGTTTTTTAAAGATGGCATCCAAGCCTGGCCAATAATGTCCAGGGCTATCGTTCCGTGCCCGTGGCTGTGTGCAATCGCCCCTTTGTGAATGAGCTCCTGCACAGCATTTGCTGGGCAGTGCTTCCCTGGAGGAGCTGACACTTCTCCCCTTTTCCATTTGCTGCTTTGGTTCATGTGCTTGGTTGGGGTTTTCTGAGGACAGAGTGCATCCCATGCCCACACAGTCTGGTATTCCTTAGATTCCCTTAGACAGCACCTTTCTGGGCAGACACATGTGCTGAAACTAAAGAACAGAAAAAGCCTTGTAGAATTCTTCCATATTTATAGAATCACAGAATGGTTTGGGTCGGAAGGGACCTTAAAGCCCATGTTATTCCAAACCTCTGCCATTGGCAGGGGCACCTCCCACTAAACCAGGACGTTCCAAGCCTCATCCAACTTGGCCTTGAACACTTCCCAAGATGGGGTGCAGATTTATACAGCTGGGATATAAATCCAGCTGAAGAAGTCAGAGAATTCCTTATCCTTGATTTCACACACATTTCCAAATGCATGGTTCTATATTAGCAGCCAATTTTTAATTTTTTTTTAACTGTTTAAGGCAATATGCTGAGGAAACAAAATCTGCCAGGCTATCTTACATTTTCTAAGCTGGCTTAAACCAAAAAAGAGTATTCTGGTTCAAAAAATGTTCTGTTCTTCCTACTTTACCTCAAGCTTTTCAGGTTTGTTTCTTTTAAAATAAAGCAATCAAGTGGTTTAGGGTCGATAAGGTTAAAGGTAATACAGAATCTCCACCAAGCTGAGACAGCTGTTACAGAGAATCTTGACAAGCAACAAACATGTCCATTCAAAATAAAAGGAGTAGTGGAGTAATCACGGGATGTAATAAAAGATTACACTGTGCTCATGTCTCTCCTCTACTCAACCTCTCCGACTCCCTCAGGAGTACGAGAGGGATGATTATAGCAAAGAAAGAGTCTTTGCAGCCTCCTTCACACATTGACATCTGCAAATCAATGTCCTCAGCTCCAGGGTGAAAATTAGTTCACCCACTCTACATCAATTTAGAGTTTGTTCCCACTTCACAAACTTCTTCAGATGCAGCCATTCTGTTTAGAAACATTGACATTGAGAATTGATGTGTTGGCTTTTCTGTCTAAGCAGTCATGGCAACGATTTATTGTTATCAGTCATGCCAAAAACATTCCCATAAAGCGTCACGGTAAACATTTTGGATCTTGCTATCTTTGCAAAAGTTCCCAGAACTCCCACTGATGTTCTGCATACAGAAAGGATGTGAAATTGCTGTTTTACCAAAAAAATTGTGACATAAAAAAAGAGTTCTTTCATTCTAGATGAAAATGAAAATTTCTTTCACTGATGGCAAAACTGATATTCACACAAAGCAAGGACACCCTGTCAGCATTTCCCTCTCTCACCAGGGCTGTGCTGGCAGTTCAGCTGCCCACACCCCTGTGCCTTTTTGGCAGCCCCAAAAATGGGAGCTCACCTGAGGGTCTGTTTGAAAAGCAGGCCCAGAGATATCAGGAATCTCTGAGGTCTGAGACCCAAAGCATGTGGACAACACTGGACGTCCAACAATCCTGAAGGTGTTAAATTCTCAGAGTACTGAGTGCCACAGCGTGCAGAGCAGGGCCCTTGGGCAGCTCTTCAAACTGAATTCTCTGGAAGGGTTGAGTTGGAGCTCAGAGACATGGGAAAAGTGGAACAACCACACAAAACTCAAGGAACAGAAAGTTGTGCCACAAGGACAAATTTTCATTCCATCTTCAGATGCTTTTTTCTGGTAGGACCTTTTTGACTGCACAAGCACTTACTATCTGGTTTTGTGCTTTCTAGAGAGAGGAAATTTGATCTTACCTGCTGCTTGAGTTCTCTTCTGGAACACACGGATCTCTTTAGAGTCATCCAGCCTAGCAAGAGCCTGAACATCAGTACCATTGTATCTGTGTATTCGTAAAATGCTGAGGTTGTCTGAATTAATTGTATACAAATAGTTTTCAAACACTGCCAAACCACAGAGATGCCTAATCTGGAAAAGAAACAAATGGTATCATTATTTTAGCTCAATATTTTAGGCATATCTGTGAGTTGTAAATGTCAAACACTACTGTGGATTGTGTGTGATAAACAGCACAAAAGTCCTTCTGAGTACTTGTAAATAATAAACACAAATTACACTAAAAGTATAGTTCATATTCTTATAGTCTGAAATTTATAATTAGAAAAGCTTTGTACAAGAAAGGTAGAAAATTCAAATAATTTAGCAATCTAAATTCCTTTAGTCTACGAATTACCCAGTTTCTCTTTTTTTAAAATGAAAATCTTCTACATTCTTGAAGTGCAACAGCTACATTAGTATTAATTAATGATCATTAACTAATAGTAACTAAGATAAATTAACTATTATTAACTAATAAATATAGCAAAATTAGAAATTAAACATAGTTCATAGATGTAATTGATCCACTTTTAAAAATTATTTTATGATCAAATCAGGACAAACAGTGCAAGATATACCTGCTGAATATTTTCTTGAGAAAATATTTTATGAGAAATAAACAAATTCTGTCAGCTCTCCTGTGTTCTTTTTGTGTTGGTGCCTCTGAATATGGTGGTGGCCACTTGGTAGTGCTTGTTTATCAAAAAGTGAATTCTAAAATTGTGATAATCTCTGATGTGTATGGGCACATTGATTAAAAATTACCTAATAGCTGGTAGTTAGACAATCACAGCTCAAACACAATATGTCGATAATTTAGAGGCTGTGCTTGATTTATAGATTTAGAAAATGTAAAATATCTCACTGACAATTCTGAAAACTGAACAAATTAAAGAGAATTTTGTTGGCAGACATTCAGATATTCACAGGCTGAATATCTTATTACTATAACCATTCAATTGCTCACCACAAAGTATTTACTTATCTCATTCACTCCCAAATTCAGACATACATCAAACAAAACCCAACCCAAACAAAAAAACCCTGTTGTGCATCAAGTATTTCAGTCATTCTGGAAATTACACCACAGGTGGCCAAGCCTTGCCATTGCATTCTGTCTTCACCCAGGAAAAGGAGCAATAATTGACATCATTGGAAGTGTTTGATTAAGACCCAATAAAAATTCAATGCATTTATAGTAAGATGGAAAAGAAAACAGCCTTGAAAATAAAGCCACATCTGTAGCAAACTGTGGAATTCTCCCCTGAATTACAATCCTTTCTTCCCTATTTCCATTTGCACTCAGTTTAAATCTTTATCATTTAACTCCCATGAGAGATTTTCTTCATTAAAACTATTAAAGCTATGTGGCTCATCCTGCAATGCTTTTTATAATGATCTAATTATACATATTTATTTTTTAATTTGTTGGGTTTTCTACATCTCATGAAGCTTTCCAGCAACCCTGTGCACAAGTGAAAACATTACTGGCTTGTCCTTTTAAAGTCACCCAGGCTGTTAATCACAGAATCCAGTTTTGTTTGGAAAGCACATCTTTGATGTGTTTGTACATACACAATAAACTTTAGTCCCTAAAAATTCTTGGGAACATTTTTGTGGTCTGCTGTTTCCTTAGACTAATGAGGAGTGATTTGGAGAAACAGTCATTCTAGGTCATAGCATATGCAGCAAAAACATACTGAAATTACCAATTCTTCATTTGAGTGGAAAGACAATCAGTACCATTTGTGACAACAGGGAGAGGCCAAACTTCTTAATACCATTCACCCACATCAAAAAACAGAGATCTCATTTCTCAGCTAGTTTTGAATCCCTCTGAACTTGATAAAGTATCCACTTTTGCACCTAAATTTCAGCAAGAAGAGGAAGAACAAGCATCTCTCCTATGACACAAGTACAGCTCAGTTAGAAGCCTGTATTTTTTAATGGCTTCTGAAAATGATTTTAGCTTTTTAAGTATCTAGTCCAAAATGGTACTTTAAAAAAACAAAAAACAAAAAACCCAAAAGTTTTCAAGACATCTTGTTCCAGAACTGGTTAAAGACTGGAGATAGATTGGCAAAAATAGGAAGGTGTTTGCTAAACCACCATTTAGACTGCTTTTTGTCACATTTTCTGCCTATTTTAGTTAACAGTCTCACCAATTGCATCTTGCTAAACATGGATTACTTGGGAGCAACGAATGACAGAAGAACAGGTAAAATGTTTATTCTGCTTGCACATTTTTACATTCCCTGTTTAACCTCAGGCAGAAATATATGCAAACTTGGTGCCCACACCTGGCAGTCCAGGTAGTGACCAGAACAGTTTGGTCTTTGCTGATTTTCCCTAGATTTACATAAGACTCACAAGTGCCAGAGAACTCTTCCACTCTCCAGGTTAATGGACTGAAATGCTCCTGAAATGCAAAGACTCACAGGCTCAGAGTTTGTATTTATGACTCTAAACATCAGGATCAGCTGTGAAAAGCATCATTGCCACCAACAAAAATAATATTTAAGGGTGTCCAGATTAGTCTGAATGGGTGAAGAACTTTTGCTATTCTATTTCACATTATTATGCCTGTTAGTCTCTCCTTCCTGAGTGGGTAAGGACATCTTGTCATTAATGATCTGTCTCCCTGCACCTTCCCACCCCAGGTTTTCCCTCCTGAAATCTTTAACAATGGTGACTTACAGGGTGCATTATTAATGAGACACTGCATGGAAATATTCATAGGTTGCAAAATTGCTAAAGTGCAGATAAACCAAGGTATGCAGATGGATCTTCTAAATTCTAACACATCTGAACTAAAAAGGTAAAAAAAATATGAAATTCCTGTAGCTGCTAGCATTATGTGCATTCATTCATTGATATTATTACTTTTTCTTGATCTGCAAATAAATACCTACTTGTCTGCCTTTGGTTATTGTTTGCCTCCTTCTCCCCTGGTAGTCAACAACTTCCACACTCTCCAGATATATGTCAAGCCAGTACACATATTTATTGATGAGGTCTAGTGCCAGAGCAGTTGGCTGTTCAATTTTCGAGTCTACTATCCACGTCCTGTTCATTCCATCCATGTCACATCTCTCCACCTTGGCAGCATTCCCATAGTCTGTAAAGAAAAGCTTGCTGTTGAAAGAAAATAAGATGTTGTAAGTTTTAAAGGGTGTGAGCAGTGTGCAAATTTCCTGCTGGCTCTGGAAAAAGGGAGTTTTAATTCTTTGTCATTTCAATTTCCTATATACCCCATATTGATAAGCACATAATTATTTTTAAAAATTCACCATATCTTCTAACAAGTTAACAATTACACAGAATTGTCTTTCAAATGTGAAGCACATAAGTTCTAAATGCATTTTCTTACGAAACAGATGCACCACATAACACTCCAAAATTACAGTCTTAAATTCATTTTTAATCATTGTTTGTAAAAAATGGTAGGATAGTTACAGATACCAGTGACAAAAGCACAAAGCACTCAGGTTGTCTGGAGAACAGTTATTGCACATAAACTATACCAAATACAGGGATCCCCACTGTCTGTGGTTTTAACATCTATTTCTGGAGGTGTTTCTTTAGTCTCTAGTAATTTGTCTCCAGCCTTGGAAAGACGTTCAGGCTTCAAAATGCTCCCACAAATCCAGTGAACCATTCCATGCAGGAACAATGGGAAACTATCAAAGACTTAAAATTGCTGCTAAAGCTCCCTAACCCAATGCTTGATTAGCATTCACTGGGTTTAGCAAATCAATTCTGATTAACCTGACAATATTTTAACAGGATTACCTATTTGTGAGAACAAATTGCACTTGCAGGCTGAAGACCACCTTGCCATGACTTTAACAGGCTGTAAAGAATAATCTGATTCCAGGCTGAATGTTACTAAAGCCACTTTGAGAACCAGGATTTCATTATCCAAATGAAGTGAATTATCTCCTAGTTATTACCACTAATGGGAATAACTTTGGATCAACAGCATATAAAACTTCAGATATCTTTATGTGACAGAGCAGTAATTTATAGTCTTGTAACTTCTCATAAAAATCTCATTTTAGGCTATTTGCTGAACGGCAGAATGAAACCCATATAATTTATTTTTATTCTTCAAATAAATAAAAAATATATTTTAAAGTGTTTCAAGTGCAAAAGTTACAACTAAAATAGAAAAAAAAAAAAAACCACAACAACTTTTTAAAAAAGTAAAGGCATTAGAATCATCTATAGTCTATGTGCAGGAGCTGTCAAATGCCAAAATGAATTGATCTTAGAATCATAAAATAGGGCTGGAGGAGACTTTGAAAGGTCATGTAGTCCATCACCAGGCCATAAGGCAGAATAAACTTTACCTATAACATTCCTGAGGGATAACTTCATTCCTGACAAGGATTTCTATTTATCAAAATAATTCTGAATTCCTGCCCTTCATTGTCATTCTTAATCTCAGCTGTACTCTAAGAATATATTTAAAAACACACACTTGACATCCAGGTCTATATAAATTAAAATGTCCGTAGCACAAAATATTTGCAAAGCAAAAATCATGCCTGAAAAGCAAAAGTAATTTGGAATGAAAACAGAAAGGAAAAAGAAGTGTGTATTTAGCAGTATATACACTATTTATGTATGTATTCATATCATCAGAAATAACAAGGCCAACACCTATACATATTTAAAATAAGTTGTTAAAATGTTACATGTACTCCAGGATAAAATCTGTACTTCTGGGGATTTGATATATGTTTTTTAATGGAACTTTGTACCTCAAGTTTCAATAATTCAAATAAAGCTCATTTTGGAATTATAGAACCAACTGCCTTTGCTGTGATCAGACACTCACATACAAAAAAAAAAAAATATAAACACACATTTATGTAAATACACATCCAGACACATAGCAGTTACAAACACCTGAAGTTTGACTTCAGACTGACTCTGCTGTATAGTGTTTGATTTAATTAATAATTTAACATTTCTAAAGATTAAAATAAAAGTTAATAACTATTAGCCTTTTACAACGAGATTATCTTTTCAGATCAGACAATAAATAAAATATTTGTACATCAATAACAAATAGATTCAGTCAGGAATATCTAAGAATTAAGAATATTTAAGAATTTAAGAGGTTGCTCCAGCTTTCTGGAATAGGGGGTCATTTCTTTTTTTTTCCTCAATATCTGTTTTATAATAACATCATTTGTGCAAGTTATCATGACTTCATGTGTAAATTACACTCTTTTTACTCTAAAAATAATTATTCTTCTCGTTGGGACTGACTGACAAAAATGAAACTTTGTAATTAAAGGAAGAGGTAAAAGACAGAAC
This sequence comes from Onychostruthus taczanowskii, assembly GCF_017590055.1. Classification (NCBI taxonomy): domain Eukaryota; kingdom Metazoa; phylum Chordata; class Aves; order Passeriformes; family Passeridae; genus Onychostruthus; species Onychostruthus taczanowskii. The sequence continues at coordinate 13,306,656 of NW_024496526.1, forward strand.
AAGAAAGTAGTTCCCTAATGCTGTTGCATGATCAAAGCCCTCTGAAAATTAAATTAAGAAAATTAAATGCTTTACTGTTCAATCTTGAAACTCAATTCTGTATTTAAAGACTAATGCAGATTTTTAGAGTGAGGTTTGAACTAGAATTGCATTTCCAACACAAGAAGTTGACCCACAATTACACTCTATTGCCTCTGCCTTGGGAGATCTAAAGGATGCACTGTACAGTATTTATTTCAGCTCTGGGCTTATTTTTGTGCTCACAAATGGTGCTGGCTTTGCCTCTCCATTTTCAGCAGAGGGCAATGAAATGTTTTGTCCATTCACAGATCAGTTTTGGGAGGAAAACTGACCAAAAACTGACTCTGCATGTCCCTGCAGAGCCCAGCTCAGGGCACTGGGGCTGACAGGGAGAGTGAGCCCACTGCAGCCTTCATTTCCTGAGACTGCCAATGAGGCTAATTGGTTGCTAATTGAGGCTGCTGCAACAGCAAAAATGTTGGCACTAAACTGAATTTTATTAAGGCAGCTTATCTTTTGAGAAGTGTAGACTTCGCATGTGGAAATTCTGAATTCTGCTTCTAATTAAACAACAACAAAAAGGGGAATCTTCTTCATCGAGTCCTGGAGCTTTGCAGGCATTTAAACTCAAAAGTATTCAGTTGTTTTGACTCTTCCAGAATGGTTTCATTGTGCTCCTAGCAGTTAGGAATCTACATCTAATAACTAATGGTGATATCTTCCAGGCTGAATTACACAGACTGATTTCTGCAGCAGCTTATTTGGCTTAAACAGCTGTTTTCACCTGTCCTCCTCTCCAGGGCTATTTCTAGATGGAAATCAAATTCTTTCCCTCTGCCTAGCAGCTAGAGATAAGCAAGGCAATGCAGACTTCCTTCTCTCATAATACAGGCCCTTTCTGTTGCCCTCCTGTGCAGTTATTCCAATTTTAGGTCAGTGATTGAACAAGCATGGCCAGCACTGGGTTTGCTGCTCCAGACCGAGTTCACCAGGGTCTGCACAACAGCCAGGCAACCTCCCTGCACCAGCTGGGGACTCAGCCACCCCTGGATGACATTTGCTGTTGTCACAGCTCTGCTACACTGCTGATATCAACTCATCCTTCCCTCTATTACGTGCACCCTCCTCAGTCTAACAACTGAGCCTTTAAAAGTTATGGCTGGAGCTTTTCCAGAGTTTGGTTCCAGCTAGAAATAAATACACAGGGACAATTCTGTCCACATCTGAGCAATGACAACTCTCCGGCCTTTTAAAATAATTCTCCCTGACAAATCCACTGACTAAAAAGAGCAATAAGTGTTACCAAATAGAACTAATTCCAGAAGAAAAGAGCGCTGCCATGAGACGAAAGTGACAGTGAACTTCCCAGTCCCTGTTCTCACATTCATCTTTCCTTCATTATCAAGTCTCAAAAATATGTAAGGAGGGCCTCAAAAGGGCTGTTGTTCTCTCCTTACAGAGACATCTGTAGGTTAGTTTCTGTCTTAGCTCATCAGCCAAACCCTTATCACCACTGGTTTTGCCCAGAACTTTCTCTCTCCTCACTTCCTTTTGTTTTCCAAGCTTTCAGTCACCTCCTTCATAATCCACCTATTTCATTATCTGAGAAATAATTGTTTTCCCTGTAAAGCTACATTTGGGCACTTGCATGACTGAAAACTGCTAATTTCTAATGCACCAAAGATGCCAAACACTGTACAGAGCCATCAGAGTTTCGGCGGCAAAAATACACAATTCTGGATCTCTTTGACAAAAACCAATGAAATATTATAGGAAGCAAATTAGTAAAGGATATATAGAAAAAGAGGCAAAGTTACTGCTATGGACAAGACCTAACTAGAATAAAGTAAAATAATTCCTAGCACACCTCAACAGGAGCTATGAGTAGAAAGGACAGGGTTTAATTTTCAGAAATTACACTGACAGGGTCATTTTCAAGATAGAAGGCAACTAAAGATATTCAGTTGATCTTAGCAAAATGAACAAGTCACAAAAAGTTAAGAGGCTTTTTACCAATTTGGGAGCAAGACTACAACATGGGAAAAAAGTTTGAATGAAGTTGAAAAAAGTTGGAATGAAGAGAAACGCTGTGCAATTTAATTGGTTTGAAGCATAATGAGAACAGCATCGGCATTGAGTGGCACCATCAGATTTACTGTAGGACAAATAAGATAACTAAAATTGTGGGGACTGTGGTGAACAAGGAGCCGTCTTCAGAGGAGGTGATCAAAACAGCTAATTAAAAGGACTGTGTGAAAACACCCCTGGGGTTCTCCTACAGCCTGTGCTGTGAGGTGATCCACCGACTGGATTCTCAGAAGGGGACTGCCACCCAGTCCTGTGCCTGATTTCTACTGCACTTAAAAAAAATGAAGGTGAGTTTACGTCACATTTAATTAATAATAAGCTTTATAGCATGGTCCAGGAGCATTTTTAACTCTGATGATGTTTAGGTTGGTTTCTGGGTTCAGCAGTTTTCTTTTTCACGCACATCTAAAGCAAAAGAAATTGGCCATGCTCAGATTTGGCCCATTTTTGGTAATAAATGATCCATGGCCCTCAGTGTCCCAGACATATTTTAGGAACTTTAAGAACACTGTTTGCTAGAACACACACACACACATTGAAAACAATTCTCAGGTTTGGGGCAAAGGGAATTTTTTCCCCAGAGGAGGAACTGAAATACCACTGGATTTGGGCATTTCAGTTTCTCCTTCCTCTGCTTCTTTCCAGCACAAGACAGCATCTATCACCTGGAGGATAATTTCCCACACTATTTTAGGGGGTTAGAAACTCTTTGGCTCTCCAGCAAAGTGCCTTATTTTTTTTGTAACTGATATTGGAAGGAAATATGGAGTGGATGTTTTTGTGCTGCACAGGAGTGAAATTCTATTAAAGTTCCTCTGTGATTTCTGCAGCGTAAAGGAGGACATATGTTCCAAATGTTCCTGGCATTTTGGAAATCTAGCAATGAGTGCCTGTGAGTAAAATAATAATGGTTTCTTCTCCTAGAGAGCTGCAGATTTAGTGCCAGGCAGGAAGCAGCAGAGGGTCGAGCTGCAGATAAAAGCAAAACCCAGTCAGACAACTCATTCTCAGCACGCAGAGCCCAGCTCCACTCACTGCAACACAGGCAAAAATCAGCAAAACTCAGCCCCCAGGGGGGACATTTGTAATGAATTACACTTCTCTTTGCAAGGAAATCGCCAATTCAAACAAAAGTTTTCTTATTTGAAGCAACAGGGCGGGGGGAGGCCTGAGCAGCAAATGGGGAAAGTAGCTGAGAATATGGGGATGGATTAAAATAAAAGCCAACCTGGTTCACCGCTAACGAAAATACACTTTGTCATATTTGTTTGTTTGTTTGTTTCTGTTTAAACTCTCCATCATCCATTTATAAAAATATGCCTGTTAGAAAGATAAATTGGTTTGCCATCAACAGATCCCCCCAGTTCCTTACAGCCACAGAAATGTGAATTTCCAGGTGTTATAAAGTGAAATTTGGAAATTCAGGATGGTTGTTTATTATATTGTTATGATTATACTCCACAATTGTTTTAACAATCCTGCATGTTAATCTTCAAGTTTGATCCCTTCCACTACAGAAGGTTTAAAAGCCTTTACTTTATTTGTCTTAGGGATGTCAAAAAAATATACATATTTAAAGTTCATAATAATCCTTAAAAGTGTTTGCCCATCCTTTCGCCCCCAAAATACGGTTTTTTTCTGCAGGGTGAGAGTGCAGATTCGCCTTCTGTGCACTCATCTACCATCTCTGGGGCCTGCAGGGATGATGTAGGATAGGAAGATGTACAGCTGAGTTTCTGTCTAATGGTGTTTTGTCACAGTTGCAATTTTCTCACACAAGCTCTACTTCTTCTTATACAGAGGAATATGTAAAATATGAAATATTTTATTGTAATATTACATATTTAATATTTAAATATGTAATAAACCCATATCAATCCTACCATGTTCTCTTTCTTGCTCTATTCATGAGTAGTTGTGGCTGCACATGCTGAAAAAAGCACATCTGGAATGTAACAGCAATAAATCAAACACACTGAGAAACGGAAGTTCAGTTCCCAGGTTTTGCTTGTGGATAAAATTGCAGAGAAAGTTTGTCTTGCACTCTCATCACAAGAATTGTCTGTTTTTTCTTTTTTCCCATATCAAGACTACAGCAATGGGATTTACTCTGGAAAAAGTGCATCCCTTAGACTATATCAAATTTATACTTGCTTAAACTTGCTTTCTGTCTACATACAATTCAATATCTTTTCATTAAAATAATCTAATTACCTTGAGTAATTTTGTGCACAAAGTAAATTTCTGAATAAAAAGCATGTTCTCTGAACTTTAAAAATTTATTCCCAATATGAAATTTTAGTAAGTAAATCAAACATTACCTTTTCAGCCACATTTTTTCCATAAATACATGTAAAGTTTTAATAACTGTCAGTTTGAAATGAAAGACACATTGCAGATGTATTCCTGGATTCATTAAGGACCCTGAACATCAGTATTTATTTGTCAGATTACTGCCCTTTATCTGAAAATGCAAGGATTTAGACTTAAATCAGATGCAGAAATTTGGAATTAAGAGTCCTTTCAGACTAAATGTGTTTCCCCATGTGTAACTACAAGCTCGTCAATTAGAACAGAAATGAAGAAACATTGATTATTCCCTTTTTATCACAAACCAGCTATGCCAAATCAATGTGCTGATCCACTGAAAAAAGTCATTTTATAAACAAAGTGCCATGTTACATGGCTTTATATCAACATTTAAGTAGACTTTTAATGTGACATCCAAATAATACCATGAAGTCTCCATCATATTTTTAAAAAGTAGGTATAACCCCCTCCCAAAAGTAAAGAAAATATTTAGTAGATTTTATATAGTTATAGAATATATGTTTACATTCAAAGATGTTAGAGATGTTAGAGATACTGAAATCTGGAACATGATGATGAATAGTTCCTGGATTATCCTGAGTGTTTATTTTTGAGGGTAAGATGGTTCATTTCCACTCCTTTACCAGATGTACAAGGTGCAGGGAAATAATTTTGCCACAGAAAATTAAAATTCTCTTTCTTCATTGGCAACTCAGGCTCTGATATATTCGTTATCCCTCAAACTCAACTCTAGGCAAGTATTTTAAAGCGTAATTTTTGATTATTCTGCTTTGAATGATTTCTGGAGCATCAAAATGGTGCCACATGACCTTCTATACTCTTTACATGCACTCTTTGATGCACAGGGCAGAATATACATATTCACACACTGATTTTCAAAGATTTCCTGACTATTGTACCAAAGCTCTTTCACAGAAGAAATAAATGCAGCACTTTTCCTGAAGGTATTTAATTTTCACAAGATATTATTATGTGCAGTCAGACTCTATTGCTTCTTCCACTTAATAAATAACCTTTTCCCTCAGTTGAAAAGCGACAATATTAAAAATTACTTTGAAAATAGGATTTTTTGGGGGCGGAGCGGGGAGGAAGGGGGAAAGTTTTCATTAATTGTTCAGTGATTGTAGGGCAATAAAGGTAGAAATAAAGAAGATCCCTGAAATTGTGTTTGCCTTGCAGCCTGAGGAGCTTCAGACTAAAGCAGTGTGGAGTTTGGAGGGTTTTAGTTTTGTCCTAGAGCTAAACTCAGGCTCAGAGCAAGTCAGGACAGCCCCAGCAGCAAGCCCTTGTTTAAAAATGACTGTCTAGGCACAGGAGGCCATCATTTCCCAAACACAGCCTCACTTCTCCAGGGCCTCTTCCTTCCCAGAATTTGAGACATGGCCTTTTCAACCCAGCCTGAGAAATGATGGCTGCATGGAGCACTTGGCACCATGAAATGTGGAAAATGGGCCCGCTCAGTTTGTCAGGGATTTAAAATCATGTTTTCCACACCACCAGCATCAATCACGATACAGGATGCTTTGTCTTCAACTATGTGATTTTTGTCAACCTACTTTTTTCCACTTAGTAACAAGCAATGAAAAAGGAAACATTTTTGCAATATTAATTTCTTTTAAATGTATTATTAATGAGAAAAAAATAAATTAAAACAGTTCTTCCACCCTGGTATTTGATGACCTATACCAGATTAAATGTCAGTAATAGCTGGCATTTGAGAACCTGTCTCATCCATCTTATGCAGAAAATGCTGCAATAATCATCATTAGGTAGGATTACATTAAATTAATAAAAAATCCACAGTATGCAAGCTTTAGGGATCTCAGGGCTCCTTCCCAGGCAGACCTGCAGAAAGGCCAGGATTACATTGAGACTTTAGATCCCAAGGGCTTCAGACCCTGAAAACTGATGATTTTAAGTTATAATGAGTTAGCAGTCAACAGAAGGAATGGGGATTTTTTTTTTTTTCTTTCCAGCAAATTCAAGGAAGGATGTATAAGTGCTACTAAATGCAGTGATGTTTCAAACTCTGAAAATCCCAGCACTGCACACAGCTGGAGCTGGCAGGTTTGCTGTGGGAGCTGGATGCTGTATCCTGGGTTATTCTTGCTTTCTTTCTCATCTAAGGTGTGTTTGGGGCTTTTTTTTTCTTTGTATTTTTGTTTGTGGTTTTGTTGTTGTTTTGTTTGCTTTGGTTTTGGTTTTTTGTTTGTTTGGGTGTTTGTTTTTTTATTTTTTCTTTGGTTTTTATTTTGGTTTTTTTTTTTGGTTTTTTTTTGTTTGTGTTCTGTTTTTCTCTGCATGCTGTGGGAAGCAACTGTGTTTGTACATCCCTTAGTGCCTCTGCTCTCAAAGCTCTTGGGTTAGATTTAAGTCATTAAATATAATCAGTGACATCAAAGCTGAAGATGATCTTGCATCAACAAACAGGTGAGGCCGTAAAAAAGACTATTCTGACAAAAAATTACACCTGAAATTTATATTTCAAATAAATATAAAAAAACTATTTTGAATAAAAAATACTTCAAATTAAGTTTATGCTTGCTAATGATCTTACCTTATGCCAAAGAGAAGCAAAACCATTTAATATTTGATCTCCACAAGCAAACACTACTAACACAATAAATCCTTGAGCTGGTTTAAATTGTGCCAGTGGTTATTTATCACAGTGTGGAACAGAAAACAGATAGCCTGTGCTTGGCAGCAATGGACAGAACTGATCTGTGTTCTGGCTTCCCTTTGGGGTGATGCAGTAAACTTTGCAGAATTATTATAAACGGAATTATTCCAATTCAATTGACGATTCCAATGGTGAACAGCAATCAGAAATTCTCAGGGCTGACCAAGATAAAAATGTATCTAGCCAAAATATAACTGCAAAAAATGAAATAAAACCAAGATTCTCATCCAGCACTTCAATGCTTCAATGTTTAGGAATCTCTGCTCTTTAATGTTTTTTGCGTTTTTTATAAAGTAATAAGTTCTGAAGTGAATATTAAAACTTACATCTTGAATTTCTGATGTTTCAAATATTTTTCAATATTTGAAATATTACAATATTTAAATGCATTTCTGGATTTCAAATACATTTCTGGATTTCAAATATTTTCTGCTGCAGATGTTCGTTTGGATGCTGCTGGTCCGCGCCAGGCTCAGTGATGGCACATCTCTGCAGGACTCAGAGATACAAATCTTCCCACTACAAATTCCTACCTGGAGCATTATTTAGTGTCAGCAACAAGGGAATTGTCTGATTCCATGCCTCATCCTGGCATTTGACAGTAAGTAAAAATAGACAGTTTTTCTTCCTCATTAACTACTGAGTAAATGAGTCACTTTCTCTCCAAAATTGTACTTGCATATTAAATTTATAAAAAAAACAAACCCCAAAGTCTTGTCTAAAATAAAGATCATAAGCAACAAATTATCAAGTAAATAGAACAAAAAAGCAAAGCAGGATTTTTACAGAACTGTAATATTTGAAATTAAGTTGGAAGTATCGTATTTGCATTATTTTATCTCTTCTGAGATCACACTCTTTAAATCTTCATGATATTTTTTCTTAAGGCACTACGAAACAGAACTCAATTTCAGCTAAGTGTCAACAAAATTGGTTTTGTTCCACCACGGAGAAGGCTCTTGTGCTTTTGCTGTTGTTAATCTATTCTTGATCTGTTAACCTTTAATTTACAGCAGCAAGGCCTAGTGGGAAGGCAGAATTATTTATGATGCCACTAGTAATTAGTGCCTAATTAGTAGAACTAATATGAAGCTGCTAGAAAGCTGTGCATATATTCAGGATTTAAAGTCGAGGAGTGCTGATTTGTAACACAAATACATACACAACAGAAATATTTCCATTTTGACTTCCAAAGGTTCCCCAGTAGAGAGCCCATCGATGATCTGCCACATTACTTAATAAATTTCTACTTTGGCAGAGAAGTTACACAAATAATTGTCAAAAGGAGTTCCTGCTTTTGGCTCTAGTTAGGAAATATTTTCACAGACTTTTCCTGAGAGATTTACTGAGTGCCAAAAATAATACAAAGACAAAAAAGTTTCAGAGTGTGGTGGTATGCAATGATATGGAGGTACTGACTGGAGTGCATCAGCAAACTGCTGGAGGTTCTGTATTTTGATGTTCAAAGTGATAAGTATGCATATATTTACTTATTTCAGTCATTGGTTTGAAATTTCCCTTTTCATTAGAGCGGATCATTCTAATAATCTTTATTTACTGAATTACGTGCTGCTACTTTCCACAAGAAGTTTGTGTCATTTGAAGAGCAGTGAAAACCTGTGCTGGCATGACAAAGTACTTTATAGAAAAGGCATATGTGTAATACACTCCCTGTGCTTGTTACAGAGCTGTGAACATAAGTAATGAATTAAATAAGAGGCTGCAAGAAGCAACGTGGGAATTGTGGGATTAAAGAGGCTGTCAGCTGATCCAGAGGCACAGCATCCATTTCTGTTCCAAACTCATTTATATACATATATTTTTTTTTTATTTTTTAAGCAGTTGGCAAAATGTGGTAGCAAAAATTTATGCTTTGTTTACCAAAATGATGAAGGAATTAGCTGAAATCAAACAAAGATAGAAATAAAATAAATAAAATAATTTCCCTGTCTCCTCCCAGAGAATCTGCAAGACCATGGTAAAAATTGACCAAGATATTCAACAACAAAATAAATATTATTTCAGGGGATTATTGGGTTATCTATCTATCTATTCATACCAACCAGAAATTTTCTGCTATGATATTTTGACTCCTCCTTGTTCTCTGGGGGTAAAAACATGGAGCAATAGCATGTTCAGCAGGGAAAGAATTCCAGAAAGTCACAAATCATAAAAGCTTAACTGAACAGAAAAATACAGGGCACTTTAGCCCTTCCCCTCCTGCCCTGCTCCACTCTGTCTGCCCTGGGCTGTCCACGTCCCTGAGGAATGGGACACACGGGACCACCACCCCACATTGACCACAATGAATCCCTTCCTGGATTTCCTTATTCAGGGAAGGAATTTCATGAGCAATTTTGAAGCCAGCAAACAAATCTTCCTCATTACTCTTCTGCAACACCAGAAATGTAGAGATGCATTAGCAGCCCTGGCTCCAAGCAGAATGAGGAGAAAAAGGAGATTTGTACACCCCAGTGATGGTTGCATGAACCATCTCTGTAATAATGTTTCAAACACCAACCTACCTCACACAGAATTAGATAGAAAGACAATGTCTGAAAATTACCAAAATGGAAAAACAAAAAAAGAAGAAAGAATTTCAGGAAAAACAAAACAAAAATACTTTTCTGGCCAAGAATAGGACTATATTAATGCAGGAAGATTATGCCAGCCTGAACCGATAGCTGGGCCATCCTCACTACCTCACCTGTTTTATTATCAATTCTAAGACAATTTCAGAACTCAAAGAAGTAAGTTATGGCTGATGTCATTAATACTATATGAAAAAAGGAATTCTAACATATTTATGTTTCATGCCACTCAGTCTCGCAGGCTTTTGGTCATACCAGTGGTCACTAAATCACTTTTTCCTTGCTCAAAGTAGCAATGCTCCCCAAGTCTCCAGGCCACCAGGCACACAGTGATGAGGACAGTTGCATTTTAGAGCTGCTTAACTTATTTGTTAATTAATTCTCTCATTTTAGGAGCAGAAGAAACAATATCAACCCCAACACAAATGCTGAGTACCTGATACCTCAAGTACTGAGTGACACCAGGAGAGGATGTGAAGCTACACAAGGAAAGCAGCTGCACCTGCAGCCCAAGAGGTATTGATGGAGATGCTTTTATTAAAACACCAGATACAGTCTGAAGAGAAGATTCCCTCTGCAGCAGACAGCCTGAAAGCAGATCATGGTGTGCCTGCCTGTCAGGAAGGTTTAACTTCTTTATTTTAAGACAAAACTGATATAGAGTGACATGAGTGAGAGTGGATCAGCAAAGAGCCTGGTGGGATTTGGAGAGGAGCAGGGCACTGCCTGTTTGGTGGCTTGATTACAGGATAAAAGCAATAATCTTATAGGCATCATTAACAAAACATATTTTTTGCATTATTTTAGTCTGATGCCAGAAATACAATTAATACCTACTTTGCATATTACCTGCAATAGAAGTGAATTTACTCTAATCAGCCTGAGGTGAAGGGAGCACAGCTTGACTTGGGGCTTTCTTCCCCTCCCTTTGCTTCACCATAATTGTCCTCCTCTGATTCCCAGTGAATCATCTCACAACCTCCAGCACTTTATAATCACTCACATTCCTCACTGCTCTCTTTGAGGAGGCAGAAGATAGCTTGGGTTGGGACACACAGGCACCACCTGCTGCAGAGCAGTCATTTCCTTTCTTACCTTATTAAAAGATCTGCTCCTGGTCTTTTCACAATTTTTTTCCAAAAGAGGGAAGACTGAAGAGCAGTAAGGATACTACTTTATATTCCTTAAGAGCCGTTCCTGTGTTCAGCAAGCAGTAATTGCTTGATTCAACCTTCTTGATGGCACCTGGCAAGGGAGGTGCTTACTTGTCAAAGCATAATGGGGAGACAGCAGCAGTGACAATCAGCACAGCAGATCAGATGGTGCCCAAATCCCTGTGAAACCTACACCAATAAAAGGAATAAACCCCTGGGATTCAGTTCTTTTTGAAAATCCTGATTGCTTCCCAAGTCGCTGAGATCCAGTCCCATCCCTGTTAAGTCAGACAAGGTCTCACCACACAAGTGATGAACCCCAAGAACTCTGAACACAGAAGCACCACTCAATTATAATTCAGAACTCCATCCTTCCTGCTATTATTTGGTTCCTTTTTTTTCTTTTATTTTTTTTTTATTTTCTTCTTCTTAATTAAACTAGTAATTGAGGCTGTGCTATGAGCTGAACTCAATTAAATAAGTCAGGGTATGTTCAACACATGCTCCCAAAACTCTGCCACTCAAAGCCCAGGCTGGAACATCTAATCTGCAAGCATCAGGCAACTGTAAAGAGGAAATAAATTGCCATCTGAGCATCGTGCTATTGAACATGTCTAAGAAAAGGCGGCACTCTCCTCAGAATCTAAATAACAGCTGAAAATCTAAGGACAATTCCAAAGGCGAGGAGAAATTCAATCAAAAAGAGGTATTTACTGGAGAGAGTGGGGCATTTCTTTGGTTTATCGAGTAATTACTCTGCATTAGGGATTTTGCTTTAATATTTTATCAAGCACAGTGATTTCAACATCACATGAAATTTTCTGGTGAGAGGGCAGCAGAGTGCACCAGGTACTCCAAGAACTGGGATAAATCTGTTGCTGACTTGATGAGGTCTTGAAATCTCCATGTCCTTCTACATCAGAGAAACTGGCCCAGCATTTCCTTCTGAAACTTTTCTATTAATATTTAAAACAGAAGAGAGAACAAAATCAATAAAACCAGGTATGAGTGAAACAAAAAGTTTCTCATCTCTAATGAAAATTATTTATTTACACATTGAAAAAAAAGCTTCAAAAATATAATATTTGGTGCCTAAAAACTTGTCTGGTGTGTTGGAGGAGTGGAGATACTTGAATTTAGAAGTACATGAATTCAGACATTACATGAGGATCTCCTGTGGCCATGGTTCTCCCAAGTTGTTTCCTTTTTTATGGTAACTGTGAAAGTTCCCGGGTTCACCTCAGAATAGAATAGAAAATCTTTTGCAGGACAGAAAAAGTTCTCCCTACCACCTCAACTTCTGAAACATTAAGAAATAAAAATTATTCAACTTTCTCTGTAAACAAAACAAGACAAAAAAAAAGCCTAATCAATTTTGATGCTAGAAATCCCAGATATCGGGTGATTCCTTGCAGAAGGTGTTCTCTTCATACTTAAGAGTAGCCTAAACTGAAGGAAGCAGCTCAAAAGGGCAGTAGCTGTAGTGTTTAGTGTTTATTTCATGTTTCCCTAATCTGTTAAAGATATCCAGCTATCCTCACATCCAGAAACAGATAAGCTGCTTCCAATCCATGATCAAAATGTTTTAAACTGCACACTGCCATCATATATTTGTGAAAACACCAGCTATTTATAGAAATAAATAATTGGACAGGAAGTTCTTCCATTGTCATAACAGATCACTGGACATGAGATGTTCATTAATCTTTGCTTCAGTTTGAACACATTCTGTTTGGAGCACAGAAATGGAAGCCACAAGAGCAGAATACACATGTGCTTTATTAGCAGCTGTTTTTCAAATGCATCCTCTAATGCCACATAACAAAGTCAGTGATCCAAAGAAGCTAAGAAATTCACAGGTTAAAAGAACTGAAAAGGATGATATTATTAAGCCTCTTTTCAGGTTTTCCTAATAGAAATCCCATCACTAATCAGTCATTCGTAACAAATACTCATTAATTGTAATCCTTCTCAAAGCACTCAGCAACAGGCTGGCATTTTAGAGGTGGGGAGGTTGAAATGTAGAGCAGTGAGCTCACAAAACTGACAAGTATGAAAACAGGAATAAAAAATCAGGGTTTTTTTTTAGCTCTTACACCTGTGCCTTCCCCATCTGTTTATAGCTGGGTCTTTACTGAGCACGGAGCAGGCAGCGTGCCCGGAGCTCAAACACATCACGGGAGACAGAGACGTATTGGCATCTCCTTGTTTGCCAGGTACAGCAAATATTTGCTTTCATTTCCCAAGCCCTGCATTGACATCAAATAATTTATAACTCTATTGAGTATAAACTTCAAAATAAGCTCATTTGGCTCGCACAGAATTAAGCTCATGTGCTGCAGAAGATGAGGACTCTGTGCCTGTGACACACCCCAAGAATTTAGAAACACAAAGTGCTCAGTCTTGCCTTCTGCTGAACACCTCTAGAAAACTCAACAAAAAATCAGTTTTGGTAAGGTTTTATGAAAGCCCCCTCTACATTTCTGGTCAAGGTTTTAGGCCTGTGCCACAGAGCCACAGTGACAGCTGCTGTAATTAAGGCAAGATGCTTGATTTAATCAAAACATTGTTTCAGTTTCTTTGGTTTCAGCTTTTCCTAGACATATTTCTGTACAAAGAATTCTCTCCAAGGGACTTAGACTTTACAGCTAAACAGCTTTGTGCTCATAAGTCCTTGTTTTAATTTTTGGTGAGATCCTGTTGGTTTTTGCATGCAGGAGGCAAAGTTCACTTTTCAAGAACGTGCACTTGCTATGAGAGAAAGATGCACGGGCTCTCTGTGGGTTCTCCCATCACTGGTTATAGTAAATATTGCAATCAAAATATTAATATTCCACTTTAAATACTAATAATAGGTGGAGCACAGTTTCCCAAATGTGTGGAACACTTGTACAATAAAGCTAAAGACTGAGATTGTCCCACTTTGCACAAGACTTCATTTTTTAAATATTGTATTTAAATATTTAAATAAATTTTTTTGTGTTTTTTCTTTATATCTGTGACCAGAATAAAAGAAAACCCATTCTACTTTTTTTTTTTTGTCCCCTTAATTCCCACCTTTTCTTCAAGTTTCTTTATCCATCTACTTCACACTACTACTTAGCTCCTTAACTAGATATTTATCCTCACCTCCCTGTTTCAGAGCACTGCCCCTTGACTGGAAGCCACAAAGGTTGAGCAGTCTCACATGTCCCCATTTGGGAAATAAAAGTTGAATTCATCCAGCTTGTTTTTGAGATCTTAGGGTCTGGCATTCAATAAAGAATAATTGCATATTCTTGAAAAGAGCTCATTGTGCATGCAGATAAATACACTGTATTTTAAGCACACAATGAATTTTAAAATGCATATAATGACTTGAAATATTTCTTCATTGCTGTCAGAAAACAGTTTAATTTTTTTTCTTTAATCTATCACGACTGTAGCTATAAATCCAGTGATGGAAAATAAGCATTTTCATTTGATTAGGCATTTTGAAGCAGCACTGAGTTTGGAGAACACTCGCTTGAAGCACAAAATGAGAAATAAAATGACACAACGAAAGGTAAATGTCACCAATCTTATGATTAAAAATACAATTAGGGAAGACTTAAAACTAATTCTGTGTATGATTTATTTTCTTTTTTTCTTTTCATTTAAACTGCACCACATGTGCAAATATGCAACACAGACAGCTTCACCTAGAGAGGCCAGGCTGAGGGCAGCCAGTGACCTCTGACAGGTGCCCTGCAAAACACTCCTGGTGCCAACAGAGCTGTGGCATGACCTTTGCTTTATTTATTGTGAGGGAGGATGGTGTCAGAAACAGAAAAAAGGAGTTAAAAATCACATAAACCAGAACTGGAACAATCTTCTAAGCTATGTCTAAACTCAGCAGCAACACAGGAAGGATTCTCCACTGGAAATTTTAACAGGTTTTTTTAAGGGTTTTGGTTTTTTGTTTTTTTTTTTTTTGAATGAATTACAGCTGGCTAAGTTTTCATGAGGTATTCTACCTAGGAAAATAATACATAGCCACATGAGGTATTCTACCCAGAAAAATAATATATAGCCACAGACAAGATAAAATATATATCTGCAGGAAACCAGAACGGTTCGATTCACCTCCCAGATAAAACTTCAACATCTTTCCTTTTTTACCCTGATTTTGTGGCAAATTCCTGTTAAAGTACCTTCCATGAACACCAAGTTCTTCAGAGAACCTGAAATTTGAACAGTTTGCCTAATAATCAGTTTAGGGAAAGGGGGGAAGCAGAAAATCCAGGCCATGGACATCCCCCAAAGCTTGAGGGTGAGCTCAGCAGCCCCAGTGTGAGCCTGTTCAGTGCTTGAGTGGCTTGGACCTGATGGTACTGGGTTTAAATGATCGTATTTGAATGATCTGTGTCAGAGGAAACAGTCTCACGCTGTTGGATATTAGGAAAAAGTTATTAGGTTGGATATTAGGAAAAAGTTTTTTGCAGAAAGAATGATAAAGTTCTGGAATGGCTGCCTGGGGAGGTGATGGAGTCACCATCCCTGGGTGTGTTTAACGAAGCCTGGATGTGGCACTGGGTGCCAGGGTTTAGTTGAGGTGCTGGGGATGGGTTGGACTCGATTACCTGGAAGGTCTCTTCCAACCCAGGGATTCTGTGAGTTCTGTGAATATTTACTTTCACAGAGAGGTAAAAAAATACAGGGAAACCATGAGGCCAAGCTCAGCACTGCACAGAAAACACCATTAGGGCTGGACTGAGTGCCAGCAGTACCCTGGCTAAAGGGGCTGCTGAGCACCCTGAGAGCCAATTCACCTTCCCTTCTGCTCCAGAATTCACAGGGACTGGCACTTCCCTGTGTGCACCTTCCCTGAAAATGTCTGTTCCAGGATGGTGCTTGTTTCAGGAATCAGGTGTAGTGGTGTAAAAAGAGCTGGAGCAGCTCTCATTTTACTCATTTTGGTTGCAAACAAGCAGTGACTGAGAAGAGTTAAGTACAATTTCTTTCCTCCCCAGTCCCTCCCAGCCCAAATCGAAACATCCTTCCCCAGAGGTTTGGCACTGACAGTGACAGTCATTACTCCTAATACTGAAAAACAGCATCATCTCCAAAACCTGTAAGAACTCTGCTTAGAAAAGAAAGATTCCACAATCTTCATCTCAGGGTTTTCTTACCATTTGCAGAAATCCATACTACACTGCAGTGGCAAAAGCTTCCTATCAACACCTGTGGATTTCAAACTGCAAATTAGGAGCTCTATTTCTCTGCAGTATCACAACAGCAAAATGAAGCACCAGCAGGACACCAGATGTGAAATGGTAGAGTTTGACTCGTCAAGAATAAATTGGGTCCCATTCAAGAGTAAGGGAAAAATCAAAGCTTCTACAATTTCTGTAATTCTGCTCTATGTGAAGTGGCCCATTCATGGCTCCTATTTTCTCTTTACCTAAACAAAAGCAGGTTGCTCAAATTAAAACGCAATTCAGTCATAGACAGTTAACAAATGGAGATTTATGTCATAGCACTAGAGCAGTTATTTTCCCACCACAAAAATATATTCCTTTAATTTTCCTTTGGGTGTTCAGATAGGGCACATTTAGGAACATATCATCTGTCTGTGCAACTCTGTGTAGGAAGACATTGAGTAAAAATGTCATTTAAATAGGATCAGAGCTGCTTTTGAGCTGCTTGGAAGACTGAAAATGTTACCTAGGATTATTTAATACATGCACACTTTGTAACTGCACATAATTACTTACCTGACAGTAAGACAGAGCCTACAACTTCATAAACATAGGAAAGCTGCTGTCATAGCTCTTCTATCTCCACTATTTCTCCTTCAGCAGATAGAAAATGGCTAAATTATCTTTCTCATCCATGGCAAACCTAATATGAGCTCTCAAACCCACCACATGCTGAGGAGAAAATACAGCTCAGGTGCCCCTGGTTATTATTAGCTGTCATATTTTTTATTCTAAGAGGTCTGTAAGACTTCATTATCTGATTTTACAGTGGTACTTTGCTGCTAACGAGTAAAACCAAGTAAAGAAGCACAAAGAAATGGAATTGTGCACTCGGGGAGGTGCAGTGGCCATCCTAGAGAGGCTTCTCCAGAGCAGACAGGGTTCAAACAGCGGCCAGCTCACCTTAGCACCTGTAAATCAAACCCAAACCTGTGCCCTGGGAACCATCCACAGATTGCAGGAATTTATTGCAATGGGCAGGATCACAGCTTTTCTTTGTTCTAATACCTCTGCCTGTCTGCAATAACCTAATGATGTCCTTCATGCTGAAGTTTTCTTAGATTTGTTCCTCCTTTCCTTTTTCTCTTCTTATTTTTTCCCCAAATAAGTTTGTCCACTCGTCGCATACTTTCGTCACCTCTCACCCAATTTGCTCCTTTTGCACTTTGAATTGTGTCTGCTTGTCTGACCTCAGATTATTTTTACTGCCCTTTCTACAAGCTGGCATTTCATATTGTCTTTTCCACGTCTGTCCATACTCATTTTAAGCACTAAATTGTACTTTCCCTTCTACAGCTTTCCAGTGTGATTTGAAATTGAAGAGAGAAGCAATAGCCTCAAGACATTCAAACCCATCCGTTTAAACTTGATCATAGAGAAGGCTCTGTAACTGTGAAGTTCACATCTTTTTTTATGGTCTCTTTTGCCCTGGAACACCTATGCAGAGAAATATCATGGTAGAATAAAAAACTCATCATTAAGCCCCAGTGTGTGTGAATATGGAGGCAAGCCAAAACATAAATAGATATTTGGCTTTTGGCAAGAGAGTGTTTAGCATTTAATACATCCAGCTGTAATCTGCATTGTATTTATTCAGCTCAGTATTTAAGGTGCATTTGAATGTGAGAGTGATAAATAGAAAGGAGTTACACAAAATGCAATCAAACTGGGTGCTATTCTAGGCCTCGGCATTACTAAAATGAAAATACAAAGAGAACAGCATGGGGGGTGTTTCTATAAAGGATGCTTTAGCTAATACCTCTAAGGGTTTATTTGTAGGTGCAATTCCTTTTCTCTGAATGGAAAACGGCACCTCTGAGGCAGCTCTCCCAAAATCTCATCTGAGTTTGGGACAATAGTCTGAGACTACTTTTCCCATTCAGCTTTTAAAAATGTTCAAATGCAATCCAAAAATTTCCAAAGCTGGCTGGTAACGGGCCAGTTCAACCATCACAAAACCCACAGATCAGGCACTGACTCAGGCAAAGTTGTTGTGATTGTAGCTCATATTTATTTTTGGAGTGTTATACTGTCGTTTATCTGTGGGCCAGCCCCAGTAACTGGATTGCAGCTTTGTGTCCCTCCCCATGGCTCCAGGTGAATTAATTGCCAGACATTTACATGTTGTTTGTCATGTGTTTATCTCATTACCTTCAGGGGACAGATGTTGAACAGCTGCTGAGGTGGACAATCTTGTGTATTGTAAGCAAATAGCTTTGCAATTCTGCCTGGGATTTCAATCCTTATTGTTCTGCAATATAGCATTTGCCATTTAATATATTAGAGGATAATCCATGTTGTATTTGTTCACAAATACAAGTTTGGGCTACTTGGAACAATAAAATGCAGGAGCTTTTTTTCTGCAACTTTCTCAATCAGTTGCAGGGGCTGAAAGCAGAATTTTCTGGAGATCTTTTGGCAGCAGCTGTTTCTCTGGTTTGCTTTCTCTAGCTTATTATGCATTGCAGTCAGTCCTACAATCACTTTTACTTGAATGAAAATGCCCACACTTGTTTATGTGCAACTTTTTAACAAGTGGAAGTTGGAACCACTGAGGCAAAAGGAAAGTGTTGATACACAAATCAGCACTGTATTTCTTTAACGAGGGAGAAAGGAAACTGCCAGCTGACTGAAATCCCAGTTTGTCCTTGCTGGTGCTAATGGCACCTGGATTTCTGGAACTCAGAGCTTTACTTTGCAGGAGCCTGAAGACCTGTTGCTGCAGGAATGGAGCAGGCTGCTGGCTGCTCATTGGGGTGTGAGACGTGGATAAACCCAGCCCTGTCCACGGGACGCTTCCACGGTCTCCACGGCAATGTTTGTGCCCCAAGATGATTGCCCTGGTGTCAGTGACCTCAGTACAGCTGTGGGACCTTCAGCTGTGACTTCTTACATCCTCCTGCAGCCCTGTTACCTGGTGAGTGTGCTAGGGCTCAGTAACACATCTTAAACCAAACACCACAACAGGCATCACTCCATATTTAAAGTTGAGCACAGTTTACACAGAAATGGAGAAAAGCATATTTGAGAGCAGCACATGGAGAGATGATTGGAGCTTGCCTGTGAGTGCCTGCAGGAAGGACGTGATCACTTTGCTGCTGCTATTTTTAATTGTATTCTTGCCATCCTGGAATGCAAGCAAAACTCTACATTAAAATATTAACATTTCATCTGCAGCATCACCTGCTGCCTTCGTCTGTTAATGCTGATGCCTTCAAGGTGATACAGCTCATTGGTCATTGGGCAATGAAATACCCCAAAACATTCAGCAGTAATGATCTCACAGAAGGCCAAAGCACCATCTGGCAGAGACCAGAAAGTGCCACAGGGCACAGGAGGCACCAAGGGCCCTGCCTGGGGAGAGCTGCACTGGCAGCAGGCACAGAGCACCCACTGCTCACAAGTCCTTGTTTTAATTTTTGGTGAGATCCTGTTGGTTTTTGCATGCAGGAGGCAAAGTTCACTTTTCAAGAACATGCACTTGCTACAAGAGAAAGATGCATGGGCTCTCTGTGGGTTCTCCCACAAAACCACTGTCCCATCACTGCTTACAGTAAATGCTCCAATCAAAATATTAATATTCCACTTTAAATACTAATAATAGGTGGAGCACAGTTTCCCAAATGTGTGGAACACTTGTACAATAAAGCTAAAGACTGAGATTGTCCCACTTTGCACAAGTCTTCTTTTTTAAATATTGACATTTCTTTATATTTTTTCTTTATATCTGTGACCAGAATAAAAGAAAACCCATTCTACATTTCTTTTTTCCTTTTTTTTTTTTTTTTGGTGCCGTTAATTCCCACCTTTCCTTCAAGTCTCTTTATCCATCTATTTTTCACACTACTACTTAGCTCCTAGATATTTATCCTCACCTCCCTGTTTCAGAGCACTGCCCCTTGACTGGAAGCCATGAAGGTTGAGCAGTCTCAGATGTCCCCATTTGGGAAATAAAAGGTTTAATTCACACCCTGTAACTGGTCCATGATGTTAATTACAATTACATGTTCACTGCAGAACTTTATGGCTTGTACGGACAGATGAATAGAGACTTGATTAACAAGCTAGGGACTAAATGGATTTATTTCTGGGCTGATGTTTCTGAAAACCAGGAATGGGGTTTAGTAAAGTAATATTTCCTGTTACTAACTGGCAAGAGAGAAGCAGATCATACACAGCCATATCTCCAAGGAGTACATGAGATGAAAGACATGAATATCCTTATCCAGCCCTGTGGTCTGTGTTGGGGTATTTACAGTAATAAATCTCTTGTCAGAAAGATTTGCATTCGATCTCTCAGCATCTGTGCTTCTGCTGCAACAGTCTTATCCTGTATGTCGGGTTTTTTTGGCTTTTTCTTCGCTTTTTACAGAAGAGTCAAAAACCAGCTTACACATTATTCTGCTGAGAGGCAACTCTGCCAACTTCAGCCTCCTCTAAGTCGTGTAACATTGAGGTGATGACAGACAGGAGTTCACACTCCCACACTGGCAGCTGTGTCCCTCTGTACCTTCCAGGGTCACTTTAAAAAATCGAAGTGGACACACAGTAGAAATCATTTCCTGAAGTTCTGCTGGGCATCAGAAAACTATCTCTTAGAATAAAGAACAATGTGTCACTGAATAAAGAACACATCTTGCTTTGAACACCACCAAAAAGTAAGGGATGGCAAGGAATATGGGGAAGGGAATTAGACATCCCTCTGTTCCAGCTGAAATAGGATGCAGTTGACTAGGATGTATAGGAAAAGCTGTCTGTAGTGTGATTTCAACAGAAGTTGAACCATCCCAATGGTTTTTCCTGTGCAAAATCCCCCTTCTATAATCTCTCTTTATAATAATTAGTAACTCATCTACACAGATATAATAGAGGGAGGACCTGGATCTGCAAGAGCACTTCAGGAAAGCATCTAAAAGGTGAGGCAGTGACAGCTGGAAGGGCACAGAAAGAACAGGAGCAGAAAAACATGTAGCAGGAAGAGGAAAATACAAATCATTAAATCACTTTTACCAAGGTAACACCTCACCAGAATCTGGACTCAAGCCAGTTTTATCACAGTGCCAAGGAAAAAAAACTCCAGATAAACAGACACTATTACACACAAGTGTTTACAACAGGAAACAAACAAACTTTCCTACTTCCATCAACTTTCCAGGAAAATGGAGACCAAACAGAGACTATATAGAGTGAAGCAACTAAAAAATTAGAAGTTTGGATGAAGAAGGTGTTAGTGGTGGGGAATATATAAAAAAATTAAGTTGCAAGAATTGAGTTTTCTTCATCTAGGTTAAAAGAAGTATCTGCTAGTTGTCCTGAAGTAGCTGAAAAGTCACTGCAAGAAGAGGCAAATAAACTGTTCTCTATGCCAGCTCACAGGATAATTGGAGACAATAATCTTAAACTGACAGAAGCAAAGATGTACAGTTCATGAAATCTGCTCTCTGAATATTATGGATTATGAAATTTAGACCAAAACCTGCTTGTAGAATGTCATAGGCTCATTTATTCTGCCTTCAAAGAATCTGATACAATAAGCAACCTCTCAACCTCTACCTCTAATCTCTACTCCTTTTCCATACAAAGTGGACAAGGTAGAGCTGGTGTGGATCTATGCAACTTATCTCCAGGGTGTGAGATAAGAACAAAACAAAAATAAAAATGCACATAAAAATGTTACAAGTGCGAATCCAGGCATTCACATCTAGCAAGCATTACCATTCCTGTGTTCCCTTAAATTTTCTCATGATATGAGCAATCAGAATTCTCTGATTACATCCATGCTGGTTATTATTTCAAAACACCCTCCTCGTGCTCTGAGGAGTGACTGCTGCTTCCTTACATAAGTGCTGCCTCACACCCTTCCACGGAGATGCATTTTGTTCAACTCCTGCTCAGAATGCAAAGCTGCTCATTTCCAAACAGGCACTTACCAGTGTTCACACCTCTTGTCTCCCACTGCTTCCCAGACATTAATGAATTCTTCTTCTCAAAATCCTCCCAAGCTTAAATGAAGTGAACCTCACACCGAATTTAAACCACAACTTCAAGCCTACCCTGTAATTATGAGTGCTCAGCTTAAGCTTGATGCTGCAGAGCCTGATTCTGCCTGTGACACTGAGACTGTTATTTTCAAAAACCTCATCCCAAATCACAGGCAAAACTTCTGCCTGAGGACACAGGTGGTTCATCAAATATTATATATATATATATATATATATATATATGTAATTATATTAAAAACACATAAGCATGTAAGTGTCTTGTAGAATATCAGGCTAAAATAATGCAGCAGCAAAAGATAGGAATCCTCTCCTGAAGTCTTGGAAATCATCCACAGACACAACATGTATTATGTAAGCAGCCTCACTTCAGCAGTCTCAGCTGTTCCCTGAATTGGGTAAGACCTGTGGGCATTCAAACCTTTCAAAATAAAGCTGCCAGCATATTGAAAGTTTAAGCACGCGTGACAATTCCGATATTAAGATTTCACTTTTAAAAATGTTAGAATAGACATCAAGATTTCTGAAGTGACAGCTGCATACACCGAAGTATTGTGATCTACTAAAGTATTACAGCATTCAGAAAACTCCCCATGACAAGTAACAGAACAGTAATTTAACAGAGATTCATACATAAAACAAACAAACAAATAAATCGTTGAACTTTCAGAAGATGCAGTGCTTTCACATCAGTAAACCATGTCAGACACTCAGGAATCCAAACAAGAGCTTGGCTTGGTGTAGTCAACCGAGTTCTGTTCCAATTTAAATATTTTGGTTAGAGGTCTGATTTTCTGTTGAAGGCAGTGTAATCCCTGTTGGGAATGCAGTTTGCTTTTTGTCCTCTCCTTCTGCTCAGCCCCAGGAGCTGTGCCAGCAGCAAGTACAGTGCATTTCTGTTCTGCTGGAGGAGAGCAGCCAAGCGGTGGTGCTGTGCAATCCCTGGGTCTGGAGAAGCCTGTCAGCAGAACCGTGTGTTTGTAAAACTTACAAAGCTCTCCAAATGCAAGCAGTGGTTTCTCAGCATGTAAAAAAGGCAGTGAGGTTCAAATACCCTCCTATTAATAGGGCATTTTCATTTAATATCAGTTGAATAAAGATCCCTGGGTGTTTTGGTTTGGGGTTTGTCGATTTGCTGTCAAATCCTAATGAATAAAAATGATCTAAAGAAAACTGAAGCAGAGTCAGTGAGATTATTTTTTAACTTGATGGCCTTTTCCTAGATTTCCCTGTGCTAAAGGTTTGCCTCCTCAGTGAGCTAATTACCCATTGATTCAAAGTAAACCAGTTTTCAAGTGCCAGCCTGGACACTGCCCAAACTCCTAAATTCTGCTCCTTGGAAACACCAAGACTGAGGCCAACTGCAAATTTGGACCAAGTTTTTGTGTGCACATGAAGGTGTTTGTGTGGGAAAATGAACCAACTAACCCAAGCTAA
This sequence comes from Onychostruthus taczanowskii, assembly GCF_017590055.1. Lineage (NCBI taxonomy): Eukaryota > Metazoa > Chordata > Aves > Passeriformes > Passeridae > Onychostruthus > Onychostruthus taczanowskii. Next base: position 13,330,176 of record NW_024496526.1, read on the forward strand.
CTGGTAATGAGCAAACTTCAAAAAGTTTAGAAGTTTCTAGCACTGAGCATATTCATTTCAGAACCAAGAGAGAGCCTTGTGAGAAAGTTGCTAGTGCTTCTTTATGAACAAAAAACTAAACAATTAAACTTACAATTTAACCACTCAAATCAAGGCAATTCCTAAAAAGCAAGGATGCAGCCTATGGGTTGCACTTATGTATGTGTTCCAGGATAAATTTTTGGTATCAAAATCTCATTAAAATCCAATTTTCAGTTTAATTTGCAGCAAATCCTCTAAAAGAAAAAAACCCAAAACTTCCCAGAATTTATATTTTGACCCATTTTCCTTACATTCTCTCAAATTCCTTCAAGTGGAGAAACAAAACAAAGGGTTACTTTAGTAATGATTCAGCCATACTTTTGAAATAGCGGCACTGAAACATCAGTAAATAGAATTATTGACATTTATTCTTCTAGCACACCATTCATTGACAGTATAAGCTTACAGTCCTGCACACACATACATCCTGATGTGAAATCCAAGGCTGAACCTTGAATCCCTTCCAGACAGACATCCCAAGTCTCCCTAATGACAGAGGGACTTCTACATCAGTTAAATGCTAAGGTTGCCTCAGACTTGAATTTTTTCCTCTATTTACCAGTATCTGCTAATTAAAATTATTTGTCCTGTTTTTTATTTAATAAGAATTTAAATCTACCTTGCTATTCTACCAGGCTTTTATAGGAATAGTATGGATTTTCTCTTCTAGAATACGTTACCACACTTCCTGCAAGTTTTAAGCAGGCCATGAGGTTTTTACATTTTTTATTTCCTATTAATATTTCCAGATTTCCTCCAACTTTTCTTTATCTTCCACCAAAAGGAGTCATGTTGCAGCTGAGCTCCAGCAAGGCATGTTCACTCTACTGAGCATAGCAACAAGGCCACTGACATGCAAGAAACCTCAGGGGAAAAAAAAAAAATTGGAAAATCAATGTATATTAAAAAAATAGCCATCCATGTAATCAGCCCTGAGAAAACAGCAGCTCCATCAGGATGATATCATCACACTGCTGATGAATTAACTGAATTGACTGAATTCATCATTTTTGTTTCTCTAGGTGGTTCTGGTTAATCCAGAGCAAGAGTAATGGACTCAATGATCCTTCTGGGTTCCTTCCAGCTCAGAATATTCTATGATTTAGTGGTTTTATGCTTCAAACATGGCATCTACACAGGCTGTTATTTATCTTGTGGGAAGAAGGAAAAGAATGGCATGGCAAGAGCTTTTTGGAAAATTCATGGTTTGCACAATTTTGCACTACTGCAATGCTAAGACTCAGTTAAAAAGCACAAGAAATATGTGGGCTGCACTAGGAAAACATATTTGGAAAACTTTATAACACCATAATACACTATCTGTGTTAAACATGAGCTTTTTCTTCCTGTTTTAATTTTCTTCATTTTAGAGGGGGGAAAAAATCTCTATCAATATCTATCTATATATACATGGATATTTTTAAGTCCAGATTAATAAAAGTACACTTAAAAAAAAAAAAAAAAAAGGATCCTGAGCAGCTATTTCAATTCTGTTCTTCCACTCATGCAGTGCTCTAATTCAAATCAGAGCCTGTCTTCAACATAAATGACCTTACAGGAGCTGGTTAATAAGATAATCAGGTAATAAAATGAAAAAAAAAAAAAAAAAACCAAAAAAAACCCAGGAGATTTCAAATGGACATGAACATAATGTCCACGCATTATGGAGCCTTAAACTCCCATTTGTATTCTCATTCAGAAACAAAGTGGCCACAATTGTCTCCGGCTTAATTGCTTTCAACTTGAAGAAAATCACTGATAGGGTGACATAAATCATGTAGCTTTTTCCTGGACCTCACTTCTATTCCTATTCCAAGGAGAATAACATGCCCATTTCTGGGTCTCCTTGGCAAAAAGAAAAAAAAAAGAAAACAAACAAACAAAAAAAAAAAAAAAAAAAAAAAAAAACCAAAAAAACCACCACCAAACCAAAGCAAAACAAACCATACTTGCCAAAATTGAGTTCATAGATCTATGGCAGTTTCAGTAAAAGAAGAGCATTTTGAGCAGAAGCTTAATTAGTGAAGGGCCGAGGGTGAGGGGTGTGAGGAGCAGAGTAAGGACTCCAATCCCAGAGGAGGTGTGAAGCTGGTGGGAGGAAGTGTTGGATCAGCTGTGGATGCCCCCGGGCAATGCACTCAGAGTTTTATTTGTGCCGTTCATGAGCTCAGCCTGGTTTGCTGAGCCACTTCTGATGTTTAGGGCCCAAAAGCAGAGGGCAGAGCTGGTTTGGGTACTGAAGATGCTGAGGTTTGACAGCTCAGCTCCCCAGGAGAACCTGAGCCCCTGGGAGGAACCACACTGCCTTTGTGCTCCTCTGCACCAAACCTTGCATAAATGGAGAAAGTTTTACTGACTTACAAGCTATTTTTGTTTGGTTTTTTTAAAATTTTTCTTTTCACAAACCACAGCTGTCTTGTAATTCCACAAATGTTTTTGTATTCCCACTGATTTTTTTTTTTTCATACTTGCTGACACTACTCAAATGTTGTTTCTCTTAGTAGCAATATATGAAATCCATTACCGGGCACATGCTGCATAAGAAAAAAGGCTCACTTCAGTTCATGCTTCACCAGTATTACTCTAGTTAGCTTTTTATTCTCCAGGCAGTGTTGTTATTATACCAAGTCTCAGAACATCAGTTCTGAACTATTCTAATAACATTGCCAGTGTTCACTTTGCCAGCTCTTTCATAAAGGATTATAATAAAAAATACATCCTTTGTCACTGCTATCAGTATTTTTTTTTTCTCTGAATGCAACTTGGTTTGGGCACCAAATACAGCCCTCCTTCAGGGTAGATACAGAAGACTGGATATTAATTATACTCATCCATCTTTATTTTCAGCAATGTTTGATTAATGAAAAAGTATGCACAATAGCAAACACTCATCATTACTTGAGAACATGCATGTACCAAACCTATTCAAACCTATTTTATTTTTATTACTTTGATTATATTTGTCACTTCAATCCATACCAATAACCTGGCACTGTTAATGAGCTCCTTTTTAATGCAGGTAGGTCACATGCTTGGTATTTTAATTCCTTTAGATTTGTCAGTGACCCTGAGTCCTTTTGAACTGAATTAGCTGATTTTTTCACACAAGCTCATATCTTTGCATGTTCAAAAATCAAATTTTATTTATTTTTTTAATTTGTTGTTAAAAAGAACCATAATTTCTCCTATCTTCAGTTTGCACATGAATGCAGAATCTTTGTATCACCTTATTTTGGGAAGGAGACCAGCACTTCACTAATTAAGCTTCTGCTCAAAATGCTCTTCTTTTCCTGGAATTACCATAGATCTATGAATTAGAATTTGGGGGTTTTTTTGTGAAGGAGACTCAGAAATGGAAATGCTGTTCTGCCCACTCATGCAGTGCTCTAATTCATATCAGAACCTGTCTTCACCATAAACATGTCTCCAACAATTGACAATATCTCTTGCTTCTTTTTCTTACCAAGGGCAGCAACCACAAGGTTTCCCAGTGAGCAGACCTGTGCTGCTGTGTTGGAATTGAAGTTTCAAGGGAGAAGAGATCCAGGGGCAAATGGAAAGGTGAAAGAGTTTTCTGTCTCAGTTTAGTTACAACAATTAAAATTAAAAGATGGAAGAACACGGAACTGGAAGGAGTTTTGTAAAACCTGAGATCAGACAAAAAAAAATTCTTTTTTTTTTTTTTCATAATTTGCTAGCAAGCATTTGAGCTCAAGGGACAAAAAAAAAAAAAAAAAAATTTTTTTTTTTTTTTCTTCCTTTAATTTTATTTTTTAAAAAAAAAAAAAAATTTTTTTTTTTTTTTCTTCCTTTAATTTTATTTTTTAAAAAAAAAAAAAAAAAGAAGTGGAAATAATTTTAAAAGGATGGTTTTGGGGTTTTTTCATCTGTTTAAGTATCTGCTTCTCTCATCTTATTTTGGCTCCTCTATTACACCTTCTCCAACTGTTCACAGCCTGAAAGAGGTTGTAGAGGAAAGGATGAGCAATAAAATATGAATTTTTAATGAAAACTTTCATATTATGATTAGTTACTACAAAGTTTTTAGTGTTTTTAGTTTGAGGGTTTTTTGTTTGTTTTGTTGGGGTTTTTTTAAACAATTTTTTTAAAGATTCCTTTTCAGGCCATCTTTAAAACTTTTTTGAAGTGAGTGGGTCTTATGTGTATCTTACAGCTCTTTGAAAATCTTGGTGACAAGAAAAGGAACTGAGCTCTTTTAATAATGGCACGTTATTAAACCACTAATGATTTGGCTGTTTAAAAGTGAGCGTTAATGATTATAACTCTCCTCTTTGATCACCAGAAAATGGTGACTAATCTGATAGGGAAAAAAAAAAAAACCCAACAAAAAAACCAGTTTTAAGACTCACAGTCTCTCCTAAGCCCAAAGGCTGCTATAAAAGCTCAAAGGAAAGAGAGTAAAAAGAGAATAAAACAGGCAGCAGACAGTAAGTGCAGATGTTTTATTTTTATCCTGAACTACTCTCCTGTCTAAATAACAATGAAGCAAATAAAGAAAAAAAATACGTGGTTTGACCTCCCCTCCTTTTTGAATTTCTGCTCTTCCTCCCTGCAAAAATTTCCAGTTCCTCACTGATACCTGCAGGCAAATGTGAGCTGGAAGCAAACTACTCATTGTGACTAATACAAACTGCATTTGTGGTTTGATTTTTTTTTTTTTTTTTTTGGAAATACATAGGACAGAGAGAGAAGAAAAACAAAATGACTGTCAATAAATTTGTTTCAGAAAGGTCTCTCTCCACCCCCACCAGCTGATTTGCTCTCTGCTGGCTGTTTTGGATTTATTAATGCAGGATTTCAGGGCTGGCCTTGGATTCTGTCCCATCAGAGACCTCACCCATCTTCTGTCCAAAATCCCACCAAGTAGGACAGCTCTTACTGGCTTACATGTCCCATGATGCCAAACAGGTTGAGTTGCCAGCCCAAAATTCTTTTTTATTTATATCTTCAATTTCTTTGACTCATTAAGGGCTGTTTTCCATCCTCTGGGGTGGCTTTCCCAGACCCCAGGCACCATCTCCTGTACACGGCTTTCTAATAAGGAACACTTTTCATTCAATGATGTGTAAATTTTTTCCATTCCCTTTGAGTTTTAGTGAAAAGTGCTCAGTAGACCTTGCATTGCATTTTGATCTGGCCAATAAAAGCAAATATCCCACAAGGATGGTCACACACAGCTTAAGAAAAAACATTTGCAACAGCATCTGAACACCCTGATCACAACAGGGTGATGGCCAGCACTCAATTTCTATCTCTTACCAGATTTGAGAGGCAGAATAAATTTAAAAGTAAACCTTAAAAAAAAAAAAAAAAAAAAAGGGCAGAATTAAACATTTCTTATGATTTTTCTTCTAGATCCTTCAAATATGGTATTTTAAAGCTGCTATTCAACTCTGTTGTTATATGGAAGGCTGAATTTCAAAATTTCTTCTTGCTTCCTCCTGTCTTCTGAAATTTTAGACTGAGGCAAATTTCCTTACTCTGTTTTACACAATGACATTAGGTATTTTTAATTATCATTATTATTTGCATACTGTGCCTTTGATTTGAGCCACAGAAGAAATCTGTGCTTAGCATCTTCACAATCAGAGAGGAAGTTCACAGAACATTTTTATATTTTTTTCCTCCGAAAAAATTTCTGAGATGATGAAGAAGACAACTTCAGCTGTTAATTCTTCACTTGTTTCCCTTGCTCCCCTTTGTTAATCCCAGAGATATCAACTGATTGCCATTACAGACTTACAATACAACAGAGTATTTTTTTTTTTTGCTGTTGTGCATTTGTTTGTTTTTTCCTGACTCACTAACATTACCAAGAAATGGTACATAACACCATAACACTTTAATAGCTGTTGTTCTTCAATCATCACAACACAATCTCTTTTTGAATGCATTCACAAACGTTGTGTGGAAGAAATAAGCAGAGCCTGTGGGTTTTTTTTGTATTTCTACACCATAGCAGAAAGAAAAGCCGATTAAAAGATTTATTCAAATATTTACATGACACACACTATTGCAGTATTAAAATGTGAGCTTGCTCCTTTTACAAATCTCTTTAGAAGTCTTTTTTCCCCTTTGTTCCTAATACAACTTTTAAATGGCAGTCACAAGTTTGAGTGACTCCAGCAATGACTCAATTGTTCATCCCCTCTGGTTCTTCTCTTCGCCCTCCTCCGCTTCTCCCCCTCAATCCAGCATCTCTTTTATTGGCCTCGTGTGCCCTGGCAGCCCAGAAAACCTCCCAGGTCCTGGCTGCAGCACAAGAAGAGTGGACAGGTCAAGGTGAGACCCCCACCTTCAGAGCTGCCTCCACTCCTGGGATCCTCAACACAGGCAGGACGTGGAGCTGCTGGAGCAGCTCCTGGGGAGGCCACAAAGATGCTCCCAGGGCTGGAGCCCCTCTGCTCTGGAGCCAGGCTGGGAGAGCTGGGGGTGTTCAGTGGGAAATGGAAAGGCTTTGGGGAGAGCTCAGAGCCCTTTCCAGAGCCTAAAGGGGCTCCAGGAGAGCTGGAGAGGGACTGGGGACAAGGGATGGAGGGACAGGACACAGGGAATGGCTTCATACTGAAGGAGGGCAGGGCTGGATGGGATATTGGGAAGAGATTCATCCCTGTGAGGAGGTGAGGCCCTGGCACAGGGTGTCCAGAGAAGCTGTAGTTACCCCATCCCTGGAAGTCTCCAAGGCAGGTTGGACAGGGCTTGGAACAACCTGGGATAGCAAAGGTGTCCCTGCCATGACAGGGGGTAGAACTGGCTGAGTTTTAAGGTCCTTTCCAACCCAAACTATTCTGGAATTCTGTGATGATTCTATGGAGGTTCATGTAGGAGGTGTACAAACCATTTCCCTACTCCATTACTGCTCCTCACTCTGCTCCACACATCCTTCCACGCTCCAGCCTTGCTCTGCACATCCTCTTTGCAATGTCACCCTGTGTAACTTCTAATCACACATCTCCCTGTGTTTGAACAGTTTTGTCAGTGGATGCTACACCAATATCATCCACATTTCAAACCTAACCTCCTTGAAGTTCTTCTTTTTCCATAAGCCTGGGAAATAAAGTAGAAAGTTATGGCTGGCATCCCAAAAAAAGCATCACAGCCATTGGTACAAGCTGCACGTTTCTGGAACCAGGAGTAGCCCCAGGGCTGCAGCCTCATCTGCTCATCCTGTCCTTTCCCCATTTTCTGGCATTCCCAAAGAAATCAGAAAATGGGTGTAAAGAGAAATTAAGACACCCAGGTATTTATATTATTCCATATATATCAGATGTCTGAGCAGTACTAAGTGTTAGGCCCTCCTAACACTTAGTACCTCCCAGTTCCCTAACTGCAGCACATTCCTCTACTCCAAGGCATTTTTGCTCTGTAAAATGCTGCAGCACATTCTCCGTGGCTATTGTGGTGCAGTGGAAGCCAACAATTTACCTAGAACACTGGAGACAATTAAGTAGACAGATTTACAGAATAAATATGAAGATGTACACAGTTAGCATTCCTCAATATTAATTCCTAATGCTCCTGAATGCATTCAAATATCACATAGCTTGAACAAAAGGCATTGTATGCTTCTTATTAAATACAAAGAGATGCAGAGCCATAAACAGAATAAAATGCTCTGTGTAGAGGCATTTAGCTGGTCGTGGCAGAGCTGGGAAAGAATCTAAATCTGATCTATCCTCTTGTGAGTATTAAATGTGTTACCTTCCCCATCATCAGTGTCTGGTGATCAGAGTCTCATGAATATGCCAATGGAATACTGGCTGAAATACTTCAAAAAACCATTCCCTGTGAGTACAGCAGACCTGAACTGAGGATCTCAGCTAAACCCATTCTACCCAGTCTTGTATTTGTTTTGTGTTGACAGTGAGCAGCACCATCATCAATTTTACACCAATTTCATGGACCAGCAAAAGTAATTGCTTCTGTTCCTTGACCACTGAAGAAAAGAAGTCCCATATTAAAATTTATCAAAGCTATCAACTGCAGACATATGGAGCCAAACATCTTAGTTCAAAGGCATTTGATAGATAATATATTATTGTAAAACAATTTATTCTCCCTCTGTGTTACCACTTGCCACTTTATTTCCTACCCTTCTTGTCCCAGTTTTTCCTTCAATCCATGTTTCACTGCCATGTCTGGGCTCTGAAGTGCTCCCAGTGATCAGTGCAGGCACATTCTCTGCTCCTGGAAATGCTCTCCTTAACACAGGGCTGATACTTACACTGTACTACCCTTAATTGATAATTAGTTGATGTAACAGATGAGTACCAGCACTGCAAAACCCCTAACTAGGTAAGTTACAGCTCACAGGGGGAAGCAGGTATTTTTCTGGTGCTTGTGCATTAGATCTAGTCTGGAATAACCAAAACATCAAACACAGTTCTGATTGATAAAGTGCTGAAATCCTGCCAAAGTAACGTGCTTGGAAGAGAAACATAACAAATGTGGCTCTTCAAGAGCTGCATGAATAGCAAAGTCTTTTTTTCCCCTCAATTTCAAATTCAGTTTTATGAGAATAAACTTTTTTGAAAAATTCTTTCACTCCCTGTGTGATATGAAAGAGACTTAGTAGCTCCAATTCCATTGTAAGCTCATAGGAGAATATATCAAACATCACCACTAAACATCTAACAGAACTTGCAGGCACACAGATGTAAAATTAACCACACTCACAAAAGATATTCATGAGTGCAGCGAGGGGAACCATTTGGAACGAGCAAATTTTCCACCATGACTTGGTTGTTTATGGATAAAACCAGAATTTCTGGTTCATGACACAACTAAACTCGTAACACATGGGTGTGAACATGCAAGAATAGCAGGGCTTGACCCTGTGCTACTACAGGAAGTTTATCACAGACATAAAGGCTTGGGATCACACACTGAATTTCTTAGAATTGGAAATGGTCCCCTCTGAGTGAGCAGCGACTCATTTGGAGCTCAACTTACAATATAGGTTTTAGTATGGATGGTTTTGTGATTTTTTAAAATCAAATAAAGCCACCAAGTTACCCAGAGAGCAATACCACCCCAAAACTCTGACACCAAAATAAGTCTCAACTATGATCAGCATGAAAGGGTTAAAAGAAAAAAAAGAAGGACAGAAAACAAAAGACAAAACAAAGGATCAGGAGACTTTTTAAAATAGCCAGAGTGCTTTTTGATTATCTGTTTGCATTCTGGATCAAAACCCAGTCAAAAACTAACATAATTACTATATAAATTGGGGTTTAGCAGTTAAAATGTGTGAGGTATCTAATTAACAGAACAACAGACATCAGATCATTAATAAAAATGCCAAAAAAACCCAGTAACGAAATAACTGCTGAACTGCTAAACATGCACTCTGATAAAATTTTCCACACGTTGTTTTTACCACAAAATAAATGGAGAATGCTTAATAAGAACCACAGTGTAAAATACCAGGGTCACTCGTGGCCTTTCCTACAGGCCAGCCCTTCCCTCTCCCCACTCCTCACCTCGCACGTGGCACTGGACAGGTGGCTCTGAGCAGGAATGGTTTGCAGCCAGCAGATAACAATTGAAATCTGTCATTTTTCTGTCCCTCCTCACAAAACCAAAGGCTTGGGCACAATCCCTACATCCCTGACAGATAAGATTAGCTAATGACAAGCTTTGGATTCATCCAGTAAATCCAGCAAAGAATATACAAGTAAAGGCAGAGAAAAAAGGCTAAGGCTGCTGTCAGCAAATTTGAAAGCTTCAAGTTCTTTCAGATCAGAACGTGCAGAAAATCAATTTCTATATGAATTTTTATTTTTCTTTTTAAACAACTCTGCAGTCAGATCAAGTCAAGCTTACCATCTGCTGCAGAGAGAAATACAGCTATACTCAAGATCACATTATCAAACTTCTTTGTAAACTTTACATGCAAGCTGTTCCTGTCAGAACTGAAGTCATTGTGATAATGCTTCTTAATATTTGTTCAGGCTTTAAATAAAGACTGACAAAAGTCCACATATGGATGACAAGCTGTTCTACTGTAAATATTTTTGTATTTGTTGAGAAGGGGCTTATGGCAGTTTAGGACATATTCCATCAGGGATTTTGGTTTGAACTACTTAGTGACTAATAAAACCAAGGTAAAATGCTTGTTCAAGACCCTTACCAAAATTTAGTTATAAATTAATTTGATCCTATTTCTACTCCTATTTAGTAATGCTTTTATATCATTATTGCTTAAAAACTTTTCCCAGCTGGTGGATGTTATAAACTGGAGGACATTTAGTACTCTGTATTTTAATCAAGGCTTAATTCCCAACTGGCACTGAATGTAGTTATCTGTGGAACAGAAAATGGTAATTTTACCATTAGAGCTGACCCTCTAAAGAATAGTAAAATTTCTTCCACTTTTTTGCATAAATAAGCTCAGTAAATTAATTTCCAATATTCCTGTAAATTAGGGGATAAATCATAAAAATCCTTCAAAAACTCCTTTCCCACATCCTTTAGTTAGAAGCACAACTTACAGAAAAGCAAACACAAAAGCAAATGTTGTGACAAGCAGGGATTAAATTTCTTTCTCAGTTTTGATTCCATTTTGAAAAGTCACAAGGCACATGCTGCAATAATGATTACAATTAACACAGTTAACTATTTGCTCCAAGTTCATTACATGTTATGGCTTTAGTACAGCAACTACGCAAGTAACTCAATACAGCAAAGAAAAAATAGTTATTAAAACACCTGCATGGAACAGATACACGATGTGCAGGCACAGACTCAAGTGAAATAAATCCTAGTGCAAAGAAAGAACCTTACCCTGATGTTGGATCGAGAGCTATGGCCTTGGGGTTGCTCAGGTCCAGCTCGATGAGGGTCACACACACTGACCCATTCTGGCTGCAGACAAAGATCCTGTCACTCACGTGATCCACAAAGTAAAAATTCCCAGTGATCCAGTCCATTGCTATTTGCTGCACATCTGCCAAAAAAAAAAAAAAAAAAAAAAAGAGAAAGAAAAAGGAGCTCAGGAGTGCAGCTTCAATCCAAGAAAGCGACTGCTGGCTGCTCTGCCAGCAGATGCTCCACTCACATAAAGAGCTCCGGCTGCTTTACATCTATTGTAGGGTTTCTAATAAGCAATCCAATTCTCAGTACATAAATAAGGGTTGGAGAGAATTTTTTTTCCTTTTTAAGTACAGGCATCTGATTGCAACCACAATGGTATGAAAGATACACATATTTTTTGAGCTCTGTTAAATATTTTTAAGTCTGTGACTGTGTTTTTTATGTTCTCCTCAGAAGCAGCACCACTGAATGATGGTGCACCTGTGAAGCAGCTGAAACACTGGTGGTACCAGATTGCTGGGGGAGGGCAGCTCTGAAGTCACTCAGATTCTGGATTTAGTGTTCTAGGATGTCTGACAGACCCTGGGGATGGCACATTGGTAAAGCTTAGAGGAGTTTGTTGGTTATATTTAGAGGGGACTAAAAGCAGACCAGAAATACTTAACAGAAATTTACAAAAAAAAAAAAAAAAAAGTGATATGCATGGCTAAAACCATGAAATGTTCATTCATTTTCATTTAAAAAACCTCTTTATTGTAGTTCTGGGTTATCTGGGTGCTGCCAGATTTCTGACAGTTGCCACAAGAAGTAGCATTGAAGTAAATTTTCTGTGATAATATCAAGACATTCACTAACAACCAAGTTTTCCTTCTCAGGCCTCTGTGGCAGCTTCACAGCACCCTAACACAACTGCTCACTCTGTTCTTTTCCTTTGGGGATCCTGGAACCACACTCTGTAATGCCTTATAAATCCTCCATTTTTCTTATAAATCAGCTGACCTGTCCATACACCATCTTAGTGTTACAGTAAGCAAAAGTACAGAGAAGTGCAAAGAACATAACTTTATCAATATTATTTAACTAAGGTTTCTTTTCTTCCTCTTCTTATTGACAGCATTGTATTGATACCACTCTGTAGGACATAATTAGTTATTCTTTAGTAAAGAATACTGCAATTAATAGAAAATATATATCCTGTTAAATTTTTTCAATGATCAATATAAATGATTTTTGATTTTAAAAACTTAAGTTTATTGTATTACAGTGTTTCCAAAATAGTGCTAACATAAGCCAAGATTCTGTCATGATAAAAGAAGCCAGGTGTGATAAAATATCATTACACAGAGAAGCTAGTTTGTTTTTTTTTTTAACTTCTAGTTTTCTTTATGTTTGTAATCCTTCAGATGGGGGATTTTCAGGTTTACTTTCCACAATCAAAAGAAAAACCAAAAAACCTGTTGCCTCCATCCCATCTACTCTGCACTGGAGAATAGTAAGTAAACTTGATCAAACAAAAATTGTATTCATTGAGTTTTTGATGATAACTCAGGGCTTATGAGCCTTGTACTTAAAACAGACATGGAAGCTCATTTATTGTCTTTCAAAGTGTAGGTAACTTAAACAAGATTTACTCAGTGAAATACCAGGAACACCAACTGTATCCCACCTCAGCCACCTCATTACACAGTTCACTGCTGTCTTCTGTCTCTCCCATTCCTGCCCTTCCACCACTCATTTCCCTTTTAATTCAAAGTGAATATTGGGCCTGATAGGTCCTATTACCAAGATCTGCTGAGCCAGAATAAAGAAATGCTCCATTTAGCCCAATATTCAGACTCCAGAGAAGGCCAATGTCAGAAGCACTGTGAGATATGTGAGCATTTATATATTTCAGACAATAGGAAGAAAACACATTTTTTTTCCTCCTCCCTTTCTCCAAGCAAAATATAGGACATGCTTTTAAAAATGCCAGAAGAAAACTCTGTGCCTCTGGAAATCAGTAATAGTTAAAGCATTTTCAATGTGCCTGCTCACCATTTTCTAAAGGTGGACTCGTGGAATGAAAAATTTATGGTTTACTGATTCAGGGAGACTTTTGAAAATTGCAGATAAGCTTCTGTGTAACAGAAACATTTCAGAAAATATCTTTTAAACAGGACAAAAGGTACAAAAGGGATCCAATTTCAAACATTTGTAGAAATAAAACTAGTAATTAAATTCCTGCAATGAGAGCTCTAGAAATTACTGTACATTGAGAAGTGGATGAAAAGGAACAAGGTTAAGTAGCAGCCACTTGGAGGAATTTTTCTTATTGTGTGAAAAATGTACCTATTTTGAGATAAAAGTGATACATATGTGAAAGGCACATCACACACATGTTGTCCTATTTGTTAACATGGCAGTACTTACAGTTATAAAATATTTGCTCTGTTCTTTCCTTAGGTTTTTGGTAACATGTCACAAGAAATTGCACCAAACAACTTTTTTTTTTTTTTTTTTTTTTTTTTTTTTTTTTTTTTTTAATGGAAACCAAGAATAATTTGTTCAAGGTCATATTAGGGATAACCATTTGCATTAGGTAGTTAAAATTGAGCTCAGCATTCCAGGAAAAGTGAGACATCCAGAAGCAATACCACACCATAAGCATTGGTAGCTCTGAACACTTATTTATCCAAGTTCCCTGCCCAGCAGGATTTGTGAAGGGCACAGAGCTCCCAGCAGCACGGGCTGTTGGAGAGGTTTAGGCTCATTCCAACTGCATTCCTTGTAAATCTGTTCTTTCCAGAGCATGCCATCCTTCATCACTTTCATCACAGTTTCCAGAACAAGCAACACATTAATTCACAGTCATTTTCTTCAGAAGAACAGACTGTCAGAGAGGTGTCCTGAATCAAGGGTTTAAAGAAACTGAAAGAGTTAAAAGTTCAGCTAGGTTTAGTTAGGGGGGGGATAGAAAAAATTAAGAGTACAGCAAGAAGAAATAATAAGGGATAGTTAATTCTTAGCAGATGGAATAGTTAAGGCTAAGATATAAGTCATGTATTTGTCTTTACTGTTTTTAAAGAAACAGAATAGGATGCTGATCTAACTGTGAAAAAGAAGAGGACCTGGGCCCTGAAACTTGAGCTGCAGCCAAGGGGACCAAAGCCTGTCTACAAGGCAAAAGTAAAGGGTCATTTTGACCTCAGCAGAGCACCGACCCATTTCAGAACCCATGCCCCATTTCAGAACCCATGCCCCCTTTTAGAACCCATGCCCCATTTCAGCACCCACTGACCAATTTCAGAACCCATGCCACATTTTAGGTGAGGAACTGCACAAGTGTGAAGGAACTTTGGACTCATTATGATACATTTTAATACTAAATAGGGGTAAGTGGGGTTAGGTAATGAATATGTATTAGGTGTTTTGGGAATTATATGAATATGTAATATTTTTTAGATAAATTGAGTCTGTGATCCTTCACACATGCCTTTGGAAATTGTTCTGGTTGTGCCTGGCGCTGTAATAAACACACCACTTTTCATCTTTAAGTTGAAGAGTCATCTGTCCGTGCTTCATTCCTGCTATGCAAAGAACACCTCCCTCCAAACATCCCATCACTGTCCCTAGCAATTCCTGTGGGCACTGAGCACATTTGGCATTTGTGTGTTGGAGGCACCATTGATCTGCCCTGGGGTTTGTCTCTGTTCCTGCCCCCTGAGTTGGACACATCCACTTTCTCATGAGAGAAGTTTGTAAAGAATTTTCTGGGTCCACTCGCCCACCAAATTAAATTCTGCATGAGAAATCCCCTCAGCTGGTTGAGAATAGGTGGTGTGAATCCCATTTTATCTGCATGGTTTGGTAGCAGCTCTGCATGAAGCTGCTCTGAATGGCTCCCCAGCTGTCACACGAGTTGCATGCACTGTAAACCACAGAGCAAAGGCTCTGGTTGAACTGGGGACTTTTAAAATATATATAAACCTTTTTGTACTCAAGAACTTTCTGAATTCATTTCATGCCTATTTCATCATATATAAACTCCACTATGTGCAGATGTCTGGTCCACTCACATCTTTAAAGCAATTGATCTTTTTTTCTTTCATTTGCACGGTTTCAGAAGTCTCTAAAAAGAAATGTTTCCCCTTGAAAACATACATATTTATTCTGAGTAATCTTCTATATAGTTTTGAGGGCTTTTCCTATATTAATAACAGTTTCCTTGGAGCATTTCTGCCAAATGTGATCATCTTTCCTTTATTACTTTCTAAAAACTAGGATTTCCTCTTAAGGACTTCATAAAGACTAGTTAAGACAGCATATAGGTTAAATTCTGCTCTACTTAATGACATTATGTAGACTGTGGGCACAGCAAAAGTGTGCCTGGAAGTGAACTTTTCCTATGCCTTTTAAACACACAGACATTATTAGACCTTTAGAGAAAATAATAATTTCATATAATGGTGGCTAAATCTTCAAAGGGTCCTGGAAATATATGTCTTATGGCCAAACCATGGTTTATGGAAATCAGAGAAAAATAGAATGGCTCTTTTTTTTTCACTTTGATTTTCCATATAACTTGTATGAATTATTACGTTTATTTCCATTTCAAATCAAGACTAGCACAAGACTTCGGATTTTTAGCAGAAGAGAGGGAAAAGCAGTGACATTCTTGCATTACTGTTACTGCTGCAATCATGGACTGTCTATTAAAGTCAGCATTATATTAACAGATTTCTTTTTTCCCAGATGTAGAAACAAAAGTTAGCAAGCTTTTTCCAGTTAAAAGCTTCAGTATAAACATTCCTTGTTTTTAATGTAAGAACTGATCTGAGCAAACTACTCAGTGGAATTCTGGAGTTGTTGGACTGTTTTTGAGAAACTTCTGATTGAACTGGGAAATGGTTTTGGATGAAATGTAATTAAATTTTGAAATATTCCTTGAAATCTCCATATGTTTCCTGTCAATGATGAAAGAGATAGACCATTTCTCACTATTTTAGGGAAAGAACTTAGCTTCTACTGCATTATATAGTCAATTTTTCCTTAGTCTGGACATTACTGCAATGAAAACTTCCTCATATATGCATGTTTAAATCAGTATTCAGTTCATATTTAGATTTTCCCCACATTAATATATATTTTAAAAATATATACTTGAAAGTGCGTAAAACAATCTTTGTTTTTCACATGGAAGGGCTGGGTTGTTTTTTAGGTTTTTGTGGGTTTTTGTTTGTTTTGTTTTTTTCCTTATTTGTTGTTGTTATTGTTGTTTTGGGTTTTTTTTTCTTTTGTAAAAATTGATCTTAAAGGAAGAATTATTTTGATTGCTTTAAATTACTAATTTTTCTTCTATAACCCCTACATCTCCTTTCTGAATGCAATGTCCAAACTGGCATGGCCAGACTTAGTTTAATTTATTATCTAGTTAGAAAGACAAAAAGAGATAAAATTGTGTAATTATCAGGGAACAAACAAACTTTATTGCAAAGGCAAGCAGAAAGTCTGGGAATAAAAAAAAAAAAATCTTTTGCCTCCACTGAGTAAAAAGCCAAGTTTGGAACAAGACAAGGAGCACCAAGCACTTTTTTCTTCTTTTTTCTCCAATAGCCATTGATGGTGAGAGCAGGTAAGGAGTGTTAAAACACAAAAATGACAAGCTGTGAAACCCTGTAGCAGCACAGCCTTTGCTGTGCCACTCTTTTGACATTAATGTTCCTAATTAGCAGCCCAGACAGCCTTGTACTGACACTGTGCCTTGGGAAAGTGAAGCTGGAATGGATTTTCTCCGTGCCTCTTCCACTACCAAGAATTTGCCATAATTCTGTCTGCAATGCCACTTAAAAGTATGATTTTTATTAAAGATGTCAGCATTCAATAAGTCAGACACACTGGTGTCTCAACTTTTAACAGTCATGTCCGGAGTGATTATTACATAAGTTGAAAATGAAAAAAATGAAAATGAAAAATGAAATGAAAAATCAAGTGAAAAATATCCATCCATCTTTTTCAAATTACTCATCCTCAAATATCTGATTCCTCTGAATTAAATCAGCCTTCACAGATACTCTTTGTTAGAAGCACAATGCAGAACCTAAAATATACTAATTTAAATAAGCACTTTAAAGCATCTAGACTTCAAGTTCCTCAAAAGAAGAGAAAGCTTTTCCTTTTCTTTGCGGAGTAAAAGCATTTCAATTTCAATCAATTTGGTTACTGACAAAAATATTGTTGGCTTTCTTTCAACCCTGGAGCATAATATACTGCATTAAAAACCTATAAATGTGAACACTGAGACAATAGCATTTTCTCCAAGCTAAAGAATTTTCAAAAATATAAGAATAATCTAAATATTATGAATACTTAATGAAAGCATCCTGATAGCTCAGAAAGACACCAAGTCTCTCAGAGACGTGGTTGATTCAGGTGCTCTGAGATTCAGGCATTCAGCTTCCCAGCAGGTGCAGAAAAGAAAAATTCTGGGCATTTGGTGAGGAACTGGAACAGGTTGTGGCTGGAAGTGGTTGTGGCTCATCCCTGGAAGTGTCCAAGGCCAGGTTGGACAGGGCTTGGCACAACGTGGGACAGTGGGAGGTGCCCCTCATGGAATGAGATGATCTTAGAGGTCTCTTTCAACCCAAACCATTCAGTGATTCCACGATTCTGCATTGGCTGAGGTGGAATATTGAGCAGGTACTGAGAGAGAAATGTGAAAATGTGGCTTTAATAAACTTCCTTCTTCTACTGAGGGTCCAAAAAAACAATATAACAACAATGACAACAGCAATCATCAGCAACATCCTCTTCTAACAAATTCCTTTACACCGCTCCCAGTGGAAATGTGATGATGCCCCAGATATGTTTGTGCCTTTCCCAGGAATTTTACAACAGGGTAGCAAAATCTGGCCCTAAATTCTTAAGCATTCTTAAGCATATTTCTTATATTACTTTTGTTATAGAATGATTCTATCAGGAAATGCATCGAGCTTCTGGAATGAGTAAGATGAATGAAATTTCTGTTATTGGGCCCTGCATCACAGAGCTGGCTGTGATGCCAGCGGGTTAAAGGAGCAAGGAGAGAGTGAAACAATTAAATAAGAGCCTTGTGAGTGGCCCTGTCTTTTAATCCTGACTGTTAAGATTTTTGCAGAGGGTGAATTTTCTGACATCAATCTCATGTCAGAAATTTGTAAGAATAGCTGAAAACCATAACATTCCTAATTTCTGCATTGCTGAGTCTCAGACACATAGCCCAGTGATTGCAAACCTGTGATGGGGTCCCAGTGGCCCATGTACATGCTGAACAATAAAGACAGATTTATAGAGGTACATAGCTATAACAGCCTTATTTTTTTTCTTTTTAGCTGCACATTCAACAGCTTCTTATAAATCTAGTGAGACTGTAAATCAAACCCAGTTATTTACTTCAAAGCAGTTAAGTCACCCACTGTTAAAATTAAAGCATAATTCAGCTGCAACAGGCATCCCATCGAGCACGTGGCCTCGAGAGCTGCTGTGGGGACGTGGTGTGGCTGCTCCAGGCTGTGACATTCCCCTCCTCCAACCACCTCCCACCTCCCTAGGAGTGCCCCCTGCATGGGTTAGGAACCCCATAAACCATCATCACGCAACAATAAAGCCACTCAAAGCGTTTTTCCACAGACAGGCTAAGTAGCAGATGATTACAATGCAAGGAGATGCCAATAAATTTATGGAGTTGCTTTCAAAATGTAAAGTATTTAAGAGAAATGACTTCCAGAGAAAGTTTGAACAGTTTAATACCAGAGGTAAGCAACAGTGCTTTAAGACATGCTTTTTGGGAATAATTGAGAAGTGAATTATGTCTGACAACTCTTAAAGAATGGGTTAGGCAACCCAGGAAAGGAAACTCACTCTGCATTGTTTTTTAGAAGGCAACATTTGTTAGAGAACTCTCATTCACAGGATCCAGATATGCTGCAGGTTCTTGCAGGTACCATGCAGGCCATAATTTTGTAGGATAATTTCATCTGCTGCCTACTCTGGTTGCTCTTAGCAATAAATGTTCTAGACAATATGAAAGGCAGGACATGCCATGACCCACTGGAGTAAATCAATCCCCAAGGAAATTGTTACACTAGTTTTAATCAGAAAGTAATACTGACTGTAGAGTATCTAATTTTGTTATACAGACACATTCACATTGGGCATAAAAGTCTTTGTCTTCATCTTAAACATATGTAAGGAAAAGGAGAATAACAGTTGCAACAAACAAACAAACAAACCACACCACACACAAAAAAAACCCCATAAAACAAACAAACAAACAAAACAAAAAAACCCCCACAAGAATACCCAACTTTATTGCTAAAATAAATAGAACTTGTTTTAAATATAATTAAAATCTGCATACGGAGTCCATTTAAAATCCAGTTGAGAATTAGAATTTAGACAATCTAAAAATATTCTCCAATTAAAAAAAATACGACCTGCACAGTTAGCAAACATACACATCATTTCTTCACACAGTATTTTGGAAACAAAACCCCATCATGTACTTTACTAGATAAAAAGCCTCTTTTTTAGGGTTGCTAGAGGGAAAGAAAAAAAAATGCTTCTTATATTCAGGACATTGAGCTTTTTTCTTCATCTTTTCCTTTCCCTCTAGCAGAAGGATCCTCACCATGCCATCAGCAGGCTGGCACTCCTGCAAGACTCTGAAATCACTACTCAGCACCTACAAAAGTCATCTGAGAAAAACAAACAAATAAAACCCTTCCTGCCTACCATTGCTGCCAACAGACAATAATCAATGCATCCCATGTAAACATTATCTCATCCTCCCTTTCCCTCTCTCTGTCCTTTTTTTTCACCCATTTATTACATATTTTCAATATCAAAATAGTAACCTTTGAGGAGAAGACTGTTATTTATTATATGTGACCTGACCAAAACAGACAACTGCCCAGACTTAAAATATTGACATTGTTACTGCTCTTAAAATAATAAAACAATTCCTTGTGAATTTATTTCCAGTAATATAAAAAAATAAAAATAAAACATGACTTTAGATTTATACATAAATTATTTTTCTATCCATTTTCAAGCAGACATTGGGACACTGCTTTTTTTTGTTGTTGCTTATTTATTTCTCTCATCACCCCAATGGTGCTGCTATTGGTCTACCTGAGCATTCTCTTAAACCAGAGTGGCACCATAGATCCCATTAAAAGTCTCATCAATCACTCACACAGCCGGTGCTTCCAGAAATATGACTCCAACTCAATGTGCTTATATGTCAGAACCTGACCTTTGCTTTCAGAAGGCTTCCAGCCCTTCCCAAAACAGCCCACCCCAGGAAGCAGTGAGCCCATAATCCCACCTGCTCACAACCCCTGAAGCTCCAGGTACCTTGTGCCAACCACTCCCACCTTGTATATCCCCCAGCATTTCAGGTTCTAAACCTCAGTGTCTGTTATTCTCTGTTATTCACAGAACCCCCAGGTTGGAAGAGACCCTCAAGAGCAACGAGTCCAACCCAGCCCCAGCACCTCAGCTAAACCCTGGCACCCAGTGCCACATCCAGATTTTGTTAAACACACCCAGGGATGGGGCCTGCACCACCCCCCTGGGCAGCCATTCCAGAACTTTATCACTCTTTCTGTGCAAAACTTTTTCCTAATATCGAGCCTGTATTTCCTTTGACATATTCTACATTTAGAGGGGAAAAGACAAAACACAGCATTTTGCCTTTCTTCCTACATCACTGTTCCTTTCATGTAAACAGTAAAAACAAATTGTCCCAACCCTTGCAAAGTGCAGAGGAGAGAGACCAATCTGCACTGCAACCTCCTCCAGGTCCACTTGGATTCCTCCTAGCAATAAATTTTACCTATAAAATTTTTGCCTACCCCGATGTGAGCTCAGTTCTGTGCTGAGGGATGCCAAAGGCAGCACAGTGTGACAATGCATGGAGCAGGGGCACAGCCCCAGGGGCTCCTCAGACCCTCGTCCCTCCAGCCTGCAGCAGCTGTGCTCTGCAGAACAGATCACAGCACATTCACAGGCTGTCATAAAACACATTTTCTATTGCTTCATCTTCCTTGAGTTGCCTTTTCTCAGTGGGTTTGTTTCTGCAGGTAATGCAGGGGTTATGACTGTTTAAAACAAATCTGAATTCTGCAACCAGTTGTACAGACTCAGTGACAAAACAATAGCACCTCTGAAGAGTCTTAAAAGTAAAGTACATATTTTCAGTATATGCACAGGGAAAAGGCACTAAGAGAAAAGGAACTAATCTTTCAAAACACATTATACTTATCTCCTTATATGTCAATAGAAAAACTCCCCCAAATTAAAAAATGTGATCATGCATTTAAGTAAAAGAGCAATAAATGACATTCAAGACAATTCCAAAACTACCAAAAAGAGCAAGGGTGTCCTGAACTGCCAGTGGTGGCACAGATCCCCACACACTCCTCAGTCAGCTCATTATTTTTGCTTACACAGTGTGACAGAAATGTTATGGAATTACACATGCACAGAGATCCCAAACTTTGTCCCCAGCTCAGAACTGTCACAGTGAATGCCTGGCCCAGCACATGGAGTGGCAGCTGCTGGGTGACATGTTGATAACACTCAGGGCATCAATTTTATGCAAGCAAACTGACCCTTTGCATATCCTGTCCTTATCATTTCATTGCTTGGTCCCAACACTTTATTTCCAGAACAAAGAAAAACAGATTTTGCCTTTGCCTTTATCAAAAGTGATCTACTTCAGATAGAACATTTGTTACATGCAATTTGTCAGTTTTAGAAACATGCTTCACTCAACTATTAAAAATGTGCAAGAAAAAAGATTTTATTATACTGAACTCAACTGACAAATAGTGAAAAGACAGACTTTGTTGTTACATTTTATTTATTCCATGATGCTGACATGATCCATAATGTTTTCAGCATTTCAAGATCTACTTCAAAGCTGAAGTCACAAGAATGTTCCAAATCAAATTTGCTTCATTCAAATTAGAAATCCACCATTTTATGTATTGAGAGCAAAAACAATATTTCCATGATCTGCAGATATTACTTGTTGAGCCAGTCACTCCTTCTGCCATTCAAAGGAGTTAAAAACTGAATAAAGCAATCCTATATTAAAATGCCACAATCAGATGGTGGTTTTGTCATGTCCATCACAATCTAAATAATAATCGCAACTTTGCAAAATATGCAATTCATCTTTTTGTAAGGGCTCCTGATAAAGTGATAAGGAAAGAACAAGTCCTTTATTTATTCTGACACACACACAAACTTTTTGGTGTGTCTCTGCCACAGACTCCAGTCCAGCACAGAAATACTCAGGCTGCTGTGAGGGCAGAAAGCAGATTAGGCAAGAGCTTAAGGTGCTGTAGCAGTTGATTTTAATTTCATATATGTAGCTTCTCTTTCAGATTTGCTTCCATTAGTGCAATTACTCATTATTTTTCCCTTCTGAAAAGCCTGCTATCTATTTACCCTTTTCCCTGCAGTAGAACAAAGCATCAGATCAAAACCTGAGTTTCAAACCAGCAATTTCCAGAGGCCACAAGTTTGATCAGGAGTTGCATATTTGTGATTTTAGTGATGAATCTTTTTGTTGCATAAGACATACAAACAGATCTTTTTTTATTTTTATTTTTTTTCTTTTCCTGCTGCTTCCCCAAGATTTACAGCAGGTGGAATGTGTGGTTCAGCTGTGCCATCCCCTGTGGGTCACTTCCCTGCAGACTCAGATCTCTGTGCAGCACAGAGAATTCCTAACCCTGCTCTGGATCATTGCTAACAAAATACTGTTCCCTCAAGGCTTTAGCTACTGATAAATCCCTCTCTGGGATGGACTTTGGTCTGCAATTGCTCAAGTGCTTCATTTTTATATCTAAACATGATTCCAGTTATGATGTTGGATGTAAACAAACCATATTTTGGAGTTTATAGTTTTTAAGTCCCCTTTGCTCCTATAAAGACAAAAATACTTTCAAAGAAGACACAGACTTTTTTAAAGTTTCCTGCAATGTTGGTCTGTGCCTCAGGAAAAATCTTTAGGAGGCAGAAGAACTCATTTAATGACACAATCTAAAGTGCATTATGAAAAAGATAAAAAGCCCAAATCCAAGAATTCTTGACTTCTTCAATTGATTTAGTAGTGTGTTTTAGGTTTTTAATGAAGTCTGAATTAAATATTTGCATTAATAAATAAATATCTGTATGGAAAATTTGCTGTCAATTAGTCTAAATGAAGCAAACTTGGTTAGCAATGTATGTGAGTTGCATTTACAAAGATATTTTACCACTCAAGAAGACAACCACTGGCTAAATCATAAGAGATGTGAAATTTATAGAGACAATAATAAAGTACCAGTAGGAAGCAAAAAAAAGTTATGCATATGTAATTAGCATATTGAAATATACTGGAATATTAATCATTTATTTTATTGCCGTTAAGAAAGTTTCCAAGAGTGCATTTGAAGCCTCAAGTCCATAAACAACTTTACTGAAATGGGCAGCAAACAGAGAGATAAATAAGTGATAAATAAGATAAGATAATACAAGTGTTTGTCTCTTATCTACCTCCTATATCTCTCCTCATTGGAAGAAAGGCAGAGGACAAGCTCCTGTGAACAATGAGGGAATGTGGAATAATTCCAAGAACAGTTCAGTGGCTATTGAGTAAAGAACAAAATGAAGCCAACATGGTGCATGTGGATGGCAAAGTTTTGTGGAAAAATGTGAATCTAATCCCACAAAACATTCAATAATTAATGCCACATTTCAGGAAAAATAAATTACTTGTGAATATGGTTTTTGTTTAACCAATACTTCATTACTGTTGCATATGAAAATATAAATGCTTTTGTAAAACATTCACTACAAAACTGTGGTTTACATTAGCAGAAACTTAGTTATCTACACATTATAGCCCCCACAATTATTTTATTCCTTAAAAACCTTGTTAACAAAATCAAAATGCTACTGTTTTACAAGAAGCATAACAATTCAATTTGACAGAGACAAAGAGTCCCTCAGAATTGTGACTGATCAAGATAAATTTATGTGGTGACTGCTACTTTGACAAAAAGTCCTTTTTTTCTTTCCAAAACCCTTCTGCTGCTGTGGGAATTTGCTTGCTTGCTCTTGTATTTCCTCCCTGGTGCGAGAGCTTTTCTACCCAGGATGGGCTGGGATGTAAGGAAGACATAAAAAGATCCAGTCATGTCCCACTTTAGGACAACAACAAGTCTGGAATTAAGAAGGAATTCCAAAAATGGTGAGCTAGGAAATTGATAAAGCAGGGAAAAGGGAATATGAAAATTCAACACTGATAATTGTTGTCTCTTTGCAGAGAGAGCATTCAGGAGACTGATCCAGGCAGAGCCTAGCAGTTTAGAGAGTAGAGAGGAGAAAAAATATAAAACAAAACAAAAGCAATCAAAAATTTGCATGGAGAAATGCCATCGAGATAAGGCTTTTTATTTCCTGTACTCAGTCTGAGATGTAAATGTCCAGGAGACAACTACTGAAGAGTAAATAAAAGAAGAACAGACATCATGCCAGCTTTGCTAGGAACAGAAAGACACAGGGTTTTGACCAATGTCAAAATGGCAGCAAGATCAATTGTGGAAGCTGGATGAGTAACAAAGCTTGAAAAATAGTAACATCATAACTTTGAATGACTGAAAAAATCCATTTGTGGCAATTAACAGTCAGTTAATAATTAGCTCTGCAGTCAAAAAGGATTAAGTGCAGATAACCTAGCTTTGGAAGGAAATGCCTCCAATTCAGGCTCTCTGCCATGGAAGCTTGTGCCTCAAAGTGACACAACACAATGCTGTGGTGACAATACTCAAACCAGCAGAACAATTCCCAAGCCAGATGGAGAGGCCTGTACCCAAAAGATGCAGCAAAAACAGACAGATCCTTCACAACTAATATTTGGAACCCCCTAAGAGAAGAAAGGCCCTCTTAAGGTTTCAGCTATACAGATTGTATCTTAACTTCTATGCAAACACCACTGAGAATTGAGGTATAGACCTGATTATATGCATATTATTCATAACAAAAGGATAAGAAATTTGCAGTACACACCACAAAGGATGATGCCTAAGTGATTGTGCTTGCTGGAGCAGAAAGGTTGAATGAAGAGATACGACCTACCCTTATCCTTCCACTAACCCTGACAACCATCAAAAAGGCTGTGCAGAACCAAAAGTCAGCAAAGACAAGGAGCTAAAGAGAGGAGCACACTGATCAAAGGAAATTTCTGTACAGGCCTAAGTCTCTAAAGGAGTCTTGGCATTACAGGGGACAGAAAAACTCTCTGAAAAAGGATAATTATCAGATAGCACCATTTCCTGCACTAAATAGAAGTCCGTACTGCTCTAGGAAAGCACCTTATTGAGGCTGTATCAAATCCTGGATCAAAAGTTCTGTAAGTTCAGGGACACGAGAATGAAGAACAAAACAGTTGCAAAGAAAGCATTTCCTGTATCATGGAGCATGAACATCCAAAAAAAAAAAAAAACAGTCTTAAAATATCTGAAAGCACATGGACATTAAAATGTAAACAGGGAAACACAAAAATCCCAACAGACACTGAGGAAAACTCGGGAAAGATGTAGCCTGACACATAGGACAGAGATGGACCATGGATGACCCAGGGGGATCAGTCCTGGTTCTCTGTGGAAGTTCCAAGTTCCAAGTCCAAGTTCCAGGGTTCCCGGATGTGCTGGAACCTGTGTGAGACAACATTCATGAGCCTGGAAGATGACATGAATAACAAGGTGATGAGGTCCAATAAAAATGAGATTTCCAGAACAGCAAAGAAGATGGTCTGTTTTGAAGAACTGCAGGACCTTAGGAGACTGACTGGCTGGACAGTGAAAGCAGATAGGAAGTTTAAGCTGAATAAACAGTTAATGAGAAAAAAATATCCTAGTTGTGTATATTTACTCATGGCTCTCTCTAGAGCACTTAAGAAGGAGATGTTGACACTATCAAAAAAATTAAAAATCTAAAGGCAAAAAGCAAGAAAGCCCACTTTTGGACAAAGCAAGAAAGTCCATTATCCCAAAACCAAAATTATTCTGTGAAAGCCCCTGAGGACACTCTTCTCACCTCCCATTTGGGCCCCCATGACTGATTCAGGTGCTCTAAACACCACTAAGGAACCATGAGAAGTATAAATGGCCTTTGACATGAAACCTTCTCCTTTCTGTGCATCTTCTGAGCTGTCTATCACAGGAGGAAAAGCAAACCCACATTCTACAACTGTGTGACAGCTCTCACTGCCTGTCTGGAGGCAAGTTTGGGGCAGACTTTGTAGGAATAAACACTTTCCCCCAGATCTTCACAGTTTTGCTCCTGCAGAGTAAGCCAAACTTTGCTCTGATTTTCCATGAATATTCATGGCACTTCACAGGAATTGCTGACAGGAATACCATCTCCAGTGCTTGGGGTTTCCTTCAGTGACTGAGCCTCATCATTGCCAAGGGAAATTACTGCAGCTACTCTGAACACAGCAGTATTCATGGATAATCACTGCTGAGAAGTGGTTTAGCTCAGGAGGTGGAGGAGCCATTAGGAGGACCAAAATTAGGGAAGGAAGCAGTAATGTACCCAAACAGACACTCCTGGCTTGTGGCCAAATTCCCTGGGCTCACTGTCTGACGTTCTTCACTGTCCTCACATCCAAAAAATGGGAGATCCAGAAAGCCAGTCTGGATTGTGCCCAGCAGTCAAGTAGAAGGCTCTGGGTCCCACAAGCAGAGAGGCAAATCCCTCTCCCTCCAGAGACTCCAGCTCCCCCTTACCCACCCCCTGCCCTCAACCTTGGCAGGTAAAAACTGAATTAGTACAGAAGAAACAAGATATTTCTCTTAATCCAGAGCAGTCCTGTCCAAACACAGCTGCCAAGAGAAAAGCCTGTGCCCCTTCCCAGGTGAGGTGTGATCAGCTGTGGGCACAAAGCACAGGTGGCAAAGCTGAGCACAGGCACTGCAGCATTGCTTGTGGTGTGCTGAGATAACTGAGTGCCAAGAAAAGCTGAATCAAATGTCAGCCAAGCAGAAAATATCATGCATCATCATTGAAGCATCATCCCAGAAGAGATTTTGTTATATTCTGTAGAAGAATAGCAGCTAAAACCCAGGTTGTGCTGCCTGGTGCTGGTTTGTAGAGCATGAAAGGTGCTTGTAATGATGAAGACACAAAATGCCTCCTAAAATGAGGAAGAAGGAGATTCTTGCATCCAGAGGATGCTGCTCTGGCCACCTCTCAGCTCCCACACACAAAAGCATTAATGTAAGACTTCACATCATGGCTTTGAAAGGACAGAAAATTGGGAGATTTTCCCCATTCATACCATTAGAAAGAACTTTTATAAGTTTGGGCCTAGAGATATCAGCTTAAATAAATTATTGTTCCTGAAAGTCTTGCTGTACTCACTGAAGTGGGCTGTGAGGTGTCAAGGAGCGCCCCTGTTACCATGGACAGAGGTTGCATCAGCCTCCCTTACAGGAGAATGACCTCTGAAAGCCCATTTGGCTCCAGTGCTGTCTGCATAAATCTTCCCCAAGAGGAAAATTTCCAGCTTCTCTTCCAAAAACTTCTTGGTCTTAAAAAGACAAAGGTGAAACAACATGACAAATGCCTGGCCTTGGCTGAGACCAAAATGCCTGTGCTGATACTGCAGTGCCTGCAGAAAGCTGTCCTTATGTGAGGGGATAAATTTACCAAACAAGCCCTGAGATAATAAATAATTTAAGAGAAATTAGCCTAATTACTAAGCATGAGCTGCACCCTGTACTCCAGAGCAAAAAACACCCAAGGGCAGGCTCAGCCTCTCCTGAGCCTTTCCCCCTCTTCAGGATGAGACACTGGCCAAGTTCCCCAGTGCTTCAAAGGATCTGATTCCATCCATCTGGGACTCATCCCCTCCAAAGTGAACTCACATTGGACTCTTCTGAGGGTGAATGATGGAAGCTAGAGGACTGTAATTTGCTTTCTTTTGTGAATCCAAAGCTTATGTTCAGTACCTGGAGCTGGTGCTGTATGACCCATCATGAAAACGAAGTCATTTTCATAGTCCCTGCTTTCCTAGATGGAGTCTTTCATCTTTAAAGATGATCTATATTCTTTGTTCCTAACTACAAGACTTACTTGCCTTCACTGAAGAAAACACTTTGAATAAATCTACTTCAAGCAGTCCCAATCACTTTGTATAACTGACTTTTCTAGCACTTTTTGTGTCAAATGCAGATTTTTTTTTTTCTTCCACTAACAAAATGATTAGAAGATTGGAATAAAAAAGATAAATTCCACGAACACTGCTAAGAAAGCCTTTTATGGTTTGTTTTTTTTTCATAGTCCTTTTAGGAATAACCTATTTCACACAAACACAAAAGAAAGCTTCCTATGAATAACAGAATATACAATTTTATGTAAATCACCCTATGGCCCTGACCATTTATTTGGCTTGAGGTGGCAGAGAATGCAATTAAACTGGAAAACATTTTCCTTGACAGAGTTACAAAATTAATTTGCCTCATCAGGTGTAGTGCTGTATGATGAAGAGAAACAGCAGAAATGACCTGACAGGTAACAGAAGGTGGAACAAAGAAAAAGGAGAATTTAAAATTAAAACTCAATTTTGCAGCAGCCACAAGATTTTCTGGCAAATATACCAGGTAGAGCAACACGAGATTCCTGCCATGCCCTGGCAGGAGTAACTCCAGGGGTGTCTAGAAGTTCCTAATTAGGTGAACAAAAGCAAGTTTCATGCTGCTTCTTTCTCTGAGGAGACATGCCCAGACCAAAGGGATTGATGCAGCTCCACTGAGCAACACAACAGAAGCGTCTGTGTGTGCTTGGGAAAAACACTCCCACAGCCACATCTGTGAGAGTGTGTCAGCCAGAGCTCCCAGCAAAGTTGTTTTATTGAAGTCCCTAAGCACTATCTCCCAAATCAAAATCAAAGAAAAAAGTCAAAGCAAGCCTCTACAGTCAGTTCATGTCCAAGGGAGTTGTTACTCTTCATCTAAATAAGACTGAAAGATTACCATGAAGTTTGAGAAGAACATTAGAGACCACAGGCTGGTGTGTGCTGGCATTATGAAAAATGAGCAGCTCGTTAATTCCAGCACTGTGTTCATTTCAAACCCATGCCAGGGACTCGGTTTTGCAAACAGATGCAGTGCTGCAAATCTGGCAGCACAGGATCAGAAATTCTCTGGACATGCAGGGAACAGAGGGACAGGAACACGGGGGGAAGGCTGAGGTCCACTCTGATGGTGCAAACATCATGACAGAACACACACACACAGTTCAAAGCAAAGCACATTTTGCCCAGGACTGTGGTTAATATGATTTTTCTTGCTAAAAGGAAAACAAAGTATCAATGGCTAGGTGAATTGAAAATGCACAATGAAATACTACCACCATGATCTTCAGGGTATTTGATGTCTAAAGTATAAAAAGCCCTCTAAAAGACACTTAAAACCTCAAAAAAAAAAAAAAAAAACTTTCAAAAAAAACAAAACAAAAAAAAACTAAAAAGGGAAAAAAAAAAAAAAAAAAGAAAAAAAAAAAAAAAAAAAAAGGGAAAAAAAAAAAAAAAAAAGAAAAAAAAAAAAAAAAAAAAAGAAAAAAAAAAAAAAAAAAAAACAAACAAAAAAAAACTGAATAGAGGAAAAAAGAAGAAAGACAGGAAAAAAAATAAACAAAACCCTGCAAAAAAAATATATATACCTAGAATAAGAGTGCTCACTAAAAGTATACTCATGCTGAGTAGTGAATAAAATCCAAACCCTATTCCATTTATTATTATAATACATATGAAATTAGGAAAATAGGTTAAAAGAAGACCCTTACCCCGCATCAATGAGCATACCTAAAACCGGCTATCTTGATTGTCCAAAGGACAATCTCAATGAAGAATTTATCACTTTTGTATCTCTAAGTGTTATAGTCGAATTTGTGGTTTAAATATTCCTGAACTGGTGGTCAGAGGGTTTGAGATCCTTTCAGAGATATTCTTTGATGCGCATCCACCTTAAAAGGATTTTTCCAAAGCTTAGATCAAATTTTAGACCATCTCTGTGAAAGAGGAAGAAAATCCCAGGTTTTTTTTTCATTCCCTGCATGGCATTTTGCAGTCTGTTCACATGTTAATGCTGATGCTTAGAGAGGCTATCTGGAGCAGGGGCTAGACAGAGTTAAAGAAATAAAGTAGGGATTTATTAAAAGGCCTTCAAAGGATACACCTTGGGCAGTGCAAGAGCCTGGCTAGGGCTACACCCAAGATGGACTGAGTCATGAGTTTTCACACTTTTATAAGTTTTGGTCCATTTCCATATTGGGGTTAATTGTCCAATTACAGCTTCAGGTTATGAAGTCCCATCCTCCCAGTTTGCTCTCCTCAATGCACTGGTGTTTACACTTTTTGGACATTTTTTGCAATGGTGTCCTTGGTTCTCAGGCTGGAAAAGGATTGTTTTGTCTGACTAAGCTGTGAGGAGAACTTACTAGCACTTTATATGAAGTTCAGAGTCACACACTGAGGCAGTACAGAATCTGAAAAATATGAAAGCTAAAACTTAAGGCATCAATGTGTCTGTGGATGAACACCTTCCTCTTCAGGTAACTGTCCCACAAATTGAAAAGCTGACTGAGGAATAACACTGCAATGCAAAGTCTAATTCAGTATGATGACTTCAGGGATTTTTAAATTATTTTCTTAATTTAAAAAAATAGAGGCAGCAGTTTTTTTGCATTAAGTCAGGAAATATTTTGGTATTTTTAAGAACTAACATACCTATGATGGTTGGTGTGCTAAATATGACTCCATTTCATTGTTAGTATTGTCCCAGCAGCAAAGAATGACTCAAGCTTTATGTAGTGCTATTTTGCCAGAGAAAAAGAAGCCTTTTACATTTCTTCTTCCATTGCACTGCTGGTTTTGTAACTCCCACACAAAGTCAGTCTATAAAACCACACATCTTAAAAACCTTTGCACAGATAGAAACACTGCAGCTCAGCCTGAATAGATGAGTGAAAAACCACAAAATTGCTTCAATGTGAGCTGCAATATTTAACGCCTCAAGACTGTTTTCAGCTGCAAGCCCAAAAGCATTTCTGCTTTTGCCAGGACAGACACCACTGTTGTGCCCACCACTGCCAAATACTCACTGTGAAGGTTCTGGGCGATGTTCACTGCCCACTCCTCCGGTAAGGTCCCAGCTCTGGAGATCCTGGAGCACTTGAGCTGACTGGAGAGGTCTCGGGACTCGAGCCAGCACAGCGTGTCCTCCCTGTAGCTGTAGTCCAGGGTCACCACTGCAGATCCCTTCACAGGGCTCCAGGCAGACATTCTGCTGCCATTAAGGTACAAAACCTCAATCTTTTCAGGGCTTGCAATCAGAAGAAGAGGAGGTCTATCAGCAGGCTCTGAAAACAAAGTGAGGAGAGTTTAAAGGATTAACAGGCTGTGTATTTCATTTTTATCTTTTTGGTTTTAATGTAGTTTTTAATGTTCTTACCTGCTTGTTTTAAGATATATAATAAATTGGTTTTGTTTTTATTTTCATAACTATCATATATTCCCAATTATTAGTCTATTTTATCCTGCTGTTCCAATGGTTCACATCATTAAAGAAAATTAATTACCCCAGCCCCATAGCCTCTGTTTAGTTCCAAGTATCATTATTGCAACATTTTTCATGCCTAAGTCATAAAATGAAATACAACTTATGCAAATTATCTCTATCCAGATTACTGGAATTTCAAAAAGAATTAAGGCCAGAAAAACCAGCAGAACTCGAGGACACATGAAATTGTAAGATGCTTTTCATATAAGAGTCTATAAAATAGGACAAAATCTGAGGAGTGGGTGCCACTTAAAGAAGTTATAATCAACCTGACAATAAATCCAGTGCAGTGAAACCTTAAAGCATAGAAACTCTGTAATTTCAGGCACATGTGAAAAAAAAAATGTGTCGCCACATCAGGAGCTCTCACCCCAATGTAATCTGCTTGTTTTCAAAGGAATACATCAATGTCAGAACACTGCATTGACGTGCAGCACTGTCAATCAACATTTCACCTAATGGAGTCCTCAGATTTTCTCTAAGCAGTTCCAGATGTCTAAATGGTGGGAAAAAATGGCATAAATAAAAGGATTTGACAAATGGTACTTCATCAGCAGGTCTGATTAAAGAGAAAAGAATCTTGCAATGAGTACAGTGCTCAGTGGTCTCACACAAAGGCACAGCAATAGGTGTTCTGTTCTTTGGTAATATCTGCTTTATTTAACTATCTTGCTGCTCTCCTTTTTTAATTGATTTTGACATGTAAAAGAAAATATTTCTATAAAGCTTCAGTGTGTATTCTTCTGAGTTTGGATTTCATTTAGTACTTATTTATTCTCATTCCATAATATATATTCTGTCTTGTTACACATCTTGTCCCTCTCCAGTAAATCCCACATGAACATTTGTAAATCCACACTTCTGCAGCATTACTTTTGGAACTTACTGCCTGTCCTCATCCTCACATTCACTTCCACCCATCAGATCAGATCCAAGTATTATTTGTCTTTGAATTTCAGAAGATACTCAAGAACTGCAGGGATTGAATTTCTTTGCAAAACAATCTCTTGTGGTGTAAGCCATGAGTGAAGCTCTCAAGTCTTGTTTGTTTTATTCCTTTCCAAAAGATAAAGTAGTGGAGGGGAGGGGGTTTGTCACTAAGCAATTTTTTGTTTGAAATATGCCAGGTAGGTCCCTTTGCAGTCACTGCCTGTGAATCTCTTTCCCCTTGTTCTTAACAACTTTTGGAACCCTTGAGAAGAAAGGCAGATTTAGGAACTTCTGTCCCTATCACCCACTCACCCCAGACTGGTACAAAAGGAGAGTTTCCATCTGCATCCTGCTGAGTCTGAGGATTTATTTTTACATCCATCAGCTCTGTGCCCAGCTTTTCTCCCCCCACAAAATAACACCACTGCCTAACCCTGCATTCAATCACTCTTTCCCCAGCTCCCAGCAGTGTGGAAAGACCTTTATTATGATTTTTGCTCTTATTCTGTGTGTTAAGCCGGATATTTCCACATTCTGCAGTATCTAAAGCCTCAAAGAGAAGGCAGCTCACAGGAGCTGTTTGCAGTTTCAAAGCCACCAGGTGGTTTAGGGCTGGGAGAGAGAACCAGACCCTCGCTTTGAACTGACCTCTTGAAAACTGTAACGAGGATTTAATACCTCACTAAACTCCAGAGAAAGGCTGTATTTTGGTATTAGGGTCTAAGACATAAAGGAATTCTTAAAAGGAATTCAGTTCAAACCTCTTGAGCAGCAGTTGTAATCAAACCTGGCTGCAGACAAAGGTGTTGTAAGGACCTGTGGCATTGCCAAGGGTTCTGCTCAGCAGGCACCATTACACATTAAAAACACAGAAACTGGATTACTGGGCTTGAAATTGTATTTTTAAAGCATAAATACTTTAACTAATTCAATAGATTAAAGCAGTTAATCATGGTTTTGCACAGTAGGGTAGATTACCTGCTTTTTTCAGTGTTGCTCAGATAGAGGCTGATTTAATAATTTGAAAAATATGATATATTGATAATAAAACTGTACAAATTATTAACATTTCATAAAAAATGCATAAATCAATTTACTGTATAGTATAATGCAGATAACAAACACGAGATACTAAAAAAATCATGTCTTCACTCTCACAAAAACTACTTGTCTGTTTCTGGAGAACAGATTCTACACAGCTTAAAAGTTTACTGGACAAATTTAGGGTGAGTTCCAGTGAGCTGACAGCAGCTTTTCAAACAAGTAGACTTCATGTGTGTTATTTTCACAAGTTTTTCTTTTTTTTTTTTTTTTTTTTTTTTCTTTTTTTTTTTTTTTTTCATTTTATAGGAAAGATAAGATGTGAATAGCTCTTTAATCCAGGGAAGTTTTATGATTCATCCTTCTTGACTAAAATGAAAGCATCTTCCTTTGAATTATGTTTAAGATAGAGTAGTGGAAAAGATGAAAGGCTTGTGTTCCCCTCCTACCTGATCTTGTCTAAAACACAGATCAATAAGTGATGCCACAACAAATCAGAAATGAAGGTGTTTTGCGCTGCCAACAGACTTTTCATCTGAAAAAAAACTCAGAAATGCCAGCTTTTTCTAGTATTTCCACCACAATAAACCCCAGAATTCAGGGTTTACAAACAGATTCAACCCCTTTTTCCTGGGGTATACATTGTAAATCATAACTGCTTTGCCGTCACCAATGTCTGTATTGTATAAAAATCTGAAAAAATAGAGAGAAGTCCAATTTTTTTTTTAGATTATTTTTGAAGTTTAATCATAATGTACCTCACAAATTGGCTGTTTTATTTCTAAAGTTTAAAACTTAGTTTGGTGAGATTTTATAAGAAAATTGTATTATTAAATCAGTTAAACGGGGCTAATTTTTTTTTTCTAAAAGGTAAAATTTATTTTTTTCTTTAGTCATTATCAGTTCATCCCATTTTATCTACATGACAAATGTTTTTTACCATACAGCATTTCTCTCTAGATTGGCTTTGGAGATATAAAACATACCAGGAACTTCTTTAAAACAGGTGAATTTCTTTTCCTCAGCCATATATTCCCAAATCTGCAATTTTCTTTCCTTAAATATTCTTCTCATCACATGCAGACTTTGCGATTCAGGCATAAAAACTTGGTAAACAAGTAAGTTCTTCAGTTCTGTTCAGCAAGGGTGTGTTTTGTTTCATTTTCACCTCAGAAGAAACCATTAACTGCCTCTTTATTCATAGAGGAAAATAAACTTTAAAAATCTGGAAAAAAGCCACGGTGAGCCCCCAGCTGTTTTGATACCATTTTAACATCCTTCCCAAAGGGAATGCGCAGCTAAAAGCTTTCAGCTCCGGGGTTATTTAATTGTGCTGAGGAAGAAAATGCAGAATTTAATGAGGGAGAGACCTCACCACCTTCCCAGCCGAGCGTTTGGCTGCCTGAAGGGCAGCAAAGAGCAGATTTTGGGGAGTTCTCTGCTAATTGTGCCACCCCACACGGGCAGAGGTGGTTGAGAGGGGACAGCAGCTGATGGACCTGTGGGGTCACCACTGTCCCCAGGGCAGGGCTCCTGCAGTACCAAGTGCCACCTGCTCAGCACCTCACTGCTCCTTGAGGGAAAAATAGGAAAGGTAAGAAGATTTCTACAAAGCTGTGAAAGCAGGACTCAGAAACAGAAAGGGTAAAGGACTTACAGCTAGCTGTAGTTGTAGAGTCTGAAAGTAGAAAAGTTACAGTAGTACAGCAAGAAAGGACATGAAACAATCATTTGAGTTTTAGGCTTGGCTAAGATAGACCTTAAGACTACAGAAAAACAGTCTACAGAAGAGTAGAGAAAAACTTTTGCAAAAATATGCTTAGCAAGATACTAGAAGGTTTTGAGCTTAATAATGGAGTATTATATACTGTTAATAGAAGGCATACAAGCAAGCAGTGTGTGAAGCAGGTGCACACATATTTTAGTGATTGGCAAGAGCTATAATCTGTAAAATTTAGCAATATTCCATTGGCTAGAAAGTTTTCTAAATGCTCCGTAACAAATCTTTGAATCTTTTGAATCTTTGGCTGCTTCTGGCGAAACGTGAACTTTTGCCATCTTCCAACTCAACAATGCAATGGGGCTGATGCCACAATAAAGCTCAAGGAACTTATCCCAGCACTCCCATTCTGTGTGTGCAAACGTCCAACACGCTCCTCAGTGTTCAGAAACCTCCCAGGTCATTCCCAGAGCCAGCTGGGGTGTGGTGGTTTGGTGTTCTGGGTTGTGTCGTGCCCAGGACCTCAGCATGGATGGCAATTCATATTCGGAGCAGATCTGCTGTTATTGACGTTGAAAGCTCCACAGAATGCCCAGCCCACACCTCTAGTGCTGCTTCTTATCTCTCACAGCTTTTGCACACAGAGCTGAATGTTCCTCAGCTCATTTTCTTCATCTGTTTGACAACTACTTTTGCCAAATGTCGACAAAGCAGAGAGGTTGCTCTTTTTCCATCCTTATTTGCTTTAGGTTCTTTAAGGACAAAGATTGATAGGTTTTCTAAGGGCTGGGTTGCTTTTTAACTTAGACACCTGGTTTTGTTTTTCTTGGATTCTGTTCTTCTGATCCAAAGCTACCTTTTTTCAAAAAAAAACCCAAAGTAATGGGGATTTCTTTGATTAATGAGTAGTGATTCCTTTCTGAGAACACCAAAAATGTGAAAACTTCTGTCAAATAAAACATGATAAAGTAGCAAAAACCACAGAGAAGTTCCTTATTAATGAGATTTGTTTCATCTTGACACCAAGAGCTAACTAAAATGCTCAGCTGTTACACAGTTTTCTGTGTGTAAAAAGGGAAACCAAAAGGGTCATCTCAAGACCAGTACTGGCACCATGAGGATTTCCTGATCTAGAATTGCATTTTTGATTTTCATAAGGTGGAGAAAGAAGAATAATAAATTATTTTTACTTTGCATGGGCTTTCTTATCTCACAAGACTTCAGGGTCTTTTTTTTTTTAAATGTCCATGTATGGATCAAGAAAAAACAGTATAAGCAGGGAAACACTCTAACTCTTAATGGTGATCAATTAAGGACACATTTAGTAATGCTCTTGAGGTGAAGAAGCCTCAAAACCATCACCAGACCTTTCTATTTTCTGATGGCAAAATACAAAAAGGAAGCCTTAAAATGATATACAATGAACATGACTTCATTCTCAGCTGCACATGCTTCAGTATTGTGGCTGTTGAAGAATTCCTTAAGGAACTTTTTTTGTGTTTTAATATGAAAGCATTGTTAATTCATTATGCTGAATAAGAAAACACTGTGTACTATATTGCCTCATTAAGCACAATTGACTAATTTCCTCAAATACCCAATCCACTATAAGTAATGAAAACATGCACTAAGCAACAAAAAGCCTCATGTGAATATGTATATCAGGAAATTCACCTCTTGGGATGATGCAAGGACAAAGCAATCTCATGTCTTTTTTCATCCTAAGGGTACAATTACCTCATGATCATTTCCCCTGTCTCCATTGTCTTCCCAGAGTAAACAGGCTTTTTTGTTTGTGTGAGGAAAATCTTTGATTTATTTATGAACAGGGAAACTGGGAACTCTTCTAATCTTGGCTGAATTGAGTATTTTGCTTTAATTAATAATATCCAGATAATAACTTTTGATATTTCCCTTGGAGTATTGTCTTAATAAGTGAAAAGTTTTTTTCTAAGCTTGTTGTGCAGCTCTTTGTAGTGGAGTGAGGAAAGTTCATCTCACCTGTGCTCATCTCTGTCTTTTCACATGAATCCTCCAGGACCAAACCACAAAATATTTTCAGGAAGGTAAAAACAAGTTAAAACTTACTATTTTTAGCCTTGCAGGACTTGTTATCGGGCTGAAGCACATAACCCTCCACACAGCTGCACGTGTAGGATCCATCTGTATTTACACACATCTGGCTGCAGCTTCCATACGTGTCACATTCATTCACATCTAAAGGGACATTAACAAGATCTAGTTTAGGGATTAAGAAGAAAAAGAAATTCAATAAAATTGAAAATTCTGAGAGAGATTTTTAAGTCATGAATCATTTTGGTGGGAGGCCTGATGTTTTTCCTTTCTCAAACCGTAAATTTATCAGGGATGTTGGCTGTTGAAATCACTCAAGTAGCCAGAAAGAAGGGCAGGGTTTTCAAGTTCAATAGCTCTTAATTTTCAAAGATAAAACCTTCATTATTTCAAGTAGTCTCCAATGCCTGCATCATGTTAGGGAGACATTTGGGTCCTTGTTAGCAATAGAGATCACCAGTTATCAGGGTTGATGAATGGAGCAACATTTCAGGAGAGGAAGTAATTGATTACCCTTCTCAACCTATTTATGCTGGCAATGTCTTAAAGGTCCTTAAATGAGCTGTCACCACGTCTCCATTAAACCACCATCCAACATCAAAAGCTATATTCTCCTCTAATAAATACAAAGAACATTTTTCTCAACTAGGGTGCATAAAAATAATACCATAAAATCAAGATATGCTATTTAACGGTGCCTGAGGGTTTAAGTAATAAATTGACATTCTAAAAAAACTGCTATTTAAATTATTTCCTGGGATATATTTTTAATCACAACACATGACAACCACAGAGAGAAAGAACTTATAATAAATTATATTTATGAAGAATCTGGCTCAGTACTTTTAGTTGGAGAGAGGAGTGATTGGTAGTGAGAACATCCATAGAGCCATAGAACTCCAATGTGATTATTAATGGAGAAAAAAAAAATAAAGCAAGAAACAAACACCAGGACAGAGAATGAAGAAGTCATATATTTCAAAAATGGAAGAGAATAGTCTACAATTTTAGTCTACAGTTTCAATCTACAATTAATTACTCCAAAATAACATTCCCACCGAAGTTGTATGACCTTGGGAGGGTTTGTTTGTCAAATTCTAATCTAGGTGTGACTTTATGGCCATGAGGTGAAACACTGCAAGTTTTAGAGGCTCTCCTGGTGGGGAGGTGTGGACAGAGAGCAGCTCACACAACTGAGCTGTAGCTCCAGAACTGCTCCAGTCCAGCTGAGCTGTGGGAAATGGTAAAGGTTAGATGACGCTTAAAGCAAACATTGTTTGAAGAAGGTAGAGTTGTACTTTTAGTGATTGGCTAGAAAAATTGTCTGTAAGCTTTAGCAATATGCTATTGGCTAGAAAGTTTTTAAAATACTCTGTAACAAAGAAAAAAAAATCTTTGGCTGCTGGCAGTACGTGAGCTGTTATCTTCCAATTGTCTCAATCACACAATGAGGCTGATAGGACAACAAAGCTCAAAGAGCACATCCCAGCAGTCCCATCCTATTCATGAAAAACCCCAACACACTGATCCTCCAGTGACATCAGGGGAGCTGCTGCTGGGGCAAGGGAGCATGGGAGAGTCAGGAGGGAGGTCCTGACTCTCATTTTAGGGGCACTCAATCCCATTCCCTGCCCCAGAAGCCCAGGCTGGTCCCTGACCAAAGCCTTTGAAGAAGGATGAGGAAGGAACATTGCTGCTCTGGTTGCTCACCAGCTCCCTGCCCCTGAGAGCCAAGAGGGAGCCATGGAGACACCTGGGT
The DNA here is from genome assembly GCF_017590055.1 of Onychostruthus taczanowskii. Taxonomy (NCBI): domain Eukaryota; kingdom Metazoa; phylum Chordata; class Aves; order Passeriformes; family Passeridae; genus Onychostruthus; species Onychostruthus taczanowskii. The sequence goes on from NW_024496526.1 coordinate 13,369,255, forward strand.
GTTGATGTTACACTGAATTTCTCGTTTACCTGTGCAGCTTCTCCCGTCACTGCTTGTTTCGTACCCGTCCCCGCAGTAACAGCGGGTGCCGTTCCTGGTGATGGCACATCTGTGCTGGCAATTCATCTGCTGGCACTTGGGGAGCAGCTCTGGGAATGGTAACACAGCAAGATGTTACTAAATATTTGTGTTATTCTTAAATCTCAAACTTTAGAAACACTGAAATATATGTAAGTGCATGATTCAGGAAGGAAGCACCACCACCATTTACATTAGCTGGAAATATATCACACACACCCTATAAAGGGCTTGTTATGAAAACAGCATGTCAGAAAGTTAAACATTAGAAATCAACATTTTATTTCTATCAAGAGTTGGTCACAAGTTTATAATTGAGGTGTACTGTTTGCCTAAACATACAGTTTTTGCATGTTAGTCATAACAACAGTTGGGAAAAAAACAAACCAAAACAAAACAATCCTGAAATGGTAACAGTTATAAAAAAACAGATTATGAGAAATGTTTCAACATCTATGTCTTTATTATTCTTCATACCAATTGATTTCGTAACTTTTTAAAGCTTATTTTGATTTAATGATGCACACAAAACCTTCACACCAAACAATGGGGATACATTCTAACTCAATAATTTAACATTGGACATGTATTGCTGGATAAACCCGTGGAGATTATATATGTCATTACTGCAGACATCCTTCAAAGAATCTGCTTAAACACACACCATCAGCACAAGGCATGATGCAAACAAAGTGTAGAAATCTTGTAGAAATACAGACTGCAATGTTTTCCAGAACGAAACAGCACAAAACCAAACAAAAGCCACTCCAACTCTTCCCAGCCTCAAGCTGCATTCCGTGTTTCAAGAATTTTGCTGATCAAAAAAAACCCTGCTATTTTAATGAACAACACTTTTTCCCTCCAGGAAAATGGAAAAAAAAAAAAATGAGAAACCCAGCTTAAGGAGGTGTTCTGAGGGTATTTTTCTAAACCATGTACATGAGTCAGAAAATAACCTGCAAACGGACAGAGAAATTTCTGCTACAGGGCTGCCTTTAAGTAACTGGGTATGACCTAAGGAAAAAGAGAAATCTGTATCCTAATATGTGAACAGTTCTAATCCATCTGATCATTATTCATTGAGTCCTACTTGGGAGTAGAATGAACATGAAGAGTCTCTATCAGCATCTGAGCCCTGGAGCTCCCACTCTGGAGCGACTGCTACTGTCAAAATGAAGCTGAAATTTTGGGAGAAAAGTGGATGTGGCTGGCACACAAAGTTACTACTTACTCTAATGCAGCTATTCTAAAAAGAAAGTGGTTTCACACAATTTTCTCAGGGCATTCCCTAGAACCCTGTGTCACACAATCTACAGACTGCCCGGAGGTCAATAAACCACACACTCTCTAAATCTGCCCATTTTCCCAATGGTTTCTGGTATATTTCTCTACATTTTGGGCCCCTGTGCATAGCAAGATAATATATTTTGTGGCTGTAGATGGCTTTGTTGTTTTCCTGTCCCTAGTCCAGTCCTTAAATCTGCTAAACCTTTCCAAGAACAAGTCCCACATAGAGGATAAACCGGAGAACTTCCCTAAAATTCCCTAAAATGGGTCTGCATGCTGAGATGCAGCTGTTGATTTAATACATCTATCTGAACAAAATCAACACCTACACCTCATTTTCTAAGCAAAGATGGATCCACCATCCTTTATCACCTATAATTTTCTTCCCCCAATGCATGCTGAGATGCAGAGCTGTTGATTATGTTCATATGTTGATATGAACAAAATCAACACATACACCTCATTTTCTAAGCAAATATGGATCCACCATCCTTTATCACCTATAATTTTCTTCCCCAAATATTTGCACTCTTTCCTTAATGGTGCAGACACAATATTTGTCTGATGCTGCACAGCCAGGAGCTCCTACTGGATGAGAAATGCTTGACTCACAAACAGGACTTGGTTTGCTTGCACTCTTTCCTTAATGGTGCAGACAGACAGCAGCTTGAACAGAACAGACCTGCACACAGTCAGGATAGCTGGAGAACTGACAATAAATTGGGAAGTGAGGTCCATTTTGGGAAAATTAAAACAAAACAAAAACAACCAACAACAAAAAAAAAGTCTGCCTTTTTTTCCCCCAAAAAACAGTTGTATTTCATTGATTTTAAGGTATTGCAATATCATGTGAGTGGTTTTTAGCAGCAAAATGGTGGCATTTTCCTTACAAAACCATTAAAGAACCACTGTTAGCTGCCATCTGTTTCTGACTTCAGACTGACATTTTCCCCTTCTTCCCTAAATTGTACATCAGATCATTTCAAATACTTTTTTTTTTTTAATTTTTTTTTTTATTGTGACATACAGTTTTTGGCCCCAGAAATTTTTGTTCTGTTGCTGATCTGCTAACCCTGCCAGGGGAACCCATAAGTGAAAAAGCAAAAAATACAATAACAATTGAGGGCAAAAATAGATAGAATATAACAAAATAGAATAGAATAGATTAGGAAAGACTATTTCATTTGAAAGGGACCTACAATGATCATTTAGCCCAACTGCCTGAGCCCTTCAGGACTGACCAAGAGTTAGGGTGTGTTATTAATGCCTCTACCTGATGCCTTTAATAAATAAAACATTAAACACTAAAATAGCAAATGTATTTTCTACTTTACTAGCTAGTTTGTAACAGCTGCAATAGTGATCCTGAAAACCTTTGGAAGAAAACAGAGTTTGACTGCCTCTGGCAATGTTTGAAATATTGAAGGACAAGCTATGGAAGACAGTGTATACATTTAAGGCTTGGTTAGATTTGTAACAGGTTTCTTGGGAAGTGAGGAGGCAAAGAAAAATCATGAAGCAGAACACTGATATTTTTAATGCTCCAGCTAGGACATTTAAAGAGATAAAAGCCAGGGACTGTCATTTCTTGTCTTCTCTAAAATTCTGCACCCACTTTGATCTCCCTTTCTCAGCGAGAACTGGTTTACAAAGTACACAGGCAGTGAAGAATGAGCATCACTGAGCTTTCCACTTTCATCACAGCTACAGAAACCTCTGCATTTGTCAAAGCCTGGTATTTCTGCTGCAAGATTTAAAGGAAGGAGCTGCACTGAAGGAAACAACAGGAGAGAGCTTTACAGCTCTCTGGCAGAGCCACAGTTCAAGACAAGGAGCTGCAGAGCAAGCCGTGAGATTTGCAGAAATACGGGGTAGCAGAAGCAGCTGTGAGTGTCTTTAGGATGATCTACTTTCCCCAAACCCAGGGAGTAGTGACAATTCATCCAACTCTGATTTAGGTCATTGTGTTCAGTGTTTTCTTTCTTCCACAGGAGACATGAAGGGCAGCATTTTTTACTTCCCTACATCTCCATGAACTCTCTGAAGTTGTGATCCAGGTCTGCCACAAAAGCCACCCTGCTTTCTCAAAGACACCCATGCCAATCTTATGCTTCTTGGTTTTCATGCTGCTCTAACTCCCAGGCAGCTGGTCCCACAGGAGAGCAGTCAATCAGGCAAAGATGCTGCTGATCTCATCTCCCCTAAAGTGATACACCTTTGACAATGACTCAGAGGAGCTGTAAGCTTCCCGGACAAACTGCTCCCACAGGAATTTGCCATAATAAAATCCTGTCTTCATTTATTCCTTCTGTGTTCAATGAAACACACTGCTTATCACAGTTCATTCAAGATGAATGATATAAGGAACTAACTTCTCCTGAATGGCTTTTTAATGAAAGATTTAAGCAATTGATCTGACTATCCTTTTTGTCAGCTCCTCCTGAGCTGACATGAGGTTCACAAAGGGTTCACACCAGGTTCTCATGCTTAGATATTTTGGCTGTTTCTACAAAGGGGAAAAGAAGCTCAGCTTGCAGCTTCTTAATACTGATTTTATTTATTTGGTGGCTATTGGGGACCGTCCAAAAAAAAAAAAAGAAAAAAACCACACACACAAAAAAAGATTTACCAATGTACCTGTTTGTCACAGTTGAGACAGCCACAATACACAGAGTATCACCATACAATTCCAGAAGGCTTCCTCCCATACAGAATAACATCACAACTCATCAGAAGGCTTCAAGCATCTGCCCTCCTTGTTCTTTAGCCCAACCTTTTGTACCCCTCACGTTGATGCACTGCACCCGTGTGCCCTCTGCTCCCTTTGTGGCTGGTCAGTGCCCCTGGGCACTCCATGGCTCATTGCTGTCAGTGCTGCTCACAGCTGTGCCCAGTGGGGATGAGGCTCACCTCAGCCCCACTCCCAATCACCACAAACTGTGTTCCTACACCTGCTAGCTTTGTCTTTCCTGACAGGGAAAACAACCAAGGCCAGGCTGAGCAGCCTCATCAGGTGGAAGGTGACCCAGGCCTTGGCAGGGCGGTGTGAGAAGCAGAGATGGACTGTAAGGTCTCTTCCTACCCAAACCTTTCTGTGATTCTGTATGACCATATGACCACTTGAGACACACACACACACACACAGAAAAATATATTTAGCTGTCATTATTTCTGAACCTCCTGCATGATAATAAAGCCTTTTGGCTGCCAATGGGTTCCCAGTTATGTTTCCTATGTACTTCTGTAACATATAAATCCTGTCCTGCTCTTTTTGTAATGACAATATATACTGGAGAGTACTGACATCTCAGTACTCTGTGAATTAAAATTTACTGACTATGTAATGTTGATAAACATCAAAAATACAGAGCTGGTGCATATAAAAGAAACTGGCTGAAGTTTAGATGTTGAAAGTGCCAGACAATACACCAGGGGGATAAAAGCAGAGCTTCTGTTGTCAGTTCAGGGCTTCCCAATTTGAAACAACAAAGGATCCTTGTCACATAGTTCATCAGAGAGTGACCAGGAGCTACCAGTGCAATGCTGCCTGGGAAAAAGGGAAATGCATCACTGAGAGCACTGGGGGAAATGTTTTCCAAAGAGAAGTGTTGATGTCAAGGCCCAGGATGCTCCTGAGTGCTTCCCTTGCAGGAGGCATCCTGCTGGCAGCTGTGCACACCCCGATGGATCAGAGGAGAATAAACTCAGCTTCAAGCAGAATCACAGCCTGAGGGATTAGCAGGGGAATGGAGAGCTGCAATCTGATGGGGAGACTGTAAATTTTCATCTTGATTGGTGCCAGGGGATGAAAATGAAGAGGAATTAGGACTGCTGTCTATGAATATATCAGAGGATCAACAGCAGGGAAAGAGACAATTTAAACTAAAGGGCTATTGGCAGAAGTACAAATGAGTATAAATTGCCCATTAATAAATTCTGACTGAAAATGAGAAGGTTCTTAGCTATTACCATAATCAGGTTCTGGAACTCCTCTTTGAGTGGGAAGAGCAGGGACAGAAAATAAGTGCTTGCTTTTGACATGGATCATGATAGACCAAGGAAAACCAGCATATGGAAAGGGCCCTGAAAGATCAGAAACCATTTATGTGACCCAGGAGGCTCCTTCACTGTGCTCCTCAAGCAACATACTACCTGATGCTAAAACACAAGTTTTCATGATGGAACTAAGATCAACCTTTTTTATTTTTGTTGGGTTTTTTTTGTTTGTTTGGTTTTTTTTTGTTTTGTTTTGTTTTTTTTGTTCTGTTTTGGTTTTTTCCTTGTATCTGAACTATACTAAAAGGAAAACTTATAGGAGCTTGTTAGGCTACTATTTTTCAAATTGAACTCTGTGCATTCTCTTTTTTTTTCCTCTTAAATATTCAAGTTCTTTTTGGCACCTTTGTGTTTCATAAATTTACTTGATTTTATCTCTCTGTTTTATTCAGTTTTTGTGATTCAATATTTATACACTGATGTCTAGACTATTCTTATCACACATATGCCATAAGCCTTATTTTTCTTTTCTGGCTTATGTTTTGAGTTTTTGAAGAACAACCCTTTCATAAATTAGACTTTGTTGTAATCTGCTTTAAGTTTTTGTTTGTTTGCTATTGTTGATGCTAGAGAGACAATATAAAGCTCCATGGATTGCTTCTCTGGCAGAAAAGGGTGGCTTGATTGATAGAATTCAACTACTGGACTGAAATAATGCAGCATGTTTTTATCTTACATTTGTTGGTCATATTATTAGTTTTTAATATCTTACCATAAAAGCAAAAAAGACAGAACTGTAATGAACTTTGTCAAACACCTCAGCCCATAACTCTGTTATGGTACATGCAGCACAGAAAAAGAGACATGGAAATCAGAGATCATGACCTTACAGCCCTGCTGTGGGTGACCTCTGTCAGAAAAAAAAAAAAAATTGCAGAAAAGAACAAGGAGTCAAATTTAATAATATTGGGGTTTATTAGCTCCTAGGGAAAAAAAAAAAAAAAAAAATTGCAGAAAAGAAGAAGGAGTCAAATTTAATAATGTTGGGGTTTATTAGCTCCTAGGGGAAAAAAAAACAACAACCAAACAAAAAAAACCAACAAAAACAAACAAACAAACAAAAAACCCAAAACATCCATTCAGAAAAATAAACTGGGATATGTTAAAGACTCAGCCATGTACAGCTCAAGTCTGTAGCCAGCCCCAGCTGCCCTGCCCCAGGTTCCATCAGGAAGCACAGGATTTCTGGACAATTCACAGACAGGGCAATCAGGCCCCAGAATGACAAGTTAAAACTCTGCATCCTGAGCTCTGACAGCAAGCCAAAGAAAATTCTAAGTCCTGGTTATAACCACAAGTCTTTTCCTTCACACTGCTGGGATATCTAAGTTAGGACTGCTCATAGGTAATTCCATGTGCTCACACTCCTGAGGGCAGAATCTCTTCCTAAGGCTGGAGTGTTGCAATAATATTTTTAAGACAGAGGGAGAGAAATTATGCTTGAGGATGGTGCTTTGTCCTGAGTACCAGGCTGCTCCTAAATTTTCCACAAAATACTTACTGGATAAAACGTATTAACAGATTGCTGTATTTCCACCCTTTTTCATTGCTATCATCATCATGCAAGTGAGCCGTTTTCCCAGCAGTATTGGTTCAACCTGAGAACACATGAAGCAGCAACTGGTGCATCCTCTGGAGGAAAGGATGATGGGCTGTGATGTCTGAAAACCCCTGAGGCTCAGGAAATACCTGAGCAGTCGTGGTTGCCCCCTCCTAAACAACTGCAGTGAGGACAATGCTGTCACATAAAGACTGAGCACCTCATTTTGTCATGTTAGTTATCATTTATTTGTAAAAATGACCTTAATACACTGTGTCACAGCTCAGCCCCATCAGCAGGAGAACCTTGGCCTGCAGCAACAAGTGATGCAGGAAGTTTTCCTTGGAAAAGAGCAGCTCAAGGCAAGCATGGCAGATTGTGCTTCACAATTCTACCTGATGTATCTCAGCCCTCTATTGTATCTTTCCCCACATCACTGTCTATGTGTTGGCAATCAGTCGCTGAACAACTTAATTTGTTGTTTTAAATAGACATTACAGCGTGTTTGTCTGTTTTATGATTACAGGAAAATTACATATCTTGTTTAATCTGCCTGTCAGTCTGCACACAACCAGAAATGTCTCACTGTGATTATTGTTCAGTGAAAATGGGCATGTCTTGCTGAGTAAGTTCAGGCTGCTTCTGAGTAACAAGATATTACTTACAAAGGACAGATTTTTCTACCCTTTTTTTTTTTCCCTGCAGTCATTTTCAACATATCAAAGTCAGAGAGAAGAAGGAATGTTGAAGGAAAAAAACCCAACAAACAAAAAAACCCCACATTAAATAATATGTTTCCATAACATTCAGCAGTTCTTTTCAGAGTATAACTACCTTAAAAATATTACTGAACAGTATCTCCCTACCCAGTTCATGGATAAATGTATTTTTCAAGGATGTACTATTGAAATTTCTGCCTGTCTGAATCCTGACCTACAGTATTTGGCTCAGCTTCAAAACAATTTGTTTTATGTGGTGCTCTTCAACCATAGCATCACACAACACTTTAAAAGATGAGATCAGCAGGTAGGGGGCATGTAGAGAAATATTGGCTTCACCCATGGAAATGGCTCATTATCCTGACCTTTTGCTGTTTTAGTTATACCTTGGCTGCCACACACAAGCATAAGCTAAAGAAAAGTTCACATGGGAAAAAACAAACTCAGTAAATGATTTCATGGCTGAAGAGAGTAATTTAACTGTTTTTTAACCTGGACACAAGATATAAATTTAAAAGAAGAGCTATGAGAAGAATGCACATTTATTTAAGTTTATATAAACCCATTCATAGTTTTAGGCATATTCAATGCCATTCAATATACAAATCTTCATGGTATTGAAGGATTATTGAAGTACAGATAATAATCTTTAAGGGTGTCTAATGAGATATGAAGCCTGACAATACTGCACATGTTAAAAGGCCAAAGGTGAAAGCAGGGAGTGATAAAGTGTGTGAATGGCAGAATGGACAAACTACAGAGAGCTCCAGAAGTCAGCAGGAGCAGATCACCTGGGCTTTGTAGTAGTCTGGACTTAGTTGTATAAAATGCATTTCCAAAATTAGCTCATAATTTCTCAGCCTTGTAGCAGTTCAGTGCCTGAGGAATGCTTGGACACCAGAGCAGCAATTTGCTGGCAGGAGCAGAGAAGGCTCTGCTGGGAAAAATGCTCAGGAATAGTTTTTGGCAGTAAAGGATGTTAGGAAGACTCTCAGGGGGAGCTCTGGAAATCTAAGTAATCTTGGGGAGACTGTCCCTGATTGTCTCTCCTGGGTTGTCCCCTCACCTATGTAGCATTCACTTTCTCTGGAAAATCCCTTTGCCCAGGATTTTTCTCCTGGGAAGCTGAGAAGCCTCAGAGAAAAGGAAAACAGTTCTTATCTCATTTGCTTCTCTAGTGTTGTGCTCATCTGGAATGTTCCTCATTTGTGCTCGTCTGGAGATTGTTTACCCACAGGTGATTGTTTCATTGGACTCTGGTGTGAGTTGTTTTCACTCTTTGGCCAGTCAGGGCCAAGCTGTGTTGGGACTCTGGAGAGAGTCACAAGTTTTCATTATTATCTTTTTAGCATTCTGTAAATATCCTTTCTGTATTATTTAGCATAGTTTAGTATAGTATTCTTTAATTTAATATAGCATAATAAAGTAATAAATTAACCTCCTGAGAGCATGGATTCAGATGCATTATTCCTCCCTGCCACGGGGGCCCCAGCAAATACAATACACCTAGGCACACAATTCCACCCAGCTCATCTGGTCACAAGGACTTCCAAGTGGAAAAAGTGTGGCTTCCTGTGGTTTTATATATGTTTTCCAGCTTTATTTATGGAAAGCTCATAGTACAGCATCATTAATGATCAGTGTCTCTCAAAACAGTCTCTCACAGGAGTTTCTCACTCCCTCGTGAGCATCAGCTCACCCAAAACCAGTGGTGTGGCTTCACACGTGGATTTCTGGGCATGGCCCAGTCCAATGGCCAACAAAAATCAGCTGAAAATCTCTAATGTGCCTCAAGTGAATACACCCCAGCATGGAAATGCCCTGTTCCCTTCATGTGGCATACCAAGATGTCTCAGTCCTCTTCTGGATCAACAATTTTTAGAGATAAATAACAAGTTTAGACTCTCTATTGCATTGCCTCATCTAGTGCTATAGATATAATGGAGCTGGGAAGGGTGTGGAACTTCTAAAACATTGCAGAGAGGCCAAAAAATTATTAATTTTCTTTTACTAATACTTGAAGGGGAAGGAGGTGAAGAAAAAGGGGAAAAAAAAGAAAAGCTGGCAACTTTATTTACTTTGCTCAGTTCGTAGTTATGTGGAAAAACATAATTAAATCATTCTGAAATCACAAAAGACACCTATAATAGCTTTTCCCAACGCCCAATTTCATGCCTCTTCATGGACATAGTACCTCAGAAATTGGTTCTCTTCGTGAACACAACTACACTTGACAGATAAAATCCTCAAAAAATTGCCAAGCAGAAACCTCAGGCTCATGAGGCAGAGCCTTTCTGGAAACTCAGCCAAGGACTTGGAATCAATTACAAAAATAGCAGCAGGTTCCAGGGAACCAAACATGAAATTCAGTAAGTGAATATTGTTTATGTGCAAAGTAAACCCAGTGAAGGCTAAAAGAAAGAACTTTAAGTTAGAAGCAAAATTAAAAACTGGTAGCAAGGAAAATTTATACTGGAGTAATAAAATCCTAATTCAATTTTTATCTGTTTTTATCCCAAGGAGACAGACATATGCACTCCTGGACTCTGGCAGGGGCTACAATAAGTGACACACTCCCTCACAAACAGATGTTCAGTCACCTAAAGAGGCTGAATATTTAAATTTCTCCCTGCAGCAAGCAGGATGGGATTCAAGTTGACTTTTGGAGCATGTTTGTCCCATTGGAAGTGAACACATCATGACAAATTCTACTTTAAGTTGTATATTGCTGCTGGTGCCTGGAACCACTCACAACTGCCAGTTCTCAAGGTACTGCTGGCAGTGTTTTCCTGAGCATTTCTCACCCATTTTATCCAGTAAATATCCGTGTCACCATTTCACACATGTGTGTCAGGGTGCACAAATGCAGGTGTCCAGAGAGCCAGGAAATGAGATCCATCAAATCCCAACGCTGAGGAAGTCACTGTGACTCAAACCTGCTGTCCCAGTGTTTGGGAGAACACTCACAATTCCATCTTTGATGGTTTGATGTCATCTCACCTGGCATCCAGCTGGGATTGCTCAGCAACAACTTTTCTGGAAGCACCAAACTTGGAGCAGCAGCTGCAAACACGATCAGCAGCACCACTGCAAACTACAGCAACATTTGTTCCATTTCCCCGTGAGCCATCTTCCCTTGCTGCATTTCTTGTATTTTAATGAGCCCTTAGCCCTTGGCAATGTGTGACTGACTCAGTGGCACCGAGTTTGGAGGCAACAGAAGGCCAAGAACTGCTTTTCATTCATTTCTTCATTCAGCTGCAAGTCAGAGACCTACCCCAGGGCATCCTTGTTGCCCATGCATGTTATTGCCAGAGCCACACAGAATATATGAAGGAAACCTTAATTTTACTGATTATTTTACATAGGATTGCATCATTCTGTATTTTTTCATTGTAAGTGCTTCAGCAGTTGTTTCAGGATTTTTTCTTGTTGTTTTGCAAAACATTTCAAGTCTCTAGAGCCCAAAATAAAACCCTTCCCTTTTCCCATCCTATAAATCAAAGAACTGGTGAACAGAAAACTCCAGTGATTAATCATTTCAGCCACCTGTAGCTTTTATGATCAAGTGCAGTTATATTTTTATGTAGCTGCATGTACCTTTGCATGCAAAGGAAAAGAAAAATGCAGTTTTTCACAGGAGATGTCATTTACACATTTTATTAGAGGCCATAATGTAAATAAATGTAATCTCTTGTAACCTGCCCCGTGCTTCATTCTCCGGGCCACAAGCTGAAAAGGCTGAGAAAAAAGTTAATAAAACATGATGTTTCTCAGTGCCAATTTCAGCATTCCAGAGCCTGAGATTATTGGAGGAACAGCTGCAAAGGATAACACTGAAAATGAGAGACTCAGGTGATGTGCTTTGGAGGCTGAAGGGCACAAAGATCAGCCCTATTTCCAGCTCCTGAGAATAAATGTGCAACTGCCAAGGTATTTACACAAGGACTCCATGAGTTACTTTATTTATTTATTTCTTTATTTGCTGACTTTTAATAAAATCCATTAAATATCAGAATATCTGAATGATCTGTAAAACAAAAAAAAAAATCTGGATAGATGATTACTGTGGAAAAAAAAAAAAACAGTTAAAGAGGGAATGAGTAAGAATGGGTTCAGGATAATTTAATTCTTCATGAAGAAAACAGAAATTGAAAATTAAATTGAGAGAGCATTTGTAGCAACAGCAAAATTTAAATGTGTGCACTTCACCTTCACTTTTTCTAACAACCAAAATATTACAACTGCACTCAAATTTAGAAAAAAAGTCTTGCTTTATTCTGCAAAGTCTATTAGCATTTTTTTTAAATTTTTTTTTATTTATTGCCCTTTTTGGACATGCCTTTTTGATATCTCCCGAGCTTTTAATTTTGCTCCATGCTCCTCATTGTCCCTCCCTCCACCAGACTACCAAACATTCTCCATTTGGAATGCATTCAGTTATTCTTCAAAAAGCAGCATTTTCTACTTCCCCCAAACTTTTTCATTGCTCTCAGTCCAGCATACAGAATAAAGAACACCAGAAACAAAAGGCTTTTCTTTCAACTGCCTCTAAAAGACAGGGCATGTCCTACGAAAAAGAAAAATACACAATACTTGCATAGCTGTGAAAAACAATTCCACTGCCGCATTTAAAAGAGGAGAGGTTTCAGAAGGCAAAATTGTTATTTTGCAGCATTTTTCCTTTCTTGTTTCTGTTGAGGTTGTAGGAAAAGTCAGATTAGAAAATTCATTATTAAAAACTCCTCACTGTTACCTGACTACACCTGTACAATTAATTGAAACTATTTAACATGCATTAAACCTGATATATTTTTTTGTTCCATGCTTTAATGAGTACTGTGAGTGAACTCCAGCCACACCTGATGCTGGCCTCTCTGTGGCAGCTGTGGGACCACATCCCCTCAGAGCAGGTTACCACCAAAGGGCTCCATCCTGCCATCACCTGAAGCTTTGCAAATGCCACAGTTTTCATGAATTTTATCTGAAATTTTTTTTGTGTGTTTATGCCAGTGGCATTTCAGGGGAGGAGACAGAAATTCCCATTTCCTGCCACAGCTTTTTCACAGTCCTTCCACCCACCTCCCCCAGAAGGAGAAGGACAAATCCAGCAGCCTTCAGTGGTTAATTGCCAGTTTACAAGCAGCTTTGGTGATTTCTTTGGTGTAGTGTTAATAGTTGTTGTGCACGCACTTCTTTTAACATGAGACAGAAAATTGGTTCTGTGGTTAGAAAGTAAAAGTTGCTGGTTTGTTACTCCAGTTTTGGTGCTAACTTGCTTTTCAGCCCTGTCATGTTTCTCTTTCCTAAACTGATCCATTTTCAGAAGCACACAATGGGAATCACCTGGTAAGAGACCCACATTTTAAGAGAATACAGGAGATCACAAGAGGAACCTGCATCAGGCACAAATCCACAGAGGGTTGTTTTCTTCTTTCAACAATTCACCTGATTGTAGCATTGCACAGCTTTTATATTTTTAATAATACAACTTAAAGTAATACTTAAAATACCTGGAGAAAATCCTCCACCTCTGTCCCACCAAGCCATCCCCTAAGGAGCTGTTCCAAAGTGATGCCACTGTCAGGCCTCCTCTGTACCCCACAGGGTAACTCCAGGTCTGTGCTACAACACACCGTGTGGCTGTGCCCTGTGCAGGCAGCACTTCCAACTTTAATGAGATGAATTTTGAATTTACATAAATGCAGCCATACATATTTAACACACAGCTCCAGAACTCCTTCCCAAGCCTCACTGTCTCATGCAAAGTCAGCCTGATGTAGCCTGCAACATGCAAGGAATCCTAAGGCAGAACACAACCCAGAAATGAGTCTGCATCCTCACAGTCACATCCAGTTTCAAGTGATGTCCTTTAAGTGGCTGATGAATGGACATTATTATAAAGATGTCTACAAGACAGGTCTATTGGAGGATCCTGAATAAAATAAAGACTTCAAATACCATTAAAGTTAATGAATTAGGTCAAGGCAGGTAATTTATCACCTGTCTGAACTGGAATCCAATCTGTGGCATCCTTTAAAAACAAGACACTTTCAAATGAGGTGGTGTTCTCAGGGAAGTTCATAGTGAAGATAATCATAATTTAAATGAGGAAATGCCTGCGTAGTTTTTTTGCAAAGCCTGACAGGGGATTCTGTGCAAAAGCAGCATGGTAAGCAAAAGCAAATTTCCTCAAATTAATTTGACCTTGATGTAAGGCACATATTTTTATCAATCAGACTTAACAAATATTGACTTTAGGCATTAAGTGAAGATATACATAAACATTCAGGTTGTTGAAACAGTTGTCAAGTTCATTTTCCTTCTGAGATCACAGTTTGCTGCTGAAGATCAAACTGAACTTAACCTCTTGAAAAAACCTGCGGTGCCTCATAAAGCAAGAGTCGCATGGGTTGGTCTTCTCTGTCTATCAGCTGCTATAAAAAGATGTGTCACAGAGGCAGACTGAAACCTGGAGCCAGAGTGCTGACTAGGATACACACAGATATGACACTTGGAATAACTAGAACCACACTGGGCCCTGTGCCACAGCCCATCCTCGTTCAGCAGCATCAGCTGGAGGCTGTGAGGACATTTCCCCTTCACCATGGAGGTTTCATTGACATAGGAGGGGCAGCAAGGCAGCTTGCTTCAAGGAGCATGATTTATGGGTCACCAAGCAGAGGACTTGCCTAAGAAAAGACTAGCACACAGGCACTGCTTAATTTTGCAAACTTCTGAAAGATGAAAAAACCATTTTAATGGTACTTTATATTCTCTGCTCTTCTTGGAGGAGGGAGGGGAGAAGAGCAGTGGGTGTACAACAGTGCTGTCTTCTTTCAAGTCACTGTAACAGAATCTGAATGAAGAATCAACCCTGATCCTGGGAGAAACAAGATTCCCAACACATGTCCCCAGTGCCCGGGCAGGTACAAGGTCTGTCCTGCCAGGCAGGGCACAATCTCCAGGCTGAGGCTGGGAGTCCCTGCAGGAAACACTTCCCACTTGAGAGCACCAACAGCTCTTCCCTCCTCTGAGCCCAAAACCTTCTGTGAACCCTCAGATTCCCTGGGAGAAGGCAAGAGCAGGAACCACAGCAGCAGCCATTTGCAAACATTCCGTAAGGTGAGTGCGAGGCTGGACTTGAGTACAAAAAGGCTTTTTCTGCACCACAGTATTCAGGCATCTATTTTGTGTCATACCCAGTCTTCACCAAAGAAACACCTTGAGGCATTTCATGGCTATGCTGACATTTCAATTATGCTGCATTTAAATAGATTTTCTTCTGCTGAGTGTTGTGTCTTGCTAAAATACTTCCCATTCTAAATATAGAGTTACAGAGTTTTTTACTGAGGTAAATTCTGACAGGGAATGTACCAAGGAAGCAGAAAAGCAGAAAGTCACAGTATTTGCCTCCCCTTTTTAAAAATCCTCTCTGTCTCTCCATTTTTCATCTGCTCCATGACTGGAGGCTGTGCACAGAGAGCACTGCAAAGACAGAAGCAGAGCTCCGTAAGGAATCCTCAGAATGGATTTCGCATGAGGAATAGCAAAAGAAGGTTTCTTTTCTCCTAGAACTGGCTGTAAAATGAGCTGGAGATCGGCCTACCTGCTGGAGTGGCCAAAAAGGGTCCCGGCCAACATAAGAAATCTGTGAACAGCCTGGGAATGCAAGGCTGTAAGTAACTCAGGGAGCCACTCAGCCAACCACGTACGCCAATACTTTTCCCTCAAATATTCCTGGAGCTTATAGGAAGCAATAGAAGCGAAGAACTGGCAGATAAAAATTGTCTCCATAATTTAGCAGCCTGTCTGTAATGACTGACTTCTCCACGAGCCCTGGAAACGTCAAAGGCTCTGCTAGCAGGGTTTGTAGAGCTCCCTTAAACGCTCGTGCACAGCGAGCCCTCCGGAACCTGCGGCTTCCTGAACCACGGAACAGCCTCACACTCTTTGAAGAGAGAAGAAAAACTAAGAGTCAGTTAAGTTTTATCACTGTCTCCTCTTCCACCTATTCCTGGCTCAGGAAAGTGACAGTTGGCTAATTCCAGACTAGCTAGGTATAAAGGTTTTTTTTCTCCCCCAGCACAGGCTGTGCCTCTCTGCTGCCTTAGCTGTTCTGCAAGTGACAAATGGTACAGAGCCTGAATATTTCCCTACATGTATATTTAAGATTTGTACTAACTGCTGTTTATCCAGAGAAAGTAATGGCTTTCAATCCTGATGAAAATTATAGCAGATTCAGGCCAAGTTTTTACCACATCTGGTTTTATGAGAAAGAATAAAACAAGTGCGCAGAGCTCTTCAGCAAGTTATACTGCTCACTTTTTTCATGTGCCTAGAAATATTTGAGGCACTGTGAAGGTGATCTCTGGAGGATATATCCAATACCCACTGTTACCCTTACAATCCCATGCTGAAACATCACTGCCAAAAATAGCCTCCTAAAGGTGACACTTCTATAAAAGATGCCACAAGTTGCAGCAAGAGGCTCAGGAGTATATAAATGATCTTTACAGTGCTACTGCACAGGTATTTCATGCATTTTCCTTTTCCTATTTGATATCCCTTCTCCAATTTTACAGGAAGTTTTTAGGCTTGGAGCTTATTTTCAATACATGCAGTTATGCATGGAGTTTGCTTGAAAAACCTCATTATTATATGGATGTGAATATATCTACAAAAGAGTGGGCTTGAGCCAAAAAAGGAATCTGGATACCAAAGAACAAGTGACCACTTTGTACATTTACAGGGCAAAGAAAGCAGCTATTGCAACAACAAAAAAAGAAGAAAGAAAACAAAACCAAAAAAAAAAAAAAAAAAACTACAAACCAAAAAAATCCCCCATAATTTAATGAAAGAAGCAAAAAGGAAACCATTTCCTACACAGCTTCAAAAGAAACAAGTAATGAATGGATGTTAGCCCAGACATCTGGGCAAAAAATTTCACTTTTTGAAAGCATCAACACTGTCACATGATTTTTATTGTAATATTTCCCAAAAACTCAATTTTCTCTACAGTGACCACTTATTTCTGCATCACTTGTTCTTCTCAGAACAGCAGAAGCTTCAGACCCGATTCAGATTTTGAGGAATAACATCTGTCCACCAGTGAAATCCAATGGAATATTTACATAGGAAATGCTTATTATTATTCAGGTGACATAAAGGCTGTTGTGGGACCTAGAAGTGATGCTAATTTTAGGTCATATTTCCAACTGCAGTGAGCAGCTTCTTTTATTTTGTATTTTATTTCACTTTCACTTGCTCTACTTGTCACTGCAGTAGGTGATTCAGGTACAGGATGCAGATGAGCTGCAGGATATTAGCTGCTGGTGCAAGAAATATTTCTACACTTTTACTACAATGCTTCAGACTCATTTCACATCCACAACCATTATGATAAAATATGAGGGGGAAAACAACCCTGAATGCTTAAATTAATAAAAAAGGAATTGTGTAAATGAGGTAGTATGAGCATATCCTACCTACTACCTTTTTGCAGGGAGAGAAATACAATTTTTTAATAGCTTTTAGTGAAACTAAGGAAAACTAACATCTTTGTTTTCTAAAGCTTGAAAAATTAGTCAAGAAACAGAAATTTTAGCTTTTCTTCAAACACAATTTGCTCCATTATTCAAAGAAAACTATGATCCTACTACAAGTCCCCCTCCATCAAAGTTGTATTTTGGGTATTTTTTTTGAGATAGGAAACATTTATTAAAAACAAACAAAGAGACAACATCAAAAAAATCTCCACTTAACCAAGCAGGTTTTTTGTTCTACACTGATGTTAATTTAGGGCAGTTAATAGAGGCTACTTTTGAGGGGAAAAAACCAAATTCACAACTTAAGACACAAGTAGAATTCATACACACCCTCTTGATCCTGATAAATAAAATTAACTATGATCAAGTTCTTTGTTTCTGACAGGGTTGGTCTGCAAACAAGATGTGCAGATTGTTCTGAGGGGATGCAGGAACTGCAGTGACAAAGGGAAATGTCTTTACATCTTATGACAAGTGGATATATCTGTATACTCTGTTGAAATGCTGTGGTATTAAAACCATGTCTGTTCACTCTAAGGTCAGATTGGCACAGTTCATGTGCTTTACACACCTGGAGGTGTGAATGTGATTCGTTATCCTCTGTCCCAAAAGTCTACCACTTCCCCTCCATCAGGATCCTGGAAGGACACGTAATTTTACGCATATAATAATATTTTTGCACATGTTCCTACAGTTCTCTCCTCTTGGCAGAGCAATTCTTATCTTTAAAAAGCACAGCAAGTCTTGTGACAGCTACACAGGCATTGGAATAGAGGGTAAAGAATTACATGTTCTTCACTACTCCCTCTACTACTCCTAATACATCTACACTACATTGCTACATCCATCTGTGACTGCACTACTGTGACCCAACCAGATGTAAGGAAGGAGAACTTGGCTGACCTCTTGGATTTAGCCTAAAATATTTAAACAAACTGCTAATCATCATAGTAATTTTAGCTCCTAGGAGTAAGGAAAAAATGAAAAGTCAATTTCCTTGTAGGAATGAGGTAGAGTATCAAGCAGAGATTTGCCAAAATTCATGTCTCACCTTTTAAAAGCAAACCCAGGTCTTTATTCCAGTATAAGTGAGAACAAAACTGGGATTATACTTGGATGAAAGGACTGGGAACAAGACTCCCAATTAAAATCACACCAGCAAAATCCAGCAATGCATCAACCAGTAAGAAATCCCATTGTTCTGCAGCCCCCGGCTGCCTACCAGGCTCAGCTATAAGAAAAATACAACTATGTCCAAAACTATTTCCAAAAATTCGTATGGAGAACTTCTAAGGGGCCCATATTACTTTTCCTAACTTTTGACAATGTATCATGTTCTCAGAAGTGCCTTTATTAGTGCATTCAGGGTTTTAATAAATTGAGAGACTATCCAAGATCAGAGATCTACTTCCTTTCAAGCAGCACCTCCAAAAACCCTTCCAACATTCAGAAGTTCAAACTGAATGCTGACTATCACAGTGTGCTCTTCCTGACCTGAATATTTCAAATTCGGTTTTCTAATGAAAATCTCCCATCAAACACTTTTCTTTTTTTTTTTTTTTTTTTTTTTTTTTTTATTGACAATGGTGCTCTCCTCGGAACAAAGAGAACGACACCTCGAGAATAAGAAATGTGTATCTGCAACCCCTCCATATTTTACTGGCGACAAAAGTTCTCTGACTTCATGCTTTCTCCATACAAAAAAAACCCTACAGGGAAAGCTGTGCCATTAAAATCATAGGAGAATCAAGAGTGCACTAAGAGCCCATTATTGCTGCTAATGAGGCTGATACCGCTGCGTCGAGTTGCTCTTTGGCGGCTGCAGCTCCACAATTCAGGCAGCCTGATGGACTCAGAGCCAATTGTCAAACACCCAGAAGGCAGCACAGGGAGGTCACGGCTCTGTGCAGCACCAGACACGTGGGGAAAGCCAGGAGAAGGAAGATTGTTTGTAAAATGGGGAGTATGCAAATGCCTTGTCTTTATGGTAGCAAAGTGAGTGTCTGATAGAGGAAAGCTCTGCTGTTAAACCCCAGGATGGATCCTGTGCTCCACCCAGGTCTCTGCAGCCTATTCCAGCCTCCCTCAGCCACTGCAATGGAGCAGGAGGATGACTTAAAGGAGCTTTCAAAGTGCCACCACTTCCCATGAAGATCCTGAGATATGGCACACCCACATCCACATCCACCTAACCCGTGCAGCTCCCAGCTCGGTGTAAAACCGCGCGGTTTAAAACACCACAATCATAACTCCACATTTTCAGATGGCACCGTTTGTTGCAGGGTGGCTGTCTGCTGCCTGTTTTACCTTCTGCAGATGGAAAATCTATGGTTTCTCTTGAAAATGTTTCAGAGAAATTCAAGGAACTCGCTACTAACTTCCAGGGTACAGCAGCTCCCATCAGTTCCTGGTGGTGACACGAGGCGCTCGGTGAGGGGAAGCAGGGTTCTCACAAGCAGACACTGACTGTGCTCCCAACCAGCACACACAAAGTAAATCAACCAGCAGAAGTATAACCATGTGGGGAAGTCTACACTGAACTCAGCTTTCCTGTTTTCACTGGAAGAAAAAGACAGGGCAAGTGTGGCTGTGTCAGGCAAGTCAATGAACTAAGAAAATGGATTATTGGATCATACATACGACCAGCTCCTGTATAAAATACTGCTATTTATACCCAAAGCATGACACAAAACTGGAAAAAAAGAATCCATAAATGTCTAAGTCCATATTAAAGATACTGATATCTCCCACGATTCCAGAAATCACTTCACCTCTGCTTTTATTTTCCACAATTAATGGATATAGAGCCATTGATAAGCAAGTATTTATTAGCCAAATGTATAATTTATTTCCATACTTAAATTAATTACCTTCAGATTAAATTATTTATTTTCATTCTTTGGAGACAGAGACAGCAAATATAAAAGGTTGATGTTGATAAAAATCTGTGGAAAAGCAACTGAAAACTGGAAAAAAAACAACTACTAGAACACAAAAAATTCCAAGTTAAGAGACCTAGTAAGGTGACAATTACAGCTGAAAAATAAAAAAGCGAATGTATTTCCATGTTCTCCCATCTCTTGCAAGAATTACTGTATCCCTCAATACAATCTTTTTTTCTTCCTTTAATGAAATGCCATTCAAAAGCCCTTCAAGAAGTACAACTGGCAGCAGCTGCAATATTCTTTAGATTTTTAAAAAGAGATGAGATGACCTGATTGAAAAATGCTGGTCAGTAACAATAGCTTTGTCCCATCTTTCTTTTTTTTTTTTTCCCCCCCAAAGGAGAAAAGTGCTCCCTGACTGAGAAGAGTGGGCACAAAGTGTGTTCTCCTAATCACTCAGAGGTAACAGGTCCCAGCTGAGCTCTACCAGGCAACAAGCTTTCTATTTTCTTTCAAAGAAAGGGAGGTAGACCTCATTTAGAGAATTTAGAAGTTGGATGATTTTTTTATTCCCTCTTGTGAATAGAAATGGCTGCAAAATAGGCTGACTAATGCTGCAGTGGCTCTTCAGGGCCATATTGGGTTTTTTGTGCAAAAAAGAACTTGGTGCCTCTTCTACAGGAAACTTACATGTGGACATCCAGGGGCTCTTCTCAAATTGGTCAGTACTCTTAATGCTACAGTCAGTATTAATAAATCTGTTTTTTCATCTGTTTAAAGTTGTTTCTAATGAATCATCAAAATTGTTTCTTTTCAGAACAGATGAGAGATATAGTTCTATCCCTGTTTCAAATACTCTAATCTGTAAGGAAAAAAAAAAAGCCAATGGATAATTTGGGCTGGTTTCCCTTGACCCTGACAAGGAATGACACAGAACACAGAGCCTGGGGTTAATTTGGATTTCATCATTTAATGACTGGGCCTGTCAATCAGAGAGGAAATGTGTTAATAAATTCAACTGAAGTGCTAGGGGGGATTAGGACTCCTTTCTCTGTGTGGGACTGTGGTGGCCAAAGGTTATCATGGAGAATATTAAAACCAAGAGATGCTGATAAAACAGCTTAGCATGTTTAGCAGCTGCTGCACAAACACAATAATCATTTCCACACTGAGCACAGAATCAATACAGAGAATTACTTCCCAATGCCTCCCAGTTTGTTCTCAATGTCACCAGGGAAGGTCTGTCTGAAATGTCAGAGTTCCCATCCAGCACCTCTCCCACCCACTGCCCTCACTGACTTCTTTTTCTGTCTCTGAAAACTCTGTTTGACATCCTGCTCTTCTTCAGCTGCACTTCTACATCTGCCCTGGTCCATCCTCTCCACCCCACAGACTGAACCAGCAAAATTATTTAGTTCTCAGGCTACTCACAAAAAAGGAGACACAAATATTGTCCAGAAGACTTTCAAAATAACTTAGTCAACCATCTTCTCTCTCTCACACACAAGATTATTACTCTTTCCAGTAAATAATTTGAATTTTTTCTTAACTTTTTATGCTTCAGTGCTTTGCCCTTACAGGACTTCTGGGTCTGCTTGTAATTTTGTCTGAGCCTTTTATTTTTTTTTAGTCTCTTTGACTACCATATCTTAACTCTTAAACAATTTATTTTATCTATGTTTATGCACTTTTTGAAATGAATATGCTGCACTTAACAAACCTACAACTCAGTGTTCAGTGCCTCTCAAAGCAAAGCAGCAAGAGCCAACAAGTCAAGCAAATAAGAACAGTAATTACAGAATTAATCTACTTTTACTTTTGATTTGAAGTAAACTAAAGCAAAATTAATGTGGTAAAGGATTCCAAAGGAGTGTTGTATGAGCAAATTCTACTTAAGTAAGTTAAAGAAATAAGAAAATGAGACATTAAAACAGAATGAGTAATTGAGTGGAAAACCACTGGGCATCTACAAAAAAGAAAGAAATGGGGAGGGCTAAAGAACCTGAGCAGTGATAATGTGCTTAGATCTAACACTTTGGTGGCAGAACTATTATAATCCATGTTTCATCCTTAAGGAAAATATAAAACCAAACCCCTCACCATTTCCATGCTATGTTGCTATATTTAATTGCCAACTCTATACTGTTTGGAACAACTCATTCCTTAAGATCAGAGGTAAATAAATACATAAATAAATAAACCACAAAGTCTATAATATCAGGTGGCATGATATAACTTTTTTTTTAATAGTTATAAGCCTTTTGTAAAAAACTTTAAGAATACTGAATAACTTTAAGTAAGTCTTAATATGACCATATTTTTTAGCTTTTTATAGATTTTTGCTCCACTACATCACTACATCTGAATCAAGCTGCAAACAATGCATGTTCAGGAAAGAAAATCAGGAGAATATTAATTCCAGAAATCCAATGTAAAGAAAAAGAGAAGCTGCAGAAATAATGTAAGTTCTGATGCTTAAATTTCAATATAGTTTTAAAAGATGGAGAATATGTTCACTTGCTTGAACATCATTTACTGAACTCTAGATCACATTACAAGAGCTACAAAGGATAATAGTTATTGTTGAAGATACAATAGTGGTCCTGAAATAGGAATAGAGATAGGGAGAGAGGGACTGCTCAGTCTGGGAAGATCTAGTACACAATTTGAGTCCTAGTGTGAAAACTACTGTTTGGTGACTCTTCAGCCAATCCCATACAAACTAACTGTTAAAGCGATATTTACTGTTGGCATAAATCTGCTTTTCTACACCTCTGTACCACTGAGTTTCTAAATCAGAGGTACAAAAAGAACAGTTTCTCAGCCAGCAGCTTCCCTTTGTTAGGAAGTGTGCAGGTTCCTGAACTTTTACTGATTTTGAGATCTCTGCATGGTCCAGGCTCATAAGTCAAGTCAGACTGCCTGGATTTTCAAAACAGTTATAATTTTAATATTATTTTAGGAGATCAAGATTTAGACTTGAGTGTGATTTTTTTTTTTCTTCCCCCTCACAGAACACCCTGTCCTTCATGCCTGGAATGGAAAAATTACATCAACCATCCAGCTGGAATATTCTTATAACCGTAAAAGGATTGTCACTCCTCCTGATGAGAACTCTTACAGCCCTCATTCCAAGATGCTGTTGTTTGGTTTTTTTCCCCCCCCCCAGGTATTTTAGGAATACCAAATGCCGAGTCTTTCCCATTTCTATCAATATGTTTTTCTGCACATTCCTTTGTTTCTTCATTTGGCTCATGGTGCAGCTGGCTCTAGAAAAGCCCTGTTTTTCTAACAACTTCTTGAGTTTTGATTTGTTTTACTGAAGAGTAAGATTTCCTTAAATATGGGCATCCATATTTCACAAATGACATGAAATCCTGGAACAAATAAAAATACCTACCCAAGAAAATGAGATGAGATGGGTGCTGAGACCCAGCTTTTGCCAGGAAAAGCTGCTGCCTTTACAAGTTCCTACTTGTCACAGGATGCCAAACCAAGAAGCCTAAATCACTAAATACTATTAAAAATTATTTCTTTGATACTTGATTTTGATAGCTTTATTGTAAAGCTTTGTGTTTAATTGGTATCAAAGCCTAAGAAACCACAGAAATATTCTTTTAAACCCTAATAAATATTTCCAAAGGTTGAACTCGATAGTCTTAGAGGTCTTTTCTAACCTCAGTGATTTTATTATTCTATATCACATCACATTATAATTGTTTTTACTATACAATATTTTGCTTATATTTGTCCTTGTGGTGAAATAGTTTCCTAGCTGGTGTCACTAAAATAATTGTCATCTACCAAGAAAGAGTCCTTTGTTCTGAGATGGTATTCTGGGTTTAGTTTCAATAATTAAGCTGGCCACAAGTTGAGATCCTTGCAATAAGAGCTCAGAAACTGGGTGAATTATGCAGGAGCCTCACCAGCACAAACTATATTTTCCCATAAAAGAATATTATAATTTCTTATCCACATTTCTCTAAATTTTAGTTTCTCTTTGGGCAAGGAACACTTTGAAAAAAATTAATTCTGTGGAGTAAATATTTTTAAATGTGTAATGTGCGCTACCCTGTGGCTACTCAACACAGATATAAGCTTATTATACAAATTATTAATTTTTTGCCAGTAACTCAGGGCAGAAATCCCTTTTACTGTAATTTATCCATGTTCTTGTTGATGCATGAATAACTCAATTTCTCTTATGCTGAAAATATACTAGAGATGCCCCTCTATGAAAAAAAAGCAGCAGGTATTTTTTCTTGACTGTATTGAATGTAGGTGGGAGGCAGGTTTAATAAATAATCAGAATCTTCTTTTACAGACTTGGATTTTGTAACACAGTCCCTTTTGAAGTTGGTACTCTCTGATGAGGCATATTGGATCTACCAAAAAGTGAAGCATGAAGTGTTAATTAACAGAGGTGATGCTAATGAAATATAAATATTCTAGCAGCATAACGATAAAGAAAATTACTTTCAGATAATTCTTGGATCATGCTTGCCAGTACCACATTAAACTGTGCTATACTTTAAAATTGCCCTTTTGCTTGCCTAGATGTCTGATAGCAGCTTAATTAGTGGCTTACACCCAGTGAATAAACATAATTTCTTATCCTTTTCTTACTTCTATTTTGTGAAATGTTATTTGCATTAAAAATTCCTTTCTAGTTTGGTGTTTGCAGCCTGGAAACTGAGAAGTTTGACCCAAGCTCCAAGTGGTTGGGACTGAAGATGAATGAAGAAAACAGGAAGAAGCCCAACCAGAAGAAAAACTATCAGGGAAGGACACAAAGTGCACATTTTTCCTCTTCTTTCCTCCATTCACACAAAAACCTGTTCTGACATTAAAAGAAATCATTGCAAAAAAGCAAAGGGTCCTTGTTACTTCTGAGGTATGAGTCTGTGTAAATTTGGGACAAATGAGCAAGTTGAAGGCATTTCAATTTCATTTCAAAAGGACTAAGGACGCTCTTTAAAAAGGCCTTCTATTATTTGAAAAAAATACCTACTTTGCTAAAAAATATAAAAAATTATATATCATTATGGTTTTCACTTGGTACATAAGAAGCAGTGAAAAGTAAAGCCACTTCAGCAAGTTCACTTTTCCATCTGCTAGAATTTATGCCAGTATTTTACAATCTAAGGGAATTTTTAAATATATCATTAATGGCTATTTCATTTTCAAGTGAAAATGGTGGAAGGCTCATCAAACTTACACTCCTGGGTGCAATCCTGAACTAAAACAGGGATAGCCAGAAGATACCACATAAATATTTCATCTCTAATTTCTTAGAAAAAATAATAAATAGCTCTATGAGTTGATCACAGTAATTGTTAAGAGTTCTTTGTAAATGAGTTCAGCAGTGCCATGCCCATAAAAAGCCAGTAAAAGAATTATCTACCCTTAGATCAAAACCCAGAAATTAAGATTTATGCTTAATAATAATTAGTGGAGAACTACAGGTTCTCACCCTGCTTGTTCAAAAATGGTCATTATCACTTTGAGTGACTAAATATTCACCTCTGTACTGGTTGCAGTAGATTACAGAATGAAAACAAACAAACAAACAAACAAAACAAAAAAAAACAAACCAAACAAAAAAACCCCCAACAAGAATATTTGATAATTTTCCGTTTTTAATTGAATATTCATTTTGCATTTTGTCCAAGTCTTTGGCAGATATACTAAATCAAAATTCCTTCTGGAGTTCTACTGAGTGTGCTTAATTGATAACACCAGCTAATTAAATTTACAACTTCTATGCATATTAATTCTTCATTTTTATTTTGGCACTCTGAAATTCCATCAAGCTCCTGTTAATAAAGGATGCAAACATGGGTACGTAGCTGTTTCTGTTGCTTAGTGTACATGTGGAGTTTCAAAGCACAGAATTTAGAACCTATAATAAAATGGACACCTTTTGAACTCACTTGGAATATAAAAGGCAGCCTCAAAAAGCCAGATGTTTCTGAACCTGTAGCGATCAAAGTTGTGGTTTACTTAGGAAAGATAATTATTAAAAAATCTTCTAGATCAAGATACGTATATTAAAAGCCCTAGGGATATGTTTTAATGTACAATATCCACCTTACAGTTTCCTTCCCCTACACAATTCACAGAAATTATAATGCACAGTTTTCACTGGCAGTGATGGACGCTCTCTTGATTGACCCAACTGTACTCACTCAAAACATTTTGTGACTTTGATTTTAAATCTTTGTAAATCATGAGATTCAGAAAAAACTCCCCAATCTGTGGATTTGTCCTTAGAATGCATTCACAGGTGGTTGAATTATTTTTTCCTTATTGATCTGAGGCTTCTTGTGCAGAGAAGAATTCAATGAAGAGGGCCACATCTGTATCGCTATAATTGTCACAATCACTCTCATTTTGCAGCCACAGATCTGATTGCACAAATTTCTGTTGGATAAAAATAAAACTTTTTTTTTTTCCTTTCAAAAGCTCATGCCTATTTGATATCAGCATCAGCTCACACCATCTTGAAGGAAAAGAAAGTAATAAAGACCAGAAAGGACAAGGAACTCTTGGGTTCAGAGCACTACCAGAAGTCCCTCCCACTGGTGCTGAGAATTGGGCCACCTACCAGTACATTCCAAATCTGGGATTATATCACTAACACAAGAAACAGATAGTTTACAGCAGTTGAGGAAAAAAAAAAAAAAAAGTTGTAAGTTGAGTGGGAGATTCAATTTTCCTAGGAATATTTTCCTCTTCGATTTATCTTCCTATTTCAAAAGATATTTTCTGGGCATTAACAAAAAGTTCTATAACTACTACAGCATCCCAAAGCAAAGAGATGTTTTCAAAACTGATTTAGACCATTTAATTCAATGAACTACTTTATCTGAAGTCAGAGAAAAGTGGCTTTGACAACCAATAATAAAACTTGGATATTTCAGAATGTTGTGTTAATAAGACTTGAATTTGATGGATGAATTTCGCTGACCTCACTGTAAACCTTTTACATTATGGGGCTTTCACAAACAGCACTCAGCAAATGTGCTCGTTGGAGAGAGGAATGAATGTGGGTATATTGGCTCCTATTGGCACATCATTGCATTGTTAGATTTCACTTTTATTTTTGAAATCCTGATGCACTTCAGGTCACTGATAATAACCAGCAGTCATTCCCAAAGGATTTCTCACAGTGTAACCCCAGTGAACTCATGCTGCTGTCTATTATCCACTCCAGATGTGTGCCACTAAATAAACTGAGATTTACAGCCTTTGGAAGTAGTTACTAATAAACTGTGTAGTTTTCTGTATGATAAATTAAATCTAATTGAAGGAAGACTTTCATTACGGCCAAGATTCTCCAAGAATATGGAAAAACATACAACTGTTTTTCAAAAACCTGCTTCCTTTCTTGGAAAGGATGAGGCCTACCCTGTGTCAGCTCTTGAATGAGACAGCAGTACTAAGCTGTAGTTAAAATCCTGCTGAGAGCTGCCAAAATTCACTCCTTCACAAGGGAAACCAAGTTTAACACAGGAAAGACAAAAAGACAAGGAGGAGAAGGAGGAGCAGGAGGATGAGGAGGATTTTCCTCTGTCTCAGAGGGAGCTGCTGCCAGCTCCTCTGGAATTTCCACAAATCCTCCCTGAGCTGAGGGCTGCCACCAGTGCAGAGCTCGACCTCCCTCATCCAACTCCATCTGTCAGTGGCACAGTCCAAGCCCTAAACACAAAGCTGATGAAGGCTGTGGATCCTGCAGCTGTGAAGAAGTGTAGGACATTTAGTGTGGATCTCTCCTGTGCCTGGCCTGGCTAGAATTACTGATTGCATTACTAGGAGCTAATAGACAACAAACAGCACAGCCATGGTGCGGCCATGGAGCAAAAAGTTGTGATTATGGAGGTCATGGGGGAAAAAAACCATAAAATTTCTCAAATGGATGGAAGAAGTTCATAAAACTAGGTGCAAAAGAGATCCAGACTCAACACTGTGGGAGATGCTTATCTTCCCAAAACAAAGGGCACACACTCCTTGTCTCCCCACCAGCTCTTTTTCTAATATTTTCCCCAAACAATGACTCCTGACTCCTGGCAGAGATTGGATCCTTGGCCAGCTGGACCTTTGCAGAGAAGTTATTTTGGGGTCAGAATTAAAAGGGAAAGTTTCTCCCCTTGCCTTCTAATCCCCCTTACATTTACCTTTCTCAGTTACAGTACATAAAGCTATTGAATTAGCCAATAAAGGCCAAGTATTAAAGCTATTATTTCTGCTCTTCTGAAGTTACACTTGAGAATAGAAGGCTTGGAAGAAGTTCTGCTTGATCCTTAGGGGGAGAAAAGGCTTATTTATAAAAAGGAACAGATGTAGCTAGATGAAAAGAAGCCAACCATATCACTTAAGAAGAAAAAAAGAAAAAAAAAAAAAAAAAAAAAAAAAAGGATACTTGCAATATGTGAAGATGCTATTAAAATGCTTCCTTTAATAGCATTCTATTATGCTTCTGAAATCTTCAACTTTAAAAAATTATTTTGCTCACAAGTGAATTGAACTTTTTGGGAAAAAAAAAAACCTAAAATCACTGAATCACTTGGGCACAATTTTTTTAGAGAATCATGAATGTAGAAGGCTTCCCCTAGTTTTTTTGATAAATGTTTCTTTTTTTCTTCTTTTATCATTCTTATATTCATTAAATGAGCTTCAAAATTCTCAGTTTATATTAAAAATTGTTTATTCTGCACCTAATAATTTGTACTAGTAGGCCATGGTAGTGCATGGAATTGCTTGCTGTGCCCTTACAATGTATGACTGAGAAGAATTTAGGCTAAATTCAAATGGTGGGGAAGACAACAGAATGGCACATGGCTGACAAATGTTTGCCCCTCCTGCTCTCTGGGCACGTTTACAGCCTGATTTGGAACCACATTTCTTTTTGCACGAGGCTGTACAAGTACCATGGCATGGCAGCATGTTCCCTAACAAGAGCCTTGTGGCTTATAAACCTTAACATATGAGGTTATTTTAATTCCTTCATCTAAAAGCAATTCTCCCAGGTGGCTTCTAAAGACCAAGATAACTTATATTTGTGTGACAGAGAAACAGAGAGGAAGCACAATATTTTATTGATGATTTGAAAAAGTCATCAGCGAGCTGCAATTTGTATTCTAACTAATATGAACTGTGTTGTTGCCATCCCTTAAAATAACTTATCAACCAGCCAAAATTATCCTGACTTTGGTCTCTTAAATTCTAGCACACATCCATAGTAAGTGGAGCTCAATGGGCCTCATCTAACACTATTTTTGCTAACAATTTGGTGAGCAGTACAGAATTAATTCAGAGCAGTATCACCACAGAGTCTGCTGGAGGAAATTCATGGTGCTAAGGATTAAAACCCAATGACAATGATTACCACAGGTATGGGGTTAGTATTTGCAAAGTGCTTTTTGTGTTTATCTCCTTACAGGAATAATTAGGCTTGCTCTTGGAAAGACTGAATAAAAGCCAAAAAAGGACATAAGCACAAATAGCTGTGGGTGGATATTAGGAGGAACAGAATAGCTATGCCACTTGATTTTTAATAAACAAGGCATGTAGGACCAAAGGGTTGAGAAAAAAATCCTCTTCCATTGCTTATTCCAGGATGCTCAACTGCAGCAAATGTTACCTGTGCTGCATTCAGTGAAAGTAAAAATCCATTTCCCTACATTCAACACCAATATGCCTTTCAGAAGCTGAGAGTTGATTTTGGTTTGGTTTGGGTTTTTTTCCTTTTTTTTTTTTTTTTTTTTTCTTTTGGTAATAAAACAGAAGAACATTTAGGACACTCAACTAGGACAGTGATGTCCCTGTAATTCTCCAGTTTCCTGCTCAGTTTTGGTCCTGTGTGAGTACCAATAATAATCCTCCTCGAAAATAAAGAAACAACCAAAATCTTGGTTGAAGCCATAACCCCTCTAAGCCTTTTTGATCAGAAGGCTCCAAAGGCATTATTAATGGAACCTTTACATGTTTTTGTGCAACAATTATGCAGAATTTAATGTTTTTCTTCTGCATATTTACAATTTAGAATTGATCTGGGTGCTGAAGGTGATTTTCCTCTCATCACACAATAAGTACAGTATCAACAGCTACACCCAAGGGAATAATTCCTTCAGAAGGGAAGCCCAGGCCCATCCATTTTCTGTAAGAGCTGAATGGGAATGACTACTCAAAGTAATAGGTTTTAAAATGTTTTCTAAGATAAAGCAGCAGCACTCCAGCACATTTTTTTTTTCCATCGTGATTCTGTTAGGAAACAGGTAGGCAACAAAACTTCAGAATGTAATTCCATTTACACACACATCTGAATGTAGACTTGAGACTCCTTTGTGTAATTCAGTGCTCTGGAATTGTCACCCTGGGTGTATCTCACTAAAGCCTTGTATTATAGATTGCAAATGCAGAACAGTTGTTAAGTTCCTATCCCTGGGGAAAGTGCAGGCACTGCAGATTTGGAGTGCTCTGTCGGCAGGCGAGAGGGAGCCAGCCAGAAGCTCTGTGCATCAGCTTTTCTCCTGGCCAAGGAAAAAGTGTCCTTGTTCCTGTCCTTCTTAGCAGGTCTGAAAGACATGCAGGAAACTGCATGAGAAGTGGGCAGCAGCAGAGGTGAGGAAGTGGATATCTCACCCCTTGGGGCTGCAGCACAAATAAGACTGTAAATAAATGTGTGTCTACATTTCACTGTGCTTTTTTCCCTTGTATTTTTTCATATTCACCTTCTCTCTCCTGCCTTTGCTCCCAGGCAGGCTGTTCCTGTCTATCACCCTGCCATGGGACCAGGTGGCACTGACACATTGGAGAAAGCAGCAGCAGCAGCACTGATGAAGGATGCAGGAGCCACAGGGATAATTATGTGTGGCACGACAACCGGCACCCAGCTCCCCTGTGCCCGTCAGCAGCTGCAGCAAGAATCCATGGAACCAAACCCTGGGAATGCAGAGGCAAAATAATCAGTCAAAGGGCAGAAAGGCTGGGCAGACTTCAGCCTGCTTCTCTGCTGAGGTTGTGTTGCTCAGCTGGGCACTCTCACGTGGGGCTGAGCTGAT
The DNA here is from genome assembly GCF_017590055.1 of Onychostruthus taczanowskii. Taxonomy (NCBI): domain Eukaryota; kingdom Metazoa; phylum Chordata; class Aves; order Passeriformes; family Passeridae; genus Onychostruthus; species Onychostruthus taczanowskii. The sequence goes on from NW_024496526.1 coordinate 13,400,431, forward strand.
GAATACTCGCACACACACTGAAGAGCCCAGAGCTGCTCTCTTGAGGTTGTGTTATGTATCTTGCACTGATCTCTTCTGGGTGTAAAGTCAGCCTTGCCTGCATCCACGTGTTCAGGTCAAGCTCCTGTCCTCTCTAATAACACAGCTCCCAGAGCAAATGCTGTGTGTCTCATGAGCTTCAAAATCACAAGGCATTTAGAAAAAATATGCAAGGGAAATGCTGGGATTTGACATGATAATCTTTTCATGGCAGAGCCACTGGACATTCATTTTTGTTCATGTATAATTCAGAGTGGGAATTCAACCTGAAAGGAACACATTGTGTGTGCAGTTAGGCACTCACAGTAATGAAGAATTTAGGAATAATGTTAAAAATGAGAAGAGTATTGCTCTTCAGAACACAGCTACACTTTTGAAGTGTGTTTTTCCACTTGAACAGACAGTTTACAGCTCTTGAAGCTGTTGGACTACTTCAACTAAGCAAAAGGCTGACTTTTAAATATATTATATTCTGACAAGATTTGTGCAAATCAAGAGCTTCACATGAGAGAAACTTATTTCCAGTCTCCATTACCAGGGAAGCTGTGAAAAACCTCTCTCCCTGGTTTGCTCCAGTGACTTTGGCAATCACCTCACACACTCTGCTGTGCCAGTAAACCCCAGACAGCACTTTTGGGATACCTCATACAGGGCTGCCCACTGGGGACAAGGGAGGGGGACAAGGGAGGGTTTGGGGGCCACTGCAGGGAGGGAGACTCTGGAAGGAAGGATGGAGCAGAGTCAGGCCTGGAAGGAATGCCTGAGCTAGATTAGGAAGAGGAAAGGGACACTTAGGGGTTTACAGCAACCTGGCCTTTCTGGGGGAAGGACAAATATGCAAGATACTATTCAGGTTTTTTTATGTATTTTATGATTATGAAAGAACTCTTTATTTCTTTTTCCTCTTGGTTCTTGGTGATTAAGGATATTTTCACTTTATTCACTATTTCCTTGGTCTTTGCACTGTTTCGAGTAGTTGAATCCTTCTTTTCCCCCTTTCCAGAAGGCTGCTGAATTCTTGCCTTTGAGAACAGCAGCATCTCTTCTTACTGATTCCTGCCTTTAATCCCTCCAATCCTCCTACAGTGCCTTGATTCACATCTTACATTCCTCTCTCTGGTTTCTAGAGCTCTATCCCCACATTCTCCTTCAATTCCTATCCCAAGTGTTTTCCTATCTTGTGCAAAGACCAGACACATAATTTCCCTGCCTCTTCCACTGTGTCTTAGTCTCATTTCTGTCCTCTGCTCTGTAGCATGAAAGGCACAGTACCTCTGCTCTCTTTGTGTAAAAGCAGTTTACAGGCACCTCCAGGACTTTCCCTGCCATCAAACTCCTTGAATGGCCTGCAGCCGATTTTCAGCTGATTTTACAAACGTCTTGAGGTGTTAAAGTGAATACAATTCCCCTCAGCCTGAATGGCTTAGAATCAGATATTTCTCCTCTGTACCAAAAGGCAAATGTGTATTTGATGTCTCTGACGGGTGCCTTTGTTCAGGGATCTATATGTCTGCTGCTAGACTGTTGTGGTTTGATAAAAAACCTAAGAAGCAGTGAAAACATTACCTGTATTTCAGCTGACAGCACATATATCTCGGTATTAACCATGAGCACATAAAGAATATCAGCTTGTTTTATGAACAGGCTCTGCTGCAATTGCAGTAATAGACCTGGTGCTATTAAGGAGTGACAGTTTGTTGTGTTTGCATTACAACTGTCAGGTTCCAGGCTTGTACAGACCTCACTCGGCTGCCTCTGCCACGATGAGCATCAGAAGCAGAGCGGAAAGATTAACTGCAAATCAAACTGGAGGAGCTGCAGAGGTGAGGCAAAGTTTGTAGGAGGGTAATGGCTCTGTTCTTCTCAGGAAGAGACAAGCTGTGAAGGGGAAAGTGTTGTTTCCCAGCCCCAGATGACATCAGGAATGTCAGAGATTTAACACACAAGCTATTAACTTGCACATAATCCAGCGGGATGTGATGAAGTTCAATTAATACTTGCAAAATGTTTGAAAATTAAATGCTAAGAATTGACCTTGTTATCATAAAAATCAGTTACAATTACGGTAAAATCCTGTTTCTCAGCTGTTGATAATTTCTCCCATAGATTCTCTTTTAGAAAAGAGCTATAATCATATCTTGCTTGTGATAGTCTATTATCCAGCTACCAGCTCCCTTTTAACAAAATCTTCTTAGTAAATGGTTCTGGTTTTCACTGTTTAAAATCGCTAATTCTTATCCCTCTCTTATGTTGTATTGCACAAATCCAAACCCCAATTAAAAGAAAAAAGTAATTGTGCTGACAGATTATTATCAGTATTTTTCAAGGAAAAAAAAAATCCTTAGAAATGACTACAAAGTGCAAATATTGTTTACAATTAAAATGCAAATCCTAGGCCTTTAATCTGAAACTCACAACATTAATTCTGTACAACAGAAGCTGGTCAAAGCAATGTTACATTTCGTTTATCACTTGACATAAAGAGACAAGAAGGAATCTGGTAGTCAAGTCTTTCTCTCTCAGATGTATGCAGCTTTCTGCTAAGATCTGACACCCATCAGGATGCCCCAGCAAAACTCATTGTAGTGCTTGGAATGATTTATAGTGTGCTGTGAACATTGTTGTTTCGTGTGGTGAGGTATTGTTAGAATGCTGATGTATTTAAAAGAATAAAAGTATCATCATCTCTTAAACTCTGTGATAACGTATTAAACCTGTCCTGGTGGCCATCCAGCCTCAGCACTGGCAGCTGTAAAAACCAGCAGCTTTCCTCTCCGAGGAGCTTTTCTAAACACAGCCCTCCCCCAGAGCTGAGAGTTTCTGATCAATCCTGAGCATCCAAAACCACATCAAGGTTTTTATACTTTTTATACTTCCATCACCAAACAGAATAATCCCTCTGCCATTTAAACCATTGTCCTTATTGTTAGTCCAATTCTTGTTTAAACATTTCTTCTTTCACAATATCCAGTATTGTGGGTCCTTAAGCAATGAAGAATAAACAGTTCAGCTGTTGTGACTCTGCAGTGGTTTCCAACTTGATAATTAATGTATTAATTAACTCACAGAGCCTTAAATGTGGGGGATATTATTACGGCAGCTAAAACTGCACAATGTAGCATTTTGGCAACTTGTATTTCCAAGTTTAAACCATAAAGTAAGAAGATGAAACAAACAAATCATTCCAAATACTGATGGTGGTGCCCAACCAAATTTCCCTTTTCCAATTACCCACATCTCTGATATGTCATAAACTACAAAGCAACATAAATCTCCCTCTGATGCATACAGGAAAATTACAGATTTCAACCTCACTGCATAGCAGATATCAGAACGCAGATCAGCAGAAACTACTGAACTGAAGCAAGAAAATTTTTATTCCACGGAGATGTTATATAGATGTTGAGTGTAGGCCTGAATTTCTATCTAGCTGGTGTACAGGCTTACATCCAGCCATGGAAAGTGTCTGAAAAAGCCTAGAGCAAAAATAGAAATAGGAAAGCAGCCCAGATTTTGCTCACTTCCATTAGTATAGCAATCAAGGAATGGGATAAGAAGTTTTTTGTTTTGTTTGAATTTAGCAATCAGACTGCCCCAGACTATGTTTGAGCGTACATTTATCAAAATTACACACAAAGTTGTTCATCAAGTAGCTGAGAGAGATCCTGCCATGCATCCAAGGGGGCACAGAGGTTTCCACCTCAAGGAGTTCATGACAGGGTCTCTGTGCACTGCAAGGAAAAGCTGCTGCAGGGACAGGCACCATGATCACCTGTGCCTGCAGGGCCAGCTGATCAAAGGAATGGCTAATTGATGGCTTAATTATGACTGGGTTGCTCAGATCTTACACATTTTTACTTAAGTAAGCTTCTGCCTTGACAGATGGACAGTAGCCTGGTGTCTCTGGGAGCTCAAGGGGTGGAACTTCTAATGGGGGTTATAGGAGTGAGGAAATAATGTTCCCATCTGCAGCATTAAGCATCCCAGATCTGATACAGAGCAGGGTCAAGAACATTTTTTACATGGATGAACTATTATGGATGAACTATTGAGCAATATTTTCAAAAAATGCATAATTTGATGAAAATTAGTTTGACTCTACTATTAAGGTAGCTGATGAAAATGCCTTAGTGCCAAAGTAAAGGAGGGAATAAAGATATCAAAATGGGATTGGTTGGAAGAAAGAAGAAAAAGGTTACAGGCAGTGGATCTTGCAGTCACAGGGTAATAACACTCATAGCTGGATATTTTTACTACTACTTTAAAAAGTGGTGTTTTACATACTGACTATTAAGACTGCTCTGTCATTAAAAAAAAAAAAATCAGAGTAAAATAGTTTTACAGAAATAAAAAAAGAAGTCCTGAGTAAGAGGGATCTTCAGTTGGATTTTTACTAGATTGTTAAAAATGGAACAAAATGGAGTGATATTTTTTTCTTCACTGGTTGGTAGAATGAAGTTCTCTTGAACATTGAGGAAAAAAGTGAACCTTTCATTGGCTTTACCAGATGAGAAAGGGCTTCGTGGCAACAATTTCCCTTTCTTTAAAATCACCTCATCCAGGCAGCTTCAGTCTATCAGACCTCCTTTGAAAGGCCTTGGCAGCACACCCACAAAATTCACCAAAGTCCCCTTTGCCCTTCCAGTTGCTTTCAGTGGAAGTTACAGCTCCTGTTGAGGAGGATCTGACCACTCTGACACGAAATTCCTGGGGAAGTTACCACACATTCCTCCCTAAGAGCATCTGAAGCCTCAATTTCCACCACTTTTGGTGCTGCAGTAAACAGTGCAATAACAGACAACAGTAGGAAAAGGCGCTATGAAGCAGGAAGTTACACTGGGATTTCAATCCATAAGTATTCACGTTTTAATTGATCATTTTAACAAATGCCCAGATATAATTGATTTTCCTAGCCAAGGGCATAGTCAGCCAAATTATACAAAGCTGAAGGAACTGTTGTCATTTTTATGTTCAACAAACATTAAGAAAAAGACTGTTCTAGGAGAAGCTACAGAAGGGAACATTCTATTCTTACCTCCTGTAAAAAACTATTTGTATTAAAGAACAAAACTTAATGACAAGTGCTCCACACATCCAAATCCAATTATTTTATTCTCTGATGACTGGGGTTTTTTTATGTGTTTGTTAAAAGAAATGTGTGAAGTGAACTGTGATCTTTCTCAGATGCAGCAGGTCTGATAGCTGTGTTTCTACAAGGTGTAGCCAATACAGCATTCATTTAAGGCCACAGCAAACTAAATAATCCTATTATTGTCAGTCAACTACAATCTTTTATTTACTTGGATTTGACACTAATTATAGTAGAGCTTTCATAGTAAGACATGTCTTCTGATACATTTATCAAGAACAAAATAATAAATACTGTAATAGAAGAGTAACTTTGGGTCACATTAGATTAATTTACATTGACCTAAATCAAGACGAATTCTTTGGATTTCTATCATAATAACAAAATAAAAACAAAGTTCTTGTTTTATTTTTTGTTGTTGTGCTTCCTGAATGAAGCTGTACATGTCAAAGTCTTTTATGTTACACTTTTAAATACAATACTAACCATTCCCACCTCAAAATAACCTGACCAAAACATTTCCATGAAACAGCAGGGAAATCAAAGTCCTCATTGTTTGTTGTCAATGCTTCAAAACGCCTTTTGAGAATGGAATTTTCAAGAACAGCTTCTATATGTGTAACAAAAATAACTTCTGCAATTGTACCAGCATTCAGACTTTTAGCTGAGTGTGCTCACAACAACCTGGCCTGGCTCAACCCCCTGCCAGAGCTCTCCTCACCAGATGTGCCCCAGGTGTGCTGAGATCCAGCATTTGGGGCAGATGCCTTCCAGGGTGAAGGATCTGATTCTTGACAGTGGCACAAGAGTCTTTTAATTTCCTACACCTGATGTTTCCCAAGGCCAACATGAAAACCTCTGAAGTGATGTTCAAACCCACCCTAGAAATGTGATGCCTGGAGGTTCAGACTAGAGAATTTGACCTAGCACGTGGTGTTTGCACTAAAATCTAAATAATCATGTTACAAACACAGAGATGTTTTATTATTGCTGTCAGTATTTTCAAAGTTTGCTGCAGACAGCTATAGTGGGACTAAAGGAGATCTGCTGCTCCTGTTGGCTCTACTTTGGGTGCAGCTCAAGGGGCATGAGGGAAATCCAGGATTTCTGCCCAACTGACCAATATGATCAAGCAGAAGCCGTTTATGATTTACATTACACACATATTCATAGATTCTACAAACTACTAAGTACACCAAATACACACTTCTTGATTAGTGCCTTTTCTGCCTGCATTTCTCAGAGTTAAAGATTGGTTACAGTCCAGGTGTTTCACAGTCCTCTGTTATCTAGTTCTTGCAGTCTTAGTATTTAGTTTCTCAGCCTCTTCTTTCTTAATTTAGCACAATTTATGTTCCAATAGCCTTGATAAATTCCTGAGGCTTTGATAACAAACTTAGAAGCAGGCTGGATGGTGCACACTATGACCTAAGCCTTGCAAATATATTGCAACAGGGCACTAGTCCCTGTTCCAAAATAATGACTTTTTAAAAGGTGTCTGAGTCTGCCCCAGCTCTGAGGAGCCATTCCAGCAGTGCAGAGGACAGCTGATGGCAGCAGGGTGGTGGGGAGGTCACCCCAGGCTACCAGCAGCCAGCCAGGACATGGAGAGCAGCACTGTGTGATCAGCAAAAGCACCAAACAGCAGAAAGGCTTTGGCTCTCCGGTCACCATGAGCCATTTATCACATTTGTGAATGTCTCTTTTCTAAGGTATTTTGAGGGCAGCCCTCCATCCTCACCTGTCTGTGGGATTAAAGTGACAAAGCACAACCCAAACACTGCACATTCCAGCAGTGCCTGTTTGGAAATATAGATCTTAACTTAATCCCCGTTTGCAATGAAGATGTGGTTATTGTACAAACTTGAAATTGGAAAGAATTGCTGGAGACTTCTGAATTGCTGTAATGACCATTGAATTGAGCTGTAAAAGCTTGAGACAAGGAAAGCAATGAAAAAAGGTAAAGGAAACACACAGGTAACACTCCCCTGTTGACTTGTGACACATCCAGCTCAAAATATGAAAGACATGAGTCCCCTAAAGTTTAGGTTTTTAAAATTCATTAAAACAGCACTATTTTGTTTCTATGAAAATCATACTAATGGAATAGAAAGTCAAATTTATCTGAGGCACATCAAATCCTAGTTGTTGGTTGGGTTGGGTTGGGTGTTTTTGCTAAATCCACAGATAATCTGGTACTGGCTCAAAGCACAGAAGGACAAGGATACCCCAAAATAAACTGAATTCTTATGCATGACTTTGGACATGAGCTCCCATGTCATGAAGCATTTGATTTTTCTGTAGAAGTGCACTTTTGCATTCCCTGTTACACAGAATATTTCATCTAGTTTTATTTGAGTTGTCTTTCTTGGTGATACTTTGGAAAACTGGAAAGCCTCACATCAGTGGCACTTGGTCTGTTTAGAGAGCAGACATTAATTCAGACACTAAGTGTCTAATCTGCATTTTATCAAAACAGAAAAAGAGAAGAAAACCTCCACCAATTCAGTTTCTCTGTCTGCTCCCAGCCTTTTTTTCCTCTCCTGCTGCCCTTCCAGACCTTTCCCAGCACCACTGGAATTAGCCCATCTGCATACACACCTTGGACAGACATACTCAGAGGCTCTCCTCATTTGTTTCTTATCAAATTAACATGAAAAAATGTAAATCCTTACCAAATCTCATTAGGGACCAACCAATTACACTCACTTGAACTCCCAAGAAGAGATGGGTAAATAATTAACAATTTACTAGATGATTTAAGATCTAATTTTTACTCGTAACAAGATTGCAGAGGTTTGGGGCTTTTTTTTTTTTTTTTTTTCAAATATTTTTATTATTGCCTTTGGAAACACCCTGTGAACTATTTCTGTAAATAATTCTTTGTGAGCAGTTTCTAGTTGTGTTTGACTTTCTCTGGGGGATTTGTTACTCTGCACTTACAGGCTGAGATAATTGTCTGAAACCACAGATCCCATATTATGTTTCTACCATGTTTTTGCATGGCTGCAGTAACTATAATTATTTCCTGACGTGAATATTAAATCAGCGTATCTGAAGCTATTCTTCACTATTATTTTAAGAACTGAGTTTCCACAAGCATTCTTGTAGCTAAAACTCAAGATGGTCTTGAGAACACCCCCATGTTCATCTGAGCTACTGGAATTATGTGTGCGAGAGTGGTTTGCAATCTTTCTACAAAATCATTGAAGAGCAAGATATGAAACAGATCCATCACTGCATTCACTGAGGGTTCCTTCTATTCTGGTACTCTTCCAGCCTCAGGGGCAAGAGAGTCAAACACCAGGCTCAGATCTGGAGTCTGAATGAAAGAAAAAAGGGGAAAATCTCAATAGGAAAGAAGCCAGTGCTGGGATAGGTAGGGAAGAACAAGGAGCTGTGTTAAGAACAGAAAAAGATATGGAACTGACAAGGAATGAAAGCCAGCATCCCCTGATATCAATGTATGGAATATTTAATGGTTTAGTTCCAGACCTAAACAGCTCTCTCTATCAATAAAACATGCCCCCCTCTACTGCAGACATTATTCTTCCTGGTTTTATATTTTTCACAAGTCTTTAGTCTGTCCAGAACCATGAAAAACAAGAGGGAAATAAAGATATGGTTATTCAGGCATATATAGGTTAGGAAAAATGAATATGTATAAATTCAGAGAGCTCTCAACTTGTACAGCATGAACTATCAATGAATGGATTTAACCTATACTTAATTGACTCTATTTTTACTTATTAAATCACCAAAACTATAACAGCATAAAAAAATAGGTGCCTAGAAACCATCCTTCTTTCCCAACTGTGCAATTACAAATTCCACAATATTGAACTCATCCTAATATACTAAAAAAAAATACTTTTATCTACTAACAGAACACGGTTTGAATATTTCTAGATTACTAAAATTGTGCAAAACTATTCACTTATCAAAAGAATTAGGACAAAATTCACATACACAGCTCCTGTTAAAGAAAGGTCAAGGTGTACTTTTTTTCATGGGGAAAAATACCAAGAAATAAAAAGATACCAAGAAATAAAAAGATGTACTAACACATCAAAGAAAAAAACAGTGAAATCCTTCTGGAGAATAAACAGTGTTAAGAAAGGAAACCTCAGCAAAATTTTTGTTTGTTTCTTCTAAGACAAGGATTTCTTTTTTCCCTTATAGCTAAAATTAGAAGGGGGGAAGGAAATCTGTTGTAAATACACATCAAGAATGAAACTCATTCCAACACTCCAAAAGAAATCTCTTGTTTTGAATCTTTCTCTCTGATGTCTTTAAAGAATTCCTTGTCTGCAGCCTATTTCTAGTGGAGTTAAATGCCAAATAATCCAAAAGTGAACTGCTTTGGTTATAAGATTTCTGTGCTCGGCTCCTTGAGTGACAGGACATTTGGGAACAGGAGCTTCACTGAGCATCATTTTGGGATTGTTTTTCTATTATTGAGAAAGAAGTACAAAGACTGGTGAAGAAGAGACCAAAAAAATAAAAAAAAATAAAAATATGCAAATAAGCTGGGCACAGCCAAGGAGGTTCTGGAAGCTGTGCCCTTAAAAACAAACAAAAAACCCCCAACAAAATAAAGCTAAGCAGGGAACTTGCTGGGCTGAATGCTGGAGAGCTGCAGACATCATCAGTGTTAAAATTCCTGGCTGAGGGAAAAGTGCTTTGGATGTTCTCTGTGACTAAATAGGACTGTGTAAAAACCAAAATATAAACAATTCCTGCTGGGGAAAAAAAAAAAATCTTTAGAGATTGTGGATCCAGTGATCCAGTTAACAACTTCAAAGAAAAAGGTGGAATGTTCAATATTGTGGAATGCAGTGGAATTCAGTTTCCAAGGGAAGTAGCAAAAGAACTGGTCCTCCTCATGATCCATGATGGAACAAACAGTGCAGGTACTTTCATAGCTCACAGATGTCTCAGGAAAAATGAAATATATGATTTAAAACAAAGGCTGGACACATAAAAATGAATTAAAGCTGTGTCTGAAAGGTTTCTAGAAAACAGCAGAGGGATGTCTTGCTTTTGGAGATGAAACATCTGTTAAAGTAACAACCAGACTGTCTAGACAGATTATGAAGTCCATTTGTTTTGCAATGGTAAGACAAATCAGGACAAAGTGACTAGTAATGCAATTACTACTGACAAAAATATTTTTCATTGTAAAAAAGTAGAGAAGTTAAAGGATACTCTTAATGGAAAAGGGCTTCAGCAAGGACTTCAGCACCTGGGAGAGGGCTGGAAACACTGCAATGGTAATGTTTGGAATATTGACAGAAAAAAAAATACAGCCCAACTTTCATTCCAGCAACCAACCAAAGGTGCCAAGAACTTAAAACTTCTATCAATTGTGTTACTTATTTATCCCAGTTTAGAGCCTGGTCTTCTCACAAGGTTTCATTGCAGTCATTTGCCAGGGACAGGTAAGGCACAGTTGAAAGCTAAAGATAGAAAGAAGAAAGTCTATCCAGGCTGATAGAGAACCTCAGGAAAGTTGCCTCCTTGGCATAACAGATTAATTACTTCTGGCATAAATCAGAATAACCTGGTTTATAACTCCTGTGAAATTTGTCATGGAACTTGCAGTGATAACCAGGAGAGGCAGAATCTACCAGGGCAGGGACAGAGCTATTCCCAATAGTCCCCAATACATCCTGATGTCTAAGATGTCCATAGGATAGAGGGTTCTCATCTGCTCCACGACACTCCTGAACAAATATCATCAGTTTGTAAAATAAGAAAAACAAAAAGTAGTGAAAAACAGAGGAAAGTGGCTGGGGGAGATGTATGTAGTCCCATATTGGCACAGTCACAAAATCTATCAGGGCTGTGTCCTCTTCCTGAAAATTGCCAGGAGCAAATGCTTAGGAAAATATACTACCAACAAGACATGTTCAGAGTCATCTTTCCTCTGGTTTGTCTTCCCAGGAGCTGACAGCCAGAGGCCAGAGAACATCTCTAGCTGATGGCTGTGCCAGGTGTGATAGCTACTGATCAATAGTGCTACCAGGAATGTGATTATTCCCTTTTTTTATTATTATTATTTTTTCTTTAAATTGTAGGGATAATTCAGCCATATTCTGAGTAAAACACACATGAAAGGAATAGCCACAAAACCCCATACACCATAACTATTAATAAATCCAGTTACACAGCAGATCCAGCACCAAATACAAAGCAAAAATGAGCTGAAAGTCACTTTCCTGTCGTGAGAACAAGAGGCAGCACAACTTGGAGGCAGGCAGCAGTCTGTAAGTGCTGTTTACCTCTGCACCTCTGTTTTCTTTGCTTACTGCAAAGTAATAATAATGTTAGTAATGCAATTATGTACAGGAATGGTAGATATTTGCTGAAATGTAATAGTTATCAGATCTGACATGCTGAGACAGCCCAGGGGAGTATTAGCTGCTAAAGTTCCCGTGGATCTGGAGGAGAAATGTTGTACATACCTATCACTGCCTGCTGAATATTTTAACTGGCAGAAAATGGTACACAAGGAGCAAACCTGAAGTAGAAGCCTTTGGGATAGAAGAGAATGCAAAAAGATGGCATTTCTCTACAAATCAGCAAGTCTGCCTTTCCAGTCTGGGACAGCCTTTGTACTGTACAGCAATCAAAATGTAACTGGTCCAGTCAAACACTGAAACTGAAAAAAAACTCAGAAATCTTTCTGTGAGACTCTGCTTGAGTGTCTAGTAAAGACAGAACAAATCTCTCAGGCTGATTGCTCATTTAACAATGGGTGAGTGAGCTTTGGGTTTTAGAAGTTTTCACCCCAGACTAAAACCCCTCAAACTTCCCTCAATATACACGCCAAGAAAGCAGGCAACACATGTTGATCTTAGTAATTTTATGTATCTGATACTTCTGACCATAATTACTGATGTACAAAGGTCTCTAATTTTTATTTTTCATCCAAGTGATTCATTTCTATTTATGCCACTCAGTATCAGTGCTGCCTGTATTTCTAACTTGCATAATTTCTTACACTTGCTTTATTCCCTGATCAACAATTTAAATAACCTTTGTGGGTTATCCAGTAACTTGTTTATATCAGCATTCCCACAGTTTGATCCACTTAGGTCAGGCAAGACAAACTTCTAATTAACTACATTCCTTGAGCATCTAAATTGCTCTGCTTGAGTTTCTGCAAAGTTAAAAACCTCAATAGGGTCAACAGCCTTTTAAAGGATTCTTAAGTCACCAAGATCCTGGATGCAACAGCAAGTTCAATCATTTATTCCTCCCCACATTAAAGGACAGTATTGGCAGCTGGAAGTGGATCTGAAGGAGAGGGAGAGATTCTTGCAGAGGGAGCCAAGGCCACGTAATTTAAAGTCATGGCTTTTGAACCTGGCCACACTTAGCAGGCTAATGGTGGTGACAGTGCATGACCTCCCTCATCACTTTGTTTGTTATATTAGCCCATAGATTACTTTTCTATTGCATGCTAAAACCCTTGGAATGTCTGAAAGATGTGTGAATAATCTGAGCTACACTGTGAGCTGAAGCTGTGAGTGAGAATTCCCTATTCCCTCTCAATAAATGAAAACACAGATGCTGTGGAACTGTCTGTGGCCAGACACCAGCTGCACTGCGGTGACCCTACATTAAAAACAACAAAAAAAAAATTGTTAATTTATTGCTCTCTTGGTTCAGATAAAATATTCACTATATGCACTGATAAAAACCTGTATTTTAAAGTTTGCAGAGTTTTGGCATTATGACAAAATCTGCCATGAAAATGTATAAAGATATTTTCAAAATCATAACTCCCGGTGGAGCAAAGCACAAGAAGAGTGCAACATTTTGAAACTCCACAGTTGAGACAGATTCTCTAGAAGTTTTAAAATTAATGATGAAGTCAACTGAATTATTTTAGCTGAGATCTGATTATCTTCTCCTAAATCTCATCAAATTTGAAGATCTGTTGTAGATTTACACTGGCAAGCAATGCTACTGTGTCACTTGGTTGGTGGCACAACAAATAAGTTAGTTATTTTAACTATTTTCATGAGTTATTCAGCAAGGTGATGAATTCCCAACCTTTTTCCCAAAAAGACCATATTTGATAATTTTAAGAAATATGCAGCAATGGCTGAGTGCACTGAAATTCCCAGCACTGCTAGAAGCGTGAGCAGTAAAAACCTGCCAAATCCAAACATGGTGAAAAGGTCAATTAAGAAAGGCTGGAATCTTAAAATAAAGCAGACAAAGGTGTTGTGTATTTGAAATGCAAATAGAAGGAGAAATGAAAAAAAAAATTGTGGAGATGAAAATTTCTTACTGGTAAACACAGATTTTTTTTTTTTTCTCTTGGAGGACACAGAATTGAAAGCCAGTGAGCACTTGCAATGCATGTATAATTCAGCAGGTAAAGTGCTAACTGTTGAAATCATTAAAATCCAATGGGCATGTTCCACTGGAATAAAGGGAACAAAATTCTTAACTTCATACACATCCACTCACAGAGTTTAACTGTACTTTCCCTAGAATATGCTTTTAATAGAGAAAAGCTCTCAAGAGAGTTCTGGTGACTAAATACTACTTTGTAAAGAAGATCACATTTCATTTATATTGTGCACTCCTGAAAAATTATGGGCTCCTCGTACACAACATAAAGGTCAAGTCATTAGCCTGGAAAATTTCTGCATTCAGAGGTGGAGAGAGGAGCTGTCTGAGGCTTCTTATTCTCAGCTCAAAGGTCTGGCTTGGTATTTCATCAGATACCTCAGAAATCTTCAGGCTGGCAATATGTTCTCTCCAGCTTCATCATACAGTGCTCTCTAAAATACAATATATCTGATTCTCATTTTGTTTGCCCTGAGATGTTTCATGTTGAGCACAGTTTCTGTCCCAGCACTATGAGCATGTCTTTCTGTATTGCTTTTATTGACAGATTATCTACATACAATGATTTTAATGTCAAGGTGAATTATGTGCAGGGTCATGGATGGCTTGCACCCCTTTCTCCCCTTAAAGAACCATAAAATTTTGACCTACCAACAAACTTTCCACTCTTATTTTCTTATTTCACTGAATTGCCTGAACCAATCAACCAAACAAAAAAAAAAAAAAAAAAAAAAAAAAAAAAAAAAAAACCACAACCCACCGAAAAAAAACCCCCAAAAAAACTAACAACAAAAAACAAACCACAAACCCAAAACCAAACCAAACCAAAAAAAAAAAAAAAAACCCTAACAATTCTGGATGAACTGGTTCTGTCAGTTCTTTAAAATATTATATCATTATCACTATCTGAGGAGATTTATGTGGCACAGCAGATAGATGGGGACATATATCAGCTGGGAGATCTATGATGCATATGTGCCAGGTATTGTGACAAAAAAATGATGGGACAATAAAATATTAACAGGTGTGGTCACTGCAAAGCAGGCTTTTTTTTGTTCAATGTTTTAAGCAACACCACAGAGCAAAAGAATTAATCTTCACTCTTCATTTGCCAAAATCAGAAGCCAGCCAAAGCATGTACATTCTAGTAATTCAAATATCTTGTGCTGGCACCTGGTATTCAATTTTTTTAGGTTCATCCCTTCATAGGAAATGACATGTATATATTTAAATAAAAAGGCAAAAAAAACCCCTAACTTAGTAGAGTTCTCTTCAACTCTTTGTGCACAATAAACTGTGGATTCCTTTCCATTTTTACTAATTCTTAAAAAAATTCCTGGTCTGTATTTCCTGCAGTAATTCATAGGGATAAATAAATAGCTTATAGGAAAAAAAAAAAAAAAGTCTCTGATCTCTGTTCCTCCCTAGCTTGTGCTTTGACAGAGTTGTTATTTTTATTTTGTTTCTTTAGCACTGATGACTCAGCTCCTGAACCTTCATTACCAGTCAATACCTGATCTGGGGCTGGTCCTCAGTCTGGGTTGATTCTAGAACTGAAGCTGAAACACCTCACCAGTAGCTTAAAAGCATGAAGAAGCCAACATGCTTGGATCAAGGGGACATTTTTAAGGCAAAACCTCTCAAAGCTGCAGATACAATATCAAGGTCTCAGGTTTTGGCCTCTCTGTCTCAGTGTTTTAAATATCTGGGATTGTTCTGTTTCTAAAGGAGCATGGGGAAAACAAAGAAGGCAACAAATCACTCAGGCTCACCAATTTGATGCTGCAGAATGCAGATGTTTACATGATGACTTTGTACCCTTGCTGTAGTTTCATTCCTGTTTTATTTTCAGAATTAATTTATACTGCATCTTGATTACATCTCTGTGTATTCCCTTAATCTCACTGTATAATTTGGAACATTGAAATTTCCTTTGAACTGGCTTCTCCCAACTGCTTAACATCATTAGCAAACTTTATCATGTTACTGCATTGTTCTCCTTGGAATTGAAATGCAGAAAAAACCCCAACATTGTCTGAAGGCACCCTTTTAGTCTCTGGCTTGCTTTAAAAAACCCATCTGTCATCAATATCTTTATCCACTGAAGTCCCTCCTAGTTCTACCCTTGATGCAGTCACCAATTACTGTTTTGCATTGCACTTTATCAAAGCTTTCCAAGACCACTTTTTGTGTTGTATTGTTTGGGTTTTTTTCCCATTTACATAAATGTTACTGCCTGGGAAAAGACACTTCATGATGACCAACTCACAGACCTCTTTATTATGTGCTGATTTCTAAGTTGTTAACAAGAGTCTTGTGTAATCCCCTCAGTAATTAATACAGCTACACACTCAGCAGAGGTGGGCTCGTGCTTGAATGAGTAAGAAGGAAGAATGTGGAATTGCTGAATTACAGTCCCAGTGCTCCAGGTTGGGATAACAACAATATAATGAGAAAATATGAAACAATCATCAAGTTCTGTGCTAATTTTGTAAATAACACAGTTATTGCAGAACATAGGGGGGGAAAAAAAGAGACTAAGACATAAATTGGTGTACAAACTACTGTTGAATATCGTGTTGGATTCATGTCTAGGAGCTTTCCTAATATCAGAACGTTGGGACAAGCAGTGGGAGCTGCAGGGGTGGGACTAGACATCCCACAGAGACATCCCAGAGACCCTGAGCTGGTCCTAAACTACATCCCCTGAGCATGCTGAGATCACACATCTGTGTGGAAATAACTCCATCCTCCCCCTGGGAGCAGAGTGACCCTAGGAAGGCGCACAGGGAGCTCCCTGCCCTTCACACTCTCCCTCACACCCCTGCAGAGAGCTCTGTAGGTAACTCTGTGCACGGGACATTGCTGCTCCTCCCTGGCTGAAGTTGAGCTGACTGATTCCCCAGGTTTGCTTTTGTGTTTGGATACAATTTACTGCACAACATAAAGCACTGTGTCACCAGTTAAAATTACTAACCAGGCAGCCTAGCACATTTAAAATTTGTCATTCTCTCATTAAAAAGAACGCTTGACGAACATGAAGAATTTTATTGTAATAGATTTTTTAAATTTTTTTTTTGTATTTTTAATAAGCTAGCAAACACTGTGTTTCATCTTCTGGAATGTTCTAACAGCTCAGATTTAAAATGCCAAGCTTGCACGTATAATGGAAATGCTCACACACATTTATTGTTGCCTCGCTAGCCGAGCCAATATGATAAAAGCAACTTCATATATCCTGTGATTTTGACCTGATTGTTTGTGTCAGCGAGCCTTGTAAGAGCAAGGGGGAGCACAGCGTGCACTCCTGGTCTCTAAATGGCAACATGAATTGTGGTCATTAGAGCATTCATGACCTGTGTACAAAACAAGGCATCAGTGTTAGCACAGGCTGAAGGATCCTGCGGGACCAGATAATTGTTCCTCCTGCTATGGATCAAACTCTGCCCCCGCTGCAGCTTGGGAGCTTCAAAGCTGAGGGATCTCTCCACTCTGAGCTTCAGGACTGATACATGTTAGAGTCTATTTCCTTTCTATAAATGTAATTCATTGCTAATCCAAGGATAAAATAAGTGTCATAACAACAACTGAAAAAACAAAACAAAAAAAAAAAGAATTACAGCAGCTCAGAAAAGGCCTAGATCTGACCACTCTTAAAAGGAAACACATCTCAAATTATGTATCTTTCTCCTGAAAAATATGCCTTATTTGTTCATGAATACACATCTGCCTGTGAAACCTACAAGCCTGTATATACATTTAAATGAAGCAACTGTTTCTATATAACATTCATTTTATTTCCTTCACCAAATCCTCTGAGCAAACTGAAAACAAAGGAATTGTAAAAATGTCTAGGTCAGCCAAAAATGCATATTCTCAGGTATTGATTTTTTTTTTTTTTTTTTTTTTGGCAGAATCACCTTTTATCCAGCTATTTTCTAGTTCAGAATTAATAAGGCACTTGACCAATGGTGGATTTGGCTCAATTGCTGAGAGTGGTCCTTTCTGATGTCCAGGGAAGACCAAGAAAAGGCCTTGTGAGTGACACTTCCCCTTAGCAGCCTCTCACACTCTAAATATATTCATGTCAGAGATATTTCTGTATTTGCTGGGTTATATCCCATAACCTTCTGAGAATTCTTCTCCCATTCTTCGCACCCAGTTTGTCCTTGCACCCATTAAAACTCCCATTTACAACATTCTTTGGAGAGGAATTTTAAAGGCTCCTTATCCAATGTGTTGAAGAAATACTTGTAGTGATTGGTCTGAAACCTCTCACCCATCAGCTTTGACTGATGCCCTGTAAATTCTGTCACTGAAAAGACACACAGCAACAATCCCTATCCCCCTCACTCATGCTTTTACACATCCCTGAAATAGTCCCGCATGGATATGGTAGCTTGCTCCACTAATCTTAAAAACACATAACTCCACCATCCTTGTTCAATAAAACTTGCTGCCCAACACTCATTTCTCCCCAGCTTTGCAGAGCAGGAGAAGCAATCTTTCATTCCCCAACTAGTTTGATTGAAATCCACTTTGTGGGAGATGAAAACAGAGATCCCGCTTGCCTGACTCTGACTCGGAATTACATCTCACCAGGACAAGTCTTGGCTAGGATTTTCTACTTTACAAGTCAAATATATGTTTTATGCAAAAGATAAAAAGATAATTTCTCTAGAAGTCGGTACTTACCCCCAGAGATACAAACCTAGGCTCCAGTTTGTCACTGAAGGATATCTCATATTAAAGTATTTTAGGATAAATCAGCACCAATGGAGACTGAGAGCTACCTACTCAAAATACTTCCCAGAATGATGGTCTAGTGAGCTGTGTTAAGAAATTCAGGGAAAAGTTCACATTGACTCAAGCAGTCAGAGTTTGACAATGTCTCATGCTTTGTGATGAAATACTAAAATAATACTAAATACTAACCCCCTTAACGAAGGGTGTTTAAGTTAAAGAAATTATTCTCCCAAAATTCTGTGCATCTCAGGACAACATGTTCTGAAAGTGTGATTAAAACTCACCATCACTTTCAAATTACTCAGTAAAACCTGAAATTTTAAATAAAAACCACCAAAACCATTAATCAAGTCCTAGTCTGTTAGCAATCTCTGCTTTCCAGGAAAAAAAATGTACTACTTTTTTTAAAATTCAGATCAACACAGCAGATGCATCCCTACAATGCTTTAGAGCTTTACAAACCTCAGTTTGTAAACCACAATGTTTTCACACAAAGCCCTTTGCAGGGCAGCAGCCAAGTGAAACAAACACTGTCACTGCCTCTGAACAACGCATCTCATCTGGTGCTCAGAAAAGGAATGGCTTACCAAAATTGAGTTTGGAATACTGGGTGACAAAGAAATGAGTGATCAGGATATGCAGTCATTACTGAGGGATGAGTCAACTGACATCAGAAAATTAAGAAATATTATCATCAGAAAAAATGGGATAAAATGGCTTTGGATGGACACAAATGTCCCCCATTGCTTGGATCTGGTTTTCCATTTGTCTCTTTTCCCCTAATTGGGTCAACAGCACACAACAAATGCCTCTTTATGGGGCAGAAGACATGGGCAGAAGCTTAAAGCTGTTTGTGGGTTTTCTATTTCTGTTCATTTCTCTGTATCTCTTCCATGTGGGTGCAAATGGGTGCTGGGTGTCCAAGAGCTCAGAGGATATTCCATGCTTGTCCACCACCCCTGTAGTCAGTGAAGAGCTTCCTTCTGTCATGCTTAGAAGATACTTTGGGAAAAATATCTAAACTGCATGAACTGTTTCATTTTTTTCTTCCTTGTTCTTCAGGAGGAGCATTCTTGATCTGATTTTGTAGCCATGAAGAAAAAGCAAGATTCAATAACATTTTATTTTGCTGCTCTTCCAAAAACCTTTTCAAAGTGTTAATTTGAATGCAAAATTTAAAAAAAATAGTTCTAACAGCTTGTTTTACTGCAAGTACTTTTCAGAGATCAATAATGAGATCCCCACAACTCATTCTTAGAGAGTCCCTGTCCTGCAATATTTCAAATGCCAATGCACAAAAGATGGAAGGATTAAGAATATACATTACATCTATCATGTCACTGGGAGGAGGTTAAGACTTTTACTATAAAAAAGTGTAGGAGTTTTACTATAAACAATATTATTAAAAATCAATTTGGATAAGAAAAGAAGGGAAAATGTCATGGTTCAGGTCCATCTCTGAAAATGGGGTCCTCACCAGTGATTTAAGGGATTTGGCTTCAGATGATGCAAATTGGAAGTATTTGAAAGGAACTATTAGTTCCTTTCAAAAAGGAACTATTAATTGTGCCAGTGTCTGGTTACCCAGCTGTAATCACACCTGCCTTCCTACAGGTAGGTGTATAACCATAAAACACCACATGGATATTATTCCAATGTGTTATTATTATTATTAAGACAAAAATAACACTGCATGAATCGGCTTATTTCAGTTGTGGAAGCTGCAGAGTGAAGGCAGACAAACAGAAATACCAAATGTCTGAGGCTGTCCCTAGGCAGAGTTTGGGAACACGCAGGAGTTTGTGCAGAGCCTCAGGAGCAGGATGCTCCAAGTGACACCGCTGTCGTTATGGCAGAGGTCACCAGATGGCACTGTTAAACATTCCAAGATTCAACTGATAAAGATTTATACTATTTTTTTTTTTAGATGAGCAATGCTTTAGTATTAAAGAAAATGCTATTGTGTTGCTTTAGGGACACTCGAGGTAAATCTCTGACAATTAATTAAGATGTTTTCTGTTCATTTTGATTTGTCTATTTAGAGTCAATAACAGAGGAGTGATCTGAGAGCTCTGGCTTAACTTCTGCAATGAGAGGCAGCTCCATGTGGGATGCTTCTGGCCTCTTTGTTTCCAAGACCAACACATGTAGTGTAAAATATACTAATTACACAAACAGCATAAAGCTCTAGATATGCAGAGCCTTTTTTTTTTATTTTTCCCCCCTCCCATTTGGAAACAATCCACAAAGTTTTGCTGTCTGGTACCATGTATCAAGAAGGGGGAAACTACAATTCTCCAGGGAAAGGGGAGATAGGGAGACTTCTCCTATTCCTTAACAATGATTTCCTTCTATTTTTGTTCATATGTACAAATCCAAAAAAAAATTTTCTGGAGTGTCCATGGAGCCTTTTGTAAAAAGAGGAGAACACACTTTGTCAGAAACTTCTTGGCAATGCTTTATATTAATTGATACTTTATTCAGCAGGGAAAACCATGCAGATCATCTCTGAATATTACCTTGTCCTGTTGGGAAATTCAAAATCTTCCCAATAATGAGGATCAGTGGAATTCCACCAACTTGTTAACCTGAAATCTTTATTTTCTAGCAAGGGAAGATATATTGATCAGCACTCTTGCACAGGATACATCGATCATACCTGTCTACTTAGATCTAATAGCAGTGGGGAGGAGTGGGAATGTGTACAAACTTGCACGTGAAATGATAAACAGCACCGTCGTGTCTGACACAAATTTTATCACCTGGCTGGATGCTGAGGAGATTTATGGAGACAAGTTGTCTAACTGGCTGAAACGACACATAAAATCTCACTAGCTGGTCACTTAGGCAGGGAAAGCTCTGAGGAATTTTGGCCCATGCTTTTATATTTAGTGAATTCTCTTGTCACTTAACATGTTCGTATAAATAATATCACATTTTTAAAATTTTGACCTCAGGAGCATAAAACTGTCAGCCTGTATAAATTGCTATAATAATATATGAGAGCACAGTTTGGGCGAGTCAGCAAAATTGGGGTTAGAATTAACCCAGTGATTAATTTCATTGGCACCAATTGAATAGAAAGTCAGCAAATACACTACTTTTACAGTGCCATAATCATAAGGGAGAGGAAGAACTTATATCTACATGGCTTTAGGTGCTTTGAAATTTCAGTTTATTTCCCTGTGAAGCAGCAGACCTCACAAAAAAACACTAAAACTCTTTTGGTTTTCATCTTTATCTGTAAAATCCAAATAAAAATATTGTCTGATGCCCTTTCAGCTGTGGCTTGAAGCTGTGGTCTGGCTGTCACCCCTGTCCACCCAGTGATGGTACCACTGAGAGGGTTCCATTCATCTTTTGGGTGTTTTAGGGTATCACTATGGTTTTTTGCTGAGAGAGTCTTTAAGAGTCTCAAAGCCATTCTAACATAAAGCAGAAACTTTTTTGAAGTCTCAAAAAGCATCCTTAGAACATTAACAGGACCTTGTGCCCTGTTGATGTCTCTAGACTATCCAATTAGTAAATAAATAGTAAATAAATAGCATTATCTTAATAATTTTTGCATTGCGAAACCTGCTTTCTCTTTTTTATCTTAAATGCAGACATGCTTTAGGAAAAAAAAATGTATTTCCTTCTTTGTAGACTTAAATTTGCTTCAGCAATTAGTTCCACCTACATTTGGAATTCTGTCAAGAGTCCAAATGAAAGTGGCAAATACAATCAACTGAATATTACAGAAATAAATACAGGCCATGTAATAAATCTCCAACTATGATAATCTCACTGAAATGCACTGATTTACACCAATTCCCAAAATTTTTAATTTAAATTTAAAAAAAAAATTGAGATCATTACAGATTTCAGTTACATTGAAGACCATGGTATTTTCCTGTGCATTTTTTTTTTTAATCAATGCATGGCTAAACTATAAAGCCTAAGGAAAGGAAAGAAGACAATGTTATTTCAATCTATTAATTCAAAGGAGATGTTTGTTGTTTTGGGTTTTGTTGTTGTTGTATCCTAATTAAGTTAAATGACATTAAAATAACTAAAATGCACAAATTTTTGACCAGGGAATACTTGGCAAAAGTCTAATGTCTATTAAAGCTGGGGAAATTAATTAAATTTAGTTTATATACCTATAATTGTCATTTAGGGGGAAAAAAATCACACCAAAACCATACATATAAAACAAAAAATTTAAAAAAAAAAAAAATCCCCTAATACAATTCCCAAGAAGCTCAAAGGGAACATTTTTATGTAGGACATTTATTTTTTGCTTACTGTCCTATGTAATATTTATTTATTACAGGCCAATAGGAATGACGACCAAATTTAAATTAATATTATGGTAGGTGTCTCAGCATTTCATCCACTACCAAAGTTCATAAACCCAGTCTGATTTTTAATAAGAAATCTTTGTTAAATACATATTTGCTGCCTTCCTTACAATAATTTACTGCTATTACTGGCACTTGTCAGCTTCCATTGTCAGAAATTTATTTTCATGGGCAGAACACTTGTGGGATTCTTGTAATACTAAGTGGTGCTAGGCAGTGTCGTGGAAAGAACCTAAAACCACCCCTTAAAACCAGCTCTGTGTATAGGACTTACTTCTGAACATGCACAAATTCCTGGCTAAAGCCACTTCTAAAGTTCACTTCTGAGAAGGACAAGAAACAGATCAAATGGATGGTCAGGGGACAGACTGGCATTTGCTTGTGATCTAAATAGGCAAATCCGCTTTGCAATCAACTGGAAAACATAAACCACTATGTCCTACAAAATATTTTTTTCTTGTGAAAAAATTTATTATTTACCAAGGTTTGGCAGTATGGGCCAAGAAACTCCAAATGGGAATGACTGGACAGTTGGCACCCAGTAGGCTCTGCCTGGAAGTGTGAAAGCAAAGCCTGGATCACGTCCAGCTCAAGGCTAGAGGTCATGGACTGGAAAAACCTCCTCTTTTTATTAAACAAACTCAGCATAGACACTCCAGTCATAGTAGAGTTCTCTGTTCAAGAACGCGGGCATGTTCCAAGGAGTGCTCTTGATGGTGCCCTTCAATCCTGTGCCTTGCTCCCAGGAGTTTCCCTTAGCATGAGCAGCAGATTGCAAGGTTTTCCATATAGAAGGAAAAGTGAAACAGGTTTGATTTCCCTTCTAGATTTCCAGCTTTGTACTAAAAACCATCAGAACTTGTAAGATAAATGACCCTGCAGCTTAGCCTTAAAGAAAGCACATCTGATGTGATGAGCAAGTGTTGGGGTGGACACAAGGAAGAAGGAACATCATTAAAGTGGATTCTAATTCTGTGCAATACGGAATATTGGAGCAGCACATTCTCCATTTGTTCTCCCCTTTGTGCTGCAGGGGTCACCCCCAAGGTCACCCACCCCTCCTGCTCAGGACAGACGGTGGCTCCCTGCTGGTTCCACTGCTCCACAGCCAACTGTGACTGTGTTGGTCACTCGGGGGCAAAGAGTGTGAAATATGGAATTGTCAAGTTCTTTTTATGGAAGCAAACAGTCGGGAAGATTGAAACAAATCAACACAGAGTTTCTCAGTCGTTTAACTGCTCTTCTTACGGCACATAAGTGTCTCTGGGAGACTGAAATGCTTTTCTGGGTTGTCATGTCACCTTAAATTTTGGTGACTCAAGCATCCCAAATGACTTCCCTGAAGTACATAAAAAACCCAGCAGGAAGTGTTGAAGTAGCTACTGAATGTCTTTGGATATTCAGCACAATTTAGACTCCATGAAATATAGATTTTTCAGTACACCTTGTCCATGGCAATAATACGCTGATGTTTACAACAATACATTTGATAATTTGTGAGCACTGCTGTAAAAAAAGGAATAAAAAAGTCAGGAAATCTGAATGTGGAGTGGATGGTGGCTGTTTTCAATGCCTTGGTTGCTCTCTGCTACATTTATTATGCAGCTCAACACAGTGCAAGGTCAAGAAGTCTGTTTCCACCTTTAGGCTGGGGTAGTTGGACTCTAGAAGGGTGCAGTTTCTTTAGGCAAGCATTGAATTGTTATCACAAACTACAAATACCTCTTTTGTGGATTATTATTATTATTATTCTCCCCCAAATCAATACCAAGGAGTAGGTGGAGAATGCAGAAGGGACAAAAGCACAGACAGTGCAGTAATGAACAACAATTTTGTTCAAAAACTGTAAAAATGGCCTGCTTTCATTTATTGTCTTCCTAATATGCACAGCTGGGCTTCTCTCATATTTATGCACTTTTGCTGATATAAACTTCTTTCCATTGAAACTGTACACACCTTTGTTGTACTGCTTCTAATGTGCAATTTATTTTGGCTATAATAATCCTCAGCATTAGGCTAAGTTAGAATACAAATAAAACCAACATAATGAAAGTAATTCCTTTTCTATTTGATTTCCATGCATAAGATTTAAATGTGTTTTGGGGAAATGCATGAGGACTGAAGGGACTGTTCAAAAACCATCGAAGGGAAGGTGCAGCAACCTGAGAGTGCTCTGTGCTGAGCCTTCCTCCCTCCTATGTGTGCCAAAATCTGCCAGGAGGAGAAAAGCAGCTCCCATACCACACAAATCTTATGGCTGGGCACAGGCGCAATGCATCACCCTCCGAAACATCAAAAATTATGAGCAGCACATTAGGATTTCACAACTGTTTCCTAAAGCCACTTCATACTACAGCTCCTTAGTGTGGGAGGTTATGCTTTTTTATTCCTCAATTTTGCTTCAAAGTGCCAAGCAGTTGTATTAACACATAAGGAAAATATTCAGGTCAGTGCTGAACAGTAATAATCTTCCATGCAAAAGGATCATAAAGTAATTGTGAGCTATCCAAGAGTCATCCTCAAACTGAAGTGCATCCATGTCTGGGATGGAAGGAAGGGAATTTGTTACAGCAGCCCTGGTGCTAGTAGTAGCAGCTCAGGATAAAGTAAAATAGGGCAGTTAATAAGAGTTCAGTCTGTGCAGGCCTCACAGAACAAGGCCTGTAGCCAAGATAATGAAATCAGCACACTGTGACTTTGGGATAAAACACCACAGGAGCCAAGTGCTTCCCTAACCTGAGCCATGGAGCTCTGGTTCTGTTTTAGACACATGCAGAGTCCTTGTGAGAGAGGCAGAGCAGCGGCAGGCCCAGCTCCTGGCTCCTCCATGGCCCCTGGCATGACCATCCCTCTCCATTTCCCCTCTCCCTCCTGGCAGCTCACCTTTAGCATCGCACCTTCAGCCCAGTGCCACTCAGGAACTTTTTGGTGCCTTTTCAGCAACCAAGGCCATGGATGCCAGGTACTGAACTGCACAGAACCCTGCACACAGCCTTAGGACCAAACCGTGCAACACGCACTGAATCAGACTCAAGCTGCCACTGTATCAATAACTGAAGCATTCCTAGACTTTGGGATCTGCTTTGGCATGCCAACATTCCTACTTCTGCCACTACATGAATGAAATAAAGCAAAAACTTTAAAGCCATGGAAAGAAGAGAAAAGAAGAGCTGTTAAAAGCAAACATTCCTCTTTCATTGTGCTGTTAATTTTCCCTGTAACAGATCCCATTCCCAATGCCCCCTGAGCCAGGAGAGGGTCTCAGTGGTGGTGTATTTTTGCAGAGCACTCAGTAGCACACATAAAACCCTACCTATGTAGGACACAGCTGCTTGAAATTTCCATGCAGCTGCCACATTTGTTTTTGTTTGGTGCAGTTGATGCGCAGATGGAGAAGGCAGTTAACTAACAATGGCAATAATCATCCTCCATGACAGGCCCAGAGCTGGATCCAGATCTGTAGTGAGCTTTTAAGGCATGGAGTCAATGCCCTGGCCATTAGTGAGGGCACAGAGTAGGAGAGGCACAACCCTCTGTTCCTGTTGGGGATGGAGGCTCTCTTTAAGCCACTAAGCCCAGACAGAGCTGTCAGGCATAACTATTTATTATCAGGTTATTATCCTGCTGCAGTGCAGGACACACACCAAAGAGAAGCCACTGTTTGAAACCACTATTAACCTTGGTGAACAGGTGAGTTCTCTAACCATAAAAACGTGTTATCTTGGAGGCATCAGGGCAGGGAAGGACAGTCTCTCTCATCTCCTCATCTCTCCTGTGATTCTAACAGGAATGATACAAAATCCCTCAGAGGTTTTTATATTTCTTTTTTCCTTTTTCTTACACAGTCCCATTATCCCCAAAGAAAAGTGTATCACACGAGTGTTGCATTCATTATCTTATTAATTGTCATTATTGTAATGTTAGTTGTGGGTAGAAGGATTGAATAGTTTGGTCTGGGTTTAGATACACATGATAATATATGAATATATTTAATAAATGTATTTAATTTGCAGCTGAAGTGGAAGCCCCCTGAGGCAGACTTTACAGTATGTCTGGCTTCGCAGAAGTGTAAAATATGAATAGTGGGTGAAAATTATATCAATGCACAAGAGTAACCATAAACTATTAAAAATATTGGAATTCAAACACTTTGAAGTGTATTAAATTCCTGTTTTCAAAATGTTACATCAGCTTTTTACTATGTAGTAGGAACTAGGGCATAAAAAGTTCTCCCTCACCCTATGAATAACTATTCTGTAGTATTAGTTTTGAAGTGCTCTAAAATAAAAGTAATCTTAAATTTTGAATCTGTAGCACCAAATTAGGAGAGGAAAGCTGTAGCAGATATTTTGCAGTTAAACAGAAGCCAATTCATTTTGCTGTGAATAACTTTTGAGGCAATATTAGAAATATAAAAATATGCATAGATATATACAACATATCTGGCTTTTCAGTTTTAAAACAATCCAGACTTCAACAGTCCCCAAACTGCAGTTTGGGTGAATATATGATGGAGGAGATGCCAAGCTCGTTGTGCTCCTTACCCACCCAGACACCCTCCAGGTTGGATTGTCTCATTGTTTGGTCCTTTGCTAGCAGTCAAGGTGCAACCACAGCAGAAAATCAGCAGAACCTAACTGGGATTTATGCTCCGTGCAGCTTCACTGGAAAATAAAGTTTGGATTGTTTTTTATTCTGTCCAAATGGCATCAACCACCCTTACATTGCAATTGCATGAGCAGAGGACAAAGAAGGTCAAAGAATAATGACATTATAACTCAGTGACAAAACAACAAGCAACAAATGAATGCATTGGCAAATCAAGCCCAACGACAGAACATTAGTCAAACAACAACAAAATGATTAATAGATTTAAGTATTCCTGGTGATGATTAAAATACCTAAATCCTGTACTTATGGACTTGATCATTCCCTGGCTGTGAGGAACAAAAGCCACACGGTAATTGCCACCTTCTTAAAGCCACTGGTGCAGATTTAATATGCTCAGACTAAAGTCCTTTGGCTTTAAAGCCACGAGGAACGATTGCAACTTTTTCTGGCACCTATCAATAAAAAATGGGTTTGTAGTGATATTAAAAGATGAAAATCACTTTATTTTACTTACTGACATCTCCTTTTTGAAGTTAACTTTATGATTAAAATGAGAGCAGGTGCTTTTTGTCACTGCTGAAAGATGGATGGATTAAAAGCACATATCACCACTGCAAAGAGGCTCCAGATCTTCATCAATATAAATCCACAAAGCATTTGACTGTGCCAGGGAAACATATTCTCAAATTTTCATTCCACCAAGAGATTACGGGGACTTAAAAGGTAAATAGCCATTGATTCTTATTACATAAACTGCTAAAGCAAGGAGAAAAGGCAAACATTTAAACCATTCTTTTAAATCTCTTCCTTAACTTCTGCTTCTTCTCACTGAAGTGCTGAGCACTGTTAAAATTTTTGTGCAGTCTGTGCTATGTTTTCCCCCTTGAACTTTCTTTCATTTTGCAGATCAATCAAAACTCTTAGAAATTATTTTGTTTTTCACTGAGACAGAGGAGACGGCATTTTCCCTACTCTTAGTAGAGTATTTTGTCACTGAAGGGGCTGTTGAGTGTTCTGAACAGCCAGGGTGTTTGTACTCCACCCTAAGGTCTCCTACAGGCTGGTTGATCCCAGCTCCACGGACCAACCACGGGTTTTCCCTTCTGCACACACTTCAGTGTGTGATAATTGTCTCTGGGGTGATTAGCCATAATTATTATAAGGTAATCACTATTACCTCAGTGCCCAGGAGTTCAAACTACACAACCAGATCCCCTCTATCAAGTGAGGTATTCCTCTGTCACAGGAAACTTCCTGAAATTACCTTCCAGGTAATTAAGGAGGGAATTAAGGAAATTACAGCCAATACCATGGCCAGTACAAGAGGCAACTGCATCATGTGCCAAGCACTCCATTTCACATTAGACCTTTCCACATTTCCAGAACATCCCTGAGTTTAAAGGTATCAAGTATCCACAATTTTTAACACTAACATAATTTTTAAAAACATTTTTGACAAGAAATGTGAGTTAATATTATGATTCTAAAAAAAACCCTTCAAAACAGTTATAAAAGCTTTATCCTGCAGGCTTTGGATTGATTATATTTTTATCCTTGAAAACATCCGTATTTAGATGATCCTCTGAGGAGTCTAGAGAATTTTTTGCACAATATTTTCAATTTCTGAAAGTAAATTACACTGCAGCTGGTGACACACATCTCTTTTTTTAAAAAAACGTATATGGATTGAGGTAAAAACAATTTTCATGCTGCTTTATAACGGCCTGGCTGTTTATTCCAGGCAACATTAGATGTGCTTCCAAAGCTTCTGACCAGCCCTACTCATCCACCAGCTCCAGGTGATTTCCTGCCTGCTGAAAAATCTGTCCAGAGCATACAAGAGGAAAACATCCAGGAAGAAAATATTTGAACTCTGTGATTTTGGAAAGCACAGTGCTCTCCTTCTTCCTTGGGCATTTTCCTGCCTGAATCCACAGGTCTCCTTCATCTCAGCACCACCTTCACCTCCTCCACATCCAGAAAGTTCTTGATCAACTGTTGTTTCCCAATTTCATCAATTATCTGTGCTTTGCAAGTAGCACAGAAGAGTTTCCATCATAATATCAAAGGGACAAGACAGCTGTCATCCAAATGCAGAGGCTTCTCAAATTTTAAATTAAATTTTTGAAGAATCAAGTATTATTTGTTCTTAACTTCCAGTAATTATTTTAGATTTTTATCAGAATCAATAAAATCTAATTTTTCAAAATTCTAAGCTCTAATTCTAGAATGTATTGCCTGGCCTTTCCTAAAGTGAACATCTCTATGTACACCATGGATTTAGTGGAGGTTTCTGCAACTCTCTTCTTAAAACACATCAGCATGGGAACACAACAAAACCGATACCTGCAATTAAATCAGACAAAGTCTGTGGTGTTTTGCTAAAGAGTTAATATAAATTATTTTTTTAAATTCACTTTTGACTCTTTAATTTAAAAATATTCTTCCTTTCTGTACACAACAAAATTAAAACCATTTAGAATAATTTGCATTTTAAAATCCACAATTTGTTGGCTAATGGCTCTTAAGGAAAAAATAACAATTATCACATTATATTTTTGCCACACACATTTTTTCCCCCAAGAAATGTCCTCTTTAACATCCAGATGCAAGTACAACCAATGTTTAGCACTATAATCAACATTTCCGAGCTACCTGCCAGCAGAACTCACAGTGCTGAACATCAGCATTGTCAGCTCCTTGGAAGCCTCAGACATATTTTACATAGTCCAAACAAATTATGGTCTCCATTTATAATCCTTGCATGCAGGGAGGGGAGCTCCTGAGCAGAAATTGAGGCTAGAATGTGCATTACAGCTGAAGAAGACCACTGCACAGCAGGTTCTGTGCCCAGAATCAGCATGGGATGCTGAGCTGAGCCCACCTCTCCTTGAAGAAAATTAAACTACCAGGGATGAGACAAGAAATGGTAAAAAGATTCCAACCAAAACCAAAGAAACACCCAGTAATTTCTATTTCAACTATTCAACTATTTCTATTTCAACTAACATTTTCAGATTTTACAGAGCCCCACTTGCTCATCCAGACCCCAACACCAAATGAAGCAGGATATAAACTGTGGCCAGTGCAAAGATTGACTGAACTGCCATGGCTTTTCTGTGCTTCTACCTCCAGAAATGCCCTCAGCACAAGACAGTAACAAATCTCTCCAAGAATTAGTCGCTAACAACAACTCTCTTTGAAGGCAGATAAACTATTCTGGAAGTCTAGAATCCCTAATCACACTCTTTGTCACTCCCTAAATGCACAGCTGTGCCTTCATTAGGGGAACAAGCCCTGTGTGAGCAGCACTTCCACAGCTGAAGCCAGCAGCAAAGGCCTGCAGATGTATCCTTAACCACAATTGTATTTCACTCACAGTCCTTTTAGTTAGATCCTAACACAGCAGCAATTCCTACTGTTATTTACAGTTCATCTATTGAAAAGAGCTTCCTGGGTGCTTTGGTGAGCGGGGCTGTGAGACCAACAGACTGATTTTCCATATGCCAGTACTGGAGGGATCCTTTCTAAGCTCTCTGTCCCTGTTCTCAGGATGTACATTTTCAGATTTGGGGTTCAAACCCAGCCAGTTCCTGTCCTGTGTGCCTTTACATCCTGCCCAGCTTCCCTCTCCAGCTGCCTGCTGGGAACTCTGTATGATTTGTGTATATCCTTAGGGATGCATCATATGGAGCACATATATCCTTTAGATACAGCAAGGGATCTTTCTGACTTGGTGATGAGTTTTAAAAAACCTGAGGCATTCTCCAAATGGCTTCTCTCAGCTCTAGACACCTTTGGCAGCATAAGGAGAAAAAAAATCCTGGACTGGCAGGAAAAAAAATATATTACAAGTAATGAATGGACGTTTTAAGAGATATAAATAATAAGATTGCAAATATCTGCATTTAACATGAAATTCATATCCCAAAATCTTGACTGTTTTTACACTGGAATGATTCATGTCCTTGCTGCAGCTTCCAGACAATATCAAGAAATTGCTGGATTTCAAAATAAAAAGTTTTCAAACAGCAGAAAGGCTGATTCTTTATGGGAATCATGTGAGGGCTTTTGCTTTGCCTTTCATCGAGGTCTCCTTTGGAGATCCAAACAGGACACATTTGTAGGACCCAGCAACCTTTTCAGTCAGAGAGGGACCCTCCATGATCCCCATTTTCCTCCAGCTGAACTGTAACCCACACCATGTCACTAAAAGCTACACTGCTATTTAAAGCTGGTTTTTTTTCCCCCCCTCCATTAAGCTCAAGAGAGAGAAATTACACTTTGAAGAGCACAGTGCTTTATCCTTTAATAGCAGACATTGTGACCAACATCACATTTGGTTTGGGTTTGTTTGGGTTATTTTTTCTCTTCACTAAAAATCAAAACATCCAGCTCCCATGGAAAGGGCAGGATGCATTCCCAGGTTTTCCTAAAGGGCTCACTTGACATTTTTTTGAATGCAGGGCACTCAAGTTTACCACAAAACAGAAGTATGGGCCCCAACTGTGTCCACTTAAATGTATAAGTAATTAATTAATTATTTTTTTAAACATAAATGGTGTTAGCTCATGGCAGAAAGCAGAATAGTTGTGCCTCACAGAAGTATTTTTAGTATCCATGTAGCTTAAATGTAAGTCCTCAGGATGTCTGATTTTTTTTTTTTAATGTAACTGTTCTCACTTTATGTAAGATTTTGCAGAACAGAACTTATTCCCATTCTTTTTTATCCTCCCGATGCCACTGTGTGCCATTAGTCTGAGAATGTAAAATTATACTCATGTGTTTCCTGTAGAAACCCAAAAGTTACCTGCACATAAATATTTTGTGTAGCTCTGCTTCCTTGTCTTTCATAGATTAAAAAAGCTCAATTTGTTAAAGACCACCAAATGTTCTTCTACTTCAGTATTGTAAACTCTCTTTTTCTTTTTTATTTGTAAACTGGACTCATCTCTGCTAAAATTCCAGGAGATTCACATCATTAAGAGAGGGAAAAAGTCAATTAAACAAGTAGCAGGTCCTCCATCTGATGCATGGTTTTGAAAGAGGCTATGAAATATGCAAGACCATTAGAAAATAGAAAAGAAATTACCTTAGACAGCAACTAGTTGTGCTGAATTGCCTGCTGGTAATTAAACAGAGCATTTGTTAAAAAGACCATATTTAGTTCTTAATGAGTGAGGATTTTGACCTTTATAGTTGGGCTAAAAAATGTGTTTGGGGCTTGATCCACTATTAATGATTTTTTTATTGCAAACCACAGACATTTTCTCCCTTACTGATCTTGCTCTGGGAATGTGACATCAGCTCTTGTGGAATCTCTCTCACATGAGTGTGAAAACCAAGCTGAAAAGTCAGAGAAGTGTCACTGTGCATGGGATGAATCCTTTGGTGGAATCATAATCTGGACTGCTGCTGATTTTTCCTCATTTTCAATCCTAGTGGCCAACACTTCCTTGGAGAAAGAGGGCACTGGTACTTTGTTCCAGTAATCCATCCCATGTACAAGATACCCTATCTCCCAAAGTGTACTTTTGGTACTTTGCTGCATGTTAATGGATTTTAGGAAGGATTAGATTGACAGAAAATATTTTAGACAGATGCTAAATGTAGTCTCAAAAAACTTGATGCTATAGGATTTGTTTCACCAGGATATCCCACCCTTAGAAAGAGACACACAGAGAGAAGCCAAAGCAACTGCAGCAGCCTTTCTCAACAGCTGAGTGTCAGAAAATACTGTTGATTTGCAGACAGTGGGTCTGGTCACATCTCGAGCTTTAAATATGGCTTATTCTTCCTCAGGTAGAACAGTTACCTAGAAGGTTTTTTTTCTTTTTCTTTTCTTTTTTCTTTTTTTTTTTCACATGTAATCCTTCTGAGTACCTGAATAGAAGGAATTAAAAACCAAACCAAACCAAACAAAGAAACAACAACAACAAAACACCAAAAAAACCCAACTTTTTGTTGTTGTTGTTGTTTGTTTGGATAGGTCCAATCCAGAAGCCTAAACCCAAGGAAATGCTGCCATTCATTCCACTAGGAACTCAGGTCTCATCATAACTTTTTTTTTTTCCTTCTTGTACACAGCTGATATCCTGTCACCCATGCACAGCAACAATGCTTTCAACACACTCATTTTCACAAGAGATAAAGTGTTTTTAGGTTGTGGAATCTCCTGGAACACTCTTTTATTTTCATATTGGAATCAATGCACTGGGAACACGTTCCTATTCTTTGATGGAGATAATCCAGAGAATGCTGATTTAAAGTAGTTCTGTTTGACAATCCCTCAAAATATCATATTGAGATTTGATATTGACTGGGCTCTGTGTTCCCCCAGTTTTCTGTTTTACTTAATTGCTCCCAGGTATTTTTTCCCCTGTTGCCCACAATTTTTAACTTATTCTGTTTCATCTCACAGTGTTTTAATCTGTACATTTGTCATACAACTAAAATCATGAGCATTACTGCAGTGAGTTAAAGATTAAGTTACACTTTCATAGAGTTTTGTGGAGAAAAGATGACTGGAATCTGAGAGGGTATAATGAATTCTGAAAATCAGTTTTTGCACGCTCTGTGCATGTTCTTGCTTATGAGTGGAAGAGCAAGAGTAATTTCTCAATGTGTCAAAGCAAACTTCACACCACTGAGTAGTATCAATCTCACTTAAAACTGCTGGTGACATCTTGACTTGTTTATCATAGTCTCAGAAATAATGGCAAATTTTAATTTTAAAACTATATTACACAGTTTGAGAATGACTTAGGCTTTTGGATTATACAGTTCCATGAGCTTAAAATTGAAAAACGCAAGAAGCAGGGAACAGTAGGGAGGCAAAGCCCTAGTCTGGAAGAAAAAAAAAATAATGGTTTCAACTTATTTCAGCTATGAATTGCAGTGTGTGAAAATGCAGAATCTGCTGTGCTCTGTGTGCAGGTGGTCAGGCAGGTGGATATTGTGCAGAGGCACCTGCATTCCAGGTAGGAATACTCCTACCCCAGCTCCCAGAATTTACCACTCTGGTTAACAACACACAGCTAATTGCTGAGATGGGAACAAGTGAGAGACCAGAACTCACTCTGCAAATGCAAATGAACACTCCCGCAGCTTCAAGTATTTGTAGAATAAATGTTTAACTGTTTATGGCTCCTGGAAAAGAGCCCCGAGGAGCAAAAGTACCCCCTTCACAGAACAGATGTAGTTTCCTTATTTGTTTATTCACCTTGGGAAGATCAGGAGCTGGGAAGTCAAATCCCCCCAGGCAAGGAGTGGAAGAACTTGAAACCACGTCTTATAATGTAGCTTGGCTGAGGGCTCCTGGGGCAGAAAACTGACAACTGCACTTCTGACAAACTATGTGATGCTAGCCCCAGAATTTGCTCTTTTTTTTTCTTCTTCTCTGTCTCCAATTTGATACCATTCTGTAAATTTAGGCTGACATTATAAATTGCTCTAAGAGGACCAAAATCACGTTTTTCAGCACACATGCCTGTCACTTTTTTTTTTTCCTCACTTCAAACACCAGGTTGCCCAATTATTTTAACACTGTTGAATGGAGCAATGAATAGGCAAATAATGTCACTGGAAAAAGAGTACATGGAAATTTAATGACATGTTTTATTGATGGGCAGATGCCTCAGATGTGTTCTTCTTCACCAGATATAATTTTACTATTAGTTAATGCAAGAAATAGTAATTAAATTCTCACACTAAATTCTCAATTTAATAGTTTATGTATATCCAGGAGAGAGAGAAAATGCCCAAAAGGAAAGTGAAAAAAAACCCTTATTCCTTCTAAATAAGATTTCAGGATGTCTAAACTATTCCATCTCCTCAAATATAGGTGGTGATAGCTGAAGACAGACCCCGTGCTGTTGTTCTCCCTACGCCTCAAGGTTACCAGTGCTTACAAGCTTTTGGTGTCAGGTCCCAGTCCATGCTCGGTGAAAAGCTGCCCCTGAGGCCTGGATATTGAAAATACACTGAAGATTTACTCTGTGATGTGATCTAATGGCAGCCAGGCAGCAGCTACACAGCTCCAATTCCTGCTCACGGGCTGAGTTTAGGAGTGTCAGGGTTTTTTTGCCATGCAAATATGTCTGGAACTCCTGATACAGAGATTATGCCCAGAGTATTTATCTTCATAAAAATCCTTTTGAGATTTATTCATACAAAAAGCTTGCTGCATTTCTTACTCCTTAAGGAGTTTTATTAGATTATTTGTTTGTTAACAGGGACAAATTAACAGGTAACTCTGCACACTAATCAACAGAAAGGTAATAAAACATCTTGAGTAAAACTGGAAAGGAGATGCTCATAGTAAGAGTTTAAATGTTAGTTTTCTCAAAAAAGGGCAGCCTCAAAACAGTAACAGCAGGCAACAACAACAGCAGGCAACGATAAATAGCATTTAACCTAAATCCCTGGCAAGTAGAAGAAAGATTTCTCAGATCATTCCTTGCCATCCCCTGAGTCACTGACTCAGTAGCTGCTTTCCTTGGGTTTCTGCAGCCTTGTCCATGAACCAGTTAACAACCACTAAGGGCTCTCTTAACCATCATCATCTTGTCTCAAATATGATAGATTAACATCTATGCTACTCTCTGTGCATTTTATTGGGCAACAGCATCATAGGAAAATTGAAATATTTGAGTTATAATCGTTACTCCTCTTTTTCATAATGCAGAATTCCATGGATTAACCATCCAACACTGCATTTGCTATTGCAAGCACGGCTTCTGTGCCCTGAAGAAAGCATGTGTATTTCAATGTGTGTGCTAAAAATACTGATCAAAATTTGTATTCAGGGAGGCCAGACCTGACCAACACTTGATTTCACCTACAAGGAACAGTAACCAACATTTTCTCTCAGGAAAGTGGATGCTGCAACTGAAATGGGAACACTGGCTGGGAGCAGACAGGACATCCATTGCTCCTGCAGTGGACAAGATCAGAACACTCTCTACAAACCATCAACCAATTAATGATCTGCTGTCACACATTATCGTCATGAATGGCCAAACATTTAAATCCTACACTTAATTTGCCGCAGAGACAATGCTGGCCCCTTCACAACAGCCTTCCTTTGTGAATTCTAGCCTAAAAACTCCTCAGCAGCAGCCCATCAAGGTAGGATGAAATCACATCACTCAAATGTCTTCCACTGCTCATTCCCCCACCAGCCTCCTCTAATTTGCTTTGCTGCAAAAGGATTTTGTGATGGAAAGTTATTAAATCACCAAGCCCATGACTTCTTTGTCTTGACAGTAGAATAGACTAAATGACCTTGGCTAATTTAAATGAGCCACATCATGTTCTATTGAGGCAAAAATGTAGGAAAGACAGTAATATACAAGAAATTGGATGTTTGGATGCTGAAATGAGAAGAACTCATAATACTAAACTATGCAAATTGAGCCTTCAGCCAGACCAATAGAGCTCTTGATTAGCAGCTCTGTTCCAAAGCAAAAAACACAGAGTTTTTTATTTTATTTTATTTCAATACCCCCACTTTTTTTCTCTTTTCTGCCTCATAATCCAAATGGAAACCTTGATGCAGAATGCAGAGTGGTCACGGAAGGAATAATTCCAAATGTTACCTGATGGTTTCAGCAGCCCCACTGGTCCATCAGGAGCTCTGGGAGATTTCTGGGGGGTTCAAGGATTCAGTAAACTCATGTGAGGCTTTGTACATCACAGCCTTAAAGGATAAGTGATTTAAAGCTTGTCAGAATAAATTAAAGGAGTTCACAAGGAAGTCTGATGCAGGTGAGCATTACTTCCAGAAAATCTCTCATGAGAAAATGGAGGGACATTTATAACTCCTGATTGTTTCAGGGGGTTCCTGTTACCTTGTTACACAACTTCACTAGGAAAAAACAAAACAAAACCAAAAACACTAGGATGCTAGGATCTAAATGTAGGTCCATATCTTTCAGTTTTATAACTTTGCATCATTCTTGAAAGGTCTGAATTGTCCTTAAAATTCTGAAATTTGTATTTCCCCTCTGGCAAACACTACTTAAAATTTCCCACTGTTTAAATTTCCCACTGTTTCAGCCAGAACATGATTGAGTAATAGCAGCATTTATCTTCATCTTCTGATAACAATTAATTCAAAAAGCCTAAACAGAAAAATAATACCCTGATTACAGGCTGCTAAAACAGAACAGCTTTTGGCCAAAACTTCTCAATGTGTGTTCTGCAGTTTTTTGATTTTTCTGGATCATCAAAATGATCCAGAGTTTGCCTTTGAATATTTTATTGATTAGAGACTTCAGAGATTATGGTTCAGATCACAGTTAATAAAGATCCAAATAATCTGAAGACTGGGAAGGTTTCTATTTGCACTGGTATTTTTTGCAGTACACTTTTAATATTTTCTGTTTGGAAAGCTAAAAAATTCCAGGAGCTACTTAACTTAAAATAATATGTTAGTTAATTAGAAAAGGAGATCTCCATATTCTGTACAAGTTTTAGTTTCCTATAGCTCTAACTCAGACCATATCCCAGTTTTGGCACGCCACTTTCAATATACAGCACTGATTTTATTATAAAACTGCACAGCTTACCTCTGCAGCCCTATTAAACAAAACCTAAACAAAACAAGCCATCTTTACTAGATTCATGGGATTGTGACTGCAATTCTCTAGAAATTATCTTAATAATCACATCTAATGGTGATAGCTGCGATTCTCAAGGCCAGGTAATTCTAATTACCCCATGACAGATATTTACCTGAGCCATTCCTAAAACTTTCAGGAGGAAAAAACCCTGGTATTTTAGCCTTCAAAAGACCTCAAAATCAGACTGGGACAAGCTGCAGCCACATGAGCCCAGCTTTAACTAACCAGAGCCAGCCCCAGCCCCATACTGGGATAAACCCTGTGAAGGAAAGACTTGGAGCTGAAAAGTTCAGTTTGCAATAATTTGGCAGCTCCCTGGGGCAGTAGAGTTCTCAGCTCAGTGCTCAGCTGAGCAGTAGAAGTGGCTGCAAATGCAGCTGAAATAAAGGCCAGGCTCTCCAAAGAAGCCTGGAGAGGTGTGTCAAAGAAAGAAGCTTAATTGCCAAGAGCAGA
Source organism: Onychostruthus taczanowskii (assembly GCF_017590055.1). Taxonomy (NCBI): domain Eukaryota; kingdom Metazoa; phylum Chordata; class Aves; order Passeriformes; family Passeridae; genus Onychostruthus; species Onychostruthus taczanowskii. The sequence continues at coordinate 13,438,707 of NW_024496526.1, forward strand.
TCTGGAGCAGTCCTCAACTAGAACTACTCAAGCTTGGCTCTAGGTTTGGCACTGGTAAATTTTATCTGAGCCTTAGAACTCTCTCAGGAGCTGATGGGTGTGAACCCCCCATTCAGCAGGGCTGGATTGTGCTGGAATTGTTGGGATTTTCAGAAGGATGAACAGCCCCAGTAGAAGCTTTATAGGAAGGGTTAATATATATTTTGATTTCTCCCTTTTTCAGCCTCTCTAAAGCATTGTTCAATTAGATAAAAAATGAAAAGGAGTCCAAAATGACCAAATATACATGTCTCATCACCATTGTATGCTCTGAGGTTCAAACCCAGTGAATTACACACCCCTTTCTCCTCTGAAGGACATTGGAACACATAATGTGAAACAACCATGTGTAATAAAACATTTTTTATTTCATATTGCCACAACCTCTCCTGAATTTATGCATTACATTCACCTGCAAAAATGCATATGTGCCTGAAATAAAAGATGATCATACAGGAATGTCATTGTATTTACTACTATTCCCTAGAAATTTCCCATACATTACCATTTCACACTGGAGCAATGACCATATTTCCCCTTGCCAGGGAAAGGTGCAGGCCTGAATACGACTGAAGTTGTTAATAATGAATTAACGTGAGAATGTTAAATTTAGAGAAAGAAATTAGAATAATTCCACTTACTGAACGCATTTTCTCCATTAGTTCTTAGAGATTTCACCCCTTTGGAGTTACCTGTGCCCTGAAAAGGGCTTTGCCCTGGTGACACCCCCATATTTCAAGCCACAACTGATTTTCCTGGTGCTTGGACTGTGACTTATTTACACAGCACTGTCAGTGTCCCCAGCAAGAGATGATTTTAACACAGCTCTGTGACCAGCTGGGCTCCTTACAATTCAATATTGAAAATCGCTGTTGCCTTCCTCAAACACAAATTTCACATGACCACTGTTAATTACAGCACAATTGATAATGCCACTCTTGTGAGTAATATAAAGATAAAGCTAATGGTTTAGGTGGATTTCTGAAGTAACTTTGCAACTTTTGGCCACAAAAATGAGTTCAAAATATGACTTATGTGTTCAAGACTCAGAAAGTAATGAGGAATGACTCAGAGGTCACCCAAACATTTTTCAAATAAACACATAGAGAAAGAGAGAGAGAGAGAGAGAGAATAATTACAACTATAAGGAACTTGGACCAAATATTTGATATATAGGAATGTAACATAATGACAATTTAGTTGCAGCTGTTTGCAATAAACTGCAGGATCATAATGTAAAATTATGGTTTTCTCTATTCTTTGGCTCTGTTGACAGAAATGTGTCCACTGATATTTTCAATTCTGCCCCCACTAAGCAAATAAAAATATGAAACTGCCAGAAAAATCAATATTAATGAGTTGTTAACCATTTCCTAGATAGTGACATTTCATTATGTAGGTGTTCTTTGTGGTCTAGCAGAAATATTTATTCCAAATGTTTTACCAAATTCTATGGTGATTTATTAAAGCAGACATTAATTTTTCCACTGGGAAGCTTTCATATTCATGTATGATAATAAAGAAAGGAGTGGGAATCAGCATGAACCTTACAAAGTGTATTTGAGTAAATTAAAAGGATGTGAATATAGATTGAGTATTTTATGTGCTATCACATTCCAAAATACAGGACACATGTACAATAAGAAAAGCAAACATATTTCACTGCCACTAACATAAGATTTTACTTTTAGTCTTTACTTTTTTTTTCTGATTCCATTAATCTTGGGGTTTAAAGACTTAAAATACACTAAAAATGTAAGACAGTTATAATAATTATTCAGCACTGGAGATTTTTAATCCTCTGTCATTTAATCCAGAGTAATTTACAGAAAAAGATGAAATATTGAGGAACACAAATTTAAACAGAACTTAATGAATCAATAGCATTCTCTGAAAAACACTCATCTGCAACTTCAAAAAGTTTCAGTATAGGCCAAAAAGTGCTTTGGCCAGTTTAACTTCTGGGGTTTTTTTTGGATGCAGGGCCCAGTGCTAAACCCAATATGCTGGCACAAATTTTGATTTTGTGTAATGCTCATTGAACAAGGACCATAAAACAGTTGAGCCTTCAAGAAAAGAAATGATTCCTATCACTGTGAATAAGAATTTTCATCTATTTTATGACAGCCTGTATCCTCACCTGGTTATATAAAAATAACTATTTGTAGTTGTGTGAAGTCAGCAGTATTTCACTGATTAATTCCAGACGGCATTTTTTTTTTTTAATTTTAATTTCTTTTTTCAATGTGGCTTATTTTTGGTGTGGGCTTAGATTTCACTCTGACAGCTCTGAAAATATGTCCACATGAAATTTTAAATTCTAATTTAACTTTCTGAACTCTACCATTAATTGTATCTTTCACCGTATATTGTCATTTTGCATTGCAGCAGAAGTCCCAGCACCTGTCTCTGGGTTTCTGGTTTGGAACATCAGATCTGTTGAACATCACCAACAATCATTCATCTGGAAATCTGCTGATTAAAAATAACTGATTCAAGGTATCCAAGATTTGGCCCTAAAGCTATCCCCAATGCAGACCTCAAAAAGTCATCTCAGTTGAGCTAAGATATTAAATTGGTGAGTTGACCTTCACCAATTTCTACTTAAGATTTCTCATTGTCAGAATTTGGTGAGTACATTATTAGACAGAAGATTATTTGCATAAAACCCTTCTGAAACAAAGTCCTCCATGTAAGATAATGCTCATAGCAAATTTGATATATTTGATGTATTTATTGATATATATTGATATATTTTATTGATAATGCTCATAGCAAATTTGATCTATTTTTCAGTGGTTTTCTTTGGTTTTTGTTGCCTTTTTTTTAAAGCAGAACTTATAAGGAAAAGAAAATTCATCATGGCATACATTCTTTGTGCTGCCCAACTTTTGCTCAGTGAAGTTTCCTCATGTTTCTTTTGATAAAAGAGTTTCCATCATATAAACTTAGTAACTAATGCAGTAAAAGTCTAAAAATCTCTGTGCTTTTTGCTTGCATTTCGTTCACACAAAATATTTTTAAATTAACTTGAAACAGGCTTTAAATTAAAACACACTTCTGTCATTAAAATACACATCTGTCATTATATCTGTTTGCTTTTGGATGTTTTACATATATTCACACACACATACATACCTGTGTGTATTCCCAAGGAGTAAATTCTGGTTCTCTTTGAACTCAAGAAAGAAAATGCAGTGGAAGATTTGAGGTTAAAGGAATTTTCACTCACCCCTGCAATGAACTCCTTCGTCGTAGCCATCGGAGCAGTCGTAGACCCCGTTGCAGAGCTGGGACAAGTGGATGCATTTGTTGGTACCAATGCAGCTGATGAAATTTGGGCTGCACTTGAAATCTGATTCCTCAGGACCTAAAGAACAGATGGAAAATTTCTTACACGTGTTTTTACATTCATCGCAAGGCAAAGAAAGTTCTGAACCTTGTTTCCTTTTTAACGTTAAGGGCGACACTCTGTATATGAGTTCATTTTGAAGAATTTGTTCATTTGGAAGATTTTAGGGCCTTGTTACCACACATGAAGTCATCAAGAAATAATTAGTGTAATTACAAACCAATGGCTCAGAGGACTATTTCCTAAAATACAGGTGTTTTGCAGTAGCTAAAATAATCTTTGCAGACACTAAAAAGCATCATAAGATTTTCAATTGACCTGTGAATATCTTATCAAGAGTAATAGGTACCAGTATTTACTTCCACTGTTGTGCTATGCACATAATTGCAGATATTTATGAAAATACATATAGCTGTCACATCTTTGTTGTTGCATTACATAAAATAAACTGTTGCTCCAGCCCAGGAGACTGCCTCAGAAACTGCACAGTCCAGGATGGAAGGGGGAGGATAAGGATGCTGTGATTGCTCCCTTTGGGATACCACCCCAGCTGCAATCACTTGTCTCTGTCCCCTTTTCCCTGAAGTGTTTGGTTCAGGGAGTTTTGAGGGAGCTTAGGGACTCACGAGAATCACTTTTGTTTATCTCTTAGAAATGGTTCTGACTGATAAAATTCCCCCCATAATTCCACACTTTGAGACTTGGAGATTTTTAACACAGCAAAGAACTTTTAGAGGTCTGAAGTGTTTGGCTCAGTTAGAGGTTGAACGGTAATTTACACGTTGTATATCTTTAGCTACTCACAGACAAAAGGGGTGGAAATTTTTTAGGAAAACAACTTGAACCTCCTTGATTTCTCATGTTGGAGCCTTAGGTCTGTGCAGCTTGTAATAGCCCTTTAGGGAAATATATCCTTGGATGCACTGTGCTCAAGTGCATGATGCTTTCACCTCCCTCAAGGCACTAACTCCAGGAGGAAGGACAGAAATCACTGGCAGTAGCTGAAAGCTCTCTAATTAATAAGCTGGAAAATCTCAGCTTTCTCAGATCCTGTCTCTTGGAGTCAGCAGGACAAACCATTTGAGGGGAATCTACAACTTCTATAACAAATGTGCTGAGATGCCTCTCAGCACAGACCGTCAAATAAAAACCTCATATACAAATTTTTTCCTAATTAGAAAACCCCCAGCAGCATAGGGCAATGCTCTCTTTCCCCAAGCAAAGCAGGAGCCCCTAGCAGACCCCATCCCTTGTGCAGGAAAAAGGGATTCAGTGCCCTCCTGCCTCCTCTGACCTTCCAGCCCCACACCTGGTACCCCTGAGGGACACCAATGACATCCTTGAGGAATTCCTGCTTAACAGGGACACAGCATGCTGGCTCTAGGCATGGAAAGGTAATGCTTGTGGGGATGAATGTGCCCTGTCTCAAAGGATTTGTGTGCTCCCAGGATGAAACACAAACTATCCTCACCATGCTCCAAGTTAAATACACACAATTCAAATGCAGAGGGATTAAAACGTTTCACAAAGAAAACATATTCCCTGCATTTTTCAGTAAAATACATGAACAAATTAACAACAGAACATTGAAAGTTGATCAAAATTTATCCTAGATGTGAGAAAGCGAGAACCAGAGAGTTTGGGTTTTAGGTATTTTATTCCTCATTTTGCACCCTGGAGGCAGGACATTTCATGCCATGAAGCATCCCAAGTACCTACAGTACCCACAACCCCTGGAGGTGCCAGGCACTCCCCCAGGACTCCTTTGGCCCTGCAGACCTTTCAAGGAGGAGCATAAATAAAGCAGCCCAAAGCTCAGTGTCAGGTGGGTCACACAAAAACACGAGGTGTAATTTGATTCCCATCTCAGCTGCATCAGTACTTGAAGGCACCTGACATGTAAATAAACCAAACTAATTCTCTGATTTGCCAGCAATAACTTGCTTATTCTTTGTGTTAGAGAATCTGTGATAGAATGTGAGGAATGAAAAAGTCTTTTCTTCTAAAACAGAGAACATTCTGTGAAAAAAAAAAAATTAGATTTGTGAGGCAGGTCAACCATGGTGCCTGCATGACTATAAACCTTAGACCACTAGAGGGTTTTCATACTTTAGCAAACAGAAAATTTTGGATCTGTGACCAAAAGTATAAAAACATATTTACATATATCCTAAATTTAATGAGTGAGAGAAGGAACCTCTTATTAACACTTAAACATTTAATAGACTAGTCTGACACATTCCTGTCTATCACATTTTTGATTTGATGCTACTTGCTTTTAAAATACAAGATTCCTCCAGGACACAAACATTGTGAAATTCTAAATATATTCTTTGACTCAAAATACTAATAGAGGAGCTTCCTAATTAAGATTTCTTTGATTGGGAACATAGGATGGGACACTGAAAAAACATTCCAGAAAGTATTACTCGAATTGTTTTGGTTTTGAGAGAAACTTTGTGCACCACTTGTGGAAGGAGAAGACTGGAAGTTATTCCCTTATTCATGTGAAAAATTCATTTGTACTTTGACTTGTTACAAGCATCATGCTTTGGAAGGCAACTTGACTTAAAAATGAAGATGTGCTTCAGTCCCAAAAAGTCCTGTTTTGTAGAAGCTTTGTGGCTTATTTTGTCTGCAGCTCTAAATAGTAATAAGTCTCAACCATCAACACTAGTAGAATAGCACGGCAGGCCTCCCTACCCACAATTTCTATGACCTCTATTGAAAAAAATGAAAAAAATTAAAAGTCAAATCAAACTGCATGTTGTGATGCCTTTGAAGCAGCACTTGCTTCTCCCACTGAATCCTTCCCAGCTGCTGCACTTTCTGAAAGGTCTAATGCAAATAAAGAAGAGTAGCTTTTTATCTTGTTTACTCCTCTTCACTCTCCCTTTAACAGACAGCCACTTCTGGCAGTGTTATCAAGTGAACTTCAGGAAAAAGGAATTTAAAAGTGTTCTTCCTCAAAATAATCTCGGTGTATTTTACATCAGTGCAAGAATGCTAAGAATATAAAAGACTGATGGTGTCTTTTCTTCCCTTCAAAAGACATAATAATTCTTAGCCTTGCCAGTTGGTGGAAAAATAGTCAAAACTACTGGCTGCAATTATGGTAATACAACATCTCGATGTTTCAAACATTCATCCTGGGACGCTGCTTGGAGGGCAAAGAGGATGCAAGCAGCTCAAGAGAGGCGGCTCAGCCAGCAGAATATCCAAGTGTTTCTGTGAGTAATTGTCTGGGAACAGATGGCTGAGGAATGGGAAAGGAGCTGAGCTGCAGAAGGAGAGCCAGAGCTATGGGGGAGACCCCCAGGGTCACAGGGGAACCCCCCAGGGCTGCAGGCAGGGCTGTCCCAGCCTTAAGAAGGGTGTTTGGGCACTGGGTGCTTCCCTAGGGACAGGGAGTGATGGTCAGGATTGGTGAGGGTGCCAAGGCCAGGCACATTCCATGCCCAGGTGCACAGATTATTGCTGCTTTCCCTGAATCTGCAGAAAACAAACTGTGCCCAGAGATAGACAGGCTGGAAACAGGAGAGAGATTAATTTCAGATCCAGATTGCTTTGGCTGTCAAATCACCTAGGAAAGCCATTTCTGATTTGGTCACACCAGGTCACACTCACTGGAAGTCCACAAACTGTGGACTCAGAGTGTGGAATATGACATTTAAATCTGCAGAATTGATTTCAAAACTTTATTCTTTAAAATCACTCTTGGCAGCACGAAACAACCTGCAACATGCAGCCAAAGCAACATAAAATATCTGATACAATTTTAATTGTGAGTAGTCTTCTCACAGGTGGGGTTTTCAATTTATTTTCTGCCCAGTTCTTTATCAAAAACCAGAGATTTCAAAAGTTGCTTATCTTTTAGAAAACTTATAATTACAACATCTTAAAGTAATGTCTCTGCCCCTGCCAAGACAAGACACACTGTAGCTTAATGAAGATGTTGTTTTTATGGGAAAATTAGATGATTTTGTATTGGGTTTGCTTTTTTTTTTTTTTTAATTAAATATTTGAACACTCACAAGAGGTTGAATACTAGGTATTAATTTCTATAGCTATGAGATCATGTAAATGTAAACTAAATACATAGGGTATCTAATGGTATCACAACTGCTTTATAAAGTCAATTTTTACACAGACTAGAGGCACATTTCTAATACCAAGGCTTTGAAACACTAGGATAAATGTATGGAAATGACTTAAAATCCTTACTCTGTGCTATCTTATATATATGCAAAGAAAGAATTTCATATTTAATAAGGATTTACGCTGCATAAGTAACCCCTTATCCATAGTTACTTTTGCCCATATGCTTCATTCAACCATGCAGACTGATAATTAATATAAATTTGAAGTTACCTTCAATCAAATCAGGTATTCAGCTGCCCATGTAAGGAGAATAATAAACATTTACAGCAGGATGTGGATAACTGAAAAGAAGAGCAAAGTAGAAGTATTGTGCTGTAACAGCACAAGAAGTGTAAACTGTGACCTCGCAGACACAGCATTTTATCTCCAAAATAACACTTCAAAGAAACAATAAAACCAGTGACAACCAGTGGCTTTGTGAGTTGGCAAGTGAGCAAATGCAGCTCCAGCACACAAAAGTCATGGCTTATGACCAAAGCTAAGAGAGGAGTCAAGACTGCAGAAACAAATAACAAAACAAAGAGAAACAAAAGAGAAAATAAAGAACTTCAGAAATCAGAAGATGCCTTTGAGTCACCACAGTCTGACAAGCAGTCATCTGTGCTGGCTCCACTTGTCACATGCCTGGTGACAAGTGTCTGCTCTTTACCTGGGGGATGTCAACAGCTCCTTCTGCTTTGCACAGCCAGCCGAAAAACAGCTACCCCAGCCAAATATCCCAAATCCAACCAAAAACAGCTACCCCAGCCAAATACCCCAAATCCATCAAAACAGCTACCCCAGCCAAATACCCCAAATCCATCAAAACAGCTACCCCAGCCAAATACCCCAAATCTAACTAAAACAGCTACCCCAGCCAAATACCCCAAATCCATCAAAACAGCTACTCCAGCCAAATACCCCAAATCCATCAAAACAGCTACCCCAGCCAAACATTCCCAATCCCATCAAGGACTTGCATGGATCAGTTTAAGCCTCCTCCTGAATCCTGTGCTCAGTTTTGTGCTCCCCATACACAACAGATTCTGAGGACCTAGAGCATATCCAGGGAAGGCAACAGAGCTGGGAAGGGTCTGGAGCACCAGGAGCAGCTGAGGGATCTGGGAAAGGGGCTCAGCCTGGAGAAAAGGAGGCTCAAGGGGGACCTTCTGGCTCTGCGTGACTCCCTGACAGGAGGGGACAGCCAGGTGGGGTCTCTCCCTTCTCCAAAGTGATAAGACAATGGGAAATGGAGTCAATCTGTACAAGGGGAGGTTTAGATTGGATATTGGGAAAAATTTCTGCCTCAAAAGGCACTGGGACAGGATGCCCAGGGCAGTGGTGGGGTCACTATCCCTGGAGATATTTAAAAGACAATGTGGCCCTTGGAAACTTGGCTTAGTGGTGAACACAGTGGTGCTGGACTCAATAATCTTAGCAGGCTTTTCACACCTAAATGATTCTGTGGTATATAATTTGATCAGTCAATAACACACAATAATAAAACATTTTTTTAAAAATCCACATTAAAATTCCTTTCCAAAGGATAGTTCTCAATTCTGTGCATTACAGCAGATAAAACAGCTCAAGATATTATCTGGCTGTAAAGCTTAGCAAGGCTCACAGTGGCTCACAGGACTCCCATTCCTGGACTCCTGTGACACCCTTAGCAGCAGAATTGTGCTCAAATGAACTCACAGGTGCAGCACACAGCAGATGGATATTGGTTTTATGAGCATCACACTTTTAGAGTAATGCTCTACACTCCCCTTTTCCTCTGTGTGGATTTGTACACACCAGAAAATCAAACAGCAAGACAGTCTAAATCTAATATCACACAACAACTTTGATTTTTTAAATACTTCATTTCAAACCATGATAAAAAAACCAGAGCTCTGTCAGCTCTATCTGAGATGGCTTTTCAGCAAATACTTCCCCTCTGGCTCTGTTTCCTGCTCACTGCTTTCTGTGTGTCAGACACTTGCTCATCTTCACTGCACAGATGTAAATAATTAACAGAGCCACAGGACTCATCCTTTCTCCTGTAATGGAGCTGATGGCCACTGGAGACAGGGGGAAAGCTGTGCTGAAGGTTGCACAAAAACTGATGGAGAGGAAAAAAGAGGTGGAGGAAATCCTTCTGAAACAGCTCAGTGCTGAATCATTACCCAAAAATCCCTCCGGGCAGTGTCAGGCTGGGGTGGGGATGGGGGCAGAGCAGAGCTCTTGGGGGGGTCAGGCCAAGCAGCCACCAGAACTGGGACCTGAATTAACTGTGCTTTCCACCTAACATTAATGTTGCCACTAAAGCTATAAAAGCCATGCAGGTATTCAGATTGATAACAGTAAAATCAACTAATTAACAGCAAAGTCCTTCTATATTCCTAAATGAAGTTGGATGTTTTGCATCCTTAAATTATCTCAAACTAGAAAATTCACCTAGCAAAGGGAGAAAAGATCAACTCCTCAGCCAACCTCCATCTAATCCTACCATTCAACTAGACTGGGGTATTTTTTCACTGAACAGCTCTAAATGTAACTATTTCTGGATTAAATACAGTGACAAAATGTAGTTTTTTTAGGTTTAGGGTGTTTTTTTTTTGTTGTTGTTTTTTTTTTTTTTTTTTTTTCGAAACAACATTCAGAGTGATCAGTGAAATCCATGGCCACAACTGGAACACCAAAACTTACCTCACCCTCACTGCTCTGCAGCTTGTCTGGTTACAGAAATAAAGAACACGTGATGGCAAAGAGAAGAGGAGAGGAACCAAGACTAGTGTAGCCTGGGGAGCTCCAACATTTATCCCCTCAGTGTGAGGAGATCAATGTAATAAATAAATTAATAAATGTATAGTGCTCAAACACTGCAACACTGTACCAGAATGAAAATTAAGTTTAGGGCAGAGGGTAACACAAACACCTAACTTCACTTTATAGAGGAACTGACAAGCACCTAAAGTACACAATATGTTTGTGCTTACATTTTTTTCTGATGTCAGTGAAAATTATACATTCATAGAATTGATGAGGTTGGAATGTCTACTGTTATTGTAAGCACCTCTATGCAAAACAACATTTTCATTCCTATGGAACAGGTTATAAAAATCCAGCCTTTACTAAAGTCAAGATAAATATCCTCATTTTTTGCCATTTTGCTTAAATCAAAATCTTCTCTCTACTGCTTCATAAGCACATATGACCTACTACCATTTTCATATGGTACCTCAGCTTTCCCATTCCCCATTCTATAATAACCTGGAATTGTGAATATAGATATAAGAAACACATCTTGCATAGTTTTTAGTCCTCCGACATGGCTTAAATACTCCTAAATTTCACATTTCACCTTAAAATTTTCATGTAAAGTTGCTGTAAAGAAAAAGATGTAGTCTTGCAATATTAGATAGAATGGAAGATAAAGCATTATCTCCACAAGCTAACAAACCCTCCTTGCAGTCAGGAAACACTAACCAAGATATTTATCTGCAGAGAAAACAGGTTGTTGCTTGGAAGAAAGAATGAGAAACCAACAAGAGATCACATCTAGCATGAATTCTGCTTAAAAATCAAATCTCTGTCTAGTCTTGCAAAGCTCAGTGCGGCAGTAGCTTTTTTTGATTAAAAACAACAATAAAACAATTCTTGCCATTATAATCTTCCATCACAATGGTCCAACATAATACAGTTATGCATCAATGCATTTTATATCTTGTTCAAAGAGCACAGCTTCAGATTGAAGCTAAAACTTCCTACAGAGATGAGAGAATTTGTGCTCTTTGCCACAGACCCTAAAAATTAAAAACCTAATCCTAAACTCTTGCATGTAGCATGTATCAGAATAAAAGGGAGGTCCTAGTATGTAGCAACATCAGCAAAGCCATTGCTAATTTATATTCCCTGGTTATTTTTGAGGAATGGCTTTGCAAACATTTATCAATGATGAGGAGAAAGGAAAAGAAAAAAAAAAAAAGTATGTTCTCAGGAAGCAAAAATAATTAATATTCTTTGTACTTGCAGGGACAAAAAAGCTTTGCTAATGGATTTTTTGGTGATTTACTACAACACACCACAGCAATAATTTATGATCAATGAAGTAAAAAATGAATATTGTCTCATGTAGATGGTCACTCCTCATTAGTTATAAGGAACCTATTTTTAATTTGGAGATTTTGATTTAATTGGTGTCGCGCATCTCGAGGCTGCCTTGTGCCAGCTGCTGCAGTGACTCGATGTCCGTGTGTGGCACAGCAGTGGCTGCTGCTGGGGCCTCACTGAGAAAATGGCACGAGGTGAACTGAAGTGTTAATTACCTAAACAATTAAAGTACCCAACACCAGCAATAGTGTATCACATCAACGCTCGCATTATAGATGTTTACATAGCCAAAGTGGATAAATGTCACTTGTAAATGTCCCTTGTAAAGCGGTGTAATCGTGCAACAGGACAGCTGGATGCAGCAGCCACCCAAAGCTCTGCAGCACCCCAAACAGACAATTTAAAAAGTCTGTTTGATGTTGTAAAAGGGTGTGTGACACATTTGCACACATCATCCCCCTCTGTACAGGCCTTCCCATCGAGTTCCAGCTCAGCTCTTCATTAGACACAGAAATTGTATAAAATAAGATCCCCTTAGAAGAAGATTTTTAGTGGATCATAGCAATTCCAAGCTCTGATGCAAACCCAAGGCCTGCATCTTATGAACACTGATGCACTCCCACACAACCTCAGAAATGTCCATGGACTGAGAAGGAATTTACCAAGCTGACTTTTCCATCAGCAGAACTGGAATTCAAACACACAAACAGTTCTCAAGCCCTAAATAACACAAAATTTCACATGGTTGGATGGAATTTGTAATCTAAGACATTTTTAAAAACAAGACAGGAGTAGAACATGCAGTGATACTTTAACTCCTAACTTTAAGGAGCAAAACATAAAGTTATCAACTCATTTGCAATACTTTAAGACTTCACAGTAGATGATGTTATGATGTTAGTATCAACATGCATATTTTATTTATGATTTTGGGGTAAAAATTTGGCATCAAAATGCTGTGTTCTATTATCAGAAGAAAATTAGCTTTGAGGGCCAACACTGTCTAAACATTTGAGCTTAAAAAAGAAAAAAAAAAAAATCTGTATTATTCATTTTAAAGATTATCTTATATGTTTAATTCAGATTTAACACAGAAACTTAGAAATAGTTCTCATGCATTTTTAAACCAAGCCAGGCAGTTTGCAATCATAAACTTATTCATTTTTATTTTGTACACAGACATATAAATTGCCTCCAATTAAAGTAAGTGTTTTACTTGTTTTTTTCTTACCTAGTCATGCACTGAAAGGATGAGAACCAATTTCAATTGCTCTGAGTACAAAATATAACACTATAAAAGATTTAATCAGCTTTGTTGGAGTTTACACTGTGTCAAAAAGAGAAATGGCAGGGCTTTGTTTTGTGTAGACACTGAGGGTCCTATTTGATTATTGGCCCATAACTATAAAGTGATCTGGAATTTCTTTCATTTGGAACAAAAATTAGCATATGTTGGTGTGTATGTTACAGTAAAAATTCCATCTCTCACAATATCTCTGTGTTTTCCCTTCCTTAGTGATAAAATTAGGAGAACAACAGCTCAGATGGGAAAAAAAAAATTAGAACAACTGGTAAAAGAATGCTGTATTGCTTACAGGAAATGTGAGATTAATAGTTCTTAGAGACTTCTAAAAGGCTTTGTAGGGTTACAGGTACTACAATTCAGAGAGAAAAATAGTTTCTCGTGTTTACCAGCAAAAAGTTAAACAGCTTTCCCTGCTCATTTTCGCGCTCTTAGAATAATTCTGAAGAGGCATTATTGAAGGTGATTCAGTCCTGGCTGTATCACTTTCCCTACACAAAACCCAAAGTGCCTCCTGCTAACAGCAGACAAAGAGCCTGTGTCAGACACAGCCACGGTGTTTTTTAGCCCTTTCAAGGCAGATCTTCCCCCATTATTGGGCAAGTACTAATGAAAGTCACGGCGAAACCTCCAGCTCATCCAGCTGCATTCCCTCTGAAAGAAGATTCTGCTGAACTCCAGGCCAGGAGCAGGAGCACCTCCAGATGTGATCCTCACCCACCTGCCCAGCAGCTCCTGGAGCTTTCTGCAGGCGCAAACTGCAAAGAGCTGGAGTGCTCAGGGTGTGTCTGAGCTCTAAAATGTCTTTTGCAGCTCAATTCTGTATGTTTGAAACAGAAATTGGTGTTTCACCACTAACAGAATAGTCCAGAACACTGGAATTTCCAGGAATTCATGCCTGGCTTGCAGCAGAATCCTCACCAAGTGAAGGGAACTGGGGCATTAAGTCTGAAGAAGCAAGAACAATTTCATGTGAAATACAGAGAGAATATATTGGGGTTAAAACTATTAATTGCCTGCTGAGTTCTGCTCACCAGGAAGAGGCACAGAGACATTTCCCCCCTCATCACCAACAGTACAGCTTCTCAGAGCTGAGCATGTAGCTATTCACTGTTTGTTTATCTACTGTTTGTAGATATTCACTCTTTATTCACTGTTTATAGGATATATTCATCTTTCCATCATGTCCTAGAAGAGCTGAACACTTCAGAGTATTCAAGAGTAAAGGAAGCCCAGAAGTGCAGGGACTTTGGCAGAGAGAAATGAATGCAAACATCCAAAATGCTAGAAGACAATAATCAAAATCACATTCAGCTTTCCATCTTTCACCATATCTGGCACCATTTTTTCTACAACTTATAATGCCAAAAAATTATTCTATGATCTCAGTCTTCTGTCTCTCTTCTTCTCTTTTCAAAAAATAGTGCTGCTAAGCCATGAGATTCATCATTTCTGACTAAGGAAATCACTTCCATCATGGGGAGCTTCAGAGAGTGTTTACCAAGAAATCCAGCCTTTATTGGTACTCATCAAGGTCTAGCAGAGAGGTGTGTGTCACAGAACAATCTTTAAAAATTATACTCCAAGATGAGAAAACATCCTTTTGGTTTATTAAAAAAATCTTTAAATGAATCCAAGCCCTTATTAAAATCCTGTGTATAGCTTAAATCAGCCATTAAAAACAAACAAAAAAAACCCAAAAACCAACAAAACTTGTTATAAAATTATGAAATTAACTCAAACCTCTTCCATATAAATCTATGAAATGGTAATTACAATGGTAATTCTAATACTTGGTAAAATTACCAAGTAAAATAGACATAGAACAAACACAACATTTTTGTTCTACGTACACTATTTTTAGAAAGTATTTTATATACCTGAACTAGAAGTTTATGGTAATAAACTAATTGTGAGGTAAATTTAGTGTGTTGAAGATAGAAAAGAAGATATGCTTCTATTTCTAAAAGAGACAAAAACACAGTTTATGGAAAGTATTTCCTCTCTTTCTCAATAGGACTAGTGGTAGAAAGATTTCCAGATAATTGTAACAGAGTGTACTGAGCTGGACTGATGATTGCTGTTAAGACTATTTCCTCCAATATTGGGCTTTAACTGTCAAGAGTTGAGATTTAAAACGATTTTCAGGTGAATAGTTGTAATGTTTTCAAATATCAAACCCAAGAAAGTGTCAAAATGGTTTATAAAGAAGATATATATTATGCTGGTTTTATATATAATATTCTAAATCTTAGAACATGCTGCTTTGTCAAAATGAAAGTGGAGTTTCTGCCTAAAACTTTTTTTACTGTCTTGTGCTAACACGTTATGGCTCAACAGCTAAAGTTCAATATGAAAAAAAAAATATTCCTGAGCCTATATTTAGCAGATATTCTAAAGTTCTTATATAGATCTGTTTAAAAAAAAGAGAATCAGATTTAGACAGAAAAATCACATAATTGTCCTTATAATTTCATGATGGTTAAAAAAATATATAATCCTTTATATTTTTGTTGAATATATAAGTGCTGAGTACAGAGATAGTAACCTTCCCACTGATTTACCTGCAACCAATAGACCTAGGCCATGTTGGTATGGAAATTTCTGGTATGAACTTGGTATTTTTAAGTCCAACTTTGTAATGAGTCCTCCTCTTCCAAGAAACGGATGACATGAATGACATCAAACTGATTATTTGTCTATTTTATATATTAAAAAGCCCTACAAAAAATTTAAGACGTGGTTCCAAAATATTACCAGTGACTCAGTATTCAGTAATTCTTGCTGAGAATCAGCAGTGCCTAAAAAAAATGGATAGGCTCAGTGCAGCTGGGAATAAGTGCTGCAATTTAAGTATCTTTAGAGTAGGGACATTTATTGTTCACTTGAAATAGAAAGCAGAATTTTTCCAGGAAAATGACAGTACATAACAGATATTAGTGGGGTATTGGTGTTTTTTGGGTTTTTTTCAAGTCTACAATGGTTGACTAAATAATGACAGAAATTCTGTATTTGATAACTACAGAAGAGACACGGGTGAGTCTGAGTGCTGTCAGAATCATTTACACCCTTTGCAGACAGGTTCTAGGAGAAGAAACTCATTTACTTGAATATAATTTCAAGAAATTCCTTTTGTGCTTAGTGAACCTATCTGCTGTGCTCTGGCATTTGGTGAAGCACAAAAGTCACTTTATTCTGATAAGAGCAGCTCAGAAAGAAAAGACTGTAATATTCATATTTTACCTGAATACATTCCTAAGCACTTTTAGGACACATATATTTAAAGGATTCAATTTAGAGCCTGCTACATTGACAATGCTATCCTGTTCATCTCCACAGTTTGCCTTTGTGCTGTATACTTCTGGGCTAGAACCTAAAAAGTACCAGAATTGTGTTCCTTTTCTCAGCACTGCTTAGTTTTCATCCATGCTCCACTCCTATCAACCTTTGGCGGCTTCCACAAGAGCAGGATGTGATTTTAGCTATCACCCATTCACATCTTTTTAACATTCAGCTTCTCACACATAAATGTATTCTATTTCTTTCCTAAGTAAAGCACTCAATGGTGTTCCCAGATACTTTGCTTTAAAAAAAAAAAAATTTGCAAATATTTAATTTTCTATCTGTTTATTACCTCTCACATCTACAAAAAGTTCTGGGTGTAGATCCAGAGCATGTGGAGTGAAACTAGATGAAATTTGGACAACTAAATTCAATGTTAAGACTGGAAAAGTCTCCTAAACTCCATGAGTGAAATTCCCTTTCAGTTCAAAGCACTGCTGTGTAGAAGCACCTTGAAGAGCTGGAAAGGGAGGTGTTTGCACAACACACAGGAGCATCATGGAACAGGGGAGAACTCAGCTGCCACAAACTAACTACAAAATAATTAATTTCCCTTTATCATTAATTCCAGCTGGGATCAACCTGGGCTTTGAGGGCTGTGTCTACATCGATGGCTCTTATTGCTCCAAGAGGAGACTGAGTGTTGTTTGGTTTTTGCTGGGCAAAGACCTGAATTGCAGTTTAAGAAAGCTGGAGTGCAGAATTTGTACTGTCCTTTAGTGTTTGACTGAAGAAGGAGTAGGAGCATTGCCACAGTCTCCTTTTCCAGACCTCTCCCATTGCTGCACAAACACCCCTCAGCAGTTTGCTCTGTGAAAAGACCTCATTTTTAAGAACAAAGCCTGTAGGGATCCAGAGTTGTGCCCAAATATCCATTTTTACCTTGTTAGTCTTGCTTTAAAAAAGGAACAATGTCATGGCCTCTCCATAGTGAAACTTGCATTTGTCCTCTGACTAAAAGCAGCCCCCAAAATCAATTGTGTTGGTTTCACTGTCCATCAGTGATGGTGGAGTCACCCCACCACTGTCTGAGATTTTTCTGATGTCCATCTAAGAAGAAGATCAGTAGCTGGGATAACATTTTATCCCCCTTTTGCTAGTTCAAAAATGATGTTTCATTCTAATGCCATTGAAATTTGTTTCAATTTTAAAAGAATGTAGGAATTTTTCTTTTTTTTTTTTTCATCCTGATCTTTGACCCAGATGTCTCAATTATAAAGAGTTTAAGTAAACAATGGAGTTGGAGGGAAATATTTTAAATGTATCTTTTATTCATGCCCTTTCTCACAGATGCTTTTTTTTCCTTTTTTTCCCATGCTAGAGATGATTAAAAAGGACAAGTCTACACCATAAAGAATGATCTCTGTCTTGGGACCTCTTAACTACAACAAATATTTAAAAAGTGATGTTTCCCTTTCTCACTGCTATTGTGCCTTGGATGTTTTTATGGAAAAAAAAAAAAAGTTTTTATATATATTCAATATGCTGTTTGGAGGACCTTTCTCCCATTTTTGTTATCTCTGCCTCCTGGTGGTCTTTGTTTTTTGAGTTTTATTTCAAAAAAATCCACTTTTAAGCATTTCTTTAGTCCTGACTCATGTTCTGCTATTCGCATGCTTTTGCCTGGCAGTCACAGGCTTTACCCTGGTGCATTTATTTTATACATTAAAAGAAAGTTATTGAAGCTGAGATCACAATATCAAAGAATTGGCCCCATTTTTTCCTAGCAAATATATTGCCTGCTTTTCAGATCTGCTCCTTGGAATCTTATTCCTTAACTTTGCCTGTCTCAGGTTTGCTTCAAGGTAATATTCTCTTGTCAGAGGAACAATAACGAGCGACCCTCCCATGCTATGAGCCAGTGTCCAAACCCATTTCAAGGCCTTTATTCTGCAGTTAAACAGAAGTGCTTTTCCCACTCACTTTCATAAAACAGTTGTGAGGCTCCTTGCTCCAGGCAGTGGCTCATGTAAATATTAGTTTACAAAGTTTCTCCCCCTCACACTGCCTGCAGAGCAGCTACAGAATCCATCAGTCAGTACAGACATCAAGGAGAAAATAAAATGAAAAATGGTATTACTTTGAACATATCTGCATAGACAAAGGAATACTGGAAGCATAACCCAGGATCAGAGACAGAGAAAAATCACAAGATGTTTTGGGTTGAAAGGGACTTTAAAGATGATTTAGTTCCAACCCTCCTGCTGTGGGGAGGGATGCCATCAAGAGACAAGAAATTAGGCAACAGACACATGCAGCAAATGGGGGGAAAAAATGTAAAAACAAAGCCAATCCCCTCAAGATCTTCATCTGCTATAATATTTTTGTGCACATTTTTTTAAAGACTTATAGTGCTTGCTGAAAGGCTTTGATTGATGAGTAGGAAAACAGTTTCTTTCCTAATTTAAATGAGTTGAAAAAATAAGGTGAGATATATCTATATATTCAATGGATGTATTTGTATGTCCACAAATAGATCAATGGATCATTTATTCCCTTCCATGAAGGCACCTTTATGTGTTGGAAGACAAACAAGAGGGAGATTTGTAGAGCTCCATAAAAGTCCCAAAGCCCTGTCAGTACTCACATTGTTTCCCTGTGTATTTACTGGTCTGCAGATACAACCAGCTATTACCTGAAAGATTTTCAGTCAGACGTCTAAGTGAACTTCTTTAGTTCCCAGCTGAGCTTTTAGAGAAATTGTCATGGTTTCTGAGAAAAAAAGAAAAAAGTCCTAGACTTAAGTTCCTCAAAGCAGAAACCCATTTTTAAGTTACTTAAAGTTTTGAGGCATTCTGAGTTCCCAAAAATCCATTGTTCTCAAGAAATTATTCAAAGTTTAAGTTTTACATCTTCAAATTTAGTTTATCAGATTATTAGAATTCTGTACATCAACTGCCAGAATGTGAACTGGTTTAAAAGGTGGATTTCAAGAGAGGCACAGCTTTTGATTCATCACTGGGCTCCTTTTTTGGGGGGTTATGTTACTTGCTGACTAATTGCTGTGCTGAACATCCTCCTCCCTGTTCCACACTTTGACTTTTACACAGTTTTGGGCAGTGTGCAGCGAGCTCTGCTTTCCATGCCATGGGGATAATGGAATTCATGCTTGGCCTATTGTGCAGAGCTGCCAATTTCGCTCCTGCCCGGCTGTTTCCTAGCATGACTTTTAATTCAGAGCAAATCTCTCCCTCTTCTGAACATGAACTGTGAATTATACAATTAGTGTCCTTTTATATCTGAAGAAAGAAATCTAAATGTTAACTAAATACAATTTTCCTCTTGATGTGTATTCACAATGGTGGCTCAGTCTTCTCAGTCCACCAACCACACACTATTAATAGCCCTTTTTTATTTTCCTTCAGACCTATTTCATCTCACTTCTAAAACTCTATTTACTGCTAAGATTTCATTTTTTTCTGAACACTTTTGCATCTTTGTTTTCAGCAGCTTCAGTTAGTGCCTGTGCCACAGCAATTCCAGGGACACTCTGCATTTTACCATCATTCCCTCATCTTCTAGAAAAGCAGATTTCCCAGCTGAGCTCAGTAAAAGCAAAGGAGATTTTTGTAACAAAACGTAAGCACAGTTTGGTATGCCCCCTTTTGTCATTTATAGAATTGCATGGCTTTTTTAACTTGTCCCCTTTTAGTGAGAATTTTCCTAGGTTTTCTGTTGCTAATTCATTAGCTGGTTCATTATAACTTTTTTTGTATTTATTTATTTTCAAGTAGAAATGCAAAAGGAAGAATTCTTTTCTTTTGTTTTGTGTACACTGTCCACAAAATACTGTAATCTAATAGAGCTGTCTCAACTGGAGCTGAAGAAGCACATGAACTTGAGTAATCCACATCTTTGATGAACAGTCACTGGATTATTCCGTGCTTTCTGATTTCATCATTTGCTCAGTAACATTTAATTAAAATTGATATTTTCCATGCACAGTAACTACTTAAAAATTCAGCAGCTCCTGTTCACTGAGGCCCATATATTCCAGCATCCCAATGTAATTTTCTCTCTCGCACCAGTTCATATTTGTGAGACTATACCCAAAGTGCCTTCACTGCTCATTACTGCAGCTCTAGGACAACCTTGGTAAGATCAGCAACTAAAATAATTTTGTTTTGCTTTGTTTTTAATGGGCAAGCTGAGACTTCTTCAGCCTGTAGCTTCAATTGTTCAGCATTTCAGATACCATCTGGTCGGTGCTGGACACATGCCACAGATAGATAAAGACTCTTAGAAAGAGATGTGGTTGTTATTGCTTAATTCATCCTTTGGCCCTGCTTTATTTACACTGCAACTCTTTCCTGGTTTATAACTGTATTTATTTACTGTCACTTGCAGGAAATCATCATCTTTTAATAAAGTTTGGGGGTTTTGTTTGTTTGGTGTTGTTTTGTGTTTTTAGTACAGTATCAAATGAACTTAAGAAAACAAATATTCAGTTTTCATAAGGGCTTGGAACCTTTTACCTCCCATCACTTCTGATACAAGAGCAGGTGCTGTTATCAGGTAGGCAACTTTCAGACCAAGAACATATGATGCTCCAGGAGTTATTCCAGCCTTGACTGACAACTCCAGCTCCTGGCCCATCACAGACATGTTGCAACTCAGTGAAATGAAAAGCAGTTTTCAATGGGAAGAAATTGAGTTTATGCCTGCACAAAAATTTGCCTGCCTTGGCAAAACTGCCTCATAGAAAAAGGAGTATTGTCTTTTTCTTCCAAGTTTGGAAAATTACTTAAAACAAAAATAAGTTTTTATTCTTCCTCTCAGCTGTTTGCTTGTTTTTTTTCTTTTTTGTTTTTGTTTGTTTTGGGGGATTTTTTTAGTTTTCTTGCTTTTTTGTTTTGGGTTTTTTTGGTTTTTGGGGTTTTTTTGAATGGAAGAGTATTTCTTCCAATCACAACCTGTTAGAAAGCCAGAGCACAGTCATGTGTGTGCACTCCCAGAGCTGGCAGTCAAATTCTCCTCAATTCCTGTTATGTCTTCTGAGAATTCCCCAGTAGAAAGCTTATTAAACTCCTCCTCCCTTCCTTGTGCAGTTCTGCAGGCACCCTGCCTACTGGTTTTTGGGGTTTTTGGGTTTTAATGTTTTTTTTTTCTTTTTTTTTTCTTGTTCTTTATTTTTTTGTTTTTTGTTTTGTTTTGTTTTGTTTTTTTACAGGCAATTGGTAGGAGCAAAATGCAGCAGTGTGGTGATGCTGGGGAGTCAGGGCAATCTCAGACATCCCTCGAGCATGACAGAGTTTGATCGTGTTCGCCCTGGAAGGCAACAGTGCCCCACGTGTTACAGAAATGGATTATCACTTCTGATTTGTGTAAGTGTCTCCAGCTCAGCCAAGCATGCCATCCTTCAAACCCACATTAGGTTTTTTTGGTGACAAAGCTGTAATCACCAGTTCCATCCCTTAGATGAAAATTTTTTAAGCAAGGCTTCTTGTTTGAAGGCAGCATCATCACAACAAGCTTCAAAAATTCAAGTAGGAAATATGAATTTCTTTCTAGCTACTGTGAAGGAATTGAATCCTTTACAAGCTGCTTTTCCAACCCCTATCTCACTTTTTCACCTAGATCTCCCTGTGCCCTCTCAAAAGTGGTTTTGGTTGGTTTTTTTTCTCTTCGCCTAAACTGATTTACAGTTTATCTATGTTCAACAACTCGGAAGACTGCTTGAGTGACCTGACATCAGTTTCCATCCAGAGATGTCCCTGTCACCCGTGACCTGGGGACAGCTGCTGACATGCCCAGAGATTCCAGTGATTGTCAGATATGACTGGAATCACTCCTTGCAGAGCTTCAGTGAGCTGCTGAGCACACACAAGCTCAGGAGAACAAGTCCCTCAGCTCTGATATTTATTCCTTAGGCCAGCAGAACAATCAGGCTTTGACCTGTTTGGGGACTTGATTTAAAGCCTAAACAACCCTGAATAAAAACAATAAAGAGGAAAAAACATAAATAAACAAAAACAAAATAAACAAACAAACCCCAAAAAAACCTGAGAGAGCAGAAAAACTTATTTTTGTTTTAAGTCATTTTCCAAACTTGGGAAAAAAAATACTCCTTTCTCCATGAGGCAGTTTTGCCAAGGTAGGCAAATTTTGATGCTGGCATAAAATCAATTTCTCCCCATTGAAAACTGCTTTTTTGCCCTTCCCTCATCTAAACCCCACATCTTCACCAACAAACAAATGATAAATAAAAGCAAACTAAAAAGGACAACACAAAAGCCAAAAGAACTCTATAGATAAAGTGCATCTAGTCAAACTTCTTAGTGAGTTAAAATTATTACAGATTCTGACAAGACTATGAGATTTGATTCTTATTGAGTTCATTAACCCAATTTTATCAAAACCCACGTACATCTGACACAAAATGAGCAAGGCAAATGTTAATCCTTGCAAAATACAAAGTGTCAGTGCAGAGCAAGATGTCCCAGTGGACCCGAGGACTTGGGATGAGTCCTGTCCCCACTGGTTAAACTGGTACAGGTGGGATGTTTGGTCACTTGTGAAGGGAAGGGAGAGCACAGGATAGATAAAGAAGCACACCCACCACTGATTTTTCTCTTCCTGCATTAGCTAAGGCACGAAGAAAGCACGTGAAAACACCATTTTACACTGACAGCAACATCAAAAAGAGAAAAGGCAAATGTCAGCAAAAACATACATCATAATGTATGTGGAATCATTTCAAGAAGACAGAAAGAAGTGGATGGCTGAAGAACAGTATTTGTATTTATAATAGAAAAAACCTTGAGAGCACTGGTTTGCTAAGTGTTTCAGTGGATATAAGAGCAACAGCTGCTGTGATGCTGCTGACCCTTTAATGGAAAGCTACCAACATTTAGTGAGAGAAATCTTTTCTGCTACTAAATCACTCAGCAAAAGCCACTCCTCCTGTGTTTGTAACTGATTTTTTTTTTTAATACTTTTGTACAGACACACCTGATCTGGGTTCTTGGCAGAAAACAATCTTTAATCTGAATAAGCAATGTAATCAAAGGAGAAAAGTCACAAGCTGAGAGAAAAACAATAATAAAAATACCAGCAGACATCCAAAAAAGCCAGAGTGAAGTAGCGAGTAGAAAACACAACAACAAAATACCTCTGTGATGGCCTGATTAATTATTCTACTTATGCAAAACTATTTAAAAGAAGTTCAAAATAACAACTTCTCAGTTTGAAAGAAGATAAACTGCTGGACAAATCATTCACATCCATATGGAACACACAGATTAGAGATGAACACCTGCAGAACCAGCACATTTAGCTTTAAATTAAATGTTGTTTTAAATTAAAGGTATATAAATTAAGGGAATTAACTTTACCATTAACTTTATTTTAATTCTTATGGAACAGAACCTCTCTACACTAACCTCACGCATGAAATAATGACAACATGGTTTAATAAATTTATGATACAGTTGCCACTTGCTTCAAATGAAATATTTATTGTACTATGACACCCTGTAATCCCCTCCAGAAATGCATATAATTATACAAATCATCCAGAAATATTAATGGAAAAATATGAAAGTTTGATTTGGGTAAAATCTTCCAACACAGTGTAGATGGAGATTTCAATATGAGTTTTATTCCAAACCCTGAATTCCAGGAGGAGTTGTCAATATTGGTTGGTCCTTCTCATTTTTCTGAATTATATATTTAGCTTCATTTAACATAACCAATGAGGCTTTAATTTGGGAAACATCAGATGAGGGTTCCCAAGGGTGTGTTGATGGAGAGTACGTAAATTATTAAATTCAAGTAATCAAATATAGAGGAAAAGCAAAAAAATGCCTGCTAGATCATGCATAATTAACTGCATACTAAGAGCACACACAACACAACTTTGGGTAATTTATTAGGCTCATAATTGAATTTTTTCTTCTGTTTAGAGCTATTAATATTCTCTAAACTTTCTGTAAAACACCTGATGTTCTTTAGTCCCGACTTTCAAGTGGGATGCTGAGAGGCTAATCCAGCTCACATCTATATAATTCCATGGAGATTGTGTGGCAGTATTAGTTAATATTTGTTCTTTATTTATTTATAGCAACATAAATCATGAGAAAGTAGACAGAAATCAAGGCAATTATAGGGCTATAAAATAGATGCAGGTAAAGATGACCTACACCATTAAAACTGAGCCTCATTAAGGCTGCTTTTCAAGTAGGATAAGCTGATGGATGACAGGGGGACTATTTCCCAGGAGCCAAGTATCCCAGAAATATAGACCCTTTTACCTGGCTGTAATGATCATATTCAGTCATTACTCAAAATCAGAGTAATCATTAATGCAATGCACTTGCCAGCACACACCTCTCACTAGCCATTTGAATATTTATGCATCCCATGGTGCTGCACAATTAGTTCCTCAGTTCCAGTGACATTCCTGCCCTGATCTGATCTCACCTCAATCAAACCACCTATGAATATCAGGTAACAGGGGTGTTCCTGCCATTCCCTCTGCACAATTTTGTGAATAAAAGCATGACAGTCTTATTGTGGCAAAGTGAAAAAAAAAAAATAAGGGAAAAGGAGAAAATAAAACAAACAACAAAAAACAATGGATTTTCTTGCAAACAGCAAAAAACTTTTTTGCAATATTTGCTTTGCTCTACATGCTAGTATATAATGACATTTTTACTTAAACTAAAGATCAAATCAAGGTTATTTGCAGTAATTAAAGCTGCAGTCTCCAAACACCTACTGGGTGAGGAAAAAAAACCAAGTGTACTGCTGAAGGAATTGCCTTCAAACTTCCCTGGGCTCTTGGCTGTTCTTTCTGTAGCTCCACAGGTGGAGTGAGCAGTCCAACATCCACCCTGTGTCTGAGCCTGCAGCAAGATTCTGTCCATCATTATTCAGATTAACAAGAAGAGATGTAAAAATAAAAAAATAAAAAAAAAAAACCCCAAAAAAAAAAAACCAAAACCAAAAAAAAAAAAAAAACTAACAAAAAAAACCACCTCTATCCTCCTTGCACCTCCACTTCCATTCCTGCCTCCCAAATTTTGTAAAACCTCTTCTATATGATAATCACAAAGTATTAGTAAATTAAGGAACTACCTAAATTTGTACCAATTCAACATAATCTCTATTTAAATGAATGCAGAAGGGAAGAATCCAAAATTGCCAGAATAGAAAGAACTAGCTCTGAAAAATTTCTAAATATATTTATATGGTGAACTTCCAGGGCCTTGGAGGATCTCCTTTATTTACCTAGGAACTGCACCATAAACCTTTTTGTTTCTTTTCATTTAGTAAAAATGTAAGCTCATCTGTTTAATGAGACACTAACTAAAAGTAGCAAGGTGATATTTTCTAATGACATTTTCAAGTGAATGCTGATTTTCAGTCTATACTCTTTCACACAATTTGTTTAACCACTTTTAAATACAGTTCCTGCCACCGAAATCTAAATTCTTTGTAGAGTATCCACGAAGTAATAGATAACTCAAATTTCTATCCATGTACACAGTGACACAAGATTCATCAAAGTCTTACTTCTTGCTTATTTTTCTTAATTCAACTTAGAGACAGGAAGCTTTTTCTGACATTGGTAGCTGTCAAAAAGCTTTCCTAAAAAAAGAACCTGGGAGACAGTGCTGCATTTTAATTTCCATCTGATTTCAAAACAAGATATTTTTCTGTCCTACAGGCAAATTACTTCAGAACACAATGGTGTGAAGGTGCCATTGTTTCAGCCTGATAAATGCTCTGCTCCCAGCTACTTTTCCCACTCCTCTACTTTGGCTTTAGTGTTTAGTTCCTGTTGATTTTGTTACTATTCCTTCACCCTCAGTATTTCTCAGATTCTCCTGGTCTAGTCCTCTGCTCTTAGTTTTGATGTGGTTTTTGTTAGGTTTGGTGGTTTTTTCCCCCCCTCCTGCTATCTACTTTCTTCTTTAATATATGACCAAGCAGGTTTTCTCTCCATAGCCCTGTTGCTTCTTAGTTTTTTCCCCTTAGTTTCCACAACAGAATTTTAATCCAAGTTCTGGCAATAGTTTGACCACTCACTTTGTATTGAGGAACATATTTCAAGACTATTACTGCCCAGTTACAAAGTCCATATTAAATTTAGGTAAATACACTAAGGGCTAAATAGAAAATTCTTCACAGGTAGGCCCTTGACTTACATGACAATCATTCACTCTATGATACTGTGTGAATAAACCCAGAAATATTCAAAACCTTGTCTTGAAGAAACTCTAAAAATTGCATCTGACAGTATTCATCTCTCATTTTACAGCTTTTTTTTCTCTCAAGCATCAATCTGAGTAGCATTTGGTTTCCACAAGTGTTTGCAGAAAGAAAAAACTTTTGCATCTTTTCAGTGTTTTCGAAAAAAATTATTTGTTCAACAACTTTAAGATGCTCTTTATCTTCACTCTATTCGTGAAAGTGTGGGATTTCACAGGAATTAAAACTATTCACAGTTCATTACTCTGCCAACTAACAGCGTTAATTGGTCAAATAATTATTTGCTAAGAACGTTTCAGCCAATTATCTTGAAGTATGCTGCTGGGGGAGAGGGAGGGTTATTTGTCAAGAGGATGCAGCTGCCAAAACCATTCTGCATTATCATAAAATAATCTGTGTCTTGATAGGCTGAGGAACACTTTTTTAGTAATGCTTTCTTTGTTAAAAGGAATCTAAAGGAATCCCTATGCCAGCTCTTCCTTTTATCCAAACTTCACAATAACTTTTAATCTTAAAAATAGAGAAAAAAAAAAAAAAAAAACCACCAAAAAAAAAAAAAAAAAAAAACCCAAAAAAACCCCCAAAAAACCCCAAAACAATCAAACCACAAAAACACCACCCACCAAAAAAAACCTCCTCTAAAAATCTTCCGTGGGAAGCAGTCCTACTAGGGTAGAAGATGTAAGAGAAAAGACCTGTTTAACCTTTGTGCCCTGCAGCTCGAAACAGCTGTAATTGCACCACAGCTGCACTGTCCGCAGGAGAACAGAGAAATTCTCAGCAGCTGGTTACAACCAGAATTAAATTTCTTTAGAATGGGACTCATCTCTAGTGGCAACACAACCCTATCTCTGCAGCTTTGTTTACTTCTCCCATTGATTTAGATCCAGAAGATAGGACTTATTTCAGTGATAAACCTGTGAACAATGTAGGCACAGTATTTATCCTCTTTTGTGCCATCTTTTCAAAACCTCATAAATCTTTTTATTACGAGCACACCTTCAAAATGTTACTGATTTCCTGAGATGTGCGCCTCAGTGAATGTGTCACATTTCATGAGACAAATAGAATATGAAAGTTCAGATTTAAAGAAAACATGCTCCACGTCTCAACTTTGAAAATATTAAGATCTTGTAAAGGGATAATGGGGGGAAACCAATCAGAAGAGTATATACCAATCTCAAAAGACAATTTGCCAATCATTTACTCTACTTTCAGCTTCTGTGGGGAAGTTCTCCTAAATAACAATAATTTGACTGGCAAATTGTAGAGCTGCAGAAGCTCATCTTTGGCATCCCCATTAAAAGGCTTTCAGCTACTCCTTAGCTCACTGAATGTAGTTTTATTTTGTTTACTTGTTTGGCTGTAATTGCATGCAATTTGTAGTTGTGCCTTCCCTCTAATTACACATGCCACTTTTCCTAGTGAAAAAATTATGCAGCAACGTGGCAGACTAAAGATATATGTGGTGAAAATTGACAGATTTTCACTACTACACATTTTTGATGTGTATAGGTGTCATGGAAAAGAATGACGTCCTAGCAGTGCACACAGATCAAAGCTGCTCAGTTTTGCAATGGAAATCTAAACATGCATTAAAATTCTTTTCATCTTAATGATCATAGTGTAATAAATACTTTGCTAAATGAAAACCCTTTCATTGTTTCTTTTTTTCAGATAACTGTGTAGACTCACAACACTATAATTAGCTGGAATAGAGATATTTTGCAAACTTCTATAAGTTGCCCGGTGACCTAAGGGTTATATAGTGCAGCACTTCACATGCTGTATGTCATTAATTTCTAAAAATAGGGCTAAAATACCCAAGTCTTTCAGTCCTCAAATGGATGCTTTTGATAATCCTTTCAGAAATAAATGGAAGAACACTTTGTTTATACAGAAATGGGGATGAATTATGTAGCAAAATTGTACAGTAATAGAAACAGATGTTAATGCAGCTCACTGAAATGAACACATAATCCAGATTTTAAGAATTCCAAACCTAAACAATCCAGAATTGGACCCTGAACTAAGATTACTGCAAGTGTGGATGAGAAATTATGAGAAACCAGAGGAAATCGTCACTGTCCTTGCCCCACGAGATGAAGAGAAGACAACACCCTAAATGCCAGCTCATTAAAAGCATTTGGATTCCATTAGGGTTAACAAAAGAGAAGTGAAGGAATAACACATCTCAAGCAAGTGGCCACACTGACAACACTTCAGTCACTTGGATAAATAGCTGCAATTTTAACAGCAGCACTCCTAACACTGCATAAAAAGGCATGTGCATGACACTGCTAACTACCAACAGTGAGAGTGTACTGCAGCCCAAATGCTCTCCTCCTCCACTACACTGGATATTGGGAACACATGGATTCAAATCTGGCTCTGCTCACGAGTCACCGGCCACGTTCTTGTGATGACAGCTAAATTACAGTTTATCTATCACATCACAGTCACTCTTCTGTGTGTGTGTGGATATCAGGGTGCAGGCAAAACACACTTCATTTCCCAAGGGTAATGCTTTCACATTTTACTCTCAGAAATGATGGGATGTTCATACTGTGTTTGCTGCTCCTTTAACAAGCAGCAACTTCCTGAACTATTGCAATTTGTGTACGTGACCATGTTCTGACCAACCCACCCAACAGACTGTCCTCATTTTACAGATAAAACAGCTGAAACAATGGTGACAGATCAGCTTCTGGTTCTTCATCTCAAATCTGCCTCTGCTGTTTCCACATTGTCTCCAATTTACAGCCAGGCTTCAGTAGTCTTCCACACTTTGCCTTTTTTAAACAATTTTTTATTATCTTTTTAGTACTGCAATAATTGTAATATATGTGTGTGTAGATCGTTATGGGAAGTAAAACTATTAAGAAATTTTACTAAAATAAAGCATGTCAGCTATTAGAGAAGCCTCACTGATGTGACTTTTATCATTTTCCAATTTTATTCATATATTTTATCCCTCCCAACCCCAATTGTTATTCAGAACAGACTTTTGTAATTCTATGCACAACCTTTTACTGTCTCCATCAGTAGCTGGAAATGCTCAGAATGGGTAAATATAAAAATGCAGATGAATTTCTAGGCAGTGCCAGTCCATCAGTCTCTAACATTTCCATTGGCCACTTATTTCTGTTGACTGGGAAGGTGGAGGGAAAGAATGAAAAAGCCAAGCCTTATTCAAATGACTGAGAATATTCCCTTCAGAAACAAATCTCAATTTATTTCTCCATCAGCATTTCAACTGATCTCATAGAACAAACCTATTTCTGATTCCTGTCATCGACTGAGCATGAGAACAATAGATGTGATGGACAATGAGCATTTCTGGGGCAGGCAGGAGAGGAGAGCAGGAGTTTCCATCCCCACTTCCCATCCTGTCCTTTACAACAGCTCTTTGTGAGCTGGGCACAGTTACTACTCCAATACTCCTGCTCTTACTCAGGTAGTAACTTGCTGGTGAGCTGAAATGAAGTTTCCCCTAGTTTGGCACCCTTTTTCCCTGGCTGCACTTCCCTGGCAGAGGGCACCACCCCCGGTCCTGTCACTGCCAGCTGAGAGGGTTTGATCCCATCCAGAGGTGGGGCTGTGATCAGGGACCCCCCCCCCTTGTGCATACTTGTGGCTGCTATCCTTGCAAAGTTGTGGTTTGCACTAATGAAAAACACTTCCTCTAACTGACTACCTACTCAGCCGTGTTCTAAAAAATTACATGATAAGAAAAAAAAACCCAAACAAAAAAAATCAAATTAAAAAAAACCAACAACAAAAAAAAAAACCAAAAAAAAACCAAAAAAGACCCAAAAAAGAAAAAAAAACAAAACAAAAAAAAAATTAACCCCCCCCCCAAAAAAATCCAAAACAAAAAAAGCAAAAAACGTAATGCATGAAGCTACTGTTTAAATATATCCAAGCTTTTATCCCGTGCTAGAATATAATCTAGTGTATCTATAGACAAAAGTAAGCTTTTCTCCATCAGATCACGGGTATTTGGCATTCCAAGCTCAGCCACCTGTGGTGCCTTACTCAGCCCATTCTTTTGCATGTGGATTGGCAGAGTTCAGAGTCTGTAACCAATATCACAGAATGGTTTGGGTTAGAAGGAACCATAAAGATCATCCCATGGGCAGGGACTCTTCCACCACCCCAGGTTGTCCAGCCCTGTGCAGCCTGGCCTTGGACGCTTCCAACCTCACTGAGCCACCTGTGCCAGGGCCCCTGCCACGTTCACAGTAAGGAATTTCTTCCTGATATATGATCTGAAATATTTGAAATCTGGATAACTGAGACAAAATTTGTGTGTTGCTTCTCTTCCACACCAACAAACCCACTGTGGGGTAAACTAGCTCTTCTGCAAGACGTTCTACTGCTGCAGATGGCCACAATCTACTGAAGATCCCCATTAAAAAATCAGTTTGCAACAACAATATCACAGGAATTTAGTCCCTGATTTTCCTCCAGGTACAGACATGTGCAGCCATCACTGTGGGAGTACCAATGGAAAAGAGGAGTTGCTAGTACTGTATGTATTTTTCATTTAAACTCAGTAATTCTTTAGAAGGCTTATTATGTCAAAATAAAAGTGTTAGTTTCATTTATATCCTTCAAGAAGTATATTACCTTATATATCAAGAAAACTAATTAGAGCCAAGAACATTGTTTTCTGGTCCTTTCTAAATTGTACACAACCTTTTTATTGGCACAGTGAATTGTCCCTGGTTGAAAGTGATGATTCCTTCAGAGCCAAACTCTTACATCTTTATTTAATAGTGGAGCAAGCCCTGAAGAAACAATATTCCCATGTGTCAAAGTAGTGTATTTTTGAAAATACAACCTTCTGCAGAAACAGATTTCAATTACACTTCTTTCATGCTTAAAATACAGTTACCTCATTGACTAATTTTCCATCTAGCATATAACTATGGAATGTATAACAATTTAAATATAAATGTAGCTGGCTATAACAAAAAAAAAAAATTACTTGAGAAATAAACCACTGCAAATCATTGCTTAATTGACTCACAAATGTCACTAGCTCCAACCATGTCACAGCAATGACAAGTTACTATGGAAACTAATGTATAAATTATGCTTTAGAATAATTAAAATGTGCATTACTTCAGCATTGCAGCATTTAATGGAGCTATGTAGAAACAAACCATCTTCACAGAGGCATCCACCACCCCAGAAGTGACTCCTGAACCCCATGGAAATGAGAAAGGATGCATTTTCCTCTTCATGAAAGCCTTGAGACCTGAGCTAGCTACACTTGTACTCTTTGAGAGGAGCCATCATCTGTGATTTGTATCTCCATCAGGCACCAAACTAAATGTAGAATTCACAAGCTGTGTACTCTATTTCTGCTTTTTTCCCAGGGAGACAAGGGCAAAGCAGAGTGGAAGAAAAGACAATCGTGTTGGATGCTCTGAACATTAGATGGAAAACAATTCTGAAGTGGATGTAGGTGTAAATGCATCCTCCTGATCTGTGTCTTCACAGACAGCAGCAAAGTAACTCATTGTTTTCCCTCACATGTTAACACTGTGATAAGCAAATGAGAAAAAAGAAAAGAAAAAAAGAAAGAAAAACATTCCAGCAAATTATTTTCCCCAAAGATCAAATGCTTTGTTCTGCAGAGCATGTCAGTGTATCTGAAGAGGGATCCATGAGAGGGGAGGGAGTTAATTGCCCTGTGAGTCCAATGCTCTGTTAATAGAAATTTCTTCTGAATAAATAATGTGGAAACAAGAATATTAAATAGCTCCACAAAACACACAGGCTCTACACAACACCATTTCAGACAGCTTTGTGTTGTGAGAGCTGCTGGGTTAGAACACATTTCAGTGACAGAGAATCATGATTTGACACTCATTTGCAATTTCTCATTGCTGGGAATTTATCTGAGAAAGACAATGTATCAAAAAAATTTCTTTTTTTCCTTGGTTTTTTTTTTTTTTTTTTTTTTTTTTTTTTACACTGAGTAAGTTTCCCAGAGGAAAAAAAAAATCAAATTTTGCTGTTCAAAAGACAGTGCAAATGAGTTTGGAAAATTGGTTTCTAGACAGCAATGGGAAATGTTCCTTAAAGGAAACCTAGCAGGACTTTCTTCTTCCTGCTGTCTTGGGGTCTGCACAATGTCACATTTTAACTGTTAAATATTGAATTTTCTTAATTTTCTTTTCCCCCATATAAGTTGATTATGGAAAACTTCATTTAGAGATGGATTGAGAGTTTCTAAGTGAGTTAAAATTCTGTTTCACTATATTCTAAATTTAATCATGAAGGCTAAATTTATATAGAACAATTCTTCAGAGGCAAGTCATTATCATAATATGAGCTCAGTAAAAACCCAGATTAAAAAAAATTGCTAAGGGAACCTCTCTTTTTATGCTCTTTATGTAAACAAATAACCACAATCCAAACATCCCCCAAAGTAAAATCAATGCAATGCACTACAAAAATTAAAGTATTTCTCTCAATGTCTTTTTTTTTTGGGACTAATGAACAACCTACATGTGATAGATCATACTCACATCCCTTAGTAGTAGGAGCAGTATTGCAGCAATTAGTGGGTTATTAGTATTTACATAAAACAGAAGTTGTAGAGACAAAATGAGTCTTCCAATCATAGAAAACAGGTGGAAATTGTATTAAAAAAATTAAAAAAAAAAAAGAACTAACAAACACATGATAAGATAATTAATAAGATACAAAGAGGAAGGTAAAAAAAGACATAGAATTAAAATAGAAATAAAGTGTCTCTCAAGTTTACACAAGCCTATTAAGACAGTGAGAATCTTCTGGAAAAGAATAATGAATATAAGTCATATCTATATGATAACCCTTTTTACTAGTGTCCCTTACCTAAATATCTTAAAATAACTGTACCACCGTGAGGTAAGAGAGAAGGTCATCCTGTGAATTCAAGAGTCTCTAAAAGATTAAAAGCACACAGCAGAATTTTTATTCCCCCCCCCCTGTAATAGATGTAGGTTATTTCAAGGATCAGGGCTCAGAGCTGTGCTATTCAACATTTAAGTAAATCGTGGCAAGTTGGAAGGTTTGTACATAATTTTGATGGAAAAGGCACAGACAACACAGACTGGTGATAAAATGGCAGATCCATCTAAATGGCAGCACAGAAGTAAAAATAACCCTACCTAGAGCAATAATAAACCCTAGATAAGACACTGCCACTCATACAAGACATCTGGTGTCGTGTCAGACAGTTCCCTGAAAGTGTCAGCTTAATGCTCAGTAGCTCTCAAAAAGGCAAATAGAAAACTATTAAGAATATCTCAAAACCATCATCACGCCATTGTGGAAATTCATGATGCACATCTGGAATTTTCCATGCAATCCCAGGCATCTCACCTCAAGAATGCCTTGAGGCAGAACTATGAAAAAGAAAGAAAATAAATAAATAAATAAATAAATAAATAAAATATATTTTACAGAAGTTTCTAAACAGGAAAAAAAAATACACATGTAATGGAAAGGGGGAAAAAATACAATTAGAGCAAAATTTTTCAGAGCAATAAAGAGAAACAAAACCAGACAAAATAAACAAAAATTTATTTTGTTGGCAGAACAGTCTGTCACTGCCAACCAGTTAGGATGGTGCAGATCAAACCCCGGCTCAGGAGGAATTTTTCTTGGTCCTTAACTTATCTGTTAAAATCTGTGAAGTATCCCAAGGCTGGGTAAGTCTCTCTGTGTCCTGGGTGCTTTATGTTTCCCTACTGGTCACTTTCCAAAAGACTTTATTAAATTGGTTGAGCCCTTGGATTCTCCATCTTAGAAGTTTTTGTGCTTCTGAATCCTTAAGCTTATTTACTGTTAATGTACACCTGATCCAATTACACTTTGATTTAGCTACTATTTTATTGGATGTTTTATTTGGATATTTTATTTCATTATTACTGGATAGGAGTTATCTCCTTGAGATACGAGATACCTCTTTATAACAGTTCATTATAAAGTTATTTCCAACTCTCACACATTTTTCCCCTTCCTTATTTTCTGTTTATTTTTTTCTGGCTGCATTCTCACAGCTTTCCAAAAAAAAAAGTTATTTAAACAGCCAGACAGCATTTAAACCAGTGTGAACCTCCTCACACCGAACTATTAGCTAACCCAGAGCTGAAAATTGGTTGGAAATTTGCTGTACTGCAGAAATTGAAAGACAACTCCATGGCAAAGGTCAAGGACTGAAATAAACAGGCAGAGATTCTGTCTGAGTCAGTGGACAGTAATATCTGAATTTTTTCTCTAAAACAACAACTTACCCAGCAAATTGCTAAATTGCTGTCATTCAAGGCACGCAGGACTCAGAAAATACACTGGGACTGCAGTTTAAAATATCTGCTCCTGCTCTGCCTCTGCTCCCCAGGCTTGGCTGCTTTCCTCCTCTGTGCCAGCACTGGCACTTGTGGGATCCCAGACTGCACAGATAGCTGGAGTGTGCCAAAATTATCCCATGATGGAACAGCACAGGCTGCACAGATCAGCTCCCAACACCAGAGTTATCCCAACTGATGATGGAAAAGCACAAGCTGCAGACAGAGCAGCTCCCAAAACCAAAGTTATCCCAACTGATGGAAAAGCACAGGCTGCACAGATCAGCTCCCATCATGGCTCACTCTGCTCATGGGTAGATTTTAAGTGATGGAAATGAAGGAAACAACAGAAACTGCTGCTGGAGAAACCATATGCAAATAGTCTGAATCAATCTATTTTTTATCATCATCATCAACATTGTTATTCAGCATAAAACAAGAGCCAATACTTCCATAACATCTTATTTCCATTAAAAAGTCCTTACTAAAGAGGAAAAAGCAGGAGTTGTCCTCATCTTTTCAGAGGACTATTCACTTCTCTCTACAAAGATCTTTTGCCAGAGAGATTTAAAATGCTTTCAGTCCATGGATAAATAAAGACCTGCCAGCAGTACAAGGAGATTCTAATGGATTACCATTAGCAACATGTCCAGATACAGAAAAATAATTGAATTGGTCAGTGAGCAGTTCTGCTTCCTGTGTGGTGGCATTAGGAAGGCACAGGAGAACTGGGAGGATGTGCTGCTGGTAAAGAACCATGTCAGGTTCTGTACTCTCAGCATTATTAGCAGACCAGATCTTGTAAAATCCCAGCTGTTAGGCAGTTAAATGTGGAGCACTGGTACTCCCCATGCATGGCACCTCTGGAATGTTTCTGTGGATGGGATGCAGACTCACAGTTTGAGTTTGAGGAACATCAAATCCATCCTGAAATTGGAGAAATGACTCTTCTATCATGATAAGCCATGGGACACCAGCGTGAACAACAACCTCTTAAATCCATTTTTAATAGTTATTTTTATAGGCAAAAACCACCAATTGGCAGGCAATTAAACCCTTGCAAGGCTGTGCCAATACTTTAATGTAACTTTTTAGTATTTCAAAACCTATGGTTGGTCTAAATTGAAAAAAAATTAAGTGTTTTGAATGGTTACCCAGAACTGGCAGGTTGAAATATTATTTTCAAAGTTATTCTCACACTCCTTCCTTTCAACATCAATATTCAGGATGGTGTTTGAGAGGAACATAAAGCCCATCAGAGCCCCTGCCCAAGGTTCTGCTCTCCATGGCAGGAATATTCAAACACAGTCATTTTAGATGATTTCAGCACAGTTCTTACACAGTATTTTGGGAAGTCCTTCTTCCCCTTCCCCTCTTCACCCAAAACATCAAACTGACAGATCCCTGCAAAATATTTTGGCTGTACAAAGCCAACAAGCTCTACATGTAATATTTGCTGTTCACCAGCACCTTGTCATGTCAGAGAAACAGATGTTTCCCTGCTTCCCTTCTGACAAGTGTGTACAATGTGCAGCAAACCTCCATCTCCCCTCTTTGGCACCAAGCACGCTGTCAGTCATGAGCACAAAGTATTTAATCACCTCCAAACAAACCTCCCAGACACGAGCCAGGCTGAGAAATAACAAGAGTGCCTTGAAAGGGGATGCATTTCTTTCAAAAATAATCATCTCTCATCCCGTCATTTTTCAATAGCTTAGATTTAGGATTTCTCTGCCAGTTCATAAGGCTTCCAGATTTCCTTTCACATCTGCTCAGAGCTGGAAATCCTACATGTAATGAATTTTATTCAGCTTCTCCAGAGGGAATTTATGTAATCATTTAATTAAGGCTTCCTTTTGTTCAGCTGGCCAGCCTGGGTCAGGGGCTGCAGGAATCCCAGGCCCAGGCACGATGAGTTTGAATTATACTGATGGTGAATTTCACCAGACTTTTTAATATCACTTTAAGGAAAAATGTCAAAAAAATTGAAAAATACTTTTACTTTCATCAAAATATTTATTCAATACCAGCTAGAGATACAGTTCATTGAGCCTGTGGCTAATTTATGAGAAGGTCCTTCATGTTTCTGATGTTCAAAAGAATGTCCATTAAGAGAGAAGATCTGGAAAGTCAGAAATCTGCTTCCAATGGAAGATTTCAAGCATTCCTCACACTTCTAGCATAGCACAAATAAAAACTTGCCTTAGATTATATTCAACAACTTTCCCCTCAATCCAAAATGAGATCATGAACCAGAGTTCTGAAAAAACAAAATACCCTCTCACTATGTGAAGCATATGGGTATTTAGGAATATTGAACCAATATTAACTTTAGGTTTATTTTAGTCTGGGGTTTACTCATGTTCCTGTTTTATTATCCTGACTACCCTGAAGTTAGAGTAAAGCACACTGAACAATGAGGCAGTTAAAAATATCTATATAACAACAGCATGGCTGCCTTGAGGACGAGCTCTGCACACACCTGAGCACTGATTTACACCTCTTATTGTTTAACCATATCAACAGTGAGGGAACTCTCCTCATTTTTATGAGCTCACAAAGGTAGCAGCAGAGAAGAAAAGCAATTTTAGGTGTGCAGAAAATCTAGATTTAATACTATTTTTTAGGATCCTTTCAGAGATGTATTTTAGTAAATTTAGCCTTTAAAACAAAAATGAATTTGTCCCAGAAATTCTAAGTCAACTCTATATTAAAATTAGCACAAACTTTCCTAATGCCAGTTTCTCCAGTCCTCCCTACATGATCATCTGCTTTTTCCCTTTCCCAAACAGAACTTCTCTTAATTCTACACCAAAACTGAAAATAAAACTCCATTTCATCTCCTCTCATACTCTCAATGTAGTTTTACCAGATACTTGCAAAAAATTATACAGAAAATTATGATTTTTTTTTTTAAACTGAAGCATTTAATCACCTTTTTGACTTGACAAATGAATATGTGAAGACCACTTTCTCGAGAAAGATCAACTGTAATGGCTTCTTTTCACTTGCATTATGAAATGCTGACAAAATTTCAGCCTTCTCTGTCCTATTTCATTATCCTTTCTCAGATTTTAACAACATATGCTTTGTCAGCACTCTTCATTTATAGCATATTGCTCTGTTCCCTACGACTGCTTTATCTTACTAAAAATAAAATTGGGAATTTGTCTTGCTTAACTTGGCTATGGGGCTTGTTCTGTCTATCTTCCTTTCTTTCTCACCCTCCAAAAATCCACTTACTGTCATTCCTGTCTTGAGGCTTCTCAAATAATATCTATACCAGTAAGGTATATATTGCTCTTTCTTGACAGCTGATTCTTTAGTTTGATAAAGATTTCCCCAACCTTACACGCAGCACTAGAGCAGCCAAAATTTACTCACCTTTCTGTTTATGCATGGAATTTTATAACATGTCTTTAGCTAGAAATTGCCACTTCATTGCTATGAAGACAGAAATGTGACAAGTATATTTGCCCATATTACTGTGAGTGGAAATTTTGGACGAAAAAGGTTTTGATTCCCTCACTGAGCAAAGCTCCAGGGTCCATAATTCTTGAAAGTTTTGGTGAACAGTGGCTCAGCTGACCTCACAAGTACAGCCAAACTGGTGATAATCGTTCAGAGTGAAATGGGGAGGTTCACTGCAGTCAGATTATTCAGTCAGCTCGGTAATTAAGGCTAAAAAAGGTTTGGAATTTGTACTGTGAGATGCCCAAATTGTTTAAACCAGAACTGAAAACACACCATTCCGTTATTAACCTCCAGCCCTGTGTTGTGTTGCTGCTCTTCCTGAGGTAGCTTGTGTTACAGATATATTTTTCCAAGGCTCATGACTAATGTCAACATCTTTGTTTTATTTATCAACTTTTAATCTCATCAAAACCAATACCAAGGCAGCTTGGTAGGATCTATTTTCCCTCAGCCAATGCTAATAGGCATTAATTACATTACATTCCTTACATTTTTATTAAGCAAGCCTTGCATTAACTACTGCATTATTTTGTTCTGGATCAATACCAGGCTAACAGGCCAGCAATCACCAGGACCAGCAGTGACTCTTTTTAAATATCAGCACAACGTTATCCTTCTGCTGGTATCTGTACCTTCCCAAGATGAATTATTTTTCTTATTACAAAGAACAATTATACAAAACCAAGAAAAATGCCATTGCTGAAGCAGCTTTAATTTGGTATTTTTGGTATAAAACTATGAAATACATTTTCAAGAAGCCTTGGGCGTCTAAACATAAAAATGTTAGGATCTTACATCCAACATCCAAAACAATGAGGACCAAAACTGTTCAAGTTTATGGTCAAGACCCGTTAGGGCAAGATTCAGCCATTTCACCTGTCAGGTTAATTTTATTAATGAGCTCTGATTATTTCAGGAAAAAGACAAAAAAAGGCTCCCCTTTGCCTACTGCTGCCCCTGCTGCTGCAGAATATTCCCCATGGGAGATCCTGCTCCATATCCTCCTCCAGCTGAGCAGACTTTAATCCCTGTTTCACCTCCCTGGAGGGTTCCCCACTGTTCTGCTCTCAGGTACTGGGCAGCTCCATCAGTTTCTGCCAGCACAATTCCTATGGAGTTCGTAGGCAGAAATTATTGATTAAAAACAGTATGTTGAAGGGATTGATTTAAGAACATCCAGGGGGAAATTTGATCTTGAAATTTCTTAAACTAGGTTTGCAAAGCTGCATTCATATATATATATGTGTGTGTGTGTGTGTGTATGTATGTATATATATGTATTTATATATAAATACACAATCACACAGATATTTATATACTTGAAATTAAAGACCACACTGAAATAAAATTTGACA
The DNA here is from genome assembly GCF_017590055.1 of Onychostruthus taczanowskii. NCBI lineage: Eukaryota > Metazoa > Chordata > Aves > Passeriformes > Passeridae > Onychostruthus > Onychostruthus taczanowskii. Next base: position 13,478,373 of record NW_024496526.1, read on the forward strand.
TCCCTATAGAACATGAATATAGAACATTGGAAGTTCTGAAACAAATGAAATGTCATTTTATTGTCCTTCTGCTTCTGGATATTAGGCCATAGAATATGCACCCATTTACTGTCTTCAAAAAAATGTTTTTATAGCAATGATTGAACATAGTTTGTTCATTTCAAAAAAAGAAACAAAATTGTGAAGCAAAAATGTAATAACGTGGATGTCCAGATGAAATTTTAGACACTGTCAAAGACAAAATGGGAGCTTATATAAACTGACTGAAGTGAAGACAGCTGGGAGCTAATAAAAGATTTAGGTCTTATAAAAGTTCATACTCTGGTCAAAAACACTGGACAGAAAATTGGTATAATTATATTCATATCCCTTTTTTTCCCTGGGAAATAAACAATCTTCTATAAAACTATACAGAATTTTGAATCAGTGCAAATTATTTAATTGCTTTTCCCCAAAATGTTAAAATCAGTGACATAATTACAATAGTTCTTTTATCAATATTTTTTCCAAATATGGACTATTTTGCTTATGACATTCAACTCTATAGTGCCCAGCAGATTTCCTCTTTCTCTTTACAAAGCTTTTGAAGCAGCAATACTAGAAAACCAAAGTACACAGTACGCACAGGAGCAATTTCTGTTCACTGCCTTTCTACTTCCCCACTGAAAGTAACTATGTTCTTAGGCTAATCTATGTTTAAATATTTTATTATTTCTTTTATTCATTGAAAAGAGCAGCAGAAGTGTATAATAACTCTAAACCACATCAAATAATGTTCTGCCCTGGCACAAAGAACACAGCATCTTTGAAACTTGTTTCCCAACTCTGCCTCAGAACATCTGAAAGAAGCATGAGGGGATGTGCAAGTCTCCCTGGCATGTCTCCCAAAGTAAGAGAACTGCTCATTTTCTAAGAAATGCCCAGTGGTGTATCAAAAAGGAAAATTTTGTATTGTTTCCAAACCTTTTTATCCACACAATGTAACAATGACAAGTTTGCATTGAAGTGAATAAGTGGCACAGGAGTAATTCCAACATGTGTGATTCCTATTCTACATGACTGTGCTCAATGCAGTGGTAAAACCCTAAATGTTTTTTCCATTTCCTTCACCACCTTAGCAAATACACATAAATAATGAACAACAAAAGGTTCTCCATGGAAACGCTCTGTTTAATAGTTTGGGGTTTTTTTCCTCTTAATTCTTAATGCATAATAAAATAGTTGGTGTTATAGAGTAATATAATAGCTGACTCTCACAATTAAGGGGTGAATATTAGGTGTATGTTAAGATGTTTAATGATGTTATTGTCCTCTTTCCCCTCCCCCTTGTAAGAGCCTCAGTAGTCAGGGCATTTGGAGAGGGCCAGCTTGTTACCAGGGGGTGCAGCACAACAACACCTGACCAAGATGTAAGAAAGTGATCTCCACCAATGGATGGCAGAGAAAGAGTTAACTGACAAAAATTTGGGAGGGGCTCAAGGTATAAAAGGCAGAGCATCCATTTTGTAGATGAGCACACTGCTGGTAGTCCCAGTGCTGCAATTTTCCTTATTCAGTCCTTTGCGGTATTTTTGGTTAAGGTTTAATAAACTTTTTAAAATGTTAAAAGTGAGGGTCATTTCTCACAGCTGGCTCCCCACAGAACACTTTGTTCATCTAAAGAAAGTGGGAGTTATGACCTGTATTGAACCATGGTTTAGGTTGGAAAGGACTCTATGAAGATTATCTTATACCAATCCCTGGTATTGCCCAGGATTCTTTCCACTAAACCTCTGATGTCAATTAGCTGCCTCACTTTGACATATATATTCCCACCATATTCTGAACAATTCAAAATTTGGCTTTACAAAACCATCCAGTATTGAGAACGTTCTTATTTTGAACATCCTGACCAGGCTGGGAGGAGGCAGAGATTTAGAGATCATCTCTGGAGGCTCTGCAGCTGGAGATCTGCAGAGGCAAATCTTGTCTTTCTGCCTGATACAAACACATCAACAGTGACAATATTCCATCTGGGCTTTCTGTTTTCTCAGGCTTTCCATTAAAACCTCTATTTCTTCAAAAATATTTCCATTTGCCTACTGTCAAATAAACTGCTGCTGAGCTATGGGAATTCCAGGTATTTGTAGCTACCCAAACTGATTCATTAGTTCTCAGAATAGTGTGGTAGACAGCTCTAAAAATCACATTTTCATCAGATGAAGGTTGCCTGAGCTTCAGGGGGTAGTTATATATCTGAAATAAAATGTATTCTAAGGCATAGTTCCAGAAACTACAATAGAGAATTAGTTGAAAATTGCTGAAAAGTACAAATTAAATGGCTCTTTTGGTAACACGATTCTAGAAATAAGATTGCATTAAAGGAAACATGTCACAGCTTGACTTTGGGTGGTTTTGATAACTCAAGAAAAAGAGTTTTTAGAAGATTACATTTCTTAAACATTGCTCCTCAAATCAGAAACACAATTTTTATTTATAGATATATATTTAAAACCCACGTGAGCTTTGATACAGGTTCTTTATTTTGCAGAATTCAGAGCTGGAGGAGAGAGGGCAAAGAGGAGATAGAGACTCCAAAAAAACCCAAATCATGTTAAATAATGATGCAGTGGCAGAAAACCATAGAAAATTAATATGCCTTTTATCTGAATAAGCTCTGTAAAGGAGAAAAAGCTGTAATTTAAATTCCTTGCCTAATAATTATAACCAGAAACAAGAATCAGATTAAGTTTTGTTGGTTTTTTTTTTGTTTGTTTTTTTTTTTTTTTTTGTTGTTGTTGTTTTTGGGTTTTTTTTCATTGACTCAGCCAACCCTTCTTTCCAAGAGGCAAAGTTTGGAGAGCCCCACTTGCAGGCTTGGTGGCAGCTCCATGTGCAATGAAGCACTAAACAATCCAAAAGAAAAGTACATGCAAATTTTTGCCAGCAATTAGCGGGGTTTATGAGCTCACTCCGAATGTTATTCTGTGAATTGATGGAAAAAAACTGTTATTTCTTTCACGAGCAGTTGACATTTGTGAACAACAAGGCACCAGACCATCAGGTGGCTAATTTAAGCATTAACAGTCCTTGGCAGGAAAGACAGCCAGACTGCATGCAGGCATTTATGACAGCATTTCTAAATGTAGGTTTTGGTCTGTAATCCTATAAATGAACATTCTTTTGTGCAATATTTTGACAAATCAAGGGAAAAAATGCCAGCAAAAATCCAGCAGATAGCATGAGTCACACCTTTCCTAAGCCATTTCAGGCATCTGCTGTTAGGGGACCATATGGGTAAAACAGAAGATGCAGGTACCTTTTCCAGTCACAAGTATTCTAAAGATAAACATATGGGTAGAAAAATGCTAAAAAAATAAGAGACTGATTTAATTGTTTGTTAATATGATGTACTATGCTTGCAACAGCTTTTCTTTTATCACTGTTACAGTTAATTGTGATTCACTGTTGCTCTTGGCACTCTGACATCCAAGTGTCAAAACCAAAAGCGAAACAATTTTAAATTTTCAAGTTGCGAGGGATTTTTGGTTTGCAGGGCTTTGTTGTTGTGGTTTTTTGTCTTTTTTTTAATTGGGAGTGGGTGTGTTTCCGTGTCAGCACTAACCTCATCCTTCACCCATATTTTAAACTTTTCTCATTCTTCTACAAGTTTATTGTACTGTTAGACAAAGGACCAGCTGAACAGAGTAGACTGAAATTGTATTTATTTTCTCGGTATCAGAAGATTGCTGAATGATGAATGTGCAAATAGCTTTGACACCAGGGGTTAATGGATCATTACCTACATTTGCATAAGAAAGACTTAATCATGGTTTGTTCTTTTGTTTTAGGGTAGAAGATGATTCCAAGAGCTATCACAACATTAAATGCTATAAATAAATTTGCTTTCCTCATGTGTTACTATAAATGGGTTCCAAAGTGCTGGCAGACCTGTGAAGACACAAAACCCTGGAGGCAGAGTAGAGAGTAGCCCCTGCTGGCACTGCATATGCCCAGCTGCCCTTCAGAGAGAGGTGCCACAACCAAAATCCCACCTTTTAACACGGATATGTGAATCGAGGCACAAACCATGTCAGGGTAATTTATTTTCCTCCTACTGATCATAATTAAGACGTGACACTGCATGAATTGATTAATATTATGATTTTTGCACTTCGTTCATAGTATGATTATCAGATTAAGATTTTTAAAAGTACAGGTTACTTTTGCTGTATTTTCCCATTTTGGGTACCAGAAAAATTTCAGCAGCAGACTGGTAGGTAATTTTCATGCTGTTCTCAAGGTGTGAATGAACTTGAGCAACTTCCAAAACCATGATAATTCACAAATTTGAGGACAGTGCAATTTTCAGGCACCTAAAGAGCTCCAAAATAATATCAAAATAATATGCCCTTTCTAATGAAAGATGACATATATTTTTTGTGTGTGTATATATATGTATATATATATGTGTGTGTGTGTGTGTATATAAAATATGTATATACATCAAATACCCATAAAATGGTTTAGGTTGGAAAGGACCATAAAAACAATTTATTTCCAACCTCCCTGCCATAGACAGGGGCACTTTCCACAAGACCAGGTTGCTCAGAGCACCACAGATATACATATAGATAAAATTCAGTATATCAGATTTTCAGTTCCATTCAGCTCGGCTAAACTGACTGCAGAAGGTGAATTGGACAGCAACATTTAAAGATTTTATCACAATTTTTTGAGGAATATCCAAGCCTTAGAATAATTTACCACTATGTTGTGGGTTTTATATGCATTTTTTGTTAAATAAGTTTTGCTTTGTTCTGGATTTCAGCTCTTTAGTTTGTATCCATGCTTTTGGCCCTGCTGCAGGACTCTGTGCTGATTTGGAACCAGCAGAAATGTTAACACTGTCAAAGCTTTCACCTTCCTTCCCTCTTCTCTTCCCTCCATCCTGAAGATTTTTTTTTTTCAAATACAATATTTCCTTATCAGCAAACCATATGCAGAGCTAATCATGAAAGCTGTGTTATCACCTCCACTCTTCCAATGACAGTTCTAACAGAAATCAGCTTTAAATCAATTACAGCATCAATCAACCTCCCTGCACTCCAAATTCAACAGGACCTTGTGTTTGAAAATACCCACTCCAAAGGAGGGTCTGACAATATCCACAGCTGACTCTTTTTTCTCTCAGTGGCAATGTCTTTTTATCATAATGATAAGCAATGACACTTGAAATAAAAGTGCTGGAAATCTGAATATCACAGCCTCAACAATGTTAGTGTCTCAGGACATTTAAAATGAAAAAAGCTCAAATCAAAGCCTAATGCTGCCCGTTTTATCTTCTCTGCTTCTTCCTGTCAGGTGAAATAAAAGCACAAATCCACAGAATACACAAGGATTATGAAATGCTCCTGCCTTCCCTGAACACCCCTTGCTGGCCTGCACTGAAGGTAATTGCTGTTGAGTCAGAAACTGCTGAAAAATAAGAGAAGAAGTTGGAAAAGGCAAGTGCAATTGTAGGCATAACACAGAGGTGACAGGGCCTGCCTCAGAATGTGCTCTGTTGCAAGCCAGCATCCTCCCATTTGCCCTTCCAAATCTGTCTAGAAAAAAGGATTTATTTTCTGTTACAAGTTTTTTTCCAGATCCGGTACACAAATAATACTTCTCTACATTGAAATGTGCATTTATTATCTGTCTCTTAAGTTCGTATTTCACTGAAATTCTATTTCTGTATTTTTTTCATTGGTAAAATGTATATATCAACAAAGAATTTTGACTTGCACAGCGCTCAGTGTCCCACCATACCAGTGCTAGCACCAGTCTGGCTTCAATTACAATCCCAATACTGCTGAGAATATTCTTCACATGACCATAGAAATCTTTCAGGCAACCTTCACAAGCTGCTGTAATGATATTCTCCTTCGAGATTTCCATGTGTGTAGCCCAAAACTAAATTTTAAGCAGATCTGAAAACAAATACAGTACTGAAACATATCCTAACGTGTATGGAGGAGAGTTTTAGGTTGCTTTGGTTAAAAGCAGACCCAGACATACATGAATATACATGCAAATGGGTTGGCTTTTTAAAAATCAAAATAAATCAAGAAAGATGATGTTTCTTCCTCTTTTTGTTTACTCCAGAGGAAGTAATCAAGATGCATTTTCAAAACTAAAGGATATTATAGCAAAATTATTTTACTAGGTAGAATTAGAAAATAATCTGATTTCCAATTGTCAGTGAGAAACATGTGCTCTTACTAAAACATTAATTACAGATAATTCAATTATTACTCAGAATGAGTTTTTGGGGGTTTTATGAAACTTCTGTTTATATTTAAGGCAGTTCACAAACCTCACTCTCATAGTGGCTAGAACATTTTTTTAGACATAAGCAAATAATAGTATGAGCACATTATTCAGTGAGAGCCTTTGACCAAATCCAATTCCCAACCTGAACTTTGTAAATACTCTCCAACATTTCATTAGAACTATTTGCATATCTTTGATCTTCTTGTTTCTCTCTGGGCTGAGTTTTAAGTGTCAAAATAGAAAGACTAGAACAAAATACAGTCAAGTCCAAAGTTGGAAGTGTCTACAGTGACCATCAAGTTCAACAGCCCAACCACTTAAGGGATGACCAGAAGTTAAACTCTATTTGTTATTAAGAAAATAGTCCAAATCCCTCTTAAGCACGGACAGGGATGCAGCAAAATCAGGCAATATTCCAGTGATGCTCCCAGAGAAAGAGGGAGAGAAAGAGGACCTTCTTTCTAACAGGAATATCCAATTATATTAATTATCTTCTGGGAATACAACAAAAGAGTGGTCAGTTTTCTTGTTAAACCTTGTAAACAATTAGTGTGAAATAAGAAAAAACACACTTTGGGATAAGAAATCAAACTTCGTATCATGGAATAACTTTTTTTTTCCCCTTTATATATTCCTCTACATGGACCACAAACTCCAACAGTCATTTTTTTGTTCATTTAACAATTTACAATATTTCTTTGAAATACTTTTCCCCTTATTTTCCCTCTGTGTACATACACTGCCTCTGTAGGCACAAGCTCTGCTCAAGTCACAGGCAGAGGTGATCATCCTGTAACAAGCAAAAAGCCATGGATTTAACCAGAGATGCACTGGAAGATCTTACAAAGGGCATTATCCCCTTGGGAAAGGCTCCATTTCCTGGTCATTATCCCAGGAATCTTTCCCTGGTATTATATTTAGCCATGTATTTAGGGCAAATCAGCAAAGCCCAGATCCGTGTGCCCACACTTAAGGACGTGTGGCAGCCTTTCTGTGCTCAGCACAGGCCACTGACCCCAGCCAGCAGAGCACTCAGACATCTCTGCAGAAGCCTGAAAGCACACACACACTGAGAAACTGCAACGTGCATTGCCGCCAGTTTTGCTTAAAAGCAAGTAAATTGCCTACAAAATACTTAAATCATTGCCATGCATGTAAAATACTCTTCTTCTTGTTTGGTGTGATAAACCCCTCTCCCAGGAGTTAATAGTTTTGCTATATTCAGAGCTCTGCAGATAGGCAAGTGCACAGAAGAAAGCAAAGTATGAGTTACTCTGTGCTGATAGCAAATGTTGCAATTTTCCTCAATTTCTACAGTCTGGTCCACAATGCAATCCTCACTGGAATATTGTTAAACATGGAGCAGTTCAGGGTGTTTGTCACTCAGCCTCTTGGCTCTGCAAAACCTGAAGAGAAATAGATAGGCCACTTGAGGGATTCACTCTGTGTGTGTGTGTGGTAGAGAGATAATTAGTCTGGACACAAAAAAAAGATGTGCTGCCCTGCACCAAAGACACCAACACTGATGTGATGGTATCCTATGAGTCCTAACCCTCCCAATAAGTACCAAACTTTAAGAGAAAATACACAGAGGAGAGGAAAACAGGCACAACAAGGCCAGGTTGGATGAGGCTCTGAGCAACCTGCTCTGCTGGGAGGTGTCCCTGCCATGGAAGGGGGTGGAACTGCAGGATCTGTAAGGTCCCTTCCAACCCAAACCATTCCATGATCTTAAAATCCAGCTCACAGTTTTGAATGGCACCACACAAATGTCACAATGACAGTCTTGACCTTTCAGAATCTGCTGAAAGAACAAGATCTCTGGGAAGGCTGTAGGTTGAGGGGTTTTCACAGAATTTCCTAGGAAATTGATCAGAAATAGACTCTATACACATATAATAGCTCCTAAGTTTGTACATGTTATTATAATTCAAAGGACATTTACAAGATATTTTCTTTAATTCCCAATACTATGGACCATTTGTTTGGATATTTTTTCCTGAACTTGTTTCTTGGTAAATCAATAGATCTTAAAAATAAAAATGGTCCAAGAAATTTGCTTTGAAAAATTACATCAGTAAGTTACAAAACACACCAAAAAAGCCCCTAACTTCAAGCACAGAATTTCCTAAAGACTCTACGGGGAAGATAAAACTGCACTTAGTATGTGAGGTTATTGTATAGAAAGCCTTGGGGAATTCTGTATTTGCAGATCAGACAACATTTGAATGCTGCTTTAGGAAGGCTGGTTTCTGAGAGGCAGTTGTCACCCAGAGGCTCTCTGATATTAACAGCAAATCACTCCTGATGGTGTGTTTTGAATCAGAAGCAAGAACATGGTTATGGCATTTTGATCTTATGTTAAGTATTCATGTAATAGCCACGAGGGTGAATAGTAACTATTCTCCAATGAAATCACTGTTTGGATACAGGTGTCAATATGAAAGAGCCAAAGATTAATCTTTCTTTCTGGATGCCATGGGAGAGCGTGGCCAGGATAGAGGAGTTCTTAAAACTCCCAACCCAGAGTCCCAGGTTAAGCCTGGTTTGTGTTGCCCTGCCATGAACCAGAGCTAAGGTCTCAGTGTTTCTGAGTGTCAAAATGCTCCTTTTGTGTCCCATTTGTGTCTGTTTCAGCAACTGCAGTGATCTAACACCACTGACTTTTTGAACCCTCTCAGGTTTTCTTTTGTAATATTGAATTAACATGGTGTTAGCTAGAAGGCAGAGATTTAAGAAGCTGTGATTCCATCATAACACAGTTAAAGGTTTTCTTTTTTTCCTCTCCTTCATCTTGTTTTGTGTTATATTTAAACAAAATAAACCCAGCCTTTGCTAATCAACCAGTAGAACACAATGGTCTTCACCCTGTTTGTCTGATATGGCTTCTTGATGAGATAAAGGCTGTTAATAAGGAAATTATTATACAACATTTGTTCTAATTTTGGATATTAGTATCTTAGATATGAAATTATTAGAAAACATAATGACCTGAATTGTAATTAAACCCAATATTGAAGGTGTTGTGCAATAATGAATGACTAATGATGACCCTGCTACCACTGAAGAGAAAGCAGACTGCAACCTAAAGCTCTTTAGCTCCCTGTAATGGGAACATTTCCTTTCCCTTGATGCCCTGCTGGAGGTTTAGCCTTTCTGACATTGTGGTTTGAGCCAAAGCCCCACACAAAGGCTAAAGAGAAGAGCTGATCTATTGAGCTTGCTCTGATATTCTCCTTCTACTGCTTATTCTCCCTGATAAGCATTTCGACCTCGACCGATGTCACTGCAAAACACCTGGAGCTGAGCAGAGAGAAAAGGTGAATGACAAGGGGCTGGGTGTGGATTAAACCGAATCTGATCCTGAGGCTCCTGGCAGCCTGTCACCACAGGGCAGTGACAGAGATCAGACCACTGGGCAAACCACAGAGCAGGGCTGGGGGTGCTCGGGGTGTGCAGGAGAACGGGGACATCACCGGGAGCGCTGATCTTCCAGCTGTCACCTTCTTCAGAAGAGAACAACAACCAAAGCCTCAGAAATACCTGAGCAAGACCAAAAGGAATCTTTAAACACCTTCTAAGGTGATTTTAAAGAGAATTAAATACAAGGCTCTGCTCCTGGAACAGTTCATACCCCAAAGCTAACTTACTTCTATTTCATGCCAAATAAAAGCTTTATGAATCACATAATAAAATGTTATGGCTGCTGGCACAATTAATTAGAGATGGAGGACAGCACAACTTTCACCTCAAACAGAAGTGTCATATTAAAAGAAAGAAAGCTGTTAAAATACTGTGACCATTTCAAACTGATTCAGTACAGAAATTAAGAGATGCTAAGAAAATATTAATTTAAAGGAGATAAGGACAATGTATCACCGTAATGTTTGTAAAACACCTGAAGATCATACTGAGAGGAGGGTGGATCAACACTTCAGATGACAAACCTCTAATTTCTCTACTGCTACTTAAGGCTGCAAAAAAAAGTGTATCAGCATCTGTACATGGGCCAATAAAGTCAATTTACACATTTGGGAAAATAAACTTTCACAATTAATGCACTGATGTCCAGCTTCCTACAAGATTCTGAATCTTCCTTCTAGACTTAGACAATTATACTCCTTCTAACATTTCAGAAAAAAAAAATAATTCAAGAATTATTCAGGATTGCTCAAAACTGATTACCCTACTGAAGGATGGCACGAGTGCTCATGGAATGGAACCCCCACTGTGTATTTTATTTGTGGCTGGGCTCATGGAGCACCATCTTTATGCAAGTCAGTGCATGAAGTCCATACACTATAGGCTGTGCTGACCTGCACTGCACAAAAAGCCAGGAAATACCTTAAAAATACAGCAAAGCAAATGTTTTGAATCAATGAGAATAAATGTGACATTTTTTTAGAGGATATTCCTATAGCAAGCATAGGTATAACTGTCTATTAACTACCCCATTAGTTCCATTCACATTGACAAAATTTCAGGTGTGACCACTTAACCTGAACAGAAAACTTGCAGTCCTTACCCTGAGTTCTACATCTCTGAAGTGGTATTGATGGTTCATTCAGAAGAAATATAAATAGAACATTACTCAGGTACCAAAAAAAAAAAAAAACAAAAACCAAAAAAAAAGTTGCAGTGGTGAAAACATTTCTTCTGTTCACCAAACATGCTCAGTCACCACTCCAGAAGAAACGTGGATTTGGAACCCAAGTTTTGGCACTCAAGGATTACCCTCCCCACATCCCACTCCTTTTACACAAAATGAGCAGTCACCCTTTGCAGTAAATCATTGTGTGTGACTGCACAGTGACAGCTGAGATATCACTTGTAACCTCTGATGCCTGATTATGTCACTTAACAGAAACACTATTTTAGAAGTGTTTATGCACACAGTGCAGTGCAGCAGAAATTGGGGATCCACTTTTGACAGAAGCAGGCAATGGTGACACAAGGGCTCATTAATAATCTGCCTGCATGTGTCAGCTCTAATTTTTGAAAATGTCTATTTGGAAGACCTAGAGATTATATATAAGTGTTTTGATTATAGGTCATTACAAAAGATATCCTAAAAGTTTGTTTCAGCTTTTTTAAGAGAATTGCTCTTCGCTAAAAAAATCCGGGAAACTTTCTGAAGAACAAGTTGTTAGTAAATAAGACTTTTCTTAGTCTTTGGTTTTGTTTAGGCTTTTTTTTGTTTTGTTTTGGTTTGGTTTTTTTGTTATGATGGTTTGTATGGTTTGTTAGGCAGGAGTTCTGCTCTACTGGTCGATGCAAATTGCAGCTCTGCTCAGATGCAGAGTGCCACGCGTCTGTCTGCACCAAACCTGATTAACAACGAGCATCCACCAGGAGCTCTGCTTCTCACAAATGAAACTTAACTAGGTTGCCTTCTGTGATGTTTACCCACAGGGAATGAGGAAAAATTTGTATTCCTACTTAGAATTTCTTCCTCTTTGCATGTAAGAGGAAGCAAGTTTCCCCTAGGTATACATCCTTCTATGTTTATGAACAGATGTAGGAAGGAAGCAGGGTTTATGGTATACTACTTTTAAATTGACTCATTTGTGATTTCATTAAAATGCAGAATAAATTTGATATCCCCAGGCAATATTTCCACAGAATTTTTTAGGTTAAGATTTCCTATTTCTCTAAAAAGCAAAGGAGATTTCCTAAAGCTTGCTGATTTTATCTATCATTAAAAGTGCTGTTCAAAGAGGAAAGGAGAAAAGAACAAATTTTATTCCTCAATATTCATCATTACTTCTTAAAACAGCATACATTTCATGAAAGTTAGAAACTCAGTCAGAAAGTTAGAGAACCTCCACTTGTGGAGCACCTATGAAGAGTAAATGTCTTTGCATATCTTACACTTTTTGAATTCTCTGTCTTTTTCTGTCTTTCTGCTAATGTATTTATTCTGGATTAGATTAACATGATTTTTAGGCACTAAAAAATGGAAGACAGCTGTTGGTATGAAGTTACATAGAGCAAGAAACTACAATATTTTTGCCTTCATCTCGGGAGTCTGTATTCTCATACATTAATATTTCCTAAATTCTATGATCAATAAAAAAAAGGTTCTATAGTTTAGCATTCTACATTCTATATAAAATTTATTCTTACAAACTACTTTGATGATGAAAAGTCAACTTTGGTGAACAAAAAAAAAAAGTATTAATGTACTTCTGGTTAAATATTCATTAGGCGTAGAAAATTCTTATCTTTAATGACATGTTTAAAAATGCCATTAGTGACCCTATATGCCATCCTCAGACAATTTTTGAGGTTTGAAGATTTGGCACACACCGCGTGCATCTGAAAAGCCAAGATGAAAAATCATTTCAAAATTTTGTCATGGGAGATTTAGTCACAACCAATTATAGTGAGGTTCTACACAGGCAGTAAAAGACAAACCCAGACCTGTGCTGTGGGTGATCAAGGGATACAATTCTTTGAAAAATATCCATTTCTGCAGTTGCAACCACGGTAATGAACTGAGGAAGTGACAGGCGGATACTTTTGATGGAGCGACCAAGTCTGGCAGCAGAGTTTGGAGTCCTTCAGCTGCCAGCTTGTGTTGGCCTCCTGGCATCACCTTTTCTGGCTGAATTCCTCCTGACTGGAGTATTCCTTACACTACAAAGCACTGAACTGTTGGATACATGGATTTTAGTGGAAATTGTGCTGTCTTTTAAATTTGACTCTTTGACTAACAGCTGGAGTTTTAGTTCAGTACCAGGAATCACTTAATAAATGTACAAATTGCTGCTTAGGCAGGAGGTGTTGTATACAGGTTATCTGAAATACTTCTCTGGTCAGTAAAGCCATAGGGCAAACAACACAAACAGTGTTTATTCTACTTTGCTTATGGTGAAGATATAATAGAAATGTAGGGGGAAATAATTAAGAGAAAAGCACCTTTATTTTTGCATAAGTTTCCCACCTTACAGATCCATCATTACAGCTACTATTCTGGGAACAAGGAATTAAATCTAGTTTTGAAAGCTTAATTGAAGCCTTTTGGCTTTGTGAGAGAATCAGTTCAGGTCTGTTTACTTCAAATAATCTCACTGCTCCTTCAGAAGTTCCTGGACTTGAACACCACCAGCAGCATAAGTGATGTAACAAATTCTATCACTAAAACCCTCTCCAAAATTAGGAGATACTAACATGAATGCCACATTTCTTAGTCTCACGTGCTACTATAACAAAAAAAAAAAGTAGAATTATTTCCATGAAGCATTTCTTGTTAGGATACACTGCTTATTTATAAAGCAGCTGTTTGAAGATCCTGATCCTTGGGCTGCTGCAAACTATTCAGGAAGAGCAAGAGAAACAAAGACTGAGGGATGAGGAAGATCATGAAACTGGGTCAGGGTTCAGTCCCGAATTAATGTGATCTGCTGGGACTCTTGAACTTTTAAAAAAATTTGAATTGGAATTCAGGGGGAAACATGCAGCATGACCTAAGTATCTGTGACTGGCCTGAATTAGACTGCAAAAGCTGTGGGGACAGCCAGGCAAACACTTTTCTCTCCTGCATAATCCAGGCAATAAGTGATGTAAAAGAAGGCAGCATTTCCCAAGTGGCCACCAGAAGGTAAGTGTTGTAACCCAGGCTTTTATTATTTCTGTCTGAACTGCTTATCCTCTGAAAAGGCATTTCTCTCAGAAAGAGATGAACACTTCATTGCAAAGTTAGCTGGAGAGGCAAATGTGGGACCCACTGGGAACCCGAGGCTGGAAATGGAAGGCACTGTCACTAAGTAATAATTCCTATTTACCACATTAGGGGATTTTCTTTCATTTTGGTTTTGTGCTAAACAACTGTAAGAGAGGGAAAAAGCCAGGCTCCAAAAACCTTAATTTACAAACATCCGTGTACTCCAGACAGGGTAGGGGGAAATAGATGTATTCCACTTGATTAGGTTAGAACTGCTCTGAGAACAATATAAATTGAGTAGAAAACAACTATGGGATGCAGAGTGATGTAAGGAATATCACTCCTCTCATGTCAGCTTCCAGTTTCAGCTCAAATCCGTATATTCCTTCCCATTATTTTACTACTTATCTACTTAACTGGATAAATTTAGCACTTCTGTAAATAGATATTATACCAGGTATTTCAAGAATTCAGAAGAGTAAATTTGGCCAAACACACACTCTGGAGCACATCTACAGATTTCAGTTTCTCTCTGACCTTGCAAACACTGAAATTCTTGCGAAAAAACCACCTTTTTAAGTCTTGTGCATTGCTCACTTCCAGCTCACAAAGAGCTAATTAAAGATTTGTTACTTTTGCAAGGTTTCAGCCCTGACTAGCAACACTGAAAGCATATGAAGATTAAATCTGCCTGTCTAATAGGCAAATTAATGCATATCAGTTTTGGTGAAGAATCCCATTCTGGCAGGAGACCTTCCCTGGGATGACACCTGAGGTTGTGCTTTACATAAAGCAAGCCTTTAGAGCTGTGCAGGTATGAATGAATCTGTCCTGTGCTGATGACAGAATGGGAAACAAAAATCAAAGAGGAGGGAAAATAAGACTGCACTATTTTCATGGGTGTATGGAACATGCCCTGTGGAAAAAGGCAAAGGACCAGCAAAGAAAGTAAGTGCTAAAATGTAGGAAAATACAGTAAATATGAATGAATTTTTAGATGTTTATACCTTAGCAAAATATGGATATGAAGGATACAGATACAGGTGTACATCATGGGCAGGAGTAAGAACAGAATATGTGTACTCTTAACAGCATCTTTTAATGTCAGAATGAAGAAGCTCATAGGTCACTTAAGGAATGATGGGATAAAGGAATTTGGGAAATGCTTCCTTTCTTCATGGAACCTTTACAATGCACCCCGTGAAAGGCTGTACCATTTGTAAGTAATAATCAGGCAAAGAATATATTTTCCATTAATCTCTCTCTGAAACACTGGACATATTTCATAGACTGAAGTATCAAAATGAAGACATTAGCTCATATAACTGACACTAAAGTTTCTGCAATACATGTAAAGCCAAGCAGAAGAGAAACAACCCCTGAGAGCAGGGTTTGGTCTGGAAAGGCAGCAAACAATCCCCACAGGAACGCCTGCTGCGAGTCCTGCCAGGAACAGAGACAAAGCAGAGCTTTTCCCATAACCCTCCAAAGATATTACCTTGGATTCTTGTCAACTACCAAATTCTAAAGCTGTCTGTGACTGAACTTAGCTGCCACCTGCCACATCTCACGTGGCAGAGAAGACATTGCTTCCGAGAGCACTGGCAGGAGCTGTGACTTCTGACATCTCTAATGCTTGCTTGGAAGAGTAGCAGGAAAATTGGTCTGTCTGAACAGTTTCCATTCAAAAAGCAATTTACATAGCAAAACAACACGCAACAACAACAAAAACACTTTTAAAACAGAAAGGGCACTTGCAAACTAAGTATTCCACAGAATTTCTGTTTTAATTATAGCTATACATACAAAATACACACTGTAGGCTTAGTGGATGGCAATTCTCAGTTGCTCTCATCCTTGACCCAATTTCAAAACATTAGATAAGATGTCAGAAAAACACTTTGAGGGATGGTGAACATTTGCACCTCAGGACTTACATAATACTATTTTCTTCAATATTTCATCTGCCTGTCTTATGCCTTCTCAGTTGGAATGTTCTTTATTAGCCCTCACATAACACGACTGAGTGTCAAAAATACAAGCACTCTAAATGCTCAGGATATTTCTCTCTTGAAAGTGGTAAGGATAATTGAATACTACTTGCCTGGGGAGATTAGACTTGCAATATGCTTTATATATCCTAGTTGATTGGGTAATATACTTAATGGAACATACCTGGGAAGATGAACTGCTTATCTGGCCATAGCATTTCTCCAGGAAAGATAAGACAATTGACTTTTTTTTTCCTCCTGAACCGATAGTTCTTGATAATTCACCTGTTTGTTCATTTGCATGTACCAAATGTTTTATGGAGCCTTTTACACCCACTCATCAAGAGGAAAATGTGGAGAGCAGTAGCAAGCCAGCAGCAGCTCTCTGACATCCCTGAGCAGGTCTCTGTGGGTGGAGCAGCAAATCAGAAACCTGCACATGCCACGGTCTGTAAAAGGGCTGTGGCAGGAAAAGCTGCAGCCCAGTGACATCAGTCAGCCTTGAAAAGGGTCTGGCCTGAAATTTTAGCCCCTAACACAACAATTAAGCATCCTGGTATGAAGCTAAATCAGATCTCTTCTTCACTCACAGCCTCCACTTTTTGTCAGCAATTGCCAGAAAGACACCTATGGCCAACAGGAAAATTGCAGGTAAAAACAACTGAGATGCCCAGCAACTTCTTTTGCATGCTCTCCTTTACCTGTCTCATCTCAGACCACAAGAGTACCAGCCATTAGCAGTTTGTTCATGATCCTTCTTTTCAGAAAAAACTTTCTTTTTTTTTTTAACTGAACAGAGATGAGATCTATTTTTCTGTGACAGGGTGCAGTCAGCCACCCCTGACTTTGGAGTCTTTACACCCCATTTCCTGAAAAGGAGAAGTGGGAACAAACAGCAGAGAAGTGGAAATGGTACTTGGCAGGTCAGTCTTTGTTTTGAGAAGGAATTTTAGTCACAAGTAATCAGAGTGAGGGTCCAGCTTGGAATTCAGCCCTCCTTCTGGTGGATTTCTGTGGCTGTGCCCTGCTGGGCTCTGACAGCTCAGCAGGTGGATGATCACCAATAGCAGAGTTTTCTCTCCGGCAATAAAGGCAGCACTTGTCTGAACTGAGGTAGGAAACCAACTCAATAAACACCATTTCTACAGTCATTTGGCTGACTTACGGCCAAAATCAAGAAATCGGTTATATGAGCAAAAAGGTCTACAAAATTTCAAAAATTCTGAAGGGGCTTTGGTGCATTTTGCTGTGCCATATATAAATCCCAAACTATCTATGCCTCTAAGGGTCAGAATTCCAACCTCTCATTTTCGGTACTCCACAGAAAGATGTGTTTTGGGAAAGCAAAAAGGCTCCAGAGAAAGATGTTGACAAAGAACATGGTTTTTGCTAAATTCCTTTTTACTTTCATTACTAAAGCAAGGGAATGGACACCTTTTACTGCCAACAACTCTGCTAGCCAGTAGCTCACAACAAAATTACTTAATAGATTTAATAAGTGAATCATTTCCTATATTAAGTTACCTATAAGTATAAGTACAGTTATGACAGCTGAAGTTCCATAGTCTGGGAGAAGCAGGTCATCCTAGGGCCAATTTTTTTTTTTTTTCCTCACAGTAGTTGGCTTATGATTTAATAGTCAGTTTTAAGAGCTCAACTTGAAAAACTCATTGAGTCACCATTACCAAGGCAGGAACAACAAGTTCTTGGTTCATTACATCACTTAAAATTGCTGATGGTGCTCACAACTGAAAAGTAAATAAACAAACAATCAAATCCAGACCAGAAAGAAGTGGTATAAGCTTACCTGCAGCTCTTTATTTAGTCAGATTAGGTGTTACTGAAGGTTGAACACCTACTCTAGGAAAATATTGGTGTAAATCGTCATAACCCCACAGTAAATTCAACAGTGCTCTGTTTAAGTTTAGTAAACAGTAAATTAGGTTGAATTTATACTACATTAAAAGACTGCCAGGCTAAGAACATTCACAGAATCATAGAAGGGTTTGGGTTGGAAGGGATTTAAAGATAATCTCATTTCAAACCCCCGCCATGGGCTCCTTCCACTACACCTGGTTACTCAAAGTCCCCTAAGCCATCAGGGAATGTCTTCCTGATACCTAAAGATCTCTCACTTTTAAACATTTCAAAATAGTTTATTTTTACTTATTGCAAGCTATCAAATGTTGTGAACAAAATAGTTGGGAAAAGCCCAGTACAAGATCCAAAATGCCTTCCCACTTTTAATACAGGTCCATCTTTTACAACAGGGTAGAGTTTATGAAAAAAAAACCTTTTCCTTTGGTCCTTTTCTTACTCCTTGCTGTTGTTTTCCTTATCTTTGTGGTGGTTTTCCACATCAATTTCTATCAAAAGAATTGTTAAGTTTTACTGTCTACATCTCAAAATGCCTTTCAATAAAATGAACCCGCAGGTGCAGTGCTTTGAAGGGAGTAACTTTTCCAGCTGGGACAAAATGATACCATTTTATTGACAATAAAGAACAAAACCAAAAAGAATGGGGAAGAGAAATAAAAACACACCTAAAGCCATACCTTAAATCAAATAATTGTGGCACTAAAGATGGGACAGTACAAGGGAGCAAAAGCAGCATTTAAGGGAAGGAGAAATCCACCTACTTTGACATCCTTCATTTGGGGTGATATTTGAGGAATTATTCCAGATATTTTGAAAATGGAGAATTTGACTGGACTTTTCTCTGGGAAGACTGCTCTTGAAAACATGTAATGCATTTCTATTTATGTTCTTTAGTGTCTAGTAGCAGTGTGACAAATGGAACAACTGATTCACTAATTCACAAAAACATATTACTCAGAGTCCAACAGAAGGCAATAAGTAGTTCAACATTAATTGCATTTGTGAAAATGAAAATGCTTCAAAACCAGTCAAATTGATACACAGCCCTGATACTCCTAAACACTTAATGCCAGCATAAAATGATGACCACCACACCAATCCATTCTCAAACCTACAATTCAGATTCTGGATTTCAGTATGGCCTTTCCTCCATTTAAACATAAACCCTAACTCAAACATAAATTTTAAATTAACAATAAATAATAAAATAATTATAAAGCAGTTAAGAGTAGTTTTGATCCATGTGTTTGTTTGGAATGGTCAACTGCAGAAGCAACACAAGTCAATGCCTGCCAATAAAACATTTTGAATATAAAGTGCAATGAATGCTTTCAGTCTTGATCTATATATTTCCCCAACACTAAACTGCATAACAGCTTTATACTTTCATTCCTTTGTTTTTCACAATAAATCTTTAAAAAACGTCTAAAGAACAGAAGTTCAAGGTCCAGCTGCTCTCACAATCAACTTTATCTTTCAAAACAGTTGAAACAAATTAGATTAAATTGATTATCTTGAATTTTATTGTGATTGGGGAGCATGCTGTTTCCAAGCATTTGGATTAATTGCATCCCTTTGAGGCCTCCTAGGCCCTGCTGTGGTACCAGGAACCCATAAATACTAAGTTTGTTTTTATAAGGTGAAATATGCCAAGCTGAAGGAAAAAAAAAAAAAAAAAAAAGTTACAACAAGAAGGATGAAAGAAAAAGAAAAGTATAAATAACCAAATAGTTTCTGTTCCTTTGACTGTGAAGCATGTTAACTGTCTGGCCTCATACCATTCTGCAACCACAGAGAGAAACTTAGGCTTCTGTTCTGTTCTTTAAGAGAAGGATTAGCTGGAACTTGTAGTTGCAAGTCTTATTCAAGCCTAGATTCTCTGCTCCTGGTTAAAAACAGCAAGATTACATGGATTCATATGTCTTGACAGAGCTTTCAAGTAAATGAAACTAATTTGGATGAGCTTACTTGATTAATAAAATCCTCAAGCTTTAGAATGTTTCATTTTGATGGACAGGAAAGAAAACACACAAAGCTGTGTGAGAGAAGAAATGTTATTGAGCTGGCAGGAAGCTTTGCATCACCAGAGTTTGGATAACCATGCTCAGGATGTCACCTTGTGTTTGCCTGTATGTGGATTATCTTTCCCCACCCTAATTCAATGGCATGCAACAGCAATAAAACACTTTCCAATGAGTTGCCATCAGTTAATTTTTCAATGGTCTGCCTTGAGTTACACAGTAAAATCTAAAGATTTGTAAAATACCTGAGCTCAGTAAGAAAATGTATTAAAAATTCCAGATGAAAGAGCAGAAGGCCAGATTTTGAAATATCCATATCAGGATATAGCACATGGCATCTCCCAAATACTGATAGTGAATAAAAACATAACTTATCTTAATATTTTAAAATTGGTTTTGAAGTACTACTGTGACTCCCTATGTGAAACTCAAAAATTGAAAACTGAGTGAAGTTATATACTAACATGTTGCATATTTCAAATCTTCCATCAGTTTAGCATGCACATTCATACATCACTGACATTCATTTATAATTCATGAAACATTTCTCCACATTATCAGATTCAAAAACATGTTTCTGCTTTTGTTTTGCAAATGCTACAATGAGACACATGGAAGGATTTGAGAAACTGCAAAGGGGAAATCACTGAACCAAATTTGTTACAATAACCAAATCCTACCTGCAAAATGTGCCTGACTGAGCAGTTTAATTGTTCTTTTGCTGCTCCCTCGGCAAGATAAACCACACAGAAACAGGTCAGGACTCCAGAAACTCTTATCACTTGTCAGCTTCATGCAGGGGATCAAAGCTTCACAGCCACACACAGATTTGAGAGAAATGAGAATGGGCTCCCTGAATTTACGGCAGCTTCTGCAGCAGTGCCTACAGGAGCACCAGAATGATTTAGGTGCCTACACCTTCCCACTGGAATGATGGAAATGGTTCAGTCTGCAGTGCTGAGGTGCCCTGGGAACACCTTCCCCTTCAGACTCACAGTCTACAACCGCGCTAGAATCGCCATGGGGTTTAAATTTGCAGTCCTTTCTCACTTACAACTGGCTCAAAACCTGTTTTGGCACATGCCAAACTTGAAGGACATCTGCCTTCACTAAGTCGCTTCCAAGGGACTCACTCGTATGGCATCCACCACCATTCACAGTAACGGAGATGGGAAGGGACAGGTGACAACAAAGTATCTTCACATCATCCTTGGGAAAGCTTAAAGCCAGAAAATCTGATGTTTTGCCTTTGCAAGGAAACCTAGTGATTTTAGCTGTAGGAGTTAATAAGGTTGCTCTTTGTCTTGTTTGTTAGTAAAGCACAAGAATGAGAATAAACAGAGTAAGAATATGTATAGAAGTGTGCTCATTAGAATAAAGCCACCGTTCCTTGAAAATTTTCATCCTTCTGTATAATAATTATAGCTCAAACCCCAAGGTCTACCTGAATAGACACATTACAACAAACACAGCACTTTAAGGATCAGCATCAAATCTCTCCCAGTGAGCACCTCCAAGCTGAGTATGGACCAAAGTAAGACAATCCACAGTTGTAGAAAGGAGGAAATGGAAAACAAAAGCAAATTGTGCACTAAAGCATAAAGAAAGATGTTTTCTTGTGAAGTATCTGTGTGGCCTCTTATTACTCTAAGAGACACCTGCAGACAAACCTCGTCACTAGAGTCACACACTGCTGTTATTTCTGTTTTGAATTTTACACGGCAAATTACTCATGTAAGATGCAAACTGTTTTCTCAGTAATGTGATTTTAACCGTCTTCTGAGGCTTTTTTCCTTGATTAATGGTAAATTACTGTGACTATTCAATGTCTTTCAGTAGGCTACTTCTACATATTAACAACAAGATAATGATGGGTAATTCATTTTAACAAAATTAAAAGCTTTCACATGTGCTACTTTCAGCCCAAAGATGATTTGCATTTATTCCAATAAGACTGCAGCACATGGACAGGTGCCAGTGCCTTTCTTATCGCCACTTCACTCCTGGCGTTTTGCATGGATTCTATTTCTTAATTCTGAAGTCCTTTTCTTCAACATCCACACCCAGAAAAACTTCTGGAGCTTTTGAAAGGAAGCCCAACATCATCAAAATCAACGCAAGCAATTTCTGTTCCAGTGAGGCAGGCTGCACCTGGCATTCAGCAAATACCCTGGGAAGGCCTGGCAGGGGGTGCAGTGGCTTTTTAATTGCTCCAACCTGTCCTGCTGCCTCACACCTGAGCTGGCAGCAGCAAAAGTGACTATTCAGCCTCCTGAAAGACCTTCTGTAGTAGGATGTACTCTGTAAGAAATCCTCACTCCGTGTTTCCGCCTCTCTTAAGCTTTTGTTCACAGTCACTGTTCCGTGTGAGGACCAAACCTTGCCATTAATTTGTGCACAGCACTTCCCCATTGATCCCAGGAGGATCAATAAAGCAGGGGCTGCCTGCTGAGCCAGCAGAGCACGGGGAGCATCTGCTCCCCTGGGAGGCAGCAGAGATCTCAGGGAGCACAGAGCCACCCCTGCTTCCCACCGTGCTCAAATTGGCTTCCAGGAGTCTCCACCACCCTCATTTTCTCTCTGTGGAAGAAACACACCACAGAAATCAGACATATAAATCAGGTGCTGAATAAAAGCTGCTTTGAGGGCAGGCTTGGCAGAAAATAATCTTTTAAGACCCCCAGCTATTTTTTATTTTTACTGTGTCATTAGACTCACATATTCCTATCCTGGATTATCTAAACAGAAATGCACACACACCTGCATATCCCATAACAGGTGTCTCCTGCTTGTTTGGGTTTACTGTGGAGCACAAGTGCTGATCTGTTGACCCAATGGAGCTCTGTGGGTCAGAGCTGGATTTTTCCAGTCTAACCAAAGCACTGGCTATGGCACAGCTGCAGGATGTCTGTCCTGAAATTTTCCAGTTCAGCCAGAAAAGATATTCATTAGGAAAGTAAACACATCTGGAAAATACAGTCACACATCAGTTCTGTTTTGCCCAGTTCTGCCAAACTAGAATGCAGAAAATAAAAAAATAATTAAAAAATAAAAATTCAAACATATTTCTGTGGTGCAACATGAAATTGCGCTACAAAATTTTCAGGCAGAAAACCAGATAAAAACAAAAATCAAGAATCAGAAAGAGCTGAAGAATATGAATTAAAATAGATTCAAACCCAAGCAATGGAAAAATTTTATGTATATGAAATAATTTCTGCCACAAAATGTAATTGAGACAGGCTGCTCTGTAACATTGGCATCTATATGAATCCCTAAAATATTTCAAAGTTGTCATCACTAACAGTTGCAAATTTGACAAAACAATATCAAAAATATCTACAATCAGCAATAACTGTACTCATTTGTACATAATGGTAGAAGTGAAATAGCTGACACTTCATTACAATGTTCCCGAACTATCAATTAGAAAAGTATTAATTTCATCAATAGACAGTTGTCAAGAGATCACACTTTCTTACAAGTCTCTGATTCATATTGATGCCTCAGGTTTTAGCTTTTATATTTTTCAGATTTTGCACTGCTTTAGTGTGTGGGCCTGGGCTTCATATTAGGGTATGGTGAGCTCTCTGCACAGAGCAGGGAGACAAAACAATTCCTTCTCTAGCTGGGGACCAAGGACAAATGATCCAAATCTCAGGCCCAAGAGCACAAACAACGTGGGCTGAAGAGAGAAAAACGAGAAGGATGGGACTTCATGGGCTAAAACTATAATTGGCAATTCACTCCAATATGCAAATGGAGCAGAGCTGATCTCAGGGAGAGACCCCGTAAGCAGTTGTGCATTTTGGGACCATTTTGGTTCACCTTGGGTGCAGCCCTGGCTGGGCTCTTGTGCTGCCCAAGGTGGATCCATTGAGGCCTTCTAATAAATACCTACTTCATTCTTTAGCTCTGTCTAGCCTTTGTTCTGGGTCAGCCTTCACAAGACATCAATATGGGCTGAATTCTGTGTCATTTACTGGGTTTTCTTCATTAAACATTTTGTGTTTAATGTGTATTTTAGCTGTCTCCAGATGCAGCAATTATTTTTAATTCTCATAGAATTATTAAGGTTGGAAAAAACATTTAGTAGCATTGAGTGCAAGCAGCAACTCTGCACTGGCAAGGCCATCACTGAACCATGTCCCCAGGTGCCACACCTACATGGATTTTAAATCCCTCCAGGGACAGGGAGTCTGCCACCTCCCTGGACAGCTGTGCCAGGACTTGACAACCAGTTCAGTGAATAAATTTTCTCCCAATATCTGATCTAAACCTCCCCTGGTACAACCTAAGCCTGTTTCTTCTTTCCCTATTCCTTATTACCAAGGAGAAGAGACAGATCCCACCTGGCTGCACCCTCCTGTCAGGGAGTTTTAGGGAGTGAGAGGGTCCCCCCTGAGCCTCCTTTTCTCCTGGCTGAACCCCCTCAGCTGCTCCTGGTTCTCCAGACCCTCCCCAAGCTCTCTTCCCTTTTCTGGACACACTCCAGCTCTTCAACAGTTTTCTTGTCATGAGGGACCAAAACTGACTCTGGGATTGAAGGTGTAGCCTCAGCAGTGCCCAGCACAGGTGGCAATCACTGTCCTGTTCCTGCTGAGCACAATATTCCCGACACAATCCGTGCTCCAGTTCAACGTGATGAGTCAATCCTGTACACTCATGCCATGACCACCTCTGGTTTCCAATCTTTCCAGTGCAAAACCAAGCTTGACCTTCCCAATCAATCCTAATTGATGTTGTTGATTCATTTGCAAAGAGAAGACACAAGGGAAGCCTAAACCTTGCTAAATAGACCATTTATGAGAGAATATCCTGAGGAAATAAAAGGTGAAAATGCATTGTTTGGGAGCATTAAAAAACAAAGTGACAAAATCCATTGTAAGGATATCACCTGGAACATCATTGCCCTGGAGGCGAGATTAACTCCTCTGTCTTCTCTCCAGCGAGCCTGAGCTTATTTGCTCTGTATTGAGCTCTTCCTCATCTGCTATTCAAAGTAACTTGGAGGCAAATCACTTATCGCTAATTGCTATCTGTTCACCGTGCTACAAAAATGTACACATCAGTTTTTAGGGCACTTCTCCTGTATTTCATTTGTAATTTAAATTAACTCTCAAGTCAATATGAAACATCCCTCTTTAGCTCAGTGAAATGCTCTTAATTATTTTTGTAGTTATAGGAGCTATAAAAATCAATGTCATTATAAAGACAAATACATTTTATGTGAATCACAGAAAATACTGTTACTGGCAAGTCCTCTTTTCAACATCTATTTTGTTTTCTTTGTAAGAAAAAAGATCTTCTATTTAAAGCACAGCTCTGTCCATTCATAAATCACAAGGCAGCTAGAAAGTTTTCTAAGTGAATTAACCAGACCTTCCAAAACTCCAGCTTTAGGCAGTGGAAAAATGATTTTTCAAGTGAAGGCCATGCTTTTATGCTAAAGCAGAATTTAACTGCACAAGTTTGACTAATACCCAAGCTGTTTATGAATCAAGACTCACAAAGCACTTCTGAGTCAAACTCATTGAATAACCGTCAAAAAAAAAAAAAAAAAAAAAGCCCCACTGATACTTCTGAATATTTATGCCATGTCACACTGATGGGCTGGAGAAAAATCACTATTAGTTGAGTTAATCTACTAGGGTTTTATGAACCAAAGGAAAGGAGAGATACATTCTATGCCATGTTCTCAAAAACCAGTTGGTTCCACTTTTACACAACTGCACCACAGTCCCAAGGAGCCAGGCTGCAATTAAATCATTCATAACATCTGAAGAAATAAAATCAAGTGAGAGAGTACAACAGAGAAAAGTTGTGTGAAGGCCATAGACGGGAAAAAAAAAATTAAAAAGTAAGTACAGCAAGAGAGGAAAACCATACCACCATGGACTAAAAATAATTATAATAAAAATTTAAAATCTTCAATATTGAAAAATGACAACGAATAAAGAGTCTGAACCATGGTGGAGGAAGAGAGTAGGGAAGAACTTTGGGAGAAAGGAACTGTTGTAGAAGTGATCAATCTGGATGTCCTAGCCACTCACACTGACCCATGCTTTCGTTGAAGAGGGTTTATCCATGAGGCTGAAAAGCTTCAGAGGAACAATTTCATATATTTATTTCTTGGCAAGAAGTGACTCAAAATTCAAAAGTTCCTAACTATCCAACAAACTGGAGAGTGAAATAAGGAGCTGACATTTATTGGGATTTGCCTTCCCCTTTTTGTTACCTGGTGGTGACATTATCTCCCTTGTTCTGTTACAATTTAAATGTAAATCTATTTGGTGTGTTTTACGGTAGTAACTCTGCAATTTAGTATTGTAATACAGAGAGTCCATTTAAAGCTCTAAGTGCTCCCGAAAGGTATCTGTCCTACTGCCACGTTTTATTATTCTCAAACATCATTGAGAGCAGGGAGAGGGCCAATTCTCACACATTATGCTGCTTTACACCCTTTTTTTTCCCCCAGGACACTGAAGATCCATGCACTTTTGGATATGCTCTTGATCGTATTGATGCTCATAAAAAAAGAAGAAAAATTTAAAAAAAGGCAATTTTACTTTTAGGGTCATTAATACTGAAACGTAAAGGCTTTGTTTCAAACTACCTCATTTTAAGATACCCAAGTTATTTAAAATGATCTCTTTAAGCACCCCTTTTGTCTCATAAAAGTCTCCCCAACAAAACACCCAACTTCAGCTTTCTACATAAAGCTGGTGCACAGAGGCAGAGCAGCCTGCCTTGAAGGGGCCAGGAGCTCTCATCACATGCAGCATTTTATTAGTGATCCTAAAATCCCCTCAGCCACCAGGGTCAGCAGACAATGCTCACAGTATCCATTTCAATGACAGCACGTACAGGGTGATTTTGGCATCTCCTTTGACTGAGGTCCAAGGCTGCTTTGGGTAAGGATGACTCCCCTGCTCACACAGCATCACTGGCTAATCAAAAATAACTGCAGTAAAGACCTGATCAGCAACACCTTTGTGACAGAATTTGTAAGATGCAGTTTCTGATTTAACACCAAGTATCACGTAAGTATTAATGTGCAAATAGCAGAGCATTTATCCCACTTGGTACAAACACAATCTTGGGAATAAAAGACTCAAGGAGGAAATTTACACTTAACAGAACACAGAGTTTGAAATTTCTCCCTATGACTGAAAATTCTACTGTTATTTCCTTCAGACCACATTAGGCAATTGTGGGGAAAAAATGTTTCTGTAGGTGATGCATGAAGCAAATTCTCAAGAAAAGCTTTTGAGAAGATACTTCACAAATTGGTAGGTAGTAGGACATGCTGGGATGTTTATGCATCTCCTTGGAAAACACATAAATTTAGAACAGGAGAACAACTCAGGAGGATATGCTCTTATGAGCTCCTTATACAGCCTTTTAGTCCTATATACAAGTTATAAACCCATAAAGCCAAATTTATTTCCTAATATAAAATGCCTGTAGTCACATGATGCTCTAAATTGTGTGGGATGACCAAAACCTGCAGCATCACTATTGCAAATCAGATCAGTTTTCATGTTCTATGCCATCCAGAGGATGGCAGATCAACTGATATTTTTCTCCCATATAAACATTGTCAATGAGATTATTATTAAAATTATTTGGTATTCTGAATTCTATCCCTCCAACCCAGAGCTTTGTGGTTTCAATAAATACTCACTAAAACATGAACAGGTTTTGCAGCCCTAAGGTCCATATTTCACAGGCTGGGCTGAGTTTCCAGCTCACTTTTGTTTAAGTTGGATTTAGGTGTTTCAGTGCTCATGCAACTCAAAGCAATATCTTCTCATTTGTATGTGTCTGACCTCATTGAATTCCATTTTTTTCCAGAACCTCAGAGGTAAGATACAAATGTCAATACAAATTAAACTCTGGCCAGTGTAAATCTCTTTAGTCTTTTATTTCTTTATAAAAGAAAACAAGGTGCAAGAAAAGAAAGAAACAAAGAGAGAAGCAGGCTTCAATCTCCCGTGGCTTCAGTTTGAAAATAACCATTTAACTAAAAATAAGTATTATCCTGAGTATAAGCAGCCACATTACCTTCCACTAACTGCTAAATGTGAAAATTACCATTAATGGTCAAATGCACACAACTGAAATTTCCGTATTCTATGAAAATTTTGCCTATGTCTTACAAACAACCAGTCCAGCTTCTCATTTAATGCCTTTAAATTCAGTGAGTCTGTAGAAGAGGTTTGTAACATAGAAATTTTATAATAAACATAGAGTCAGGATCTTTAATTTTATTGACAATTACTTAAAAAAAGTAAATTTTCTGTGCAGCTAAGAGAGAAACTGATGGCATTTTCTGAAATGCCTGTGTAGCACTTCAGCCTTCTCACTGTTTACTGAAATCAGAACTATAAGGCATAAACAAAAATCCTATCCCCATCTTTTTTACCACAGCACTCTCTGCCTCCAATTCATAAATATGTGGGATGCATTTAGTGCACATTGGGACAGGGACGTTTTGATATCACTTCTTCCAATTTTCGTTCAGCTTCCAAAAAACCTTAGCAGAACAACCAGACCATGACAGTGAGAAATCTGGGACCAGCATTATTCTCTTCTTCCATCCTCCCTCTTGCTCTCAGATCTGCTGTGCTGCCTCCCACCATAAACCAGACACATCCAGGCTCCTGTATTTATTTCTCAAGCTTTTTAAGAGCTCCTTCCCTTTTTTCCCAAGGATTTAATCACACTACAGCAGACATGCAGCAAGTGTCAGCTGCCGTGCTCCAAGTGAAGGATATATTATAGGGTTTTTATCTTTATAAAGTTTTACAAAAGCTACATGCAAATTTGCTGTCTGCTTTTTCCATCAGTGCTGATAAATTAACAGGGACAAAGCAACAGCTTTCTGCTGTAGAGTTTACAGCTGGAACTCCCTAATGAATGAAAATTACATGTCTGTGCTGGCAAAGGACGAGACCTTCACTTCTGATTCCCCTCAGCTTTAACTTGGAGCTGAAACCTCTTCAAACTCAGCCCAGCAGAGCACTGCCTGCTCCAAGGCTCAGAAATCCCCACTGCGGAAAGCTCCTAATCCTCCTGCTCCCCCTCTCCTCCCAGCCACCTCTCCACATGGTGTTATTTTCATAAATAGTTGAATTTAACAGTAACAACTGCTGAACCCCACTCAGTTAAATGCCAGGGCTGTTCTTGGTTCCAGATTAAATCATATTTTCAATTTTTGTTTCTTGGCATTGGGAGAAGAAGAAAGAAAGGAATGGCATGAAAATATTCTCTTAGCAGATTTTTCTAAAATACATGAATAACATTCATTGCTCAGAAAACATGAAATAAATTACATTCTACAGCAAACTGTTAGTAGGAGCTTGAAACAAATTCTGCTAATTGTACTTTTCAGAAAAAGCCCTGCGGTTAAGATAACTAATCAGCTGGGAATATTGTAATCTGGCAAAGAAAGCTGTCAATTGGGGGAGGAATTTTTAGCATTGCTTATGAGCCAGAATTAGGACAGCTACAAATGGTTCATAGTATTTGGAAATATTTGAGGAAAGTTTAAGTAGGTTAAAAAAAAAAAAAAAAAAAAAAAGGAAAGAAAGAAACTTAATGCTATGACCAGCAAAACAAGAGGGTTGGGGAAAATAATATGTATTTTTAGCACTGCACACAAGCAGTGCAAACACACACTGTACATATATTTAATGATAAAATCCAGGTTTCTAATATTCCACTATTCTCATTTTCACTGCAGAAAATCACATTACTTCCTTGTGCCCCAGTATAAAATCAAGTAAAAGAGCGAGGAAAATAATTGTTTCTAAAACTTTGAAGTACACTTAAGAGATTTCAGTGTCTAGAAATTCTCAGGAAACTAAAGAAAAAGTGACTGATTGACAGTTAAAAAAACAGCTCAGAAAACTGATGAGACATTATACTCAAATATTTTTAAAAATCCCTACTCCTGTTTTCCTGTCCCTGGTTCCATCTCCTACGTCCTGTCCCATGTTCCATTGAAAGAAGGATGGTTCAAATTGGTCACAGGGATTTTTCTGCCGTGTTATAAAGCAATAAAAACCTGAAAATAATGTTTACCCTGATAATGAAAACAAAAACAGACAAACAGCAACCAAAACTCACATCCCTGTTGAGGAAGCTTTCCTGACTGTCCACATCACCGAAGGGGATGAAACCATTCTCACACAGAGATTACACAGCAGAGACCCAACTGATGAACTTTTGAGAGCAAAATGAAAACTGTTGACAAGTGTTATCAAAGCTTCTGGGTTCTAATTTATCATTTTTATATCTTACCTAGTTATATGTTATTAGCATCTGTCATTATAGATTGATAAAGAAGAAGTGTCTTTGGACTACACTCGGTCCTTACTCTGAACAAAATACAGTTACAGCCCAAAGAATTCAAATGGATGGAAGCTGTACAGAAATGTGGTGTCTCTTGCTTGACTAGTTAATATAATTTTGGGGTAAATCTCCACAGCAAACAGATAAAATACAGAGATTTTGTCAGATAGCTGGTATTACAAGGCTTGTATTTTCTATCTATTTCAAACTAAAGACATTCCCTATTCCTACAAAATATGAGTATTCAACCTTAAAACAGTAAAATTAATGAAGATGATGTTATATGACAGTGTCACTTCACTTTACTTCCTAAGAAGAAGGGAACAAAAAGGGAACTTTAGATGTCCATGCATATTTAAGGAGTTCCTCAGTCTTTTAGTTCTTCACTAGGGTAGATGAAGTATTTGTACTCAAGGCTAATAAGCTCATCAGGGGAATAACCACTAACGATTAAAACTCGGAAAACAAAATTTGCAACATTGAATGGCACTCAGGCTGAAGTGATCCAGCATATTTAGGAAGGATCACATCCCAATTAAGTAGAATATTTAAGGCATTTATGGAAATGTGTAGTTCTCAAACGTTAATAAATAGATTTCATATGATTACCAACTAGAGTATTTGCCTGGGTATATGTTATATGATATCTTTATTAAAAAAAAAAAGAAAAAAGAAAAAAAGGAGAATTATTATAGGATCTATACTAAGACTGAAATATTATTGAAAGAAATCTAGAGCTTCTAAATTATAGGTAATAAAATAATGGCTAACAGATGAGAGAGAAAAAAACTAATGGATTGCATTAAGTAAACGATGTGTGTTGGTACAGGCATAAAGCAAAGGAGGAAATTTACTTCAATTAGCTTTACTCCAATCTAAAAGCAGTAATGCAGATCTATAAGAAAAAAAAAAAAAAAACATTACTCAGACTGGAGCTAGGACAGTGCCAAGCAGCACTGATGTAACAGGGAAATGCTGATTAGAGAAAGAGCATCAAGGTCATGCTCTAATTGAAGACTAATTGATCCCAGTCCACTGGAATCAATTAAGCCTTTTCCAGTGACTTCTGTGGCAGCCAAATGCCAAAGGAATCCCCACAGCCTCTGCCCAGGGCACACAGGGAGTCCAGGGCCAGCAGTGGGTCTCCTGGCAGGGAGGGGTGCCAGGGCTCCAAACCCAGCCACAAACCATTCCTCCGCCATGGATCACACCAGGTGGCCTCTGTGCTTGGCAGTTTGACTTACTAAAGATCACAGAACTGTAAACTTCCAGTAAAATCCAAAATTTATATGGCATTCATGCTGGAGATTTAAATAAAGAATCTACAGAACATCCAAAGAAAAAATCTGTCTGGCTACCATGAACAAAAAGAGAAAGAAGTGACACAGCAAAAGGGGTGTGATGCACACAATGATTCACAATTACCCCTAATGAAAGATGGGCCATTACAAGCAGTATCTTCTACATGCAATGTTGTTGTTCTGGATTTCCCTATACATTGGCAAAGTCATCAAAGACTTAGATTAGGACTGCTTATAAAAAAAAAATTAGTCACTTCTAGACCTACTACCAGAACACCTTTTCCCTCTGTGTAATTATTTTTTAATCCATCTCCTGCTTCTCCAGCAATTCATTGCTTTGTCTGTGACTCAAATGGTATTTCAGTGACTTGTGTTGATTTGACTGTGACTCAAACTCAGCTTTTTCTGAACACACTGAACTGAAGTCCCATTGTGGGGATGAGTTTGTTGCTTTTGTTGCCTCTCTCAGTGAGTCCCCTTTAATCTCTCACTCCACTCCTGGTGACAATTTGTGGTGCAGCTGGAGGTGCATTGAGCCATCACCATGGGACTGTCAGTCACTGCACTTCCCAAGAACACCTCCACCTTACTGAAGGGAAATACACCGAGCACAGAATTTAGGAACTGCCCACTGACAATAAAGTTGACGCTGCACTGGACAAGAAATGTATTTGGCATTGCATACAGTGACACTGGAAGCACTTTGGTCATTAAAGGAGGGTCTATGTCCATTAATGCTCCATCCATAGATGGGATTATCTTTACTGTATCATCGTGTTTCATCTCTTTCTGATTTTCTGTCACAGCAAAAAAGTTTCTGTAAAGGCTGTTTCAGATCCAAACTCAGAACAGGTAAAAATGCAATGTCAAAAGAAAAACCAAACAAAGAATTAAATCCCAGCACTGCACAACAGTCAGCCCAAGATGAACCATTCCCACCTATATGCTCTGCAGCCTTGTATTTCAAAGAATTTGATTTTTTTTTTCTGTCTCTGTCAAACCATTACAATTATTTCTAATCCCATCTTCCACTTAGTACCCTTAATGGTGATAAAGAGATAATTGAATCACCTCCAAAATGTATTCAGGTTTTACTACTAATTCAACATGAACACAAGAATGTATATTCTGAGTCTTTTTGACAGAAACATCTCTGTTCCATCAGGATTTGCAGGTTTGGAGCTTAATATGTACAAGATGTAAACTCCCACATCCATGTTCCAGGTCAGCTCTATAGAGCAGAGCCCTTGGCATCTCAGGATTGCATGGAAAAACTCCCCCACGTTCTGAGGGAACAAAACTGGCTGAAAAAATAGTAAGAAACTTATGAAGGAATTGGAAAACAAAAACAAAATAACCAAACTCAGGGACAGTTAAATAGAGATTTAGAGCAAACTCTTAAAATTAACATGTTCCTATGTAATTTCTATATATCTGTTCTAGGCTGCTAAGAAGCAATGAAAAGAGGAGATATTAAAAACCATGGATGTAGATTTTATACAGAGGCTACTGTTCACCCTCCAAGACAGAAATAATTTCTGGAGGGACCAGGGCATGCAAATGTATGAGCTCTGAGGCCAAAACCACAGCCAGATGTTGCAGACTTGTCATTAGAATCAAATGAAGAGGCACTGTTTGCAAAACAGTTTCATCCCAGAATCTCTTGACTGATGCTTGAACAGCAGCCCAGTTTGCCAATTGGCACCAGGTTAGGGAGGCTCCTGAGCAAACTGTCATTTGTGTCATCTGCTGGTTCTTATGGATGCAGCACACTTCATTTCCCCTTCCCAACACAAGGACAAACACAAGCTTTTTCTGGAAACAACAGAACCACTTTAAATTTCATCCCTTTTCACCCTTTTCACTGTCTTCCCAGCAAAGCCCAAGTTCTGGATGCTCTACAGCATGAGGAAGGCAGTTCCTGACGTGCCCTGTACCAAGTCTCTGTGTATGAAAGCAGCCTCAGCCTTCCTGCTGCTCCTCCCCAGCTTCCCCTGCTTTGCTTTTCCTTTCAGGACCTCAACTTTTAAAGCATCATTAAAGCTCTCACAGGTCTCTGTGGACAGCAGCTAAGAACAACCAGGGAGTGGAACCTGTTATGTTTTATCTCCACCATTCTCCTTCAGAAGATCAGCTTTTACAATTTTGTACACCAGATGGACTCTGGAAACTCCTTTCTGCAGGAGGTCATAACTTATTTTACACAACAGAGTCTGTGTTCAAGTCCCAGAGGTGAAGGGAAATTATTGTGTGCCCTTTCTAGTTTAGTGGGGACTCTAAAACTACTTGTACTTTGTTCTCCACAACCTTCAAACAGGAGTAATAGATAAACAGGGACAGTTTTGGGAAAGCCATCATCTTGAATAAAAACTACATTTTACCGATTTGGAAGAAACTATAGGATTAGTTCCAGCCAGGATTTTCTTTTTTTTTTTTTTTTTTAATTTCTGTCCCTTTTAAAACTACTTGTACTTTGTTCTCCACAACCTTCAAACAGGAGTAATAGATAAACAGGGCCAGTTTTGGGAAAGCCAACATCTTGAATAAAAACTAGATTTTACTGATTTGGAAGAAACTATAGGATTAGTCCCAGCCAGGATTTTCTTTTTTTGAATCACTGTCCTTTCTTTTTTTTTTACTAAATGATAGCTGTAAGTGACATCAGTATGGCAAAGCCACCAAGAGTGTCATTATCCCACAGATAAAATATTCAAACTATGACTTTAAAAATGAAAGACATTAGTTGCACTGGAATAATAAGTTTTCTCTGAATCTAATATAATTCCCACTGAAACAGATTTCCTGAACTGAAAATTATGTAGTTGAACACTATTCCACTTGAAAAATTTTTGAAAGCAATTCTGTAAAAGGAATTCCTCCATAAACCACATTCCTGCTTCATTAACCCTCATATAGTTACAAAAAACTATAATGTAATTATTAACCTTAACAAAGATTAAAGCATGTCTGCAGAGACCCTATGGTATTAAGTGTGGTACAACTGAATTTTTTTTCATTTAATAGGTTCAATTCCTTTTCAAAGATTTAATATCTGTGATACAGACACATTACAGGAAACAAATACATGAAAGGGATCTATGAAAGGAAAAGCCAGAGGATGAAAATATTACACTTAGCAGTTTACAAAGTGAACTTCTATTTTTTTCTACATTACATTGAGAAAAGCTGTTTTTTACTGAAGCACTGATCCTTCTCTTCCCCTGAACACCCTACAAACAAACTGGGTCACCCAGAGCCATCGAAAGGGCAGATTTGGGCTTTCAGTCCCAGAGGGTGAAGGCACACACCACAGGGTGTGTCAGTAATTGACCCAGCAGAGATGTTCTCTGGTCTGCAGCAGCACAGGCTTGGCTGGCCAAGATACTCTGTAGAAACCAAATTTCAAAGCTTCCTTTGGCCCATTCCCATCCCCTTATCCTGGCAGAGCAGGATGAAGGGGAAGGCAGGATCAAGAGATTCCCGAGTTAAAAGTTAAAAGGTTCTAAGTCTATCATAACCTAAAGGGGATCAGTAGAACGTGAACTGAAATGTTGAAGGAGGTGAAAAGCCATTTATGATTAATAAGCTTTTTATTTTTCATCTTTCCATAACTTTAATTAAACACAAAAAGCAGATATGAAATGCAGCCCTTTACTTTGGGCAGTAAGATGAAAGCATGCTGCTGCTTTTCATTCCCAACCCATGCCCATACACCACACCTCTGCAATAAGTTCGTCTTTCAAAAACTGTCCTGGGACAATTTAGAAGGGTCTGAGTGTGCATCTCCTGTTCCTTCACTCCACAGGCTGCCCTGTGCAGCATCTCTGAGCAAGGCTCTCTCCTCCTGCTCGCTGGCACTGCTCCATGTTACAGATAATATTCACTGGGTCGGCACCAAAAGAGTCAAAACTCACATTCGAGACCCAGCCAGCCAGGACAGTCAGCTAATGATGACTGCCTCACTTGGAGTCCTGCTCCAGTGAGTGCCAAATACTTACTCTCCAGCTGCCACCAGCGTTTCCTACATAACCCAATCCGTCACGCGCCCTCCGCAGAGCTGAGCACGACTCCTGCGAAAGCAGCTGGGGGAAGCTGCCAGTTTGAGTGGCAGCTGAGCTGGCTGCTGAAGATCTGAAGCCTGGACTTACACTTCTGAAGTGACAGGCATCTGTCTTAACTCTGTGGATGCAGTCTTTAATGGTTGTGGAGCCTGGCAGCTCAGGCAGACAGGAAAATGGCAGTGTCGATGTCCCGCTCCAGCGGGGCTCGGACACGGAGCCGCACGCGAGGGACGGGCTGGGAATTTCCCCATCAGCTGGAGCTGCTAACCTGTACACAGCAGGGAAAGAGAGTCCTGCACAGCAGAGGGAGAATCATCTCTGCTGGAAGATGTCCACTCGTATCTCCAGAGGATCATCTCTGCTGGAAGCAGGGGAGTGGCTCCAGTTGTAGTTCCAGAGGATGAAAAAGCAAACAGGGATTGTCTGGAGGTGATGCTCTCCCTACTGCTCCCCCCTTGTGTAATCAGAGTGATGAAAAACTTACTAACACAATGCAAGAGATCTACTAAAAATGGAAAGGGAAAGTTCCAGAAGACAAATCTGTAAAACCACTCGTGTCCTGTGACCCACCAGGGCCTAGGGCTGCAAGCCGAACTTTGCTTTTCCCAATCCAGTCTGTTCCTTCTGGAGCCAGGACACTGGATTGGGAGACAAAGCCATTTTTGCAATAACTTTCTTTTCAATTACATTAATAACTTTCTTTTCAATTGCATTACCCCTTGCACTTTTCAATATAAAAAGAAGGAGCACCTTGCTGATACATGACAATTCCTTTTGTGAACCGAACAGCAACCCTGGGAGATCTGCACAAAAAAGTGCAGGAAAAGTAGAGTTCCTCAAGGGAGCTTAGACTGCAAATTACTGATGTGCTAATAAGATTCTTTATGTACAAACAGGAATAAAGAAATGAAGAATATAGGCAATATCAGTAGGATACATACAGATAAAATTAAATAACGCTGTGGGAGTAATCCTCTGCAAAAGACATAATTTAGGGCATTTTTTTTCTCTCTGCTTAGTTAAATAAATGAATTGCCTAATAGAAAGTCAGAATTATAGTCTTTTTTTTTTTAATTTAACTAATGCTTCATTTTTTTAATTGCTTAAAGAAACTAATTTTTCCAAAAGTACCTATGCAATCAAATATGCTGGAGCTACAAAAATTCATCCTCTTATATTATTTTAGAAAGTTCTCCATATATGATCTAAAATTTGAAAGCTAAAAATATGGAAAGAAAGGCAGGAAATGCTGCCTTTAATTCTACTACAGGCTTAGAATTATTCAATGTACTTTAAAAAAAAAAAATTCCAAAGGCACATTTGTGTCCTTTTTTAATCTGGTTTCTCAGTTCTGTTTTGTTTATTTTAGTTAATCGAGCCTGCTCATAATTCATTTTGGCCTTCTGTTAATAATATCTACTTCTCTAAGAGCACTTGGACTCAGGATACTGAACATATAAATCCATTTTTAGTTTTTGTGGTGCAGGGCAGAAACCTGTTTCCAATCTTAAGCAGCACAAACCCTAAAAAACTTCGTTTGAATTCTCAGGAGTATATTTCTCATATAGAAATAATGAGGAGAAAAAGTTCTATATTGATAACTAAGAGGAGTTTCAGACAAAAAAAAAATTTGGAAAAAAAGAACAAAGAAAAATCAGTCTGAGCTTAACACCAGATAGAATCTGATGCACAAGTTCAAGGGGGCAGATTCACCCAAAACTCTGAAAATCTGAGATGTTTCCTCTTGCTGTATCCAAAGTGTTCTCTCTTTCTGCTTTTAAGTAACATCATTTTCTGGCATTAAACGTTAAAAAAGTATAAAAAAAATTAAAAGACTGATTATGTTGTGGGTTTTTAATCAGCATAAGTGATTTAAGTCATCCATTGGCATCAGAGAGAAAAAAATAATAATAATAATTTACAGGGCACTTCCTGTGATAATTTTTTCTTTTCATTTCTTTCCGGAATCACACAAAGATTAAACCAGGAGTGACTGGAAAGTTGAGGATACATTTCAAAACAACAGAGGAGTTTGAATTTCTGAACTAATGTTTCAGTCACTGACTGTTTCATAAAATCCAATGTGTCAACTCGAAGAGCAGAAAGAAGTCTCTCTTTCAAAAAAGGTTTTCTTCTTTTTCCATACAATTTCAATTTTTTCCTCTTTGGAACAGTGTAACAAAGAGGGAGTATCTCTTATTTAATTGGAAGCTTAAAAAGAATGGATACATTTTATATGTTACATAAATCAGAGCAAGAGATTAGAGTTCCACTCCACAAGATTTTTTTCCAATTTCCAAGGGTTTGAAAAGATGGAGTTTTCTAATATATAAAGTTCTTAGAAACTATCTGACTTTGACAAAAGATTTTTGATTTTTTTTTTTTTAATTCTGGGATAGTCTAGAAGACAAATAACTTTTAATATTGTAAGAAATTCAGTATAATTCAGGACACTAATCCACAGGCATATGGTCTTTCATAGTATGCTACACTTTGCTGATCTCAATGTACTTGGGACTCATGTCTGAGCACCTTCCTCCAGTTTATTGGGGAAAAAAATATTTTTCCCCCTTTTAAAAATAAACCCACAAAATTAAAAATCTTACTAATTGCATTTAAGTACCTGGTAATATTTTCTTAATTATTTTCCACCTTCAGGCCTTTGTAGCCTCATACCACTGCTAGTAATGAGTCATAATGACAGCATAAAAACTGTATTAAAAGTGATTTCCTTTAGATAACAAGAGCTTCCATCCATGTGGACAGTTATTTGGTTATCCTGCGTGGAACATTTCCTGAAAAATATATTCTTTGGTTCCTCAACCAAATACTGCAAATCCTGTTTGTGCTTCTTCTGCGCAATAAAGGACAATTATCTTGGTGGAAGGAAGGCATCTTGGGCAGAAAACAGACTTAAAAGGCTTGCAAATATCACTTTTCTGAATTCACAGCCTTGACTTAATGCTGGACTGGAGATTTTCTTGCTTTCAACTCCCTCCCACAGCCAGGTTCCTTTTTTCTCTTTTCTAGTCTCGGGAGCATCCTCCCATTTCAGCATCCTGTTCCTTTTGCACCTCCTTTTTATTTTTGGGGGAAAAAAAAATAAAAGAAAGTGGAAAAAAGCAGCTATGTAGCAGTGGGATTTCAACAGCTACTAAGTGCATGAAAGCAAAGAAACAGCAAGCAGGCAAGGAGCCAGAAGTGAAGGGGTTTAGGAATTGCTAAAATGCTGCCGAGGATCAGCTGCTGTTGGTGTGGGCTGGAGGAACAGGAGTTTCCAGGCGGTCACTGGGGACAGGGAGCTCCCATTCCCTGTGGGATGCTCCAGGCTGCAGGGGCTCCCCTACAGCAAGCCCTGGCAGGAGCCCTGGAGCCTCACACAAGAGACACAATTGCTCATTTCCCTCCCTTGTCTGAGCTCAATATCCCTCTCCAGGAACGCTGAGAGCTTTTCCTGGTTCCAAGGCAGTGTCAGCACGGTCAGAGCCTCTCTAACACAGCCTTGTTCTTGCACTGGAACCCTCCTCACTCACTCTGCCTTTTCGTGGGATGGACAGGGGCTTTATCCATTATTCATTAGAATGAAACAAGGACTCCCCAAGGCCTCTCCAAAAAGGACAGGAGATGAAGGGAACATGAGAGGAGAGCTGGAGGTGCTAAAAGTGCCTCTCAGAAAAAACAGGAGGATCTGTGTTTGTCTGCAGGGCTGTTCAGAGGGATAAAATTCCTGATGTATTTTCCGTTTTCTTACATAGCTTTGGGATGCAACATTCTGTGTAATTAAGAGATCCAAAAGCACTGCATCACTGGTTTCAACAGAATTTAGGTCAAAACCGTTATTGACCAAAATACCCATCACACCAACAAACAATTTTCTGCCCTCCTGTGCTACAATGTAGTGTAAACAATGAGTAGCTACAATTAACAGCAGAACATCTACACATGACTTAAAATTGATGTTTGGTTAACACGGCACTGGAGCTATAGATGATGTATTATAAAGACTATTGTTACAAAAAATTCGGTATCAATCAACTTAAAATAACCTTGTAAAGCTTAATTGCTATCTTACAGGAGTAATGAATTGAACAAATGTCAGATCCCAGTAAAAGTGCCTTTTATCATAAATCAGTATTCCACATACAATAATTATCCCATTAATGCTGAATGAAATGCTTATTGAGTTTGTTTAGCATGCGCTGTAAGTGGGTAAAGTGACCAGGAATACCTAATAATTTCCTGACAGGCATATTCAAATGAATATCACTTTGAAAGGGAAATTATAATTTTTTTAAAAATTACTATATAGAAGATAATTTAAATAGAAGCAAAAGTATAGTGTCCTAAAATCTCTTTAACATTTTCTGACTTTAATAAATAAAAAAGACACCAGCAAACTCCAGCATCTTCCTAAAGTAAGAAGGCTCAATGTTTCATTCTGGTTTAGTTCTGTCTTACAAGATAAAACATGGAGCAGTTGCCAATTTATCTAACTTAAAAAGTCCCAGACTTGCCAAGTATGCTGTGATAAATAGTTTTAACTACCTTCTGCTCATATTTTATTATAGGACATGACAAAGGGATTTGTAGATTAAGTCTTCAACTTTACTTGTGATACTTTGCAGAAGATAGATAAGAAGGGCACTTTAGAGGTCTAGCAAGAAAAACACAGTTTAAAAGGTAAACAAACAGCAAAACTATATTTTACATTGAAAATATCTACAGGTTTAGAAAAGCCTTTAAAGAAAGCTCAGTGTTGTTGCAACCACTGAGCAATGCCCTAAATAACCATGATCTTCTTGCTTTCAGAAATCCATCTGTACAGATCCTGTCTACCTGAGGAAGCCACTGTAAGTACACAGCTGTCTCAGCCTGGGACTCTGAGGGAAGCAATCCTTTGCTGTGATGTGTGAGAGGACATGTAGGCAAACACACAAATGTGCCAGTAATGCAATTCAATGAGCTCTGCACAGCTGGAACATTCCTACACAGCTGGAACACCCAAACACAGCCTCCCACTGCCACAATGAAGGGACACCATCAAAGCTGCCATCTCCCCTTTCCCTCCTCAAGCTCAAGCCCATCACACAATTTTCTTGTGTGGGTTTCAAAGTGAGAACTCCTTTTCACATTTTTCTCTCTGAAAATCACTGTGGCAGGAGTCTTGTCTTTCATTGGACCAGTTTGCCTGCAGGCCATCAGAAACCCTGCAACAGCCTCTTCACGCTGCTGTGACCAGTGAAAGAAACCCATGCATCTCTCTTTGCTACCTTGGAAATTAAAGACTTTGTAGAAAGCCCAGGAAAGCTTACAAGTGTGCCTCCTGGTTCATTAGCAATTTGTGTGCACCAGTGATAACCATCATCATTAAATTAGCATCATTAGCATAAATCATTACCATTACATGGTCCTTGCCCTCATCCTCTAGAGCACCTGAGCTGATCCTGCATCATGACAGAAAGCTTTTTGAAATCTGCTATTTTATTTCACAGAACATACCAGGTAGAGGACTTCATGTTAGGAGGCACTTTTTGCCTGATATAGAGCAAATAGTGTCCAAGTTATTAGGCAGCTTAATTTACCTTTTACCTGTTACAAGCTGCAACCCTTCTCCCACCACCTCAAGCAGTGGTTCTTACCTGCCAGTTTTAACAACCCCATGTCCCAAAATAATTAGTCTGGAAGTACATGATGATTGCAAGACAAGAAGAATAAACAATAGTTTAATTATCATATTATTCTGTCATCCTCATGACAGAAGCCTGGCAGTTGCTACAGAACCATCACCTAACAAAATACTGTTCCTGAATCAACCCAGATTTGAAAAACAGTGACAAAACCCCCTCAACATGTTTGTGTAAATGTGGAAAGAAATGTAGATGGGATAGAAACTTGCCAAATATGAAGTCACCACAGGCTCTACCTCTGCCTACAATTTCTGGCACACAACATACTTTGCTCCCCTTATATATGCTTAAATCATTTTGAAACCTGTTTTATTTTACAAGGTAAATATCACTGTGATCTTATACACTACGAAATAACAATAATTACTGGAAAAACATATGGCAAGTGTTTTAGTGATACAGTTTATTACATTTCTAGGAAACAAACCCAGAAAACTGCCTTAGAGAGCAGTCCTGCAACAGCAGAGGAGATAGGTCTATTTGTACAGAACCCTGTGCAGGGGATGGAAACAACCCCTTTGTCTCACCAGGACACATTTTCATTGCTGTTTTTCCCTGTCTTGCTTCATGGACTTCAGTGCTCTCTCAGTGGTTACACTGCCAACTCAGGCTATGGGTACAGGCAATCAACTTTCATTTTTCTTGAAACCCCCAAATATTGAATCTGCTCAAACAATTAAGTGATGGTGACCTACTTGCAAAATAACTCATCACGAAGAGATAGGGTCATTCTGAAAGATATTAGTGTGCTGACTCAACTCAGAAACTCTTTGAACCTCAGTGGCAGCTCAGCTCCTATTTCACTGTAACAACATCACTGTATTCACACCTTGCTTTCTTCTTGGTGTTCTGTTAGAATTATGCCAACACACCAGACAAAGCACCTGCTTCTCTTCCCACACCCACACACTTCACCTGAGGCACCACAAAAACCTTTTCCAGGTTTTTTTAAAATAATAATAATTATTTTATAAGCTACCACTACAAGAGACAATTTTTGTATGTTGGTCTGGCTCTTGTGTGCCCACATGCGTGTACATGTCAATCTGCACCCGAATTACCTTTAAAAGAAACCAAACTAACTCTGCCTTTTAGCTACATCTCCCATGTGATATCTGTGACATCTACTGGCTAAACTCCACCGAGGTTCCATAGCCATACTTTTTATTTCATATGAGATTCTTTTCATATAGGATCTTCTCCAACAGATATTTATCAAATGCTGACATGCTCATAAACTGATTATTCCACTGCTCACCACAAAAGTTGATTATATTCCCCACCTCACTGCTAAACAAAAAATAAAACAAAAAGGGGAAAACATCAACCTTTCTTCCTTCCAGAGACAACCTGGAAATAATAAAATATCGAACATTGTTCCTTTATAAATTTCTTTTCTAGACAGAACAATATTCTTTATGTGCTACTTTACATTTTGAAATCAACAGGTTATTTCTGTTTCTTGTTTTCTACTCATGCTTCCACACACTTCACAAATAAAAATCCTCAATAAATGTGGGACTAACACATTTCTTATCCTCCCACAATTTGTGGAACTTCTCAGAGCATCCTTAACTTGTGAGAATCTGTGTAAAAAGTCTCTGGGAAGAGTGTGAAAGCGCTGGTTATGTTATGCCAAAGCTAGTATTGCAATATACTGTCCACATTTATATGGTCACACCTAGCCAACCTTCCTTCAAGCCCTTCCTGGCTGAGTGATTAAAGAATAACATTTGTAACTCTATGAGGTTTTTAATGGCATGACTGAAATTGAGCCTGTCACAGGTTATGCTGTCCCTCAAAATCGTGGCATGAAAATTCTGATGAAACAACAAAAATTTTCCAGGTGACTCACACTGGAAAAACAAACTGTAAAACTCAAGAACCACAGAATAAATTACACTGGAAAAGGGCTCTGAAATCATTGAGTGTAACCTCTGACCAATATCAGACCATGGCATTGAGTGTCACATCCAGGCTTTCCTTAAACACCTTCATGTGCCCCACAACCTCTCTGGGCAGCCCATTACAATGTAGTCCCTTCTCTTCTGTGATGAAATTCTTCCTAATGTCCAACCTACAACTTCCCACTGCAGTCCCTATAAATATGAAAAAATAGTGATCACTATCCTGTGCGAGAGGTTATACAAAAAGGAAAAACACAGAAGAGATTCAAGGTAATACAAGACTAAAATAAACTCCACTCATGAATGAATCAGCCCTAAAAAATAATAAAAAATATAATTACAAAAAAAAGTGTCAAATTTAAGGACCAGAATTCACATGGATAGACAATGTTGATAAAAATGTTGGGGGTAACACAACATTGAGTCAATGCACCCCAGGCATATCCTGAGGCTCTGCCCTTCACCTGTACACAACCTCCCTCTCTTCCAGAACTGGAGGTTTTACCACATTTCCACCACCACACACAACCTCCCTTGGAGAGGGGTCCAGGCAGCTCTCTTCCAGAACTGGAGGTTTTACCACATTTCCACCACCAAGGCACATCCCTGGGCTCAGTGGTTGCCCTGACTTGCAGAGGCACTCTGGCCACCAGGCCAAACCCACAAAAGACAACAGAGGCTGCCCCTGGAATTTGTCAAAAAAGCAACGTAAGAAGCAGAATTGCATCATTTTGCAGGAGTTTGGATGGCATGGCAAAGCTCACAAAACCACCTCCTGAGAGAACAAATCCTTCACAGAAGTAACTGGTGATATTGCAGCACATAATGAATTGACTATTAGCCTTCAGCAAACGGGGTATTTATTATTTTTAAATCGTGCATTAGTGCGCAAGCAACAATGATATTTATACTGCACATCAAATCACAAGAGCAGGAAAATGGTGAGCTAAAGCTGAGGACTTAGATTAGTGATCTTGTATGCCCTCAGGGAGCACGAGACCTAAACAGATGCACACATAAAGTAAATAGGATGCAATGATATGGGGAAATGATGCCAACTGAGTCAGCAATATGAAAACCCTACTGCACAGAAATGTCCTGTGGACATCAGACTCCAATCTGAAAAGACAGCTTGGGAACTGGAGAGATGCTATCAAAAGAGGGAGCAATGCTGAAACAAGAGCTAAGAAGACCTCCAGGAAAAGCACTGACTGGTTCTTTCACAGTGCAATGTCTAGAAAGCAGCACATAAAGCTGCTTGCAGAGCAGAGCGAGCTGGCACACACCAGAATGCTATACCATCATGTTATATTTCTGTCTTCGGAAGTTCTCCTCAGAGAGCAAGCCGAAACATCAACATATCACTATTAAAAA
The DNA here is from genome assembly GCF_017590055.1 of Onychostruthus taczanowskii. Lineage (NCBI taxonomy): Eukaryota > Metazoa > Chordata > Aves > Passeriformes > Passeridae > Onychostruthus > Onychostruthus taczanowskii. The sequence goes on from NW_024496526.1 coordinate 13,522,912, forward strand.
TTCCTGTTATCCTCCTACAGCTTTTAGGTTGTGGATATTAACAAAGATTAAATGCTTATCTGTTCAAATAGAAAGGCAATTTTGACCTTAGTGCATTAGTGTAAAAACAAAATGTGCTGTTTTGATATTTACAAGATGCCAGAATTAGCTGCAGTTCATAATCAGCCTCATGGCATCCGTGCTAAAACAGCCTTCCAAAAGTCTCTCTGGAGGAGGAGAGAAGAGAAAAAGCAAGAAAAAACAGTTACCAGTAGAGGATTTACAAACCAGACTTTTAAAAGACCAAACTGAGCACTTGAGCTCTGCAGACAAAGGATTCATGAAGCCCAAACTAAGAGCAGGCTTTGCATTTATGTCAAACCTTTCCCAAGCCCAGCTAAAAGCCTGTGATTGCCAGAGCTGCTACAGAGGATGAATCCTGCTTTCCAGGGACTACTGGAGGTGCCACGAGGATTAGGGAGAAAAAGCTGGTTTGCACAGGCCACATTCATCCTGATTTGTCTGTACACCCTCCCAATTCTCTGGCAAAACACAAGGCAGAGGATGTTTACCTGGAGATTTTGGCCAGCGCTGCTGTCAGTGAGCCACCCCAAGCACACAGGCATGCAGAAAAGACTGGTTTTAACTAATCTGAGTTACCTCAACTACAACAAGCAGCAGCATCATAGTGAGCCCTGCAGTGCCATCAGTGACTGGCTGTGCTGTGGGGGGCTGGAGGAGGCCCTGACACCCAGCAGGGAAACCATTCACACCAGTGCCAAGCTTTTTGTTAAACATCTCCCAGCAATGCACCTGGCACAGCTCTGAGAGATTTCTAGTTTTTATTTTATTCGCTCCTTATTTCAGCAGCAAAGATCCTGCATGCCTGTAGAGGAATATTAATGAGCAGAAGACCCAACCCTGAACCCTGTGAAAGCTATTACTGTTTGCTCGGAGTAACTGGGCTGATGCCAGCTCAGTTGATTATATCTCCTTTGTTTGTTTCCCTGAAAACACGATGCTACAGTGAACCAGGGGATGTTAATGTATTTCCATGCCATGCTGCATTTGTTTTTATAGCCAGGACTCCTTACTTAATATAGCTGATACCTTCTTTGAGGCTGAGACATCTTAATGAGCTCAGCACAACCATGCACGGAGGCCGCACCAAAGATCACTGCCTCGTGAGCACTTTGCTGGGGAGGGCACGGATCACTTTGCAAATGCTACTGCTGGCTGCAGACTAACTAATGCAGCTCTAACAAGCTAAAAACATCCTGCTATAACCAATCTGTCATTACAAATAAGTAACAATAAAGTGGGCACATGGGCAGTGTATGTGTGTGCCGAGGCCGTTCCACAGTGATGGGAATTACCTTTGGTACTTGGCATGGAGGGTTTTGCATACACTCTTTATTCTGGTAATTTCAGTTAATAAAAGAGATCTCACTGTCAACCTGATGCATTATAAGGCAAAATCCCTTCAGCACCCCAGGTTCATTAAATGGTAGCACTAATAAGGCAGTGCCTGAGAGGAGTCCTGCCCACCCCTGTGCCCTGGAGCAGCAGCACCCTGGGCACACCCTGTGATCTCAGCCTTTCAAAGATCACACAGTGCCATGCTGGGGCCATGCCAGGTGAGCCCTGCTCTGCTGACCTGCAGGGCTACAGGTGCTCCATGCACATATCTTTGATCAAGACAGCAAGATGCTCTCCCTGAGGGATGGGGCTCAGTCCCAGCCCAGCAGAGCAGCACGAGATGTGCTGTCAGGTTTAACTGAACCCTGCACTCCTCAGCTCCAGGAGAGGGGCTCCTTACACAGGTAGAATTGTTATAGGAACATGCAAACACGCATTAATGACAAGGTTCTTCCACACTGTTCTGAGAAGTGAAAGAAATCTTTAAATTCAAACATAACTAAAAGTACATCCAATGAAGCGCTGCTCTGCACAGCCACAAAAAGATAAACAGAGATCAAAACCAAAAGAGACATCCCAACAGACACCCATATTTTAAATCCACCTTAAATCCAACACCTCCTCCTGCCCTCAGTAACTTTTCACATTGATTTTCCAACTGTTAGGAGTTTTTCAGTTAAAAAACCCCCTTTCATTGAGGGTCATACATGAAAAGAGTCAAAATCTGCTGATGTTACTGATGTTCAAGACCAGGGCTTGGATCAACCTGGTCTAGTGGAAAGTGTCCCTGCCCATGGCAGGAGCCTGGAATTACATGACTTTTAAGGTCCCTTCCAACACAAACCATTCTATGCCCCTATGAAACATGGATTTATTTTTAAAAAATGGAAATTTGAGGTAATTTTGGGTGCTGCATCACTGTCTTTTCCTCACAATACATTCCTCAGGTACAATTTCACATGTCTCTTAGCTTTCTTCTCCACAATGGAAAAAAAAAAAAACATTTCCCTTGACTGTACATGAAGTTTGTCAGCTCTTTACTGTCATACAAAAATCAAGCTGAAAAAAGTAAAATCTCCCTAAAGAATCTCACAGTAATTTTTATACACTCAAAATTATAAGCCTGCTGGCAGCTAAAATGTAGCCACAAATGCAGCTGAGTCACAGAAAAAAACCAGAATAAACACACCGTGATTTATGGCTTTATGATTTACCCCAGAAAAGCCACTAGGCTGTCTGGATGACTGCAATTTTCTCTTCCTTTCTCGACTTGGATTGCTCCCAATTAGAGCAAGCTATTTTAAGCCCTTTGAAAACTAATTCTTAAAAAAAAAAAAGGAAAAAAAAAAAAAAAAACAAACACCAAAAAAACCCCAAAAAAAAAAAACCAAAAAAAAACCAAAAAAAAAAAACCAAAAAAAAAAAAAAAAAAAAAAACCCAAACCAACAACAACAACAAAAAACCCTGTAGGATGCAGACAGGACAAGATAAAGCTGTTTGACTGTAAGAAAAGGAGCTGAAAAGTGCTCAGTGATGGGGCAATGACTCAGGAGTGCCAGGCTCTGTCCCTGCCTGGCAGCAACCCTTCATAATCCAGGCTCAGGTGGAAAGGCTGCTCACTCTCACTGACCTGTGCAGGCTGTGAGAAGCCTTGAAAACTGATCAGATCCTGCAGCTCCTCCATCTCCAGCAGGCCAAGGGCTCCTGCTGAGCCATTTGTCCTGCTCAGCCCCAGGAGGGTTTTCCAAGGGGCAGCAGCAGCAGATCCCTGCAGCAGCAGCCGTGCTCCCCCCTCTTGCCTGTGGCTGCATTATGGATGCTGGAGGTATAACCACGGTGTGCTCTCATCTTTCTGGGTGCTGCTCCTGACAGCAGCGTGCCAAAAAAACAGAGCCCAGGCCTTAAAGGTCAAGGAATATAATATGCATCATTTCAACCTATCATCAGCTCAAAAAAAAGCACCAACCACCGAGCCTCTTTTTCTTTAAGCTTGGATTAGTCAAAGCTGACTGACCTTCTTCTGGCTTATTAAGAAACATTTATCTATTTCATGTTTCCAGTTCTTGTAGAAAAATACAAAATGTTTAAAAAAATTTAAATCCATATACATGCCTAACCAATTAGCACCACTTCACAGAAACATTAAATTAGCCAAGTCCTTCTTCCAGCATCCCTTTCTGTGGCAGACTAAAGAACAGGGCTGTGAAATGGCTTCTTTTAATATTCTTGCTCATCTGCACCATCACTGTGAGCTGTGCTGGTAAACAAGGAAAGGAACAGTCCAAAGGCAGCCCTGTGCCCAAGCCCAGCACTGGACTGTACTCTCTCCTTCACAAACAGAATGGAAATCAAAAATGTTCCCATCTTCCCCACAGCTCTGCACCCTACCTTGCATATTCATGAATTCACTCTCCCTCTAGCTGACTCCCATTTTTCCTGCTTTGGTGACTTGTCCCCAACAACCCAATCTGAAAACTGGAGGAGAAAGTCCCTTTTATCTAAAAAAACCCAAAAAGTATGAGTAGGATTTCTCCAATTTGGGGATAGTCAGCAGTGTGGAGAGGGTACTACATAATACTTCCTGTCAACAGCAGCAGATGTGTATCTAGTAGAAACAATTGGCTGGATATTTATTTATTGACATTTTGGATGACTGAATGTTATCTTTTGATCTTAATCATCATTTATACAATTTGCTATCTGAGAGAAGATCAAGGACCTTCCCTGACCCTTTTTAGAGGTATAAGCAGTGTTTATTGATAGGTTGGAATCCTGAATATGATTATGGAATATGGATATGTGGAATATGAAACGCCAGCTGAATTAATATGGCCCAACAACAACTAAACAGTACCAAAAACTGCTGGTTCAGGTCAGCATAAAACACTTGCAGAAATGAAATAAGCACACAGCTAAATCTACACCAAATTATCAATTTATAACAACTTAAACCCTCAATGCACCAATTATTCCTGCAGAATATATTCCTAAACTCCTGCTCCAGACTCTATAAAATGCTTCCAGTGAACGCAGGATTTTTCTCTGTCACACAGCCTTGGGCCAGTTCTGGACAGGTAATTCACAACAGCCTGTTCCTCTGGCCTGGGCACAGCAAGCACGGCTGAAAGGCCAGAGAAAATAACTTCAAGGACCAGCATTTAATGCACAGGGACACAGGAGGAACTGTTCATCACTTAAATTGTTCCAAAGCCCATCCTGCTCCTTAGGCTGGACACAGTGGCTTGCTCATACAGAGCAAATTTAAAGATCAGGGTTCTTGACATGGTAGATTAGGCTCTCCTTCCACGCATTTTGCTTGCTGTGTAATTTGATCATTAACAATCTTTGTGCCACTTCCAGATAAGAATGTCTTTAATGTCTTTTAAAGGCAGCATTTTTTTTTCTCCTGAAATAAAAAAACCTTTTCAGGTAATTTTTTAAAGCACAAAAAATTTCTTGCCGCTAGTATCAGTAATATATTAATTATTTAACTGAAATAAATGCATCTGTTAATGTGTTTAATTAAGCATACAAAGCTCTTTATTTGATGCTATTTGTATTGAAAATTTCCTGTTTTCCCTGAAGTATTTATTATCCGAGGCATGATTTTTCTAATCTTAGACATACTCTGGGACTGAAGTACTATTTTATATCAGCATTTCTCAGCTGCTTTTATCATGAATAAATATATTACAAACCATGTTAATGAGCTGTTTAGTATTCATATATTAGACATTTCCTCATTTTATATGGAAATACCACTATAAAAATTCTAAGAATACTAGTTTTATGTGCACGATAATGATGAGATTCAAAGCAAATAAGGAGGAGAAAATCTGTGGTGGCAGCGAATATGAAATGGATTAGTGAGTCGTCAATGTGCTTTACATTGGTATAAAATTATTAAGCATGTAATTAAGTAGGATCAATGGTACTGTTTGTTTTGGGGGTAATGTTTTAGCTGTTTTAGATGAGTCATCTTTAAGAATTTAATTTCACACCTTAATGATCTTTTTCGTGATTTCCTCCTCCTGCCGCGAAGTCACACAGGGTAGGCACAACACCCACCGCAGATCAAGGAGTGACTCGGGGCCAAACCCACCACAAAGGAAGGTGAGAACAAGGCAAAAGAATAATTTTGTAAATACAAAGGTAGTTCATTTCAAGTGACCTTATTCATCAGGCACATGCAAATCCCTGGGATTGTTAGGAGGAAAGAGGTTTTATGGTTACTTGCAGAATCTGCAGCTTTGAACTGGCTGGCCTCGGAGACATCTCCAGTGCAGCCAAAAAGAAATGAGACTTGGTGTTAGAGGAGCCTAATGAGTCAAACCACAGCCTTCAGTACACTTACATCTGCAAGCAGAAATTAAAAAAAAAAAAAAAATCCAAAAACCCAGCTTTGGTTAAAGACGAACAAGAGAGAGAGGATTATTCTCTGTCTTGGACAGAGAACTTACTACTGGTCACTGAATAAAAACCCAACTGTGAAAACAAAGCTGCTACTAAAGTGAACTGTCTCATTTCAAACTTGGAATTCCAAATCAGTGGAACAAAGCCTTTGTTATTATGGAAAACACAGTGTCTGAACATGTTCTCTTATGAATTTTATATGCTGGACAAAACAGATGCTGATGCTGTGGCCCCAGCTCACGTCCTTCTGCATGTGACTTCCCAGGGACTGAGAGCAGATACAGGGACTGAAAAGGGTTAGGAAGGTGGAGACAAATCCATTGAAAGGCAAAATAGCAATAGCTGCTATTTTTTCTATGAAAATACAGTCAGATTTCAGTAGAGAATAATGTGTTTTTTACTTTGTTATTGAACCAAACAGGTGTTATACTATACAACTGTTCTTTTCATAGTAGAGCAGGCATCCATTATTTATGCTATTCATTATTTGTACCTGGGTTTTGATACCTGAGCTCACTGGCTTCAGGTTACACAGCGCACTTGTAAAGGAAGCTACGTCTTGCAAAAAGAAAACCACCTTAGACAACTTTAGTCTAAATAGTTTTTTAAAAAATCCCCCAAAGATCAATAGCCTGATGTAGAACCAGAGCAAAAAAAAAATAGGAATGAGTTGGAAAATGCCATGCCAATATTCTCCACAGCCTGAGCACAAGGGCAACAAGAGACAATTCTAGCAGCCCTGGTCTATTTATGAATGCTTAACAAGTGAAGGAAGAAGAAGAAAAACTTCAGAGGTACTTTTATTATACTATGAAAAAATAGGTTTCTCCCCTCACTCCTAGATTTTGTTACAACAGTTAAATAATGAAAAATAAGTTTGCCACATCTTTAGTCTGAAGTAACTCATGTTATTGCATATCTACCATTAACAGCTATACGTGTGCCTTTAATGAGGTTATAAATGACAGATGGTAAAAATTAATTTAGCATTCTCTGTGAGGATGTATAAACAAAAGCTTGGGCCCAGTCCTATAAATGGCTGCTCTCATGAATAAAACTAGCTTGAAATCACCTCATAGTGGGCATATTCCAAGTTTTACAAACAGTTTCAGACCCATTTCTGAGGGCACAGCTCACAGTCCTCCAAAGTGGTTGCACAAGCATGCTGATGCATCTTTGAATAATGTGACATGAAGGTGTTTAGCAATACAGGCTTGAAAATGTTTCCTCTGACACAGCTAAATTTCCCCCAGAACTACCTGGACATGAGTAAGAGCTGCTAAAACATGGACTCTCTGTATTAGAGCTGTACATTTGTAAGTTAACATAAAGAATAAAATACTTATTAAACCTCAATCTGTTTGAAATTATTTTTTATCTTTTCCTTTTCTGCTTTATTAAGTTCCACTCCTCTGTCATAGTTATGCACTACTCTTTGTGAGCAGAAGTTTTGGTCTTGCACTCTTTCTTCATCTATGGCCAAGTGCCCTCTTTGCTGACTAAAATTACTGTGCATGTCATCACTAAAAACATATATAAACTCTGACTTTTAACCACAGCCCTATTTTCAAAAAAGCAATTTTACTTTTCTTCCAGAAATTCATCTGCTTGCTAATGAGAGTTGTGTTCATGGGTAATTTTGAAGGAGAAGAAGAATGATTATTACCCTGGCAATTTCAAGTGACAAATAAGAAATCCATCCAGCCTCCATTTAAGTCCATGACATTTCTCCCAGTGTAGGATCTACAGGCCAGATGCATCATTACAATTATAAACATTTCTAATGAGCCTCAGTGCAATTGGGTGAAGTAGCATCACCTCAGATAAAAAGCTTTCAACAAGCCATTTCATACCCAAGATTGCTGTAATTTCTAAATCCCTGTGTTATAAAAAAATTACCTTTTGATGTCAGCAGAGCCAAGAAGGGGTTTGATGATGCTATATTCTTGTCTTCTCCTAAATATGTTTCTACATTTTGTCAATGTCTATTGATTAGACATTGCTGTGATACAGCAATTTCTCCACTTCCCTTACACCAGAGCTATTCCTGGCAGAGAAAGCCTAAATGACAACCTAAAAATCAGCACCCTGACAATCAGCTCTGGGATTTGGCTGAATCACCCTGCAAAAGGTGCATTCCTCATTTCCCAAAATATTCTCTTTTTCTGATGCTGACTCTTGAACAACAGCAGCATCACAGGACAGCAATGCACAAAGGACTGTTACTGGGAAGATAAAAACTGAGACAGAAAATGAATGAGTAGGTTTGGTCATGAGACCTAAGAAAGGGGAAAGGGAACCTGTGGATGATGATGAGAGAGGAAAAAGAAAGGAACATGGAAAACAAAAAAAGTTTTCATAGCAGTTTTAATAGTTTGTCAGCAAAACTAAGAAAAAAACTAAGAAAAGTGTGAAAGTAATGAATAAAGCAACAGCAAGGATTAGGGAGAAACAAAATACTGTGTGAAAATGCAGTGCTACAGTGAAAGGGCTCAACTGATGTACAGAAGGCCTTGAGAGATTTGCAAGGACATAAATACGAAAGAGGAGAAAATAAAAAATAAAACAGTTGTTAAACAGAACACAAATTAAATGGATTGTAAATAAATGTGCATAGAAATGGGGACCAAAATATCATAAAGGGTTTCTAAAAGAAGCCAAACAAACCCCCCACACTGTAACCTCACATCTCTGCTCCCTCACTTGCCCAATGACCAGTTCCTGGCCCTTTTGGGGGCATTTTCTGCCCCAGTTTATCTCAGAGGTGCAGTTCTTTGATCCACAGGGCTCCTGTTTAGCTCAGAGACAGACACATCCCTCCTGTGAAAGCAGAGAGCACAGCCCCTGTACCTGACAGAGTGCCCACACTCAAACCATGCCTCACACTGAAACAAGTGTCTTACTTGTGGCCAAATGCTGTCAAGAAGGTCAATTCTTAGAAAGAAAAACTAAAGGCATTAGGCTCAGCTTAACAGCCAGCACAACCTCAGGAAAGACAAACCGCGCCATGTCTTTCCATCTCTTCTCTCCCTATGGGCAATTTTTTTTTTAGGTTTACTTTTTGGGGTATAATTTATAGCTTAGGTATGAAAATAAAATTGTTTTGGGTTAAAAAACTTAAAAATAAAGTCTTCCTCAAAGTATGAATTACCTTTATAGGTTTTTCAAAAGATTGATCTTTTAATTTTCTCATCTTATGAGTATATATCACATTAGGTCTGCTTCTGTGTAGGAATTGCAACTTTAGCAAGCAATTAATCTATAAATGAGCTGTTTCAGAGTTTTAGGTATTGGGTATCACCCTTCAAAGGCTCTGTGCTGGCCTTGGATTACATCTCCATGTTTCCACAGACCTCAAAAGAAGCTCATTTTGCCGGCAGTCATTTAATTGAATTCCCCATAAATCACTTTGGAAAATCATGGTCAGGATAATCAGGCACAGGCAAGAAAAAGGAGGTAGTATTTCTAATAACTGTGTCACTGAGAGATACAATGACCTTTACATCCTTCAACACTGAACTTCTTGTTGCTTACTTTATTCCAAAGGAAAATACACAGCCATGGAAATTACACTTATTTGATCCTGGACCTCTTGCCAGGGCTGCCAAGTTTCTGTGCAATAACAGATCCATGATTCCCTCCCATGCAGTTCTCATCTTTGACACAGAGTAGAGAAGTTGTGGTTTTGACATCATCAAGCCCCCAAATTCGTAATTAAAGGTTTTGAATATTTTTCACCATGTGCAAAAGCAAAATGAAATCTAATTTTGTGCATTACACTGCATTTTGGGTACTCAGATGGTGACAAACTCAAGCACTTTGTTGAATAGAAGTTAAAATCTTGTATAAGATTATTCTCTTACTATGCACTGAAAGCATTTAAAGAACAAAGGAACTCTTCTTTCTTAAATTTTTTGTGCACCACATAAATCTTCTGCTATATATTTGCAAGGAAAAAAAATCATCCCTAGCACACCAGAAATGAGCTCACCTTACCAAAACCATTTCACTACAGTAAGAGTTAATATAACAGTTTATATTTGCAAGGTATAAATAACTGTCTAAATATCTGCCTATGTAACACAACAACTTTGGAATAATAATAAAATTCAAAGTCTTCAACTATTTTTAAGGTAATTATATTTGGCTAGAACAGGTTTGGGTGTTTGGACTACATAAAGGACAATGTTAAAGAACTTTCAAACTGGAAAGCAAAGGGAAATAAATACACAGAATAGAAAATAAAGTAGGAGGAAATAAAACCAACAAAGCACAAAATGGAACTGAGCATTTTTAGTCTTTAAAATGCTTTAAAGAAAAGTAGCAGAAGTAAGTAATTCTATTCCCTGCCAAATTCCAATGTATACTCGAGTGTAGCAGGACATTTGCAAAATAATTATTTAAGAAAATATGCTTTTTATTCAGAAAGCTGAAATTGTAGCCCCTTGCTTAATGAAGGGGGCCAAGCTGCTGTTGAGCCCTTTAGAGCTCAGGCAGCAGAGCCTGACTCACCAGGAATGACAAGCTCTACATTTCTGACTCAAGTTGCACAGACTCACACCTTGTTCTTCCAAGATCCTTATGTTCAGTCTGGTGTAAATTTCAGTTCCCATGGTGTTACCTGACACTGTCTAATCCCACCAAGTATTTAAAGTCACTCCCCCTGAAAAAAAGTGAATAAACTAACTTATGTAGAGAAGGCAAATGTTGTATCCCAAGATGGAACAATGTGCTCATGCTTCAGAAGTAGCATTAGACCCCACTGGGAAATTATAAAAAGGAATTGCCTGTAAATGTTCTCTGGAGCCTCAACAGCTCTGCTTATATGCTGGCTGTGGCAGAAAGTAAATATAAAAGCATCAAAGTTATCCCCTGGCCCCAGGCAAGTGGTCCCCAGCAGCCAAAGATGGGGAGCCCAGAGGGAAAAGGAGCAGAATCAGTGGACAGAAAGGCAGAAACATCCTCCAGGAATGATCCCCCTTTGGATGACAACTGGGCATCATCAAGAGCAGCCCCAAGCACCCCAGTGGAACAGGCTGAGCTCCTCCACACTGATGGCAGTGCAGGATTTGTCTCACGGGGGTGCTTTGGGTAACCTTCCCAAAGGGCTTAGAGGGTACAAGCACCATGGACACCCATCCTTTTCCAGCTGTTTGCTCTAATACCCCATTAACTATCAGAGCATCAGCAATCTCATCACACCAGCAAAACCACATTTCCTGGAAGGGCTGAGCTCTTTGGCTTTCCAAATCATGGAGTAAAAAAGAGGTCAAATGCTGCAGCCCAGGTCACAGTCACTCAGATAATTTCCAGAAGCCAACAGCAAACTATGTGACTAGGATGAAGCCAGCAACCCTGACAGGCTAAGTGCCAGTAAATAGGATGGCAAAGGCTCCAGCCAGAATAAAAATGCCTTTTTAAGTCTTTTCTTTACCAGTGTTCACCAACCACAGAAGCTTTGCCAGGGTAAACTGCAAGAAGAGCCTAAGTGGGAAGTGTGTTTTGTTTCAGGTCTGTAAAAATTGTATCAGGAAAGTTAATATTCCTTCAAAACATTCATCTTGTTCTGTCAGAAACACTTCTCACCAGCTAACATAAAAGCTGGCAATATTGCATTGCTGCATTAAGCATTTAACTTAATTTTATGTAAACTAGCAGCAATTGGATAAAATCTGTTGACATTTGTCATTTTGCTGTGGTTCATTTCCTACAACAGCTTCAGGAGTTTTACACTACTGATAGGAACAATCCTGATGCAGAGGGAAAAAAAGGGAATACCCATTCATCATCTCAAATTGGATTAAATTAATATCTGGCCAGTAACAAGTTCAAATATCTTGCTGAAAAATAGGTGTAAAAAGGTATTTTATATAGCAGAATCCTTGTTCAATAGTAACTACACACATCAAAACTATAAAGAGTGAAAACACAAGACCACATTTTCCCCTCATGTCCAGCATTTCCTTAATTTACCTTTAGCAGCCTCATGGCAGTGCACCTTCAATGTATGCACATTGTTTATTGAGCTGGGATTTTCCAAAGCTACTAAAGAGTGGTTTGGGATCCCAGCTTCTATTGAATTTCAATGAATCTACTCATAAAAGAATTAGGAGCTTTAGGAAATTTTATCTTTATTGTTTCATACCACAAGAGCAACATTGCATCCAATTATCTTATCCTTTGCTGGTAAAAGAACTACAACAGAGGTACCCAATTAACAATTTTTAAGCTTCTGAAACTAGTCTCCCATAATTAGCATCCAGAGAATGAAAGACACACTTTTAGCAACCAAAGTGAGACTCAAGCTTTTTAACAAGACACTTCTCTTTACTGCATTTCTTTTGCTCGTCCAACTTCAGTTTAATCATGATTATAGACACTGACATTCCCTAAAATCCCAGAGGAAGATAATTATCAGAAACACTTTCAACATGTTACAATAAGGGTACATCTACTCAAACTACCAGAGACAGGGACCATTCAAATTTGATGATTTATTAATGGCAACCAGTTGCTTCAATGCAGGGCCAGTCAGCCACAAATAAATTGTGTGGGTGGAAGGTATGCAAACAGTACTTGGATAACATTTAGGAAAGCTCAAATACCAGAGCAACAGTGTCAGGATCACAAACAAAGGGCAGTTGAGGACAATAGGAGACAAGAGTTGCAGTCTGGCTGTGAGGAGTGAAATGTTTTCAGGATTTTGTTGCTGCTAAAATAAATGAGCATCAAGAACTTTTGGACTTGGCAGATCCTTTTAGAGTGCTGCTCTGTTAATGGGAGATCTGACACTGTAGGGTTTTATTCCCTCTGGGTTATTCATGGCATTCAAGCAGTATTTGGGGTCATAGATGGCTCTAATGGGAAGCTGTGCTGCTGCAGAGCTCAGCTGCCTGTTCTGCCACAGATGGAAATGAAAGGAGCTCAGGGGAACCTCGTTCCAGACCTCAAGTGTCTCCTCACAGGGCAGCTGTCAGGTAGTGTTACAGCATCTTTCTCTTCTCCATGGCTGAGAGACAACAAACAGCCTTCGCTGGAGCTGCTGCACCCAGCATTACAATACCCAAACATAATCAGTGTGCACAGTTTCAAAAAGAAGCTGCAGGAAATAAGCAACTTCTCTCCCTGCTCCTTTGTTTCACCTCGCCCTGGCAGAATGCATCCTGACAGAGAGGCATTGGTGAGCTGAGATTTGAAAGCAACATGCAAGCCAGACGAGTTCTGAAGCTGCAAACACACGGAAAAAGCCTTAAGTACTAAATGGAAGGAGTAATTGGCCAATGCACCTTTCAGATCTCAGCACTGTTAGTTGGAGGCTGAGGAGAAAAGCAGGTAATAGCACATCACATCAAATACTTGTCTGGTTTCAGAAACCACAGTATTCCTTGGGCATCTCTTCCTTAGGATGAATATGTTATCGAGAGGTACAATTGTGGAATACAAAACACACAGGTAAAAAACATGTTTTAAATTGGATCTTTAAGATACAAAAAAATTAGTGAAGTTCTCTACTTACAGTTGCTGAGATAGGCAAATACTTACAGCTTAAGACCAACACTAGTGGCAAGAATGGTAAAATATACAAAAAAGTCCAATCAAAACACGAAAAATAAAAGAAACAACTGAAAAGCGTCAAAAAGAAAACACCACTAAAACCATCCCCAAGAAAATGAGTATTGCATTGATGTTTTTAAGTGGTAACTGCACACAGTAGTGGAGTCAGTTGATGATACAAATATACAAATTGTTGTCAATGTTATGTTTTTAAACTCTATGCTTTTCAACAATGGATTGAGTTTTGTAATTATCCCACCAAAATCACATGTCAGGTGAGTCTGCAGCAAGCCATTTTATTTTTCCCTTTAACAGAGCCCTGCCTCTGAACATTTGCATCAACCTCCAGACTCACTCACAGCTATCTGTAAAAGCCAAACTGTCTGGCCAGATTCTGGGCTGTCTGATAAAGTTCTATTGATTTTGAGTGAGCTTGCTGATTTAGCCTACTGAAGAACCCAGCATCATCTGATTAGGTTGAGTAAATTGATTTTTTAATCCTGACTATTTGCAAAAAACCCATGAACAACTGAGAGACCACCCAAGAAGGTGTAAAAACTACTTGGTCAAGAATTTTATTAATACATTTTATTTTTTTTTCTAAAAATCAATTTTTTCATGAACAAGTCTGGAACTGAAAAGCAACAGAATTTGTTCACTAAATTATTCATTATAAGTTACTGAGGTACCTTGTTACTGTAAAAAACAGCATCTTCAGAGAGCAGAAAGAACTACAGCTGCTAAGAAATGGAAGAGAACATGAGTGTAGGTGCTGCAGGAGTTCACTTATGATTTTACCAAGCTGTTTGTGAGACCATTTAGAGGAAGGTGAGAAGTAGGAAGGGAACAGACTGGTGCTGGAAGCTTTCTGCTGACTGAAAAGCACACACAGGCAGAGCCAGGACACCCAGCACACCCCTGACAGCTCAAGGAAGTTGTGCCTGCACAGAGCCCTGCCCAAGCCTTTGCCAACAGACCCTGAATTCAACAATAAATAAGGATGCCACCATTTCCCCCTTTTCTGTCCCGTCCCAGATCTCCTTAGAAACACTAATAACTTACTAGATTGTAGGATTTCAGGTAGTTCCTAAGGGAATTTGTTGATACAGGCATATCATGTGTGTTTGTACAGCCAAATAACTTTCAGGTTCCATTGTAAAACTTGGTTAAAATGCTATCAGGAGACTGCCCACAAAGATATTTAGTTCCTGGATGTTTTCTGTAAATAGATGCTTGAGTGATGAGACTAATAAGACTTCTCATATTCTCACCATGGGAAAAGCTGCAGCTTGAGACTTTCTCTCCTTTTCTGTACTTTGAGATCCCCACAGGAGAGAAATTAAGAACTTCCACTTGCAGAAAAAGCTTTGATCAATGCTTGCACATTATTAGAACCCAGAAAACCCTATTACTAGGCACAAATCCTCAGAAAATCAATAAAAATCCATTTGTTTATTGCTATAGGAACAACTAGCAATATCTGTCAGGCTACACCAAATAATTCATCATATGCAAGTCAAAAAAGAGCTGACAAATTCATCTAAAACAAACCGACACATGACTCTGTGCACAAAAACTGAATGTGCTGTGCCCCTGGCATTAGCACCAAGGATCAAACTTATCATAAGAATATTTTTGATGTAATTTACAAGTTTCTACAGACATCGTGGTGCAAAGTATCAGCACAAAAAAAAATCAGGAGCATTATATTAATTTTTAATGAGAAACAACTTACCTGATGAAGTCAGAGTAGGCACACATATTTCAACAATTTGACAGAAAATTGTGCTGACTAGAAAATACAGGACCATCCAGTGCAAAACAAAATTGTGAGCAATTATGCAACAGAGTTTCACCCAATGCCCCAGCGCTGTCACTTGGTTCTCACTCAGTCCTGGGCTGAGTTACACTGAGAGGGTGAGAGAGGGCAGCAGACCTAAGGCAATTATTGTCTCACACACAGCCCAGACACCTCCTTACCCAGCAGCTCCTCAGCAAAGGGCCATGGAAAGTGCAAAAGAATAAAGATTCAAACACCTTCCTTCTCTATAACCAGAAAGGGCACGGTGCTGACTCCTACCTTTGGCTTAGGACAGCCCAAGGAAAACATCTGACAAACTGTTCACATTTGCAAAGGGAAAGGTCTTTCCAAGAGGACCATGCTGATTGATGTTGGGAAAAGTGTCGACTCTCTTTCCCAGTACCTCCCCATTTCCTCAAGCCATCAGTAAACTCAAAATGCCAGGTTTTTAATATGCCACAACTTTAAATGGAATTGCTGAACACAGGTCTATACAAACCATGTGAGGTTCCCAAGAGGAAAATACCTGGGCATCCAGCAAGCTGTTTGGATTTGGAACTACAGGGAGTTCAGGAGGCAAGTTAAAAACCCTATGTGTGACCATTTGTGTGCTCCTATCTCGATATTCGTTATTAGAAAAACTTTTACCTGCACATACTAACACTGTGCTTGAAAACACATCAGAGAAGGGAGCAATCAGCCAGCAGTGCAGTAACAAAATCCCAGCTGCACCCAACACTTCCCACTGCAGGATGTTGTGGCTGAGAATCCCAAAGTGTGTGGAGGGTGGTTAATCAGAGCACCCTCGCCACAGCCCCCGAGGCAATTTTCTGATCAGTAGCAGAGAACAAGCTCAGGAGCAGGAAGGCTGCAATCAGCACTGCAGTGTTTGCCCAGACAGAAATGGCTCCCAGACATCTTGAGCTTCTGTCCCTCATTTTAAAGATTAGACTCCTAAATACTCTCTGATGTTTGATATTTTCTTTTCTTTGAGCAGCAAACCCCATTTCCAGCCTTCCTGATTGTCAGTATTGCTTTGATACAAAATACATGGTTCTTCTCTTACATTAAGTGATTATCCTGGGGATAAAATCAGGAAATTCCCTCATTTTCCTCAGAACACAGGAAACAAGGGAACATTAAGATTTAATAACACCTCATCAGTAGTCTACAAGGCTGATAAGAAAAAAGTCTGTAAGGTTGTTACTCTGGTGTTCAAAAGCTCTTAGCCACATTAAAAACCAAAAAAAAAACCAAAAAGGTCTTCACTATAATTAAATATGTTTTATTAAAGCTTTCCATCATCTTCCTTTCTTTGTTTATTTCCCTCCTCACAGCTCTCACATCGTCTTTCATTCTTCCCTTTGATGTTTGTATGCTTTTCATATTTGTATTGAAAATATTTTGCACTCTTCCACCCCAGCTCCCCCTAAATGTATCCAGAGGAGCACATTTTCCTGTGCCTGGCTCTGCCTGCCCCCTCTCAGCCCAGGGCAGAGGGCACACATGCTCCAGTGCCAGTGCTCATGATAAGAGCGGCACAAGAACAAAACACCTTCCATCTCATCCATTGCTTCTGTCTCTCACACACACTAAGAATGCAACCTGCTCCCCTCAACAGGAAGATTCATACAGGATTGATAAAACAAAATGGAATCTGCCCTTCCAGTTGTATAGTCAGTGCGACTGAAAATGTGACAGTTCAAAGGGAGGTAAAAGAAAAGAGCAGCTCCTGCTTTACTTACAGGTGTCTAAGGACTCATCAGAATCATCAGGGCAGTCGGGCTCCCCGTCACACAGCCAGTGCCAGGACACACAAGTGA
The DNA here is from genome assembly GCF_017590055.1 of Onychostruthus taczanowskii. Taxonomy (NCBI): domain Eukaryota; kingdom Metazoa; phylum Chordata; class Aves; order Passeriformes; family Passeridae; genus Onychostruthus; species Onychostruthus taczanowskii. Next base: position 13,539,902 of record NW_024496526.1, read on the forward strand.
CACCATCGTGGCACAGGAACTCCCCTACGTCACACAAGGGATGCTCTTCTGGAAATGAGAATGGGTTAGAATGAAATGGTTAAAGGTGAAGGGGGAAAAAAAAATGGCACAGTGAAAATCAAAAGTGAAGATGAAATGATTCAAAAAGCAAAAATCAAAGCAAATAATAGGAACAACATGAAGCAATAATTTAGTGGTATCTGGTACCCTCACCTAGGGAACTCTAACATCCAGCTGAGGGTGCAGTGGCAGCTGCCCATCACCCTTCCAACCTGACAGGAACAACATCACCATGAACTACTTGTATGGAATAAAATTTTAAGAAAATCTGCTTTTTTCTAAATATTTCACCATGAAGTAAATTTGCTCACTAGATAGAAAGCAACAAGCTTTAATAGCATGTTACCAGCAGGGAGGTTCCTGACTCACCTCTCCTGCCACAGAAAATATTTTTAAATTGGTTCAAGTAACCAAATTTTCAAAGATGTGTTTTTGCAAGCAAAGTCATACTTAAATAAACATATCTATTTTCAACTATTTCCTTTGACACATTTTAATGACCAAATTCTTCCTCCATTTTATATAAAAATTATTTTATAGTTCACGTGACAAATTAGCAAACAAAGAATTTAAAGTCAACATTGGGGCACCTTGAAAACAATGTTTTTTAAAAGAGGGCAGTTCTGGAAGTTTGGCACACCCTCATGATCTGCTGCATTCAACCATCATAGGCTGATGTCCTTGAGATCTAGAGTTAATTAACTCAAGACTATTCCATCATTATTCAATGTAAAACTATTCTAATATTAATTAAAGCTCACAAAACCTCTGTGCAATATATTATATTCATTTTATCAATATATAAATTACAGTAGTGTCTTCCACAAGGTTACATTCCAGATTGCTGGGAAAAGGTTTCCTCATTATTCTTACACTGGCACAAGAGAGAAATAACTTCACTGGAGTCAATACTGCCACAAAGACATAAAACCAAGAATAAAGGAGGAGACAAAACCCAATCCATTCAAAGATCTCTCCATTGGCTTAGTTCCTCCAAAAGCCATGGGATGTATTATCACTAAAGGAAAAAACAACAAGAGTCCTTTATTAGAGTAATAACTTAATAATTTCCTGTGTGCAGGTCTTATTTCTGAGGTCAGGTTTTCAACTACTGACATAATTCAATTTTACAACAAGCCAAATGTACAACTACTATGTAGATATATTTCATATTTCTTAAAACAACTGTATCCCAACTTCTTTTCAGCCTGCAAGAACGAAAGGATTTTTATTAGATCTTAATTCCTTCCCTTCAACAGCAAAAATGAGCAACTGGATAATTAAGAGTGCAAGTTTACATGGAGTGGTTTTGCTTAAAGCTTTCAGGGAGATGATTAAAGACCCTGCTTTGACAGCACATCTTGAAAAACCATCCTGGAAGTCAGAAAGAGGGAGAGAGTTTGGCAAGTTTTAGCATTTCAAAGATGTAGTGTGAGAAACACACAGAAGAACTCTAAAATATTTGGTTTTAGAGTATTCTTGAAACCCATTATACATTCTGCTTTTACTACAGGATGAACTGTAATTTTCTGTGTATTGTACATCTGCTTCTAACAGACCTGGAAATATTAAAACTAGCATTGCCAAACATGTCCACTTATTTATTCAGCTCTGGAATGACTGTTCCTCAGAGCATAAAATAGTTGAAAATCATTTTATTATTAAGAGTAACAAATTTATATATTTATTTAGAGAGGTTTCTGAACTGACAGCTAAGTAAAAAATATTACTGAATAAATATAGAAATGTAAAGTTGTGAAAACACTTCTACAGTCAAGGTCACACAAGTGTCTGGTCGTACACGAACCTCCCCAAATAACTCCATGTCCAGCACCTGTAGAACAGAAATCTTGTCTGAAACAAAACCTGGCAGGGTGATTATCCCTTCCTTAGTGCAACTGCTTCTTCCCAATCTGCAGATGGTCACACGCTTCTACACAAAAAAATCTTGCATTTGCTCCTCTTTTGGGCAACGACTTTGAAAATAGCCTAAGTAACTGGATGCACAGAAGTTCTAAAAAGCAATTTCACACTGAGCTCAGAGTTGAATGTTTGTACTTGAAAAAAGGCTTGTTTGCTACCTTTTTTTAAAAATGGAAAAAATTAAGCTATTTCCATATTATTATATTCTTCCTTTCCATTTTATGCAACAATACAGAAATTATGGAGATCTAAGCTTTTTATATTCTCTACCTTGAGAAAAACTTCGCAGAGTGAAAAAAACACTAACTTAAAAAACACTTTGAAAAATAGATTTTGTTTAGAATAAAGCAGTTTAATATTACCTCAGGGTTTTATTGGCTCTGAAAGTGCTTTCTCAAATGTTTTTATTTTGCATAACCACAGAATTATTTTTATTTTCAGCTGTTTTCTTTACAGAATGAATTTGACCAGTTAATTACGAACACACACTAATTAGTGGGCTTTAAAAAATAAAACAAAAATCACAACAACCCTCTTGTTGAAAAATAGTCATCTATGATGGCCCAGAAGTAAAACAGCTCTTTTCTGTGACATCTTTTTCTTTCTGTAATACGTGAGCTGTGCAGGAAAGCTCCCAGCGGATGGGAAAATTCACGTTTTTAACATCCCATTTCTCTGAGATACAGAGCAGATGGTGAGAAATCATCCCTCTATGGGTAAATGAAAGCCTTGCCTCCCCAAGGATCCTACTCCTATGCTCCCATCCTATGCTGCAAACACCTGGCAGTGTCTCTTAGAAGGAAAGTTTAAAAAAAGAAATAGAAAACCTGGTGCCTTTGTTAAAGTCAATGTTCCAACAACTAAAAATGTGGTGGGTTTTTTTTGGGGGGGTTTTTTTTTGGTTTTTTTTTAAAGATGAACTTTTTTTTAAAGATGAAGCTCAAAATCTTCATTAGGAAAGCAACTACAATTACGTTGTATGAAATTACACTGAATTTGGAAAACCAAAATTCCATTATGATGATAAAAGAAAAGCGAAAAAAGGGAAACAAACCAATCAACCAACCAGCACACAAGGCAGTGAGTGATGTCTGCCTGGATCAGGAATGCTCCAGGATTAAAAAGGCATTTGCCTCTGTAAACTTGCATTCAGCTCCTAAATAAGCAGGGATGAAGATCACTGCCTGTGGTCACTGTTCAGGGCCAAAGGGATCTGGACCCTTCTTATTTGAGGGAATGCAATGAAGACAAGCAGGTCAACAGGGCTCTTGAAAAGAACCAAATGGGAGATAACATTTCAATCATTGAGTGCTCTCCAGCTCTGTCACGAGACTGGAAATATTCGCTTTGAATCTAATGAAGAACTGCCTTGGTCAAGGAACCAGGTGCCCAGAGAAACTGCTGAATTCCAGAATTGTGCTTCCCACTTCCAGCAGCCCCTTGCTTGGGCGCTCTGTGGATCTGCCAGGCTCCTGCTGTGGTCCTGGTGACCCCCAGCCGCTCGCATGGGAGTTGCTTGGTGCTCTGTGTTCCGAGCGCTTCCAGCTCCATCTGCCAAGAGCACCTGAGAGAGCCCGAAAAAAAACAAACCTCCCATATGGCAACGCTCTTCAAAGAGCAAAACTCAGCCTGATAAAGTCTTGATCCACTAGAGCAGGGAGCCTGCTCATTAGGCTTTCACTAAATATTCAGAAAAACCACATGTGCACACTAACCCAAAAAGCACATTCCTAGAGAAGCTTTTGAAGGATATGATACAAACACGATGGGAATGAATGCTGAAGGATTAGAGATCATCAGAACATCATATTTAAAAGCTTTTATAGCAATACCTTAAGATCAGTGTGAAGTAAGGATACCTCACTAATTGATTTAATTTAATTTTCCACTTAAAATATTTCCACTGTGTTTCAAGTGAAACAAACAAAGCTGTAATTTTTAATTCCCTCTCAATTTTCAAGGAAGAGGGCAGGAAAAGATGCACATAGACTAGGGGGATGTGTATGAACATGCTTTCTTTTTCCACTTGAGAATGGTTAGATCAAGGAATGAACCATGAAATCCATGAATAAAAGTGACAAACTGATAGACCTCAGCTGGTTTGTCCCTTAGCTACATACCCAGAAAAAACTCATAGGAGAGAAAAGGAATTTCCTGCCAAAACAGCAATTTTTGGGGTTTGTTTTTTTTTTTTTTTTTTTTTTTTTCAGAAGCAAAAGAGCAGGAATAGTGAGAAAGAGCAGAAAGGCCAAAAGGAGTGGTCAGAAAACTGCAATCCAGCTGTCCAGCTGTACATTTCCATTGGGATCCGCTGGCACCATCTGTCTGTATGACCAGGAATTCTGGCGATAACAACAAACCCATCCTGCCATGTTTCAGGGATGTTACGCAACCAAAAATTCCCACTTTTAAGTTCTTAATTAGTTTTGCTTTGATTTTAATTAAGTTATTTTCATTGCAAGAATTTAAAAACTCAGAACTATTTTTTTCCCCCCTCTCAAAAGCATGTTTTCCATTTGGGATTTTCTTTGATCTCTCACTGAAACATGGGAGGGTTTCCATATTAATTTCAGCAAAATTTACTCCAAAGCTGAAAAATGTATTCTGGTAGTAATTTATGACAGAATTCATCATACACTAAAACCTAAATTACTGTAACTGAAAGGGAGATGTGAAGAAAAAGCATGCACAGCATTTCCTACTTATGAATTTCAGACTTTATATAATATTTTTGAAATCTTCCATACTTTGGAGTTAAATCTACATTTTTAGAGCCCAGCACAGAGTTTTGACCACACTAAACTACAGACAAAATCCTTGAGATTCAACTTGCAAAACAGTAAACCGAGTTTTACATTCAGGGTATAAAAACATTATTATGATACCATTTATTTTTGTCCTACCTGGGTCAGTGTAATGCTGTGCTCAAAGTAATGAAATTTTATTTACAGAACCAAAAAATCTCTCACAAGACCTACCAAACCCTGATTTGTGCTTCCACTATGCAAAGGGGCTTAAAGAGCTGCTGGTATGTTCACATGTAGCATTCTAAACAAGAATATGGATGTTTTACGAGTATTTATTCAGTTCTAGGCATAATAGTTATCACTTACTCAGCATTTACTAATCAGCTAATTGCTTTATCCATAAGCAACGTACACACACAGGTACCTGTCAGTAAAAGCACCATATGCTCAGTTTAAGCCACATATGTTTAAATTCCATGTGTAAACTTTCTTCAGTCCGCACATCTCCCACCCAGCAAGGTCACAGGCATCTTGTTTGGAGTCTGTGGAGTGACATCAGACATCCCAGTTCTCAGCCCATGACATTCGTGCTTAAATTCCTTATTTACACCACACAGCTGCAAGAATTGCTCATAGTTTTTGGACTTGCTCTGTGCTACTATAATTTATGGATGAGATTATGCAAATATTCAGAGAGGTCAGTACTAACAGGAAGATGAGAAACATCTACTGAATGATGAAAATCCTGGAGTATTTTTGGAAGTGGGCAGGTGATAAGTTTAGGGACTGTCTTGTTTCTTGTTCTTTTTTGGCTCTTTCTTTGCCAAAAACATATTTCCATTAAGAGGAGGGACACCAAGTTCCCTCCTGGATTTGAACAAGAGAAGGTTATTCAGACTCAAGAAAAGGTTATTCAGCGTGCCATAATCTATGGACAGAAAAATTTAAGAAATACTCAGATAATGAGAAACACCCAAATATTCCTGAGCCAATTTTTATCTAATCAACAAAGGGTCACAGAATAATACCTATCTCAGCAAACTACAAAATGACATGATAGTTATGTTCCTTAATGTCTCAAAAATACCACAGAATAGCCAGGTGCCTTCTCTAACACAATAGAGAGACCCTAATAGAAACACATTACCTGCAATCCTGCCATTTGCCAATCCCTGTTCCCAGTAGCCCTACAAAGAAGGGGGCTGAAGGCCAAACAAGCTCCCTCTGAACCTTTTCTTCACAATTATCCTTCACCTCCTTGAAAGCTAGAGGAAACATGCAAAGACATTCCCCAGGGTGAAGTGGCCCTTCCTTCCAAACAGCCTGACGTGGATTCAATGTAAATGTCAGGGTGGAGGGTCAAAGTGACCATCACTTATCCCTCTGTGTGCGAAGAGTGACAAGCCCTGTGCCAGAGTCAACAAGGTGCCCTTTCAGCTGCTGACAGCCAGTGCCAGGGTGAACACGAGCAAAAATGTTCTCACTTGTGGAGAGCCTTCAAAGGCTCCCACTGAAACAACCCTTCTTTCTTTCCCACGTCAAAGAACAAAATGACTTTGAAAAGAGCATTCATATGGAATGTGAAAACCTCTGAGCCTCTCCACCACCTTAGCCTGTATTATCATAGTGTGCTCATAATACTGTAGTTTCATTTTTTATTTGACAGGAAGAAATGGCTGCAACAAAACTTGAAAAAGTTAATAAATATACAGGAATAAGAAACAGGTTTTTATAAGGAATTGCAAGCACCTTGGAAAAACCCTTCACAGGAGTTCTTATATAAGGAACTCTTCCTATACACTTGGATAAGCAACACAATCTTTGAAATGAAAAAGGAATTCTAGGAGCCATGACTTGAATAACACATTTCTTGTACACAGACATGTTTCCTGCTTCATCAGGAGGCTCAGTGGAGAAAAGACTGAGGTTTTCGGCTGCTCCCAGGATCAAACCGCCAGAAGGTCTGATAGGCAAACTCCTGAAGAGCACAAGAAAGGAGCAGACGGATGGGGACTGAGGACAAGTCACCCGGCGCCGATTTCAAACCCAGCTCGCCGCAGTGCGCCACTCACTGTGCCTCCAAGCAGGATTTCAAATGAACCTGTTTCATCTCCTAGCTCTTGGAATTCAGATATTTCCAAGTTACACTTCTTCCTTCACTGAGTTGTAAAGCTTCCAAATTCAATTTAAATGTTTTCACAACAAAATTGCTTCTTTTTCTTAAAGTGGGATGGAAATCCCAACTTGAGACAAATTATTTAAATAAATGCTACACTAAATATTTTCTCTTTTGAAAGCTGAAGCATTCATTACGTAGCTTATTACAATACCTTTGATAAGCCTCTGCTGAGCAGATGTTCTATCATTGTGAATTTTCAAATATGAACATTTTTAGCAAATACTAAAAGATAATTAATTTAGATAAATTTCATCTATCAAAGGGTAATCAGTGATGTCATTGTTTTAATTTGGTAGTTTTCTTACCACGTAAAACATAAAGCCATTTCACTTGAATATTTCAAACTGTAATAGAATGACATCTGTCCACACAAGCAAGGAAAAGCACACAGACTGCTGAGGTATTTTAAGATACTGGGAACATTATGGGAATATTAAGAAAAAAATAGGCTCTGCTTATCTTCACTTTGAATAAAAGTAACGTCTTCAGTTTTCTTTTAAAGCACAGATAACTTTATGAGGGAAAGATACAGATAGGCAAGATCTAGGTAGCTCAGATGACTGCATGATTGGGAATACAAAGTTTTTCTGAGAAAACAGAGAAAATAAGTTACCATAAAGGATTAATAAAAGCAGTATGGTAAGAACTATAAAGTATCTGGATTGAATGGAACCATCTTCTTTACTGTCTCTTTTTTTTTTTTTTTTTTCCTGAAGGAGGATGTTGAAGCTGGGTCAACATTGGTGCTTGATTTGCTTGCTTGTTTTAGGACTCAAGCACAAATTTTATTCCTTTTGCCATATCCAAAAATTACATCTTGGATAGGATACCAAAAAGGTTAATCCTGAAATCAGATAATCTTCTATTAACTAAATGGTTTGTTCTCATGAAGTTCCCCAGCCCAGCTCCCTCAGAGGTTGTCCACGCAGCTCTTGGATGCAGCAGTGGAATTCCTGCCCTGCCTGGCTCCTATTCCAGCAGATCCCATACCTGACCCAGCAAACTTTGATCCCATTTACCCAGATCCTGCTCCAGCACAGCAGCATGGGGCCGTCCATCTTCCCTGCCCACTGCTGTGTCACTGCACTGCCATCACAGAGTGCTGCCTGCTCTGCTGAGCACCCTCAGTGTCCCCAGCCTGGCGGGGCTGGGGGGCGGCAGCGCTGAATTATCCCGCAGCGATCAACGCAAAGGGCTGGGGGAAACACGGCGAGGAGACCGCGACTTGCGCACAGTGTAACAGCACAAATGATACACAGAGTTTTGCAGAAGAAGGCAACGCTGGAGAAGTGAGAACCTAACTCTTGGAGAAAAGCTTCTCAGAAGGTAATGCATTCATTTTTGAAGCCAGCAAGGAAGGAAGCCGTGTCCTACCCTGCTCCCACAGCCAGGAAAGCCAAGCCTGCTGTCACTAAGCATTTCTCAGAACGCTCCCACTTAAAATGACAAAAAATAATGATGAACAGGTTTCAATAGCAGATGGAAGCCTATTACATAATTCAGTTTTAATGACCAGAGAAATCTTAAATATGACGGGTTTGCTTTGTGCAACAAGAGACTTATATTAAATGGAACAGCCAGATCTGCTTCTGTAAGCAACTGCATATGTTTAATAGACATTTGTTTCATATTAGGATAATTAATCTACAGGGAAATGGGGTTAAATACTAAGATAACTTTAAACTATACTCAGTTATTAAAAGGATGAGAGAACTGGGGAAAACCAAGATAAAATTTCTTTCTAAACAGTGTCTACTTAAAGAGCTAAAAAGAAAATCTTATTACCAGGGTTAACTATTTTATTCAAGTTGGATGTCACCAAATATTAAAAAAACATAATAGTAATATTAGAAACTTGTAACTAAAACAATATGTTTCTCATATAAACCTTTAAAAATTGACTCTAATCCTAGAAATGTCTCCTCATTTATGCTGGGCTGTACTGAAATTGTATCCATTATTTTAAATAACTACAATCAACAGTTCTAAGTTTAATTGTAAGAATTAAGAAAAAGGCACACCAAAGGGCCACTTAATATAGGTTTAATTGCAATTTAACAGTTGGCAAAGTAGTTATAATTGTGATCTTCTGCAGTTCATGTCTGACTTTCTTGACAGCATGATCCAAGACCAATAATTTAAGGTGTAATTTGGAAATGCATACATGGAATAATAATTTTCACACCACTAGAGAGCAATGTATTGTGATATTAGCTGCTGCTGTCAGTAGGTCTTCAATGTGATTTTCTGAACAGGCAAGCATATTATTCACAGGCAGCAAGACGCAATATTTAGCAAAAGGTTTCCGCTAAGATATTTAAAATGGTATTTCACGGGGAAGCTTGCATTTCACCCAAAAAGTCCATGTTACAAAGAAAGATCAAAGTAAAAGATAGATGTGACATCAGCCTGGTGCCAACCCAGCTACCTACAAACAAGCGGTGAAACCCTCTCTGCTTGGATTTATTGCCCCACTGTGAGTGACCACACGCAGGATTAATGAGCCCATCCTCCCATCAGCTCCTTGGAAAAAAAAAGGAAATGGCCAAAGCCTCGACACTAAGGTGAAGAGCTGGATTGATAAAAGGATGAGAAGACTATTTCAGGCTTCAAGTCTGGACTGATGAAAAACCCCTTTTTTTTTTTATTTTAATGGAGCCAAGAGTCACCTTTCTCTGTCAAGAGCTTTGCTGCAGGAACAAGCCCTTGTCCTAAGTCACATACTGCAGTGACCAGTGGTTCATCATGCAAGGAAAACCAAGTACTACTGCTCAAAATTAGCTAATGGTACTTAAAAAAAAATCACAAAACATTTATTTATGGAATGTTTTAAAATCTAAACATTTTTTAAAAACAATTATATATAAATTAAACATTGAATTATTCAAAGGCAAACAAAATCCAAGGAACCATCAGTTTAGATAATTAGTCCTTTGATTTATTAAGGTGACATTCTATTATAATTCATAAGTATTGACTACTATTTAAAAAATACAGTAAAAAAACAGCTATCAAAACAGATACAAGGGAAATAAAGACAACTTTGGATATAACGTTATCAAGCAACTTGGTCAAAATAATTTTAAAAGTTTCTTGCCAAGACATTTGGACACTTGACAAAAACCAAAAGACCCCCACAGATCCTTATGGAGGAAATATTTAATTCAAAGGCAGCATTCCTGTGGGAAGGCTTTCCTCAGCTATTGCTTTTTCAAATCCCTGCCATCCCTGAGGCTATTTCTGTCACACAGGATGATCAAGAGAAACAGGCAATTAGAAAATTAAAGACAGCATCAGCAACAGAATCGATAGGATGGTATGCAGGATTACACACAGAGAATAAATGTTTTAGTTGCACAAAAACCAAGGAAGAAATAATTTAATTTTTAATGTAACTGCTTTCTTCAATCAGTCCTGGAGTCTGAGGACTGAAGGGTGGCCAAGAAAACTAACTTTTAGGAAATTCCACCGCAGTCATGGAAATGAGACTCATAACCCTGATGTGCTGAACAAGGAGTTGGTGGACACCTGAACAAATATGACAGGCCAGGGTTTCACAGGGGAAGGTCTCACCACAGAATGGGCTGGAGGAAATTCATCACAAATATAGACTCTGGGTCCTCTTTGTCCCCTCTCTATCCAAAAATCTTCAAGTTATTTTTGAGACTTTCCATATGCACGGAAGAGATAATTACAATTTAAACGATGGCTGAGGAGGCAGGAGAGGAAATCAAGAACTTCATATTCAGAAAAAATTGGTCATCTTTAAATAGAAACCAAAAGGCATGGGACAGGTGGTAAATTCAGGATCAAACCTGCAGATGGAATAATTTTAGCAGGTCAAAAGATGATGGAAGTTTAACCTTTGTTAGCAATAGCAGATCTGACTTCATCAGCAGGGGTGCTGAGGATTTTATTACCAGCTTTTCGAGCTGCTGAGATTGTGAAGAGAAAATTAAACCCTGGTTTTACCACACAAAAAAAGTGAACAAAGACTCTCTTTGCATTGAGCTACTTTGCCTCTAAATGCTGATTCCAGCTCCCCCATAAGTGATTTCACGCATATCAAAGGTGAGCCAATGCTTTATACTGTAAAATAAGTAAAATCTTGTCAACTGTCACTTCTGTGGTTGCCCCCAGCTTCATCCAGGTGATGCAAAAACTCAGACTATGTCTGCTGGGATTATTAAACAAACAGAGCGCTTGGTAGACTAAACCATAATTAGGTACAATGCCAGTATTGTAAAAGCACAGTAATTATGGCCCTGCTTGTTCTACTAATTTCCTCAGCACTAAGAATGTAAATTCTCACAGCTAACATGAAAGTGGTAGTTTTCAGTTCAGAAGTCTCCTCTCTTCTGATGGGGAAAAAAATGCTTCTGTAAAAATAACAAAGCCAGCAGACTCCACTGTACATATGTATATATATAAATTTAAAAACTCCATGGGACTTTGGATCAGGCCACAGGTAAGGAGCTTTTATATCCCTGTGCAATATGGACCACTTAATAGAGTTAAGTGACATTCATCTTTATACCATCTCCTCCCCTGAGAACAGAGTAACAGCAGCCGCCTACACACAAAAAAACAATATCAGAAAGCATGTATTTTTAGTAACTTTAATTATATTCTAGCATATTTAATTATATTCTAGCAGCAGGAAAGAGATGCAGAAGCGTACAAGCAGGCAATTTTCCCCAGAAGACAGACACAGCTTCAGAGCTCTGCAGCAGAATGATTTCACTTGAGTGGGCTCGAGGCAGAGAGTTACTGAAGGGACTGCTCTCTTGGTGCTGCATTGGTTTTTCCTTAACAAATCCTGAAGAATGTATGTACACACACTCCAGAAAGAGATGGTTTGGCCTGATCTATGACCACAGTAATAACAATACTTACACTTCTTAGGTGTCTTTTTTAGTGGCATCCCATTTCTAAGTTTCCCCCAGCTGGTGGTTTGTTAAGAACAGTTCTCTGTCCTTTAGGGCACAGGTAAAAAAACATTTTTATCTCTCAAATCCACTGCTGTTGAGAAGCTGTGGACCTGAATGCCAGCCTAGATTGTGCAATATTAATATTTTAATAAGTATCCAAAGCAACTGATATTCCAGCCATGTACTGATCAAAAAACCCAGGGGAGAACCAGAGCAATGGGGTTCTGAACTAAGTAATTTCTTTCAATACACTAAAGCAGCAGCTTTTCTGGGCAGTAGGCTGAGGGAAGATACAGGACAAAACATTCAAATCACTACTGCTGCTGATTACATGTAATCAGACTTGCATCATACCTATTGCTTTTGCTTTGTGCAGGGCACGATGGATCATTTAGATTGCAAGTGAAGAAAAGAGCTTCATCCCATTCATAAAGAACACATTTTCCTGCTGCAAAGTCCATGCCTCTCAATGAGCAGCACAAATAAGGGCAGGATTTGAAAGAAGCTGAGCTTAGGAAATATTTACATCACAAAGGTAAATGTTTAGTTTGGTGGTTTAGTGCCATACTAGTTTGGGGAAATAAAGCCTCATTTCTTGACTGTGAAGGGAGGCAGTTGTGCAGGTGCTGAAGGGCACCAGCATTGCTCAGCACTGTTGCCTCTGTGTCCAGCCCAACCTGAGGCAGCTCACTTTTTAGGATATCAGAGATATAAAATCTGTAATAGAAAATTACTTTTGTAGCAAGCAACAGAGCATCCCATGCATGTTACATTTTCAGGGTGGATGTTATCAGCATAGACAAAATTATACCCACGCCAGAGACTTTCTATTGTAGAGATAAATAACCAGTGAAAGAAACCCTTGCCCAAAATGCCATCACTTTAAAGAACTGCATTTAAATGCATGAGTTTTACAACCACTATTAAAATAAGTGTTAATAAAAACCACACACTTAGAGCATATGAATATACATTCTTGTGGGGGTGTCTATTACAGCTTCAAGGACCAGGACCAGAAGTAAATACTCCCCAGGTGGCTCAGCCCACTTGCAGCTGCGACAGGGGAAGGATCTGTGAAGATTCCTTCCCACTCTTATTTAAGCAAAACAGAAAGAATTTAATGCCTGGCAATCAATAACCCAGACAGAGGCATCCTGCACGATGGGTATAAACATTTTACAGTGCCATTAACACATCCCTGTGCACTTCAAAACTGAACCTTGATGTATTCTTTAATAATCCAGGAGGATTATAATGCTGACTGCAAGTTCTTAGCAAATGAAGTTGTGCTCACTCAGGAATAGTTTTTGTCTAAAACTCTGCCAGGAACACGTGCTCTACAATATCCAATATAATCCCCTTTGCACACTACTGCTGGTGCCAGTAGAACCAGCTCTTATATACCAACAACAACAAAAAAATAAAAATATCAAATTATTACTCATTTTATGCTGATGAAATCATACACAACATCAACTGCTGAATTTATTATTGGAAGACATGTAATAAAGATTTTAAATACTTTATTTTTCCAAAATAATTGCAATAGCTCACATTATGGCATGACAGTCAAAAAATATTAACTTTCATTTCACTTCCTGTATTTACAAAACAAATACAAGCCTGAATTAGGGCTCAGGGAATGGAATATTTAGTTTGTACAATCTAAATATATTTCCCAGGGAAAAACAATTAATTATCTTTGCTACTGCCACTACTGCTGAGAACAGCTGCAATTTCTGGCTTGCCAAGTTCACGTCATTGAGGGTTATTCCTATTAATATCAATTAAGATCTAAACTGTTTGAGTCTGTACAATAATGACGCTCAAGTAGATTTAAAGTGCTGTCTCACAGAAAGCACACCTGTGGCACAACAGTGACACGTATTCTGTTCTACCTAAAAAAATATTTAAAAATAAAAAATATATCACAAATTATAGCTATGACCCACTGAAATGTGTTTGAGCACAGGAAAGTGAGGCACATGAATTCATAAGATGGCCCCAATGAGCTGTGTATTTACTTTCACTTCAGAAAGTGGTAAAAATTTAGTTCCGGGATTGAATCAGAGGCACTATTACACCTTCCCTTGGGAACTGCCGCTAAAGCAGCCCCTAAAGCCATGTCACACTGGCCATGTGTTTAAAAAGGGATGAGATGTGTTTAAACAAGGATTGGTTGTGGCCCTGGGTGCCACGGTTTAGTTGAGGTGTTGGGGCCTTGTTGGACTCAATCCTGAAGGTCTCTTCCAACAGATGTGTTTAAACAAGGATTGGATGTGGCCCTGGGTGCCATGGTTTAGTTGAGGTGTTGGGGCCTTGTTGGACTCAATCCTGAAGGTCTCTTCCAGCCCAGTGATTCTGTGAAATTGAGTAACTTCCCTGCCGAGTGCCTCTGGAGAGCACCACAGCTGGAGGAAACTCCTCCCTGGTCACCCGGCCCTGCCCTGAGTCCATCTATTTGTAAGATATTTAAATCTATTCCTCATTAAGCCATTGAAGGCTGATGAGTAAGAAGAACAATTCTCTCATTGCAACAAGTTCCTTTAAACTCTAAGAAAACAAGTTCACATAGCAGAACACTGGCATTGGTTGAACCAAGTCTAACTAAACTGAGCTCTAGGAATTAATAACAAATAATTTTTTATCATTTGCCTTTTTTTGACTGAAAAAATACACCTTTTTTTTTTTCTGCAGTGGCGTTAAAGGATGGGGGGAAAATCAGCAAAACAAAACAAAACAAAAAAACCACAAAACCACAAAAACTTCCAAAAAAAACCAAGAAAACCACAGCAACGATTTTGAAGATATTTCTGAAGATTGCATTGTGAAACTAAATTTATGATATCTTGGCAGGCAACTTTAGGTCAGATTTAGCAACAAACCAAGGCTGTTTGAAAGCTGCATTGTGTATCTGCACAAATAAAAAATATTTTTTCCTGTGATTTACTTCTGAACACTATCATAAATATTGAGATAGTTTAAGCAAAAATAAACCTTCCAATCCTGGCAGATACAAATACCAGGAAAAAAAATCCAAGAGATTTTAAGGGCAATTTGACAAGAAAAATAAACCATATGCTTAATTTTGAAGAAAACCACATGTTATCACTGAGGACAAAACCAGCATTCCAGGTAGAAGACACGAATATTGAAGATGACCTAAGGTGATGAATGCAGATGGATACACAGGGGAAAACTTTTTAAACTCACACCACCTGTTTAAAGATATTTCAATGATCCCTTGAGGTGTTCATTAAAATGACTGGATATTTGAAAGCATTTTGGAAACGTGCCTTTTGAGGAAACAGAAAGATGACATTGTAGTATTGTAAACAGGCATCAAAATTGTGAAACTTTTGATCAACGAAAATCAGAATAAAAGCAGGATAAGGTGCTCTAGCCAAACAGCATTTTCTTAACTGCTCTTCTAAATGGAGTGAGGAATATTTTTATCATAATTACTAGAATTTGACAGAAAAGATGGTAAATAAAACCTATGTATTCATGAATTTCCCAAGATCTCCAGCTGGGAACACTGAGGTGTTTTCAGCAGCCCCTGAAAGGGCAGGGTGAGGCCTCCTGAGGACACACCAGGAGAGCTCTGCCTCAGAGCCCCAGCAGGATTCAAAGCTCCGCTGAGATCTCTGCACACCATTCCCATCACACCCCCATGGACCGAGGCACCAACAGGCAAACTGCCACACTGTGCTCCACAAAACAAAGGATCTTTCAACTGGCTTGGCCACTGGCTCACTTCTCTTTCCATCTCCTGCTGTGCTGATGGAGATCCACATCAGAAGAATTTTACCCCAGCCCACGCTTTCCCTTGCTTTTGTTCCACCAGAAACATCCCACTGGGAATGACCTTAGCTAAAAAGGGACATGACACAATGTAGTATGATGAGTGAGGAGGTAGAGCTGGATCCGTAATTTCCCTCTTTAGGTGGACATGTGAGCAGTTTCACCTCCCACAGAGATTAATCTGCCAGGCCAAACAAACACTACCTTCTGCAGCGGAAAGATTTGTGAGCACTAAGGGAAAACCGTACAAGCTCTCACAATTTACAAAGATGAATGAGTTACAAATCCATGTTTTCAGAGCTCATCTGAACTCCACAGATCTTACCTATGAAAAGAAGGCCTTTAAGGTTTTCATTGGACATTTGCACAAAAACCACTTTTTGTGGTTCCACTCCCTGACTGTCCCTGGCCTCAACAAGGAAAATGTTTGCTCCTCATACTTTTCTGTGCTGGCCCAAACATCACTGGACACCATCTCCTTTCTCATTTCTACCAGGTGACACTATTTGTCATTCAGGTGTGGTGCAGAGGAGACCACAAAGGTGACTGACAACTGGAGCACCTCTGCTGGACAGAAGGGTTTGAGAGAATTGGAGTAGTTCGGGCTGGAAAAAGAGTTAAAGTAGAGGAATTTCTGACAAGGGCCTGGAGTGACAGAACAAGGGGAAATGGCTTCACAGTGACAGACAGCGAGGTTAAATTAAATATTAGGACGAAATTCTTCCCTGTGAGGGTGCTGAGGCCCTGGCACAGGTTACCTAGAAATGTTGTGGATTCCCCATTTATCAAACTTCCGAGGTCAGGTTGGAAAGGGCTCTGAGCAACCTGATGCAGTTGAAGACATCTCTGCCCTGTCCAGGGCAAAGGGGTTGGACAAGACATCCTTTAAAGATCTCTTCCCCAACCTATTATGTTATCTCAGGATTTAAGAATGCCCCAGACAAATTGATGGGAAGAAAGAGCTCTCCCTCATCTGAAAGGGAAAAGGACAGCAGTAACAGGGCTGCTGTTAAGGAAGCAAAAACTAGATGAAATTATGTTAAGATAGACAAGAAAGAGATAAAAATAGATACAACTAAAAATATTAAAAATTAACAGCATGAAAGCAAAACAAAAAGCAGATCAAGGAGTTACTAGCTTGTGTGAAATGGTTTTCATACACATAGAAACTGACCTCTGCACATCCAAATCCACGGAGGGACCAGGTGAGTCAAAGGGATCCTTTTATCAGTGGTACACTGAGTTTGCATCAAGTAGACAGAAAATAACCTTTGAAAGTGAAGCCTTATTCATCATTCAAACCCAAATGCAGGATTGCTCCTGTTTCACTCAGTGTTGCTTCTAATAAAGCAGGGGAGACCCACTTTATTGGCTTACAAGTCCATTTTTATTCTGATCAGATTCACTCATAGACACTGTTGTGCTTCCTCAACTTGTCAAAGGAACACAGGACCAAGACATTCTCAAGGCTGACATTTCAGTACATAAGAGGACATTTATCACTCCAAAGCAAACTTTTCATTTTAAAAATGTCCCAATAGCATCTTGTGACTGGGTAAAATCCTTTCCAATTTTTTTCAAGTCATGGTCTGGTTGAACAACACCAATATAAAAGAGACTACTTCATGCAAAATTCTGATTTTTCCCCCCAACCCTGAAGGCAACTGCCTCAAGTACTGCAAAAATTAAAATTCAACAACACCAAATTTAACATAGAGAGTTACTTTACATAACTTTAAAGTGACAACTAGCAGAAATCTGCAGAACTACAAAAATGATAAGAAAATAATTTTATGAGTTACCTAGAAGTAATGACCTCTTTGAAAAGTTGCCTTTTCCTTCTCTTTACCAAACCCATGCTAACATTTCCCATCTTCTCTATTTTCTGTTATTTTTTCTAATAGCTCATGAGAAATCCTGTTATCATTTTTCATAATTCCTGGCCAGACTGTTCCTGCTCTAGGCATGGAAATACATCATTAATCCAGGCAGGCTGTCTTCCCTGAGTTTTCTGGTGTGCTTCCAGAGAAGGAATTCTATTCCTACTCCACCTCTATTTCTGCTTGCAGTTACGCTACACTGGTATCACTCAACTGCATTTGTATAAACAAAACCCATCCATGCACCAACATGAAGCATAACTTCCTCCTTGAATACTATCACACCCACATAAATAATTTAGAATTCCAGCCAGCTGAACTATCATCTGGGGAATAAAGATCATCAAGAGAAGAGATCAAGTAAAAGTTATTTATTTAGCAAAATGAAACAGAGGTTGATAGGAAGATCATCAGCTCTGAAAAAGGTAGAAAAGAAGCAAGCAAAGAGAATGTTTATGCAGGTGTTTGCCTTTCATTTCTGGACTGACCATGATTTAATGTAGAGAAAGTTAGACAATGTTAATTTGGAGAATTTTTCCCTAATGACCAATAAAGGCATCTAATAATAAAATACAGTGGAGCTTAAAAAAAGTGATGATTAGAATATAAAGCTATAAGTTGTGTACAATACATTCTCAACATTCCTCACCCATAAAGCACAGACAGTATGACCAAAACTTTCCTAATTACCATGTTTATACTTTATTTCCATGTATTTACCTAGACCCATGATCAAAAGCATTTTTTCACTGCAATGCCAAGACCAGGAGCTGGCACCTGCCAACTTGCATTTAAAGACAGCAGCCAAAAAGGAAGTGAAATCGTACCCCTTGAAAAATCTCTGTCCTCCGCTTAATTGCAATGACCCCAAAGTAACGAGCATTTCCTGGAACTTACAAAGTATTCTTTTCTGACAAGGACAGAATATATTTGTTTCCCGAATTAGGTAGAACCCTACAGATGTTGGCATTAAGTGTACTGATGGGAATCATGATCATCTGTCAGGAAAATGTATAAATCCTCTGGGCTCTATAGCAAGTTGACGGCGTTCCTGTGAAATATTAACTAGGCACAATGCAGACATTGACATTTAACTCTGTTTCCCCTGGATTTTTATTCCAAATCATCATTGCTGTCTCCAGTTTCCTCAGGCTCTGTATTTTAGAGAAATGGCCATATGTTTACATTTGTATTTGATTACATAACTGCAAAACTGCAGCAGCTCAAGCCCTGCAAAGGAGCTGCAAAGCTGCAGAAACATCCTGCAATGTGGTGAAACCCACATTAACAGCTTCCAAATGTCAGCAATGAAATAGGTATTTACACTGCCAGTTACAGCAGAAGCAGGAGACCAGGCAGACCTTAACATAAACCAGGCTACATTTACAAAAGTACCAGAGGAAATGGCAAATTTGAATCTGTCTGGGTTTTTGGGTTCTGTGAAAAAGAGGGGTTGGCCTTTCTGTTAGATCTGTCCTAATTTACAAAAGAGCAACATAGGAACACAAACTTGGAGTGTTTTATAAAGTTGCAGGTAGTACAAAAAAGCTTCTTGCTCAAAAGAGAAAGTGTCGAACTCCAGTTTTTCTCATCAAGAATCCCTTCATGAGCCTAAGGACTTTCTACTTGAGGAAAAGTTTCACTGGAAGGGGTATGGCTTTCCAGATACAGGCAAGAACAATCACTTTATAAAACATCTGGGTTTTTTTGTGATTAATCTACTTAATTGAAAAATTTTCCAACCAGCAACTTCTGAAAGAGCCAAAAGAGACTCAAGGGACAGCAGCACAGGATGGGCAGGGGGATCTAACCTCAGCTCCATCTGTCTGTCCTGATGACTTTTCTTCCCTGTGTGGGTGGTGAGGCCCTGGCACAGGGTGCCCAGCAGAGCTGTGGCTGCCCCTGGACCCCTGGAAATGTCCAAGGATGGAAGAACCTGGTCTAGTGGAAGGTGTCTCTGCCCATGGCAGGGGATGGAACAGGATGATCTTTCAGGTGCCTTCCAACACTGCCATCCCTTCATAGCTGGGGACCCCTGAGCATCTTCAAGCTGTGCTGGACATCAGGTCATGCACATTGGGTTCTCCCACGCAGGAGATCACTCCAAGCAGTACTTGGAACACTTGGAAACTTTTGCTTGAATTGCTTTATTCTTTCTATATTTTTATATTTAATACACTTCGAGACTACAACTGAAACCAAAGTATTTGACTTGGTGTGGTTGTAAAATATCTTTATACATTATGGTAGGAAGTGCCTGATTTTATTCCAATGCTACAGAAAGCAAAACTCCAATATCTGACATAAGAGAGAAGTTCTGTCTCATTCATTTTTCTAATCAGAATATTAAAGTAAGTAAAACTCATCCACTTGGGGTAATTATCATTTCAACAAAAGCAGAGCTAAGATTTAAAAAGATGAAGTCTATTAAAAAAAATACAATCAACAAAATCTTGTATTCTCTAGAAAAACATAATTGTTCTAACTTGATATAGATGTACATTATTTCTTGGATGCAAAAAGCAGAGCTTGATTACAGCAGTAGAAAAGCTACCGTGATTATCCTAATTAAAAATTTGCCAAGTTATTTATAGTAAAATAGAAGGAAATGACATTCATTAGCCTATAAACTATTCAACAAACCATTAAGCACTGTAATAAAATCAATTGGCAAAAAGAAGTGTAATTATATATATACTCATGTAAACTCCTTAGCAAACTAGAACCAAATCATCCTTTAGACTCAGCAGTCCTTCTGCAAGCAGTGCAAAGAGATTTGGTGATACAAAAGGAGTTCTTGATTAGTATGTGAACAGTTTAACTTCTCATTCAGTAGCCAACTGCAATTACACAACAGGTTTGCAGAGCACAGAGTTTAGAAGAAGAAAAAGAAACTTCACAAAGCAGGTACAGCTCAAGAACCATAAATACAAGTCAAAAACTATTTTGCCACCTTTTAAAATATGTTGATTTACTCTTAATTAACTGATGAAGAAGCATTCTGAAGTCTTTCTTTCACTACACACACAATTAACTCATAAGCAATCAGGGAAATTAGAGGAAAATTACAAACAGGGTTGTCATAAAGGGTTGATCATCCCCACCTGCAATACACACCTGCTGGAATTTAACTTGCATCAAGAAACAACTGGTTTGTAAAACACCACTTGATTAATGTTTTTTAAAATATATTTTAAGCACAACATTGTCCACAACCTGGACTGTTTAAGCTACAGAAAATAACTGCCCTGTAGGCCCACCTTTGTGATTTGTGGTAACAATAAGAATGCAATGAACATTTCCCAAAGGAAGAAGTGAACATGCCATAATTTGCCAACACCTCTCCAGAGCCAATCCTATTTAGGCCGATTTAGAAAGGCATTACACTACATTTCTATCAGTTCTGCTGCCCCTATCAATTTCTCAAGCTAGACAATAGAAGTTCATCACCCTTATCTCTATCAGCATGTCCTACATCACCCCAACACCCAGCAGCACTTACAGAGAACTGCTACCTGCCAGGCTCTGCCTTTGTGTCAGCTCAGCTGCAGAGGAGTCCCTCATCCATTCATTTGGCATAAAGTGGAATAAAACAATTTTTTTTTAAGCTCAAACGTTGGTAAAGCACCTGCAATAACACAATGAAATTCTGTGGCTTTGCCAACACAATTTTATTTTTTATTTTTTTTTGAGAAGCAATTAATACCTTTAAGGGAGTGTGTTAGTGGAAGGGTAACTCTGTGCTTTGATCTCATTAGTGAGAATGAATCATGACTGGAATTCACCAGGGTGAATAAAACCAGGAGACTAAGCTCATATCCATTTCTCCTGCTGAGGAAAAACATGGAACTAACTAACTAGAACTTCCTTACAATAGTGTAGATTATTCTGCAGTCATCCTTCCACCTCTTAAAAGGACTAATAAAATAGGAGCTTTGCTATATATTTCAAAGTAGCTTATCTTTTCTTCCTTTGATCTAAGAGATGTTTGACAATTCCCATGTATAGGAAAAGTCTGTACCACTTCTCACACATTCTTAGTGCCCTGAATAGGAATACCCCCAACCCTGACGCACATAGTTACTAAAGGCTGTGAAATGAGCATTACCTGCAGTGTAACTTCCATTTACAAAAGCCATTAGCTACACAAATAAATCCAATATCCTGCATTGAAGGTATCATTTACCCACAAAGGCCAGCTCTCCCCACACTGTGCACTGTACAAACCATTGGCATTTGCAGGCAGGAAGAGTCTGAACACAGGGCTAAGCAGAAAGATTACTGGAAATGTGGACTTGGAGATCATGGAAACAGCTGTTTTCTCCCTGGTAATGCACAAACTAAGTTTCACATCACTCCCTCTCTCATGAGAAATGCGAGCAATGAAAAATCCAGTTTGTCCCTCTGCAGCAGGACTCTGGTTGAGAACGAGAACATCTGTTAGAGCTGAGAAACCTCTGCCAGCTGACAAACTGAACTGAAAAACACTCCAAGGACCAAACACCAAATAGCAAATTTTAATGTTTTCTTTCTCTATCATTAATATTTCTTCTCTTACAATAAGGCTTTTGTTTGGGTTTGATTTTTTTTTTTTTAATACTCAACATCAGAGTCAACATGAGGAATTTTGGAGGGAAAAAAGTGCCAAAATCTAAGAGCAGCACATCTTCCCACTTATTTGTGATGCCCTTCAGGTTTATACCATAAGCAGCGATGAATATTCATGGTAGCAAAACAATAATTAGAGGGGGGAACCATTCAGCATAAGAAATTGAGGCATCAGATATAGAAGTAGGGCTACAAGTAAATCCAGGAGAGAGCTTCAAAGCCCCTGACACCCCCTCAGTAATGTACCTGCTAGTCAGCTCCCTGCTTCTTCCATGCCCTGGCAAATGACTCAGGCACAGAGATTCAGTTAAAAATGTTTTCCTGACACAAAAGTTAAGGATTTTCCAGGAGGAATTACTGATCAAATTCCTACATTTAGGTACACACACACTTTTACGCTGCAGCTGGGGGCCAGTGACATAGAACAGTTCACTTGCAAGGGACCTACAGCTCTCATGCTCATCTAACACAGCACAACACAGCCACGACCAGCTGGCCTTAAATCCCCACAGTGCACAGGACTCAGGGGAGCAGGATTTGGCCCTTCAGAGCCATCAGTAGGGTTTGTATTTCTTGTCGTGCATCTGCCTGTGTGTATTTCAATTTCATGCCCTCTCCTGCACTGACAACGCTATTAATCTCCTGGAGAAATACAAGGCAATTAAAATATTACCGTGTTTGTATTTCTTGCCGTGCATCTGCCTGTGTGTATTTCAGTTTCCTGCCCTCTCCCATACTGCTATTAATCTCCTGGAGAAATACAAGGCAATTAAAATATTACCTTCTTCCTTATGCCTTCTGGGACTTCTGAACAGTGCCGTTTCAGAAAGAAGAGGAGTAAAGTTCAACCCTGCTTCTTTCTCCTCTCACCAGCTTCAAACTTACATGTTTAATATCCACAGTGAATATAAGCGAGTTTAATGGCCCTACTGGACTACACTTTACAGGGCAGATACAAAGCAATGTGGGAAAATAGCAACGACACAAATGAAACTCAAACAAACAATTAAATCCGTTTATGATCCCTCCTTTCTGAATTTACACAGCTTGGGACTTGCAGATGCACCCAAGCAGTGCCCTGGCTGGAGGGGAAGCAGGGTTTGCAGCACTCAGGGGTGCCATCAGCACAAAACTGAGAGAAGAGGATGAATTTGGGGCATAGAGCAACGAGAAGCCATGCTGCCTTAATTTGCAATTTTTTTTTTTTTTTTTTTGATAATACAGGAACATTTAAGGAGTCATAAACAAGGAAACAAGTCCTCCATCTATGGAACCTAAACCCATTTTTTGTTTAAGTAAAATGCTGGAGTGGCAGCAAGTATTTTCATTCTAAGCTAACGTTGATTCTGCTTATTTAGTATCACTAAGAGAAAAGATGAAGGGGAGGATGAAGAGGAGGAATGTGGTACATGATGAATTTATTATGAGAACACACTGGAGTGAAAAATCTCATTTTCCTTCAAATTCAACTTTCACAGTCCTGTAGACTCCTGCCATTTTTGTCCCACACAAACTTCATGTCTGATTTCTGGACAATTGATGACCTGTTTGCAATTGCAGCTAATTGTTATAAGCCACCAAAGGGATCATATGTTTTCTGAAACTAGACTCTGGAAAGGACTTTCACGAACTCTAAAAGTAGAATTCAGCACGCACACACACAGAGTGCTGCAAGCACACACTCCTCCTGTTTTCAAACCCAAGTCTGCCACCTCTTTTTACTTACTTCGTGCTGGACAAGTGCAAAGCCAGGCAAGAATGTGTTTTTCTCCCTTGAAGTAGTCCCTCTGGTAGGGTTATGCCTCTTCATATGTATTCTCTGTTAGCTGAATTGTATTCTCTTTTTGCTTTTTGGCTTTTTAGTTATTTCAGTTTTTATTTAAATTAAAGATAAAGACTAACAGCTTTTTTTCCTCAAAAGAAGGCAGTTCTTGTCAGACATCCTTATGAAGTGACCACGTTTTTCTGAAATCTTGGTTTGGTAATGGGAACAGCTAGAGGCTGATGTTCTTCAAAAATGTACACCCCAAATTACCTGCTGCTGTCTCTAAGCCTTCTAAAGAGATAAAGAAAATGAAGA
Organism: Onychostruthus taczanowskii; assembly: GCF_017590055.1. NCBI lineage: Eukaryota > Metazoa > Chordata > Aves > Passeriformes > Passeridae > Onychostruthus > Onychostruthus taczanowskii. The sequence continues at coordinate 13,564,114 of NW_024496526.1, forward strand.
CAGGGAAATATTTGATCTTTCACTCTATCTCCTGGTAGAAATTCTTTCCTATCTTTTAAACACATTTAAGGCAAGTCCTGGAAGTAAAAGCATATAAGCAGTTGAAAGTAATTGTATGATACTGCAGAAGATCTGGCTTTGAAGAAAATTGGAGTTCTTCAGTGTATAAATAGTACATGTGCTGCATTTTGCCTGGTTTTAGTGTTCTGTAAAACTTGCATGTGTGTACTGAGGTTTAGACAAAGTCACAGAAAAAATTTATTTTCTTGCATGGTTGACACACAGAGGGTTAAAGGCTGACCCAGTCAATGGCATTTTGCCACTGACTTCAAAAGGGTTGGGATCTTCCCCTTCGCAAAATTACATTCAGAAGACCCACAGAGCTGTTACTTTTCTATAACTTTCATTGGATTAGCATAAAATAAGCAGAGTTCTTTTCTCAAAATGACATTAACCTTTGCGAGCTTTCAGTGCAAGACCAGCAGTATCCTGTTTCCAAAGAAAAGAAAAATGCATCTGGCTACTCAGACTGTTTGTTACAAGATTTATGAAACCAAGGATCTCATCAGGGCACACACACTCACATTCAGTCAAGTGCAGCAGGTTCTGAGTCCCACTTCCAGCCCTGCTGAACCTGTACCAGCACTGTGCCTGGGCCAGCACAGGCTGCACCTGCTCAGTCATTCCTGCTGTATCCGGGATGGCACAGCAAGGCTCCAGGAAGAGGAGACTGAAACCCGCCCCAGCAAATGGAGCAGGTGGTCCAGAGACACCTAGAAAAGCCCAGCACTCATGCTCCAAAGCACACATGCTGGAGGAAGACTGGCCTAGGATCAAAGCTGATGGAATGCTGCCTGTGTGGGTTTGAAATCCTGCTCCTGCCAGGTACTTCTATTGAATCAACTGGTGTGTACCTCCATCCTCACCACAGATTCAGACCAGATCCCTCTCCTCCAGGCTGGTACAAACATCCACCAAACTAATAACAAGAATTATCTCACTGTTTCCCTTTCAAGCCACCTTTTTGTTGGGAGCCTAATGGATAAGAGCAGGTACATCAAAGCGTTTGGCCAACTGCACAAATTCCTCAGCTAGAGCAGATAGTTCGCCCAAAATTTCCATCTCCCAGGAGACCAACCAAAGGAAGGCTTTTGCCTATGGACTCCACACTCCCCCAACCAGCTGTGAACACTCCTTTCTGCAGAGGAGAGACCTTTTGCACCACGGATCTCATCAGACAGGTCAGGACAGGACAGGTTCAATCTCTGTTTCTAGCAGGGCTCAGCCAATTTTGTACTGAACAATTACTGAGCAACAATAAAAACAACTCAATAGTCACCTTGAAAAATCTAACTTCTTTTCCAATTACACCTCTTCATCATTTCTCCAGGAGGATGCTCAAACCTCCCTGAAAAAAGTTAATGGAAAAGTTTAATAAACCTGTGAAATCTATCTTGAGAAATCATCCAGAATTAATTGCCAACAAAAATCATCTTCTGTTCAAGATGGAAGGGAACAAACCACCTGGGCATGGCATTATGGACTGCTTGCAATAAAAGATACTTGATTAATCCTTCCAGAAATTAAAATGAGTGAAACACTAGCACTAGCTGATGGTAAATACTAGCTGAAGCAAAACTCAACAAATGATTTGGGATTTTTTGATGGGATTTTGATTGTTCTGTTTTCAAATCTTTCAATCATATCATCTCCTTCTAAAGAAAACCTAAGTTTAGGTTTTCTTCTTAAATTTATAATATCAGCTGGCCATGAGACACCATCAAGCCCTTGATTCTATGAAGTTACTCTGTGCTCTATATCTTCTAGAAAAGCAAATAAATAAATAAACAAATAATTTTAGCAGATCAGTCATGTGACAACTGTTCTTAAAAAAATGCAGGTAAAGTGTTCTAGAATAACTGAACTATACTACAGAATGATGTTATCAGCTTGTTTGGAATTACCACTGGATACAGGCCAGATATTGAGATTTTAATTAGCGGCTAATTAGAGACACAGTCTTATCTTGGAGGTTCTCAGTAATCTCTAGATCTCTCCGTGGTGGTGATCACACCCTTTACAATTGTTTAGAGCAAATTGGAGGGATCCTTTGTCACATGTAATGTTCCACCTTGGTTTTTGTGAGCACACCAGTGGCATTAATGTCAACAGGTAAGTAAGGTCAGAAATGGCCTAGGGAAAAAAATCAATTTACTTAAAATTAAAAAAGGCTGTTGCATTCTTTAGTTTAAAAAATAAATAATATCTCTGTTTCCATTTTCTGAAAAGGGGGTTTTGAAAATTTGATAAGCTTCCATTTTCCAAATAAATAAAGATACTTGTATTTGAGGGATGTTTCTTTGCAACAGTGCACAAAACAGGAACTTCTTACAGATTTCAGATATTTCTGTGAAGGAATTCTCCCGTCACTATTTATATAAAAATTTAAACAGAAGCAATCAGTCAAGCTTCTTTAAAAGGAAGGAAATACTTGATACAAAACTCACCCTTTCCCTTGGGCAGACACATTTTCCATTAGCTCTGGCCTACAAAACTCAGCCCTGAATAGCACAGGTAGGAAAAGAGAAGAACAATTTAGATTGTTCTGGGACTTGAGGGAACACTACAACACCCTGAGACTTAACCCTGGCATTTTAAATTGCACAGCAGCTCTGGGGCTGCCACTCAGCCTCCAGCTCCAGATAGTGCTTCTCAATTCAGATTAAGAAAGGATCCACTGTGTGATGCTGATTACATGGACACATTTTGCTGACATTGTCAGGAACATTCATTTTAATGCAATGGAGGAAGTAGCTGAGGCAAGTTTAATTTTGACCTTGAAATAAGATATTATGCAACAGAGAGAATGCTGAGTCTATGATGAATAGACAAGTATGGGAAAACTAAAGCAGGTAAACCATAATGTTCAGCTATGGAAGTCAACATGATTTACCTTATCTAACCAAATTTGGGGCAAGGCCCCACCTGTGATCCAGACTGACTAAATCATGCCATTTCAGCAGTCTCTCTGCCTGTTCTCCAAAACACAGGGAAATATGAATGAGACCTTTGCTGAACTTCACACAGAACCAAAGAGTATCCCAAACTGGAAAAGCTGCAGTGGGCATGTGGATACAGCACACTGTGCCTGAAGAGAAGACATATTCTATCTTTGCTTTCCAAAGTGGCTGCATCAAGCTTCAGGAAACACAACTGATAAAACCCAGACACACAAATCACTTTCACATAACCAGTCAGAGCCATTTCTCCGTCCATTTATATCCAAAAACCTCCAGGTTTTTGGATATAAAGCAGCAGATTCTCCCCTGCTTTCACCAGGGACAGAGCCTGGTTTGGCAAATCTCTTGGACATGGCAGAATAACACATGCAAGCATTTTTTAATCCAAGTTGCTCTAAGAGTTATATACCTTGGATATGGTTTATTCCAACTGAGAGAAAGACAGCACTGTTTATCAAAAGGAGCTTTATCAATACCAAATAAACCTCTGAGCTAGTTCATGCCATGAAAATCCACTGTGCTCTCACAGCCAACTAAAAAGAAACTACGAAGCATTTTAGAGGTTCCAAAATCTCATCAGCTCTGCCAGGGTCAACACCAGCTCCCACCCAGGTTTCCCACGCGGCACCAGGGCAGGTTTTTCTTTTTGTTTTTGCCCTCCTGTGTCTCTCAGTCCTTGCAGCACTGCTGTGCTCCCATTTCTGGACTGGGACAGCAATTAGCAGTCCCAGTTCAACCATGGCTAATAATACAACATTTGGGTGTTTCTCTAGTCTCTATTTAAACTTGCTTGAACAGGTTTTCCATAAAAATAAACCAACTCATTTCACCCCCTAAATATTCTCTGCCACAGACTCCAAGCAAGCAAACAGCAAATTTCTTTTACTAACAGACCTGAACAACACTTTGCTGGTTCTGAACACTGAAAACAATCTTTGCTCTTCCCCCAAGTGCAACCCAAGACCCAGTAGCAAGAATAAATTATAATATGAGCAGAATCAGTGCATTCAATCCTGAGCAGAACAGCTCTCACACCTGAGATCCCTGGAGCCCCCATGAGCAAGAAAGCTGGAGACCAGCCCCAGGGACAACATCCCCTGCCTCACCTTCCTGTCTTCACACAATTGGATATTCCTTCGGTGTAATCACTGCCTCAAGGTTTCCTGTTGTTTCCCATCCCTCTTCCCTACTCCTTACCAGCCTCACCCTCAGGAAGCATAAAAACCAACACTTTTTCCAGACTCAAAGACCCCCCCCTTAATTAAGATTACTTTTCCCTTTCACCCCCAAACTGTGTATTTTATCTACATATAATTATCACTCACCCAGCTCATTCTGCATTGCTCAACATTCCTGATTATGCCTTCTTCTCAGATTAAATCCCAGAAGCTGCTTTCTCTTAGAGCACCATAAAGCTGCTGCTTCTCTTTGTCCACCCTTGCCTCCTAAATCTTTACTGGGTTCAAGTGTTTTCCACCAAGTCCGATGAGGAGGCAAACGAGTCATCACAGCTGATCTGAATTCTTCTCTTTAATCACACCTGACCTGAACTTTTATGATCTTTAAAAAAAAAAATCTGAAATCCCGCTGTATGCTCTGTATCTTTATGTATGGTTTTGGGAAAAAAAAAAAAAGTATAACATCATAAACCAAATTAAAAATGTGTAACTGTAGCTTGTCCTATTGCAGTGGTGTATTTCTGGATATGGGGATCTTAGGGGAAATCACTACTTTTTGTAGTGTTTTGCTCAGAATATGCAGTGTCCCCTCACTCCAGCAGCACAGTTAGGTCATGGGGATTTCTGGCAGGAGAAGACGCAAATAAACCAGTTCCTGGAATGATCCCAGTATGTTTTATAGTGGCGTGGGGTCCCAGCACCTGCATGCTTCAGAAAGGTGGGGAATTCTTACATCCCCTCAGAGCCTGGTACCTCTTTCAAAAATAACAAGGGGTTTCTGCAGAATGTAGATGTCTGGGTAACCTGTAGCCAAAAAACCAGCAGCTGCAGGGTGGTTGTTGGATATCAGTTCTAGAGCAAGTACTTAAATACTTCATAAATCTCCCATTAGTGTCTGGGTCTCTCAGGGAGGATCCAGTGATGGAGTTTATAAAGTTATAATTGCTGCCGTCAGACGATGCTTAGAAGGAAATGATAGATATGTGCAGGCTCAGGGGGGATATTAAAGAACAAAACAAACTGGACTGGAAATTATATTAATATATGGTGTTAAAATGATTCTAATTTCACCCAGCTTTCCAGTAATATTACCTAATGCACTGCCTTTCTTGTGTTGTTTTTCTTAACTCCCCAAAAAACCCTTTTAAGTAACACGTCAAAGTCACACATCACCAGGATGGGGTTTTGTGGGCCTGCACATTTGAAAAGCAGCAGGTTGCCAGAACCCTGGTTATTGGCTGGTTTTCCACTCTTGTTTTTGACATCACTTTTAATAACTGCCTGTTGATATTTCCAACAAATTACTTTTACACCACAGCCTGTGGATTCATAGAGCCCAGGGACGGACAACCCAAATTAGCAGTTGGAAACACTGCTCTTCCTCTTCTCATATTTTTTTCAGGTTTTTTATTTTTTTTGCACATGTTAATTCTGTGCCATCTGTACTCATTCTGTGCATACACCCTGTCCAGTTTCCTTGAAATTTCAGTGATTAAAGATAGATACTAAGTTAGCATTTATCTGAATACTTTAAAAATTTCATGAATATTGAGATGTTAAAATTTACCAATACAAATATTATAGCAGACTGTGTTCCTGCCCTAGACAAACAGGAGTATTATTTTAAACCAATTTTATTTAAATATATTGCAAAATAGTTCAGAGCAAATCCGACAAAATCACAAATCTGAGGGTCAATATGATCTTCTGATTCAATAGAAAACAAATACATCACAAACTATTGCTTTCCAGGGATCTTATTGATACAGTTTTGCTGTCTGAAAAGGACACTTGCCAGTGGTTTACCCAGAGGAAAAATTCTTTTTTCCAATATTTTTTTTTTATTTTCTCCTGTCTTTTGTCATTGTTTTGATGAACAACAATTAGGCTCATAATTTTTTTTCATATATTTTTCATTTTTTCTAGCATAATAGGAAATGCCATACACAAAGTAGAATATACTGATTAGATCTATGATTTGACATCATAATTTTGTATTCTATTTGCATATTAATGGTGCTGATGGGAAGAACAAATTGAAAGCAGTTATTAGAACATGTAAGGAGAATTTTCTTGCATAAGCCATTTTTATATCATGTCGCCATTATAATAAAAAAAAATTGTGATGAATGTTCCCCCTGAAGCTGACAAGTTACAAGGGCTTGTACTAAGGGAATAATAACTCCAAGATTCATAAAAACGGTAATTACTTTATCAACCTTCTAGTCACATTGCAGACACACACACTGAATCACTCCAAAATAACACTGACAGAAAAATTAGACTTTATGTTGATATTACACTTCTTACCTGAGGTTTCCTTCTAAAAACATACAGGCCCAATATATTGCTAATTACCCTGAACCCAAGAAAATCAGGTTTATGTCACGGATCTTTAAACACCCAGGTAAGGCTGGACAGGATAGGGAGAAGGAGGAGTAGATATCTGGAGGAAGGAAGCATTCATGTTCAAGGATGACACTGCCAAGGTGTAAGGTACCATATATTTCCTCTAGGAATAGCAAGGCTTAGCTTGACAGCTCCTTGTAAGACACCATCATCTTGGACAGTGTCCCAGGAAGGGCAGCAAGAGACAAAAGTACACCATAAACCCAACCAGCTTCAATGATGTCTCATGAATTAATGAATTAATTAAAGAGATTATGTGCTCATGCCACTACCAAGGAACATCCACATCCCTCTTGGCTTCGTCCATTACCACGCCTCCTGTGAATGAGATCCAAAAATGGTCCCAAAAAATCCTAACCCTACACGTTATTTCTCCTGTGAAACTGCCCAAAATACCTACAGCTGTGCATGTTCAGCAATGATGAGGAATAGCTCCATGGATGCAAGTAGATATTCCTGTGTCCAGAGGCACAACTTCCCCTAGCACAGCTGGATCCCCCAGAGCAGACAGCTGACAGAAGCACTGCTCTCTGCAATAAAGACAAACTTGTGATCCCAGAGTTCATTCCTGAGTGAGATGGGGATTCCTGTGCTCCATCCCCAGCTGCTTTTGTCTGTAAATGTGGCAGGGTCCTGCTGACCCTTTGCCTCCCAATTTAATCCTCAGCCGTGGAGCAGCACAGCCCCTCTGACTCCATTTCCAGCTCTTATCTGTCCTCGATGATAAGGACAGGGAGCCCTTCCCTGGGGCTGTGGATACCAAAGGATGGGGAGATTCTGGGCTGTGCAGCACTCAGGTCCTTCCCAAAGGCCCAACAGCTAAACCTTTGCCCTGTTCAGTGTCTGCATCGGTATCCCTGTGAGATAAATAATATAACCATTGGGGTTTGCAGGTAGAAGCATTTAATGTACTTCTCAGAGATGAGTGGATAAGCAGCATTTGTTGTGTGTTCCAGTAAAAGGGTGCAACTGGACAAATAAATGCTCATTACTTCTTACCTAACTCAAGAATCACTATGTGCTGTTGGAGCAACCTCAAGGGATGATAACATCATTAGGCTGGAAATTAAAACTTTTCTTTTTTTTTTTTTTTTTTTCACCCGATTCGTCTCATCTATCAGAGTTTAGAGGCTGGAAGATTCACGGTAGTTCTTCCTTTAAAAAGTGTCAGTCAGTTCTCAATCAGGGAATCACTGGGTCACCAAGCACAGATTCTGTTTTAGGAGGAGAGAGTGAGACTAAATGTATTTCAGTGTTACATGTCCATGCAAATGCATGATTAGAAATGTGCAAAATTAGAAATGTAAATACTATTATGATTTTTTAAAGAATGCTTTGAGTCTGAGGCAGAACACCATCTTCAAAATAATGCTGCAGTTTTTCTCTTAGATACACACTGCTTGTTCTCTCTGTAAGAGCCTGAACTACTCATTTTTAAACACTTAATCACATTATTTTAATTTCTAATGAGTTCTTATGTGTGGCTGGACATTTGAGCCCTTTAAGGAGAGTGCCTTGCAGATGGAAATCTCTTTACAGAGGGACTGCGTCCTCCCTGTGAGCTCCCAGGCTCAGTGCAGCCTGAAAGGAGGCAATAGCTCAGCCTTTGTTCCAGCTGGGTCCTTGACCTCCTTGTTTACAGTGCTAATGGGGACAGCAGTTAGTCAGAGTCAAGATGGCATTTCTGAGATGTGAATAATCCCACAAGAAAACAGGCTGGAACAGTCGGCACATTCACAGCTCGGCCTAACCCAGCCGCTGGCTCGTTGTGATGTTCAGCCACCACCACTGATCCGAGCAGGAACAGAGACAGTGACCTATAGGAAATATAATCTGTGTCCCATTACCAACTCCCCGAGACATTTTCCTCCTTCTAAAGCCCAAGATTGTCAATGCCATCCTTCTCAAAAGACCCTCTTTCATGTTGCTTTTATCATCCTGACCTTGTTCTAGTGGGAATTTCCATTCTGCCTTTTGAGACGATTTTGCAAACGATGCAAAATTTCACTCCTCTGTTGCTGCACAAAGCTCCAAAGAGTAAAACCCCAGCTTGGGATGTGGCCGGTCTTCCCCAGCCCGTGTGGCCAGCACAGATTGTGTGCTCCTGGTCACGCTGCACAGGCTGCCTGTTCCCACCACGGAGTCACAGCTGGCCCATCCCTGGAGCACCAGCTGTGCTGCCAAGAACATGCAGTGTAAGAAGATTTGATATATTAAATAGTTATTACATACAGACTCCATTTATAGAACTTGTTTTTGCAGAAGAGTGAATTGTCCTGTTTGACAATACCATCTTTACAAGCGGGGAAATGTGTCATTCAAGACATCAAATACCCATCTCGATGTTTTGCTTGGCAATCAAAGTCCCAGATACAATCCTTGAGAATTTATTTCATCTCGTCAACAATTCCTAGTAATGCTACTTGAGTGAGCATAAAACACTCTGTGTTGAACCACTGCGGCCTGGATTTCCTTAATTATATTGGAATAAGATGAAGATTTCCCCAAAGCACAGCTGTGACTCAAATGCATTCAGCTCTACCCAGCTAATGGGGTCACACCCTGTGCAGACTCCAGGTTCATAGGTATCATGGCTCAAGAGCTGTGGCCTCAAGCCCAATGCACTCAGCAGAGTTGTCATTATAACACTTAAAGCTATTCCAAGGACTGAACCCACAGATTAAGTAAAACCAGTAAGTAAAAAACACTAAAAAAAAAATACGTGGAGAGTATTGTTTGCACACACTCATGGTTTTAAGCTTCCCAGTTCTAAACCTTCAGCTTTTATCACTTTGCATCTGAGTGTCTGTATTAAAAAGCTGTATTTGTATCTTGAGGCCAGTAACACACAGGAAAGAGGAGAAGAGTGTCTGAGGAGATGATCGAGGCTGTGTTAATTTACATTTTTCATAACACATTCCTTACTATCCTTTAATATGGCTTTTAGAAACGAAGGCTCTGAGGAGAATTAAGAAACCCTTCCAGGATCTAAAGGGGCTCCAAGAGAGCTGGAGAGGGGCTTTGGACAAAGGCCTGGAGGGACAGGACAAGGGGGAATGGCTTCAAACTGACAGAGAGCAGGGGATTCGGTATAATGAAAAATTCTTCCCTGTGAGGGTGCTGAGTCCCTGGCACAGATTGCCCAGAGAAGCTGTGGCTATTTCATCCCTGGCAGTGTTCAAGGCCAGGCTGGATGGGGCTTGGAACAACCCAGGATAGTGGAAGGTGTCCCTGCCCATGGCAGGGATGGAATTAGATGAGCTTCAAGGTCCCTTTTAACACAAAGTATCCCATGGTTCTGGGATCCTTGGTAGGTGGAGGACTTCACCACCAGTGTTGGGGTGATACAAGAAGAATAATTTTAGAATATAGGGTCACAACTATTGCATAAAAAGAGGATTATTTTTTATACTTTGCTTTTTGAACTTTGATCAACAAGAAACAATCTTATCTAGAAACCTCAGAAACCACTTCTCTGTATGCTGGTGGAATCGCAGCCCCTTCTAACTCAATTCACAGCCTTAACAGGTTCTGTCATCTGTTCTTCTGAGTCTCACTCCAATGTGCAGAAGAGCCTTATTTTAATTTATCTGTGTAGGAAATGCCAGAGTGTAACTTGTACAGTACATACAGCAATCGATTCCCTACAACAGTGCTACGATTACACAAATAAGAGCTATCATTTCCTGAATTTCACAGATGAAGAGAGGAACATCATTCTGTCTACTGCACCTTTTAGCTTGTGAGCTGTATAGAAAAATCATAAATAATTTCCATAGGAAAAAAAGAGCCATTGCTTCACCCTCAATTTTCCTGTAACTTCAATGCATTCAATTTTCAAATTAGTTTGATATAAAGAAAGGGACATCAATGAAATGCTATTATCCATCTGACTTTCTAAGTAGAGCTGCAGTCATGAAAGATTACTGGAAATGATGTGGTTAAAGCACTGCAGTACATGTAGAAAATGTAGCAAGTAAGGTCAAACTTGCAAGCAAATTCACAGATAAGAAAGAATTGCTTTGATGATTTTTAAAACATCATAGTCATACTATATTGGGTCATCCACACTAGCTTGAATCTTTTTAAAAGTCATAATAAATTGAAAAATCCAATTTCTTGGATGAAATATTTTTATTTTTAAGTCAAATTCAAGCTTGATTGAAATGTACTTGCAGGATTTGCAAAGTAAGCCAAGTCTGTAAAGCAATCAAGAAATTCTGATGTAGGTAGCTGGAATAGTGTCATCCGTGATCTCCAAGTTCCCAACACAAAGTTTCTCAGCGATGAATGAGGGAGGGGAGCTCCAGGGTTCAGAGTGCCTGGTAGATATATTCCGTTCTGGTGGAACTAATGCATTTAGTTACTAAAACTAAATAGGAAAGTTTTAAAGGTGTATTTGAAAATGCATTAAAAATCCCCTAGAAGCCATTCCTGATCAGATGAAGTTGAAATAAAATAATATTTAAAAATTCCAAGTAATTTTTCGTGTTTCACCTACTTCTCCTACCAATTAATAATATTATGTTTGCTACTATGGAAACTCTCATTTAAGCAGAGAACTATGTAATTTGCTACAAACAGAATTCTTGCACCTATTTTTCTGAGCCATGTCCAGGAGCGGATCTGTATCCACGATTGCACAACCTGTTCTGTCTATGACACAGAGATAATACACACAAAGTGTTTTCTGCAGAATATACCTTGGGATGCCTGTCAGCACAGTGCACTGTGCATGTAATTTCATACCACTATTTGTTTTAAATCCAGTTATCTGTAAACTAAACAGGCAATCTCATGTTTTACCCTCTAGTCTACTGGCTGCTACTTGAGGATTTCTGGATGGCAGCATATAACCAACATAGTCAGACTTTTTTCTTGAGAAATAAAAGTATTTTGTTCTCTGCTACCTTCTGCTTGAAATGTGATTATCAGACCAGGGACTCATTGTTATTTTATTGTCTGACAGCTTCAGAATAGAGTTGAGATATTACATATCTGTTACCCTGAAAGCCTTTGCGAGATTTTGTCTCTGAGAGCGTGTGAAGCCGCATTTCCCTTGGATCTCTGGCCACAAAGGGCTCTGACCCGTCTCTGCAGCAGCCTCTGTGCCCTGTGCCTTGAAAGGAGGCCGTGGCACAGCATCCTGCAGCCCAGCCTGCAGGGTGCTCCAGGCCAGGCCTGCAGGAAAGAAACACCTGGCAGATTTAGGATCTCCCCCACAGAACTGGGGCGGGATGTTAAAATAGAGAGCGCAGAGCTGGGCTAGGAAGGACTTTAGACAGCAGGCTATTTCTGGGTGACACGAACTGGAAAGAGCTTTTGTTTCTCTAACAGTTGGTAGAGTCACAGCTCGCTGGCAGAGAAACCCCAGAGCAAGAGAGGAGATTCTGGACAGAGGCAAAGCTCGTGCAGAATTCCTGTTTTCCACAATGTTGTACAGGGAGGGGTAAAGGGAATCATCCTCCAAGGAGACCCCACCTTGCTCACTCTTGCAGGTTTTCCATGTGCTACAACCCTTAAATAATATTGCTCTGTTTTCTCTATAATTTTAGGAAGGTGTAAAAAAGTTGTTGGTTTTACTCACATGGTCTGCATTGGCACTTCAGGAGGCAAAATGACCCAACTTCAAATGCAATTCACAAATACCAGTGCTGTTTTCTTTGGATGGGCTACCAAAGCATAAAGCACTATTAAAAAAATCTTTCATGTCATCAGAGAAATCCTCATACCATTAGGCATTTGCTGGGATAAAAATATCTATATATTGCTAGAGGGGATTTTTTCTGCTCTTTCTGTAAAAAAAAATTACTGCCAGAAGTTCAGAGAAATGAAAACTTAGTGGAGCTCGTGGCAGGTATGAGATATAGGATCAACACAGGATCTTCACTGCTTTTTACTCTTAAAATTATTTTAAATTGTCTTGGGTCTAAACTGATTTTCCTCAAACCATGTCTCCAGTTCTGCTGTAGCTTTGAAAACGAAATAGCTGGCAAACAGCAGGAAAATGCCTGCTGTGTCCAAGGCTTTCTGCAAGGCTGGGAGCCAACTCCACTGCTAGAAACCCACCTGGAAAAGGCTTCCTGAGGGATCGTGTTTGGCTTAGGGCAGAATAACTTCTGCACTGTAGGCATGGAAAAAAAAGGTTATAACACCTCCCTACACCTTCCTGTGCCTAATTACTCCTAAGAGGGAGAGTCCTTTGGGAAGAGGCTGGGATGTTTCTCACATCCTCATCACTCCCCAAGGTACCCAGGGCAGGGAACTCACATGCCAAGGCCATCAATATGTGGGCTTAGCTTTAAATTGCCTGTCACTGCCACAGGTAATGGTACAATTACTGGCATCCCTTGACATTAAACTCTGTTTCTCACTGATGCACATTGCTGTGGAAGGACTTCCTTTAAGGAAGAACATTACACTTTTCCCTTTAAATATCCTGATCCTAAATCCAACTCATGCCAACATTACATTTTTTATTTTTTAAAATCTACCTGCAGTTTCATTTTTTTGCTATACAACCACTCCCAACCTCTCCTCTTTTGCTCTTGGACACTTGCACCAGGAACAAAGGAGGTCTGTATTTGCTGAGAAGCTTCAAAGGCAGATTTTCTTACTTAAAAGAGGTTCATTTGATTTGATGGCAGGGGATTGAAATGAAATGATCTATAAGGTCACTCCCAACCCAAATCATTCTATAACAGCTAAAGAGCTACAGAATCAAGAAGTATGAGATCAATTAATGTGGGAAAAGTTAATAATGTGACTTTTTTTGTTGCTGTTAAACAGCTAAACCAAGTTAGTATTGAACAGCCTACTAAAAACATCTAAATGTGAGATTTCAGGGAGCATTCCTACTGCTATTAGATATTGCACATAAGAAAGAAAAGGCCATTGACAGAGGTGATTGATGTATGTAACCCTGAAAAAAATCTTAGCAGCAAGTAGAAAAGATAAAGAATACTTAAGAAATCAGATAATGGATCAGTCTTTTAAATTTTGGCTTAAGGTACAGAAACTTTACTCTCATATACATAAATGAAAGAGCGAAACTTTTTTACATACAACTTTTAAAGATATGACCTCAAAACACTTGTATTATACTGACAGTAAATAATTAAAATACACTCTAAACATATTCCCCCATCAGTATTATGGGAAAGGCATAAGGAGAATTTCTGATTTAGATGTCCTTTTGTTTTTATTTCCAAGCAAGACCATGGAAGCACGTGAGGAATGGACCCCATGTTGGAGACACAGGACCCCTCCCAGTTTAGGGATGGCTTCTGACAAAAGCAACTTACTTTTTGTGAGTTTTGATTATTGGAATCTTCCACCACGATCCCACCCAGACACTGATCCCACTGAGACACCTTGTGAAGGACTAGAAAGCTCCTACACTAAACAAGAGGCAACATTTTTAGATATTGTTAATAAAAATTTGGTAAAATGAAAGCTCTAGTACCACCTGTAGTGAAAAACTCTATCCTATGATGGCATGATCTCTGTCTAGATAAAGAATAAGTGAGCTATGATTCATCAGGACAGTAAGACACTTCAGTTGTTGATTCCTCAAGCAAACTGTGTAAAAATGGTGGGGAGACATTTCAAGGAGAGGGACTCCATCTAGGAAAACTGCTCTGGTATTTTGTGGAACCAAACATGTCTGACTTTGGGATGCAGGGCAGGTACGTTTGCTCTGGCAACCTTTTAATTGAATCTCTTCTCTGGCAGAGAGGCAGTTCTTGTGTGCGACAGTAATGTGGATTTATGGAAAATAATAAGGTGATCAGCTGCCCTGCAGAGTTATTATTTTGTTTCATTGAAAGAAAAGAAGGCACTATGCCTAAACTGATGGGTTGATGAACGCGGTGGCATGCGGTGCCTGCTTCATAGTTCAGTGCAGTTAATGGAAAAACTCCCATTGCCTTCACTTAGGAATCAACCAGCAAGTGAATAAACAAGGCACAACAGAAACTGAGAGAGAAAAAACCCTAAAGTTAGGTAAGTGCCAGAGCAGGGACCATTTTATAAATATCCACATAGTTAAAAGAATTTCTTTTGACTCCATTCTTGTCCCTTTGTGTTCTCTGGGTTTCATATTTTGGCAGATTTATTTAAGGCAAGATTAATCACCAAAGCAGTGAATTTAAAATTAATATGCCAGAATATGAAAAGAATATAATTAGAACATTAATTTTGCATTCATAATCATGTTTATGCATAAATAATTATTAATTTTTTCACTCATCTACCTCCTCACAATTATCTCATCCTAATAATAACTCTGTCAGATCAATGGAAGTACTTTCTTTGACTCTGCTGGGCACAGGAAAGTGCCCTAACAGATTCTTAACCAGAACTAAAACACCCTACATGATCCAGTGCATCCAAGTAAAGCTGCTTGGGTTTCAAATTTCAATCTACAAAATCACTCAACCCTTGTATTTTGTCCTCTGCAAAAAAATCCCTGAGAAAACCCTTCAGTGCAGTGAATACTAACAAGAAATTGCCTAGGGCAGAAATTACTTACATGTACATACCCCCTTCTTTTTTGTTAAAATTTCAGCTAGACACAGCACTTTATGTCCTTCCTCCTTTTGGTTATCAGACCAGAGACATTTTCAGGAAACCAAACATTTTCAGTTTTTCAATTAATATTTCCAAATCTTCTTTTCAGGGAGGCAAAATTATGCTGAAACAGCTGGAAGTACCAGAAGAATCCAGCTGGCTTCACAAGAAATGAAACTGTGGTTTTCACCACATACAGTATCAGCTAAAAAACATCCTTTGTTTAACCACAAGGAAAATATCGTGGTGGCAGACAGGTCGAGTTGAGAAGGATGCACTTTTCCACCAGGATACAGAGGACAAGATGCATCTCAGTGTGTCACTGTCAGCACCCAGAAAACCCCCTCAGCTGAGCCCTTCTCCAGCCAGAGCAAACATTTCCATTACTCCTTTTCAAATGCAGTAGTGTGTGAAATGGTGATATCGCATCCTTTTAACCAAGAACTCTAAATTCTACACTGTCCTTTCAGCCTTTTTATGTGTAAGAAAGTTTCTAACTGAAGAAACAGCAACCTTAGTGGTTCTCCAACTGTTACTTCAACTTGCTTGCAAAGGTTTTTCTCCTTTTCCCCTTAGAACACACTCACAGCACATTTACTGCGAGTTCCAACACCGGATTTGGTTAATCTTTGTATACTTAATTGGGGCAGATAAGACAAAGTAAAGAGAGTAAAGTAAATGAGGCAGAAGGGTAGTGGGAAGAGGAATGGTGCTCCTGATTCCATGGGCAGAGCTGTACCAATTTATCTCTTGACATTTTGTCCCTTGTCTCACCCTGGGAACACCAGGTCAGGGCACCACTGCAGAACTGTGAGACAGAGACCAGAACTGAAGAGCCATCATTTTCTGTTCACCCTTTCCCATCAGTGCATAGCTTCTTCATGGAAAAATTCACTTAGGAACATCTAAAATTGTTCCCTGCACCTTTTTAAGGGATTGTGCAGCTGAAACTTCTTCTCTGATGAAGAAAGTCAGGGATGAGCAGCTCCCCAGAGCACAGTGTGACGTGAAATATTTTCCCCCTCTCCTTTGCCTGTTTAAAAGGCAGTAATTATTTGGGATTGACATATGGCACATTAACTTATTCCTGTAATTCTCACACAGTCAAGCACTAGCAAAACGTGGAGGTTGACACTTGAATGCTTTGCTTGGTGCAGCAAGTCCTACGACACAATAAATTTTCTCATATTCCTCGTGGCAATGCTGCTTGTGGGAGATGAATAATTTCTCTCCCTTTTCACTTGGCTTTTGAGCCCAACCCTGCTATTGATCAGCTCACCAAACTCCAAGCGACTCCAAGACGAGTTCATATACAGCTTCCTGGAAAAGTGGGATTTATTAACACTCTGCTGGAGCTCCCAGGCTGCTGCTGCTGCCTTATTGATCAGATCCTGTGAAATGGCATGTCCACCCACGGAGATTATGGGTGGAATCAACTAAGGGCCATCAGGCTGACTGATATTTTTAACAAATTTCATGTTGCTTGTTATTTTCCTGGTGCTGCGTGTGGGGAAACAAAGGTGCTAACAATGTAGGAGGGAAATAGTCTCTAAAAAGGAAATATCAAATGAACTTACAGATTTAAGTGGCATTTACTCTAGGCAAGAAAAGATTTTATCTGTATCTTTATGAATTCCTACAACAGATATTCCTAGGTTTGGGTTTTTTTTGTGTTGGTTTTTTTCTGAGTTTTAATCTTTCCAGCTAATCTTACCCTATTTCTTTTTTTTCTTATAAAGAAATCCCAGCTGACCCATGCCCAGGGTCTACCTAAGTCTTCTGGGATTTAAAAAACACGTTTGCTTTTCCATTCAATACTCCCAGGCTCAAGACTTTGGGTGGACTTTAATCAGCTGCACATTGCCCTTTGCTTGATCTGAACAATCAGCTCAGAAAATTTCTCATTATGGCTTTTGTAAGAAGAAATAATAGTCTGTCTTCTCGCAAGCAAACACAATTTGAATGAGCAAAATTAATGGCTGCTTCTCTTATTTTTTTCCTCCTCCTGAAGTGATAGGTTATATAAGAGGTGTAATTACAATAATGTCAAAGTCACTGCAGAAAGAGTTAATCTGCAAGGAAAAAATCCCACCAGGAAAAATAAAATAATCTTTGGTATGCAGATGAACTGTTTACTTGACAGCTGTTGTGTTATCAAAATGAAACTGAGCTGAACTGCTGAAACAATAAAAGTAAATTGTTACTGGGGCTTTGCAAACCTCAATTAAATAAATATTATGCAGTAAACAACACAGTGGATTTTAGTTAGGATAAAACAACGGAAAAAAGGAGTTACCAGCCTGTTGTGTTATCTCACAGTAACCTTCAAACACTTCTTGCAGGAGACTTTTCCAATGTAAAGAGATTTAACTTACAACAAAAACTACGAAACACCCACTCCCAATTTATTTTTATAAGTAATTTCATTATATATTTTCCCTCCTAAAAAAGTTTCTATAAAACTTTAAATTAAATAAATATGGGTATTGATGGTCGTTTTCTGGGCCCAGCTTTTCAATTACTTTTAAGAAAGCAAAGCATTTTGAAAATAATGTGATCAATTTGTTGCACTTACTCTAACAAAACGAAATCACCATCTAATTATCCAGTCAAACAAAAAACGAGTGCTAACTGGGGGGAAACTAATTTTAATTGGCAGGTACCAGAATGGAAATCATGCCTCATTTTGCATTTTTTTTCTGGTAGGTCTAATGCCGTGCAATACAGCTTTTTTTTTTTTTTTTTTTTTTTGGGTTTTTTTTTTTTTTTTTTTTTGGGTTTTTTTTTTTTTTTTTTTTTGGGTTTTTTTTTTTTTTTTTTTTTGGGTTTTTTTTTTTTTTTTTTTTTGGGTTTTTTTTTTTTTTTTTTTTTGGGTTTTTTTTTTTTTTTTTTTTTGGGTTTTTTTTTTTTTTTTTTTTTGGGTTTTTTTTTTTTTTTTTTTTTGGGTTTTTTTTTTTTTTTTTTTTTGGGTTTTTTTTTTTTTTTTTTTTTTGTTTTTTTGTGTTTTTTTGTTTTTGTTTTTGTGGTGCTGTGCACTCTGTAACAGAGATGAATTCCTTGCTGAGCTACCAGATCCCGGGGTGCCTTTGGCAGTAAAGCAGATTTCTACAGGAACTGAAGCACAATCCACACTTTCACTCCTCACCATTCTATCCCAGCCCTGAAACTGGATTCCCACAGCAAACCATGAGTTTTTCATCCCAGAGCACAGCATGGAGCACATGTTAGTATGGCTTAAAGAGGAATAACATGTCCTGTTACTTCTTCTAAAACAAACTTCACCTCTGTCTCCAGTAGCTTGGAGAATATCACCTTCACAAACAAATATATTTATGTATGCAGACTGCTTAAGTGTCATTACTGTAAAATTAAGCTGTCTTCAAAATGTCAAAATTGCAGCCTTATAAACATTGTTCCATTAATCATCAGTGAAACAGCCCATTCTCAATGGAGACAAAATTATTGGTCTAAAAATGAAAAGTTGAGCTTGTAAAGAAATAGCAATGACATTTGTAGGCGCTGACATTTCTGCACAACATGGTGAGCTATTAATTTGCTAATTACACATGTAACACTGTTTTAGTGCATACTTTAAGCAAAACTCTAAATTGAACCTGAAGATTTAAAATCTCACCCTAAAGGCTTGGATTTCTCCCTTCATTTTGCACTACAATCCCTGAAGTAAATTAACAGGCTGCTTTTTTTTGTGACTCTCAGGAGGGAAAGTGAGAAGCTCAAGGGGTCAGACTGCAATACCCTGGGGGAACTGTAGTCTCCTCTGTACCTGCAGAATTTGTACATTTGATTAACCTTCCTGCTCTTTAGAGTTTCAGCAGTGTCCTGAACCACAGCTGGGCTTTGCCACCCCTCTCTCTCCTTTTTCCCTGCTGTTGGCACAGCTGCATTCACACCTGGAGTGTGGCAATGGCTTAGGTGCTCTCAGACATCCTCCCTGGCAGGAGCTGGGGAAGGGATCACACCCGGGGGTGTCAATACCTTCTGCTGCTGCTTCTTTAGGTGAGGATTCCCTTAATCAGCTCTTAATTCCACTTTATTAGAGACACTATGCCTTAGAAAATGTCATTACCCCCGATCTTTGCTGCCAGGTAATTTTCACCCACTCAACATCATGATAGGGAGTGTTCATGTAGAAAATAATTTTATTTTTTTTTTCCCCCAAGAAAATGACAGAATGACCTGCACACAGCAGGCCAAAGAATCAGTCAGATTTCCAGTGCCATCTCCAGCTGTTCCTCAGCCAAAACTCAGAGGCCATCTGTGCCAAGCTGAGTAAAGTCTTACCTGATAACAATCCTCCTGGCTCTCCTTTCACTTCCTACATCTTATTTGCTCCCCTTACCCTCCCAGGCTCCTTGCTAGTTTTTTGTTCCTGCTCAGAGAAATAATTTCCTTAAACAGGGCTCTTGACCCTATTTTAGAGATCTCACCAGAGACTTTGGCCATTCACAAGACCTCAGTGGTTTTATTCTGTGTTACTCAAAGGACAACTGTTGAAGGTCAAAATGAAAATTTTCCACTGCCCTCACACATATGGCCTTCCCTTCCATATGACCAGCAGCTTCCAGGTTCACAGAAGGAAGACTGACAGCTCTGTGATGTGGAACACACAGAAATCCAACCTAATTAATTGAAATGAAAATCCATCTTTTAATGCTTCTGTTGGTTGATTTTTCTACTGGCAGAACACAAAGCTCAGCTCTTAGTCAAATTCACAAGCGACACTGGGCCTAGTCCTTTCTCTCTTTGTCCTCACCTCCTCAATATCCAAACAAGGATAAAGTTTGTAAAAAAATAACTGAAAAAGCATCAAGAGAAATCAGGGAACTTCAAGTTACCTGGCAGTATGGTACATGGCACTCTCTGGAAATCAGCTCTTCCTAAGTTCCTATTATACCTCTGTCTTAATTTCCCTGATGACAACAATCATTAGAAGAAGAAAACCCATGCTTAGAGGATTTAAAGCCCTTCAAGTATTGGGTGTTTTTTTGGTTTTTGTTTTTGTTTTTTAAATTTTGTCTCTCCTTTGTGGAATGCTGTTCCCTGTGTAAATTATTTTCTCCCCCAGCAGCCACCTCCCACAGCTCAGCACTCAGCCAAAGGCTCCTCCAAGCTCCTGAGAAGGGGCACTCGGTGTCCCTGTGAGGACACACAGGCTGAAATCAGTCACTCATCTACAAATGGGGGTTTAAAGGCCTTATTTGACCAAACTCCTCAGCTACATTCCATAATGGAAAGCTGATCCAAGTGTCTATATGTTTATGTATGAGTGTATTTAATGGAAAGCTGATCCAAGTGTATATGGATGTGTCTATATGTTTATGTATGAGTGTATTCTCTGCTTACAGAATGTCCACATGCAGAACTTTCACAAGTTTTCACACTCATCCCCAGCCTCATCACCTATATTTTCTCTCTGCAGTTACATGTTTGGGTTCCATGTTTGGGCTCCATTAGAGAAAGGGATGACTCTGACCAAAACCTCCTCTATCCATGCTATATTCAGCTGGTCTAGGACACCTCCACTGCTGTAAATTTGTAAATTCTGCTCTAAGAGACTTCTTTCATAATGTACCAGAAAACTGGGATGTAACCAAGCTGTGACCAGCTGGCTGATGTTTTTCCCCCAGATTCCTTGCTGTAGCCAAACATAAGCTCAAGCAAAATCTTCCTGTTGAGAGTCCCAGAATGCTGAGATTAACAGTCTCTGCAGAGCAGGATGCACAAGCCTTGTTTATGAAGACAAAGAAGAAAGTAAGAGGGTTTCACATCAAATGCATCTAAACAGGTAGGTGGGGGAAAAAAAAAAAGGTGTTTACAAACTCTAACCTATGAACAATTACTGTTTAAGGCAAACAAACACAGTGACCTCACACGTGGAACAGGAAGGTTGGGTGACTGTGGGTATGGAGAAGCAGGAATGACTTGGGAGAGAGCAGTACAAATTTTTAGGAAAACACTGGAAGCTCACAAAACTACACTTAAAAGTTGATTTTTCTCCTCAGTCTCTCAGTAGATGTTGCTGTGACATCTCATTGCTGCTAAGTGAACAAAGAAGCCCTGAATATATGGTTAAATCACACACCACAGCAAACATTAGTTAATTGATATTTTAATAGCATATGGACAGCTTTAGAGTTGTACAGCTGGGACATGGGAAGTGTTCACTCAAATGTGACATCTCTGGTATTCCCAGTTCTCCCTGCAGCTCCCTGGTAGGGCAAGAGCTGTGATTTTGGTGAGACACAATGCCTGGTGTCCTCGTTCCTGTGGCTGTGGGGTTATGGTGGGGATGGTGGTGGCTTTGTTTTCCATGTCACTGTTCTCTGTGCTCATGCTCTCTGTGCACAATGAGAGGATGTAGGTGATCTTTTACTTTTGAAAGTCTCAAAGCATGTGTATTTTTATTCAATTTTTCTGAAAGGTCAATATACTACAGATCACTTATCAGTGATCCTTCCTTGCCTAGGCATCATTTGTACACTGTAGCATCGGTTTTCCTGGTTCAACAGTCAGCTCCTAATAAAAGAGGATGACATGTATAAGAGGTAAAGAAAAATAGCTGTAATAATAGCACTCCAATCCTACTTACTTGTCTCTTAACCTCTTTCTTTCAAAGTCTCCCACGCTGCAGTGCTCAGAAGAAAGTTGCCATTGAATTATCCACCGGAAATCCATTGGCTTCTATTGCTGCTCTGGTGCAGCAGCATTCAGGGCAACAATAACTGATAACACTTCTCACATCCCTGCCCCTCCTCCGGCTCAAACTGCGGCTCTAGAAATAAAACCCTGTGCAGAACACCGAATATTTTTTAAATTAAGCTCACAGCTGCAGACAGAAATCAGCTCCATCTGACAGCTCAGCCCCCCAGGACCCTGGTGCTCGCTCACTGCCCCCCTGCTCCTCACAGCATTGTTCTGGGGAAGCACTTCTACAACAATTCTCACTGATCATGAAAGGCAAATAAACCAAATCCCAGAAGCAAAAGCAAAAAGCATCAATACAGTTTTCTCCAGCAGCCTACTGCTATTTATACAGGTGACTGTGAACATTCACACATCAAAAATAGTGGTATTTTGGCATCTCTTCCAGGAGGAATCATCTCCCTAATGGATAGCACGGTAAATACATTGTCCCTGATGAGGAGAAGATGCTTGAATCATTACAGCAGCAGTCTGTAATGAAAAGGATGCAGATTCAGTTCCCTGTCAGATTTCCTGATAGGAGATTTTTTTAGAAATCTCACAGGTACCTTTGGATTTCAGTACAAGGATCTAGGTGGCTTTTAATGCCACAATTAAAATTTCTGTGCTTTTCCTAACTTCACAGAGGAATTATCAAGATTGATACATTAAAGAACAGGGGATTCATCAGGGAGCTGGCAGCACACAGCTTTGGTATCTAAAGTGGATGAAAATTCAAACTGGGTGAACAAACCCTCCAGCCTAAAACTGTACTGGATCCACCAATGATTGGTTCAAGGGGACACAGGAACAGCCATGACCTGCTCCCTTTTTAGGACACTGTAGCCACACAACTGCTGAGTTACCCCTCTGTCCCCCAAATGCCCTCTGAGAGGGGCCCAGAAAACTTCCCAGCAGATGATGATGTGGTCTGTCTGCATGGCAAAATCCCAGAGTGGTTTGGGGTAGAAGGGACCTTAAACACCATCCAATTCCATCCCCTGCCATTGACAGGCACATCTTCCACCGTCCCAGGTTACTCCAAGCCCGTCCAGCCTGACCTTGGACATTTCCAGGAATGGGGACCTTGCTGGTTTTACTGTAAAAGTGGCACAAATACATTCATCCAATGTTTTCCTTGGACAGGCAAGACAATTTCACACACTTTTTTTTTTTTTTCTTAAAGCACCTCTTGTGCTGATCTTGCAGCCCAGGCATTCACACTGCAATCTGTGCTATCTCATTTCTAAGATTAAGCAGTTAAATAGTCTTGGCCTGGATCTTCTTAATCACACTAATACCACTTTTACAGAGATCTGGGCTGAAAGGTTTAGTATGAAGGACAATCACCCTCCTTTATTAACAGCCAATGCTGAGCCAGTGCATTTAACAGAAAAGTCATTGTGGGCTTCAGAAAGAATAAGATCAGAGTTAGACTCCTGTTGACATGGAAATACTCTGAAAAGTCTCTCAGAAGTGTCCCAAGCACTGAAGTTCTCTGTATTCCTTATGCCCTAATGAAGTTGCTGCCACAAGTCTGAATTTGGAGCTTTTCTTCCTGTTGAATGTTAGTGTAAAGAATAAATAAGATCGATTAGAGTCATTTTGGCACTAAAAAAAGCCAGTGTACTCCATGTCCTTGCCAGGGCTCCCCTGTGTATCTGACAGGAATAGCTGCAAGGACTGGAGAAGCAGTAACTTTTGGAAAGGACTATATCTCCTACAGAAGCACCACATTAAGTAGACCATTTCCAATGAATCCCAAATGCTTGTGTTCATTAGCTTTTTGTGAAAGCAGAATACCATGTAAAATGTGCATTGCACAGCATGATTTGTACTGGTGCCCTAACTGGAGAAAGAAGTCAAAGGACATCCCCAGATTAAACATTTAAAGGCAAAAGAAATTATCCCCAGATTAAACATTTAAAGGGAAAAAAAATATCTGAGCAGAGGAAACATTGCTCTGTAGTACTGCAGTCAAACAGAACTGGGAAGAATGCAATTTCTTTACACCAGAGCATGAAGTACATGTATCTTAAAATCAGCTAATATCTACTTACTAGACCTTTAAACCAGAAAAAACTGTATTTTGCTATTTAGATAAGCAGCACAATATGAGTTCGGGGACTCTGTTCAGCACAGAATGAGATATTAAACATCAATTGAGTCAGTTATATTAATAAATCAAAATCCCAACGTTTACATATTATCACATTTCTTTTGCTTCTTTTTTTTTTTTCTTTTTTTTTTAACCTGAGAGGCAGTGCCTTAGATAAACAGTTTTCTCCATGAGTAAGAGACTATGGGAGCTCTAAGGCTTTGCTCAGACATGGGATCTGCTGGCAGCTCCCAGTTCCTAAGATGGATGTGGCAGGATGAGGCGTCCCCTATCCCCCTCCATGCATTCTCTGGTTTGCAGCTAAAGAAACTTTCACCATGTGGCCCTGAAGGACCTGCAGCTTGTACACCTGCTGGGAAACTTTGTTCTGTGGCAAGTGTCAGATATTTCTGCTCTTTACACAGACAAATCAATGTGTCAGACATCAAGGATTTCACAAACACCACTGTGAACAAGTAAAGAGATTGAGTTCACTAAATGGGATATGACAAATGTCATCGTTGACTGGAACAATTACTGGTTTTTCTCATATCTTTATAAAAGGTGACATCTAGCTCATAGCTAGAAGAAATATTATTTGCCATGTAGGTGAGCCAGATCAAAGTAGAGAGTGGATTTAAACTGGAATATTCCCTTGTTTTTACTACTGTATAAATTTTGCACGAGATGTGCATCAGGATGCTCTTGCCTACTGTGTGCTTATTGCCAGTTCTTTTGGTTCATTTATATGAAAGTAAAAAATGAACAAAAGTATTATCTAACTCACTGGGGAGTTATGAACTGTCACTGCTATTGATAACAACAGGAAATGAGATCTGTGCCTGTTCCCTTGCTCAGCATCAGCATTGTAAAATCATAAAACAACTGAAAAACCTATGTTTGGCTGTGTTTGCAAGGCAAGGTGAGGGAGCAGCTTCAGCACTGACATCTCTGTGGCTGCAGTCACTCCAGCTGGTTCATAATGGAGCAGTCAATCACAGCCCTGGGCCAACTCCTGCTCCTTCCTCATCTTCACTCCCCAAAGGACTTTGTCTAAGGCAGTACAGCAATACATTTTTGCATGTCCTGACTCCAATAAAACACCTCAGTGTCTGCTGAGCTGGTGTCCAGATCAGAGCATCACTACACAGTAAAGAAGATGTAAGTCATCTATTTAATCAAATCCAGGCAGCCAGGATGCTGCACTCGATGGACCACAGCCAAGGACAAATGCTTCAGACAGAGGCAGACTTTGCAAAAGCAGATTAAGATCTGATTATTGATAAGAAGTCATGCTTTAAGTGTGGCAAATTTACCTACAAAAATATATTTTTTTATTAGTACTTTTGAAGGGGTTATAAATCTTTCCCAGCAGAAGTCCAGCAGTGGGCTTCTCTGTGGAGGGGAGATGGTGCTACCAGCATGGCCCATTGGCTTCTCCCATCTGGACACCTCAAGGTGCAGGATAGACCCTGCTCTCCCAACAGCCACCAGCACCATAGATCTGGAGCACATCCTGCACATTCCTGCTATGATTCTCCAGGAATCTGTTGAAAACATCCTCTCAGCCCCTGGACAGCTCTGCAGACCCATCATGAATTCCAGAGGGCACGCAGCAGGAACAGAGCAAGGAAAAACACAGGGAAAGGACAGTGCAAAGGAGAGGTGTGATTCTGAGAACAGAAGGAAGCCAGCACAGGTGAAGGGAGAAAATCCCTTTTGAGTCATCAGGTGAGACAACTGTCAACATGAATAGCAAAAATCAGTGGCTGCTGCCAAGGACTAAACACTCCATACACACAGGATATGGCCAAAGTCCTCAAAACAGCCTTTAAAAGCATCAGGGACTTGATGCCTTCTTGTTTTCTAGAAGTAACTCTCTTAACTTGCCCCGGACTACTGAAAATACCTGACAAGTAATAGAAGCTCAAGACAAAATCTGATGTTGGGTCCCTTTAGGTTATCCATACTCTTGCAGCAAATTCTCTTGCCTCCAAAAAGATCAGAGAAAAGCATCTTCCCTTGGTTCTGAAGGGCTGATCACCTAACCAAGATTTGTGTCAGACCATGGACTCAGAGTGACAGAATTATCCAGTTCTGGAAGGAAATGCTATTGGACAATCTGTGGCAACACAGGGCAAAAATCGAAAGATGAAGAGGTGCACAAACCTTCCCTAAAATGTTAGTCCTTTTCCTCATTCCCTTTCCTTATGACCCTCCATCAAGCTGAAAGCCCACAATGGGAACAGGATGCATTGCTTGCAGGCAGAGCTACAACTGTTCCTATCAAGTTTATGTCTTGATCAGAGAAAAAAAAAATTACATTTTTTCCCAAATTCTGCCAGAGGACTACATCCTTCAGCTTCCATTTGAGAAGGTTCCTTGTGGATGTCTCCAACTGTTCCAATGCCCATAGCCTGGATGTCTCCACAAGGATGATACAGGAATGGCACGAGTGTGGGTGTGTGAGGATGCTGCCATTCTGCTCCACAGGCAGAATGACATTCAGCTCTGCACGGCAGAAAGGGAAGCAATTTGCTTCAAGTAACATTAAAAAAACCCCAATCTTGGAAAGCTGTGCTGCCAGACAGCTCTAGGAACACAGCTTTTACCCTTGTGTAAGTACAGCTGAAGAAAGGAATCAAGAAACATGGATAAAATGGAACAAGCACTGGATGTTCTCAGCTGCTGCCTGGTTCTCAAGCACGGCCACTCCAGCAGGCACGCAGGTACTGAGCTGGGCTGGCTCCAGTTAGCAGGGTCCTCACAGCAAAACTGCCAGTGCCAGCTTGAACTAACTGCTGGAAATGTGTGAGGTGGACTAAATGCAGCAATTTCACCCTCTCCAAAACCTTCCACCACCTGCAAAGTTCTTTGTGTCCTCATGAGTGAGGGGAAAGGCGCAGATGCAGTGCACATTGGTACTGCCATGATGCTGGAGCACATCTTCTGCCACATCCCTGGCAACCTTGGCCTCACAGAGGATTTTGGGGCCTTGCTATCCTCTGACAGCTCTAGCAGCATGAGGCCCTTGGAGGATGATGTGCTGGTGCTCAGCAGCTTTTTTGGCTATTCACTAGGGAAGAGAAGCATTGGTATTGCTTCTATCTGTACTTCAGCCTTTTGAAATCAAATATTGCTTTTTTTCCCTTCAAATCCAAATCCCCTCAAAGAGCCCTCAGTTTTCCATTTCCCATCAAAACCACAAGGCACCCAGAGACTCATGCATAAAAATTGGTCACAAACTCATGCAGTGTTAGTATAGTTACACTTGATGAAAGAGGCAAGAATTTGTGAAGTTATTATTCCATAAGCACAGTTTGCCAGGTAGCAACTGTAAATTCAGAAATATTTATTCAAATAAGATCTGATATTGATCTTCATTGCATTTCCTTTCTGGCAGGGATTTTTAAGGATCCTACCAGCTATCTCCTCCCAGATCCACCACGGCTCCACCTATAATGAAACAAATCCCCACCATTTTAGCAAAAGCACATGTGAATGTGAATTCCACAATAATCTTTGAAAAATGAATACAGTCTATGCAGTGTTAATAAGGCAATTACCACACAAGTGGCATAGTTTTTTTTTTTTTTCTGTGATTTCCTAATTAACATGATTATCAACTGCTTGTTATTAAAGCAGTTTCCTATGCTTTGACTTACAGCATACTGTAAACAAATTTAAGATGCCATTTCCTGCTCCATCGTTTACATCACACTGTTCATTCACACTTGCATTTGTTTTTCCTATCTGTTAGTGCATCTCAGAGAGAACCCTACATTGTGATGGGGAAAAAAAGCAATATTAGAAACAAAGCCACAAAAAGCAGACTGGTGGATTATTTCCAAGTAAATCATGTGCCATGGAATTTTAAAAATAAATTTGTGAAACTACATATCAGTAATCTGGAAAAACTACCTCCTTGTGCATCAGTATTTTATTTGCCTTTTCTCCAACAGATGCCACTGACAGTTTACTAAATGGTACACTGCTTAATAGATTTAGTGGAGGAAAAAGAACACTTATTTTCATACAAATTAAATCCTGCACGAACCTAACTGGAGCATTCAGGAGAAAAAGGCTTCAGTCCAGTAAAGTGGGGGAGCAGAGTGGGAAAGCAGAATTTATACTCTTTCTGAGGTTACCATCAAGCAATTTCCAACACGGCACATTCTTCTGGTTTGCTGTTTCCTGTAAATGCCATCCCGTAGCTAAATTTTTCCAGAACCAGCAATTTAAATATCCAGCTCTTTGAAATGACATCTCTGTGGTGGTGCAGCTGTCAGAGAGTGCTGAAACCCTCAGGTCCCATAAACATCCACTAATGAGATGAAACAAGATCTAAAGTGCTCAAATGTTGATAAGTACAGAATGTAGCTCATGATGTACTCCTCACAAATTAGTGAGGGGTTGCTATGACTCCTTAATGAAATGTTATTATGTTTTAAAACTGAAACCAGACATCTGGGGACGGGGGGAGGAAATGGGAGCGAGTGTTTGAACACCGTTGTCTAGGCTTCCTTTCATCAGCCAGCTGAATTTGCTTACTTGTCCTGAATGAGTGGATCCATTCCTTCAGCTGGTGCAGTGCCTTGCAATAAAGCCGAGCAGTGTGTGCCGAGTTCCGCTCCCTGGGAAGCAGAAATCACTGCTATGGGAGAGGAGGCTTCTGGAGGAAAGGCTACAGGAGCTGCTCTTTCCCGGCTGTAAAAGTCTCCTGTCTCCCTGCAGCATCCAAGGGATTTGACAAATGCAAACATGCCAATGTATGCAGCACGTTCTCAAAATGACCCATCAGATAGTCAAAAATTAAGCACTAAAGTGATGAGAATTGCTTGTTTCATGCTAGACTCAGATGGAAAAATATTTAATTTAAAGTTCTTTATAAGAGACTATGACAATTTCTTTCCTTACTAATCCTAATATACATGCACAGAAAGACAGAGAGAGGGGAATACATGTATCTATATACACCTACCTGAACACAAAACAAAGATATACAAAATTTAAGTGACAGACAAGGATGGATCTGGCTCCAGCTACAGATTTCTGACCTCATGGTAAGCACTGACTTTTTCAACAGTGCCCAGCACTCGCAAAGCTATTTCCCTCCTGAGTCACAGAGCAATCACTGTATTACCAGCCACAATAAGAACTAAATGCTCCATCCTTGGAACTGGAGGTGATTCCAAAATCACACATGGAGAACCATGGGTTAAGCTAGAGCTAGTAGGCACCCAGGAGCACACTTCCTCCAGCGAATCCTAACAACATTTCTTTAAATGCATCCTTTAAAACTTTCTTTTGAGCGGATGAAGTGAGGGAGGACCATGCTGACAGAGATTAAACGAGCTGGCATTCACTCTGCGGCACTCCAGGACGCTCAGCCTGCTGCTGGCACTGCATATCAACACCGCATGTGGGCGGCCGGCACAGCCCCCACGGGTGGCTCTGGAAACTGATCCCATCCTTCCTAACAAGCAAGCACACAAATGTATATCCATTTAAAATCAGATTCAGCTTAAATCTGATCCACTGAACCAATTTAACTGTCCTGCTTGTCTTGTCTACCTTACATATGGCAGTACCTCCAGGCTGAGGGCCCCTCGCCCCACGATGGGGCTGTGGCTTGGGATCCTGCATCACTGTTGCCTCCCCAGGGTCCCGATTTTCCAAACTAAGGGTACTTTTAATATTGGCAATTCTGGTAATAGATCTTGTGGGGAATTTTTTTAAAAAAGGAGACTAAAGCCATGCAGTTCAGATGCCTGACAGCTACTCCTGGCCTTGGCAGACCTACAAAAGGCACTGGGGCCTGTGCCGCAGCCAACGGCGTCAGCCCAGCCTGCAGGGATGAGTTCACACACCTCCTTATCCATCACTCTGGCTGCTGGATCAATTGAACCCATACATCAGAGCAGAGACCCAACCCGCTTCTTAGTACAGTCAGAGAGATATTTCTCACATTAATTACTGAACACAGAATCACAGAATCATTTAGGCTGGAAAAGTCGTCTAAGATCGAGTCCAACCATTCCTCCAGCACTGCCAAGCCCAGCACTGAACCGTGTCCCCAAGTGACACATCTACACAGCTTTTATAGACCTCCAGGGATGGTGACTGCCACTTCCCTGGGAAGCCCATTCCAGTGCCTGAAAACCTTTCAGAGAATATTTTTTTTTCTCTAATATCCAACCTGAACCTCCCCCAGCACAACTTGAGGCCATTTCCTTCTGTCCTAGTGCTTGTTACTTGGGAGAAGAGACCGACCTCACCTCACTACAATCTCCTTTTGGGAGCTATACAGACTGATAAGGTCCCCCTGGGCCTCCTTTTCTCCTGACTGAGCCCCCTCAGCTGCTCCTGGTGCTCCAGATCCTTCCCTAGCTCTGTTTCCTTCTTTGGATACACTCCAGCCCTTCCATGTTTTTCTTGTAGTCAGGGGACAAAATTGACCCAGACTCAAAGTGTGGTCTCACCACTGCCCAGTACAGGGGGACAGTCATTGCCCTGGTCCTGCTGGCCACACTATTGCTGATATAAGCCAGGTGCCATCAGCCCTTCTGGCCACAGCTGGCTCATGTTCAGCCTCTGCCAACAACAACTTCCCCTAACATACTTCAGCTGGACACTGAACAAGCAGATGACTTTGGCTGAACCCTAAGAACCTGAGTATGACTTTGTCATTTGAATATAAATGTGAAATTGTAAAACACTGCTCAACCTACTCAACAGGACCCAGCTCTCAGTGCCTGGGCAAGAGCTCTCACCCCCAGCATCAACATTTGCAGGAGGATTAGCACATCAGCATCACAGAGGCAGTTCGTCTGATGAGGCTTGAACATAGACCTTCCTGAGGGAAAAGCTCTGTGTGAACGTAAGCACTTCAGTATGTAGACAGAGGAATAAAATCTTGCCACTTAAAATTAATGGTAAAAATAATAGATTGGATTAAAATCAGCTTAACTCCTTGTTAATTATATTATTTCCTTCCCCTAATTGCTATATTCACATCATAAAGTGCCATGCATGTATTTTAAACATTTTAAAAGAAGAATTAAAAAAAAATGAAGGAAAATGTATGTATGCACACATATATATGTATGTATTAGTAATTAGGCTATGTATAAATAATGTATTTATACATAGCCTAATTACTTTCAAGCCATTCAAATACTGATTTCAACAATCTAGAACTGGAAATCCCAGGCTGGTACTACAGTTCTGTAATCAATACTCCCAGAGTAAGTACTTTACATTTCCACAAGAAAAAAAAAAATTAGAAGACTCAAAGTGATTTAAAGGGAGTGATTCAGATGATATATTACATGATTTCTGTTTATTACTACCTACTCTTTCTGATTTTTAATACCAACATAGAGGTTTCAGGACAAGATTTCCAAACAATTTGGTCTTCTTCCATTTGGCAAACACTGTGTCTAATGGAGCTTGAAATTAAACCAGCTTTTTTTGGTAATTCCCTCTTTGCAAAATCCCAGCAGTGATGAGGGACTCTCCTGTTCACAGGCTGCAGCAGAGGATGCTCAAAAGAAAAGAGCATCTCTCACACAAACAGACGAACTACTCTGTGAGGCTCCAGTCCATGAACGAGGTCAGTAGGACCTAACACCTTAAAAATGGATAAAATGTAATAGTACACTGTATTTTGCTGCAAGTACAGAAGAGTGTGATTTATGTCTTTGACTGCCTATGCTGGGACAAATGCCAGTGATAAACGGCCACTATAAATGACAAAGCAGTGGATGTTGTTACCACCTCACTGGGAAACTGACAATATCCCCTTGGAAATCCCTGTCTCACTAGATTAGGAGTGCATGCAACTTAATTAAAGAGACTTCTTCAACTCTTATTGAACATTTCAGTGACTCAAATAAATGCACTCACAGGTGTGTTTGTCTTTTTCTTCTTAAGGGTACTTGATCTTTTCCTGCATTTCAGAATCCATTTGGACAATCTAATCTGCTTTAAGAGATGAGTGGTTATGAAAGCTATGTTTTGAAATGTCTTGGAAACACTTGACAGCCACAACCTGGACTTCTTGTTGATTTGGGAAATTAAATATGTATTTAAGTTGGAAGTTGCTCATGCTGAGCCTTTAACACATTAGTCTTCATCCAGACTTTTAGTTTCTACCTTCAAAGTACACAGTCACATCTCCACATCCGTACCAGCTACAGCTACTCAGGATATTTAATTTTGATTTATAGTCTGGCACTAGGAAAAGGATTTTGCTAATTTTTCCATTTGTTTACTCTGGGCCATCTGTTAATTCTTCATGAGTACTTCATTCCACTTCAATGTCCTCCCCTTTTTCCAGTGCACCCTGTGTGCCAGTGTTGAAAAGGGTCTGGGTTTTACCAGAGCCACTCCTCATGGAACACAATCAGTGTCCTGAACTGATCAGCTGTCCTCTCTCAAACCATACAAATCTCCTGTAGGGCAGTGACAGATTGACACTGCCCAAGGTTTATGCTCTATTTTCCAAACAATTCCTGGGAGATCGTGACCTTGTTGTGGATTTTGTTTGAGGAAGAACTTAGAATTATTAACTTCGGATGATATGTAAATATATGGATCAATGCTTCTCTCAGCAGGTGATTGCCAGAGTATTCAATGACTGCTTTTTTTGGTACAAAAGACACCTTCAACTCTCTCCTTCCCTGAAAATCTCCTCGTAAATGTCTCTGATGGCAGATCGTTAAATGCTGAGCTGTGGCATTTCCCTGAAGATATAATTATAAAACTGTGGGAGGAAAAGAGACAACTCTTTAGACCACACTCTTCATTCTTTTATGGCTGTGTAGTTCAGTGGCTAATGTGTATATTGAATTTAATTTAATCACTTCTGTTATTCTACCAGTTAGATTGCAGCCATTTCATCCAGACATATTATTAAATTATTTATATGGGATTTTCTACTAGCTCAACCTCATTAAGATGGAGTTAAAAGTTTATAAGCTCCAAAATAGCTTGGCTGGCTTGAGGTCATGGAGAGAAAGCCACAGTACAAGAACATTACATTTCTATGTTGGAATTCATAAGCCTGTCTGTGAGCCAGATGCCCAAAATCCATTGCCACTAGAGATCCAGCATGGAGACACAGGAATTTGCAGAGGAACACAATGGGCCAGCCACTCCCCAGGGCTCTATGGTTTCATCAATCAAGCCTCCCCTGGCATGGCAGATGAGCACACTGGCTGCATGTAGATGCTGATATTTAGGCTAGTCTCATATTGAATCCCAACCAGACAGCCTGGAGATGAATCATCTCTTAAGAAGTTTTGAAAAGTTTGTTAGTTTTGTTGTTTTGTTTTGGGTTTTTTTTTTTTTTTCCTGGAAAAGAGTTGCATTTTTCACAGAATTTTTCTGAACTTGTTTTTTCTCAGTATTTGCTTGAATAGTGTTTGATTCCTTGGAGGATAATTTGACTGGTATTGTGCTCATTTTTCCTAAGGGTATCACAGCTTGGTGAGGCCACTCTTGACCTTCTTGCTCTCCAGAGGTGGGACAGCAGCAGGATTAAGGGCCAGACCAAAGAAGCAGGGTGTGAACAGAATGGGCTGGCAGATGGTGCAATCACATCTCTTCAGCACTGACATCCTTATATACAACTACTTGGAGTTAAGATTTCTTCCAAAATTACCTCCTTTTACTATGCTTAACTAGAATTGTGTTCAATTTACAGTGATTTCGTAGTCCTCTCTTTATTTCCATTATAGGAGCCATTCAATAATTACCTGTCTCACAACCACATTCTTCCCATCACGTGCTCTAACTAGACAAAGTACATTTACAAATTTCCCTAGGAAAGTGAACTTTGAATATGAAGTTTCCACCCACAGATCACGGGACTCGTGCAACAATATTATGGTGCTAACCTATTTCCCTTCCCAAATGTTGTACTGCTGAAGTCAGTTAGGTTTCAGCAAGTTATCAAAACACGAACATAAATTAAACCCCTGTGTTCTGGATTTCAAAGACTGAGACATTTCCTAGACATTTAGCTGACTGGGCATGTGGGGAGTTTCCATGAGCCTTAGGTACTACAAGCACTATTTTTACAAGAGCAAGTTGCAACTATCTTCTTTCAAAAACCTGGCCATTCCCTGCAGATTGAAGGAAAAAGCTCAGAAGTTCTTGTTGTTAAATTATACCAAAATATGTCATGCAATATACATAGTCATAAGAGATTATAAGAACAAGGGACATGTGAAAGAGAAAGATAGGGAAAGAATAAGGCTTTATCTACCACAACTTCTTATTTGACCTAGCGTGATTTAAATTAATCTTGCTAAACTAGTGGAAAGACTTTGTAAACCCCATAAATAATTTTTACCGTGGTTTAAATCCATTTTTTAAAAAACAGATTAAAGTCGTGGACACAGGAACTCGTTACCACGAGTAACAGATTTGTGCACCACAGGCAATCTGCAGTAAAGTGGAATATGTCACATGAACTGAAATAACACTGTCTGTGGAGATGCTTGTTTTAATTTATCTGAATCACCTAAGCCCGTAGGAAATGGAGACCTCCTGTAAAAAACACCACGACTGTGAGAGGCAAAGCAACAAATGTGTGAGAAAAGAGCATGGATTGTGTTTCGAATTATATACTACGTGCATAGAAGTCTGGAGATAAACATTCGTGTAACACAAATTTATAGCACTGCTGAGGGCTTTCCATCACATCATAACACCAAAGAACAAAGCTGGAGTGTTTTCTTGCCAAAATGGGATTTTCTAGCACTTTGCTGATTGCTTGTTTTTATAGCACAATCGGTTTATTTGACTTGTTTCAGTCTTCCTGCATTGCAGCTTCTGAGCCTGACCTGCAGGAACAACAGCATTTGAAAACTTGGTTAAATATTGCCAAGCACATCAAAGATCACTGCAGTCAGCTGAAAAATGACTACTGACCTCCATGATCTCTGGTATATGTGCTCACCATGCTCCGGTGTCTGGCATGGAAAGACGCTGCTTTATAAAACATTCTGAAGCTTGGGAAAGAGGCAGGGAAACTGAGCTGCTCTCCATCCTAAAGACAACGTTGTCACGTTAAAGATAATCACATTTACCATTAGAAATGTACAAAAGCAATCAAAGGGAGGTTCTTACTTAAAGATCAAAAGGCTTCTGTAATTCTGTATCACCAAGACTCTGTTAAAGTCACACTACTAATGGTCTTAAGAACTGAGCAATTCAGTTCAGAAGAACTAAACAACCTGCACGAGTGTCTTCGACTACTGAATGCTTGCCTTCATTTCCTCCACTATTTATACTCCTCATTTAAAATAATACAAATTTAGGATTTACAAATTCTTTTAGCACAGGTGGTTGGTTTCTTTCTGCTTTCCAATTGCACTACAAAGTTGGAAGGATTAGAAACAATTCCCATGACATTGCAGGGCAGTGCCAGCATGTGCCACTGCAAGGTTTTCTAAGCAACCTCTCCCCCTCCTTTTGCCACAAAATTGCATTTAAAAAAAATACTAAGAATCCCATCAGATCAGGTTCTGTAATACAAAAAAGTTTGCAGATATTTTTTTCTAGTCTGATGCCCACTCCAGGGAGTTCAACTGGACTTCTTTGAAAAAAAAAGCAGTGAATATAGGGGTTTTGTTTTGTTTTTTTTTTGTTTTGTTTTGTTTTTAAATGAAATGCTATGGTCTGGCTCTGAGCCACAAAAGCAGGGACACTGAAAATTAAAAATGGCTTTTATTCATACTACCAGTTTCTTTCTTGATCTTATACAGCAGCCTCGTTTTTACTGACCTTTGTGGTGCTGTGAGAAGAAATAAAGGTTTGACACAATAAATCATGATGTCACTTTTGCTGTAATTGTATAATACGTGACCAGGATTTTTTTTCTTTAATCAAGGTGAAATATAGGGCTACCCTCTCTTTAGTGGGCTCAAATCAACTCTAAATCCCAGTAACAATTAATTTTCTTGTCCTAATCAAATCCCCAGTTGATCTGGGCTTGTTCATGGCCAAATTTAGTTTAGTATGATAATACTCAGAAAACTGTGTGTTGGGTACATTAGAAAACAAGCTAAAACTTTACATTGCTCCAGACAAACCTGTCAGGTTTACTTGCAGTTATTTTTAAGGAAAACCCTTATGTAGGGTTTTAGCCCTTAGGGTTAAATTAGCAACAATTTCGAAGCTTATTACTTTATTTCTGACTCACAACTCTATGGTAACTCCCAGGAGAATTCCACCCTTCTGGGGTTAAATGAAGTTGGAAAGGATTGGACTGGGACTAAATGTTCCGTGTCCTTTAACATCTTTGTAAGTGTTTTATTCTATGAATATTTCATGGTGAAGAAAAGCCTACTTTGTGCATTCCAGATAAGAAAGGTTTCAAGGATCTGCCATCTAGCCAAGAAAATAAGAAAATCCATCAGAAATCCTTACCAGGGAGAAAACAGGAAAATGCAGCTCCAGGAATAAGAGTCAGACACTTGAAAATGTTTCATCCTCCCAAATTTACATCCTTACCCAGCAGAAAAATGTGCTACTGCTGCTGCACATTACCGAAGCCTGAGATCAATAGTAAGTGGGTAATTAAAAACCTGGTTATGTTTAAGGGACTTCTGTTGCTTGTTTGATAAGCTCAAAATTTTGTCTTTGAGTTTAAATCTCATCTTTTTAGTTGATTAAGAAAAAATGAGCAGTAGAAGGTAAACTCCTTTTTGTTGGTTGACAGGGAATTCTGATAGACACTGGGATCCAGGCCTTGGAAAAAAGGGAAGGAAACAATCCTAAAAAGCCCAAACCAATCAGGAGCAACTAAACAAGAGGAGCAGGGCTAACAACTGACTTGCACCACAAGCACAATGATGTTTTCAAAAAGTCACCCCAAGGAGTCAGATTATAATCCATTTTGCACAGATTATTCTTCCCTTTGCTTTCTCAAATTCATTGAAGTGAATTGGTTTATTCTCCAACCTGTGAACAGAGCAATGATCACATGAAATCCAAACTGGTTTGGTTGGGGAAGTAATTAACAGTGAAAAGACAGAGCTGCCAAACTGCCTTGGTCCTAGGTTAGGAATTATATTTTGATGAAAAATTCCTCCACACAGGACTGAAATCAGCTGTGTGCATGGGAAAGGCTGCTCAGTACTGAGAAGTTATTCCAGGTCTCATTAACCTGATCCTGGTGTGATACTTAAATACTACTGCAGTATTCCTACATCTTCCTAATAATCACAAAATAAATCTATTTATACTTATTAGAAAGGAGATGTGAAGATTTATGGCACATTTTTTGAAAGCTATTTATATATTTGCAAAACCAACAACCCTCATAATTTTTTAAAATTAATAATGTGTGTCATGGCCTTGATATTTATAGGTACAGGTTTTTAGCAAGAAAATGTTAATTACATTCACCAGCCATGAGCAGAATGTATAAGAAGCAATTTATAAATTAAACACAGTAATTTGGGGTTTCAGGAAATCAGAAGTAAACTGAAATTATATTTAGATTCAAGGAACAGAAATAGGTAGTGATTCACTACAGCACAGTAAAACATAATCAACAGATGGCAGAACAGTACTGGTCTTGGGGGGGGGGGGGTTGGTTTATTTATTTATTTTTTTCTTAGTACACATTAATCTACATTAGGTTTATAAGACAACAGTGTCAGTGCTTAATAAGGGTTTGAGAACAAATTTGTGGGTTTGAAATGTAGCAATTAGAACACCTAACACAAAAGGGGTAAACCCATGCAACTGGTGATTGGAAAAATAAAGTTTTAACTTACATCTGGAGGTAACAGTCATAGAAACCAGAGAGATTCAGAAAAGGGTAAGTTGCAATATGAGATTAACTTTTAAATGAAAACCACTGACACAGAAATAGAGAAAAAACACAGAGGTCAAGCCTAATTACTGTTAGCTTGTGCTTGTCCCAAAACTGAAGTAAACCTGAGCTCATTACCCAAAAAACTGTTCCACAGCATCATGAATTAAGGGAAAACCAACTGTGGCACCTGTGAAACCACCAGCAGAGCTAAATTCCTTGTCTGCATATTCATTGGGAAAAACAAATACAAAACCAAACCAAACCAACAAACAAAACAACCAAACACCAACAATGACAAAAAGGAAATAAACTCACCTACACACCTGCTTTGAACAACTCAGTACCAGAGAAGGACCTGCAGGTAAATTGACCTTCTCAGATGGAACAAGGCAGGTAAATGAAGAAAAACACTTTTTGTCTCCATCTATTGGTCAGAAGCCCATTTAGCTGCTAGTTGGGTATGTATTTTGCAGTACTATTCCAGAAAGGACATCTGTGCAGCAAATACCCCAATATCTCCATCTTTTCTATCTTGTGATGAGCCTTTTTGATGCCCAGGAACACATTCTCCATCTGCCTGATCAAAGCCTTTTTGTACAGAATGCAGGTGTCTGAGTTCATTATTTGCTTGTAAGGCTGCAATAATGCAGCAGCCTTTGACAAACCACCTTCCTCCCAGAGAAATAAAATATGTGCCTTCACAAAAGGAGAATATCACAGAAAGACCAGAAACTGAAGAGGCAATTTGAGTTTTTAACTAAGCACAGGAGTTAGAATAGCATATTGACATGATTTCTGGTGACCTTGAAGCCAGAATGGTTTAAGGATTTTTTTTTTTTTAACATAATAAATAAAAATGTAAAGGTTTGAACTTAAAAAGAAGAAAAAAGCTTTAATGTTTTAGGAATTCTTCAGTCAGGGAAGTGCATTACTACTTCAGGAGAGAAGATGCAAAGGGAATAAGTAGCTATTTAAATGTGAACAGCATCCCTTGATTTTTTTCCTTATTTTTTACCATTAGCTTCCACAATAAAACAACCTATATATAAGTTAATATTGGCATACTGTCCCTGCTCAGAAAGCATTCCTGCTGCATTACAGAAGGCAGCTGGGCGGCACAATAAATGTGTCATTTGCTATTTAACATCTCTGTGACCTGGATTTAAATTCAGAGTCACACAAAATGAGACTTCAGTTCCCTCAGAGGACTATTAAGGCACACACAGAAAGACTTGTGAGGCATCCAAAGCCAGAGGGAACGCGCTCCCTGCGCTCGCCCCTGCGGACACACACCCTCAGAGCCCACGGGGGAAGAAGGAACTGGATAATTTTTATTAAAAGGATGCCTTCAGTTTGGAACAAGAGCACCCAACTACTGTGAATAAATCTTCTGTTTATTTAAAAGTTTACCCACAAGGCTTCAACCTCCCCGTGAGAAAAGGCATTTGATATGTCGCTTTATCCCAGAGCCTCACACAGAGCTTTGCAGGTCTAATTGTTTTCCTGTCCACAAAGAACAAAAAGGAGAGCTGTGAAAATTCAAAAATGTTATATTCACTCCCTTAAAGCATCATTACCCACCATCTACTGCATAATACTCCCAGTCTTGCTGCTGCATCTGCGAATAGAATGAGCTGTATGTCTTACCTTCACAAGGCAGGGCAAGTGCTTATGATGAGGCATGTCTTTAAATTCAGCTCAAAACTCACCTTCTTTACTAGTTTTACATTTGCCACCTCAAAATAATTAAAGCTTTGGCATGAGTCAGTATTTTAGGCTCAGTTGTTATCTTTTTGAGAACTGGCCCAGCAAGACCTGGAGACCAACACACAGGTGAGGTGGCATCTGTGTGCACCACACAGCCCAGGTGATGTGAGCGCAGCACCTCTCACCCCACTGCTGTGCCCTCTGTTCCTGACCCCACACCAGCTTGGATCCCTGCAATGATCCTCCTCTGCCCCTGCCTCCAGCTCCAGACTCCTGTCCTCTGCAACCAGCTACATACAGCAGCGCTCCCAGCTGAAATAGATTCTCTTTTTTTTTCTTTTTTTTTTTTTTTAAATGGACTTAAACAGATGAATTCCTTGGTCCCCCGACTACTATGGAAATACTGGCACAGAGAAGGAGGTACAAAGGTATCATCTATATACAGACTTAGATTAAATCTGACCCCCTAGACATGAACCCCAGAAACTCAGCTGCAAGAAGAGATACTTGTAAAGTTTCCAGGTAAATATCTTCATTAGAGTTTGATTTTTGCCATTGTTTCCTTGAAACATTGAAACAAAAAAATTTGTTGCAGAGAGCCAAAGTTTAACAGAAGCATCTCAAAGTGTCAATCTAAATCAAATCACTCAATATTAATGCACACCTGTCTGAACCTCAACATGGTCTTTTCACTTTCCTTAAAAAACAAAATATTGTCAAACCTTTCTGAATAAAAAGATGAGGATTAACTCAGTCATAAGTAATGCTGAAAGGATCCTGAGAAGGAGCAACCAGAAACAGCTATAACTTTCTGCACACTTTAAATGGTCCTTTTCTATGCAGAAGACAGATTCAAAGGAGAGATTTAAGAAGGATACCTGTCTGATATGTGACAAGCCAAAATTAACTTTTCAAACCCCCTTGGCCCTCTGATGGTTGTGTCACACAAAGTACCAATGGCCCTGCCAGTCATCACTCCCCCTCACTGCCACCCTGCCCGGCTGCAGGGACAGGACATTGTCCATTTTTAGCATGAATCTCCTTCCCCAAACCATCTTATTATTATTTTTGTTATTATATGAAGGGTCTTGCAGAGCTCAGGCAGGTCCCAGAGCAACGTGAGGTCTGAGAGCACCAGACCAGGCTGTGACTCAGCTGTCCTTGTTCCCCTCTTCAGGTATAAAGGTGCCACCTCCATCCTCTGTCTCACTCCCACTCTCCAAAAAGATTTTTTTATTTTATTGTACTAACCATTTCCGAAGGACACCTGTCTTCAACCTTTGGCCACTCCAGGCATTTTCTGCTGGCAGCAGCAGGAGATCCCACGCCCACAGACTTCAAGTGGACCCAGTAAAGGCTTCTGCATCTCTCCATAGTTTGAGTCATACACACACAGAGTTAAACCCACATATTTTTCTATTTACATTCTCAGTTTTATCTGTATTTTGTCACTGTCACCAAGAGTTACATGTGCTAAAACACCTATGAGCCCCAGGTTTCATCAAGGATCTCTTTTTGTCAGAATTTCCTTTATTTATCTTATTTCCCTGCAGAAAACTCTAATTGGGATGTTATCTGCTGGCTTTATTCAATTCCAACAGGACTCTTCGGGGCTAGGGATAACTATAAATCGAATGCTTCAGAATAAATCAAAGCATAAAATTACATTGTCTCTGGCAAGAAAAAGATTTGATTATCTGCATTTCCGAACGAAGAAATTACAGAAGGACTTGCTTTGGAGTTTAAAGGCCTGACTTGTTCCCAATTGAAATGTAGCAAGCAAACAGGTTTGTCCCTCCAATCTTATCCTGACAGGCATCAGTTTGAGCTGATTTGTCCCCTCCCTGGTGACAGGCAGGGAATGCAGAGCACTTGGCATTGCAGATGGAGATATTCCGGTCCGCACAGACCGGTGGGGATTTTATGTGTAGGAGGAATTGAATTGTGCATCTCTCCCAAATGATGGGAAAATCACTCCCCATGAAGGTGAGGCTGTGGAAGGAATCAAAGAACAGCACAAAGCACACTACAAATAAAGGTCAATTTCTTGCTGAATTTTCTTCAGCAAAAGACTTGACCTGGGGACATGCTGGAAACAGGTAATTGCACTATCTGATGAGTATTTGTGGTCTGTACAATCTCGTATCCCAAAACTGTCATCAAAAGTAAAAATGAGCAATATAAGGATTAGCTATAAAAGTCAGTAGTTAATGATTCACCATAATGCATGACTTAGCTGTAAGCTAGGAAAAAAACTCATAAAAATAGCTCAAGAAACTAATTTCTTATGCTTTTTCAGGCATACAGATGATTTAAACTCAGTCATTTCCATATTCTTCAGATCCCTGAGCAATGGCATTTGATGAGAAACCGATCTGTTTAGACATTCTCTTTTAGGGTGAATAACTACACTTTATGGCATCCCAGAAAAGATTGTGTAGTTCCATAATTGGTAATTTTGTACAGCTTGCATGAGATCCCTTGTCATTTCACAAATTTCCCAAAGCAACTGCTGTGACTGGGGTGCTATAATTGATTACACAGAATTGCTGGGAGAGAGAAACAAGCACACAATCAATTACATTGATAGAAAATTGGTGGGGCCAAAGAGTGATTTATAGCAACCACAGCTGAACTCCTAACAGCAGAACAGGTGTCATGCTTACACGACTGTGTTAGATTACAGAGCACCCAAGGAGTGATTCTGGATCACCCTGGGTTAATTCCAGCAGGACAGCCCAGCTTTCCTGTGAGAGAAAAGGCAGAGCTCAGCATTTCAATGCCTGCATTTCGCTCTGTGAAGCTGAACCCTGAGTTGTGTCCTTGGCTCTCTACAGCCAATGCCAACCTGATATGAGATTTGGTACTGGTGGATTCACTCTGCTCTTTGCTCAGGATTACTGCCCTCAGTCATCAGAAAAACTTCTGGAAACACAAGATCTGCTTTCAAATTCCTTAACACTTCTCTTTGTGAGCAAAGCTGAGTTTTAGCCATCGAGTGTCGCCTGTGTCAGATTTATCTCTAAGTGAGCAGAGTGCTTGTGATTTCATGGGTTCAGCTGATGAGGCTCAAATGAACTCAAATGGTTTTCCATGTGCTACAGGGAGAGAGGCTCTGTCTTGCCCTTGCTTCACCACAGCAGCTCAGATCCTGTAAGGATTCTGCTTCCCACCTATAGCAAAGGGAAGACTGGACCGACGACATAACAACAAACTCTCAGTTCTCCTCATGTCTTTTGGTCCTCCTCCTACATCCAGTATTCTCCTGGGGTTTGTCCTGGTTTCTGAAATTTCACCACCTAATGCCATTAGTGGTACAAGAATGATAAGATTTTCTATACAAATAAAAATGTTCAGCTGAATTCATGTCTAATCTTCTGGGCAGAAACATTACTGCATGTGCCAGAGTACAGCCCCTAGACTCCTTCCCTTGCCATTGCTGGGAGCCTCATGTGCTAACTGAAGCAGCCATCAGAGAATTAATGAGCAGAACTAATGAAGAAAAATCTTAATGAAAAAAATCTGTACACTTTTTTTTTTTAATATAGAAAGTGGCTATGTAATTTTATGGTTTTGTACAGATATATATACACACACACATGTACTTCATATTTACATATATGTGTGTACTTTATACTGGTGTCTTTCAGACTAATGTCAGCAGTAGATGTTCCTGTTCTTGAACTCAGACCCCAGTGTTTTTGTAAACACCACAAAAAACAATCTGAAAGTGCTTTAGTATCAAATTCCTACACTGAAACCTTTTATGTCAATTCAGAGCTCCCATAAAGACATTAAGCACAGTTATGAAAAACAACAGCCTTCCATGAACTACACTACAATGACTCTTTTCCAACACCAGCCATCAGAAAATCTCTTTAGGATATTCAATGTGGTAAAATATGTAAATGACATACAGTTGCTAGGAGATAAAAAACTACATGAACTTGTGAAAACATTGCAATCTGCTGCCTTTGAATCTGCAAGGTCAGCTGTATTTTTCATGAAAATAACTTATTTATATTGTCTCTTTGCTAAAAATGAGCCTCTATGCAGGTTACCTCTTTACTTAATACAGCTGACCTACTGTACCTATAATTTCGTATTTATTACAAGGCTGGTTAACTTCCTCACAGAGTTTATAGCCCTTTAATTACATTCACCAGACTAATTAATAAATACACCATACACTACTCTTGGAACAAGCAAAGGGCATACTCAACACCTCTGTATCCATTTATTTATTTAAGCATTTCATTAAATGTTAGCTATGTCTCTTTTTAATGAAAAACACTGGAAGAGGAGAATGAAAGTGTGGTTTATTGTCCAATTAACAAATCTAGTAGCTTACTCCGTCACTCAATGAATGATAATGTCTGGCTCATAAATCAGGAAGAAACTACTTAGGCATAGACCTCGTAA
This sequence comes from Onychostruthus taczanowskii, assembly GCF_017590055.1. NCBI lineage: Eukaryota > Metazoa > Chordata > Aves > Passeriformes > Passeridae > Onychostruthus > Onychostruthus taczanowskii. Next base: position 13,608,058 of record NW_024496526.1, read on the forward strand.
TCAATGCTACAAGTATTGGCTGCTCTCCACATAATCCAGCCCTAAATGTGCAGCATGATTTTATTCCAGTAACACATTAACAGAATGTACAACCATTTTGACTTTTGAAAATGGGCTAACGGTGTCGCGGCAAAAAGCATTTGTCCATTTTTTAAAATAAATGTGTCCCAGTGATGAATGTGTTCAGCAATTTTAGTGATGAAGCATGAACATGAACTAACTGTGGCCTCACAGTGGAGGCTCTTTCATCACCATGTTTCAGATGGGATCTCCACCAACCAAAGTGTGCTGGCTGGGATTCAGTTTTCACACAGACCTTGATTGTTCTGTGATTCCATGCATATTCTTGGGATTGCATATTTCAGTATCTGCACAGGAAGACACTGCTTTTCTGGGCAGCATCACTTACTCTCTTTGAACAAATGAGTGCCAAAGCATTGTAGGTTGTTGAGGCAGTGGCCAGAAGCTTTGTACTATCATTGTGCCAGAAAGCTCGGAATGAAACCAGCAGCTTTCCCACTTCCATCCCCACTACTGACTCCGAGGCACTGTCCAAGGACTTGCCACTCCGCTGTGGAAAGATGGCAACATTTCACTGTTTGTACTTGTTAGAAACCTCTCCTGATGTAAAGCTGCTGTCTTTTGAATGCTCAGAGGGTATTAAACAGGATAAGTGCTAAAAGCATCTCTCAAGAAACATAACAAAAACCTTACTAAAAGACTTCACAAATGCATCGACAGAAAGCAAAGGGCAAGATCCATGGCTTCTGTCACTTCTTGGTTGACAACCCATTTTTGCTGACGCAGACACTGCAGGAAAGCCAAGGAACTAGAGACCCCAGCAAAATGACATGTGGCACTGATATGTCAAACATAAAAGCCTGGTGAATCCAGCAATTTTATGTTGTTTTTGTTGGGTTGTTCTTTTTTTTTTTTTTCCTAAAATGAGCTCACTTATTTGTTAAGCAGCTTTGCCTGAGCTTTCACAGCTAGAGCTGTGGAGCAATGGTAACAGAATTATGAAAGATCCCCCTGGGATATTTGAAAGGGTGAGAAGGTTCCAGAGTAGTTGAAGAATAAATCCTAATTCTCATCCAAAACAGAGAGAATGGGATAATCATGAAAATATTAGCAGAATAAGCATGTTGAGTAACAGCCAGAGGATCTTTAACAAAGTCATCCTAAGCAGGATTGAGGGAACACTTAAATTAATAACATGTGGATTAGCACAGTTTTAGGATGAAATGGCGTTTATGTACCAAATCTTTCTGATCACACAAAATGGAGAAATAGAGCGATTCTGTGTGATGTTTTCTTGCAGAAATTTCTTCACTTAAAGAAATGATCAAGATGTGCAATAATGGAAAATCTCTGAAACAAGAGAAAACAGGTTTGACTTGGTTCCACTGTAATGTCTACACATGTACTGAAGCAGATAATTTAGATTGTTTTAGAAATATAATGGAAATATATATATTTTCCTGTTTTCTTCTCTTCCTGGAAGAAGTAACATCTTTCCTAAGGGAAATAGTTCATGTACTGCCATGATGATCTTGGCACTACCAGAACAGAACAATCAATGCATGTTATTGTGAGAATTAATGGGAAGTAGGACAGAGGAAAGAGATGGATCTGAAATATATCTGAAAAAAATACTGACAAAGAAAATAGATACTCTGCTAAAACAAAAACAAAAACAACAGATTATTTTTGAGATAATGTGAAATGAAATCAGAGAAAATTTTCAACAGAAAAAGCCTCTAGCACTGATGAAGGACTAAGCCTTCCTTCTGCAGCAAAGGAGCTGTCATGCAGACGGAAAAACTCAGCCACAGTTCAGTGAAGTAGCAGAACTGCATCTTATCATCAGTGGCCAAACACGTATGGGATGAACTACAGGCTTTCTGCAGTGTTTAACAGCTCCAACACTGTTGGAGTGTTGAGGAATGACCCCATGCATATGTCTGACCTTCCCAATCTCAGGCCTTATTCCCAGCCCTGGTTCAGAGGGCACCATCATGGATTGCACTGGAACAGCTCAAGCAGTGCACAATTTCAGAGAACTAAAGAGTTCTTGGGAACGAGATGAGCCTCCATTTGCCTTCTCCAGCTGTCTTTGCCACCGTGCCTTCTCTTAACCCTGCTAAGGTATCATCTTGCTGGCTTTTAGAGTGCTTTCCAGTTGCCAGATTTGATGGACATGGCTACACAATGAAGGTGTGTCATTGCTTCTCTTCTTCAGACTATGTAATTATAGAAGTTTGTAAATATTATAAGCCAAGGGTAGGTTCAGGCACTGGTCTTAATCACCTGCAGTTTTCAGTCTTGTGACTGGATGCTTGTGAGGAAAATATGCTGGGGCTGAACGTGTTTGGAATTAGTCTGCTTGTTTTAATGGGACAGCCAAGAAAAAACAGAACTAAGCAGAATGGTAAAACTGGAACAAAAAAAAAAAAATAAAAAATCTGCCAAATCCATTTTAATGCTTCCCATCACAAATATCATGAGCAATCAAAACCAGTGGTCCTGCCCAGGTAACCTCTGTGTCAAAGGCTTTCAGCAAGTTCTAGTTGGAAGCATCTTCTCCAGTGTACCACCACAGGAATCCAATTCACAAATGGCATAGTGTGCAACATTCGTAAGAGCACTAAGGGCTGCAAATTAAACCCATAAACAAGAAAGGACTCCTTAGACTTTCTGACCTTGTCTATCTCTGTGATTGCTAAACTGGCTGTAAAATTCATGACCTCGCCTGATTTCACAAAACCATCCTTGCTTTGGTCTGCAAAATATAAAGTTATCATTTTTGTTTGCCCCCATTTTTAATAATTTAACTTCTGAAATTGAAATCGTCAGTATGTTTAGAAGTACAAAGCTTTGCAAAGTTTTATGCAATTACTGTACTTTTGTAATCAGGTTATTCACACCAATAAAGGTTTTTTCCTTACTGCACATACCTTCCAGAGCAGGTCTGTTTTTCTTTTTCCTACTTTTAAACAAAAGACAGATTTAATACTTTATCTAAACAGACTAATTAGTTGGTTAGATGTTTGTAGGCTGACTGCTGAAGGAATAAGTGGATTGCATTTCATTAATCAAAATCAGCTTTAAAACCCTATTACTCATAAAACATTTACATTTTACAAATCAGCTGACACATTCCCAGACTACCCATTAGAGATTTGCTTGTGCTTATCTAGGATTCTACTCCTTCCCAAGGCTGCTGTGTATCTAATGAGAACAATGTGTTCCAGTGACCTCCACAATGTAAAAAATGCTGCCCTTGTTTAGACACAAATTATTTCCCTCTACTTTACTTGGTGAACATGAAACTGGCTAGTGCACTGTTGCATCATGCATAATTTAATGTTTATTATTCTCCTGCTTATATGGACTTGGGGTTGAAAACTTCAATATTTATGTACTAAACTCTAAAATAGCACAAGGGGAAAAAAACAACAACAAAAAAAAAAAAAAAAAAAAAAAACAAAAAAAAAAAAAACCAAAAAAACCAACCAACCAACCAAACAAAAAAAAAAACCCATAGCACAGGTATGAAGAAAGAGAATGTCTTTGAGCAGTAGTTATGGACTAATATATATGGACCTTTGTAAACATGGGGAAAAAAGTTGTCAAGGGACTTAAACAGCAGGTTTTTTTATTAATTGAACTGAAACACTGAATATTTCCAAATAGCAATGGTGGAAAAGGCACAACTTAAAATGGCAGAATAGCTCAAATGCAGTTAACAAAGTGTCAGCTGGATTTCCTCCTTGCTTACTAACAGCAGTGCAATGCTCTGCCTCAGACTTCCCATGAGCCATTTCGGAATTGCTCAGTCTCTCTAAATCTCTGAAATGAGAATAATAACAATTCTTATCTCCTGCTCTAAAACCCTGTGAAGGTCTCTTGTCAGGTGTTTGTGCAAAGACTTCCACAGCAGCTCTGAGCTCAACTGAAGTCTCTGGGCACTGCTGAATTTTAAATAAAATTATTACTAGTGACTATTACCAGTGATCACCATCTCGCAAAACTTAACCGTCAGCTGCCATACGAATGGTCGGTCTGAACACGGCAATTGTAATTTTCCCTATTCCAGAAGTGATTTCCATCTATAATTTATGTGGCTATAAAATTTAAATGGCTCAGCCTGTCCTCCTCTGAGTTTGTGATTCACCTGATCGAACAGACACAGTGTGCCTGACACTGAAGGGATGCTGTCTCATCCATATAATGGACTTTTTTCCTTCTCTCCTTTTTTCCTTCCTTCCAGAGCACAGTTCTACAAGGATTTGATCCCACTCCTGAGGAGCTCTGCCGCTGCTTTCAAAGGGTGAAGGAGGAAGCAGTGTGGGTTCCATCCACAATAGCAGAGGCCAGAATAAGCAGTTGAATGTTATATCCAACTGCTACCTGATATATGCAGCTTCTCCCTCAAAGCCAAGCAAACCCTGAATTCATTACAGTATCATGAGCTTTAAATAAATTAACACCCAGCTTGTGTCAGGACTCTGTGCGTGCTGAGCAATTTGCATTCTGTGCTTCCACGGATGTTTCTTTTCCTTTGCAACTCTCCTGGTGGCAGAAATCAAATCAGGACACAACGGATTGCACCTAATTCTAATTCTTTACATCTTTTCCTTGAACTGTACTTAAAACTAATATGAAAATTGTAAATTGAAGTTTTAATAAAAGTTTATATTAGGGCAGAAGTTAAATTAAGCAAGTGTGACAGAACACCTGTCAGACTGGACTGAACTTGGCCATCCTCATGGCCTGGGTTAATGTTCAGTGCCCCTCCCCAGGCAGGCTGGGTCATGCTCTGAGAATCACAAGGAGTTTGTGACTCGCCAGTGGCATGAAAACCACAAAAATTCAGCTCAGGAATGAATGCTGAACGCCACTGCAGATGCTGGGACCATTCCTGCAGCACACCTTGGTGCAGCCTCAGTGTGAGGTGTACATCTCCCTCTTTCAACCAGCAGCTATTTGCTCACAAAGCAGCCTTTGAATACTCCAGGTGTGATGTAGAACGGAACACATCTTCCCGTAGAATTTTCGTATTTATGGTACTCCACTTCAAATATTTTTTACTTGCTGCACTAACTTGGTGCAGTCTTGCAGAGAAGGGAAAAAAGCATGAAGGGTTTTTACCTGCAGGTACTTCTATGTATCTCACATGTTGCACATATGCACAAGCATCTTGATCCTCTCTGCCCTCTCTTTCTTACACAGAGAACTTGACAGCCCCTATTAACTTTCTGAACAATGTTATTAAAGAAAATTACTTCCTAATTATCAAGAAATAAAAATAACAAGCAAATAAAATAATGTTTAATCTTTTTGTTAATTTAGGACCTAGCCTGCATTTTTGTAATAAAATCTCAAAATATATAAAATCATTCTGTCTTAATTTTAAACCAAATACAACTCTCCTTGCAACAAGCAAATGACCAAATTACAAAATTATGCAAGACAGTCTCAGTGTTCCTCTGACAACTCATCTGGGATACCGTGCCCAGGACTTTACTGATGAAAGAACCACAAAGAGATTGATCTCCAAAAAGAAATAGATGTTCCCAATTATTCATAATATTAGGGATAAAAACTGTACACACCTTCCTTGCATGTTAAAATAATAAAGGTATTTAGTGTGAGGACTTGTTTCACACCCAGCCCTTATTTCTTATTGCATCACAATCCCTGTGTGCTGTGTACTACTCCTGCCCCTCCACCTTCCACCTCTAAGTGGTAAATTCAGAAAGGAATTCTTTACGTCCTGCCCCCCTTCTTCAGCAGTTACAGAGCCACCAAATGACCTGAGCTGGAAGGAACCCACAAGGACTATGGAGTCCAACTCCTGAATAGCCACAGAACAAGCTCAAATTTTTGCTAAAATGCTGCCACTATCAACAAAGTCCTGCCACGGCACTATAATACCTCCTTGATCATTAAGTCTTGATGTTTTGGAGAAACGTTTTCTGATTTAATCTTAGTTTGAATTTAATTGAATTCAGTTATTTATAAACTCTGTTACCTTCTACCCTACTCGCCCTACTGTACCACGGTCTGTTGATTAAAGATCCATCTATTGCAGAGCAAGGTCGTCTCACTCATGAAAGCTGTTTATGTATGGGATGCAAGCTCAGGGCATATTGATCCATAGGATGAAAAGAGATCATAGGGCAAAATGCCCTGACTATTTTTAGTTGGGTTAATTTTTTTCCCCGCTATCAGATAAAAGGAGATGACTGCTTTAATGCATTGTGCTGGCTCCCTTGCTTTTCAAAGGAAAAGCCATATATGCCTGTATGTGCTGCAGCTTCTCTGTCACTTCTGTTCTACTTCAGTTTGCATTAGTGACACTAAGAGGATCTGAGTGCTGGCCATCAGGTCTGATTGCTGGCCCACGCTCAGGAGCTCAGTCCAGCTCTGTGGGGAAACAACACCAGGCATTTCTAGCCCCTGACACATTCAGTCCTGGACAGTCAGGGATGCCTTGGCTCATGATGTTTAAATTGTATCTAAAAACTGTTTGCAGAAGCTACTCAACCACAGGGTGAATCTGTCTAATAGAAAAAAATCTATTTAGAAAAAAAAAGCTTCAGTTGTCCCATTTACCTTCTGTTTGCAAATAAAAAAACACTTTAATTTATTTGCTGAACAGATTTCCATAAAATATTAAAGGAACCACTGGCATCAATTTTTCTCCTATTGCATAAAATATTTTGCAACTTTATACAACTCCAGTTAGAAAGCTTTTATTGCATCTATTTCCATAAGATAAAATCAGAATCTGCTCTCTTTTACAAATCTGATTGCTTTTGCCTTCTGGTCTGCTTTATCTCTTTAATGTTTATTCTTTCAGTCAGCACTTTGCAGTGCTGATTGCTTCAGCTTTTTTTCCCCCATTAGACAAAACTTTTTCCCAAGTCATAAACTCTGAGCTGGGCTTGGCTCTAGTACGAGCTCTCACCTGCATCTACAAGGCTGTGCTGACTCCTGCCCAAAAGGAATCTATTTCTGAAATATATTTCTATTTTCTCATAATATATAGCATTTATTACCACTTTTCTCTCTCATGTTTGGACATCCCTTAGTTTTGATGGGCAACAGAGAGAGCAATTTCAGCCGTGTTCAGAGCAGGAGTGCAAGGGCTCTGCATGTCCCATGTGCCAGGACAAAAAAATGCTGGGTTTGGGACAGGGGGATTTAAGAAAAGGATTGTCAGACACAGAGTGACTGAAGGTTTTGGATGAGGCATACCATCCATGCCATCCCTCTCCTATTTCTCTAACTCTGGTTACCTGCCTGCTTGGATTTCAGGCTTTGCTCCCTCAAGGCCTCTCGTGCCTCTTATGAAGACAGCTGACATGGACCAAAAAGCAGCCTGAAAAAGCTGAAAATCCCTGGGAGCATCTCTGCCATGAATCAGCCAGGAGGAAGAGACACAGAGAAACTTCCAGGTGAAGGAGCGTAGAGAGATTGTCATGTCAGCCCTGGGGCTGACTTCTTTCCAGGCTTTCGGGCATGTAATGCTGAAGAAGTTTGTTGCTGATATTGTTTTATTCTCTGCAGAAAACTCAGCAGAGGTTTAGATTTCCTTTGAGCACCTTGGTTTAGAGAAGCAGTAAACACTGCTTTAACTTGCACAAAGAAAGAAGTAAAAGAGAAATGACTTATCAACAATGTTGAATACCTCAGTATTTCAGTCTGGGAATGGGTGATATGGAGTTAAAGATGACACTGCCTTCCTACTAGAGGATGCTAACAAATGTTTACAAATGTAAAAAAGGAAAACCCCACAACTTTCCCAAAACCTGAGCCTATCTAGAAGCCTGAGCACAGGAAATCACTGAAATTGTGTTCAGTTACAATTCACACATGAAATATATGCACATTTTCTGGTCTGAGAGATGTGAAGCAGAATTCCTCTTCTTATTTGTCCTTTATCTATTGCAGCTATTTAGGGAAAGTCTTTCAAGGATGAAAGGTTAATTATCTTTTCTGCTATTAGCCCCAATGATATTATAAAAGTTCTTGAGATGTTAAGAATTAAACCATCTGTACTTTTCAGGCTCATTGCAACCTCCTGTTCTCTCTGCTTGTGGGGGGAGGATTTGGGAAATGCTTTGTAAAACATATCGGAAAAAGGATGGAGATGGATGAAGTGGCTGGTGCCCACTCAGCAGACACAGAGATGACTGGTGGTACTCAGTGGAAATCAGAGAGGTTCCCAAGTTATGATAAGTGCTCTAGGAAGGGCCTGAGACGAAAGTAAGGAATAAGAAACCTTCTGTTATGCTGCAAGTCTCTGAAACAACAAGGCAAGAGGCACTACAGAGGAGTTTGCTTTGGTTTGCGAGTATAAAAATACCTGGCATTAAGCAGCTGAGCATCCACAAAGGGAAAGTCAAAGAGCATTTCAAATGCTCTGCTAAGTTATCTACAGCAGAGCCTTCTGCATTTATTACAGACCACCTTTTGCCATGCATCTGCTTTACTTATTAGTATAATGAATCCCTAATTTATTAAAAAACTCCCCACAGAACAATCCAAGTACATGGCTCCCTTTGCACTTGCAGTGTGAAAATCACGTAGCTCTTATACATTCAGTATCAAAGCTCTCTCTGCTCTCTGTGAACGTATCTCAGAAATCATCCCTTGCATCACACAGCCAGTGGTCCTGATGCAGAACACCGTCTCTGAAGGATGTTTTCATTTGTTTCCATTTTCCCCTTTGTGTGTGTCAGAGCTGCTGCTTCAGATGGAACACACCGAGTCTTGTTTGACTTTTTGTGAGCTCCAATTTGAAGCTCCCATTCATGCAACAGCCTTGGACAGGGGTAAAAAAAAATCACTTTGACAAGATTATGCATGAGCAAATTGAAACAAATCCAGGAAGGTGGTGAATTGTACCCTGACAGCCCACGATCCTTTGCCAGAATCAAATGCACATATATCCTGATGTTCAGAAAAGCTCTATTATCATTATTCTCTGTATTTCTGCCTTCCAGCCCAATTTTGAGCCAGAAGGGATGGAATGATTGCATAAGTCTTGCTGCACAGTGTTTTAGTGTGCAGCTGGATTAAGCTGCAGCACATTTAGGAGGCAGCTGAATTCTATGCCAGAGGCAGAGAAGGCTCCAGGACTCGTCTAGGAATTTGGGGTGAGCTGTGGAAATGCTCTTTGCTGGTCTCTCTTAGTGGGGAAGGTCCTCCTGTCATGGTGAATCTGGGTGAGGCTGCTCCCTGAGCAGAGGGCTGTCACCACTGGATGTGTTTATATGCACGTGGTTCAGACAAACAATCAGGGATCAGCTTCTGAGCAATTCAGCCAAATTCCCCCAGCAAAAATCTGCAAAAATAGGAGCCTCTGATCTTTCTGATAATTGCAAAATGAAAAATAGATATGTTTTCTGCTGCAGATTGTGCCAGAACTTGCAATCTGTTCATAAGCAACATAAAGTCATAGGATGGAAAGTTCTTCTGTTATTGTCTCTGCATTGCCCTCTTTCTGTCATAACATTTCCAAACCACTATGAATTTACTAAACTCTAAATTCTTACTCCTCTATTACCAGCCATAAAGAGCTCAGCTTCATTATGCAACTGTAATTTCGTTTAATTTTTTGAGACTTCAACGTGATTTTCTTCATGCAGAATAAGAAAAGTTATTGAAAATGACAACATTTTAGTTAGGTTGAATGAGCTTATCTCAATCACTCTGCTAGGATAATAATTTTTGTTGCCTAATGTGAAAACCTACCTAGTTTCTGTTTAAATGCAAAAAGGAAGAAACATTTACTCTGGTTTTCATGTACAGATTTTAGGTAAAACAACAAAACATTCTTGCTCTGCTTTGATCTTTTCAAAGTTAATTTGTGTATGAGCTTCTGTATGGAATAGTATAAGCAGAAATAACTTCATTTATATTTTCTAGCAACTTCTAAGAAAACCTGCAGGTGTTTTTGGAGAAAACACAGATCTCCACTGCTTTTAGAAAAGAATTACTGTAATCAGCTTCTGTTATTTATGGGGACACTGTACATTTCACAGAAGCCTGGGGCCAACCCAGCTTGTTTTAGGGTGATGGTCTGGGTACACAGGGCACAGTGACAAGGACAAGAGTGTCTCAATCCATCTTTTGGCCACTTCTGTAGGAACCACAATTCAGGCTTGGTCTGCAGGATGCTTTTAAGGTCTTTTATGAATGCTTCATGCCACAGGTAGAGCTCCTCTCTCACAGCACAGGGTGTGGACTGGCCACAAAAATGACAATGGTCTGTGTTTTGATGGACACCTTGCCTTGAATCTTGAGCCTTTGGCTATATGAGGATTTGTTCATAAAAATAAAGATGAGCTGATTAACATGGACACCTCTCCATGTGTGGAATGATGTTTGTGGCAGAGAGCCTGTCACAACCACTGCTGCACAAGCAGCCTGAGAGCCTCTACATCTCCCCCAAATCCTGGTGAAGTGTTATTAAACACTCTCCTTCCCCAGAGCAACCTGGCAGCTGAGGATGTTTGTCAAAGGGGGATTGGCTTTAGCCAAACAAGTCACCTCTCAAACTGGAAAACTTTCCCTGAGCTCTGCTGGGGACACAGAAGTTAATCCCTCAACTGCTCACAGTGGTGGCCACCTCACCTCCCACTGCTGGAACCTAAAACACAGCGAGACATTTTGGTAACTATCCCATCCAGTTACAGGCAGCTCACACCTAAGGGAGAAGCAAGGCTTTAATGTGATGTAGTGTAATGATGAATTCCTCTTTTATTATCCATCACTAAAAACCAGTACAGGAAAATAGAATTTTGCTTCTTAAAACCACACTGTTCCCCAAGTCTTTTTATAAGAAGCTACAATTGCTCATTCATTATCATCCCCACAGCAGCAGGCTACAAGTAAATACCAGCTTTTTGGAACACACATAGGTGCAACATCCTAACAATTCCCAGTGAATAAAGGAAAATGCTGAAAACATGTTTCATAAATAGAATATTCCCCAAAGTCTTAGTGGTGGTTGGTTTAGTTTTAACTTCCATTAGCAGCTCATATAAACTCCTGTGTGAAAACCCTGCAAACAAAATGTTAAAACATTTTGAGCTGGGAAAAAGTCAGGAAGACAAAAGAGTCACAATTCTAAAGTGCCAGCCTTTCCCTTTCTCCATGTTCACTTTTCTCATAAGAGAACATGAGTTTCAGGGTAAAAGGAAAGAGAAAAAAAGGCTAAAAGTAGGCCGAGATGTACAAAGCAAGATAAACCACTTCAGCCTAATGAAGCCAATTGAAAACTTGGAAACTGCCTTACAAAAAGGAGTCAAATGAAGCCAAACTGTTGCTCTCAGACTCCCTGTGCTTGGCATGCCTTTCCCTGCCTCATCTCCCAGTGGTTTTTAATCTATCAGACCACATAAGCACTGCTTCCCTGTCTTTAATATATCTTTATTTTTTTTCTCATGAAAAAGACAGACACTATATTGTGAGTAAGTAAAGTCTAGAATTTTAACTCCATTCGTCTGCTCTGGTTTTTGAACTAATGTATTTTGTGTGAGTATCATCTATGACTACGCTGGCAAATTGAGACAAATGACTCTCAGAGCCAACAGTAGAAGGGCTGGAATATTGGATCTGCTTTTTCTGTATCTTGCAGCTCTTCAGAGCTCACCTGGAAAAGCAGTAACACCTAATTTATGTGTATGCAACACACGAGGCTATGTACAAGGCTGCTCTCTTGCAGACCTCCCAAACATCACTGGGTGGACACAACACTTCCATGTCCTCTGCAGTTATCTTGACTGCCTTATAAAAAAACTGCTACATTGCAGGAATGCAAGTCTGGCCTCTCCAGTCCATTATGCTTTGAGTGTATCATAGCTGCCAGCAGTCAGCATTTGCAAGCAATTAATATAAAGCACTGAGAGGTTCGAGATCCCATTACTCTTCCTTCATTAGCCTTAAAATCTTTCCTATGACAAGTCTGTGGTCGGCAAAATCTGACTTTTAAGAGCTTCTATAGCCCGCAGTTTTACCTTCTAGCATGTTGACATCTCCAAGGTGCATATTGAAAAGACAATCAGTAACAAGGATGCATCAGTAACAAGGAGCATCCTAGGATGCTGAAAGGATTTCTGAGTGAGCATGGAGGGGCTCACAGGCTGCATGGCAAGACCTGACACATGTAATTAGGATAGTCCTGGAATGCTGTGCTGGTAGGACATACAAACCTGACATCTCAGAGAGATGGATGGCTCTGAAGAGAGTAGATGAAAACTTTAAAGGTAGAAACTTAAATAAAGATTGCTCTACTGTTATTTTCCCAATATATTTTATACATACATATATATATATATATATATTCCATGGCTGTACTATTATTTTCCCTATATATTTTATACATATATATATATGTATATGTATTCTATATAGAGAGCACAGTTTCACTTACATGAGCCCATCACTGCTGACATAAAAAAAATGCTTGGAAAGAAAAGCAGAGAAGCACAGAGAACAAACACATGTCCATTATTCATTCCCATTACAAGTAACGGCTACAACAGATAAAAGTAGCAAAAGATGCCAACATTTCATGCCACATTCACCCCAAGTTTGCTTATACTTTCTATGTTCTTGTTAACTTCCTAGAACCAGTGTGTCATGATAATTAATAATGAAAATTTGTTGAAATATGCACTTTGGGGACTACAAATACTCCAAAAACTCCATTCCAATCAGCACATTTCTACTTTGAAGTACACGGTTATTTACAATAAGAATTTATGGTACAATTTATAGGTCACCATGCAAATGGAAATATTAGATTTCATTAGTTTACTGTTCTTAAATAATGAAGGCATAGGTTTCAACAGATAACACAAGTGGCACTGTTGCAATGGTCAGTGATTATTTCTGTGTCAATATTCATCAGGTCTCATGTCTCAGAGAAAGGCACTGCAGACCCACAAGGAAAACAGATGAATAACAGCTAATTTAGAAATCTTCATTTATTTCCCAGTTGTTTACTTAAAGGAAGCTCTTTCCCAACATGAAAACATAAGCAAAGCACAAGGATTCAAAGTCTTATTTATTTTTTTGAACCACCATGAAAAAGGCACCAAGATTGCAAAGGCTGGCTCTGTGCACAGGGATGCAGAATAGAGTATCAGGCAGAAAGAGTGAGGAGTGAGTGAAATGCTGATTACTTGACTGACAACAGGGGTGATGCTGATGTGTGACCTTGAAATTATGTCCAGAAATCTCAAACTGCTGAAAGAGCAGAGCCTCTGGATGTTACAGTGAGTATCTGTGCTGCTTCAGAAAAGAGTTATTGACACATAAGAGCATTTTTACATGCAAAATTACTCCCTCCTGTTCTTCCTCAAAGATTTGATGAAAATCTGTGATACTGCTTGAAACTTACCTGCACGTATTCTGCTATTTTCTGACTCCACAGCTGATTATGTCCCTTGTTTTTCTCTGCAATTATCTTTTGCCCATAAACATGGCTTTATTTACTTTCTTTAAATCATCCCAGTAATGATATAGCATTGTCTATCATTACCAAGTGACAAAGTTAATCCTAATTCTTCACTGCCTTTCCAAAAGACGATGCTGAGGTGCTTTGCAAATTTTGCAAACAGGCACCACGGGGTCGCTGGGATGCAGCGCCCATCGTGAGTGACTTGGCAGCCTCTGAATTGGCACAGCAACACCACACAACGCTGACAGTAACAACAACAACAACAACAAGTGCCTGAGCTCATTCCTGATGGCTCTATGCAGGCAGAACAACAGGAGGAGTTATTTTTGGATTACCTCTGCAAATATGTTTGTGTTATTATGCTCTCCTTTGAGGCGCAGATAGATTATGATCAAAGACGGTGTCGGGCGATTTCTGCCTTTATCCAGGTTTCCATTTCATCACTTATAATAGAGATGTCCATTTGTCCACAGTTGAAGAGGGTTTTGTTGAATCACACTAAGGCTGATCAAACCTAGTCTGTAGAGGAGTATTACAGATAATAGGTCACTGCCTCTTCCCCATCCCTGAAGAACGTGATGTTTGAGATAAGAGATTCTCCTCATCTCATCTTAATAATACTTAGCACTTTACAAGCTCTGCTTCAAAGTGTTATACAGACATGAATTGTCACAAAGCCCCAGTGAGATAGCAAGGCATTATCTTCATGTAAAAGATTTAAGAAAAAAATATAACCCAGACCCAGCGAGGTTTAGTGACATCTCATGATGGACAGAAACTCCGGGTCAGAGCAGGAATTAGATTGTGGCTGTTCTTTGCTTTATCTTTAATCTCTAAATATAATTTTACCCCATCTGCCTCCTCTGGATGTTAAGTATTTATAGAAGTATTGTCTCCTCCTCCCTCTACCCAGATTCTTCATTTTCAACATTACTAGCATAATAATTACACAAAAGTTGAACTATTAGCACAATTTCTATACAAATCTATAAACTGTGAAGCATAGCCTCAGTGTCACATTGTCTAGAAGAGGAAAAGGGCATGATTTAATTGAATATGACTTTTCTTCTTTAGCTAATTAATTTTGCAACAACCTCACTGCACTGGCAATAATTCTTCTCTCTAACAGGTGGATAAAGTGCCCATTCCTCTGACCCCACCCATTTTGCTCTTCTCTTGCAGTAATTTTGTATAGGATTGAGGCTGCCCAGCCAAAGCCGACAGGCCCTCCTTGGGGACTGGAAGTGACCAGAGGAGATCCAGGCTCCCATTCCCACAGCTGGCCCAATTGTCAGCATCTTGCATCTGGTGCCTTGCCTTGGCCACCAAATTTATTGGCAGTAGGGAAGAGAGCAACAGGATGATACAATTCCCCAGCCATCTGGCTGTGGTGCTGATTTTCGTAACCTTGTATATGCTAAATAGCATAATAAATTTTGAAATAAGGTTTTGAGAAGGCTCAAGGGAGCCTTTATGATGACAGGATGAGTCTGTTCTAAACAAACATGACCAGCCATGTCTCCATGTACCTGCACCCTGTTATTTTATCTGTAGGTTTACTAGCTAAGTAACACCTTGTGTAAACTTTTGTTGTTGTTGCTGTTGTGTAACCCTGCTCTGTGCACTCAGAGATGTGGCTGTAAAATAAACACATCAGTCTGGGAGCTGTAACCACATCATATACAGAGAGCAGCCTTCTCAGGGAGTAAGGAAACTTGAAAGTAATTTCTGCTTTCCCCACTGATCTGACCCTATTACTTCAGCAGATGAGAAAGCAAGTGAAATGAATTCTCCTGCACGGTGAGACTTGTGTTTTGGGCCATGGAAAGGGGGGAGGCTGTGCCCTGAATTCCTTCAACTTCATCAGTGGCAGAGCCTGCCCTCCACAGGCTCTGCAGCATCCCTGGGGGTGTCACAGAGCCATGGTGTTCGTGGCCATGCATTGCCCAGATGCCAGGTGGGTGCTCTCAGCACCACCAGCTCAGACGTTGAGATCATGGAAGGCAAGAGGCAGAGTACTGAGAGAGGGAACAGCACACCAGCCCAAAGGGAGAGGGTTCTGGGTTTGTTTTTAACTCTGTCACTGACTTTGGCCTTGAAGAAATCAATCTTAAATTGACTCCTTTCCCTGCCTCATATACTGGTGAGCAGTCTGGGCTGGAAACTCACATCTAACATTTGCCCACAGCATTTTAGGATGGTGCTTCTTAGCACTTCTTCAGTGCTGATAAACAACTGACTCTTCGGAGCACTGAACTGGAGAGAGAAGGATATGGAAGAAGTGCTCCCAGTCTGACTGTCTCAGTCCTGTTCCTGTACCACAGGACACAGACCCCTCTGAGAAACCAGCCAAACCAGACAGGTCTATTTCTGAACAGTTTCTTCAACAGCAACTCAAGAGGGCAAAAAAAGAGCCTTCCATTCTTTTCACTAGGGATTCAGCATCTATTTTAATCTAAATAAAACCCAAAGTCAGGGACCAATCTCATTTAAAGTCACCCTCTATTTGTGAAGTGCATTGGGATAGTCATGCTCCCTTTGTCCTGTACAGAACCCCTGGTCTCTACTTTCCTAATGAAAACATTCTGTTTTTTCCACACCACCTTAAATTAATTCTCAACTGAAATCATATTTGTAAATTGTCTGAGTTAAGTTTGCAAACTGAACCTGCTCAGAGGGAAGGAAAAAATACATCTGCAAGCCCAGGATTGTTCCATATGAGTTTCTCCTTTTTTTTTTTTTCTTTTTTTTTTTTGGTTTTCATTATCAAATTCAAAGCTACTGTTCAATGCTACAGCACTTCACAATTAATTGCAATTAATTAACCTTTGAGAAAGCATGTATATTGGTACTATATGCTCCTTTTTTCCTGGTCTGTTTTTCTTATAAGGCTGTTTTGGGGAGATGTTAGGCTAAGGAAGGATTAAGAAATCACGGATACTAAGGCTGAATACTAATTCATTGCATGTTTCATCTGAATTTCCCAGCTCTTTCTGAAAGCATTTTTACTCTCAGAGAGCACAATCATGAAGAAAAAATAAAAGAAGTAATTTCTTTTTGTTGCTTTATCTTTCCATAACTAACGCACCTTATGAGTTCACAGTATTTCTGTAACTGCTCTTTTCCAGTGAAAGAGCATAATCAACAAACACAGACTTGGTGGAAACCTGGCCAGGAACAGAGATTTGAGGGAATTGGTGCCATTTACAGATAGCAGAGTCCATGGGGAGAAATCCTGCTCAACAGAGCCCATGGGCCTCTCTGGAATCCTGCTCAACAGATGGGAGAAATCCTGCTCAACAGAACCCATGGGCCTCTCTGGAAGTGGAACATGATGACCTTTCCTCACATTTGTCCTGTTGTGTGCTGGGCTGCCCTTCAGCAGCACTGCCTGCAGATCCCCACAACCAGAACGTTCCCAAAAATCTGCTGTCCTGATGAGCTCCCCCAGAGCTCACCTGCGTGCACAGCCCTGGCACGGGGCTCTCACCACGGGCACACCCTGAGTGAGGACACAGCAAGGGTGAGGCAGCAGAGTCTCTCACAGCACAGAGGGGAAGAGTGATCCATCCCATAACGGGTGTTCTCCTACAAACCCTAATCATGACTGGCATTGTCTGGCATCACTACTTACTTCTGCTGTCTGTGATATTCCTCCAGGGGAAAAAAGTTTCCTGTTCTTTACTCTAAAGGCTCAGACCTGCATGTGTGCTCCCTGTCAGTGCCCACACAAGTCGAAAGATGTATGGGATTTTCTACGGTACTGGAGGGAAGTGTGCAGCATTCCAAAACTCCTATATTCCCAAACTTCCTCTACACTGGCCCATCAACAGTCTAAGCTCAGGAAAGCAATTCCATTGGAACAGAGGACACTGGAAGATCATAAATTTTATACATAAGATTGCAAGTGGGGACACTTCTCATTTGTCTTTCCAAAACCGATCTTGGCTTGTGGCAGAGCAATGAGAACTTAAGAGCTCCCAGGCATGTTTTTATGTAAATCAGACTTCGTGTTTTATGCAAAGACACATTTTGTAATGTAATTTATTAGTAGGTAATTTTTTTTTCCTCAAAGTTGAGATTCTATTTCATAGAAGACTGGCTTTTCTCAAAGCCTTTCTGTGTATCTCAACTTCCACTACTGTTTTACCTCCCTAATATGAACAGAACGAGATGAAGGCTCATTAACGAGCATAAAGAAATTACAAGAGACAATGCCCTCAGTTTTAAATTCACCAGCCATTCCAACTAACCTTTTCAATTATGGTAGCCTGCAAAGGATGCTTGAAAACCCAAGGGAAAACAGTTGCTATGCACTTACAGGTGCACAAAGGAAAAGGAATCCTTTACCCATGATTGCTGGCATGAGGATTATCCATCACCACAACTCTGCCTGTCCATGGCATTCCGTGAGGTTTGCCAAAGGTGTTGAAGGACAAAGACCCAAGGAATCTTCTGAACCATGTGGAAAACATCGTCTACATCTCAGCTGTGCTCCCTGGCTTGTAGACACCATCACACAATGTAGAGCACCAGAAATAAACTACAATTTATTAAGATTAATATAATAAAGATTAATCTAAGAGAGAAGTTGCTAAAAGCACAGAGAGCTGTAGCACTGGAGACAGGAAGAATCAGAATACTTTGGGTTTGGAGCAACCTTAAAGATCACCTAGTTTGAATCCATGTCCCATTGCAGGGACTCCTTACACTATCCCACGTTGTTCCAAGCCCCATCCAGCCTGATCATGAGCACTTCCAGGCATGGGGCAACCACAGCTTCTCTGGGTCACCTGTGCCAGGGCATCACCACTTCCACGGGGGAGTTTTTTCCAGCTAAAGGCACATAAACAGCATTTCTCTCTGCAAGTGAAGGGCACTGGCATCAACACAGACAGACAAAAGGTGGCTTTAATTTTCGTAACATCTGGCCTGACCTTGTCAATGTATTTGAACTGCAGCAACAATTAAAAGCTCTGGTTTGGGATTAGAACTGGAGCAGGCTAAAAGTGCTGTACAAACAGCCATCCCAGGCAGATGATCCCCACAACAACCATTTCAGAACCACAGCATAAGGTGAGGCACAGACAACAGATGGGTATACCAAAAGGTTAAAAGCTGCACACCATGACAGCGAAATGATGATGATCACTGCCATCATCAGCATCTAAAGCAGGCAAATGCACATTTCTTATACAGGATGCTGCAAATACCCCGCCTCAGGCAAGTGAGAGGAAAGAACATGAGTATGATTCTCTAATTGTGACCACAGGTCTACAGAGCAGCCAAGGTAAAAGCTGAGAATTGCTTTAAGAAAAACTAAGACTTAAGGGCAATGATATATAACTAAAGACATAGGAGGGGGCAAAGGGAGACAGTGACAGTGCTTGGGGGGTAAGAAAACCCCTTAAAGATGAATAGTCGGTATTTCATGACCTTATTTCCTTCTGGAACATTGGAACACCAGCCCAGGGGCTATCTGATGTCTTTTATTCAGGAGTTTTTCAGTGGAAAATACACCACTCTTTCTATATTCAGGAGAAAGTTACCACTAATAATAGAAAAGAAAGTCTAACTGCTGTAGTATACTGGTTATCATTCTTTGAGACTCACATAGCACCTGACCAAAAAATCCATCTAACAGCGGTGTATTTTAGTCCAGAACAGACTACAGTGCCATATAATCAGTGTAACCATGCTTAGAACTCAGTCTGTCAATACGGGCTTTCAAAAAAGTATTTCCAGGGGCTGCTTTCAGCCTGAAGGCTTTGGCACTTAAAGCACAGATGCTTTCTGTAGAATTTTTCCAATTGTAGTTCCACAAAGCAGCCTTCAGATGTATTAAGCACACAATCACCCACATGCATCTCTGGGGAGGTGATTCTAGGGACTGCAGTTATGATCTGGAGTGGGGGGAGATCCATATTTTACTGGTGTTTAAATAAATGACATCCTCTTTACCTATAACAGGCGTTCTCTTGTCCAGCACACATCAAAATGTCAGAGATACAGGAGAAAACAGAACCATCCATCAAGTGAATCATGTTGATTTCCATCTCCAACATATCTCACCTTCAGATATATGTTTACAGGGAATTCTGTAACTGTCTGTGCTCAACCAACACCTACTGCCCTGCATTGTCCCAAAACACCTTCTAATCTGCATTTATAGCAAATGAGATGGCAAAAAATTTTCACTTGTTAAATGTCTGGTTCAGGGACTTCTGAGGCATGTAGTACATGATTAACTTTATCAAAACAAAAATCCACTGCTATAGAAAGCACCTTCACTTGTATTTCCTATTCAGCTAATGAATTTTGAATAAGGGAGGAATTTGCTAATCAAGAATGGTTCCAATTTCCTCATAACATGTCCTACAAACAAATTACAGTAAAGTGGCTGCTTTCAAACCATTTAAGACAAGAGTTAACGCCTGCTGAAAATTAATGAGCACCCTTCACTGGCTCTGGGCACAGCAGAGAGGACAGGGGATGGAAGGGAAGTGGCCACTTGCCATAATGGTGGCATCCAAGCCAGGTAGAGGGAGTCCCAGCTTCCTGTTGAAAATGCCTCTGCTCCCAGCAGCTGAGAGGTCAGGACAATCTCTTGTGGCCTCTCACTGGTACAGAACTGTATTGATATTAATTGGCATGTATTGACTCAGTCTAAAGCACTAAGGAGTAGTTTATTTCTGGCAAAGCAGCATTCAGCTTTTGAAAACACAGATATAATTTAAAGCACTTTTTCTATCTCTAAGGGCATGAACACAAAGAAGAGATTCACTTAGTGCCCATCTCTAACAAAGAAAAAGAACAGAGCAAAAGAAGAAGAATCTCAGTAATTCTGTACCTGTACTCAGTCACCAACTATCACCAGCTTGTGGGTGACCTTGTGGTTGTCCACAGCCACCTTCCAATGCTCCCAGGTGTCCCTTAGCCCAGCACATAGCGGCAGGCATTCCATGACACTGAGACAGATCTGCCCCAGAGGAGGATCCAACACCTTCTGTTCATCCCAGAGGTCACTCCTTTGAACCCTCCTCTGAGCCAGAATGGAGCCCTGAGAAGATGCACAGCCAGAGGTTAAAGCACAGGGCTGGGAGTCTGAAGACACTTTTATATAAAGACCTGCCTCATGTCTTGGGGCAGTATCATGAATCTGGCACCCCTGCAATGTGCTCCTGCAGGAACTGATAAAATGCCCCATATTTGCTCCGAGAGCCGCTCGCCACGATAAGCTCGACTTTAGCACAAAGAGCGCCGGGGTCCAGGTGAAGAGACCATGAGTTATCATCTCAGCTCTCCCACTGACTGTCTGTACTATTTCTCTGCTCTTCCTAATTCTTAATATCCAAGGTCCCTCGCCCCTGCCAGGGCCCAGATAACTGTAATTTACCAAATGTGCAGCTGCGGTGACGGAGGGGTTGGGCAGGTCATGGCAGGCAGACCTGCAGCAGAGTCCTCACTGCTGCCAGACAGACTCGCCTCTTATCCATTTGCTCTTTCAGGAGCTGACAGAAAATGATAAGATCACTGAAGGGCCGTCGAGCTGGCTGGCAGGTCACCTAATCACCACCAAATGAGGGCACGGAAGGAGATTCATCAGTGCCTTTTTTTGCACTGTACTTGCAAAATCTGAGATTTTAATACTCATTCACAAATATTTATGCAGTCTGGAACAATATAAACGGTGTTTTCTTGCACTGGGTCAAAATCCCAGAGGGCAAAAGCAGGACTACAGCGAATGCTGTCTAATCACCCAATTAGTGAAAAATTGTATTTAAATAAATTTGATGAACCAGGTGAGATGTCAAAAGGAGCATAAGATGCAAAATGAGCAACAACGAGGTGAAATTGTAAGTTTATGGATCCTATCACAGGCTGAAGAACTTGTCCTGTGCCATGGCTGATGAAATTAAGGAGGACAGCACAAGAGCTCTTTTTCTGTTTATAGCAACTCTAAGCCTGCTTAGGATGGCTTTAGACCAGTCAGATTCAACATAAAAACTGCATCCCTAAGATGAAGATACCTCTTTCTGGAATGGAGAGCAACAAAGCTAATTAGAGAAATTTGGGTTCTCAGAAGGCTTTTGCCTGTTTGAATGCAAAGGCTTGAGTCTAACCCAAGCAATGAAGTAGTAACAGGCACTGCCATCAAACAATATTCAGGACTCCAAAAAGAAATAAGTTTTTAAAAATTAACTTGCAAGTACTTTCTCTTATTTGTGAAATTTGGTAACAGATAATTCCTGAAGGTAAGTTTTAAGCAGAGTCTGGACTGCCGCAGAAAGCATTTGCAAGATGCAACATGAACCATTCATTGGGTTGTGAAAGTAAAGCCAAGTCCCGGCAGGATGATTAAGGAGGAGGAAATTAAAAAGAGCTTGGTCTGTTTAGCCTAGCAAAATGAAGCCTAAGAGGGGATACAATTATTCTTTACAGTTACATTTGGAAGTAAACAGCAGAGAGGGAGAAGAATTATTTAAGTTTGAAGGCTGATACTTGTACAAGATCGAGGGGCTATAAATTGTTCATGAATAAATTTAGACTGGAATTTAGGAGATTTCTGACAATTTGCAGACTTCCCAAAGAAGGTGATATAGGCAAACTGATTTGAAAGGAAGCTTGATACATTTCTGGAGAAAAAAAAAATAAGATAGAGCAGAGAGGATCTTGGAGGCAGAAATTAATGTTTTCAGTAGAGGATTCAGAAGTTTGATTTGTTGTATTGTTCAGATTTGTCTAAAACAGACTTGAAAGCCTTGTGTGACCCTTTATATGGAAGTCCCTGAGAGTCTGATTTTCTTGACCACACAAGACAGCTGCTGTGAGTATCAAATGCTCAAGATCAAGAAAGAGTTTTCAAGGTGAAATGCTGTTTCTGGCAAGAAAGTGGCAGGTTAGTTTTGGAAGTCATGTTTCCTGGGATTTAGTAAGCCAACTTTCTATCTTTGCAAAGATGTATTTTCCTCTACTGCGTAAGAAATTTTCCTGCTTTTAGTGATAAATAAAAGCAGACTGGACAGTTCTGTATTGGCCACTTGTGGAACAAATATAGGCTGTTTTTGGGTTTTTTTATGGTTACATGCACTTTTTCCACATATGTTAATTAATATACGGAGCCGAATAACAGCAGCCAATGCTACATTTGCCAACAAGAAATTTTAGGATCTAAGAGCTCATTTACTCTGATCCTGTGCTTTGTTCCTCTCTAATTTCTGGATACAAATTATATATGAAAACTAATTTTTCTTCTACAAAAATGTTTGCATGTAGGATATTCAGGACTATTCAGCTCTAAGTACTTCTAAGCAGCTCCGTGTTTTAAATTTACTGACAAGGCATTTAACTACCTCTTCTAAAGGCTTTTGTGTGCCAGACACCACTAAGCCACTAAGGTTTTTCCAAAGATTGAAAGACTGTCCACAACACATTTTTTTTACTACAAAATACAAAAATTGAGTTTAAAAGGATGCATTTGCAAATCTGGATTTTGTTTTGGTTTGGTTTTTTTGCCCACTCCGTACAGGTTTTGCTCTCATGATTTACACATTTGTTCAAGCATATGTTTTTTTCCCTAATATTCCCTCATCCCTTCCAAACGCAGCATGTCTCACTGAAACATCTTTAAATATTCTTGCATACCCTTGCACTAAACCTGTTTTCTCTTCCAGCGTGTTTAAAGTGCACCATTGCCACAGCAAGGATTTTAGTGCAATCCATCAATCTCACCACATTATGAACATCAGTAACGACAGAAAAACCTTCATAGAATTTTTCTTGCTTATTTGGAGAGGGGAATTGATGAATACCATGATATGTTTGAGCACAGCGTTCAGGAATTGATTAGGGCAGCCAGACAGAGGAGGCTGACTCAGGTACACGATGCCCGCCATGAACCTCCGGGAGGACTCAAGGACTACTCCTCAGCTGGTGGAAATTCTGGCACTACGGCTGAAATTCATTGGTTAATCTAATTCATATGGCATGAGATTCCTCTGTAATTAAACTTGAATGGAGAAAAAACAACAATAATAAGAGAAACTTAGGAAGAGGGAGAGTGACACTGACTTCGTGCCGTTCTCTCCTTCGGCAGGAATGTGGGTCACATTGGGCTGAAGAAGCCTCCTACGCGAGCGTGTGCTGGGTGTAACACCCATCTGTCTTCCCAGGTTTGCACAGCCATCCTCTGGAAACCTTGTTCTAGCCTCCTCCCTTCTTTCATTCCTCCAGCTTATTTAAGGAGCACGGAGGCACATAATGATGGAGATAACTCCCCGGAACCCTGAGCGGCACGTTCGGCAGACGTCAATGTCAGCCCGTGTGTGCTCAAGGACTGCGGCTCAGACACTGAAGAATGAGTCTCGTGGCAGGATCTAAATATAAAATTATGAAAACCTAAAAAGTGTTAGCATGTTCTAGCAGAATCTGACTTTTGCACCTATGAATATATGGTATGATTATAGTGAGTTTAAAATGTAGGCATGCCTGCAAGGTTTATTTACAGATGACCAGTAAATACACAGACTTCTATTATTTTTAGCACTGTAGCTGAGAAATTCAGATAGAGTAGAAGGAGGGAAAAAAGAAAAAAATTGTTATTCTAACTTTTGTTTCAAATTAGGTATAAATGGATGTCAGTCTCTCATATGGGACACAAAAGAAAATAAATCCAACATCATTTACTACTCCACTGTAGAAAGAAAAGCAAACTAAATGCAGCAGTAACAACATTAAAACTGCAACATTTTCCTAGACCTTATCATTACAGAAAGCACATCCCTTTCAAGTATCAGCCCTCCAGCACTGCAGGTCCTTTTATCACGTTGTTACTACTAGCCTCTGATCCTCCTGGATTCAGCAGCACGATAAAGAGAGCTAATTAAGTAACAACAGATCCATAGATTTTTTCCCTGCTATCATGTTAAGACATGACATCATACCATCACTGCACTAAACCATCACTAAATAAGCACAGGGAAGAGCCTCATTTCCCTGGCTCTGTGCACTTAGTGGAGAGCAGAGACCCCAAATTCCCTAGGAAGGATGATTGGAAGGTGGAAAATATGAGTGTTATTCTGCCTGCCTCAATAGGTACAGGCACACCAGGTTTTATTTTTTCACACAATTTTATTGCATCTTTTTAGTTTCATTAATATTAAATATCTAATAGGCTGGAAGTTAGTGGTTGAGACTCATTTACTTTAAAATAACCACTTAAATAGTTTTTCTCATTCTGCATAATTATAAATTTCACAGAGCTGTATTTGAAGCTTTTGTATGATTATTAAGCTTACAGAGAGCCCTGTGCATAGAATCACAGAATCACAGACTGGTGTGAGTTGGGAAGGACCTTAAAGATCACCCTGTTCCAGCTCCCCTGCCATGGGCAGGCACACCTTCCACTACACCAGCTGGTTCCAAGCCCTATCCAGCCTGGCCTTGGACACTTCCAGGGATCCAGGGGCAGCCACAGCCTCTCTGAGCACCCTGTGCCAGGGCCTCACCATCCTCACAGGGAATAATTTTTTCCCCAGTATCTGATCTAAACCTAATGTCTGTGAATAACTCCAGCTCTCCCAGCCTGGCTCCAGAGCCGAGGGGCCCCAGCCCTTGGAGCATCTCCATGGCCCCCTCTGGATTCACTCCAGCAGCTCTACGTCCTTACACTGATGGCCCCAAAGCTGGGCACAGCACTGCAGGTGGGGTCTCAGGAGAGCAGAACAATTATCATCCAAACAGAACTACTCAGCAGCAGGCAATCCATGCTCAGAATTCATATTTTCTCACTGGACACTAGCTCTCAGGAGACAGTCTCCTGAAAAAAACTGCCAGTTATCCAAATCCCAGCAATCCATCATTTATTCCAATACTACAAACTGCCTCCCATCACTTAGATGTTGCTGTGACAAACCACTAGAAACTGCATGCTTTTCAGTTGCCTATTAATATCATATCACAGACAAAAAGGCATTAATCTAGAAATGGTTTCAAATGGGTAGGACTATAGGATCTGAACTAATGATTCATAAAATCATTTGCAGCTATTAGCCTACAAGGATAAGTGAAGCTACTGCTTTTATTTCAGTGCTTGGTGTGGTACCATCAATTTAAAATCTCGTCTGCTGTGATGGATTTATGTATGCAGTGGAACCCAGAGCAGCCTTGTCAGGATTGTAAAGTCTAGATTGCTATATACAATTACAGGTGTCACAATATGAAATAACAATTGGAGGCACTGAGAGGAAAACTCCAAAAATTCCCATGCATGCACGCGGGAAGGCAGTTGTTTAATATTCCTGTATCACACTGTGATTATTTCACTTGATGGAAGTGATGTATTTTTACAAAGCTTGATCTAAGGTTACATCTCTCATGAAAATGATTTGCAGTCTTGAAATCCCCAGGGATAAGGAAAAGTAAGAGGGATATTTTTAATGGGCAGATGTCATTTTTGTGAACGTTTCACCAGCTGTCAATACAAAATGTGTCAGCTGGACTCTATCTTGGAAAAACAGTAGAAAGTACCTTAGCTGGCAGATATTTTTGTTCTTAACCTTTTTCTTCAGCAGCAGAAAGGCAGAAATATGCAGTGCTAGGCATAACCAGCAGCGACCGCATTATGGAGGTGAAAACAGTCACCGAGCTGAAAGGAATGAGCCGGTTTAAGGACAAAACTCTTGGAGGACATGGCTTGGTCCCTCTGGGTGGAGGTTGGGTCTCTGAGACTCACAGCACTTTGCTCCCTCTCCCCTGTGCAGCAGTGACAGCAGCACTTCATTTCTATCTACAGAATAAATTAGATTAAATGGTTGGGGTGTTGGGAGACCTGTGAGCCCCGAGGGATTACCAACTCGATGAAGACCTCATTTTTAAGTTACTAAAAGACACACAATCATGGGGAGTGTAATGAAGAAATCAAAATTGTCTGGAGAGCACATGGGGCTGACTGACAGGTTCAATCCATTTTCTGTAGGACAGATGTGTCAAACACAACACAACAATACAATATGCACAGTTATTTGGGGCAAGGGCAACCTGTCCAGGAGAGCACTGAAGGGGCAGAGGGTGACACAAATCATTTCAGGTGTTTTAAAATTATATCTATCCAACACTTGTCTTATGGGAAGAACACTTGACCCCCTTCTTACACGTGCAAAGGGCCCTCACCAGGGTTTGGGTTTCTGGGGCTGTTCATATTCTCTGCCACTTCCTTGCACTGAGTATGCTGAAAAAATAATCTCCAGCAAAGACAGAGAGAGTATGTCTGGCATTATGAAAACGGCAAATGTGCTTTATGAGGACTTTAATTCAGCAATGTTTAAACTTAATTAAATTATTTGTATTGTGCAATTAATTATGCTAAACTGCCTAAGCCTTGAATGAATGTACTTTGCCTTTTAATCTAAATAAAACACATGCACAGAAAACCAGCAGCAGCAGAGAAGTCCACAGCCTCTGCGAAGACCTGCAGAATTTGAGACTCACGTGACCTCTCAGGAGCACTGCTGAAAAAACAAACCAACCAGGGGAAAAAACTTAAACTGCTAAGAAAGGAGAAAGTGAATATGACATTTTGTCAGGATATAAAACACCTTGTTAAGTTGACAAGCTAAATGGGCTTTACCAAATCCTTCAAACTGCCCAGAAAGATCTTTCCAGTGTCAGTTAAAGAAGTGGTAAAGAAAACAAATGCTTATTTTGAGGTTCATCATCTTTGTGCCTTACAACTTGACCAGTGAAGGAAACCCAAAAGGCCAGAGCCACTGAGCTGCCTGCTTTAATCAGCTGGTTTGTTGGGAAGGAGCTACCAGTGATTCACAGTTCATCTGGATTATAACAAAGGACTTATGTCGGGGAAAAGGAAAGATTTGGGAAGTCTCCTCTTTTTTGAGTAGGTGGAATGAATCAGTCTATGCAGATCTGTATCCAATTTGAAATTACAGAAGAACTTTATACACACGCAACCTCATTAGCCTTTTACAAGAGTAACTGTCATTTTTATTCTAATATTATGACTGTAATGCTGAGGCTGGCTAATACTTCTGATATTTAATCACAGAGTACAAACCATAATTGTTCTATTTCTAATACGTCTCTAACCTCTGGCCTCCAATGATAAACTGTGTGATTGCTTTTCAAAATACATAAATGTGCATAGATGTTAACAGTCATTTACTTAAAAATAGATATTTGAAAATATTAAGAACTTAAGCATTTTTGTTGAGACAAAAATATTCCAAGATTTTGAGCTATATATGAGGCCATTCTTTCAAGATTTTAAAGAATACTGGCAAAGAAATAGAAGTACCATTTGCATATTGAACTGGCCATTTCCATACAGGCAGTTAGGGGATTATATTAAAATGCTCCCTGGTAGCTCTAAAAGAGACCCAATGTTAAGATCCAGCAAAGTCTTTCATTTTCTTGGGCACATTTGGATCTTGCAACCAGTACTGAATCAATGTTTGTGTAAAAAGCCTCTCAACATCTCATTCACTTGATAGGTCCTTTGGGGCATAATATTGTTCCTTCTGCTATAATGGACCATTGCCTTCAAATACTGTAACATCTGTGGTACAGGATTACCAACTTCCTGGGCCAAATTAATCCCTGGTGTAAATTCCTCGAATCTGACCAAATCATGCCAGGGTGAGTCTGACTCTTTGCCTCACCACATAGCTTCTCAAAATTTAAGAGTGTAAGTGGTGTAATCCTTCACCTATTTTTTAGAGGCCCGGGAAGGATCATTCAAGTAAAATGCATTATTATTATTATTATTATTATTATTATTATTTTGCATTTAATTCTCTGTTTTCTACATGGGAACAGTCGTAATTAATTTTCTCTATGTTGGAACATTAAACAGGAAAAAATCAAGAAATTTCAGACTAATTGGAGCTTGATATTTCTTTAACTCTTTTGGAAAGTAGCCTAATACCCCAACTGTGCTTTTAAGTGTGGATTCTTTGGGAGGCAAAATGAAAAGCAGAAATCCAAATGGGAAATAAGAGGAGATGCCTCGTGCTTCCTTAGGGAGTCTTACATACCTCTTTAAAGAACACCTTGGGAAGAAGACTGTATTTGGAACCAGACAATGATTTAGGTTGTAAGGAGCTCAAGAGGTCCAACCCCCTGCCCCTCCCAGGGCTGACTTCCCGTTAGATCAGGTTGTAGGGCTTTGTCCCTGTGCTCAATCCTACTCTAGGGTTAGACAGCACAAACCTGCAGGGGGAATCCTAAACAGGGAAGTAATTGTCATTAATTGCAATGGCTGGCTTATCAAGAGGAGTATTTTCCACAGCTGGAAAAGGGGTAGAAAATGCTTTTGTGATTTATGGCAAAGCTTTGCCATGGCTGCAATGGGAACGGACCACGGTGAAGGGCAGGAGAAAAGAAATACTGCCCAGGGCCGAGCACAGCCTTGAGCAGTTCACAACTGGAGAAAATATGAGAGGCTGAGGAAGGCAGCATTCATCCAGAGGAGGAAGGAAAAATGAGAGAAATAAAGCACAGTGGAGTGGAGAAATTTGTCAGAAATGGCAAAGAAGGATCACAGAGGAAGAAGAAAAACCTGGTTGTAATGGTGGAAAACAGATTCTCTGCCACACGGTATCTGCTGACTGCAAGCGTCTCATCAGTCCTGATTTCTACCAATTTACAGCATCAAAGAAGAAAAGAGAAAGGGAAAAACCCAGAATATAATTCATATGATTAATCCAAATATATGTATGTGTAGAGCAGAATATACCAGTGATAGCATAGGCAATCATAAACCTACCCCAGTCAAAGAGATCCAGCTGGACCTTTTGAAGATCTCATTTGTATAATCCAGCAGATACCAAAAGGAGAACAAAACCTTTGGATGTGAAGAGGGTGAAGGTGAGTAAATGGCAGGGAGGGAAGTGGATGGAGACAAGCCAGGACTTTGCAGAGCAGGTTTTGCGCTGCTGCCACCAGAGCTCTGTGACTCTGTGAGGAGATTTCTGTCTGGAGATAAATTGTCTCCATTGCCACAGGCACTGAGAAACTGCCCCTTCTCCTGCTACCAAATGAATATGAATGGAGTTACAAATGAGCAGCACTGATGAAAAAATCAGACTGATAATCGATAAGACTCTTCTGTAGTGGGCACACAAGGAAGGCTTATAAAATTCACCCATACTGCAGTTTATTGCTCCATAAATTGCCATAACGATTTTTTCCCCAAATAAATACATACTAAACATTCTAAATGATGCAATATTTGAGAAATACATTTTTCCAGCAAGTATGTCCCACCTTATTTCCAGGTACAGTTTGTAGTCCCCATTACTGATGTAAGATTCAGGGGTCTCTTTAGGCTACTGTGATATTTTAAGTGTTATTAACATAAATTATGGTTTCTCACCATCACTGACAAGACACCAGCTCCTTGTTGTCTCATAAGAATGCCTATATTAATCTATAAATTATTTAATGCTGTCAGATACTCTCATAGAGGACTAACAATTATTGCACACTTGTAATGATGGATAAAAGTAAGCTATGATTGATTAGGAATTACAGAGTTATTGATTAAATCAGGCTACTGAAATCCCATGAC
Source organism: Onychostruthus taczanowskii (assembly GCF_017590055.1). Lineage (NCBI taxonomy): Eukaryota > Metazoa > Chordata > Aves > Passeriformes > Passeridae > Onychostruthus > Onychostruthus taczanowskii. The sequence goes on from NW_024496526.1 coordinate 13,638,126, forward strand.
TCATTTTCTTTTCATGGTATGCAGAAAATAATTTATCAGTCGCCCAATCTTGTCTTTTTAATACCTGTAGCGTAATTTAACTTTCATTGTTAGCAGGAATCTTCAAGAGTAGTTTATGACCTTGGCTAGCTATAGCTAGAAATAAAACCACTTAATAAATTCCTAGAATTTACATTTTTTTTTTCTAAAAATAGGCTATATGCTATATAATATGCAGATAATATATGCTGAAAAAGATTAACTAACTTAGGGAGAAGAAAAGGGGGAAAATGAGAAGAGACTTTATTTTTTAAAAAAATAAGATGGGAAAAATTAGCTGCTTAAAGATATAGGACATAGAATAGAGGTTCATAACTTCCTCATGTTTTTTTTTTTTTAACTGATGCTTCCATTAATAAGTTATATGGAAAGGCACAAGGACACAGAGGAAATGAGACAGAACTGCTCTGCTGAAAATTCAAACCTCTTCCAAACAGCAACAACACTTCCACTTACACCAGTGGATGCACTTGATTTTTCATTACTAAGAAATGATCATATGCCTTTCAATAACATTTTTTAAACATTATTTCCTTGGCATCAAGTAAGAGTTAACAAAGTAATTTTAATAAAAACATTAGGCATTTGCTTAAAATGCAAAACTTCTTCATGACAAGCCGTTCGTCATACTTTTGGCAAGGTTATCCATGATTGCCTTTTTATTTTTTGGCTATTACAGAGGCTAATGGCATACTAAAAAATCTCCTTTCATGTACAAATTAATTGTGTCCTTTTGCAATTCATATTAGCCTGCCTTACTTTTCGTTCAGAGGCTTTTACAAGGTTTATATGGAACCAATGGATGTTCTCCTTTGTTGTGCACACCACTTCAATTACCCACTTTCCACGAGTTGAAAGTGAAAAGACTGTAAATGCTGGATATAGACCATTGTCAACATGCAGTAATTGGGAAGAAAAATTTTTTAAAAAGTTATCTTCAAAATAATAATAAAAAAACCCCCAGTAAATTTAAACTCTCAGCTTTGGAGATTGCCAGCAAATTATTTTTATATTTAGCAACTACAAAGAAGTGTGTGCTCCCTAATGATGGAACAGGATGTTATCTATTTGCAAAGGTCTTGAGTTTCACTCCTCCTGCTCCTGAGAAAAATATATTATCCACTCTTCCCTCGCCATTAAATGAAGTTCAGCCTTCTCCTTTCTGTCAGTTCTTTGCAGAAGTGAAAATTGTGCGGGTTTTTTTTTTCCTTTTTCTTTCTTTTCCTTGTTGAAAACACTGTTGTGCACAGAGCCGAGCATGGCTGCTCTCCACAAAGCCAGGGACCTGAGGGACACCCTGAGCCCCCATCACCCCATTTGGGCTTGGGAAACAGAGGCATTTGGTACGAACTTACAATTTCTGCAAGAGCTGATGGCATTTCAGCAAGCAGATAACAAACAGAGGGGGTGCAGGAAACAGGATAAGGAATGACTTTGCCACCACAAACAATTTTGAAATCTGAAATTTTAATGCTGCACTTGAAGTTGTCCTGACTAAAACACCTGCAGGAATACAGACTCGGTGTCAGGTTCACCTCTATCACTGCAATCAGAGTGAAATCACCCTTTATTTCATGCTGGTCACTGAGATACTGCATCTTGTAAACACTGCTAGAAAAGCTAACAAGAAAAAAGTGTATGCTTAAAAGGTGTTTTTTCTCCTTGGATTCAACCCACAAATTCCTCAGGCAGATACTGGCTATGCTGTAAGCAAGTAAAAAGAAAATAGAATAAAATAGAGTAAAAAGAAAACTAAAGTTTTTGGGGGTTGGGTTTTTTTCATTTCCTTTATTACTAAACAATACCTTTTATACTCTATAGGACATCACTACTTTTTCAGCAATAGGCTATTTTTTTTCCTGTGTTTGATATTACTATTACCAAGCAGAGAGTTGCAGGCAGAGATGGAGAGAGCTTCCTTCCATGCAGCCACCACAGCTGCAAATGCATCAACAGATTGGTGAACAAAATTCATTTGGGCAGAAGGAGGCATTGCATATCAACCCTGGCAATTATGTGTCAGGGTATGAGATTCTGAGTAATAGATATGTGTGATCCAAGGACTGTTACATTAATATCAGCTAGCACTGGCTTGTCTCATTTCCTGCACTCTGGGAAACAAGAACTTTTTAAAAAGTAAACAAAATTTTGTGTGTGTACAAGAATGCTGACATTTTTAAGGAAGGAAAAAAGGAAAAAAATAATTTTCTTTTTCCTCCCCTCTTAGTATTTCATGCTTTGTGTCATTTGATAATATACATGACTAGGTTTAATACTCAATCGTTTCCCAAATCCAATTTGACTACCTAACAGGGTTTAATTTACATGATGATACAATTTCTCACACCAGAAAGCATAGTAACCCTTCTTCTTGGGAGGTTAATGGTGATCTAGCTTAAAGCCCAAAAGATAATTACAAGGAATGTGCTTCAGGTGACAAAGTATTTTTGACAACCCCAGACTGTTGATAGCTTTTTAATTATACTTCTTCCCACCATAGGAAACAGTATGCTTTTTCCTAAATAGTTTGCAGGCATTTGGAGTTTATTTATTTATTTTTCAGCAAATTGCTATGCACGGTAATCAATATTTTAACTGACTGCTACCCCAGGCTCTGCTCTCGTTCTTTCTTCTGTTGGAGCAGAAATTAAACTTGGGGTTATTTTTTTTCATAGAAAATGAAATACAAAAGAGCATCAAAAGAAGAATACAAACATTTATTGACTTGCTTCTTATCTTCTGCACCCATTTGATATTTTGTGACATTTAGAAATTGAAACTTTGCAGGATTTTTAGGTGCGAGCTTTGCTAACAGAGAAGGTCAGGCTCTTAAGCAACAAGGAAGTTTATGATTATTAAATATGACCAACTAAAAAGAAAAAAAAAGACAAATCCCGTGGCTGTTTTTGCATTTCCTGAATATTTTCTGCCCCTGCATTACTCTGTGGATAATAAAAGGGCTGGTTTGGTTGAGAGCAGAAAGTAATTGTTGTAAATAACTGTGATACACGGCAGGAGCAATAATGTGCAGGGGCACTTGTTTTCCATTTACTTTATATGCAAGTGTTGATTGTTTTTTATGCCACTGAAATTAGTTTCCCACTAGTATTTATGTGTCTTACAACAAATTGTTTGTCACTTTCCCTGATTAAATGTGCTCTTAATAACACCCAACTTTAAAAGTCTTTTCAGTTTGGAGCCCACAGTTCAATCATGATGTCTGCCCCTCCCAGCACTTCTCACTTGTCCTCAAATAAACACCTCTATAACTTAAAGAGAATGGCAGAAAAGTAAAAAATGAGACCTGGGTGTAAGTGTGCCAAAAAAACAACACAGGTTTTGGAATAGAACCAAAAAAGCAGAAAAACTGTAATTGCTGTTAAAATTAATTAAAAGTGTAACACTACCTGTGCCCCCAAACATTCCCTCATTTTATTAGTCCACCTGCAGGTTCTTATTAGCATGCACAGAGAAAACAAAGCTCTCTGTTTGGGCAGATAGGAAATTATGGAACTCCAGCACAAAGTAAATCCTTGGACAGACAAGGATTTTCTTGCTTTGGATTTGTGCCTTCCTTCGTTCCACCTCTTATTCCGCTCAGACTCAGATCTATTCCCAAGCCTCAGATGGATGGATCCCAGCAAACAGGTCTAGAAGGTGTCCCTGCCCATGGCAGAGGCTTGGAAGGAGATGACCTTCCAACCCAAACCATTCCAGGATCGCACAGTTCTATGAAATACATAATTTTGAGGTAATGCCAGAAATTCTGGAAGCTGAAATAGTACAGCTCAATCTATTTTTGTCCTATTAATTGTCAGTCCATGTAATTAATCCCTGGGGTACCTGACACCAGCAGGAAGGCCCTTTAGGCTGGGTTTTGGGGCTTTCCACAGGGAAGCTGTGCAAGCTCCTGTGCCCTCATTCCTGTGCTGGAGCAGCTTTACAGTGCCCAGTCTTGTTAGCAGCAATTACAGTGGTGCAGCTCTGCTAGCAAAGCCTCTAAACATCACTTTAACTTATCTCAATTCTTCTGTTCTATTTTTCTTTCCCCCCCTAAATGTAGCTCGTTTTGCTGCACTGAGTGAAGTAAGTGCTCCTGAAATAAAGAAGTTTAAATACTGAAAAAACTCAACCTCCCCCAAAAAAATCATTATCCATCTAGGCCAGCTCTCCCTATGCTGGGATTGCACAAAATCAGCTCAAAGCAGCCACACACAGTGTCTGCTTCTGCAGACAAAAAACAGGGAGAAAAACTTCAGCATAGTATGAAATTTATGAAGAGTAATATTTGTTGATAAACAAATCTTTTAAGCTCCTCTACCCTTACAAAAGCTAGACTGGAATGAACTCCCCTAACTAACTCCAAGGCATATTTTTGCTATAGATTTACCATATATTTATATTCTTGTCATAAATGACCTTTTATTTTTTTGTGTGATGTTTGCTCTTATTAAAGCCTAGTAACAGTGGAGAGCAGATACCAAAAGCACGTCATAGAGAATATTCAGAATTTCTATTTCTAAAAAAATAAAGAAGCTTTGCATCAGCATTGATCACACTTCAAAAGATGTATTATTGCCTAGGGTGTGGTTACAAGGGAGTGCATTATCACTGATGCTACATTTTAATCTGAAAATAATAAAAAACCCCTTTTGTAAACACATTGCAGCTACTTTGAGTGCCTGCAATGAAAGCCCCACTACTTTCTCCCTGTGAAACCCAGCTCTGTGCAGTGCTAGTGGAAATCAGAGTGGTCTTATTCTGTCTGATTTATTTGAAGTTTCAAGGGCACACAGAAATAGCAAGTGGCAGATCTGCGCTCTTTTCCCCAGTATGGACATATGTAGGTTAATAGATAGATAGAGCAATTGGGACTTGAACACATTATGGAAGTTAAAAAAGTACTGAGTGACAGTCTTTTTTCAGGGCCACAACAAAAATTTCAGTCCAGAGGGCTGATACCAGAGTTCACATTTCACCCCTGACTGTAGATCAGAGCAGCACCTCTGAAGTAAGTAACACTTAAATTAGTCTCCACTAAATTGCAATAAGTAGAGCAAATGAGATCCAGTTTAGGCCAGGTCACTGAATCACTTTTTTTTTTTATTTTTAAATTCTCATGTAGTCCTTGGCTTCTCCAGTGAATTCTTTATCACTACTGCATCTTAAACAGACTAAATGTAATAATGTAATAGAAGAATTGCAGGAGTTAGGAGTTGGGATTTAGTTTTGTTTTTTTTTTTTTTCCCTAACCAGTCTAATCTAAAAGCAGAAAGAATTATAAGTATTTCCTAAAATCATTCCAGTTCTTCCTTTCCTTTACCCCTCCTCTAGGTACCATTTTCTCTTCATATATCACGTTGTCAAACACTTTCCTGTGGTCATCACAAGAATAACACTTGATTTACTTCCCTTCAAGAGTTGATTTTCTACACAGGTCAACATTTTCACATTTGTTTTTTCTGTCACATTATCATCATGTTTTCAAATAACTAAATGACAGTATACTCAATGTATCAGCTTGCAGCAACAAAACTCCCTTCTAAACCAGACTTCAAATATGATGGCTTTGAATGTCACTTCTCCTGACACCAGGCAGCTGTGAAATCTGCACAGGATGTTTCTGCTCTCTCCAGACAGCTGTACACTTACAGAGCTCCATAAATCAAAGCAATACACAGTGAATTGTAAGACTAATACAGATTTCTAACCACTACAGGGATTTTAATATCAGGTATTTGTGTAGCTGCTTTGTCTTATTTACACGGAAAATAAAATTTGCATTATCTGAGCTGTGCGTTATATAAAAAATTCTGACAATTCATCCATTTACTCAAGGTCCTGCTGCAAGCCCTACATTCAGCTCCAGCACAGCCTCTCCTTTGAGACCAACTGCTCCTCTGATCCTTACTGACTTGGAGCTTTGCCTTCCAAAGGTGCAGACAGGCAACGAGCTACAGAACGAAGTCCTTCTAGATATTCTCCTTTAATTTGTGTGGGTTAGGTACAGGAGCTGTACCTGTTAATACAAACACTGCAAGACAGAGCTGCAGTCTTACTAAAAGAAGTTGTTTTATCTGTGACTAAATCATGAATGGCATCAGCAGCACAGGTTCCATGCAGGAAAGCTGCAGGAAGAGAACCCCTTGCACCCAACACGACTCATCCAAGGCAGCTGGGCAAACTCCAGTGATGTCTGATTCCTATTTTCATCCCTGTTTCAAACGTAGGCCTTGCACCTGTTGAGCTACAATCCTTATGCCTGCACAAATCCATGTTTCAATCAAATTACATCTTTTCTATTTCTTTCTTTTTTTTTCTTCTCTCTGCCATATGCATAATGACGGGTGACAGCTGAGAAGAGAACAGGCTGACATGTTCATCACTGTGAAGGATGGCCTCCTGTCACCTCAGCTGTGACTGAATGGTCACAGCCTGAAAGGGCCTAATGAATAAGGAAGGCTGGATTTTGTCCTTCCTCCATGAAAAGTTGCAATAGTGCCTTTTTCCCCCTTCATGCAGCAAGACAATGTCACAGTGAGCAATCCTGCTTGGATCTGCTTCAGCCAGACACTCAGTGTCTATTTTTACAAAACTGACGAGTTTAGTAAAACAAAAGCAGCACATTTCAGGCTGCCCCTCAGCAGAAGAGAAACCTACAGGATGAGTATGTCAAAAGGTAGTTTTAACCCACACCACCCAAGAGGCCAGGAGAAAGGTGCATTGCTTGCCCATTCAAAAGGCAACTGTAAACACACACTTACTTTCAAGGATACCCTTCCTGGAGCTGTTAAAGCCTGGGAAAGGTCATTTGTCAGGACACAATCCAGCAGCACATCTTGTCCTTCTAACAAGAAGCACTTCTTTCCCCTCATAGCAGCGAGAGAGAAACGAGTACTGAGCTAAATTCCTCAAATTGGCAGTAACTAGAATGTTTATGGGTGTGCTAAGAATATGATCTGCACATTGGTAGCAGCTAGAAAAGATTTTGCAATTCATTTGGTAGTGCAGAAGGTCATCCCTTTGCAGATGGAGAGCATTTGCTGTGTCCTTATGCACACAGGACAGTAACTGTGCATTTGTTTGCCTGTGAATGCATTCTGATTTATGTGGTTTATATGTATTGTGTGCACGCTATCCAAAATTGGGTTCATTGCTACTGTTAATGACTCATGATGTGCAGTTCCACGTATAAATCACGATTAATTTGTGACAGAGGGATGGTAGGAAAGAAAATCCTGCATTACCTGGTAAAGCAGACATATGATTCTTCTTCAAATATAGGAACATTCTGAAATGTTTTTATATGTGCAATTTCTTATACTTTTGCTTTTCCAATTAAGTAGCAATTCAGTCTCAAGGCTACAATGAGTCTAGATGCAAGTCTAACATGACCGTGACCAATGAATTTTCTTCTTGTTGACTAAAAAAAAAAAAACCCAAAAATTAAATATATAGCATATTCAGTAAAATGTTACAAATATATAAGGCTCCGACTTTTTTATTAACTTGAGTGGTTGGAGGGTCATAGAATATTCTGGACTCAGCATAATATAATTTATTCAGATCAGAAAGAAAGCACAGAACTAATACCCTATATAAAATTGGTACTGTTTTGGTTTTTTTTTTTCAGTTATGAACAAGCCCTAAATCTGCAAAATGTGCATACATGAATATTCTAAAAAATATTAAGTGGTTCTAAATAATTTATTTAAAATCAAGTCTGTCCTTGTTGTCTTATATCTTCTTGTAAACACAAAACAAACCACTTAGGAAGTATAATTTTTGATTAAGAACCAAAATTAGTTTTCAAAAAATTATCAATTATCAGCTGTGCCTCATAGGAGAAACTTTCCAGAATTTACTCTGAAACAGTGTCCCAGCATGGGATAAAACCACACAGCCCAACTGAGCAAGTATCATAAAAACTGCTTTTGGAGTAACTTTCAGCAGTAGCTTGAAATGAAATTAAATTAATAAAGCAGTTTTTTGGAGTACTTAGCCTTACTAGTCTTTCTCATTTGAAGTAGTCCAGGGCATTCAGTGTGGAGGGTAAGTTTTTCACCACACAAAGTGTACTATATACACACATTGTGCTCTAAATTACAAACCTTTGGTGTAAAGATCTGAAAATCCAGCCTTCCTCTCTTGCAGAAGTTTGCACCAAATGCAGGGAATTTCAGTAGGAACTTGGGTAGGGTAGATCACTATGAAATACTGCTTTAAGAGTGTGAAAAAGTGGCAACCAACTAAAAGGATAAAATAAAAGAGTCAAATTTAATTTTGCAACAAATCATGAAAAATCTGCCTATAAAGAAATTACTCGCAGATGTTGCTTTTAGGATGGGAATTAAAAAGCAGAGGGCACGAGGGCAATATACTGTTCAGTGTGTGAATTACATATGTGTAATTTAGGAACTTGCTACAACATAAAATGTGTAATTAAAGAGTTAAACTGCTTCCAAACTTACACAATAAAGTCTAAGTAATCCATACATCTCCTGAGCTGAAAATGCCAGGGATTACACAGTACAGAAAGGTGTTAATGTTGATTTATAAGTGCACACCAATCCTATGTACAAGCGCTGTACAGAGGGGGCTGGGTGCTGCTACAGTCATTGGGTCTTAAACTTGCAAGGGGCTGTTTTGCAAACCTTTAGTGTGGCAATTACACAGGAGCTGTAGGAAAACTCCCAGACTGATCAGCAAGTCAGTAATTTTTGCTGGAAGACAAAATTATGATATTTAATCGCTCTGTTGTCTAAATGTGCAGAATGATTCCCTTCCCTAAGCAGCTCCTGTGAGAGACAGGGTGGGTGATGCTGAGGGATTCCCAGGCTCCCAGGAGACAGCAGCTCTTCTGCTGGTCCACAAGGAAATCTGGGAGACACTGCCAGAAAGCAATTGCTTCTGTCTCAATTCCACCTCCATTTCCTTGCAGTCAAATTACCGCTGTTAAATGTTTTCATTCTGACACTTCAGTCACCTTCTGCTAGCATAAAACACACTAAGTGAGTAAATTCCCAGCTGCATTTTGTCAGGACGTGGAAATCTGGATGATTTGGAAGTTACCCTTTGGGATTACACTGCTGTTGGTTTAGTAGGATGATTAATTTAAAGTAAAGAATGTGTTTGGAAAAGGGTGTTTGGCATCAGGAATAACCACTGCTGGACATCAGACCTGGGAGAGCAGAGATTTTTGTTTTCCTTAAGAGTTAATACTGCATCAGGGGGAATATTTTGAATTACATGAGACAGCTTTCTGAAACTCTGAATTTATTGCAATATGGAATTTGTCCATGGATATTAACATACTGATACATCAGTCAATTATTTTGGGGTCAACAAGCTTACTGGAGTCCAGGACCCAGTTTAGATCCTAAGTTCTTTTATAAATGAGACCATAACTTCTTTTTTCTGTCATTTTTATTCTTTACTTTCCCTAATCCTTCTTGATGGATGGAATGATTTTTTTTCCCCCACTGCTTGCAAAATACTGGTAAACAACCTATCTATATAAAAAATGAGAGGGAGAACCTTTTAATGGGACATGTGGACTGTCAAAAGTCACTTTGAAAAATCACGCTGCAAATGGTTTAGTATAGAAAGTTCATACAAAAAGGGAAGTCTGCAAATTAACTGCAAATTAGAATATTCCTATTATATTTGTGTACAACAAAAATAATCTTATGACATTTCACCCTTATTTTGAACAAGGTTCGAAAAATTAATGAGGGCAATAGATGACAATAATCCTCAGTGTACTTAAAATTTTAGAAAATATTGACAACATTGGTGTTCATAAGATTATGCCCCAAATTTTGATGTTATAATATTGTGTAAACATCTAATATGCACTAGACTGAAGCTTTAATATTTGAAAGTCACATATTTAGCAACACCCAGAACTGGTGTTGTTACCCACATCTCTGCAGGTGTGTGAGGTGGCAAGGCAAGTGAGACAGGGGCTTTTTAAACCCCTGATTAAGAGCAAAAAGTGTTGAATCCAACAGCAGCTGTACTGGAAACAGTGGCATGAAAGCAGCAATAGCCAGTCCTGCAATGGGCTTGGTAGGAACAACATGAAACTGTCCTCTCTTCCCACACTGCAGACAAAGGCTTGCAAAGAACCTTTGGCACAGCGTTGCAAATTAAGCCTGTTAACAAGTATATATCTGGCTAATTAAATGGAAAAAGATTTCCTCGGGAAGCAAAGAGCACAGAAATGCAAATGGAACAAACAGACAAAAAAAAGCTAATACGCTGTTTCCAGAAACATCAAAGAGTTTCCTAAGTGACATTTTGTACACTTGAGATTTTGTGCTGGTTCTATCAGAGTTTTACTGCTGTTTTCTGCTCTGTTTTAGGTACAAATCTGAACCTAAGTTAGTATAGTAGTATAGGTAGTACACACTACCTATAATGAAGAGCAGGAAGTCAAGAGACCTAATTGTAGCCAACACAGCTCAGCCTTTCATGAGATCCGTGATAAAACAAGTACAAGTCTTTAACTAGTACAAAAATCTTGGGCTTTTGTAAAGAGCAAATTATTCCCTTTTTGCCATAAAGCTCATTCTAAGAATTTTATTGTTATTTTTTGCACCACTGGCACAACAATTCTGTTAATTTCAGATTTGAAGTCTTAATTTGGCAACTTCTTGTTTGTATCTAAAAAAAAAAAAAATAAATGTAAAAAAAAAATTCTTGAAGGGTGGGTACCCATCCCTGGAAGTTGATGGTTGAATGGGGCTTCAAGCAAACTGATCTGGGAGAAGGTGTCCCCACCCATGGCAGAGGATCTTTAAGGCCCCTTCCAATCCAAACCATTCTGTGATTCTATGAAAAGCTGATGACATCATGTCAGTGCTACCTAGTCTTTAAAGAGTACTTTTTTTAACGGTTAAACATTAAATAATGGAATTTTGGAACTCCAAAGTTCTGTTTAAAATACACTTGTGAGCTTTGAGAAGTTCTTTATCAGTTTGTGCCATACTTTATCTGCATCCTGTACACAGGGATTGGACTAAAGTATTTTGGCCTACAATGAATTCTGCGCACTACCACCTCTGCAGGCTAATAACCAGCTCTGACTGACAGTTCTTTAAATTAATGGCATTTTCACAACAGTAGAGAAGATGATCCAGCTTCAAAACAACATAAAAATTAGCTGGCAGAAAGTTCAGGCTGCTGTAGAAGCCCCCAGGTGCCCCATAATGGCCGATATGGACATCCTTGCTTCTGCTGATGTTTGAGCTCACTCTCCTGTTATTCCACAGACCATTCTGCAGCACTCCTTTGGCCAAGATCTCTCTCTTTAGGGCTTTCCTTCCACAGCATCTCTTATTTACCATTTAATAAAGCCTTTGTAACATTTGACAACCAGAGGCCAGGGGGAACTTTGTTGCTGCTACCAAAATCTTCCGCAGGAGCATCACCTTTGACACAAAAGTCGAGAAGAAAGAGCAGAGCGAGACCCTTCTCAGCGCAGCCGCCCGCCCCCAGCCGAGATAAGACAACAGCCCCATTACTGCTGACAGTGTAGGGCCTGCAGCACGGGGAGAGCAGGAGTTTGACATCACCTCACTCTGCTGGGAGAGCCCAGCCTGCAGCGCTGGCATTCAGCATCCCCCATTTGATCTACATGGGAATTCTGCACGGAAAACGCCTCATCCCCGATGAACCCCAACATGAGCATCTCTCCAGTGCCCAAGGGGATGAATCCCCCTCTGTAAGCCTGGTTCCACCTATGGTTTGCAAAGAATGCTTCTGTTGGATAAGCACTGTTTGACATTCCCCTTTTTCCCCCAGCACGTGCCAGCCCATCCCGCTGGCAGCATCGATCGCAGCCGCCGTGGATGGTTCACGACTCCGAGCCGAGCCCCTGCTTGAGTCGTTTGCTAAAACACAGTAAGCAGCAAACTGGAGGAAACAGCAAACTCCAGACAGTTCAGCCAGAAGTCAGGCTTTTCTTCCAGCCCTTTGGACAGACAGGGAAGAACAGCTCTTACTGACTTTTTAAACTTATTTTTTTATCTAGTTCATCACTTTTCCTAACTAATTCAGCCTTCAGAATTTTATAAGCAAATTAAGCTCTGTGAGGTCACTACTTCCTAAAGGGATTTTAATTTTTAAAATTTACGGATGGTTATTCAGTTCAGACCTGTGAGTTCATAAACAATATTTGAGCTATATGGTTTATGGTTGTATTCTAATTGTAGCCAAGATGAAAAAGGCCTGACTTTTTTTTTTTTTCCATAGCTTCAGGCAGAATATTTTTCCTTTCAGCTATACATTTCAGTCTTTCTAAAAGCATCTGAAAGGTAAGAGAGCTAATATAAGAAAGATTTTCCTCCCACAACTAAAGTAGCAAGTCCTTCTACCTGCTGCGAGATGTGTCATATTAGAGTTTACAGATATTTTGAAAATATAACATCACTGTCTTCTCCTTGACACCAGCAGGCACCTGGATTTGTGGGTTAATTGCAAGTGCTTTCAGTTAATGTCAGTGTGTAGGTGTGAGTGGGGATCAAGAGCTTTAGCTCCAGGAGAAGTTCACAGACAATCCTTATTCCAATTACACTTCCCACCTCACCCATCTTTGTAGCGTTTCAAAGAAACGCTGACCAGGAGAACAAATGATCCAAGAATGCATTAAAACATGTATCTACATTTACTGCACTTTTTACTGCTTTATTATTTTTGCTGAACTTGTAATATCTTAATTAAATGTGAACACTCACAAAATTCTCTTTGGGTTCAATTTGCCCTAGTGGGAATGCCATTCCTCAGTTACTGCTCACCAGGGATGACATCCAACCACCTGAGGCCCCCCAAAAAGATCCAACCACAGTGATTTATGGGCTTTAATGATAAACAGTCTTTTGCTTCTACTTTTCCTGACCAACTGCACCCAAGTTGTTATATGTGACACCATTTGGTGTCCACTGAGTGGAAATGTGTGATCCTTTTGCCAGCAGGGCTTGCAGGGCTATCTCCTGTTTGGCAATGGAGGCTGGTAACACAGAACTGAGTGTTTTCATTGTGAAACATGCTCATTTATGAGAATAACCTCTCTCAACTCCACAAAGGATGTCTCTTCTTTAAGGGTACTTAATACAGGGCTTCCCCCCAAATTATTTTCATTTACCCTGATTCGCCTCGATCTCATATTCAAAATGATCAATCCACTTTCATTCTCAGCACTTATTCCAATCTCTTTCTCAAAAACACATCAAACTTTCCACATTTTTTCACCTTTTTTCAGACGTTTCCAAGACAATGATCTCCACAACTTGAACAAGAATTAGTGATGTAACCTACTTAATTTATCTTCTGGTACTTTCAAGAACTTCAGTTTTTCCTGAAGAAATTCTCTGCTCAATAACTACAGCACTTTATTTTTTTTTCTAATGGAAATTTAATACTCTTTATTTTTAACTGTATTTTATACATTTATTACTGCATATGTTAAAAATACATTCAGAGCAGGATTCTGTCAGCAGTTTTTGCAGTGAGTCACCAACTTCACAGCTGCTGTTCTGAAATAATATATTTAATCTCCAGTTTTTCCAGCTGTGTCCAAACAGACCACTGCTCCTGTGCTGAAATCTCTTCATTTTAATGGGTACTCTGCACATATTCCCATCAGGAGCAGACTGTAGAATTAAGTCTCAGTCTGGCTGCCAGTTGCACGTCAGGCTCTCATGGAGCTCTAGAAGTGAACATTCAGAGAACATGAAAAAATTACATTCCTGACACCCTGGGAACAGTTATAGCACCTGCAAGTATGTGCAGAAAAAATATAATTAATTTAATTTCAGGCCGATGATGTCTTTTAAAATAGAGGATAGAATCACAGAATCATAAAATCACAGAATAATTTGGGTTGGAAGGGACTTCAAAGACCACCTAGCTCCACTGCCCTGGGATACTGGAAGGGACACCTTCCAATATCCCAGGCTGCTCAGAGCTCCATCCAACCTGGCCTTGGACACTTCCAGGAATGGGGCAGCCACAGCTTCTCTGGGATACTTGTTCCAGGTCCTCACTACCCTCACAGGAGAGAATTTTTCCAAATAGCTAATCTTATTCTACTATCACTTTGAATCCATTCTCCCTTGTTCTGTCACTACACCCTCTTTTCAAAAATCCATTTTCTCTTCTGCCAAAAACGAGGGGCTGTCCTGATCCCCTCTCCACCAAACTCCTTCCCTTGCTCTGCAGAGCAAGCTGCATGCACAGACTCTGTTTCCTTCCTGCAGAGGATGAAATACACCCCACAATAAAAGTCAATGAGGCTGTGCAGCACAAGGCCAGTCCAGGGGGGTTGTGATTGACGGAGGCAATCGGAGATGCTGATGGCAAAGGCTTACACAGTCCACTAGGAATATTTACTCTGCATTTCATATCTGCCACACAAGCCTTAAAACCTGTTTGCTGAATGTCACTGTTTCACTCCATCAACACCCAACACAATGGTCAAACTCTCTCCAGTGGGGATCTGGTGTTTGCTCTGCCTTCCCTCCACTGAGCAGCACAGGTTAATAAACTGAGAAACATCTCATGGCATCCTATCTATGAACAATAATAATCTCTTTCCTTTTCTGAATTTTGAATTTCAAAATTGGGCATAATTATAAATCAGTATTGAAGAAGTGATGGTTTAAATCCAGGTTTAAATATTCTTTATTTCTCAGCTTCCTTCTAAGTCATCAAACTTCTTACAAGCCATATAAAGGAGACTGTTTCAATAATTGCAATTTTAAAAAGAGCACTTCCTTTTCATTTCTGTGATTTAAAAACTTGAATATTTAGACTCCTAAGCTAAATAGAACTGTCAAAATATCTGCTGCTCTTTAGGAAGTTCTAAAATACCAAGATTAAAAATAAAGGCATTTAGAAGATCAATTAATGCTGTTTTATTTACAGTTTCCCTTCTTATTTACAGTTTCTCTTCTTATTTACAGTGAGTACAGTAAGAGTTCCCTTCTTATATTACAGTGAGTTACTTAGAGAAATCTGGAATCAAAAATCAGTTATTCTTGAATGTCTATTGTAAACAAGAATGATATCAAGAGGTCAAGAGGGCTGGGTTTTATTCACCCAACCTCAGTGTCACTCCTTCATGTGTTGATTCAAAATAATGTTATTGACAGCACATGTCTCCCTTGTGCTGTCAATGCCATTTGTTTTTAATTTGGGATTTGGTAGCTACAAGCACGTTTGCTGCCAACAACCCCAGCTCCAAAGAGATCTTGGTATGTGCTGGTGCCCATTCTGTATCTGAGTGCCAGGAGAAATGTGTGGGCTTCACTGCCCATCAGCAGCTTTTTGCTTTGTGCTTTCTTGAACTAGAAGACTTCCTGTGAATAAGCATCTACAGGTAGATAAATGGGAATATAATTGACTTTTCATGGAAAAAAACTTGATTTATCTCAGTGTGGCAAGAATATACAGACCACTTTGTGAATCTGGGCCAATGTGGGCAAAAAACGCTGGAGGCTTCAAGAGAGACTCCCGAGAAGATGTAGAGTTGCTTCAAAGCAGGGACAGAAAGGCCCAGCACAGAGCTTGGAAGCACTGGGCTCTCCTGCTCAGAGGAGACCAGGCCTGGGGCCACCAGGGCCCAGAACCAGCTGAACTGGCAGCAAATGAGAGAGATGAGCCTAGCACTTCTCCCTCACCATGCACACAGAGCTATTCCAGCACACTTCTCCCCGGCACATATACATGTCCTAGAGAACATCCACCTCTTAACAAAAGGAGGAGACAAAAGAAAGAAAAACAAGTTGCAAGTGCTTATAACAGCACAGGCTAGAACTAAGCCTTTTGGAGCCACTAATTATTCAAATAAAGCAATGATGCTTTCCTTTCCATTAACATTATCTTCCACATCAATAACCAAGGCTGGTATTTCTTCGTGTTGGCTGTAAGAGCAAGTTTAAAGGCTCTGAAGTCTCAGTCCCCAGCTCCTCCCCTGCTCTGGTGCACTGACTTGGCAGGTTCCTGCACCTCAGGAACCCCTGTGAACCGAGGCACTTTGTGGATGCCAAAAGCTCGCTGTGCCAGTACCGCTCCTGGGGAGAATCCTTGAAGAAAAAAGGTAAGGAAACCCCAGGAGCTGTGCTAATTGATTTTCCATATAAACAAATAAATCATTAAATAAGCAACTCAATGGCTTTACTCGCATGAAGATAATAGCTAAATGCTCAAAAGGAATTATACTTAAGTCCTGGTTAACTCTTAAATCTATATATGCTGCTTATGCTGAAGACTTTAACATAATAGTAAGGAATAACCACAGCAAATGAAAATATTTATATCCTGTATTCATGTGAAACAAAAGCAAATGGAGCTGTTTGTCCTAACAAAGCTACATGTTTCAGAATAAGCAAAGCCAACTGTGTATATTTTAGGTTTGTTGGGGGGAGGTATTTCAATAAAACACACTCTGCTTTTAAGTAAACTACACATGAAAAAATGTATTAAGTAAGTTAAATGTTGTCTAGCAAAAAGGAGCTCAATGGCAGTCTGAGCCAGGGCTGTCTAATGTCCATGAGATCTCTGGAGCACAGAGATATTCTGCATTTACTCCCCCAGGCAAACCTCCAGCACTAGGGAGTTTTCACCAAAGCATTGGCTCGATCAACTTACTGCAAACACAGTCACACTAAAACGTTTTTCTTCCCAACCCCTCCTTTCAGTCTTTTTCATCCCCACAATTTTCCAGACTCTCAATAATCATAATTCTAATTTTCTATTCTCCAAGCTTCCAAGACTCTCTTGGACAAACCACAAAATTCCAAGCTACTAACCCCTTTGCTGAGCACAGTGTTTTCCTACTAAATGCTGTTCTTCTCCAGTTCTTTGGCTTGCTTCCAGTTACCAATCTGCATTTGCAATGCCACCTATCTCTGTTTGCAGTGGCCCTCTCTATCCCCCAGGCAGTGCCCTCCTGCAGCTCCAGCTCCAGCTCTCATCACTTGGAGCCTCAGCATCCATGACCAGCTTTCCCACATCTCTTCCCCAGTAGTATTTTATTTAACTCAAACGTTTTGTCTCTGCCAAGATCTAAGTAATGACTCCCTGGAACGAGCAACAGTTTTGCTCTTTGTTGTAGGATATGGTAGCCAATGTTGTATGTAATTTTGGGAGTCAGTCTTGTAACTCTTACCAACAAGACAGGAGACAAACCAAAAGAAGCACAGCAGCTCACAAACACACACACACACATACACACACATATATATATGAAATACATATGTCATTTTAAGGGATAGCTACAACCCCCTGATATGTGTTAAGAGTATCAAGCTCAGTCTGTGCAGCCACTGGGCAATATTGTGATGCCAGGGGGCAAGCACTGAACTTGATGATCTGAACTAAAACCTCACAGCCCAAGTGAGAGCCAGTCCTGTCCTCAAACACTGGAAAAATCACACCTTTTCCACTTAAGAAGCAATAAAGGAACAAACAGAAGCAAAAATATGCATACATTAATAATTCACATAAGTAACACTTGGCTGAGATCACATATTTCATCACCACTGAACTTACAACACTATTGTTCCTGCACCACTGCCATTTGTAAGACCAACATATTTCAAAATTGCAAAAGGCAGGCACAAAAAAAAATGAGAAAAAGCAAAATGTTTCTTCATTATAATATTAATAATGTTTCTAATAACTGTTTTCATTCTAAGTATCTTGAGATAGTAACTTTTATACAAAACTCATTAATTTTATGAATTTTAAATTAATGCAATAACTTCCAAATATCTATATTTGCTAATTTCTACTGTATTACCAGTTTTTCATTACTTTAACATTTTTTTCATTGACTGCAACAGCAACAGGCTAGGATTATAAATTTTTAAAATACTGGGTACTGGATTTTGAAGAATTAAAACCAAATGGAGAATCTTGGGAATGCTTATGAGATTGTTGCTTGGGCACTTCCTACAGATATTCTGTTCCAACAGTAGGCAGTGGGAGGATTCTTTTCAATCCAAGCAAGTCATTATGGTGGAGTAAGACACAAAATGTCTGTCTCCAAAAATCAGTGTAAATTCCTGCAACTCCAAAAATAAAAGAGGGGAATGTGAAAAGTCCAACTCTGTAGCTTGGGCTTGGTGCTCAAACATAACTCTGAGATTTACAGATGACCTAAAATAATGACAGTAGTCCAAAGCCATAAGGTAATGGATACAGAAGGTATTAAGAAATAAATTGCATCTGAGCCCTAGGGGACTTCCCTCTGCTGTGAAATTTCCAGGACTGGCTTGCAGAGAGCATCAACCATTCCCAGCCCAGAACAGCCGGGGATCCCAACAACCTGTGCTCAGTGCTGCTCACAGAGGAGACCCTCAAGGACACCTGGATGTGGATCCCAGAAGACATCTTATTTCTCACAGGTTCACTGGCCTGCAGCGATTTTCACTGGACTCCATGCGTTCTTTAAGAACACTTATTTAGGCAGAATATGAATTTCTGGAACCTACTGATGTTCACCCACCATTGCTCTCAGCACTTTTCAAGGATGATGCTCTAAAGCAATCACTCCTAATTTGACAGGTAGGGTCTTTCTTGTATTTTCCAGTAAACACTGTGCTTTACGGGCCTTCATGTTCCTGGCAAAGAAGTGTGGCATAAACCTTGAACAGACCTTTCACTTTTTTACAGTCTTTAGTACAAAAATGGGGGAAATACATATTTTCTATGTGAAAAGTTGTATTACAGCAGCAATACTAAAGCAAAAATGGTGATAATACATCAAGTTTAGTATGCCAACAATAAAATCCAAATTCTGTTCTCCTCTGAAATTCTGCAGTGCTTAATTGACTGGAATGGTAGCAGAGGAACCATGAAGAGAAGCCCAAAAAATAGAGGTTTAAATTACAGTTTAATTTATTACAAATTCTGTTTTATTTAACAGTCTATAAACTCAGGCCAAAATTCTACAACTTTGGTTCTGTACATTTAAAAAATTAATTTCTAGAAAGATTGTGTTACATAGAAATTCTAATGAATTATTTTTTGGTTGAGCTCCTCCTCTGTTACCTATCAGATTTTCTGATCATTAGGTATTTCTCATGCATGTCGGACCTTTCATTTTTAATGCTCAGAATGATCAAGTAGCCTGATGTTTTGTCATTTATTTTAAATTAAGATGACCCTGAAAACTAGCTCAGTCAGTCATTTCTGTACAG
This sequence comes from Onychostruthus taczanowskii, assembly GCF_017590055.1. NCBI lineage: Eukaryota > Metazoa > Chordata > Aves > Passeriformes > Passeridae > Onychostruthus > Onychostruthus taczanowskii. Next base: position 13,657,373 of record NW_024496526.1, read on the forward strand.
CAGTCCCTTATCATTAAAGCAGCAACATTTTCCCAACCTCCATAATTAACCTTTTTGTACAAGCAAAAGCAATAGCAATCTATCCTTTGAAAGCCCTTCTGGGTCTATTTAGCACACTTCTCTCACAACTGAACAAAAATAAGCCAGCAAAAATGAAAAAAAAAAACCAACCAAAAACAAAAACCAAACCCTGAACCACCCTGCTTAGAATAAAATTAGATACTTTGTTTTATATCAGTCGTAAAAATATCACAAATCAGAATTAAAACCTCATTTAACTTCTTTTTTTTTCCCCCCAGGTCATAAATGTCCTGCTTTATTGTTCATCTCTACACTCATCGGTTCCTGGTAAAATGTGTATTACTGAATTGCTTTCAGCATACGATTATTTCCCCCTTTATGCAATTGTTTGCTTCTACTCCCTATTCAAAAATCAATTTTTATTGATCCAGTCAGTGGCACATTGTTTCCCACAGAAAAGGAGAACTATGTCATACTAATTCATACACAGAGGCAAGTTCCGTGGCTGTATCTGCCCTTCGTTTTCAGGAAGAATATCTTGGGGTTTTCTGTTTGAAACAGAGAGAGGAGCTGACGACAAACACTCTTACTCCATGAAACTGGATGCAACACTAAAGAAAAAATTACAGCAGGAGCACTTGGGCTTAGGTTGACAGGCCTTAAAGCAGAGGGCTGATTTACCCCAAGAGCTTGGCTCTCGTGGAGAGAGGCAGGACAGTGTTTCTGGCAGAGGGTGATGCATCACTTCAGAGCTCTTGGTGCCTGGGACTGCAGAGGTGCTCCGATGGAAACACGGAGATTGACGCCGGGTCCAGAGCACGGCCATGAGACACCCCAGCCTCATTTCACAGACTGCAATCTTGCCCGAATTACCAGGATAATTTTCAATTTTCCTCTTGGAAAACAAGCTACAAACACAGGAAATTATACCTAGGACCTATATTTAAAGTTAGTATTTGAAGACCTATCCATTTCTTATGGTTTGGCTGCGAGCCTCTATTTCTGTTGCTGCAGGGAATGGAAATACCCAATGTATAAATTTGCCACAGTGGCAGAGATGAAACCTGTGTTTGCAGGAAGAAAAGGAATCAAGGTCTTGGCAGAGGGGTTTTTATTTGTTTGTTGTTTGCTGTTTTCATTTTTCTGGCAGCCACATGAATCAGTTCAAGAGTTTTGAATGCCAGAATAAATCTCAGCAGAGATACAGTGAGCAAAAGCAGGTGAAGAGAACAAAGCTGAAATTTAATCACATTTCTGTTATAATCAAATATGCATTCACAGTTGTGTACAACATATTATACAAACACACAATGAGCTAAACTGTGATTTCAGCAGTGCAAATAGCAGAGAAAATGCATTGATCTCAGGAGAGTACTTGTGGCTTCTCACTGGTATAACCGAGAAGAATTCTGAACAACAAATGCTGATTACGTACAATATCATATGGCAATCTGTACAGCCATCACTGAAACTCAGCTCTGATCACCCTGCCAGGAGGCTCATTGGTCTGAAACTTTGCTCCAGGAAGAAATATAACCCTCGATTTTCATCAGGCAGCAAGTCAAACTTTGAGTCCTGTTAAAATAAAGACCGACAATAAACATGTAACAAAATATCTGCATTCTAGTTTGCCTTCCCAATTCAGTTTGTGGATAAAGTATGATTTTGTAACATAACGACTACCAAAACCACGCAGAAAAATATCCTGCGAATTTATTTTTCCATCCTTAATTTTACATGATTTGCCGTTCTATTAGTAGAAGCATGCAATTAAAAACAAAGCCCATGTAATTAAATTAGAAGCTGATTTATTTCTAAATTGAATTCCTCATTGTTAGAAAGCCAGCAACAAAACTCATCTGACATACAGAGATAATACCCATAAGGAACAACACCCATAAGGACACCGATTTAAAAAAAAAGTAAGAATAAGCAGGTCAGTGAAGGCAGGCAATACACCCAGCTTTTGGGATTTTTCCTTTTCCTTTTCCTGAGCTGTAATATGCATTTATTCCCAGTTTATCAAGTGCTTAAAAAGCAAAAACAGCCCAAAAGATTAAGACTGAACCAGCCATCTTTATCTCCTCAGTCCCCAACTGCTTTTAACACACTTAGTAGAAGTGAGTGCCTTGTCTCATTTTCATCAGCTCTAGCTGCAATCACTGTGCTTTCACTGATACATGAGCTACTTCACAACCCAATCCCTCTTACCTTTAGTAAGAAGAAGGGATGCCCTGGCCTGTGGAAACTCCTGCTCAGTCCTGTGGAAAACCTCTCCCTGCCCCATGGGTGCACAGTTGGCACCTGGCTGAGTCCAGCAAACTTGGAAAATTGTTTTTTGAGCATGCTGGACTGGAGATTCCAGGTTTAACTGAAATCTGAAAGTCAATTCTAATATTCATATTTCCAGATGTTGTCCAAGACAAGTGTGGAAAACCATGCTACAAGCATTTTGATTCAACATCTACTACTTCTGATAAGCAGAGTCTCAGTATCACCCCTAAGGTTGCTATGCAAAAGTGCCTCCTTCCCTAAATGCATTTTAACATCTTCCCAATGAACACTTCCTCCAAATTATCTGCTTTGAACCCGAGGTTACCAGTAAACCATAGTACATGTCATAATTTGTTGTTCTTGACACCTTCCCTTTTGTCCTCATTTGAAAAATTGATCATCTAAATACCAAATAAAGTTTGTATTAACGTAAATCTATTTTACTTAAGCACTGACTTGGACAACAAATTATTAAATCCAGACAAAAAGAATATTTATGAGATACAGAAGAGCCTTTTGACATAGAGAAATCAATATTTTTATTTCTTCACAATTCTCGGAATCATCAAAAAGATAATATTTATAGAGAAAAAAAATCCTAAGGCAATGACAAGCATGGTATTGTATATTTCTTAAGTCAGTGCAATAAAATAAACAAGATAAGAAATTAACTCTAATGAAAGAGCCAACAGTATGTCAGAAGGACATGTTATTTTATATGCTAGGGAAAAAAGGAAGAGTTCACATGTTTCCGGAGGAGATGCTGGTACAGGCACACAGAGTCACACCCACACACTCAGCTTCAAAAACCACATTGTCATGGGCCACACAAAGCTGCTCTTATAGGATTTGTACCACCGTGTTTTGGCACTAGACATCAGCACAAATCCCTGTGTGAATGGTTAAGATATGTACAGAACGGTCTAAAATCTCTCTCATTGCTAGTAAAACCTCCCAGAAAACCCATCGCCTCATGAACAGACACGTGCTGAGGTCCCATCCTGCACCAGGCCTGGGACAGCCACCTGCTGGCTCTGTGCCCTTCCACAGCTTGGGAAGATGGATGTCTGCAGGGATTCCCAGATTTTCTAGGATGTCTTACACACAAAGCTGCGCCCCAAGATTTGAGCACTTGCCCTTCCTTGTACTCCAAATGAACCCTTGCAATTTTTGAAAAACCCAGCCAAGCTCATCTTCCCATATTTTAGTTACCACAAGCTCTGAAACGGGAACAGTATTACTTTCCTCATACTTATTTTTAAAGGTTAATTAATGTTCATACAACATCCTTTGACGACTAAATTCCATTATTATAGATTTGCTCATAGATCAGTGCACAAGACAGCAGATTGGCATTCTTTGCTTCAAACTGATGCACTACAGGAGTCACAGAGTATTGATGGTCATGGCTGAGATGCTGTAGAAGACGATGTTGAAAACTGCATATATTACCTTGCTAAAGTAAAGCTGACCCTTGCCAGCTCTATTGATCCTCCATTAAATTCACACCTTAAAAATGAGAGGTGAAAAAACCACCTAGTTTCCTCACTTCTAATTCATTTTGCTCTTATTTCCTTTTGCCTAATATATAGTTTAATGATTTTAAAAGGTACCAGGTACCCAGATTATGGCCATTTTTCAAACTTATTGATTTACACTCAGGTGAAAATTTGCATCCAACTTCTCTTCGGGGGATTTGGGCTTCTGTGAAATGCAGGACCACTCCCAAAATGGAAAGGGCAGAAGAACAGCCCACTGCAAGCACTCACCTACCAGGAAAGGAAAAAGCCCTTTTGGGAAATGACAAGATAAATATTAGATCAGGCAGCCTGTGGCATTTGTAGTGTTTGAACTTGAACAAGAAGAAAATTAATTTCTCCTGTTTCCACACGCTAGAGTGACTGATGACACCTTGACTTCATTCCTAGATTTACCATTCACCTTATTTCTAACCAGGGATAAATAAGGAAAAAGAAACAAAACAAAACAAAAATACCACGTTTCTAGCACTTACAAAAAGACAAAATCCAATCAGCCTTGAAGAGATATTAAAATTAGTTGCAATGCTTAATTATTATTTAAAGAAAAACTCTTGGAGATCTTCCAGTGACAGGCAGTAAATACTAGAGAACAGTATTATTTTTACAGTATTTGAGTGCATTCATCTGCCACTGCCTTTCCCTTTAGCCAAGAAAAGCTCAGAGGAGCTCAGCTGACCTAAGTGTTCTGAATTTTCCACGTATGCTCTGTGGTTCTGTTCAGGTCCATTATGTAATTGAAATGCTAGTTTTCATTGTTCAAACAAAACTGTACTTCTGAGATGCCGCTGATAGGAGATTATTTTAATTTCATTTTGTGGTAGTTTGAATTCTGGTCAATCTTTTGTGTCCTTTCTGTTCAGTGCCAGCTGCTTTGTACCTCAGCTGGCAGTGAGTTTTACATTCCAGGGTTATGGGAATGGACTGTAGGAAAAAGCTCATCGTCCTTTTGTACTGCAAACGGAACAGCATTGCAACTGAGACAAAAAGAGCACATTTTAAAGACAAGTATCAGTTGATAGTGTAGCAGAAGATCCAATTTTTTTTTTAGACATGGACAAACCAAGCCCCTGGGAGCATGCAATACTTTGCATAAGAGGGCAGTAAATAATTTTGCACTGATTTACTCTATCTTAATGCAATACTATAAATAGAAAAAATAATGCCACTGCATTCACCAAGATTGACAGAGTAACAGAAGTATAAAGGGTTTAAAAGCCATTCTAAAAAGAAGAATTAATTTATAAAATTAAGAGTAAAAGATAAGGAAACACTCCAAATAGATTCCTTTTAACTCAATGTGGAGCTGGATGAAGAACAGCACCACAACATTGCACCTGTAAGGGGTGTCAGAGGAAAGAAGAGTTGGGGTTTTTTAGCATTCTGAAAAAGATGGATTTTTATATCACACAGGCAAAGGTTTACAGTGATCCTATTTGCAATTTCTCATATGGTCAAAGCAGAGTGTCACTAACTTCATTCTAGACATGACATTAAAAAACCACATTAGGTACCTATCCAGGCCCCCCTCCATGGCAGCAGCAGAGTCCTCCTCACTCAGTTCATGGACCTTCCTGCTCTGTACCCCTCTGGGCCTTTAAAAACCTTCCCCCTGAGATCACTCACTGCTGCTGTGTTCTAAACTGTTTTCAAACTCCAGCCATCATTCTCTGAATCAAAAAGCCATATACACAGAAGAGGTCCATGGAGAGAGCAGTCTGTGAAATCCTGACCTTCTGATTTCCTCTCCAAAAAAAGACTTGGATGATGGCAACAACTCCAAAATAAGCATTTGATTGATAATATCATGAAAGCCAAGTTTATTTTCTTTAAATGCTTTGACAGAGCCATAAAACAATCCCCTTTGCCTCCTTTGAGAGAATTTCATACAAGACCTTAAAGAAATTCTGGTTTACCATAATTGTATGCAAAGAAGGGAAAAACCCATAAACACAATTGGATGTGTGATTTTGAGTCTATCATTAAACACAAAGATGTATCATCTGGCGTTTGTAAAATGCTGCCTTTCATACATCACTGCTCTTACTCTTTAGATGTCAATACTTTCAAACATTACTCACACAAAGCTTGACAGTGAAGCAAACACAGGTCAGAGGAAGAAGCAAAAGGGCATCTGTGGCCCTCACAAATTCAAAGATGTTCCATGTCATCTGAACCAGCCATGACCCCTTTCCCTGCCCACTGTCCCATGGGTGAGAGGACAATCAGCTTCCTTGGAAAGATCATTTTGATCAGCTTACCAAACTCCTCCAAATACATGAGGATTTAAAAAAATACTGTTTAGAAATCTTCTTTTCCCATCTAATTTGTTTTGCCTCAAGCCACTCTTGGTTTGGTAATGGGGTTTAATGACACTGGCCTCTAAACTCCATAGATGGGAGAACTACACTGAGATATTGAGATGTTTTTATTGTCAAGCATGCTCTAGATGAAGCAAATGCCTTAAAGAATAAAACACAACCATTCCCCCACAGAGGATAAATCAGAGCAGTCTTATTTAGGCTAATAGCAAAATGCAGGGGTGAAAAGAGAAATCTGTGCAACTGTTTTTTTTTCTGAGTCTGCTTTACTTTGCATTAGAAACTGTGCCCCTCCAGCACAGACTCTGGCTGGCAGGGTGGAGATCTGCATACTGCAGATACAGAAACCTTCCAGATGTTCAGAGGGTGCAGCCACTCTTGGCATCACCAAGCAACCCTTCTCAGACCCGTCCCTTCTCAGTGAACAATATCTGAGATTTCACACTGTAGGCACTTGAAAAAAGGCAGCTTTCTTGAAAGGCTGTCTAAAAATTTTGAGAAAAAATGTTTTTCTTTTCTCCCATGAAATGCATCCTTTCCATAGTGATTAACATAATGAGTCCTCTGCTCATGGGGAGCAGAGCTGGTCTGAGGGCACCAGCCTGTGATCATTCATATTTCAGGAATCTGAAGAGGAGTGCATACATGAAAAACTTTACTGAAGCTGTGAACTCTGAAGCTATCAGGGAAAGAAGCAATCAGCTTCCTTGAGCTACCCTAATTTACACACAGGGAATTGGAGGAAGAAGCAGAATTCACTCTGTGGAAGTTTAAGAGAATATGAAATTTATTCTACCCCAGCACTAACAGCAAACTACCCCACAAAACAGCACAGGGCAAACTCTGCACCCTCTGCTCCTGCCTTTTAGACCAAGTCAGAGTTTGCATGTTTATTCAAGGCCTGGGAATAACAATTAAATCAGAACTTTAATTTAGATTAATCCCACACAACACAATGGCCCTAAAGCAATCTCTTATGCTGGTCACAAAGAACTGACAGATGTTGTACCCAAATGTGACCCCCACTGTTAAATATGATCATCACATTTCTATATGCAATTTTGTCATTCATATGCTAATAGGCAGATGTACACATGGTGTGTCTGTTTTGATGGTAAAACAACAAACATTCCCATAATGGGAAAAAAAAATCCTATATTCATACAAAGCAGCCAGCAGAAAAGAGGTAATTCTTCCTAGCACTGAGCCACTCACTCTTCTTCAGGAATGCTTTTAAAGGACTGGCATAATGATAATGAAATTAGAAATAAAAATACTTCTCATTCACTCCACAACAAGCCTGCAGATGTGGCAGCTTCTGATCTTCTTTCTAGTTACAACACATCACACAAATCTTCTTTCCTTAGCTGTTTTATTACAATTCTGAGTACAGTTGCCACACCACAGGATCCCATTTTCTCCCATTCCCCTCCAAATGCTGATGGCAAGGCTGTATTTTATAAACACTTCGCAATTATTTCCCTTGGGCTGGATGAGACACACACCAGTGAGCACTTAAAAGTTCAGCATTTTCTCCAAGATCTGCAGCAAGTGCCTCCATGAAAGCTCTCTCTGCAGGGCACAGGGTATTTGAAACATAGATTTCCTTGGCTCCCTGCAGGATGTCACAAATACATCTGACCAAGGAGCTCAGCTCTCCACAAACTGACAAGGTTTACGTGTGCCTGTGAGGTCCCCCAAGTGCCTCAGCTCTAGTGGCTGGTCACAAAAGGAAGAAACTCTCAACCACCAAATTATAACCCTGGAGCATTTGTGTGCCTAAAGGCTCTGTATTCCTGGAATATTTTAATAGCATCATCATCCAGTGCAGTGAATAGTAACATCATGTTATGCTTAAATAGTCGTTTCAATCTGCATGACCCCGTGTGTTCGCTTCACACCAGACAAGGAAAGCACACCCCACGCAGGTATTTCAGCTGTGCCACACCAGGCCTAAAAGCAAATGTGGATCTGGAAATACACTGCATATCAGAGGGGGAAAAAAAATGCTGACATCAGCCTCAATTTGCACCACTAATTTACATTCTGGTTTTGCAAGGTGATTTGAAGAGCCAAAATTAAGTATTTTAAGAAGTCATACTGTGAAAGTTAAATTGGTGAAATCCATTTCTGTTTCACAATTCAAGTACTCCAAGAGCAGCCACAGACACACCTCAGAGCTCAGTGCTCTTGATGCTCCATCCAGACATCTCTGATTAACTGAAGTACCTGCTGAAACCCATATAATCAATACACAAAAATGTCTGGGAATGTAAGAAAATGTTTACAGTCTTGTACTCCCACTGTTCTGAAAGGTAACATACATCTTGCAAAAATAAGTGATCTGCAACAAAAGAAACCTTTTTTTTTTCAAATAAGACAAATCTTTGAAAAATACCACCAGATTGTAATGTGTATCCTTATCTCCAGAAAAATCTCATACCAGATGAAAAAGAGCATCTAAATGTGGACATCTCTGTTAGAGTGCCTGAGTTTGCTACAAAAAAGAGATCAATGGTATCACTAAATCCCATTCTGGGACTCAGTTTTTGGGCTTTCAAATTATCCTGGAGCATTCAGTAGCCAGAGTTCAGAGCTCGCCTTTGATTCTTGCGGAAATAAGCAGCGATTGTACATTCAGAACAAGTACAGCATATGCACAAATTTATCTTCATTATCAGTCTCTTTTCAATGACTCCAACAGTTGAAACATGCCAGATTTTGGGCTTATTTATGATACTCATGAGAGTGCAGATATGCAACTAAATATTCACATCCGCATCACTGAGACATTGCTAACTGCATTTCTTCAATTGTAAAATGGGAATAATAATGCTTAGCAGTCCACGTTGCTCATTTAATGAAATAATTAACCAGAGACAATTTATGTTCCAATTTAGATACTCCTTAAAACTACAGCAGAAATAAGAGACGTAAGTCATGGCAAGGTATCTCCTTGGCGATTAAGTGCCACTGGCATCTGCTGAGGCACAGTGCCACAACAGAGGGGCTCATGATGCCTAGAGAGGCTACCTGGAACAGAGGCTAGACAGGGTTAAAGGAATAAAGTAGGTATCTATTAAAAGGCCTTCAAAGGATACACCTTGGGCAGTGCAAGAGCCTGGCCGTGGCTCTACCCTAGATGGACACAAAATAGATGACCATTCACAAGTTTTCACACTTTTGTAAGTTTTGACATATTGGGGTCAAATGTCCAATTATATCTTCAGGTTATGAAGTCCCATCCACCCAGATTGCTCTCCTCAATTTGCTGGTGCTTACATTTTTTGGGCCTGAAGCTGCAATGGTGTCCTTGGTTCTCAGGCTGGAAAAGGATTGTTTTGTCTGACTAAGCTGTGAAGAGAACTTACTAACACTTTATATGAAGTTCAGAGTTACACACTGAGGCAGTACAGAATATGAAAAATATGAAAGCTAAAATTCAAGGCATCACTCGGGTTGTGACTTTGAATCTGAGAAGAGAAAAGGGAAAAAAAAAAGCAGCAAGGCCACTTGAGTTAGCACACAAGCTTTTTCATCTTCATGAACACTTCAATGTGTTAAAGAAGCAGAGACTAAAATTATTGACTGGTTGACCTTTATGCAGATTAGAAAGTTTCATGCAGACTCAACTCATTAGGCTACAAAGCTCAGCTTGAACAAGTTATTGGACACTGCAATGTTTCACATTAATCAAAAAGTTAACTGTAATCAATTATATTTCTAAAAGTCTTCAGGGAGTCACACACCTCTACAGAGCTGTGGCTGCCCCATCACTGGAAGCATTCAAAGCCATGTTGGAAGGGGTTTAGAGCAACCTGCCATAGTGGAAGATGTCCCCACCCACAGAAGGGGATTGGAACCAAAGCATCTTTAAGGTTCCTTCCAACCCAAACCATTCTATGGTTCTATGAAATGAGGCTTTTGTCTTGAGAGACTTTGGTTAGTTTTAATGTTTAGTTTGGCAATGAGAGGAGAGTCAGCAGCAGGAGAGGCTGCAGAGCCCTCGAGGGTACCACACAAGGAGCATTAGAGAACATTGACCCTCATGGCAACCTACGGAAACACAGCATTTCCTGGATAAAGGTCACTGCTCAATGTCACCTCAGCTTTGGCTTCCCAAATCTCCGGAGAGCACATTAAAGGACGTGTCCATGCACATTTCCTTTATCCTAACCATCGACAAAGCACTTTGCCAAACTAACCTGGAACTCATCACCTAACAGTTTCTTTGTGAGCCATTTACAGCAACAAACATTAACACAGGAGTTTAGGGATGTTTCAGGAGCCATTAGCACAACACCCTTGTTAGGATCCTCAAATACTAGAGTTCAGAAATGGCCTTTTTCAATTGTAAGGTCAGAACAAACATGCAATCAAATTGCTAAAACTGTCATGCACAGGAGCTACACATCTGTGTTCCTATGGAAACCACTTTGGCAATGCTTGGGGTTGACATTTATTAATTTTTCTATTGTTTTACCAGTTCCCAAAACTTACCTGTTCATCCAAAATTTTGAATTTCAGAGGCTAATCTCAGTTCTGGGAACAATTTCTTTGAAGAGACAATAAAAAAAGGCTTTTCATTCATGAATATGGAATGCACAGTGGTTTGGTTGGGATTAGTGTTTGTCTAAATCTGAGAAGAAACAGAATGCCTAAAGTTGGCGATTTATAACATCTTGCCTGAGTCAGTCTTGTCCTCACATTTCTCATCTGCATCTTCAAAAAGGATGTTGTGCTACTTCAGCCATTAATTTACACAGCCTTTACTTCTCTTATTTTTATTGCAAGCTGACTGCTCAGCCAGGATTTTTCCCCCGATGTACCCATCTTGTCTGATTTTCCTTGCCACATTTACAGAAAAGTCTGTAGACATGTTATGCTTCACAAAGCTTTTTCATATGTGCAGGAATTCATATTAGTGTAGCTTTAGAAGACGGAACAAATAGCTAAATCCAGAAAATGACCTAAAGGTGCTGTCAAAACTCAAAAACTGAAATTCTTTATTTTTCTAGATGAACATACCAATTTAATGATATGATGCATTCTTCTGAACATCCATACTGCCCAAAAGAAAATGAAAACTGTTTGTAGGAGATTACAGGTCCAAATGAGGAAACAATCATTTCAATGGGTGCAATAAAACCATCACTCATTAAACAGCTCAATTTTACACCATTATTTTTGATTATTGGAGAAGGACTTCTGATATTCAGATTACCAAGAAGTATTAATTTAATATTTTCCAATGACTACTATAGTAATATATTACACAGGCAAGTCTAAACAAGGCAACAAACACTTTGAAAGAGATAATTTCTGTAATTAGACATTAGTTATGAGATAAATGATTTTCCAACTTTTTAACTTAAAATAAGAAGAAAGCAAGAAGTCAAAACAAGGCTGCTGTTATTCCAGACTATAAATACTATATACTACATGCAGACTATTCCAGAAGAACATAATGTTGATCTTTCTTAACCTCTACAGGACTTCAGAGAAATTTATTAAAATTTGCCCCTCTCACTAGCATTCTTGCTCTGGAAGGAATGATATAATTTACAGAAATTTTCCCACACTTCTGCCCCATCCCAGAGGAGCTCTTCCTTCTCCAAAACATTGTAGTCCTTAAGCAGCCCCTGCAACTAAGCAGAATTGCCCATAAGCTTATGGGTATCCTATTGGTTGACCCTGCCAAGCAATGTTTAAGAACTGTTTGCTTTTATTCTCCAATTTCTCTTTTTATTGTCCCCTTGACATTAACTGTCAAGTTAATTACTACCTTTGGTCCAACGAGAAAGTCAGTACACACACTTTAACTTTTGTTGTGCAAGTGCATCAGGATAAACATTGCTATACAGCCTTTAATACAGTTCACCACGTGCTCTGTGTCACATTTGGATCATTGGCAAGTGAAATTCAAGGCCCCCTGTGCCTGAGGGTTGACACCACTTCTGACAAGCCCATGTTGAAGCTACATTGCTGAAGCTGAACTTTTCCTGCCACTCTTTTTATTCTTTTCCAGCTGTTTTTGTGTTGGCAAGGCTCAGTGGCTTTTGTAACAATTCCTGCACGGATCAATGTCATTGTGTAAAGAAAAACCTGTCTTTCTCCACCTTATCAAGCCACTCATCATACCCACCTTAACCAGCTTTGCAACCCAAAGCTGGGTTGCTGTGAAAACCCACCTCTGAGGCTGACATTATGATGCCATCACTGCAGCTACCCTGTGTGGTCTTGTAGCAATAACTGCACTGGTAAGAAACACGTTCACAGGCAAAACAGCTTTTCTAAAGAAAAGCCTTTTGTATTCTGAAAATTCCCTTTGCAAATTTACATTGTGGCGCTTTCTTGAACTTTTGATATTTTGTGCTATGCAACAATAATGGCTTGCTCAGACACCATAGCTTTCACAAATCTTTTTTCAAATAGACCGTGATTGAGGCTAACTGTATATATGTGTATATCTGGCCTCAACTGTTGGGACTGTCTCTTCAAGGAGCTCATTATTTTGGTGCAATTTTAGGCAAGTTTTAAAGGCTTCTTTCATAGCTCTTGCATTTTGCAGTAGCTGACTGATGTACCTTTATTTTTTAAATGTATCACGGGGAGGTGATGCAAAATCTTTCAAGACTATAATACTACTTGGACCCTCCTGTTTTCCCCCTGTAAGTTGGGACAGACAGTCAAAGGTCCTGATCCAAACTCCTTGCTCAAATCAGCATTAAATTCAGAGTTAAATCTGTTTGCCCTGGAGCAGGACAGGCTTACTGCTGGACATTGCTGGACAAGGATGGAAATATCACAGATCCTCTGTGCACCAGTGCTAACACTGAAGATTCTCTTAGGGTGAAATCTTTTTTTTCTAGCTGAAATTCCCCTTGATGCAAGTCATGACCACTTTCTAATGTCACCAAAACCAGAGAAAGTCTCCTCCCAAACACAGGTGGAAACACTGTTCCTCTCTATCCAGCTCCTCACTGCCCAGGGGCAGCGTTCAAACCACTGAACTTCATTTTTCATTTAAACATACACATTACATATTGGGAGACTGGTTAACAGTTTTATTGCCTTTTGTTAGTGTTTTTGGGGCTCTGTTTTTTATGAGACCAGGCACAGGTTACCAACCACCATGCTGATAATGCTTTGAGACAAACCATCTCCACTCTTCTGCTGTCTTTGAGGCAGACTGGGAAAACCCTTAGTTAAATTATCCTTTCTCTTTTTTTAATGAGCTTTTTACTAATTATTACACTGATGATTCAGAACTTTCAAGATAATTTGAGGAGTGTTGACACGCAGTGGTAGAGTGACTGTTATTACTGCCAACATAAAGAACAGACTCTGCAAGATTTCTAGACCACAGTGCCAGCAGTTGGTTCTACAAGACAGCAGAATTTTGTCACCAAACACCAAAACATCATGTGACACTGCAGGTACCCTTTGAGACAGGACAACAGACAGACAGCCTAAGTCTACTGGCCTGGCAATAGTAAGTAACCTGGACCAAGATTTTTAAAACCAGAACCCACCCACCCCACCCCACAAACCCAAATAATGCACAACTCTTGTCTGACTTTGCAGGAAGCACAGACAACTTTGCAACATTGATGATTAATCTAATCACTTATTCTACTACCTATACGTGAACTCATATGCTAAGCCTTAGAGTAGATTTCCAAAAATTCATGTTCCAGGTCAAGTGATCCAGGTTACTTGTAGGAAAAGTCAGCTGGCTTGGGGTGTAAAGACAGAGAACTATGATGTCTAGGGAGAGAAAAGAGAAGAAGAAAAAGGTTGAAATGCAAAACTTCATGAGCTGTACTGTAGAACAGCAGAGGGGTAACTTTGTAAATAGCACAAAAGATAACATTGGCTCTGAAATCCATTTGACAGGAAAACAGAGGCACAAAGAACATTAAAAATATGTGTTGATATGCTGAAAGCAACATAACAACTTTCCAGAGTAACATACATATGGATATTTGTTTCCTTAGGATTTAAAATTAACTACTTGATAGATTGAGGGGAATAACAATCTGTCATAAAGAGATCTTTTAAACAAGGCACATATGCACTGTAATAATTTAATTGTACATCTCTGTATTTTAGAAACACATCTGACCTTCTGCACACTAAGAATTTATTGATTTTCAATAATTCCTAATGCTCAGCAGGATCCTTGATTCTCAGAGCAAGCCAACAGCAAGTGTTTGTAAATATGTCTCCTAAATTATAACTGCCTTAACAAAAGATGTCTCAGCTCTTTCTTAGCAAATTTATCTTTTGAAAATTTAGCAAAGTTGCGTATGCATCTGTCAATGTTGTGCTTAATCCTTGTGGTTACAGTTTTATGAAAATTGCAGCTAGGCAGCCACCCAATTTCTTCCCTAAGAATGGAGGCAGAGGCTGGAGCTGTATGCAACAGAGGGGCTGGAATGTGTGGAGCTGGCACTGGCATGGCTGAGGGTGTCTGGGTAAGCACTAATCTCAGGAAACCAGCCAGAAATTATGCCCTCCTTTATCTGCTGCCTGTTAGGCAGGAACAGAGGGAACCAGCCAGAAATTATGCCCTCCTTGATTTGCTGCCTGTTAGCAGAGAGGGCCTCATGAGTGAAGTGTTGTTGGTGGCCATCATGGCCACAGCAGTCATGAAAGAATTGAGTTTAAAACATGGTGACAGGAAGGAAAGCACAAGTGAAACTTGGGCACAAGGAGAGCAGATTTCAGGCTGCTCAGGGAGTGAGTAAGACCCCTAGGAAAAAAAAACCAAAACACTTCTGCTGGGGTCCATCAGCGTTGGTCGCCTTCTAGGAACACTTCCCAAGAGCAGAGGCAATTCCAAAACATCGAAAGACAAGCAGACAAGGCAGGATTTAAATCTTCCAGCTGGCTTGGCTGACCAGGGATGACCTTCTGGAACTAAGGCAATAAAAAAAAAAGAAGGGAAGTGGAAGCAAGGTCAGGTGACATGAGAGGAATGAGATGCTGCTCACCACTGTAGGGAGAAAATTTGTGTGGCCAGAGCTCAATTATAGCTGAAGTTGGCCAGAACTGTGAGGAACAATGAGATTATTTAAATGCATTGATAGCAAAAGGCAGTGTCGAAGTAACATTGACTGTGGGAATGGTAAACTCCCAGTCAACCCTGAACTTGTGTGGGATCTGCTGCTCCATCTGGATCCTGTAAGTCTATGGGGCCTGATGGGATGCAGCTGAGAACACATAAAGAGCTGGCTGATCACCACAAGGCCTCTTTCCATGATTTTTGAACAGTCTTGGGAATGTGGACAGGTCCCTGTTGATCTGGCAAACGTTGTCCCAGTTTTCAAGAAGGATGAGCCTGGAAATTACAAGTCCTTCAGTCTCACTTCAGTGCCTAGTAAAGGGGCCCTGCAGAGAGGCTTGGACAAATTAGAGGACTGGCAAACAGCAGCTCTACAACAAAGATCAACAGAGACACCTCGAGTCCTGGGGGCAGTTTTGGGCATCACAAACATAATAAAGAAATTAAGCCATTAAGAGAGTGTATAAAGGAGGGTTACAAAGATGGCCACAGCTCCAAGGCTGCCAGAGCTCAAGGGCTATTTGGACAATGCTCTCAGGGACATGCTGTCATTGTTGGAGCTGTCCCATGATAGACCAAGAGCTGGACTTTGACGATCCTTAGGGTCCCTTGCAACAAAGGATATTCTATAATTCTATTCTACAAATCTAAATTATTTTCCTTATATCATTTTAGAATCAAGAAGTGGTTTAAACAGACAGGTTGTTCATAATGAAGCAGTGATAGAGTCAATAAATTAAATAAAATCAGCCCCATGCATGGTTTCTTGAATTCTACTGAAATACTCACTCCTCAGGCTGGGCATCCCATTGCAATGTTCATGGCAAAGGAAAAATGACATCTCAAAAAGTTCTCCTTTTTGTCCTTGACAGAAATGAGGGGGTTACAGGGGATGCATATCAGCAGAATCAGCTCTTGCCTTTGAGTTCAAGGGTTTACGATGACTGGGAAGAGCTTTCTTAAAGATCAAGATATCAAAATACTCCCCTTGCTTTTCTTATTTTGCTTATACTGTTCCTTTGATTGCTTTTGTCAATCTATTGTTTGTCTTCCCCTTGGTTTGATTCACCTCCCATCACGAATCCCCTTGTATTTCAGTCTTCTAAAGAGAGTATTTTGCACCAGAGGGAACAACTCTTCAGAAAAAATTTTGTTGGATTTAAAGCCTGCCTATTTTGATTTTTGAATAACACTCAGATCTTGCTTTACACATTCTCTTTGAACAATTACATTGTTTTGTTCATTTTATTTCTTATTTTTATTTTAATCTCCAGGTATTTAAAAGTACCTAGAAGTCTTTTTCTGTAATCATGCATTCAGAGCGCTGAGCAAACACTCCATGGTGAACATCACAGTCCATTTTGCCAACAAAAATTAAAAGAAATGTCAGGACTGGGTTGAAAGCCAAAGGACAGGTACATGCTTTAACATATAATTTCCCAGTGTACCACAGCACACACTGCTGTCTCACCAGTAAACACATCCTGGCAGACATTTTTCCTTCATTAGTAAAATACCACATTTTTCCACCAATTAAGAATATTGCCATGCACTTATTTTTTTTTAAACACTATTTATCTACTGGATGAAGCATGAACATTCTGGCACTGAAAAAATATAATTCTCAAAAAATTGTAACAACACTACTGATTTTTTTTCCTCTTTCTTGCCTTAACAGCAGCATAAATTATTCTTCAGCAAATAACATCAATTAGCAACAGAAGTAAGATGTGCTTCTATAAAAGGACATTATCTCCCCTTGGCTAATATGACCTTTTTAAAACCAAGGTAAAACTTTTAATTAAAATCCAAGTTGCTCCTAGGACTTTTTAAAACTAGGAATTTTTCATTTAATTGAGGTAATTATGAAGTACCAAACATGCCAGATTGAAAAGTAGTTTATACATATCGCATATTGATTCATATAGGCTACATAAATTTGTATAACAAGCAGATTGATGTAACCATATTTTATTTAAAAAGTGAGACATTAAATCTATGTCCATTTGCTTTGCTGCATATTGGTTTATGAATAAAATATGTTGTTGCATAGCTGTTTTATTTGCTTGTATATAAAACAGAGGTTCATTTATGACAAATTGATTAATGCATATAATAAGTTGACTTGCAGTTGCAGAATATTAAATGTGGCAGGATTGCTTTTGGTTTTGTAAGTCATTAATTTTTTGATAGCCATACTAGTAGGATTTAAAACACATAAAAGTCTATTTGCCTTTCTTTAACTGCAAGTAACAACTATTAGAGTTGATAGGACTTCTGTATGTAGCTAGAGTCTGAAAAAATATTCTTAGACTTATATGAATTAAAGGGAGAATAAACAGATTTGGAATGTTACATGAGATTTTGGGGTAGTTTGACAGCCAAATGTGGAAAAAATATTCAAGTTCATAAGACAGATACACACAGGTCAGATAACATTTCCAGAACAGGTTAAGTGTTGTACATCTTATCCAGGTATTGTATCTTCGTATTAGGCACAAATGTTGTGGTTGGCCTAATTACGCACATTTTAAGCAGACTTTGAATCTCATGTTATTCTCCTCAAGCTCAGGTCACACACTGATCAGGGGGAAGGGTATTTGGCAAGAGAAAGAGAACAAGAGGAAGGCTTCTCCTCCCTCCCACACGTGGTCAAACAGCAGAGAGCACAGCAGTTTGTAGCCACCTCACAGATACAGCTGATTACAGAAATATTGGCTTTATCAGCCATTTGCACCACAGCCTGCTTGCTCCATCTGTGGTAGAGCTGCTTACATCCAGTGTGGAAAAGAACAACACAAAGAACACACATAATGTATGTAATTTATGAACCCAAGACCAGAGTGGCAGGCATGGGGCTCTGCCCAGGCAGTGAGGCAATTTCAGGGCTGGCAATGGAGCCGAGGTCCATCAGAGCTCCATCTGCTGACATGAACAGCAAGCTCAGCCAAAGCTCATCCAGAATTATCATACCCATAATTTCCACAGATCTTTCAATTCTGTCAAAACTCTGAGCTAGTGACAAATAACAGAGAAGGGAGTAAGACCAAGTTTTTTCAATGGGAGATGACCAGATCAGAACTAAAAGGAGGGGGGTGGGGTGGGGGGGGAAATGCGGAAGAGGCACTCCCCAAAAAACAAGTAAACATTTTCTCTTTGACAGCCTTATCCATGAATTTCAACATGGTAAGAGAAAATATTATTTGTATATATGGTTTATATATACTTTAGTAAGAATAATATTACAATTTTATACAGAATGCAAAATTACAAAGAAGATTACAATTACATACATTAAAATATGATGACCAGAGAGCGCTCTTTTCAATTATCATAACATTTCATGTTAGAAGTAATGGCAGGTTTGAAAATACAGCACCTGACCAATTAATGCCCATTTAATCTTTTCAAATGTCACATTTACTTTTAAATAAAAATGTATTTGCTGAAACACAAGAGCTCTACTGACTCCAGTGCACTCCTAACCAGAACAAATGTATCTACCCCGAAGCCCAAATATTTCAGCCAAAAAATCAATGCATTTTAACACAAGCCAATAAAATTACATCTGAGACAAACTATTCTTATTATAACCAATACATTTCCCCTGGAATGTATGTAACACTGCTGAAACCAACCTGGAATCATTGAAACTGATTTAAAACTGGTTAAAAGGCTAGTGAGTGGGAAAACACATACACAAAAAAAAAAAAAAAAAAAAAAAAAAAAAAAATTTACTAGTGCTCCAAATCTTACTATGTTCCAGAAAACTTGGAATATTTCTATTTTCTTTATCATGACTCTCACCTCATTCATCTTGAGCCATTTAATGCACGGTCAACAACTTCATGTCCCTGCCCAAATGATACTTTAGATTGTAGCAATCTCATTTTAATCAACAACACACATCCTTAATAATACAGGGAGCAGAACGCAGGATGGTGCAGAAGGTGGCATATTACTACTTTTTTTCTTGTTTTCCTAATTTCTCTTTTTATTTGCCTGTGGGTTTTAGAAATTTCATTAAAAACAATCCTGCAATTCTTATCTCTGTTGCCTGGATGGCATGTTGTGGCATTTCCTGTGATGAGGCAAGGAAAACTCCAAGCCCAGTGGGAATCAACACCTCGCCCAGCAGATCAGGCAGATGATGTTGGTTCCTCCCTCTCACATCCACCAGTGCTGACTAAATCCAGCCTGAAGCCTGTCTGCTCTGCCTGGCCACTTTGCACCTGATTTGTATTTTAAACTATGCTGGAAAACACAAGGTGCCACTTTTGCATCATAGAAAATATGAAAAATATTTTTTTTTCTTTTTAGTGGGTTTTTTGAAAAGCCTGGCCTTTATATTTTTTGTGTTTTCTCCTCCATAAATGACCTAAGATATAAAAACGTGACTGCTAACATTAGCTATAACATTAGATCTAGCTCTGTAGTGCCTGATTAGATCATCCTGGTTTGAACTAAAACTTCCTGAAACAATGTGTACTCCCTCTAGTGTTCACAAAAATCCACTCCAAATGGTGACTAAAATGCATTAAACCAGTTTTAAAATAAATGCAGATGAAAATTAATATATCTTGAGAATTAATAGTCAGTAAATTAAATCTCACTCATTCACTTTTCAAACAGAAGCTGAAAATTGATGAAGAGTTAAGGTTGAATATACATCTCATGTTGAAAAGACACATAAAACTAGGAGGAGTGTTTCACTGTTAGGCCAAAAAAAGTATCTGCTGAATTTCTCTTTGGTCACAAATCAGTGCGTTTACCCTGATACACCAATCAAGTAATTTGCCTCGGAGAAAACCACTAACACTATAAATTCACAATTAGATTAAAATCAATTATTTAAATCAAAGTTTTCTGCTTGTTGGTTTAAATCAGAGTTAAATCACTTTGATTTATGTCAATTCACCTTATTGAACCCTTTAATCTCTCAGTCGATGACAAAGCTGCCATTGACTGGGAGTGGATGGTTCAGGAGGATTCCCTTAGGCTGCACAAACCAAACTCCTGCCTGCTCTGCCAGAATCACATTCAGACAATTATCAGCCCCATCTGATAAATTAGTTTTATAGACTGACACAGACAATGTCAAGAATTACAGCACCTTGTGCTGTAACGCTCGAGTAACGTGCAGGCAGAATCTTTGCGCGTGTCAGCCCCTGCATGTTTATCTTTCCACCAGACCTGCTTCAAAGCTAACTTGTTTTTTCTAGGCCTGGAAACCCAGATCCAGCTCCATGTACATCACTGTGGTTGAACCAGTGCAGAACTCTGTTCCCATCAGATCAGGCCCCATCTGTCCTCTCATGGAATACTGGCGGGTCAGGGTCTAAAAGTTTCCTGCATTTGATTTGTTTATTTCTAGGGGGTAATTAAAAATGCAGCACTTTTAATAAAAAGCTGGATAACGTTGCACTGCCTTTGCACTGGAAGAGAAAGATCCTGCATCCATTATTCACAACGCTCTCTGAACTCATGGCTGGATTTTGCCAACATATTAATTTTCACCATTTTTTTTTTCCAAGGAAAAAGAAAAGACCTTTGGAAGAGAATCAAAGTAGTGAGCATACAAAACAAGCACACATGCAAATCCAAATCTGAAAATGCTTTCGGCTAAAAAAAGGGCTGCAAATAAAAACAGAAAGGCAATTTAAACAATCAAATTAAATAATCCAATTAAAACAAACTAATTCATATATTCCCATGGGTGTCTTGACGAGCTCTAAATGGAGGCCCGAACTGAAATAGTACCATTAATTTAACAAAACAAAATTATTCTTGCACTCCCCTTCCCCAAAATGGCTGTTTTGCTAAAAATCCCATCTTTATCTATTTGAACTATTCAATTTTTAATAACCTTTTCTGGGCATCCAAAGGGCTTTTGTGAGTGGTTACATCTTTCTGGGAACTGCATGTAGTTCTGATTAACACTGATAAAATAAAATCAGAATCTACAACCCATAATGAGGCAATTATCTTGCAAGCTAAAAATAAAAATGAAAAATCCAATTAAATTACTTCATTCTCACTAATACTGACCAGTTGTTTTTCCCAGCACTTTTGACTCAGAAAACATGCACAAGTGATCATGTAATTTGCACCCAGAAACATGCACTTATGTCGCTCTAGATATATATATAAAGTATATTTAATATTGTATCTATAACATTATAATATATATAATATCTATATATTATATAGTTTATATATATTTCACATTTTATGGATAGATATTTAAGAAAAATGGAGCTCTATTTCAATAAATATTGGGGTTTTGCATTTTCTTTACCTCTTCTGGGTAGCATCAGCAACAACAGCATTACCATATGGCAAAGATGGTCAAGAAATCAGTGGCTTATTGCCCATGATCACAGCAAACAGAAGATGAATTATATAATTTGTCTTTATAGGCCACATTATGATGACCACACTGGCATTGTCCCCATGGTTACACCTTGATTAATTCCTGAATTATGTGCAGAATTTCAGCATAAGCAGCTGCTGGGCAGGAACCCAATGCAAACACGGTACCCTGCTTAACTGGGATACCCTACTGAATTATCCTTTATTGTGCCACCAGGATGCTACTAATAGTGACACTTTCAATAAGCTGCATTTTTGAAAGTGAACTAGAAATCACCACAGTGGTAAAGCACTTAGAAGTTATTGCTATACCACTAAAGAAATATAAACACAGTTATTAGATGTATTTTTAAAGGAAGACTTTTTTTTTCTCCCCATATGATTTACTACACTCACAGTTCTTACATCTGAAGATGTTGCCTGAACAAAACAAAGGTTGTGCTTACTTGGCAAGGAAATTCTAAATTGCTGATGCCAAGCACAGCACACTAAAGACAAAGCTATTAGGATTTTTAAGAGTATAGTGGGAAATAAACAGCTAAACACAAAGAGAAGAGCGTGGGATAGAAGAGGTTCATCAACCAGTTCCAAAGGCAGGCTGGTCCGGGAGCAACTGAAAACAGCAAAGAAGGAATAACCATAAAATCAGGGGTGCTGTGTTAGAGAAGAAGGAATGGGAGTTTGCAAAGACAGAGCTTTCCACCATAAAATCAGGGGTGCTGTGTTAGAAAGGAATCCTTTTCAGTGCTGCTTTAAAACATCTGTCAAGAAGATGTGAAGGAGACTCACACCAAAACCACCTCAGAAACTTCTACTGCACAAGAAGCATAAACAAGGGCAAAGAAAACAAGGACAAAGTTCATCTGGTGGCTCCCCTCCTTGTCTTGCAGCAGGTTTCGCTCTGCATCTGTGCAGAATCAGACACATGGATTTGGGCCAAGGAATACAGTTACGATTTTATTGAACAATCTTTATTGGAGGAGAGGGGTTGCTAAACTTCCACTTAGAGCTTTTTTCAAAATGTATTTCAGTAAAAAGGCTGAAGCTCCAGGGATGGTTATTCCAGGATAAATGCAAGAGCTTTACAGAGTGAAGCTGTTAATATAGAACAAGGAAAGAAAAAGAAAATACTCTCAAGAAATTAAGGTCATCTCCCACCTGTCATTCATGCTTTTTTCCCTAAAACTACCTATCTCACCCTAATATTTTTTTGTTTCAAGACTTAAGGACTCCTCTGACCACTTTACCCACTACAAATTGAGTCAGACTTCCCAGTCTTCCCTGCTATCATGCTAATAGAAACCTGCTTTTTTTTTTCATTTTTTTTAAACACCTACTCCAACAGTTTTCTGGTCTGTTTACCTTTAGACCCCCCTTCATCACCAGTTAAGAGGTGACATTTTAAGTCTGGCAGTTCCTCACATTCACAGAGTGGGTGGCTTGATCTCATCTGAGAAGAAATTTTTATTTATCTGCATGCTCTCTTCCTGAAAGCATCATTTTTTCTTTACCAGATAATCCCTAAATCTACATACACCCAATATACATCTCACACTCTTTTGGAGGAAGAAATTCAATTTTGCAGGTTCAAGAAAAATCAGCTTGCAAAGGCAAATTAAGTGAAAAATGTATTATACTTGAGAATGCAATTGTTAAGCAACCCCCCTCATTTATAAGATTCTTTACTGAATAATGACTTTGGGAATATCTTGTGTAGATGAGTTTTACATGTCTATTAGCTGCCAATCCTGAACCTTTTCCCTCACTCCGTTCCCTAACAGGCAATAGCTGTACAGCAGATTTGTCTTTGTTTTTGTTAGTCCTGGCTTACCATGCAAGGGGAAGAGGAAGCAATTGTTAATCTGCTGTGTCCAGCTAAGAACAAAAGGAAATAATACAAGTGAAGCACAAGCACTGGAGCCCCAGTGTCCTGCCTGTGCTCAGCAGACCAGACATAAGGAGACCAGGGGGAAGAAAATCCATTTCCAAGCAGGTTGCAGGAATAGATGCCAGGTGGAGGAATGGCATGTTCTCACCACGTTTGTTTGCAGGTCTGTAGCGAAGATGGTTTAAGGACTTGGCATGGGAAAGACGAGAGCTCCCCCAGGAGCCTGGCTTTGGGCTCACCTGGGCACAGGCTGCTCTGGAGAGGGCTCTGCCTGGCCAAGGGACAGCTCACAAACACCTCCTCACCTTGAAGAGTGGTGAAGCTTGGACTGTTTTTAGCAAGGAACCGAAACAAATTCAATTTCCATGCAGGCAGACTGTCTCTCCTGGTGGCCAGGGCCAGGAGAGGCCTCTCTTGCCTGCAAACAAGTTATAAATAGCAGTATTATTCATGCACTGATTGCAGGTATTCCAACACGTCTCAAAGACACAGACTGCAAACCAAGGCAGGGTGATGCACACCAATCCATAGCATTCCTAAAATAACCTCTTGTTTGTAGCTCTTGGACAAGGCACGGCTGCATCCTCCTGGTGCAGCAGAAATGTCAAAGGCAGCCTCCTCTTTATCCATGTGGATGAACTTGCTAAGAGAAGCCGTGCTGCCGGAGCAAATCAGGTACAGTTTCAAACAGAGATTAAGTGGTTTTCACAAGCTGGAAAGAACACTGGAATAAAGGGAATGAAAGGGAGGAAAGATTAAAAGAAAGGTGAAGAGGTGACCTCCTTTGATGAAAAAATGAACAGGTTAAAAAATATGAAGAAAGCACATCCAAAACCCAAAAGCTCAAACCCTTTCAGTAGTATTCAGACAAACCCCAAATAGGAACAAATTGTTAAGGGTTCTGGAATCAAGAGATGTGATTTTTGTGAAATACTATTTAGTGATAGTTAATATTCTAGACATATTTGACAAAATGTTTTTCCTCTCAGGCTTTAAAAAATACTCTTTTTTAAAACCTAACTATTAGTATACATTTTATATAAGCGAGACAGACTTATGAAAATTAGTTTCTAATTAAATAAAAATCAACAGATGGCACACTATAGGCAAGTCTTTATTTTCCTCATTAATTATATGGCTTTGCCTGTAAATTCTTGTGTGATTTAAAGAGTTTGCAATTTGGACACAATAACTCTAAAAAAGTCACCTGAAATCTGTTTAAACTGGATCGTCCTTAACAGTGTCATTAATGACAGATGAAAAATATATACACAAGGCAAGAAATCTGAACAACTCGTATTTCCTAATTTTTACAAGAATAATGATTTTTTCAGTCTTGAAGATTTTAATTACCTTCTGTCAACAAGGTATTTTAATTCACATACACAAATAAAAGCCTTCCTGGTGGCAGCTACATGTTGCAGCTACATGCAACTTTGCACAGGGAATCACAGGATTATTTCTTGTTAGGTGTGAAGTGCTGGAACTCTCTGTATGGAGTATCACAAATAAAAATATCAGTAAACTAAGTTGCACACAGACTGCATCTTCGTCAGGAAAAGCACAAGTGAGTCTTCCTCAGCCCAGCCCTCCAAAGCAAGTTAACCTCAATGCACTTTTCTTACATGACAAGTACAACTTCTGTCTTGCTAATTTTACCTTCCCTAACCCTTGGCTGGAAAACAGGATAGGCTAGGCCTGACTTCTGGAATACAGGACTCAGACACAGAGGGAGTTTTGTTCTGGGCTACACAGGACACGATTTCAGCAGTGTTTTCTATCCCAGGAACTGTCGAGGCAACTTCAGCCACAGCAGCACTGGCAGAAGCCATTCTGGACAAAAAAAAAACCTATCAAAGAGTGCTTCAGACCACACTTTTGGAATTTTTAACTAGCACCAAATTAACTCCACACCCCCATGGACTCCCCCACAGCTGTTTCTGGGGTAAACAATGAGTACAATAACTCAGCAATATGTTTTTAGTTGGTTATCACACATGAAAGGTGATGATGCTGAAACTCAGAGGAGCAGACTGACATGCAAATGCAGGGGTTTTGTTCTTGTGCAAATAAGGCACAGTTTACTGTAGGCTGATTTTTCTCTGTGTGATATCTGGATTAGCAATTAACATTTTAATTAAAGATGGATTAACAAATATTAGGAAAATTATGTCTGGAACTGTTCAATTTAAAATCTACCATATATACACAGATAAACATGTCATTAAGTGCAAGTCATTTTCTGCTCTGTGTAAAAATGATGTGATTTATGTCTTTGAGAGACAGCATAATAATTTGATTTTATTATACATGGAGATAACTATTGAACAAATATAATACATGGGGAATATTTTTTTAGAGGCTGTATAATTACCATTAAGTTTCAGATGTTCATTTAGTGGAAGCTCTGACTGCAGTTCAAGCTATAGACTAGTTGAACTTAGCTATGTTCAAACAGAGCATGGTGGTGAAGGAGGACACACTGTTCTAAATGTAAATTGTATTAGCAACAACATATTGAGATTTCTGTACTCTTTGTTCCATTTACGAATTTTTTGCCACGAGAATAAATCACAGCGTGCTTTCTGTTCTTGCAGCAATCCTTGCAGGGAGAAGCCAGAATCTGCACCATGTGCTTTTCACTCTGCATCTGGTCTCCTTTTGTCGAGGCACCCTGGGTGCTGGGTTTGCTTTTTCTGCTGTGTTTTTCTGTGAGGGTAAAAACTCCTAATCTCTATCTCACCTTCTTACCAGGCAAGGCAACATTATGATCTGAGAATAAGTGGGACTAATGGCCATGCAAGTCAAATAGAGAATAGGAAAAAGAGCATAATGTGAGGAATACTTGGACCTATTTACTAGTCATTAAAATTACAGATAAATTGCACTTTCAGCATGGTCACAGAAAGGAACTGGAACAAGCACAATTATGGCAAACAGTATTATCAGAACCTGCAAAAAACTTAACTGTTCTCATCAGCACCTTTTAAACCAATCTGGATACAGCTGAATGATTTTGCATTTGTAAAAATTTACTATACTTGGATGAGTAGTAAATAGCATAATACATACAATGAAGCATTGATTTATAAAGCCAGCCTTTTACTCCTTAGTCCCAAGGTGTTTTAGCTTTCAATAAAACACTCAAAAGAAATGAATCCAGATCATTATAGTGCACAGTTTCTAAGGCAGTAGCAAACAAAACAAAAAAATCTTTTAAGCCAAATAGCTTCAAAATGGCAAAGCTTTCTGGTTATATAGTTGCTGAGCATCTCCCTGGGTTTAACTTCATTGACATGAGTAGCGACAAAGAAATTTTATTCCGACAGGTGCTGAGGAGGCAGAGCACCCACTGGAGGGTAGAGACACACATCCAATGAGAAGCAACTGCAACAGTGCACAGCTAAGCAAACAAGAAAACTGAATACCTTTGGAAAGGGAAAAAGCCTTTTCATCCAAGCCAATGATTAAGGCAATATTTATATAGGTCATGTCAGAATTGGCTATGACTCCTTTCTGTATGTCAGTGTCATACATCTAAAAACTCACATTCAGAGCTTGGAAGGAAAAGACTCAACAATAAAGTCTCTTGTGTCTACAAAGCAACTAGAAAACACTGAGGCAGCAGAAATGCATTTTAGAGCTGCTCACTTATGTTTAAACACGACATTTTGTCATTCCATGGCAAGCAACAACAGAGCAATACTCACAATACAGAATGCTTACTCTGACACCATGTGTCCTAAAGGCTGTTCCAACATCTTCATGGAATAACTTCGTTAAACTGTGGTTAGGACTTCTGCTAGCTATGGTTTTGGCTTTTTTTTTTTTTCCAAAAATACTAGTATCAGTCTTTGTCTGTACCACACTAAGGTTCAAAGCCTTGAGCTTGGAACTACCTTACCCACATTTAACTGTGCAAAAATTGGCACTCAACAAGAGCAGAGCCCGTGTAGGAAGGTAGGGATGGGGTGAATTGGTTTCTGAGACAAAAGACTTTTCTCGCCTTCACAGGCAGCCTGATGACTCTAGCAGACAGCAGTGGCAAAGCAAATACAATCTCAGAGTGTTTCTGAAAAATACAACTGCGTGATTTAACATCTTTGAGGTACTGAGAGCCATTACACAACCTGGCCACAGACCACAGCCAGCTCCTCTGCAGAGGCAATTCCCTGCGGCCACCTACAAGGCTGTATCCCAACAGGAATGTCCGTATTCCTACTGAGTTTCCAAGTATGTAATAAACAATTTCCATCTATTGTGAAGTTCTTTGATGTGAATTTCAGTAGCCCAGGCCCCATACATTTCCAATGTAAACACTGTAGTGTTTGCACTTGTTCTTTCTGTAAATGTTTTGACTTGTCCTCAGAGCATCCTTTGAAATTGCCAAAGAACCAACACCTCCTTGTTTCTTTAACTTGTCAAGTCATGCACTGCTATTAACATTGCAGGAATAAAAGCAGAAACAAACACAAAACCTCAGCTGCATTATTAGGAGAAGAAGAATACAAAGTGCTGGTCATAAATTACACTGAAAGGGAAGTTCTAAAATGCCCTTGCAGAAGTTGCTGCAATGTTTTGAGGAGAGAGAGGGTATTCTGAAGTGGCACATGTGCTACCTGAAACTGAGCTGTCATAGCAACAACCTCATTAAAACACCCCTCTTGGGAGTGCTAACCTGTATTCCAACTGTGGAAAGATGTCATTTATAATGTGACTTAATTCAGTTAAGAGTCAAAGTATAGTAGACAGCAGAAAAGTGAAACTGCTAATTTAAGGAATTAATAAATGAACACGAGTACCATATCAAACAGCTGTGAAAAAATCTGGCTTTTGCCCTCATCATCTTCCATTCCCTGAAACCACCACACCACTGTTTCAGTCTTTAAGCCTATGATTTACAAGTTATTGGCAATTCCTCTTTCCTTGCCACCATCCCTGTAACCAGGGCTGAGGATGTGGCACTTTTCTAATCTTGCCATCCCTACATAGAAGGTATTGCCATCTCAACTGCTCACCCTGATTGTCTCCAGCTCTCACACCTAGCTCTTACCCCAGCCACTCACACCCCACAAACAATCCCACAGCAGGATCTGCTTTGCTCCTCTACTGCACCACCCTCAAGGTGCTTCCTTCAGTATCCATCCTTCCCCCAGAATCCCCCAAAAGTGACAATTCAAATGAACATTATGGTCCTTATTAAGAAACATCTGCCAATATTCAGAGCCGCCTGGATATGATACTCATCATTTCTCTAATGGAGTGGCTGTGCAGCAGCCGAATAAATTCATGCATATTTGGATTTCACTTTTAAAGATCTATGATTTAATAACTAATTGACAGCAATAATGCATCAGTACAATATGTTTTGGAAGGGCCTTTCAGTTTTTAGAGGAGTAGAGATAATTGCAGATGAAAAATGAAAGAAAATGGCACTGCTTAGTAAATGAGTCGTTAACCTTTCAACCCGAGAGCTCCCGCTGGAAGCCTGACCAGAGGGACTGCAAGAGCTCCAGCAGCTGCAAGAGAGAGAATAAAGTTAATTCAGCTTTGGATTTCTTTTCATTTTTTAAAACGCTTACAAAACCTTGGTCTCCATCTCCCCAAAACAGTTGCTTGCCACAGCATTTTATGCATCACGAGGCAGGCTCAGATATTTCCCCCTTTGGTAGATCTCACAGTGAAGGTGAGTTTTACATATCCTTGCCCATAATGTGCTGTCTGCAGCATTTTAGGCTAAAACGCGAACCAGTCATTTGGTGTGAGTGCTTTGACCTTGAGTGATAAAAATCACAATTTTCCCTTTGTGCTTGCAGCTCCCCAAACAGCAGGAGCAATCTCCTCAAAGCCCAGGGAGATGCAGCCTGCAGGGCAGCATTCCTCCCATGGGAAGCTGGGAAAGGAACCAGCAAAGCACACAAACTCCCACTTTTAACTTCCGTGGATCCCAGAAAGTGTCTGAAGTCATGATCCATAGTGCTATCTTTCAGTCAAGACTGCTTGGACAAATTACATTAATGTTTACATAAATCAGCTCTCCAAAAACTACTTTTCTTTTAACCTCATTAAATCTGGTTAGGCCTTAATCCACAAACATGATTTTGAATTTTGGTAGAAATTTGAAGACTTGCAGCTCTGTATTTGGATGACAGCTACAGTGCTATTGCTTAGAATAACAACACAATACAGAGACTAAGCAATAAAAGTATCTGGGATTTGCAGAAAATAGGTTATTTACATCAGGCTCCTGGTATGGCTTCAGTTAAAAAGAAAATACTGTTCATATTTGCACTGATTTCAGTTATCCGGGACAGCCACATTTACCAAGATTACACAAAATACAATTATTATCTTCTGGTTTGCTGGTTTCTTACAACAAGCCATCTCTGCAGTTCAACGTATAGTTTTATCCAGTATACATGGATCTCTACAAGACTTTCTGTATTAATGTGTTTATTTGTTAACTGTTGGCAGAGTTGCACAAGAGTACTTCTGCAGCCAGTTTCAACTTACAGATTTTACAATAAAAAGGGAGAAATATTGGCCAGATAGTTAATTAAATGGCACCGAAACAGTTTTTTTCCCCTTTCACAAATTCCAGTTAGTATTCCAAACCTGTCTTAGGTGCCCCAATGACACAAAAACCAATAAATCTTCATTTATTGTCAGTAGATTTCTAACCTGGCTGTTTTAAACAGCATGATGAACACATTTTAGCAGAATATATTAGCTGTGCCAGTTTAATAAGAGGGAGATTGATGAAGCCTTTCCTTTCTTCCTGTGTACGAAGCACAGCACTCAGGGAAGAAAATCTTTTGCATTTTCCTCCTTCAGCAACACCGTTGCCTTTCCTGGGACACCATTTCTCATCCTTGGGCTATTACTAGCCAGTCTTCTCCAAAAGAAATTTCCAATGAAATTCAGGAGGGATCTCAAGCTTTATCAGCACCCACCAGATGAGAGAGTGGGAGGAAGAACAACCTCAGCCTCAAGGACTGTATTGCCATGTCCAAGCTCTGCACAGGTTTCCCCTCCCTGTTGGGTTCAAATCCAGCACAAAACTGAATGTGGTCATCTGGGCCTGACAAGGAATGAGGTGTGAGGAGGGGGCACCCTCCCCTGGGGAAGAGCCAGGGTACAGCCCAGGTGGGCCAGGGTCAGAGCTCCATCCCTGACCTCCCCCTCCGAGATCAGCATAGCAGCACCACCAGCACAGAAGGCATGTCTCAGATCAGATTCTCTGGCAATCAAAGGGTTACTAAGGACAAAATAAATATTTTCTTCCCCATTCTATAACACTTAAGGCTATCCAGAAAAATACAAATACTTCCTGTTTTTTTTTAATTAAGGAGAATACTTAGTTCACATTTAAAATTGCACCAGGAACTAATTCTATTCTTGATGCCTGCATCATTCACATGGAGAAGCAGAAGATCACACCATGAGCAACCCTTCTCCACCACCACCACAGGAGAAGCAGGAGTCCAGCCCCAGTCCTTACAGAGGTGTTTTACCTAGTCCCATCTGCTCAGGTATTTCCTTGCAAAATAAACATAATTTACCAGTTTTTCCAAAACTTTCCCCAGCCCGCTGTGTAGAAAAGGCTGCAAAGGGAGGCAGGAGTTGTGACCTTGGCAAGTGTATGAGCCCCAGAGGTGCAGCAGGAAGGAGATGTTTTGAGAGGTGTTTCTCCCCAAGTATGGGTATGCATATTGTTACTGGCTAATGAAATTCATACTCATACCTCCCACCTACTCCTTCTGAAGGATATCCTTTTGGATGCTTTGTGGTCCAGCAGACTTTGACATCTAAGAACCTGTTAGTCTGCTTTTTATTCCTCTTGTAATTAGAACAAATGTTCAGGTTATTGAGAGAATTAAGAAAATCAATATTAATGAGCTTTTGGACTATGTTATTAGATGGTTTCAGCCGACCACTGCAAAGTGCTCTGCCTTACTTTGACAGGGTTTTGGGTTTGTCTGTTGCTTTTAAACACTAACAGACTTCTCAGGGCAAAAAAATTGGTAAGTCTGTGCACCCAAGCTGGCCCAATTGTAAAAACTGAGTTTATACCAGTCATTACACAATCCTGCCCCTAAAAACAGAAGAGCTCTAAAGAACAGAGCACTCCACCAAATACAGTTTTGAGGTATGTACTTACATTAAATATAACCAATTGCTTTAAAGGGCAACCATTCCCACAGCACAAAGTTCACGTAAATTTCCCCACAAGTCTCAAATGCAAACACTATCTGCAAAGTCCACACGCTTTGTATTTCACCAAAGCTTTGCAGAATACATTTAGCATAAGAGAAAACAGAGTTAGGTTTTACTCTTCACTTCATCTTTCCTGACAGAAAGATGTCAATAGAAAGGTGCTGGCAGGAAAGCTGACTGCAGCCCATGCAGCTTTATTACTGAAGTACGGGGGGATTACGTGGAGTTATTGAAACATCACTGCACTACTGCTGACTTCTTTTTTTTTCCCTCCTTACAATGGTAGTGATTCCTATTGGGATGAGTTACTTTTAAACTTCACTTATTTATCAGTGGGGAGAAAATAAAAAAAGAAAAAGAATTCTTTAAGTGTAGAATAAGGGAGGTGAATGTAAAATACACCCACGCACGCTTGAGGTCCCACAGTGGGTTACCATTCATTTCTATAAAAATTAGATCTGTATCATCCATGAACTCTTCACTAATACACTCATTCCCAAAAGCAAGTGCTTCAAGAAGCCTCCTGTATTTTCAGGAAAGAAAGAAAAGATGTTGATTTCCCCATGGCTTATCAAAGACAATACTTGCACATACCAAATGTTGCTGCTTAACTCTTCATGTATTCAGCAACACAAGTTCTTTTTGGTTCAGAAGCACTGTGGAGATTGTTAGGGTTTTTTGGTACTGGACATGCCTTTTTAGCTTCCCATCAAATAAAATAATGCTGTAATTTAACAAGTAACCCTCCTCCATTCACTTCCAGTTTGTTTTTTTTCCCTGTGGCTGCAAACCCCAAATGAAAACACAGCATTTGACAGACACCTGTACCATCAACAGCTGTGACTCTCCAATGAGCTCAGCAGAACCTGGCCTCCTGAAGCTGTAAGGGAATTTCCCAGACATGAGATTTTGTAAATTTGATAGGGAAGGGAAAAAAAAAAAAAAAGAAAAAAAAAAAAAAAAAAAAAAAAAAAAGAGGGATATCCTATTTGAGATGAAACCAGAATTCATGAGGTGAAACCAGATGCAAACCAGTAGGAGTCACCACTCTGCTGGCCCACTAGCAAAACACCCATGGCCAGCTTATGCTTCTCAGGTGTCTCACGATACACAATCCAAGATTTCCACTCAGGTGGGGCAACTTTTCCACTCAACAGAAAAGAGGATAGCAACAGAAATGAAACAAAGATGGTTTTTAATACTAGTGAGGGGAAATTACTTTTGTGCATGCATAACCAGGCAGTGGTAAGCAGTTCAAGATGACCACCCACAGCAGACAAGTCTTCCCTCCCCAAAAATCAGCAGAAGAATCATCAGCTGACTTCAGAACATGCACTCTGCTGTGTTAATTTACTCCTAGTACCACACCAAGGACATGCTGTGCTATCTTTAGAAAAAACTGGCTACTGTGGGGCGAAGCAGACTGTTGATATATTACGCTCTGACATTTTTCATTAAGATATATAAACTTGTGGAAGATGCACTCTTGAATTTGCATATTTGCATCATGCTTTTCATAGCCACGTAAACAGCCTTTAATGCACTTTAATTTCTTTGAGCTGCTGGATTAGCAAAGGGAATGCAGTGGAAGAATCTGATTTGTGCCACACCTACTGGATCTCAGCACTCATTTTATGCAAATGCTTTTAGTTATGTTCCTAAGGGTCACAGCCACTTATTAAAATTTCCTGAATTTTCAAGTCTTTTGCTGGTAAATCTTCAGAGCAGCAGTCAACAGCAGAATGGCAATCACTGAGAGTTTAGTTATGTTACAACTTTTTGTGAGGCACTTCTGACACAGTGTGATGCCATTGTGGGAAGACAGGCCACCAATTAATGTAAATCAGCATGGTTTCATCAAGGAGCATTTAACAATTCTAACTGACATAAAATCATAACATGGTTCATATACTCATTACTGAACACCACTAATTGGTGAGGGGAGTTATGCTGTTTTCAGAAAAAAATATGGAACTTATGAATTGTTCTGAGAATATTCCACAGCAAAGGTAGCAATAGCATGAGAAACACAAGCAGGCTTTATACACTTGAACGTGCTTCAAACAGGCTTTAAATACTCAGCCTCACAGTTTGTATCAGAGCCGTATTTCAGAATTTTGTCATCATCTGTTGACAACCATCTGCTTCAAACTTCTTACCGCCCTAAGAGTGGCCAAAATTGGATACTGACAGAGTGAATTTCTGCACAGAAAGCAAACGATTCACAGGACAAAATAAGTGTCAAAGGCTGGAGACCTGGACACAGAGGCCCAGAAATCCGAGGTAAATAAGGAAATTATAGAAATTTAGATTTGACACTCTCCTGCAATACTACTGGAGATGCAGTTCACAGGGCTCTGAAATGCAGAAGTAGCAGATTAGCTGACACCAATTCTCCAGAGGAGTATAATCTACAGAGTAAATAGGTAATATTGTGTACTGTCAACTCTGTTCAACTCACAGCCACAGGAAACCCAGAGAAAGAAATGTAACACAGCGAGTGCAAGCTGAGGAATTCATTCAGGTGGGTCTGTAC
Organism: Onychostruthus taczanowskii; assembly: GCF_017590055.1. NCBI lineage: Eukaryota > Metazoa > Chordata > Aves > Passeriformes > Passeridae > Onychostruthus > Onychostruthus taczanowskii. Next base: position 13,691,610 of record NW_024496526.1, read on the forward strand.
ACACACACTGACCTGAATAGCTTGCTCCACTTTGAAGAAATGTGATAATGGGCCACTTGGGTCAGGGCATCAGATTCTATCTGCCGAAAAAAAGCCCTGGTACTCCTGGCTTTGCTGTACTTAGAACAGCACCTTTCATGGTTCCCCCTCTACAGCCAAGGATCTATACACCCATGTATATATGTGCAACCTATTCTCACTGAAGTGGTTAACAGCAGCCCTACAACATCACCTGCTCAGGTGAGCCCTCCAAACGTCTTTTTGCTCCAACACAGAACAGCTTTGTTTCCAAAGGCATATACAAACTGTAGGCCTGGGACAGAGCTTAAGTTTTCACACTTATAATCCGGACCTCCCCTGCACATGATTTAATGTTGCAGCCTCAAGAGTTTTGCCTAAGACTTCTTACTGCAAGATACCACTATGGAGAGCCCATTTGCTGCTCACCATTCTTTCTGAAATCTAAACATAAAAATAAAAACACTTGGCTTAGGACTTGGGCCCGAGAAGAATAAATTCCATTTTACAGCTTTCCACCACTCCTTGTACTCTTAAACTCCCACTGCCTGCAAACATCCCTCAGAAAAAAACAACTTCAATAGTTACACAAAATAAACCTATTTTAAACCAAGTGTTTCTGGCGAATTTGGAGGGCAGGCCATTTTCCCTCCAGGAGATATATGACTGTCAGCAGCAGAGAACACACAGGCTTGACCTACCCCTCATTATGCTTTACTAAATACTGCTGGAAAAACAGCTGCTTTAGGACAGGTTCCAAAAGAAGATTATATATGCTCATCCTTGGATAAATCTGCAAAGATTCACAGGGAACTGATGTGCAGAGTGAGAAGGTGCCACCTTTATAATCCTTCTGCATCTCCAAAGCCAATATACATTTTTTATGAAGAAAAGGGTAGTGCATTATGTAGAAGACCAGCAAATCCTTCTGTATAGCAAAAATCTAGGTTTAACCAAGACAATGACTTGCAAGTAGGAGACCATACATATCTTAGCATATTGAGCTGGATGGAATTTAATTTCTGGAATTTTCTCTGGTTTTCTGACCTCACAGGAAAGCAGTTTCCTTGCAAAAACAGATGCTTTTACATTAAAAAAATCAAGTAACTTTATTAAAATAATTCATGCAATAACTCCTACAGGATTATTACAAATTCTGAAATGAGAAGTAATCATGCATGTGATACACATAATTTAAAATTAGATAAGAGAAATATAAACATGGGTTCAGTTTAAGAAACCCCACAAAAATGACCCAACTATTGGAATATAAATATTTCAAGAAATAGGTATTTCTTGCGTAAAAGTCATAGGGCAGTACAGACAACATAATTCAGAGATACTCTAATAAAGATTTTCCAGTGAAATTTTAATAAAATTTTTCAAAGTTCCTTTACACTTGGATGCAACCTGATTCTATTACATCAAGGACAAAAGAAAGAATCCATTGCCTTCAGCGGTCTTGATAAAGGTCTGAAATCTATTTGTTTACAAAACATAAAAAAGTGTTTTGCTCCAAAGAAGAAAAAGTTTCATTGGTAAATGACACACTTTGATTTCCTAAGCACACAGCTTTACACAAATACCAATATACTTTGGGTAAATCAGTGTGTGTTTGCATATGCAAAAGAGCATCCAACCATCAATGAACTTACTTTGCTCTCTCCTGCTTTATCTTCCCTGTATTTGCAAGAAAAAGAGGCAGGTGTTTTGTAGAAATCTACCTATCATGTAGAATATTGCTATGATTTTTCATGATCTTCTGGCATTAATGTAACTTTTTCAAACTCAACACTTTTTTGACTACTCCACTACAGCATTTCTCAAAAAAAAAAATTATACACTAAGAGGGATGTATCAGAAATGGTGGTTTTTTTGGTACTTCCAGTGCCTTAGAATTATTGAGAAGAATTTTGCTTGAGGAAAACTACCTCCCTGCATGTTAAGGGAGGTGGAGACCCAAGTGTTCTACACTGTATTACAGCCTCTGAGAAAATTATAAACTGCATTTTAAAAAGTATCACTGACAAGATACTTTTGTCAGTTTCCAGGCAGGTAAATTGCAATCACAAAGCTCTGTAAGAAAGCCACACGGGAATTTCCATGGGAGCATGTCCACGTGTTCACAGAACAATCTTCTAGACAGAGCACCTCAAATCAAAACGCTGCATTTGCAGAGCATTGCATCAGCACTTGTCTTGCTTGCACATGACCCATCCCTAGCCCAAAATACCCCTGCAAAACCAAAACTGCACCTTTTCATTCTCTCTGCTCATTCGAGGAAAACCAGGAGTGACTCTTATGAACTGCTGTTAAAAACAGAGCTCTAGAGCAGTGAAAATTTGGAGGAATTATAGATATTATTTTGAAGGCTTACATTTTAGCTTCTAGCACTTATTCTACTGCTCTTGAAGTGTAAGTCATTTAAGAGCGCCATGCCTAAAAGTTACCCAGGGATGTCCTACAGACAGCCAGGCAATAGATAGCCCAAAATACATGGATATTTCCAAGAAAAGGAGATAGGTACATCCTTGTTTCTGAAGTGAAGCTGAGTTTCAGCTGTCTGGCTCCTCTGGAAGGCCTCATCACTCAGCAGGAAGCAGCAGGAGAGGTGTTTAGGAGCATCAGGCGGGTTGGGAAGAGCATTTCAGGATGCAACGTACCATATCTAGAACTCGTAATGCTGTAATCTGTTTTTCCGCCTCAGAGAACCAGGCTGTATTTCCAACTGCATGGAAATAAAAATCTCCAGGCGTACCTCACTTCCAGACTGGCATTACATCATCTCTAAAAAGCCCTATTACTTAGCAGCACACTCTGCATATTGCAGTGTTTTGTTATTAATACACCATTGCGATTTATAGCAAAATGGTCAATAAAAATATGGTTTCTGAAGAGACAAAGAGCCTTCTCTCCAGCATGCAGCCCTGCCCTCAGACTGCCAGGGCTCATAACCACCACACACAGAGCCCAACCCCAATTCTGGATTTGCATACTGCTTGGGAAGCAATGACATATACAACAACAAAATATAATGGGTTCATATAACACTTCCCAGGTACAGAGAAAAATCTTACTCCTGCTATGTGGATCTTGCAAATTAAATCAGATTAATAACATGGTGAACGTATTACTGGCAAAAGCATGTGTTTATCTCTAATGATCCTTCCCAGTTGCCATTAAATCTAATTAAAAGGCACTGACTGAGTTTTATTGGAATTCCATTACTGAGGTCCAATCCTGCTCTCCCACAGCCCAGCACCCATGGGAAAATGCCCTTCCCTCCTGCAGAGGCTGCAGAGCATCCTCACCAAAGGAATCTTGTCAGCAGGACCATGGCTGGGCAGCTGATTCTACAGCAACAAGTCCTGGTTATTTCACTTTACCAACTGCTTAAAAAGGAAGATTTGTATCACTTTACAGCACTATGTTTTGGTACATCTTGGAAATTTGTCCCATTATGGTCAACAACTGGCTAGCTAACTGGGATAAGTTTACAAATATTTTCATCTCTTCGACAGAGATAATTTAAGGGGGAAAAACATTCAATTTGTTCAATTAAAAAGCAAACTAGTGGGTTGGACAGAAGGTGCAAAGTCATTATTTGAGTAATTATATTTTTAAAGAAACCCAATTAGTTCCTAATTGCACTTACAAATTTAAGACCTAGTTCTCCAATGTCTACACTTAGCCCAAACTGACATTAAATACAGACTCAATAGTCTGTATGACTCGCTTAGAAGTAGCCAAGTTCTGCTATTTTCATCTTCACTGCTCATCATTAAGAATGTTTTAAGGAAGTGCAATTAAAATGAGTTCTCTAAGCAAATTTTTTTTAATTGCATTTGAACAAGACTATTAAATGACAAGATTAATGCATAAAAACTAGGAAAAAAGCAACAACACGCTGGGATTGAAATATGCTACTGTAACAAAAACAATGTTCTATTACCTAAATTGCCAGCCTTTCTAGAGAAAGCCATAATTCTAAATTCAGGAGTTAAAATTACGTAAGTCCTTTGAGCCACTGCAAATCGGAGAACCCAAATTTCTTCAACTGCAAATAACCAGTAAAGGACCTGCTGGAAGGTGCTGGAGGAACACTCACTTCCAACCTGCAGACTGAAGTCAATGTGAGTTTTGTGAGGTTAAATGCAGAAAGATCGGGGTCCATATGAACCTCAAAGGTATGGCACACAGTCAGATTTACATAGCAGCCGTCACACAGCTCTTCAAAGGAAGAACTGTGTGAAGTGAGAGCTTCTCTCCAAGCCTTTGGAGGACAGCTCCTTCAACCTGCCACAGCTCCAGCAGAACTGCTGTGATAAATTAGTAAAAGGCTTGCTGCAGAACAAGTTTACACATAGTCTTTTCACATCAAACACCTAGTTTTGAACTTTGAAATGCAGCTTAGCCTTTAAATAGTTAGTGTGTTTCTACCACTTTCCTTTTACTAAACTACAGCTCTCAGAAACCACTGAAAGAACAACCCAGGTAAGAGAGAATGTGCACGTCAGTTCACAGAAACCCACACACAGAGCTCAGGTTCCAGGAGTGCCAGGGGTTTGTGTGTGCACTCAGGCACTCAGCTGAGGGCAGACAGATAGCACTGAGTGCCTCCAAAACCAGCCAGCCACTGGAACTGCGCTTGTGGAGATCTCCCACCGTTCCTGACTTTAAATAACCCTTATCCTGCAAAAAACTGTCCCAAATTACTTGATATATTTTCACCCTCCTCTGTAATTTTGCCTCTCTAATGATAGGCATGTTTATTAAGTAACAGTTTTTTTAGGGTAAATAAATAAACAGCAAAGTCACTATGACATTGGAAGCATCTCTTTTGCACGTAAGATACTAATACTTAATATCTATGTTCAAAACATAACAAAGTTAACTACGGGAACACCCACCTCTGTAATACAGCACAGAAACAGCTTTTGTGGGTTTTTTCAAGAACACTTTCCAGCAGATGGCCAAGCTGGAGCTCAATCCAGTGAATTACAGCAGTGCTGGTACACCCAGTTTCCAGCATTAAGCTGCTGATAATGACAAAGTTGCATTGTAAAGGCTCCCAGTGCACTCCGAGTCACCTGCTGTGGCACCTTACCAGGGAATGAAGGCCATCAGCAGTAGTCCCAAGGAGACAAATTTATTTTGCCTGGTTTGTGTTTCTGCCACAGAGTGAGAAATCCAAACTCCCACCAGCCTGACCTGAAGCCTGAAAATTCCATTTCAAAGTAATTTGCTTCCAGATTTCACTTAAATATGGTCAAAGGACACTGCGAGAACAATAAATTCTTCATCCCCTGTTAAGTGGGATGAAGACAGAAGTTTTGGAAGTGTTTTTGGGACTGCAGAAAAGAATAAAATTCAAGAAGATTTGTCATTCCTTCGAAAAAACAGTTTTCAAATTAGCAAAAAATATATTAAAAAAATAATGTGTGATATGCCATCACTCATGAACTTGAGTTTTAAGTTATGTGACAACATTTTCCCATGCCATGTAAAGTCTCCCTTTGCAAGAGCATCTCTTGTCTGCAAGAGAAGCTGTTTCACCATGCCAGCGCCTGCCCGAGAGCTCCAAAACACTGAAGACACACATGAACGAGTGGGAGAAGACAGTGGCTCAGTGCTGCTGACAGCAGTGATGTGCCACCAAAACCCAACACAAACAAGCCTCAGCCAGACAGCAAGTCGATTAATAACGAGCAATGCAACTCATTAATACTGGTGTGGATACACATCTCACTGACAACCCCGAGATTATCCAGTCAAACTCCCAGTATGTGGGGCATCTCTGCAATTTGGATCACCTCTAATTAGTGCAGTGGATCCATGTAACGATGCTCACAGCAGCAGACACAAAAATCCAGGATGACAAAAAAGGGTGTAGGAGCCCAGGCAGGGAGCAGGGTGAAGCTCCAAGGCTGGGAAGAGCTGTGGGAAGGAAACGCCCACAAGAACCAGAGAGCACCGACGGGACCTGTGAAGTTCCCTTGAGCAGGTAACACATGTTGCCTTCTCAGCTTCCCAAAGTGTTTGCAAGGGTTTTTTTCTCTCAGGCTCCATAAATTAATTTGTTGCAGCTATACTGTGAAGGAGTTGCAAGTGTCGCAAGGAATCTGGGTCCATCCATTTCCTTAGGAAGAACTGACTGGAGCAGAAGGAAAGGGAATCACCTCTTTGTGGCTTCAGTGGCACAACCTCAGCTGCAGCAGGACTTGGCCCTTTCCCTGCCACACTCTCCTGGCTGGATTCCCTTCTGCTCACTTCCCCTTTTCCAGCTCCCCCTCTCCCTATCATTTTCTCTTCACAATTTTTTTTTAATATACATGAAGTTAGAGGAGCTGTAACCTGGCTGAGGACAGACCTGATAAGACTGAAAGAATTTAATTGTATTTCAAAGCCAGAGAAAAGGGCTTAGATAATTCAAACTTTGGTGGGGTTCCCCCCACCTCTTTTTTATCTCCTGATGTTGCCCACTGATCTAAGAGAAAGTGTTACCTCTCCCTACAGCACCTCACTCATATGTTATATTACCATGGCTACCACAACAGTGCTATTAACACAAGCCATGACATTTTCCCAATTCTCTTATTACCTATGGCCAACCTCAGTGCATTCCAAATTTCAGTGCCTTTCACATACAGTAAGCTTAGCATGCTCCAGTGACTCAGAATTTCCTCCTGTAAAGGAAAATCAGCTTGGTATGGCCAGTATTTTTTGCACTGTATCATAAAGTTTATCTGATGTGCAAATGTAATTCCCTTTCTGGATGTCTCATCCTGAATCCCTTTTAGGCTGAGACCACTTGACATTTTTTTTTGTGAAACAAAATGCCTTTTAAGTCATAATTTGTGCAGTGCTCAGTTTTGATAAGACATGACATTATGATATGATGAGTTAGTTGATTCTAAGTAAATTTGATTTATCCCACTTTTGGGGCTGGTATGATTTACAAGGATGCTGCCTTTTAAGACAGGATTGATTTTAATATAAGCTGGCAGCACCTTTTTTTTTTTTTTTTTTTTTTTTTTTTTTTTTTTTTTGAAAAAATAAAAAAAAAAAAGGAAAAATTATAAATCAGAGCAAGGTAACTATTAAAAAAAAAAAGGTAGCATTAAACAAAATTTCAACACCAGAAATTAATATTCATGCATAATTGGCACTTGCTTACCACTATGAAGGAATACAAAGCGACAAATCAGTTTCCAAAACAATTCCACAAAATGTTTGGAAATTTGATTTTTATTCATAAAACCAGATACAAGCTACAGTTGCTGAAATCTAATCTGGCCATTCTGTGAATACCATGGAAAGTTCTTGAAATATTTTCCATCAAACAAGCACTACCACGACCACGAATTTTTGTGAACCAAAGCAAAAGCATATGTACCCTTCATAAAACTGAAAAGATTTCCTGAGAGCCTTTCCTCTCCGGCTGTTCAAGTGCCGTTCTACGGAACACTATCCTCATTTCCTCGCAATATCCCCGCACCTTGTGATGCAGTGCTTTAAACATGCAAGTTTGCGATGCTGCAGCAATACTTTCCTCCTTGATAGGTAGTTATTTCTCATTTTCGCAGCATGAATCACCTATGTAATTCTGATGGCTACATGGGAAAGGGACGGGAGGGGTTTGGTAATTCGACTGAAGCAGAAATCTATACCCCAGACCGACTGTGCAGAGGCATCCGCGCTCACCCAAACGAGTTGTAAGCAGTTAGTACAATTAAGCAGGTACCTACAATTAAGTAGGTGATGTGTACGTGATGGAGAAGAGCTGGATGTCTAACAGCGAGAATTCAAGGCTTTAGAGAGTTACATTTCTACTGTAATCTAACTAAACGCTCGCAGAGTGCGTACACCACCCAGGGCATCTCATTCATGAGATCACGCAGTCTGGGAGCTGAAGGGCTACAACAAGGCGACAGACAATTTTCTGGTGAGCGGGGTTTTCTACAGCGCTAAGAAAACCTGAGTCAGAGCAGCACACCGCCGTTCCCGCACCTGAGCCACGCAGAAGGCGGACTTGGGCTATACTTAGAAAATATCCAATTCAAACATCTCGCAGGAAGATGAGAGCGCTCTGGTGACTGTGCAATAAGCGACACGAAACCCAGAGCCCCGCTCCGGCGGGGGAACCGCAGCCCTCTCGGATTAGGGACTTCTCTGAGCAGAACAGAGTTGGAAGTTCCGTGACCGCCCACCCCGCGGCTGCGGGACCCCGAGCCCCCGTGCCCAAATCCAAGTTCGGGCACTGAGCGAGCGGCAACTCGGGGACACTGAGGAGGGAACTTTTGGAAGGCTGTGGGAAGCGGAGGGCGCTCGCCCTTCCTGCGGCACATCTCCGCCGGCCGCAGGGCTGGCTCGGGGAGCTGCGGCCGGGACCGCGGGGTCGCCGGCAGCAGCGGCTCGTCCGCCCCGTGGCGGATCGCACCCCGTGGTCCGTACCCGGCGAGGCCATCGGGACCACTGGGGACATCATCCCGCTCCTCGCCCCCGTGTATTCGCCGCCGTCAAGGTTCGCCCCCAACCCAGCGCAGCGCGCCCGCAATCCCGGCGTGAGGGAGCGCGGTGATGGAGCGCGGTGAGGGGAGCGCGGTGATGGAGCGCGGTCAGGGGTGCGCTCCGCGGCCGCGCCCGTCCGCGCAAGGCGCAAGCGAGCAAAACTTCCCGAGCAGAAGGGGCGCGAAGTTCCGCGGCTCCGCACCCCGCCACGGACGCGCCTTACCTCCGCGGGCTGCCGCTGTCAGCGCCTCGGCGACGGGCGGTAATCCCCAGAGCGTCGCCAGGACCAGGAGGAGCGCGGACATCGCGGCGGGCGTGCGGGAGAAGAGGCAGTAGCCGAGCCTGTCGGCCGCGGGTGCGGAGCGGCAGAGCCTGTGCGGGAGGAGGCGCGGCGGCACCGCCGGCACTTTGCGGAGCGCGGAGCGCGGCTGGGCTCGCCGCACGCAGCGAGCGGGCAGCGCGGCGCGAAGCCGCCTCAGGGGAGGCGCCCCTCAGCCCCTCACGCCTCGCGTGGGAACGGGGGTGCCCTCTGAAATTTGAGGGCTTGTTTCGGCTTTTTTTTTTTTTTTTTAATAATTGGCAAAGGCGAGTGAGGAAGAGTGAGTTAGCAAAAATAATAATAAAAATACATATATTTAAAAAAAAATAAATTGAAACTCCACAAGCCCTTTTGCCGTGCTGCTGAGGGATGGCGATGCTGAGGGAAGGCGGTGCGCGCCGCCCCCGGCTGTGAGCGCGAAGTCCTCGTCCAAAGATGCCCAGGTAAATTTGGCTTCGGTCAATGATGCTCCGCGGAGTCGCGGGATGATTTGTGGTAAACACCAAAGCCCAACCAGCCCTCCGCCATGGGCAGGCACACCTTCCAGTAGACCATTCTCGGCCGACCTGCCCTTGAACAGGGTTTTGTTTTTAAGTAATTCACAGACAATGAAAGTAGGGGATCACGCTACTTTAACAACACAACCAATGACCGCTCAATCTTCTCTAAGTGTTCTTTTTTGTCTTGAGGTAAGTCTTAGTTCACAGTCGATACTGCCTGTTTAGACTTTATGTGACTTTAAGTAGGAGGATTACCTTGAAATGGCCCAATACGAAAACTACAGTTTATCACGTCTTCACACATTTGTTTTCTTTTTGAAAAAAAAAAAAAAAAGAAAACCAAAACAGACCCTTTGGTAGGTGAAAGGTGATAAAGCTTCTACATCATCCTCAGATATTAGTTTTCTCCAAAGACAGCCGGGTGCTAATATTGATGGCTGAGACCTTCACATTCCAAGGGTAAAGCCTCAGCTCTTTCACCTTCACGTTTATATCCGCAGCACAGAACCTAAATACCTTTTATATGAAGCACTACGGCCGAGAGGCTTCCAGGACCAGACAGACCAAGCAATGCTGAAGGACAGAAAAGTACACAGCGTAGTATGTCAAATATTTCATTATATCTGTTGAACTGGGGGAAGTTCAGTTGCCCAAGAACTGGAGAGCCCAGTCAGGGTCCCAGAGTTGCCTCTGAGGTCAAGGAGTGTCAGGACTCACAGAGGGTTGCAGGTTTGCTTGTTGACAGCGAAGAATTTACAGCCAAAGGGGGAAATCCAGTTGGATCAAATTCTGCATTCATCTACTGCCTTTAAAGCCGGTGTAATTCACCTACAGTCAATTAGTATTTATACAGCCATAACTGAACAGAATTATGGATCCCAGAGTAGAAAACCTTTACTAACACAGAAACAGGTCTGAATAAAGATGAAAAAATCTGGCAGTGTCCGTGGTCTTGGAAATCGGTTGCTTTTATAACCAAAATGAAGTCATGCTGAATGTCACACTGGAACATCATTCCACCGGCTTCATGGAAGAGATTGCTCGGTGTCCTGCCTCAAACCCCCCAGCCACCTATACGGCTCTTACACATTAATTGTGGCTTTATTTGAGCAACCTATTGCATTTCAAATATGAAAATGTGTAAACGCTGGAGCAAAGTGAGAAAAATGTGTGAAGGAAAACAAGGGAATTCCAAGTTTTAAGGAACTCCTCATTAAATCAGTGACATTTCCCCCGTGCCAGGACTGTCACATGGTATAAAGACACACATATTCACAGCGAACACGCTGTCCCGGCATTCTCAGGATGTGGAACTGTCTTTGCAGAATAGCCTTCCTTCATCTTCACTTCTCGCATCCTCTGCAAAATTTTCAAGGTCTGCAGGGTTGCAAGTGGTGATGCTCTTCCCCCAAACATTATCTGTTAATTGGCGTGCTGCCCTTTCGTGCCTCCTCACAAAAGCACCTCAGCTAACATCCTGCTTTTCAACCATCTAATTTACTCCTTTTCATTCTTTTTCCATACTTATTTAACAACAGTCCTGCTACTCTCCATGAATAATTTCCTTTAATGATACGGTGCCATTTAGTGCCCATTTTAAACATTAGCATTTATGAGAGACTTTGAAGAACTGATTGATCTTGCTTTCAATACTGCTGATCACGTATGCACATAAGCTTATTAAAATATTTAAATTATATTTATAATAAAAGTCAATGGCCTCCTTGTTTACAGGACATAAAGTTTTGATATGGAGTATGCAGTGAGAATTATGACTTAAAACACAATTACTGATAAGTAATTATTTTTCAAATTGCCTAAAAATGTAACTTGCTTTAAGATCACACCATGAGGCGAGAATCCTTATACAAGTCTCATTTTTAAAATACAGGCTGTTGAACAAATAAAAGTTGACCTTTGATAAATCATTCCCTCAGCCTCATTTCCATGAAACATCAATTGCTGTGAAGTGTTGGAAGGATGGTGCATCTCTATATGATGGAATGGGATGACCTCAACAGTACAGTACAAATACACAGAAGTAACTGCCACTCTGATTTCTCCTTTCCACATCCAAAAAAAGGCTATATCAAGAACTCTATGAAAGTTTTGATGTATATATTCTATGAATAATTAAAAAAAAAGAAATGTTTGCTGAAATGACCATAATTCAAGGCAGTATATATACATGTATTATAATTCAGATGCTTCAAGCCATCACCTGCTGTATGACAGGCTTTTAAGCCTCAGACTTGAGAAAAAAAAGGGAATGGCAATTTTAGCTGGAAGCGGTTTCTGCATTCCCAGGCTCCCTGTTGCTGTTTGAATGCACACAGCTGTGTTGAGATTTCTCCGTGGTGTCTGAATGTCGAGACACGCAGGACCAGTGCAGGTACACAGCTCAGGAACCAGTCTGGCTTGTCAAATATTTATTGAAGTCTTCACTCAGTCCCACTTGAAAAATCCAAATCAGAAGCACTGGGGAGTTACACAGAGAGCAGATACAGTGGAGAGCTACAGAAAAGAATCCAGGGAATCTCTTTTACTTGCTACAGCCAAAAAAAGGAAGTTAATTGCATAGGAGACTAGACTTAAATACTTGTCAGAATTGAATTCAAAGTTAAAACTGCTGTTAGAGATCTGTTCGCACTCACAGTACTTTATAACTTCTTCCTCGTAATCAGAGTTATTAACACTGACAAGTTAAATAAATTAATTCATCAAGCTATAGAATATTATGAAATCTCTTATTTAGATAAATTAAACAAAGTAGAACCAATCATTCATACTTGCCGGTATTATACAACACAGGAATATTAATTATCACCAGAAGGTAATTCTGGCATTAGTCACTATGAAAATGCCTGGACTGCATCACTGAGACCTGCGTTGTGCTCTTGTTTATTGTGTACCAGCCACGGCCTCTGGGTGGTTGTGTGGGTAGGCAGGGATGGTGGCATCAGTGACTCCCCCAGTGCCTGGCGTGACGGGGGCAGTGGGGACAAAGGTTGCTGGCTGCTGTGCAGGCCTTTGCAGAGCATCACAGTGCCTGGCCTGGTTGCTAGGGGATGGGGCTGGCAGCCAGACCAAAGGCGGTCGGGTGCCCTGCCCTGTCCCACCACACAGAGAAAAGTTGCCAGGCAGCAGCTGACACAGGAGCAGAAAAAAGGGAGAAAGTATTTGAGAGGATAGAGAAGAGAAGAAAGACCAAAGATTAAAAACAGAACAAAAAAACTCACACTATCTGAATTCAGAGGGTTGCATTACACGTTATCCCTGCTGGAGAAAACATCCCTGAAGGAATTTTTCATTATTGCGGTGCAACGTTGGTTTCATTATTAAAGACTTTCTGAATGTGCATCTCCAACAGCTGCAAGGAAAAGTTCTCCATGTGTGAGCTGTAATGTGGATATTTGCATACCAAGTGTCATGGATGGGAATTGCTGCCTGGCATTCCAGATGATTTGGCCTGGCTTTAGTACATAAATTGGGAGGTATTAAAAACCACATAAAAACAGATCAGTGTGAAGACCCTGCCTCACAAGTGCAACAATAAATGAGACACAAAGCAAAACACAAAGTCCTGAACCTGGAAACCACGACCTTGATGTGCATTAAACTCCATCTTCTAGCTATTTTAAAGAAATCCTGACTCTTTTTTTTCTTGCTAAACTCTTGGGAAGTGGTGCTGGCCCACACCAGAGGAAATGCAATGAACTGATGCAGCTCTGCTAAAGAGCAGCTCAATGCCAGCTTGTGGTACCCAGACATCTGCTCAGGACAAGTGACATTTTGCAGTTAACTGGACATGCTTTAGCGAAGGCATAAATGGGAAATCTTAATGCTGATTGCAAGGTTTGGTTCTCGTAAAAATAGCCTCATAAAAGTTATTAGAACAGAAAAGAACTCATCACCTTTCAAGTCTCTTTAAAGGACAATTTTGAGACACACATGCACACAAAAAGTATTTCTTTCAAAAGAAAGTTCCAAATCATTCTATTACCTAATAAATTAAGATGTTTATATAAAACAGACCAAATTCCTTTGTGACCAGACCATGTTACATATTAGCCAGTTCAAAGTACTTCCTTCACCAGTTTATCTCAAAATAAGTATACTCCATAACTCTGAATAGCACAGTAAAATTACCTTTGTTTAATATAATGTGATTTTCTGAGATGGTGGATAACTAGTTCATCTCCCAAATACCCATGTGCATGTGCTTAATCATGAATTTGTTCTACATCTTTAGTCCTGAAGGTCCAGTTACTGAAATGGTTGAGATTTGGACAACTAAGTGCCTCTCCAGTAGGACCAAGGGGTAGCAGAGACAACCAGTCTACCATTAGTAATTTAGGATTAACTTCATAATTTATGGCATTCACACCACACCTATTCAAAAACCCACATAAACATTGCCAAAGGGGAGAATTCATCTTTTTTTCTTTTTCTTTTTTTTTTCCTTTTAAAATTAGATCCCAATGCAACTTATTTATTAAATTTTCAATTGCATCATGCAAGTGTTGTGAAGTAAAATGTACAGCTTTATCTACCTCTTTTATTTTCCTAAACATGGCATCAGGAATAACTTACTAGGATCTTTCTTAGTGATGGCAAATGATTAAAATAATAATAATACATAATGCATAATGTCATTGTCAGAAGTCATTATCCATTTCCACAATCTCCCATTATGTTCCCATATCTTACTGCTCTCAAGGATCATATATTTGCAATTTGCCAGAAGCACAGAAGGGATATCTAAAAAAAGGATACACCTGGTGGTGCTGAAATTGGAGATACTTGTGTTGTAAATAGGTGCTATTTGACAAATATCAGTTGTGTATTCCCAGTCGTGCAGCATAATATGAAAAGATGATAAACAACAGAAATAGGGGCGTCTCTCTTGACAAACCTGGGGAGCTCATGGTTGTTTGGCATGCTCAGGGAACACATAAACCATTTCTCCTAATGCAATAAAATCAACTATAGTAAATGTATCTATTATTAAAAAATTACAGTTGCCATTCTGTGTTGCACACCGGCTCTTCATGCCAAAATGATCCCAGCTTGAAGCAAAACAGTGATAATGCTTCACATTTGTATTTTAGGTGATTTTCCTAAGGGAAGAGCCCTCCCTTTGCACTCCAAACATACTTCCACAATACTCAATTCAGCAGTCTTATGAACTCAGAACATTTTCCCTTCTTGATAAACCTTAGACACTTGCATTACTGAAGGAGCCTGTATGAATGCTTTCCTTCTGGCACAATGTTTTTCTACAGAGTAGTGGAATTTTACTATTTGGATGAGGTTTAGCCCCGTGGCTGGTGGTGCACCAGCCCAGGCTCTGTCCCACCCCTACTGCAGCAGCATCAGCAGTGCCTGGCCAGGCACGAGAGCTTCTGTGAGGAACTGTTTGCTATCTGAACTTCCTTTAACTTTCCCTCTAGGAGAAATTAGTGCTATTTACCAGTCTGAGATGTTTGGAAAATTATCCTGCTGACAGCTATTATAGTGACTTTTTACTGTCTTCTTCCAAAATGTATCGGAATGAAAACTTATGAGTCTGCACCACAGCGTTTCAAAGGCTAAACGAGCCTCCCCCCGACTACAAAGCAAATTGTTGTGCGACGGCAGCCAGGTGCCAGAGCAGGGTTTTCATTCTGGTTTTGGGCTAAATCTGATTAATCATAAAACAGATCAAATAAAAGAACATCTGGTACAAGATTTTTGCCATCAGATAAAGGCTTTACGGTGGCAGTCCAAATGACTGCTGTGGCAAACAGCCACCACTACAACAGTAGGCAAAATTTTCCTTCATGGCAAAAAAAAAAAATAAAAAAAAAAAAAAATCAAAACAATTTGCATAAATAATTGTTTCACTCCATAAAACCAAGAACAGAGCGTGCAAATGCCATTAAAGTTTAAAACAATCCCAAAAACTCAGTAGGCGAACAATAATTGTCTTTACTATTGAAACATCATGTAAAAGGTATCTTGTTTAGAATTTAAAAATGCAGACAAGCTCCACAGTCTGCACAATGCTCTTACGCTTTTAGCATAATCAGGCTCTGAATGTCATTCAAATGCACCTTTTAATATAATTTTGTCTTTCATCGGGGAATAGTGAGACTGCGACAAAAAAAAATGGCTTCGTTTATTTTCCTCACTTTTCTTCCTTTTATAAAATGTAATGTGAAAATGTGCCCCCGGGTCTGCCCCATCCCGGCGCAGACGAACTGAGAAGTTTGGGAGGAGCGGGATCTGTTTGCAGTCCTTGAGTGCCCCCCATAGGCTCGTGCTCAAATTGTCGCTTTAAACTCGGCTCAAACCCAAAAATCTTTCAATTTTGGGGGAAAAGGAGAGTAAAATCTTAAAATCGAAGTCGTCCCCCTACCGCAATAAAATTATAGATCACAAAAGAACATTACAGTGGTTTACACAACTGTAGAGGCAGTTACTATTTACATTGCATTTTTTGAATGTGTTTAGTAGGGTTAAGGCTTCAGATAATTCTATCATAATTTATTTCAATGTAGCCATTCAAATTGAAAAAAAAAGGCATATTTTAAGAAGCATAATAGTTAATTTTCTAAAAGAATTAACAATGAATTCAAATTTTTATGGGAATAAAAACTGCAAAAGCATACTTAACTTGAAATCACATCATTCTCAAAATAAGATAACTTATATAAATTCATAAATTCTATTAGAAAATTTTTTTAAAAAAACTAATTATGATGAATACTTATCAAGTAGGACTTTTAAATGTCTCTAAATAGTCTCTCTTTTTATAATTGGCATTAAAATATGTTGTCCTTTTATCTGTGGTTGATGTTAAAGTAAACATCCTTGCTACAAAGTCACACTTTGTAGACAAAGAAACTTCACAGATATGACCTTGGCAGGGTCAGACACCTCCTTGTCACACACGCACCCACCTTTGGAGCATCTCATGTCGCACAAATGCACTTAAGGAGCACAAAACAGGAAAGTGGTAGAAGAGGAAGGAAGGGAAACTATTGAGAGAAAAAAATAACTGGGATATAAAAAAAAAATGTTCAGTGGTGCAGTAATTGAATAATATGTTAGAAGATCATTCAGAATGGATCTGAAGGGTTAATTCCCCCAGGCTTATCTGGCTAATGCTGTTAGGGAATCACAGCATTTACTCTCATGTCTGTAGATGGAATAACAATGAAATGCAGAAATTGCTACATGGAGAAGAGGGAGAGCTGAAAATAAGAAACTACAGTGAACGATGCAAAGTCCAAATTCAACTTTTAAACAAAGATCACATTCATCTTTATTTATCTCTTCCTTGTAACAGGAGCAGGTAGATCTGCTACCAGTGCAAGTGCACAAATCAGAATAACAGAGCTCTGTACATTGACTTTAATCCCTGACCTAAAACTGCAGAGTAACTGATCCCATGGAATGACTTTGACTCTCCTGAGTGTGAAGTCCAGCTCATTTGCTGTTACCCTTCTCTCACAGGAGAGACTTCAGCTCAAGTGAGAGACATCAGCTGTAAGTGGCTGATGCAGTGGGACACTCAGCAGCCTGTTTCTCCTCCCAAGCTCTGCAGTGCACATTGAGTAGGTCTGGAAGCAGTTTCCTTAAACAAGTTCCTAGACAGATCTTGACTGATAATGGTTTTATAGTCACTGCTTGAGCTTTTAGAAAGATTCCTCTTGAAAAATATTATTCTGATTCAAAATGCTTATTTGCTCCCTTTCCCCTCTCTCTGTCTCCTGTAAAGGATGGGTTTCCCCCTCCTCTGACCAGGACAAATTATGACGCTTCTCTACCTGGAATGAGGATGCAGATAGTGCTGGTGGGGGGAAAGGAGAAGATAGAGAGACTGAAGACCTTTATGTTGAACCAACTCTGTGTTGGTGATCCTGGTTAAGGTGAGAACTCACTTCAAAAACCTGAGTAGATCTTTCATGGCTGTGTGCTACCTTGCCCATCTAAAGGGGAAGCAGAGCAAGCTGTTCACTCATGCAGAAATGAAAGGGCACTGAATATTAGGTAATATCCAATGACAGTTACATGTGCAAAAAAAAAAAAAAATCTTCAAGGGCTTCAACATCTTTTTCAATACAAGCACAGCAGCAAAAGAGAGCAGATGATGTCAAAACACACATGGATGACTGTGGGTGTGAGGGACCTGGCCTGAGGTCATTTTCGGCTCTAATCATGAGGATAAGAACATAAACCTCTTCTTCTCCAGTCCTTTCCCCTTGATAGGAATATACAGTTCTCTGCACATGTAGAAAAATGGGCCTCAGCTCCTCTTCTCCATGCAAGAGTTCAGCAACTGCCTGTACCTTTGCAAAGGGCTTTCAAGGATTCTGAGTCTGAAAGGCAACTTGCAGCAGGATGAGAGAGGAAATTTCTTCATGGATAAATAGCTAGGTGATTAGAAACAGAGGGTAGCAGTAAATTATTGTTATTTTCTCAGTAAGGAAAGTGGAAATCACTCCAGGAGTCCCCAAGGATATTTCTGCAGCATCACATGCAAGCCAAGAAGACATCTCTTACATTGGGGTTTATACTTTGTCCTAATACATGCAGAAGCCTTGTGTAAACCAGTAACCTGGTGCCCTTCCTCTGAAAGAGAATGCAGGGAATTGAAGAGTGAGGAAATTATACAGGGAGGAACAAAAGACTGAAAGGGAAACCCAAGAAATGTGCAGAAGAGAAAGTCACTGGCAGCTGGGTCAGTTGGGAATAGTGTTCCTGAGGGAAATATTCTCCAGCTGATCTGAAAAGCTTATTCAAATTTATATAAATATTAAAAAAAAAAAAAAAAAGGAAAAGAGAGGCAGGATGGGAATGAATTATCTGATGGAAAGAGATATTAAATACCATTGGTCCAGAGGAGGATTATTGAATGAAGGGATGCTGTAACTTTCAAAATCAGACCTTATTTACCTCTTTTCTGTCTTTTTCTTTGCAGCAGAATACACTCTGAAGCTGGCACTTGGCAAATACTTTCAGATCATGAAAAAAACCTTAAAACTAGCAGATTCCTCCCATTAACTTGTTCTGAACACTATATTTAAGGGGTACAAGTGTCTGCAAAAAAACCCCAAAGCAAACAAACAGAAAACCCAGACACAAGGGATGGTACTTACATCTTTTTTCAAAGTAAACAAAAGTATCTCTGTAAACACATAAACTAGGAAGGAGACAAAACCATTTAACAAGCTCTCATACTAAACACACTTTATAGAAAGCTTAATTCCTTCTTCTGGAAAAAAAAAAATCTAGAAGGGTAATGCTGTAGCAGGACACGTGGCTGGAATTATTTGAAATGAAGGCAGGAAGATCTTGTAGTGCCCAATGGCAATCCATCTGGGGAAGATTTCAAAAATATCCAACACTTACTTTAATATAGTCTGTCCCAAAGGCAAAACTATTTGCTTTTCACAAGGATTTTTATGAGCTACATCTTAAAAGTAATCACTGGCAGAGATAATTTATTGTTAGCCAGGGAGGATATTGAAAGGCAGGGGAGCTATTAATCATCTATGCAGATATGGGTGAGATGCTGGCCCTATGGAAGTCAATAGTAAAATTCCCATTGACATCTGTGAAGCTGGGCTATTACTCTCCATGCTGCAGGTTTAAGTGTTTGCTCTGTCTATTAGGTCAAGTTTCTCATTCGCATAATTTTCTGATTTACAGGGTTATGCCAGGGTTTGGCCGAGGGAATATCTCAAGTTTGCTGGAATGAATGTTTTTCTGCAGGAGGACTGCTTCAATATTTATAATAGGAACTGTTTCTGTGTTACAAGGTGCAAGCATGCAGTAAACATCTGGGTGTAGAGGTACAGTCAGTCTTTGTTCAGAATTGTGAGGAGGCTGTGGCTGAGATTGTGTTGAGTGAGACATTGTCCCACTCTCTTCCTGGCAAGTCCATTGGTGTTTAATTTTGATTTCCTTGGGAGGAGTTCACAATGCAGCTGTGAAGTACAACAAACCAACAGCAAGTCCAATAAACAATCCTGGAAATATCCACACTTTTAATACAGGCTTTAATACAATCACCAGTGTCCTTCAGCATAATCCATGCCTTTTCTGGAAAGTGGGGATATGAGCCCCAAGAGTTAACTGCATAAAAAAGGAAGAAAAAAGCCAGAAAAAACACACAGCTTTATGCAAAGCTCTTCTCTTTTCTGTTGGAGAGGGTAATATGTTTCATAGCAGATCACTTGGTGACATTATGCCACTTAGATGTCATGATCAACACACTCTCACTCCTGCTCAATATTTAGATTCTTTCTGAAATGTGTTGCCGATGCTTCATAAAGCTCCATCTCCTCTGCAGCCATAAAGGATGTGATGAAATTATTTCTACCTGCTTGTAGACCAAGTGCTCTGGAGGCATCCTTTGCAGTCTCAGCCCATGGGAACAGAAGTGATTAAACAATTGCTGTTTAAAAATAGCATCACACATCACCAGCAGTCCATCGCAGAGTCAGCTGTAAACCAGCAGCAGCAGAGATGTTTGTTTTTACCCTCTTCTGGGCTGTCATTTCAGACAAAATATTCTCTTTCTCCAAATTGATTTGTTCTGAAAGCCCAAGTATATTTGTTTTCCTGGGCAAATCCTTATGATTAATAATAGTAGGTGAGAGTTATTCTGTGTGCTTTGTTTTAATGAATAAAACCCAAATCACAGGGAGGTTTGTGTTCAAACAAGGCTGGAACAAAATTCAGTGAGAGATTTTTGCTTTCACATGTCTTCTCTTTGGTGTTCAGGATTCAAATCTGTAGCACCACACTCTAAATCCCTATATGGAAAAGCAGGGTCAGGCCCTAGTGATGGATTAAATCTCACTATCCAGAATATTTGAAATTACTGTTTTATTCGGAAGCATGGGGCTGATAAAAGGAGCGATAGCCTTATCTATGTATTTGTTTTCATGTATATTCAAAACAGGATGAAAAGCCTGGTCTCTCTTAATTAAATAATGAATAAATATGAGATTTCCTCCTGTTAAAGCCCAGCCTGCTGCCTGAGCTCAGACTTTCCACACCAGGCGGGGTTGGATCGTGCAGGTTCAGCTGGCTGAACCCTGTTGTCAGCAGCTTGAGTGATACGTTCAGAGTGCATGATCTGGTTTGGCACATAGAGAATGAGATCTATTGAACATGATCCTGGTGCCTCAGAGCCTGAAATTCAGATTCAGAAGACGCACACCTCCTTCCCAGGACTGTGGGATGTCAGTCCTGGCATTCAGAACAATGATCCCACTTCCTGGGACCCACATTCCTTATTTCCACCTCAGAGAGGATCGTATGCTCCTCTCTAAGAAGTCAGGCAGCACAAGGTGAAACCCCCAAGTTGGGGACTCATCTGAGCTTCCTAAAAATACAGCCCTACCTCATTATTCCCTGGGGGAGCGAGCACATGTAGCAGCCAGGAAGCTGGGACAGCAGATCTGGACCAGCAACAAAACCCACCAGGAGCACACCCAGATCTCAGAAGTTTCAGCAGGCATTGTTCTCCCCACCCTCAGGTTCCATGCATGAGCTGCTTTCTGTCTGTCATCCTGTGGCTGGCCACCCATCCATCCCCAGTTTGGGAGAGGAGATGCTCCTGGGTATGGTACGGAGCACATGCTGCTCTTCCCTTCACAGGGCAGAAGGCAGCCAGCAGCAGCAGAGGAGGTGGTGGATGGCATGGGAAGGAGCAGGACAGTCCAGGCCATGTGATCAGTGGCATCAGATGAAAGGCACGCAGAAAGGCATCAGATGCAAAAAGCATCTTAATTAAGGCAATTCAAGACAGAAGTAAAATTGCCTTCCTAATTTTGGAGAGTGCTGATAGGAAACACCCACCCTGCTAAGGCTGGAGCACAGATGGAGCTGGACTGCCAGCGATAAGGTCATTCAAGGGGGAACGTGGAAAGGGCAATGCCTTTGGGGCAAGGTCCTGCTCTTTCACTGAGTGCTGGCTTTCTGCTAAAACCTTCTGCAATGCCTTCCATTGCCCCGATTTACCAATTCCTTCAGGAGAAGAGCTAGTGAAAAGCATGCTTTTCTGGATCAAATATTTCCCATTTGTCCAAGCTTTTCCAAAGAGCAGCTGATTTCAGTGCCTGTGTGGCTCTCTGAAAAGGCTGCGACAGTTTGTTCCTCTAGCTTTTCCATGCAATGCACAAAAACCTTTCCCACTTCCCCAAATATCCGTATCCCCAGAAGTACATCACAAGCCAATATTCATGTAGACTTCCAGAACACTGCAATATCCTTAGAGGTGAGGGAGATGCCCAAGGGAGATGACTAACCCTGATTTTTTAATCAAACAGCAGAGGGTTGTAATGCAAACAGAAATTCAGATGCCATTTTCACATCCCATTCCTCTGTGTGTTAACCTTCAGTAACACCTGATCTGCCCACAGGCTGTGGAAAGAAGGGCTGGCTATGTCCTGTCTGCACTGCCCTCAGCTATGGAAGACAAAACGTTCTACTGGATGGCAGGGAGAGGATTCTGAGCCTGCCAGGAGCCCATGAAGGCCAGCACCCGAGCAAGAGACCTGGACAGACTGAAGAAGACGTGATGGCAATCTGAAGAAAAAGACTGAATCAGGGTAGGAGCTGCCTTTTGAAGGGCATTGAACACACAATGCATGAGGAATAGTTACAATTCTGAAGCCAGACCATAAAAGCCATGCTCTGCCGTTTGCTATATCGATTTGGGGCCCCTTAAATTGTGCTGGGGAAACAGTGTGCATATGGTGAAATGTGAGCATGCAACCATGCAAGTGCATTTTTGGTAGAAATGGAGGCAGGGGGTGGGGAACCAGCTAAACATAATTTTATGCTACACTGAAATACTCAACACAGGAAAATGAAGGTCATATTTTTTTGTGTGCGTTTGTCAAGTCCAGGCCAGATTTAACGGTCCAATTTTGAGTAATTTTTCTCCCTCACTGTTCCTGTGTTAGAAATCTCACACACATGTTGCAACAGATTGTGTAATGGCTTTATTTTCCTGTGGACAGAATCACTTTGGTGCTTTGAGCCCCATCTCCAACCCCCATCTCCTTATCAGGTGAATCTCCACCCTCTCATGATGCTTCTACATTAAGTTGCATCTCTTGGGCCAATTCAGGACACTCGCTGTTGGCAGCACAGTACACAATTTTCAAATTAGCTTTCAAAGTAATCAACAATTTATCATTTATTTATATGTTCTTTTTATATCTAGCTTAACATTTAAGCATTAAGATAAAAAAAATATTCTTTGAATTTACTATTGCATTTCACTCTGCATAACTGGATGTATGAATCCTCTTTTGTTTGATATATAAAATTCTTGTGATGGGGTGTAATTCAACTAACATTTTTGCTTTTAGTACATCTTTCTTCCTGAATTTCACTAAAAGGTGTTGAAAAAAAAGTAGATGTGTGTCATACAGAGCTTTTTACGTTATAGAATTCATAACCCTTATAGGACAGTAACATAAATGATGCATCATTGAGTTCTGCATTGTCTGAGGCACATACCTGACACTGACAGTGAAGGAGCTTTTCTGAGTAATGCTTTCACACCATCAGCCTTGGAGGGGCTCTGATGTCCTGGGCAAAACTCCACCCTCACCAGTCATCTGCACAAAGGGGTCCTGAATGTTTTGCAAGAGTCACTCTCAAGACTTCAGAGTTCAGCCTTTTTCTGTCACTCACATAACATCTACTTTTCAGAAGAAAGGCTGCTGCTGTAGCTATTTTTTTCTGACAATGGAAAAAACCCTTTAGTTTTGTGCTTTATTACTGGTGGGGTTTTCTTGTTGTTTGTTTGTTTGTTTTTAACAAAACTCGTCCTGTTCACACCCCATTTCCCATTCTTGTTCCCATTCTGTCTCCCAATGGCCCAGCAGAGGCTGGCAGAGCCCCTGCTACTATGGAAGGAAGAGGCAAAGACTTGCCACCTTGCAGAAATCAGTCCACCTGAAAATGTCAGGCCACCAAAACTGCTTCTTGTCAGCTGCAGCAGGGACCATGAGCTGCTCAGCTTCACAACAGAGCAAAAGTGAAACAAGAAAGAGTGGTTTGTTGTGTGTCTTGGTGGCTGTTGCTTGACAATGGAGGAATTTTATTAAATTCAGAATCTTTCAAGTTAGAAGGTATCTGGAGAGAAAATAAAACCTTGACCCTTTTACAGGTTAAAAAAAAGAAGAAAAAGGAGATCTTGGAGAACAATATCTAAAACAAACACCTTGGAATACTGGGTATTAAGGACTTATTTGGTGATGGAGAGGAAAACTTACTGGATATGAGTTCCAGTAATAGCTTTCTATAGCAACCACAGAAATATGAGATCTGGGCAAAAGGAGAGGGAGAGAGAGATTTCTTTTGCCTCTGCTGATGAAGACAACAATTTTTCCTTGAGCGTGTCTGGAGAAATATATAAAAAGCCTTTATTCAACACATGCTCAACAGAGGAATATGAGAATACCTCATAATGTGATGCATAGCTGCCTTGTTCTCTCCCAATATTCTTACCTATCCCACCTAATGATAGTAGTGAGAAAAAGATTATTTTAATTTTAAGCTTTACTTCCTTGAACAAATATTTGCTTACTGAGTGGGATTTGCAGTTTGTTAAGAAGCCAGGGCACACCTGTACAATCATATACTGAAGGCCTTAGATGAGAAGATTAAAATGTTCAATAATTTCAAGATAGAATTTACATGCTTTGGCCCTTAAATCACAAGGCTATAGGCATAGCTATGGCAATGATATGCTTTTTACTTACCAAACTAAACAATTAAGGATGAAAAAAAGTCAACCTAAAAGAGCAAAAATTTATCTCAAAGCTACCTGAACTACAGGAAAAGTGTTTCTGCTTCAAGTCTAAAGATATTTAAATTATAGCTGTGTTTTGATATTTCTTTTATAGTCAACAATAAACTGATTTATTTTTGGTTTACTTACAGACAAAACCTACTTAATTTGGCACTAATGATTATTCATTACCTTATGCTTAAATTCAACCATATTTTAAATGTCAGTGAAATTATTGTTAATTCTATATTCTATATTCTATATTGTTAATATAGTTATGAACTTGAAGATGAGAAACGGAAACCCAGAGTTCAGAATTGTTAAATGCTTTACACTGGTTGTTTATTGCTCAGACACACACGATTTCTGTTCATCCTCTGTTGCTGTGGAGGGATCCTGCCTGGTTCTGTCAGCCTCTTCACCTTAGCACCTATATTTGTACTTCCCTTCTGCTGCCCCAGCCTGTTCCTCTTACTCCTTTAGCCCAATCCTTGCTCAAGCCCAGGAGAAAAAGAGTTTGCAGCCCTAAGTGGTTTGTTGCTACTTTACCCAGTCCTGTCTGGCACGACCTTGTGTAAATTCTTGTATTCCATATTTATGGCATCATTCCCCTCTTCCTCAGGTCTTGAGGTGCCACTAGGAATAGATGTGAATCCTGACAGTAGAAATGAACTACATGAAAGAACAAGCTTGCTCTCTTCCCCCCGCCTCCATCTGAATCTCTGTTCTAGCCAGGAGCACCAAGGGCTTTGCTTTCCCATTGCAAATGAACCTGTCTCGGCTGAAAGGCGGCGTTATGTAAGACTTATATGTTGCAATTATGAAGCATTATTTTTAGACGTTTCTCTGGCGTTACAACATTTCAGCCAAAAATCTAAAGTTGCATAAAAGAGCACTCGAAGTGCAAACTTTGAAATGCAGTTTTAATAGTGCCTTTAGTTTGGCATCTACCCAGTATTGCACCAGTCCTGTACCAGGAAGAGCAATAAACTCCCTAAAGGCTTGAGGTGGGGAACATCAGTCAGGGAGCACCTAAATATTAATACTGGTTTGCATTCAGGAATGCCAAGGACATCCCATTCACAATGGGGTGGCTTAAGCCAAAGATTCAATCCTGAAAAAAAACATCTTTAATCCACACTCCACTATTGGGGGCATCAGGATATATGTCCAAACTGGCTTGGTAGGTTTCTTTTGACCTGATGAACCAAAAATTGCTAGGTTTAAAACTGGGTTGTGGTCAATGTAAACATAATGAATCAGAAGTATTTTGATAAAAGCAGATCACTTGCAGAAAAATGGCAACCTTGTTGTCCTATATCACTTCTCTCCTAAAGGTTCCATGTTCCTACAAAAAAATTATTGAGAAAGGGGGAGGGGGGGGGGGGCAGGGAGAAAATCACTGTTAGTCCAAACCAGAATTCCTCAGACTTTTATCCAGTTTCTTCTGTGCTGCCGAATGTTCTCAGTGATGCCATCAATGATGCCATTCGTGCAGAAGTAATAGACTTACCTTACAGTACCCATCTCTTTCTGAGGAAAACAAGCCTCTCAGACATCTCAAAATTATGTCTTTTATTTTTTTTCCCTGTAATGGTTGCATCCTTCTGTTTTATTTCTGATAACACTCTGTTAATCAGAGTTATCTCCATGTATCTGATAACTATTTATAGTATAAAGGTAGCAACACGTGGAGCCAGAGCTACTTTCTACCAGCCAAGAGCCCTAAATTTTAAACCCGGAAAATCCTGTTCCTCCCCACTTCTGGTCCTCTGGCAAATGGAAATGGGAGATCTGGAAGGTGTCCCTCCAGCCTGGCACCCAGAGGCACAAGAGTAGAGGATTCACATCTCCTTAGAGTGCTTCATATTTCTGAGGCATTCAACTTTTAGTCCAAGTTCCTAATTCCTACATTTTTGTGTTCTGCTATTCCTGACCATATTTTAAATCTAGACTGAGGTGACTTGTGGCTGTTTGGTGAGATGTGTTTGCATTTCCACAGACCTGCTGCTGAGCCATTCTCCCTCACCATCTCAGGCAGACAGGCCTTGGCACCGTAGCAGCAATCAAGCACTCCCAGGTCTTGTGTGTTTGCATGTGAAAGCAACTTCTCTGAAATTCATCCTGCTCCTACATAATGGCTGTTCTGCCTACTGCAGGATAAAATTAACTTCAAGGTGAGAGATTAAACTGTGTGCATCGTCACAAAAAGAAACTCACCCCAAAGTTGCCAGCAGGAATGTATTGCAAGAGATCATGCTGCAGGAAAATTGGTTCCATCCCATTTCTGATCCAATCTCATGTTGATTCATGTAGCTCAAATTTGTTTAAAGAAATGAGATAATATTGTGCCAGTGATATGCAGTCATGATTCAACTTACACCTCTCTCTTCTGCTCATTACAAGAACCTGAAAATGTTTGCAAATTAATCATTAGCATGGATTCAATTGTATTGATTTATTTTAAATTTATGCAAGGTCTTGCTACTATGGGCCTTACAGATGTTCTCCATTCATAGCAACACTAAATTAATGTGAGTCTGAATTTCAGTGCAGGACCAAAACTAAAAGATATTATTGCTCAGAACAATGTTATATTTAGAAGTAGGAAAAAGGGACCCATAATCATCACAAATATTTTTAGTACTTTCCTGGACAGGATGAGTGTGTGGAAATAAAGAAAATAGTTTTGGTACTGGTGATTTTGAGAAGACACAGCTTTAGTTTTATAGAAGTAAAAGACTCTACTGAGCAGTATCAGATATAGCTCCCTACATAAAGTGTTGTTAGTTTGCCTTGTCAGTCTGCGGATGCTCCCGAGTTGCTGAGCTTGGCATGGAGGGAAGCTGTGGGTGTCTTGCTCGAGCTACAGAGCCACAAGTGAATATGCCCACAGTTTTAAAGTGATCATTTTTATTCCCTTTCTCTTTAAAGCTGTCACTGGAAAGATCTGATGTTTCTTTGAACTTTTTCAAAGCCGACTGTTAGGACAATAGGGGGTTTTAATCAGCTCCATGCTTCTCTCACTCCCTTTCCTCTCTTCTTCATCCTGTTTGTTAAACAGAGATTTCAGGATATTTTATTTTACCTCCTTCTTTTTGTAATGATTTTAGAATAAACTTCAAATCAGGATACTCTTACTAGATAAGTCAATAAATATCTAGTGAGTAATATCTAATTTAATCCACAATGCAACGGACATTTAGATTTACATCAAATTTATTCATGATAACCAGTGATCTCCTGTAAAACTTACCAATATTTGAAATGGGAAACTGGGTTATTTTACATATTTTTTTCTTTAAAAAATTTAACAGTAGTAAAAACCCACACCCAAGACAATAATTTGATTTGAGCCATTATGAATACACAGAGATGGTTTCTTTAGTTTTGAATTTAAAAGCCTTTCTATATTTTACCTCAAAATATAATTCCCATAATTTAGGAGTTATAAAATCAGTGGTTAATAGATTTTTATTTTCCATTCATTTAGTGTGAAATAGAGAGCTGTGGGCTAAGCCCATTAATCCAGGATAGCTGCTGTATGAAAACTACAGATATTCTGAAGTTTCCAAAACAAACAACCCTGAACTTAAAAATTAACTTAAAAACTCAGAAATCAGCCTGAGGGAAGCTCAAGGAAATGAATAAAAATATCCAGAAATAATTAGAATCAACACTGGAGAGAGAGTAATTGGGTTGACTTCAGGTTGACTAATTCACACACTGAAAGTCAGTGATTTTGGGAGTTAAGATTTGGGGTTTTTTTAAGACTTGTCTCATCTTCATCCTCATTCTTGGCCTCACTAGAGAGATCCACAAATGTGTGTATTTCTACCTGCTTTTCCTCATTGCCACAATATACACACATATAGGTATGCACATATGTGTGTATACCTACAATAAATTTCCAAACTTATATGGAAAAGACCTTCTTTTAAGTGAAATACACCCCAAGCCAGCCAGGAAAGTAATTACTTCCCATGGTAGGCAGGCTGCAGTGCTCCTCTGTGATACTGTCCTGGAAATTGTGTGACACAGGAGCTAAAACTTCTACTTCAAATGTGGTGCTAAGGCTCCTTCTTCATCATCAAAAAGTTGTGATATTCTTCCTTTTTAGTAGGGGAAAAATGCATAATGGTGCTATGTGGCTGAATTCTGAGCATTTAGCTTAAGGTAACACAAAAATAAATTCACTTTCTTCAATGAAATAATTTCAGATGTAAACCAGAGTAACTGAAAATTTTCATTTGAACTCCAACTTCTTTCCTAACTGAATTGTTCAAGGAGATCCTGTATTCTCACGCAGCACAATGCAGAGAAATCTTTTTTTTTTTCCCCGTCTTTGTAAAAATAAAACCTTCCCTTGCTGTATTAACCACCTAGATATTCATATGGTCAGCACAAATTACAGGGATGACTCTGCCAAAGGGAGATGTTTTTGCAGTCAGCAATCTTTCCTCCTCAGATGTCAGTGGACGTATCAAGAAAGTAAACAAAATTAGATAGGCTGAGAAGAAAAAGAGCAGCAAACATCTCCAGTTTTGTGCTTCCAGTACACTAAGTCACTTTCCTATGAAACTTTCTGGGCTATTTGTGCAGTTTCTTCAGGATCAGAGAACCTGACACTTTTTATATCTATATATATAGATATATACACATATGTATAGATATAGACATATACAGATATGTACAGCTCATGGTCCTCAGGCAGCCAGTGCTCTGCAGAAAAACACACCAGCACAGCCTTAAAAAAGAAATGAGATCCAAATTTGGCCCAAGGAATGTGAGGAGTCAGATACAGAACTGAGACTTGTGTCTTGATTTTGTTAGTGCTGCACTGGTCTTCCAGAAAGAAATGAGGGGGCACAGTGCAGGACATCTGGAAAGCCGAAAGGAGGAAGGGAAAAGGTAATGTTAAGAAAACTGAGCTGAAATTTATTCTTTGCTATTAAACAGGATGTTTCTTTCCCAGACTGGCTCATGGAGACACAACTTATGGTTTGCATTCCTGGATTTTGTGGATGAAATAGATTCAGTGGAAGCCTCCATGTGAGCTCCCATCCATTCAAATTACTGCCTTCCTCCAGGTTCTCCCATGCAGCAATATCCTGCCTGTGCAGGCTGACACAGCTTGGCCTCTGCATTGCTCCAGGAGCTCTCTGAATGATTATGAGCCAGTATTTCCATTCCTAAGGTCTGGGAGAGTCAGGGTGCTTATCAGCTTAAATGATGCTACAATTGCAAAAGAACAAAAAGAACCACATAGTCTGCACCTTTTAACCAGAAATACCTCTTAAAAGCATTCTGGTTGCTGGTGAAAGTACAATATCTACTTTAATTCATTCTTGCAGATGTTTTGAGTTGTGTAGTGGAATATTTAATATTATCCCTGCCCATAAAAGTAGAATAAAAGGCAAACAAAATACTCGACTATTTTTCTACTGCATCTTTTACTCCTGGAGAGGTTACATTATCAGCAAATCATCTCAATGTTATGGTCTCACCTGCAATTATGTCTTCAATTTTGGTTATTTCTTAGAATGTGTAACATTAATAAAAGGATATACTGAGCAAAAACATAAACTGTAAAAAAATAAAAGAGAAACCTTGAGATAATTTTGGTTTTATATTACAGGCAGTAATAATAGTTTAACTTCTGCAGAAATGATGAAAAATGAAGCAGTAAATAAAATCCTAAGTGCTGTATATTACTTACCAGGAGGTAAACTCTGAGACCGTATCAACTTTCTTAGTGTAAGAGGGATAAAACATGCAATAAAACTGAAAACTCTCTCCTTTCAAACATACAAGAAAATGTAAAATTATACATCTCCTCTCTCCTCTCTTCTTCTCCCACTATTGACCCCTGGAACTCAAGATTAGTGACTGGGTTCTAAAGAGAAGAGTAAGGGTTTTTATGGATACTAAAAGCATTGCTGACAAATGTACAGTGAAAACTTCTTAAAATTCTCACACTTAATGGAATTAGCCAGTCACATAGTGGAATAAGGAAAACTGTCCCTTCTGAGGTGTTCTTGTGTCTTTCTTGCAAGTGCTTGAGAGAAGAAAACGCCTGTGCTTTGACCATGCCAAGGTCCATAAGTGACATTACATCGCCCAAAAAATAAAATACACTTTTACTTTTTCTACTTCCAAACTAATTAGCAACATTGCAGAGGGAACATCAGCCCCCGTGAATGTGAATAATTTCATATTTCATAGAATTCAGGTCTTCCGTTCTAAAAAATCTTTCCTCCTAGATTTTCCTTTAGCTCTGTTTCTCACTGGAAGTCACCAGGGTGTTATCTCTACAGATGGGAGGAAAACATAAATAAAGAGGAGCTGAGATGCAGTGTCTGAGTGAATGAGGTTTGGGCACTGCACTGATACAGGCTCTGGCTCCCTAATGGATTGATGGATCTTTCACTACTCTTCAAAATACATCGTACTCTATTCCTTAATCTCATGTGAATTTGTGCCCAGGTGAAATAGTTCTCCATCCACTTGCTTGTTTTTCTGTCAAACCTAATGTGTGCTGTGAGCATCCTATAAACAATTCCAAAAGGCAGGGCAGGGAGGAGGATTGTGCATGTTGTAGTTAAACAGAACTTGGACCATTTAGAAGTTTCCCAGTTTCCCCAAGCTGTTGGTTGTGGTAGGTCAATGTGACATACAGACACTGGGGTACACCAGCCCCTGTCAGCCTCAGAAATGTCATGTCAGTATTCACCACACCTGAGTGGAGAATAATTTGCTGATGTTGTATACTGAGCCGTTGGGTCTCTGGTGCCACAATGTCATTGGCATGGCGTTTTCCTGACATAGAGGGAACAGGATCAATGGCAGCTTTGGGTTACAGGTTCCTCTCCTTCCACCTGCCACTTGCAGGGCAGATGCAGGAATGTCTTTAGGAACACATAAACCTCTCACAGTGAGCACCCAGGGACAGTCCCCTTCCCTGGAGAGGGCTGCACATAATTTATTTTCATTCACGCTCTTTTCCTTTCGTGCTAGCAGATAAGTAATCTTCCTCTTCTCAAATACATCCTTAATTATAGCAGACAGAAGATTATTTACCACATTGAAATTTCTTTCAGATCCATTAGTTTGCTCAATGTACAGATAACCGTGGCATTATTTTCTTTTGACAGTGTTCTTGCAAAAGAGTTTTCTAATACACAACAGCAACACATTTGTGTGACAATGCTCCAAACACAGCATCCACACTGGCTGTGTTTTAAAGGGTTAGGGAGCCATATAATATCCCTTGGATTTGAACAGTCCACCCCCCAGGACCATCAGAAGGCTTTAATAAGAGTAATTGATACAATAATCTTGGAAAGCACTTTTGAAATGGGAAGTATATTAACTTTATTAGCATATAACAGAACTATATAATAGATCAAGTCATTAACTGGAATATTGTTATAGACTGAAGAGAGAATACGATTTAAATTTTTTTTAAAAAATCTATTATTTTTACTTTTACTATTGTTTTAATAGTCAAATGCCTGTTATAAAATGTGCCTTGAAGTATTTGAGGATGGATTTTATAATCCATCCAAAGTGGGCACCTTCAGCACCCATCAGCTGGTTACTTTAATGTATTTCCTTGCTCTTATTCATAGCCTTGATGGTTACCAAAAGAAAAAAAAAAATCCATTCACTTTCTTCATTTTAAAAGAAATGCTTTTCACATCATTCCCCAAAGTGGGGCATTCAAGTCAGAGACTGAGAGAGTTCACACCACTCCATATGAAGCAGCAAAAGGTGGATAGAGTGGACAAGGAGTACCCAGGCAGTGCTCAGGCAAATGGACTATTTCAAAGGGCTGGAGCAGAGCAGAGGAAGAGGAGGAGGAGTGGGAGAGGAGTGTCAGCACTTGGCTTTTGCTGGGTCATGTCATAAAGTGAATAAAGGATTGGAAAAGCTCCTTAGGGTCTGTGCCACAGTGCCAACAGCCAGTCCCAGCCAAACCTAGCAATCAGATTGCTGGGCTTTTTAATCCCATTTATATTTTCAAGACAACTTTTTTGCAGGGTATCTCATTCCTCTCTACAACTACCTGGAAGGAGTTTGTAGTGAGGGAGGGGTCAGTCCCCTCTGCATTATCTAAAGGAAAAGGACGAGAGGAAACGATGAAATGGCCTTAAGATGTGCCAGGGAAGGCTCAGATTAGATATTACAAATAAGAATTTCGCTGAAAGAGTGTCCAGGCTGGTGGTGGAGTTGCTGTCTCTGCCAGTGTTCCAGAGGCGTCTGGATGTGGCACTTAGAGATATGGTTTAGGGGTATTTATGTTGGAGCTAGGCTGATAATGGGACAGGATGACCTTGAAAACCTCTTCAAACCTTGATGATTCTGTGATTCTGTATATGTTAAAAATTGAAAACTGCTAAAAATTTTTACAAATCCGGATAAAAACTCAAAAAAAAAAAAAATCCCTGAACAATAGCAATAAGACCTCCTCAGGTGATACTCTTTAAACTGACAAAAAGAAAGTTGAAACAACTTTTGCCACCCTCAGAGCTTGTTCTCCAAGCAGGGCTCCTTTCTGGTGCCCCCAGACATCTTTCAAAATTATTCCCTGGCCTCGGAAGATCATTCAGTTCTTTTTGCAAAACCCATCAGAAGTGCTGAGCTGTTCCCTGAGGAAAAGCCATACAAGGGGTTTATCTGTTCCCCCTTCCAGCTGGGCTATGGGAGCACTCCCCTGCATTTCTCAGAGCAATTCCCTCCACTCCATACCCTTGCTATCAGCTGAGGTTTTGCTGCCTGGGGAAGGAGGATTATTCTCTCTGGGAAGCACGGCTGGCATCCTCAGGCGGAGAGCGCATCCCTGACGGCGTGTGGTGATGTGCTGCAGTGCAAGGCACATCCTCAGGCTTTTCCCACTATCAGCACTAATTCTACCTCATCACTTCTTGGTTTGTTTTATATTTTTTTTTCCTTCCCAATGCTAGATTTACTTCAACAAATTAGAATTTTTTTTTCCTTAAACCTGACAACAAGCACCAATTCTTCAACACCACTTTTGATCTTGCATGTAGAAGTAGGTCAGGTGATAGATTAGTTATTGAGGCAGTAAAATGAATGAAATCTCTGCTGTTTAGTTTCATGATAACAGGGATATGGCCAAAGGGGAAGTGGAGTCTGAATGGAAAAACAACATCATGCAGTTACAGCAACAAGTGTGTTACATATTGATTTGGAATCCATTGTTTCTTTAGATCCCCACACATCGAATTCTCTTACAGCTCTTACTTGAGGGTCTGGGATTTAATGAGCCTCTCAGATTAGTGCTTCATTCCTGCTTCTCACAAACTCTATTTCAGACTTTGAAAACTCAGGGATATGTTCTTGCAGTGTCTTACCTTCAGCTAAGTTTTTCAAGCTCTTCTGTGTAGTCATCATGACTAGAGGCAGAACATTTGAAAACCACAGCCTGAGATTACAGAAGATAATTTCAGAGTGAAGAACAGTTTGCCATGCAAATTCTAGAGCAGGGCTAGGCTTTGTAATGTTCTATCCAATAGTTTTGTTTGCAGTTTCTTAAAGTTATTAGAGTGACTTCTGGTGACTTCTGTAGACTATGTCTCAAGCCTCTGTATATTAGCTACCTGTATGAGTAGCCAAACTCATGTCAATACTAGACACTCTCATAATTTGTAGTATTTTATAATTATTGACTCTGGTTAAGTTAAATATAAACTTCTTCTAACATCTTAATTGAAGAATTAAAAACAAAGGAAAATCTAATTGAAGCAACAGCTGCTGTTAAAGCTCAAGAATAATTTTAAGGAAAGGTTTTAAAAAAATACACTCATATTATATCTGACTTCTGATTTTTTTTTTCTTTTTGGAGATATAGCTTCCTTTTCAAACTTTTCTTTCTTTCATAAACGTCAGAGCACTACTGTTAACAGACATTCTGAATCAACATATCTGTCACTGATTTTTTTTTTAACATGAAGCAAATAAATTAAAGATCAAAACAAGTATTGGAATAATAAAACACCTTTCTTTTGCATGAAAGAGTGACCTCGCTTGCCACTCTGCTTTGCAGGAGCGATGTGCCAGCAATACTAATAAAGTGCTATCAATTCATGTGCTTTCTCAGTTAAATAATGGTGACTTTGAGAAGCGACACATCTTGAATCGCGTGGTCCTGTGTGGGGCACAACACACGGACACACAGAGCCTTGTGTGATGCACAGCTTTGCCTGCTCCGTGCAGGACTGACCTGGCAGTGGGATGGAGATGGTGCTGGGGCCGTGGCTCTGTGCTGAATGATGCTGCAGCTTTCTCCAGGACTCGCTTCCTGTGGCAGAAAAGGATTGAAATTTTGTATTATGATTAATGAAAAGAAAGCTCATGCCCATCATCACTGAGGTAAAATAACATGTGGCTGCAAAATGTGCATGATGAAATGTGCATCATGTGCATCATGTTCAACAGGTGAACCCTGGCAAGAGAGCAGGGGCAGGTATCAGTGGGAGCTGGGAGATTCGGGCTCCCAGTTACCAGTCCACATTAGGTTGTCTTTGCTCCTGTTGCTGTCAGTGGCTGCTAAAATAGAGTTAACCTGGATGCGTCTTCTTTGCTAAAATTCTAATTTAGCTTTTCTGTGTAAACACCCATTTAGTATCTGTATCTTACTCCCACCTTTGTAAAGTAAAATAATAATATTCTCCTGTCTCATATGGTGTAATGAAGTTTAATACATTAAAGATAGTGAGGCACTAGTTGCTATAGTAATGTACTATTTAAATAACTAAGGGGGAAAAAAAGCCCCTCAGAAGTGTTTCAACAAATGCAGTTTATTGAGGGCTACTTATTTTTCACAGAACATGTTTGGGAGCGCACCACAGGGAAAGTCTCCATGAGGCTATTCTGCAAAAGAATGGATAAGGGCAGTGTGGTGTGTGGTGTTAATCAATGCTGAGAATGGAGAAGGCTTTCCCAGCCTGCCACACCCACGTTTAGCTGTCTGCTGGCCAAGTGGTGGCTGAGGTGGGGGAATGGTTCATCTGAGCCCCTCAGCCTGGGAGAGGCATCTCTGACCATCCTTTCTTGTGCTGACAGGGGTTTGTTTTAGAATGGGCCAGCAGCAGGCCTAGTGCCTGTGAAGCTGCCAACTGTTTGATCATTTGTACAGCCACAGAGCCTGGAGTGCAGCTCCCTTCCCTGCTGGAAGCAATTAAACTCTCTGCTGCTAAATTAAACTGTCTTTGGAAAATACCTCTGTTCCTGAGATCACAAACCCACCAGCACTGCTTCAGGACCTGCACTGTGGAGCTGGGAATGTGGGCTTGCACCTTCCCTGGCAGAAGGTGAAATCAAATATATATTCTCCATTTCTTGGGCAAACACTGTAAGAAATAGCGCATATAACACATGAGCACTGCCACCAATCATTCTCTCAAGGGCCAAGTTTTAAAAATAAAGTCACTTCATCTGTATTCTTCACATGTTTGTTGGCTGTGATCTCTGAACAGCTATTAGATCAAATTCCTCAAGAGATTTAAGGAAAAAAAAAATCTGATTTCTGAGTTCTGATCAGCTTGATGGGTGCAGGAGAGAAGCTGTGGGTAGCAGAGAGGTCAACCCCAACCAATGCCCAGGGTACCTCACAGCTGGAAGGACATTTTGAGCAAAATCTTCAACTGAGATGATTCAGCTTCACCTGAGTCACCCTTTAGGCTCTGGCATAATTTTTACATCTTGTCCACAATCACACTGAATAATGTCCTAAGTCAGGGAGGCAATATTTGTAAGCCTGGGCCATTGTGTAAAGATGCTTCTAAGTTATGAATGCAAGGATACTGATTTTAATTCTATTTCTGATCATGATACAGAAAAGATCAATATAATAATAACAATAATAAAGATGAGTCTTGAAGAGTTAAAAATTGCTTATTTTCTGATTTAGCTTTAAATAAGAGGGATTTTTTTAAAAATGTGTAGATATATATAATTAGATGCTCTATTCCTTTGTAAAATTCTGTTCGAATTAAAATGCATGGTCAGAAACAGAGAATATGGGTAAAAATGTATCTTGGTAATAGGTCAAATGTAAAATGTATAACTTGCAAATCAAACCTTGAAGCAAGTGAATCTCTGTTGGAATCAATAGAAGCTGAGATGGTTGACTGAGCAGAAGGTGGGAAAAATAATAGTTTGTTGCCTCTCTGCAGCAAATATAAGTCAAGTCAGTCCATCATGACCTCAGTGTGAAGCAGACCTTGTGCTTAAATGGTTTATTTTACATATTGACAATGCTCTTCTGAACTTGACTTCAGATTGCAACAATTTCCACCAGATTTACTGGTGGAAAAAAATTACAATATACTCAGATGGGATTTTTTTTTTTTTTTGCAGAATATTTGATTAAAAAATTCTGACTGTACCTAAGCAAATTATTTTATGGGAAAGTAACAACTTTGAGAAAACTTTTGCCTAAACTGTTATACAAATTAGGAGTGAAAATTCTAATTCCAGTAATATAAAGAGAAAACTACACCTGTTTTTTTCTGATGCAAACTACCTGAACACAACCTTCCTCAAATCTATGAATATCTATCCCCACTGGGGTGTAGAACCGTAAGATCATTAAGATCTCCAAGATTTCTTTTCCAAAACAGCATTTATACCAAGAGGAACCATAGTGATAAAGATTTTCTGAGTGCCTTGATCCTCACCTGGAAACAGGATCATGCCATTGTTTTGAGTCAAGTACTTCTTCAGCCTCCTTTCCTCACCCTTTCACATCTATTTGTTCAAAACCTATTTATTTACCTGTGAAAAGCAGCCCCATCCAGCAGATCTGCAGAGGAATATGCAACAGGCTGGCAGGCACTGAGGTCCAGAAACCTGAAACCCAAAACCAGACAGAGGAAGAACCAAGCTGGACTCGGTGGCACCTTGTGCGAACACCTCCAACAATGAGTTTTTATAGTTTTGTTTTATGGTGAAAAGTTTTGAAACCTCTTGGTTCTCCCTCACCCCAGAATGGGACTTTTGTAATCTGAAAGTGTTTTATGGCATGAGAAAATTGCTTCCTGTCTTGGACTGCTTTTCAAATTGGACCCAAACTACCATTATCGAATAGTTTTCAGGTTGTCCTGGCTGGTAACTGCAGTGACTCCATCATGATGAAGCTTTCAGGCCTTTTAAAAAAATTTTGGCAGTAATTGCCTGAATTAACTGAAGGGAATTTCAGGCCTTGTATACTTTCATATTCAGTGAATTGTAGGACTTTTTTTTTTTCTTTTTTTTTTTTTTTCCCAGTGTTCTGCGGGTATTAATTAGTTAGGAAAAAAAACATTAACACTTTGCTCACATTCTTAAATATCTGCTCATGCAAATCAGTATCTACTCACACAAATCAACATATTGATCTCCTTTCAGCATTTCAAGTAAACAGTTAACAAAAGCATCTTTAATTATTTTATGGTCCTTCATGTCAAACAAGTGTTCTCCCTTTTTTTAAGAGGAAAGCATTTGAAACATCATGGGGTAAAATTAAGTTATTTGACTGAGACCACAGAAAGGCACTTTCAAAGGCCAAATCATAAAGCAGCAGACTTTACTTAAATCACCTCCACAGAGGTTTAAGCTAAAGTGTTGTGCTTGTCATTGTAAAAAAAACTCCAACCTGTGTACAAAGTCAGCTACAGTCACTTGGCTAATAAGTATAATCTGTTTTAATGCTCTAACTCAGCCTGGTTTAATTGTGTGCCCAGCAGTGGTGGCTCTAATGCTTTTTAGCTGGAGAGGGAGGGGTCAGCAAAAACCCTCTAGAGACTCTGTGTGCATGGAGGAGAGCTTTGAGAGAATAGGACTGTGCAAACAAAATTACTGTGAATGAGTAATTTTCATGACATTTTTGAGCAAGAGAATATTTAGTTATATTTGAGAAAACAGAAGATGGCTATCTGTAAATATCCTTGCAACATCCTTCTCTGTGACATCCTTCTCTGCAGCACATTTGGGGTAGTTGGAGCTGCCCTATGCTTGCCTTTGCAAGGCTGGGGCAGCCCATGAAACCCTGTGTAAGTGTTTGCATGAAGACACCAGGCTCCACTAAAGCATTCCCACATCTTGTTTTCCAGCATAAAACATCATAACAAAGAGGATTCAAATGCAAAACTGCCCAAGGAATTTGCACAAGTGGCCACACAATTAAAAGAGGAGTGTGGAAGGAGTTCTGCTCTCTCCCAGATAAGAGCTCAGGCTGGTGCACAGCCTGAGTTCAACACCCACCTCACAAACTCTTAGAAATCCCAAGATCCATTTTCTGTGGAGCAAGGAAGGAGGAGGGGGACAACAGGAGCCAGGACTGCTTGTGCTTGTCCTGCTTTCACCAGGGGTAAAGTGACTCACTGCTTACATGCTCACAGAAAATTAAGGTGTGTAATGTTGTATTTTTCCAAATTTCAGAAAGGTTTGAGGACTAATTTTAGGCGAGATTGGAAGCTTTGAGCTGGTGCAATCACTATATATAGAACAAGATGGAAATTTTTAAAACTGGAATTACCATTAGGCTTTATGGATCCATGTGTTAAAGGCAGGAAGTTGCAACTGCTGGGTCTTGGCTTGGTGGGCAGTGCTGTGAATTGGTGTTAGTTTGGTTCTGAACTAAGAAAAACCCTAAAGGTCACCAGGATTTAGTTATATATAATTCTTTTTCAAAATGCATAAGCATTGAGAATATGTGATATTCATTACTGTTATTATCATAATGCAAATCTGTTTTTGAAAGATGCTCAGGAGGACATGGGAAATATATCTACTGTGATCTCTCAAACCTCTCGCCTGCAAAGAGGGGGAGATGACACAAAGGAGACTAGTCTGGCTACTTCTATCACCAAATAGCAAATTTTCTTTCTCTTCTGGAAAATTGTGGGTCAATTTCATGCTGAATTTAAATATCTGCAGAATCATAGGTTTAATCTAGATAATGTATTTTGTAAGTTTTCCTGATTTAATTTCCTGGCATTATTTCTCCATTGTGCACTGTAGGCTTTGTTACATAGAGCCCCGAGATGATTGATAAAAATAATTTTATAATGAAATGTGAATTAACACTAATTCAATTTGGTGGGTTTTGGAGATGACAGCTATTGATATATGGATTTCCTTGTTCCTCAGGAATAATAGTCAGTAGCACTGAAATTTGGATTGATCAAATGGATTTTCTTATTTGTGTATGCAGCTCCTTTCATTACTCGTAATTTTCCAAGTATTCATAACTTTTAGGGATAACACTTGTCACAATAACTTAGGATCAGTCCACATTTTGTCCAGAGGAGCTGTGGCTGCACCATCCCTGGAAGTGTCCAAGGCCAGGCTGGGCAGGGCTTGGAGCATCTGGCATTGTGGAAGGTGTCCCTGCCCATGGCATGGTAGGATGGGATGAGCTTCAACAGTTTTCCAACACAAACCATTGTGTAATTCTCTAATTCCATAATTCTATATAATTTTGGTTGTAGTTATAGTGAGCAATTTAGCTCAGGATTTATGGTTTCCA
This sequence comes from Onychostruthus taczanowskii, assembly GCF_017590055.1. NCBI lineage: Eukaryota > Metazoa > Chordata > Aves > Passeriformes > Passeridae > Onychostruthus > Onychostruthus taczanowskii. The sequence goes on from NW_024496526.1 coordinate 13,731,302, forward strand.
GTGAATACCCAGAATCATCCAAGGAAATTCAAGATAAACTTGGAACACCACCTTTTGGTAGATGATTTTGTAAATAGCTTTATCAGTTTTGGAATCATTAACACTGGAAAACAAACATAATTCTCAGAGTAGTGTGCACTTAAAAGAAAAATTTGGAGAAGGGAAAAAAAAAAAGAAATCAGGTCTAATTAACAAGTGGTCCCAAAAAATTACATGGGAAATTCATACTTAAGAAGGGTTCAAAGCCCTTTAAAGAATGCATTTATCCAAGAAAAAAAAGCAGACTTAAATCCAACTGTATCAACTGCAACAGTAAATTATGAATAAGAGATCATCTATGCCATTTATACAGTGAGTACCAAAATGTGTTTCTGTGATGGCATAACAAGGTGTTTCAAACTCAGGATTCTATCCAATGTCCTGTAAAGTCAGATTTAAAATAACTCCTCTAGAATCTGACTTCCTTGAGTCACTGCGGTAAAAAGCAATATAAGAAACATATATTAGTATTTAATGGTCTAGTTAAGAACAATAACATGCAACAAAGCACAAGAAACATGTTATGATCAAGGGAACTGAAATATTTCTAATAAGGAGACTATGCATCCACCATCTCCTGGGAGAAAGAGGAGGAAGGAGAAGAGAAAATCCCACCTGGTTTGCTTGATTTGTTTTCAGTGGAACCTAAATAACGTACAGAACAGTACACAGACAACAAAAATTGTTACTTTTCAGAGCTCCATATGGTGAGACACTGCAGGAAAGGAGAAGCTTCTCACCCCCACCAGTAATCCGTGTGCACCAAGTTATTTACCTGAACCTTCATCCTCAGATAACTTTGGCAATTACTTGGAAGTCATTAAAAACATAAGCAAACCCCAAACTGATTGAATGATGGCATTAACGGTGTCTGTGAAGTGAATAATTAGGTCCAGGCAATGCGCCACATCTCATTTTGCTCCCCATGTGATGTAGTGGTGTCAGTAGAGGTGCTAGCCTGGCTCAGGGCTCTTGGGCTGGGCATCCCTTCTGGCTTGCCCCTTTGGACTGATGGGAGTCAGGGAATGGCTGCTTAGCTCTATTTCTTCCTTTTCCCCCAAAGAATGGGGCCAGTGACCTTCTGAAAAGGCTTCTGAAAAGGAGGCAGTCCTGTAAGGCTGGAAAAGAGGAAAAACATGGGACTTACACTTGTTTTCTTTAAAGATACACTTTTGCATCCCTCTTCTCATCCAAATAATTTTCCATTTTTTTGGACGATTTCCCAAAGTTGTCACGACAGAGGAAAAGCCTGAAGGGGATTTAAATTATGAGAGTTTTTTGCTGCCAGATCAATACAGGGTTGTCATTCAGAATGTAAGAGGAAAAGTGCAAGTATGAGACACTTGTGAGGGAACTGGGCAGGCAGAAAATAGTTGAGGGGATAGGTAACAGGAGAAGAATTTCATTTTGCAACAGATGTCCCCATCTTTTTATTTGCACGGGGCTAAAACCTAAAATGTAAGAAATCTGACAAATTTATGGCCAAGAAAAAGGCTTTAGGTAATTTTATCTTAAATAACAAGGAGAAAGGTGAAACTGGTCAGTCCAACACTTGTGGTTTGGTTTATTGGTTGGTGTTTTTGTTTGTTTTTTTTTTTTTTTCTTTCCCTTTTTCTTTTTTTCTTTCCTTAATGTAAATTATAGCAACCCAGAATGGATATCCATGTTCAATCCTGTATAGGTGCAATTCACTTGAGGTCTTGCTCCAATCTGGTCATCTCTGTTGCTGAGAGGAGGCTGTTATTACCCCATCTCAGGTGATCCTCACTGCTCACTGCTGATGTACACAGCCTGTGTGATGATGGAGAGGTGTTTACACCATATAATCACTGGTGGCCAGCCTTGCAGAAAAGGGAAAAAGCAAGAATTTCCTAGCCAAAATTACTTTCTCTCTGCCTTTGAGATGGATCCCATCAAATCAATGTTGTGAGAGGTAAAAGAGCGTGGGTGGCCTTTCAGTGTCACTGAGCAAATTGTTGCTATTCTTTGTTGTAAAATGACAATGCCATTTCCAGAGCTCTCAGTCAAGGCAGCATCGTTCCCAGACACTGAATCCTAATTGTTAGATTCCTTTATTTTATTTTGAGCTAAGTTGATGACAGTGAATAGAGGGGAAACAAAATATGGTAATTTCATTAGTAAAAAAATGCACATTAAAACTGTAACATTTCCACAAGTGGGGAAAAAATATATCAGACACTTGTCAAACTACCATGATCTCATGATTTGGCTATAGGGAAGGACCATGTAGCTCATCCTACTCTCACTTCATAAAAGGAATGGGCCACAGACCTGGTGCTGAGCACACAACCTGGTCATAAACACAGATCCATGCACACACTTAGTGGCTGTCTCTGCATCAGCCTGGTGACAGCCAGGAGCAGATCCCAAAGCAGCAAATTGACCTCAGTTGAGGGAGAGGAGCTGCTGGAGGGTAAGGCTGCAGCAGAGCTGCTTGGTTCCCCGTGGTGCTGGAGCCTCCCTGGCCTAGCAGTGAACCCAGAGTCCCAAGGGCACTCCCTCATTTCGGGTCCCACTTGAACATGCGGCTGGAGACACTCTTGAGATCAATTTTTAGATTAGCTGAATACTTACTCACTGAAGCTGATTATGAGTGGAGGCTGATTATAGTAATTTTGACATCTCTGAACAAGTTTTAGATGCCTCTGATGAGTGCACATCCCTTCCTCCCCAAAATGGAGGCACTAGAAATCAGTGAGCACTCAGCAGTGCGAAAGATCTTCCCTTCTGTAGTTTGTTTTTAGATGTAGGCTTTAATGCACTCTTATGTCTCACAGATGTTGAAAGGATTAAACAAAAACAAGGCCTGGACCAAAGTAACCATTTTAGGCTGCAGAGAAAACTTCTGATGTGACCCTATATCATATTGTTCTTCTGCTGTGGGTCAAAATCTAGTACAGCCACTGAGTTTTTAGAAGGATATTAATGATTCAGAAGGCCTTCTTCCTAAATATCTGCATTCTATATCTCCCAGAAAAATTTCATTCCTGAGTATTGATGTTCTGTTATACAAAACAAACTATTTGACAAAATACCCAAAAAACCCCACAAGCAAACAAAAAACCTCAACAAAACATTTTTAAAGCCTTGATCTAGATGCATCCCAATCCTGAATCTACCAAAATAATAATGTGCCACTAGAAGACTAATTGACATTGCTTCCTTATAGATTTTTGTCCACTAGACATTGAGCAGGCAGATAAATCATAATATCCTTTTACACTGTGCAAAAATATTCTGTCACCAAATAAATAATATATTTTTATCCCAAAACATCATTGCAAGTTGTTCTACATTAAAAACTCGTATGTCAGACTCACCTTACTTCTTACCTCCTCACAGGCACAGAACATTCTCCAAAGCCTTCCTGCCTGCAACCGGTTATGCAAGTTTGGGAAAAATATAAACAGTTTCTCAGCTTGAGAACAAGGTGTGAATCCACTACTTAAATCAAGAGTTTACTAAATAAATTTAGAAAATTGCACAGAACTTCAAGATTTAGAATCACTTTAAAATTTTGAACTGGTTCATTTTCTTCGTGCTGAATTATTGAAGAAAGTTGAGGAGTAGCTTGACAGGTTTTAGAAAGGAGAGATAACCTGTTTATTCATCCACGTCTCCCTAGGTCCAAGTATTGACTTCTGGTTTGCCACGCTCCCTGAAAAGATCTCCAGAGACTGAAAATATAAGGATGGGCTATAAAATCTGTAATCTTCTAGGACTGATTCTAATCTGCTTACCCTTGATTAATGAGAGGATGACACGATGACTCCTAGGCACAAGAAATTAATGTTTTATATTTCCCATCTGCTCTGCCCCAAAAGGAAAGAAAAGTTATATTGATAACAATACTCAACAGGTTTTTGGGACCTTTAATATATGTACCATGGAAATGAATGTCCAGAGATCCCTGTAAGCCTGGTGACTGCACCAAACAAACGAGAGAGAGTTGCCACACACAGTTTGGAATCTGTTTCATGCACGGATTTCTGTGCATGGTTCCTTTTATATTGTTTCTGTCTAACTCTCAGAAATGATCTGTAGTGATTTCTATCATGTACTTTATTGCCCTTAAATTTAGACCAGATATAATATTAGATATATCATATGTGGTGATTAAATTTACTCTTTTAATATTGTGGGTACATTAATTCAGGAATACAAAGCTAACATTTTCTTCCTTTATGTTGCTGTTTTTCTTTTGGGTCCTTTCATTACATCTACAGAATTAATGGAAACAAGCTCTTTACTTTTCCTTTTTTCTATAACATCTGTTCATATGGAATTGTGAACCGCATTTTGCAGAAATGCTCAAAATATTCCAAATAGTTGATTTAGCTTCTTCCACCTAAATTAAATTTTTAGGATTTTATTTTTTTATGTATTTTTTTTTACTATTCTTGTACAATGTTCTGCTCCAGAGATTATTACAGTTTATCTTACTTATCAATAGCTCACTGACATTTATTGAGCTGGAAATATTGTTTGCTCCTCACTGTCAATCAAAATCTTGACTCCTACATCTAGCTATCCATTCTGCTTTATGTTTCTGATTGATACTGGGAAAAAAATCATTACTGGATATAACTTAACACAGAAGTAACTGGTGGGTTTGCTGAAGAGACAGCACATGTAGCAACTACTGTCAGAGATTAAAGAAGTAACCCAACAGCAAACAGGCTGTGTTACTTAAACTTATCTACTTTCAATTAAAATGAAAATTTAATGCTGGGAGAGAAGCAATGCAAAAAATATCTAGAAATAATTGGCCCAGTTAATTTACATCTGATTTTTATGGTGTCAGTGAGGCATCCTTTGGCTTTGGTTTGAAGAGCATCAGACTTTCTGGTTGTTAATATTTCAGCTGTAAGAATAACAGAATAGATCAGGAATGGTTGAAAAGTGTAAAGAGACAACAGTGGCAAAGCTGGGGTGGAAGGCATAGTTCTTCCCAAAGTTAGAGAAGTTGGGTGGAAAGACTGGTCAATGCAATTAATAGCCTAAAAGATCTAATAGGATGTATCATATGGATGCTGGGCAACATCTGCTGTTCCTCAGATTTATCCTTATGAAAATGCTTTAATGCTTTAAGGTAGCCAGGGAATGCACCAAATAAAGCAACATCAGAGAGTGAATGTGGAGCAAACTTGCTGAAGTGAGAGCTGAGAGTGCCCACACCTCCAGGGAAGCAGGAACCACCATCCCAACTCTCTATGCCTTGCTTGGTACTCTGAACTCTCTCCCATTACTGAAGGATTATCCCATGGACACTCAATAATCACCTGAGCTGAGCTCAGTGTATTTTCTCACTCCCACGAGCCCAGCATTGCTGAGTGACTTTTACACCGGCAGATGGTGATGGGACAACAAGGGAGAATGGTTTTAAACTAAAAGAGGAGAGCTCAGATTAGATGTCAGGAGGAAGCTCTTGCCTGGGGGGCTGATGAGGCCCTGGCACAGGTTTCCCAGAGCTGCGGCTGCCCCATCCCTGGCTGGGGCTTGGATAGTGGAAGGTGACCCTGCCCATGGAATGAGCTGGTATTTAAAGTCCCTCCCAACCCAAACCAATCTATGATTCTATGATTATGTATACAAAAAGCAGTTAATTTTCCTTTTAGGTGTTGTGTGTACAGTGCTCTCGATTGGAATCCTCCTACCCCTCCTTTAAGGCTCATGGATACAGGGAATAGGAGCAGCCCTGAGCTGGCTGGCTGGAAGGATAAGCAGGAGTGGTGAAGTTAGAAAACAGATATTAAGTTAACTAAACATGGCAGATCAAGACATATTTCTCTCTTCTATACCCACTCATCAAGAAAACTGTAGTGCTTTTTCTAATAAAGGCATCTATTCTGTTGGAGATGGTCAATTTAAAAACAAATTGTCAGTCTGGGAAGGGCTCCTTACCTATGAAAAACTGGGACCTTAATTTTTTCTTCAAATCAGACAGCTTTTTTATGCAGCTCAATTTCATTACCACTGAGATGACTTTCAGGGTCACTCTGAGAAAAAAACTAGCAATTATATTGAATAGGAGAAGAAAATAAAAACCCTGACTGTTCTGTTTACTTGAATCCTGCCATTCTGTCATTCCAACATGAAAACTGTCCTTGAAGTCTAGTACAACCTACAAAGACAAACAGTGGAGGGAGTTTATATAAATCAAATTGGTGTCATATGATCCCCAAGCCCTGATGGGTTTCTATAAAGTTAGAAGCAAACTCTATTTTAAGCACCAAAGGACTCTGTGGCCTCTCTTCTTTTTGTTATTTTCATTTCCAGGGGCATGTTTCTAAATAAAAATAATATCTTTATCAATAAAGGCATCCACCACTTGGTGAGGCACAGCCCAGGCTGAACCCCAATAAATGACCTGCTTGTAAGTTGTGAGTGCAAAGCCTGAATTGTTCACTTGTCATACTTGGATCCTTCTCTGAGAGGAAAATCCTCATCCATACAGTCTTTCAAAACACAAGTCCTAAAAACTCAGTGGTCAAACTCACTGTGTTATCCCAGGGAATGAACTTGGACCACTGTTTGTATTATTCCTGTCTGAATGCAGAAAAAACCCTTAACAAGCAACCGAAAATGGGTACTTTTCTGTGTCCACAATGATAAGGTGGTAGCAGAGGGTTCTTTTGAAAGGGCGAGACATTTATTCAGAGGTGAATATTTCTTCCAGTACTTCTGGGACCTAACTTTCACTGGAAGAATTAATAATAATGACAAAAAAAGAAAAAAATAGTTTTATGATCTGCCCCATTTTCTTTCTCATTCTCTTTTGTGCTGCCTTTCATACTTCCCCCTCCCCTCTCAACATTATTTTTAGACATAAAAATATTAGTTTTGAAGTCTTCTATTACAAAGAAGAACAAAAGCATTAAGATGCCTAAGTCACCATTTTTTCTGAATCAAATTATGTCCTTAGATGTGGATTGAGAAGAAACTCTTCCTATGGAAAAACAAAAAAACCCAAAACCGCAAAAAAACCCACAAACAGAACAAACAACAACAGCTACAAAAACGGGGGGGGGGGGGGGGGGGGCGGGGGGGGGGGGAAGCCTTTTTCTATCAAAATTTAAAAAATAAAATGCCCACCTTCCTAGCAAGAGGAGTGGAGGCACTAGACTTACATTTTTTATGAAAAACAAATATTCTAAGCACAGCAGCCTATTATGTGCTTGGCACTGGTTTCATTGTCTATAAAATTATGTGACCTTGGCTATAAACCCCCTATGAGCTGGACTGCATATAAAAATCCCCTTCCCTTAAAAAGGATTTGTGTGCTGTTCTTGTAGAAGGTGCATTTGTACTTTCTGCTTCAGCATTGCTCCAAGAATTCCTTTGCAATGACTCTCTCTTGTACACTGAGTGCACTGGTTAAAATTCACATTTGTTTCAGAGGGACTTAGAATTAAAATTCACAGGTATATTCTTTTTAAATTTTTTTAAAAATTTTACCTGCAGATAGCATCAAATTCACTCTTAGCTTTAGTATAAACAGTCTTTGCTGGTAACCTTTCAGTTACAAAGAATTCAGCATTCAGACCTATCAATCTTACACTGCAGAGCTGCCAAGTCTCGTAACAAAAGAGTATTTTGTTTGAAGGGCAAACCAAATTGACTTGTGTTTCCAATAACTGTAATGTCCGGCTTCTTATCAGCATTAATAAGAAAATGCAAATTGCATTCCTGTCAAAAAAAAAAATTAAAATGAAAGAAAAAAAAAGTTGAAACGAGCAGTACAAGCAGTAAATTGCTTGCAATATGCTATTATATTCAGATTCTCATTTTCAGCTATACAGTAGTTTACTTAAGGTGAGCAAAAAGAGCAATCAATGCAAAAAAGGACCAAAATGTTCCAAGTCTTTTAAGTATGAGCAAACAGAAGAACATAATGGATAATTGTAGCAGAAATAATAGCACATTGCAATATGTAAATCATCAACAGGTTAACCGTTAATCTCTTTATTGGAATTTTTATTTAAACTAAAAACAAAATTCCTATTAAATATGCAGTAGTTTAGAAATTCTGAAGTACCCTTGGACAATGATCAACACTTAATTAATCAATTTTCTGTCTGCGTTGTAAAAACAACTTCTGCTTTATTTCCTTTTGGAAACAAAATTAAAATGAAGCCATATAAAAACTATTATACAGGAGAACTTGTGGCTTGCAAAATGTTCCGCTCTTTGACTAAATTGTATCATCTCTGTTTCTTGTTTGATTACCTAATATTAGTCAGAAAGCAATGGGTTTACTCATTTTTTTACTTGTTCAAATACAATATCTGGTAGATTAAAATACATGAAATCTCAGTGCACCACTACTGCATACAAGGGTCACACGTGGGACAAATGGAGCTGTCACCAATGTGTGACAGGAACCTGGGGATGTGCAACCCAATGATGGGTTAGAGGCTAGCTTTAAAATCTTCTAGAATAGATGATGTTAAATAAAATGCTCAATTCATTAGCTGTTTACCTTCTTTTCAGGGTAATCTGCAATTGAATTTGCATTAGGTACAATCATCCTGGTTTGCAGAGTAAGTGTGGAATGAAACATCACTGAAATATCTCTCTGATATCAGCATTACTTTGGTAAATAACCCATCAAGGGGATCTGTGTTAGACCTGCTCTCTGTTACTTGTGAGGAATAATATCTGGGTACATTAAATGTTCTTAAACACGGAAATTATTAGGAAGTCCTGGTATGAATGTGAGCACAGAAAATGACTTTTGAAGGGGTTCTGTCCTGGGGGACATCCTCTCAGGAGGAGCTCCAGCATTTCCTATGGGCAGATCCAGTAGCATTTGGGAATTAATAGATGAAAAAAATTCCATCCAGGATCCAAGTCAGAAGCCATTAGAAAAACCTGTACCAGATTCATAGCACTCAGGAGCACATGTGCCTTCTGCAGTTCCATCTCTTACCCAGGAGACTGAAGGAGCATTTGCATGGGCAGACCTTGCGGCAGTCTAATCTCAAAGTTGGAAACCTGCATCTTACTGCATAATAGTGAGATGCAAATGTGAAAAACCCTAAATTCGTAGTACAGAGGACAACTGATAATGTAAAGGTTCTTTAAATCATGGATGAGAAAAACTCACTAAATTTGGCTCAAGCTATGGTATCAAGTATCCAAAATTCACTTTTCCTACCTCTATGTTATCAGTGGTGTGGCGTCCCACAAATAGCTATGACTAACAGTGCCAGCACTCCAAATGACACTGGCCACCTGCTGCCAGCCTTTGCCATGAGTAGGAGAACAGAATAAAAGGCATTTTTGGTCAGACCACAGATTTTGTTGATCTTCACACAGAAGCCATCCCACTTATTAAACCTCCAGCCATCTTCAAACATTTCCACTCCAAGATGCCTTTCCAGAATTTGTTCAGGACGTTAGTACTGTGGATTTGTGAGGTGACATAGCACTGCATGACTTTGCTTTTTCACTTTCTATGCCTTCCCTAACACATCCTGGAACTTTATTGGCTTTCCTAACTCTGAGTGAGTAGTGACTTCCCACACCACTTCTGCACCTATAGTTTCTTTAGCTATTTTGTTGCTGTTGCTCAGAGCTGTGAAATCTGCTCCCTGCAGAAGGCATTCACATTGCCCAGGTCTGCCTGACCGTGCTGCCACACTTAAATTGACAGAACCCATACTGTTTTCTATTATTTCCATTATTTGAACTTGATTTTTTAAAAAGTTTTCTTATTCTTTCTAATTATCTCCTGTTCAGTGCTCTTTAACTAAGCCCCATAATTTTTTTTTTCTTGACCTTTTCTGAAGATGGTTTTGCTGAGGGTTTGCCTGAAGTCAAAAACAAATTTAGGTTTTTTTTAAAAAAAATTTAAAAGTCGTCAGATCACTGTAAATATTTCACTGTCTTCTCCTTTTTGTTACTTTTTAAAATATTTTCTTCACTTTCTATGGTTTTCCCTATGTCATACATTAATTTGAGAACTATTGTATACATTTAATTATTAATTCAGTACATTTGCCAGTACAGGTAGACATCCTATTACACAGTGGACTTTAGGACAGTTAGGAGTTATTGTTTCTTAACTATCTAATCTATTAATTTTTTTTTGTGTTTGCTTTGCAGCAATGTTCATTACTTTTCTTTCTTTACTTCCTAGTTGATATATTTAATATCCTTTTTTTCTGTATTTTGTCTCAGGAAGGGCTGATCCCTCCATCTCAAATATCTGACATTTGTTTGATCTCACAAGGCCAAAAGAACCTTGACTTTGTATGAATAGATTATAAGTGTTAATAACAAATCTGAATTTTCTTTAGTTGAATGAAATGGGTCGTCAAAATTACTACTCCTAAAATTAATCTCCTAACTCGTTTGAATTATATTCTGTATAAACTGAGGTCACTGTTTGTCTATCTGTATTTTATTTTTTAAAGACATTAATGAGGAATAAGCTTCTAGAAATTCACTGTTATCCAAGTTAAAAAAAAAAAAAATAGTTCTTGCTTTAATTCCAAGTAAGTGCAGGTAAAAACCACTGTCAGACTTTTATAAACATGTGAGCTCCCACACCTGTCCCATTCATCCTCTGGCCAATTTTTATACATGTCTAATTTATCTAAGTTAGAGACCTCTAAAATCCACTGTGATAGAGCCCAGTAAAATGAAAATGAATTTCACCTCGGAAAATGAACCCAGATGGAAAACTTGGAAAATTGAAACCAAATGAGTATTAGTGTAGCTGAAAAGCTAAACTTAAATTAATTCATTTATCCCTCACTCAATTCTTATTCCTTAAAAATAACAGAGTATAATTGATATCTTGATGCTTTTGAAGTCAGTGGATTTAAGTGTGCTGAGGGTTTTATTTTATGTCTCTTTCAAAATAGCCTAATGTTAGATAAAGTGATTGAAAGAGTATCAGGTAGTTATAAATAGTTTAGCTACATTGGCTTTTTAATTCCCTATGTCCTGTGCCTTAAAGCTGATTTTAATGAGGAAGGTATTGTCACATTTCCTCATCTCCTGTATAGTCATGACTTTAGAATGTTCAGATAATTCATTTCTCACTAATCAAAAAGCCCAGGAAAATATCAATAGAATTATTCAAATCCGTAAAATTTCAGAAGCATTTCCATGGTAAATGCCAAAATTAATGGCAGCACTTCACAAGCAGAGGTTAATCACAGCTCATTGTTCAGCTGCTCCCTGCAACAACAACGCTCATTCCGAATGCATGTGTAGATGGAATCTGGAATTTTCATGGATCCCCTGCTCAGGTATTGCAGCGAGATGTTCACAATCCTTGCTGTTGATTTCTGTTTGCAGAGGAACCAATTAATGCACCAAATGCTAGAAACCATAGCTACAGTGGATCTCTGCACCCACTGAAACAATTTTTGAAGGCTAGTTCCTGCAAAGCCAGGCATGGTGGAGTGTTAGGCATGACTCAGAAAGGGACAAAACCTCTCAATTCTGTTTGAAAATTATTCCTTGGAGAACCAGAGATAGAATTGGGAACTACATGACCCATTGTGGCATTTTGCATTTGTGAACTTGTCCATATACAGAGTGCTTTGGGGGCTTGAACTTAGTTTCATGTCTAGCATTAAAAGGGAATTTATCTTATTCTTTAAAGGTAAAATTCTCTCTGCTGTGGCCCACACAAAATATTTGCATTAATTTGCATCACTTACCATGAGTGAGTAATAAGCCCTGTGCTTCTCTCAACATTGCAAAAAAAAAGTTCTCCTTAGAAAACCTAAAAGAATTCATTGCTCTCTGAACCCATGGATTACGCAAACCCCCTCACCCCTCGATGATTAACTGTGCCCACAACACATCCAGAGCCCAGTCCATCGGGGCTATTTGCTGTGCTTGTTCACACATCAGAAAGCCTCCTCTCTGCAGCCTGAGAGTAAATTGAATTTTAATTTCAGTTTTGATGTCTGGTCCCCTAGTTCTTGTTTAAGATGAACTGTAGATTATACTGGTCAAAATATTTCCTGCATCCCATTAATTCCAGTGATGGGATCTCATGATATACACTGCAGTCACTGCTGCCAGAAAAAAAAGGTGAAAGTATCAATTTTCCTGCAAGAAGCTAATGCACAATCTGTGGCTTCATGTGAAATTTTCTAGTAGGACCTATATTCACAGGACATGTAAACTTAGTTCAAGCTGGTGAATCAAACTGTGTGAAATTACTGTGCATCTCAGCTGAAGACTGATGCTTTTATATATTTTTCCTTACAAAAATTGCGGATGTGACACAACTGAGCATTGCTTTGAGCACTGGGGATCCTTGTGAAGGAGACCCATGGTCTTACAGGCAAACAGAATTGATGCTTGTTAAGAAAACCCTAAATAATTCCAAGCAATCTTTCCATTCAGCTCGTGTGCTGTGCAGTGCTAAAGGACGTCTCACCTCTTTAGTGTCCTCCTGCTTCTGCCAAAATGCCCCTGTCAGCACAAATGGCAGCGGGCAACCTGCCCTGACTATCCTGGTGACCAAGGGGAAGTGATTGATTACCTAGAGAGAGCTCATCATTCCACACTGGCCACAAATATCCCTGTCCCTCCACGTTGACTAGTACAAGGGGGAGAAGGTGCTCTTGCCAGAAGGGAGTGCCTTAGAAAAAGAAAAAAAAAATACCAGAAGAAATAATGCTCCTTGGTACTGCTAAATTTTTTATGCAGTTGTCTTCCAGAAGTCTCAGATGTCCTCAAATATTAATACTTGTAATGAAATGCCCAGATTAGCAATTGCATAAATCCTTCCCTCGGACGGAAGTTGCAGCCTCTGGGATCACGGCCGATTAAAAAGATTGTTCCAGCCACAGTCACCTTTGCCTTAAGCTGATGCCAGGTGCTATCAGCCAAGTCAGAAGTCAACACAGTGTGCAAAATATGATCCTCTGTGGGGCAAAATCTGGCTCATCTCGCCCTCAGTGTCCCAGTGTGGTGGATGTGAATGAGGCACTGCAGGACAGCAGAATGAAGGCCAGTTGCAGCAGGGAGGATAAAACTGCTCCGTGAAACCTTTTAATACATTTTAACTAAGAGACTTGGGGCTGTATCTTGTTCTCAATTTTGTATTGACCTTTATGGGGTTTTAAAAGAGAGCAGATTTTCCCTGTTCTTAATTTATGCCACTTACCAAAGATCCCTGGAGTCAAATCTGTACTAATTTACACAATGTGCAAATCCTCTAAAGGCAATGGGTTGCAGTGTAAATTAGAGCATAAATCAGGTCAGAATTTGGCCCCTGATGAAGAGCCAATGGAAAGATGTTGTCTTAAATGATTCAAAAGAAGCAGCTAAGCCTATTGATTTTTATTTAAATGAATCACGCTTGGAAGAGATCTCAAAACGTTATTAAAAACTGAAACAGAACGCTCTTTATTCTACAAGATGGAAATATTTAGCATATCTACTCTCTTGTGACCTAAAGGGAGAAGCTGTACTGACAGCAAGAACCAATTCCTAAACAGCACCTGAAAATTAATATATTCCATGAATAACAGAATCAAAATTTGGTGCTAAATACCTACCTAAATTGGAAATAGCTAAGTAAAGGGAGCACAAAGAGCACCTGTATTTTATTGTTTGTTTGGTTGGTTTTAATGCTAGGATCTTCATGATTTACTACAGTATTTCTTCCAAGGCCCTGGGTATCTTTGCTATCTCCACATATCCATAATATATCATTTTGGAACAAATTCATGGCTAGTTTTCACAGGTGCAGTCACATTAATTTCACACCTCTGAATTTAGCTCTTTGCTGTGTATCTGGAGACCATTCATCAATATTCTCTGGAAACTAGCTTGCTCCCTTCTCAACAAATAACCATATCAGCCTCCGATATTTCCAGCCAGAACAAATTCCACTTGGTGGCTTTCATTTTTATGTGTGTATTATTCTAAATATAGGAAATATTCTAGCAGATGGGAGGCAAGGCATATAGGAGCTTCTATGGCAAACTTTAAATAAATTGGTTTTGTGAGGAGACCTTCTCAGCTGGTTATTACATCAATAAATCAAGAAGTATCGAATGTGGAAACATTAATCAGATTTTGATAACGTCTTCTGGAGTCACTCAGAACAGCTGACATAAAATAGCTGTAATTACATATTGTGGTATTGTGTCACGTGTTTCATATTTCATAACATTTATTCTTAGGGAATGTCTCAACAGTCTCCTATTAGTAGGAGAGCATTATCCATTGGCAAAGGCCTATTTTTCTATTCTATGGACATTAACTCTTAATTATCTCTTTTTTTTTTTTTTTTTTTTTTGGACAACAATAAATTAAAGTAAATGAGGATTATGGAAATCTCTCTGACAAATACCCTGTGACTGTTACCTTAAATGCTCAGGGCTAGAGAATGAAATTAAGTGTGCATGAGCTCAAAGACGCTATTTACTACTTTAACATTTTACAAGTCATACATTAACATTTAGCAAGTCATAAAAAATTTACATCTTTAAGCGATTTGTACTTAATAGGTTAGTGATATGCATTTCCTTCAGGACGCTGGGGAAAGAATCTATAAAACAAAGGTATTTTGCATTGTCTGCAAATAGTTTATGCTGATGGTGGATCAAACCATCAAGCCCACAGGAAGAGTCTGGTGTGCTGCTCCTCTTTAGCTGAGAGATATCCTCCATGGGGGTAACAACATGCCCGTGGTAGCAGACTGGTACAAACTCTCTTAAAATTACTCAGCTTCTATTAATGTGGCTGCAATTTAAGGAAAAAGGCTTAAGTAATCCGGTGACCACTACAACAAAATTAGAGAAGTAGATAATTGTGATTCCCCCAGGATAGATATTTCTGTATGATACGAGTGAATATTTGCCCTGTTTCTTTTCAGAAGGTTCCTGCAGTTATTTTTGGTCACATTCAATGTGCTCTGATAGATCAGTTGATAAAGATACCAACTTCACGTCAAAATCCTGATAACCAAACCCTGGCTCTGTGAATCAGTCACATCCGTCCTTAACCAAGTTGGTGCCACTAGGTGGTACCCAAGAATGTGAACCATAGGCAGTCACTTTTCCACGATTTCCCTACTTTTGCAAGGAAAGGAGCTTCCTCTGGGCTTCAGGAAAAGACTGTCACATTCTCATAATCTTTCAGGGGGATGTCAGAGGCACAGAAGTATTGATGACAAATCCCTGCCAGATGTGATCCTGTTCTAGTTTCCAGGCAGCAGGGCTGAGTGCAGCACCAGCCTTTCCCTTAAACACAAACTACTAAAACCTAATGAAAAAGTATTCAAGATGAGACTGCAAGCTGGAAATTCTCCACACAAAACCAAATCGTGAATTAATTTATATAAATTCTGAACTTCTCTCAAGTATATTCTGAATAAGGAAAACACAGAGATAGGTTTTTCAGATACATAGTTCCTATTAAATTATTTACTCTGCTCTATTCATGATTATATAAGCTAATTTGGACATGCTGCTGTTTCACTATTTGCATGTCTCTGGCAGTGACAGCTGAAAAATGAGCGTGATGACAGTACAGAGTAGGATGTTTAGACAGCAAAACACAGCAACAATAACTGGTGAAATGTTTCCTTCAAAATATCCCTATTAAATATTGTGGTTTCTTTTAAAGAATCCATTTTAGACATAATCCTTACTTCTCTAAAGTCTCTCTCTTCCATGACACAACTGTTAATTACCTATCCTTTAAATAAAACACATCTTTAAGCCTGGAACTGGGCTCTGCAGGATAGTGTGTCTTTTCCTTTGAGAGATCTCCTGGGGAGCAGCTTGGTGTTACAAAATCTCTTCAGCATTTACCCTGTGGAGTTTCTGTCACGTTGCACTGCTGTGGAGGGATCTGCCAGCATTCATGGCATGGAGAGGAGCAGGCAAAAGTGTAAAATTACTGTGAAATCAGGGAACATGTGCTCCAATCCTGCTGCTGTCTCAGGAGGAGCATTAAAAAGTGTTCATGGAAGAAATATTAATATCTTCATGTCACAGGCTTTAAGACATGTTTTGCTGTTTACTTGATGATATTAATGCTTTTGAAAACTAATTTTTTCAGTTAATCTTTGAAACAGAAATATTGGTTAGATCATTTCACAACTCCTCCAAAATGAAACCCTTTATAAAGAACTTGGATCAAATCTAATCTTGTTCCCTTGTTTTTTATATGAGTTGCTCTCTTCAATCTAGTTCATCTTTGGAGAGGAGAGGAAAAGGATTTTATAAACACTGTACATTTTTTCCTGTATCTCTGCCACCTTCTGGATTAAAAAGTGCTCAGTGTCATTAGACAAACACAGAAGTGCTTCTAAGGTTTTGAATGCCATCAGTGCTGTTGATGCTTCTGCAACAACTTTGTCAAAAGTATTGGGTCCCTCTTAGGTCCTCTCCAATCTTCTCCATCTTTGATAAAAAAGAATTACAGAATCACACAGTTTGGAAAGGACCTTTAAGATCATTGAGCCCCCATTCTCCCAGCAATGCCAAGACCACCACAAACCATGCCCCTGAGTGTCTTTTATATGTATGTGACTTTTAAATCCCTCTGGAGATGGTAGGTCTGCTTCTGCCCTGAGAGCTGTGCCAGGGCTTGACAACACTTTCAGTGAAGAAAATTTCCCAATATCCAAGATTTCCCAATATCTAAGTCTCCCCTAGTGCAACTTGAGGTTATTTCTTTTTATTCTGTCGCTCGTGACTTGGGAGAAGAGATTGACCCCCACCTAGTGACACCCTTCTTCCAGAAAATTTTATGGAGCAAGATCTCCCCTGAGCCTCCTTTTCTCCAGGATGAGCCCCCCTAGATCCTTTAGACTTATGCTCCAGACTCCAGCTCTGTTTCTGTTCTTCAGGAAAGGAGCACAAATTCCAGCCTTTCCAAACTATTCCTTTATTAGAGGGGTAGGAGTGCTGTTTCAATGCTCCAAATGCTTGAAACAAATGCTGTTCTAAAATGTTTCTAAATAACTTCTTTTTTCCCTTACCAATTAGAGAACAATTAAACATTTGCGTGTTTTGATCCTGATCTAGCCTTCCAGCTGCTAAGTCTAGATATATATACATATATATATATATAAAGATAAAATATTCATTTATCTATAGATATGAATTAATAGCTGCAATCTCCTTTAGGGTTAGAAAAACTTTTTGCTCAGCTGATCCTTTTGAGCATGGCCTGAAACACAGGCAAACCCAGGACACAAAAATCCTGCTACATCCCATTGAGAGCAGCACATGGTGCCATCTGCAGCGCTGCTGTTCTCCAGGTTGCTCTTTTCCCTGGGGTGCCATCCCCTGCCTCCTGAGTGGATGGCAGAGTTCAGACCTGTCACTCTTTCATCCCTCATGGGCAATTCAGCACCTGCAAGTCCCAGTTTAAAAGACCGTGGGGACTTTGAGCAGCCCGCAGAGGAAGAAGTATCATGGTTAATGTTCCAGCTGATATCAAAGCTCCTGAGGTTAAAGATGCTCATTTGAAATGTGGGAGTAGTAGAACTGGCTCTGGGTGCTAGCAATGTTTTTTATGTCTTAGTGAAAAATGGAGGGGGGAAAAAGGGCATGGGGATATTCTATTTTGCTTATTTTTAGTAAGGGGTTTTAAGATATACCGATTGTACAGTCTGAAAAGGTTTTATTTGGTGGGAGGTGCTATAAAATTCAGGCCTGAGGAAATAGGTGTAGCTATCTGCATATCTATTCAATTTGCTGTCTGTGGTGCTAGAGAGAGGGAAGAAACAGAATTATTTTCAATAAATTTTACACATAACTTGACATGCAATCAAGCGCATCAACATTAGCAATCAATTAGAAGCTCAATGCATGGTTCTGAGTAGCTGTAAATTACTGCACACTAATGGCTCTTAAGCAAACCTCCAGAGCAGGTTCAGCTTTTTTTTTTTCACCAATAAAGCAGTGAACATCATAAAGCCACAACAGGGGAAAATGTTCAAATTAACTTAATCTCTTTTAATTTTCAAATAAACAAATCTTACTTATAGAGCAAATAGCAGCAGCAAAAGCAACACGATACATTCCAAATCC
The DNA here is from genome assembly GCF_017590055.1 of Onychostruthus taczanowskii. Lineage (NCBI taxonomy): Eukaryota > Metazoa > Chordata > Aves > Passeriformes > Passeridae > Onychostruthus > Onychostruthus taczanowskii. The sequence goes on from NW_024496526.1 coordinate 13,749,397, forward strand.
CTCTGGACCATTAAGAATACTTCTCATTAATATTATAGCACAGGAATTACTTTTCTGCATCCCTTTCTCTCTCTTTCATCTGAAAAGGCTGTCACTCCAGTTGTGCTGGGAGACTTCTGTGGATTTTTTTCTGTTTGATTCTGTTTTCTCTTTGCACTAAAACTCTATCATATTTAAGGGATAACAAGTCTGTTGCCTTTTCCATCCCTGTAAACTTCTCTCATTCTCACTAAAGTCACTAGGAAAATATACTATGAAAAAATGATGTTAAGACCTTTTATTTATTTACTGCCTTTCTGCAGCTCTATATGAGGCACATATGTTCTGGAGTCAAACGTATTTCTGACAGCCTCCCTGAGATCATCAGGATCAGATCTGCTAAGTAAGGATACAGTTTTTAAGGCTTTTCTATAAGCTTTATCATCATTAATGGTACATACTTTACTGAAAGTTTTTTCAGAAGTATTATGTCAAATGCTGACTTCATTGCACATATGTCACACACTGATATCATTATTATTACTCAAGCCTTACTGGAAAGAAGTTGGGGCCAAAGTACTTAATTTACTTAATTAATTGTTAACTGTTTGACCAAGTATGTCTTCCATAGAGAAGATGGGAGTACAATGAAGTGAGAAAAATTTCCCAGGGCTTTAGATCAGGCATTAAGTAAAGCAGTTATATCTTTTGGAAAAATGAATGTCAGCTAATGCAGAACTTCTTTCCTTTATTCAGAAGATTCATTAATATTCTTTCTTATGATGGAATATGAGCAAAAGTCGTTCACACAGACACTCAGCCTTCCTTTCCCCTGGATTTCCAGTATGCATAATTCACCTTTAAAACCAGGTCTTTTAGAAAAACATCATGATATTGATAAAAATTCTCCTGTCTTGTGCACTGCGATAGTAAAATCTGAATGAGAGTCCCTTGCACTGGTGCTGAAGAGAAATATCAGGTGTCTGATAACACTATTCTGCAGTTATTTACAGAGAAAGTAATTCTACCTTCTCTGAGGATTAAATGTTTACATTTATTCAGGCAGTTTTACTGACATATAGTGAATTGTGATTGTGAATGGAGCTTTAGCACATTTACATGTTTATGTCTGTCTATTCCTTTCTCTTGTCTCCCTAAAAAGGCATTAATCCTCCTGTCTATCCCAGTCAATATTAGTTTACTCATATATTCTTTTGTTAACTCTAGGAAGTGGAAGAGACCGTGAGTCTTCATTATTACAATGTATAATGACTAAAAATATAAAACTATAGAAAGGTAAAATCAGAGAATCATAGAATGGTTTGAGTTCCAAGGGACATTAAACCTCATCCCATTCCAATCTCCTGCCATGGACAGGGACACCTTCCACAATCCCAGGTTGCTCCAAGCCCTGGTCTTGAACACTTCCAGAGTGAGGCATCCATAGCTTCCCTGGACAAACAGTTCCAATGTCTTATCACCCTCACAGTCAAGAATTTCTTCGCAATATCCCATCTAACCCTGCCCTGGTTCAGATTGAAGCCATTCTCCCATGTCCTGCCACTTCATGCTTTTGTCCAAAGTCCTACAGCTTCAGGCATTTGAAGGGGCTCTAAGACCTCCCCAGAGCCTTCTCTTTTCCAGGCTGAGCCGCCCCAGCTCTCCCAGCCTGTCTCTGGAGCACAGGGGCTGGCTCCAGCCCTCAGAGCCTCTTCATGGCCTCCTCTGGACTGATTCCAACAGCTCCATGTCCTTCCTGTGTAAGGGGCCCAGAGCTGGATGCAGGTGGGGTCTCACAAGAGCAGAACAGAGGGACAGAATCACCTCCCTTGCCCTGCTGGCATTCAAAATATCCTAGAAAGACAAAAAAGTAACCAAAGTCTCCCTCTCCCTCTTTTTCTGAATACACATCCTACCTTCTTTTACAGCTCAGGGGCACAAAGATTCTAAAAATGCAACTGCTGAGACACATTGGTTTGCTTATTTAGAACCTGCATAGGATCACATGTGGACAACGGGGCTCTATGTAGGTAATTTACACAGCATCTAAAGTGCATTGGGAGCCAGTTCTGCTCCTAGAGGCAGCAACTTTGTGCTGTCTTGAGAAGCATGTGTGCCCTTTAGCACACGTCAGTATGCAAAAATATGGAGATGAGCCACTGAGTGAGCTCATCCCAGGAGCTTCTCTTGGCTTCTCCAGTGGCTGCTTTTCTCTGTGCTGCCTGGGAAGCCCAAGGCACTGGTGGTGTGAGGTGTTCGCTGCCTGCCAATGTCCCCTGAGCATTTCTTACCTCTTCTTTCCATTTATTCCCAGAGATAAAACTGTGTGAAGGCTAACTTAGCCTAAACCTCCTATTTTGCAGTTAAAGGAGGGGAAGATCACTTACAGCATGCTGCTCTGTTTAAATTCTCTAATCTGAACTATGAAGAGGAAATCGAATTAAAGGTTGAGTCAGTCAGAATTATGCATTACAATCACAAAAAATAAAACATCCAAAATCTCTATATTACATTAAAAATACTCTAAAAGAAAGTTAAGTTAGCAAAATCAAACACTTAGAAGCATGGAAATACCATAAAAAATCATTGCTACCTTATGCCTCTTCAAACTAAGCCTCCCTATGCATATAAAGTAAATACTGTCTTTAACAGCAGATTTGCATTCCTTTTTCCACAAAACTTCTCCCTCGCTGCTTCACGGTATTAGTCTCCCTTTGCTTTATTTCATGTGCTCTTAAATCTTCTTACTTCTTCATTTACTCCTACTTTTCTCTCCTTATCCTTTCTGTGTCTCTGAAGCCACTGAAATCTCCTCTTCCACTGCTGGTCAGTTCTTGTAAGAATTAATTTTTAGTAAGAATTATTAGATGTGGAGCTGTTGTTGAAGGGCAGAATTCAAAGCCTGTGGTGTCCCATGAGGGATTAGGCTGATGCTGTATAAAGTTTGTTTTATAGTTTCTCTTTTATTTAAACTACAAAAGAGCATCACCTGGACAGGCAGTCATTTATGTAAAAAAAATCTGTTTAGAGCTGGAGAAGTTACACTGCAGACTAGTTCCCCCTGGGAGCATCAGTGCATGTCATTGGCCTGGTCAATTAGGGAGAAAAACAGTGAAAAGATGATACTTAAAATACCCAAGGAGATATATTGTCTCTAATGCCTTTCAAGTATCCAACCTTAGGGATCACTTCTATCAACAGAAGGCAAAACATTTTTAAATAGACATGCAGTTTTGAAATTGAGAGTGTCCCTTTAATAACTTCAACATTTAGAGGGTTTTATGTAGGTGGATGAATCTGATGCTAAATAGTTAAACCTGTTTTAACTAAGAACTTGTGTCTTCCCAAATAAAACCTTGCCTGTAGAAGAAAGTAACAGCAATTGGGAACAAAGCACAGAGGAATGGGCCAGCTCTAATTTATGCAGGTCCAAGGAGGTCCACATATGTGCTTTAGTTTTATTTGTTTTTTTATCGTGAATAATTTAGCCAAATTTCTGATAACTGTCTCTGTTGGAACAAAAAGTTCCCTCTACTGTTGCACAGCAAGTTCAGCCTCTCATCGGTCAAAGATGTTGAAAAACATCTACTGAGCAGTCTGGGGCCTCCAGCACTGGGTATCTGCCACGTTCTGCATTGACCAGTGTGTCCTGTGCTGCACCAGCACATCTGTGTGCACCCTGTAAAACCACTGTGGGCTGTTTCTTGGCTTGCAAAAGCTGCTAGATCTGCAAATGCAAATGTATTCACATTAATTAGAATAAATGACCACGTGGTTGCATCGTTAACTAAGTTCCCAAACTCCCAGGGAAGGAAGCTTCTGCAGTCAAACACTGCAGAATTTGCATCTGAGGGAAGCGGTTTAGGTTTCTGTATATTTTACCAACAATTAAGTAACTGAGCTGGCACTTTCTTTGCACATTTGCAATTTAAATCTAAAATTTTGGGCCACCCCAACATGTTTTAGTTCCCATCTTGGTGGTCGATTCACAGGAGTGAAAAGAGTGACCTTGTGTGTGATGATGGTAGAATTTAGAACAAGAATTAGCTACATTACCTCACAGAAATTGTTTGGCTGGCAAGGATAATTTTGTGGGCAGCCTCTGCCACTGTACAGCATAAGGTGATATTTGATGTATCTCTGTGTGTAACCAAACAGAGAGGGGAGGGCAGCAAAGGAGCCAGGCCAGCAAAACTGGGTGAGGAAGCCACAGGGCTTGGATTCAACAGCCCACAATCATCTCCTCCAAAGGAGAGTGCAATTAAAACCTGGCTTGAATTTTTACATATCACCCTGCAGCAGATCAGCCAAGGAAGGCTGGTGGCACAAACAGCAGCACTGCCAGAGAAACACTGCTCCTTCTAGGTCAACAACAAACCCCTGCCTAAAATTTCAAAATATTTTCAGTAATCATCATAATCCAAAATTACAACAGGCAGTTCCATTCCTTGTGTCAGAAAAAGAGCCCAAATTTCTGTTCATCCTTGTTATGTGTACTTGGGGAATTACCACTGGCCATTGGGGAAAGCCAAGAGAATAAACAACCTCTGAGTGCCGGCAGCTCCTACAGCAGAAAAAATGATCATCCCCAGAAAGGGAATTGGAGAAGTCTTAATAAATGGAAATTCTCTAAACCACACTTTCCTTGGGAGCAGTGCTGCAGGAGGTTTGATCTGCTATGTACAGGCTGCCCTGTGCAGGGATGTTCCTCTATACAGCATTAAGCCCTTTAAAATTATCTTCTGTTCTTACATTTAGTAGAAGAACTATATATTTATATCCAACTTTTTAGTTTGCTTCACCTCTGTGAAAGTACTGCATCCAGAGCTCTCATGTCCATACTGTTACTGCTATGCACTTTTTGCATAATTTAAAACATTTTGACCAGATTGCATAGAATAATATATATTAGGAACAGTCTTAAAGATAATTAATGATTTCTGTGTTTCAAGATTATTGGTTGTATAGACTTGTGTTGTGTCTTGGTAGAGCCCATGAACAGTGTGTGGCAGAGGTGAAGTACCTAATTAAAAATATGAAAGCAATAAATTATATACATTTGAATATTATGTGCTTTGCTTGTAATCTATAACATGCCAGTGTTAATGTACCTGAGATTATATGATTTTTAACCTTGCACTCAGACCAAATTTAATTTGTATTTCTCAAGGCTGGCTACCAAATCCTCTCCCTTTCTTGGAAGTCTCCTAACAGTAAAAGTCATTACTACACTTTTAGCCAACCAGATATGTAGAACTATGAACTTATTTGAAGGTGTGGCAAAAGTTATGCTTATTAGTAGCATGTTGGAATATTGCAAGTAAAGATACCTTATTGAGTTGTCTGCCATGTAACATTTTGGTGAGATGTGACAGGAAGTATCTGTCTGAAGAAGGAGATTGCTGCGGTTGGTTTAGCTTTGTCCCTGTTAGAATAATTTAACACTAATATCAGAATATATCCCCCATAGTGGGGATCCTTGTAGGTAGATATCAAAATGATAATCCTCCCTCAAAGAAGGAAATTTTGCAGCCCTAATCTTGCCTGCTGCCTCAGAGGGACAGGACCTGTCCTGCCCCATGCCCATGCACACATCCCACTCCAGCCCAGGATGAACCTGCACAGAGCAGCTTGGCAGGAGCAGATTTAAAGTTTTTAAAAAACACAGTTGCATGACAGCTAATAGAAAACTCAATTATAAGTCACATCACATTAAAAAAAATATGACAAGAGGAGAAAACAACTCATGAGACAACTATTATCCAAAGATGTTTCCAATTACAAATCGCAGCACAGCTTGAGCACCTGGGCTATTCATCCCGAGAGCTGATTACAACATCATGATATGAGTGATACAATGACTAATACAGTATCAGGACCAGCATCTCCCACTCTATTTTTTCAGTATCATGTAAGTGGAAAGTGTTTAATTAGAAAGCTTTCAGTATTCATTTTCTATCTTAATAGGCTTTTCTGGTTGATAACAACCTTATTATGTGTTGGGAATAGATGCTTAGCCAACCCAAAAATATCTTTTTTCCCCCCTTCTTGTCTTTTAAGAAAAACAAGCAGATATCTTTCCTATCCATTGAAACGCTGTTATTAGATTTGACTCATTTTAATAGAGCTGTGTCAGTTCAATTAGTGTAAGGGCAAGAAATGACAAATTATATTCTAGTTTTTGTGAGTGTAATATCATGGATAAAACAGTGTTATTCTAAGCAATATATGCAATTTTTCTGGTGTTTTATGGTAAGTCTGGGGAAACGTGTGAGGCAGCGAATCTGTCTATAAAATTCCATCTTGTATACAGCAATGCTTGACCAAAGTATTAACATTTCATCCAAATGAAGCTCTCTTGTTGCTATTAAATAGATGTACTAATTTCTTCCAGTTTCAGCAAAGTCACTGGTTCCCCACCAGGTACTTCCGGAGTAAGTTACAAGTGTTGCAGTAAATTACAGGAGGATTTTATGCCAAAATTACTCTTTTTTGTTTGTGTGACATGAGACTTAAATTATAACACATAGAAATTGAAGCTTCTGGTGCTCATCAAACATAAAGCTTTCATTTTTGTTCCAAGCAAACTTGTAGTGAAAGTGACGGGGCTTGCATCCTTTATGTTCCAAAAGCTTTCCTTTGCCTTTCTTAATAGCTACTGGGAAGAAAGACAATTTATGTAAAAGGGACTCCTTGTCTTCTTAAGTGTTAATTAACATTTTCCTCAGAGTTTCCATCAAGATATGGCCTTATTTTCAAAAGTGAAAACCTGGGGCTTGCTCTGGGTTGTTCTTGTAAGTAAAGACAGAGAAAAAATATTATCTCCCTTGCTTTAGAGGAAAATTTACATAGTACATTTTTTAGTACTTTAGGAGGTCTTTAGTATTTCAGAGGATTTTTACATAGTACCTGAATCAATTTAGTTAGATTTTGGTTTATGTGGTTCTATCAAGCTCTGGAATGTGTAAATTCAACTGGAAATCTAATCCCTGACAAATACCATCACTGAACATTTAATGTGTAAAGCAGTTTCAGGTGCCCACACATCAGCTGTGATCCCACGGTCACCACTTAGGAATCAAATCTTAAATCTTATAAAATGGGAACAGGTTTGACTTTCACCTCTCTTTCATCTGAGGATAATTGCCTCAAATTTTGCACTGAAATGGCAAAAATGGGTGAAAAAACCTAAAAAATAAGAAGAAACAATTAAAAACTTTTAATTTTGTCAAAGCAACCTAAGGTGCTAAAAGTGTCACGAACATATGGGTGCGGGCCAACCTTTGATAGCTGGAAGAAGTGGAGCCAGGAAACAGGGGAAGGAGACACCAGAAATGGGGAAAAAATTCCTTTTTGACAGTAAGATTGGTTTTTAGTTAATGACTGAGATGTGCTACAGACATTGTTTTGTTGGTTATAACCCCCCAGTTTCAAACTTCATGATTTTCTTCCAGCTGAGTCATGATTCTGACAGTTTGTCTAACTGGGAAACTAAATCATGTTCAGTTTCATAAGGATCTCAAACTCTTATAGTATCTATATGTGGAATTTTGGTGGTGATTTTCTTAATGAAAAATCATTACCCTTGTTCTTTTTTTCTTTCTTTAGGGTCCTGGAGGAATATGCATAATGGTTTTCATCTGCACTCCTGCACCACCTCCTCCTTCCTCATCCTCACCCTCAGCCTTTCCTCCCTCTTCAGCACTGCTTGGCCCTGTGAGTACACCTGCACCTTTGTAATTCCTCTTTCAGCACTGTTAGTGCCTAAAACATTGAATTATCCTCATTATCAGCTAGCACTCTGTGTTTTCCAGGGAAGCTTTGTGTGCCGGGAAAAAGAGCTATTTTGGTTGCAGTTAAAATATTAAACCATAGCTTTATGTCTGTAGGGTGAAATACTCCTTGACAAAGTCTGAAAGCAGTGAAAGTGAGTGCAGTTGTTGGGTTTTTGTTGGCAGTTTAACTCATAGGAGTGCTTTGCTTATAAGAAATCAAGGGCAGTGGTGATGAAATGTTCAATCCCTAATCTCCAGTAAAAACAGAATGCATAAGGATATTTCTCAGGTTTTTTTTTATCTGGAACTATTTTAATGTCCTATTTTTGTCATCATTATTAGGATGGTAAAAATATAAATAATACCCCATACTTTTTATGTTGCTGTTACCTTAGTGTGAGGAAAACTGGTCTTTGAATGTTTGATCCTGTATTTTCAGTGCAAACTGACAGTAGGTCAAAGTCTTAATGCTTTTCCTAAGAAGCATATATATATATATATATTTATATCATCTGAAGCAGGCAGCAGTAGATGTAATTAACTGTGGGTTTTGATGTTTGTTTATAATGCACTCTGAAAGGAAGGGCTGAAGCCATCTCAATTCTGCTGGTTTGCTTGTCAAGTGCATGTTCTTTGTGATCAGGACATAATATGACTAGATGGGTAAGGTTCCTTGAGCTCCAAGTATACTTTGCACAAAGATGTAAAGATAAAATATTGTAATTTGTGTGGCACTGAAGAGTTTGTATCTCCTTACGATTGCACTCAACAAATGGAGAGATCTCATGAAAACTCCATGTTGCTGATTCTTCCCTATTTATCGTAACTCTTGTCTGGGTTGATAATCCCCTTAAACAAACTTCCTTTAGGAGGTATGGTTGCTGATGGAAGCTGAGTTTTTCAAGAGGGAAAAGAAAGAGAAAGAAAAAGGAGAAAAAGAAATGCTAATTTTAAGTTTTGGTGAAGAAGATCTTGAGAAAATTGATCTGAAAGGTTTAACATCAGACGTCAGTTCTGAGAACTCACATTTTTAAGTCACTGTTTTCAGGCTAATGTAATGATCAGGCCTGGCTTAGCATTTTAACAGCTGCATCTTTCCTGACACCCGTGGAATTATTCATAAGGCTGACGTCAGACTATGCCAAGGTAAGGAACATCAGTGGGATTAGGCCATTATGAGCCAATCTTATGCCTACTGGAAACATAATTTTGCCATTAGTATGAAAGGTGTACAGACAGGCCTTCTGATTGCATGGAAAACATTCAGGTTTGTGTTTATAATTTGGTGTGTGTATGTTCTACTTTGTGTAAATCAGACCGTTTTGTAGTGTCTATCCCTGGGACTATGACGTGCCTTTATGAATGAAACATAAAATGTTGTTTTGAATGCATAATGGCAGTTTGCATATTGATCTATAAGTTTGAGATTTTTACAAGTCAACATTGACTTTCCTTGTGAATTCTTTTGAATACGTTAAAACACATAATTTTGTATAAGAATCCCACTTTTTTCCACTTGATTTTTTAAAATTTCTTCTTGTTTTCTTTTGCATTGCTCCGCATTTTTTCTCTGCTTTTTGCCTGCTCTCTGCATGCAGGCAGCCTCTGAAGGCAAACAGCCCTGACACCCAACCCTGGAAGGTTTCAGAGGAGTACCACAACCCATGTATAGGTAGCATTATAACAGAGCAAAAACCCGTGATGCATTATTATTGTCTGCATGACCTCCCTCTGAAGCAAAGCGCAGCCCCAACTTTGATATGATTATTCCTGAATGTGCCAAAGCAGTACTTTCTGAAATAGCCCTGGTGTCAAAGATGATGAATGGCCAATTCTGTAATGTCAGTCCCAGTGGTAACTCCAGCAGTGACACAGTCCTGGGTTGTCTGGAAACCAGGATGGGGAGAGGGACTGGGAGGGACTACGGGAATCAGATCCTCCTGTCTGCATGGCACAGGGAGCTCCTCAGCCTCAGTCCTGCTTCAGTCCAAAGCTGGGACAAGTAACCTATGTGGAGTTGCTTTTATACCTGCCTGTATCAGGCGATACATGTGCTTGTCAGACTCACCAGAAGGCAAAAGAAGTAATAAAAAAAAAAGTAGCTACTATATATAAAAATAATAAGCACCAAAATATAACCAGGTGTGAACAACTGCCAAAAATCCAGTTTTGTTGCTTACATCTCTTCATGGTGTTTTTAAAAAAATATCTATGGATATTTTAAATGGGGTTTGGTTTTTTTTATGAATAAGTTTACATAAAGTTTAAAATCCTGCATGTCTGAGGGCAATGTTCAGTAGTTTGTCTGGGCTGTAAAGACAAAACTTCCTTATTCAGCGGCAGCTTGCTCTTCTGCCACTGAACATCTGCTGCTGCAGGGTCCCATCTCCAGACTTGCTGCACCCCAGGAGCTAAATCCCACAAAATCACCTCTGTGCTGTGGTGGGAATTTCTGACAGAGTGAATTAGTGCAGTGCAGCTCTTTGCTTGTCAAAATGCACCTACCTGCAGTGACTGTGCTGCTGCTCATCAAAGACAACTCCCATGGGGTTTAAAAAATAAGGTATTCATCTCATGGTGATGACTCACCTTCATCTTTTAAATGTGTATGTTGTCATGAAATTTCTTTTTTTAATCTACTCTGAGCTCCTGTTTACAGTTTTCCATTCCAGCAATGCCCCGTTTCCCTTTTACTTCACCTAAAGAAAACTTTATACTTCCAGAAAAACACAGAGGATATGTGAAATATATGGTGCCTAGCAGGCTTCTTTCTAAAAAAAAAAAAAAAAACAAAAAACCCCAAACTTTCTCAGTCTTGGCTTGGTATTTGCTTTGAAAATTGTTCTTTTTTGTTGTGCTTTAAAAAAAAATCAAGCCCAGTCATAAAAATATTTCATCTTTATATGCTGAACTCTTTCAGCTTTAGATTTCATAGGAATTGCCACACAAAGCATATAATCAATTAAACATTAAATGCTTAATACAGTTACATTTTTTGAAAATTATTTTTGTTTCATAAATTAAATCTTCCAAAGCCTCAACTTAAAACATAAACAGAGTCACCATAATAAAGCTTTATTTGGAGTTTAAAAGCTAAAACTCTTCTGTTCCTCAAATCTAAATGAAAAGATTTTTCTTTTCTTTTGCTTACATGTCCAGTTTGCAAATCCCAGCCTGAAGAATGCCTGTTCCCTCTGCTGTTCTCCTTCCACTCTTAACCAATACTTGAGGACCATTTTTAAACTTGTACATTCTGACTTGGAGGTTTTATTTAAAGAGTGAAAGCCTTTCAAGGATTACTTTCTCCATAGCCAGTGGTAAATATCACATTTGAAGCCTGCCAGTCAGATATAAGTTTTAATATAATATTTCAATCTTAAGCCATCATTGTTTCAAAGAACAATGTAATTTATTAGAGTAACAAACCAGGCTATAATGGACTCAAATCAATATAATACAATTAAAGCACATAAAATATGCAGAGCACAGTGGCATTTTGGCTCTTCTAACTACTTTATTCTCATGCCCATATGCAATCCTGTCTCAAAGCATGGGCCCGTGGGGACCATCTCATGGTCCCCTAATTTGAAAGGGATCCTGCAAGCAGAGCACAATATTTAATGTACATGCATCAGTGTCCATCTCAGTTCTCCTGGTGTTGAATATGATATGCAGCTTCTACGAGAACTCAAAATGCTTAGGAGAGCCATTCTTGGTCATATAAACAGAAGAAGATATTGCTATATTGTTCTTTAGAATAATGGATTAAAAGCAGTTTGGTAAATGGGTGGGAGGAGAAAGACTAAAAACAAGACTTTACTACTTTTCCAGCAGTACAAAAGCAGTTTTAAGGGCTTAAAAATAAAGCTAATTATTTAAAATAATGCATAACACTTCCCACTGTCAAAAACCTGCATAAAGCAAGAGGTTCATGCACAATAGTGAAATGTAGAATACTCTTATCTGATTTCCAAAGGTACTTGTAGACCTCATGCTTTTAGGTTCTGGTCTGGAAAGGTGCACAGGACCCACATTTGCTAACAACACACCAACACCGAGGAGGAGCCCTTTTTTCTTTAATTCCCTCCTGATCATAAGACTGCTTTCATTTATGCAGATTATTCCTGGAGTCTGATAACAGCACTGTGGGATTTTCCAGCATGAATAGCTTTAATTCTGTCAGTTTAGCTTTGTACATATGAGATGCTAAAACCATAGATACAGTCTTCTGTTATAAATCTACTTAAAATGTCTGACAGATTTCAACTTTTGGTAATTCTTTAAAGTTTCTGAATATAAAAGAACCTTCTACTACTTAATTTTACCACAGATGTTTATAATCGATGGTAAGTACTTCACAAATATATTTCTTTTTCTTTTGATAAAAAGCACATTTGGACATTATAAAAGGAGAAGCTTCTGCCTGAGTTTCTTTTGGGAATAAAGATTGGCATATAAATTGTTCATGGCAGCTTCTAGTAGTAATCCAAAGGTTGGAGGGCAGTGTTATATTTAATGACAACCACACAATGGAGGCATTATGTCCATTAAATATGAAGGACCAGAGAGTACACACTACCCAAATAACTCCTGAAGGTTTGAAAAGCAAGAGCTGTTTCTCGAGATGAGTGTCTCAATCCAAGTGTCCTGTTCTCACAAGTTTCTAAAGAAAACATAAACCTCTCGTGAACTTAGCCTTATCTTGAGATGGCCTAAAGGCTCACTCAATTGGTGCAGCACGGCTGAGTCACCATGCCTGAACTTCCAGTCACTAATAGAATTTCCCAATGTCCCTAATGCCACAATAGAGCAGGGGACAAGGGTTCCAAAGCATTATCTTTTTTTTTTTTTTTTTTTTTTTTTTTTTAACTGAGTTTGAAATGTTTTTTTTGAAAGTTGTACTCTTTTTGTAAAATAAGTGGTTCTCAGAACTGTTAGGAGTGGCTTCACCTTGCCTGGGTTCTGTTCATATGTTTGGTATACTTGCAACAGAGCTTTGTTATTTAGTTTAGTGGAGATAGAACTTTCTCATTTCACCTTTTTCATTAATTTGAGGCAGTGTATGTGGTCTGGCTTTGGTTCAGAGCTGTCTGACAGGTTCAGACAGTGGAAAAATTAGGAAATACGCTGCTGATGAGAAATCTTTAAAACCAAATTAAAAATTGAAAAATCATGAACTGAAATGAATACCTATCATTTTCCTTGCTGCTTAATACATAAGTGCCTTGCTGTGATAACCCAAACCTGGCAGTTCAGACCCTCAAAATGGGTCTTTACCTGAACTCCTGACCCTTTGCTCTCAGCAGAGATGGGGATTTGGTGCTCAGAAATTTGGAGCCTTTATCCAGCACATGGCATTTCAATATTTGCTGCCTTTTTGGGTTTGCTGGAGGGCAGCTTTGAGAAGGATGGGTCTGCATTGCATAAAGCCCAGTACCACAATGCTTGGGCCAGAGAAGGGACTTAAGGAGATCAGATTAAGCTCAGATCTCATTAAGCTCAGAGCTAACATGATCCAATGCATCAGTGACCTGACTGACACCCACATAAAGCCACACTGATGCATTGTTTTGACAGACTCAAAGCCACACACGTGTGGCCCAGCAGCAGCAGCAGAAGTGGCTTCTTCTGGTCCTGGATCTGCCCTGCTCTCCACAGATTTTTGCAAACTACAAACTGCTTTGGAACTTCTGCAGAGCCAAGAGCTTTTGCAGTGTTTAGACACAATTTGTTTATTCCTTGGGTTTCGTGTCACACATGTAGGCAAAGTCTTTTTTACCTCAGGCTCACATATTTGTTCCCTTCCCATGATTGCTTTTGTGGGGTCTCTCATTACTCTGAGACCTCTGGCTGAAGTGGCTTTGCCTTGCCTGGAGCTAGCTGAGCCTTCCTTGATGCCTCTCCTCTGTTGCTGAGCTGAATCATGGAGTTTGTGCTTTGCTCTAACTATATAAGATAAATTTCAATCCCTGAAATTATTTTTTTTTAATCCATTCTATTCAGTTTTGTGGTTTGTTTTATTTTTGTATGTGCTTAGGTCTTTTTTCAGCTTTCCTGAGGGGAGAAAAACAAACATAGGGGCCAGGGAAATGGAAATTATTTAGGGAGTTTCCAAACTATTTGAAGGGTGAGACCTTTCTCTGAAGTTATAAATTTTTGTAAGGCTTATTGTTGTGGCACTAAGGGTAGGGATCCATGATTTTTAATCTTCTCACATGTTTAATTGCTTATTTGCATCTGTTTATCCTTGTATTACAGGGTAAATATGTACTGCCAAGTGCCTTTGAATCTCTTCTCTGCCTTAATCCAAACTGCATCTGACTCCCCCAGCATGTGGAAAATCCCAGCCAATTATTCATGATCCCATTAACATTACTGGAATTGCTTGATTTCATATTGTAGCTCATTTGGTAAGGAAAAAAAACCCAAGCAACCAAACAAAACCCAAAAAAATATGTTTTACTTTAATAAGTTCACAATTAGAATGCCACTCTGCTTATGCTAGAATGTTAACATCTGATGGCTCAAATATGAAAATGAACATTGTTCCTAGCTGGGGTTGGGTTGTCAGATGTCTTTTAAAGTAGCAGAGGGTTTTCACACCTTTATTTCACTAAAAAAGGTCAATTTTCAGAGACAAAGTATTGGTGAACCATGTTGGCTTCTCTTTAAGCACTGCTAAGCACAGTTTACTTCAGAGTGACGTGACAATTGTTCTCACTTCTCTTACTTTGCTAAAATAATGGAAAAAATATTATCAAGGAAAGTTTTTAAAATAGTTATTTCTATTTTTCTTCTTCGAGTTTGCAATATTGCGGGGCATTTCCTCTCTGTGTGTGGAATTTCAAACCTCGCTTCTCTTTCCCTACAGGAAACGAAATGCTGTCAAGGCAGCAGCATTGAGGACAATATCATGATTTCCTATTGTGCTGCACTCAGACTTCATTAAACAGCCTCTCCTAGGTTTAATTTGTAACTTTTGGACAATGTAGAAACCTGTCTGATCTGTCTCACTACTCATTATTAGATTTGGAGGTATGACACGCTCGAAAAGAAATTTTCCTTCCTTCTTTCTCTTTTCCCTATATTGAAATGGCTTGCTGAAAGATGGGATCTGCTGGACTAGGGCCAAAAGCACTTTGAGGCCATATATTTATAATGGTTTTGTTATGAAGAATGGCATCTGGCTAATGGACCCGTACAACTGCTAGAAAAATATTGATATACATGCAAATCACAGGTCATATACGAGGGAATAAAGCCGTGAAGAACCCTGCAGAGGTTAGTTTGTTGTGTTCAGGCATTTTCTTGCCACTTGTCTGTTTATTCTGTTTGCTATTTTAAAGTCTGTTTGGTAACAGAGAAGATATGTACTGTATTTTTCTGAGATCTTTTCTGTTCCCTCTTTTGGTACAAGATAAAGTTCTTGGAGCTCTGTCATCCAACTCAGGCTTTCGTTGAAATGTTTTAAACCTTTTCACTGAATTCATGTCTTCTGCCAAGGATGCTTCTGTGAAGTACATTTTTCACACTTTTTCCACCATGGCTCTTCGTAAAGATTGGGTCATTTGTGTCAACTTGTAAACAGTCTTTTGGCTTATGATTCTTTTCTATTATTACTATAGATTAAAGTGGGTTTGGTAGCACAGCACTGTATTGTTGAAAGATAATTAGAATGTCCCAGTTTCAGGAGCACAGAAATTCTCATGTTAAGCTGGAGCGATGCTCAAAGTAGGATTTTGACAATAACCCATACCAGATGCTTCAGAGAAAAACCCTATACAGCACAACAATATAATAGCAAAATGGGAAGTTTCTTGTTATACCTATTGGCTGGCAGCTTGAATGCCTTCAAGCATAATACAGGAAATGTTTGAATTCTTATTCTACCAGCAGTTGTTCTTATATATATTTGAAAACACGTACTAATCTTTATCCTGCCTTTGCATTACAGTATGCCAGCTTTTCCTGAGGGGCTCTCAGTGCTTTCCCCAAGTTAGAAACAATTCTGAAATACTAAGTAGGCACAAATCTCCTTTGATTATTCAAAAGATTCTTCCTTCTCTGTGATTAGGAACTATTACCTGCTTTTGGCTTCTTCACAAAGGGGCTATAGCACATCCTACTAAAGCTTTTTAAATTTTATTTTTTTTTTAGAAAAGTGTACCACGACATAGGTTTGGTGTTAGAGATGAAACTTTAATGTTATATTCTAACGTGTGTCATGCATCTGTTTGCAAAATCACCTTGTTTACGTACATAAAAATGTTGTTCATCATTAGTACATAACAAGTGCCACATAACTCATTGCACCTGCCAATAAAAAATTGCAACCTGAAGGAACTAATTCAAAATCCCACTGCTTTATCTGCTTTATTAGGGCATGTACTCTGCCTGGGCACATAACTAAAGCCCCAATAGTCTGATACAAATGTCCCCAAACACAGATCTTTTTCCTTCAACTGCATTTGTTCCATTTTCCTGATAGATTGCTTTCACTTCCTTCTAATTTTTTTGTGAGTGGCACTCAATAGAAAACCAGAAGGAGAATGTTTGGAAAATATTGCAGGAAGTTGTTTTCTGTGCTTATGACTAGAACTTTTGCTGAAGAGCCAGACACACTGATAGATCTCATGTCAAGTATATATATTCCATAAAGTAATATGACAGGAAAAAAAATATGCAAAGGATGACAAAAACAATGTAATAAGTGCAATGTAGGAAAAAAGTTTTCAAGGCATTTGGATGCATTGCTTGTATTTATTTTTTCACAAATTGCAGTTGTACTGGATGGTAAGAAACAATATAATCCTGGAAGCAATGGGAAGAAATATGGCCATGTGATGTGTAATAGGAACATTCTGAGAGCAGTGAGGAAATTGAGGTTCCCCAGGAAAATCCAACAGGTTGGTTACGTGAACATGTCTTGGCCTGGAATAGATGCAGAAGAGAAGAGTGTATTCAGTGTTGTGGCAATGGGACAATCTGAGTTGTGGGGTTTATTGACAGTATCTGCAGTTCTCCAGGTGAGAGAAGAGTCACCCTGAGCTCACAAAGTGTGCCCCTACCTCAGGGACTCATAGAGACACAGCAAGACCCAAACTTCCCTCACAAAAGCCACTTGGAACACAACTGAAATAGAGGCTTCTACAAATTCTGTTAAAATCCAGTAGGAGGGAAGCTGGAAATGTACAAGGGGAAGGAAAATATGTCCACTGAAGTTATGCAAAGCAGATAGTTTTGTGGGTGGGCTGGTTGCCAATTCATCCACTCTCTCTGGACACAGAGCAAACAAAAATGGCTATTTGTTATCAGTTTTAGTGCACAGACTGTCTGACCTATGCAGAACAAATATATTTGCTCTCTGTGACTTCTGACATATGGATTTTCTGGAGTAATGGAGCCCCTGGACAGGGTTTTCCAGGATACCTCACTTCCTGACTGCCTAGGGGGTCCAGGAGACCCTGAGAAAGTTCTGAGCTGGGAGGACTTCTACTCCCCTTGTAGTTGCTAGTTAGTGTTGTCCTGACTGTGAGGAGAACAGAATATAATACAGGAAACTCACTGATTCCCAGAGAGATCGCCTATGAAGGACATCATCTGAAGGGCTGTGCTGAGGGTCCAGAAAACACAACAAAAGCATGAAAAGAGTCTTGTTCCTTCCTACTCTCCAGATGGATTTGGTACATACACAATTGTATGCACATAAACTGAAAAAGGTCAGAGATATAAAGAGGAATTTGCAAGGATGAAGAAAACAATAATTTTAGCACAAGTGTCCCTGCTGTCACTTGGGAGGTCGGTGGCTTTAGAAAATGAATCTTCATTGAGTTATGCAGCTTTTGTCCCCAGCAGACCTTTGTGTCAAATGCAATCAACAACCATTCAAAAGGAATTTGTATCAGTCAACAAGGAGCTCGAAGAAGAGCACAATCCTAGCAGAGAAAAAGAGATTCAGGGGAATGAGAACTTCGCTGCACTGCATGTGGAGTGCACAGCTCCTCTGTAAATAGCTATTGGAATACTAAAAATTGTCTAGTTTTAGAAACATGGAGTCACTTCAGGTTGTTATTAAATGTGTGGTATGTGGATCTTCAGAGGGAATTACAGCATAATGTCTGCGTTTGGGTTTGAAATTCCATTCATATGGAGATATTCTTGCCTTCAAAACTCTATGAATCTGTCTAACTCATCTAAAATGTGACATCTTCCTGTTAGTGTTCAGATTATGGAAGTATGTGAAAAAAAAGAATAATGATGCAAATGCTTTTTTTTTTCTATATATGGCTTTTGTGAGAAAACAAACTATCAATAATAAAAAAAAAAACCCTCAGCAGCAGTATAAATCCAGGTTTGCTTTGAGACTTAGGCTAAAAATTCTTTGGTAGGCTTGAAAAGATAACTGGATGATTTCTAAATAGGAAGGACTGTGGTTATACAATTTCCAGCAACTCTCTGATTCATAATCCTTTCTTTTTCAATCTGTTGTTTTTTTTCAAAGCTTTAAGAACTCCAGAAAAATCTATTGGTAGTTTAATTTTGTAATTGTCATGTCCCCTGACTAATTAGGCATGCAATATAAATGAGTACAACACAAAAGTAAATGTGTGGGAGGCTGATGAGATCATAGTTCTACTGCACTTAGTTTGTTTAATTCTCAGTGAGTCTGAAGTTTGTGGAGCTGTCAAATAATTCTTTTATTGGGTCAAGGAGAAAAAATAAATAGTTGGAATTCATACAGAAGAAACAGTATAGACGAAGTCTATTGCTGAAACTTTATGCTTCTGTTATCTACTATTGATAATATCCAAGTGGCATTGTAGTTGGATGGTTATTTGGGAATTGGATGCTCATCTTCCAGAGTAGAAACGGATCATGACCACTGGATATGAGAACTTGCACTGGTCTCTAGGCTGTCCCAGAGAAGAAGGAAACAAAATGACTGTTATGGATGCTCAACAGTAGCACATCCAGCCTCTCTGATATCCCCGTGGAATAAGCATTGGTGGTCTGGGATAAGGGATGGAGTCCCTCAGCCTGAGCAAGATGGAAGGGAAGGGGAGGAAGAGAAGGAAACATTGGTGCCATATTTCAGTGCTCAAGTGAAGTTCTCCTCTGTCGTTTATTTGTATGGCACCCGATGTAAACCTCAACAGCAATCTCAGCCAAATCAATGGAATGATTGTAGAGAAAGGTGTTACCAATGGGACTAATGATTGACAGCATTTTGCCCTTAGAATTCAATTAAAGTTATTTACCAGATTGCTGTTTTCAGCATCTTTCTTATGAACTAATTTCAAGAAACAATAGCAATTACATATCTGTCAAGAAGTGTGATTTTCAGAGCAGTAAAGAGCAACAGTCCATGTGCCCTCTTTTGCACATCTGCAGGAATTGATTCAGTGATTAATGTGGGGGGATGAGATCCCACCAACTGTCCTGCCATGACTTCTAGAGGTGTATAAAGCTCATCTGTATGCTCAGGAATAATTAGCAGAATCTTGGTAATTTGTGACCTACCTTGTAGAACTGCTTTTCCTTGCCTCAGCTGAATAACCCCTACCTTTACACCAAAGGTCTTTCCCAGCTAATTAAACTGGTTTCTTAGGAAGAATGTCCCGGCCATTTGGTCACATCTCTTTGATACAACACACGAGCATAAAACTCATTTCAGTAAGCCATGATCATGGAATCTGGGAGAAATCTTTTATAATGAATACGTGTATAAAGAAGTGATTAAACACTGAAATTATTCAATGGAAATTCCATATGCCAAATGGTGAGATATAATAGATATCTGATCTGTTAAAAGGAAAAACCTTTTAAACTGATCGATCTTCTGTGCAACAATTTATGTCAGTGCCTTTTAAGATGATCCCGTCTTAAATGGGTGGCTGACAAAGAAATATGTCTGATACAACTGCTAAATGAATAGATTTGCAATATACTAAGGCCATACATTTTAAGAGGTCTCTCATGCATTTTGAGATGAGGTTAAAAATCCTGGCAGCTCTTAAAAAGCAGATTCTTAAGTGGTGTATTTTTTGTGCCATAATATTATGGCTCAATAACATAGCAGTATTACAGCAAACATGGGTTTTCTCATTCTTCTTCTCAAGACTTTGTTTTCCAATGAACTAGACAAAAAAAAATACTAGGTTGTGTTTTCAGTCTGAAATAATAAAAAAAGGACATTTTAAAAAGAGACAGACTGTCTACAGCCGTTTGACAAAGCCTGGAAGCAGTACCTTGTTCCCATTCCTTCATCCATCCCATCATGGTCCTGTCCAAATTATCTGGTCCCTGGCTGGCCTCCAGGACTGACTGATGAAGGTTTTGTTTGCATGATTTTCTATTTAATTCCATCATCTTTACATGTAAGAAAGTATTAAAAAATATCTGAGCTTACCACTTTTTTGCCCTAAGAATAAAAAGGAGGTGGTATCATCACCAATTTAACAGGGGTATTTTAGTCAATAACACAGTGTAAAGTTTTATCTCTAAAATGTATTGCAGTGATGCATCCTGTGTCTCCTGCTATGCCTATCCTGTATTAGTTATTATGCAGAGCAATGTAAGATAGGAAAACAACCACAATTTTTCATCCTAATGGTTGCAGACAGTGACTGGTTAAAGATGGGGAGTTTGTATTACTTACTCTTCCATATTCAAGTACGTATGCTACATTATATGTAGTATTCAACCAGGAAACATTTGTCCTGAAGAAGAGGGAAGAAAAGCATTTTGGGAATTTGCTTCCTTGTCTGCTTCCAGAAATAAGCACTAAAGTATGACCCCTTGTTGGGAGAAATGCTGGGCTCACAGAGACAGGAATATTTACCTAGAGATGAATCCTATAGAGGGTCCATGCTTTTCTCCTGTAAAACATGAGTCAAGTCATAGCTATAACTCAAAGCATATCTCTGTACTTAATGAAAAACCACATGCTGCTCACCAGTACATCTCCATCTGAGTCTGGGTGTACCATCTTTTTAAAATTAGAGAACAGTTGAGATTTAATGTTCACCAGTAAATTTCCACTCTGCTCCCTTTCGGAGAGTGCTTCCGATTCACAGACGTCTTTACAAGCCTATAACTCTTTATTTTTAGTGTCACTGTATTGCCTATGAGACCTCATCATAGGGGTGGGCAGCTATCTAAATAAGGTGAACATGCAGGACATAAAGATGATTTTCTAATCTCAAAGTAAGACAGGCAAGAATGTAGAAATAAATAAAAAAGAATGGTGAATACGAGAAAGCAATGAGGTAATATTGATTAACACGGTGTGTAGTATATCTCAGTGTGGCCCTAGCCAATGAAAAACAGTCACTTCACGAAAAGAGAGGTTTGAGGGACATTCTGGAGGAGGAGTAGTTATTTTTTCTCATGTTTATGGGAAGCTCCTGCAAAGAGGGAGTGATAGTATGGGAGAAAGCATCAAAGTGCCAACTTGAAAAATGAATCCTTTAAAAATGGAGTCCAGCGGTATGATCTGGTAAGAGATGGGGATACAACATGGCTTTGGAGGAGGAAACAAGAAGTTTATGTTTGACATAGGAGAGAAAGCAGAAGGAGTAAAATGAGAAAGACAGGGGATTAAGAACAATATTTTGCTTAAGACAGACATGTACTCATAAAGGCAAAGAGAAGAGAGCTGCACAAGCTGAAATTCATGATAAAAAAAAAGTCTGGGTTAATTTCTAGCTGTTTTGGTATTTATAAAACTTATGCTTACAAGACATGCTGTGTGGAAAATATCTGCAAGATTTCATCAGAAGAGCTAGAAACTGATTAACTGATGGTGTCACCCACAGTGCTCCCAGACAAGAAACGTTCACTCAAATCTTCACTCAAATGAAGAGTGAATTCAGGTTGGGTCATCTGAGGCCAGAAAGTGTTATAAGTTAATAGAAAATTAGAGATGGAACATAATGTGTGGGTAATGTGGTTAATGCCAAAGGAAATCATCAGCAGCCAAAAGGAGAAGAGCCTGTTGTTCCCCAGGCACATCCTAATGAATGGAAGTTGCATTTGTCAGCTGCTGAGAGGGTTAGCGTGCAAAATGATGTTTAATAGCCCAGTTTTTGCTGTTGATCACGTTGTTTGTTGTAAGATCTCTGTAAAGGTTACTGCTTTGTCCAAGCTGGTCCCAGTGTCATGGGAAGAAGCACCAAGGCTCATTTGGTGACAAAACCCCATTGCTGTACATTGACCAGCTGTGGTCTCCAGGAGTCTGGAGGTGACCTTGGCCCAGCACTGCTGCCCTCAGGCCTCATCCTCGGCGCTGTCATGTCTTGGCCAAGAATAGCAATGCAGATGGTTTAATTTTAATCCATGGATAGGACAGATGATGCAGCACTTTGAAGTGCTAGGAACACCTTGCCAAGGTTATGAGGACTTACAGGCTGAGGGACAAGTGGAGAGATATTCCACATAGCATGGATCATGCATGTAATTCAGATAACCTGATGGACACAGCTGGGAGTGTGAAGAGGACACTGCCAGGAGAAAATTAATAGAGAGGTTAAAGATAGCATCTTGATTACTAAATATACTGCCAGCATGCTAGAGAGAGGCATTATATAAATTGACATAGAAGATAGTGCTGAAGAGCAAAGTAAATTTAAAAATAAAACCAATAAAATTTCTCACTTTGTATTTACAAAATTATATAGGAGGCCACAGACTTCTTCACTTTGAAGAACTCAGCTCATATTAGCCCAAAAATGGCAATGCCTTGTAGTGAGGTTCTAGGAGCAAAGGGAAACAATGCGTATGCCTAGTGGATTAACCTTGATATTTGTCTTGAAAGAAAAAATTAAATACATTGTAAACTCAGGAGTATCTGTTTTACCTGGAATAGAATGGCTTGGTCTGGAAGGCGCCTAAAAGATCACTCAGTTCCAACCCCCAACTCCAAGTGGAAAGGGAGGGCATCCTTGGTCTGAAATTTTTGTCCTATGCTTCATTTTCCAAATACTGCATTACATTAGGCAGATGAAATGTGGTAACAAAGCAGTACCTAGATGATATCTTTTACCTTCCACATTTTTACAAAACCCAAGTTCTATTGTAGATGTGTGTTTCCACTACACACAGGTTTTTCCATCAATACAAGAATGCCTGATCCCGTGTTTAACATATTATTACACAGGCTCACTATGCAAGCTAATTGTTGTATTTGTGCCAATAAAAATTGATACAAAAGCCACATTTATTTCTATGTGAGTGTTTCCACCTTCACATGGAGATGTTATTTTGGTGTGTCACTGGGCAGGGGAAGATCCCCAACACCACAACATTCCACCACTGGAACCCGTCTTCTGCTGCTACCTTTGGAAGCCATAATGCAGAGATGTGGTTAAAAAGCATGGGAAGGGGATGGTTCCCAGTACTTGGTTTGGAAATTTTAGCAGAGGCCAGGCACCTGAGTAGCCTGTGGGCACATATGTGTGTGGGTAGGTGTGCTCAGCCATGAGCAGGCACTGGGATGCCACAGGAGGGAGGACAGGACATCCCCCTGTGTCTGTCTCCCCGTTGTGCCATGGATCACATCGCAGAGCTGCTTCAGCAGGAGCTCTCAGACTCTGTTTCTCTTCATGTGAATCAGGCTCAAAAGCCCACATATGAATATTTAAACAAAGGCATTATCAAACCTGCCTGGCAAATGTAATAAGAATGTATTTTTGAAGAAAATACGCTACCAAAATGACAGATAGCCACATTTTTCACTTCTTCCATTCAAAATGCTCTTAGTGTTAATTTGTGAATTAAGGTTCCTAATGAAAATAGTACTTTATGCAGTAAGGGTGGTATTATATTTTCTTAATCTATTTTACAGAGTCCCTTTTGCAGTTCAGGCTGTTCTCATTTAAAAGCTAAGGCTTGTTTTGTATTTCACTGCTTGTCGCCAGCTTGCTGACAAAACTAAAGGCTACGAATTTGTTAGACCTTACTTTATAATATATTCTGTTTATCATCATTTCTTTTTCATTATGGTGGTGTTATTTTCACTGCTGTACTGAAGGTGCTGTCAAAATTTCCATTATAAATACTGTTTCTGAGGGTTTGTGAGTCTAAGAGTTCTGTATTGAAATCCTTTCTGGCTCAAATTTGGCATGCAAGTCTCAGCATAGAACTGTTTTCTTTACTTTCAGTTTAAATTGGCTTCATCATCTTTTTAAAAGAAATTTGCATGTAAGTATCAGGAGCCACATATAGAGTACAGTCTCATATATTTAAATAACAGCAAGATAAACATATATTTACAGAAAATGTTTCTGAATTTCAATAGGTATCACTCTACAAGCACTATGTGGAAGAAAAAAAAACCCTGATAAAACAGACCTATTCCATAAATACACATTGACAATTTCATGACTCCTAGGTTGCTGCAGCAGATTTATAAGGTAATGAGTAAAGATGCTGTGTTCAATGTTTGACAGAGATGCAAAACAAAAGTGTAGAAGTTGCAATGGAGGAATAGATATATCATCCCACTAGCAAAGGCAGGTGTTTGTGTTTGGTGGGATCCTATCGAGGGAAGCAAGAACAATCTTTTAGTGACCTCTCATTTCATGAGACATTCAAGATGCTTAGTAAGAGTTTCTCTACATATGATTTTATAGAACATAATTTGTCCTGTCACTCCTCGTATCACCATTACAGCAGGGAGAATCATCACCTGCCTGATGATTCTCCCTGCTGTAATGCCTTCTAACAGCTTCTTCTTATGGTTTAGTTTATCTAGTCACCTCAAAAGTCCTATGGTTACTGCTTTTCCTCCTGTAAACTTAAAACATGTTACAATGGCAGGAAAAGTAAGCAGTGCTTGAAAATGCTAGAAGAAATATCTCTCAATTAAAAAGGTGCAAACGATTTAAAAAAAATGCGTGGGATATGCATCAGACAGCACTCAAAGAATAACAGTTCTAGAAAAATGAAAAAACACAGATGTTTCTCACGCTTTAATTTCTGGCAGTGTGCAGTTTTCTTAAAACAAAATAAGGACTGAAAAGGGGTGATTTTCCCCCTGGTTTATTTTATGCCTCCTCTGCCCGACACTGAGGCTCAAACTCTGGCACTGGGGGCACTGCCTGCAGAGCAAAGCTCTGCCTCCCTTCAGTCTTGGACACTAAACATGTCTAGAGAGGAGCTGTCTGGAGATGTGTTGTGATAAAACCTCCTGAGAAAAGACTGCAGGAAGATTCCTAAGCACATTTGCAGCGTTTGTTTCCAAGCAGATCAAGAGTTGCAATTCCATGGAATACTGGTTTGTGTAACCTCGGTAGCCCTCAGTGCCACATGAGCGTGGCACACAGCTGGGTGGAGGGAGCACTGTGTGTTTCCTCTGAAGGGTACCCCTGCACCCCTGTGCTCCCCATTGCCTCCCAGAGACCTCCAGATATCTTCAGAAACCTCTTTCTAAAGGCTTGACAGTTTGAGGTTCTTATTTTCTTTTTTCTTTCTTTTCCTTTAATAGTGATCACGACATCTGTAACTGCCTTGGAGACTAAGAAATTTCCATGGCTTGGAGCATAGGCAATCTTGTCTGATTAATATCAGTAGATATCACTGTGTATGTGTGTGAGTGCAATTTTTTTTTTTCAAATATGGTTCATTAGAGAAAAAAATCCCCAGTGATTAAAGTATGTAAGAGATATTATGTTTTTTAACAGAAGCAGAAGAGAATATTGTGGCAATATTTGGGAGGGCTGACAACTACTACCCATCCCTGTGTTCTATCCCCCTCGTGTTCCTGCAGCCACAGAGACACCCAGCAGGTAGAGGGGGGTACAGCCCTAAGGAATCCAGCAGCACCCAGTGGGGTGGCAGATGCTGTTTTTGCCTTGTGTGCTCGCTGAAACAGATCCAGAAATCATGGCAAGACACCAGACTCCTTTTTGATATTCCCAGCTGAAATACCTGCAGGAGCTCCCAGGTCCTTCAGTCAAATGATATTTCACTGGGTATGAAGAAGAGTAACTAAACTAATCCTTCAAGCACAAGAAGCAAAATAGCAAAGGTGCAAAATTGCAAAATTGCCCATTTGCTGAATATTTATTTAGTGGAAAACAGTTCTATATAATGGCCCAGTATTGTAGAGATGTATTTTGCTTCATGTATATACACAAATGACTGTGCTTCAGGGAAATGCACAGGTGAAGCTTAATCTTTCCCCAGAACCATTTTGTGTAATGACTGCTGGTGTAATTCATTTTTCCTTATATGTCCTAAAGTAAAAAAAAAAAAAAAAAAAAAAAAAAAAAAAAAAAAAAGGTAGTCATATGCACAGTCAGCAAGGTATGCTGCTGCAGTACCCTTTTTATGGACTAGATAATAATAGAGCATTAGAGAGTCTTTCAAGTTCCTTCTCCTTCAAAAGCCTCTCTATATTAATATATCTTACAAAAAAAAAAAAAAGGCAAATTCTTTCACTTTTAGAAGCTACATTGTAGTATTGAGTTTTGGTGAGGAGCTTGGGAGTATAAATAGAATTGTAGTGTTGCCTTTTGAATAGCAATTTATTTAATCTTTGAAAGATATTGCAGCAAGAATATAAGTAAAGGAAAAAAAAAGAGAGCAAATGTGCAAATCTAAGAGTAACATTGAGGTGAATAAGTGTGGAGCTGTAGCTATTTCTCAGCAGAACATGGCAAGCTCGTGGGACTGACATTATGTCAATAGTGCATTTCTCTGATTCATTTTTTCATTTTAAAGAAAGGAACGAAAGAAGTCAGATAAATACAGCAGAGGCATCTCTAGGAATAAGATTCTGCTGATATGTGGACATATCTAAACATGTTTTCATAACTTCACTCCTGTAATCGTTAAAACCCTTCTGATTTTCAGCTCCATTTATTAATGAACATTTATTCTGTTTGTTTTCCTCTTGTGTTGTGATTAAGTTCAGCAGCTCCTCCTAGTTCCCAGTGTTAAGCTCCATGCTGTATTGAGGGAGGAGATCATGTCCCCTCTCAACCTTCCAGACGTGGTGAATTGTTCCATTCTCTCACCCGTGGGCATCCTTTGAACAGGAGTACAATGAGCTCGTCCCTTCTTTCCCAACACTCACTGAAAAGTTGGCTTCCTGCCACTTGTCACTCAAGAAGCAGAGGCAAGAGTGGTTGAAATTGCACAAATGTCTCTATTATTGTTCAGCTTGTTTTGCCTATCCCTCTGGTGACCAGAGCTGAACAGTAAGTCCTGATACAGATGACAAAAAGCTGCAGTACACAGGAAAAAATGGTCCAAAGGTAACATTCAGGTACACTTGGGCCAACCTTAGCAATCCCATGGATTATTATAAAAAAGATTTTCACTATTTCCACTATTAATCATAGCAGAATGGTACCCAAAGACTAATCTGTTTTTTATTACCTATAGTTTCCTGTAGGAGACCAAGATTTCCATTTGGATGTTCCTACAGGGAAATATCTGAGTGATGTCCAGCAGCTCTGGAGAACCCAGTGGAGGGTGCAGAGGGCATCATTTTCTCTTACTACAGGAGAGACATCAATAACACTGTTCCCCTCTCTAGGCTGCTCTTTCCTTCATGGAGGTTGCACTGCTCATCCCCACAGAGGCACAGGGCAGTGGGTTCAGTGCCAGTGAGTTTAATGTGGTGCAGTAAAGTCAGGGCAAAACAAATAATCAGTTTTGGATGAAAGACACAAACCCCTCCAAGAAACATAAACCCCAGGCTTCATTAACACAGTCCTCATTGCCATCAATTATATATGTAGCATTTTTAGTATTAATTGCTGCTGTGAAAACACTACACTTCTCTTTCTTTATGAATCAGAGAATCATAGAATGGCCTGGGTTGGAAGGCACCTTAAAGACCACCTCATTTCAACCCTCCTGTCATGGGTGGGGACATCTTCCACTAGACCAAGTTGTTCAGAATCCTATCCAGCCTGACCTTGAAAACAAGGAAAAAAATTAACATAAAACTACTTATGCTCCCCACATAGCAAAGAGGTGCAAACCAAAGTTGTTCTCCTGCGTACAGATGCTGTGCATCTGTAATGAATCAAAAATCAAGGATCCAGATCTTTCAGATGGAAGTTTGAAACTCAAATCCAAGAGGAACATTCCCTATGTTCCACTGCCCTTGGCTCTTAGAGGTAACTTTGATAGCACTAAACCTGGATTCAAAGCTTGAATTTCACATCCAGGCTTTTTGGCTTGAGACCATCTTTTAAAAGTAAAAATGAAGCGACCCCAAAATATACAACCTCAGTTTCTGCCACATGAGTTACAGCAGGAGAGAATCCTTCCCTAATGACCCTGACCTAGAATAAATGAGAGCCTGCTTAAACACTGCTTGCCCATTTAGGAAAATTTATGGCACCCTAAGGGCTGAACATTTGGTCACAGCACTTTCACTACAGGTTGGCCTAATGAGTCTGTAATCATCATCTTTTTGTTGAGGGTTTTCATCCCATCAGGGTTGGTCTGACATTCACCAAAGTGCTCACATTTTTAAGGGGGAGGAACCACCAAAGTAAACAGGTACTGGAAGCAGCAATTTGGGAATTGTGGCAGGAGGGTGGGACAAGGGATGCAGCTGGGACTCAGTGCAGCACTGGGACCCTCTGGAAGGGACAGCTGGGCTGGTGGGAAGAGCCCTTATGCCATTCATATTGCTCACACTGCCATGTGAAACTGTATCTAATATCTAATTTTGAAAAATACAGAAGTTCAGTGAAAAATATATTCCATTTTAAGTACACGTAGATATGCAACTGGCTAGGGAAAAAGATATTTAAACTGTGATGTTCAAAGATGGTGAAGGTGTCTCATTTGCTTCCTCACAGTCCTGAGTCACCTGAACTGCTGCAAATATATTCCAAATATTTGGAATACAGCATAGAATTGTTGAAAGTAAATTTTGTAGAAAGATGACTTCAAAAGTAAACCAGTGCTACAGGCAAAATCGTGTTACCGGGAGCTCTTCAGAGATGGGTGTTGAATTCTTCCCTTCCTTAGTCTGGTTTTACACCAAAGCATCTCTATTTCCTACTGGGGTTGTGATTTGAACCAGTGCAGGATGGCAGAGACAACATCCCTTGGTAAGAAGGATGTGTATGAAATAGGAAAGCTGTGTCCCTGCCCTTGTGCACTGGGTGCTATTTCCAGTGGGGGGCACAAAGCACAGACAGGAAAGGGAGCGCTCCTGTCCTGCCCAGGAAAAGTTGCAACATGCTTGTTCAATAGGGAGAAAAGATGACACTGACATCCCTTCTTCCACTAATATTTAAAGACAATTATCTTCTATATGAATTGCAATTCCTCTATTTTGCTGTGGTGGAGAATATTCCAGTATTAAAATGTTATTAGGAAAACATTCTCCACTGAGAAGAATGCTGCAAGAGACGGGATTTTTTGTTGTTGTTGTTGTTTTCTTTTTTCTTTTTTTTTTAATCTAGGTATAGTGTCTTTAAAACATTTTGTTATTAAATATCTTTTGCCCGCATGCACTTCCATTACACAACAGTAATGCTCACTAAGATGTCATGATATTATTTTATTGCTGTAAAGTCAACACAAACCTAACTGCTTTTATGAAATTTGTTCAGCACAAGATCCTCAGAGAAAGAAAAGTAAATTTGTTAAATGTTTCATGTCACCAAATTTGATTCCTCTTCCCCCCAAAAAAACCCATTCCTGTCAAGAAAATATCACCCAGCTGTCAACAGATGTCACATTTCATGTTGGAAAGGAAGAATACAACCTGCAAAAAAATTTATCCAAATTCACATCAGCTTGAAGGAAGTAGAAGAAAAAGAAAAAGAAATCTGTTTCAAATAATTTCCATAAAGTTTCAGACAGGGTGGCGAGGTTCTGAGTACAGCATGCAGAGAGCACAGCACACAAGGCATTGGCTCTCCGTGGGTCCTTGAGCTGAGGGAGCACAGTGTGAACATTCTCCCCCTTGGACAGCCCTGGGATTTTACTTAGCAGCACCCACAGGATGCACAATGATTAGAATCACAGAATTATTTAGGCTGGTAAAGACCTCTAAGATCATCAAATCCAATCCATGAACCCTGCCAAGCCTGCCACTGAAATCTGTCCCTAAGTGCCATTGACAACTTTTTAAACTTTTAATTTTAGAGGATATTACTAAAAAAGCCCTTAAATAATCATCCAACACATTTGATATTTTAATGGATTCTTCTGAAGTCTGTATCAGAGTAAAACTCAAGATGTACAGGCGTATAGATTAAAAATTTGGAGGATAGACAGGAGCTTTAGGCTACCAGCTTTAAACAAAATCAAGGCATCTGAGAAGTTGCTGAGGATCAGCTCCTGTGCAAACATGTGAGGAGGGAGCTGAGGGCTGAGCAAGTCACAGTAAGAGAGAGGAGATGCCTCAGAGAGTGCCAAACCTATAATTGGGATGTACAACACCCCTGTGAAGGAGGTGTTATTATTCCCATTTTTACAGATGGAGAAATATTTTGGGTGTGACTTTTTTCATTTACTCACAACATTAATTTCGCAAAGAAGAAAAGCAGAATGAATAGCTGTGGCTGCCCTGTTAGAATGGAAAACAAAGAAACACCTCTCTGGAAACAACTGGCAAGGAGAACATAGCACTTGCCCTTTCTGGGTTTCAGTTACAGAGGTGACTTCCTCAATGGCAGCAATATGTCCCAGGAGCCCCAGTGGTGAAGGTAAGGGAGGAAGTCAGTGTGTTAGGAATTTACAGCTTCTTCTTTCCATTTATGTCCTGTAATATCCTACCCCAGTCTGGTCTGTGGCCCCAGTGGTTTACCTTTTGGGGTCACTTGTCATATGGTGTTGAATGATTTGGGAGAAAAAAACCTCAGAAAACCACAAGAAAACAAAAATTAAAAGTCCAGATCCTATGTGAAGAATAATCCAGCAGGTATACTGGGTTGATGGAAGTTGAAAATTAGGTTAATCCAGTTTCTACAAAAATGTAGGGCTTGGTTTAGTTCTTAATAAACAACTGAGTTGACAGTTCCAAATTTGTGAGACCAACCCATCTAATAGGAATTTGACATTACCACAGTGGTGTCCTGGCCCCCTGGAGGGGCCAGAACAGACTTCAATATTAACACATGAACTCACATCATATAATGAGATTTGGGTCCAAAACCATTCGAACTAGACTTTCACAGTGGTCCAGCCCATTTCAACAGATCTCCACCCAAAAAGCCTCAAAGGCAGGCATCCACATCAGCTACAGGCTGCCTCAGGGTTTCTGCAGAAAAAGAAATCTAGTGCTTTTCTACACTTTTTCTTGTTTTACTTATTTGTCTATTCTTTTATTTTTGTCAAAAAGGCTTCTTGATCCTACCAATCTTGCCGAGGAGAAACCTTTTCCCACAATTCTTCTTTGGTATTTAAGATCATACTAGAAATTTCAGCATTTATCTCTGTCCATTATTCAATTTTGTCTCTCTCAATATCCAATAGAAAGATGCTGTGACTATCAATACATGTTGGTGATTTCAACATTTGATTTTATTTTTCCCTTCAATACAATTATCTGTGTCAACTTCTTTCTGTTTCAAAACTTTGACTGCAGGATTGCCACATTTACCACATTTGTGCCCTGAGAGCGAATAGAGCAAAATATTTCTGGATAGAGAACCACTAGATGATCAATTGCTCTGTGTCCTTTTCCTCGAAGTCTAATTGCAGCCTACCAGCAAAATCCTCCTTCCTCATTGATTACCTCTCTTGCTTTATTTTTTACTGATTCGTTTCTCCCAGTCTCAGCTTTAATTAACAGGACTTACTCTTCTTTTCCCAAACATTCAGAAACTCCTTGACCAGCTATGAGACAGGTACAACCTGTTCCTGGTCACATCAAGAGATCACAGCTCTGCTGTTATAAATTCTTGCAACTACTTTTCAGCTTTCTGTTGCCTTCTGTGTGTGTGTGTGTATTTTTAAAGCACTTCTAGAGGAAGCCCTTTATCCTTTCAAACCAATAACAGGTCAATGAAATTATTTTACATTCTGCAGCTGCAATCTTCCTATCTCTCATGGAGTGGCAATTATTTGCTCTCATGATTGACCCTTTTTCTTCAGTTTGGTGGAAAAATATACTAACAGCTTTGCCCTTTTTCTTTTGTTTTGGCTCTTGGCTGTGGGATGGTGGCAACTGATGTGCTCTGTCTGGGTGCATTTACTGACACAGGAACTTGTTAGAGTGTAAATATGCTGCAAGGAGAATGATATTACCAGCTCTCGTGGATAATATAAATGTTACCGTAGAAATAGTATGGGGAAAAAATAAATCTAATTAAAGACTTTTATCTGACAAGAGTTTTGATTGTACTTGGCTAAACCTGAAATCAAGTGCTTGTGTTCGACACTGACTTAAATCTTCCTGAGTGCATGCATAAACCTATTGACTTTGAGCCAGTATTTCTTTTCATATTGGTGTGTGAGTCTGGAAAAATCAAGGCTCGCTAAGTTGACTTCAAGGTTGGACAGCTTGACTCTGTTATTTAGGCACCTTGGGGATGTCAAAGAAAAGTTGAAAGGTTTCTTGAAAGCAAAATATTCTTTCTTTTGGGTGTGTGGGAGAAGGTCATGGCGCTCTGTATCACACAAAGCCAAGAAAAGCAGATTTGGAGATAGATGATATCCTCAGAAGTTGTTTTTGCTGCATTTCTGAATAGAGCTCAGCTTTTACTTTGTTGGTTTAGAAGTTCCTTCCTTAAATGCTTAAGAACTGCATTGGACTTGATGAAATTTACAGCTGTGCAGACAGCAAACATGACAGATACTTGCCTTCTACTCAAGACCTACTTGAAATTACAGGAATAGAAATAAACTTTCTTACAGTGCAGGTAAGAGCATTGCCTATCTTGATGTCAGCTGGTACAAAACCCCTATGTCTCAGGCTTTTTGCCCCAGGGACTCTCCCAGGTTCACTAACACTTGCAGGAATTTATGCCAAGTTATTCAGCTTTCCTGTTCATCCTCTCATTCTCCATTCACCCATTGGCCATAAACACCAGGGCAGAAGTCTGGAACAAAGGCTAAGCACAATGGAAAATATTTCACCAGCCTGAAATAATCTGAAAGCAGATTTAGGAGCCCCATTCTACTTTGTCATAAAAGCAGTGCTGTTGGTGTGGCTACTAATATTTGGATAATAATTAGGTGCATTTTTTTTCTGATGCATTGTTACTGAAATTCTGTACCTTCATGAACAACTTTATCACTGCAGGGATGTCAAGCCTGTGAGAGAAAAGTCAAACAAGGTAAGTAAGAAGGTTCAGGGAATGGTAGATCCATCTTAAAATGAGACAAGGAATGGGAAGGGCAGTTTAGCAGACTCAGAAGTGAGTAGTCATGACAAAGAGCTTATGGAGTTTGCATTGTGTGCACGATGCACAGGCAGACAGCTGGGTTAGACTGATTTGTTTCCAAGCTCAAGAAATTTCCCAGTGCAACCACATTGTGCAGATCATTGAGCAAAAACTGCAGAGCATCATTTCATCTCTAACTCTGCAAGCTCTTGCTGGGCTAATTAACTGTACCAAAGGCAAACTCTTTGGATAGTTCCTACCCAACAAATATGTCAGTGTGTTCAGGTGCTCTGCTCCTAGGGTTACTCACAGCATAATTTGACAAAATGTTTAGTTTTCTGTGAAAGAACTCCTAGGAGAACAGCACCCACAATTGTCATCCCACATCAGCAGCTCACAGTTACCCTCCCATTAACTCCCAACAAGGTCAAAACCGTAGTTTCTAATACATCCTTGTTCTTTAGGTAATGTTATCGAAGCAAGAAAAACCCCAAGCAAACAAACAAACAAACAAATCAAAGATTCCTGGCCTTATTTCCACCCAAATGTTTTCAAAAGGTGCGTTTGCACCATGGCTGGTCATGACGTGTCACATCATCTACCTGCATTTTTTTTCCTCTGGGCAATACTTTCTGCCTTGATGTTTCAGAAATGTGGGTCCATTATACCTTACTGTGCCACACTGAGAATGGTTTGAGTTTTGTCCCCTTGCTGTGCATTCAGATCAGAAACAACACCCAGTTGTCCCCTGTGTACAGTCTGAAAGGAAAGGGCCCATTTCATGATGTGAAAATGCTCACTAAGGAGCAAAACAGAAAAGCAAAGACTGAGCTCATTCTCCCAGTGTAGCAGAGAGAGGAAGCCTGAGAAGCAAAAATGTCCTTGCTGATTTCAGAAAACAGCCTTCAGTTGATAAAGATCTTGCCAATATGGATCTTTCTTTTCAATTTGGAGAAGTCAAGCAGGCAAAATCCTTTCTTGTTGATAAACCTTTCTCTTTATCTGTTTTGTGAGACAATGAGTACATACATTATCTATTATTTGACAGCTTTACAGGTGTAAGATTCTCAATATTGCTGTGTGCTGCCAATCTTTTTATGATCTGGCACCGTGAACTCCCAAATGTCCCCCATGACAACAGTCCCTACAGCTGATCTACCAACACCAAATTAACAGTGCAATATCAGCAATCAGAAGTGATGCACTATAATTAAAGATCCAGTGATGATTGTTGGTTGGTGATTGGCCATGGGCTTCTCCAAGGTTTGGCCAGGTGTGTGGATTGTTCACAAAAACAACTGGACAACCTTTTGCTGAGCTCTTTTCCTGCTCTGTGTGCTGCTGCCATTGGCACAGCTGTGCTTCCCCCATGCCACCATCAGCTCTGCTTTGCCACTGCAAGCCCTGACTGCAATCCAAATATTTCCTTTCTGCAGGACAGGGAGCTGCTGTAAACCACAGGTCCCAGGTGCTGAGCACAGCGTGCATGAGGTGTTTGGCAGGGGAGGCTGATGAAGGGAAATTTTCATTCAGTGAGCATAGCAATATACCGGTACTTCTGACTAAAGACATTTTAATTACAAAAGTTGAGATAATAGGCAACCTAGCACTATCAGGCCATGGAAAAAACCTACAGCCAGCTTACAGGGCAACCAAAGTTCCCACAGTGTTGCACATCTGATACCAATTCTGTATTCCCTTTCTTTTTTGCTATCTTCCCCCTGCTGAAGAAAAAGGAGGAAAAGAAGTGCAGCGCTTTTACAATTCTGCCTCTTTGTGCCTCCATGTATGGCAGGAAATGGATTCTAAAAAGCTGCCAATAAAACTGTAAAAATGACATTCAGAAGTACTTCTGAAAAATTCTGATTACACTTTACATCTGGTGAAAAGACATGAAGGCTTCACTGATATCAGAACAATCCATCAGCTTTCACTCTGCATAATTTTTCCTTGCCAAAATGGTACTCAGGCAAGAGGATGAAAAATGCCCTTAAGTTCTTATGACCTCCAGCTGTGGCAAGTGTTGCTATCTTGTGCTACTATTGCCAGGAACTATTTGTTTGAAATCCCAGTTACAATTAGATTAATTGCAAGAACTAATGAACTTAATTAATGGAAAGAACAAATATTTGTTTTTAAATGAGATTTTTAGATTGCACTTTCTCCTGCTCTTGCAATGTGCTGTTTCCTAAAGATGAAGTCAAGCACCACCAGTAAATTTTTACTTTGCAGCTCTTGTAACATTCACATCCATGTTCCACTTCACCAATATTTTTTAGGATGCACTGTCTGAGAGGGAAAATTAGATCTTTCCAGAAACTACATATTTAGAATGAGATAATTGCTCACCTGGTTCCCATCAACTCATGTTCTGGACATCTCAATGGCTGCTGAAGTGTGAGACCTGTGTCTTCCACAGCTGCTCCAGGAAGAGAGGGAAACTGTAAAAACAACAAGGTAGTGATCCATGCTCCTTGGCAGAGGCTGGTTTAGGCCGTGCACCAGCTCCTTCTGCTTTTGCTGTCCACCGGAGTGGTGTACATCAGCTCAAATCCAGGTGCAGGGTTGTGAGGTGCATCTCTGCTCAGCACAGAGGCAAGAACAGTTCCTATCTCTGGGATGGGAGCAGAGCCTGGTGGCATCTCAGTGCCATTTAGATGTGCTTGGCTATTGTATATTGCATGTATTCACTGGAAATTTCAGGTTAGTCAACTGAATTACAGGAGGGGTTTTTGGTTTTTAATAATATTCTTCAGTGTTTTCTGACCAGCATGGTTTTCATTTTGTGTTCTAGAAGTTTTGATTTCATCTCAGTGTGATTAGGAGACATTTAATGCATCATCCCACTGAGGGGCCCATCCCACTGTGTAGCTGCTCCTTTCCCCTGCTCTGACTGCAGAGCTTCTGCTAAGAAGGATAACTCCCTGCAGCTGTAATTTTGGAACCTACTTGCACATTAGAGAGAGAAGTGAGAAAGAGTTTTCCTTTCAGGGTAGAGTCTCCATGTTCAAGCTGCATTTGCTCACATACATTTTATACACACTTGGACACAGATAAGTGTTTATATACACTGAAGTGTAACTGCAGCACTTATCTCCCCTCACTGACCATCCACTGACCCTGAGCACAGTTACATCATTCCAAAAATTAAAGACAGATCATTATATCATCCTTTCTCAAACAGATAAAAACACCAAACCCTTAGCAAGTCAATCCTACACATTTCCTTATTTAAATATGTAACCTTACAAGTACACTGAAAATCCTATTGCAGTGTTTATTTGATGTGAGGAAATTGTGCTCTGTGTGGAAGCTCCTGCCTGTGAACCATCACGCCCCAGGATCTGGCACTCCCCAAAGTGTTCTCTCCTCTCAATCCGTGTGTCCGTGTCCTGTTGGAAACACAAACAAGTATCTGTTTGAAAGGCCTTTAGAAGCACAGCACATTGTATAAGAAAGCACACATTCCACAAGGTAGAGATATTTCTTCATTTTATAATTTTCACTTTATTTATTCCTATCTGGTTATTTTGGCTAAGAATGTGTTGTCATTAAGTGCCCAGAAGGAAAAGGATATTTTGCCCCTGTATCAGGATTTTTTCCTTTCCAAGATATTTCAGATACTTTGTAGAGATTTCCAGAATCAGATGCAGTATCTGTTCACATTGTCTTATCATTATTATTCTTTTTTTCCTCTCCTTTTTTTTTTTTTTTTTTTTTTTACTGTGGGACTACAGACAGCTATTTACAAATGATACACCTACACATTATGCAATGTATAGAAGAGGGAAGGGAGCCATGCAATTTAGACCAAACTACAATGTTTTTGATAATTCTAAATCTGCTGAAACTGTTGCTATGTTACATGAAGACATTTTGTGGCACCAGAAATTATTGAAGAGATTGAAGAGCCATGCCAGATGAAACACAGGGCGTTGAAATTCTAGTACATCCTCTTATGGCTTTGCAAAATTTGAAAAGGTTACTACAGAAGTTTCCTTCAAAGTGGAAAGAAATCCCTTGCTTGGAGCTTAATTGTGAGAAATGTAAGTGCCAGGATATTCTCTCAGTGTTATTTTTCAGTTGTCTGTTTATGTTTGGTGCATTTTTTTTGACCCTCAAATACTTTTCTTTCAAAGGCTTCTCCTCAAGAACCATGCTAGCGCAGTTTATTGTATATGTAAGAATGCTATAAAGAGTGATTTCCCTATAGATTTATCAGAGTGGGCTCCAGTGAGCCTGTTAAAAATCCATTGCATAATAGCTGTCATGTTTTCAATGAGACTGAAGCTTTCCTGGTATAAAATATTATTTATCAAACAATTTGGATTAGGCTGTTATTTGTAACCCACACTAAGAGTAGCACACAACACGTGATTTGAGAACAGTTTAGAAATCAGAATGAAAAATGAGAAAATCACAGTTCCTGCTTTCTCCTGTTTGGAGATACCTGTTCTGGAGGTCATGTCACCTCATTGTGGTGGCTGCCTGGGCTTGGATAATAGTTCTGAATATTTGCCTTGGGCCTTCGGCCCTCATCCTGCCTTCTCCTCCTCATCCTCTCTCCTCTGCTCTCTCCTTCTTTCCCTTGCCTCACTCTTCCTACCTAAGCAGAGTCTCCTAAAGGTAAGAGTTTAAATAAGAGTAGGGACAGTGACTAGCAGAAAGGGCTCAGCAATTAAAAGGAGAAGGACAGACATCACAGGAGCTGATTTAAAGCTGTTATCACAGATTAATAATTTGGTGCTATGCCAGTCACCAAATGCTCCAGGCACCAGACACTTTAGGCTTCTCCCTGTTTTCCTGTGAGATTTCTGCACTCCCCTGCAGCATATTGGCCTCAGGTAAATACAGCAGGGAGTTAAAATCCTAAATCCAAGGAAACTCTGTTCTTCCCAAATTCCCAGGAGAAATTTGAAACCATCTTACAGTGCATTTCAATTTTCATATGAATTTCCAGTGGTACTACGAAGGGATGAAATTTGAACAATGCAGATTGCCAAATAATTGGCATCTACATGAAATGTTCTCATCTCCAGAGGATACTCACAAATTATATATCTTGATTTAGAAGGAACATGTGAGCATCCCAGAAGTACTGATGAAGGCCTGTGAGCCTCATACTGATGTCAGTAATTCTTGGAGGTGCCCAAGAAACCAGAGGATTTACCCATGGGTTTGTGGCCTTAAGAGAATGGCATGGGACCAAATAGAATAGCTACTGTGGGTTCTTGTAAGGGGCTACAGGAGAGCTGGAAAGGGACTTTGGATGAGGGCCTGGAGTGACAGGACAAGGGGGAATGGATTTGCTCTGAAATTGGTCTGGGTTACATTGAATATTGTGAAGAAATTCTTCCGAGTGAAGGAGGGGAGGCCCTGGCACAGGGTGGATAGTGGAAGGTGTCCCTGCCCATGGGAAGGAGTTTGGATTAGATGGGTGTTAAAGCCACAGCCAAACCAGAACCTTTCATGAATCAATGATTCAGTGAAATCAGCAAGGACCTGAAAACCTTTTCTCCTCTATTGCCATCACCAATGACTGACCATTTCCAAATATAGAGTAAGACAGTAAGCTTTTTGTTTTGTTTTGTTTTGTTTTGTTTTTTAGCTGCATAGGAACATAAATAATTCAATTCATTTTCCTATGTTAGCATTAATAAAGGCTTTTCCCCGCACAGAAAACAAATAGCTGCAATTCACAGGCAACGGAGATGGGGTGAGAAGAAGAGTGATATTGGTCTGTATAGATTCTTATATAACCACTCCATGCAGAAAGTGCAAAACAAAAATTGTATATATATGTATTAAAAAATCCTTTGTGGGCCAGAAATTTTGCTTTTGATGTTCTTTAGATTTACAGTGCTTCTTGTAAGTTTTGTTTGTTGTGTTGTATTTTTTAATGATCGACTTGCTGCAGTAAATAATTCAGGAAATCATCCTGTACTCTATTGTTCTTCAGGCATATGGATTTTTTTTTTTGTCTTCAAAGCTCCAGTTTCTACTGTATGTTGAAATTTCAAAGCTCTCTGAGGAACTGAATACAGGTTTGTAATTATAACAATTTCTAGCCTAGTACCTGTACATCTGCTGTACCCTTTGGGGAATAGAGCACAACAAAATGTATCAATTCCCTCTGGAGAAAATGTGACAGCCTTTCTATTTCCTTGCTTTCCAGACCACCTAGGCTTATTATTTTTAGAACATTATGGATTGTTATTAAGCAGTAGTGGATTGTTGTGGAAACACAGGCAGACAAGGTGCACAGCATCGCCCTTCTGAAGGAAACCAACCCCACGAGCACAGCTCCTCCTTCCGCAGCGCTGCAGCTGCGTTTCCCTGGTCTATAACAGACACAGAAACAAGGGCTTTACAGCCTCAGTCTTTTATAGAAAGATAGCTGGAGGTCTCCAGCAAAAAACTGCTATTAACAGCTTTTGGTCACATAGAAACATCTTTCATGGGAAACCGCTTAAAGGTGTTCAAGTCTGATAAGTGTAACAAATACTGCAAATTTCCAGTTCTTTTTTTTTCTTTTTTTTTTTTTTTTCCCCTGAAATAAACCTTCCCTTGTGCAGGCACATATGCATAGGCAATATAAGCTATTATGAGCAATTGAACTTTGGGAAATGCTTTTTATCACACTGTTCTGTATCACTCTGTTGCATACATATTATTTCATGTAGAAGGCTGAAATGATGATCTGAGCTGTCAAATAAATATTATGCTCTAAAATGAAAATATTATGTTTCTGGAAGACAACTTTATTGCCTTTTTTTGAAAGTATCACACAATGATGATGATCTAATTGATTTTTACCTGTAGAGCTCCTATTAAATAAAAAAATTAGGACACCTAGGAAGGTGTTAAACTTGTAGGGAAAACCCAGCTTTAGTAAAGTTAATGGCAAAAATCCCATTTGCACCTTGGTTCTTTCTCAAATCACCTTTGAAAACTGGTTACCTTTCTGCCTCTGTTATCATTTTAATTATGCTGCTACTTTTTTTAATTATACCCACACACTGGGTTGTGTCTCTTGTGCTGCTTCTTCAAAATCCCCCATTCAGGATTTGAAGGCTGGAGAGGAACACCTGATTAAAAAAGGATATCTGAGTGATGCCTTCACTGATCCCACTCTGGTTCCTTGAACATTTCATTGTGAGGGTGCAATGGAAGCATGAGGTTTTACTCTAATTTGTGCTGTGCTGCTGCTTAGGTAAGAGCAGGAAGAACATGGGCACCACACCAGCTCTTCTCCCCTGTTAATCCCAGGCCTCACCTGCTCTCTCTGACCCATGACAGGCCAAGATAAGACCAGATCAAACTGGATACATTCGTGATATTGTGTGGGAACAGAATTATGTTGTTTTTTTTTTTTTTCTCTTTTTCTTCAATTACATATTATTATTGCAGACTAAATCAGTAGGTCTCTGAGGTGGTGAACTCTACACAGTTATGGGGGGGTGACTAGCAAAACAGGAATCACCAACCTCACCAATGACAGGAGCACACTCCAAATCTAAAAATACGAAACAAAATTTGGGGCAGAATTTATGCAAAATATTATTATTTCTATTTCAGATTGACTCATAATGTTGCAGAAGGTTTTTTTAAGGTGATTGTGTGATATTTAATTTATGTAAAATGACTGGACAGACCAAAGTTAGAAGGACAAATGTCAATCTAATCCTTACAATCATTACCAAGAGCTGTTGATAATTTTCATCACAACACCAGAATCTTCACTGCTGCTTCTCCTCTCCAGGAACTCTCCTGTGTGTTTTTGACCAAATGCTTGGTTTTTTTCAACCCTGGATCACACATGGAGGAGGAAGAAGAGCAGCTGCAGCCACATCCAGCTGTGCCACCACTCTTTCAAAGTACTATTCCTCCCCTGCTGCCAGAGCCCCTGGTCCAACCCTCATACTTCTCTGTCCTTTAAGCACCATTTTTTCCCCCAAAAACCAGGGGATTGGTCTGAGCTGTTCCTGAGCAAGAGGCAGCTTGGATGGTGGATTGAATGACAGAGCCATAAAGAAACAAGGAGATAAGAATATCTAAAAGCTAAGAGGTGTCAAGGACAGCTTTTTAAAGCTCTCCTCAGCTGTAGCTGGTACGACTGTAAACTTGCATGACCTAATTCACTCCAGTTTGGTTTAAATGACTGCTGAAGTGTGGTTTAAACTGCTCTGCTCACCTTTGATCTGAGCTGGACTCTCATCCTTTACCCAGTCAATCACTGCACTGCAGCCAACAGTGTGAAGGGTTCAGGGCACATCCCAAACCCAGACAACTCTCAGAGCTGCCATTAATGCCTCCATGCAAGAACACAAAATTATCCACCTCTTGATAATCCAGTCCAGAGTCCTCATTTTCACAAGTCATAGCTTAGAAATTGTTTGCTTATAGTGATGATTTGATATGATGATCTTAGAGGTGTTTCCCAACCTTAATGATTCCATGATTCTCACCCACTGGAAAGCCCTGGGATTCCCGTGGTTGCCCACCCTGCCTGTGTGCTTGTCTGCTCCTGTGACCATTTCTGGAGCTTAGGTTATTTCTTGAGCTGTGTGGATGTTCTCACAGTGAGCTCAGGTTCTGCCTAGAATACAATAAAACCCTGTAGCAATGGTTGTATGGACATGGTTTGGCTAAACTCTCCAAATGATTGCAATATTATTAACCAAAGTAACCAAAAACTTTTTAAATTATTAACTAAAAAGGTTACTTTAATAATTTCC
Source organism: Onychostruthus taczanowskii (assembly GCF_017590055.1). Classification (NCBI taxonomy): domain Eukaryota; kingdom Metazoa; phylum Chordata; class Aves; order Passeriformes; family Passeridae; genus Onychostruthus; species Onychostruthus taczanowskii. The sequence goes on from NW_024496526.1 coordinate 13,791,199, forward strand.
TGCAGAGAACAAGAATTGTAGGTGCTGAGTCCTTTTGCAATATAAGACATAACTTCCTTTTAAAGTTCAATGAAAGTTATTTGTAAAAATATTTTCCAAGCAGCACCGCTAAAAGAAAAGAAATCAGTGTTATTTACCAGTGAGTGGGATTATGCTGGTAAGTTTGCTGCAAAACTGGGTGCTAAGACAATAAAGAACTGGCTGCTGGTTTTATATACATTTAAAATAGGTCACATGGCTATGCAAAGAACCATTTTTAATGCTTTCTCAAAAAAAAAAATATCACAATTTGTAGAAGCTTTTGATTTATGGAAATGCTTATTTGCTCTGTTCCAGACAAGGTCTATGTTGTCTGCATCTTGGTTTCTTCCCATGATCCCTGCTCGGCCGCAGGAGTCATATGCAGCCCATGGGGTTGCAAACCAAGCATTCCACCATTTAGACCTTGCCAGTCTGCTCCAAGGAGCAACAACTCTGAACACCCTGGGAGTGGGGTCACCCACCTCCATGAGCCTGAAGGTCAAGGGTTTCTCCTCAGCATGGTCTGTCAAGACAAGGAGAAGGAATTTTCTCTTTCCTGCATTGAGGGGAACTCCAGGAACAGGCACAGTTGGCATGGTATAGACAGCAATTGCTGCTTAGAAGAAGTAGGGTAGAGACATCCTGGGTTTTAGCAGTGCTGCTGCAGTCAACTGGCTTGAAATGTGGAGAATGAAAGCACTATCATGTTCCTTCTGACCAAGGCTTCATAAAGAAACTGCTCTTTGCCTCAGAGGACACTGCACTTGAGCAATTGCTTTCTAATCTGTGTTTTTCATATCATTCCTGTCACTTTGACATTTGGAATAAAACCCCAGGACAGTGTAAACAAACATTTTAGCTAAAAGAAGATGGCTAAATGGGATTGATAGTATCAAAACCTGGTCTTACAGTGATGCTCTTTATCTTTTCCCTTCCTCTGCCTCATAGCCCTTTATCTCCTGCCTACTTAGAGCACAGAACTTCTTAGTTCCTGCTATCTAAATTGCAGGTCTTTCAGCAGTTTGTTAAATGTGAGGAACCATGGATCTTTTGTGTGGTGCAGTAAAGCTCTCGTTTTGTTTGTTACTAAGTCAGCACTCACAGCACGCTGTGATTTAGGGCTTTGTCATGGTGCTGCAACGTTTACAGGCACAGCAGCCACAGCACCAGCGTAAGAATGAGAAACATGACTACAGAGAGCCAGCTGGGCAGAGGGAGGCTTGAGAATGTGCAGAATGTTTGTACACACACTCAGAGAAGATGTTTTTAACCTTATCACTCATTTTGAAATGTTTGTCACAGATTTGTGGTCCCTGACAACAAATAGAAAGATGATGCTTTGGAGAAGTGCGTCAGATCAAGAGTACAGCATTGACAAGTTAGTGATGAAAGCTTGTGTTCTTTTCAGAAATGAGAGATGCCTTAGACATAATTTGCCATGTTTTACTAATTGAAAATATTTCAGAAACTGAATGACTTCTAAAAATCAAAGTGGAAATTAATACTGTTATGTCCTCTCTTAAGCATCCAGACAGAAAAATTTGCTTGGAAGGAGGAAGGGTGGAGATGGACTATTAACTCAAGGTTAGAGAGGGCCAGCAGAAATGGAATTTGATGTAGGATATCAGGGGTTAGATAGCAGCATGCCAGGCAGAAATTATTTGCAGATTAATTGTTGACATAATTTTAAGGTTTTGTTAATTTGTTTTCCTCTTCCTGCCTTGTCAGTGGCCACAAAATAAATAATTATAGGCAACACAGGAACTCTCTCCAGCTCTCAAGTGCTGGAAATCAGAAGGACATGGACCTGCTGGAGTGAGTCCAGAGGGAGCCACAGAGATGCTCCAAGGGCAGGAGCCCCTCTACTCTGGAGACAGATGGGAGAGCTGGGGTTTTCCAGCCCGGAGAAGAAAAGGCTCCTGGGAGACCTTAGAGCCCTTTCCAGGGCCTAAAGGGGCTCCAAGAGAGCTGGAGAGGGACTTGGGACAAAAGCTTGGAGTGACAGGACAAGGGGCAAAGGCTTCAAACTGACAGAGAGCAGGGGATTAGGTATTAAGATAAAATTTTTCCCTGAGGGTGATGAGGGCCTGGCATGGGTTATTCAAAGAAGCTGTGGCTGCCCCTGGATCCCTGGAAGTGTCCAAGTCCAGGCTGGATGGGGTTCTGAACAACCTGGAAAAGTGGAAGGTGTCCCATGGCAGGGGATTGGAATTAGACGATTTTTATTGTCCCTTCCAACACAAACCATTCTCATATGATAAAAACAGCCTCAGGTACTTCTCCAAGAAGTAAATTAAACTTTCCATGACATTTCTATGTATATAGAGAAGAAAGAGCAGAGGATTCCTCTCCTGGATTGCGTTGGCAGCAAGCGGATGGCAATCACTCTCCCTTTCTGCAGAGGATGATGCAAGTTAATCCACAGTTCAGAAGTTCTTGGATAGTTTTAAACTGATTATCTCATTCTGAATGCACACAATGCCCTGAGTACAAAGCACATCTCCCCCAGACCGGCTTAGTGGCTGAGCACGTACACTAATATTCAATCAGTGCTGTGCTCCATTTTTATTAATCATTTTCCCTGTGTATTTGCAAAATGGCATCCTTTGCAAAAAATAGAAAAGTCTGTAATTCTCTTATTGAGGTTTTAAAATGAAAACGACTGCACGATGTTTTTAACCAGTAATAGAGAAAAAAAAAAAAAAGCCATGTTTTATGCTGAATTCCTTCTATTTCTTTGGATTTAAGAATTTAAGAGAAAAAATATCACATCCAAGAAGGATCAGGAAAAAATCTCTGTTTTAATTCTACCTAAAACAGGAAAAAAAATGCATGTCTCCAGTATAACAATCTCATTTAATTTTAGTTTGATCGTGGTAAATGTGATTCCAATTAATTTTACTTAGCAAGTGCAGATGGAGCCAAAATCATATTGATACATCTGAAGATAAAACTCAAATTTTATGTCAGGAGAAATAATAATGAAATTGCCTTGGCATGTTTGATAAAGTCGCAGTGAATAGTCTAGAGTACAAAAATAACTTCAGACTGCTCGTATTTAGATGATCAACAGATACATCTGATGACAGCAAAGAGAATTTAACATTGTTTTTCTTACACACCAGATTATGAAGATGAGCTCTTAAAGAATAAATTCTCAGCATTTCCAATTCCTTTTCAAAGCCCAGTGGAATATATTAATTGAAATTTTTAACAGAAGTCAAGTAACTGAATTAGTTAAGCAATTATGTAGGTCCCATTAGTACTTGTGTATATATTTTAGGCTGTTGAATAACTTCACAAGTCTGACCTTAGGTCATTTAAAAATTCGAACTGGGGCCAAGAATATGTGGAAATATCCATGTGCTTTTAAAAATCCACTTTGATCTTTTGTATGTGTTTAGTCACTTGAATAAATTTATGGATTTGATCACCAGGTATTTTTGCAAAACTTAGGGGGTTTTTTCTGTCTAACAAATGATTTGTCTCAATCCCATTAATAATCTTAATTACAAACCCATTCAGTCACACCTGTGTTTAAGATTATTTGGCCCATTTCTTGAGATTCCCCTCAAAATTTGTTGTGCTTTCATTTTTCCCCTGTTGCTCTTTGCTGAACTTTGCTAATGCTTCTCCTCTAGTAATGAATTCATATTTTTCATTTACTTCTTCAAGAAAAAAATTCTTTGTGTCTGTTTTTCTACTCCCTGCTCTTAAGATTTTTTTCTTTCTACATAAACAACCTGTATTGTTCAGAACCCATTGATCTGGAGATGAAAACCCCACAAAAATCTCCTTTCTGGTTTTCAAGGGCACACTTCTCCCCTCAGTCACAGAAGTTGTAAAGGTTTTTTTTCCCCCCTTCTGTGGTTCCCACCTCTATGATCCACAACTTTACAGGCAGCAGCAGGGCTTAACTCTTCTCGTCTGTAAAGGACCTGCCAAGTCTCACTCACTTCAAATGAGAGATGTCCTCAATTTGATTTTTAAATTGCCTTAAAATTGAATCACTCCACTTTTGTGGCAGATGATTGTGTAGTGTGTTTCAATAAGACATCCAGAATAATGTTCCTAATACTCTGAAATTTCATATATTTCAACTGTCACATTTCGAGTCACGTGTCAGGCTTCCCAGACTTGGAGCTCTTGCCAGTAATAAACCATCTTCCTCTCATTTCTCCGTCTTCCTCTTTTGCTGTTGTTTGTGAAGAAGAGCTGTGAAAAAAACTATGCTGGCACTGTCTCCTTTTTGCTGCAGCATGGATAATTCTTGGTATTCCATGCCTTATCCTTCATGGTTTAAGGTGCACTCAGAATTACACGGTAAAATCTGAAGTGAAAACCATGGACTTTTTGTTATCTCTCTTTAATATGGGAAAAATAATAAAAGAGAAAAAAAAAGGCAGAAACCCACCTTGGAGTCTTGGAGTAGAAGTTTGCTATATTTTTTTTTTTCTTTTTATGCTGCACTTCCTGTATGATTATGTTGTTATAATATACAAAATTAATAATATTCTCAGTGGAATCCTAACAATGTCATTGAATTTATGAGCTGCTGTGTTACTGTTAGTACAAACTCTGCTCTTCCCATGCTCTGGTGCATCCCCTGAAGATGGAGCTCCACAGTTTTGCCAAGACCCGAAAAAGATTATGCCAAATTCATAAATATTCAGACCTCATGTATTGATGCCCAAAAGTGTTGTCATAACGAGAGTCTTTCCAACTTCATCTGGCTCTCATCATTCACCTGTACATTATAAAATCTAGGTGCAGCAATATACAGCTTCGCCCTCAAGAGCTGATCTAAAAATAAATGAAATTAAAACCACAGAAGGCACAAGATTAGCAAATTGTTTAGGGCTTCCTGACTTTTTTGTGTCACACAATGATGATACCCAGCCAAGCCAACCTTTGATTTTTCTTTTTTCTATTTTTCAAAGTTTAAACCATGAAAATTGTCCATGAGACTCCAGTTCAGAGGGCAATATTCAGGCAATAGATGCTTTCTTTTCCTTTCTCTTTATCCTAAGGAGAAGTAAAGTTTAGGTAGGGAAAACAAACCAGTTTCTTTCAGCTTTCTGATAGCAAACCCCATGACTGCAAAGAGTTGGGGAGAACAATTTTCTAATGCTTGTGATTGTACTAATGAAAATTTAGCTAATCCAGTGACCTCCAAACCTTCCCAGAATGGGAATGGCTGCTCCCACCTGAAATGGATTCCCACCTGGAATCCATTTCAGGTGGGAGCAGCAGTTGTTCAAGAGTTCACCCTCTCCTGGGTCACAACTCTTGCCCTTCCTCGATCAAGAGACCCAAAGATTTCCCAGATCCAGGGGACTTTTCCTGTTGTTTTACACAGAGAAATATGGGCACGCCAGATGTTTGTCTCAGAACCACTGCAAGATAACAGGGTGCTCATTTTTGTCTTAAAACTCACAGGACAGCTGTGAGATTCCTGACCTTTTTTTTTTTTTTAACAATAAAATATTATTTTTATAATTATTTTGAGATAGTTCGAATCAGGAAAGACTAAGAGTTCTAATTTGGGTAGCAAAGCTGGTAGCTTTGACTATCTCATACTCACAGGATAAGCCACTGCAATGCTAATTACAGGATTAAAAAATGACATTATAAACCCAGAGAGATACTGCTCTCCCTTTTTCGTATTTTTCCCCCTCAAGGAAACTAATTAGATTAGGTGTTAACTTCTGCTGAATATTATTGTTGTGGGCAGCTAGAGAGTGACCTGCAGAGTTCCTGCTGTTTATCCATGGGCTTAAGTTATTCCAGCCCTTGGTTTGCATTAAAAAGTCCAAATGCCCAGTAGCTTCCTTAGGTAGTTGTTATATGAATGAGATTAGTGTTCATGCTGGTGATAACAGTTCTCACATAACAACCACAAAAAAAGTATATTATGACAGGTGACATTGTGAAAAGCTTTTTTATTTTTTTTATTAGTTTTAGAAGTAGCTCTTCAATGAAAGTTTAAAAAAACCCCAGGTATAAGTGCATAACAACAGCAAATATAGAGACATATGGATCTTGGATGAGTTTTGTTCATGTCTGAAAGATCATGAGGGATACAAAAGAGAATTGTGACATATGGAGGAAGCAGATTAATTAATTTGAAAACAACCTTTGTACAAGGAACAGTTTCAGCTCAAGTAATTAAATGTAAAATGTTGTATGGTTGTCAAGGTTTGTGTAAGGAGAGGGAGTCAGGACTGCTATCAGGTTCTGGGAGAGTGCTGTAAAACCTTGTAATCTAATAAGGTAAGAAGCACTGATGTGCAATACTTAACAGCCCATTTTGCTTGCAGAACTATTCCACGTAACCAGGAACAAACACATCACCCTGCCTGTAGCACAAGCACTGATTATTTACTGTTCCCTCTGCCCTGCTCCGAGTACAGCTTTGGGGAAACTTTCATCACTTTCTCTAGCACTAGAATGATTTTCGCTCTTCGTCTCTGACAGCACATTTGAAATCTTGTTTTCCATTGCTGATAGACTCAAACTGTGTTGTCTTTCTTTGCTGCCACATCTGTCACAGCTGGGGATGCAGTTGCCCAGCTAGGTCCTGTCAGACACTTTGCTGGACAGTGACAATGTTATAATCACCTCTTTGCATATTCTGCAGTTTCATGACTTAATCATGGGACTGTAAATAACCCTAGAATGAAAAGCTATTATTTTAGGTCTTCTTGACCATTATTTATTTTAAGGAAAATATCCTCAAGCTGTCTAGCAAGGAGATAGTCCAATAAAATATTAAGAACAATTTTGTCAATGTAAACTCTGAAATATTGAAAGGGTTATGGTGTCGGATTATTTTTTACCTTTATAAATCTCAGATGCCAAGTAACCCTGGACTGGAGCAAAGAAAAATTGTTGTCTGAGCAGAATGGGAGCTGGGGCACAGCTCTCTCTGCATTAATAGCGCTTTAACTGTATCTCACTCCTCTCCAGCAAAGTGAGATTTGGACTTTTTCCCTAGGATTTCAGTGAAAAAACAGCACCCCATTAAGCAAATATTGATGGGTATTTCTTAAACACTTCTTGGAAAGAATTTAGTCTGCCTGTGAGGGAAGGTAAAGAGAGCACTTTGTAGCACCTACCATGCTCAGCAAAAGCAATGTTTAAGACAGAAATCTTACAAGCCTCTTGGGTTTCATTTGGCACCTAGCTGGGACTTCTTGAAACCAATTACCAATCCAAATCAAAAAAATAAAAATTCCAAAGTCCTAGTATCTGAATACATAAATTCTATTTCTTCTGAATTCCCTGCCAAAATCACTTCAGTCATCAAACTCACACACAAATGATATGCATGCATTCTTACAAGCAATTGCCTTTTCCTTTCAAATATTCCTGAAGAAAAAAGTAAACTTTAATTATGAAGAGATAACCAGAGGTGTTACCCTCAGAATTTAATTATTATTTGATTAAATTTCAAAAAAACACAACTAAGCTATGACGGGGCAGAAAGAATAGTAAAATGGTAATTATGAAATAAGAGATATGAATTAAGATAAGTTAGAAAACATTTTTGCAAGTGTATGCTTGTGGGAAGGGAAATAAAATAAGTGAATGTTTTCTCAGTCTTATAAAATATTAACATTTGGGGTTAGAAGGTGTGTTAATTGATGCCATCTGGTGAAAGGACATGGAAACATTGCTACCCTTTACCTTCTAAAATAACTTTGTGAGAGAAATGGGACTGCTACTGTTGTAAGGTGGGCTGTGTTTTGCACTTCACAAAATTTGAGAGTAATGATCAAATAAATAAGGGTGGGATGCAACATCAATAAAAGGTGGAGACCCAACTTAGCAGCACAGAAGCAGCAGATGTATAAATCCATGTGGCTGCTACAAATTCCCTCTCAGGGCCCTGCAGTTGCAGACACTGCTGACATATTTTGAGCAGCTGGAATCTTGGGCTGCTGGTTTCCTGAAGAAAGCAAAATTAAACATTCTTTCGAGTCTTCATATTCATGATGGATGATGGTCCTATACACTTCTTTAAACTGTCAAGCTGTTCCTCAGCACACAGAGCTGCCTGCTTGCAGTGTGAAGAATGGAGAGCTGGGAAGAGGAAGTGGGGGAGCTGAGGGTTTTCATGTTGAGGGCAGCCCCCCCAGGGAGGAAGAAAAGCAGAGTATGAGCTGAGCTGGGGAAGTTGCTGAGCTCTGGGTGCAGGATAGAGCAGCCGGGATTGTAATCCTCCCTATCTCCTGGCATGAGAGCCAAAATCTGTCTCTTGGCCCATCTGCCCATCCCTCCTTCTGACTTTTGCAAATACTCACTGTGGGCTCCTCAGAAACCCCAAAAATTCAATATTTAACTTCCAAGACTTGATTTAAAGGTACTTATTGGAGTGTACCAAGACATCACACCGCAACAGGTACTGACCTGGGAATGTGTGCCGGGAGCTCAGTCTTGCAAACCTTTACCCCAGTGATAATCCACACACACAGAATATTCACTCTAAAATGGGGATTAATTACACACAAAGTCCTGCTTTTGAGATGTAATTAATAGGAAAACAAACTTCTTTTGCTAGATTTTACTTTCTTGAGAGGAGTAACCCCTCAACTAAACACTTATCCTGGTTTCTCAGTTTTTTAGCACTTCAACTTCTTTTCACTTTGGAATCTGCATTCTGCAGTGGTGTTAATTTTATTCCCAGACCATGAAGACACGTCTAAGGGAAGATGTGAAGACACGTCTAAGGAATTGTCCTGAAGTCAATTCATAAATCCATCTAAACAACAATTTTATTAGAACTGAGGAGAAGACAATTACCTTTGTGTGTGTATGTCTACTGAGACACCTTTGTATCATCCTTTAATTAAGGATTTAACAGCTTACAATTATCCAGCTGAATTTCCCTTGGATTAACTAGTTGGTTTACTACCCTTAGGAAAATACCAGCTTTTTCCTCCTAGCACTCCTACTGGGAAGTTTCCTTGAGTGCAAAGACAAATCTGCCATGGAGGCTCCACCTTTATTTTTCCAGAAGGATGCACAAGGGCTGCAGTCTTCTGGTACAATTTTAATTCCAATCACAGATGAGTTCTACTGATACTTTGTGTTTCAGTGGAAGCACGAAGCTTTTTTGCTAATGACATTTTTTCTCTATAGGCACTGTGCCTAATTTTTAAAGGAATAGGCTTTTATGGGCTGAAAGGTAGGAGGGAATAATGGCAATGATGCATTTATTATATTTTGTCTTATTTAAGTTTCACATTAAAAAACTGTAAGGGTCACATTCTAATATGAAATTTTCTGGTCATATGAGACAGGAGCTCAAACACATATTTACAGGCAATTTCTGTAACAGTGGAAATTAATTGTAAATACAACTGTTCCATGTCCAAGAATGTAAAAATAAAAGTCTTACCTTGATTTTCTCACTCTTTTCCTTCGAGATTTGCCTAGAAATTTACAGAATATATCCTATAAATTGCCAACATTGAACCTGTCATCCTTTGAGAAATATTTTAACCAAGTGATCACTGTGAGTTTCAAATCCAGTTGCTAGAATTTTAAGAAATTACTTTTTCCCGTCCTTCTGTCATGCCACAGAAGCTCCCCTAACCCAGTTACTTGTGTCAGGAATGTATATACAGAGAAGTGACTTAATGCCAGAGACCTCTGTGTGTACTTACAAAGGGGAAAGTAAAAATCCCAGTACTTGACACCACACAACACGACAAAGAAGTTTCTTCTGTGGCAAAGTGCTCATGGTCTCCCTTCCTTCATCTGTTGCTGAGAAACCTTTCTGAGAATTAATCAGGGAAACATCACAAGTGCTGCTAAATCATGCGCCACACTGCAGATCGAGCTGCTCCAAAGAGATGAGAAAGCTCTCTTTTCCTGTTAACCCAGCACAGGCTGGTGTGCAGCAGCACTTCCTCCAGTGAGTGCACTGCTGTACAAGTGCAAAACATTTAGTCTGTGTCTCCAGCAAAGCTGACAGTCACATCTCACCAGAACCACTCGTACAACAAGGACAAACACAGGCGCACCGCACACTGAGCATGGGAGGAGATGCTCAGCCAGCTTCAGGGCATGCTGGAAGTTCAAGGTTGGACTGTGGATTTAATTTATTTTAAAGAGACTTGTGGACATTATAACAGAGGTTTGATGGTCCCTGTCCACTCTGGAGTGGGGATGGGAGGTGCTAAACATGACCAAAGCAGAGGTTGAGCTGTCACGGCAAGAAGTGATGCAGCAAACTGGAGAAAAGCACTGCAAGCACCAGAAGGTTGCACCACTTTACCTGTATTGGCACAGATCTGGTTATTCCAGTGGAAATGTGCCTTTTAAAAGCATTGCAGTCCCTGTGTGGAGGGGAAATAAGTAATTCCTGTATCAGACACTTCAAATCAGTCTGGCACGTAAAGGGATTGCGGAGAAAAAGCGTTCTGGTTAAAACACACACAGACTTCAACCAAATGCTTTCAACACTGCCAAGCCCATATTTAGAAGGGAGATGAGATTGGGGCTGGCATGGAAAGGAGGGAAAAGCTGGCTCTTTGTGCACACACTGGGACCCGAGGGCTCAGAGAAGGATGCCGGGGAGCAGGAGGCTGCAAAATGCTGGAATGGAGGGTCAGAAACTCTGTTCTGCATTTCACAACATATGCTCCATAGCTGCTCAGCCTCAAATTGCAGAGATTACATCTCAGATCCTGCCATCAAAAGCCAAAGTCTTACAAAAATAGCTTTTCTCGTGTGAATTCAACCCTTCCTTATGTGAGGAATACATCCATTGTGGGTTTGGACTTGGGCTGGGTGTGTGCTCTGATGCGAGATGAATACTTTGGCCCTACATTCCAGTTTCAGGAATAATTATATTTTTGGGATTTTTTTCTTTTATTCAGAAACTTTAAATTTATATTTTTTGTCAGACTGTGACTACTACAGGGACTGAAGTTTGTTTCAAAATCGTTTAGGAGAAGACCTTGGAGAAAAGCCTGTGCATAGGCTCAGTGGCAAGAAGAACTGGCTATTTTGCTTTTAAAGCTTTGTACTGCTTTCTGGGGCATTTATTATACCAAGTGCCAAATAAAGAGCAGTTTTTAGACACAGACAGGAAATTTCATACCAGTGGTAACACAGCTGAAAAAAAATCCCAAATTCTCCTTTAGTCCCTGGCTGGCAACACCAGCTTGATGTTGGCACATGGGACTGTGACTCTGCTTTGCTGCTGGTCTTGGTCATGTTGCCATCAGACAGATGTCTCTCCTGCAAAGCCACCACAGTACCTGGCAGCCTGGCTGGAGATTGTTTGCTGCTATTCATAAAGCTGGTTTTGTTTTGCTAGTTGGAGATGCTGTTAAATACAAAGGGAGGAATTAATCTTAGTGAAGGAGCCAAATAATGAATCGGTGTGGAAAGAGAATTACTTGCACTTCTCAGTAGGTGGTCTGTCCTCATCAGGGCAGGGACACGTTCACAGAATGAGCAAGCAGAGTCTGCTGCAGCAGCTCATACTCCCAATGTGCAGAAAGAATTGTTTTCTGGGGCTTGCAGCCTGCTCTCTGGAGTCGCTAAGTACATTTTCAACCAAACAGAAAAAAAGCTCTCCCAGCACAATCTTCCTCCCAGCCCCCAAGTGCAGCACACCATATGTTAGCAGGTGCTTTCTGTCAGATCGTTCTTTCGGGGGTGTTTGGTGAATGGAATGGGATGGGATGGAATGAAATGGAACAGAATGGAATGGAGAAGAATAGAAAGAACATTTTCAGTTGGAAGGGACTTCCAGCAATAAACTAATTCAGCTTCCTAACATTTATCCTGGCTTTGTGATATCTGCAGGAGCCTCTCCACATGGATAAAGTCACCAGAGAATAAGAAAATGAAGTTCCCTTTCCCTTCCATGTGCTCCAGGAAGCTTTCTTCTGTGGGCAGAGCAGGGGTGCCCTGGATCCTTTAGTTTGCTTTATCCAGCAGGTCAGTGGGAAGAGGAGCAGGCAGGAGAAGCAGGTAGCTCTTTAGAGGATATTTGGAGCTACTGCCACCCCTCTCCTCACCTGTGCTTGCTGTGTAGCAGCTCGGAGAGGCTGCAGCAGACAAGCAGCTCTCACTTGCACACCTCATGCTCCATGGCTTTGATCATGACTTCCTTGCACCTTGCCCAGAGTTGTTAAAATCCACACTCTCAGGATCTCCTCTTTGTCCCATGTTCAGCACTAGCAGCAGTGCCCTGATGTCAACAGGAGCAGGAGCTGATGTCTGTGCTCTGGATTTGCAGAGCAGCGTGTCCAGCTTTATAAACGTCGTTTTCAATGAATCCTTCTAGGTAAACACGTGGGGCTGCAGCGACAGCAGCTTGGCCTAACAGCTCATCATAGCAAAGGTCAGTAAGATCCAAAGATGATGAGAAATTACATTTGAAAATAAAAGAAAAATACCCCAGTAAAATATCTGCTGTTACACTGAGAGAATGGAAATATATGAGCGTCATAAATCCCTGCACATCAATAGAGGAGTTATCTGGTTGCCCAGGGTCAGGGTGAGCAGTTGTAGACCCAGCCAAGAAGTGTTTGACAGTATCAGACACCAATATTCGCCACTGTTATTAGACAGATCTTGTGCTGGACTAATCTGATCTGCCAAGGTGAATCCCATATTCATAAAACACCTGAAATAATATTGGCTGTTCATGTAAAAACCTTCAAAACTAAAGCTATCTCCCTTGGGCTTCAGCGTGAAATCTCTTCATTACCATTGGTTAAACTCTGAACCATTAAGACAGAGTGCTAAAACTGGAAAAAAAATGGAAAAAAAAAAACCTGGAAAAATGGCTCTGGCCATTCACAGACAAGGAAATCCCCTTTCTTCCATCAGGAAATCCAACCACTCTTCTCCACCAGCATCCCATCCCTCACCAGCACAGGTTCCATTTTCAGTGGTAGATTTTGCTGTGTCCCTTTCAGGAGGATTACCTTCTAGTTTTTGGTTGAATTTCTCAGTGTTTCTTTTTTTCTTTCATGCTGGTCTGGGCAAACAGATGTCTGGAACACCTTAGAGTGCCCATTCTCACGCCCCATCCTCCCTCTTTCCAGGCAGTAATTGTTTCAGCATCCAAAGAGATAAAAAGGCATTAAAGGTAATGACCCTTGTTCTGATTTCACATATGGCTGGGCCTTACCCAACAAAATCCTAGTCCCTGTTTTACAGATAATTATGTATCAAAAGTGATAAGTGTTCTGTGACAATATATTACCCAAAAAACAGTAAAAGACTGCTGTAGCTGGGAGTAGCCAGATGTGTGTTCTGAACGAGGTGCTGTGACAAACACCTAAGGCAATGTTTGCAGAACTATGTCTCCTTTTGGGAAGTAGATAATAATTTTGGATAAGTCTCAGTTGAAATTTTGAGCAAATTCTGTAAGTGTTCAGCACTCTTGCATTTCCATAGCTAAATTTCTGTGATGACACATTACCCTTAGATATCTGTTAAAAAGAATTTGCAATTGGTTTGTTGAGAGATGCTCACAAAGATGGCACAATGCTGCTTCAAAATGATTGATTAAATCAGTAAAAAGGCATTAAACGTAAGCATGAACAGAGAGATTATTAAAGACATTGACATGCCTCTTTCAGAACCAGCTCCTGAAGTAACTTTTAAGAAATGTAAAATGCATTAACACAATACTAATTAAAAAAAAAAATAAGAAGAGAGCCCACTTTCAATTCAGAATGAAAGCTGATCAAAATTAACAGGCTGAGGGGGTCAGGAACCAAAAGATTCTAAATGTGAAAGCAGAGAAAAACAAGAAAAAAAAAAGGAAGTTATTTCATTATTTCAGCTTTTAAAGCCCTTTAACAAAGCAGAGTTCAATCTGAGAAATTATTATTGTTCCAGAAAAATAATTGACAACTATAACTTCAGCATATTTAAAACAGTTTGAAACCAATTAGCGTCTCACCTAGACTTGAAGGAAGGCCAGTGCTACTTCTGTAACACAATGTAATCAAAATCACATTGAAGTATAACAGGAACTATCCTGATAGAAGTTGGTTTTTATTCACATTTAGGAACAAAATTAATTGGACAACTGTAGAGAAAGAGTCACCATCCACCAAGTTCATAAGTGGAAAAATCCTTTGTCCAGCAGTTCAAACTCAGCCACATAAAGCAACTTTGTAAAAGATTTAACTTATTATACAATAATGCACTGATATGGGAAGAGAGTGGCAAGTATCCAAAGAAACCATAAAGGCTGGATTAAAACACATTAAAAATTACTAAGATTTTATATGCAATTCTGTATGAGGGCACACGGCTGTTTGGCTCTGGGAAAAGTTTTGCTCTCAAATTCTTCGATTGTGTGTGCAATGGTTTCAGCTCCAGAACAGACACACACTTATGCTTTTATGCTTTAGTCTTCAGAGGATCTGTGCTTCTTAAAATAATTTCAGCTTTTATTCTTGGGGTTTGTCCAATTGATCTCCCCCATGCTTGGGCTTGCAAGATGGAAGTATTGCCCCAGTGCATTGTATTTTGACAAGAGCAGGAGTGATGTTTTGCTGTCTAGGAGAAGGATGAGACCATGGATATGGCAGACCATGGTCTATGAAGATCCTCACTCAGAAATTATCTGGCAGGGCTTCTGCTACGTGGTTACAGCCCCTGTGGTCCCTTCATACAGAGCCTGGTGTGAACCCATGCAGATGATTCAGGAGGTTTTGATGGGTTAAATTTATATGAGGAGATACCCTGCTCATCATTGCCATTGGATGCTGAGACTTCCAGTCTTTGTCTTCCTCCAATGACACAAAATCCATGTTGTGCGCCCACATGACTGAGAGAAATGGAGACACCAGGTCCAATCCTGGTGAAGATCTGACATTAACAGTGCTGATGTGAGCCTGGCAGGACCCAGAGTCCATCACCACTTGAGGGATTTCTCTGGCAGGACCCAGAGTCCATCACCACTTGAGGGATTCCTCTGGCAGGACCCAGAGTCCATCACCACTTAAGGGGTGCATCTGGCCCTCTCCACCCAGTGTCAAACCCTTGGGACTATCTCAGACAGTAAGATTCTCCCAGGCCCTGCACAGGCTGCAGTATTTAAGGCTGATTTCTCTTCTGAAACATTTGTAACTCTTTTCCATGCGGTACAAGCTCGGCTCATTTCGTCTGTGCCTCCGCTGAGCTCAGACCACTTTTCCCTGCACAATGACAGATGTCTTGAGACCGTCGATGGCAACAGGGCTGGGAGGCAACACCTGCTTCCCACAGGCCAGGCCCACTCCTGCAAGCACTTCATGTCTTCCCCACAGCCACAAAATTCAGAAAGTTAGTTTTATGAAAAATTAACTTTTTTTGTTGAGTGAGTCCATGGAAGAGCAGCTCTTTGCATTGAGCTCGTGTACTATATTTTACCCAAAAAAAGTGGGGACATGGTGGTTTGGGAGTGCTGGTGCAGCCAGGCAGGGGTCTGCTGTCCACACCACAGCAGCTTTTATCAGTTCCCTCTGACTGTGTGCCAGTGGATATGAGGACATGAGGGGTCCCCACTGTGCTGGGAAGAATTGCTGAAGACTTGCACCTTCACAGGCATTTGGGCAGGCAGGGAGGTGAGGCAGAGCTAAATCTACTTCAAAAACAATTCAGAAGAAAATAATATATAGGAAAAAAACAGTTGCAGTGCTTCCTGGGTGGTGGGGATGCACACAAGTGCTCCATGGGGCACTTCTGGGGTTGGCATGTCTGCTGTCCTGGGAGATATAGGGCTGAAAAAGATTTTACCAACAGGAATAAGGATAGTGGGGATGGACTTCACCATCCCAAGGAAGAGCTGCCTCTGCTACACTCCATATTTAATTTAAATACTGTTAGTAATGTGAATATTACTTTTGTATACTATGTCATCGCTTGGTGCTATGAATAAATATGAAGACATAAACAAGGTCATTTATGGGAAGCCAACAGCAATATTACTGCTGGAGAAAGGCACAGACAAAAATAGAAACCAGAACTTTTAAGTGGCTAGAGGATGTTGCTAATGAAGAAATAAAACATCTTTTCCAGTATTGTCAGTGATGCTTTAACTTCTGATATCTTAAACATATCTTCCCTTGAATAATATTTTCACTTCCTGAAAACAATTTGTTATCCAGAAAATGTTAAACACCAGCAAAACCAGGCAGTACTAACTTTGATGCATTATCTACAGACTTACAAGAAGCATGGATACTCTAGATGTCAGTAAACAAAAAGATGAACCTTCAAAAGAGTAAAGATATTAAAACAAACAAACAAACAAATAAAAAAAAAAAAAACCCCGTGACATTTGATAGATAAAAATAAAAACACAAAGAAAACCAACCCAAATGAGACATGGAGCTTCCTACTAGGAGCTGTGTGCCAGTTTGACAATTAATTGATTCAGACTGATTGGTGACTTGGCAGGTACCATCAACACAGTTTCCTGCAATCTGCCAGTCCAACCATCCAAAGGATGTTACTGGATTCTGCCCCACTCTGTTCTCTCTCCCATCTGCTGTGTTATGCAAGATGAGATACAGCAGTCCTAGAGAATTCAGAAAGCACTGCAGAGAGAAAAAGCTTCTTTCTTACACCTTACACTCAGCATCACATTGCAGGATCAGGATATATTGAAAATGAAGACACAGTAAGGGAAATTCCTCTGGATATCTTGAAAACTTAAGGAGATTTTACTGTACAGAAATTGGAGAGCAACAGCTGCACTTTTTCAATTCAATAATCAGACAGTAATGTAATAATCAGTTGTGTAAGAATCCCTATGAATTAGTTGTGGATTCTTAGGGGAAACTGTGCTTTATATTTTTTAAAGTACATTAATATACTGTTTTTCTTAAGGTGAATAAATATCCTCTGGACAGATTTTTAACTCCAAGGTGCATGTGCAGGTCTCACGATCTCCATGGTTCTGAGAGATCCCAAGGAGCAGGTACCAATCTGTTCCAGGACACCTGGAGAATCCCACACTCTGTCAGGGCAGTGCAGAGGGAGACAGGACACTCCAGAAGTGACCTCATCCCCTGACCTGGGGGTGTCTGATGCTGCAGCCTCTCCTGGGTGATGGAGAGCACTTGGGGGTGCCACTAAGAACCAGAGTCACTTTAGGCAGGAAGATTTTCCATCAGCATTTACAGCTTGATACTGCTCAAACGTTATTAATATTTACTTTGGAGGATTTCCTAGGAGTCTAGAAAAAAAATATGGCCACCACCAGTTGCAGACTGATATTCCAGTTGTACAGATAATGGAGTTGAGGAAGGAAGAAATGAATTTGGCATTTGGTTTTGGCTAAAGTTTTATCCAGCATAGATCAAAGATCAGTTCAGAGAATAATTCACCCTACTGATCTTTATTATTTCTTGCCTGTCCTTATTGGCATTTGTCTGGCATGGACAATGTATCTAAATCTTGTTTTTCAAAGAGTGATACACTGATATCTAAAATTATCCATGAAACAGCTGAAAATGCAAAATGGGAGAAATTTTATTGGTAAAAGGGATGGGTGGGTGGGCAACACTTGTGTTGCTGATGGAAGACAGCATGGAGATCTTGGATCTCTTCCACCGGAGGGAAGACACGGCTCCGTCTAAAATTCCTTCTCTCATCTACTCATTCCTTGTTTTCAGAAGATGTTTTTGTACCATCAAGAAGTTCACTAAAGCAGAAAGGAAGCACTGAGGTGCCATGAGCCTCTCAGCCTCACAAGAGGTGCAACTACAGAGGCACAAATTTATTTAGCGGAACAGGCTTAAGATCTGGGCAACTCTTGTCATAATTACTCAAGCAATTATCCTGCTAATGAGCAGCTGAGATGGCAAGGATCAGGATGCCCCATCCCTGGAAGTGCTCAAGGCCAGGTTGGACTGCTTGGAGCAGCCTGGTCTAGTGGAAGGTGTCCCTGCCCATGGCAGGGGGTTGGAACGTGGTGTTCTTAAAGGTCTCTTCCAACCCAAATCATTCCATGATTTTATGATCACAGGCAAACTTTAGAGAGCCACTTCTTCCTACAAAGATTTTAGCTTGCAATTCTGTACTTCTGCCTCCTCCTGTACCATTTCACACATGTGTGATCCTCATTAGTATTCAGTTCTGGATTGTTTGCTGATTTTGCTAAATACATAATGAAGTGTAATAAGCTGCAGCGATCTTCCTGCTGAAAAAAAATGGGATATGGAATTAAAACTTGCTGTTCTACATTGCACATCCTAATGGACAAAGTCAGCATTTAAATGACTCCCTGCTTTATATTATTTGTAGTTTTTGTACAGAATTTTCAATGTCCCTACAGACAAGTGATGAACATTTCAGCCTCTTCAGCCATGTAGGCCCACAGCTTATTTAATACTTTAATAGATAAATGGGCAACTTTTGAGCTCATCCGTTTATCCAAAGAGCTTCTGTGCCAATAGCAAAGATGAAAGACAAGTATTCCTTCTGTTACAAAACTTTTATATGTGTGGGGTAAGCTTAAAGCTTCAGCTTAATTTAAAGTTTTCTAAGTATTTCCACCCAGGTCTGGGCATGAAGCTGTCTGGTGTTGTTAATATGTTCTCAGTCAAATGTTTTATTTCCCAATTAAATTTAACACAAGATATAATGCCATTGAATAACTAATTTTTTTTTTTTAACTTTTTTTTTTCTTCTAATCTGTGTGGTGTTCATTCATTCTGTCTGGAATTAGATGGAATCACCAGCTTGCTTCATTGAGGAAGATTTTCTTAGAGAGACCAAATCCATCATCTTTCTACTTCTTGAGCAGCTGAAAATCTACCAAGGGAGAGAAGTCATCATGCAGGAAATTAAATCAAGCAACATTGCAAAAAAAAAAAAAAAAGAAAAATCCAGTGCCATTTCCAAAAAGCCAGGAGAATTGGTCCTGGACAAGTAATTCACCCTTTTCAAAGACAGGTGCTTTATATTTTCCCTAACAAGATCAGAGATTGATTCAATAGGACATGTGGAAAATTTAACTACATCTCCATTATTTTTCACATTTTGCAGCATTAGATAATTAATTTTTAAATGTTTTTTTCCTAATGAGGGTCTGCTGCTTTACCACCCAGGCTCAGTGCACTGAAATCAGTGCCTTTGGCTGTGCAGCTCCAAGTCACAAAAATTGCAGCACACAGTAGAGGCACATTTCTACTGGAAAAATCTGTCACTGATAACAAAAATTACCTGAAGAATACCTGAAAAATTACCTGAAGTTGTTCTCTAACAATTTTATGTAGTTGTTCCCTTACAATTTTATCTTGCTACCACCACAAATTTACCTCAAAATGGTCTGAATTTTGGGCACTGCCTAAGGAACTCAAGGAAAGAAAAAAAAACATGCACTCATATCCAATAAAAATCCCAGTTCTTCAAATATGTTTTTATCCCTAGCCTGTCACTCAACAGGAAACAAATAAAATTGTTATGAGTACATGAAATTGAACTTTACTAAAAATTTCAGAGGATAACTGAAAACAAGATCCCAGCCAAACCTTCAGTTTTGTGACAAATCTTCAATGCTGCACAGCTGAGTTTTGAAACACTTTCAGAGACAAAGCTAGTGCAGTATAGTTAAATAAGACACCCTAAAGTGAAGGAAAATAAAAAAAAGGCAAAAAAGCTCCCAAACTCCATGCTTTTATATCATTAACAGATCAAAATCCCTCACACACCCCTCTTCTTCTCCCTTGTCGAATGAAGCAAGCATGGACTTGAGCACAGGTTTCCTTCTCCTTGATGGGCAGACTCTACCCCAGGTTGTTTTATATCCCACCCTCTTAATTCTGCCTGATCCTTGCCCTGTTGCATCCTGTGACCCCACAGCTGTGCAAGTGCTGCCTGTCTGTGATGCTTCCTGAGATGAAAAATGCACATTCTGCCTGCTAACCCAGAGCAGGGCATTGAGTCATGCTGCTGTTGCTTGGCTTTGCAGTGAAGTTGGGACTTCTGCAGAGTTAAACTTTTTGAACTTTTGATTTATACTCTTGGGGATATACTGCAGGCTGGGGAGCCTGGAGGGAATGGGAATGCCTTTTTTCCGACCTGATTCAGCCTGGCATTTAATCTCCAGAGAGAACTGAGGCTTCCAACACAGTTATGTGTTTAGCATTTCCTAATAGCTAGTTGCTAGTAATGGCTCCACAACGTGAAAGTCTTCTAGATTACTCTTATAGCCTTTAGCTGTCTAAACTCTAAGTTTCTTAGTTTTGATTCTGAGTTTTAAATTCTATTCTCAGTCTAATTCTTTTTGGTGGTTTTTTGCTTTGTTTTGTTTTGGGTTTGTTTTTTTTTTTTTTTTTGTTTTTTTTTAACTTAGGTGATACAGTATCTAATTTAGACCTGATTTCTTGTTTGGAAACAGAACCTGGCCTGCTCTAATAAGAAGCCAACGCTAAAACTGAAATAACGTTTTTTCAGAAAAGTTAACTTATTGCCTAGTCCAGGCCAATCTTATTGACTGATTGATTACTCTTCCCTCTTCTAAATATATACAAAACCAGGATTTTTGTTTATTTCTGGGTAAAATCAGCTGTTCAGTTCAGCTAACTTCCACTGATGATGTTTTTGTTTAAAAAGAAAAAAAAATCTAGGTAAAAGCTGTTTGGATTTCAGGCTATCAGGTTTCTTGTAAACATAACATTCCCACTTTCCACTTCTGGAATTCTGAGTCTAATATCTGCATTAAATAAAAAAAAAATCAGTTTCTTCCCCACAACCTCCACAGAGATAGTTAGAGAGATGTTATGAGGTGTAAGATGCTCTTCCCATCTCAAAGGATCAGATATTACTGACAGTAATATACTCTTAATTCCCTAACGATCACTTCATTTTTAGGAGCTTAAACAGTGATTTACGGCTTCAAATTACTGAGCAGAAAACATATCAAGCAATCAAAGCTGGAGTTGTTAATGAAGCATCTGAATGCAGTACTTTTAATGCAAGAGCCTTCCAGAAATTGTTGTAGATATTTCAGCAAGATCTGCCTCTGAACATGTGACAGCGTGACTTTACAACATTTTCTCTTTCTCCTTTTGCACCAGGACTGGCTGTAGAAGTCAGACTCGATGATCTCAGAGGTCTTTTCCAACCTGAATGATTCTACAATTCTTTACTCCCAGTTGAGCTGTAAGGCCCTTCGTGCTCATCGTGACCTCATTTTACCAGCCCTGGAAAAGAGAGTTTCATCCAGGATGAAAACACAGCCACATTCCCTGTTTGCTTTCAGAGAAGGTGGTATTACATCCCTTCTCTTCATAGCTTATGGAGGGCACCTGCCTGAGGGAAAACAACATTCTGAATTCCCAACTTTGCCTGGTAAAACCTGGAGCTGCCGCTTGTGCAGCACAAGCCAGCCACCAGCACACAGCCTGTGCAGGTTGAAGGCACCTCTTGCTTTCTCAAGCTGCCTCACTCAGCATCAAGTATTCAAAATAGATTGTGAGAAAGGATAAAAAACCTGAAAGAAGCTTTTGTATGCTTGCGGTTGGGATGTTAAGGAGCAAGGGACCTTGGAGTGCAGTCCTTGCCTCAAAGAGCAGCTGTTTGTGCTGGGGAGCTTCATGTAAACTGTGTAATCATCCCCCTGGAGCAGAGATTCATGTTCAAGCCTAACACAGGATGCAGAGCTGTAGCAGCCAAGTGAGGCCAGGCTGTCTTTGGTGCAGGTTATTAAAGGGATGGAGCAGCACCAGGAGTGGGAAATGCTCTCTGCATTTTGGGGAGGAGCTGTGACACATCTCTCAGCAGGAAGATGGGTCATTCTAGCCTGTCTGTGATTTTAACAACAATAATAATAATAATCATGTGAGCTTTTTCTGCACTCCTCAAGGAATCCAGCTGAGGTCCCTGCAGAGGAGTGTGTGACATTAATGACACCAAATGGGGAGCCCTGGCTGAAGGGGATGTGTCTCCCTCTTGGCAGCTTTAGACTAAGCACAGCAATTTTAGGCTGCTCTGCTGTGCAGGTTGTTTCCAACCCTAACAAAACAGCTTTGGAAAGGAGGAGACTGATATGCATTCCAGCGTCCATTAGATGTCTGTGGGAATGAGGTGGTGAGCTGACAGATCTTATTGCTACTGGAAAGGGGAGACCCTGATATTCCCATCTCCTGGTTACATCCTCCATTTATGTATTTTCTGCTAGCTTTGCTGCCCTGCAGACACCTCCATGAGGTAATTCTACGATTCTAATCCAGTTACACATGGTGGTAGAAAAAGCACCGAGCAAAAGAGTTGTTCCTGAATGGTGATCCAGAGCAAGCTCACAGAGAAGCCTAGGAGGAGCAGAGCTGGCAGGAGGGATGAGGGATCCCAGAGATGGGAAAGGCAGAGACCAGACCACCCACCTGGGAGCACCAAAGCCTCACAGCCATTAACTTGTGCAGAGCCACAGCCCTTGGTTATTTTTAAAAATAACTCAGGATCCCATAAGCAGGTGATTCAAAGCACTGACATAAAACTCTGCTAAGCAGGAGAGCAAAAACCTGAGATCCCAGCACCAGACTGGCAGTGATGAGCTCACAGCTGCATAGAAGCAGCCACAGAAGGGAGAGGAGTGAAAAGGTCACTGCCAGGAGTCAAACAGCCACCGCAGCTCCTTTTGTTAGAGATCTGATTGGGTTTTACTGAAATGGTTTGGAAGGGATCAGCTCAGGTTAGGGTAGACTGGACTTGCCTGTTTGTATGAAAGCAGCACTTCAGAGCTTAAAGGAATGCGAGATTAGCAAAGATTTTGTTAAGAAACTGAATTACAAAATCATAATCTTCTTTGGATGTCCAGGACACTACTTTTAAAAGACCTTTTATTTTTTCTTTTCCTTACCTTTCAAAGTTTATTTATTTTCATCAGTTGTTGTCCTGAATCTGCCTGGTTTATCCCATATTGCAATGTTATACCCTACCATGTAAACTAAAAATTCTTTTTGTGGGAAGAGCAAAGCTTAAGCAGCTACCACAAAATTAGAAGGCCTGTTCTTAACAGTTTTTATGTAAGGATGATCCTCTCCCATAGGAGTCTCTCAAGACAAGCCATTAGCTCAGACTTATCTCATTTCTTCTTCTACCAGCTAGCCACCCCGTGTACTCTTTCTCTCGTATCACTTTCTGACTCCTATTAAACATTTTCCAAAGTCTGTTGTAGTGAATAGGAAGATGAACACAAGCACTTTCTGGATCAGGCCTAATAATGAAACAGTTGTGATTTTCCAAAATATTCCAAGGAGCTAAACCCTGGTTCTGCAGTTCATGAACTATCCTATGGCTAAAGAAGAGTCAGGATAAGTCCAAGTCCTTTCAGGACATTGGTTTAACTGCAATAAGACTGAATAATTTGACATCTCATGTTATAATTCCTTCCTTCATATATATAATTCTGAGTAAAACCCTGAGGCTGGTTTTACTTCAGTAAAACAACTTCAAGTTTAGTGCAAATAGGAAAGGTAAATTCAGGCAGATTAGAAACATTTTTTATTGCATTAATTTAAACAATACTCATTTTCATCCTTAATAATTGTAAAATTCCTATATCCTCTGCGTTTGAGCTCAGGTCCATATTTTTCATGTGGTATTCATGGAGTGGCAAAGTAAGAAATACTAATTTCTGTAAAATCAGCCACAGAAGCTGAATCTCCTAAATGTGAGTCACATCAATGTAATGGGGTGCAGGTACCATTACTTTTTTTTTTTTTTTCCTATTTCAAAGAGGATTCAAGATGCCAGAGAGTCCTCAGAAACTCTGCTTTCTCACTATACTATTTCCTTCTTTTCTGGAAGTAGTGCTAAAAGGTGGATTAGAAGGAAACTGTTTGGAAATGAAGTTAGGGATAATGCTGGATCCTGAAGGCACCCACCGAGGTGTTGTGTTTCATTTGCTGATTGCAGGAATGTTAATAATGCTTCAGTGTGCCCTGACAATTGCCAGAAGCAGAGACAACAAAACCTTATTTGTGAACTCCAGTTAATACAAAGCTCATCTGAGTTAGTACCTCAACAGAAATGCTGCTCTTAGAGATACCTTTGGCATATCAGCACACGCTGTAATCACAGAACTTGATAATATTTCTGCAGCATTTTCAGAGGGGAGGAGGGGATAAAAAGGCTCTTAATGAACATATATGAAACCACACTAGTACATCACCTACATAATATTTTAAATAGCTCCTTTGGAGTTTGATCCTCTACCACTAAAGTCAATGGAATTTTTTCCTGTTCATTTAGGTAGGATCAAATTCAAAGACTTAATGTCCCACTGTGTCACTTTGGGGAAAAATCTCTCCTTATTATAAGAGAGTCTTGTAATTTGGTTTCCAGCTGTAGGAGATTACTTCTTTCCTTTTCCCTTTGTATGCACTTTATG
The DNA here is from genome assembly GCF_017590055.1 of Onychostruthus taczanowskii. NCBI lineage: Eukaryota > Metazoa > Chordata > Aves > Passeriformes > Passeridae > Onychostruthus > Onychostruthus taczanowskii. The sequence goes on from NW_024496526.1 coordinate 13,815,593, forward strand.
ACAGAAATAAAACACTGCACAATCACAGTGCAAAACAGAAGCCCCAAGGGCATCTTACAGACACTTGTGGCTCCTTAGGAAACCTTTAAAATCTCTAAAGCCACTGTGATTGCTTTGTGCTGCTTTCTAAAGAACACTTTCCCACAACTGGTAAAGAATGCGATATTTTGAAGGGTATTGGAAATGCCTATGGAAGGTCAGCTGTGTAGACTCACCTGGAGTCACTTGTTATACTGCAGCTGAGATATAGTGGAAATATTACATCTTTAATAGCTTATGCTTCATGGAGGGATGACAAGTGCATGTGCCGTCCTACTCTCTGGTTAAAAAAAGCCTTTTTTCATATGTGTTTTCCTTGGTTTACTTGTAATCTTTAGTAGAAGCCCATCTGGAGGAAAAATAGAAAATGAAAGAAAAAAATCTGCAAGCATTGAGAACTATAGAGAAAAGCTCAGGGAAAAAAACAACAACAACAACAACCAAAGAAAAACCCTAAAAAAACCAACCAAACAAACAAAAAAATGCCAAACAGACCAAAATCCTGGAGGCCTTCTCCTCCCTTTCCTGGGGCAGCAGAGGGCTGGGTGGATGCTCTGAGCAGCCCTGGCAGCACAGCTTTCCAGCCCGGCAGCTGGCAGTGCTGGTGTGGGAGCTGCATCCAGCCAGGTAAATCATGCATAAAACTGGCAGCTGCAGGAACAGATTGGCTAAATCCTGTGGATACCACAGAGCCTGCACAGAGCTGCTGCACCCAACAATGGCTCCTCCCTCCTCTCAGCACTGGTACCAGGGCTGGCACTGCTGCCATGTATTTTCCCTCCCCACCACATGGGTCATTATAAAAAAAGGACAAACCCAAAATTCAACAGACAAACTTGGCAGTCTCCACTCCCTCAGAAGCTTCTTGCTGCCCATGTTCATTCCTGATAATAGAATGCACTGTGTAGTACTCCAATTTTTCTTCTTATGCATGAAGATTTTGCATGCAAAACTCATTTTCGGCATATTCTAGCCTTTAAAAATGGAATGTTTGTTGAACATTGTTCTAACAAGCAGTGTACATAAAGCATATGTATTTGACAGGAAAAATAATCTCTTCTTTCCAATCAGAGACAGTTTGCATATCTTGTGTTACATGACATCTCAGAAAAAAAGCATTCTGCTCTTTTCCTGCATTCACTTTGGTGAGATGGAAGGCATGGATTGTATATGATATTAGCAAGTCAAGATGAGCCCAAAATGAGGTATCTCCATATGCTGAGGTTTGAAAGGTATAAAAAGCAAGGCTGGGGACATAGAAAAATAAGAGAAGGGGGGAAAAAAGGAAAAGGAATTATGCAAGGGATTAATTTCTCATTCAGAGAGTTCTGGGTTATTCCTCATTTTGTAGCATGAAAGTGAAGAACTGAGGGGTTCAAGCTGCTTCCAGTAAGGGCACAATTCAAGTTCAGTCTCTAAACTTTGTACAAATTTTAATGGGAGCAGTAAAACATAAGCAAATGGAACTGTGAATATTGTGTCCCTGGATAACACCTGCAATAACTTGGGAGTTTCACTGAAGGGAGGAGAATAAAAAGGAGGATTAACTGATCATTCAGTGGGCAAGAAATACATCCTTGGAAGGAAATAGGTTATATTGATATTTAGGTCCAGCCTCTCTGGTGTTCACACTCAGCCTAACCACATAAACTTTTTCCTCTTCTGCTCTTGCCTCTGCTTTTTGTCAAACAACACTGTGCAGTCCTGCTCTGCAGAGTCAGGTGTCCAGAAACTGAATGGGGGGGTTCCAACCCCTGTGCAGAGCTTTGGGCTCCTGTCACTGGTGGCAGTGACCAGGAGTGGGGACTCCCTGTGACTGTGACTTGCAGGATGCTCTCACAGGCAACTGAGTTTAAAATTGTCCTGGATGAGCAGGGAGCTGATGGCCTGGATGAGCTTTGCTGTTGGGAGCTCAAATTTCTTGCAGCACTGAGGTTTCCCTCACTGTGTGGATGCTGGTTTTGAAACTGCACCAGCCCAGATGTTGCATTGTCAAGCAGCAGGGACTGACATGGTCTGGATGAATTCCCTCAGTGTGTTGGATGGACACCACAAGGTGGCTGCTGGGATAAACCCGGCTCATCCAGGTAATCCAGTTATTTCTCTCTGGAAACTAAGAACCTCTACAATGAGGTGTTGGAGTCTGCATAGTCTACTGTGGCACCAAAAATGCCCAAAGTACAAAATTCATGTCTTTCACCTAGACGGATTTATGTAGCTTACACAGTTTTATTCCTTTCCCATGAGTTATATTCTTAGAGGAGATCTATGATTTTATCCATTACTTGATGTTCATGATAGAAAATATTTAGGGCTTTTACCTGATCTGCTTCATTCTTCCAGCCCATACTTGGTGTGCAAGCAGTGGCAGCCTGAGACAGACTACATCCTGCTCTGACACCAGATTTATTAATGTGATGGATCTTTGGAGATGAGGGTGGAAAGCTCTGTAGGACAGGTGGCAGGAATTACATCTCTGATGGCAGCAAAGCATTTAACAGTGAAGGAGAGGAGGGGTGATTCCAGCAAGCCTGGTGGTGAGGTAGGTGTGGGCGAGTGGCTGATGTGGGCTGAGGGTGGTTGGGCTCCCTTGGAAAGGAGCGCATGACCCTGCACATTTTTAGCCTTAATTGAAGAAAATTGGCAGTGCAGATCCCCTGGTGGGTTGTGTCCCCCTCCAAATTGTGGTTGCCCAAGGACAATACAGCCAAGGTCGTGTTCACCTTCCTCCTGCCCTTGCCTCCTGAGGTAGAACAGGGGCACGCAGGCTGCAAGTGCATCCTGGGTTACTTAGCTCTGCTGTGTCTTTATCCTCTGCTTTTTGCCAGAGGCGCTTTTAAGAAAGAGACACTTCAGGAAAAACTGCATCAATGAAGTATGTTTAAATCAAAAACTCCAAAGGACAAAATATTTCCTGAGGAAAGTGCTCAGTTTGCCAAGCAATAATGAATTCACCCAAGCAAACCTCTGCAGATTTCTTCTCGCTGGTGCTCTGTGTTGCCTCCCACTGATCCTGATGTTGCCAGTAAAGAACTTTAAAAAAAAAAAAGCTTTCAAAATGTATACTTACATATTCTGTTTTGTTTTTATTTTGGAGAGAAAATGGTTGTGGCTGCTTGTTTGTTATGAAACTTGCTTTAGGTGGATTAACATAATAAGGGCAGTTTAAATGAATGAATTGTTCCACAAAGAATAAGGTTAAGAATTACTTAGTTGATCTCTATATTTCACAGTTAATTCCCCCCAAAGGAGTGCCTATACCTCTCTTAACATTAGCAAAGTCTACAGCCACCTGCAGCCTGGCTGGCTGAGCTTGGCTCACAGGGATGAGGATAAACGTTGTGGAGGTAGGGATATGGAAAATACTTCATTACTCTCCAGTGCTCAAAAGTACAGGTTGGCTGAGAAAAGCTAATTATTGCTTTCCCTGTGGTGCTGGAAGAATGCTTAAACCCTTTAAGAGCCCTTTGAAATTCCCAATTAATCCTTAAAAAAGGCATTTTTATCCTTTAAGGCGCTCCAAAATTATTTCTTAGTGTATGACAAGAACTTGCCAAGTGAAATGTGAACATTTCTAATTTACTTTTTCTGCTGGTCCACCTGGTTATGGGTCCCTCCCTTAGAAAGACCTGCTGCATCTTAGAGCATTTGGCACAGGGTTTTTTCCCAAGCTATCTTCCTGCTTCTTGTCAGCTGTGACCCTCCAGCTGGAGCAGGGGGAAGAAAAAATGGAGATTCTCCAGGAACAGTGTGACCTTTCTGGTCACACTGGCAGGTCCTTCTGCAGCTGTTGGTGGCTTGTCTGCATAAATTATTTGCATTAGTTTCTTTGTAAATGCAACGATGGTTAAATCAGGAGACTGTTTCTTCAGAGATGATAATGCCTTCATCAAGTGGAGCTGCGAGGTATTAACTGCTTTTGAGGATTTGTTCCCTTCATGTAGACACCTGGCTCAGACAAAGGAGCCTGAGCAACATAGAAAATATGCAACAGCACAAGCATAATTACTGAGTGATGTTTTCCAAGGACACACAGTAAAAAGGGAAAAATATTATAAGCTTTTCCTATTTTTCAGAAACCTGCATTTTCCTGTTACTGGCAGAACCAATGCCTCATTGCTTTTTTTTTTTTTTTAATCAGTTTAAAGTACAGAACTTTATGATTTGGAGTTAAAAATGGTATTCAGAGAGGTTTGGTGTCTTTTTAGGTTAGTGCTACTATTTTTTGTGCTCTCCCTGAGATCTAATTCTTGTATTATTTTTTGTTGCTGTTTTAAATATAATGAGGGGTTGCTCTGATTGCCAAACACTCTGTTGGCAGGTTTGCAGTCTTGTTGTGTGCTTTATTTATAGCTGCTGGTTCTGGGATGTGTGTGAGGGGAGTCAGCTCCCTAGAAGCACAAGGGGGAACAGGGGCTGCTCCAGATCATACAGATTTTTGGGACACAGCCAGAGTTACAAGCAGCGTTTTTCCAGTCCAACATGTTCGCATTTTCCTTATCACTTGTCAGAGTCAGAACTGAGGCTTTCTTTTCCTTTTTATAAAGGAGAAAACCTTGAATAAGACAAAGGTGAAATAATCTAATTCAAGAGTGATGAGAACTTCCTTTATGCAATTCTGCCTCTATTATCACAATTCAGTCTTGGCTATTGACAGCTGAATTGCAACCCTGACACCTGGTACACTGTTTATGAACAGGCAGAAACTCTTTCCTCCAGCATTTATGGCTCAGTACAGTGAAAATCTCACCTAAATACGCACGTAAATACAAAATAATCTAAATAAATGGGAAAATAGGCTGGATAGACTGGGGAAGAGTGCATGTCATCCCCTCCAGTGTGGGGATTAATTTCTCCAGCTTTGATTAAGAGAGGTCATGTGTCTCTCTTGTAGCATCATTGCACTGACTACTTAAGACTTGAATTAAATTAATTAACTCTAGCTCTTCTGGTTCTTCAATACCTTGCCAGATATGGGGCACCTTGGAGAAGATAACAGCAGGAACTGAAATTCTACCTTCTTCACCCAGCCTAAGTTTCCCTAGGAGCAACACCTCGAGTTTTTTTTAAATTCACATTGGATTATTTTTAATCTAATTTTTTCTTTGCCTTGACATGCTTAGAGCTGCTGCTCCTCCATCTGCTTGCATTTCTTTCCTTGTGTCTGAGGTTCTTGTGTTTTGACCCCACTTGCTGTGTTTCTGAGGTCATAGCACAGCACAACAGTGCATTACTTCTTTTTATTACATTTATTGGAGGCATTGTGCACACAGAACAGTATTGGAAATGCACAACAGCAACTTGATACTAAAGCTAAGTATTTTTCCCAGGTGTGAACACTTTTATTGTGAGAAGGAATCAACTCCAGGCTTAAACAGAACATCCAAGGTCTCCTCCCATGGCAGTAGTGAACCTTGGTGAGTTTTGTGAAGTACTTTTGCCATCTCTTTAGCATTCTTCTTTTAAAGCATCTATTAAAAGACTCTTTCTTAGATAAAAGAATTCTTAACCCAAGGAATTTTGAGCAACATGTTAATCTGGGATGTTTTTTCAGGAATGCACAAAAGGGAAGATGTTTTAATGAGTGAGGTTGCTGCTAATGTGATGACAGGAGCAGCTGCTGATACAAGGTCGATTGTGCTGAGCATCAAAATAGGAATTCAGTGCTGGTTTCAAAATGTTATCATGTCAACTTGTAGGCTACAAGAGGTGATTGCTTGAGTCTTCCTATCTTGGATTTCAGTGGACTGACAATGAAAAAGGTCTCTTTATTCATGCCCACCTTGTGCAATGGTTTTGCCCATATTTACCAGGATGTGGTTTCTTGGGGAGCTGGGGTTAACCTCAGTCAGTGCATCCCCCGAAAGGGTCAGGAATTCACTGCCCTCCTGCTCCATCCCTTTTCCATTTTCTTTTCTTGTACCTGCTCTAGGCTATCTTGGGTCACTGATTCAAAGAGATAGTACCTGGCTTTTGTGGGATTGGTTTTTGACTTATTTAGCTTGTCTGTCTTGTTGGCTGTGTAACAACCCAGGATGAGGAAAGCACAGACTGCATCTGCTGGGAAGGATTGCACAAGCATGTGCAGCCATGAAATGGAATGGTCAGAAATTAATCCTTTTCCATGTGTCTGAGCTTCTTCATAGACTTAATTACTCTAATTATCCACATTGGTCTGAACTTCAAAGATTCATAAGCTATTCTTGCTGAAAACAAATGCAACTCTGAGATAGAATTTAACTTCTTGATCTGTTTTGTTTCTTTCATTAGTGCATTTGGGATAGATCTCAGGCTTCCTGCCTTCTCTTAGATTGGCATCTTAAAAGAAATCCAAAAATTATGAGTGTGCCTTGGGAATGTTTAATACGGACAACTCCTAATGTCATCAGAAAAGAGAATTGATTGCAGCCATCAAAAAAGTGTAAGAAAAAGCCAAATACATTATATGTAGTGTAGAGTTAGTCCTTATGTTTTAAAAGCTGCAGTATAAAAGTGTGGTAAGACACTTTGAAAGCAGTGTTTAGCAAGGATACTCTTTTTTCTCCCAACATTTTACAGTAGATGTGAGTGAAGAGCTTGGTACTGAACTCTTAGTGTCAGCTCTAGTTTCATCATGAAATTTTTAAATTTAAGGGAGTTGTTTTGAACAAGATATTATTCAACATTTGTTGAAGTATTGCACATTTCTTGTGTGTAAATGAGAGGATGAGTGGCAAAATGTATGAGTTCCTACTGAGTATCACTGGAATTCCCCCCAAAGATTAGTTTCCTAAAAATAGCCACAAGAAGATGGGTGATAACTCTGAAGGGTCAAAGAGTACAGCAGGAATGGCATTGCCTAGTTTGACTAAGAAAATAAAATAAGGCAGAACAGATATAGGGACAACATGTGAAACCACACAGGGAAATCCATTCTTTGACTTTATAATCAGCCTCTGACTAATCAAAGCATCAGCAGAGCTCATGCTGGTGGCCTGAGCTGCTGGTAAGGGTTTATTTGCCTCTCTTTAGCATAACTTCAGGGGCAAAAAGTCCTTGTACAAAAGTGTACAGCACTGCAATTGGAAAAGCAAGCGTGGGCCTGACCTGGCGACACCGATGTTTATTTCCAATACTCTGCTTGTTCTTTGTGGAGAATGGTTTATTGATTATGTCAAGACAGTTTGAAATGCCCCTGCAAGGCTGCAACTGCACACCACTGGTGTGCTCAGTGAACCAAGGCTGGATGTTTGACCAGTATCTTGGATGTGAGCACTGAGTGTTTGACTTGGGAGAGTTTTGATAGTCAGACCAAATTTTATGGTCTAGAAAATGCTGACTTGGAATGAGTCTCTTTGCATGCATCTCATTTCTGCATTGTGACAACTGCAGAGCTGAAAGAGTAAATTCATTAGACCAGCCAGCTGATAAACTAACTTTTTTAGCAGAAACTCGTGTGTCTAGAAAAGCGGTGTGGATCAGCTCACAATAACTGGCTATATGCTGCTACAGCCCTAACTACTGAGAATTTTAGACTTTCTATGCTGACAAACACTAACCCCCAAAAGAACACTACATTTAAGCTAAGACCATAGAAAAAGCTTCCAAAGCTAAATAATAAAACTGAGTGTGTAATTTAAATAAAAGTATATTATTTATTTAAATTTAAAAATAAATAACATTTAAATAAATTATTGTATCCTAATTAATCAAATAAAAATATATTAACACAATTAAAAAATTAAAATTTAAAATTTTGAAATCTAATAATATATATGAAACAGAATAAAATTTTTAAAGCAAAAACTAACCCTCCTTCACCTTCTTCATAAAGTTAAGTAATATTATGTAATTAAATAAAAATATCCACATTACAAACCACAAATAGTCATTAAGTTAAAAATAAAAATTATTTAAATATCATTTCTTAATTAAACAGTTTATCTTTTAAAAAAACTTATTTAAAAAATAAAACTCCATTTTTAATTTATTAAAGCAAAATACTGGAAATACACCCCCTCCCCTTGACTTGACACTGCAAACACTTCATGTTAGAGCTCTTTGGTGAAATAGCTTGTTTGAAATCTGAGCCACTGATTCTTCTGGCATTGATCACTTGAGTCTTTGGAAAGGGGCTCAATTTCCTACCTAAATCCATTCTGTATCACAAGGATAACTTGTGTTACAGAATGGATTGAGGTACACATAACTTGTGCACCTGCTTGAAGGCTGCACTGCTGCATGGTGCCTCCATGGCGTGAATATACAAATGCACAAAGGGTGTTTTGGTTTGTGTAAAATACCCAAATAACACTCCAGAGTTTGCGCAAGGATTTCTTGTTGTTATCCTCTGTAATTTTATTCGGGATGTGTTTACTACAGTTACCGGATTATGACCCATATATATATATGTTTATTTGGAATTCCATTTTGGTCTGCTCCAGATCCCATTAGCATAAAAAGATCCCCAGAGCTTGCTAGTGTAGTTCATGGCATGTAAATTAGCAAACACTGCAATTCTGTCAAAACTCCTAATATTTTACCACCATGAACTTTATTACACATGCCAGCTCTCTTTCAGCTTTTAAATTCTTTGATTTTGTTATATCCAAGGCTAGGATAATGCAACATCCATTTTCCCCAAAGTCATTAATCAAGGCTCATTAACTATATAAATGGGTTTAAAATTTATAGATTTCTAAACTATGATTTTCTGTTTGCATGTCAAAGTTTTCTGTGTCCATGGCTGATTCAGCACTTAGGTTTGTGAATGGCTTTAACAGGTGAGGGAGCCTTTTTTGGCTCAATGGAATTCTGGTTTTCCACCCCTTTAAATATGGAAAATGAACTCCCAAAGTGAAATCTGTATTTTCAAATAGGTGAAGCTTTGAAGGAAAAATATCTTTCTGAACAAGTCCAAGAGTGGGAGAGATGAGATGTGTATGAATTCCCAAGAAAATGGCAAATCTGGCTGAGGGTGACATCCCCTCAACTCCAAATTTGTGCCTTTGAAAGCAATCCTGAGGATAGGGATTAAATCTAGGCTCCTGCTTACTTCAGATTAAATAGGAGTCTAAAGTTTGGCTCAATTCAGAAAAGAAAAGGGGTTTTATGCTTACATTGGATTGAGCATATTAAATAAGCCTGGTTGCATTTCCCATTTAAATTCTTCTGAAATTTTGATATTACCTGGACTTCGAATGGTTCCTTCATTTAACCCAGCCTCATTAAGATAGGAATAAATGGATTTTGGAGTATGGGATTTGTAAGGGATCCTCCTTGGTGTGAAGATACTCCAGGAGCTGGTACCACAGCTGGGAGTGGAGGAAGGGCTTTGCAGCGTCTTGGTGTGTAACATCTACACCGAACAGCATCAGGGGAGTGAAGAAGTTGTTTGAGCTCTAAGGGGCTTCAGAAAACCTTCCATTCCTGAAGTAATTCCAGGCTAACTTGCCACAAAGCCACTCCTCCATATCTATAAATAATTTATGTAATCTGCTCAGAAAAAGAGTTTTGAGGAATTTGTCAGGGTTGACCGTAGAGCTTTGTTTTGAGTTACAACTTTCTCAGCTGCTGCGGGCATTTCTGCTCACTGCAAAGCTTTTGGATGAAATAATTTTTATGTCTGTTGTGGCTCAGGTAACACAGCCAAGGTGTAACTGTAGGGCTGGACTTGTCATTTCTCATTTCCAGGGCTTCCTGAGACATACTTATTCTGAAGTCTATCAGCATAATTAATTGCTGTAAAATACAGTGTGTGTTGGCTGGTGTGAGATTGGTTTTCAGCATCTCATGGACAAGCGTAAGAATGAAGACTGCTTATGAGGAAGAATTCTTGTTATATTAGTAAAACATATTGGGAGATTGTCAGCAAGAGCGTAGATAATTTGGGACTGAACCCTGAAGTGGCAGCTTTCACTGTATAACTATAACTTGTGGATGAAGCATGTGACTCTCTCTCTATTCTGTCTGAAATTTGGGTTTTTTTCTCAGCGTTTTGTTGTTCAGCACTCAAAACTGAGTTGATGCAACAGCAAACAATATCTGTGTATTTTATATATTGCATTTCAGGCAAGAGGAAAGGAAAACAACACTGGGCAGACTATGAAGCAGGCAAATAGAACTGAAGAAATATGAAATAGCTTTGATAGCTGCTCACTCAACAGATGTAAACTGAGGGCTGCTATCTGAACAATTGTATGATTTATGCATTGTGGAATGGTTTATGATTTAAAGTTTTCACAAACCTGTCTTAAGATCTTTTCAATCTTTCTGTACCTTGGTGTAACTTTAAAAAAAAAAAAAAGCTTCCTGACAGCATATGGTATCTTTTCACATACGCCCAGCTAAATAATCCAGCCCTCAAAGAAAGAGATGTTAGGTGAACAATGTGAAAAATGGTTCTGGAGACTTGCAGTGTTCTGGTATAAATTCGGTCAGCCCATTATGAATTGTAAATTCAAAGCAACCCACAAGTTTTGACTTCTTAGGAAAAAAGAACTTGAACTGAAATAAATTATTCAGCATGCATCCCATGCTTATCTTTATGTACATAATTTTCCCTGTCCAAATAATTTAACAATTTAAAGGCCATGCTTGTATTGCTGTTTTTAGGACATCATCGGATTTTTTTTTTCCCTTGGTGCACCAGTTAACCTGCTGTGCTTTTGATGAGTTTATCCCAATAATTTATATACATGTCTATAAAAATGGATTTAGCCATGCTTACTGCTGTGTGCTTCCCACTCAGGTAGCTGTCATAAAATTGGAGGCAGTTCAGTATTTTTGTGAACCTACCAAATATTACCATTATTATCAACTTGTCTACATCTTCTATGACCTTATAGCAAGAATTATTTAAGCACAGGGCAGCCCCCCTCCAAAATCTAGTTACTATTCCAAGGCGCTTCATAGCAGGAGAATTATTATGAGAGAGCAAGGGGAACAGTGAAGTACTTTTCAAGATATTTCTAAAGTGTTACTCCCAAGAGTAAAATGTGATACAGAGGTTCTTTGGAAAACCCAAGTGGTGGAAGCCAATACTGTAGAGTGAGCAGGGTGGGTTAGTGAAATGTCTTTACAGCAGCACTGTGGCTGCAGATCAGTGGAGCAGGAAGGCTTTGGGGGGCTGTGCTCTACCTGGGGCCCCAGAGCTGGGAGCATGGCCTTAGGGCAAGAGGAAAAGTCACATCCCCAAAACATCCTGTGGATTAATTCTGCAGAACTTTAAGTAATTTATAACTGCTTGTCTATAGCTGGTTTCTAAGCACATTATGAGGTGGAATTGCACTGTATATTTGAACCAAATTATTTTCAGGAAATACTAGGCTCTCTTGCTTTATCATCCCAAACAGCTTTTGAGGATAAAACTTTGTCTGAGTCCTCCTAATATGTAGAGTAGTCTCTGCCTTGGTGAAAGTCACCTCCTACCTCTGCCAGGCATCCCTGCAATCTGCAATGGGCAGGAAAATAATGGGTCATATTTTGTAAATCACTATTTTTATTCTTTAAAACTTCTTTTAAACATTAGTCTGATATTTGTAGAGAGCAAACACTCCTGTCAGCAAAGTAAATCAAAGTTGTACCTTGATACACTCCCTACTTTCTATTGAGAATGTTACAAAGTCACTTTTTTTGTGCACGATAGATGAGAAATCTGAATATCTGAATCCCCATCTATCTTCAGTGTTTACAATAATTGTGCCATTATTAATAGGTAATGACTTACATTGTGTGCACTCAGAATTTCTTAAAAATTGGAAAAACCAATGAAGTAAAAGATGTGCTAAAAATGAGGAGTTTGGAATAGCTCTAGTGGCAGGGATAGGAGAAGGAACTGTGGCTGTAGGCCAATTTGAATGGAAAACAGCAGTTTATAAAAGGGCTTTTTAAATCAAAATGTGAATATATCATAGCAAGGGACAGAGTTGTTGAGGAAATTCAATACTGGGGTAATTTAACAGTTGAGAAAAACTTCAAAAAATACTCAGTGCTGGCTCTGAAAAGGAAGAAAGGATACTGGTCCTATCACTAAAATAACTTTTTTTTTTCCCCCATTTATATTTTCTAAATACAATATCACTACAGGAATAACATGGGTGTAGCAAAAGATGATTCTTTCCTTGTGGATGACTTGATATCGTGGCTAATTTGAGATGTTTTCAGCCAGTATTTAACATCTCATTATCTAAGCCTACTGCAGAAGATCAAAGGAAACACTTAACAGCTAAATGAAATGCTTCCCAAACAACAGCAAAAATAAATCCAGAAAATGAACGTAAGACATTGTATTTCTGCTTTAGAAAGGAATAAGGAAAATATCAATTTAATGAAATACCACAACTAGAAAGCTGAAAAGCACCCTCACTCCAATCAATGTTGTCTGTCTGCAACCCCCACCGACACCTCTTCAGCTGCAAACATTTTCCAGAGTGGCTAAGGAGCTGATTAACAGTGCAGGTTTATAGAGACAAGCTCCTGTCAATTAAGCCCCAGGAGGGGCCATCAATTAGTGTCAGTCAGGCTAAACCATTTACCACTTAAATTAACATAATGAAAAATGGTGCTCAGTCATTCAAGGTTCAAGAAACTTTTGCTGTCCAAAAGACATTCTTTTTCAATAAAAGCCTTGCAGCCACGAAGAATACTTTTTCTTGCAAAGTAGACTTATGAAGAGTTGTCTTGTTGTTGTTGTTGAACTATTGTTTTTATAATTTTGTATTTTTATGCCTTAAGAGAGTGTTCCAAGAAACTTTGGCCAAGTCCTTTTTGTTGGTTAACTTGGTTCTCCAAGGTATAATGAGGTGCTGGAAATCACTGTGGTGACAGGATTAAAGCAAATAACCTGGCAAGATGAAAAAAAATCAGCAATTAAACCAAGCTCTCAGCACTCACATTTAACTAAAGTTCAGTGTTTCCTAAGCAAATATTAAATAACCAGAATCTCCAGTGCTTCTTAATTCATCATCCCCCCCAGTTTCTGGCTTTGCCAGTTGGCTGGAATAATGAAGATCAGTTTTAAGTAGGAAGATACTTGAAAAGGAGTTAGCTGGACTTGTTGCAAAGGAACAGATGAAGTGTTTCGAGATTTCATTTGAGAAATCCATTATGTATTTTTAATTTATGTGCAATATTGAGGGATGTGACTGTCAAACTCACATCCTCCCCTACAAATCACATGCACAGGGGGATTGCTTTAAAAATCAGATGGTCATCAAAAGACAGTGAGGACGGATTTGTGTTTTCTTTCCGCGATCGGGTGAACCCTTGGCCATGTCGTGTGAAATTAGTCCCGAGGTGACAGTGAACAGAGGTGAGAAATGCAGGAGGAACAAGGGCCTTTGAAAGTTGTTGGAAATGGAAATTGTACTTTTTAAAGTGTTGATTTCGGCTTTGCGCTGCCGTTGTTTGCTCTCGGAAGATCTGTGCTGTCAGAGGGATTTGCTCCCCTTGGGAAGCTCCTGCCCCCGGACCGGACCGGGAGGCTCCACTCCAGTCTCCCCCAAGAACCCCCCAGGAGGTTCTGGAGCTGCCCCAGCCCTGATGCGGTGTTGGAAAATACGTTTTTCTTAACTTAAAGTAACTAAAAGACGTTTAAAAAACTTTTATTCCATTTTCAGTCTCATAAAAAAAGAGGGAAACAATGCAAATATCATAATTCACGCCATCACAATCAAAACCCATTTCCTAATTACAATACACTATAAACATTTCTTAACCTATCAACTTTTTACCACATCATACTATAAATACCTTAAGACCAATCATCTAAAGCTACCCCTCATAAATCCTACTACAATACATCTTTCATAATTCTATTTCTCCAAAATATCTAACCTTATTTACAAAACCATCCTTTGGATCTTTTTTCTAACTCTATTTCTCTCTCGACAATATCTATCCTATTCCATAACATTTCTAAATCAACATTGCTTATCTCAAAATTAACATACAAATACACACCGTATAAACCTTCTATCAAACCCTAAAAACTCTCTACAAATCCATTTCCCACAATGCAGGAGTGCATCCCCTGTCAGCACCGAATATTTCTAGTGAGCATCCCTGGGCTGCCTGGCCTTTCTGCAATAGAGGAAACTTTACTTTTTTTTTTTCCCCAAACGGGTTTTTTATTCCAAAGCTAGCCTTGAAGGTATATATTATTCTATACTCACTGCTGAGGTTACATGGATTTTCTCTTCTTTTTGGGCAGATATTATGTTTTCTCTTTCTTTGGGGACACTTTATTTTTGGAATATCTATCATTTTATTGAACTGTGTTGCATTGAAGATGTTTACCTTATGTATATTGCATCCCATGCTGCAGCCTGTGGCTAAGGCATGTATTAGTAAGCATATTGCTATTGATTTTTCTTTGTCCCAGTTTTTCTGTGTGCATAAGAAGTTGAAATATTTCTTTGGAATCTGTCCCTTGCAGTGATCTGTTTGTGACTTCTGTGGTTTGTGAAAACTGATTGTGCTGTTAAGGCACAGAGAAAGTGATTTTATTTTTTTTTTTTTTTTCATGAGTTCAGTGAGATGTGGAGTCCCAGGAACTGGTAGGGGGTGAGGATTTGGTACAAGAGGAAATGTCTGAATCTGGAGAGTGGGAGCTAGCTCAGATATGGTCCTTATCTGCAGTGCTGTGACCTTCATTCATAAAATCACAGAGTGGCCTGGGTTGGAAGGGGCCTTAAAGAAAATCTTTTGCCAACAGGACAAGAGACAGTTTCCACTAGATCAGGTTCCTCAGAACTGACACCAGAGTGGAATCCAAATATTCCTAGCTCCTAGCTTTTAATTGAGAGAGCAAAGGGGAGATACTGTGTATGTCTGGGTGTATCTATCTATCTCTATATATATATATATCTAAGCAGCCAAACCCACTTCTGTCATGAAAGGAAAGCTCCTCACCAGGGGATGATAATTAGCTTTTTACCTGGATACGCTTATATGCAACTTTTGCACCCAAAATGCCCAAACCCAACTTTACCATAAGAGCATAAGTACATTTAAAATAGCCTCTGTGCTTGCAGAAGGCAGTGATGCAGAGTAGGGTTCCCCTGGGGCAGGTAAGGTGACTTCTTGTCCTTCTGAACAGCCCAAAAGCCACCCAAGCTAATGCCTCTCTCCTGCTCCTTAGTGCCTGCAGTCATGTCAGCACAGTATTGATCTAACACTCCTAAAAGCATGCACAAATTTAGATTTTTCTGCACAGCTGTTCCACTACGAAGGTTATTAAGTATTATGCTGCTATCATCAAAGCATTTTTTTTTTAATTAGCTTCTTCAGCACTGTGTTTAATTACAAGCACTTAGCCACAGGGAATGTTTGTGCCTCCTAACCTCTGACTGAGGGAAAGCATGAGCTCTAACAGGACACAGCAACCTACACGTGTCAAATGCCACCGAGGACCACCAGTTTTTCCCCACTGAGAGCTGTGTTGATGTTGAACATCACAGGGCAGGACCTGGAGGAATACCCCTGAAGAAATTCCAGTGTGAGGTGCCCAAGCTCCTCACACAGCGGATATTTGTCTCAGGAAATCCTAGGAGGTAGCAGGCTGAATTTGATATTCTTATTTATTGCTTGGTGAAAATTATATTGTGTTACAGTTCAAAATTAAGGCGTCTTGTTTCTTTAGGCACACATTTGTCCCAGGATTGAGGGGTGGATGATGAGTCTTAAACTTGAGTAGTACAGAGAATAAATAGTTTCTTGACAGCCTTTTGAGGCTTCATTGGAAAGTCAGTATCAAAATCTGTGATGTGGCTCTGAGATCCATGGGTAAGAGTAGAGATTCCAATGCATAAGGCCTGTAACACATTCCCCACCCCACGCAAGAGAAAATGTAAAAATTACTTCTTACCTTTTCTCCTTTTGCCAAGTGTTTCTCTCCTTGACTTTTGCCAGATTCCTGAAAACTTAAGAGCAGTGTTGGCCGTAATTTGAGTCTATTTTTAACATGATATTATCTGTTTAATGATAGGAGGTAAATATGCCTTTAAAAAAATCGTAAAAACCTACACTGACTATTTCTCAGTTTGAAGCTTCCCTTTTTAACTGGTGGTTGTGGAGGAGATCTGGGAAATGTATGACTTTTCTGAGAGGGCTCCTGGGCAAGAGCCAGGTACAGCACTGATTATGCACAAGCCTGAAATATATTGGCTGGGAGAGTAAAGTGAGGATTGTCTCATTTTTTTCGGGGTGTAAGATCTGCAGCCTTGTGCTGGAGTCATTAGTCACAATTCAGTGAGCTCGGGTAAAAACGTGAATGTGGGAAGTGTTCACTCCAGGTTCTGCTCCCAGAGCCCTGGGAATGCATTCCTGGGGCTGCATGGCTTGCATGAGTGTGGCAGGAAAAGCACTTGGACAGAGGATATTTCTCATCCCCAGAGGGCATTTCCTCCTGCTCTGACAGCTGCGACGAAGGGGCTCTGAAGGTGCACAAACAATCATCTCAGCAGTCCTTTGTGAAAAGATGTGGTGTCTTTTCCTCTCAGAAGCATCAAATCTGGAAGCTGTGTTGTGGTGGACTGATATCCTTATTTCTCTACACCCTGTTTCAGATTTTTGGGGTTTTTTCTTTTTTTTTTCTTTTTTTTTTTTTTTAATATGAAGAGTAGAGTTCATGACACCTTAAATTTCAGACTCCCATTTCAAGGGAAAAAACAAAACAAACCCAAAACAAAACACAAAAAAACCCCTCAACTTATTTTTGGTCTTGGGAGGTTCTTGGAAAAGATGTTTTACCAGCACTCAAGTGCCTGGCTTGCACTTGCTCCTAAAGTCCTCCAGATAAAGGAGTTTGATTTGCTCTTCCTCTACCCAAATTTAACAACAATGGACACCATCTCAAGCACTTACCAAACCATTAATTAATTGAATCCATCACGCTAATTTGAGCTGCATTTCGGTACCACTTAAACTTGTTGATCCTCAGACATGTTGATGCTCCTTTAAGAGTGCATTTATTCAGATGGAAATTGTCCTTAAATGCAAAAATTTTCCATTATTGCCCATACCAGATCTTCTCAAAGCAAAATGCGGTCTGTGTTTGTTCTCCTTCAAGAGTGATGTGGCTCATTCTTCAGCACTTATTTTGCTAATTTTCCTGCCATGATCAGCATGTGTGTCCAAGTCTTGTTTCCTTTTTTCCTCTTTCTGTCTGAGCAAAGAGAATTTTAGAGACTTTTTTCTTTTTAGCAGAGGATGTTTTAGAGAATTCCTTTAGATCCCCTTTCCTTCTGTTCCCTAGTGAAAAATACACTTATATTTCTGCAGCATACCAGTGGTGACAGTTGCTTGTCTGTCTTCCACTGAGATAATTAATTTAATGACAATATTAAATACATTTAGTGTGCCAAACCACTGTCAGACTGAGGCTGCATTTTGAATGACATTGTTGGTTTCTCCTACCCGTATTTAAAAAAAAGCAAAAACAAACCCAAAAAAACCCGAAACGCCAACATGTTGAACTTCTGGCTCTTGGGTGAGGAAGTTTCCTCAAATCTGTTGCTTATTTCCTTCTGTCTTCCAGACTGTGATAGTGCTTGAATATACTTCTTTATTATTTCATGACCTCTTTCAACAGAAGTGTTGAAATCTGCCCATCATGATCTTGGTTGTCTTCTCTGCCTTGGACAATACAAGTCTCGATTAAATAATGTTAAGATGTGAAATATTTTGGTTGTGAAATAAACATGTTTTTTGCACATTGAAATAGTTGTTGTATTTAGGTTTATTAAAAAAGGCCTGTCAGATATTCAGTCTTGTCCACTTTACAGATCATATCCAGCCACATTTGCTCTTATTTTTATTTCTCCTGATTTTGCTTTCTCTGTGCCTTCTCAATTAGTCTACTTTGTCTTTAAGCTCCCCTAGAGCACCTTATGAATTACATGATGTTGAGTGGGCAACGCAGGCTCTGCTGGAGCACTACAGGTGGACAAAGCAAATTCTGTGTAGGTGTAGACTTTTTTTCTTCTTACATGGTAATTTTTTTGCATTTCACTGGTGGAAGTGGCCAGGTGAAGCATAGGGTGGATGAAAATTGAACTCTTTTTTTTCAGACATTAGGTGCAGTGGGTTTTGCACCTGACACCAGGCAGTCTCCTGTGCATCCCTGATCCTCCCCAAGCCCTCTAACACATCTGTCAAAACAGTATTTCAATGAAGCTGGAACTAATTTTTTAAATTTCTTTTTAAACATTGACCTCTTATGTGAAATCAGAACTTTGCATTTACAATGGCTAATCATTTTTCCTTGCTAAACAGGCATTTAATTCCCATACTGTTTCAGTTCTGCACCAAACTTTTCTGTGTAATCAATTTTCTATTAGAGGAAGCTCCTGCTTAACCCATTACCATGGACTGAGGGTTTAGAATGAAGTGCAGCCTGAAACCATCAGGAATATCTAAAAGTTGAGCTGTGAGTTGATAGGAAAGCTATGTCCTGTTCTCTTCTGATGTTATGCACAGACTCTGGAGGTTCATCAACCCAAGCAGAACCACAAACAGGATGATTTTCAGTCTGCTGCTGTTACTAGGAACTGTTTCAGTAAGCTTTGTTCCTCCTTCGATTCCCTGAGGCTCCAGCAAACTTCACCCTTTGCCACTGCCCCCTAAAAAAGCCATTTGTGATGCTGTGAGGCAGCAAATGCAGTGTGAGCCTCGTGGGCTCTGACACACACAGCTGTGGGCAGATGTGGCTTGACCTGCTCCAGAGGAGCCACGGGGCAGGGACCTCTCAGGGTGAGTGGGGGCTGAGGGGGAAGCAAGGATGGCTGAGGAGAAAGGGAAGGAGAATCAAGTGCAGTGCCCAAAACACCTTGCTTTGCTTCTCTCTTCACCAAGCTCTCCTTCCTGTATGGTGTTTGTTTGCCCTGGAGGTGTTGGAGTGGTGTTGAATTGTGATGAGGAAACTTGAAACCCCAGCACAGCTTTTCTGTGTTTGAAGATTTTTTTCCCTAGTGGAAAAGAACACCTGTCTACATTCAGCTTGCTGTGTCCTGTCACCTGTGATAGCACTTCTTCCTTTAGCAAGTGAGTACTTGGGGCTAATTTAGGATGAAATATAGAAGCATCACCAAACCAGCACAGCTGCATCCATTGGTGGCAAAAGCAAGGCAGACTCACCAGAAGTATGTGCTCAGATGTGTGGTGCATCATGGGCAGCTTGTCCAATGCATCTGTGGTGCAACTGTGCTGTAAATTCTATACTGTTGGGGCTTTTAACTTTTCTAAGAGGTAAAAATCAATTTTGAAGCAGGAGGTTGGACAATCCTCAGTGGCAGCAAGCATGCCCTGAGGGGTTGATTTGTGTATGGTGGGGAATAAATGAAGGATTTCTGGGCACCGCTGTCCAGGCATCTTAGATGAATGTGAAGAATCTATTTTTCAAAAGGACAGACACAGCCACGAGCCATCCTCATGGCAGCTGGGCAACAAAGAGCTCCCTGGGGTCATTTGATTGACACAAACCTCCCTGATTTCTGCAAGAGCTCCATCACCACTGGTGTGTATTATACCATCATCTACCTGCAGGAAAACGTGCTTTGTGCAATGGAACAATTGCACAAGTTGTCTGTAAGTGACAGTGAAGTGTTGAAAACTAAAGGAGTTGCTGTGTGTTGGGAATTTGAGAAGTTAGTTGTAGATTGTAGTGGTACAATGGGAAGCTTTGCGGATGGGGAATAGGAGATTGTCTTGAGTATTTTGAAAATTCTTATGAAGTTATGTGTGTCCAGCTGTCTTTAAGGCAATACTTTAAAGTGATCTGGCAATACTCAAATCAGAAATTATTCCCCCTCTTCTTACCAGTACAGAAATCAGAAACAAGGTACAGAGATAAAACAACATGAACAGATCAGTCAGTGGGTGAGTAACTGAGGTGGAAAAGAGCTGGAGTTTCTCTACACCTAGTCCAGAAAATAATGTTTTCCTTGAGTAAAGAAAATTATAATTAATTAGCATTTTGCTCCAATTTATGCTTGTTCTCTTCTTTGCAAGGAAATTATGCAGGAGACCATTGACAGAATTTCATTCATTGCATCCTTAAAGACAAATGAGGGACTAGTTTTTCTTATAAATTAATTCCTCACACATGTAAACTCGATGTAATTCTGGGCATACTTATCAAATCATGGATGTGTGTTCCCATTTTACCTGAGAGGGACAAATTGCCAATCCCACTGAGTGCCCACATCTGTGCTTCGGCAGGAGTTTGGCATCACTGGACTGTAAAGGTTTGTTTGAAGAAACAAACCTGGCCTTGGTGAGAGATCTGTAGTCTTGGAGGTAAGAAAGGCCACCAAAAAGTGTTTTCAAGAACAGCTTTTTATCTTTGAAAAGTGAGAGCTCCTGTCTGCCTCTGGGGCAGGGGGATGAGGGGCATAATCAGCTGACTTTTATGTTCCTGTTTTCCAAAGTATGTGTTTTTATGATTGTTGTTATAAAAGAAAGCAGGAAAACACTCTGGAAATGAATACCAAAACAGCCTGGAAACCTGCTGAAGAACTCTGGTCCTTGAATATATGTTAGCATGACTTTTCCTATAGAAAAATAAGTGAGTATTGCAGACAGATTTATTTTATTTTTTTCAGTCAAGTAAAGAGATGCAGATAGGGCTGATCTGGAAATGGATTTTAAATATCATTAGCACTTCTTAACTTTGACCACAGAAAGTATATCTGCAGTATGATGGCAGCAGAGGTGAGTAGAGCACAGTGTACTGTAGCACTGTTGGAGTGAGAGCAGAAGAAGCATCTCTGCAAGAAATATAGATTTTCAAGTTTTACTTTTAGGTGTCAGACCTCTGTAGCTGCTCTTGGTTTGTAATTCAAGGCTGTGCTCAGGAGGGAAGTATATTCATCTCTTTCTTAATGGGTTTGCACAGCTCTCCTAAGTGTTGGTGGGAATTATAAATGGACTTTGAAGGAAAAATATACCTTTTAATGCTGTATTGCGGTTTGAAGTCTCGGTGCCCAGTGGGATCTGTGCATGTGTGTCTGTGTGCACAATGCCAGGGGGATGTGGCTTTGGAACACTTCATTACTTGGACAAAAAGGGATGGTGACCTGGCTTGATGCTCTGTGTCAGGGCTGCAATATTTGTGCAGGACTGGGGGAGAACTCTGCTCCTGTTTACACCAGGAGTTTGGTCTCAGTTAAAGCTAAACTACTCTGTAGTGACAGAATAGTTGCTTCAGGGAATAACACTGATGGCAAAAATAGAGCATTTTAGGCAATAACTTAATGATTTTAAAGCAGTGTCAGAGGTTCAATGAGTTTGTAGAAAATACATCTTGCTAAAGTGTAGCCTCTCAACCTGCCAATCTCCTTAAGACAAGAGCATTCCTGCTAAACATCCTTGTTATTCAGGCAGACTTAGGAAAGCTAATCTTAACTACACACAAAAAGAATTTTCAGAAAATACTTTCAGAGAAGGAAAGAAGCACAAGCCCATTTCCCTCCTTGCTGTTTTCTTTCCAAATATCATGTTCATGTACCCATACTGGCTTGCTGAGATATCTGCAGGGAGAAAAGTAATAGCCTTAATCTTTTCCATTTTTTTTTTTTTTTTTTGGCTGGTTTTGTTGCTGCTTCACTCCTGGTCCTCAGGCTTAGAGTGAAAGAGCTTTGGTAAGGAAGAACTCCTTTCACACTGTTCATGCCCCTCTGTGTGAATCCAATTTAGCTCAATATGGAAACCTCAGCAACTCTTTGGTTCGATGAATATGCAACTATCATATCAACAATTTAAATTTGCTGTATTGTCCTTAGTTTTATCTTCAGTTCTGCTGTCAAGGTGTATTCCTTGAATTAACATTCTTCTGGGTCAAGCCCTATTATACATAAAAATATCTGTGATCCCCTTGGGTGGGGGAAGAGGTGTACAGGTTTGTTTTTAACAGTAGACATGCAAGGAAAAATACACCAGGAACTGTAGTGACAGGACAAGGAGCAGTGGATACAAATTGTAAGAGGGAAAATTTAGGTTCAATATCATGAAGAAATTCCTCCCTATGATGGTGGTGAGGCCCTGGCACAGGGTGCCCAGAGAAGCTGTGGCTGCCCCTGGATCCCTGGAAGTGTCCAAGGACAGGCTGGAGCACCCTGGGATAGGGGAAGGTGTTCCTGCCATGGCAGGGGGTGGGATTGGATGAGCTTTAAGGTCCCTTCCAACCCTTTATCCTTCTATTATTCTGTAATATCTAACACTTGGCCCTTTAAGGTACATCAGTGGGTTTTATTTCCTTTTACAAAAGGGACGATCTCAAAGTTATTTTTCCTTTAGGAAAAGACAGTTGTAGAGTTTGTTTCCTGTGCTCTATTCTCTTACTGTGACTCATTGGTCTTTTGTTACTTG
Organism: Onychostruthus taczanowskii; assembly: GCF_017590055.1. NCBI lineage: Eukaryota > Metazoa > Chordata > Aves > Passeriformes > Passeridae > Onychostruthus > Onychostruthus taczanowskii. Next base: position 13,837,979 of record NW_024496526.1, read on the forward strand.
TTGTGACTTTCAAACTTTAAGGTTTTGAGGCAGCACCTTCAAGAGGTATTTTGATTTCATGAGGGAAAGTGTGTCCTTTATCTTATTCTGCAGGGGTCTGTGAAGGAAGCCTAACAAAAAGGATAAAATATTTTCTGATTCCATAGTCTTGAGTAAGATGTGCTTTGAGTGCCAAGAGCAATATTGCTATATTAGATGAGCACCCCCTACCTGGTCTGCCTGGTCCTTATGCTTGGCTGATCTCAAGAAAAATATTCCTGCATGTGTTGTGTTGTTCTGTAGTGGTGGAGACTCTAAGCTCCTTGTATTCCCAGTGTCAGAAAGAAATAGGGTTTGCTCAAACTGCATCCAAATGGCTGCTTCTTTGTTATGGCTATTAATATTTTTATTTTTTCTCTTAGAATGAGTTATAAATACAACTGCATTGCTAGTGCTTAGCTTGGGAGTGAATTGGAGTTGATGATAAATGCAGCATTCCCAGCAATTTGTAGCTTGCTTTGTCCCCTCTGGTGTGGAGGAGGAGGAGGAGGCAATGCAGTTGCTCAACCACAGTGACTGTAACTAATGAGGAAGCCAAAGCCCCTTATCTCAGCTGATAAATCCTCATCTCCTTATATCTGTCCTCAGCACTGTCACTCAGTGCCTGGCTCTGCTGCAAGATTCCTTTCAGAAGCAGGAGGTAACTTGGGCTTGCTGAGCACAGTGACTACATGCAGCATTTCATGGAAGACAACCTTTCCAGAAATGCCTCCAACTTGAAATAACTGTTCCCAGTCCTCTAGCAAAATGCTACTCTATTATCTGTTTGCTACTTTGGGACTGCACAAACAGCTGTATTTGTCAAAACATGCATCTCTTGCTAAAGAACTGTTGTTGCTTAGCCTCAGCTGCCAGCTAAGCCCTGCACAGCCACTCACTTTCCCCACAGTGGCTTGGGCAAAGAATTGGAGAAGTGAGAACCTTGTGGGTTGAGATAAAAGTTTAATAGGTAAAGCAAAAGCTGTTCATGCAAGAAAACAAAGCAAATCAAGGAGTTCCTCCACCACTTCTCATGGGCAGGCAGGTGTTCTGCCATCCCCAGGAAAACAGGGCTCAGAATGGCCCCAGTTCCCTTTTATCCCCCCAGGTTACGTGCTGAGCATGATGCCAGACATTCCAGGATGTTCCTTGGGTCCACTGGGGTTTGCTGTCCCAGCTGTGCCCCTTCCCATCTTCTGGTGCCCTTCCAGCCCCCTCTCTGGTGGCTGGGAAGCAGAACTGTCCCTGGCTCTGTGCAGTTCGTGCTCAGCAGTAGCAGCTGTGTCCCTGGGTCAGGCACAGCTTCCAGCAGCTCCACATGAATCAGTCCTGCCAAAGCCAGCATGAGAATGCAGAACAAAATTTGGGACAGGCCTTCCCTGGAAGGTCCCTGGCAACACCTTTCCATTTTAGAGGCTGGTCAAAGGTAAAAGATTTGAGTGCTGTTTTCAAACCAACTGTCTGCATGCTTCACAAGAACTTCTCTTAGGCCTTCCTTCTGAGTTTACTTATGAAAGTGATGAGAGTTGATCTTGCTATCAGCAGTCTCACCAGACTGCATCTGCAGCTTCCCACGTGCTCCTCAGTGTCAGCAATGTCTCTTGTTGGTGACAGGGTTAATCTGCTCTCCAGACATTCACACACTAAATGTTCACATTTTTATCTCCTCATTTTAAGCACAGTTCTAATAGACTCCAAAATACGAAAGCAAGGTTGTATGATCTTTAAATCCTTGGACATCCTTTCTCTCTTCTCTTTGCAGAGCTGGTGCTCTCTCTGCCCTTCCCCAGTCCCCCAGGACTTCCCTGCCCTCTGAATTCTCAAAGATAATTGCTAATGGTTCTTAGATGGCTCAAGTTAATTCCTTGAGTACTTCACAGTGTATTTCATTTGTCTTTAGAACTCAAATATGTCTAACTTAAATATTCTTCAACCTTTCCTTTTCATACTCCTGTCCTATGCTTTTAGCTCCCAGTTAAAATTAATTGTTGTAGTATCTAGCTGTAATTACTCTAAGTGAAAACTGAAGAAAGGCAGGTTTTGACTACTTCAGTTTTCCTGCATTTGCCATTATTATAACTAAAATAAGGGAACTTGTTGGCTCTTTATCTTCTGTTATGAATGTAGCATTTCTAGAACTGTTTTCCTGCTTTCGTTTACATTAATAGCTGGTCATAACTTGCTTTGTGCCTCTGTCTTTTCAATTCTATGCCTACATGCTTGTACTTTTCATTTACACTTGTCCTTAATTATATATCCACTTTCAGCACAACTCCACTTTAAATACAATTCCTTTCTGATCATCTGTGTTGTTAAAGAGATCCTGGATCTCTATTTCTTCCATTTTCCCTGCATCAGGATTATTTGATACTGTGCCCTGAATAAGCTGTCCTTTAACAACAGCTGTCCTGAATTTTAAAGAGGTTTTTTTGTTTTGTTTCAAATCCACAGAATGTCTTGACAATTTCTCCACATGTGCTGACACTTCCTTTTAATGTAGATTTCCTTTTTCCGTTCCTTTAGAATTATTAACATAATTGTTCTGTGAATCTTTACATCTTCTGCCTTCAGGTTTTTTAGCTAACAATTCATATTCTCATTCTTTTGTTTACCTTATTGTGAGCTAAAATAAAGCCAGAAGTCCTAGCTGTACCAATTCAAACTGTGGCAGCTGAGACTTCTAATGGTGACCTTCAAAATCTGTTTTGAAGGGCAAGTTCATCTACAGCTTGATCATACTTGCCCATTGATAAGAATCTTCATTTTAGATAATTAGATTGTTTGAGAAACATGAGTGACAGGTGGGTCAGCATGCACAGGGTATGAAAGGCTGTCCCATGAGTTCAGCAAGGGCGGCACCTCCTCAGTGTGATGCTCACTTTTGTGATTGCTCTGCACAGTGAGAAGATGTCTTTGTATTGCTTGTTTTATGAGATACTCAGGCTGTTGGTTATGTGAAATTCTACACAATATCTGTTGGAATTTTACCAAATATATCTGTGTACAATAAATGTACAGAGGACTATGAGCAGGTCAAAGAGCAGGATGGAGCAGGGTGGTGAATTCTCAGCCTTGGCTCTGACTCGGACAAGATTTCTTAATTCATTAAACAGGAACACAATGAAATAAACCTGTGCTGATGTGCATCACCTCAGCTTCTCTTGGGTGCTTCTCCTGATGTGAAACCTCCTTGTCCTCCCCTCCCTTTTTTGTGTCTGTCCCCAACAAGCTCCTCTGCACTGCAGCTGCTCCTCTCCCCTTCCTTCTCCACCTCGCAGCCCTCACCAGCAGAGACAGAGCTATTTCAATAAGTGCAGCTGTGCTGCTAAATTGCAACTTTCCTATTTTTATTGGAAAACTAAATTGAGATATTTGTAATGATCCCAAGAGAAGGCTGGCCCAGCACAGAAGCTCAGAGTGGCAATCTAATGGGGGCAGCAAATGAAGCAGTGCTGGAAATCCATGGTCACAACAACAGCTCAAGTTTAAAACATGTCTGGCTCCCTGCATCTGCATTTCACACAGTTATCAGTATTGGCTTCTTCTGTGAGCTTAGCTGGCTCTTCTTTATCTTTAAAATCCCTCCTGGAAGCTCCTTGCTGCAGCCTTGTTTCCCAATTAGCCTCCTGTTCCTGTGTGTGATAACATCATTTTAGGAAAACTCGATGCTTGCCCAGGCAGGGTCTGGACCTGCCAGGGCCTCAGTTCTGCACTGTGGGCAGCTTGACAGAGCCAGTTCATAATGTGCCAGTCATTCCTTCCTGATACCCCACCAAAAGAGGGCTGCTCTGCTCCTGAGGGGCTGGGACAGACACATGGACACCCAGACACAGCTGCACCCAGATATGGATGATCAGATCCTTGTGGATCCAGGGCCTCTTGGTCTCACCAGCAGGGAAGAGTTGGACCAGATGGATGGGGAAGGGGAAATATTAAAATAAAAATAAAAAATTTTTTTAAAAGTTTTCATTTATATAGGCTGGAATAGAAATAAGAAAAAAATTGCTTCCTTTTTTTTTTTTGTTAAATCCCCTAGAAAGTGAAAAACCTTGTCTGTTCCCAAATTATATTAAACCACAGAGCTAACCATATATTCTTCTGTATTCTGCATTTTTCTTACTTTTCGTTCAAAATCTTCAATCCAGTGTTATTAATCAGCTTCCCAGCTGGGTTACTGATAGGTAAATTTGTAGTTGTAATCCCTTGGTGTTAAAATTATCTTTCCTCCTTGCACCTGCATGTCATCCAGCCACATCCTACAGTAGGCTGCTACCAGTAGGCCTGCATCTATAATTGGTGTATTGGAAGATGAAATAGGAACATGTTTAATGTTCCCTGTTAGTTTTTGGGGATTTTTTTAATTAAGAAATGAAGACAGCAAGCTAATATCTGAAATATGGTGTCTGTGCTAAATACAGACAGAAACTGGTTTTGAAATTTTTTTGTTAACTCTGAGCCCTGTATCTTCCCATTGCTGTCAAACAGTCCTGGAAAAAGTAATGTACCTGCAGGATTTTACTTAGGTGAGTGAGTTGGATTGATTGGAATTGACACTGCATTCATTTAGTGAGTCTGGAGCACCAAGTCAGAAATTCTTGGAAATAGAACAAATTTTACTTTATATTTGGGTTTCACTGATGTAGAAGACATAACTTTTCTTACCACCTTCCTGAAAAACAGTGTTAATTTTTATAGTTTGTTTTGTTGTGTTCTGTATTGGTTCATCGGTTGGTTGGTATTGATTTGGGTTGGTTTTTTTTCCCAAGCATAGTCAATATTTTTAGATGGTAGGGAAATATAGTTTAGTATTCTTTGCATATTTTGTAGGTATTATTATACATGTGCACTGCAAAACTCCTTCTTAAATTCTAAGATTATTTTTTTTTTTCCCTGTGGTCTCTGTGTAGATGTAAACATGTGGGGAAAGGAAAACTTGTGAAATTGTCCTTGGATTCATCTGGAGGTGCCTGGACCATTCCAAATCAAACTAATTAGATTCAACCTTCCAATTATCTGGTTTGGTTCGGTTTATGACAGAGAACAAGCTGGGTTCTATTTCTCAGATTCACTATCTGAGAAACAAAACTATTGGTTTTGGTGTCTGCAGGTGGAACTATGACACAGATTTTGGAGCATGATCACATAGAAAATTTTGTACATGCTGAGACTAAGCTTTCCAAGGAGACTTTCTAACATAGGTGGCAATTGTCATTATAGGTGACAAATAGAACCACTTAAGCTCAGAAGTTGGTATTTTTAGCATATTTAAATTATTCAAATCTAGTTACTTCTAACTTTAACCTGCTACCATGGCAATAGAGGTATGTATTAATAGACTTAAGTGTGGGGCTGACTAATCAGCTCCAAAGTCTGTCTCCAGAGTGGAAGCGTTTTGTTCAGCTACCTCTTTCCACCTGAGAGAAAGAAGACACAAGGTCAGGTTAGCAAACCTCATGGTCATTCCAGCCATCACAGAAGCCTGTGTGGAATTTGTAGGAGACAATTTCCAAATGGAGAGATCTTAACTTCTCTGCATGTTAAAAAAAAATAAAAATAAAAAGAGAGAGAGATAAAAGTTGTTCCACTACAAACTTAAAGCAGTTATTCATGCTTTTCACCTTAATGGGAGCTGCTTTTTCATGTTCATGAGTAAAGGGCACCTGATAGAAAATCAGACCTGTTTCTGAAACAGTCTGTTTCCAGTAGGCTTTATCCTTAGAAGTGTAATATTTTGATTAGTATACAGAAATGTTGTCTTTATATTTAGATATTGCATGTTTAGCACCTGCAGCTCTTGTTTGTACTGTTGGTAAAAAGCTGTCTGGGTATTGAAACCAACTTACTGATTAAATCCCTGCCCATGGCAGGGGGGTTGTAACTAGATGATCTTTTAAGGTCACTTCCAACCCAACTCATCCTATGATTCTATGGAGAAAATTCCAATGGGTCTTGGTTTTTTTTTAAAACTTTTTCCCCCATTCAAATTATAAAAATTCTCTTCCTTTTTCTTCTTGTGCCTCTTCCCTTCCTATTTGTTTTATTGACACTATGATCATATAAAATTTAAACAATCACTGAGGCCATAACCTGTACTAAAGAAATTAATCCTGTCCTTGACCTTGCTTGGTTTTAGAGCAGAAACCTGGAAATCCAAGTTGCAATTCTGCCTCTTTACTGCCAATTTAGTTTAATGGATTTCTGAAATATTAATCATTGCAAGCACTACTCTATTTAGTGCATACCCTCACTAAATGTTTGTCCTCTTGGATGTCTCTATTTCCATGGTAATAATACCTATAAGAATAATCCCCAGTGTAGACCCAATTAGTGTTAAATCCTGTCACCAATTTAAATATCTCTCAAGCCCTTCTCTTTATCAGAAATATGCCATGCATTCAGGAAAACCTTAATCAAGACCTTAATCTGTGAAAACCTGAGAATATAGCTAAAACTAACAATGTTTTTCTAAAAGGAGAAAGACCTCCTTATTTTCTTTTTTTAAAAAAATCCCACAAATGAAACCACAAGTCAGTTGAAGTCAAGAGATTAATAATAAACTCCTGAAAGACCTGACCCTGAAGTCTTAGGTCATTAGTTGGAAATTATTTATGCCGTACACTACTCTAACCTTTCTTTCCTCCTGTAAAAAATAACAGATCTAAAGGAGTGAAGTGCAGTCCTTAAAAATCTTCCAGTGATTTACCTAGTCCTAGAAAAGCTTCTTCTTCACAATACTCAAAATCATTTGTCAAGTAGGTGAAATGAAAAAAGTAGGGAACTTTTCATTTCAAAATATGGGAATAAAAATTAATTGGTGCCAAACAAAAGGCATCAGTTTAAAAGGTTTTTTGAACTTCTCCAGAGGTGATCAATATTTATATGACCTTTACCAAAACTAAGGCCCTAAGCAATCTCTTTAGTTCAGGCTGCCCAGGCTATGGGAAATAGGGGCAATATATATGAAGGAAAAAAATTTAGGGCTGTTTTCCAAGTGATTTTCCCCAGGGAGCTTTCAAAGAGCCTGCTTGACTTCTTACCTGCTCTGGGCCCTCAAACTGAGCCTGAGGCTCTCGCCCTATTTACTTTAATAGGTCTTTCATACCAGCACAGATAAAAGTTTATGAACCAAGGCATTAGCTGATATTTGTGGCTTCTCTATGAATTGATTTCTTGCAGACCACAGCCAGATCTGGTTATGCTGGGAAATGTCAAGCCAGCTCTGGTATTAAGACATTTCTCCTCTCTTGTTTGTTCCAGTGAATAGCTGCATGATTTTTTGACAGCTCCTGACTGCATATTCATATGTTCAAACAGTGAACTCTGCATCTCAGATGGAAATCTGGAGGTCGTTATGTGAATGTTCCCCTCTGCCCAGCTAAGGGACAAGGTGATCTAGGCCCTCATAAGCAAATCTGGAGGTGTTTAGGAATGAAAACCCAGGTTCTGCTGCTTGGCTGAAGGAGCCCTTGGAGTACGTGGTGGCAGCAGGCTGTGTGTCAGGAGACACTCACGGTGCTGAGTCACAGCCATGAGTGGTTGTGCTGTTTTCACCAGTCTGTGTTCACAGCCAGTGCTTCCTGAAGCTGCTCCAGGGCCACACTGGAGACACACGTTCCAAGGCTTATGCAAAACAAATCCAGGCTTTCTAACATTTAACTTAGTTTTCAGATGAATATATTGATATTTCTCGCCCACTTGCCTCTGAACTTTCTATAACGTGTAGGTTTATTGATAATAATACTCTCCCGAATAAAAGTTCTGTAATAATTTAGCAATATATGCATGAGCTTCTCTGTGGGATTTCCATTCTGTATTCAGCATGGGAGCCTTAACTCTGAACATCACCCCAACAAAGCAAGGGAACAACTTCTTTTATGTTTTTTGCCTAAAGGAAAGGGAAGAACTTTGCCAAGTGAGTCAAGAATTCTGAAATTTATTGCATGAAAAATAATTTCAGGAATTCTTTAAGGCCCTTTACTGTATTATATCAGTAATGTATTGTCTAACTGGGTGAGAACAGTAGCTTTTGATTTAAAACTGCAGAGCCTTTGGACATGCACAGCCCAAAGAAATTGGCTGTTCTCTTTGCTGGCAAACACAGACCCAAGGCTTGTGTTCCTCACTGAGCATTTGCTCTGCTGTTCTACAAGGCTGTAGACCAATACACTGGCCTTTATTTTTGTCTCCTCTGCTATCCTGTTTCTGTACAGTTTTTTTTTTTTTTTTAACCTTCATTTTATGGCACTGTTGCTGAATGCAGCTGAGCCATTGCTTCATTCCTCTCCATGATTTTTTTCAGATAATTAGCTGACATCCCAAATAAGCATTCCAGAATTTTGTGAATTTTTTTTGGCAAGGGGTCTATCCCTGATTCAGCTCATGACCACAAGAAAGTATTAAGAGGCTGCCATAGATCTGTATTTTAGCTGCTTTTGAGTAAAAAAAAAAAAAAAATCCACAACTAAGGTTTTAGATTCATTTTATTCAAGCATCTGAAGCTTGGTGCAGTACAAGAGTTTGGTGTAATTATTACTTGTGAAGTGTTGGTAGCAAGCATAGGAGAAGCAGCAAATTCTGCTGGGGGATGTTTGACTCCCTATACAAACCACAGGTGAAAAAATGTTGCTAATTAATGGCTGTGAAGTATTTACTTATAATTATATCTGTCTCCAAAGACTGCATTCTCATTGTGCTTTGCAGCGCTGGCTCTGACTCTAGAAAGGAAGGGAAAATGTGCTCTTTATGGCTAAAAGTGCTTTTCTAAAGTGGATATTTAGTGCTGCTCTTGACAGGAACTTATTCATCCAGAGAAAGTCAATAGGACAACTGCAACAGACCCAGCAGGTTCCTCACACTCAATACCAGTGGCAGGGAGGCTTAGTTGGGGAAAGCAAAAACACAGAGAAAGCTCTATAATATTAGAGGTTGTTTGCTCTTTAGCTCTGAATTTTGCCTTTTGCCTCTTCTACATCCCCCTGTACAAAGCTGAGTGTGGTTAAAAGCAAAAGAGTAATGAGTGTAGAAAAAGGGCAAATGTGTCAAAATTCCCATTACTGCCAGCCACAATATATAGTTAAAGGGGCCTTTCCATTAGGGAATGGTGTGTGTTGAATGAATTTCCTTTTCCCTGAAAAAACTTACCAAATAAATCTTGAAATATTATTCAAATGCTATTTTATCTATTCCTGTAGAAGAAAACACTCTAATGATTGTTGACTTTGTTTCCTTGCTGTGCTTCCCCTGTGCCTCTTTCAGTTCACAGTCTGGCTTAGTTCTGCTTCTGGTCATGCAGCATGGTCATGACAAAAGCCAAATTTCCCCTTTCCTTATTTTTCCCTTGTGCTTGTGGTGATGGAACCAGGCTCTGCACGTGCCGCTCACAGCTTTGAGAAGATAAAACTCCAACCACGAGCATCCTTCCTGATGATTTAAACCCCAGGAGCCTGGAAGGAAGCAAAGGGTCAGAAATCAATTCTGCAGTCAAATGGCTCAGGGGACTTGATTTCTCTGAAAGACGTAAACAACTCTTCCTGTAGTGGGGTTCTTGTGGTGGGAGGGTTCTGCAGAGGAGAGTGTAAGGGTCTGAAACTTCATTCCTTAGAAGTACTCAAACATTTGCTTATCCAGCCCATATATTCCATTCCACGTATTTCTTCTTTCTTCTCCTGCAAGAAGAGACCAGAGTTGAATTTTTGCCTTTTTTCACAGTGGGTTAGAGCTTCTCCTCACTGTTGCAGCCATTGGGATTGGCTTGTTCCCTGCTGTGCAGGGACTAATTAAATAACAGGCCTGTGCAAGGATGGTCACACTTTAAATACCATCAATTCTGATTGCAGGGATTCCTTATGTGCTTCAAGGGAGTTTGCACCTCAAGGTATGAGGGGGTAAATGGCTCAGTGATGCCAGGGTTGCCCCTTGGAGCCAAGGAAAACATTGGGAGAGGGAAAGGGAGGGAAGGAGGCAGCAGAGATGAGCGTGAGGATAACGGGAAGTGGTTTCCTTAGCAACAACAGCACTTTGGATGGTTTCAGACAAGAGTACAACAGGGTACGAAGTATCTGATTAAAATTTATTGCAAGGGATAGAAGCAGTGCGAGCCATAGCAGATCCAGCGTGTGTGCTGGAGATGTGATTTGAATGATTGCTGCATTGTCTGGGCCATCTTCTGTGCTCAAGGAGAAGAAAAGAGGTTTGGGAAGCGGCAGGTGTGTGAAGGTGGCGTGACCAAGCTCTGAAGATAAAAAAAATAAAAATTAAATGCATGTCTTGGGTTGACACTTAGGGAAAACATAAAGGTGCCTCATATCTAAAAAAAGAAAAAATATTTAAGCATGTCCTGTTATAAAAAATTACAAAAAAATTCTTTAGTAGCTATGAGACCTATATTTTTCATCATGAGATGAACCAGCTGTTACCAATAGTAGTTGGTAAATGTCCTATGTGCTTCTATTTGTGAATTGAAGTTTCTAGATTTTTTTTTTTCATTTATCAAGGTGATAAATAAACATCTCAACCACACATTCTTAAGACAAAAATAATCACTTTTCTTTATAATAATAGTAGGTCCAGTGGCAGAAATTCTGTTATTAATATTTAGATCCCTGCTTTCCCCCAGGGCTGCTGTTTGGAAAGTTACCAGGGAGAAGCTGTAGGTCTTTAAATCAGCCTAAGATGTTAACTAGGTTATTTTTAGAGGTTTATGTATTTTTATACCTGACAGCTCTTTTTTTTTTTTTTAATTGGAGCAAAATGCTCATTTCTGAATGTGACTACTTAAGTCATCATTTAGATGCCTGAGAGTCCATTTTAGACATTGAAAGTAAATGTCAATTTCTTAGTCATGCACTTTTCTCTGTGCTTAAGTTTCCTCATCTGTAAAATAACTGTATTTAAGTTTCTATCTCACACAGATGTTGCAAGATTTATTTCTAGAAGAGATGTAAAATGTTATGAGTTGCTTGTCTGGCTGTGTAAATATAAATTACTAACTACAAGGAAGACTTCAAAAATTTGAGTTTTTATCTGAAGTCTTGAGTCTTCAATAGTGGTCTCAAAACCTGATGACAACACCCTTTCATGCAGTATTCCCATCAGATTTGCCTTTTGTGTGCCTGCAGTGGTGCATAGAGAATGTCTGAAGTAAAATGCAACTCAAAGTCAAACATTTCTTTGGCTTGTTTTTGGGTTTAGAGCTCTCAAATGTTGCAGCTCAGAGTGTACAAGACAAGTAGATAAAGAGCTCAGCTGACCTGTGAAGCAAAGGCTATAAAGTAAAGGTCTTTGAGTATTCACTGGACCAAACTCTCCAGGAATTGTAGAAAAACTCATCTGGTCTTTTTAAGCTCTTAACATTCAGCGTGAAAGGAAGGTGGGTTTGTAAGGCTCTCATTGTCCTGATGCCAGACCGTGTGTGCTTAGAGAAATAAAAATTATTGGGAAGCTCCCATGACAGTGAAAGTGAACAGGTGTAAGGAGAGACCACCTTCCTGGCCAACACGTGTTGGAATTTCCAGACAAGGAAGGGGAAGGTTGCACAGCCTGGAATACTTGGAGATGGCCACAGGTGTAGCCCTTTATGCTGTCCCACTTCAGGCACTTCCTTGGAGTCATTATCCCTCTTTCCTTTGTGTTAGTGGAGAAGCAGCCTCGGATAATGGGGATCCAGTACAGTGGGTCAAAACCAACACTTCATTTCACCAGCTGGCAGTGAATTAAGTGCCTGAATCCAGAAGAAATACATCAGGCAAAAATGTAAAATAGTAATGAAATAGCCAGGCTTGGATCTGAATGTTTTCATTGTATATTGCTTGCATTAGAATAGTTTGGTTTAAAAATAAATAAATAAATATCCCTTAGAGTTGCCATTTCCTTTTTTAATGAATTCCAAGAGCTTTGAAAGAAACTATTTCAATTTTCTTTATTTAGGAAATAGCTGTGAGCATGCTCCAAAAAGAGTTCATTCTTGTCATTCCCTGAATTAGTATGATAAACTTAAGTGAGCAGAATTCAGACTTAGCAGTGTGCCAGCAGCAGACTAAAGGATCTCTGTGCTTCTCAATCTTGTTACTAATGATAGGACAACTAGCAACTGTAAATATTCCCCAAACTGAGGGAGTATCTTCTTCTCAAAGCACCTTTCTATGGCACTGTCAGCCTCTGTGCCACGATGGGAACCCTTATCAGAGTCCCTTTTCCCAGCGAGGTGCCACCATCAGGTCCTTCCTTCCTCCTTGCACAGGAGTTGTGACCTCTCCCTCCTCTGTCCCCTGCTGCTGCTCCTCTCCCACCCTCTGAGCTCTGAGGGAGATGACTTTCACAAAGCTTTTAGTGCTGCTGCTCGTTGCGCTGTGCCACCACCTGTGATAGATTGATACATCAGGATTAAGAAATAATTTATTATAATCTTCATCAATTTAAAGTCGCCGTTTGATTTAATGGATTGAGGGTTTATCGGAAAAGCTTTTATCCACGGTCATTGACTCGAGTTCCCTTGGCCTGGCTGCTGAAGGAGATGCACTCTGATAACTGGTTTGAGATCAGAAGTGGCACAGGTCAATTCTTGTTTGCATTTCTAACTAGGGAAAACAGCAGGCAGGGCTGCTGTCTGACATGCCTGCTATTTATCTTCTGGGGTTTTTTTAACTGATACGATATAGGATAAGATCTCTTGGGAATGCATTGGTGTTTGAAAAGCTGGAAGATGCATATTCAGTCTGGATCTTTACCTCTGAGTTCCTAGATCATCTTGGGCAATTGAGTTTTCAGTTAACCTGTTTCCCTTGTATACAGTGATAAAGAAAAATAAAAGAGCTTTTTGAAATAATTTCCTTGTCAAGGGCAAGCTAATTTTTGAGGGCATGTCAGTAAAATCGACCTGGTATAGGACACACATCAGAAGTTGCTTTGTCTATACATTTTACAGGTCATCTTAAATTACACCTCCTGTACTGAAGGTCTAGTCTAAATATGACAAGCACTAACATTCAACATAAGTGAAGCCTTAAAATTTAAAAGCTTAAAATTTTATGAAGTGGTGTAAAGTATCTGAGATAAAATTAATGTTAAAATGCAAAATTAATGTTTTATGTTTTACTGCCCTTTATATGTAAATGCCTTAATTTTGGATTGTCACGTGAACTGAATATTAAAAAAATATTAACAACGGAAGTTGAAAAATATTAGGATATACAAAAAAGTTGATCTGTTTTGTGTGTCTATATATATATTAAAAAAGGTAGAATAAAATAAATTCCTTACCGTGAGCGTTGCTTAAATGATACATTACTCACGTGTCATTTTGACTTTAGGTCTAAAGATACTGCATTAAAAAAAAAAAAACAAAAACCTATGGATATTATTTAAAATACACTTAAGACTTTCCAGTCATTATTTAGCAAATTTGATTTCTGAGTGAGATTTGAGGTGTGCTATACTGTTAAAACATAATCTTAACTCCATAAATAACACACCTTAAAATTGTGGAAGTATTTCTGCCCCGTAGGGAATATCACACTATTTTAATCAATGACTAGAACTATTTTTAATGTCTTTTTTTTATTTCTGGACTCAGCTGCTTGGACAAACAGCACTCTCCTTTCCAAATGTGTGCCATGGCCTTCCCTTTTCCTGCCTTTGCAGTCCAAGGAGAATAGATGAGAGGAACATACTTTCCCTCCATCAAAGCAGGAGTAACCACACATCCTCCACACTTTGCACCAGGGGTCTGTGTTGCATATTTTATACCTCTCTCTTCCCAAAGTCAGCAGAGAAAAGCAGAAGTGTAGAACAGGCAGAGCTGCTCTAAACCGCGCCTGAATGCGGATGAGAAGGAAGATTTATCCTCGTCTGTGGCCGTGTTAGTGATGCCAAATTTAACAATGACTCCAGGGTGGGTGAGGCTGATGCCTCCCCTCAAGTACAGTGGTGTTGGGTATTAAATGCGTTCTTTGCCACTTCTGATTATTGCTGTTTAACATATGGAGAAAATTTGGGTCATTTTGTGGGGTTTTGATGTGAAGCAGGGAAAGTCCTGTTTAAATTTAAACAAGATCCCCCATTCTATAACAGGTTGAGTGAAAACATTCAACACAAATTGTTTTGTGTCATGGCAAAACTCAGTTGAAAGGTAAAACATAACCCTGAGCATGTACCAGAGGTTCTGCCTGATGTCTGGGGACCCAGGAGTATTTGGATGATTCCCACAGGAATTGCTTTATATGAGAGGCATGGAAATGAAATGGAGAAAAAGTGGCTCAGGAAAGGTGTGTTTTGGCAGGAGAGGAGGGAGATGAGGGTGAGAAGGCGTAGGTAGGAGGGAGTGAAGCCTGCCAAAATAGCAGAAGACAAAGTTTTCCAGTGGAGCAGAAGAAATGCCTCGTTAGCAGAGGATGAGCAGAGCACCTGGCTGTGCAAACAGCGATGGGGGCTGGCAGCTGAAGGAGAAATCCCTGAGCCAGAGAGCAGGAGCTGCCCCAGAGCAGGAGGATGACCTGCTGGAAAGGCCACAGGGCAGCTTGGGTGGTTAAACTCCTGCACAGTCAATGTGACTTGAAGGGACTGGTTATGCTGAAGCTCCTATTTGAATTTTTATCTTTGCTTTTATTAATGCAATGCAATCTCTCCCCTCAAATCACATTTTTATATGTCTGTGTGCCTGTGTATTAGATATATGCATATAAATTGCCTCCCGATTAATTTCCAAAGGGAAAAAAAATGTATTTTCTCAATTTACTGGGAGGATTTATGATATTTAAATGAAAACTTGCAAAATAAGTTTGAAATCAATGGATCTTCAGGCCCTCTCCCTTCTGAATAAAATAGAGGAGATCGTCCCTGTACAGTTCCTGGTTTGTGCAATACTGTAAAGTTACTGTTCAGTGTGGAAATTCAACTTGCAGGGTGTCACTTGCCACCATCAATAGCCCTAAATATTGAGTGGTTTATTTATAATTCCAGCATTAATCCTGATATTAAGGCAGCACTGTACTGTACATCAAAATCCTAAGGGATGGAAAGCAAAGAAATTTTTCACAGGACTAGGAAGCATTTGATATGACAAATACTTCATAAAATTAGAGAAGTCTTATCATTTAAAAGATGAATCACACTGAGTTGTAACTGCCCTGCTGTGCTTTGCATTCTGTCTGCTGATATCTGGTATTTCAAGTGTATATATCATCAACCTCCTTATCTGTTCTTTACAATCTTTTTTATTTTTTTTTCTTTTGGTGTTGTTACAGAATTTTTGCTGATTCCTCATCTTTAAATTTAGTTTTAGAAGTGCAGGGTGGTTAATTTAAAGTAGGCTTAAGGTAACATTTAAGCTCAAATTACTGTTTAGGGATTTCTGAGGAAGGAGGAGGAAAACTTTATTTTATATACTGTCTCTCCCTCCAAGAACACCAGGGAAAACAGATCTGTGGTACAAGCCACACACATGACAAGAAAAGATACTGTGTTTTTCTCAGTAATTTATCACCTTCTGTATGATGGAAAGCCTAGTTTTCCAAAAGAAATATCAGAGAGGAAAAAAAATACCCTGAAACAAACTCATATTTAGTACAGGTAAGGCATATTCAGCAGCTCAAACCCAAGCTTATTTCCTGTATTTCTGATGGACTTTGGTCTGCATGTTACAGATTCTAATGGAGATGCTCAGGAATGACCCTGCTGTGCAACTATTGCCTATTTTGGGGTGAGTTTGGGGGGGAAAGTTGTTATTCCATGACAAATCTGTTTAGATGTTTCATACACATCTCAAATGAGCACCATTTTATAGCTGTTTTCAACCAAGCAAAATGTGATATGTCATTGTGACTGTAACAAAGAACCATATTTTTAAACCGATGTCATTTTTTTTCTTATTACTTTGGTATTCCATTATGAATCACTGCTGTTGGAGGGAGGAAAATAATCTTCATCTCTAAATGTACAAAACCTCATACCTGGAATACACAGAGTTCTGGAAATAACAATAGGACACAGTAGTCCTCCTCCTCCTGAATCAGCCTCGAATGCCAAGAGCTCTTCAGAGAAGAAAAGCTGAGGCCTTAGAAGATATTGCTGGGTATTAAAGATATGAATTTTTATATCAAAACCAGCATATTATAATACCAACAAAGCCTTTCAGTATAAACAAACAGAATTGATAGCATTGGGTATCAAATGATCTATAAAGTACTTTATTTTGTGTAAGATGGTTGTGGAGGTTTAATATCCAGGAGAAAGTTGCTATAAAATGCCATAATGTTGCACATAAGAGAGCTGCTAATTAGAATTGTCAATCAGAGATTGATCACTGCCTCATAAACTGCATAAGATGCTGTGCATCCAAGCAATTGTGTTATCTTAAGGGGACAAGGAGCTGCAGCATTCAGCTCGGAGCTGTCAGCAGGATTTCACAGAGTGAAGGTCTGTTCTATCCCTGCAGTCTGTTGAGCAGCCTTGCAGAGAACACCTAGAGCAGCCTCAGCTTCACAGCCTGCTGATAAAGGAACACTCTGCTGTAATATAACAGATACTTGTAATGTCATTCTTTTTTAATACAGAAAAATATATTTGTAGCGTTATGTTCGCTCGCCCATTTTCTTCTTTTGTATTTCAACACGTACAGGGAAGATGTTAATGGATAGATTCTTCTCGAAAGTCAGACCCCCACTCAGGGCACTGCATACAGCTGGGGGGTCCCCAGCACAAGAAGGACTGGATGAGCTGGAGGAGGTTCAGAGGAGGCCACAGAGATACCCAGAGGCTGAAGCCCTTCTGGTCGGTAGCCAGGCTGGGAGGGTTGGGGTGTTCAGCCTGGAGAAGGCTCTGGGGAGACCTTAGAGCCCCTTCAAATACCTGAGGGGGCTCCAAGAGAGCTGGAGAGGAACTCTGGAGATGGGCATGGAGTGACAGGGTAGGGGCAATGGAGTCACACTGGCAGAGGGCCGGGCTAGCTGGGATAGAGGGAAGGGATTGTTCCCTGTGAGGGTGGTGAGGCCCTGGCACAGGTTTTCCAGAGAAGCTGTGGTGCCCCCTGGAAGTGTCCAAGGCCAAGTTGGATAGGACTTGGAGCAAACTGTGTTAGAGGAAAGTGTCCCTACCCAGGGCAGGGTTTGGAACAAGATGATCTTTATGGTCCTTTCCAACCCAACCCATTCTGTGATTTGATGAAAGCAGCCTCAGGTGCTTCGCCAAGGAAAAAAATAGAACTTCATGACATTTCTATGAATGTAAAGAAGAGAGGAAGAAAAATTTATTTTCTGGAATGGGAAAAACATTGTAAAGAAAGTTGGTAGCTACTACTATCACAATAAAGTTAAGACAAATCTCATTATATATTAGGAGGAGTCTGATATGAAATTGTTCCTTCTGCTTGAGTTCTGGGTATTATCTGTTTTATCTATGTAAATTGTGTCCTCAGAATAGAAAAGTGACTCCTCAACTGTCAGGTATCCAAAAAGAAGCTGGTGATTTTTTAATTTTTTTTTTCTTTTTTCCGTGAGAGATTTGGTATGGCAATGCCAGGTTGCTACTGGGGGATGTGAAATTTTAAAAAACTGTGATAAAAATATTGGTATTTCTCTGCATGACAATCTACTATCAATCCAAACTATCTTTAGACAGAGTCTGAAAGGAAGAAATTCTAGGAAATTAAATTTTTTTTACTACATCAGAAAACCTTGGTAAGGTAATTCAGTGTCAGCTCTGCTAAAGGGGACAAAGCAGAGATCAGAGTTGAAGTTTGGTGGGAAATAATAAAATGACTGCCTTAAACTTTTGGAGGGTTAGAGAGCATTGGGGTATTCAAGACAAAGCAGGAACAGCCTGATGTCTATGAATTGTCAATCAGAGATACTGGTGCAAGCTGCCTGTGTTGGGATCTGAGGGTAGCAGGGTAATTTAGGTAGGAAAGGGGCCCTAGCAGGTCTTGGGTCAGACTTCCTGCTCCAGAAGGGTCAACCCTGGGGTCTGACTCACTTGTCTGGGGCCTGATCCACTTGGATCTTGCAAACCTATGAGGTTGGAGGTGGGCAATCTTCTTCTCTCATTGACTGCTATCGTGGGGGAAAAGCCTTTCTCTGAGTCACTCTTCCTTAGTTTTGAAAGATTAGAGTGATAAATGAAACGATGGAGGTGATAGTGAGTCATTCGTAGCCAAAAATAAAATTACTCCAGGATATTGTCTTGAAGAAAGGCAGCAAAGCTTATCCAGACCCCAGATTTATTTTATGGCTGTTGTGACTAGCCATGGGAAACAATGCCTTGCACTTAAGGCTCATTTGTAGTGTTTTGCAAATCAATTCTGAAACTGTAAGTGCTAGGAAGGTTAATTTAATACAGAGTTAACGAAGAGACTCCATAACTCATCCTCCCTAATGCTAATCATTCAAAACATCTTTACTTCTTAACTGACTACTGTCAATTACCATCTCTTAGAGATGCTGAATAGGTAATTTCTTGTATACTGATTCTTGTCAGTATTTTATAAAACAGTCAGCATCTCATTCAGAAAGCTTGAATTTGCAGAGAACAAAAAGCCCTGTAAGAACAGATGGTTTCTGTGACTGACGCCCTAATGCACAGTTTCAACTCTGTCTAGTCTTTAACAGGAAAGTGTTTTAGGATTCACCAGTTGGCTTGTCAAATTAGCATCAGGGACTGGTTTGGATGTAAAATCATAAATCATTTAGTGACCTGAGGGAGGATGAAGTCTTGGCTAAAAGGAAACTTTTAACCACCTTTAAGTGGGAGGTTGGCCACTATGAGCTGACCTCTCCTCTGCAGGGTTTGCGTCCTTTTAGCATGAAGTCATGGAGCTGCCTACTGAGCTTCCATGAAACAGCAGCAAAGAAAGGATATTTATGAGTCCTTAATGCCAGGGTCTGATGCCCCCCCATCCAGCAATTGCCAGGGTTTTGACTCCAGACCATCCTTAAATGGAGGGCTGCTCAGAAAACCAAGTTGAACTGAACTGACAGTGGGGTAACATCTCACAGACAGGTGTGTTCACTAAATCAGTCATCAGGTCCTTTGTGCTGCCTCCACCACTTTGTTCTCAGGAAATTTGACTTCTGTATAAGTGCTTGGCTTAGGTCAAGTTCCATTTAGGTCTTTCTGTCATGTGAAAAGTCTTTAGCAGTCAAAGATCAAGGAAAGATGTGACAGAGGAAGGATGTGGCAAACCATATACTTAACTAAAAAAAGTGTTTAGGAGTTTACTCAATACAATTCTGAATTTTGAACAGTGCCAGAAGACTTATCTAAATAGAATAAGAGCTGTAAGAAATCCTGCCTCTTAGGGGATGTGACTTTCCAATTCCTCCTTAATTTTGCAGACAATATTTTTATGCCAATTATATGTGCCTGAAACAAGAGAGAGAGCTGTAGAAACTGGAGAGAAAAATAAAAGTAGAGGAGTACAGGGAAATAGTTAGGGGTAGAGTGAAAAAGAAAAAATGTAAGCAAATAAAAAGGGAAGGGGAAAAGGGCAAAAAAAAAAATATTTCAAGTGATGGGAGATAGAGGGTGGAGTAGGAGGTGACAGATTCAAAACAAACAAGCTATGAAGTGTGGGATAAGCTTTGAAACTCCTGCTACAGGCTGTGGGGAAAATTTGTGCTCTCTCCATCGCTTTTTCACAGTCACTATTACTTCCATATGCTGTACATGCTCAGCTTAGGTGTCTTTAGCAGAGAGGAGAATATAAAAAGGCACAGAAAAGAGACTTTAAGTTCAAATAGAAGCTGGACACATTGATTAAAGATGAATCCTCTGTGGGTGTCTTACTACTTGGAAAGAACATCTGGTGGGTGTTGGGGGGATGGGATGGGATGGGATGGGATGGGATGGGATGGGATGGGCAGAGGCTTTGGGTTTTCCCTGCTGTTGGAGTTGGGATGTGGGATCTGGCACTGCTGCTCTGGGCCTCTCTGGCTGCTCCTATGTCAGGAAAGAACCAGGCTGGCAGAAAAACATGGTCAGTGCATGTTGCAAAAGAAACAGCCCTCAAAAAGCTGGATGCCAGCAGAAAAGGAAGATTTCCAAAGGATTAATATCCATATGCCTTTGCCCTTCTCATGGCACTGGACTTCCCTGGCTTTCATCTCTCTCCCAGACTCCTGATGCAGAGGTTTCCTCTTGCTGCCTTCTTTCTGACACTGCTGAAAGCCATCATTCTCTGCAAGCACATTTTGTCCTGATGGCTCCCCAGGCAGGTATTATCCCTCACCACTCACTATTTAGACTTATGCTCTGCTCAAGTACAGTTTGTACTAATCTCTCTCACTCTGAGGAATTCCTAATATTTATCTAGAGCATATGCAAGGATTTCTTTGGGAAGATGAGTTCTCTGAGAACTGAGATACATCTCTGTTCAGAAGGGTTTTGAACAACACAGTTGAACTGTGTGAAATGGTCATTTGGAGTGAGAGGAACTTGTAAAATTGCTGTTTGCTTGGAGCTATAAGGCCATGCTGGTGGGATTTACAGCACATCCTGTGCTGCACATCCTCAGCAGAATGATCACTGGGAACTGCATCATTCCCTTCCAAATGCTTGGCTGACCCCTGCAGAGGTGTGAGTGAGGTGGGACAGGAGAATGGATGCACAGCCCGGGGTTAGGGTGGAAAGGATTCAGTCCCTGACTTTGTGAATCATGATTTTGCTTTTTCCATGGTAGTAGACCAGTTCCTTTTTAATGCATCCTTTACTAAGGAAAACACTGTTCCAAGTCCTTTTCTCCCTCTTGTATGCTTTCCCATGGGTGCAAGGGGTTGCCTTGCAAGTAATGGCCAAGCTTTCTTTTAGCCTGATTAATTTTTTGGTTGGTGAGCTATTGAAAATTAATGAACACATTACATAAGAATTTTTAAAGTACTCCTACAGTGCTTTGCAAAATGTCACCCCTGCTTAGACTGAGAAAAAATTTACAATGCTCCAAATACTGAAATGTATTCCAAAGTTCCATATCTAAAATGCAATCAAAATTGGGAGATTATATGTGCCTATAAAACAGAAATACTTTTATCTGCTTCTCAAAGATAATTTTATATAATTTAATATATAAGGGATATAATGATAAACTAGGTGCTTAATTTCAAATCTGAAATGATAAAACCCCACACAGTTTTAAAGTGAATAATCCGTGTAAGTTGGCAGTTTGTAATCCTTTCTAGCCACTTTGAGCCAGCATTGCATCACAGACACAGCTTATCACCCGTTGCATAAGGGAATTAAGTCAGTTTTACTGTGAGTATAGGGGACTATTTACCTCTGACAAAGTTACAGGGTAATAAATACAAGTAATGTCAAAGTTTAACTACCCAAACCATTGTTAATTACCCATTTCCAGATGATTATTAGAAGAAAAAAAGAAATTAAAAAAAATTACTTTTTCCCTGCATGAAGAGCTTCTGAGAAACTTCCAGTAAGGATAGTATAAGAGTGCCTCCAAGTGGCATCTATCTAAATTAGAAAAACAGTTAAAGCAAGCTTTAGGTATTAGTTCAGAAAACCAAGCTAAACAAATCCAACCTTTTTTGATTTTGTTTTTCCTTTTGTTTTTTGTTTGTTTGTTTTCCTTATTCTATTTCATTCTTTAGGTGTTTATGTTGACTAGTCAGTGGGGCTTGCTGTATGCTATGAGGAAACCACAAGAGAAGGATATTTAATCTAAATCACTGTTCTTAGAGTCTTAGATTTATATCTTACCTTTGCAGAGGTCATCCTTAGATTCATTTTAATGGTTAAATTAAATTTATTGACACATCATGTCACAGCATTGGTGTTTCCTTGGAACTGCTGCTTTGAAGAAATAATTCTTTCCTTTGGTTTTGTGGTGTTTCCTGCTAAAGGGTCTCCAGCAGAGCCAAGTTCTGATCCACATCCCCCATGGGTTCTCTGCTGCAGGCAGAGGTTGCATCAGGGTGCATCACTGCCATGGATGTCCTTCCAGGGAGAAAGGGGAGACTTTTTACTGTGGGACTGGAGGTGGATGGTGACACTCAGAGAAAGGGAAGATGTGAAAATTCTGTGATCTGGTAGAGCTGGAAGGACTGGAAGAGTCTGTACCCTCACACAGGACAGGGGCTTTCATGGGCACAGTCACGTGCTGGAAAACCCCAGGAAAAGAGAGAAGTGCATTGGCCTGTGCTCTTGGAATTCTGGGCTTTGGAGAGAACAAAGGAGCATTTTAATGCAAGGCACACTTGATTCTGAAACTCATCAGTATGAGAAGAAAATCTTCAAAACCTACAAATAAAAGCACTTTTTGATTTCTGTGCAGGTGGGGTCTGGAAGTGGCTGTCTCTGGAGGTCAAGGAGACAGACAGCATCAGCCTGCTCAGAAAGGGTTAGAAAAATCCATGCTCATAAAAATATACTGATGGAAGGAAACAGGCAGAGATGTCAGCAATAATGTCCCTGACCCAGGAAATGTGGATGTTGGAGAAGGCCATGAACCACAGAAGTCATGCAGGCTCTCCCAGCTGGATTCAATGGATCAAAGGTCTCACCTAGTAGGGAATTTTTTGCCATTAAAAGACATTGCACCCCACATGTTGAAGACAATTGATTACAGAATGGTTTCTTTTCTTTTTTTTCCCCTCTGTACTAGAAAATTTGTAACTGTAGTCCTGAAGTTTTAATCACCATAAATGAAAATAACTCCTATAAAAGAGACTTTATGTGGAAATTTAAGAATAACACCAAATTGTACATGGGAACAAACCCACAAGCTTCATGACTTTCTTGTGTTTTTTTTCCTACAGGTGTCTCAATTTATTGTATCCTTTTTAAGAAGGAGATAACTCGATATCTGGGAGAAAATCAGTGTCTAAAAAACCTACGAATTTAAATTATCTTGCATGATTGACAGGTTTTAACACCCACAACTAATATGGAGCTACTTGATGGCAGACTTCACAGTTTACAGATAGATTAAAAGGAAGCAGAAAATTTATGCTTACTTTAAAGTGAGCCTGTGTAGCATATAGCCAGCCTTCCTTTTAATAAGCAATCTGCTTTTGAAAGAGAAAACCCACTGATACACATTTAAGAAAAACAGAAAATAAAAACCAGTATGGTTTTTGTTTTTGTAGAGGTCTTTATAAAGACAGTAGCATTTAGCAACACCTATTTTTACAAGTCTGTCTACACATTAAAGAGTGGGGACTTAGGTTTAGACATGCAATTAATAATAACAATAATCCAGCCTAGGAAAACGCAAGCACAAATATCCAGTATTTGTAACCTACACTGATATTTCCCTTTGCTCCAAATGAATGCCTGTTCTTTATTTTTCCTGGCTGTATTCTGTGTCAATCCAAAGACTGTTGTTTTTTTCTTTTTGTTTGTTTGTTTGTTTTATTTTGGGTTTTTTTCCTTTTTAAAGATAAATCATGTTTAGCTCACTCCGAGGTTTAGGCGTGAAATACTTTCAATAGTGATTTGCAGTTTAGTAATCCTTGGAATGGCTTTGTTGGAGAAAAGAGCTTTGTCAGAGATCAGTCTGCAGGAAACAGAGATTTAAGAGACTAGCTGAAATAGTGGGGAAGTTTGGGAGAGCATATCTGAACAACCTACCTGAGACGAAACTGGTAAAAGAGAAAAAGCACTGGCAGAATTTTCTCTGATCATAATATGCAGTTTATGCAGCTGGCACATAATTATAGAGTGTTTTTTAGGTTGGAAGGGACCCTAAAGATCCTCCAGATCCAATTCCCTTGCCATGGGCAGAGACACATTCCAGTTATTCTAGAATAACTCCAGATCTTGATCCATAGGAAGAGCAAAGGGAGTCAAACATGGGAAGGCAGAACTGAGCTGACAGGAGCTGAAGGGTGTTGGAAAGAATGTGTGCTATTTACCACTGTCATGGGGAGTACTGCCCCAGATTCCAAATATTTTAAAATTATTTTCACAGAAAAATTGTTAGTAGACTCCTATTTTTGCCCTTAGTTATTTTAAAACTTTGAAAGTAGTTTTCCTGTCTTTGTACTTTGCTACTAGTTGGGGGGTTTTTTCCTGCTTTTCCTAATGAAGGGCCTTTTAATTATTTTAATTCTTCCTGACCAGCGGTCTGTCAACAAATATGAACAAATTATATCATCTTAGCAGTATGTAATGTGTTCTGCAGGAATGTCTCAGTACATGTGAGACTGAATTCACTTTAAGGATGTGCTCAGTTTAGCAAGAAAAGGAAAGAATAAGCTCCATAGCTGGTGAGCTAAACCACATTTTCAAAATTCATCCCTGGGAGCACAGCAGTGCCTCAAGAAATAAGTGCTTAGAGGAGAACTCAGGTTTTGTGCAGGCACAAGCAAAAATGCAGTGAAATTGTGATGGAACAGCTGCATCTGAGGCTCGGTGCAGTAGATATTTTGCAAGGACAATACTATTTCTCTTGCAAATTTCGAATTCATTTTTCACTTCTCCCTTTTCAAGTCCCCTTCAGTAAGTGTTTGCTGGTATCACCCCATGCTCATCATACAGTGACAAGCCAGGGGACACAGCGGAGCCAGGATGGTGACATAGCTGATGGCAGTGGCCATGGCAATGGTTTGACATTTTATTTAAAACCTTGAAGCACAATGAATCATAAGAGCTTTGGGCCAGACCCAGCACAGCTGATTTAAGGCGATGGGATTTATGCCCCTATCAGCACTTGTCTTGGTTTGCCTGGGAGGACAAGAGTTTTCTCTCTCTGGATTTGGAATCTCTTTGGATTATTGTCTAATTGAAATTACTGCAGAATTTCAGTAATTCTGAAAAAGAATTTTTCAGAGAGGGAATCTGTTTCTCAGTGGTTAGAAAACAGGGAAGACAGACCACCCATTTGAAGCCATCAGAATTTGCCCTCCGACCTCTTGTGGAAGAGGGAAGCATTTTTACCATCTCTCGAAGAACAAAAAGCAAAGAAATTTTTGTGATGGTTGCATTCCACCTCCAGCCACTGAACTCACTCCTCTGGCTTTTAAATCTCTTTATTTCAAAAGCTTTCTTTTGCTAGCTTTAGGTGCTAACTACCAGTACCTCTATAATCTTACCAAAAAGCAATTGCTCAGAAATGCTTTAGGATGTAATAATTCAAAATTAGACAACTCTATAGAACATCTAAAACTCGGAAGTATAAAATGAGTTTCATTTTTGTTTTGTAGACAAATTGATCTTAAGTCATAGTTTGGAGAGTGTTGCTTGTTAATTCTAGCTTTTCTGCTAGAAAATTATGAAACAGTGTTGCCAGCATGATTCAGCATTAGTCAGGAGTGACATCATTGCCAAAAAAGTGACTCAGGCTCTACCACATATTGTAGTTACAGAGGAAATGGACCTGTAATTCTGAAATTTCACTTAGAAGTACAATAACTGACAGGCCACTGGATTCAGAGATGCTTTTTTTTTTTTTTTCCTGGGCAAATAGAAATGTAAAGATTGGTTAAAAGTATGAAGAAATATTTTAAAGCAGCCTTATAAAAAATTGTGGTCCCTTAATATTTGGTGTTTTAAGATGGCTTCACAGCCAGGATAAAGACAAACTTCTAAGTGTCGGAAATAGCAACAGGAGATTGTCATTCTTCCAGATTTTCTTTAGTGATCTGTTCTCTCAGACAAAGGGAGAATCCTCATTTCTTCCCCCAAAGAAAGCAGTGACTCAGGTCAGTCTCTCCCTGGATTATCCCTATTCCTCCATGAAGGTGAGTGGAAGTTTCAGGCCTGAGGTTTCTCTCCAGCAGCGCCCTTGACTTCAAGTGAAGCCTGACTTCATCTTCCCTTGTCTGTTCAGCCCTTCTCTTTGTTTCACTCTCAGAACCTCTCAGGGATGAGGGGTGGATATTTCCCCTGCCATGGCAGAAGGGCTCTGGCAAGGTCAGATGTGGCTTGTGCAGAGTTTTGGAGGCAGCACTGACAGCCAGACTGGTCTGTCACCTCCTCTCTCTTTAACAGGAATTATTGTTATTTTAAGGAGTGCTCAAACCTCCTTCCCAGGTTTTGTCTTGTTTTTATCAGGTCTGTAGAAGACAAAAGATTCATAGGTTAGAATCAGAAACATTGATGTCAGAAAAGGCCTCTGAAATCAGAGTCCAGTCATTAACCCAGCACCAAGTTCACACTAAACCTTGTCCCCAAGTGCCACTTCTGTCTCTTGAACGCCTCCAGGAATGGTGATGTTCCTGCTCCTCTGGGCAGCCTGTTCCCGTTCCCCCATTCAGAAGACATCTCTTCCCAAAGAGAAATCCACTCGAGCAGTTTGCTTAGGCAGTCCCACACATTCCATGCCTTCCCATGGAATCGGTTTGTGACCATCTGCTCGTGCTGTTTGCATCTATATTTATTTGTGTGTGTTTTTGTTGGTGGATACATCTCACATAGGCACCTTTTCCTGAAGCAACGCCCCCCGAAAGGCGGCAGCAGGAGCCTCAGTTGTTGAGATAATTCTCACCCACCAGTGTGGAGGAAGAACTGGTCCTAGTCCGTTGCTATAGCAATTTTCAGAGGTGTGAATGTGGCTTAATAGTGTCATCCTGGAGCACTATAAATCTAAAGTAATGCCTGCCAAACTATTACATTCTGAAAATTCCATACTAAGGGAGTTAATAAAATTGATATGTGTGCAAATGGCATTTATAAGTTGCACATTACCAATACTGTGCTCGGTCCCATTCCAATAAAAATCAGTTGCAAAACTCTCGTTGATTTTATGGTGTTCAAGATGAGGCCCAATATCCAGCTGTGATTAAGTATGCAGTCTTGACAATTCAATGAAGAAAAGATAAAAAGCAGTGTTCCTATGGAAAACTGTTTTCTGTTTATCAACATATGTGTTCAAAATCTTCCATTGTTTAATAATACATCAATAATATTATAAAATGGAAAGGAAAAAAGCAAGTGTCAAACTGAAATCTTTGATGCTTAAACCTCTGCGAGATGATGAAAACCAGAGGCCCAATATAGCTGTCTAATAAAATCTGCCAGGTGTATAAAATATGTGTACTTCTCTACTGTATGACTTTATAATTAATGCTAAATCATTTATTGTTATAATTAGCATGGTTAAATAATAGTCTTCAGCAAATTTGTAAAATATCCACTGACAATGCTTCTGCAGTTTTTATATATAAGTGTAGCGAGACCAAAAGGGATTTAAAAACACGTTCAGCCCAAGACAGTTTTAAGGCAAATGCAAATCACCTCAATTGTTTAGAAAACAATAATATTATGGGCTATTGTTGTCGAAGAGGGAGAAAACTGAGGACACAGTAAGTTAGACTGCCACATCTCTGTGGTCTGTTTATAAACAGAGAGCCCAACCAAGCAGAAATAGGAGAATGAGTTGTTTTTCTTCTTTTCTTGTGCTTGGTTTTTTAAGTAGAAGAGAACTCTGATGTATTTTTTTCATAGCTAAGGGAGGTTATTCCTCGTTAGCTCCTTTAGAGTGATTATTTTTCCTGAATGGGGCTCAGAAGTTTGCACTCAGTAACTGAGGTGTTCCAGGAATGGTTTTCACTCTTTATAAAGTTGATGGCACTCACCAGAGTACTCCCAGCACAGTGCTGTGAAACATCTCAGGCGCTGTAGGTGGTTGGGGGTGGGGATTAGCTGGAATTAATGACTATTTTCTGTAGCTTTAAGGGTAGAAAAGTTATTTGTGTTCTTGCACAGTGTTTAGTCATGTTTCCATACAGTGAATATTGCTGTGCCACCAATCAAATTTTTCAGATCATAAAACCATAGAATGGTTTGAGTTGGATGAAATCTTTGAAATCATCTGGTTCCAATTCCCTGCCATGGGCAGGAACAACTTCTACTAGTAGATGCAAGATTTGTGATTTTAATTTAAGAATCTAAGAAAAAACAATTTTTCTACCCCACTTTGCAACTTCATGTTAAACTACCAGACAACCAATTTATTTATTATGTATCAAGGCCATTCTTATTGCAGCAATCAAAGACTTTAAACTTAAAAAAAAAGGAGAAACTGAAAGCCTGAAATATTCTGAACAGATAGTTTTTAATTATATGAACTTGATCCTGTCTTTTAAAATTATCTGTCAATGCATCATGGTTGCTTTGCAGTGTTTGCTTTTCAGGGGATGGTAATTGAGGACATGGCTCTTGTTGCAGTGGAAAATGAATTCAGAAAAGAGCAGCACGAGGCAAGGGGGAGAAATGCTGTGACCACCAGTCCTTCAGCAGGGAGGTCCAGGGTCACCAGAGTGGGGGTGTCTGCAGCACAGAGTGAGGAACTTCATCTCAGGAAACCTTGAAAGATTTTGCAGCAGTTTCAGCAGGAATTGCCTGCCAGGTTGTGTGGTTTAGTTCATGCTCTGCAGCTCATATAAATAACACAGATTTTCTTTCATTTAGTTTTCCCTTCTCATCCTCTTTCTTCCTGTGCAAGTACAAATCTCAGTCTCCCTTTGTTTCTCCAGAAAGGGCTGGAGCTCCTTTCCAGCAATTATTCAGATGTGAAGCCGTTCAGCATAGCAAAATTCAGCTATAAAAATAACAGCACAGACAGGAAAAATATTGCATGATGGATTCTGATCTCCTGTGTTTCAACATTAATCACAGTATTGATTTTAACAGGGATGACTTCTCAGCATAGTGACTGTAGCTGCTTTTTTTCCTCCTTATTTTACTGTGGCTGATTAGTTTTTGTCTGATGTCCAGTGTAGAACCATCCTCTGGAGAGAACACTTTCAAAAATACTTCTATTTTTTTCTTAGTAAAATAATTACTTGAAGAGATTAGACCTAATAACTGCAGTTGAGTCAGCTTGTGCTCTTATTGGATTATTATGTAAAATTAAAAGATAGCAAATTCAGGATATATTTATCTAAGAGGCCTGTTCCATTGCATGCCCATAAACTGTAGATGATTTCCGTTCAAATAATTTGGGAAAAAATGTTGCAGAAAAATATCAGACTGTGATGTAGGTCACTTTTCTGTTCATTCATGATTCTTGTTAAGCCTTCTTTTTTTTTTTTATTTTTTTTTTTTAAGAACTTTCTAGGAAATGTCACAGTCTCATTTACTATTGACTTCAGTGGTGCTGCTCAGAAATTAGATTGCTCAAAATCTTTATGTTTGAGCTGGAGCTGGATAATCAAATACTGCTTTCTGCAGGTTTCGTTGCAGCTTTACCTCTGCTCCTGATGCTTCCTCATTCCCTGCACCCCACTGCTTTGGGACAATGCAGGAATTTTGCTCTTCAGGGGATCTTCGGGGACAAGTGTCACAAATCAGATGCCCAAGGCTGGGGGGATGCAGGACATGGTCCTGTCAGTGGCACTGCCACCTTAAGCTGAGTGCAAGCAATGATTTCTGTGCATGTGAGATTTGCTGACATGTATTAGGTCGAGTTTGTGCCAAAAACCTGTTATTCCCCACAAAAAAAGAACAGGGAACTGACTGGAACTGGGAAAGCTGAGAGGGTACACTGAGCCACGCCGGATCTAGCAGTGGCTTCTGGGACAGCTCCCTCATATCTAAATGTTTACATCTCTATATTTAGTGTAGAAGATAACTGTGAAAGTGATAGCTCTTCATACATGAACTACTAAAGTTTCCTGTCCTTTACCATAAGAACACCACAGCCCACTTCAGCGAGGTGTATTTTACCATTATTAAGGCTGCCCATCTTTGTTAGCTCTTCTGCTGCCTAATCACCATTCTAAATATTCCTGCAAATGTATCTTAGTTTCCCTGAACTGGTACTTTAACCTCTGGAAAACTATTTTTCTTGATGTAATGTGCAATTCTCATTCCATCAGGGGTGACTGGGCTTGACTTTGTGACCTCTTGACTGCCGTAAAATCACAATGGTAATGCTTAATTACACACAGGGTTGAAAATGTATTTTTTAAGATTTGCAGGGCTGTTACTTTCTCAATTTCAAATTTATCAGACAATTAAAATAATTAAATATTCAATCTCTGTTTAACTTAACAGAGAGGTTGGGCCTACTTAATAGACTTTATTAAGCTCACAGGTCAAAATTAATTTGTTAAAACTACTCAAGGCAAGAGATAGTGTCCTGTAATACATCTATTTAATGCTGGTCCACAATGAAGCCACATACCAGATTTCTAATTCAATGCTTACCAGCCTTTAGAACGTTGTTTCAGTCCATTTTACTGAGTAAATTTGACTGGGGAAAAATCAAATAACAAAGACAAATTAGTTGCATCTTCTGTTAATCATTGATTATAAATTAGACATGCTAGCTCAACTGAAATGTCTCCGAGGGTGTGAATATTAGGGTTAATTGTTTAATTTGGAAAGGAGCTGGAAAGTTTGTTTCCATTTGTACTGGTTGTAATCCTCTGAGATTAAGGTGTTTGGATTGTCTCTTTACTCAGTAAGTGGCACTGTCTTTCAAACCCTCCCTGATTTCATGGGCCACTGTTTAGAGAGGAATTGGTACCTGGACAGCCAAAGTGTCTTTTCACTCTCATGCTCACTCTCATTTCTTGGTGTATTCTCCATGATGACACTTCTTGCATAGAATTATTAGACAGAAGAATGCTTAATTACTATTTAAAGATACACCATTCTTTTTTTTTTTCAGCCACCTTGAAAGTTCTCCACAGGAAAATTTTGCTTTAATTTTGTCTTAATAGATGCCTAACACTGTGAAAATCAGGTTCTTGGCTGATAGCCCGGGGTGGTACTGTGCTATAAATTTAAACACATGCTTTGTATATAGATAATTTCTATTATACTAAATTTTAGTATTTTATACTAAAAATTTAGAATTTATATAATTTTTATAATTTATAAATGTTATAGTAATGATAATGGTTATATTAGCTTATATTATTTAACTTTACATAAGATCATAAAGTGTTTTGGGTTGCAAAGGACCCTAAAAATCATCCCATTCCACCCCCTGCCATAGTCAGGGACATCTTCCACTATCCCAGATTGCTCCAAGCCCTGTCCAGCCTGGCCTTGGACACTTCCAAGGATCCAGGGGCAGCCACAACTTCTCTGGGCACCCTGTGCCTTATCACCCTCAGAGCAAAGAATTTCTTCAGTTCTTTTATGTTTATATGATTTTATGCAATATATAAAATGTTTTAACAATTATAAAATATATTTTATAATTGTTACTACAATTTTAAACCCTTTTAGACATGATTTCTTATAGTTCCTACTTCAAAGACTTAGTCAGTCTTCCTCCAATCTTTTAATTAATAATGGAAGGCAATAGGGCTCTTGGAAACATTACTGGATGCATGTGGAGCATTCATCCATAAAATTTTAATGACAGGAGTGATAGTTAACTGTGGAAAAAAAACTTGGAGGAGTCTTTAATGCAAAGAGATGGTGGTGACTTTATTGACTCAAGAGCTCAGTCAGGAGAAGCAGAGAAAGGAGTGCATCAAAATGAGGCCCATCACCAATTCAGTGGCAAACTCATGGGACAGACCTTTTCCTTAGCGCTTGAGATGAGGAAATTCTCTGAGGAATCTTAGGAAGCTGTGTAATCCCAAAGTAAAAATAAAAAAAAAAATGATTGTGGAGCTCAGAAAGGACAACGGGCAGCAGCGAGAATCAGGAATATTATTGAAATGAACTTTACTCTTTGGTAAATAGCAAAGTTTTCCCCTTTTCCCCTGCTGTTTCTGGCAGTGTTTAGATGAGTGTAGGTTGACACGACATCTGGGTGTACCAGCCTGCCAAGAGGCACCACTTCTAACTTTTGACAAGGCATGTCTCTATAAATGCTATATATTTTCTAAACAGCTGTATCATTAGGACAAAAAACATTTGGAACACCATTTATTCTGCTGCATAGCTGGAGGCTCATGCCACCCATTAAACTCTGGGAAGGGGCTTTGTTCTTTTTGTGAAACACAACAAACCAGCAGATTCAATGAAAGCAACAGATTTATTCTGATTGACGTCATGTTTAAGACTTTTTCCAAATACTTTTCTGTTCTGCAAAACATAGCTTCAGTTTTACAAGTGCATCTCAAACTCAGACTGTAATTGGAAGATGCTGAAGGTAATGAAATTCATTTTTGATGAGCTGTACGCATTTTTAGAGTGCAAGGGGGAACACGACCTGGTGAGGGTGGATGTGGCTGGAACAGGTGGGTTGGGGTCAGAAGCTTCAGGTGGCAGCTGGTCCAGCTATAATCAATTCTCAAAAAATTGCTGATGTTGAGGCAGAAGGCATTTAAGTGCATTATTTAAATGCTTAAACTCAGAGTAAAGTGAGTACACGCTTAACGCCACGCACAGACGGCTTCCTGGGCTGGAGCCTAAACCTGAGGGGAAAAGAAATTAAACATTAAACAATGCTTCTAATGGCAAGAAATACTGTCCTGGTGAAATCAATATAAATATTGGAATAGTCATGGTCAATATTCACCAGAGCTGGACACTTTTAAGAGTTGTCTGGACAGGATGCTGGGCCATGTCTGGGATGTGTCTTTGCCAAGAAAGGTTGGATCAGATGATCCTTGAGATCTCTTCCAACCTGGTATTCTGTGATTTATTTTGGCATTTCAAATTATTATAATGATCAGAATGAACAAGCAAGTTTAGAAAATGTAACCTATCTGTGCTATGATAAATTGGATGGGCTTCAGAATATCTGGTCAGCCTTTCTGGTGATTTATGAATGTCAGAGGCCTAATAACTGAAAGAAATTGGTTGAGTCTTTCTATCTGATCATGTTTGCTGTGCTTTGTGGTTTAAAATAAACTGTGTATTTGTATCAGGATTACAAAACATTGAACTAAGCACAGAGATAAATCTATGTTGATGTAATTTGCCTCAATTTTTTTGGCCACTTTCCACACAAGCTTTTCCAACTCAAAATCCAATAAAGGCTTTCTACCACTGCACATATATGATTGCTTTTGTATGACATTAATTTTTTCTTAATTGTATACTTGAACTGTACATTTCACTCTGACACTCTAATCACCTCTAGCAGCAACAGAAATATACCTATAAAACAAGCATAAATGATATAAAAAGTAATAATGAAAAGGAGAAATTACACTGCAGATACCTGAATCTCCTTCAGTGTATGTGCTCAAACACAAAGTTGGTACGCTGGGTTTTACCCAAGCTGTGAATGATATAAAATAAACTTAGTGGAAGATTTCACTGCATTTCTGATAGTGAGTATCATGATTACTGATAATTAATCAAGATTTAGTCAAAGAACTCAAAAGTTTGATACTGTTGTTTTCTTGCAAAAGATCTTTCTCACAACTTCTGCAGGAATATTTCACTGGCAGCCATGCACTCCATCTTAATATTTTTTGCATATAAATATTTATATGACATTAAGCAATATGTGAATTATATTCAACCTGCCAAGGTGTACACTCTAGTGGAGTGCAAAATATGTGATCCAGCATTTAAATAAAAGTATCTCTTTATAAACCTTGAGAAGGTGGATTTAAAAAAAAAATACTACCAGAGAAGACTTAGTTTGGGTCACTTTCACCTGTTATAAAATTGGAGTAGTTAATAGTCCTCTGTCTAGACTGGAAAATGTGGCTACAATAGTGCTGAACTCTGGAATGAAAATTGCATAATTGCAGCTAGGAGATATTTTAGTCTTTGCAATATAGATGTTGCAAAGTCAACATCAAAATGGAAGTTAAATGTGATGGCATTGTGTCTTCTTCCCTACTTCTTAAATTTTGAGGATTTTGCATAAAGTTTGCATTCATTTTTGTATATTCCTCACAATCTGATATGCTCTGCCACTTTTCAGGAACTGAGATTATTTCTACAGCCTCATGAAGATCGGCCCCATATAATCATGTCACACCATAACAGGTCTCCATAAGATTATTTCCACTATTTCCGAAGTTATTTTCACTTTTCTATACAAAGTTGAAGCTGATCCCCTCCCTCTGTAAATTAGACACAAAGCCTCCAGGAAATCAAACTGAATAATCAAGCACTTAATAAAAAATGCATCATGGTACGTCAGCCTATGTTATCAGCTTGGAAGAAAAAAGCAGTATAAAATACTCAGACAATAATGATTTTCATGCATATAAACATTAATGCTAACTTCAACCTCATTGTACTTCTGAGATGTTTAAAGCCTTTTACCAGACTAAGCTTTCTTCAAACCTTTCTGACAAAATACCTCGTTAAAAAACCACATGAGCTGATAAATGATTATGAACAAACAGATTGTGAATATGGAGGGAAATTAGGGCATGTCAAAGATATCTGTTCCATGCACACTTGTAAATGTTTATCACAACCTCACTGGTAGGTCCTGGTCACTGGTAGGGCCCACTGGTTCCAGATATTCCTGCCCCCACTTGCAATTATTCGTTTTAAAACAGAAAAAAGAGCAGGACATAATCTCTCAAAAGGTTTTTTTTTAACCTTACTTTTCAGTAGAAGAGTCTTTCTGTGTTTCTTCCACAAAGGAAGACAAGGACAAAGCATTTAGAATTCAATGTAGTGATTTATGATAAAAACCCCCAAGCAAATAAACAAACAAACAAAAACTAAACATGTACTCTCCCAACAAAAAAACAAACCCCAAAATTATTCAGCTTATTTTGGCAGGGAAAAAGGGAATTTTAGTCATTGAAAAGTCATTGTTGTGTTTAACCATATAAATTTCACAAATATGAAATGTGAATATCAGATTGGTACTTCTCTCTCTCTCATCTCCTTAAAATATTTCTCTTTAGTATCAGTTTATTTTCAGATTTTGACTTTAATTCCCGTTATTTTGGATTGTTTATGAAAGGACTGGAACCTTATCCAATATATAGCATATATTTATATGTATAATTTAGATATGCATTTATAGCAATAAATTTACAGAACTGAGTCATATGAGCAACAACAAATTTATCTTTATATTTGCAAAGTAAATACTGTGGGTTTATAATATTTGCCTGCTCTGTAATAGTTTATTGAAGCACAAACAATTTGCTGATCTTGTCAGGAAATGGCTGAAAATGTTTTTAACAAAAGACACCATGATGATGCTTTAGGACAGTGTGAGAAATCACTATGAAATTAATACATTTTTGTATTCTATACATGACTTTCACACCCAGACCATCCCAGGATGGCCCTTACCCTTTGCTGACCTGTGGATAACAACTGTAACAAGGAAACAAGGAATTTTAATTTATCTTTTCATTTCCCATACTCAATGATGATGGCTAGCCTTAAAAAAAAAAAAAAAAAAAAAAAAAAAAAAAAAAAAAAAAAAAAAATTTTGGTATGTGTGACCCATGTGCTGGAAGGTCATTTTCCTCCTTAATTCAAGGTTTAATTTTCCTATGTTTAGTCAAGCCAACTTCTCAAGGGTATCCATGGAAGCTTAGTCCTAGTGAGGATCTAAATTGCAGTGGATATCCCATGTATAATATTCAGTCTTGCATTAACTTTAATGCAGTGTTTTATAGTCCAGTTTTTTTTACAGGATATAGTTTAGTTAATGTGATAAAACATTAAGTTAATGCTCTGCTCCTCAGAATTTATTTTACAACTGTTTTTTTGTTTAAAAAAAAAAAAAAAAAAGTCACTTTACAAGGATATGAAACTTGAAGTGCCTGACTTGGCAACTGCATTTAAGATGGCCAAATATCAATGGCCATCAAATGACTGGTGGTAAATGTTGCTTGGAAAATACTTGTTTTACAAGGAAAAAGAACTGTACAAGCATAAAAGTTGCTTTCTAGTGCATTGTTTGTTGTACCTGGCAGCACTTTGATGCCTGTCAAGCAGCCCCTTACAACAATAACACCCAAGACAATGTGAAGGGAACAGGTACACCATTAAAGCACTAATAAAGTTCCCCTATCTTCATTAATGTACCTTGTAATAGACCAGTTAGAAGACAATTTGTTCTTTCTTTCATGCAGATAGTTCTATTAATGGAGCAGAGAGAATGATGACAATTTAAAAGGTACACTAAAACACTCTGATGAATATATGGGCTGAGTGGTGCTCCTGTGGCTGGGATGTGAAGGAAAATAGAACATTTCTTGGTGTTGCAACTGCTATGAGTCACTTCAGCCCTTGGTCCAGGTTGGTTTAGATATTTAGCTAAATAAACTTACATTGCCAAAAAATAGTTTCCACTGTCACTGTGCAGGTACAAAAATTATTTGAGTATTAATGCAGATTCAAGTACATAGAACACATTGGATTTAATTCCATCCAGTTCAATAAATTTGCAGTGATGTGGAAGAGTGTGGGGTTTGACAAATCATTTCTTCACCACAGGGTTCACCATGTATTTCATCACATTTGTTCACCATGAATACAAGGTTCACCATGTATGTCATATTCTCTGGGCATTTAAGTGAGATAATTTAGCTATCCAAAGCCAGAGCCCAAGCAGGCTGTACAGGAAAGACAGGTATTAAGACAGTGATTCAAAACACCTCCATGAGATACCACAAGTTAAACCATGTGAGGAAGAGCCGGTGGTCACAGGTTCCAGAAGGACAATAATTGACAGGGAACATTCCAGTGTCCAGCCCAGCAGATCACTGAAGCTTTCACTTACCTTTGAATATAATTTTGAAGTAGTCATTCTGAGTCTCCCCATTGTGAATTTCTTAATTGTGAAAAGGAAGCTGATTGGGGGAGTTCTACTGGTGTTTTACTGATTAACATTTAGCCTAATCTGGAAAGGGATTTGTATGCATAATATAGAACTATTTGCACACTTAAAATTCAGCACTGGCTTTATTATCTAGCTCAATCAGGATTAAATAAGTCAAAGTCTAAGTTCTTACTGCCTGTAGGTAAGTTTGGATCAGGACCTACGCTATCATCACCTCTCAAACTTCTTGAAAGGTTTTAAGAATATCATTGAATAGAAATGAAATGAGAATAACTTTGTGGTGCTCTTGGTGTTAGATCTTTTGTGAGTCATCAGCTCATCAGCATGGGCCATATCAGGAAGGAACCCTGCAGAGATAAAACTCTCAAACTGTGATAGAGTGTGCAGGCTGATACCAAAGACCTGCAAAAAGAGTTGTGCAAAAACCTAAAGCTCTTTCTTCTGGGATTTCCTTCCTGGAGATAAATAGAGAAGCACTGGTGGCTGGATGAAGGAGCTGTTTCACCTGCCTATTCTCTGAACAGCCTTGGTGCAGCTTAGGATCTCAGGAATTGCTTTGGAAATTTAACACTTAGTGAGCTCAGACTACCTGGAGAAATAAACCCCTCAGCATTCCAGTATTTCCCATTTTATATCATTTTCCCTTTTGAAGAGTTTGGACACTCTGGAAGAGTCTTCCATGAGTCCTTTGGGAAGCAAGTCCTCCTCTGAGGGCTGAGCTTTTCCTGTGCTTTATGTTCAGAATCACAGTGGTACCTTCCCTCCCTCAGCACCTGTTAGAACATAACACAACCTACTAAGTAACAGCAAACAAGCTTTTTACTTTTTTTATAATTATTAACCTTTTTTCTCTAGAAAGAAAAGCCCTGTGGAGGTATAATCACTTTCTATTATATCTGATGGTTCTTGGAGTGATTTTTGTGGACTCCTATTACAGTTTCATAGTCTCCTATTGATTTGGTTTCTCTTAAGGACTTTCCCACCAAAAGATTGTGTATAATACAAAGGACAATAAAAGAAATTGCTAAGCAGTAAGGATTATTATTCTCCATGTTTACTGCTGTACCAACTATTTAGAAAAAAACCCAGGAACACAGGCTGAGGTAACGAACTTATGACCACTGGGATTTGTAGTATTTCCGTGTAAATGCATGATGACCTCCAACTGCCCGGGATGGTAAAATCAATAACAAGAAATCCACCCACCGTTTATTACACTGAAATTGTTATGCAGGTTATATATTAAGAGAAGGTTTCATCTGCAGTGTAGTGTATCATGTTACATAGCTGGACTTTTCTGAAAGCACCTATCATATCTGTGGGGATATTATATTACTCTGGCATAATAGCATTGCACTGGCAATCCAAATTCAGTATTTTTTCTTCTTAGAGTCTATATTTATGGCCAAAGTAGCCACAATTTTCTTCACATAAAATATGAAGTGTAATCTAATCTTTCTCTTCCTGACAGAAGAGTATTGTAATTCTAATCTTTCTCTTCCTGACAGAAGGGGGTCATAATTCTATTCAGTCCTCAGCCATTCTTTACAAAGATTAACGATGGAATTTTGGAAAAAAGACAATAATTTCTTTTGAAAATAAAACTGAACAATGTTTTCTCAGTTATGAAAGTAATTGTACTGTGGTAAAAAATATTACTGCCACCCTTCCAACTTTTTTTAGTGGCACAAGTAATTCTTACTTAAGTAAAGAATCTCACTCGGTGTGGACTAGCATCAGTCTTGGATGTAACAAAGATGATTTTGTGTTTCTTTTGCAACAGAATCTTGTTGGGTAAGAAATCCTTGAAAACTCTTTGTTATTCATCAGTTCATGATTGATGACATTGATGGAATTTAGTCTTTCCAATGTCACGTGAATTTATAGACTTGAGCGTGGTATCACTGACACAACAACGGAACTCAGGCTGACATCGGTGATGCCAAGAAAAAAGGAGCTTGGAATCTGAAAACTGATGAACACCTCCAGTTTTAAATAAGAGCAATGAATGTCCTCCACAGATCTATCCAGCATGTTTGGCAGACTAACAGTGATCAAATAAACCAAAAGTAAGTAGATGTTTTTGAAAATACTGTTCTTAGTATGGAAATATTCCTTTGGGTATCTTATGAAAAAAAAGAATATTTTTTAAAATTGTTGATAGGGCTTTGCAACTTTCACCCAGCTAAGAAATGCAATGTACAATGCAATTAAATAACACATTGTAATGCTAGAGAAAGAAGCTCTTTTAACTAGAAGAAAATGTTGCTTTTACCTATGGGCTACAAAATTTAAACCCCTGTGGTTGTTGCAAATTATGATGTACACAGAATTTGCCTTTTCAGTCCTTCAGAAAAGGAAGTAGGGATAATTTAGTTTCAGAGTTCAGTATCCAGGGAAAGAAAGAATAAAGCAGAGTGGAGAAATAGCAAAATGACCTCATTTACTGAGATAGAAATGAGCTGTTTACTCTTTGATGTAAGGTATCTCCTCCTCCTTTCAAACCAGGACATATTTCTTATTTCCAGGTTTATGAAGACAAGAAAGTAAGAAGTGGGCAGGAAAACTCAGGTATTACATAACAGGAAAAAATATCAGTTTCATAAAAAGAGTTGTTGATCAAAAAAAGTTTAATTCCATTCAGAATACCTTCTCAGAAATATTGTGGCACTTGGAGTTTTTGTTTTTGAGGGCCTCATGGTAGCCTCTGAATAAGGTATAACTCAGTTCAGGAATCAGAGGCATCAAGATGATATTGCTATGGATTTATACCCATTTTCTTCTCCCTCTGTCTCATTTTTTCTCTTAATTGGGTAATTGAGTACCTACTATAACCAAACTGGTATAAAAGGTCAGAGCATGAGTTAGTCTCCTCTTGGGACACTTTATTATGTGTCCTTGCAGCTTTTAAGGATAATTCCACTATGTTTAAAGAAATACATCACTAACTCATGCATCAACCATTTATTTTTGAGGATTCTGCCTCCTTGGTTTGTCCTCCAAACACATCAGGAAACCCAGGCTGTTGTTTGCCTACAAAGGAACTCTGATAAATAAGGTTTGCTGAATTTTCTTGTTGCAAGCAAGAAATGCAAAATGAATAAAGTGTAAAGAAAGGGAAACCTTTAGAAATGAAGATTAAAATATGGCCTAAGGTTAATGATCTATTACCCAATGTTTCTCTCTATTCACTAACTCATATCTTGGCTTGCATACACTGCAGTTATTGAAAATATAATAGAAGAAAATATTTTGGTGGAGAGATTATTACCAATATTTAGATTTAGAGGGAATGCAAAGCAAACATCAATTTAAAACTCATTAAAATTATCTTGCTAGTTTATTTCTTTTACAAAAGGATTTGGGCTGGATTAATTATGGCATGACCAAATGCAGAGACAACAATGCAATGTTTTGCTGATATTGTCCTTTATAATTATTTACCAAGTCTTGACTCTGATACTCTCTATCCATCCTCTTCTGAAGTTTTTGCTTTGAATCATGGCTTTAGTTTGTGAATTCTGTAAGTAAGAATATACTCATTATTACTATGCTTCTTTCTAGGAAAGAATTCTCAGAAAGCCAACATGTTTTTATTTATTGATGTGATGTTCATTACAGGAGTCCTCCTTCCTAAGCAATGACCTGCAAGGCTTGATGAAATCTGGCCTATGACCTGCATCCAGGACCTTCCTTATGGATTAGACAATTCTGTGAGTATCAGGAGGACTTAAACTCATTAATGGGTTTTATTGTATCCCTTCCATTTAAAAAGACAAGTGAAAGAAAAGGAAAAACATGCAGTCTGTGGCTTTGCTGCAAATGCTGGTGCTTTGGTAAGGAATGCAAGTAGGAGTTGAGCTGGTGGCCAGCAGAGATTTCTGGAGAAGCTGGGATGGAGGAGAACTCAGGAAGTTGGTCAGGTTTCTCTGTCTGCTCTTCCCTCAGCAGCTCAGAGCTGAAGAGCCTAAAACTTGTAATGTCAAAACCCCTTCACTTTGTTACCCAACTTGTTATCCCAAAAAGCATCCAAATCTTCAACCTAAGAATAAATCAGGTTAAAAATGTGGGGAAAGCTTGTGCTATACAGCTGCTTTCATGTAAAACCCAAGCAGCATAGATGAGTCACCGTGGAAGTCTTGTAATTTTCTGCCAAGCGATAAATTATTACCTTAGCCTGCACTGGAAATGGGGAAAAAGTTAGCTAAAAGTGTTTGAAAAAGCAAAACCTCCTACCTTTTTGCAGCATAATAATAGATATAGTTATCTCTGATGACTCATGTTATGGGAGGTCATGGTGGGAACTGCGGAAGCATTTTGGCATTGAATTTAAAATGAAACAGCTCAAATTGTTCTAAATAAATATGCTTTTTTCCCCTCCCATTTGGGAATATTCTCCGACATTTTTTTAAAAGCAAGTATTTCACAAGAGATTCAAACTGCATGAATAATAAGATGTCATTAACTTTATATTTGAAATCTGAATGGACAAGAAAATAAGGCTGTTATTATTCAGACTTAAGTTTAGAAAAACAGACTTTAGGAAAGTGAAATAATCTACCATTGGAAGTGGTAATGTGTGGCTGGTTCAGAAAACCATGAAAAAAATTTGTAGTAACTTTAAATGCTCATGAAATATTTATTTGCTATAAAAATATATATTGTTAAATTATGACATGATGATTTGTCAGGGAAGGTTCTCTGTGCTGTCATTCAGAGTTTTAAAAAATATATTTTGTGGCAAAATTTTACCATGATGGGGTTGATTAGTTTTGAAAGGATCCTCATCCAATTTCAAAAAAAAAAAATCATCGAACAAATGAATATTTTCTTAATAGTTGAAGTCATCAACATTAAAGGTGATATCAAGAAAAAAAAAAGGGAAATAAAAAAAGACAATAACTCCAGTATGGAAAAATTAAGCCCTTGAACTTCACTTTCACATTCCTGATTGACTGAAGAAAACCCAGAGTCAGATGCAGGCAATGCCTCATCCTAACACTGAAACCCTGCTGAGGCTCTGCCTTTCCAAGCATAAATAAAGGAAAGAGCATAGGACTGTGACACTGAAAAAGCTTAAATGTCTTTGCAAAAGTATCAAAGTGTGCAGTGCAAGCCTTAAATAATTTTTAATGTTGTCAGGAACATTCAGTTCAACAACAAAAATTATAGAAGCTCAAAAATACCTTGGTTTGTACATTTGTGCAAGTTTATTGGAAAAGCAATATATGTGCTGTCCTCTGTCGTTAGGAAAATTGATGATTACAAGGTAACTTCTATGGGATACAAAAACTTGTGTAGAGAGTGAGTTCAATTATTATTCAGCACATTGACCAAGCATCAAAAAAAAAAAAAAAAAAAAAAAAAAAGAAAATGCCAAGCAAACCATATTGGACATCTGTCTCAAAAATGTTTAAATCAATAGGAAAAGCAAACTTTATTTGACTTGTAGTCACAGTCTAATTCTGTTCCCAAATTTTCCACAGGCTAAGTAATTACAATTAACCAATGATTAATGCTTTCACTAATAAGAATTTTCTTGAGGAGCTGAATATACCATACTTTCAAAAAGTATGGGAAAAGGCAGGTTAAAAGGGTATTTCACAGACAGACATACAGAGAAATCTATAGCAGAAAATGAGTTATTGTTTGATCATTTCTGAAATTTGTTTTGTATTTGATTTATGACTTCATAGTTTACACTTCTAGTTTATCAGTTTTTCAATGTTCATAGACAAAATTATTTCCTCATTTTCTGGGAGTAACACCAGGCAATTCTATTTTGAGCTGATGGGCGAAGAAAATTGATTTTTCTTCAGCAGTACTTTTTGTATTTACTAATATTTCCTAAATATTGCTATGCAATTTTATTTAACTTTGTTCTTTACAGCTAGAGTTTCTTGAGGTTTAAAAGTGATCTGATGAAAAATTTGTTGCAACTTAATAATATAATATTTCATTTAAAATAAGGCCAGAGGTCTCCCATTTAATTCAGTTAAAAGCAGAGTATAGAAATTTTAGAAATTTTTTTTCTTGGTTATCCAATTTGTAATGTTTTCATAAAATCAGAAAAAGTAGTTCAAAACAATGAACAGATATATGACAGTGCATTTGATCTCATTAATATCATGGGGTTTAATTATTTTCCTTCTTTTTTATTTGTACAGTTTACTCAGAGTCAAGACATTGTGACAAAATGCATCAATTTCTAGAGATGAATATTTTTTCAATAGAAAAGCATTTCCATTACAAATCTTAATTGATTTTATTGTCTTTCTATAGAGTATTTCCTGTAGTAACTGGCTTTACTGTATTTCAGCTACAGAAAACATTTCTGGATGTCAAATAAATGTTAGTAGTTTACTGTGTCTGTCAGCCACTTTTCATCCTCAGGAACTTGCCAGAAGTTTTTATGCATCCTGGAAATATTCACACTGGCAGAAAAACACATTGTCTAGAAAAATCAACAGCTCTGCCATCCAAAATGGACAAACAAGGGGCAGTTTCTTAGCCATTATCTCTGCCTTAGGAGGCTTTAGAACTTAATGTTTAATTAACTGAGGACTCAACAAGACAAAAAATCCAGAGGGTGAGGGACTTGCTCACCTGGTGAATTAGGACTTGAGGTCTGTGGCCATGCTTTGTTTGGACGTGATGAACCCCAGAAGATTTTCAAGTTATGTCCCAGCTCCAGGTTGAAGGACTCTGGTCCTCCTGCCCTCTTCCCTGCCTGCTTTCCCTCGCAGCCTGGATTTGCCCTGCCAGATGTGGATCTTGCAAGAGACCAAGAGGATCCATCCCTTACGCACAGACCCAAGGGCGCGTGGGGACAAAGCAGTGGAGGTGA
The DNA here is from genome assembly GCF_017590055.1 of Onychostruthus taczanowskii. Lineage (NCBI taxonomy): Eukaryota > Metazoa > Chordata > Aves > Passeriformes > Passeridae > Onychostruthus > Onychostruthus taczanowskii. The sequence goes on from NW_024496526.1 coordinate 13,881,421, forward strand.
GGTATTCCAACATGGGTGGTTGAAGTCCACCTGCTGTAAGTCCTGAGGTAAATTCCCTGCTTAACTCAGAGATTTAATACAACTCAGTCCAGTCTGTCATCTCTGGGACTCCTCAAGATAATGCAGCATTCTGGAAATGGGAGTTCATTGGGCACAGATAATGGGGCTAAAATGAAAAATACATGGACTGAGTTCTGTTGTCTTTGTTTCATGGGAGATCAGGCAAAATTAGCCCCTGCCCATGGTACATTGTATATTTATTCCGATATTTCATGTGTAATAAAGTAACAGCAATTTCTAGTGGTGTGGGAAGGCTTCCCTATTGACAAACCAAACCTGCTGGGATTCTTATTACTTTGGAGCCTACTGCTACTTCTGAAACAGTTAAAATATTCTACCTTCTGCTTTCAGTAATTGCTTAATATTTACAGTAATTTTTATTATTATTATTTTTTAATTCTGTGCATACTTTGAAAGTGCAATCAGTATTCTAAGGAGTTTCCAGATTGCTGATTCCTCTGCTGCTGAATAACTTGCACTGGAGGACTTAAAAGGCATCTCTAATTTCCCTCACTGTCAAAGACCGGGTAGGTCCAACATTTTACTTTGAAATTATGTTCTTCTTATGAACTGCTTATTAGGCAATTAAATGTGCTGTTTAAGCTAGAACCAGCTAAAATTGAAATGAAATTATTTTAAAAGACTCGGTGGTAGCTCTTGTTGAAAGACAGTTACGACTGTGTGGCTGTCAGATAGGGTTTAGAGTAATGAGACACACAGGTAATCAGCATGAGCTGGCAGGAACAGTTTTTCCATGATTTCATTCCAAGGGGACCTGATTAGAAAAAATATTGCACTTATTACTTGTGAGCGAGCATTTTAAGTAGGCTTGGCTAGAAAGAGAATTGCATATGGCATTACATACTATTTCAGGCATATAAAAAACTGTAAAGTATGTTGAAAAAGAGAAAAATTGCTATTTCTGGGATTAGCACTTTAGAGGCCCTGCTAGCCAAATGTTACAATTTACAGCTTAAAGGTGCTACTCTCCAGTTGTGGAAGAGTTTCCAGATGTGACAGGCTACAAAAGTGGTGAAACAAATGATATAAAATAAATATGTAAATTAGGGATAAGGTTATGATTTTCATCTTGCCCGTACAGGTTGGTGCTTTCTTGTGTATTCTAAAATCTTCAGGCTAGTTTTTAGTTATTATTTCTCATTATATAACACTCCCTTCACTGAAGTGGACCTCAAAACACTCCACAACCTTCTTTGTGCATTGAACATATATTAAGGAGCTCTTGTTACCTTTGAGAAGACATAAACCAGATTAATATAAAATTAAATAATAAAAACATCAAAACAGACATCTGCCTCTGAAAAATGTGGATAGTCTACACACAGTACAGCAGAATAGGAAAGATGGACTTATCTGCAATCTCATCTTCCTCTCACCACTAGGCTTGCAGCAGAGCTCAGAAGTCCTAAAATAAATTACTAAATTAACTTGGAAGATTAAATTTTTGCATTTCAATAAACCCCAGTTTAGACTCTTCACGCATTTTTCATTTCTGAAGTTTTTACAACCTGAAGTTTTTACAAGTAGCTACCAGATACTGCCTTATCACTACAGTAGGTCCAGTTCATAGGCAGAGATAATTCTCACTGATGTAGGTAACAATAAAGTCTGATCATTCTCTTTTGACTTTTCAAAGAAAAAAAGTCATGATGTAAGGGATCACAAGAGCTCCCACAGATTCTCTTGAAGTAGTCCATGACATACTTGGAAAACATAAAGCTGAGCTACAAAGCCCTACACTTTTTAAAATCTGTCAGTGGAACACAACAATGCTTTTAAAATTGAAATTGTAATTATAAACTAAATAATCAGCTCACAAAGGGGAAAAAATTGGCTGTTCAGCATTAGCTAGCTACCTGGAGTTATGGTAAGTAGTGCCATCATTCATTTTAGGACATAATGAGATGCCAGGTTTGAAGGCATAATGAGATGCTGAAGTTGAAGGATATTTATTTGATAGTCATCTCCTATATGCTCCCTGATTAGTTTAAGCTGAATAAACCCAACAGCCCAGCATTAGTGACAAGCCAGCAGAGCTCCAGCTGCCTGGAGCAACATATGGGTAATGGATTATAAAATTCATCTCAATAGGTAAATCTGTCACCATTCCACATTTTGTCTGAAAAACTTGGTAGTGTCATTGGTAACAAAGAGCTAATCTCAATACAAAAAGAACCCAAAAGAGCCACAATACCCCCTCCAAACTAAAACATAGGTCAGGCTTTGGAGCAGACTGCCCAGGGCACTGCTTGAGGGATCACCATCCCTGGAGGGATTTAAGAGAAGTGCATTATGAGGCACTCGGGGATGTGAAGTGGGCTTGGCAGTGCTGGGTTAATGGGAACTTGATGATCTTAGAGCATTATGAGGCACTCGGGGATGTGGGTTAGAAGTGGGCTTGGCAGTGTTGGGTTAATGGGAACTTGATGATCTTAGAGGACTTTTCCAATCTTAATGATTCTATAATTCTTAAATTTCTGGAGCGGGACACTGGAGAAAGAGGGTCTGACCGCCCTGGCAGAGTCAGTGACATGCTTTGCACTGTGGGTTGTACAAAAGAGAATTTTCAGACCCCAACTTCCTGACACACCAACAGAACACATTACCCTCTGCTTGTGTGAATGAATAAGGCTGAAATCACACACAAGAAAACACTTTGTGGCAGCTGGATGCAGCCAGGACACTGTGGAGATAGAAATCCCATAATTTGGGAACTGTGCATCCAGAGAGGAGCAGAGATAAACTACAAACTCTTCTTGAACAGGCAGCACCCTTTGGAGAGCAAGGAGGGCTGCTGACATCTAGTGTTTCCCACTCAAACACATCTCCTGCTCGTGCTTTTCAGGAGCAGAAGTGCCTGTGGGAGGTGGCAGCCCCTGGGCTGCTCGAGGAGCACAAGGTGCAGGGCTCCAAGACATCAGTTAGATGAGGGGCTTGTGGAAAATGCTGGTGTGAAATTCCCTGTCCCTGCTACCTGGGATAGCTGTGTCTCCAATATCCTGATCCGGGACAGAGGGGACTGCAGGGGGAGCTGCTTTTGAACATTTACTTTATTTCTCCACTAGTCTTATCTTCTTGAACTGAGAAGCAATTTCTAAAATCAAGATCAAAAATTATTTCAAGGAAACATCAAGAAAGGACAGTAGGAAAATGGGGGGCCTCACTTCCTAAATCCAACAACAATCAAATTTTACAGTGTTTGCTTTTCATACAAAGTAAAACAAACTAAAAACCTGGGAAAGAAGGCTTTCACTGGTATCGTAGATGCAGTCAGAGCACATAAATATTGCATGTCCTCACTGTGATTGTCACTATGCTTCCTTTTAACCAAACATAATTCTTCTATAATAGTTTCATTGGAGAACATGTTTTGTCTCCCTACACAAGTTCATTCTCTTTACTCTGTCTATTTACAGTTTGTGCACACTGTCTGATTACGTTAGGACTGTCATTCTGTGCTGTCATTATTATCTGGATTGTTTTGTTAGCTCTGTTGCTGTTAGACTCATTATTTTCAGCCTGCTAAATGTCCTGACCTAGATTTGATTGCCTACCAGGTGACTCATTATTTAAATTAACTGGTAGATCTACATCAGACATTACAATCTAATTCCTTGAATTAGATTGCCTGCTGATTCTTCCTCTCCAGATGATTGATAGTTTGAATGATTGCCATTTATGGAAATAAAAAAAGGACTAAGCTTTCGTGTATGAATCTGTATTTAACTATTCCTTTTCTTTCATATTTTAGCCTCAAATTTGTCCTTGAGGCCTCAAACAAAATCATAGAACAGTTTAGGTTGGAAAAGACCTCTAAGATCATTGAGATGTAGGGATGTGGATGACAATGATTTTACAGCAGAAAATATTTTCATATTTTGCCTGCAATAGCCTTTACTTAAATATTTTAGAAAGATATTTTCTGGCTACTGTTGAGGATTACTTATATTGCAGATCTTTTGACATGCCAGCTGCAGGAAGACCTTTGTGCTAAATGCAGGAGGAGATAGTGACTTCCCTGGACATCTCTTTCAACCTAAAGGTTACATTGAGAATATCTTTTTTGCAGTGATGGATGAGTGCCTGCATGAGCTGTATCATTATTTTGTATGGGGCAACTAGTGCAAGTGCTGGTTATCAATGAGAATAACTGGTTCACAATCTGTCTCTCAAAGATAAGACACGAAAAGGACACAGACCTTGGGAATGACTCCCAATCTGTTACCTTACCCACAAGACCATTATGATTTCTTCATGTGTTTGTCTAGAGAAGACAGTTTGCATGAGGAAATTAACTATTTAAAAAACTCTGTAAGCATTGCCCTGCACAAAATGAATTGTGAATTTTATGCCTCTATAATAATATTGTTTCCAGCTGACAGAGGGTTTTGACTCTGCAAGAAAGAGTTAAATTGCTGCAGTCACACTGAGCTCTAAGCTTGTTAGTGTTTAGCAGGATGGGAAATTCTTCCCTTGAGTTTTTGCTTTTCACAGAGAAAGGTGTGAGATTTTGTGACTCTGCTAAAGTTTGCTCTACCTCTTCCTTTTCACCAGGGCATTTGTTCTCTGGTTTTCAGTTTGACAGTTTGACTGAGGTTAGAAGAGTTCATCTTGTTTACAGCTTCTCTGGATGGGAGTAATGCATGTGTATATTCATGTACCAAAGATGTAAAAGGTTTGTGTTTTGGAGATGGTTTGCTCACCCTCTCATTGAGACAGCTCTATCTGTTCACTGTCACAAGGCACTGAGAAAAGGAGTAATGGTATTTTTATATTTTAATCCATCATTACAATGAGGCTAAGAGAAACCTCTCAGCACTGCCAGTGGAGTGACTTCTGTAACTCCAAAGGAGGGCAGGGGGGAGTAGACAAGCTCTCGGGCTCATTGATGGTCTCAGCTCAGTGAACATGCAATCACAGGCCTAATTGTAATCAAATAAGTGATCCAGGCCCCAATCCATAAACCACGTAAGGGTATAATTAACATTAAACAAGTACCGAGTCCTATTAGGTTTAATAGAAGATGAGCACGGACTAATGTTAAGCATACACTCACCTACCCAATCTCCACGTACTTCAGAGCAGCAGCCTTAAATCTCCCATGTGAAAAGTGGGCTGCTTGAGTGTGGATTCTAGTAGACAGCAAAGCCTGGGGTGTATAAGAAGTGTAATGTTTGACATGTACAGCTGTAGGCAGAAATACGAAAAATTAAGAAAAGCAGTGTGCTTTAGCCAGCCTAAATTCCCCTGGGGACGATGTATCAGTGCATAAGACACCCCATGGTTTATTCTGTCCTACATGAAGTGTGAGAGAGTCTTGATGCATTGTTTCTGCTTGTTGAAACAAGAACAACCCTTGGGTGAAGGTCTGCTCTGTGGGACAGGAGCTATTCGAATCACTAAGGGCTGGGGGGTGTAAAGCCCTTGGTGCCCAAGGGACGCCCCAAGGCCAGGTTGGATGGGGTTTGGAGCAGCCATCACTAAGGGCTGGGGGGGTCTAAAGCCCTTGGTGCCCAAGGGATGCCCCAAGGCCAGGTTGGATGGGGTTTGGAGCAACCTGGTCTAGTGAAAGGTGTCCCTGCCCACAGCAGGGGCTTGGAACTGGTTTTAAGGTCCCTCCTAACCCAAACCATGCCATGACCCACAGAAACATAATAATAAATAATAAACCTGTCATGCCCACAAGTGCCTTGACCCTCTGATTCAAAAACATCTCAAGAGCTCCAGAATTCAGTGAGGGGCCAGAGATCCTGTGTCCTTCAGCATTTTTATTGCTGGCTCTCAAAATTATTTATTAATGAAAAATTATGTACCTTAAACCAGGCAGAAATTAAGGGGGAAAACTCAAGAAAAAATAAGAGTGTGAGAGAACAGCAACTTACTATCAGTACAGTGGAGAATACAGCAATGTGTGCTAACTACTGATTGCAAAAGACATAAACTATCAAACTGTTCTGCACAGCCAGGGTAAGGGCTGCAGAATTAAACATTAATGCTAATCTGCTTAAGATGAATGCTGTGACTCCAGATTGTGTACATTAGAGAGGTTGACAGATGACTAATTTCTAAAGGAGAAAATGTTTTAAAAATTAAGCACAGCCATCAATAAATCAGCCAAGCTTAAAATAAAAATAGGGGTTTGGATATATTCTGACATTTTAATATAATATAGCTGTAAGAATAAAGGTTTTAGAGAACCATGTTCTAAAGTAGTCAACTATTTCTTTCACTTAACATCTTTATGCAGGAGATAGTGTTTAAAGAATTGTAACCAATGGTATAGTTCATGGATTTATATCAAACTTCATGTGGTACTAATGCTACAGTAATAATTTCTCGTGGAATATATATATACCAGTGCAGATATTCAGAGTGCTTTCCCAGCACTATTTAATGACAGGCACAATGGCCCTTTGAGGTACGTATTGTAGGGATGGAAAAGCTGAGGCACGCCAAGATATTCATAAAGCTATTTTGTGAATAAGCAGAAGGGTAAGAATTAGAATTTAAGAGGACTTAGTTCCTCAAAATGACTGGGGATCGTCTCTGCACAATGCTTTTCAAAAGTGATTAAATTCTTAAAATGCTTTCATTCCAAATGCAAATAACACATGTGGGCTCTAGCCCACTCTGTCTCTGGCCTGAACTGCTTCTTTTCACTGCTCGGGGCTAGATCCTCAAAGAAGCTTTGTAATCTGGCCCCTTTTAACCAAGTGCTTACATCAATAAGACTACACACGTACAAACTTTAAGTACCTGCACTAATACCTCTGGGGATTAAAGCCATGCAGTTCAGCACCTTAAAAGAGTGAGCTGCAAATTTAAGTTTTACCGTCATATGCTGCTTGAGATAATTCATTTTTAATAGAAAACATATTGGTTATGACACACTTCCTCCAGCACAAAAAATTAAGTTCCTACTAGCCCAATACTTTTGCTTATGGCCTCACTCAGTGCTACCACGCTGGTTTGGGTAATGCACAGGTATTTTGGGACATCACCCAAAAAAAAAATGTCTGAGGAGCTTTCTCCAGCTGGGCTGAGCCACGTCCCTGGGGACTGGGGAAATTCCTGAGGGCTCCTGTTGATGGGCAGCTAGACCCACGTTAATACAATTGTTCACTCAAAGCCTTAAGGTGAATGTTTGAACAAAACAAGGTGAAAAAAAGAAGAAGAAGGGTGGGATGAGGACTTTTCAGGTACAGCACAGATTCCCTTTTATCTTATTTATGGCCGACTGACTCCAGGCCACTCTTCACTGTAGTATGAAAAGTATGGGTGTATATATATGTATATATATATATATATATATATATATATATGTGTGTGTGTGTGTATATATATATATACACACACATATATACATATATATATATATATATATAAACAAAAAAAAAAGTAATTAACTTATCTGTTTTCACAAGTAAAATGTATTTGTTGCTGTTTTACACTTAGTCCACTAATGTATCAACTGAATATGTCTGTCAGCGTTTCTTAAGCAGCTGTCAACCTGGTACCTAAGCAAACATATGGGTTCTGGCAGGCAATGAGGCTGCCTCGAAGGCACTCACTTCTGTGCCTTGAGTTTTAATTACAGCAACCAGATATTATTTCTGATGTTTCGATTTAATTGTGGTTTTAATGATGAAATGTTGCATTTGGTTGTGATTTTTTCTTCTGTTTTCCTTCTCTCTGAAAATTAAACAGCAGAGAAGTGTGTCTTTTCCTCTGACTTGCAACTTGAGCAATTAATTTCTTATTTCCTCTTTTGGTAAGATTATTTTTTCACAGCTTGTATCTTGCATTTGAGAAGACTTTACTTAAAAATTGAATACTCTTAGGCTCCCACTGCAAGATGTCCCAAGAGTGACAGACCTGGCATACAAGATGACAGTAGCTGTCTTTATCTCTCCATGGAGATAAAAACTAAGAAAACACAGAGTCATTCTGCTCTTCAATCAGAGATGAAAAATTCAATTCAACAGTACATGAACTTGAGCACTTCAGGAATGATTTTATTCACTGGCTCATTTAGAGGATGATCAACTGTGTTGGAATTTACAAGTTTCTTGTTTAATATTCAGCAATCTTAATATTCAGTAAACTCTAGTCTAATTTAGGTTTATTAGCATGTCTGCTTAGATCCTGAGTTCAGTAGGCTCCTCTAGTGCTCATGAAGCTGGTGCTTGCAGTGATCCTTACAGTAATCACTAATATTTGATTTAAAAAAAAAAAAAAGAAATTTATCTTTTGATCAGGGATTTACACTGTTGTGAGGAGCTGTGTTTCTATGTTAAATGCAAAGTGCTTGCCTTTGACCGATGAGCAACTTTTTTTTCCCTGTTTTGTAGTAAATTCTTTGTACTTGAAATGAGTTCCATATCAAAGTAAGAAAAGAAAATTCAGACATTGAAGTGAAACAAAACAAGAATATTCAATTGGAGACTATCAAGCTGTATTGCTGCTGCATTTCAAGATACATTGATAATATCATTCCAATGAATTCTATTTTATTCATATTTCAATATTGCACTGAATTTCCTACATACATAACATGTTAGCTCTCTGATAAACCTCTCAGTGAGTCTGATGGGGTGCTCTGTGTCTTGCCTGTTGCAATCTGGAGGACAGTGATGAGCAGTCATATTCTGAAGGTGGAAGCTCCTCTCCTGGGAGCTTCTCCTGGCACACATGACCTGCCATATGGCTGTGTGTCCAGATGATCACCATGCTGCTCCTGGAATTCAGGATATCTGTTCCTCAGTACAAAGAGCTCTCCCACGTCTTTTCCAGTGCAGGAATGTCAGCAGACAAAGTGACCAGCAAGACTCCTACTTTTCCTGTCCATTACACACGTTTGCAGTGAGCTGTGACCCACATCTGCTTGTGAAGCAGGGGCTCTGCTGAACAATTCTCTGGGATGTTCCCAGATGCAGCCCTCATTAGGTTAGGCATAGCTATAGCTGAGCATACTTCCATTATAAATTAATGGAAGTATTTCCAGGCTGCCACCCCCTACTTGTGCCCTGTAAATGACAGGACAAGGTTTAGACATTGCTGCTCTCTGCCCCTTGACCTTCCATGAAGGGAAACCTGCACACACCCTTTGGAATGGAGTAAAAGAGAATCCCATTCTGCAGTTTGAATGATGAGGAAAGCCAGGTCCTGGGCACAGCAGCCCTACCAGCTTAGTGACCTTTTGCTAGTTCTGGGTTTCCACAAGGCAATCCCAAAACTCTCTGTGTTCCATATAGGGGTGATCTGCAGGGACCATCCTGTGAAAGCAGCTCAGTGAGCTTTGTCCTGGGGCAGGTCCAAAGTGCAGGCTTTGCTACACTCAAGTGCTAAGGGCACCAGGAATCCTAGAGGCTGTCCCTTATTTTCTTGGCTGTATCTGGTCAATCCCTGCTATCTCAATCTGCTCAGGAGTGATGGTGCAGTGCCAGACATGAATCCAGCGAGATGTTCTCCCAGTGTGTCGCATTCTCTGCACAAGCCTCAGCCGTCACCAAGCAGAAGCAGTTTCACAACATATGCAGAAACAGAAGGACTTAGGAGGAGGGAAAATAGGAATATTTCAAAGAAATTTTCATCATTTTCTCGTGTTTTTCTTCTCAGGCCTAAATCTTTCTGTAGGATACACACCTGGCAGCGTAATTAGCCAAAATCTGCAGCAGTAGCCACTTAAGCTATGGGGTTTCTGAGGGCTGAATATTTCTCAGCCTCCTCAATCCATTTTTACAAATGTGCAAAAATGGGATTACTGGGAGGCTTTGTCTGGGTTGCTTTAGCTGTAATTTTGGAAGAGTTTTTAGAGCTGCTAATCTAAGAGCTTGTCTCTGAAGGCTGATGACTCTTAAATCTATCTTGCCGATTTAAATACCTCACCCTTAATATCCAGCGTTGGGGTTAGAAATGCTGCTTACCCTTTCCATCCCCTCTCTGCTCTCTGAGAAGGATGATAAAATTACCAGGAGAGACAGATAAAGATGAGCAGAAGGGTTAGGAGGAAGGAGACAGACATTTTTCCTTGCTCAGCTCAGCTTGCACTCTAACAGGTATTTACAGTCTCTGGCTCGTGGTGCTTGTACTCAACTGTGTCAATCTGCTTCTATCCACAGGCTGACTGTAGCTAGGAGCAAGATAATTTATCTTTCTTGCTCTTACCCTTGTCTGTGTCCCCACACATTAAGGATGTTTCTCAGGCAGCACAAATATGTGTGAAATCTCTTGATTGCCTTTGCCCCTTGTGAAAAGACACTGTGTGCTCCGTCCTTGACCAGCTATTGTTATGCCTTCAGAGCTGCCTGATGGATTCGCAGAGCACAAGCACAAATTCTGATGGACTGGAAAAAAAAGTATATAAATATATTAAAAACATCTATGCTCTGTAGTGGAAGGGCGCAGCTCCTGGTGACATTGCCTGGCAGAGAGCTGCCAGCGCTCCGTGAGCTGGGTTCTCATATTTATGGGCTGCTTTCTAAACAGCTGGTTCCAGGTTTATGGACTCTGTGTGTTTCTCCTCTGTCTTTCTAATTTAGTGTTTGTGGGTGCTGCTGCTCTTTGCAAAGGTCACTGCTCCCAAAAGGACCAGCAGCGTCACTGGCACCTTTGCCCTTGCACAAGGTGTTCCCAAATCTGCAAAACACCCTGGCTCACAGAAATTTCTTCCTTGCCAGCTGCAAGGATAAAAATCTGTGATTTTTTCCCCCTCTTCCTTTCAGTGTGCAGAGCTTCTGTGAGTATTTTTCACAATAGCTAATTATTATTTAGGAAAAGACTAAGTAGAGGCTGGGGGAGAGACACAAATTGTTTTCAAGTGGTCAAGTTCCTCATTCTCTATTTAATTCCTGATACAAATGGAGCCTTCTGCAGATATTTTTCAGGCTAAAGAGAATTTTTGGTGCTGCTAGACCTCACACAAAGCTGAATAATGCAGGTTGCAATTTCATATTCAACATCTCTCAAGTGATGAATATAACATCTTCCATTTTTACTTCCAGAAAAATATTTAGCTATTACAAAGGAACAATCTGTAAACAAAACTGTGACTGTAAACCACGTTTGGGAGACCAATATATCGTTCTGGAATTGCCTCAAAATATTTGTGTTTGAGATTACTGGGTAATTCGTGCCATGTAGTTTGTGCTCCTGGCCCACATGCTTAACCTGTGGGATTGGCAAAAATGCATCAGAAAAACTAACTGAAAATCAGAGTGAATATGTGATTATTTTAGCTCTCAAAAGTAGTTATTTTAAAAAAAATGGGTCAAGTACAACCAAAGCTAGGAGATAGAAAGCTTTTTTGTTTTGCCTGTATCGATGTCAGTTAAATAATGTTATTTTATATCAGGGGAACATCCACCTATCAGTGACTGGAGATTCAAAATCCAAGTTTGATTAAATTAGCCATTTTTATTTTGGGAAAAATGTCTGTGAAGAATCACAAAACAAAGACATTAGTATGCTTTACATCTCTGAAGTTCTCACTTCTGTCTTTTTCAAATGTATTGGGAAGAGTGTTATAGATTAAGTCCTAACACTGTCTTCAAGAAAATTGAGAGCTAATCTGTATTTTATAACTGTAATCAACAGATTTATAGGAATACAGGAGAAGTATTGGGAAGCAGCAAAGAAATACCTTTGCAGATCAACAAAATATACAGGAAAATAATATTGAGGCTGAATAAATTCACCTTCTATTTCAAATGCTTAATACAAATATTAAACTTTTAATTAGGAGAAAGTCTTGTAAGTTCAGTGCAGTGCTTTCAAACTTTGCAGGCTTTTTTTGTCTGGCACAGGAGCTTCTTCAGGAGGCAGTTTTGGAGAGCAGCTGCTGACAAATGATGCTGCATACATTCCCAGCAAATCCACTTTGCAAATGTACAGCCAGAATCCAAATTCAAGACAAAAACAGGGCACAATTAATGCCAAAGAAAAAGCAACAGGAATATTTGGAATGCCTTTTTCAGTTAAGCAGGGAGATAATCAAATGTATGGCAGATGAAGCCAAAGAAAAAGAGCTAGATGAGAAGATGTGTGTTTAGCAATGTAAAAGGGGTAACAGATATGGTGTAAAGTCAGAGAGAAAAAGCCAAATGGCTCAGGTCAGCTCTGGGACCTCCTTATCAGGGAAGTCAAGGCTCACAGCATGAAGGAAGTCTGTGAATTCTTCTTTTTGGCTTTATCCATTGCTGTGACCCTACAAGCACACACAGGTCCCCACCAGACTGAGTGCTTTGCTGTAAGTCAGTGAGAAGCTCATCTCAGTCCTGTGCTGCAGCACTGTGCTGCTTCATCGCTGCTGGGAGGATCATTACTGCAGTGATTTGCCTTGCAGACTGGGTCTGGAGGTTGCTCACGGGCCAGAAGATGATGCCAAGGCAGCAGAAGAGGTCCTGCAGCACTTGCTGGATTTGCAAAGAGCTGAAATGGAATCCACCTGTGTCTGCCAGAGGTGTGTATTCCAAAAACCCCCTTTATTTAGGTTGCTATGAGAATTCCGTCATCTCCCTATGGGAGACTACTAAATTGCATAAAACCCTTGACAAACCTCATTTTTTGGTCTGGAGGATGTCAAAACTCTTGAGCAAGCAGGAGTATCTTGATATAGGAGCAGTTTTCTTGTTCTTTGGACAGGAACAAAATTCAGTGACCCAAGGAACACTGAATTTGAATTCCAAACTCTCTATGAGTTATATATAAATATGCATACAACTTTCCTCATCATAAATGGTAGAAGATGAAGGGCTACAGCTGGTGAGACATTCCAGTACTTTGTTTTTGCCCAGACCAGACCTGAACAAAGGGGGACTCTACAAAGCAGCACCAAAGAGAGTGAATCACAAATTTTCAGACCTGAACAAAGGGGGGCTCTATCTACAAAGCAGCACCAAAGAGAGTGAATCACAAATTTCCACCCAAGATTTTTATTTTGGAAAAAGTTTGGCCACAATGGAAATATTTTAGCTTCAGTTTGTGGTTTGTTTGTTTGCTTTTCACCCCCGATTTTTTATTGTAACCTAGAGCTTTTTTTTCCCCCTGTTGTTCAGAAATCCTCTGCTTCCCCATCACCTTATCCGGGTTCTGTCAAAAGCCTGTGTTGGCTTCAGATGTATGTGCAGCTCCTATTGAACTTAATAGTGCTTCTTAACCACAGGTATTCAATTATCTGCTGCTAATGGCCCATCCATTTTGAAAACACCTATTGCTTTCTCTAAGTATTCTCTTAACTCATCCTAATATTGACCAGATTCCTCTGGAAAAGGCATCTGCTGAGCATGTGTCAGGACATCACTTACCAGTGTAGCCTTTTCTTCACAGGATGCTCTCTAAGTCTTATTTCAACATTTTTTTGTTCTGTTCTACAGTAGTGATTCTGTCTGTGCATGCAAAGTCCAAAAATGTGCAAAACTTGAACTTCAACTAGAACCTTTAGAAAACAGTGTTAAAATTTGAAGTTTATCTCTGGGAGAAGCCAGGAAGGTTGTGGTGAACTCCAGCTTGTAACCAAAGTACAACCAGCTCTTAAATGGAGCAGACAGGATTTTAGCATTTCACCCAAAGGGTGCCAACACCTGTAGGACAGAGCCTTAAAGGATTTTCTGCTACAGAAAAACTAAAAGCAGAGCAAATGGGTTTGCAGGAGAGTTCTTTTCTGTTCAGAGAGTTCAATCCAATCACAGTGGCGCTGTGGATACCTGAGTCCCAGCTAAAGAAAACCTGCTGGGTACGGGACAATCCTGTCTCTACAAAGCAAGCCATGATTTTTATCTTGCCTTACCCTCCGTGCGGGTACCTGCGGGCAGCATCCTCACACGGCACAGAAGGTTGAGTGAGTTGTGTATTCAGGATGCTTCCTGACTCCCTGGCGGCAGCAGCTTAGCACGGACAGCCCAGACTTCTCCTCCTCCACCCAGCCTATGGAGAGCTGAAGTCTCTCACATGTTCACCTTGACAGATCTGGGTTAGCAGCATCCCTGACAGCCCAGCTGTCTCGTGTCCCGATGTCTCTATTTGGACGCAGACAGCATATTTTAGGAGGGGCAGGAAGAAGAACAAGAGCAGCTAATTTGCCCTTCTGAAGGAGCTGTGGTTTGATGAAATCCTGCCAGCCGAGCGGTGCCACGCTTTCCACTGTGCCTTGTCGCTGTCAGGCAGGTTCTCACTCCTGATCCGTGGCTGACAGCCTGAGATGCAGAACAGGAGATGTCCCTTTTTCTCTGCTTACGAGCTTCGTGTACTTGCTAATTACTTCAGAGGATAGTTAAATTTTATCTTGCAAACCATATTATGCCAGATATTGTTTTTGCCTTTGTTCCTGGTAAATGTGGTGTGTTGTTTTCTTTGGCACATCACGATGACAGTAGTCTTGGGTCTGGTTGTTATTTATTTATCAGTTCAGTGACTTCACTGTGCTAAGGTAAATACAAGATATTGTCTCTGGCCATAGGGGACAACATTGCTTTTGGATGCTTTTATTTACTGATTGATCCTTATTAATATAAATTTCTAGGTTTTAGTCAGGTCATTTTCACATTCATTAAAAATGCATGGTTAAAAAAAAATTGCACGTGGTACTTCAAATCAGAGTTTCTTCTGATTTATGTTTACAAGGCAGGCAAAAGTTTTCATGGAATATTTGTTCACCTTGTGGATACCAAGCAGACACCTTAGGTCACAGTACACCTATGTGACACACAAGGTTTCCTTCTGAACAAGTATAACTTTCACTGTGAGCAGTGAGCAGTGAGCAGTGTTAATATAAATTAAATCTAATTTTTGCTTGCACAAGGTTTCCGTACCCAGATTAACCAGTGCTGTGAAAATCTCCATCTTTGGCACTGCTGGCACAATCCCAGGGCATTACATTCACCCAGATATAAAAGTCCTTTATCACACAGTAGCACTTCCCACACAGGAATAAGCTCTTCCAGAACATGTATGTGGCAGCTTCTGTTTGTTTGCACTTTCCCCACACTTGTTTAACTTCCCTTTGAGAATGTGTGACAGAGACACGTGAAACCTGCTGGGGAGAGGGGAGACAGGCTTGTGTCTGCTGGGATAGGCACTGGGAAGATTTAGGAAGTGCTGAGGGTGAATTTTGAGTTGAAACCATGGGCACTAGGGACTGATATAGATGTATCTTAAGTTTAACCTCCATGGAAATATTGCACGTCCTTTTTCTTTTTTTTTTCCCTCTCTAATTGCTGTAATAGATGGAAGTGAGTAAGTCTCCTTTGTTATTCTAGCATGAAGTGTATCTCACATAAATCATTGTGTACCCGTGGCCCACTAAAGTCCCTATGCTAATTTGAATTAATCGCTCTGTTCTGGACAGGTATCTCATGGCACAGTCTTTCATTATTCATATAATTTGTTTTGTTTTGTTGTTGTTTGAGGTTTTTTTTTTTTTTTTTCCTTTAAATAGATGGGAGATGCCCAGGAGCTGGGAGTAAACAGGCAGCCATAGAGCACACAGGCTTTAGTCTCAGAGCTCTGTTTATAAATTGCCAAATAACCATCTCATGCAGGTGAGATGGTGCACAGGTGTTTGGGCTCCAGCAAGGGGATGAATTTCTGTCTGCTATTCCAGCAGGATGCACCAGCTCTGTACCTGTTGGAGGAATGGCAATGGGTTGAGATAAATATGTTATTTATATTTTTGACAGTGCTGATCTGAAGTAACTTATTGGAGAGACAAAATGGCTGAGCTCACAGGCGTTGACTAGTTGCAAAGAATGATGGCACAAACTCTCCACTGGTGGTTGAAATTAGGTCTAAGAAGGTCTGTTTGCTTAAAAGACCTTTGCTGAGCTCATCTGTGCTTTGTAGCAGCAAAAGGCTGACCTAAGGCTTCACCTCACATAAAGCAGGGAGTTGCTCTTTTCATCTGAAAAGGGGTTCCTGGCTGTGTAAGTAGGAAACTCTGTGTTTAGAGATCCCAAATGGGTATAATTAGGTGAGAAACTCAGCAGCCTGCACTGATCTATGGGTTGCAAGGTAGAAAAGCCTGGTGGGAACATCAACTCAGCTCTGCAAGGAGCTGCTGTAGGTGTTGTGATTGTGCCCATTCTCTGGAGAGAACCCACATGGAAATACAGCCTGGCTCTGTTTGCAGGGCAAACCACTCTGTGCCCTGGTGGAGCAGGAGGATGGGCAGGTTCTGGCTGCCACCCAGAGCTCTGCCAAGCACCTTTGAAGCCCCAATGGCAGTGGCCACCACACTGAACACCCCGACTCTCCAGAAGTATTATCAGGTCTCAGGAAGCCAAGAGACCTTTCCAGTCATATTGCAAAGCACTCTCCTTGAGATGAACCTTGATGTCTGCTCTGAAAAGCCTTCCCAGCACAGTCAGGGCTATTTTGCTTTATAAATTTACTGGCATAATGCTGAGTAAATTTGAACCAGATCCCAGTGTATATTTTCTACCTCTTTATTCTCTTCTCTTAAGGAAAGGGGTCTCTTCTGTGAGGTGTTTTATTTGTAGAATGATGTAGCTGACAACTTGCAGGAAGGTTGAGGCCACTGCGCTGAGTGTGAGACCTGGAGAGGGGAAATGAGCAGGAGCAGCTGGGAAAACAGGAGGTAGCCCCATATCTGTGGGGGAACAAGGCAACCACATGGCAAATGAGGGGATTTCATGGGTATATTTAAATTCATGCTCTGGAAAAGGAGGAAATCAGATGTCACATATCTAGAAATGAGTGTCCACATGGATATTTTTGTGCAGCATTTAAATTTGGTGAATCACACAGTTAATGACTGCGTGGGATATTTCTGGTGTGGGCTTTGAAGGCCCGTGGTTCTCCAAAATTTTACAGGAACAAATAGTTATGGTGAATTAATGCCTGCTAATTATTGCATGGGAGGAAGCAGTCTGTCAGGGAAGCATCCAGACAAGGGGATTCTCATACATTTCCTCATGTCTCCTTGCAAAGGTGGAACTTCACTGGGACTAAGGACACTTCATGTGCATCACTGAGACAGAATGTGAGCTGCAGAAATCATGGCTGAATAAAGCTGTGTTTGAGGATTTGGCCCTCAACTTGTCATGCTCTTCACCCCTTGCACCACCACTCTTAAATCACATTATATAAAACTGTTAGGATGGTCTTTGGAGAACTGGATGAACTTTTATATCTGTGTTATCTAATCCTTGCTCAGAAAGGTCTGGTAGTTGTGATTATGCAGACAACTTTTTAAAAACTTTCAGGTGACAAACTCCACACTTTCTCCACCATGATCTCTTCACAAAGGTTTGTTAAATAGGGCACTGTACTTTCATAGCCTTTTGTTGTTCTGACACTTCTGAGTAATTCCGATTGAGTTTCAGTCTACTGGACTTAGTGATTTGCATTTCAAAGCCCCAGAAAGTGAGCTGCAGAGCCTGACTCTTCTTGAGTTTGGGACTTTAAAAAAAAATACCCAAAAACTTTGGCAATTGTTAGTTGAAATGCTGACTCATCAGTTGTGTCACTTTTTTTTTAACCTGCCTCGGTGGCTAATTAAGGATTTCCAAAATGAAACACGGTGCGAAATGGAGAAGAGCAAGGAGAATTTGGCTGACAGGAGATTAGCAAAGAACAGAGTTGGATCTAAAGGGAGCATTATCCTCTGTGCATCCCTGAATTGAGCTGCAGGGGTGTACCTGCTGCCTGGGACTGCTGAGGAGTGCACAGGATTTATAATAAACTGCCAGGCCTACTATATCTTTCATGAGCTGACTGAATGTTTTTTTGGTCTCAAGTGAAGAAGACATAGAGGTAATTCCTTGCTAACCTGTATCCTGCCTTGGAGCTGCAGATAAGCTGCCAAAGCTTGATGAAGGACTACAAAAACCCCCAGTTAAGCCTATGTTCCAGTAGCAACAAAGAAAAATGAGGGCAGAAGACTTTAGTCTGTTAATTTTTTTTTTTTTTTTTTTTTTTTTTTAATTTGCAAAACTGAACACAAGGCCTCACTGAATTTGGGTTCATTTAGGACATCTGTCTCTTGGAATATACTGGCTTTATAGGAATTCCCACAGCTGTAGGGAAACAATTTGCCTCTGGATTTCTTAAAGGTTAAGTAGTAAAGACAGTCTATGCATTTTATCATTTCAGATACATTCATTGGCAAAGGAAATCAACCATATTTGAATTTGTCAGCATAGATATTTAAATGTGTCTGGCTATTGGATCTCAGTGCAGTGTTGAGCCCTCATCAATTTATTCACATTATCATTGCTACAGAGGGATGGGGACTGTATTAGTCAAACCCTCAATTTCGGTGTCATTAGAGAATAAGATTGAGCCCAGAATAAAAGGCTAAGAAATAGAATTACACGGATGATCTTGTGCATTCTGTTAAAACATTGACATGGGTTTTTTTATCAGGTATCTTCTGATCATTTGGAACATCTCCAGATTATTCCAACACTAATTTAACAATGAATATTTACAAATAAAAGCTATATTAATGGTTAATGACAGCTGTTTTTCCAGACATTTAGAAGTTACAGAATGGAACTAATAATCCCTATTTTTTTCTGATTTTCTTGTGTACTACAGGCATTAAACAATTTGCAAATAATTTTCAGAAAATTAAAGGAAGTTTAATCTTAGCAATAGTAGACAAAATTACAGCACTCAGAACAAAAGCTCTTTTCACAATCTTGAGAAAATGAGATGACTTAATTTGGAAAAAAGAATGTTTACTAAAATTCACATCATCCAACTTGACTATCTAGAAAGTTGTTCTTTCTAGATGAGCTATACTTTTTTTTCTAATCTCTTTTTGACATGCAAATTAAAAATAACAAATGTCCTAAGAACATTTTACCTAAACATTTTACTTTCATGTTTTTAATACATTTGTTTGGAGGTTTTTTGTTTTGTTTTGTTCTTTTTGTTTGCTTTTCACTTTTTCAAATCCTTTGTTACAGTACAAAACTTTAAAAGGTATTATGAACTAGAAAGATGAAAGTGAAAAAAAGTTAAAAATACCTGGTCTTCCTTATTGCAAGCTTAAAACAAGTGTTAAGTTATTAATAATAAAAATACTCATTTGAAAATACATCTGCATTTTTTATATCAGAAGACAATCTAAAATATTTAGAAATACCAATGTTATGTGAAGAAAAACTTGATACATATTTATATCTGAATTTTCCTAAACTATATTCATTATCTTGTCCCCTTTTTTTTCTTTTTTTGTTTGTTCATTTTGGGTTTTTGATATTTCTTTTGCCATCTCTCTGGTATCTGATAATGAGTGTACAGAGCCAGCACTCTGAGCATGACAACTGGGAATGGATTGAGATATTCCAAGGGAAGAGACAGGCACAAAACTGCTGGGGAACTGTTTAAAATTTAATTAAAGAAGGAAACTTGAACCGGTACTATAATTTTAAAGTGGTTTTTAGAGTTCACTAACTCAGGAATTTTAACTAAATCCTTGTAGAAGGCAAGATAATCCAACAATCAGTAACAAGACCTCTCTTCTTGAACGTGAAAGCAACTGAGACAGTGACTTAGGTAAAAAAGTCACTATTCAAGTATAAAAAGCCTGTATACAAGAAAGAAAATATTCCTTTATGTCTCTGAACATCATACATTTATTCACAATATGTCATTATTATCTTACAGTCTCATGTACTAAGCGGGAGAAGGTGCAACCTGAAGAGGAATCAAAGACATGCAATAGTAAAATAATTAATTTTTAAGATTTGGGGGGTCTGGCTGAGTAGTTTATCCTGACTAAAAGAACATTGGTGCTGCTAAACTCTGATTGTTTCTGGCCCCCAGTTCTGAGCTCTGCCACTCCTGGAGGCTCCACCAGGAACCACCTCTCTGTCACCACATCTCTGTCTGGTTCCTTCTCAGATGACAAAATATTTAAGGACTCTAGTTTTATTAGCATTGAAATTTTTGTTTTTCCTCTCCTCTTTCTGACTTGTTTCTTGAAACAATAGTAGAGTGTATTTCCAGTTCCGTCGACTTCACTTCCCATGAATTACCTGGAGAAAGCCAATTTAATTATTTCTGTCTGCACATTTCTTGTCTAAATTATGCCAATTTTTTACCCAGAATGTCACCAGTTCAGGAAGTCCTTTCCAGGGCACATCAAGCACAACTCACAAAATACAACTGATTTTCCACAGCGACTTTTATTTGGTTGTTTAATTTCTGGAATTCTTGAAAAAACCCTCCTTTTTCAAGTACAAATGTGTTATTAATATTAAAGGAAAAAACATCCCTATTATGTTGACATAGGAAAGATGAGTATTATGAAGAAAGTATTCATGAATTTGCTTAATGGTCTTGCTGCTCCGACTTTTGGATTAGGTTGTTCTCATGGTGGGATTAAGAGACAGCACAGAAATAGAGGGCAGGAGCACCTGATGAATATTAACAGAGCCCAGACAGATCCAGGTATAAGCAATGATTAACCTGCCTGATTTACCTATACCAAAGCCCCAGAAAGCTCAGCTTACTGCTCCTGCCACCCAGGTGTCAAGGTTTATGCAGTATAAATTACCAATGAAATCACAGTCAGACTGCATAAAATACAGCATCAAAAGAAACAGAGGCAGAGTGCCTGCAGTGCCATGTGAGGGATGGCAGGAATTACTTATTTATGAGTTTTAATCATTAACCATGTTATTTTTTTTAACTATAGGTCAAGTAAAAAATTGTAGAACAGAAATTTTGGTTTATCTGCAGCTTGAGTTCTTTTAAAGGAACTTTTTCCTTTGCCAACTTTTGTTTTTTGTTTTTTTTTTTTTTACTTCATCAATTTAATTTTGCAATTTATTTGCTAACAAAATTAATATCTTAGTGATTCATAGACACAATTCTTTCTGCATGAGACAAGTGGTTTTCCTGTTTTATGCACTGCATTACAACTTTACCATAAATTTTTATTTACGCGTACAATGGTTCTCTGAACTAAATTACAATTTTACACATTTTATCAAAGAAGCAAGGAGGTGGAAAAGAACCATTTTCTGAAGTTATCTGAAAATATCCCCACTGCCACTGAGAATTTGGCTTTGAGTTTTTGAGGTATGTAGAGTGAAACCTTGACTGGCTAAGGGGACTTTTGGTATGGAATTCAAGCCTTCTCCGCATACAGCCCTGCAAAGGGATAAGAGAGGGATAAGGGATCTGGGGTTGTTCAACCCTGAGAATGCTCCAGGAAGATTTTAGAGCCCCTTCCAGGCCCTAAAGAGGTTCCAAGAGAGCAGGAGAGAGATTTTGGACAAGGGTTTGGAGGGATAGGACAGCGGGGATGGCTTCCCACTGCTAGAGGCAGGGTTAGATGTGTTTTTAGGAAGGAATTGTTGCTAGTGAAGGTGGAGAGGCCCTAGCACAGGGTGCCCAGAGAAGCTGTGGCTGCCTCTGGATCCCTGGAAGTGTCCAAGGCCAGGCTGGGCAGAGTTCTGAGCACCTTGGGATAGTGCAAGGTGTCCCTGCCCATGGCAGGGGCTGGGATGAGATGGGCTTTAAGATCCCCTCCAGCCCAGCCCATTCTGTGATGTATGCCAAGAGACGATTAGAATAACAACCCATCAGGCTGATCTGCATGGGGATGCTGTAAGGGAAAGAGTAAAGAGGTGAATGTAAAGAGTCTTTTTCCTCATGGGGTGCTGAACTGCCTCACCCCACCCTGCAGAAGGCCCTGCTTGAGCCGTGTTTGTGCTCAGGGTGCTCGCTGCAGTTTTGGGTAACGCACTCCTGCCCCAGCCCCTCTCTGTGCCTCATCCACGGGAACCATGGAAGAGCAGCTGCCCCCCTGCACGGGGAGCCAGGAAAAGTTTCAACTGCACTTAAAATTCATAACAGAGCTTGTTCTGTGCTGACCTCCCCGTGTAGACAAGCCCTTTATGAGATCATCTGCAGTTTTGATGATAATGGCGGCTTTATTTTCTTCTATTAGGCCTTGGGGTGCAAGATCTATTGTAAATCCTCTTGCACTTGTGCATGCTGTTGCTCCTTATTTCCCTCCTAACTCACAATTCCTATCCCCTAGACCAAAATACTGATGTAAATAAGCTTTTTATTTTCATTTTTCAAAGTTATAGCTCTGCAGAGTGAGAGACAAAAAAATCCACACATTTTCTTTTTTTTTGGGAAAAGCATTTTTTTGAGGAGGGGAGCTTTACATAAGAAAGGTCAAATGCTCCCTCTCACATTTGATTCATTTAATAGCAGGATGCTCTTTCTGGCCATCTGCTTATTGTTGAATTAATTGTCAATTAATTGTCTCTTAATTGAAGCATTTGTTTCCAATTTTCAATGATTAGCAGGGTATTAAACAAGAGAGGTCAACACAATTTAGGAGAATGTTTTAAATTTTGCATATAGAAGCTGGGAATTGTAGCTTTCATTAAACATCACTCTGGTATAATTTGTGTCATTAAAAGTGGCAATTTCAGCCAATTACCACAGCTGTTTTGAGTTTACTTGCTTGAACGATTCCTGATTCCAGGAGTTAAGAAATGCTGAACTCTCACTGTTCTTGCTGCTCAGTTTGTTTAAAAATTGAAGTGGTCATATAAAGAATCATTCAGAAAGTTGGGGTGATTTTATTGTGGAAAATATAACTCTTTAGTAATAAAACCCACACAGATACCTATTTATAAAGGCAGACACTAAGCCCTAATTAAGTTTTAAACTAAGCCAGGCTAAAAGTGAAAGGCTAATGGCGGTGAAAGCAAGAGCCAAGCCCTGACTGCACCAAGGATAGTGAAAAGGTCTCAAATGCCTTAAGGTGATCTGTGGGGTCCAAAAGTCAGCACAGAGAGACAGCCTGGGCGCCATGGAGTGTAATTACAGCAGGTAGGTGATGAAAACTCACAGAATTCACAGAATCACGGGGTTGGAAGAGACCTTCAAGATCATCAAGTCCAACCCAGGCCTCAACCCCTCAACTAAACCCTGGCACCCAGTGCCACATCCAGGCTTTGTTAAACACACCCAGGGATGGTGACTGCACCACCTCCCCCAGCTCCCTCAGGGGTTCCTCTCAGGGTTTGTACTCCCAGCCCCTCTCCAGCCTCGTTGCCTCCTCTGGATGGGCTCAAGGGTCTCAATGTCCTTCCCAAATTGAGGACCCAGAACTGGATACAGAACTGGAGGTGTGCAGGGACAGGGGCAGAATGACCTCCCTGCTCCTGCTGGCCACACCATCCCTGATCCAGGCCAGGTGCCGTTGGCCTTCTTGGCTCAGAGCACCTGAGCCCTGAAGTGTGTATGGAAGCCTCAGGGCTGGGCTCTGCACCAGGCACTGAGCCCCCTCAGCCCTCAGGTGTGGGGCCCGGCTGTGACTGATGGATATTGCCCACAAAGAGGTCGATTAAGCCCATGGATGCTCAGGGCTGCCGATAGTCATCAGCTGAAAGTTTTGCTTCTGTTTTACATTCCATTAAGTAATTTAAATGCTTAGATTGAATAAGGCCTTGGTCCCCTAATGCATCTGCTCTATTGAATGGTAATATAAGCTTAGGAAGTTATGTTTTTTGAAAGATCCAAACTATTGTGTTTTATTCCCTAGAAAGTCAGATACTAAAGAAAAAAAATAATGCTTTAGTTTAATTAAATCTATAGCTTTACTAATCAGAGATTGAGCAGGTTCTGGGGAGAATCTTTTCTTTCACAAGTGGGATTTGATATTGCATGTGTTTTTGTTCTGAGAAATTTTAGATAAATTTTGGTAAATTTAGAGCTGGGAAAGCAGCACTAATTCAATGTTGTTTTATTAACATTGCCTTCACCCCAGATTTCAGGATGCCTACCAGGAGGGATCTGTTTTCCCAGTATCAATGCTTAGACAGAGGCAGTTGTGTACATGCACTGATACAACCATTCTTTTCTTTTGACCACATTATCCCCACTCTCTAATCACAGAGAAAAATCTTCCAAGGACCAAGCTAACAGAGTTTAGGAGATCAGAAATATCAGTGCCTGAGCAGATAACACTGATTACTCGAAGAATACAGCATGCTCTGTCTTATTTGATAGAGGAGAAATGAAATTTGATTTTGATGTTTGCACGCACTCAAGCTGTACGAGGTTGGATGTGCATCCATCTGTCACTGTGTGAGGATAATTTACAAACTCTGCCCAAGCCTAGCCCAGTCTTGCTTGTCTCTTCTCAAATTATAAAATGTTATATTCAGAATAACTAATATAAATGTATAGGATAAATAAGGCAGGAAGAAATGTAAAGTGCTGTTTGATGCTTCCACCGTGCCTCTTCTCCAAACCCTGCCAATTCCTGGGACAAGCTGGAAAAGGCAGCTCTGAGGCAGATGGTGGGACAACTGCAGTGGAAGAAAGGACCAGGTACTTGGAGGTGCTCAGGATTTGGAATTTTGACTTAAATTCTGAGGAAATGAGTCCAAAAGAATGGTAAAATGGGCATGCATTGTCAGTGAATTGCCACTATTGTGTGTGGGTGGGATAAAGGGAAGGATGCTCAGGGAGAACCGAGGTCTGAGTCAGAGCCTGAATGGGATCACAACTCCTACTCACGGTAATTAGCTCTCTGTATGCATTCAGGGAAGGACAAAGCGATAAAACCTGTTAGAAACCCCCAAATTCCAGGCATGTCCTGTAAGCCAGGAGTAGAGGTAAAGCTGCTCTTTACTCATTTTAGCGTGAACCACCGAGTCCAACAAATCTTTCCTGACTAAGCCCATGCTGAACAGCTGGGAACCTGTTCTCACTGGTCATGCCTGCTGGCTGCAAATGATTTATTTGTGATTTACATAAGCACGAGTGGAAAATACGGCCTGATTGCTCTCACTGAGTGCTGCTGAGGAGGTGAGTACAGTAAAGACAATTTAGTGGTTCTACGCCAAGGTCTTAAAAAAAAAAAAAAAAAAAAAAAAAAAAAAAAAAAAAAAAAGTATTTTAATGACATCTTCACAAATTCAGCAGGACTAAAGCACTGAAGTAGAGGATATTTGTTCATTTTTAAACAAAATGCTTTGTGGAGGTCCTCACCAAATGCTGTGCACCATAATCTTGCAGAGAAAGAGGAAGACCATGCAGCTGAAAAATAAGCATTATTTAAACTGAAAAATACATTTTCTATTTGGTTGAATAATCATAAAAGTTTGTGTTCATTTAGATATTTATTTATGTAATACAAATATAATTTTATATAATATGCACCAAAGTTCAAGATAAGCCTTCCACTACAGAAAGTTTGGTTAATTTAATTATCTAACAATGTAATTATCAACATTGTATATTTGTCTCTGGAATAATTTCTCCCTGAATCATTTTATAGCTTAGAATGACCTTTTGTGTTAATGGCTTCCAAGTAACATTCTGTTACATTTAAGTATTAGAGTGGAATAAATCTTTAACCCCAAAATCTGACATTCTTGCTAAAACACTGGGTTCACTCTCTGGATTAGTTCAGATGAGATAGACAGGCTTGACTGCCAGCATTTCATTGACTAATTACAAAAATTTATAGGTTCACCATGAAAAAAAATCTAAACTATTATTCTGCACCCCATGTACTAAAACCCAAGCTGTTGTTTACATCAAGTCATTGAAGGAAGAAATATGATGAACTTCAGGTCTCTTCCTTTTCTTTTTTTCTTTTCATTTTTACACCATCACCTGGTCTACTACCTTGAGATGCTGTTGTGTCACTAGAAAAGGAAAGCTGTGTCACTAGGAAAGCTCCAAAGGACTGCTTTCAGATGTTTTCATTAGCTCTGCATACTTGCAAACCCATCTCTGCCCAAATTACTCTTATATTTTGCTCAAACTGATATCAGCAATTTTCATCTTATTAGTGGAGATTTAGCCCGAAGACAGTTTCTAACAAAGGCAATTCCTGCAGGTACCCTAAATATTCTAAATGCTTTAAAATATCATTGTTTTCCTTTAAAACTTATCAGGCAGGGTTATTAGTAAAGTCCTTGTAGACTTTGATTAATGAATCTCTACCACTCATTCTCTTATGCCAAGCAAATTTCTGAAGCCTAGTTTTTTCTCCTCACAATTTTGCAATACCTAATCTTTCAGAAAATCAATGCACACGGCTGTTAGTCTAATGTTGCTTCTTCCTGACATCCCTTTGAATTGGCAAACTGTTCAGCAAGACACAGAGACACGTAGGGTAATTCACTTTAAATGTTTAGGACCTCATTGCATTTCTGGGTAAATTGAACACAAAAAAATGTGTGAGTTTTACCCTGGATGATATTAAATAGGTGTTTTGCTCCTGCTGTGAGTAAAATCCTCAAGAAGAGGAAGAGAAAAATGTGCGATGCGCTGCCACAGTGTAAAAATTGTCTGGCTTGTGTAACAAAGGCCTTTATCTGTTTCAAAGCTATTGAGGAGAGAAATAGTTTTAAATGATTGTACAGTACAGTTCTAGTATATAAAATCATAAAAGTGTCAGCTACGAACTACTGGATGTAACAGGTGACTTGCTCTTCAGACATCTGTCAGTAATATCAGGGCTGTGTTGTCATAAAGTTTGAGTGACATAATAGTGGTGGCTTCCTGCTGACAAGTTTGAAATGTCCTTGAAATTTACAAATCTTATCAATGGCAAATTCCTATTAAAAAATGTTAAACTGGGAGGCATTCTATAAGAAATCTCATTTTGAGAAAGAAATTGATATTCATCACAAATAAAAATTAGTTCTGGGATTGCTGAAAATAATCTTAGCTTCACTGCACTGAGTATGTGCAAAAAAGCTAAATCCTGAATAACGTTAATATTTTCAAAAACTGAATCAGTGCAGACACTTTTCAAGGAGGGACTTCCTGATTTTAATCAGTCATGAGCCTGATCAAAGCAGGACAAAGAAATAAAAAATAACCAAGGGAGATCATAAAAGTGAGATGAATAGCTATACACATAGAGATTAAAAGATCCACTGGCTTCATTTAATAACAGAAACAAATTAAAGTATTTTTGAGATGTTTACATTGATTTTATTACCACAGCTCCATATATATTCATAAAGCATATATCAGATACAAAATAACCTTATTGGATAAGCAGTATTTTAATTGGGAAGGTAAATACTTCAGAATTAAGAAATGCTAAGTGCATAATTGTCTGTAATTTAATTTTGTCCTTTGCATATCTGTTCTATAATAGCTCACCAAGGTGATGCTGTGGGGCAGCAGCAGTGGTCACAGTGTTTAAATTTCAAATTGGAGGCTTTTTCTTAATTCTGACAACTCAGGTGGTGGTGATAAGGCTTCTTTAGTAGCACCCTTATGTTGATTTTTCAGCTTTCTGCTTTTGTGTTCCTCCTGTTCAGGATATGCTCGGTTTTGGGAAGGAGGTAGCAACAGCATGCTGAGAGCTACAGCTCCTCTGTGGATGCTCAGGTTCTGCTCTGGGAAGAAAACCAAATCAAGTGAAGTTGCCATGGTTTTTATCTTTTTTGACATGTTTTGTTGAAGAGTTGTACGCCCAGTAAAGCTGCTGTGAGGCAGCTGCTCTTCTCACTGTTTGGGTGAGATCCAGAGGATCACAGATCCTTTTAGGTTGGAAAAGACTCTTGAGACCACTGAGTCCAACCATCCCCCGGCACTGCCAGGGCCACCACTGCCCCATGTCCCTTGGTGCCACATCCACACGTTTTTTTAATCCCTCCAGGGATGGGGACTCCACCACTGCCTTGGGCAGCTGTGCCAGGGATTGGCAACTCTTTTGGTGAAGAAATTGCTCCTAAAATCCAACCTAAACCTTCCTTGGCACAACCTGAAGTTTAGATGGATAAGCTTAGATGGATATGGGGATAATATTGGAGTAGTTGCATAATTCCTCACAACAGCTCATCTTGGAAAGGGAACAGTGTTGCTGCTGGTTTAAGAAAGGGAGCAGAAGCGTGTGGGACTTTACTCCACAGCTCTCTTAATTCTCCTGACTCTCTGATGCTGTCACTGTAACTTGTAGATGTGATTCAGCTGCAGGCTGTGTTGTATGTGCTGGCTAGGTACGAAGGTAACATGCTCTACCTAACGTGTACTGTACAGAAATTCAATTTTTTTTCAGAGAAAGAGGCGCTGTTGCAAGCCTCTAACTAATTCCCAATGGGGTTTAACAAAAATGTCAAAAAAACATATTTCTGATATTTTATTTAGTTAATAAGAAATTTTTATTGTAATTACTTGTGCCACAGCAATAAAAGCACTACATTATAAAATAACTCACTAGAACGAAAAATTACCTATGAAATAAAGGCCCAGCTCTTTCTCTCTGTCTTGAGTTGGATCACTTAGATTACACAGAAGGCTCTGATTTAAATGCATGTTTATTGTATTTCTTTAATCTCATTATAAAGTTAAAGAAAAAAGTCCAGGAAATTCATTTGGATAGACCCAAAGAAGACCAGCCTGAGAAATGGATTCCTTTGTAGCCCTTGTGGTTGATTTTAAGTTATGCTAAAGGAAACACCTCCATTCCCTTCATTCAGAAGTAAAGACCCATGTTTCCATCACAGACCTACCTCAGCAGTGACTGAATTTTTAAATTCCCAGCCAGAGAAGGTAACAGGGAGGAGGAGGAGGCTGATATTTTTAGTGAAATCCTTTATACCTCTACTGAGTGCCAGGCAAAGACATTGCTGGAAGGATTCAGAGACTCTGAGAGGAGCGTGGCTATTAGAGCTGTTCAATTGCTGCTTTTGAAACTCCACAGAAAGTTTCCTCTGAGAAGGGTGTGAGTCTCTCACAATCACCACCCAAACTGGGGAGAAGTGGAGAGTCCAATGAACAAAGAGGTTTTTTAAGGTGGTGTTAAAACCACATTCGGTGGCATGATCATAATAGGCATCTATGGATATACTACATTTGCAAACTTACAGCAAAATATACTCCGGCCAGCAGAGGATTTTTAAACATGGAACGGAAAATACCTAAAACCTTGCAGCTTTAGTTAACAAATTGTAAAGAATGAATCCTAAAATGCTTGAAAATATTTAAGGGTAAAATAAAGAATTTCTCACTGCAGTAAATAATGGGGTGTTTCCTCCGAGGCTGCCTGGCAGTTGGTGCAGTTGTTTTCTATTTTTCTGGTTAATTCTAAGCCAGTGAGTTCCCTTTTGTCAGTAAGATGGAGGGCAGGGAAATGTGGCTGGGGGCTCCATCCAGCAGTCTGTGTTATCCCTTGCCCAGCTGGCTGGAGCTTGGGAATGTTTTCTGCCTGTTTTGAGTGTGATTAAACCCAAATTTCACAGTGCCAGTCAACGTGCACTTAATTTCACACACAGAGAGCAATGTAAAACATGGAAAACACTTCATGTACCAACAGAGCACCCACATGCAGAAGTAGCATTAAATATTTCGGATTTTTTAACCTTGTCTCCTGCAAGTTTGGCAGACCATAGTTCTCAGAATGTGGTTGCTGAGACTCAACCCATTGCATTGGCCCTGGAAATATAGAAATCTGAGTTATTTGCCCTGAGTGTGGCTATGTGAATCCCAGAGATGAGCTGAAGCTGTGGGCTGTCCTCTGCATTATGGTTTTGCCTGATTTTTATGGATCAGTGGTTTAGTGGTGATATTATTTAAAGAAGGATTTACCTGGTCCTGCAATTTCATAAAGAAATGTAAATAAAAGTGGCTATGGACAAAAAGTGATATAAAAAATGATTTATCTCACCAGTTAGTAAGGAAGTGGTCTTTGATTTCACTGCTATTTGCAAGACTCACTTTTGGAAACCCACGTTGGAGGAATGAGAGAATAAGTGTGCTTAAAAGGCACATCAGATGGTAGTAAATGCCATGCAGCATTTTGTCAAATCACTTGTGGTTTTATTTTTCCTGTATTGCTTTCTCTCACTGCACACTAAAAATGCTCTTTTTTTTTTTTTTTTTTTTTTTTTTTTTTTTTTTTTTTTTTTTGGGTCAGGGAAAGCACAACGGCATTTCTGGGAATCTCAAAAGTTCTGTGCACTTTGGGATTGTGTTATAAAGCAAAGTGTGATATAAGTGGCCCATAAACACCCCGTTAAAATCAGTGAGAGCACTGTATCTCACTTTCCCACCTGTTGGATGTTTTCTTTTGTGTCCTGATAACACCAGGGTAGCTCATATAGCCCCTATTTTATACCTTTGCAATTAATGCCTTTTGATCACTAAAATCACCTGAGCAGAATATGTTACTTCTGAAGAAAATTAAATAACATTTTTTGCTGCATCTTAAGAAAACCTCTCAGCATATGTCTCTGTCTATTTCTTCTTCCTCTTCAATAACACCCTCCAAAGTACCACGTGAATAAGCTGCGTTGCAGATATATTACTGTTGTTCCTGCAGGGTAGGTGCTTGCAATCTTTTAGAGTAAATTCCAAAAAAAATTAACTGCTCCAAAAAATTTGGTGTTTTACAATGAACACACTCAACATGTTCTTCTTTTATATGGTCATTGTCTAGAAGAAATATCCGTGGTGGGTAGTTAAGATGCTCCTGTAAGGCACTAGAGTAATATGCTTTCTATTTCAAATTAGGACAGCCAAGTACTTTTATTCTTTAAGGCTGATGTAAAACTTAATAAAAAATAAATCTAAATTAAAAGTATTAAATGGTGAAGTTACATAAAGGTGTGTTTCATTAAGATCTTACTGGAAGGTGATTATGTTTTTTAACTCTTAGCGTATTTCTGAAGGTGGGGTATAAATCTGAGGAATTTCTACTGGCACTGAGCAAGCCTTGCACATTTATTGCTTAATTGAAGATAACTGGCCTGGCTGTAGAAGTGTACACCTGGCCATTCCAGGATCATGACATCTAAAGGTTAAGTATCACTTCCAGTAAAATCCTCTCAGGGAATTCAGAAGTTGCAAAGCAAAGTTTGGTAAGATATCCAATTTTCTTGCTGACTGTGGTTTTTCTGTTTTTTAATTTAAGGTTAATACAGCATTTGAATTTATTTATAACACATCTGCCCTGACCAAATATGATTATTAAAGCACTTAATGTCACTTTAATAACTGCATTCATTTTGGGCTTTTTTTCTGAATGGTTTGTGAATTGTTGAAACTATCTCAGTATAACCTAATTATTTGAAATAGGACAATAAAGATATTCTTCCATTAAAACAGAAGTAATAGGAAAAACATATAATGTTTCCATCAGCAAATTAATCAAAGTAAATTGTGAAATAACTATTATTCAAAATCACTATTCTAAGAAATTCATAAATATTTATTTAACATTGCCACCTCAACACTATATACCATAATTTTACGGCAATACAGATATGATTTAATTTATTTTGTGTGCTACTGTAATAAACATTGGGACTGAGTTAATTCTCAGCTGGCACTAGATTGAGCTTGATCCTGTGCAGGTAAACTGTATAAAAAAATAAAAATAGCAGCTTCCAGCTGTAGGTTTGCCATGGGGACACATCGGATTTTCTACTTCTTCATGTGCCACCTAGAAACAAAATATATTAACTTGTATCACAGTTCTATTAGAAAGCAAGATTTTTGGGTATTTATGGCTAAGCTGTAAAGCTTGTTTCTGCAGTGAAATGCAGAGATTTCCATCTTCTCTAACAAGTTTGTCTCTCCCATTTGCAGACAGAACCAATTTGTTTTATGATATTGTGAGGTTTTGCACTGCAGTTAATGGGTGCAAACACACCATGAAAGATTGCAGGAGTCCTTGTGTAATACGGGCATCTCTGTTACCTCAGGTGAGGGTAAATCAGCAATTTCTGGTTTACAATTAGATTGAAAAGTCCAAGTTAGAGCCGAATTTGTCATCCCTTCACCTCCCTTCTATCTGTGCAAACATCCATGCTTCTCCCACATAATCCAGAAGCCCAACTTTTGAGTGACTTTCTGGACAGCTGGATAATAAGCTGAAAGCTAAGGTAGATTACATAAAAAAAAGTAGAAAATTAATTTTTAAACAATTTTAAAACAACTTGATAATCAGTGTTGGCATGAGAGAGGTGCTGGAAATGTGTGGCCAACACAAGAGAAGACCTTAAACCTTCATAAAACTGTGTGTTCAATTTTATTTCTTTGCCATAACAAGGCCAAAAGTTTAATTTCAAGGGAAACAGGGAAGGATTTGCACTCTTTTCCCAGTGGCATGTACTGTTTATCTTCAGTTTTCATCATGTTAGGAGATGCCAGGGATCATTTACAGCCACGTGAATAATTAGAAAACGTTCCTATGCAGGTGTATGTGTTCTCTGCTAATCACATTTTTCTTTTTTAGTCCGGAGAAAGAGAGGATTAGAGAATGTCATTTTCACAACATACTGTTAATTGCTGCAGCATCTGATAGCAGACATTTAAAACCAAAACCCCCCTCATTACTGAGCTGGTGTTAAAACATTAATATTTAAATATTAAATTCCATTTGTATGCACATATACATGGGCTGTTTCCATCATGGATATTTCCCCAGAATAGAATTTCCTTACTTATTAGTAGGATTTTAATTCAGAATTTATTATCCTATGGACTCCATGACTCCATTTCTTTGTGCATGGGATCACTGCTGCTTCCTGATGGGAACCTGCCCCTCTGCAGAGCAATATCTCCTGCAGGAGCAGGAGCACCTGGCTTTGTAGCTGTGCTGAGTGCTGAGCAGCCACTCCACCCTCAGCACCATCATGAGTGGTATCACTGCAGCCCTCAGTGGTTTCTGACTGATTTCATGAGTAGCGCTTGCTGTGGCATTGAGAATTTTTAGCTCAACATATATATATATATATATATTTATTTATTTATTTATTTATTTTATTTTTCACCTATAAAAATAACCTTCTGGAGGAGGCAGGGTATTACTCCAGCAGTGAAATCCCTAAGACTTACACTGGGAGGATATGAAAGAGGTTTTATTAGTGGTATTTATAGATCTTTTGCACTAGAGGAACTGCAGGAAAAGCCTGTGGTGAGGCTGAGAGCTTGGCTGGCAGGACTGGCTCTTACCAGGCAGATGCTGCATCTTAGCTCTGCTCTGAGAGGCTTGAAAATAGTAATATTTCTGTGTGATACAGAACAAGATTAGGTATTGATTAATAAGAGTTAGGGATAACCTGCAGGGACGTGTTTTTCCAATCAACCCTGAGACATCAAAATTATGGTGCTGTCTTTAGTAAAGCTGCAATAAACTCTGTTTTCAGGCTTTTGTAATGGAGTGCAGAGGAATATCTGAGGACGTTTTTGGGTTAAGCCTGATATACCGTAGACATACCTCAACATGCATCCAGCCAGTTTTTAGACAGCTAAACAGCAAGTTTTTTGGTCTTTTTTTAACTTTGGTTTTGTTTTCTTTTTTTTTTTTTTTTTTCTCTTAAATGGGAAATACAGCAAGAATTGCACCAGCCAAGTATTTTATTTTCAAAGGTAGGTTAATACATAAACCAGAGTAGGACAACTTGAAATCCTGACCAGAACTTCACTGCCTTTTATTAATGCAATCATTATCTTGTATTTTTTGTCAAAGCTCATAGAGGCTGTGGAGACATATTGGGATCCTTTAGGATCTGAACTTCCATAATGACAAGATGCATCCTGCTGCAAAAATTTTCTCTTAAACTTAATTCTGCAACTGGATGTGACTTCATGGCCTCATTTTTTCAACACTTGTATGGGAGAAGGATGGTGGAGAGCTCACAGACAGGTAAAGCTGGTGGAAACACACACATGGATGAGCCCTTGGTGTTAAATTGTTGGAAACTCTTCCTCCAAGGTCAAGTGAGACTTGCTTCCTGCCAGAAATGTGCAGCCTGTGCACATATGTCAGTAAACCATTTTTATGGGCTCCGTCTCTCAAAATCTCTGTTTGGTATAAACTTCTTCAACTTAGTCCAGTACTAAGCACATTTTGCCTTTACTTCATTAAAGGAAGAGTGTAGAACAACAATAATTTCTGAGGCAAAAACTAAGAGAAGAATGAAAGAGGCTTTTGTTTTTTCATGTTTTTAGCAAAGAGTATCTTCCACTACCTCTTGTGCAAGAGCTGTTGTGACTGCATGGAGAGCAGCACCTTCTGGAGCTGGATGGAGGGACCTGACAGAAGGAACTGGGAAGGGGCTCAGCCTGGAGAAAAGAAGGCTCAGGGGGGACCTTGTGGCTCGGCACCACTCCTGACCGGAGGGGACAGCTGTGGGAGGCATGCTCTGCTCCCAGGGAACAGGGACAGGAGGAGAGGGAATGGCCTTGTGTTGCGCCAGGGAAGATTTATATTGGATTTTAGGGAACATTTCCTCCCTGAAAGGGCTATCAAACACTGCAACAGGCTGCTCAGGGCAGTGCTTGAGTCACCATCCCTAGAGGTGTTCAAGGTGTGTGGTTGTGGCACCTGGGGACATGGGTTAATGGTAGACTTGGCACTGCTTGGGGAATTGCTGGACTCAATGATCTTAAGGTCTTTTCAAGCTAAATGATTCAACGACTCTGAAAACCTAGTTTGAATGACTCTGGACATGCCTGGGGTCATCCTAACCTGACCAACAAAGGATGGGGCCTTGCAAGGAGAGAAGGTCATCCAGGAGAAGAAAGTCTGCATCCAAGTTCAGGATACACCTTACGAAGGAATAAAGACATAAAATAACTTTATTGTGGCCTGAGTATGGGGTTGGCCAAGAGGAAGAAAGTGTCTGTGTAAAAAAATTATCTCATAAAGGGAACAGCTTGGGCCCCCAGCCTGCATCTACATCTGTGTCTGGCTGTCACTAAAGAATAACTGCTGAGGCATCGTGCTGGGACACGGCTCCTGAGAAGATACATGAGCAGGAATCAGGTGGTGGACAGCTGGGGCTGTGGTCACCAAGCATTTTTCTCCCTCCCAGGAGATGGTTGGTGAGTGTGGCAGGCACAGGCTGACCGGTCTGTCCCTCAGGAGCAGCCAGCAGATGGCATTCCCTCTGAGCCCTGGGACTGTCCATGGGGACAGGAGGTTTTAGGCATGTTTCAGCAGGGACCTGCCCTGCTCCAGCTCCTCTGATGATGAGTAGCAGTTGTTCCTGCTGAGCCACACTGAACACCTGCCTGGACTGCACAGTGGTCTCAGCAAAGCTCTCTTTGCCCCGCGTTAGTCCAAAATCCCTGTTTGCAAAAGGCCTTTCCTGCTCTCCAGGTGTATCTTATCCCAGCTCTCATCTCAGCTGCCAGGACTTACAAAAGCCCGTGTTGATTTGGTCAGTGGTGGCCACCAGGCCAGGGAAGATGTCCTGGTTTAGGGCAAATTTGGGAAAAAACCTCCAAAGGGGTTCCTCAAGAAAGAAGATTCAAGCAGTCTCTTCCCTAACCGGTTCGAAAGAAGATTTCCTTGGAGAAAAGTGGAAAAAAACTGTTTATTTAACAGCCAAAGCATTCACCAGCACAAAAAAAAATTGAACAATATTAAACACTAAAACCTTTTGCTGCTATAAAAGAGACGACAGAGTCACAAAGTCCCCTTGGTGGGCCGCTCGGCCCTCTCAGTCTATCAGGAAATGCTGAGGCCCAGGCCCGGCCTGCTGGGCCACAGGTGTGAGCTGCTGGTGCTCTTCAGTCCAGAGCAGGTTTTAACAGCTCCAAAGAAAAAGAAAAACCACAGTCCAGGGAACCTCTCTGCCTCAGCTAGCTAAAAACTAACTAAAAGCAAAGGAGAGCTCTGTCCTGCTGTCTGTCCATCTGCAGACAACACAGTCCAGGAGCAGGAATGTGGAGGAGTGAGTGCAGCTTCTGAAAACAAACTCAGCTTCTTCTCTCCTCTTTGCTCTCAGAACCAATCTTAAAGGTTCAAAACTTATTTCTGGGCTAAACGGACAGATGGAGATACATTGACCGTCATCAAGTCACCCCAGGACAGAAGGTAAAGCTGACCCAGCCTCCAGCAGGTTGTGCAGCTCCTATTTGGAGCATTGCCCAGCATTTTCTCCCACCAGCTGCTCTGATCACCCCTCGTGTGCCTGCTGGTGATGCTGCCTCCCACTCGAGGTTTTGGATGTGCTCAGTTGTTTGAGAATCTAAAACTCAGCCATCTACAAATTCAATCTAAATATCTAGCATCAAACCCTTGGATCCTGCCCCAGGTCACTACAGTGACTACTGTTTGTATTAAAATAATTTTTCCAGGTATCTGGACATCCAAATAGATTAATAGATTAACCCAATAGATTTAGCATATAAAAATCATCAGTTGTGCGTCTTCAATGTAATTGCCTGAGTTATGCAATTTCACTGTTACCTATTTCTAACAATATTTGGTATTTTAGGTTTAAAATCATGTTAAAATTGAATGTTCAAAACATAGAAGCTTTCAAAAAGCTCCTAAGCTCCTGCTTTTTTTTTTTTTTTTTGTGCAGAAGAAAATACAAGGAACTGTGGCAAATAATTAAACATTCTAATTTGAGATAATCTTTGATTAATGAAGAAGCTGCTTTCAAATGCTCTTCTCTGGCTCTAATAATTGATCTCTAATTGTCTCATCTAAAGGTTATATATTGCCTTTCCTCCTGCTTGTGTCCTCCTAATGCCTTATAACTTGGATCAAGCTATTAGCAATGTTCATTAATTCCTCTGGAAAATGCTGTGAACTTTCCAAACTGAAAAAAAAAAAAAGTTCTTTCTAAAACCAAGTTTAATTTTGTGTCAGTGTTGAGACTCTTGAGAAAATCACACCAAATGATGTCACAAACATAATGTGTAATTTTTCAGTTCTAAACTATTAAAGAATTTACATCTAAACTATTTGAGGATGTTGGACAGAGGAGGTGTAGGAGGATAAACTAATTAAAGATAACAGAACAGATGCTTTTTGTTCTCTTAATACATGCAAACAGGTGGTGGATTTGCAATAAGTGCCTTTATGCAAAAATTGGAAAACTGTGGAATTTAGGATCTTGTGAAGTGTTTGTGAGGATAGAAAAACTCAGGGTTGTTACAAAGGAATTTTACTTGGATCTCTAACCAGTTGGTTACATGTAAACATTTATTTCATTGTTTACCTGAGAGATGAGGCTTTTCATAAGCTTTAAATTCATTTCTGGAATAAACTACACTTTAATCTTATTTTACTTTAGTTAGACAAACCCTTTTAACCTGTTGCTTAGCAGAGTTCCTTTTGTAAAGCCAAAGGAATATAGCTAAACTTCTTTGTTGTTCCTATTAGATATTGAATTATGTTCCCTAAATGTTTGTGTGTGTCTGGTGCTTGACCACAGCAGGACAGCACCAAAGGCTTGCGATTATCCAGCACATTTTCTTCATAGTTTGATATTAAAATGTGCATAAGGTACTTGCATGAGCACAGGTTTTTACAAATCTGTCTAACTGATACAATTTGAAAATGTTGTTGCTTTCTTTGCTCCTGAAATTTTCAGTCTAATTTAATTGAAAAGTGAAATACTTATTCATGTGCTGCTTTCCCCAATTTTGGCTTAATTGTTTCCAGTCTGTACAGCCTGGCTGTCTGGAGATGTTTATTACCAAGTAAATGTATTCTGCAAGGAGAGAGCTTGGCTAAATTGCTGGAAAGAAAAATTCTACAGCCTGACCTTATCAAGGCAGGATCCAGAAGGTTCTTATTTTTCATTTTGACTGCGGACTGTTAGTGAGGCAAAAAACAATCCAAAGAAGTTAACTAAAGTCTATCACAACAGGCAGTGGCTCTGGGGGAAGGGAAAAAAAGAAAGGGAAAAAAACCCAAAAAAAGGTACTGTCAAACACTTATAATACATTCTGCAGGATAGCAGAAAAAAGCATTACATATCCTGAATGATACAAAGATATTTTCTTCTGGCTTTTGAAAACACAAATTTCTTCCAGGCAAATGCACTTGGCATTTAGGGAATCTTTTAATATACTTTAAGTATATGATAACACAAAATGAGAGTGCAGCATCAAAGTGTTCAATAATCTATTTTGAGTGATCTTTAGCAACTCTTGTAAGCATTTATAGCTTGCTAGAGGGAAATGCATTTTTCAAAGATCATGAGCAGTCCCTATGGAGACCTGTAACCTTCCTCAGAGCAATTCACCACATCCTGATAGGTCTGATCACAGCACAAGGGAGACAGCCAATGGAAAGGAAACGCTCTGGGAATATTAATGGAGCCCTGTGCCTGCTGAGTCACCGCCTGGAACCGGAGAGGGGGCAAACAAAGGGTTATTTCGGGATTATAAATATCAATATGGAGTTAAATGTTGGCTAAAGCTTTGTTTAAACCTTGGCCAGTTTGTGGTCTGATCTGCTGCCTAATCAGTTTATTAGTGAATCAAGCAAAGATAAAAGCTGTGCTGAGGGAGGGCTGGGAGGTTGGACTCTGGGGCTCAGGGAAGGAGGAGTGAGTGTAAGGATAGCAAAAACCTCTGAGCAGCACAAGAACCTGCTTGTTCCCCTGGACAGAGTTTGGTACTGCTGTGTTCCCGTGCAGCCTGCTGGGAATGACTTTATTTTGTGAATAAAGCTCAAGGTTTTCTCCTCACCTCTGGCCCCTTGCAAGAGCCGTGCTGTGCCCTGGTGGCCTTAAAACTTGTTGCTTTTCTCGTGTTATTTGGCATTAGAGAGTTTCCCAGGATGTTCAGCTGTGCCAAGGAGAATGCCACTGTTTCTGTGTGTGCTGTTAAACCCTCTCGGAGAGAAAGCTGCAGAATGAGTTTCTTATCACAGGATACGTGTGACTATATCCCCTCCCTAAGCCACTGCTGGCCTCCCTCAGGTGTCACACACCACTTTGTCACCATCCTTTATGTGCTGTTGGTACCTCTGCTCATTCCAGGCCATCCAGAACAGTAGCATGCTATTCAAATCAGGCAGAGCCCAGCCTTGCAATTCCAGCTTTTGGAGGGTCCAGATCTGTATGATTAACCTGTACTGTGCTATGTGTAGCCTTTGGATTTTATTTTATAATTTATTTTATTTTAATTTCATTTTTCATACAGCCCGCATGTAGTACAAGCTCAGCTTGTTATTTTCTGTCCTGCCTTTTCTTCCTTTCCCCATCCCTGAGCCTTGTTCCAGGTGGTAACTGCTGCAAGAGTTTAAAAACAAGAGTGAAAAGTGTGAAGTGCATTCACTTTTATGGAGCTGCAAACAAGGGAAGGGGGAAGGAGGGGAAAGGTACCAGGATCGTTTGTCTGCCTCAGCTCAGTTCATGTCCTCAGCTATTTGTCAGCCTGCAGTGGTGTGAAGAGCATCATAAAAGACGTGCTACACAAACATTTAGGATAAAAGTAAAGTTCCAGCGTTGTGGGAAGCCTCTCAGTGAGCTGTTGTTGTATCCCATTGCAGCTGATGTCTGATTTCCCCTTTCTCAGAAGCTCTGTGACCACAGGCAGGAAATGTGCCACAGGCAGATGGAGAAGTTGGTGGTTGTGTTGCTCTGTGAGATCTGGACACACAGCTGGTCACTTGGGGGATGAGGAAACTGGCTAGCAGCTGGTCACTTCCATCTGATATGGAAACACCTTTGGATGCACCCTGCAGAAGGAGCAGTTAGGAGCTTGGCTGGAAATTCATCCCCAAGGTGCTTTGTTTGATTTTTAGGATTTTATAACATATAGCAAGCAGCTGCCATGAGAAAAGGGGGTCCCACGTCCCCCATTTTTCTTTCAGTCTCTCAAATGCCCCCTTGGCCATCACACTACTGCTCCTTCAGGAAGGGACAGGCATGTCCCCCCTCCTGTCCCTGCCTTTGGTGGAAACCGCTCCAAATGTCCTTGCTTGTCCTTGTCCTTATCCGGAGCAAACATGGAGACCAAATATTTGACCAGAGGTTGGGGAAATCTCTTATTCTTTGCAAAATATTAAGATCAACAACAGTGATAACCCATTCCTTATAGCAATAGGCTTTTAAAAAAACCAATGTGTGTGTGCATCCAGCCTGGAAATGCAGGTGAGGGCACCCGAGCTACAGTCATCTTTTATTAGTAGCAGCTAACTTGGAGGCACACAAGGAAATTTCATCTATTCAAAATGTGTTCTCCTGCTGCTGCAGCTACCATGGAGTTATCAGAGCTGTGGGGAGTTACTGCTCTTGTTCCCTTTACGTGGAAATCACTGGACTCTCATTCCCTTATTGTCCCTCTCTGGGTATTACTATTATCAGTGCAGCAGTGCAATAGTTCTCTTTAAATGTTGCTGCAGAAAAGTAAATAATTTTTTATTCCTGTGGATTTTTTTTTTCATAGAGGCACTACTTTGAGAATAGATTTTAAAGGACAAATATTATGTTTAATGACTCAGAAAGAAATGAAAATTATTACTAATACAGAGCCTGAAGAAAAATAACACTAGGAGCAGGTGACATAACAGGAAAAACCCATATCTATTTAGATAAGATGTGCTTAACAGTCTGACTGAAAAGAAAATAGGAAAAATCCATTCAGACATGGAGGAAGGTTTCAGGAGCTCATTTTGGCTACTCAAAGAGCAATTAATTATTTAGCAGGAGCTACTAATGACTGCTTCATAAATAAAAAAAAAATAAACACTGGATCATCATTATAGGGTGTGAAGTCTCTATAAAGTAAAGTTTAATGGACTGAGTGAGGGTTTTTTAGTCTTAATCAGACCAAAAGTTAAAATCAGACAGCCAGAGCAATCCACTCCTGCAAAAAGGTCAAATATACATGTTCCCTTCAAATAACTTCAGAGGTAAAAAGCAACTCAGCTGGTGCTGAGGGGGAGGGAGGAGAACCAGTTAAGTGAGGTGCAGGTGTAGGGCATCCTTATCACACAGGGTTTAAATGTGACATGAGGTAACAGAGGAGTTTTCGGTCAGAGCAGGGCTGTTGATGGAGTGGAGAGAAAACAAAAGTGATAAGACAGTTGTTATAGCAAGCTCAGCAGGGAGGAGACCAAAGGTTTTATGCTGTTGTTTACTGAGCGATTGCTGTGAAGCCCGAGGTGAAATGCCATCACAAGGTGCAGATGGCATGCTTTAAAAAATAGCTGTGGGGCTTGCCTTGTAAATACAGACAATCCTGGTTTTTCTGAGCATCTGTGCCTGAGCAAAGTCTGTGCTGCAGGTGCAGCGTGTGCTGCTTGGACAGTCATTGCTTTGCTGCTCCTTTCCTGACTGCAAGAACCACATTTTCCTGCCTGAGGGTCTTCCAGGCCATCTCATTGTGGGTAAGACCTGCCTGTTCCTGTTAGAGAGAATCCTCCTTTTTTTGCTGGATCATTTTATCCTCTTGACGGCAAGAAGGCTCAGGGCTAGCAGTGCCAAGGCAAGATTTCGTGACCTTATGGACCCAGTGTCCTGGCATCCCATCTGGCGTGGGCTGACTTTGCTTTAGGGTGCCCTTGTTTATTTGTTGTCGTCACATGCCTTCAGAAGAAGGCATATGTTTTGTTAAATGAATTTGTTACAATTTTTACTGGTGTTCCTGTGGAAAAGCTCACACAGTTCCTTCTGGTCAAGGGACAAGGCTTGAGTGGTCTCTGGTCAGTCTGGGAGGGGCAGTGGTGGATGGCAGATGGGCACAGCAAATAACTGGGGAGCAGGCTGAGATAAAGCACTATCAAGGATGTGGCTGGCAGCGGGTGCTCACTGTGGTTACAAGGCAAGGAAGCTGCTGGTATGGGAAATATGTTTTCGTGCCCATCCCTCAATCCCTTCTCTGTCCCAAGTACCCACACAGCCCTTAGTTACAGACACACAGAGCTCCTTTTATTCTTCTTTTTCCTCCCCTAAACTGTCAGATGTCCCTGCCTTCCCATCATGCTCCTAACATCTCCTTTGAGAGGGTGAGAGCTGAGCTCCCTCGGCTGCATTCTCTGCCCCATAGACCTGTGCCCCCTGGGACTTTGGCCATCTCGTGTGGCCTCATTCCCCTGTACATTGGTCTTGTTGCAACTTACAGCAGCTCCTTCTCCTCTTCCTGTCCTCTGGCTGCTTCACAGCAGCACAGGGAAAAAAAAAGAAAAAAGCAAAAAAAAAACTAAAAAAAACCCACAAAAAATAGCACAGGGAAAAAAAAGAAAAAAGCAAAAAAACACTAAAAAAAACCCACAAAAAAATCCCCCCCCCTCCCCCTTGATCCTTGAACTTAGGGGCAAAGGATTTTTGTCTCTGTTTTCCTTTCATTCCAGCAGAAGGGTTGAGAAGAATAGTTGGGAAGAAAGGGTCAATATTCCAATTCTCATAAAAGTCTGCCAGCATATGGGCTTTGCCAGCACAGCTGCTTTCCTGCCACCATCCACAATCAAGATTAAAATGCACCATGCTCATTCAAAGGGAAATGCAGTGGGAAAATTTTCACTCCACTGTTTGTGCAGTTTTATTTCCAAAGGCAAATTGAAAAGTCGCAGTGTATTTCAGCTTGGTTTGACCTAAATGGCCAACCAAACAAGAAATAGAAACCCCTTTTGGGCTGTGTTTGACTTTGGATCCCTTTTGCTTCAGTAGCTGAAGTGCCCCAATCTCCTGCTTCTTTCCCAGACCAGACTCCTGGCAGGATAAAGTTTCTTGAGCAGCAGTCCCATTGTCTTGCTGGTGGAGTAAACAAGCTGAGTTAGTGAGAAGCCCCAGAAAAAGTCATTTGACAGTGCAAAAGAGGGCAATGATACTCCAGGAACTGATGGATAGAGGTCAGCTCTATTTTAGGTCAATATTAAGTGCTCCTTGTGGTTGTTTTGTTGGGCTTTTTTCTAGCAAAGAAGATGAAATGTTACAGTTCAAGAGTGTCACATCTACTGGTGCTTACTGAAAATGGAAATCCAGATAATAAACAAGCATTACTGCAGGGGTCTGGGCACACAGAACTCCAGGATGGAGATGTATCTCTGAATTACATTGTTAGTCCACAACTCTGACCCTCCTGCCCCTATATCTCTCCTCACAGTTCTGTTATATATTTTGGTGGTTTTTCTTTCTTTTTTTTTCTTTTTTTTTAACCCTTCTCTGAAACTTCACAGAAGCCGGATGGAAACATTTTTTCTTGTCTTATATTCCTGTGTTCTAGCCATGTGTAGCAATAGGTGTCACTCAAGCTTGAATGGAGGGGATTGAGCAAATAGGTGGCTGGTTTGAGATGATGTTTATAGAGAGAAAAAAGAGATATCAACTCTCTTCACTCCTGATTTCACCTTCAATTCTTCTTCTGTTTTCCACCCTGGCAAATTTGCATTCCTTGTAAATTCCCACCACTCCCTCTGCCACATGGTGGCAAACACTACTGGCTCCTTGCTGTTCCACTATTGATTGTCTCCTTCGTGAAAGTAAAAGAGTTTGGTCTAAAACCACTTTCATTACAGCTGTGTTTATTTTCCTGTGCCCATATGGAAGAGGGGTGCTTCTTAATTTAATCAAAGATTTAAATTTCACCATGGTGACAAAGGAAAAGATAATAACAGGAGAAATAATTATAGGTACACTTGGTTTTTGGTTAACTTGAAGATCATGTGGCTGGTGGGGTCAGAGTCTGGGGAGCCAGGCGCGTGACTGTGGCTGTTTCTCCATGCAGCAATGAGTATTTGCTCAGGAGTTTCATCACCCCTCCCAGGAGCGGTTGCCGACCACAGGGTAACGTGGTTTCACTGGAGAGGAGAAAAGATGAGTTTTCTATGTAAAATTACTTTTAGCACCATAGCGCTTCTTGACACGGAGGTCAATAAGTTCCTAAATTACTCTAAGTAACTGAGGCTATTATGATTCCTCTCTGTCACATCCCCTTGCTGCAGCTGTGACACTGTGCTGTATAACTTATTTAATTATACAGTGGTGGTTGCTGCTGCATGTCTGTTGTTGGGGATGTTATGAATATTTAGATTTTTTTTTTTTTTTTCTCTCCAGTTCTGTAATTTAAACAAATTCACTGAAGTGTATTTAACCTGAAGTAATCTAGGCTGCATGCTGCTTTGGGCTGTGCTGTTTTAGAAACTTCTTTCTGTACAATCATACCCAAGCAAAGCAATTTCTTTGGTGTAAGGACGGG
Source organism: Onychostruthus taczanowskii (assembly GCF_017590055.1). Lineage (NCBI taxonomy): Eukaryota > Metazoa > Chordata > Aves > Passeriformes > Passeridae > Onychostruthus > Onychostruthus taczanowskii. The sequence goes on from NW_024496526.1 coordinate 13,925,374, forward strand.
AAGGGAATCCGCTCTTACACACTGCGCAGTTCTGGAGTTCCTCTTTTGTTTGTTTTCCAAACCAGCCTCAATTATGACATTATTGGTGCTTTCAGTGGGTGTATTTTGACAGCCTGGACCTGTGCTGTGTGTGCACACCCCCAGTTTTCCTCCCCAAAGTGTGCATTAGGACACCAGCCCCCACATATCAAAGGTCTGTGGGCTGAGCTGTGTTTGGCAATCTGGAGAACAGCTATTGGAGGGCAGAAAGGGCAGGACATTTCCATGATAAACCCTTTTCCCTCGAGGATACGGCGTAAAATAGGGATTCATTGTGTGCCTGTCAGCACTGTGCTGGGTAGGAAGACTGTGAGTAACGTCTTGGAATATTTAAAGAAAATGTTTTTAATGGGAGGGTTAAGGAAACTACTTTTTCTTTTTTAAATTTTATTTTACAAAGACATCAAGACAGAGGGGAGATCCATAAAAATATAAGTGAATCTAAACCAGGACAAATTATCATTCTTATAATTAAGCCTAATGGACCTTCCTGAGGAGGTTTGATGACTTGCTAATATTAACTTTTTTTATTTTTTATTATTTAGTCAGTAAATTATGCATAAAGGACAAAACTGAAATAATCACCCAGACATTCATGTCACTTGTGCCTGACTAATTCTCACCCATTGTCTTTCATAGCTTTAAAATGGGAAATAAGTAGTAGAGGCCAATGTTTGATAGGGGCTGATAAATTATGGAAAAATGACTCTTTTTTTTCTTAATATAAGTTGCATGTGATCTTTTTGAATATGAAAGGTTGCCTACAGTCATAGTTGAGATTTTACATTGAATCAGGGTGTAGTACAAGCAAGTCCTGTGGGAGAGCAATAGAACAAAGAAAGAAGAAAAAAGTAAAAATATACTGACTTCATATCATCTGTTAAGTCAAACATTTTAATAAATTTTCCTGGAAAGAAAGAAAACCTGGTCTAGTGGGAGGTGTCTCTGCCCATGGCAGGGGTTGGAACAATGTGGCCTTTAAAATCCCTTCCAACCCAAACCATTCTGGCATTATATGAAAACACCTGAACAACATTTTTTGGAGTAGGTAGTGGACACAAATTTTTTCTCTTAAAATATTCGTTTTTTCTCTAAGCTGCATTTAAAAAAAAATTGGTAAGGAGCTATGTTTATCAAAGTGGGAAGTGCATTTTCCTCTGATAGGTCTGAATTTTAGTTTGAAGATGTTACTGAATATTGTTTTCAGTTACAAGGAGATAAAGTGTGCTGTTCTTATACAAATGTGTTTGTTCTACATGTAGAAAACAACAAATGACTCATTAATTACTGTAAAAGAGTTGCACAGGACTCTGGAAAAGAAAAATACAATAATACCAGTCAGAGTTAAGTGGGCTGGAAAAAGCCAACCCCAAGCATTTCTGGGATTTTTCTCTGTGAAGCCTAATTCCCACTCAAAGGGAAAAAGTACTTTCTTATGCTGGTCTCAGAATTGGATCTCTGGGATTTCATTCCCCAACAGGATTTTGATTGATTTTATTTTAGTAGTTTTGCCTTATTTAATAATATTTGTATTAAATCAGATACCCCTGAGCACTTAATATTTTTTGTCTTCTAGATCTCTGTATTTAATATTATATTTTTTTTTGTCAAAATCTAATATCAATAAGAATCCCAATAAATGTAAGTCATTGATCAGATGCAGCAATGACAGGGAACCAAGAGCCTGATCCAGGAATTGCTGTCTGTAATAGAGACATTTATTGATTTCAGTGAGGTTTGGGTCAGGCCTCAAATGGAACCAAAATCCACCTGTGCTTGCCAGGTGGGTCAGTGAATGACCTGGGAGATGATGGCCACAAATCCATGGCAATAACTGGGTGTCCTTGCTGAAAAATGGTGACTCCTGGGATAAATCATAGGGAGCTGTGCTGTGTTCATGTGGTGTAGAGCAGGGATTCCACAGGATGGATGACAAGAATGAGGTTACAATAACAAACAGTCCTTCAAGCACCCTTATCATCCTCCTCCTGATCACAAATTTCAGGGCAATTACCTCAGTGGTCCCAGGAGATGAACGCTGGAGGCTCTGAAACCCCCTTTAGGCTATATTCAGAAGAGGACAGAGGTGATGGAAATACTTTCTAAGGACCATGGGGGCTGAGCATCACTTAACAAATATTCTTAACTCAAGATTGATCTGTTTAGAGAGCTGAGAAGATTCCTTACCTCCAAGAGGTATGTCACCAGGGAGCAAAATTAAAAAAAAAAAAAAAGAAAAATCCAGGCAATAACTTGAGTCGGAAGGAGATTTTACAGAAAATACTGCACTGGCAATTATTTTACCTAGAAGGAGACAGGGAGACATGGGTTTCAACCCCTCATCTAAGGATTTTTTTACATAATTTACATTAAGTACTTATTATTAAAAATAGAGGGCTCTATCTTTATTATGTGTGTGCTGGACATGCTTTGATAATGGCATTAGGACATCCATGCTGGAGTTGTAAATCAAATAAACAATCTTTGGAAACAAAACCTAGTTCTGCTTTCCAAGTGCTGATACAAGTATTGCTTGGAAAGAAGCTCTCATTAATTCTGTAATTTGGAGAAGTGAAACTTAATGTGTATAATGAGGTGTCTGTATTAGTGATGTGACCATAACTTGCTTTTCTTGTTGGTTCACAACGTCTGGAGGAAATAGAGATCCCTAAGCCAACCTCCCTGGTGTCTGCCAAAGCAGGCGCAGAAGGCACATCTGTGACTGACATCCCAGCAGGGCGCAGAGCTCTTGGATCAGCTGCTCAGCTGTGGAGGAACGGAGGAGCAGTTCCCTGGGGCACAGGGAGCCTGGTCACAGCTTCCTCAGGGTTTTCAGTGGGGTGGCACTTTGGGAGTTGGGGCCACTTGAGCATCACACCCAGCTCCTGGTCTGGGTGTAGCCCTCTGCTTCTTAGAAACCTTGAAAAGCACTCTGAAAAACAAGATGCTGAAATATTTTTTCTTTTTTTTTTTTTTTTTCCCCCAAAACGTTTTTGCCATTTTATTTTCCTTTTTATACCTAAATGATGATTATGGTGAATGAGTGGGAATGACAAATTTGGTGACAATGAGGAGGTGTGAACAACCTGTGTGGAGATGGCATAAAAATAGGATGTCTCCAATAACTCCCAGGGCAGGGTGAACATTAGCAAAATGAAAACTGTTGTTTTAAAGAACTCTGCTGCTATTATTATTTTTTTTTTTAACTCTTCATGTTGGTGGGAGGGGAAAAATTGTTACTGTGTAAGAGATCAGGTCTGGAGGGGTGAAAGATTATGTTCTGGTCATAAAACCAAATGATAGCAGATTAAAGCAGTAAGTAGCATCATGCTGGCCATTTGGCCAGAGTATAAACAGGTTAGGGTTAATTAGCACTAAGGAGGCTGTGCTGTTTGGGGAGTTTATATTTAAATACCAACCGTTGTCCTTCCCATATGTGTTGACAAAGCTCTTCTCAATAGTCATCTGTTGTTCTATCCACAGCTTGTTTCTGATAGCTATATGTAGGATATTTTGGCTTTAAGAAAGAAGAGCTTATGAGATATGTACTTAAAGAGTTCTCTTTCCGAAACAGAGACAAAAAGTGATATTCTCTAGTGGCCCTGGGTTCCTTGTTATGGGCTAATCTAGCCTATTTCAGCCTATCCCCTCTAGGGTTCCTTTGCATCAAGACTCTTGGGGATGTTAAAAAGGCAGAGAATGTTTTGTGGTGTAACTACATATTTCCCTAAACTGGGGCAGCCACCAAGCACCTCACTGAGCCTGCTGCCACAAAACACAGCAGGGAAGTCCTGCCCTAAAGTGCAGAGCATGTGCTGCAAACCTTCTCTGCAAATTGTAAAGCCAAGTGCACAAGTGCTGTCTGGAGCACAGTGGTGTCTCTGAGCATTGCAGCTACAGGACTGTTTTCATATCAAGATCAACGAGCTTGTAAATTTTGCAGTTAGTTTTGGGCGTTCTCTTAGAATTCATGGTCTGTCATATTTCTGATTTCACTTGAGCTTCTCTCCTTTCCCAGGAGAAACAGATCTAAACCAGCAGGATATTTGGCGTAGCTGAAAGGAAATATTAATTCAAGGCCCTGATTTTGAAAGCTGTGTTTGCCTGACACCTGCATCCTGCCTGCTCTGCCCTTGCACATGAGCACGGCTGTATACAAACACCCCCTCCAATTTCTGAGGCAAAAAATGCTGAACATTGCACAGCCTGGAAACAACTTCAGTGTATGTGTGCACCTGCTATTCTTAGGAGCTCAGACTGCAGGAACAATAATGCTGCCTTTGGCTTTGATGTCTCCAGACTGTGAGTGACACTTCAGCATTTGGAGCTGCTGTCAGTCTGGTGCGAGAACTTAGAAGAGGCTGGTAAAGTTTAAAAAGGGAAGAGCTTTGTATCTATAGAAGAGAAAGAAAAAAGCCTTTGGGGGTTACAGCAATATGTTGCCTTGGAACTATTTGATCAGGTTTACCATTCTATTCAGACACTTCATTTTTTAAAAGCTTTAAATCAAGTAAGTTTGGGTCTTGAATGGTGCAGCTTTAGTGGTTGCTTGTCAGCCACTTGTGACTATGCAAAGTGCAGAAGCTAAACTGCCATTTCTGATTTTCAGGTGAAATTGAATGACCTGAAAATGGATCCATCTTCTCCTATGCACCCAGCAAGTATTTTGGAACAGACTGCCTTGCAGCTCGGATGCAGTCCCACGGACAAAAAACTTGCTTTCCACTTAGATGAAAAAGATGAGTTAAAGCATCTTCGGGAATGTTTCTATGTCCCCAAAGTCAAGGACCTGCCCCCAAGTGAGAGTTATAATTGCTGTTGAAGGAGAGGGAGGGGGAAAGGGCTGGGCTTCACATCTTCTGCATGTGTTTATCACAAGTCTTTGGAAATCATCGTCACTTATGAGATAATTGAGCAATTGTAGTCATATCTGAGCACAGAATGTCCCCGCTGTTGCTAAATCAATCCATCAGCTTATTCTAGCACCAAAAGCTCTATGTTCTCATTGCCATCCTGAATCAAATGTGAAGATACAGTACTTATGTGGTGCTTATGCTGTCAGTCAGCAGCTTTGAACAATGTAGTGACTGATTGAAAATTATAGGCAGGAGCTTTTCTGTCTAATGGCTCGAAACAGCAGCCTCACTTGGGTAGTTCAGAGCAGTTGCTTCTTTGGTGTGATTCAGCTTGGAATTATCTGTCTGGTTAGAATTATTTTACTTAATGAAAGAGGCAGTATATATATTATGTGAACATTTATGTCTTATTGGAGCTATTTTCTCGCTGAGGCCAAATGGAGGACTGTGCCTCAGAACAAATAATTGATCTGAGCAAATAATTCATAATGAAGACTTTTATTTGAAGATATTTTCCACTTTCCTCATGAATTGCCTAAAAATAGACAGCACCTGACTTCAGTGAAGCTATGTGAAATTGTTCTGGACATTTTTCTCCTTCTTTCCTGTTCCACAGGTTGCTTTGAGGAGCCTGTGGCATGTCTGGGCATGGGGAGGGCTTGGTTTGGAGGCAGGAAGGATGGAACAAAGGGGGTGGCACGCTGAGAGGGAAGCATTTGCTTGGGGTTAGTACTCCCAGACCATCAAAACAAAAAACCAGCTCCAACTTTTTTTTGGTACCTGCAATAGCCACCATGTTTAGCCAAATTCATGCAGGGACACCTGGGAGCAGCCACCTATGGAGGCAACAAGGTCCTAGTCTCTCCTGCTTCCCAAGCCCTGTCTAGGTTTATTTTTATCTCAGTTACCTGGAGAGCAAAAGCTGTGCTGGTTCTGCAAGCCCTAGTCACTGCACAGTGGAGAAATGACAGATTATTTCCTTAGATGATGAACACACACAGGCACAGTCATTCTCCTTCCTTCCTGCCTCAGCAAAATGTATCTATCGAAAATGAAAGGAAAAAATACGGTAGAATTCCTTGCAATTTTTTTTTTTCCTTTTCCAATGAATGCAGACAGAATTTCCTGCAGATTTTCTTTTTCTCAAAGGACATTACTGATGGTAAATGAGAAATTACATGTGCATTCATCAAAGTGTGACCAGAAAGGGACTGTGATATAAAACGGTGTCAGTAGCCTGAATTCCTGGACATCTTTTGAAACAGTCTGTCTTCAGTACCCTCCTGCTGAGCTATGATGAGTGTTGGGAATGCAGTCTGCTCCTGCCCTTGGGACACAGGGATGATAAATCTCAGTTCTCTATGTTCTGGTGGTGTTGGCTTATCTTTCCCCACATTTAAATCCTTGAGTTGTGCTGTTTCTATTATTCAGAGCAGGACTGGACACTTTGCAAATATTTAAACTATGTGCTTCCTCCATGCCCTTGTAATTTTTCTTTGTCTTTTTTCTTTTTTTTTACCCTGGTCTCTTAAGAGAATTTCCTAAACCTCCTCTGTTTGTTTGGATATTTGACTATTCTGTACTCAAAGCTCTTTCACCTGCCACCATGGTGCTGCAAGTTGTGCCACTAAAGCTGCAAAGATGCTGGAACACAGTTCCCATGGCAGTGGTGCTGCTGGAATCCAGCCCAAGCAGGAGCAGCTGGATCTTTGACTGCAGAATGTCAAATGTCTCTACAGGACACCAAAGGTCACTTTTCAGTGTAGTGTTGCAGCAGCTTTGGATTAAAGAATCTTCTGAGAAGTAGGTAGAAGTTTTGATACCCATGTGACAGTTTGGGTTTCTTCTCTTTCAACGTCCATTATTATTTGGTTCTCAGTTACTGCAATATTTAGACCCAAAGACTGCTGCTGTGGGGTTTTCCCCCTGCAGTTACAATAATATTTAGTCCTCAGACTGTGGATAGATATGTTTTTAGTGAAGATAAACAATGTACAAAGCAGTACCAGTTGAAAAGCACAGAGAACCCATCATTTTAGTGTTCCTAAATTGCGGGGTTTTTCTCTCCCCTTTTTATCCTGTCCTTCCTTTCTGTACTTCAGCTGTCATCAGGAACAGCTTCCCTGCTGAAGAACAGCAGGGGTGTAAATATATATACATTTACATTGTGTGACTATACCATAGAGACAGATCTGCCATGACATTTATCTGCGCCCAGGAGCGGATGCCAGATAACACATTCCTGAAGATAAATGTCATTCCAGATATTAGCCATCAAATATTCTTTATATATTTACATAAAGCATTACAATGAGGCTTTAAAATGAAGCCTTACAAGAAGCAGATGAGAACCTCCATAGGAGACAACAGTAAGATGACGTACAGGAAAATATTTAGGAAGTCATTAGAATAGTTTAATTTAGTTACCAAGTTATAATCTGTCAGGGCTGTTTATTTGCTGTATCCATCAAGAGGAAACCAGTAGCAGCCTAACTGCCTGCAAATCTGGAAGGTTTTACGTGCAAGCATGAGGGGCAAAGCTCAGGTGAGCAAATGAGGAAAAGAGGACAGCAGAAGATTTAGGGAAATGTTTGGATCCCGTTGATCTTCTCCGAGCTGACAGCAAAGTCTATTTAACCTCTCTTAAAGGGAAGGAGGAGGCAGGAATGCCTGGACTGCAGCTGGGCACCAACTCCCCTTCTGAATAAGGTTATGGCTCATGCTTTGTCACCTGCTAAAGGAGTAGGGCGTCATTTGGGTTTCTTGGGAATAAAAAGATGCCCCGGAGTGAAAGCACTGAGCTGTATTTGCAGAAGCAATGGTTAAAAGTGGTGGTTAACCATAAAAATCTGGCTTTTTGGAGGGCTGGTGAGGAGGGTACAGGCAGGTGTGAAAGTGGAGATCATTCATCCTTCAGCTAAGGACAGAGCTCAGATAAGTAAAAGCAGATTTAGTCCTTCTTTTCTGGTTAATGAACCTATTACATTTTTCCTTTCTGTTTGGGACTGAATATTTCTGACAATAAACTTGCTTTTCCTTTTAGATTTAAAAGGTATAGAAGTGCATCTTTAATGTAGATGAATGAGTATAATTAGTATGCAAAATAATGTGTGTGATTAGATTTGGCCAGTTTGCAGAAAACTGAGTAGGTGTGTGAATATATAATATATTTAATTAATCTTAATGCAAATGTATTTTTTGATCCAGGCTACTCTAAGAACACATTTCAATAGTTGTTTCTTTTTTTCTTTGCCTTTATTTCCTCAGTTGTGTTTATTTCCTGTTAGAATATTTTAATATGTGTTTCAAATCAACCACAGCACCTCCAGAAATTAAAAGGGCCAATACCGTGAGAAAGAAATGTAATTTGGGGAAACACAAGTGCTAGGAAAAAAGAATATTACAGTGAATGTAGAATTGTTGGAGCATGAGGACGTGCTGATCAGGAGAAATTACAAAGATGGTAAAAAAAACAAGCAGTAATGGTCCAAAATGAATCTTTTAGTGATGTCAGAGAGGGGGAAGTAAAGAGCTTTTTGTCTAAAGGAAAAAATGTTCATCCGAATTTAGAGTTGATACTACATAAAGAAAAGAATATCCGAAGGAACAGGTATAAAAGTGTTAAAATAACTTTATCAAAAAGGCAATGTCCTGTCTCTCCAATGGTGAATAGAGCTGTTTCTATTTAGAAAGGACTGTGGTGTAAGAAGACCTGCCTTGCTGATAATTCCTCACCTGTTTTACTGCTTGGTGAGATCGAGCTCCAGATTCTTGAGTAAGATCCTTCTCTCTAACCCCAGGGGACAGTGTTATTGTGTTTCTTGGTAGGAAAAGAACTTTTAATAGAATCAATTTGGGGGCATGGCTGATATTTATGCCTCTCTGTTTTCATTCATATTACAATGGAGATGAAAAACAGACAGCATATCTGCAAAACAGATTAGGCTGAGATTGCTCTCTGACTTATGCTTTTTAAAAGCCTCTAAAACTTTAATTAAGAAATTACCCAAGTTGTCTATACTCCTGAAAAATGTGTTTCTGGGGAAGGTCAATGAAATTGGTAACTGTTAGTGCAAAAGGTAGTAAGAAACCTTTTCCAGGTTGTTTTTCTACAGTCCTTACAAAATTTTCACAGACTGAATTGCAATCTTGTGGTTCATTTTTAGCATGTATCTTAACATGCTCAATCATTTGATCCTTATTCTGAGGGATATCAATTATATTTATCAAAATTATATGTGTTATTTTTCAGGGGTATTTTAAGTATAGGTATAGACAAATGCAAATTACCACTTCTAGAAGGTCACCATCACTTGTCCCTCCAAGAATCTCTAGCATGAGAAATAACAGAAGAAGGCTGTGTTTGGATTGATGGATGATGACACAGGGTAATTAGATTGTTCAGAACCTCACTAGAGCTATTATTTATAAATTTCTACTGCCTTGCTTTTCTCCTAATCATTGAAAGGGTTTGTCAACATAGATTTCCTCCTTCTCCTCAGATGATGACATGAAGTGCAGACCACAGTATTTGCTGACAAGAACTTTTAAGACTGCTTTAAAATATTCTCCTCAACAATTGCATTTTTTCTAAATAGAGATTTAGTAGTTCAGGGACAACTTACATGAAAGACACAGATTTACCTAGTCCTAACTTTTCTTAAATGCATGATTCCAGTAGCTTCATCACTCAGAGCAGGCATACGTTGGTGGTGGAAGAAAAGTGGGTAGCCTGATTGGGAAAATACTCCCTGTTTACTCACTGTTGGTTACAGACCTGATAAAATCTGTGCTCGTGACTGCTTCTCACACAGCCCCTGAGAGCTGGGGATTTAGTGGTGCCTGCACTCTCATCAGCTCCAAAAATTGTAGGAGGAAAAGGTGAATAGTTGCTTAGATGCTCTTCAGGGTTACCTGAGTGATGTTCTGCGAGAGAGCTCAGGATGTCACACCACTGTTTGCATGTGGGGACTGTGATGTCCCAGGGGATGGGGAATGGACAGAGTTCTGGGGGTGGCACAGGTGTTTGGGGGGTGTGCACACCTGCTGGCCCTCCTGTGCTGTGTCCCACATGTACTGAGCCTCCTGTGCTGTGTCCCACACCTGCTGGCTCTCCTGTGCTGTGTCCCACCTGTGCTGTGCTGACCCTGCTGTGCTCAGTCCCACGTGCTGACCCTTCTGTTTCTCTGGTTTCCCTCTACAGCTGACCTGACCCTGGTGAATGGAGAGGAGAGCTGTGTGTACTTTATTGGGAATTCTCTTGGCCTCCAGCCAAGAAAAGTTAAAACTTACTTGGATGAAGAACTGGACAAGTGGGCTCGGACGTGAGTACCCTGCAGGGTGGGCCAGATGCTGACCTGTGCTTCAGAGGAGCTCTTTATTCTGGGATCTTCCTTGGAACTGCTTGAGCAGCAGAAGAGTGCATTAAAAGCGCTGCAGCCCAGGAGTAAAACATGTTCAGTGTTTCCCTAGTGCTGTTTATATCTCTTTTAAAGGCAGGAGCAGTAACACAGGTGAATAGACCCTTTCAGCTGTGGCAGCTGTGCTGTGTGTGGTGGCTCTGCTTGGCTCACCTGGAGGACCTGTGCAGTTTAACCCTCCCCACCCTGCAGTGTTTATAAAATGTCCCTACAAAGCACACAAACCTATTTGGTTGTTGCTGCTTGCTGGTGAATGTGGTGGGGTTCCAGGCCCTGTGATTTTCTAATTAATGTTTTTAACTGCACGTGATTCACTCCACAGGCCATGCAACAAGCAGTTCCCTTTGAAAAAGCACTGAATGCAGGTGATGCTGCAACCCATGCTGGCAGGTTTTTGGCTCCTCTTAAACCAGGTCTCTGCCTGACAAGTTAATTTTATTTAGAAAGAAACATTCCTGTCTTCTCAATAAGGAGCTGAGTGTGAATTACAACAAGCTTTGCTAAACCAATCTGATGTAAAAGAGACAGGATAAAAGAAAGACATGTTGCAGGAAAGGCACACTGTCATCATAACAAATGGGGAACTTTTTGATATACATGGGGGAAAGAAAAAGCTTTTTTCCTCTTTATTTAGGTTTTTTTAATATTACGTTCTGTTCCATTAAGAGTCTGTGCTTTGAGATCTCCAGCACCTGCCTGAGCAGCTGGAGCAGGGATGAGTAAGGAAAATGATGAGTAAAAAACAGGGAACTGAAGGTGGGAAAGGAAAATAACATCCAGATGAGTGAGTGAGCTGGGCGAGAGATGAACTCTTTTATAGGGTGCGGGATATGAGTGGAACAGATGTGATTTCATGGTGAGAGAGCAGAGGAAATATGGAGAGGCAGAAGAGGAAAAATGAATTCTGCTAAGTGGGCAGCCTTGTTTCAGCAGGAACGGTCGAGATGGAGGCTTCTCAATTCAAATGTGAGAAATCTGTAGCTGCTCTTCCACTTGTAAATGTATGAATGCTGTGAGCTCATCAATATGCTTTATTGATTCCTATTTTTCACCTGTATTCTTATAGGTGAGAAGGCTGAGAATGAGTGGGAAGGAGTGGAACTTTGGGAAGAGCTCTTTCCCTCTGGTTATTCAGGCAGCACAGCAATGCAGTTTCTCCAGTCGTTTGAAAAAATTGCAACCCTGTCCATTTCTGTGCTGTTATGCCACTTTGTCAGGGAAACAGCTGAGCTCCTTCAAAAGGCAGAAGTCAGATAACATTCTTAGAGCGATGCACTGGGACTGCAAATGTATTTCAGCTCCTCCACTGTATCTTTACTCTGCCTCACTTCTATTTTTGTGTTTGTCTTTGCTGCAGTGAAAGATGAGTTTTTCCTCAGTGACTGTAAAAACCTGGAAGAAAAAGGTAGGCAGTGTGTTCCTTCAGATCAAAAGTGCCTTCAGGATCTTTGTCTAGGGGGGAAAAAATGGCTGAACTTTGGTTTCAAGCCACTGCAAGAGAGGGAACAAAACTAGAAAGGTTGTTTGCCAAAAACGTGGCTTGGCCTCAAAAGCCTTACACAGAATTAATCAGAAAGTTTCAAAACAAATTAAAATCAAAACAAAACCAAAGTACCAACTAAGCAGAATCCCTCAAATTAAGATAAAAAAAGAAACAGAATAAAATCCCGAACCTAAAGAACTGAGACAGCCAGGGTAGGATCAAGTTAATTTTGAGGGGAACAGTGTATGCTTAGAGAAGGTGGTGAATGGAATGTAAAGGAATAGTGGCTGAAATGGTACAGAAATGAGTACTTTTATTCCAGTCACCAAGGACAGCTTAGCAAAACCCAGTCTAAGGTGCTAGCTGCTCCCAGCTGAAGGCTGTTCCATGGCTGTTGTGTCAGCAGTTTGGGATGTAGTGGCTCTGGCTTAGATAAATAAGTAGCAAGAATCTAGGAAATGGCATGCAAATTAGGAACATCCATCAAGTCAGCAATGGTATAGATTCTGGCTTTCTTATAAATTGGTTTATTGCATTTTCTGTTTGTTGTGTCTTGGGACTCCTCTCAAAGAGCTGTGAGTCTATTTAAATGGCTTTCACTGCTTGTAGTTAAGGGAAAGAGTGAAAAGGAAGATTGCCCACTGCTAGTCAAGGGCAGGGGAGCTGTGGCTTTATCTCCAAGTAATGATGGTAACTTTCAGGCTAACAGCTGGGAGAGAAAAGCATGGAAAAGATTCTTTCTTGTTTTGTTTCCTCTTAGTGCTTAGTTCCTTTCCCTCACCTCCACTTTAACTGGTGGGTTCCAGCTCCTATCCTACATCTGCCTCCCAAATACCTTCTCTGGATTTGTATTCTTCCTCTCCATATCCCTTTCCACTGTTTCTTATGCTAATGTAGCAAGATCCCAAGCCACTGGCATTCTTAGTATGGATTTAAAAGCAACCTCTGAGGCTTCGTCTTTCAGTTATGATTTCAGCTAAATCCAAGATTTATTGAATAAGGGGTGAAAAGGGATGACGAGTTGTTCACTCACATTTAGCCTAGAGTGGCCAATAACTCAATGTTTTAAAAGTCCAAACTTTAAGGGACTTTTTTGGTTGGAGGAAGGCCAAGAGATGCTCTGCAGTGCCTTGTTTTCCCCTCTGCTCTGCCAGAACTGGTTAAGTAATTAAAATATTTTATAGAATCATTACTGTGTGTGAGCATACTCACTGCAGCAGGCAATGTCTCTCATCTGAATAACTCATTAAGGTGGAACAATTAAAACAGAAGGGAGCCTGCTGTAGCCAGTTGTGCTCCTGTGAAGGGCTGGCAGGGTGACTGGGAAGTGGAGAACCTGCTGCACACAAGTCTTGAGGACTGGAGCTGTTGAGCAAAATTAAGACTGAAAGGAAAAATGATTGTTCTCTGTGGATGTATCAGTGTAGGGGAGGGAAGGAGCCACTTCTATGAAAAGCATGTTGGCATAGTAAATATCAACACGGAATTAATAAATTTAGGCTAGAAATAAAACTGGCTGACATGGACATAGGTTATTAACAACCTCTCAGTTTGAGGAAAGCTTTATAATATAACACTTGCAGTAGCAAAGACTATTTTCAGCAAGTCAGAAGGTATTTTGGGTCTGCGTGCTGAATTAATCCTGCAAGATACAAGAAGGCTGCAAACAGGGGAGCAGTTTGGCCCAGCCCTGTTGGACATCCCCACCTCTCCTGCCATTCTCAGGACTCTGCCTTTTGCCAGGTTGTGTGGTAGAGCTGCAAATTCCTGTTTTAATGCCCTGGAATTCTTAGTTTTTTCTTTCATCTGCTGGTCCATACAGTTCTTATTCTTTTGATATGTCTTCCCTTTTTTTGGCTGTTTCTTTGCTTGAAACCTTGGTCCAACTTAAGAGTCTGTACTGGCTCATTAAATACCTTGCATCATTTTTGGCAAAGGAGCAAAAAGGAAATTTGCACTTGAACAAGATTTGGATGAGTGCAGAAGATTCCTGAAGATGGCAATTAATTTAAATTCCTTTTCTCACCGCCTTTGAAACCCTGGGATCATCTCAAAAAATGTGTTTCTAGCTCCCCTAGCAAGCTTTAAATCAGCCAGTCCTCAGTGAATAAAACGTGGAATTGTGATTTCCTGCCAAACTGAAAATAAAACGGTAACCAACTAAAAATTAATTTGCACAATGAGAAACTCTCATAGAAGTTGAAGAAATATCTGTTTGTCTGATGCTCTGTGATTTGACGGGTGAAGTTTTGTATTCATTAATTTGGATATCTCAATTTAAATATCTTTTGCTACCTAGGGTGCAGTGAGGGGAAAAAAGGCTCTCCATGTATGAGAGGAATGCCAGGAGCACTGCACTTGTGTCCTTAAAGATTATTACCCCCAGTGCCTACCAGAGCTGAGAGAGGGGTGGCATAATATACAGAGATATAAATTCTCTGAGGCAGAGCATAGAATTTTACAACCTAAGTGTAATAGGATGTATTGTGCCATCAGCAAAGTCTACAGAGTTTCATGTGATTAAAATAAAAAAAGGGTCCAAGAATATGCTTTTAACTACCATTTTAGAGGCAATAATTTTTGTCTCTTGGCATTTATATTGGCCATCAAGAGGGAGGCAAGCTGTAAGCTATGTCATAATAATAATAATAAGAATAATAATGAATGCTGCCTCTCCCTTCTTTCAATATGGTTAAATGTCCATGTTTTCCTCTCAAAGTAAAACATTCTCATGACCAAAATCTCACAACTTGGAAATATCAGTTTTCCTGATAACTTGGAAATTTATTCTGAAATTTTGATAGTCCTGTGTGCTGATAGAGAGAACTTTCATTAGTAAATTCCCATTAGGATGACACTAATGGCTATAAAATCAGGGAAAGCTAATGAAAGAAAATCCCATAGGTAGTTAGGACTTATTTTCCCCATCTTATTATATTTGCTATTCTCTTTCAGAAATACAGATTCCCTCAGGCTGGGAGCCACTGAAAATCTTTGGGGGTTTTATTTTAACAGTCTGTGTTATCCTAAAGTCCCTTGATCACTCTATTACAGTTAAGAATAAGACAGGAAATTACCAATAAATGTCGTGCTGTTTGTGAAACGTAGACCCCTGTCTTCAGGGAATGCAGCTGCATTGTGGGCTGATAGAAGGGAGGAAATTTTAACACTACTCCTGCCCCTCACAGCATTTTCTCCCTTCCCCACCCACTGCCTTTATTCCTCATCTATGAAATGCTCTTGTAAATGAGGGTTATTTCACACTGCCTGATCTCTGCTGTCGAGTACTCATCAGAGAGCAATTGTAAAATGGAGGAAAGCAGTCAGCTGCTGTACCAGGACCTCATCCAAACTGAGGAGCAGGGTCCTCCTTGTCTGCATGGGATTGGACTTGTTGAGCATGGGGATGTTATTTTATCTGTAAGAGATGCTCAGTTGTACCTTTGCACTCCTTCAGCTCTTGACCTAATCTAGCCCAAAATTTAATGGTGCTTTGTAAGGATGAGAGGCTTGAAATGGTTAATACAACTGTGCTTTTTAGAAGCAACAGCTCCCTTATTTTTTAGGATTGTAGTTATTTTTTGGAAATATCCCTATGAGGCATGAATTAGACCCAAGTCAATCAAAAAGGGTCTCACTGTAAAACACCCAGGTAATTTTTGGAAGAGACAGAATGAGACTCTACTTGAGAAGGAAAAGTATGAGGTGGATAGGGAAAACCAATCTTTTAAATAGCCTTGAGGATGGGGTAGTGTCTCATGCATCCTCCTTTCTCGTGCCTTAATCTGCCAGCTGTCCTCCTGTGATTTTCAGTGAATGTTGTGGGCCAGCTCTTCTTTAAAAAGTTTACTACTTTTTTTTTTTTTTTTTCCTTTTTTCTCACATCAAAGCTTTTAGGTCTTCTGCTCTCTACCCGGCTTCCTACCGGCTTTGTCCTTATTTTGAAACAGCTTTATACTCAGCCTCATGCAGCCTGGTGTTTCCAACTCCACAAGTACCCCATGGTGCTCAGCAAATATGAAAATCATCCAGTGTGAGATGGGAGCCCAGAGCAATGTTTCCCTGGATTAGCAGCATTATTACTTTTCTCAATCTGCCTCCATTTGCATTTAAATCTGTACTCTACACCCTGAATGTTTAAGAAAATAGGCAACTTTTTATTTATATATGCTTGGCAGATATATAAGAAAACTTAGAAGTTTTCTTCTCTGTCATAATTGAAGGAAAATTTAGTTCAAAGCACTCAATCCAGAACTGAATTTATACATCTGTCACTTCAGAGTAGCAGCACACTTGAGCTTAAGGTGACCATATGACCCCTGCAGACAGGAGCAGTTTGCAATATAAAGTTTTAAAATAGCCGTTGTCAACCCAAAAAGCTTTGTGCACACTGAGATCTAGAACAATTCTGCAGGGAGAAGAGAAGCAATAAAAATTAGCAAGCAGCTCTGTGGATGCAGCAAAGCACCTGCCCCTGCATGAAATACCCTCTGGTTTATGCAGAAAGTGAGCTCAGACAGGAGATGCAGAAGGATGGAAATTGTTTCTGACAAGAAAGATTCCTGTCTGGGAGCAAGGCAGTATTTAAGTCTATCATCCTCTGCACCATGTAATGTCCAGCCAGAAATGCAGGCTGGGGAAGTCTGTAGGGTGATCTCTGCTCTCTGTGCAGTGATGTCAACCTGGCTTAGCAGGTGCCATGCCACACTGGGATGCCCTGTCCCAGCTTCCCTGCTCCCAGAGTCCTCCAGAACCCATGTAGCCACTTCCAGGGGGCTTGTGAAAAAGCTATCATCTTTACTCTGAGAAATTTCTGGAGGAATTTTGTGGGCCAAAACAAATAATTTTCAAGCAACTGAAATCCTGTCATAAACCAATGAATTGCCTTTGCTCTGAGGTTTAATGGTATGAGAAAAGTGTTGTGCTCAGCTTAGGTAAGTCTCATCCTCCAAATGTGGAGTGTCCAAATCAGATGTGTTTCTTAGGACTGATCCAAGTAGAATATCACATATTTTCATCATTTTTCCATTCCTTTTCAGAGGTGTCCATGGCCATTTCAATGAAAAGCGCCCATGGGCTTTGGCAGATGAGTGCATCCTGGACCTGATGGCTGAGCTGGCTGGTAGGTGTGACATGCAGGGCAAAACCTTTCTCCAGAAATAAAAACAAATTTAGTTTCTTTTAAGACTCAAAACCTGAAACTCTAGTTCCTTTTATTCTTATGTTTGAAAGCAGATTTTCTTGTGCATGGACAAGAATTTTATTTTAAGGCTGCAAGTGTTTTAGGGGATCAATGTGTGTGATGTGCATATCATGAAACAAATTGCAGCAGAGGGTTTTCTTGGAGCATCATAAACCACTTGGACTAACGCGTGAAGCCCTTTTAAAGGGCACTTGGTATTGCAGAGTCTCAGTCACTGTTCCAGAAGTAAAATTATGAACTTTCCCCTTTGATAAATTATTTCTATCTAGGCATTTTCTGGTTTTCCTCTTTTCCCTGCCACTAAATCCAGACTCATATTTGAGAGCTGCTTATGGCAATGAAGCAGATAATTGGGGCAGGACCTGCTATTGATGAGTTCCCATGACCCTGCTGTTCCCTTTGAGGAGCCTGCAGTGCTGCAGGACTTCGGCAGGAAGTGCTTCTGGTTGTTCCAGAGATTGAGGAGCCCTGGAGATCCTCCTGGTGAATTTGCCATGAAAGCAGTCGGCTGAGTGGGAATGCAAATCTCCTCTATCACTTCTTACTCCGTGTAGTTGCTGAAATAATCTTTCACTGGGATTTCCTTCAGAGTTGTCTCTGAAGGGGGAAGAGAAATTATCTTGGCAGGGTCTTTTTCTCCCCAGCCCTCCCAGCTGTTGTCAAGGCTAGGTTAGTAGATTTTGGGGAGATCTGGCACATATTTCAATGTAGGTGTTGAAGGCAACTCTCAATAGTGACTATCAGAACTGAATTATCAGGCATTCATTTGTGCCATCACCAAGGAAAAATATTACCCTTCTGTTGACCTACTGTATTCTAGATATTGTATCTTAATTTCTCCTCCAACTGCAGGCAAGTGTTCAATGAGAAAATTATGGGTTTTCTCCTTCAAGAAAAGCAAATGGGGTTGGAACAATTGGGACCAGAGACATTAAAGCATGTTTCATGACAAGTTTATTTATAAACTTATAAATAAAATCCCTCTCTGAATTCTTTATGAAGTTTCCAAATAGCTAAAATTGTGGGTGTTATTATTGGAGCAGAACAAATGCAATAAATTATTGTTGTAGTTGGTCTATCCATGATGTGAACTCTGAGATAACATAAATATGAGTGTGGCTACACTGGGCATCACTGAGCTATGCAGAAAAATCCCATCTGCACAATGAAATAAAAATCTCAAAATGCAGATTGGGGGTTCTGATTTTGTAAGTTGCTGTTGTTGTACCTGGTGCTGCTCAAGAGATTAAGAAGTTACTTCTCTTGCTTTCATTACACTCAAGGGCAAGCTCAGCACCTCATCTGTTAAGCATCATAGGACATAAAAATGTGGAAACATAAAGGGAGTGGAGGGTGTTGAAATGCTGAATGCAGCTGATTCAGGGGTTTCTCCAGTATGACCCATCTCCCTTGGCCAGTGGATATTCTTGTTCTGGCAGGGTACAACTAGGAAGATGTGGAAAAGTGCCTTGGAATTTTCAACTGGAAACCTTGAATTTAACTAAGCAGGGAGACCAGAATTTCTCTTATGTCATATTCCCAGGCACCCCAATTAGTAATCAAGGTATGACCACTGATGTTCTTCACATAACCAGGAGAGAGAGAGCCCAAAGGACAGCTGGAAGCTTCTGAGTTATCATCTTTCTCTGCATCACCTCTGTGGCTGTTTGCCTCTGCTTTGTTTGCAGAATGTGGAACCCTGAGGCAGGCTGAGCCCTGACCTGCTGCCACTGCCCCTGCCAGGGTCCCCCTGGCCTTAGCTAGAGGTTAAGAGTCACTGCAGACAGCAGAGAACGAGGCTGGGACCCTTTTACCCTTAACCATCTGTCTTGTAGAGGCAGCCAACTAAGTCTCTATTTTAATATTAATTTAACTACAAGATGCACTGTAGGTGTAAGGAGATGGAAATGAGAGCTTTGCTTAAATTTCAGCTAATTGCTCATCCATCTCCTTACTTTCCTTTTATGTACCAAGCTCCATGTGACACAAGTGCTTTTACATCACCGTGGCTTAACCACAATGAACTTATTATAATTTTCTTCATGGTAAAAAAATATTCTAAAATTTTCAATTAAAAATTATGACTGAAGTTTCCTTAACACTAATCAAACTTTTTTTTGTTTTAAAATTATTTCCTGGGAAGTGCTGCCTGTTATTTTTCTCGAAGATAAAAGGCATGGTTTGGATTCTGTTCTCCAGAATTTTTGGGGCTTTGTTTGACGAAATTGTAAATTGTGGTCTAGGCTTACATCTGGCCCTCAAATTTGCGTGCAGGGTTTTGTTTAGAAAATACCCTCGTGGCTCTTTTTTCAGGACACAGGTTAGTGATTCTTAGAATACAGATGAAAATATTTCTCAAATAATGGATGTATCATAGTAAATTCCAGTTTTTAAAATTGTAGGCAATGATGAAGAGGCTAAAAGGATAAATAGAGGGGGAAAAAAGAAATCTATGTTAAAATGCTCTTTTCAATGTAGTATTCCACAGTTTCATGAAGTGTTGTAGGTTGGAAGGGATCTTAAAGTTCCAGCCCTCACAATTTTTGCTTAAGTACCATTTTCCAACAAAGAATAATATTGATTATGTACAAGTATGTAGCTGAATGAATTCTGAATTTACTTTCTTATTGACATTAATGTAAGAACAATAACGGGATTTTATTGTGTTTTTTATTCAGTATTGAATGTGCTTTGGAGGAGAAGGAAGAATTGTCATTTCTCACCCTAAGCAGTGGTAACAACTAAAACTTATTCAGGAATGGACCAAGGACTGTAAAACACCTTTGTGTGCTTAATGGTTTATAGTGCACGAACACCTTGCTTATTAAAGGCAGTCACATTTTCTTGTTCAATGAAAGTTACAGTAGTAAATACGTTGTGAAATGAAGAGTCAAGGTCAGTGGAGGCCAAAGCTTTTTTCCTGCACTCACACCAAGTGGCAGAAGGCAGTGAAGGCAATCTCTGCCTCTCCTACCAGACTTTATTAAAACATTACAACCTTGGCAGGATCACCTTCTGATGGAACAAGATTAACTGTGTGGCTGCTGCTCGACGATGGGCTCGGGCACGTCTCTGTTGAGGGAAGACTGAATGCTGAGCAGATTTGGAGTGACTTTGAGTGATAAGGATTATTTGAAGTAACCAAAATATTTTCAAAATTGGGTCCCTTAGCCTTTTTCCAATCATTTTACAAAAAGCTTTTTACTTACTCCAGCGAGGATCAGACTTCCCCAGCAGTCAGAGAGGAGAAGGATGGCAGTGTCTGCCTAACGCAATCATAATTGTCTCTGAAGTTGTACTTTGCAAACACTGCTTCCTTTTATTAAAGAGGAGATTTATCATGCAGAACATACAGGTTTTAGACTGTCCTGGAGATATGGTATAAAGTTAGGAAATAAGGAAGGCAAACATAATTTTGTCTCCCGTGTGCCGGGTCTTTGAATATTGTAATAGGTTAATTGGATCATGGAAAGGTTGTTTTCTGAAATGCAGTGCAGGTTATAAAGGATAACAGTTTTCCAATGACATGGATGAGGTTTGTTTTGTGGGCATGAAATTCAATAATGGAAGGCTTTTAATAAATATATAATTTACGGAAGACCAAGACTTACATGACAAATGTAGTGTCATATTTAATTTGGGATGCTAACATGCAGCTAAAAGTGATCTACAGATTAACCATTTCTTTTATACAGAATCAGTACAGCAGGCAGAGGGTTGCTTGTGCAGAATTTGCTGTGAAAGCCACAGATTTCACAGAAGGAGCAGAGGGACAAATAAGAACAATACCATTTCTTGATCCTGTCCCTTTTTTCAGCCTCAAGAGTTCCATAGAAATATTAAGACTGCAAATAATACTGTTTTGAGCTGCAATCACTCTCTCTAGCTGTCTTCTGGATCTGCAATAGAACAACCCCAAGGTGACCTCTTCCAGCAGCATGGAGCCTTAAGATGCAATGCTATCAGAGGGAAGAAAAGAAAGCAAAGGGAGAGGAGTTTAAGGGAAGAAAAAAGCTTATACTTCCCTATGAAGAACTTCTCCTTTATATATTTCTTTCCACAAACTTGATGATGTTCCTGGTGTCTGAAGGAGGAGGGAGCTTATTCCTGACATCTCATTTTTGTGTGGCTCATCCCCTGGACTGATCATTCCCAGTCACTGACACCTGTTTTCCAAATCCTTCTGTTCAAAACCTGAAGATTTCAGCCACAAGTGGAAATGTCCTTGAACAGCTCATTGAGAACAGTGCTTGGCTTTTCCAGGGTTGGCAGAAGCTAAGGCCTGCTTGGGAGGAATGTATGAATTAATTATAATTTTAGATTTCCATGTTCTTTGGCTATATTTTCCTGTATTGGGTTGAACCCATGGTTATATCTTTTTTCCTACACTGACATAGCAATCACTCTGTGAATTTAAACTGTTTAGGATACAGTGGCAGTGTGTCAGGTGTCCCCCAAGGCAGGGACAGGAGAAATTCAGGGCTCAGATTTCCATTTCTTGTGTCTCCCCTTACCCTTTTATATCCCAAAATCAGCTTTTCCTTCCTCTCTATTGATTCCAAAAGTGGCTGTTGCTCTCCCTGCCTGCTTACACTTCCCTTCATCCCTCTCTCTCTGCAACCTCTGTCCATGTTTGGTGAATCTGTGTCTGAGTGAGGATCAGAACAAGGTGCATGAACACATCTGAAGAAGACTCTCAAAATATGGATTTGTCTCAAGAATGAATTTCTCTTTTTCAACAACAGACACCAAGCATACCAGAAGGAAACAGGAACTGATTTTTTCGGTGCCTTGGTGCTGCCCAACACACAATTCCCTGTCCTACCTAAAACCTTCCACCAGGACTTGACAAATGCTGGGGAATTTGTTATTAAATACTTGCTAACAACAATTAGTTGTTACTATTTAGCTCTGCCTGTGATTAGCTGTAGTCTATAGGCATCTGTTATTATCCTCCTTGGAGCAAAGTGGGTATGGCTTCTTGTGAAGCTGCTACATTAATAATGGTCTGATATACCTAATAGGTCAATTTTGCTTATTTCATTTTTTAAATTAGGGATGAGATTTATCTTGACATTACAGTAACCACTTACAACAGATGATTATCTCAATATGTTTTCTCACTTGTGTTATATATGAACTTTTTACAAAAATAAGTCTTCAAGTCTTGCCTTACATATAGTCTTTGTGACCTCACTTGTCTGAGGTATTCAAGATAATAAATCCACTGGTAGTTTGCTGGGAAAGGGAAAGATTTAGTTGTGTTTTTTTGTTTTCTGTGTCTGACCTGAAAAAATAAATATTTTCCTGCCATTGCAGTGTAGAGAGTCAGACAAGAAATCTTTTTATTTCACTCTAATGACACCTCAAACATTTGTTTCCTTTCCAGGCTTTGGAGAGACATTGACTGAATTCATGCTTTTGCTTTCTCTCCACTGTTCTATATTTCTCTGAAATTTTAAAGAAAAACTCCAACCATTTTTCAAACTTCTTATCTTTTTATTATTTCAGGGGCCAAAAGACAAGAAATAGCCTTAATGAATGGGCTGACTGTTAACTTGCACCTTCTGATGGTATGTCTTTATGATGAATATTTGATCTTGTGTTGGCAGGTATTTTTCTCCTTCCTTTGTGTGTGTGTAAGCAAAGTGTTTTCTGAGAACCTCACAGAGACAGCACTGGAGACAGATTAAGTTTTTAAGCCCTGGGAGTTGTATTGTGAATAATGTATGTGCAAGACCCAGCCTGACTCAATACTGAGCAGGAAAGCTGGACAGAGAAATATTTTCAAGGACTCTGTAGGGGAAGTTTCAGCTGTTCTCACGTATGTTCTGTGTCAGTTGCCAGAGGAAATATTGTTATTTAAGAAACATTTACAAGTAACTTCTCAAATTTAAATTCCATGGCAAATTTCAAACTTAAGGAAACAGGAGCTCAACTGTGAGCAAGACAAAGCTGTAATATCAGTCAAGCTTAAAATGCAGCTGCATACAAGAGATGACACTTAGAATTAGGCTATTTGATATGTGCCTAAAATGTGCTAAAGTATTTTGACTTGCATGCCATAGCGACCATAAATGTGTCATATTTATGCTCAGGTGTCCCTGTGGCTGCATAGAGCCTGTCTCTGGCTTTCCAATATTTCCAAATATTTGGTTCAACTGAGTGTAGATGTGAAGCTTCCCTTTGTGTGGCTCTCACAGCAAGGTTTATCACTTGGATCTGCTCCTCTGGACCATTTAAAATTAATGAACATGGAGCAGGGTGTGGCTCAGTACAGTGAATTCAGGTGGCTACTCTGCCCTGAATTAGGTGTGAATTTCTGGAGTACACAGACCATGCAGAGGGCTGTGTAACCCAAGCTAAATTGAGCAGGAGGGCTTGTAAATCTTCATAGTCCTCCTGGCACGGTGGCCAGCCCAGCTTGCCAGGACCTGAGAAGAAAAGATCACCCACCTGCAGGTGCTGAGATCAGGTCTTTGGTCAGACTTGCTTTGGAGTAAGGGATGATTCCATAACTAAAGTTTAAGGGCAGGGATGTAAATCTAATTCTTTTGTGCTGCCTGCTACTCTTCAGCTGCTGCTTTTGATTTCTGGATGGAGCTGGGTGAAATCCCAGCTTGCCTGGCTGCATTCAAAGCATTGCCATTGATTCCTGTAAGTGCAACTTTTCACTGCTAGGTTTTGGTGGCCTTTGCTATGGATATGTGAAATACAGTATTATAACACTTTGCTACTTTGATAAATGTTATATGGACAAAGAAATATTTGTAATTTCTGGGGGATTCTCTGTAGGTCTGCATGACAGTAAAGCAGTCTTTATTAAGTCATATGCTGGGAGCACCTTTCTCTTCTCTGCTTAGATAAATTTCAATATTTCTTTCTTTTTTTTTTTTTCCTTAACAGCTATCTTTCTTTAAGCCTACTCCAAGACGTTATAAAATTCTTCTAGAAGCAAGAGCCTTTCCATCTGACCATGTAAGAAATTAATATTTCACCATATTTGTATTATTAATCATATTTTCCCAAAGAATATCAGTAGTACGATTTCAATATTTATTAGTTCATCTTGTCCAAGTAACATTACAATAAAAAAATCTGTCAGAAACTTTTCAGCTCAGCATACTTTACAGATCGTAGCTTTATTCTTTTTGTTCAAATAAGAAGTATTGCATGAGGAAAAGAATGAATGGGTGCATTGATTTATTAGTCTTTTTAAAGACATCTAGCAAACTACTGGCCTAAATCAACTAAAATTGTAAATGTTTTATTAATTCTTGTTGCTGTTTTACTTTATGAAACCAAATCAATACAAACTCACAACATTAACACTTATATATCCCCAGACAGAGATGGAAATGTTTGTTCTTAGCAGTTTAGATTACTAGTTCAAACATAATTTGTCTGCTATAAAATAAGAGACAATAGCCTGTGCATCAGAGCTTCGAGCAAATTAATCTTTGGGTTTGTGGGGCACTGCTACTTTATCATCAGCACCGTAAACTCCTGGAAATTGATAACAAATTTGATCTCTAAGGTGCAATAAAAGTGACTCGAGCTACTAACAGGTTTATTTGTAATGAAGATGCTGGCACAGATGTATACACCTCAAATTGCTTTTATTCTAAGTAATGTTCAGATTAATCCCACATTTGTTCCACATGCACTTGTACATTTACACTCCATCCTCTTAAATTTCTATGGCACTTCAGTAATAATCTCTGCAACTGCCATCACTTCAGTTCCTGTCATGAAATTTTAAACTCTTTTATACTGCTATTTGATGATTGTTACTTGATCTCCAGGACCATTATTTATCGATAAAATCGGTTGATAGGATTTTTTAAATAGCTTGAGAGTTTAAAGCTCTTATTTTCCTCCAGCTGTGCAGCAAATAGAAGAGGTGAGAATGTCACAGGGCAGGATGTCTGTGCTGGCCAGAGTTGGCAGCAGGGCATGTGGGTACCCAGGGCTCCTGGAGAAGGGATGCTCAGTCCTCCTTGGCTGTTATCCCAAGGAAGGTTTGGCTTTCTGGCCTCTGGTGAAGTGCATCCATCACACCACAGAACCAGGGAATGCTTTAGGTTGGAAAGGACTTCAAAGTCATCATGTTCCCACTCCTGCCATGGGCAGGGATGCCACCCACTGGATCAGGTTGCTAAGGGCCCTGTCTCCACCCTCATTCTGCTCCATGGATTTATCCTGTGGGATTCAGGCTTTGACTTTGTCCTTGCAAAGGCATTAAATTAATTCTCATGTGAATTAAATTCAGATGTTTTTGAATCCAAAGAAAATCTGTGAATTTCTCAGTGGAGTTAGATTATGCTTTCAAGCTTACTTTTAGTGAAAGGCAAGGCATCTGAACAGCTTTCTCAAGTTCTGATGTGTTTGTCCTTTTTTTCCTTGTAGTTGTTTATCATGTATTTGAGTTAATGGTGTCTGCATGGAATTCTCTTCCAGTATGCTGTGGAGTCCCAGATCCGACTGCATGGGCTGGAGGTGGAGAAAAGCATGGTCCTGCTGCAGCCACGGCAGGTTGGTGAGGAATCTGTCACTTCTGCTTGCTGCCACCAAGGGCAGAAACACCTTTCATGTGAATATTCTCAAACATTCTAGTGTAGAAAAGGTAATCTGTGCATTAAAATGTAGATAAAATTTATGGATCTTAAACAGATGTGCTTCAGCACATATTTTTGACATTAAGACCCCACTTTATAATTGCTGATTCAATAGTTAACTTTCCCAGAAGAACAACAAAAACAACAAAAAAATCTATTCTCTCTATTTTTCCTGTTTCCAAAAAAAAAAAACTGGCAGCACCCTGAGTCACCTGCAAAATGTGATTTTGACTCATTGAGAATTCCCAGTGTCCTTTGAATGTCCTGAGGTAAGAGATTGCCATAACACGAGCAGCACTGTGTCTGCATCAGCACGGGCTGAGGGAAAGGTCTGCTCTCAGTAATATGCAATTCAGATTAATTTGAAATGCTGCCTCGCTTCACTTCTGCAGCATTAAGAACTTTGTCACCTAACTATAAACCGAGGGTGACCTTTTGCTTCTGAAATCTGAGTCATCTTGTGAGTAAAGAGCCCACTCCTGAACGCTTGATAGATTTGCAGAGATTGTTGAGATAATAACAGTCCCTTGCAATTCAACCATCTTGCCCAAGCTTTTTTCAGTAACAAGTCTAATTTAATTCTAGGTTTTCACTGCCTAATTGATCCCTAGGTGGTGGTATGTTTTACAAGATCCCTTGCTAGGAAGACAGGAGGAGGATGGGGCAGTAATTTTCCTGTAAAGAATCAAAAATGAGGTTTTGGGGTTTTTTTCCTCATGGTTGAAATTCTTCTATATTTAATGACCACAGGTTTGGGGATTTTTGTACTTTTGATGATGTGAGACACTGTTTTTGAAATATGAATATGTCAGGTTTATAATAGCTTCCTGTGGGATACCAAGTTTATCAGAAAAGTAAAGACTGAAGCTGATAGACAACTTTCAAATCTTGTGGGTGTCACAAATTTCAGATGCCACTTAAAAACCATTAGATATTCTGTCTGCACCAGGAATTTTTGACTGTAAATTAAAACTGTCAGAAATATTAAAGGGTATGAAGCATGTTAGAGTATGAAGTGAATAGACATTTTATAACAGGCACCTCCAAGATTCACTTGCTAATGATTATTTTTTTGAGGTTACTTGCTCATAGGCTACTTCATAGCAGTACCTTTGTATATCATTACTGAGACAAGGGTTTGCTTTTGATCTCCTTTCATGATAAAATATAGATTATGAAATAAGGAATGGCAATGCCATTGCTGCCAGAGTTGATGTAAAATGTGCCCTTTAATTTTGTTTTAGGGGGAAGAGACCTTGAGGACTGAAGATATCCTGGCTGTAATTGAGAAGGAAGGGGACTCTATTGCTGTCATTCTGTTCAGTGGGGTGCAGTACTACACGGGACAGTTGTTTGACATCCCTAGAATAACAAGGGCTGGCCAAAAAAAGGTAGGACTGCTCCAGATGTGTCATTTCCATACCAATTTTAGATCAGCTTTCTCTGTGAAATCAGTTGTTCTTGGTTTGTTTTGTTTTTTTTTTTTTTTTTTTTGTTTTTTTTTTTTTTTTTTCGTTGTTTTTTTTTTTTTTCCCCATCAAATTGAATTTAAATTTGTAGGTCTCTGGTAAAATGTGAAAGCACTCTGTGCTCAGACCTTTGGGGACTGTGTGCTGCATGAAGAAATAGCCCTGTGGGAGCAATCTTTCAGGCAGATGAATGTTAAACTATTTGGAAAAGGTAATTAATGACTATTAATTTTGACATGGCTTTTCTTGAAGGGTAGAATACCAAGAGCATCAGTGAAGGAGGAGGAGGAGGCAATCACAGCTCTAACTTGTCTTTGAAAGTTAGTTTGTGTAAGATTTCTGAGCTTTTTCTGAACTTTTCCAACATGAGACTTGTATGATTTTCCTCCTTTCCTGTAGCTGTGTTCTGGCAGATTTTGCCCCCCCTGAGCAGGGGGGTGAGATCCCCACAGAGCCAGCACTGCTCAGACTCCACTGATGAGTTTTCTGGAGACAGGCACAATGTGGAGCACATCGACATCACAAGATGAGTGTATTTTAGTGATGACTCCGCCTTCAGATCTTGCAGGCAGTGTGTTCTGTGGACATAGCTGTAAAACTCTTTAACCATCTCAATTGCCTTAGGAATCCAGGAGAAAATAGTTTTTAATTAAGTTGTCTTATCAACAGGAGGTCACCAGACTTTCCATGCTGGCAGCCTTTTACTGGGTGCAGCTTATCTCATACAAGATTAAACCACTGAAGGGTAAACTTATTTGGTATCACTGGGTTTTTGACAAACCAGCTAACTCTTTATATTTAATGGTTTAACTTGCTGGAGAGGTTCCTGCCTCACAGCACACTGTACATCTTCTGTAGCTGTAGGTTTGGCAGTGGAATTTTTTCTGGACGTCAGGGCATAAGTTATGCTGATGGTAAGAGATGGTAAAGTCCCCCCTGGGAGAGTAGAGCAGGTGTGAGAGCTGGTGCAGGGCCCGTGGGATGTAAAAAGGGAATGTTCTCACAGAGCAGCACCTGGTGTTAAAACCCAGTGTTAAAAACAGCACAAAACAAAACCAACTTCTGAAAGGGATGTGGAAAAGCAGGGTGAAAAGAAATGCGGGGAATCAGCTGCAGGGGAAGTGGGTTTGTGCAGGAGCTCCAAAAGCAACACTGCCATGGTGCTTTCCTGGAGTGTCTGCCAGCACTTTGCTGACCACAAAAAAAAATCACAATTCCACCGTACTGGAATGTTAGAAAGGGAAGACAGGTTATTAACAGGACGATGCCACCCACTGCTCCACACTCTCTCTCTCCTGGTGGCAGCAGAGCTGCCAACACCTACATGTCTTCAGTGCTGCTTCCCAGAAAGCCGCTCCGTGATGTGTCTGAAAGGTGTCTGAGAAAGAGAGAGAGAAATCTTCCTTCCTTTCCATAAAGATGAACAACCTGGGAAAAACCTATCGCCTTACCACCTCTCCAAAGATGCTCTCTGGACTGTCGGCCGCAGACTTGGATATGTGGAAGAGATGCAGTTTCACTGATAGCTCTAAACTGCCCCAAAGTGGTGTTCTGGGAGAGAGTAGGCACTCACAGTTTATTACACAGAGGGAAAATGGATTTGGTGTTTATAAAATCTGAGGAGATAACCAGGACTTGATGAAGAAAAATTAAAATTTCTGCAAGGGAAGTGCAAATAATAATATTATTAACTCAGAGATATGGGCTTCCACAGGGATGAATACAAAAATGCCACACACTTTACCCAGAGACTGTATCATGTTCCTCAAGAGGAGAACAATTTGTGACAGCAATTCAGCATTCCAGCAGGAACAGGTAGATGTCAAAGGCCTGTTTCCATCTGAATGCCTGTTAGAAATGACATAATGTAGACATGAATCTCTTCTTCCACAGATTTTTCAAGAGAGAGAAAAAAACCCCATCAAATTGAATTTCTAGTGGTTTGAATATGCAGGGTCAAGATCCAGGTAGATTAATGAACTAAAATATCATTAGTTTACTGAAAAAGCAAAATTAATTCAACCTGAAGAACTGTTTGAGTACCCTTAAGGCTTGAAAAGCGTGAGCCAGCCGTGTTTTTATTTCCCTCCTGTCAGAAACACTCAGCTCAATGTCCTTACAGATTCTGCCCACAGGTTAAGTGATGTTTATATGTTTATACAAACCCTCCATGTAAGAAACTGTTAGACCACACTTCAGCATCTGGGTATGACAAATATTTACATGAACAGCCACAAAATCGTTGATTCATGAAGTGTTTCTGTTGGTAAGAAGCATTTCTGTTCCCTGCTGCTTATCTTGGACTCAGGGCTTCTGGTTATCAAAATGTCTGAAATGTGGGGCTTTCAAAAGAATTGGCTCCTCTCCTTTTTTCCCAGGCCAAAGCTGGGGTTAGGAGCTGCTGTTGGATTAGAGGAAAACAAAACCAACTGCTGAAGCAGAGTCATTAGCATCTATGTATCTATACAGGTCTTTAATTGGACTTACCATATCTCCTTCAAGAGCTTCTGGACCTGATGAATCCAGAATTGTTTTCTAGTCAACATATTATCACAGATAAGCTGAAAGTTCTTTTAAGAGCAGATAAGACTGAAAAATCATGATTGTAGCAAAAATGCAAGGCTCTCCTTCCCAGGGATGAAGGGTGGTGAATGACCCTGCACTCCTGAACAGAAAATAGGTTGGGGAGAGCTGACAAGCAAACGAGTCAGAAAGGGAAAATACAAGGTGAAAATGTTATTTGAGAAGAAGAGAGGAGAAAAAAAAATCACTTGTCAGCCGGTATGTCAGAGAGAAAAGTCCTATACAGATGGTCTTAATAATTCTTTTAATGTACTATTGAAATAAAGTCCCACAGTGTTGTGTCCTATCAGGGCTTGGCTAGAGATTTGAGCTGTGAGCTCTGGAGGCCTGGAAAATGTCCTAAGATTCTTGAGGTCAATCATTTACGAATTAAGTTACTGATTTCCTTTTACATTTTTTAAGCCAATTTCCTAAGTTCTCTGCGTACATTAAGATTCCTCCCGGAGTGAAAGCTCTGCACATAGACAGCTTCATTAACTCATTAAATATTAAATGAACTAAATTAAGCTTGAAAAATTACCTCAGGCTATTTTTCCATCTAAGGTCTCTCAGATAAATCGAAATTACTACGTATTGTGCAAGAGACTCATCAGCAGGCTGAAGAGGATGTAACAGTTTTCCTTGTTTCATACTTTCAAGCTTGCTCTAGAGGATGGAGGAGGCTGAGTTGTTTTATTCTTCTACAAGTGAAGAAATGGCTGACTTTTAGGAGACTCTACCTTTCAAACACAATTTTCATTTCATAAGTTATATCGTACTTTCCACTGACTCTGTACAGTTATGTAAAATATTTTAATCTCTTGAGTCCCAGTAGGAAGAGCTTTAAGATCCTTCATTTCTTTTCCTGTCTCTCTTTCTAAATGTCCCAGCTTTGCTGGCGTGAAGCTGTCATTTCTCTCCCTCTCTCCAAATGTCATTGTCCATGCTGAGTTGTTACCTGCTGGTTATCAGCAGCTACCCAGACACTTGGCAGAAATGACTTTTAGATGTTAGAATAAAACAGAAGAGGCAGGGGAGAGCACATGTCCTCTCCTTTGCCCGGAGCAGATGGAGAGCTCTGTTTCCCCCCAGTCTGGGGAGGCGCCGTTCCCACACAGTCCTGGTTCTGCGTGGCTTGTGCAGGGAGAGCTGCTTCAGTTTGTTTTACTTTTTCCATGCAATCTGTGTGGCTAAACATTTGCTGTTTGTGTGACTCAAGTGCCAGACACCTCCCTGGGAAAGCAAACCAGCACAACCCATCTTGCAGATGACGACTCGAACAAACTGGTGCGAGTGGGCGTTTCTGAGACGATGCAGGAACCCTGCCAGCGCTGAACCCGAATTTCCCATGCCTCAATATTGTTAAACAGTGCCCAGTAGGATCTGCCAACCAATTTCAAAGTGGTGAGGAGCAGCTAAAGGAGTTTAGAAGGATGGCCCATGGGTGTTATGTCAATGACCTTCCTTTTTGTTCAAGCTGATCTGTTGCGGCCGCTGTCAGTGCCCAAGAACATTTGTCCATGTCAAGGTCACGTGTGTGGACGTGGTTGTGGAGCCTCGTTACTGTGAGGGCACCCAACTGTCCCAAGGTGTCTCCTCCTTTCTTCCACCCACTGTATTTTCATAATTTGATATTATGTGGTTGAACATAATGTTTTATAGAGTATATGGTGTACTGACAAGGAAAGGACACCTGGTTTTGGCACATGATTTCTAGAATAAATTTCTTACATGCTTTTTCTTTATAAGCAACTTCCTTTTTTTTTTGGGGGGGGGGGTTGGTTTTTTTTGTTTTTTTTTTTTTCTTTTTTTGTTTCAGTTTTATAAATGTACAGCCAGACGCACACATTCTGCAAGATCCTCACCTGTTATTCCTGGTTTCCACTGAAACCAGTGCATCTGTCATAGAATTGCTTCCAACAGTTTCTGTGGGATGTATGTACCTGTTAAGGTTTAAATCCAGTCAATTGAAGTTTTGAAGTTGATGCCTTAAAACCCTATGAGAACCTCCTCATTCATTGGCAATTGACTTTACTTTGCTGTAGCTTATTTCTCTGATCCAAAGCCATTTTATCCCTGAATAGGAGCATTCCCATCAGAATTCAGCGTGTCCCAGCCTCTCTGCATTAGCTTCACCATGTCAGTTGATTTCTCTTAACTCAGTTCTCTGTGTCCCTGTGAAATCAAGCCACCACCGCTGTTTATTGGGACTCTAGTTCCAACATTTAGATCATGCAAATGCTATGACAATGAGTTTTCTTCCCATCGTTTTGGAGTGACTTTTCAAGCTGATAACTTCACAAATGTCTCCATTAGAATTAACGTGTCACATCTTCTTAAAATGCTGCTCTGTACAAATTGTTATCTAGTTTATACAGAAGATTAAATATACCAAAGTACTGCTTAAATAATTTAGCTAAGACTCTCTCCATGCAAGAAACAGCAGGAGATTCTTAAAAAACCCCTTTGTTTTATTATTGGACGTTGATTTTTCTGAAGCCTGTGCTCTCACTCTTATTCCTACCCTGCTGCTTGCAAGCAAGCTGTTTGTGTTTTAAAAGCAAAATGTAAAATAGCATTTAATTTGTAGTCCAGGCACAAAAAGCAGTTTTATTTCTCTGCTCTTAAATAAATAGCAAAGCTTAGAATAACTTTTTAGTTTAAAAATGCTGCCATCCAGTGGTTATTTCGTGTGTAAAACTCATACTTTTAGATCTAGAAATCTCTTGGTCGTTCGATATTGGGGTATTTCCCCCCACTTTTTCCCAGTGTCCTGTGAAAATTGTGGATATGGCAAATACAAGGCTTTTCACAGAGAAAAGACAGATTCCTTCTTTTTAAAGACAAGTATGAAAGTTCCTAAAGATCAAGGCATTGCATAAGCTGCTATCTCATCCATTTGGATTCCCAAAGTCAAGGCCGTCCTTGTTTAAATACCAGGGACACCTTGAGCATGAATATATATTGAAATGTAATTGTTCATGGGTAACTGGCATCACTATGACCATTACTGCTTTGTCTCTGCCTGGGGGTTGTTGTGCCATACAGGAAGAATTTGTATTGATACATTTGTTCTCAATACTCATTTCAAGTGATTCCACTTCCCTGCACAATCAGAACCTCAGAAGTCTAAACACTATCCAAGCATCCCTGAAGACAAATCACAGAAAAATTGGTGATCTCTATGTGCGTGTATCTGTAGAAAACTTCCAGTAATCTCTAAGAACAGATAGGACTTGATAGATTAATCATAGAAGGGTTTGGGTTGGAAGGGACCTTAAGGATTGACTTGTCCCACCCCCCTGCCATGGGCAGGGACACCATCCACTATCCCAGGTTGCTCCAGGCCCAATCCAACCTGCCCTTGAACACTCCCAGGAATGGGACATCCACACTTTCTCTGAGTAACTTGTTCCAGTGTCTCACCACCCTCACAGAAAAATATTTCTTCCTAACATCTAACCTAAATCTCTCCTCTTTGAGTTTAAATCCATTCCTTATCCTATCACTCTGTGCTTCTGTAAAAAAATCTCTAGGTAGCCTGCACATACTGAGAGCAAGTTAAGCTCTGAAGGACTTATTTCAAAATAATATCACAGTGATGATTATCTTAATAAGTAACCTCATAATCATCTCTTTCCTGCAGGGATGCCTTGTTGGATTCGACCTGGCTCACGCTGTTGGGAATGTAGAGCTTCATTTGCATGACTGGGGAGTAGATTTTGCTTGCTGGTGCTCCTACAAGGTAAAACAGATTCGTGGCTGGAGACCATTTTCCATAATGTCACTTATCTCATGGGTCAGCACACAGGTCAGGCGATAAGACCTGCACCTGAACAGTGAGCAAGACTTGGCTGAATCTTTGAATTCTCCACAACAAAGAGATGGACACTGACTTTAATGTGCCTTTGTTATGAGTGGGTGCAAAAAGTGGCATGACCTACAAGGTCTTGTGGATGTGGGATGGATGATGGTGATGGTTAAACATCTGCCCTGTAGACCTGGGATCAGGGGCTCTTCTCTTATTTCTCACACCAAGAAGGTCTCACAGCTGTAGTATTTTATGAAGTGGTCCCTAAATAAGAAAATATTCTTGTCTAAACTTTAATAATTTCAGATCACAGAGCCAAGGTATCTTTAGTTCCTTTGACTCCTAGTGAGATTAAGACTTGTCAGACATAGTCAGATTAATTGTTTGATGACTTTGCTATACTGTTTCAGATGTACTTTAATTTTCTGGCCTCTTAGACTTCAAATACCGTACATAAGCCAAGAGAGATACTTCAAAAACTAATCTGAAAAAAGATATCTGCTTTTATCTCCATCAGCACTTTGTGACAAATGCTAAGATCTCCATCTAGAAACCACTAGAAATGTTAAAATTGGTTTGTTTTATAGATCAGGGTGAGGGAAGGAAAGTGATATTTTACAGATAATGAACACGATATATACATGTTGATTTATTCTTTGCAGTATTTAAATTCTGGAGCAGGAGGCCTTGCTGGTGCCTACATTCATGAAAAGCATTCCAAGACTATTAAGCCAGCGTAAGTATTTTTTCTAATAATAAATTCCCAAATATAAGGTTCTGTGAAGTTTAAATGGGAAAGCAGCTCCCCTTTCAGAATTGAGATATGAAAGTGAACTTGTGTCGATTCCTAGCCATAGAATATGGGTATGTCCATCTATGCTTATGTGTATAGAAACAGAAGAAAAGTCCTATTTCAATAAGAACTCATTGGGGTGATATTTATCTGTTACTGATTTATTGCTTCAATGAAAGGGGTAGTAAACATTTAGACAATTTAGTTATCTGACTTTGTTACTTCAGATGGGTTGCTTTACACTAACTTTAGTAAATTTTGAAATTGCAAATGCACATGCTTACATCTAAAATTAATTTCCTCCTTTAAGTCTGCTATCAGTTCTTAACTAAACAGAACCATAAAAGAGAGTGTTGGTAATATTTAAAACAAGCATCCTAAATCATGTCTATGAGGCTGCTTAATATAAAGAGAATATTTAACATCTTCCTTTAAAAATGGATTTTAAATAATCATTGAAGTCTTTGGTTGGTGAACAAAATCAAAGACAGTTTCAACTCTGTGCCTAATAGCTCTTTAGTAGTGGCATGTTTTCATTAAAATTATATCCACTGGTAAAGCTAGGAAGTATTACACGGAGATCTGTTCTGAAAGACTGTATAATCCATGGAAAGCTGAGCTATCAGCTGAGGTTAGCTGCATTAACAAAAATACCTGTTATTTAAACCATTTTATGGCTATACTCTGTATATTAAGAAAAGTGGGATAAATAATTTTAATGCACTGACAAATGTAAACATTTCTGGCTGTAATGCTTGGAGGAATTGCTGGCACTTCCTTTTATTTTAGCTTGAAGAACGCAAACTAAATCAGGTTCCAGAGACAAATAATATTATAATAAGCAGCTTTGCTGCACTGTGTGCTGGTTTCAGACTGTCTAGACTCCCAGGAGATAACAAAGTGATGCTGATAAGTTCTTTTCAGTCACCCATAACAGAAAACTCATTAGGATGACATATGACCTGTTGTGAGCTGATGTGAGCGTGGGCAAAACTTACTGGATATCTGGATATTCCTTCTGGAAAGGCTTTTTCCTGCTTCCCCTGTTGCCAGATGCAGGCATTGCTCCCATGGCCAGGCCTGGTTGTGTGGCTACCACGGTTCCTGGTTGTGGGCAACTGGGAAGATACTGAACTGTGGAAAAAATGTGAAAAATTACAGAACAGCTATAGGTGGAATGAATTAAATATCAAGAACCTTCAGTCTTTTTTTCCTCCTTGATCACATTTTGGAACTTTTCTGAGGATACTAGCTTGGTATTGTAGGTAAGAGTATAGATTAGTTTTCCCTGAACCAGCTCCTTCATACATAGTCATTAATTTGTGCACTGAATCTGGATATTGAATATCTTAAATGAAATTACCTATATGGAATAGGCTTTTCCAGCTTGGGGACAAATTAGATATAATTCCAAACTTCCTGCATCCACTCTCTGCATTATTTAATCATAGTTATTTCATATTTCCCAAGATTTGATAATCACTCATCAAATTGTTTGTAGTTCCTATGCCCCTGTTGCACTACTATTCTTTCTTTCCTGCAGCAACCAGCCAATTCAGGTCTCCAAATAAGGCACTGAGACAAAGGAGAATTTGTCTATGTCAAAGTATTCAATTGTATAGCTGATTTAAATGCAGAGCAATTTGCTGCATGTTGTACAATCAAATAGAGTGGAATTTAACTGCTGGGGAAGTTGCATGCTCTGTGCTGTAGCTGCAGAGTTTCTGGCTGTCAACTGAATCAAGGATGACACCCAGTGGCCACACAATTTCAGTCAAGAACAGAGGCACCAACCACTTATTTCTTTGCACTCAGCCCACACATGAGCAGGAAATTAAACTCCAATCCAGCTGACACCCTTTTGTCGTGTGAGCTGTCTGTTCTAACTCATGGCTGGTTTTGGGTGAGTCACTTTTTACTCACTTATATAAATTTTTCTAATTTGTCTCATCCTTCATATTTCCTGCAAGTTATCGACTAGGTAGTCATTTTAATATGGAAATAATCTATTGTGTCTTAATGGGAAAATGTGTGTTCTGACAGTAATTCAGGGAGGCAGAACATTTGTCTTTTACTGTCTGAGGCTGGGGCAAAAAGGACTTGCTGAAAATAAAACAGCTTGGTCCAAAATTTCATTTTTAAAGCCCCCAAACCCAGCTACTCCATATCACCAAAGGAATTTAGGTATTTTGGTTTAACTTCTCCTAAATTTGTCAGTATGCCTTGTCTTATGTCAAGTTTAAGAAATGGGGCTCTTCTCCAGCTGCTCCCTTCAACAACAAAACATTTATTTGCGGCTTTCTTTTAAAATGCAACTTGGGATAGAATAGTTAAAGTACTTAATAGCCGTAAGGCTATTATCACTACATGAGGCCATGCCAGAGCTGTTTTCTGCTTTGGGGCTGCCTCGCTGCAAACCTCCACAACCCAGATCTGATGTAAATCAGTAATACCTTGACATGTCCTAGCAGACAAAAGGCAAACGAGTCCCACTCTTCTTCATGGAAGTACAAGCTTCCCACAAGAGTTATAAAGTTGGGAATTCAGTATCTGGGGAAAGGATTTATGCCTGAGGGCAGGGGGTGATAGAATCTCTTATACCCTGCTGTGGTTTTGTGTCATTGCATACACCACCCTTCAGTCCTGCAAACACCTTGGCTTAGCTTGGGATGGTTCTATAATTCACTGCAGGGGCCATGGGTCTAAAAGTGACATGTTGTAACCAGCCCAGTAACATCTCTACCCAAGCATTTGCTAGTACCCATCTTTGTCCTTAGAGCAGCAAAACTGAATCAATCTGACATATATGGGTCTGATCTAGCCCCATTCTCCCATGATCTCACCTCCCTTGAAGTCTCTCTTAATACTCAAATGGCTTTTTTAATACCTGCTCTACATATCACAATGCAATATATTCCTGGCTAATTGTGTGAGAGTGATTTCTTTATGGGAAGGTTTCAAATAAAAGAAAAGGACCTGGAGAGAGCAGAGCTATGAAATACTACTGAAACCATCAGGTCAATGCAAGCTGAACCTGTGCCACCAGGTTTCCATGTAAGTGTTGCAGGGGGGAGGTTTCCAACACACAGAGAGCATCAAAGTGACCTACTAATACTGAAATTTTGCTTGTCTAGCTGTTTGAGCTCCAGAAAAGTTTCCATTTTAATTTTTGAAATTTTTTACTCCCTCCCTAATTCTCCATTTATAAAAAGGACAACTTGAATTCCCAGGCAATTTAGCAGTAATGAAACGTGAATGTTTGTGAGCACCTGGGGGAGAAGATGTTTCAGTCAGGTGTTCCCAGCAGGGTGTTTGCAGCTGTAGATGGGCAGTAGGCTCGGCTCTGCTGTCAGGGGGTGAAAGGGACAGGAAGAGACAAATTTGCAGAGCCCTGAGACAGCAAACTAAGCAAAAGTAAGGCACAATTTAAACAGATGAAAGGGAAATAAATGTATGTAAAGCAGTCAGGAAAATAATAGATAAACCCTTGCAGAGGATTAAATGAAAACTGTACAGTGTT
The DNA here is from genome assembly GCF_017590055.1 of Onychostruthus taczanowskii. Taxonomy (NCBI): domain Eukaryota; kingdom Metazoa; phylum Chordata; class Aves; order Passeriformes; family Passeridae; genus Onychostruthus; species Onychostruthus taczanowskii. The sequence continues at coordinate 13,963,148 of NW_024496526.1, forward strand.
CAAAATGAAGGGATTTATCAAGACTTTAGCCCACACTAGCAGCAGGTAGTGTTTAAAAGTAAAAAGTTTCTGTGATGTGAAGAAATGCTGCATGCGCAGGAAGCAGCTGATGTCCAAAGAATGTGTTGGCTTTTACCATAGGATAAAGAAAAAAAAAAAAGTTGAAAAGAGAAAGAAGCAAAAAGGTAACAATTTTATATTAGCTTTGAGGAACAAAAGGCATCTTCAACCAATTTCTTTACAGGCAGAGGTGAGACATCAGCTCTTCTGCTTACGCTATTTCCCCTTTTGGTATTTTGATGCCAATGAAAATGCCAGAGCACAAACAGCTTCCTGCTACTCCTTTATAGAGAACTGCACAGCTTTTTTGGTATGTGAACTCTAACCCTTGTATCAGACAAACAGAAATATGCTACTCCAGCTTTTTATACTTTTCCCTTCCCATTTTCCCCAGGTGCTCTGGATCCCCTTCCTGCTCCAGTGCAAACCTTCTCTCTCCAGTAACTGTTGTGCAAGAGGTTACTCTACACCTTCTAGGACTGGTAGCTCCCTCTGAGTTTTTCTTTGCTCATTTTCTTGATTTCTGAGGAGATATCACATTAGCCTTTTTGAATCAGAGTCACATAATCCCCAAAATAAAGATCAGAATCTTCTGTAAAACTGCTGAAAATAATGTAACTTTGGAGAAATGTGAGTTGGAAGGAAAGGACATCATAAAATGATTTGGAAGGTTGTTTTACTGTACTGGAAAGAACTAATGCTGATCTTTAGAATGCTTCTAGGAATCATGGGGTTATGGAATGATTTTGGTTGGGAGGGACCTTAAAGCTCATCTCTTTCCAACCCCTCCCATGGCAGGGACAACTTCCACTATCCCAGGGTGCTCCTAGCCCTGTCCAAGCTGGCCTTGGACACTTCCAGTGATCCAGGGGCTGCCACAGCTGCTCTGGGCACCCTGTACCAGGGCCCAGAGAAGCTGTACCCTGTCACAGTCTGAGTGAAGAAATTCATCCTCACAGGGAAGAATTTCTCCACTCAGACTGAGTCTTCTACTCAGACTTTACTCAGATAATAGGCCAAGATGGTCTATTTCACGCTGACCACTTGAATTTGTCTCCTCTGAGCATCTCAGCACTACTGAAAGCTTTGTCAGAACAGAGCACCTTGTCCTGGTCAAGGAGAGGATGTGGAGAAGCAGCACAGAGACTCGTAGGGAAGCTGTGCTGAGTGCAGCCAGGTGGGAAAGTCAGTGGTGACAGATGGCAGTGAACATGCTGCTGTTTCCAGAAGGGTTCTCCCTGGTCCTACTGGACTCAGATTGTGGGCTAATGTAAATAAACTACTCGTGCAGTGAACACGTGTCCCCCGAGTGCATGAAGCATCCTGTGCTAAGGTAGAAATGAACTGTTGCTTTGCCAAGGAGATGAGAGCAATTTAGCTCCTTGAGCTAATTTAGAAACCAAAAGTTAAAACCTCCCTTGGGAAGAGACTGTTTAGGAATAAAGCTATCGGCTAATTAGGCTTAATTGCATTGTCTTGGGACAAGTGATTTATTAGGCCAATCTAGACCCATGATGGGCCTGCAGGGGTGTGTTCTTGGATTCACCAACTGCATGGCAAATATCCAAGAGCATTTTTTAAGTTTGGAGTGAGTCTCTGGGAGAAAAAAATGAGAGGTTAATGTGCACTCACATAATCTATTCCCATTCTTTTTCTTCAGCTCCTTTTATGTGGCTCCCATGATTGTCTCCTTGTTCTCTATCAAGCATTTTCTCTCGCTCTTCCTTCAAATCCTTCCTTGTAATTAAGCTGTATCTTCAAGCAATCTCACATCTTTTCTCATTATAAATATCCTTCTTCTTCTTTCCTTCCTGAAGGTCTTCCTCTTCGCTTTGTCACCTTTGCCCTGGTTGGGTTTTGAGGTGATTTTAAAGGTGCTGTGTGTGAACTCAGCATCACCTGTGGGGTGAGTGTGGAAGAAATGTGCTGCTCTCATTCCCTGAGTGCACTCCCATGCATTTTTCCTCCTGGATCACACTGAAGGGACATCACTTCTTGTGCTGTGCCGTGGTCCTGTCCCACTCCCAGCCTCGGGAATGACAGGGAGGTGGCTCTGTTCCTTCCACATTTGCTTTCCCATCTGCAATGCCTCGAGCTTTCTCAAGGATGGTGTAAGACACAACTGCTCAAACACATGAAAGGAGCCAACTGGCTTAGCCTGATGGAAAGGTGAATGTAGCCTGGGGGCGACTCTTGCATCCTGCTAACTAGCAAGGAAGGGATCCTGGGGCTCTCCTTGGAGTCTGGATGGTTGCTGTGATTTTCCCTTGCATTTCAAAGGCCGTGTGCTGTTATCTGCCTCAGTTCTCCACTTCCAGGCAGGTAGTTTTAAAAGCACTTTGCTGTGTCTTGATTTCTCCCGGTGAGACAAAGCATCAAGCATCCTTTCTGCTGAATTAATAGAAAGAAAACCTTCTTTGCCTGCTTTTTTAGTAAGTCACAAAAAGAGGAGTTATTTATTTTCTTGTCCATTCATCTGTGTGTTTCTGTAGCCACCTCACAGAACCTTTCTATATTAGGGAGGAAAGAGTTTACTTTTAATGAAAAACACCTCTAGTAAATCTTCTGCTGTTTCCACTAAGAGCTAGCTTACCTCTGTGCAGAAATGTGCTGGAACTAATGCAATATTGCATCTGGGATTTCCTACTAGATGTTGACTCACTTTCAGTGTTTGATAATTTTTCACTTTTTCTACTTCAGAAATTTTGGAACTTTCTATGAAGCTTTCCTCCTAAGATTCTCAATTGAACCTGTAGTCTGCTCATGCCCTTTAAAAATGAGATTTGCTCATGCTTTTGTATTGGTTCATTAGACCACAGTGGGAAAATGTGTCAAATTTCTCCTTATAGAATGTGCTTTGAAGTCATGGTATGGCTTGACATTGCTCTAAGCTGAAAGCACCAGCAAGAAACTTTCTGCTTTTGTGCCATTAACAGTCACCAGTTTTCTCTCCATTTCTGTCCCCTGGAGTATGTTCCTGTAATTCTCAGCTACATGTTCAGATGAGGTTTTGTGCCTGGGATGTCTCCCAGAGCTGTTTGTATCCCTGACCTGGCTGGGCACCTCTCTGGCTTTAGCTGCCGCTCTGGGGTCACACACAGAGCTCATGTTGTGATTCATGTCTCATCCAACACCTGACTCAAACCATAAGCATTTTCAAAGTTCATTGCTCAGGTTAAGGAAATAATTCAGTCTTGTTACTTTTTTGCTAAGCTGGCATTCTGGATTTGTGCATGAGGGCATTATGAAAAGGTTTGTTTTTCTTTTTTTTTTTTTTTTTTTTTTTTTTTTTTTTCTTTGTTTACCACTTGTGCCTATTTGTTTCCACAAGTTCATGGAGTTTCTAGTCCTCATACTCCCTCTTTCTCCTGGTTAAAACTTCTTTCCAACACTCAACCAAGATAAGGTCTTACCAGGTCAGAAACCTTCATATTTTTCTTCTTCTTTTGTCTCCCTTAATCAAATCTATTTTATCTTAAAGTCCAGCAAAAGACATCCACAGCCCGCTGTCTTTTATTTCTTACCCATCTCTGCATGTCTTTGAATCAGGAGCTTCCTAGAGGCCTTCATGACATATATTGTCTATTCTTGCCCAGTCGCTGTAAGCCATCCTTCCTCTCACTTTCCATTTGTGAAATACTTACTTTCACACCTCTTTGTCGCTGCTGGTAAATTTTTACTGTCACAGTGACTACTCCTCATTTTTCACCGGAGTAATTTTCAGTGCTTGCTGGCAGCTGCCTCTTGCTGCCTTCCACTGTGTGGAAACTGCAGGGCAGTTCCAGCTGTAGAGAGCTCACTCAAGTGTCTGAAGAGGAGTTTCTAGGGAGATGCTGGGAGAAACACAGAATCTTCCCTTTCTTTTTCCTTTCCCTAATTTCTCAGCCAGCATGACATCAATCAACTGGTCTGATCAAACCAGTGCAACAGTTTTGGGAAAATGTTAGGTTCTTTCTGTCCCATGCCATGAAAAACAGCTGCTCAGTGTGAAGAATTATTTAGTATTTTCTTTAGCTGTGTGCAGTTTATTGAGCAAAAATGGAATAGTTTCCTACTGAAATCTAGTTTTTCAGCATCCCTCTGTTTTCACTGACAGCTTTCTGAGATGACTTTTGAGCAACACATTGTGAGACTTTATCAGTGTGTGTTGAAGGTCAGAGTTGCAGGTACAGTCTTGTCTGACAGGAGAATAAGTTTATATAAATGTCCTTATTTGATGCTTCTCACCTGTTTCTGCAGTGAGAAGAGCCTGGAGCTCCTGGAACTCATGTCAAACATGACATACTTACATTAGACTCACGTCAAATGTGTTTTAGACCCCATAAGACTCTTAAATTTATGTGCTACTGAAAATTTGGACAACTGCAGCCCAATAAAGAAAGGTCCCTAGGTCACACTGTTCTTGTTTTATAGTGATGGATGAAATTTAATCTTTTTGAAGAGAAACTCTTTAAAACAAATCTGAAATATGCCCATTTCTGTTTCCCCTTAATTATTTCATGTCTTAGACTTCAGCTGAAAAGACTTCATCTGAGTTCCTCCTGCAGTCTCACTTAGTAAATGTTTTGTAACACAGCTACTGGATTCTGTGGCAAATTTGCTGGCACTTGAAACTACGAATTCAATCAGTTCTTTCTAACCACTGCTATAAAAAAAAAACTCATCTAATGTGGACTGTTTCTTGTTTCAGGCAAAGAGCAGAGGTGATACCTTACATTTTAGTTAATAAGGATTCTGGTATGATAAAGGTCTTGCATTAATATTGTGATTAGTCTATTCAAAAACAAAATACTTCCCAGATCTTAAAAATTTTATATTGTATTTCAGTCAGATATATTTATTATTTAGAAATCTATCTAGATATCCTCTCCTGAAAGATTTATTCAAAGAATTGCAGAGACTGCAGTTCAGTATATGCATCATAGTAATCAAAACTACCCAAGTCTCCTTTAAGTCAGAATTCACATTTAAAAGTAGCTCTAGGAGGGATTGTTGCTTTCACTCGTTTAATTTAATATATTTGAAACAGCCTATAAAACAAATTATGGAATTCTTAAAGAATATAACATGTCTTTTTTTTATCACCATAAATAATTGAGAGCTATTCAGTACTTTATAAAAATCACTGAGAACTTTATTAATATCTCTATGAGTAAATTGGCTCCCTGCTTGATTTTTAATTTCTGGTGTTAGGCAGAATATTCAATTTCCCCTTACTAAATGTGTGAACATACTGTTGGCTGTATTCCCCCTTTTCATATATCTGATATTTGGCCAGTGAAAGTGTTATATGAGCACTTTGTGATAATAGTTGTTCGTAAGCTGATTTAACAGTTTTTAATTCAACTTCATTAGCCTTAGGGGGTTTGTTTTTTGTGAAATCTTCTCCTGGGATTTAATTTAGGCTCCCATTTTGTCTGCTGTTGGATCGTACCTTTCTTTTGCCTAATCATGGCGAATGAAATTATTGTCCCTTGTCGCAAGCGCCTCAGAGGTTTGGTGGAGAGCTCTGTGAGGCTCCAAAGGGCCCTGATTGGATTGGCAGCATTGCAGCCATTCCTCTTCCTCATGCCCTGGCCACAGCAACTTGTTTCCTGCTACAAAACTGAACTCAATCTCCTTTTGTTTTGACCTGGAGGGGTAATATGGACAGACGTGCTGAAATTGGTGTATTCCCACTTGTGTCGAGCCTAAAGCACTAACAAGGTAAAAATCAATCCAGGAAGAGTGTGTGCAACCTCTGTCTCCAAGTACCCACGAGCTGCAAATCACCTTGTGCTTCACTGACCAAACAGCCCAGGTTTTTCACCCAAGAGCCTCTCTAATTGTGGCAACAGTTTTGTTAAATCACCCACACCGAAGAACAGCAAAGCTCAGGGAGCTGAGAGCTGCCCAGCTACTTTCGGAAAGAGGGTGATCACTCAAATTTAGAAGTTTCTTAATTCCATCCATTGCAGTTGCGTAGTTAAGTGTCATTGTTTAAATTATGAGACTGTTTTTCTGGATTTGGGTCTTTGCTGTTAAAACTTGCTGCTAGGCAGAAAGTGAGTTTAGCTATTTTTTAACCAAGACAAGCCTCAAAATAGAGGAGAAAAATTGTCTCCCTTTAGATGGTACTGAAAGTGCAAGCCTCTTAACAGAAGAAAAATGTCATGCTATTAGCCTCTAATACAATCACATTACTTTGGTCCTTTGACAAAGTAAAGCCTCATTGATATTAAATATGAAAAGTTACTACTTTCACAGTAGCAACTTTTCATAAGGAGTTTTGATTTTTTCCACTGAGTTCTAAGAGACTGGCCCATTAATAATATATGGCGCCGCTCACAAGTCACATATGCTTAATAATTAGGAAACATTTGTAATGAGTTGAAAAGGGTAAGGAAAGCAGCAGAGTGTGAGCAAGTCCTAAACTACAGAAGTCTGAGGCTAATAATTACCTGGGCTTCAAAAGCTTTTCAAATCCTAACAACAGATCCTACTTAAAATTAACAGGCACTGCACAGAAGAGAGTAATGAAACAAGTCCAAGCTTACCATTTGGGATAAAGGATAGCTAAAAAGATATAAAGGAGGAAAAAAAAAAAAAAAGGCTTTAAATATAGCTTCTGGCAATCTTGGCAAGGTTTTCTGAAGGAGAATGAGAGTTACGTTGGAAATATTGCTGAAGTCTAACAGGAGTAGCTGCTATAAGTCCCTTAATCCCCTGTGCAAATCCTAACCCTTATAGGTATATACTGTGGGGATACTCCATAACTGACAGCTTCTCAGTATGGGAAGAATTTCACCTACACAAGGGGGTTAAAGTCGTTGAATTCTTGATTTCAATGATGAAACCAGGAGTTATTTTTCCATTATTCTTTGTTTTGATTAAACAGACCCTTCATCATTTCAATCATTTGAAATGTCTCTTCTCCATCTCAGTGAGCTGTCAGCAGGGAAGCTCTGGGTGAGAGCAGGACCCTGCTGGGATGCTCACTGTGGAGAGCGTGGTGGGGCTGGAATAACATTGTCCATCCACTTGGGTTTGTTTTGTTTCAGCATAGCTGTAAAATACCATGTGGAATTAAGCAATAGAAATATTGATTCTTTAATTTTTTTAACCTTATCAGAAATGCCAGTTAAGTGATCTAGAGCAAGAAAAATATTAGATTCCGAAATGAATAGAAACCTAACACTGGCAACAACTTTGGAGGGTGAGGTGCTAATTTGGGGAAAGGCTGACAGGAGGGGAAAGAACCAAGTGACATCAGCTTTATCTTCATCCCCTTTTCTTACCTGCATATTAAAAAATCCTGCATAAGATGCACCAAGTAAATATTTTCTTCATCCGTACATGGTCCTCATTGTTAAATATGTGAGTACAATTTAACAAATATATTCTCATCCCTCACTGCAGAGTTAGAGCAGTCCTGAGCAGAATTCCTAGAGATGAGGGCTTGAGGCATGGAGAGACCAAATGACTCATCAGTGATCCGACAAGTCTGTGATAGCAAAGAAAATTGAAACTCCTTCTCAAACTCCAGCCAGTGAGCCAAAAATATGCCATGGAAAGCAACGAGCAGGTTTTTCTGTTTTCTTAGTTGGTGTGTGTATGTGTCATTCTATTTATTCTGAGTTTTGGCATTGAATCCAAAGAAACACAATCAGGCTCATGTGCTTGCAATAAAATTAATGCCATAGACGTTAAATTAAAACATATAAAAATGCAATTAGAAAACTGCAGTAAAATTAATGCAGAGTAGAATGCAAAGAGTTGAGCCCAGCTGTTGAGCCTGGGGACCAGGTCTGTGCTCAGAGGTTCTGCAGAGCTGTTTGCAGATCTGGGTGAGAGCAAGGTATATTTGGGGGGGTGAAAGAACTGTTTCTGTGACTTTGGTTTCTGAGATTGACTTTTGACTGAGTGCAGCAGCATTAGGAGATGCTCCTGCTGAGGACCTGAGTGATGGGTACTTTTTCTGTCTGTATTGCATCACATGGAGCCCAGGAAACTGGAGGAATGTTCCTCAGAATATGGAATTAAACTTTCAGTTGAACTGGAGATTCATATGTGTTTATAAGGCATATTTAGAAATGTTTTTGGGTTTGAGGAACTGATTGTACCATTTGTTGGTTTGGGGTTTTATTTATTTGGTTTGGTTTGGGTTTTTTTAATCCTGGAATTTGAAATATGAAAGCTTGGGCTTTGGATGTGGTACCACCACGTTCTCCTAGGCAAAAGGATGATGATGATCCAGCATGATCTGATAAGGGTTTTTCCTAGCTCCAGGCTGGCTCCAGCCTCCAGACTTTCTATGTCCTTTTGTAGTTTAATTTCTAAGACCTCATGGTTCTTTTTGTCACACATTTCCTGCTAAGAGAGTGATATTTAAGTCACAATTAACCTTTTTCCTCTAAACTTGTGACAGTGTCTGTTGCTTGCCCATCTTAGGTCTTCAGGGTGCTTTGATACACAGATGTGCTCCTCAAACAGCCAGCTGTGCCATGGACATATAGGATTGTAGGAAACTGAACTTAATTATTATTTTTGGCCCTTTCATTCTTTTCCCTGCACAATGCTGCCTTTGCAGACATGGCATAAGATCCTCCTGGCTCTGTGTAATGAACTTTGGGAGCAGTGACAAGTCTCATTAACTCCTCAGAGCTGATTCTTTCTCATGGCTGGAACAGAAGCATGAAAAAAATCAAAGAAATCTTTGCCAACACCTGGATGCTTTTGCAAAATTAAAGCAATGTGTGAATGAAGAGCTTAGCTGCCACCCAGCAGCTACATCAGCTCCTTTGTGGACACAGCCTGGCCCCAAACTGCCCATTTATGATTTGGCTTAATCCATCCTTTCATAAACATAACATGCTTTGCTGGTATATGGTCCTAATATAATCTAAATAATGACTATGAAATTTCCAGCTTGCTTTGTGACCTGATAAGGGAGACTAAACAAACTGCTCCATGCCCAGGGAAGCTGGAAGATGTAAAATCAAGTATTACAAATTTCACACTGTATTCCTGTAGCTTTTCAACTTGCCTTCCTCTGGATTTGAAATGATTATCTTACACAATTTAATGACAGGATACTTCAACGCATTGCCCTGAACTGTAAAAGCTGGGCCACATTAATGGCATTTCCCTGTTTTCTGTATCACTGCTCAAGAGTTTCTGTCTCTTTTTCTTGCTGAGAAGGGAAATGAGACCCGTGTTGCTCCAGGCTGTAAATTATAAATGAGTAGCATGATCATCTGTAATGCCGAAGCAAAGGTCAGAGGATTTTTTTTTTTTTTGGTATTTTTTCTGTGTTCTTTAACTGGGTCTTCTTTGATGTTTACACGCTGCACATACATCACAATCATTATATCCTGCACTCCTGCATCATTAATACAACTACAAATGAGATGACTCAAGTTATGAACAACCAGTGCTTCAGTCTAATGCAGATAGATATGAAGGAGGAAAATGAGCTAAATAAAAATACTTATTGAAGGGATTGTTCCCTGGTGTAAATGTCCTTAAAGAGACTATGACTAAATAAGAGGATACTGCTCCTTTCTGCAGTCATTTTCCAACCCAGTAAACCTTTGTTCATTGATTTGCAAAACAAGAGAACATTTTGGAGAAAAAAAACAAAAACAAAAACAACAGGAATTTGAAAACCTTTCAGCAATATTTAATTATGTTCTTACTTGTTTCATGAAACTGAGCTAATAAGTTTGCTTTAAATTTTATGTGGCACATGTAAAAAATCTGTATAAGGATTGGAAGTGGCAGAATTCCCTGGGAATGTCTCAGTGTTATCTGTGAGGACCTAGACAAGGCTGGATGGGTCCTTCAGCAATCTGGTCCAGTGGAAAGTGTCCCTGCCCATGGCAGGGCTTGGAAAGAGATGCTTTTCAAGGTGCCTTGCAACCCAAGGCATTCTCTGATGGCAATGGTTTTATTTGAAGCAGAGAATGGAACAATCTATTTAAAAGGTTATTTTCTAACAGAAGTGGGTTTGTAAGAGCATGCTCACCTTGCAGAAAAAGACACAGCTAGTTTGACAGTAATTTACTCTCATTTTAGGCATGATTTCTCGACGGATTTCAAATATGTTTTTGCTCCAGAATGGAGAGATGTTCTCTGTGGAGGTGTTCCAGGAGCATCTCTGCTGACCAGCCTTGGGTGCTGCTGGGGATACCTGGGACTGGCAGCAGGTTGCTGCAACCAAAACTTATCCATCATTGAGACAACGATCTTGATTAGTGATGTGTTAAAACAAGGGCTCAGTTTGGATAAATTTGCATTTTTTAATTTGTAGTGGAACATTTGCTAAATTAGACCTTTTTCTCCTTAGATACTGATTTTAACACACTTCCCACAATGGGTTTTATCTGCCATGGGAAGCATGTAACTTGACAGTCCCATTGCTAACATGTTTAAGGTGTTTTTAATCACAGGCACATCATATATGGCTTTTCAGAACCTTCCACTCTACATATTTTGCCAAAAGTTATGGATTGGAATTCAGAATCTATTTGGATCTTGGTGCCTTTTTTTGAGGCAGGAACAGTTGAAATGGCGACTGCAGTTCAAAATGCTCATTTTGCATGCAGAGTAACAACTCTTTAATAAGAAATTTTACTGCAGTAAGTTAATGTGCAGTTTTATTGCCTATTATTTTTAGTGAGCATTTATAAAGCGTTATGTTTGGGGTTTAACACCTTAGCTCTCTCCCATCACAACAGGTTGAAATTTGGCATAGCAGTGGCAACCTTCATTTCAAAATTTTCACAGAAAATTGTAAACAGCAAATCGCTATAATTTGTGAAGATTTTGTTAATTTCCACATTTTGAAGCCTGTCAACTTAAATGTCAAATAACGTGACATCCATATGGACCATTAGATCAATGAGAGTGTAGGACCAGAGCTGCCTCAAAGTGCACATCCTGCAGTGACACCTCTGAAGTTCTAGAACAGCCAAAAGAGAAAAAATAAAAAAGAGGAAAAGCAAATTGTCAGATTATGGTAGGAAAGGGCAAGACAGCTAAAACTGTTTTTTTTAAAAAAAAATCCTTCATTCTGTCATTTTGGAAAAGTTTTGAAATTTCACTTTCCAAGTTGCCTCCGTGGTGCTGCAGCTGAGATCTGGGTTGAAGCCAACTTCAGAATTAGTGAGTTTTGAGCATTTGAAGTGCAACCAGGGAGCTTTTCATCAGCCCTGATCTGGTTAATGGTCTGATTGATCTGTATTTTGTCTTTGCTTTCTGGGTGTGGTCCAAGTGGAACATAGTATTGTTTTCTTCTTCTCACAGACTATTTGTCCAGATGTTTTATTTCCATTTGAATTTCTTTTCTGCTTCAAACCTTTGAAATTCACAGAATGTGTGTAGATATTGATATCAGCAGATTGTTGCAGGAACATGCAATATTCAGGGTTTTCAGTGCAATGTTATCTATATATTATAGAGTTCCTATAAAATAACTGAAATATCTTTTATGATTCGAAGCATCAGCAACAGAGTCACTTGGGCAGAGTCTCTGTTGTACTTTATTTCGGGTGTATTCATTTTGGCAATGTAATATCTCATTTAAAATGGATGTATATTGCACTATTAATTTTCATGGGTCTGAGAATAATAAAAAACACATGCAGCAGTAAAGAAAAAAACATTCTTTTCTGTAGAGCCTCTGTTTAGATGCAGTTTACAGAAGTAAACATAAAACCTGTGTTGTTATACAGAAATACAAACTACTTCATTTTACACTCTGCAGTATTCATATAACAAGTTTCTAACTCAAATGTGGTCTTAATTCTGCAGAGCTCAGCTCTTTTAGGCAAACTGCAAAATACTCCTTTAGGGAGGGGCCATGACTTTCTTTTCCCTGTTTGCTTCCAGGAAGGCTGACCTACTGTGACCTTTAAATACAGATTTTTTTATCACTACAAGTTTTGTCAGATTTCACTCCTAAAATTTTGCTATCTGGCATAGGTAAAAATGAGTGAAGCCTTGGCAGAAATGGTGTCCAACATGTTCAGCTCTGGAGAGCTGAGAAGTTGAGGAAGGAGTCTGTGATGGGGACTTGTTGATATTGTAAAAGCATTGATACAGGGGAATCTCAAGTAGTACTGGCATTGTTAATCACTGATATCGCTGTGTGCTGAGATAAGAAGTGGAGAACCCAAGGTAGGTGGGGAAAAAGTCCCTGGTTTTGCAATATTGGTTTTATCTGCAATGCTCTGGCAGTAGGTGATCCAGTGCATCCAGCTGCTTTAGAAAACTGTTTGTAGCAATGCTCTCAAACATAGTTTCCATTAAATATGAGTTAATAATGTAATGTCCAAGCTCAGACATATAATTACATATTTTTAAAATAATTATATGTTTTTGAGGTTGTTTTTTTCAGAAGATGATCTTTAAAAAGGGAATATAGCATTGAACTTCACTGGTTTTTATTTTAAAGCAAGTTTTTTGAAGAGTAAGTTTAGTTCAAGAAAATAAAAGTGTATGCAGAATTCACACTGGTCTCACAGTGAGAACAATGCCCACACAATCTTTATCCAAGGTCTTATTTGCTTGTTGTTCACCAAAATGTCCTTTTCTTGGTGAAACTAAGTCAGATTTTATAACTCCTTTTAGCTTTCAATATTCATTAAGTTTAAGAGCAGGGGAGAATGTTTTGAATTTCATATCTTGGAACTAAACAGTGGAAATATGTCTCAACTATTTTTTGGTTTTTTGACGTGAATTCAGAGAAAATGGATATTGTTAAAATCAATAGTTAATTGAAAGATGTGATGTGTTTTATTATTTGCAGTAAAAGAGAAATTCTCAGTTGGTAATGTTAAGTTTTTAGTGCTAACTCTTTATAGAATTTATTGCATTTTTATGTCATTGTTAGAAATAAAATATATTATTAGAAATTTATATATTGCTCAATCCTATATAATTCTTAGTACTCAAAGCTAAATGAAAAGATAATAAGATTTCTATTAATTTATTTTCTTTAAAAAATCTTAGGCTAATAGGCTGGTGGGGCCATGACTTCAAAACACGATTCCTCATGGAAAACAGTATGTATTTATACACTCACAATTTTGCCTTATTTATTTATATATAACCAACTTCATTTATGTAGCAGTTTGAGGAGGACAGAACTTTGCATTTCCTCATCCTAAATATGTGAGGCAGTGGAGTTAACAAAATAAATGTTGGAATAAATTTGTGTGTGGGCAGAAGGGTTTGACTGTCTGCTCCTAGACATTTTGCTGAAATACCTTCAAAAAGCAGATATAGAATATGGATGAAACTTTCAAAGTATCTCAGTGAATTAAATTCATAAGTCTCTGAGGAGCTAGGATCTGCTATCTGTCACTGGGGTTATATCTTTCTTCAGGATTAGTTCTACTGGAATTAATGAGAAATTATACAAATTCAGGTAAGGCAACCTGACAGAAGTCATGAAATCCCACTAATGTTTCAGCATCTCCAAATTTCCTGCACAAGGGACGGATGGGTTGTAAGACAAACCTGCTCTGAAATAGTGTTTATTGTCCCAACACAAAATGAGAACTTCTTTCCAAATCTGACAGCTAGGCTGTTCAGCTCCAGTTTAAACTATGGCAGAGAGAATATCCTGAGGGATCAGGATGAGAAAGGAGCTTTTTGGTTTGATTGGTTGTTTTGTTTTTTAATATATTTTTAATTTTCTGTGGCAGCGCCTGTTGATATGGCTTTGGCTGGAGAGCACCTCTCTAATAGCCTCAGTCTGCTCTTTGTTTTCAGACCAAATGCAAAAGAGTGGCACTATAGAAAGCCAGCAGGAGACACAAATTGCCTTGAAATACTGCTAGAAGAAGAAAAAACGTTGTTTATTCATTTCCATGAGCAGTTTACAGGGGAGAAGTTGGGCATTATAAAATTAGTCAGTCTGCTGTGCGTGAAAAGCGTTTCCTCTGCCACGTCCTCCCGCTCTGATGCTGGAGCATGAAATATCAACGGTGACACAGAACTTACAGCGAGGCTTTTGTGGATTTATTAAATAGATTTTGTGAAATTTCACAGCCCAAAGTCTAGGCAGCTCCTCTCCTTGGCCTGAAGCTACACTTAGCTGCATATGCAGCCTCCCATGTGTCTCATCAGCTCAATAAAGTGAAGGAACGTGATTCCTTGCTCCGCGTGAGCGTGCCTCTGCTGACTTGGAATTCCTCTGCCTCGTGCCAGCCTTAAAAGAGATTCAAGTGTAAAGGTGGTTTTAGCACACACCATTTAAACAAATTAATTGCAGTTCTCTGGTTCCCATGAAGCTGCTAATGAGGTCTTCTGCTGGATAAAATTGGGCTTCTCTCGAAGTTGAAAGTATTAGTTGGGAATAGATTACTATTTCCTTTTAATGACCGATTCCTACGGGCCACATTAGGGAAATATTTTACTGCGTGAGGACAGACTTCAAGATAAGGTCCAATCCATTAAAATGAAGAAATCAAAAACACTAATATAAGTTATTCATTTTCCAGAATTACAACTAAGTGAAGGAATTAATGGATTCCGGTTATCAAATCCTCCAATTTTACTGGTCTGCGCTCTGCATGCCAGTTTAGAGGTAAGTAATTGCTTTGCTTTGAGCCTGAATTTAAGAGTATAAAAATGTTTAATGAATGTTACGTGTGTTATTGCTGTCTCCCTTAAAGAAAACTATGAAATATTTGAACATGGAAGGAGAGAAGTAATGAAAAGCAAACAAAATAACCCCACAGCCCTGACAGACCATGGCCTTTAATGAATATGCTCATCTCCCCATGTCTCTCACAAACTCTGCTGGAGAACACTGAGTTGGACTGAGAGTATTTTAGATTTGCACCTCCAAACCTGAACTCAGGCAATGTGTTTGTCCCTGCTTTTAGGAGATCAGTACAAACAGCACCTTTATCCCATAGAAATATTCACGGTTCAAAATCATAGAATAATTAAAATTGGAAGAGATCTCTGAGATCACCAAGTCCAACAGTGCCTTGTCTCAATACTACTGACGGGAAGGATTATGCTCAGCATCTTCCTATGAAGGAATCATGTAAGTCTGAAAAGTTGCATTTAGAGCTGCTGCTTCCTATGTTCCACCAGCAAAGCAGACTAATATCCTTTATGAAAGAAAATTAGGTGTCCTGGCTGTACTGTATCAACTGATCCAGTGGCTCAAAGAACCTGTTCTGCCTTTGGTTGAAAGCAGAAGGGACAGAAACTATCTGCAAATGTTTCCTAAAAAAGAATCCATGAGCGTGGCATAGCTTCAAGCTGTCTTTTCTTTCATTGAATCATTAGTTTTCTGGTGGCCAAAGGAGCAGAGCCCCAAATCTGACTTATCTCTGTGTGAATCACTGACACTGTGGCTGTGGGAAGGGCAGTCCTGCCATACAGAGATAATTCCTCCTCTGAAGGTGTGATCCATGTGCTGAAAGCCTCTAATCCATTTTGGAGAGCACAGCCCATCCCTGTTTGAGGGCATGGAGCAGTTCCCCAAACACCTGTGTTTCATATCAGGATGTTCCAGCATTTCTCATAAGGATGGTTCACCTCTGAAGTCAGGACTCTTGGTCTCTGTGACTTAAAAAGGTGGTGTTACTCAGACTTACCTGTTGTATGCAATATATTCTACCATAAAATCATCCTTAACTGGTTTTCAAGGCAGCCTTGTGTAGCAAGGTTTTGCCACCAGCATAGAAATGGCAGAAATTTATTTCTGATTTGCATTCCATTATTTCCAGTGGAATGGCTGAGATGATGCTGGAACAAAGAACTGTGTCCACATCCCTCTTCTGTATTTACTGAAAAACCAGCATCTTAAGCAAACAAAGTGAGAAATTTGCCAGTTATGATCTCTCCATGTTACATGCAACACTGAAGGACTGCAAAGGGCACAGCCATGCTTCTTGTTCTGCCTGACAATTTATTTTTTTTAGTCCTTAAACATCCAATATATTGTTTTAAACTTTATGTGACCTTTGAGATAAGCTGAAAGCTGTTCTGCCATGACCCAGATTGTGAGTGCTCGGGTTTGTGTGGGCTGGTGTCATTTAGCCCACTGCAGGGAGCCTGGAACAATGAGGGCTGAGCAGTTTCCACTGCCTCCCCTTCCCCTGCCCACATTACCTTTTGGCACAGCCAGGATTTCCCAATGCTAATTGCTCTAATACAGTGGGAAACAAAGTAGTTTTCATGTCTGGCAAGAGCTGGCTAGTGAAATTGCATGCCACCTTCACTGGGACACATTAAGCAGAAGGCAGTGTTTCCAATGGAAACAATGAAAACTGCAAGTGTTAATGGATGTTATTCCTCAATAATGCTTAAAGTGACTGTTATGGCACTAGCTGCTGCCTTTTATGGAAAAAAGGGGAGCGCTCTACAGACACATTTTAAAGACCTTTTTCAAAAAATTTCACCCAGGAGACCAAGTATTCCTTGCACAAAGCCGGTGGAAGCAGATTTTTGCATGCAGCCTAAGGAGATCCATCCCTCATACTCCTGCAAATCCTAGAGGAATAGGAGGCAGGTCTGTTTTCCCTCTAGTAACGCAATGAACAGTCCTGTGTCTGCTCTGCCTGCATGGGTGGAGAGGGAAGCACCTCTAGATTTTTGTTGACCTGTGCAAATGCTGACTGCTGGTGGCTCTGGTCCCTGGCACATTTATTCCCTTGCAAAGTCTGTCTTACAGCATCCACATTCTGTTTCACAAGCACAAATGCAGGGGTTCTTGGTTTTGTGCAGCATCTAGTGGCTGTGATAGCATCAGGGAGTGACATTTGGGATGTTCTACAACACAATGATTTCCAGATGCTGCTGGAAACCAGAATTAGTTATATTTTGAGTAGGATTCCTCAGGTACCTCTCTTTAAGCCTTTCCAGGTTATGATATAAGCAGTCTTAAAATTGTTACTTCTCTAGTGTGGAACAGTGATTTCTTGAGAGTGAAGATCATGGATTTTCATCCAGGGCACTGCCTTGCCTCTGATTTGCAGCAGTCAGTGGAGAGCTGTCCACAAGCATTGATGTGCCAGGATGTGATTTGAAGTGGCTGTTGCGCACTTGCATGTCTGTATCCTTATCATTTCCCTCTGCAGATAATTCCATGGGAAGAAAGAAAGGGAGGTTTGAGGCAGGCAGGGGTAAATTGTTTCTGGGGTTGCATTACCATCATTCCCTGTAATGGAGCCTTGCCAGAGCAAAAGCAGAAGCTGTCTCACCTTCTGCTCCCAAACTCCTCTAACACATTGGTCTTGTTTGTGTGGCCAAACAGCACTGCCATTTTCAAGCCGTCATTTTTGCATGCCTCATGATATTTTGAGTGTCTGAAACTCACTGGTTTTTGTAGCTGTGCAAGAGCACAGAGCTATTGAAAAATAATTCAGTCATTTTCTTTTTTTCTTCCTGTGGATTAGAGAGAGCAACCCTGCACAAGACTTAAAGTTGTAAAGTCAATCTTAATACACATTTTGTGCTTTCACAGACAAGATTTTCTACACCAGTCATGATGTTTCAGTCTTGGTCCTTGGATTTGGTTAGCAGAATCATTTAGTTTGGAAAAGACCTCTGAGATAATTGTGTCCAACCATTAAACCAGCACTGCCAGGCCCACCACCAAATCGTGTCTGCAAGTGCCACACCTATGTGGTTTGGAACACTTCCAGGGACAGTGATTTCTGCCACTGACAGCCTGTTTCAGTGCTTGATCACTATTTTAGTTAAGAAACTCTTCCCAATATCCAAACTAAGCCTCTCCTGGTGCCGCTTGAGGCTGTTCCCTCTTTTCCTATCAATTGTTTCCTGGGAGAGGAGACCAAACCCCACCTGGCTACACCCTCCCTTCAGGGAGCTGTAGAGAGTGGGAAGGTATGTATTAAGGGTACATGCAAGGGAAAATTTTATGTGATTTTTGAGATTCATTCAGCCCTCTTACACCTACAGAGGATTTATGGATTCTCTTTAGACATGCAGAAGAATGCTCTCTGAGCAAACTGGCTTTGTATGCAAGTTATTTCTGCAGACACAGATGCTTACGAAACTTCTAAACAGTAGGCACAAATATCTGTCATTATCTAAAACACATTTTCCTGTGTTTTCCAAAGCTCAATCCTGCTATGTTTATGTTAAATGTCTCTCTGGTGTTACTACTTGATTCCAGTGATAATGTAAATAGAAACCTATCTTTGTTTCCTTTTAATTTTCTACAGCAACACATTCTCATTCTAATAATTTCAAATCATCACAGGTTTTTAGTCAAACTACAATGAAAGCATTGAGGAGGAAATCTGTTCTACTCACTGGTTACCTGGAATACCTGATAAAGCACTACTACAGTGAAGATAAAACAAATCCAGAGAAGCCTTTTGTAAGAATAATCACACCCTCTCAGATTGAGGAGAGAGGATGCCAGCTCACTCTGTCGTTTTCCCTTCCAATCAAATCTGTGTTTAAAGAGCTGGAGAAGAGAGGAGTGGCTGTAAGTAAACCAAACTTCATCTTCTTTACAAGTAACAAACTATTAATTTGCTTTTATTCAAATGTAATTTCATATAAGGCAAAAAACCCATTAGGACTGATGACAATTTCTTACAATTTCAATTTTTACTTGTGCAAGCAATCAAATACATAGAGTTATTTTATAAATTATTTGTTAGCCACTGTATTGCCCTTTCACTGTTGACTTATTTCCAGTAGTTCTGGAGTCACTGCTGGGGTTAGAGCTGTGTCATGGGTGCATTAGGACAGAAGGCACAGCTACAGATTTACACAACAAGGAACTTTGAACCTACATCAGTCCCCTTCTTGATCCACAAATGGTCAAAAGCTTTGTGGAACACTGAGACAGAGCAATGGAAAAGCTGCCATTTCCCTAGAGGTGTGTTTTAGCACTCAGAAAAAGCAGCCACTGAGCAGCACTTCGTTGTGATGGCACA
This sequence comes from Onychostruthus taczanowskii, assembly GCF_017590055.1. Lineage (NCBI taxonomy): Eukaryota > Metazoa > Chordata > Aves > Passeriformes > Passeridae > Onychostruthus > Onychostruthus taczanowskii. The sequence continues at coordinate 13,982,131 of NW_024496526.1, forward strand.
GTTACCATTGAGCACTGCTCCAAAAGAATAAAAGAGAAATTTAGGGTCATACATTGGGTGATTTAGATGTGCTGGGAGGTGAGGCTGATAGCATAATGCCATATAAATGAGATATCACTTTTATTTCAGCTGGTCACTTGTCTCCCCAAAGGGCACCTCTTTTAGGTTACGTATGCTGCTGCTTTGGTGCTGCCAGGGAATTCCAGGAACTCCTGCTTTTAACATGGCACGGGGCCTCACACTGTTGGCTTGTCTTTGCAATGCAGTGATATTTTTCAAATATAAGAGATTATTATATTCAGGAAAATGTTCAAAATCACAGTGAGGGGAAGAAAAATACTGCAATGCCTGTGCCATTACTTGCACCTTTAGAACAAGACACTTACATACTGGAATGGGGGGGGTTGTGCTTTTTTTTTTTTTTTTTGTCACCTCTGTGCCTCTTCAACTCTGGGTTGCTATAGGTATTAAAGTGAATTTTGGGACTACATACTTGGTTTGTAGTCTTCAATAGCACTGCTAAAGTCCTGCCCATCCTGAGCTTTGCATCTTTTTTTAGGCAAAACTACTCTTCTTACTAAATTTTTCACAATCATGCTCCTCACTGTAGATCCTTGAGCATCCCAAAGGTTTTGCATGTGCTTCCTTGTCAGTCCAGTCATTCTTCCTTGAAGACAAGTTGTGGCATTTGAAAATAGAGCCTGACAGATAGACAAGAAGTGACCTGAATTTACTGAATGCTCCCTCTCTGTTTTGCAGTGTGACATGAGAGAACCAAACGCTCTTCGCATTGCTCCAGTTCCTCTCTACAATTCCTTCCTTGATGTGCACAGATTTATTGAAATCCTGGGATCTGCAATTACATCTTCAAAACAAACAGCAAATAATACTGTGCTATCTCGTTCTTATTGATGGCTCAGCTGTACCTTTTAATCTATTTCTGACTAAGATGCATTTATCCTGCTGAGTGATTCTTTGCTTCGAGTAAACCGAGCTATATCCCATGCAATTTGCAAAAAAATGACTGTGCTTGAATAGTTATTTACAACAGACATAGTTTTATTAAAGCTCATATTTCTACTCTGCTTTGACTTTGACTTCATGAATTAGTATGCTTTGTATATTTTAATGGGGCTATTCTTAAACATTTTATGTAGTTTTATTGCATTAGCCTTGAGAAGCATGTTAAAATTGCTATCAACTAGAACAGGGATGAAAAAAAAAATCCCTTCTTTATTATAAAAATTATGCATAATAAAATGTGGAAAATAGACAAATCGCCAACTGTTAAAAGATACAGTCCAATTTACATTTTTAATTTAGCAATTCTATTTAAAGTACAGGGTATACTTGAAAAGTAAAAGTTGAACAACTGTTTCAAAACTGCTGCACACCAAGTTTTTCAAAGGGCCCAATATTTTGAAATTTTGCTTTAATGAATGATTTAATTGAAGAGTGAATTTACATTGCAGATACCTTCTTTGGTGTGATACAGTTGGCCAAAACAAAACATTTTATCTTGCTAGGTAGTCCTGTTGGAGAGGAGGAGCTGGAGGAAACTGAGGAGAGTTGTAGACCCGTGTAAGGCAGCGTGAAGGGCTGTATGAGCACTCCCTGCAGCTTTAGCGAGGCTTAGTTGGGATTAGGCAAAATGAACCCTGAGCTCTTTAAGCAGCAGCAAAACATCTCATTGTTAGCTCACCGTGTGGCCCGAATTTTTACAGAGATTTGCACCAGGCAGGCAAGAGCAATGTAGAAAAACTGCTTACATTTCAGCAACTCTATATCCAAAGTTGTTTTAAGGCATAAATAACACCTTGGCATAATTGGCAATTAAGCCCTAGAGTTTGTAGCTATTCATGCAGCGTTTTCCAAGAATCAGCTGAAACTTCCTCTCTGATGATGCTCAATGTGTCTCATTTTTGGTATGAAACACTTAGAAAATTGCATCCAGTAGTGCTTTGAATATGTGAAGGGAGCCTATAATAAAGACAGGGACAAACTGGTGTGGTAGGACAAGGGGGACGGTTTTCAATTGGAGAAGGGTGGATTTAGGATAGATATAAGAAAGCAGGTCTTTACAGTGAAAGTGCTGAAACACCGGAACTGAGAGGTGGTGGATGCATCCCTGGAAACATTCAAGGCCAGGTTGGATGGGGCTCCGAGCAGCCTGCTCTGGGTGTCCCTGCCATGGCAGGGGGACCCCTTAAAAGTCCATTCCAACCCAAAGTACTCTGATTCCATGATACTTTTTTATTCTACTTCAAGAGTGAGGAAGGATTTTGCGGGGAGTGAGGTCTTCTCTAGTTTCTCTTGAAGTTGCTTTTGCTGGTTGAAACTCACACCCTTAGAGCACCTCCTTCTGCACAAGGAAACCCAAGGGCCTTCACAGCACCTACCTGTTCTCTAAAATTCCCCAAAGATGTGTAGTGTTAAAACCCTTGCTGCACTGATGCCTATTTTATTGGTTGTAATATGCAGGGGAAGGCTGAAGGAACTGCAAATACAGCATTTGTTGGTATTTTTAGCACTTGTAAAGAGAAAGACACGTAAAAAGCTTCTTTAACCAGAATATTGTTATGAAGAATAGCACAGGAGTCTTAATCAGTTGGAAAGCTCTGTCTCACTCAAGAGGTTTTGATTGCACTGACGTCATCTCTCCTTGGTTCAGCTGAGCTGGGTTATGTTGCAGGCCAGGTATCTGTATTTTTGTGGGTTTATTTTTATCCTTGCACCTGCAGCTCAGCTACTTTATCTGATCTTAGAGAAGGACCATTTTCCATAAAGTGACAGTTGATGCAAAAAGCAGTGAATATAAAAATGTGCAGGTCCACAGTGTTGAAAGGGGTTGGACTCAGTGTCAGTGCCTTTGCAGCATTTGTGTACAAATGCCAGCTCAATCTTCCATCTTCCCATTAAAGTTAGGCAAGCTTAAATTCAGATATGGATGTTCATGACATTGTAAAATACCTTATTGTGGTATGAGCTCAAACCCCAGAGGAGTAAGAATCCCAAAATCTCTTTCTAAATAGCATCTGGACCTCAAATTTGGACAAGCTGTCTTGGCAGTTCTGGGGAGATAAACAGTGATTTTTGAGAAGTTTGAGATCTGCCTTTGATTCACACACTGTGAAAATAATTTTTTGTGTCTCAGAGGAAAGTGAACCACATAGTAGGTAAGTACTGAATATATGCAGTTCAGGTTGCAAAGGCTAAGCGATTAATAATAAATGTTTGATAATATTTTGTCTTTTAGTATCATTTCAGGCTAAAGGTACAAATATTGACTTTATGTATTTGTGTTCCATTTGATGGATTAGATTAAATTCAGTGCATCAAAACTCACTTATTTCAACTGTTTTGAGTTATTATCTCTTTTTTACCTGTGACTTATGATAATAAAACTGAAATCTCCTTGCATTTATAGGCATATATATATATATATAAATAAATTCAGAAAATTATTTCCAAAAAGTGAGGGAAGCCTATATTGCAGTTTACTCATTTTACTGAAACAAAATTGCAGCATAAGCACCAGTTTCACATGGTCTTTCCCTATCTGAAGTAAAAGTTTTGCAAAATGAATAATACTGGAAGTTAACATTAGGTGTCAGTATTTTACATATTATTTAGCAAAAGAATATCAAGGGAAAGAGCTTCAGTGGAAAAAATAAAAAGAAGAATATTGCAGTCTGCTTTTTCAAATGCTTTAAGTTATCACAGTTAGAGTAATATCAGGAATAATTATGTGTGAAATAATTAATTGTATATACCCCGAATGCTTCTTGCTAGTTACATCTCTGATTTAAAATTCAATACTAAGTACCACGGCTTTCTAATTGTGATAACATTTCATTCTTGGATTGTCTGAAGAAATTACATTTTCCAAATTGAACTGCAGGACATGAGGAGCTGTAGATGACAGAAAATTGATACCCAGGTAGAGTGAAAAAATGCCTACAAAATGAAGGAAAATGTGAGTATGCACATCCCTGGTCATGTGTGATCTTTTTCAGCACAACTACATTTAAAAATGTACAGAACTCTTAAGCTCACTGCAACTGTTGAAAATATGAGGAAGAAATACCGTGGGATCCATCTGTGTGTTTTTAACCCTGTTCTGCCACGGGAACACCAAAGACAAGGCAAAGTCTCCCTTCACAAGTAGCAAAGGATGCCTTTGTCTTCCAAAAGAGCAATCTACTCTGAGTGAAGGAAAAGGCATGACAGTAATTTTTTCATCTGAGCTTGTGGCATTACTGAGAATGGGAAGGATGTGGCTCGTTTGAAGAGCTTAAACCCCAAAAAGTCCTTGTCTGACAGTGACAGGACACATCTTGATTTCATTTTACTAACAAATTACTATACATTGGTAGATTAAACAAGAAAGGTGCAAGAAAGGATGGAAGAGACTAAAACAAAATAATTAACTTTTTAACCTGTGTTAGATATTCCCAAACAGAACTGGGTACAGTGGGAATTCCCTGTGAAATTCCAGCCCCTGGGGTAGGGATGGGCTTTGGTTGGGTTCAAAAAGGTGAAAAGAAACATTTTGGGGCTAAATCCACAGAGGGGCCTGACAATGTGTTGACGTCAAAGCAGCCACATCAATATTTTATTTTAATAGCTTTCCCTGAGTCACAGAATCACTGAGGTTTGAAAAGAACTCCGAGATCATTGAGTCCAACTGCCATGTTCACTGTTAAAATGAAGGCATGGCTGAGGCAGGTGTGTTATTTCCTATAAAACACACTTCAGAGGGAGCTGACCTACCCAGAGACCCCCCAAAACCACTGCAGATTCCCATCTGAACCTCTGGGCACTCAAGCTGGTGCAAATATATTTCTGAAAAGCTGCTCACTCTCTGAGACCAGCTGAGAGACAGTTTTGCATCGTAAGCTTAAACTTTTGTCAATATTTGTGAAATATATTTAGACAGCTTTTTCAGAAATGAGTAACTTATAGATCAGTAATTCATACTTTTTATATCCAGAGTTTTTATTTCCTAAACTTACTCTTCTAAGCATGGTTTTATGTTTCTAGTTAAATATAAGTGAGAATTGATTGGGGTATTTCTCAATGGAATTCTATCTTTATTTCATCATAATTGCTTCATATTTGAATAATGACAGATGAACTACTTCATTCAATTGCAGTTTTAAGGCTTTGAAGTCACAATAGCAGCAAAGGATTTAAATCCTGAAACCATTATTATGGCAGAGAAGACATCAGGGAAAAGGAAAACTTATGGTAGTGTAATTTTCTAGACAGAAAAATTCTTCTGCGGTTGCACTTTTTTCTTTTATTATTTTTTTCTGTGGACATTTTATTAATGTTAAAAGAACCCTGGAAGAAGAGATTGGAAATGCTGAATGAGAGTCCTGCTGTAAGTAAACTTCTGTAGTTATTTGGCTTTGGAGCTTGCTACAAACCTTTTAAAATTCTGGGCAGCTGCAATACTGTATTTCACCAATAAAGAGTTCATTAGATCTTTTTTCTCTCTGACATTTTACATCTAGTCCTGAGTACATGTTAATACTCCAAGGTATGAATTTCAAAGTTCCCTTTATCTTTGTGTACAGTTTTAAGCAATTAATCAAATGATAAAATACAGCTTTAAAATTAGGAACGAATTGTGAATTTCAAGTATATGTTCAAAAAGTTGCTACATTATAATTTGGAGGGGGAGGGTGGGGCCTCATCAACTGAACTTAATTCTGATGCTCTTTTTTTTTTTTTTTTTTTTTTTTTATACCTTACATTTTACTGAGGAATTTTGAAGTGATCCTCAAATTGTTAAAACATGACCAAGTGGTCTATCCAGGATAGTTCTTTCTCCTCAGAGGCTACATCAAAGTGGTAGAGACATAGAAAAATCATTATTCAATATGTTCAAAATGATTCCCACGTGGGGGAAGATTTATACAGGCTTCTGAAATGAGCATGGGGGCAAACAGCACCGAGACCCCTTCGTCTGAAATAAAAGTGAGTGGCAGTTGTATCATCCCTGTACAAGGCATGAATTTGAAGATATGCATGAAGTGTGGTGGGGTGGGGGTTGACACATAATTTTGGCAGCAGGGGCCAAATCCCATCTCTTGAGTTCAACCTGCAACTTTTCTACTCCAAGGACGTTCCTGGAGCTTTGGAAGCCTGGGGTGGGGTGGCTGTTCCAAAGGTAATTGGGAGAGGACATTTGCAAAGTTCCCTTTGACATCTGAGCACAAAGCATTAAGAACTGGGAGTTTCTAAATATCATCAATGAATCTCAACAAAAACACGTTTGCAATTATTTTGCCTGTATTTTCATTTTATTCACTGAGGTGTGTCAAGCACACAGCACCCTGTTTCTTCTTAATGAGTGTGTTATTTTAATTTTCACCTGGGAGGTTAAAGGCAATATTCAGAAATATTCATTCTTCAGTCAAGATTGGCAGTAGTTTTAACATTGTATCTGACGGTTTGTGCAAAATGCTCAGATGTTGTTTTGTGATATCAAATTTAAACCACTGTGGCCATGACGCAACAGATGCTGCCAATTCTCCCCCTCTTCTGTGGAAAACACCTCACAACTGGGTAATCTGTGGACCTTCCTTTTTAAGGATGTTTCTGGAGTTTTCTGTACTGCTCCTGCTTATAGAGAAAAAATGTCAAGTTCTCGTTTAGAGGAATTGTGAGTAAAAGAACATATTCACCTGCTTCTGAGTTCTCTTCATTGACCCTGAAAGTGTGTTCTTTCTTCTTATTTTTAAGCTGATATGAAAATCCCACTTATTATAGAATCATGGAATCATTTATAGAATCATGGTGTCAGTTGGAAAAGACTTTGAGGGTACTGAGTCCAACCTTAGATATGATGCTACCAAGTCCACGACTAAACTATTTCCCTGATTTTTCTTTGACTTCTAGTTTCAATACAGTACAGTGTCAGATTAATTTAATGACTTTATAAACTTCATTATAACATTTAAATTTTATTCGATTTTGAAAGAACTTGGATTAGAAAAGATAAATTTCTTCTACATTAATACAGCAGTGACAAGTACACTGAATTTTGAGAAGAAGTTACTCTCAACTTTTCAAATGTAACTACTAAATGAAATATTCTGCATTCCTCTGTATTAGATATGGATGAAGATTAAAGCTACGTGTCAATTTTTGGAATATCCTAAGTTCTGTGGAAGATGGTGTAGCATATGACTGCTTGATTTTCATTAGTATTCTTATTTTATTCAAACTTTCTCTCTTTAACTGGATATTAAAACTGAAGTGATAAAATACCAGAAGAAGTATGAATCACCAAAGTTCTATGTTGGAGTCTGATCTTCTGACATTTTTCTGAATGAATATTGAAATGCTTCTCAACAAAAGGTCTTGAAATTGTTCCATCAGTAATCAGACCTAGACTTGACTTGAAAAAAATTCTTTTTATATTTAGTTAAGAAAAGCATGCTCTTAATTATAATGATGATCATTAAAACAAATGTCTTGGAAGGCTGCTATTTTCAACTCAAAGTCTCTTCAAAAGCATATGAAAAACCTGATGATATATATAACAGGTCTACCCCCCCAAAAAATCAGAAAAACATACCAAATTAATGTATATGATATACATGTACATGCATGTGTATGTATATGTGTGCTCCTCTCCAGAGAATCAGTTGATTCTGTCTTTAATTTTTTTTTTTTTCACATTTATGGGATGTGTAAGAAGTGGTTTAATTTGATGAAATCAAACATTCGGTGAAAACAAAGGCGTTAGCTCTGAAATAAGACATCAGCTTTGCTGGGCTATAGATCCTTTGAACTTGGATGACATTGTCTCTGAGGACAAGATGTTTGATGAATTTTAGACTTTAAAGCCTTTGGTAAGAAAAATTAGTCCAGAATCTGTTCCTGTAGGATGGTGGGGGGAAAAAATCATTCTTCAAAAGACCAGGAAAAAAATGATGTCATTTTCTATTTCCCTTAAGTACCTTTTCTTCAGATGCTTATGTTGGAAAAGGCTCAACAGCCATGAATTTAGGGGCTTATGCTGCAAGTGATCAGGGCATTTATGTCCCCTCTGCACAGAATATTGAGGAGAAACAACAAAAAAAGCCCTCTTAGAATTTAAGGATAAAGGGCTCTGCGGGTAAGATGGCCTTACAAAACATCACTGACTAATTTTAATCTATTAATTTAAAATAATGAACATAATGATTTGTGTAAAATTACTTTACCCCTGTTATATGCCAAATCTGTCAGGAACAGCTGCTTTGCATTCAATATATCATAATGACATATACTGTGGAGTTATAATATTTAAATTTCTTTTCATTAAGGCCCTATTTTAGATTTGCAGGCTTATGCACAGGGGGAGAGGGGCTGGTGCCTCCATCGACTGTCGCTGTTAAAGGTTATCAAAAAGAACTCTTGGCTCTGTGAAGAAATAAGTAATGAGTGCAAGTTGGTTTTGCAGACCCTGTTACACAGGAAGAATAAACCAGGATTAAAAAGCCTCATGGAGAGTGTTTTTCCCAACAGGCCTAATATTGAGTGGTTTTTTTTGCTCAGAAGAATTAGAAGGGTCACAATAACTGGAGCTTGAAATACAGGTGAGTTGATAACACAGGTGGGGAGGTGGACTGAAGGGTTTGTAATTCATTAAGCCTTTATAAAAGCCCAAAGGATGCAGCAGAGACTCCTTCTCTCACTCTTTCCTACATCCCAAATACTCCTAAAATTATTACCTGGCTCTAAATACCACTTTTCTTTGGAACTGCTGATGACACACTTTGTCCTGTCACAGGGCTTGCCTGGACTTATGGAAATAATGGGTCTGGATGAACATTTCTCACAGCTCAGAAGGTCCAATTCTGGCTCAGAAGAAATTAGCATTGCAATAATTCTGCTAAACACCCCCCTCCACACCTCATGCAAGAGTGGAGATGTTGTAAAACACAGCTCCAGGCTCCTTCTGCTGTAGCCTGGAGATGATTCTTCCATGAAAACCTACGGAGGTGGCTGCAGCATCAGGGTAAGACAGTGCTGGCTACCTGCTTCAGGAGAGTCTCTGACAGTCTTGGCAGATTAACAAAATAAAAAGAGCCCCAAAAATCTCAATACTAAAGGCATGGGCCAGAGCAAAGAGGACAGCATGGCCTTGAGAAACAAGGGAAAAGGAAGTCTCTGACTTCAGAGACCACAGACTATAGAATTAAAAGGAACTGAAAAACTGGAACAAGCTCAAGAGCTATAGAATAAGGGCTATCAGTTTTCTATTTTTGTGTGCTTGGAGCAAGCTGAAATTCATTGTATTTCCACAGACATGTTGAAGTGCTCTGAGTAAGGACATTCTCATTTTCTGTAGGTGGCTGCTGTGACTAAGTCTTCCAAGAAGTGCAAACAGCCAAACATATCTAATGCTCAGCTTGGTGGCTATGAGTTGCTCTGAATATGCCCTTCTTATTTTCTCTTTTTTTGTTTTTTTTCCTTCCTCAGATCTGGATACCCCCATTCACTAATAACCTGATTTCCTGACATCTCCCAGATCCTGTGAGAATACAGCAATTGCCTGCCAGAAGGAGGCAGCTGAGGAAAAGGGCAAAGGGGTAGAGCCATGAACACAAACACGAAGTATCTGTGTATTACATGAGCAAATAAAATCACAGGAAGGGATTGGAACTGACATACGGAATTAATTAATTCAACTAACTGCTTCAAGTCTTTGATAAACTGATTTATTTGATGTTTTCCAGTCCATTCCAAGCAGCACAGTCTCCCCTGAAAGCTTCTGGACACAAGAGAGGACATTCATCTGTCTGCAGAGGAGTTTGACATCCTGCAACTGACTCTCCTTTGCATTTGTTGTCTCTTTTTCCTGGCACCAGTGCCTGGGCAGTTCTGATGCTCTCTGGGAGGCAGCATGGGTGAGAGCAGAGCCGCCACTTGGATAAAGCCTCTGTTAGAAAGAGACAGGAAAAGGCTTCAACAATTCTTATTTCTACTAGATTTGATGGGGACACATTGTTTTTGTGAATAGCTTGTTTGGCTGCTTGCTTATGTTATTTGTTTATTTATTTATTGTGAATGGGGACTTTGGTACTGTAGAAATGAGACTGATTTTCCTCAAAGGCTGAAGCAGAAGAAGGAGAAAATATCTCAGAACATCATCTTCTCTGTTCATCCTCAGCATGGGATTTTACAGGACTTGGGACTTTCTCCACTGGAAACTATTCACCAGGTAGCTGAAACTCTTTTAACAGAGGTAGAAACAACACTGGCTGAGCATCATTTTTGTGCTAAGGACTGACATATTCCTTCCAGACTCTTCTTTCACCACGAAAACATTGACTGTTTTTGTAGCTCTGACTTGATCACGGGCTCATAGATCAAGATATTGTCTCCCAGAGAGCACAACTCTTTACCCTTAAGGTTCCTTATTGTGTGATAAAGGGTATAAAACCACCTTTTTTGGCAGTTTGGTATTGTAGTACTTTTAGCACTCCAGAAAATACATTTACACTGCATTTCAAGCTTGCATGTAACTAAATCCTGTCAAGGAAAGTCTTTACATAATGCATCAACATATGCTGGGGTTTTGTCTCTTTTTTTAGTACAGTATGGCTATACAATGGATTGGAGTGGCTTTTCTATGTTATTAAATATAGCCCTAGGCAAGGCTGGCTTTTAAAATAAATGGTAAGGTCTGTAAAAACACCTGGGAAAGAGAGAGAAAAAGACTAGTTTGGATTTTTATAGAACTTTCTTACCCAGTAGTTTTTGTTAACTTTAGTGTCCTATTTTTTTTTCTTTAACAATGAAAAGATAGCAGTAACTAAGCTTGAAAAATAATGAGGTTAAACCAAAAAATGCATGTTTTTTTCCTTAGCTATGAATGCTCCTAAATCCAAACCTCATTTTGAGTCAAAATAGAGCTTATTTGGAGTGTTCAGAGAGTTCTATCCTAAACTTCTCTGCTGCTTTCTATAGTCTATCTGTTTTCAAAACTTCAGTGGCTCAGCTATTAAGTGATTTAATGCAAGATCATTTTTCTGCTAAAATGTGAATGATCTGGGTTTTAGACCTCAAGTCACAGCACATATGTTCCTTCCACAGAGCCAACATTAAAGTGCTGGAGAATCTCTAAAGATCTATTTCCTACCACCTGTGACCACTTTGTTAAAACATCTCTTGCACTTTGAAGACTGTGGTAAGTGAAATGGATTGTTTGGGGTAAAAAAGTCAGCCCAGACTAAAAGGGTTTGGAAGATGGTGTCAGAATATTTATAATGCACATTGTGGTTGAGAGGTCTGTGTGAATTCAGACATTTCTATATATTTACATTGACATTTACATTCAGGCTCCTGCATAATAAGCATTTACAGCCCAAGCAGGTGATATTAGAGGCTGCTGCTCACTTGGGCTATGAGCTGTTGGAGCTGTTACGTGGCCACAAGCTTGGCCTTCTTGACACATCAGAATGTGCTTCCAGAAACATTTTTGCTGGCATGAAATATTCAAGGCCCTTGTAGCAAAAAAAAAGAGTAAAAAATAATGGCTGCTGAATGGACACAGCATTCTGAGCAAATGATTGCTATGAGCAAGAATATGAAATACTGGCCATGCAGAAAAAAAGTATTTTTTCTCCTTTTGAAATGTTCTAAAAATATGAAAAAAATGGCATTTCTCTGGTGAAAGATGTGAGGGGAAAAAAAATCATTATTTTTTAACTGTCCAATGCCAGGCTGAATGGGGCTTGGAGCAATCTGGTTTAGTGGAAGGTGTCCCTGCCCATGGCAAGAGGTTGGAACTGGATGATCTTTAAAGGCCCTTCCAAACCAAACCATTTCACAATTCCATCCATGATCATCACTGAGTCTTCTGGTTTCCTAGAGTTTTTCCCAGTGAAAAGTGTTGGCTCTTTAGGCATTTTTATTAATAAAAAATTATTTTCTTCTGCAACAAGGCGATGGACACATTCGTCCAACAGGCACAGTTGTCCTTGCAGGCCTGTGTACTGTCAGGTTTGTATTGTCTGTTATGGCTTGATTTAAACACTGAATTAGTTTTGCTACTGGGTGTCTGCTGTACAAGCCAGACACCAGGCTGCCTGCCAGTCATCACAACAGGGAGTAAAGGCTGAACTAGGCTAAAAACGACAGAAAAAGTCAAGTTTTCTTTCCCCCTCAGGAGGCTGCTGGTCCAGAATGTCTCAGAGTAGCTGTTTATGCACCTGAGGAAGCTCATGATACCTCTTGAATTTGTTATAACAGATGTGACAACATTTGCTGGGCATTCAGCACCTTCAGTCAACAGTGATTTTTTAAACCAGCTTTTTTAGCTTTAATTCTCTGAGGTATGAGATGAGGCAATCTGGATGCTCACCAGCCTGGTGACACGTCTCAGAGGCAATGACGCCATCAGCCACTGAAACAGGGACAAGAAATCAGCGCCTCAGAAATGATGCTCCATCTTTAACTTGCACAGCAAACACAAGGGCCAACCTATTGCACAGCAATCTGCTCCAGGTAGTGTCTATGCAGCTTCTGTTTCCTGCTTAGTTTTACTTAGATTAAATGAGCGCTTAGATTTTGTTAAACTGGCTTTTTTTTTTTTTTTTTTTTTCTTTCCCACATCTAAAGTATTTTCAGCCTTTCAGAGATCACACAGGAAGCTTGTGCTGCATAAGTTTGAGCTGTATGCAAAGCTGCCATCCTTTTATAGAATTTTGTCACTGCTGACATACTGTCAAATGGATGTGAAGGAGCTCAGACGCAGTCTGCAGCTCGAGTGAAATGTTAGGTGTGCGGTGAAAGATGTTTTCATGAAAAATGTCATGTCCCCAGTCATCTAGAGTTTGAACCAGGTATCATAGGCAACTTCTGCTGCACCATTTTACAGGTTTGATCATGGATCTTCATATTTTAGTGGTTAGTGTTGTCCACACTGCCCACAAATATTTTGTGACCATAAAAGTGCTTTCATTGATTTTATTTGAGGAAAATCTTGAGATCCACAGCTACAATAGATTATTTAATTAAAATTTATTTCATATGACAAAATCAGTTGGCCTATATACTGCTTCAAAAAAAGTTAACAGTTAATTAGTGCTTCTGAAATGGTTACTACAAATGGTTAGTTCACAGAAAAATACTGTATTGCTCTCTCACCTCCTCAAACGTGGTAGAAACCCCTCATCACGATTCATAGACATCATTCACATTTTTATTTCAAAAGTCCAGTTTTAAAATACAACGCTGAAATGCAGGGCCTCCAAAGAAATGATAGTTTAGAACCATGAGGAGCAGCTGTTGTGCTGTTCAGCTCCCTCTCCTGCTTGTCCCTGTGTGCTGCCTCTTGGCACGCACTTGGAAACAAGGAGAGTCTTGGTTCTGGCTTAGTGTGGCCTTTGTCAAGACTGGATCTTTGGCCATGAAATGGATCTTGTAGAAGTTACTAAAAAATGAATAATAATAAAAGGGTCACTGTTAGCCTGAGAGCTCTGCCATCCCTTCAGCAGGGCTGTGTACCCCTGTTTATCACTGGATTTATCTTGAGTCCCTGAAGATCTTGCTTCCCCACTGCTGCAGTAAGCGTATGATGGACTAAAGCTTCTCTCTACAGGAACTTTCTTGCATCTTCTTTCTTGCTGCAGTAGGAAATGACCCACCTGCAAATCAGACCTTTCTTTGCAGCCTTGTAAAATACGTCACGATCCCTTGTAGGGCTCCCCAGGCTGCAGTGCAGGCACAGAGCCCACCCCTCATTTCCTGTCCCCATTAGGATGGCTTTGCTCTCTCCATTATCTCTGTTTCCCTCTATTACAACCACGGGTTCTTCTGTGGGATCCTCCTTTAGGGGGGCTTTGTTGCTGGACCTCTGCACAGATGGGTCAGAGCTTCTTGAGGAGCTCCACTTCTCAACAGAGCTCATTTTACCTCACTGTCGGGACGAAACCCTAAATATCAGGACACACATGATTTCCTCAGGTTGTATGGTGTTTGGTGGGGGTTTTTTGTGGGACACAACCAAAAAAGGACCCCTTTCTCTACCAAAGCATTACCAGAGAGCTCTTCAGCCTGAGCAGCGCTGTGATTGTGCCCACAGTACCACAGCCCTGCCCTGCATGGGAATCCCCGCTGCTCCAGTTTGCAACGTGACCTAGAAATACCAGAAAAATATGATTGTTCCTTGCTGAAAGAAAAAAAAAGCCACATGGCAGATGCTGATGAAGGCATTTACAAGGAAGGGGCGTTTCCAGAGCCCCAGAGGCCCAGAGCTGTGCCTGAGTCTGGTGGTTCTCTGGGTTCCCCCTGCCTGGGAGGGACCATTGGGGTGTGGGATGCTGCGGGAAGTGACGCAGGGCAGCAGCTCCGTGTGCCCCTGCATCTCCAAGGGCTGCTTCGTGGAGAAGTCTTAAAGCAGAAAATAAAGAAACAGAAGTGTTTGCCCTGTCTGACCTCTGCCAGGCTTTTTTATAGAAGCAAACTCTCTGATTGTCCAGAATTTGCTACTTTATTAATCTAAATAACAGTACAGTAAGTGTCCTGCCTACTAAAGCTATATTTCAAAATAGCAAAGCAGATTTGTTGCAAGCTATTTATTTCAGTACTCAAAGGGTTTCATTGAAGGCAAGAAAAGGGAAGTTGTCTTGAGGCTTAGAATCATAATTCCTTTCAGCATTTCCTTTTAAACCTCATCTTTACCTTTTGCAAAATCTACCCTTCCCTGTTTGCTGCAATTTTCACAAAGAACCTGCTTTACTTTACTTTCATACGTTAAAATATCTTTTTTTTGCTCCAATCCAGAAGAATTTTACACTAACCTCTAGAAGCAAGTTGCTCACTGGTGAGATGGTTCACTTCTGCTCTTGCAGGAAGTGGTTTTATTTTACTTTTTCCCTGCTTTTTTCACTCTGTATGAGCTGTGGGACTAACTCAAGTGCTGTCTCTAGACACGTGACCTTGATCTTTTCCGTTCTTTTGAAATAGTTAAAACTGTTGCTCGTTGATGGCGGCTTGAGATGAGATGACAACGTCCCTGAGGCTGCAGGTAAGGAGCCTCTGATCCATCTCAGTGTAGTTTGGGAAACCTGTTGCTGAAAAATTTTAAAATAATGATAGCTATGAGCGTTTTGTAGGCATTCAAATCAGGTTGGTTTAATTGCACAATTACTTTATTTCTATATGCTTTTGTGAATTTGAAGGCAATGAGAAAAGTGTAGAGGATACAGATGTGAAATGATGTTTTAAATCAGTGCTCAGAGTTTAGCAAATCTGTTGCATTCTATGCAAGAGGCAACTTTATCTGACCTTGTCTTGTACCCCAAACCACTAATTCCTTCTCCTATCCCAGCTGGAACTAACTAGCTCTCCCAAAAAATGTAGGAAAAGTTTGTGGCACTGGCTGGGAAATGAGATTAGATCACTTTTCCCAGCATTTGCCCTTCCTGAGTGCAGTTTAGCACTGTTTGATTAACTGGGTCCTGTGCTGGTGACCATGAGGGATGTGATTAGTAGCCATGGATACTGTAAAAGCCAGTGCCAAGGGTAGGTTTGTAGTTGTTTTGGTATTTCTAGAATCTGAAGATGTTGATAGAGGGATTTCTTGCCCTACTCAATATCAAGAAGTTTGATACCACTCTATTATTTGTCAGGTAGGAAAGATCATGGGGCATAAAGGACATTTTACATAAAATATCCTGGGTTTCTCTATGGGCAGTTGATGGTGGAGCTGTTCAGTGGAGATGTCATGGCTGTGTGTTTCCTGCATGGGCTCTTTAAACCCAGACTAAATCATCCTTCAGAGCTGGCCAGAAAAAGGTTGCATGTCCTGTCATCACAGCTTTCCCTCAGCAAAGACACCTTTGCATTGCTGTTGGTAGGCAAACAACTTTATGGCCTGCACAGCTTTGCAAAGAAATAGTAATTCAGGAAGATGCTCAAATAACACAATAAAGCACTTTGATTATGGGCCACATTAAGGAGAGCCAGAATTAGCAAGGCTTGTTTCGTGCTGAAGGTTTTTTATCCCAGTAGCATGCAGCTAGCTGCAAACTTTGAGACTTGTGCTCCTGTTTGTAACTGATTGCCTTCTCCAAACAGGCAACTTGGGGTTTTTTTGGAAATATGGGTCAGAGTTGAAAGATATCACACGTGGCTCAGAGCTCATTTTGGAATTGTGCATACTAATTGGAGACAGATTTTAGGGTAATGCTGGAAGATCACATTTCATATTTTCTGTACTTTTTGGAGAAAAAAAAAAAAGCTGTCCTGCCTGCATACACAAATCAGCACAGGCAGGGAAATTGTATAAAAAGAATATGTTCTCTTCCTGGGCTGTGTTTGTCATGATTTTTATGTTTCTGCTGCAGAGTCTTAGAGTAATTTAAAATGCATTTTCCAAAGAGCTGTGAGATTTGGTGAAATAGTTTGAATTCTCAGAGTTTTATGTCTTTATTTTCTCCCTTTCTCTGCAACTTACCTCTTTGTGTCCAAAGCAAATTCATTTTAAATCAGCATGTCTTGTTCAGTTTACCTCTCCATCCAATTACATCTGTGATGTACATTTGTTCATTTTCTTTTCCAAAGAGAGTGAACAGCAGAAGCACTCTGTATTTTAAAGCTCCTGCTATGCTCTATTATTGAATTGCAAAAAACCAAACCAAAACAAAAAAAAAGGTTTTTTTTCACAGCACTTGTTGTAGAAACTTCTTTTTTGCTTTGACACAAAGACATCCTGGTTTGGAAGAGGTTCTCCATCTTCCAACCAAGCTTGAGTGCATGACTCTTAGTAGTCCCTGTCACCAGGGGATGTATCCTGGCCTTGGGTATGTTCCTCCTACCTGGAGTGAAACAGGAAACAGAAAATAAAATGGTGACAGAGGAATGTTTGAATTTTCCTCCTGATGTCAAAACTCCACAACCTCCAATGTGGTGCTGGAGAATTCCAGCAGCTCTGGTTTGGATTTCTCTGTCTGTTTCTGGTCCCATCAATTATTTCCTTGCAGCGATGAGCTTCAGGAAGGGTTTAAGAGGCAGCATGTCATGCAGTGGGATGGATTTCCCTTTGTGACCTCCAGTGCTGCAGTGAGAATGGCTTTGGCTGTACTGCCCAAAATTTGGGTCTCTGCTGCTAAGCTGTGAGCCATGGTAACTGCTGTATTGGGATGTGTTTTACTCAGTCACATCCAGGATAGTAGGCTGTAGGCAGAGTCTTATGGGTTTTTTTAATGCTCACTATGTGTAATTCTGATATTTGCTTATTTTTCTTGATATTTATTTTCTTAGATAGCTCTGTGCTGTTTCAGATCAATCAGTGTGAGTTGTTAACCATTTAATGAGCTGTTAACCATAAGGTCCTTTGTACCCACCTGTGTGGGACTAAAAACCATCTCTTGTTGAAGAAGTCTGTCAGTACTTAAGTGTGCTCCTAACTTCTAACCTGAAACACAGCAGTTGTACAGAACCTGTGCTGATCCTCTATTGGTGCTGTTTGGGCTGATCACTTTTAAAAACAAAATAAAGCATCACCTGAGCTGCAGCCTAAGTCTCTACCTTCCACTTACCACCTAAGAGTTCCATATGGGATGCATGAAACCTGTTTCTCAGCACTACAAAGGCAGAAATTGGTGCTGATGGATCCTGTTATATGCAGGTGGTTTTCCTGATTTCATTTTTTAGTAGTATAAATCTTGAAGAAAGCAGATTGGATGCAATTTTGGCCCAGATTTCCATGGTACTTCAAGTGCCATTCAGAGCACTGCAGCAGATTTCCCCACCCGGCTACACAACCTGCATAAAACTGTCCCTTTTCCATTCTGTGGTGGTTTCCTACAGCTTTTGTCACCATCAGACTGGTGTCATGACCTCTGAGGGTCAGGGCGGGCTGAATGCCTTGCTGCCTTCAGCATTTGGGGTCCTGGGTGAGGTGAAGAGGTTTTGGTGTTATCTGCTCTGAAACCTTCTCTTGATGTGGGTCTGCTTCAACCAGTGAATCTGAATTTCACTCTCACCAGCCCCTGAAGGACAGAGATGGTTTCCTTGCTGTGCTGGCTGTGAGGATCGTGCCTTCACGCCCTCAGCATGCCTCTGTCAGTCCTCCCTGCTTTGAGAAATACTATAAAAAGGTTGTTTTGGAGACTCACTACAAAACAAGCACTGCTAGCTCCTCATTTACACTGGGACTTCCTCAATGCAGAGCTATTTTTTACCTAAAGAGTGAGTGTCACAAAGTCTTGCATCATCTTTGTCACAACTTGAAGCTCCCTGGGCTGCAAACTTCCAGGCTGGCTGAGACAGGAGCAAAAGGAAAGTACTTGGATTTTCAGTAAGAAGGTTAGGAAAAAAATTTCTGGACACAGATCATTTAGATGTTGCAAACTGACAATGGGGCAAATTTAGCCCATGCAAGAGCTGTCAGTGGAAGCAGCCAGGCCATGCTGGAGAAGTTTTTCAGGGCATATTCATTCATATTGAGGTAATCTGGAATTGTTGGCATCTGGCACATGTAAAATAAATCCTGTTTGCAGAAAATAGGAATCAAAATTCATATATGCTTAAAAAATTTTGGTCTTTTTCTCTTAATTTGTCTATATTTTCACTCAACTTACTTATGAGAAAGAAACGTTTTGAGAATTAAGTAGGAAAGGTAACAGAGGTTTAAATAGATATTTATATTCTCCAAATTATCTGCTAAGCTACTGTGTGTGTTGCATTAACACAGGGAGTGCTCAGGTATTTACTGAAGCATTTCTTCAATAAAATAACTGAGTGTCATGGTGCTATGGTTGGTGGTAGGTTGTTTAAGATCCATATAACTCTTCATTGGAGATTGACAGATATTAAACCGTTCACTTGCAGTTAAGCTGGATATTGTGGGTTTCTACTGTGATTTTCATGAATATTTCTTCCAAACCTTGTGCCTGATACACTAAGCAGTCACAGTCCTTGAGCAAATGAACTTAAAGGGACTTAAGATTCCTTCTGCAAAGCATCCATCAGTTTTCAGTACACCTGCAACTTGAGATGAGGAGGAAGGCAACACAGAAGTGAATGTGGTTTAGACCTAAAGAGATATGTGTCAAATACGTGCTTGTTCTTTGTTTTGGATTTCTTTTTCTGCCACACCCTGAGCTAAACCTCTTCTGTATTTGGTGCTGAATCAGATACCAGTTACCGAAAGTGCTCTTGCGCAGGACACAGCCCTGGCACCTGAACTTGTTTATTTGCTACTCAGGATGTTACAAATTCTCTTCCTTTCGGGGTGAGGAAGGAAATGACAGAGATATTTTGTGAAAGCAGTTGAAGCCCTGGAGTTCTGTCTCTGAGAGGGTTCTGTCACCTCCATGGCTGGTGGGTCTGTCCCCAGCCTGCTGGGTGTCAGGAGCTCTCAGCTTTCTGGTGTCCCTGCTGCAGCTGGGGCTCAGAGCCAAGCCCAGACACATCACAGGAGGGCCCCATGGCCACACCATGGACACCCACAGCAAACACCAACAGAAGCCTCCTCAAAAATGCATTTCGCTCTCAAAAATGCATTTTTAGTAAATAGCTTTGCTATGAATTAATCAATATTTTACACCTGGGAGGGTGTCACATCAGCCTTTCCATCTCTTAGAGTTCTGGCACGTGCTGCCATTTGTGTGTTGGGCTGAGTAGTGCTGAGGTTTGATCCAGAGAGATTAACGTTTCCATTATCATTGCTTTCTTGGTTAATTTATTGGGAAAAGAAAAACATCCAACAAAGTATAGTAACAAGTAATCAAATTCTTGTGATGATTTTTAGATTTAGAATTAACCCATTTAGCATTAATCCATCCACCATTAATCCATCTGCTCTTGGAGTGCCAAAGAAAGCAGAAACAGCCCGAGTGAAAGCATGCCAGTTCCTCCTCCTTCATTAATCCCAAACCCTGGAAAAGGCAAGGAGTGCCCCAGCCTTTAGCAGAAGCTTAGAGGAAGTGAAGTCTTCAACCCATTCTTGAATTTCCTTTGGACAGTCCAGCTTTAGCTCCTGCTTGAGCAGGATGCAGTCCCAGACACCTGAGACATTCAGAATTGCTGCACAGAGTTTGAATTTGAAAACTTCCTTTCTAGCTTTCATTTTCTTCTGAAGTTTGGGTGTTTTGTAAACCCTTTCTTAGAGTGGGGGTAGCTGAAAGGAGGGAATCTCTTAAGATGAGGAGTGAAAATTGTATAGAATAAAGGAATGAAAGAAGTTAAATGAAGATATTTCTTATCAGAGTTGTAACCTGCAGCAAGATTCAGGTGTTTAGGGAACAATGTTGATGCAGTCTAAGGACATTTTAACTCAGGTGCACAGGACTGCAGAGGTTCATTTGAGCTGAGAGCAGCTGTTTCATCCAAAAAGGGGTTTGAGGATCCTACCTCATAAACCCAGTGGAAAATGTAATAGTCATTAAGTATTTTTGCCTTGAACAGTGCTGGGGGCAGATGAATGGCTGTGACTGTCTCACTATGAGTGTTGGTGTTTGCAGGTGGCTCTGCTGTGCTCCTGGTGCCATTGGCGTTGGCTTTGGCTGTGTGTAGCACATCTGGGGTGGGACACAGGTGGCTGTGGCCTCCTGGCCTGCAGAAAATGTGTACAAGGTTTCCTGGAATCACCCTGAGCCACCTCAGTGACATAAAGTTTTCTGGTCCCTCGCGAAAGAATTTAATTTACAGCAAAATATTTAAATATAATTTACAGATCCTATGCTCAAACTACTTGCATCATCAAAGCAAACATGTCAGGGGAGTTGGAAATAGATGATCTTTAAGGTCCTTTGCAGCCCAAACCATTACATGAGTCAATGAAATTTAC
The DNA here is from genome assembly GCF_017590055.1 of Onychostruthus taczanowskii. Taxonomy (NCBI): domain Eukaryota; kingdom Metazoa; phylum Chordata; class Aves; order Passeriformes; family Passeridae; genus Onychostruthus; species Onychostruthus taczanowskii. Next base: position 14,002,937 of record NW_024496526.1, read on the forward strand.
TTTTTTGGCAGCCCAACACCCTTGGTATTTCCCTGTGCAGACATCTCAGCTGCTCGGTGTGATATCAGATGTTATCACCCAGAACAAGGGCCTTTGTCTCCTCCTTGCCACCTGCTGGGGCAGACACTCCTGCTGCAGGAGAAAGCAAACTGGGGGACCCATGAAATGCAGAAGAGGAGCTGGCTCAAAGCAAACCACAAAGAATTTCCCCTCCTGGCTCCTGCCACAGCTCAAAAGTTTTCTCCTGGAGCCCTTGGTGCCGTCTCTGCTGCATTTCACAGCAGCGTCTCTTGGAAGTGCAGCACCAGGAGCTCTGCAGAGGAAAGCGGGGACGGAGTGTGGGAACAGATTAAAAGTGTCTGGAGGATTTTTTTTCCTCCCTCAGATGGGAAGTGGGAGCAGTGAGAAGAAGCAAGGGAACAGCTGCAGGATCACAGCACAAAAACTGCTGCAGATATAGCTGATGGGAGATGGGGAGAGGGTGGGAGGGACTGTTTCATGTGCACAGCACAGGAAGTCAAACATCATCCGGAGGAGTGGGAGGGAGGGCATCTCTCTGCCTGGGTGAAGGACAAGTCTCCTCTCTGTAGAACTATTGAGGCAGGCAGGGTCAGCCAAAAAAAAAAAAAAAGTGTTATTGTAAGTTTTAAATAAAAAGAGAAATAAGTTTATCCTAAACTCACTTTATTCTTTCATTTATTTTTAAAGTCTGAGAAGATTCGAAGCCTTTGGTATTCAATAATCTCAGTATCTCAGTTTGACAGATGTCTTCTGTGGGATGATGGGTATATGGAACTGCAAAAAGGATTAAGACATAGCAAATGTGCATTGAAACTGCTAAGCTGAGGAACTCTGAGATACTCTAAGAGGTTAAAACTGCTGTTGCTGCTTTACCAAAGGCGTTACAGAACTGAAGAAGGCATTTTCTGTGGTGAAGGGGGTGCTGCTGCAGCAGGAACTGAGGGCTGGAGGGCAAAGTGAGGCATCACTTATGACTGCTCCACGTGTTCAGTAGTGCCCCACTGATTTAGAGCTAGGGTGAGATAAAACTTGTGTGCAGTTTTACTCAGTGATGAACGTGAAATGCTTCCTCCCAATGAATCATCCAGTGGAGCTGTGGGGAGGGCACAAAGGGGCTGTCACACCCTACCCAAGCAGGCCTTGTGGCAGTCCTGCCCCTGTCAAATTAAGCCAAAAATTTCTGGTGGCAAAGCTCTGAAGTTTAGAACTCACAGGAAGTTTGTTTCTTTGGCTATTTGCAGCAAGCTTTCAGGTGTTTAAAAAATATTTTTCTAATACGTCAGTTTGTCTTGTGGTACAAAGTCTTCTACTTCTCCAGAGAGTTTGGGCTGTTCCAAAATTACCATCACCACATGTCTAGTTCAGGTAAGCATGGAAAGCTTGGATGAATATCCAAATCTCTGTGAGAAGAAGTTCTGCAAAATTGAGCTGGAAGTATTTCAAGCAGCCTTACTTTGAAATTTCTGTCACTTCTGCTTCTGCTTGTATCTGTAAATACTGCAAGAATAACCTTTCCCATAGTATCTCATCACTCCAGATCTGGCAACATTAAAAGTAACAACACTTTTCTGAACATTTAGGCTATAGGAACAGATTTCTTTCAAGCACCGGGGAAAATTTGTGATTCTTATGCGATCTTCCTAGAGAAAACATTGATTTTTTTTTTTCCAAATTCAGAATTAGACAGCTTTAAACTAAAAAGTTACCATGAAACAAGCATCAGGTGCAGGTGTGAAATAAGTTTAGACTGGTCAGTCTTGAGGTGTTTGCAAAGCCATGGCTCTACTCTGTACTTATCTGCAGTAAATAAAACTTCAGAATAAAAGATGGAGGTAGAAGGAAATTTTTTTCTCCTTATTAGTAGGACAGGTCAGGAATAACCAAGCATTCTCCTCTCACACTTATTAGGTCATATTTAGTGTTAAACCAATTAAATGCATGAATTATAAATTGTTACTGAATTTTAGGCTGCTGTAAATTACTTAATGGCATTGGTCGAATGTCCAAACCATCCTAGCCTGCTGTTCAGGGCCATAGGAAGCATTGGAAGTGCTGTGCATGGGATGGCACTCACAGATTGGCTTTTAATACTGCATCTGTAGAACCAATATTCTCCATCAGAAGGGTTGTAGTCTAGCTTGCACAGCACAGAAAATAGAGGCAGGTGTTGTGGATCAGAAGCAATCCAGAAAGAAACGAAAGGTGCTGCCAGCAGGAAGACCTAGAAGTAGCTTTTTTTTTTGCCTTTTTTTTTTTTTTTTTTTTTTTCCTCAGGCATGTTCTTTTACATATTCAACTGAATTTCTACTATGGACAACTGTTCCCAGAACATATGCAGGCCAAACTGTACACAAAGGATACTTTTAACTTCAAATTCCGCTGGAAGCTGAGATAGTGAATTGACATGAGAATTGTGAAAATAGACTCCATTATGCTATCCCATATGATAAATTGGGACAGAAGAACTTTTGAAACAACTGTTACCTTTGCTGAGACTTTCCCATGTAACATAATTAGGAAACTAAATGGTGCTAAGAGGAGGCATGACCATATGAAGTCCCTTGATGACTTTGCTTTACCCTATTAAATGTGGTTTTGTTGTTTTCAATAACATCCCAGTGATATTTCCAAGCAAGTTTTCTTTGTGCAGGGAAGACCTGCAGACAGCAAGTCATGGAGCAATACGGGATTAGAGTTGGATCTGGAGTCATAAAATGTGGATGTGAAGGGTTTGTCATTGTATCCACAAAACTTTGGAATTGTAACTCTCCCATTCTCCTCTCTTTCTAATTCTCAGAACATTTCCAGCCAGGCAGGAAAGCATTTCCAGAGGAAGCAGGTCTCTGCCCTATAGAGACCAAGCAGATTTTCCCTGTTTTCCTTTGTCATCTGTCCTGCTCTTTTTAAGGGTTTATCTGTGTATAGAAGGGAACAGACTCTGGGGTTATCATCTTCTATGAAATTCCAGAATAACACAAAGAAGGTCTTTAGGCCCTTCACTGATAACCATTGCCAGTCCAGAAGAAGCATATAAACTTTCTTTCTTCCTGTTTCTCTCCATTCCATCCTGGAGAAAAATCAAGAAAAAATTTGTAAAGATTAATAATATTTCCATTGAATATATTTGGATAAGACATTTTTCTGCCATTTGCCAGAAACAGGGACTTGATATAAGCCTTTTGTTATTATATTTTATCCTTTTTTAAAAATTATTTTGTAGTGTGCTATTACTTGTTGAAAAAATAGAAAAAAGCTGCAGTTAATCTTCACATCAATAAGCCACTCATAGTTTTAACCCATCTGTCAATGCACAGGAAATCACTGAAGCAGCAATTTACAAGTCTGTAAGGTATTGTGGGGTGCAGACTGTATTTATGTGAGTCTGACCTGCTGTAAGTAGAGAATAACATATCCCTAATGTGTGTGGAAAACCCTCAGGAATGAGAAATGAAGCACCATGCTGCAATACTTCAATTCTTAGTAGGTGAGTCATCAAAAACCCAAACTTTAAGAGTGTTCTTAGACCCAAAATTAAACAAAACCATTGCTTCTGTACAATGGGGCAAGTCTGTGCCCTTCCTTCTTGTTACAAAGTGCATTTCCTTGCCTGATCCATGATGCAATGAATGCTTTGTCTCTCCTCCTCAGGGGTGCTCAGTGTTGCTGTTGTTCAGCTGTAATTCCATCACCCTCAGCTGGTTCACTGGGAACTCAAAATCACAATCAGGCCTGTCTGGAACCACCTTTTCTGTATTGCACAAGCCAGAAAGAAATTATGTTATATGAAAAGACATTTTGTTCCTACAGGATATTAGGTTGGTACATGAGATTTCTGTTGTGAGAATTATGTAGTTGCTAACTGAGTTGTAAAATATAGCTCTCTTTTAATATAAAAGAATAAATCAGAGAGGATGAAATTGTCATCATACCAAGGATCAGGTTAAAATCTCACAGATAACAGGTTTTTTAGCCTAGAGATTTGTTTAATGCTTTACTCTATTAATAGTAATAGTAACTACTATTGAGTAACTGCTTAGATGGTCTGCTAAGTGATAGGACAAGAGGAAATGGCTTCAGGTTGTGTCAGGGGAGGTTTATATTGGATTTTAGGGGAAATTCCTTCACTTGAAATGGTGATCAAGCATTGGAACAGGCTGCCTAGGAAAGTGGTAGAATCACAGTGCCCAGAAGTGCTCAAAAACATGGAGATGTGATGCTTCAGGACATGGTTTAGTGATGGACCTGTCAGTGGATGATGTTTGAGGCATTTTCCAAGCTCAATTATTCTCTGATTCTATGATTTGGGTCAAGCTGTGTTGAGAAATTTGCCTTTAGGTGCATCCTTCATAGAGACTGAATGATATACCTCAGAGCATAAAAAATTGTGAGTGATGGTTCAGGCAGCTTATACCACACATGGAGACAGAGAAATGCTGGACAGTGAGATATGACTCCAAACAAAGCATAAAAGATGATTTGCTCTTTGACCACAGCAGAGAGTTGGGTGACTGTACATATAAATTGGAGTGGGCCATTTCTGCTTTTATTTGCAGAAAGTCCACAAGTACTGGACTAGAAAAGAGAAATTACAAAGCCAGCTTTTAGAGGACCTCCATGATCCTTGCTCTGTGTGTTTTCTGTTCTGAGACACCAGCAAAGCTCTAATATAGCTGCAACAGGGTAAAAAATTAAAAGAGGGTGTGATAATTAATGCTGATGAACATGGTTTTTGTAGGGTGCATCAAGTTAGAGATGAGATTGCAGTTTTGGGTGATAAGGGAAACTGAGCTGCTGGGTTTAGGACACTTAACACTTTACAGCAGGCTGATCCTGGAACTAAATTCTGGTTTATTGTCTATCTGATATAAAGAGACAAAGAGGGGTAAAGAATCAGGCAGTGCTGGTGTTGTGTCATAACTGATCTGCTTTGATTAAAGGTAGGAGTGATGGTTGAAATTAATCCTGCTTCCTAAACACCTGATTTTATTTTTTTTTTTTTTTTTGCAAATGAAAAGGCATAGGAAGGTTATATCTGCTTTGTATTTTCAGTCCAGTGGATTTATCTGCTTTCCAGTACTCAGATAAACTGGCTTCAGGACACTCCTGGGCACCAGCCCAGGACAGTGTATCCCTCAGCAGCCTTTCCTGTCTGTGTCCCTGCCCTGGCCACAGGGGTGTGATGTGTCAGCTCTGACAGCAGCACAGTGGGGGTGGCTGAAATAAAATAGACACAGCAAAGTGCACATAGGAATAAATAAAAAAAAAAAAAAAAAAAAAAACTAAAAATAAAAAAAAAAAAAAAAAAAAAAACCAACAAAAAAAAAAAAAAAAAAAAAACCAAACAAAAAACCAAACCCAAAACTGTGGAGCTATTTACTGGCTATCTCTTTACACGTAGTTTTTCTCATTTGTGCACCTTTATTTTCCATCCTTGTGTGTGTTTAAGCACTCGCTGCCCTGAGCTGTGCCTCTGCAGAGATATCAGTGTAGCACAGGCCAAGGGCAAAACCTAACAGCAGCACTATTTATATAGGTGTGTTGATTTTGGTGATAAGCACTTTCACAGACACACTGACACGTTCTCCTTAACAGGAGTGCTCCAACTCACTACGTGTCTGGCATTCTCTTGTTTTTCTCCGTTGTTAACTGCAACTTCTGCTTCTATTTTTGTGGTTTTGCAGGCTCACAGGTCTGCTGTGATGGTGAACCTAGTGCTGATTTTTATCCTTCCGTGATATTGTTGCATTAGGTTTTGTCCATGCTCTTCAAGTACTGTGTGTTCTTGAGCAAAGTACTTAAATTAGTCAATGCAACAAGATGCATTTCAGTTTTGCAGTGTTTGCACTCTGCTGTGTCGAGAACTTTCTTGCTCATTATGTTTCTGATTTGACAGTGGTGCAAGTCATAAGGAGAAAATGTGGGAGAAATTAAAAGCTTACTTAGAAATACTGAAAAATATATTATTTTACAGTCATAATCCTGAATAACAAATTGGAGTTCTATTAATTAGCCTTTTTTCCTCTCTTTTGGAGATACAACTGTTTAATTATAGAAACCTAGAATGATGTTGGAAGGGACTTTTTAAAAGATCATCTTGTCACAAACCCCTGCCATGGGCAGGGACACTTCCACCATCCCAGGTTGCTCCAAGCCCCATCCAATCTGGCCTTGGACACTCCCAGGGATGGGGCAGCCACAGCTTCTCTAGTACAAGATGCTGATTAATTGTCATTTGCATTCTGTCTTCAGCATTATGTCTTCTGCATTATGTAGCTGTAGGAAATGTAAGCATAGCTCAGGCCAAAATTTGGAAATACTGCTATGTTCTTTTTGAAGAATTAATTTTTTGAAGAATTCATTCTTTGCTTTGTAGAAAATCTACATACTGACTTTACTAGTACTGCAGCAAAACACAGGAAATAAAGTTCTTGGCTAATACCAATCAGTTCAGTCATTACAAGATCATTTTTTGGACAAAGCAGCATGTATAAAATGGATTAAAATGCTGATAAATTCAATATGAAACACATTCTAGGTCCATGGCATGCTGTAGGAGGGCAGTACTTACAGACTGTCATTCTGAGACAGAAACCACAGTTCAACTACAAGAGTTGCAAGAATGGTAGCAATAAAAGCAATTCACTATCTTCATTTTTTCAAAAACCTAAAAAGTATATTTTTGATTTTTTAATAGAAATTCTAAATAGCAACAGAAGGGTTTGCTCTTGTTTTATTTGCTTTGTCATCTCCTTTCTCTTTTCAAAAGGACAAAAAAATTTTTCCCCATGAAACAAAAATAATTGACATATTTTCACTGTTATCAAACATCACGCTTCTGTGAAAGCTCTACTTTTAAATGAAACATTACACAAATTCTTCTGATTATAGTTTTGGCTATTCCCAATATTTTGTGGGAAGGAGGAGATCTGATCTTCACCATTTGCTGTTCAATTCTCTAGACCTGGGCTAGATTCTCATCCAGTGGGATGGCTTTGCTGTCTATGGATTTGCATCATCAATAACCTTTCTGTTTTTCACCTCTACAACCCTCATCATTTCCACACCATGTGTTTGAAAGTCAGCTGTACATTTAGAAATTGGGGTTTTAGTCTCTTTAGGAACTGTCAAATGCCACTTGAATATTTATCAGCCAACTCTCCCCTGTATCTGGTGCCTGAGCTCTGGCTTAACTCAATCTGCTGCACTATGAGGTTGCTATGCTACTTGCTGGAGCAGACTTACATCTTCCTGGAGCATTCCAAACACATGGACCATCTGTGGGAAAAATCATTGCAAGAGTTGGCCCACTGAGGCTGCAAATTTTATTAAAGGATGAACCACTTCTTCCTTCAAAGAAGGCTTTTGACCTCCTGAAGTATCTCTGAAACTGACTGGTTGTGTAGGACTGAATTGGTTTTGCTGCTGCAGCCAAAAATGTGATTTTGTTCCTTCAGCTCGGTGGTGTTTCTTACCCCATAAGTGAGTGATTCACCAGCTCTCCAGAAATTAAATTTCTCCTTCCTCATACCTACTGCAACCTCTTTCCCCGACTCTATGAATCAGTTTTCTCTCCCTGCATCATCCATCTGTCCTCATGTCAAGGATTCTTCTTGCCCCTGACTATTCCTCATCCTTTTCCAGCCTGCCCCTTCTGTTCCACAGTGCCAAACCAGGTATTTCCAAGAGGAATTTTGAGTGTGTATCCTTGTTTCCCTTCTCTTAGGTTAATGTCTCAAACTTGTCCTGCTCCTTTACTCCAGGAACATTCTAAACAACAAGGTGAAGAGGAGGAGAAATTCTGTCTTGGTTTAATGCCTTTCTCTAGCAAATCAACCGTGGGAGGTTTCAAAACTGAAATTTATACCCAGATGCTAACTATTTGCCAAAAGGCAAATTAGATAATTATATAATGGACATGGAGTGCCACACAAGCAGTTGCACAGGGCTTGGCAGCTCTGCCTTCCAAAGGAAGCGAAACAAATTCCCCTGCAAAATGGGCCCAAACTTGGCCCTGACGTTTCTAATAACAATTTGGAAGCACCAACTCATAAATGCAGAAGACAGGATCCTTTTTATGTTTTCTGACAATATTTTATCTGTTTCCTGATGGTCTTCCCCTCTGTTATTAAAAAAAAAAAAAAAAAAAAAAAAAAAAAAAAGCAAACAAACAATAGGGGCAGGGCAGATTATGAGGATTACCAAATCCTCCTTGCAAATGCAAGTGTCGTGCTGTTGCATTTGTGGAGCTCATATTCAGGGTGCCATCTACTGGCACGTAGGGCTGGTAACGCTGTCAGGAGTCTGCCTGGAGCTTGGACAGCAAAGGATTCCTACCTGAAAATCCTAAAGGCACAACTTTTGTGCCTTTCTTCCATATTATGCCAGACCTCCTTTATATTCTGCAGGATCTCACTGTGTTTTACACTAAGACAAATCTAATGGTGGAAATGCTCCATTTTGGGTCTTGTTTTTGTTTTCTTTTATAGTTGTTCCTGTAATTTTAGTATCTTGGAAAGCCTCCTTGTAATACTCTGATGTATGCAAATTAGTTCAAATTTTCAGGAAAATTAACCAAGGTTCAATGAGATTGGAACCATGAGTTTCAGAAGTCTTCACAGCCCTGCCTTTTACCGACTGCGTTCCTACTTGTGATCCAGGGCATGACTTTGTCACACTATTAAACTTTTTTATGGTATGTCGTGTACACCAGACAGAGACTACCTAATTAAAACTCATAATGCTCCCGAGAAGGGATATGTCAGAGCTTTATAGGTGGGAGATTTCAGAAGAAAATCTGAGCAATGTGCTCCAGCCAAACATTGGATCCGTGACAGAGCCAGCGCTGCTCTCGTCTCTCGAGTCTGATCCGCTCTCCAGCCTGGAGCCTACTGAAAATCTGTTGAGAAGCAATTTTGATTTGATACCAACATGAAATACAAAATGGTTTGACTCTCCAAGTTTAGGAGGAGGAAAAAAAATAATTTCCTTCTTGGAGCTGCTGCAGTCTTTACTGCCAAAATGGCAAAGTATCCCTGTGACATGGATTTGGGTGCTGACTGCTCTGAAGGGTGGTGAGAAGTGTCTTGGGGAGGCAGAACACACAGTGCTGCCCACCAAAGATCCATGAAAAGAGTTTTCTCAAGTATAATACACCAGCTCTGCAGCAGTCATAGGCAGGCATGTCCTAAGTAACATGAAACAGCTTTAATCTAATTTCTCTAACCTGAGGTTCAACTTCTGTGGGGATCCTTGAGTAACTGAGTCAATTCAGAAAACAGCCAATGGGCCCAAGCTTTGTTTTTGGTGTGGATTTTTTTTTATTAAATTCAGTGTTTCTATCATGGCACATCATGTTGAGTGAGTAATGGGCTAATATTAAAGCACTTCCTTTCTTTTATCAAGAGTACTATCATGAATGCATATAAATTCCCCTGAAGGTCCCAGCCCATGCCAGGGGAGTTGGAAATGTGTGATCTTTGATGTGATCCAATCCCCAAAAAAATCTGTGGTTCTATGAAAAGCCTTCTGGACATGGGCCAACCACTTCTAGGTGTTCGTGCTTGAACAGGTTGGACCAGATGACCTACTAAGGTCACTTCCACCCTCAGCCATTCTGGCTGCATGACCTGTTGTCATCATCCTCTACCTTTAGAGCAATTTCCTGTGAGGGATGGTTTTATCAGTGCTGAGAGGCTGAAGCTGTGGGAGCTGTGTCCTTCCACCTGTACAGGCTGTGGTCCTGCCCAGAGATGTGCAGCAGAGCTCCCCATCTCCCTCTCCCACCTTCACACCAGGATGTTGTGTTCTGTGCTCTGACGTCTTCATAGTAATGGGCTTTCTTGAAATCAAGGAATTTAATCTTTCAGAGCCTTCAGAAGTTGCCAGGATGTTGCTAGAAATAGCCATGCTCTCCAACCCGTTTGGAAAATGCTGATTCTTCAACAGTTTATACTATAACTGCACTTAAATGGATTTCCATTTCCCTGGCTCCATAGTTGGGAAACCAGCTTTTTCAGCTTGTATAGTATTTCTTCCTTACACATTTTCTCATGTGGTTACACAGCAATATAAAGAGCCAGTTTTTTTGTGACTCTCAGTAGATTGCTGCACCCACGAGCTACATGTAGTAGTACGAGGGTGAGCAAGGGGGGAGGAAAACAGAGCAAGTGTTGTACATCACTGTCTTGGTGTTTTCTACAGGAAATATAAAGCAACTTTTGCCTACAAAAAAATGTTTTGAATAGCTAGAAGGGAGTTAGTTGAGTTGTTCGAACACTAAAACGGGAGGTTGAACAGCAGCACTGTGATCTCTCTAGGTCCACTCCCCATCCAAGGGCTTGAGAGCTCAGCTATTCCTCAATTTCAGATTTTAAAAACGGACAGAGAAACAAAAATCTCATCCTTGCTGCTGGTAGGATTGTGAAAATTAAGGGCTATTTTATCAGCTCCAGGTTTGGCTCTGGGACACTAGCAGGGTTGCAGCATGGCCCTGAAATGCACTTGTAGCTGGCCCGTGTGGGACTGTGGAGGTAAGATATGTTAATTGGCTTCACAGCGTGTCCTTTCCCTTTGCAAGATTTAAAATGTGTCGTGTGAGCAGGGCCAAAGACAAAGTGGAGTGGCTGCCAGCTGGACGTGGCAGAGGCTTGCAGGGAGATTACACCATGGAGGAGAATGGCTTTTGAGATAAGGATAATCTTTTACATAAACTAACTCTTCCAAGGCATTGGGATGGGAGGGTGATAAGGACAATAATAAAACTGCAGGCTGACACAGCTGATAGTTATCCTGGTGTTCAAAGATGATCAAGATCTTGCCAGCAAGAGAACTCAGCTTCTTCCCCTGACTGCAGTGACACAGACCTGGCACTGATACGTTTTTGTATGAGGAGTCCCTAGATTAATGCTCTTATTTCACATTCTTCAGGTCAACCCAGCAACCATGGAAAGGTCTTCAACTTCTGATACAGCCTCTGAAAAGCCTAATCCTTCCCACCATAGCACAGGGGCTGTTCAAATGAGGATCAAAAATTCCAACAGTCACCATGACAGGCTGAGCCAAAGCAAATCTATGATTCTCTCTGAGAATGTGAAAGTCGCCGAGCCCGTAAGTAAAACACTCCTAATATTTTATGAGTTTTCCAATTTTTTAAACAAAATCTACAGATTTATTTTATGCTTGTTAAGACACTGGTTCCACTATCATTCTTTGAAAGGAGGGATTTAAAGTCACTAATACATTTAGTATCTCTAGGTATTGGAATAACAATTTTCCTTCACGAAATACAGAATTTGGCTTTGGTGGCCATGATCATAACATCTACTCAGCATTTCAACTCTGAGTTGTAACAGCACTTAAGTAAGGCTTAAGTAGAGTATAGCACTTCCAATTTCAGATACATATCACAATTTCTCAAAAGGCAAACTTCAAAAGCAGACAGAAGAAAAGAAATGGAAATTTCAAACTCTGCAAATAACTTTGTAACAAAAAGTCTTGCTGTAAGACTGAATGAATTGTACAAAAATCAGACACTGAACGTATGCTGTTATTTCAATAGTAAACAGAGTCGAAGGAGTTGAGTAGTTTTTTTATCCATTAGCATTTTTTTTTTAAATTAAATAGTTAGTGATGAACTCTATTGCCAGTTGCATCCCTGCCCCTGTACTCCTTGTGAGCTACTAAACAAACTGATTGGTATGAGTCTCCCCTGGTTAATTTTCTTCCATAATGGTGGCAACTTGCAGCTGAGGCCATATGATGTTACAAAATTATTTATGCAATGTTAGCCACTTTTTTGGACTCCAGATCCATTTTGTTCTCACAGAATGCAAATGAGGGGGGAAAACTCTGTTAGCTGGGGACAGAGTCCCAGATCTCAGCCACTTCTCACAACCATGCCAACCATTATTTTTTTGCTGTTGATGTAATGGATTCCTATGAAATATTCAGCTTTTTGACGAAGTTATTACATGGAGGAAAGCCACAAGACCTTCGGTATTTCCTTTTAACTCAAAATTAAATCCCAAAATTTAGACTTATTTAGAAATATGTTATTCTAGTGATTAATTTCTCTGGTGTAATTTAACTCACTTCTCCTTATATTTCTAGAGTGAAAAATCTGTTTAGATCTTAGCAGCTGATAAGATACTCATTTACCATTAATTTAAATTATATTTGCCTCAGATACACTGCATATGTTTCCTCCTTTTATCTGACTTGCAGTGTTCCTCCACCAAAAACTTGGAACACTTCTTATAATAATTCACTGGGAATATTGCAATGTAATACCAGGAAGAACTGTACCTTTGAAAAAGTTTAAAAGTTAAGTATATTTAATGGTGCCTAACATTTTATTGGCTGTGTTTAACAAAAGGCACTAGGCTGCAGTTGTTTTTGACAAGCATGAAAACATCACAGCATGAGACTGCAAAAGGAATTATGTAGAGAAATTACAAGTGATCCATCTCTCAATGAATTATCCACCTCAATAGCCTGCAGAACTCAGCTACCAATTAACACCTACTTTATTACATGTTGGGATGTACTTAATAACTTTCATGTGTTTATGCACTATTACCTTGACTGATGCCTCTTGTACAATTAGGCATAATTGGCATATCAATATGCAAAAGTTAAAAGGATTAACCCTCTTAAAACTAATGAGCATTTCTGTATCCAGCTGCTAAATGAGACAAAATTAGCATTTTTCACTTTTGGGCAGGATTTTATCATGCAGTTTCTCATTGTTGATATTACCTTGTTACATAACTTTAGTTTGGGGGATAGTATGCTGGACAGTTACAGAGCAAGGGCTCTAAAAAGTTAAATTAGACATAAATATTCACTGCTGTATCCCAACAACCACACCAGGTGCAATATATGTTCATTGGCTGGGAGCTGGAAAGTTGTTTTGTGTTGCATTTGTTTAGTAGCTAATTACATAAAAGCGGAATTTTACCGAGTATATGTCATTTTACTGAGCAAACTTGGCTCCGACATAATAGATTGAAAGCTTGCCATGCTACTAATTTCCTTTCTGTTTCAATTCTTTTCATCTCTTTTTGCCATGCAGAATTTTCTGACTAGATATTGACAGGCTGAAAGTGCTTGGGCGTATTTACTTAAATAAGCCTCTTAAAGTTGTTTGCTAACGCCCAAAGTAAAAGCAAAATTCCTGAGGATCCAAATGCTTTCAGCTGTGGGCTTTAAATGCAGAGAGCTAAAGGAACAGTGAAATACCAATTGTGTGTATCAGCCGTGTGCTGACATATCTGGGCATGTGACTTGGGAAGGATTTGAGGGAAAGTAACACAGGGGAGTAGCTCCTATCCTTCCAAGTGTCTTGAAAAAGAAGGGTCCAGCTGACACAGGCATATATGTGTATATATATAAATTTATTAATGTTGTTTTAAAAATCAAGGTGCTCCTCCCTTGCACATTTCTACACAGTCTTCACTTCTGCATTTAGAGGCACACAGATCCCTGCTAAAAGACACATATTACCAGAATATTAATCAAAGCTAATTATTTTGTGCTTGAAGAGAAAAAGGATTTATCCTCATCTTTCTACTTGGAAATTTTCTGTTTTCACGGTCTGCCTCTGTATAGTTGATGGATATAATCCATGAAGCATCCATTGATTATGTTTATTTTCTATTTCACATTGACTGAGTTTTTTTTGTCCTATTATTAGAGAGATTTTTCTTTTGAAAAAACTAGAAGCCGCTGAATAAAGGATTCCATACCACCCTTTTGCTGTCCATGTTTGGTGTGTGCAATTTACTCTATTCTATTAATAAATGGGTCAAATCCTTTTTATTCAACTTATGCAAAACCTACTGACTTTAGTGGATTAAGGCAGTTAGCCTTTGGCACATTTTGAACAATCAATAGAAATATAGATTTCTAAAACTTATTTGGAAAGAGGAAATGCCCACTGGACAATAAAGGGCGCAAACCAGGCACAAAGGTAGAAAGATGAGTGGTGATTTATAGAGGAGAAAAATGCCTAATTTTCTCTGAGGGATTTGCTGTAGTCTGAGGCATGTGCTGTGGTGCTTGTGAGCACACCTGGGGCTATACTTTTGAAGGTGAACAGATTATTTTCTGCAGGGTGACAGGGAAAGATGTGCATCATGCATCAGCAGGGCCGTATGCACATGTGCATTTTATAGTGGTGAAGATGCAAATGTGGGAGGCAGGAACTAAACAAGCAAGAGATTATTGGGGTTTATGTTATTTATTTCAATGGAAATGCCTGAGCTTTGTGCAATGGTTGAAATTGATATTAATGTAGAGTCTAAAGAGCACAAATCTTGAAGCTGGACACAGGCTGCGGCAAGTGAGGGCTCTTTCTGTGCTTAATGGTATTGTCTGAACTAGCAATGTAAATGAATATTTGCTGTTTTCATCTGTTAAACCCCAGGGAAGTGCATTTTGCTTCATTCAGAACAACTTCAAGCAATGAAATGTCTTTTTTATCGGTGTCTATATTAAGAATTAGAACCTATTTAAACATTCCAAAATGTAAATGTATTAGAGCTTTCTCTGATTAGGTTAAACAAACTGGTAGGTTTATTTATCTCCCTAATACATTATCAGAGAAATGGGAAGCAATCTTCTTTTGTTTCTTACTCCTGTGATCACAGAACACTTGCCAAAGTTATGGCTAGCCAAAAAGACAGAAATAAATTTGCTAAAAATATAAACCTTCTGTTTAGCAGAGTTTTTGAGCCATATTTTGAAATTGCAGGGCTTGTACATGTTTACTTCAAATCAAGCTTATAGTCAAGTTTGAGGCTTTGTTTGTATAGATTGTCCTGAAGTAGATCCTGATATTTAATTAAAATGACACTAAATCACATTGAATTGATAAGACTTGGCATCTCAAACAAAGGTAATTGCCCGTATTGGTTTTGTACAAAAATAGAGCTGCTTGGAAAATGTGCAGCCAACACAGACTGTCAACTCCATTTATAGATCAATATGTGAAAACCATTGATCAGGCAGGCATGTGTAACAGTAACACTTTGCATTTATTTGTTGTTTTTATACCACGTTAAGGCTTACAGGATTATCGGCTTCCAAAATATTTTGACTTCCTCGTAAATATGTTATCTGTTTAATGTTAATTACAAGACAGTCTCCAGCCCTCTTTTAGAGTATTTTCAGTTTCATTGCTATGGGTAGTTTTAGCTCAAAAAGGGATTATTTCAATCTCTGCAAGATCATCAGAGCTTCTTTTATAGTGTAGTTTATTTAGGGAAAGTTTTTGAGGATAGCTCTTTTTTTTTTCTTCCCCCAGTTTACTTTTTTTCTTGGAGGAAATAGCAAATCTTGACAAAATATTTCTAAAAGCAGAAAACCTTCTCCTGACGCAGTTTTGAATATTCTCTTTACAGTGATCTAATAGTGACTGCCCAGGCTTTATTCTCTGCAAATTTTGTCATTCTACACTGGTCTGATGCGGCCACGTTTGTCTCCATAAAAGAAAGATGCTATTTCCCCTTCAAGGTGTACACAAATCATGTAATAGCATGGGGACAGATACAGAAAAATATATGAGTTTCCCATGACAAGGGTGGGAATTGTTAATAAATGCAAACCTATACCTTATTTGCTCCAAGTATTTCAGGGTAGGTGTGAAAGCTGTGGGTCCACAAACACAGTCCAGTTTCACTTCTTGAGCAGGAATATTGTTAAAATAAAACGAGTCTGTTTAGTAACATTAGTCATTCTCCTTTCCAGGGCAGGAAAACAAGAAATGAAGTGTATCATATGTGCCCTCACTGTATTCAGACTGGTTTTGTGCTGTGAAAACGTAGATGTGCTCTCTGCTGAGCGTGGTGCTCACAGACTGTCTCCTTCGGCCCTTGCCTCCAGTTTTCCACCCATCTCAGTGCCTGTGTCCCTTGTTCCCTACCTGAGGAGCTGCTCTGGCTCCGGGGCAGAGGCCCTCAGCCTGCACAGATGTGTCCCTCTGCGCTCATGTACGTTCTCCATACCATAAAGTCCTCTGACTTAAAAGCTGAAAGTGGAATATTAATGCATGAGCCTATTTTAGGGCTCAGCTGACCTTCAATAAATGATTTTTCTCAGGTTTGCCTCCCAACCTTTTTACAGGACCAATATTTTGTGTGCAGGTGTGTTTTCAGGTTCAAAACAAGCCTTTTGCTTTTGTGAATAATATTTTTTTCATTTCTATTTTCTTAAATATGCCCCGTGAGAAGTTATTCTTTATTGTATATTTACATCATAGCACTTCAGCTGAAATAATCCTGGCTGAAAAGGAAGAAGTTAATTTTATTGTTCAACTCCCCATCTATTTCTCCTCCCCACAGTTTCACTGTACAATTTCAGCTGCGTTGCTTGACAGGCAGCATCATGATGAGATCATAGAAAAAGGAAATAACTAGCACCTATTTCTTCTTGAAAGCAAGGATAAATTCATTTCAGCTCTATTAAGGGAGTGGTGAATGTAACTGGTTTGGCTTCCTTGTTAAGCCAAACCGAAGTTCAGACAAGATATTATAGGGGTCAGAATTGCTGATTTTGACTTTTACTCAGTGTGACAGAAGGGTAGAAAAAAGGTTCAAAAACCTCCTTTTTTTTTTCCTTTTTTTTTTTTTCCTTTTTTTTTTTTTCAATCTTACATTATCTCAAGCTGTGAAAATCTTTACTCTATTTACCAAGCACAAATTAGTCTTGCCAAAGGTTCTGAAAGTTTGCTACTTCAGCTTAGATCCTAAAACTTCAAAGAGAGCTGCAACTCCACAAATTAGTGTATGTGCTCTGCCATGGCTATTTTCACTTGAACTTAGCTAAATTCGTTTATAATTTAGTGCTGATTGAACGCTGCCATAAACGTACACAAGACACATTTTTTAAAGTTAGTCCTCTGATTACTAATTTGAATAAAAAACTCTAACCTTGTTAGCATCTGGACTTATTTTCATAATAACAACCCCTTCAGAACCTACAAAGTAATGAATAATTGACAACAAATGAAATGTTTTGATAGTTGTCGGCACAAAGCATGTTTAATGTTTTGTGTTGCTTCCTAGCTAATTATGTAGATGACACATTTGTCAGACCTTGACTGCCATTAGAAACGTGTTTCCAGAGGGGAGAAAAACAGGCTATTCATAGAGTAATTAACTAGAATGCTCAATGACCTGTGAGAGATTCAAATGGCTGCCAGTTCAGACATTGTTTTGTTACAGAAGCAGAGGGGTAATTAAAATTCCAAATTACAGTGCTATGATGAAGCATTTGTTTGTTGACAGTATACTCTTACTCTAGTTTGTTAATTCTTTTTTAAATTGCTTCTAATCCATTTTATAGCTTTAGGAGCTCCGTCTTTGAATTTACTGACAACTAATATTATGGCAAATTGTTCCTCGGCGGAGCTCGGCGGGCTTGGCAGTTCCATGGGAGCACAAGGTGGGTGGGATGGAATCGCTGCTCTCCCCCTAAACCGACGCACCATGTGCTGCCACCGAGACGCGGCTAACGCGGCGCATCTTGTGAAATGATATGTTCATAATTCTGCGTTAGGGAAGATGTCTGCTCAGGGGAGGAAATGGTTCAGATAAAGCAATAATAATCAGACAAATTGAGGGAAGGTGTCCTAGAACATTAGGGGGAAGAGCTGTGATGGGGCTGGGGCCGGGGTGACCGTGGGTTAGGTGAAGCACTTTGGGAAGCCGAGGTCCGCTCGGTGACGGAGATTTGGAGGACAATCGTCTGCTTAAAGAAATCAAGAACAAAATATGAGGAATGGGGTGTTTCATAAGAGTCCACTGTATCTTTGCCAGTGCCCTTTGCAAGCAATAATGGACCTGACAGGGTAAGCTGTCTTTTCTCCTCCAAATGGGGACTCTTTGCAAGTCCAAAGTGTTAAAGTTCTCCAAACAATGAATTAAATGCAAGCCCAAGTGAAATATTTATTTACTTTGCCAAAAGTGAGACTCTGGTTTTGTTAAGGAGATGTGACAGAAGTAACATGGTGTTTGATGCAGGAGAGCTGACAGCGGCATGGAGTGAGCGCTGATTATCCCGAAGACACTGTCAGCCGGGATTGATTTCCACTTTCTCCGTTTATGTAACGGTTCCTGTAATACAGCTGACCCCAAATCACGTTACCTTGTCATTTCTCTGCATGGATCAAGAAGAGATGAGCTGAAAATAGCTAGGCACTGACCTTGAACTTGGCGGAGAAGTGAGAAGTGACAGCGGGGGATGCTCGGCGGGGGATGCTCTGCAGCCGCGGCAGCACCAGGGGGCAGAGCAGCACCAGGGATTGCAGCTGGAGCAGCTGATGCCACGGTCCCACAACCCCGTGCCAAACGCCTTTCCACCCCCCCCTTTCCTTCCCCTTCCCCTTTTTATTATTTTATTTTTTCCTTTAAAAATTGGGGAGATGCTAGCTGGAGGAGCAGCTGTCTCTAAAACGTTGGCGTTCCCATCCTGCGCCGCTTGAAAATGGAATTCTTTGAAAGGATGTTCAATATTAAAATACCCTCCTAACTGAATGCTCTGTTAGGAAGTTTTGCATCCTTATGAATACCGCGCCCCCGTTTTTTTCCTAACATCTAGTGAAAAAAAATGCAACATTTTCTTTATCATTAATAGAGTTTTCTACAATTTGGGTCAATGCATTCCTCAAAGTCTACAAATCACTTTTAGTTTCATAGAAAGCTTGGTGTAGATACATATAAAATATTTTTAAGCTGATAGGACATCTAAAAAGGGGTAAAAAAAATAACGAGTGGTTTTTCTTTTCAGATGAGACACTTCTCTCTGTTGTAATGTATGTCTTGAGGGGGAAAAAATGAAAACTTGGTTATGAAAATATTATTTAATTTACCATCTAAAACCCATGCTTGACTTCTTTTGTTCCATATTTTCTTTTAATCTCTTAGCAGCCCTTTTAGTGTCTGATGCTGGCAGGAACTGTGGAGACATGAGATGGCAGCGCTGGTTCTTCTCAAGGATCTGGGACTTTGGGGTGTCACTGCTCAGGGCAGGACCTTGTGAGAGCTTGAGGCAGCACCAGGAACCCTGAACTCACCCTTTAAGATATTTGGCCACTCTCTCACTCCCACCCTCGTTTGTTAACACCGAGACTTTGATAGGAAAGTAGACAGAGAAACACTCAAAAAATATCTTCTAAAGTACTGTTGGTAGTTCTTCACAGAACACAGGAAAGACAAGGTCTAAATGGGAGTTTCTGGATTAGTAATTATTGATTTATTATCATCTATAGAAGAGCAGTGGAAATTCATGCTAATACCAGTTTTGGTCCACATCCTATAAAATGTGATGTCTTGTTTAAGGGCAGAGCACAGGCTCAGACTGAGGCTCTCATTTCTCACTGATAACTGGGGACTGGGGCTGTGGAACCAGCAGGAACTTAGAAAGAACAAGGAGTAAGAGACACGTCTCTTCATTCTTTCCATCAGAAATGTGTGAAAATGGTGAAATGAGGTGAACTCTAAGAACTCTGAATGTTCCTTTCCTTCACCTCATCTTGTTCAAACCCAAGGAACCATCATGGAGTTGAATCAGGAGTTTGTAGCTCAAAACTTCCTTCCTCCAAATCTCCGCAGAGTGTGGCCTTTGAGCTGTCCTGGTAAGGCAATGCAGCAGACTAGGAAAACTTGGACATGAGGTTTGAAACAGCCCTCCAAATAATATTATTTTCTCTACCTTAACATCTGATTCAAATAACAATCATCTCAGTGCTTTTGAATTACCATAATTTCAGAGTCCATACCAATATATCCTTGTGCTTTTTACCAGCAGGAAAATTTTATTTCATAAAATCTCTTCTTTGACTGTTTTATCCTCTAAGAAGTGGTATCCAAATACACAGAGATGTTAATGACATTGAAGTTGCCATCATGATGCTAAACAGACCAACACACTATAAAGCTGCATCTTTTTGATTCAGGAGTGAGACAGCAACATGCCATGATGTCAACAAGATAATTTTATACACATAATATTTCACTTGGCTTCCAAGATAGCCTTCAGTTGGATTTATTCATTACAACCAAGTGGAGAAGGAGCTGGACTGAAATTAGTAATTTTTCCCTGATCCCAGCCCGGATATTTGCCTGCCAAAGGGATTTTTTTAGTACTTTTTTCTGTTTCTCTACCTGTAAAGTGGGACTGTGGAGATTGTGTATTTCTTTTCCATGCATTAAAGAGGCTGCCTCAAAGCTGGTTCAACTGTAATGTTTCAATCCTGCTCTTTATGTAGATAATTCCATTCTCATCATATTAACTCTATTAATTAAAACAGAATTATTCCACAATTATGCTAGTGTAACTGAGAGGAGAACTTGGCCCCAGGTCCTGTACATTTTCCTTATCTATATTCTCTATGCTTAACTGTTTCACTATTTTTCATCCAAAAAAACCTTATTTTGGCTTCATCATTAATCAGTTTTCTTCCCTTGATTCTATACCCCTGTGCATTCAGCGGCGTTAGGTTTCTCTGAGGGCCTTTGTGTTCTATGCTGTGTATTTCAAAAAGTATGCTTAAAAGGTGTTGTTTAAAGGAGTCTCTCTGGAAATCTGTGTCAGTGCACACCGTGACAGGGAACATAAGCTGTGGAATTATATTCCTTTTACGCTATCTTTATTAAATACTGTGTTACAGCTGAATTGTGGCATCTAACACATTTCCTTTCAAAAATGCCGTCAGATTTGAAATATGTAGGTACTGAAACTGAGATTATATCAAACTTCCCATAGCTAGTCTTGGGCACCTGACCTGCATAGCTTCCCACAGGGGAAAAGTAAGCTCAATTTCTTTAAATTTCCAATGAGAAGGGACATGTGTCTCCTTGCATTGAGCTATATGATATCACATCATGTGGCACCAAGTGACCCAATGCAACATGACAGGAGAGGTAAAGAACCAGGAGTTTTTTGGTTTGGTTTTATTTATTTTTTTTTTTTTGTCTGTTTTATTACTGCAGTGAAACATTTGCAGTACCAATGAGATGAAATGGGGATCGAATTACTTTGTGCATGCCCTAAATATATTGCTATTTCACTGTGTATGCACACGCTTAATAAATGTTGTTTAATGCGATGAGAAGGGGTTTTAAAACAGACAAGAGTGTCCTTGTTAGGCAATGTGCCTATTCTTAGACAAATAGTTGACAGCAGAATTCTCTTGCCCTAAATCAGATCAAATTTCCTTTGAAGTCAACCTTTATTTATTTTTTTTTTTTTCAGGATCTAATCCTGTCATGTTAACATTGTAATATTTTATTTTCTATTTGATTTCCTGTTTCGTGTGATTCATAGCCTTAATGGAAATAGGTCTTTATTATCCATGATTTTCTAGTTAAGGGTGTGCCTGCAGAGACACACAGCTGGATTGGAACCTCCCCCTTCAAAGGGCCCAGAACCCAACACCTTGAGAGGAAGAAGGAGCTTCATTTCTGAATATACAGCCTATTAAAAAAAAAAAATTACTTACATGTCATAGACAAATGCAACTAAGTTATGTTTGTTATTTTAGGACAGTACTGAATATGCCTACTTTAGAAGCAGTTGCACCTTTCTTTTTGTGATTATTGCCTCTCTGAGCTGCCACACACTCTGCCAGTTGCAGTAAAAAGTGGCATTGAAGACTACAGCCAAAACCCAAGTAGAGTAAAAAATGTGTTTGCCTTTCTAATCTCTGAATCTTACCTCAGTTTTGGAATCAAATTGGAAAGACTGTGAAATCCCCATCCTATTTTCCCTTAGTCCCCTCCCCTGCCCCAGAGCTCTGTAAGAAAGATTGTTCTCCTGGATATTTCATCCATGGCCAGGACTGGAAGTGCTGCAGCTGTGATGAGAGAATCTGTTCTCATGACATCTCTAGCCCCAAGGCAGGTAGAAAACCCAGACAAGCATCCAAACTTTTGTTTATTTATTTGGACCAAACCTGGATTTTGAACCAACTGAGCTTCCCATCAGTGATTCTGTCATACTTAAGAGCTCATTCTTCTTGGTTGTGGTCCTGAAGTCAGACTCTTACTTTATAACATCATAACACAAAACCCCCCATTGTTTAAAAATTAAAATGCCAGGTGCCCACTCTTTCCAGTAGTTGGCTACTTTAACTTTGAGCTTTCCATTTTTTATCAGCAAATGATAAACTGAAAATTCAGTGTTCCCAGTTTAGATCTTTCTCAAAATTAAAGTGTAAATCTAAAGTAGCCACCTGTAAGCACTAAAACCTGAAGACATTTGGACACAAGTTAAACAAATTGTTTAAAGAACTGCCAATTGGTTGCATCAGGTTTTAAGAATAACTTTGCAGGGAAGATCCAAAATTTGTGGTTTAACATTTTCAGGACTGATTTTCTTTTCTTCTTTTTTTCCCCTTTGGTGGTGAGTTGAGTTTTGTATTTTGGTTTTTAAATTTTTTTTAATCAAGAAATTGAAGAGCTGGGAAAGGAAATAACATGGTTGTAGATAAACTGTTGCAGCAGACTAAGGATGACACCACCATGCAAATTCAAAAACCTGGAAAAGGGTGGGACAACTGGGCCCATTGTGAAAAGCATGGAGCAAGTAGGGAGCAGAAGGATTTGGAGATAGGTGGGCAGGAAGAAATGGGGTGGGAAATGCAAATTTGCTGGGTGGAGCTGTGAATTGTGGTTGGAGGAAGGGGTGTGCTCCTGGTCTCTAGTGCTGGTGCTTTGTTGGCAGCCAGGGAAAAAGCTCCTTGTTGGTTTTGGGGTTTAGCTGACTGCACATCCAGGTAGGTTTGTTTTTCTGTGTATGGTGGTTTGTATAAAATCTTTAGTTGCACTGAATTTGGATGAAATTCCAGTTTTGTGGATCATATTTGTGTTGGTATAAACAAGAGGGACATTCTAGTGCACTCTGAGCACGTGAACCACTAGCTCCTTAAAAATGTCCATCCTTTTCCCAGAATCTGTTTTGGTTTATTTATTTCACTTTCTTAATGTAAATTCTTTCATGTTTTTATGGCAGATGAGCCTGATTACATGAAAGTTTACCTTTCAAATACTTCCCATTTATCACACAGTTTTCTTACCTAGAAAATCCCAATGCAGCCACTGCTAATGTTTGATAAGATTTGTACCTGGTAGATTCTAAATTACATTAATGCATAAAGCCTGCAATGCCAGGCTCCCTATTGTTACAGTTATTAAAGCTGTAACTGAAATGATATCTTTCATATTGATCTTCAGCTAGCAGCTCTTATCCAGAAGCTTTGTTTCACATTAAAGACACTAATGATTGTCTCCACAAAATGAGCAGCTTAATAGTTAGAGAAAGTTAAATGGAAAAAACCCAACTTTGATAGCCACCTTTGATAGCTCTTTGCTCCAACATCTCTCATGGCCACAAAGTGCAAGCCAAGCATTAATAGACCTTTTAATAAGATGACTTGAAAGGAATCAATGGTATTTTTCACAAAGTCTAATTTCCAGCAAGTTATTTAAATGTTTGTATTCCTTCTGGACAGATCATGTCCTTCTGTAGCTGCCAGTTTTTTCCTGGAATTTCTCAGGCTGTCTTCCTAGGGTTTTTAATTTTTATTTTGAGGGGTCTGGTTTTGATTTGCTGCTTTATTGAAATTTTGTAAAAAATGGAGTAAATAGAAATCTTGTACTCTTCCAAGGCTGGCAAAATTTCCTGTAGACTTAGAGCCAACAGCCAAGTGTTTGTGGGGTGGAGGGTGAAGTCTAGTTAGGAATGTGCCAAGAGCCTTTTTGAGTAGCTTACTTCCTTCATGGGCTGTAAGAATTCCATCTCTTTCCTCTCCTTCAGGTGAAAATGGCATCTCCTAGCAGCTGAAATTGTGATGAATGTTAATGCAGGTCAGGAGGCTCTGGCTTGGGCTGGAGTTTGTGGGTGAAGAGAATAGAATCATAAAACCAGGGAATGGTTTGGGCTGGAAGGGACCATAAAGCTCATCCAGTTTCATCCCCTGCCATGGGCTGGGACACCTTCCACCAGACCAGGTTGCTCAGAGCTCCATCTAACTTGGTCTTGGACAAGTCCAGGAATGGGGCAGCCCCATATTATCGCACCTGCTCTTTCCCCCCTTTTTTAATTTTTTTTTTTCCTGGCATTTCTGTGTAGCTTTTCTGTTAGTTTTTAGTTCACTTATTTATTTTGGCTCTGGGTGAGGAGCAGCTGCTGGATCTTTTCTTGTTTTCAGCTAGAAAATTATTTCCCCCCATTTTTGGATGTGACAGACAGAGTGCAGCCTAGGTGTTTTCCATGAGACCATACAGTGTGAGCAGAGAAATATATGTGAAATTTTTATGTTCTCTAAGCTTATTTCTTGAACTTGAGATGTGAGAGGTATCAATTTAAAGACTGGTATTCAAATGATGAACACTTTTTTTTTGATGACCAGCAGCAAACACACAAATTGTCCTATTTGTGTTGAAAAACAGTTTGATATTTATTATTTTACATAAAGAGAGTCATGGTGTGCTGACAAGGTAGGATGCAAGGGATCAAATTAATTCGTATTACTATAAAATGTAGTTCAGCTGAGATCACACCCTCCGTGTTCACTGGGGGATGGCTTTTCCCTGATGAGCTCTAGTCAATCCACAGCAATGATTAAGTCAAATATCCCATATGTGAAAAGTTCATATATGAAATCATGGGGGTGAAAAACGAGAGGGAAAGGAAATAATATCAATTTTTAAAAACCCAAAAAAAAGCCAAAAACAAAACCCCAAAAAAACCCAGCAGAAGAGTACACTATGAAGAGTTCACAGCTACAAAATATTTCCCTCTTCTCTCAATATCTCATGAGGAGTCAGCACTTATTTCTGCTGCTTTTTTTCCCAGGCTCCACTGGAAGAGCCTGGATTAAACTAATGCACGGACATGTTTTGGCCGCTTATTATTTATTACAATTTTAGTTCCAGGTTTCAAAAACAATTAGGGAAACTGCTTAATAGGAAAATGACTCTAATTACTTGTTAATTGAGGTTATCTGCTTCACATTATTCAAAACGTAAATTGTGTTGACACTTGTACCCAGATATGATTACTTAATAAACAGACTGAAAATGCATCATGAATGAATTCACCCCCCACCCAAAAAAAAAAGACATTTTATTTTTTGACTCTGATTTGCTCATCTGAAAGATATTAAAAAGTATGTATACAGTTTGCAGTAAGCTCCGTTATAGCATATTAGTATAAAAATAAATTATATGTTTCAAACAGTGAAAAAATGAAGGACTGAAATTGAAAAGTGAAAAGGTTTATTAAGCTTGCACATAATATATTCAGGTAAGGTTTGCACATAATATGAAATGGGGTTACATGAAGTATGGTGTTACCTCTTGAATAAATAATTTAGCTGATAAATCAAGTACCTGGATCCAAATAAATACCAATGTTAATATTTGACATACTATCATTTGTGTTTGTATTTGAGTTTGGCTACTGACACAAACAGGAGTGCTATTTAAAAAAAAAAATAGTTCATTTGAGGATGAGAGATACAGGTTTCTAAACAATACTGTATTTTCTAGAGCAAGATAATTCTACCATTTAAGAGTAAAACTGAAGCATCCCATTTTTCCTTTGCATTATTGCACCCTGGGATTTCTATTTTTTTCAGAAAAATACAATCTATATTTTTAAAAAAGTCTTAGGCAATGAATTAGATTTCACAGTCACCAAATATCTAATGATATCCATGACTTTGATTCCATACAATGGAATTTGCCAGCCATGTCCATGTGGGTAGGATCAACCATTTTTAATGTACTGGGATTTGAGGGTGTGTGGTTAACTTTGATTTTTTTTTATGATGTGGGTTGCAAACATAATTTCCCTGATACCCAAAATTTTTATTATAGAAAAAAACCCCAGTGAGAAAAGTTGAAAGGCACCATATTTGTTTTAAAGACATAACTAGCGAACCTGTTGACAAGAGACATTTTTTGTGTGTTTCTCCTTGAAATTTCCCTGTTTGAAATGAGA
This sequence comes from Onychostruthus taczanowskii, assembly GCF_017590055.1. Taxonomy (NCBI): domain Eukaryota; kingdom Metazoa; phylum Chordata; class Aves; order Passeriformes; family Passeridae; genus Onychostruthus; species Onychostruthus taczanowskii. Next base: position 14,028,962 of record NW_024496526.1, read on the forward strand.
GCAAGGCCTCAGTTCATGCAGAGGAGCCATGATTCCAGCCTCAGGGTCTGTTCCTGTGTGTCAGACTTGGGACTCTTTATTGCTGAGGCATTTTCGGAAACAAGAACCTCTGTAAACTACAGTGGTCAAGCAAGGAGAGAGGGACAGCAGTAAAATGGTGGAGAGTGGAAATAAATTATTTTTTCAAATTAAAGGGCCTGATTGCACATTTATAAGACTATTTACTATTTAATATGAAAGTATAACTTTGTATTTTCTTTAGCTAAATGCCTTTTTGAGGCATTTTCTGTAGAAATACCATTACTCCCTTCTCCTTCATATTTTGCTAAGAAATGATGGGACCTTGCAAAGCCCACAAGGGTGGAAGTTTCAGAGCTGTGTTTGTGCCCATTAATTTTCTCTTCTATGATATTTTCCCATTTTCACTCTGTTTGACATTGAGCCTGAGCTTTGTTCCTGACTCGTAGCCTATGGCAGTGGAACGGGGAGATGAGACATCACGGAGATGTAGAGCACACATAAAAAGAGAAGATGTGTAAAAACTGAAATGACATGGCAGCTGAAGCAGCTTGTTGCTCAGCTTGGTTGCATGTTTGAGTGGAGGAAGCGAGGTAAATTGTGATATGTAAGAGAATAACACTCGACAGGGTGTATGGTTGTAAGGTATATGGATGCTCAATCATGTGGTGAGGCAGAAGGCTGAAGGACAAGCGCCTTCAGTATCCACAGTCTGTGGATATCCGTGTGACCTACAAAACAGGGGGTGTTAGGCTCGCAAAAATATCACTTGCAAAGCAGTTCCAAACCATTTCAAGAAAATTCCATCCACGCCATTTGGCTACCTCCTGATCTGTCAATAATTATTAAAATAATGGCGTTTTGCGGGGGGGAAGAAAAATCACTGTCACATGTTTCTGTGTGCACTCCCCCCATAAATGATGAACTCTCACAGTAGTCTATAGGCAAACAACCATTTTCATTTCCCACTGGTTGTACTTATTAAGCTATTAGAGATACATGTGCCTTTATGCTAATTTATCTGAACATTTGCAACCACCACTCTGTTTGTGCCTGAATGGCTTTGTGTAATGGATCTGATGATCTTCAGATCTGGAGTAGCATTTATTTAGGTCAGACTCCATTTACAGTATTTTGGGTATTTGAGCTGGGAAGTGAATGGCCCTTTGTATACCGACAGTAGAACATTTTAAGATGAATTTGGATACTTTTAGAGCCACATGGAAAATAGTTTGCGAATTTGTTTCTATGGCAATGTGTAATAAGTGACTGAAGGAATTATAATTTAGGTGGATTTATCTTCCCTTATGCTCCAGTGTAACCACACACATGCATAAACCTGCAAGATGTTTAAAAAATCAGTGTGACACAGGAATGCCTCTGCATTCCTGTTTGTATGTGCACCTGTATAAATGAGAGAAAATATGCCATTTTTCATTTGGCAAATCAAAAGTATCCATTTTTGATGTTTTTCTCACAGAAAAAGAGGTGGTTGTATAAAACACAGGGTACTGTAAAATCAACTTCATTGTTTTAGCATGTGGAAGCTGTAGAGTCCAGGTAGTTTTGTTCTATCAGGTGTACTGTGCATTCAGTAGTTTATAAATCTATAGCACTGAATCTAGGCAGTGACAAACTGGGCTATATTGGCTAATTGACTGGTTTTTGTGATGACACTTGTTACAGGCAAAGACAGGTCCTTTACACAGTGGAAAGCAGCCAAATGTTAAAATGTGTATAAAACCTTCCCTACAACCAACTTCAGCCCATGTATTGTACCCTGAGGGGAATCCTGCAAGCCCTGCATTGCTGGACAAAAGGGGGACATTCCCTGAGTCCTGAAGGTTTCCAAATGCTTTAAGTTCTGAACTCTGTGCACAGGAATAATATAAATAAATTTGGTTTATCTCTATTTTTAAGAGCTTCATTCTGTGCTGTTACAGACTCACTGCTAAGATGATGAAGCTTATAAGACTAATGCAGAAAAAGCCAGAATAATGAATAAATATTTGTGGGGTTTTGTGTTTGTGGTTTGTTTGGTGTTTTCCTAAAATCACATGGTTTGATTATGAGAAAGTGATGATGAACTTTATATCCTATTGTTGACTCAAAGTCTGTTGAATCTTCATTTCAGAAGCAATATCTGGCAAAATTTTAGGAAACCTAAATGTCTTACTACAACCTTGCAGAGCATTCTGCGGTGGTCTGTTCATTTAAATTGTAAATATTTAGTTGTCATGGAAATTACAACATTAAAAAAGGGGACAATCATTATGCCAGTGTTCAGAAAGGGAAAATGGCATGACTTGGAAAATTTCACAGTCATTATCCTATAAGAGTATTGGGTCAATTAATGGAAAAGTGTTCCAGGGTTTAATTAAAAAATAGGAATGTCATTGATGGCAATCATAATAAGTGAACAAATAACAAATGTAAAAAATGCAACCAAATGGATTATTTTGTTTTTGATGTAAGTTTGGTTGGAAAAGGAGCCATAGTTGTGCAGTAAGAGTTTTTAAGTCACTCGACTTAATAGTACGTGACATTCTGATTAAATATTAGTTATGTGCTGTATCAGTGAAGCACACATTAAATGGATTAAGAACTGATTAATTTACACATTTTGGAAAGTAGTCCCTGGGGAATCATCATCAACTGGGTGAATTTTTAGAGTTGTTCTCCAGGGACTAGTATTAAGCTTGACACTAATCACTCTTTTTATCCATGATATGGAAGTAAATAGAACAGTTCTAATAACATTTGAAAATAAAGCAAAGATTGATGGACTGGCAAATAGGTTTGGGTAAAGGCACTCGTGGAGAGTGATCTGGATGACTTAATGGATGAAAGTGCGTTTTAATTTATCCAAATGTATGTATATATGGGAAAAAGGCTGTGTGACACCCAAAATTAGGAACTGTATTCTGGGATTTTGCTGTAAATTGTAGCTTTTGTGGGTATTTTGGGGTCAAGAAGTTTGAGCTGACTATTGTGAGTGAAAATGAAGCAGGGAGATGGCAAATGCTCATATCTGTCAGTGGTACTAATGAGTATAAGGTCAGAATAGTGATTTTTAAAATAATTAAGATTCTGCAAGAAAGAGGTAAAAACAACAAAAAAAAAGTGAAGTTAGGAAAATTGTGTTGACGATGAAGGACCTAAAGACCTCTGCACGTTTAAATTATTGAAAGAAATTGAAAGGCAAATTATTTCTCTCTTTCCTACATTATGGGACAACATTGGGCACCAGAGTTCTTTAATGCAGTGGGAAATGTGTATACAAGATGAAATGTCAGGAAGTTGGAACCCCCCCAAAATAAAATGAGAATTACAGCACATTTTGCAAAAGACTAGTGGGAAACTACCAAGAGAATTGGTAAATTCATTGTGTTTTCATGCCTTCAACCAAGAAATGTGTCCCTTCCAGGGAGATACCAGGGAGAAATATCCAGCATATGCTAAGTCCAGCATAGTTTGGATAAAATATTTATATAAACATTTTCATAAGTGGTGCCATCTTGATTCCTCATCCATGTCGTGGGGTGGAGAAGCAAAGCGATCTGGTGGCAGGTGCTGTTTGAAAGCCTCTGTTGAGCTGGGGCTAAAAGAGCAAGAAACCAAGCACAGAAGTGATAAATCAAAACCTTTTCCCCTACATTGCACGGTGTATATTGGTGACTTTGCTGAGAGTGTGGTATAAATATCTGTACAACATGATATATGCATGGGAATATGCAGTTAAAGTCCTGGTTTTGTGTGCCACCAAAGCTTCTTACAATGTTTGGTTCATTTGTTTTTTTTGAGTTGCTGGATGGTTGTTTGGGGTTTTTAAATTAATTATATAGATGTATAATTTTGGGGCTTTTAAAAAGGTAAATTACTTCTCTGGGGTAAGTGCTGCCTTTCTACACTGCCCACATCTTGGATGGCAGTGGATGATCTCTGTATTGCTGAGAGAATTTTTTAAAACATTTTGAAAAATAGGTGACTTTTTCCTATCAGAACAGAATTAGGAAAATCAAATCAGGGGCAATTTTCAGTCTGTCTAGACGCTTCAGAAGTTTCAAACAGGATAATTCCATTTCTTCCTTCCTTTATCTGCTGTGTTAGCATTATGTGGTTTGCTGTCAGTGTGATGCCACAGGAGTAATACCAGGAGGTTCAGTGTGGATCAGGAATATTCCCTGTCCCCAGTGTTCTCTTCAGGACATGGCCCACGTTGGGGAGTAGATTTTTTTGAAATGTCTCTATGTCTCTGAAGGGCAAATAATGAAATAGCACTTAAGCAATATGAAGAATAGAGTTTTGCAATTGTAGTTCTAATTTTGCCAAGACACAAATAGATTGCCCTGTTTTGGTTTTTTTTTTTGTTTTTTTTTTTTTTTTGTTTTGTTTTGTTTTTTTTTTTTTTTGAATGTGTATGACAAAGAATCTCATCATGAGTCCTGAAGTCTGATACAAATTTGAAGAACTAAATTTGGTGTTTGAAAAACGCCCAGCCAAGCCCTAACCTTTACATTATCATAGTTTTACTGTGTCAGCAGGTTGTGGTAAAAATGCTAGGATATTAATTTTGTGTGAAATGAAGGCAAATTGTAAGTGGAGAATCCCTGAGCTGGGTAGCAGCACTAGCAATCACTGCTGTCCTACCTGCTTTGCTGCAAGATTGTGATTAAATATAAAACTGAGAAATCTCCAAGGAAGAGGGGAGAAAAGTTAGGCTTTTAAATACTTTCATTCTTTTCCTAGCTCAATATCGTTGTGTCATATCTAATAGGAAGGAGTCACCCTGCTAATTGACCTTTGCGAAATTAGTCATTTGCTTAAAAAGCTACTTGAAGTAGATCGGTTATTATCTTGATTACTCTTTCTTTTGTGTTAACGTTTATAATGGCACCTGGGAAAATCTGTTTGAAAACTTTGCTTCATTCTTTCTTGTGCTGCAATCTGTAATTTGCTCCTCTGAACAATGCTAATAAGCAAAACTGACTTTTTAAAGAGATTGCAGGTCTTGATGGTATGAAAGACTAATATGAGCCAACGGGACTGGGGAAAAAGTATTCACAAGCTTATTCAGGTTATTAGTGCAAAGGGAAGGGAGAGCAGGTGGCAAGTTAGATGGTCATCTAGATATTATCAATCTGACAGGTATCCAAGTGGTTCTGTATTACAGTCTCTAATTTTGGTCTCTGAACAGTTTTTAATAAGATTTAGCTATGGGGTTGTCAGCCGTGACCTGTGTTAGAAGATACTCCTTTCAATCGCACAAAAAGGTTCTTTGTGAGAATTTCTGCGCTGAGGAAAACAAAGGACTTTCCATTGTAAAAGCCAAAGTTTCACCTCTGCTTTGCCTGGAATCAAGAGCCTAAAAGCTAGAAAGAAGGTGGTCTTAGTGGTTTCTTTTCCCTTCAGATTAAAGTTGAACTAAGCTTGAGAATCAGAGCAAACCACTTTTTATTCCGATTCTTTGATTTTTGTCACCGGATGTTCATAGCGACTATTTTGGCTTGTGTTCTGTATAAATCTAATTTCATTCTGGAGCCAGGACTTTTTCGGCACTGCTCCCATGGAACTTGGACACAAGGATTTGACAATATGTCCAGACCCAAACAGATCAAGCAGCCACACATGAGTGACTCAGTGGAGCATGCTCAAAGACAAGACTGATGTCTCCGCACAGCAAACAATTCTCTGGGGTAGGGACAGAGTGCTCAAATCCAGTCACCCCAGAGTAAACACTAAGTTAGACACAGCTTAAATGTGCCTCCAAGCTCGGCACACTGCTGACTCCATGAGAGCCCTGAGCCAGACTGCAGATCCAGCCTTGTAGATTTATCTCTCTCTCCAGCCTGCTTGCACACGCCCGAAATTGTTGAAGCATTGTTGAAGCGTTGTTGGGGTGCACTCAGTGAGTGGAAGGGGAAGAAGAAAGAGAAAAAAGCACTTGTTGGAATAATTTTATCAATGTGTTTCATGGGTATTTTTAACTCAGTTTCTTAATTTTTCCATGCAAGTTCGTAAGACTGATAGTTTGGTCACCACAGTGTTGGTAGGAAGGAGGATTCCTAAAAGACTACAATGGAAATACTCTCTGCTTGAGCACTCTTTGATTTCCCCCTCCCTCCTTCTTCTCAAGGTTTAGTTCATCTAATCAAAGAGCAGAGTCTCTCTGACTTTTCTAAAGACCCCCACACAATGTACCAAGAACAACTAAAGAATGGATGGCCTCTGGACACCTTGGGACTTATAGGCACAAAGTTCAAATAATTTCAATAAAAATGTAAATAAAATATCCTTTTGGAATAGTTTAACAAAGTATTAATTTTTTAAATTATCTTATTTCAAACAATAAAATTATTGCTGTATATTGATTTACTGTTAGTTGAACAAGGGAAGAAAACTATATTTTAATTTAAATTGCTGCTTTGTCCTAATATAGCTGCAATAAGGTTGATTTTTGGACTTGGGGAAAAAAAGAGAAACTTTTATCTACTAAATTATCTGAAATAATCGCTTGTTACCAAGTAGGATTTTCTCAGTTATTGTTCTGAAGGGCAATGACACAAGTTAAAATGGACCTTTGTTAAAATTACTTATTTCCTATCTACCTTTAGTGGTGCAATGGCTTCCCATGGAATATTTTGTGCTGTGTGGTGTATATGGAATGTGTGTTGAAGCTTAGACAGGTCTGGGTTTCGATCACGCTGGTTTTGGTAGGATTTGGTTTTGATTTTTATACACTTTGAGTGTGTAGTGAGTGGTGTGCAGTACCCAAGGTAGAGGTGAGGGAAGTTAGGTATCAGGAGTGGGAATCAGGGTAAGCCAGGCTGGGCTCTGGCCAGTGTGGCCACGGCTGTGCTGCCCTGAAGCTTGAGCCACTTTGTTCCCAGTTACCCTGGGTGTCCCTCCACTGCCATGGGCAATGGAGAATATAGTCTTACACAGGAATCCTTGCAGATTTTTTGTCTTGTTCCACTTTGTATTTCCCCCCCAAGCACGTTCCTCCCCTCCCTTTCCATTCCTGGCACATATATGTCCACAGGTGTTATTAAGTGTAGGGTAGCATGTGGTGCCCATGCTTCAGTGCTATTGCAGAGGAAGGACTTCCTACAGGAAAAAAATGATCACTTTCAGTATTTTGCAGGCTGCCCATCTAAGCCCATCATTGCCTGGCATCTACACACTAAGGGCAAGGATCCAGCGAACTTGTGAGTGGGCACCATGCCATCTGAACAGATGGGCATGGAAGTAGGCAGCCAGTAGACCATGTATGTGCATCAACTGTGGGTGTTGAGGGCAAGATTCCCAGTGGAGAATGTCCAAACAGCTGTCTGGCCTGAGCCAACATGCCTACGACCAAGCAAAAGTGCCATCCCTAAATCCTGCTGAGTTGGATTAACCTTCAAAAATAAAAATTGCTTCTGCAGTAGCATAAGGTGAGTTTTTGGCTTGTTTAAATCCGAAAGAAGGAATTAGGTAGGCAGGATAAAGCGATGTGCTAATGTGGGGTCCGCTAGAGAGGACTGAGCATTTGTCTAGGAATATTAATATTATTTTCTGCAAGGGTATTTATATGGCAAACAGCAATGGATGACTTGCAGGAGTGTGACATCAATGTTAATTACGCTTTTCTGTAAGACAGTCCTTTCAGGAGAGAGCTGTTCAGAGCATTTTGATTGTAGTGTATGTGCTGGATGTGATTTTATAAAGGCAATTCTTGTAGATGTTTTTGCACGTGTACTTAGTAAGTTTTAATGATATTTTTTTTCTTTCCTTTTACCCTGAGACTACAGTTCTGGGGTGCAATTTCAGGTCAGAGTTGCTGACACAGTTTGCTGTCACAGCTGAGTTCTCACATTTATTGTCTTTATTTTTCTAAGATCCAGAGGGGACATGAAAAGATAATCTATCATTACTCTATGTCTGTATTAACTTTGATTTTTACCTTTTATAGCCATAGCATCAAAGAGCAGTTTTGCAGACGTAGATGTCAGAGGCAAAGAACAGTGAAGCTCTGATAGTTATTGCATTTTTATTCCTGCTGTTTTTACTCCATATTTTATCTACTATTGCTGCACTACTCATCTGTAATTTTACCAAATCACCTGCAATAGTTTAAATAAATATATTAAAATATCACAGTGAACCAAAAGTAATGGCTGTGTGATGAATAGAAAAATCAGAATAGGAAACTTATCAATACATTAGATTTCATAATATATCTTTTTATGTATGGCTGGATGAATGCTGTCACAGTGTGTACCTTGCTGCATTTTGTTACACATTACAGGCTGTAGCAGAAAAGGCAAATAGAAATATATCAGAAGTCCCACTTTTAATGTTCTTTGCTGGAATCAATGAGGATTGTATTTAATGCAATTACAGCACATTGAAGCTTAGAGACTGGGTTCCAGTTTGATTTCCAGTTGGAAATCCTGCGGATTAGAGGCAGCACAGCTGTTGGTTCCTTTGTGATGGTTGGATCCCCAGGTACACGAATCTGAGTGACCCACAGTTGAATTTAGAGCAGCCCTAGGATTTCTTGAACACATATGGGTGGTAAGGACCTTTTGTAGCTGTCTCTTCTTCTACATAGGCTTTTGGCACTTCTCCTACTCCTGAAAATGCTAAAAATGAAGCCAACTACATCAGCTGGGACTCCCTCAAAGCAAGGATCAATTGGACAAATTTCAAAGGCCATTTGAGTGACTAGAGAGGAACAAAAGGGCTCCCACTCCAGGGAAAAATCTGCTCCTGGGAAACAGCAAGCCACTAATGGAGAAAAGTACTAGGGAAGGCTAATTCTTGGACTGAAATATTAGCCTAAACTGGATACCTCAAATTTAGAACACCCCTCCAATAATTTGGGGAAAGAAGGCAACATAGTTTCAAACAGACTCTGCTTGGTAATCAAACTCGTGATTAATGATTCTCTGATCACAGAGAATGAGCTCATCTCAACACTGAGCTGAAATTTAAACTAGGATCTGAGTAATTATTTTGCTCTTCTTTCATGAATGAAGATAAATGGAGATACTCCCCCAGCAGAGGCACCGTGGTGCTTGTCTACAGCAAGTCCTGAAGCCAGGGAGCAGCACGCCCACGTGGTTATATTGCCTTGATAAAAAATACCCACCTTCACAGGCTCGGATACAAAGGAGGACCCTCGCACTGTGGGAAAGGTCTATAGGATTCTGATTTATAAGGGAGCAAGAGGTCAAGGGAAGCAAAACCATTATCATTATTTTCAGAGGCTCTGGAGAAGTGAGCTGAGTGTAGAGGGCAGTGTGCTCAAAGGGAGGCACGCAGGGCGAAGGCAGCACAATCCTGCTTGCTGCTTTTTCTCTTCCCCCCGCCGATTTCAGGCTGCAGATTCTGCTGAGAGTATGTCATATGTAACGTAGGCCTGTGAGGACTGTGAAGTGGTTTTCTTATTAAATGATGCATGGAGAGATTATCTGGTCTGTAGCCAGCGCACAAAAGCTCCATCCATGCAAGTTCCTATTCCTGAGCAAAGCGTTCGGTCACCTGCGTGGTAATGAGTTTTCAGGAGCCTGGGGATGAAGGGTGAGGAGCAAATCTGAGCTGGTGGGGGCAGGACTGAAACTGCGTTTTGTGTCTCTCTCCTGCAAGCCTTGCAAAAAAGGCATGGGAACCTAATATCATATTATACTATCTTTAGTCTCATTACCTGTTTTTCCTGAAGAAACTTCTTTGAGACAAGGAAGGGGGACAAAAAATATAAACCATGTGGTTCTAATGTAATCCTCAGGAGGATGGTATTAGGAGGGCTCCAGAGCAAGGCAGGAATGCCAGTGGCTGTGGGCAGGGAGCCCACTGGGACATGGAGCTTTCCCCAGGGTTGGAAGGGGTCTTTTACTGAGAAATGGCACAGCTCGAAGGCACTGGGAGCATCTGCAGCAGTGTGGGGGGGCAATGGGAGAGTTCATGCTGTTTCTTGACATCCTCTACTTCTTGATAATGGACAAAAATTCCTTACACCTTCCACTATCCCAGGTTGCTCCAAGTCCTGTCCAGCCTGGCCTTGGACACTTCCAGGGGTGGGGCAGCCACAACTTCTCTGGGTGCCCTGTGCCAGGGCCTCACCACCCTTGGGTGAGGGAAGGATTTCTTCCTGACCTATAATCTAAACCTGCCCTCTGTCACTTTGAAGGCTCTCACAATTTTCGTGTCATGAAATGCCCTTGAAAATGACAAAGGGGCATCTCTGAGTAGGGAGGCCTGTGGGATTTCCTCAGTGCCTTTCACAGCTGACATGAAATTATATCAAAACTCAGCCGTTTTCAGATAATTTCTGTAGATAACGATGGACTTGCCATACTGCCCAAGGAGTCACTTTGAGCATGGCAGTGAGTGAAATGTTACAGGATTCTCCTTGCCCTTGCCATTGCATAGGTGTCTTTCAAGGCACTTGGCCATTAAGAAATGCTACAATACATTTCTGTTAAGTTTCTTTATCTAAGCGATTATGAGCTGTCACTGCAGTTTGGGAGTGACTGGGAACGAAACGACCACAGACGTCACTAAATCAGGTGTCACCCCTCCTTCTCTGTTGAGGGAATGGTTTCCACAAAAGTTTATGTGACCAGTTTGTACTTTTATTGCAAAACTTTCAAGCTGCCACCAGTAAGTTCGATCCTGTAAAGAATGGAGTGTTCTGGCTCTGATCCAGAAAAACACTTAAGGCCACTGCAGAGTGCTTTGCTGGATTGGGTCCAGAGCAGACCATCGGGCAGCAGTAGGGCTCAACAGTAGGGGATTTCTCTCTTTTTTTGGTTATTTATAAAGGAATCTCCACATACATGGTTGCAGTGTCGGCAGGATGAAACAAAACAACAGTTAGAGCCCTGAAAAGAAAGGTCAAACCATGAACAGCATGAAGGGGTTTTGGTAGAAATCTATCAAACCCTCCGTGAGAACCATCTCCTTGGCAGAGCAATACTGTGAATGATGGAGAAAAACAGCAGGTAGATGCCAGTTTAGGGTTTCCCATCCAAAGCAGGGCTCTGTTGGACCAGGTGCTGCTTGTTTGAGAAAACCACAGTTTTCCCAGGCTACTTGTAGGTGGTGTTTGTGGATAAATAATCTGTGGTGAATAACTCACTTGACAATCTTGAAAGCCACCTAGAAAGGTCATACAATTTTCTTAATTACTTAGGGATACAAGTGAATTCAGAATGACATTTCAGGAAATAATTAATTGTCTGTGCTTTGCACTGGAGCAGCATTTTGAGTAATGCTGGTTGGTTTTGTTAGGTTTGGTTGAAATCAAAAAGAAGTCTGCTGCTTCTCATAGACAAGATGAATTAGGTTAGAAATATGCCTGTAATGGGAAATAAAAAAAAAAGAAATGGATCCTCCAAGTTTCTTTTTAAATCAATGCCACACTGTGTGAAGAGAGTAGCGCTGACTTAGCCATGATGAATCCCCAGAAAAAGAGGGAGAATTTAAAGAACAAATGGGAACACAGAGAGAAATTAAATGAAACATCAGGTTGCTGTGTTTTACCTCCCTTTTCAAACAGCAGCTGTCAGATGGTTGTCCCTTCACACCGGGGTACCAGGCACACGGAGTGGAGGCTTTGCCTTTGTGGGAAGGATGATGACGGATTAGTGCTTAGATGCTGAAATAACTCTGGTAGGAGATGGATCCCCTTTAGCTAAGGGAAGGGGGGGCTGCTCAGGCTGAATTTAACAAAACCAGACTTGCCCACAGATTTGCCAGCTCTCGCAGAGTGGATTTTTAGTGCTGCAGGTGACATTGTTGCTGACTGAAGAATGTTCATCAAATCAGAAAACTGCTGATAAGCTGCCTTTCCCAAAAAGGGATCTCACGAACTTCTCCTGTAAATCTCTGCCTTTCATCGTACCCTGGGAGGTGAGGTAGAGGACTTATGACAGATATTATTTAGGTTTTTCTTTAGTTTATTATGGTAATCAGATGGAGCAATGGAGGAAAAAAACCCCTCAACCCCTCTCCTTTATGCTCTATCTGTTAAAAGCTGAATGAAAGAATGAAAATAACAGAGCCTACACCTCCCTTTGAATACTTTGGTACTTCATTGAAAATTGTGATTATATTGAAACATGGCCATCTTGACTGCTGTCACCCAGGTTCTGCTGAAAACATTTTAACTTTCAGCTGGATTTGTCTTAAGGGAACTGATAGAACTAACCCATTCACTGGTATTTGTAAAATATATTAAAGACCAAATTTCCATCAGCCCTGCTGGAAATTTATCAAATCAGTCTAAAAGAATGTATTTCCTCTGATGATAATGTTTCTTTTTTTTCAAGTAGTTTTGATTAATTTTCTTTGAAGTTCTATTTCTAAACCAAAAGGCTGGTAGAAAACAGTAAGAACTTTATTAAGTTTCCATTAATTCCACTTGTGAACAAAATATTTGGAGTCTTTTTCCAGAAGAGCTGGATCTTGGCTTACATAATTGTGGATTTTGGTTGTATAATTGTAATTAGGTTCAGACTTTGGAGCTTGAAGATTTTCTTTGCATGAGATTGCACACTAGTGGGCTACCAAAAAGAAACACCTTTCTAGCAAAAGTATCAATTAAATAATTGTGTAAGAGGTTTACTTTTTCCTTGCCTTCATGCAGTTTTCCCTAACGTTTCTTCATTGCATACACAAAGAGGTTTCTTAAAGGACATAATACCATCCACACCTGGAATTTTATTTTCCTTAGTTGTTTCATATTTCCTGGAAATCTTGACTAGTGTCCTTTAATTGCACCACCCCAATAATTTGCTAGGCCTACAAAAAGAGGACTTTTTACTAGTTTCTTCATTCTGTTGTGAATGGATTTAGGATAAATTCTCTGATAAATTCTTTTTTAGCAAGTATCAAACGTGAGCATTTCTTTTGCAAATGCTCTGATTGCCGAACCAGAGAGCGGCCGAGAGCTCAGCTCGGTGCTCCACACTTCACAAAGTTTCACACAGGACCCCCAACAGCCACGTGGGGCTCCTGGAGAGAGCAGCTGAATGTTAAAGCAGGCACTGGGGAGTGGTGGTGTGCCTTGTTATTTAATTTGGATGAGTGGAGAATATATTTGAGAAGTCATTGCCAGGCAGTGTGCTCTGTTGTGTGTTAAGGAATAATTAGGATGTGGGGGATCTGGGCAAGAAAGAGTTCCTGTGATCTAGACCTGAATAGTTTAGCTATATGTCTCAGGCACTATAGAACCTTCAGAGTTGTCTAACAGTAAAGATAAAGAAAAAGATAAATGGAATTAATTTATTTTGAATTTATATACATGTCTCTGCCTGCATTAATATTAAGCTCCGTCCAAAATCTAAATAGAAGGACTGTAATCTTAGAAGTTCTCTCAAATAGCATCAGCAAATCATTCTTGTTTACCCTACATGCTAATAAAATAGGAACATGACACTCCTGAAAACAAGATTGCAAAATACAGAAAATGTGGTCTGACATTTTTTTTCTCCCCAAAGGAGGGACTGCCACTAACTAAAGTATTTCTTATGAAAGCTCGATTGCTTAAGATGCAGAATATTAAGAGAGAAAAACACTTTAGGACACAGCCATGTCACCAGCTGTTACTCACCCTTAATGAAATTGTTAAGTGATATTCTTCATAAATAGGTCAGAGAAACTTTTGAATTGTGAAGAATGTTTTATCTCTTTCTTTGAAATGTTTGTATTAAATTTAGAACTGGTAATTCATTAAGCTCATTAGCTCTGACTAGGAGAGTAGAGCAATATCTAGGATATAGATTTCAAGGCTTAAAAACCTTAGTGCTTACAAATAAACATGAAAGCAATGTGTGGAGAAAAAATATGGGATCATAATATGTTTAACTGTTTTTTGAGCGTGGCCCTCTGGATTAATTAAGAACATTTTCTATATTCAGACACTTGAATATAAACAGAATACATTATGACTTTTGGTTAACTCTCTTTTAATAAGGGAAAAGAGAATGCAGTATGATGAATACAGCGGAAACTAGTTGAGACTATATTTTGTTGTTTGCTTTGTGGCTTTAGCTAAAAGAGGAAATAATCACTGAATTGTACAGGATCTCAGCTCATAATTATATATTTTTTGATTGATACTGATTTTAAGCAGTAAAAGTTTTATGTGTGTATATGTATGTAATCTGTGTGTATATATATGTGCACACATACACTTGCACACACTTTTGAGTGATCTGTTTTTGTTGCAGATTTTCAAGGAAGTAAAATGCTATTGAGCTCTGCCAAATGCTTGATTTGTGAAGTAACTTTTAATTTTGTTTTAATAGTTTCTGGTATAAAGCAATAATATTTCAGAATTAAGTCACAGTTGATTACACTGTCTTCCTCAAAGAAGAGGGAGAATTGGAGGAAATCAAGGACTCAGTATTTGGGAGCAATTGTAGAGTCAGAGTCCAGTATTGCTGTAACCTTTCAATCATGGAGACTTTAGAAACTGTCTTTAAAGCAGTTTAAACTTGCTGGATTTTTTTTGTGCTTGTGCCCAATTGTTTTCTGGTTTCTTCATTGACTTGCTTTTTGTGGCCTTCAAGTTAAAATCAGCAGCTTTCCTATTTATCTGAAATGGGTTTAAGAGCACCTAAGCAATTAAACAATTTTTGAGGTTCCTAATGAGAAAAAATCCCCCCATATTTTAGGTTATTATTATCAGCTGATTAATTTTTAGGCAAATTTGCTGATGTGACATCACAAAGAAACACATTTATACCAGAGTTTTATGCCAGAGTATGTCAGCTGTACATTTTAAATACCCAGGGCTCAGAGGAACACCAGAAAGAAACCCCAAACCTCCACCCAATGCATGCTGTGTGTGCCCTGTAATTAAATGTGTGGGTCCACCTTTACCTGCATGTGTTTGAATCCTGTCTGAACGCAAATATTTCTTCTTCTTTTTCAGCTGAACCGTCACAGAAGAAATCTTTCCCAACACAACTTGACGTTTACAGACATCATCAGTGCCCAGGACCCCACGGTAAGGAATTGCTCTGTGGAGCTGATAAATCACTCTGGTTATTTATTGATAATGTAAATTTTGCACTTGCTTTACTAAAGAATGAATATGTGAGGATTTGGATGCCTCAAGATGTTACAGGATGTGAGGGACTTTGATTAATCAATAAAAAGAATAATTTTAGAAGGTGGAAAGTCATTTATATGGCTTGACTTTGCTGTTGATTCTGTTGTACTTGACTGAGGTTTCATCTGTGTTAATATTTGGCATAAAGGAATGTGATGAAGTCTTTGTCCTCTCTTTGCCCTTATTAAGGTGTTTTTAATATTATTATTCATTTGTATAAGAGATATTATAATGAAATTAAAAACAATAAATTCTTGACATTAGAAGAATCTAGGGGGAATGAGAAACAGATGTTTTTCTGCTAAAATAAAATGAATATGCAAATACAGATTAATTGATTAATTAAAGAAAGTTTGGTATCAGCAGTACTGTTACTTACACAAACTTTTCAGGATTAGGTACATTCAGAAGGTTTGAATTCTACTCAAGAAAATTATAAAACCTGTATGTGACACAGTGATAATTATGTTTTCTTATAGTTTCTAACAATATTAGCCCATGACAATGAGAGTCTTTTTTATTTCTTATTTAGAAACTCAAATATTTACACTATGTACTCTCATCTGTACTATTCTTCTAAAAACAATTTAAAAACAAATCAACACAAACTCCACAAAATAATTCCATTTTCCTATTTCTATGCTAATTCTTCAGGGCATTTTGGGTCATTTTATCAACCTTCCACATGTTGAAAAGGTGCAGGAAGGGCAGCAGCTGAACAAGAGATGATGATATTTATTGAGACAGACACAGAATGTATCATTAGGATATATCTGGAATTCTTTTCAATTCAATATCATCCATTTGCAGAAGTATTGCAAGTTGATCCTGAGCTGTCCTAGAAGTGTTTTCTTGGAAAAAAAAGTAGCATAGAAAAGGGGATATTAACAGATGTTAAGGGGAGTGCAGCACCCCCCAAAAGATTATAAAAATATTGGGGTCATTCTAGATATATTTTTATTTGACTTTGTGGTAGTTTTTTTCATAATTCCATGCCTGCCCTTTACATTAATTACAGAGAAAACTGTGCAAGTTATCAATTAGAGGAGACCATGCTAATTTTAAGTATGGCATCTGTACTAATTCAATTAAAGCAATGTATGTGAAAGGAGTTTTCTTAGCACTGAGAGAGCTCATGTTAACTGCAGCTCTTGTAGTTTTTTACTGTTCAGTTTTGAGCCATTTAATTTATAGCAAATGGTGGATTTGAACTATGTAATTTAAGTCAGGATATTTTATATACCCAATATTTGTTGGTGGATTTGATATCTTAGCTGAAGACAATTATAAGGAAAATATGACTGAGCAGCAACATTTTCATCTGGAAGCACATCCAGTTCTTAACTTCCCAAGATTGACAACAAAGGTGATTCAGATCTGATGTTGAAAAGTAATATTTTCCTTTAGTCCTGAATTGGTTAAGATAGCAGTTTGGGAAAGTGGTTGGTAAACTTTGAAAACGTGAGATTTGGGGTCTGATTCAGAGAAGCAATCAACAACTTGAATGGTTAGCCAATGCTCCTCCCAGTTTCTATTTCCAGATGGATAGAAATATTAAAAAGAATAACTTTTCTCATACCATGTTTGGCATCTCTGGCCCTGGCCAATGACCAGAAGTTTTATACCACAAAAAAGAAGGGTTAGAAGGGGAAGAAAAATATCGAAAATATAACCTAAGGGGAGAAAAAAATGGAGAAGTAGGTAGAGATGAGGATTAAACCTTATTTTAGCTCTGCTAGTTCACCCATCCATCACTAGATAAATAGTGACATAACTCTGCACAATAATCCCTGCACACTTTCTCTCTGGGTTTTCTGTGGTAATGATATGCATGACAGGAATTTACATGAGATAAGTACAAATTACAGAAAAAGCACAGGCTGATCCTCCTGTACCCATTTGAAAATGTCATTTAAATCACTGTCCAAGGGCCTACAGGCCTTTCCACAGGTACAAACAGATATCTACACAGTATATATGTCTTTACATGTTGTGTATCAACCACAGCCAAAATCTGAGGAAATTGTGAAACATACTACACTGTTAAAATAATGCTGTTTTGTACAGTCAAAATAACAGACATGTTTGATTTAAAAATCCTTATATTGCCTCTTAAAGCATGTTTTATTGCTACTTAATGGTTTTGCAGACAGCAAAATTCTATTGAAATTGTTATGAAATTGCCTTGTGATGCAATTTACTACAAAGACCGTGTGGAGTTTCTAATATCCAAGTCGGGCACTGGCTCAATAGTGTTTGAAAGCAAAACCAGACTTGCTCTTAATCACAATTTTGTTTCTTTTTCCCATTACTGACACAGTTGAGACATCCTTAATTGATGAGACCTGATGAGATGGAAGTTTGTTGAGTTTGGCTGAAAACCAGTCATCTTGCTTTGTTTGGGTTTTAACTTTTAAATATAAATTTATATAGACAAGAATAACCCCTATCCCAGCTGAAAAATGGGATATTTCAGCTGATCAATGAGCCAAGGGTCTGCAAGGGGATCTGGCTTAAGGAAGGTGTTCAGAGAGGTGTAAGAACATGAATTGAAATTTAAAAAAATAAAAATAAAAAATCAAGCCTAGGTCTTGCTTCTAATACACCAAAACTCAATCACGGTGTAGTGTGCTGTGTCCCTCACAGCTAGCAATGAAACACAATATATAAAATTATATTTTAACATAATTTACCTGCAATGCATTTAAAGTCCTCTTTTACTCATAGCTAGAAACTTTGCCCACACTTACATAAATTCATTCTAAATAAATTGAACAAAATAAAGTAAAATAAAACTTTATTGGATTTTTGTTGTGGTTAATTCTGTGCAGTAGTTGACTTTAAGTGTTGTTTGAATATTGTTTGCAAATATTCAAAAGAATGGAACATATCAGAAAAAAAAAGGTGATTAAACTGATAATTAGTGGTAAGATTCCCCACACTAGAGAATCTGGATGCAGACTCCTGTGCATGTATTAAGTGGTTTTATTCAGCTCAAGAAATAATATGGTTATGACCTTCCCTTTTCCTTTCTTGCAGGTAGTGGCGAAGGAAGGATATCTTCTAAAAGCAAAAATAGCAGATGGTGGCAAGAAATTAAGGTATCACATGGGAGTGTGACAGAGCCAAAGGGGATCCAAGGGAAGTGGAGAGGGACTTTGTACAAGGGACTGGAATGACAGGAAAAGGGGGAATGGCTTCAAACTGACAGAGAGCAGGGTCAGACGGGATATTAGGAAGAAATTCTTGCCTGTGAGGGAGGTGAGGCCCTGGCACAGGTTGCCCAGAGGAGCTTTGGATGCCCCATTCTATCCATAACTGGGGTGATTTGGTATGATTTGGTACTGGATTTAGGATGTATTCCAGAATATATTACCATTGAGTTCCTGGGTAATCCATATTCATCCAGCCTATCCAACTCATAGGAAAGCTTGTTTAAAATCTGCACATAGCACACTTGACCACTTAAACCTTTGTGCACCTACAACACCTCTTTTAAATGGAAAGAAAAAACACAGAAAAATAATGGAGATCTGAAGTGGTGCATACCAATAGACAACTCATATTCACCATGTGAAGCAGGTCAATAGTGGATTTATGAGTTTTCCTGTAAATATCAGATGTTATGACCCCTAAATTCAAAAGTTAAACTTGAGCTGTTGGTCTAAAAATAGCTTTTTATCAGATCAGATTTATGGTTATGTAGTGGTTTGAGAGCTGTTATAGATAACATATATAATAGCATTTTCCTCTGAGTTGAATATTATGTTTTTCCCTATCGGGGTCATTCTTTCACATGTCCATGTGTATTTTTACTTCTCCCTAGCCCCAGCAGTTTGTCAGCTCTCTAGGGCTGTGTCGTGAACTCCTGATATTTAATGGTTACTCAAACCTTGCTCAGATCTTGTTCTTATCTTCCTTACACTTGTGTAAACTTTTAATTTAGGGAAAGGAGACAGCATTTGGGACCTTTCAAAATAGACCTGTTAATGAGCTCTCTGTAGTCAGATCAACATTTTTCCTTCTCAGTTTTATTTTAAGTATTAGGTACCAGAAGGGCACCAGCTATTTCAGAGTCCTCTTCTTGTGAACTTTGAGCATGTGTGAATAATCCCACTGTTTTCATTTGACACCATGGCAAAAAAGAAACACAAATGGGCTTCAAAATGTGAATGAGGAGAAAGAAGCCCTTCAAGTTTTGATAGGTTACATTTTGGGCATGATTAGGGTGGTGCAATTCCATCAATGTTGATGGAAGTTTGTTGACAATATTGACTTCAGACCATTTTTGTTTCTGACATATATATATATTAATATGTATTATGTTTTAATAATTAAAAGCCAAGTTTACAAATGAAATGTCTTTTACCTCCTGCAAGGAAAAATTGGTCCACCTCCTGGATTGTTCTTACTGCTCGGAAAATGGAATTCTACAAAGAGTCCAAGCAGCCGGCAATGGCCAACCTGGTAGGCAATCAACCATCCAATATCCCCAGTCTCCTGGCAACTGTTATTTCAATATAAAAAAGTTTGGTGTTTACAGAAGGCAAATTTAGACTGAGCTGGCAACTTCAAAGGTTTGAAAGCAGCTGAAGGAAAAATACCTTGATAGACTCTTAATCAGATGTAGCGTATGTGAAGAAATAGGACACAGCATGTCCTTTATTAAGAGGTGCATTTTGAGAGTAATTGCAAAGTGAGACAAATGGTGAGTGACTATCCAGTAATGTGAGGTAACACTTTAAATTAAGGTGCCACTTATAAATGCTTTATTCTTATTTATGAAAATGATCACTAAATGCAGCTACTTCCTCAAATAATGTATTATAAAGTATGTTATAAAATGCATTAGTAATAAATGCTGAACAGATGATGCGATGAGAATCTGTTGCAAAGGATATTGTGAGGCGTAAATTGTATTAAACCATGCATGTGCATCTTTAATACATGAATTTAAGTTGTTATCTACCATCCTATAAAGTGGTTTATACATTAATAAATAATAATAAATTATTTATAAGCGGCACCTTAATATAGGGTGTTACCAAAGCAGAAAACATTATAAGTTAGCAAAGTGATTTTTTATCGCAGTATAAATGTGACATCCACCATATCCCGCTAACCTTCCTGAATATTTCTACGACTCCATCTAATGCAGCTAATGCAATTTCTGTAGCCTGTAGTTACTGCAAAGTGAAATTTGCAGTACCTTTTTATTGTGCCCCAAGGAAAGGCCACCAATCTCCGTGTGGGGACAAGTGACAGCTCTGCTGTGCGAGCGGTCCCCTCGGTGCTGGGCACAGCCAAACCTCAGCGTGGGCAGCAGAAGGGAAATTTGGTGGCTCTGTGACACTGTGGGCAGTGAAGGGACAGGTTTGACAAAGCCCTGTTGTGAAAGGCTCTCAAGGCCTGATCGAACCTGCCAAATCTCATTGGCTTGATGGGTGGCTGCAAAGGTGCTCTCTTTGGCAGGAGTCACAAACAATAAGTTATTTTTCCTGTGGCAGGTGATGCAAACCATTCTTCTATAAATCCTAGATCTATCAATGCCACCTGTCATAAAATCAGCCTTGAAGAGCACCTTTTCATGCCTTACACTTTTTGAGCTTTGTAGAAAAAGAACCCCAGAACTAAGATATGAAACAATACAAATAAACAAAGGGTCAAATCTGGCACTTTCTGCTTGTGTTTGTGCTAGTCCAGCTGGAACATACAACTTCTCTGCAGCCTGAAAATAGAAAATCTTGAATTATTATTTATTTCAGTTTCACCTGTTTTACTTGAAGTTGATTTTTATGTTATTAAGAAAAAGTAAATTATAAGAATAGTTCTAGTAAGTTCACCTTAGACATTTTTCTAAGTGACTTACGTCTCTATCTGCTACCTCTTCCCTCCCTTTGCAAGTCATTACCCAAATTTCAGGAAATAAATGAACTGGTGGAAATTTAACACACAGGAGGCTTGATTTTCCTCTGAGACTCCTCAACGGGGTTAAAATCCCTATTAGCTCTTTAGAGATTTGGATATGAAGCTAGACCTGCTTGGAGAATGGGGTTTTTGGCCCAGATCTCAAACAGTTTAACCAAAAATTGGTGGTGGGTTATGAAATGGGACCTTCTGAGAGGTCAGTCCCTTTCCCTGAAGCCTCAGTCACCACCAGTGCTCATTTCATCAGTGAGATAAAATCTCCTGTGTTAGGAAGAAAACAGACATATTGAACTTGTATTTTTCTCATTATGGGGAGGGCAAAAAAAAATTTTTTTTTGTTTTATTCCATGCTAGATTTAAACATTGGGGCTGTGAAATCAATGTTCACTAGGTGAGAAAAATCTGTTGAAGTTATATTTTCTGTCTGTTGCATAAAACTTAAATGCAACAGTAAATAAACAAATTGGGTAAAGCTTGAAAACAACAAGAGGTGTCAGTGTTCATAATCTTATAACTCAATTTCCCAAACTCAAATTTTACATGTCAAAAAAAGCTAAACTGCCATGCTTATCTCATCTGATAAAGTAAATGCAGTACTTATTTCCTTTGTAAGCCACTTAACCAGATATAATTTTGATACTGGAAAGGGACAAATACAAAAAAAAAAAAAAAAAAAAAAAAAGATTCATTAGAAGCCATTTATTTTATTTTATTTTTCCAGTTTTTGTTTACTTTGGAAAAGGGGGAGCTCAACCATTAATTAAATAATGTAAGAGAAGCTATGTTCATCCACGATAGTATGAATTATAACAAAGCATTTTTATTGTTAGCAGGAAAATGATGTGACTTAGCAAGAAGATTAAAGTTCCTTTGTATTCTAAAGATATTAATTCATTAATTATTAATTATTAAATACTGTACTTTGAGCAGAATTTTGGACTAAGACAGCATCATTAAAAGAGGAATGATACCTCACACAACAGAGGCAGCAGGAGAGAGGGAAATGAGAACACATCTAATACCTCTTTTCATGACAGTGGGACTAAATAGCATTTAGAGGTGATCTAAAACTCTATTTGTCTAAATCTTTACTAATGTTTTAATCAAAGAACTGGCAATATCTAAAAAGTTTTGCTGTTCCTGTGTATGACTGTAAGTGCAGGAGTCGCTGTGGCAACTTTGCTCTCGCTTTGCATGGAGAGAGGGGACTGGGATCCATTGTTTTGCATTCTGGTGAAGTTGGTGACAAAATCTGGAGTTATTGGAAGTAATAGAGCACAGCAATTAAAGCACACAGAGGAGAGATTCAGAAAATGAGATTGTTTACAAATACTACTGAAAATGCAAGTTTGCATCCCATGTAGCCAAATCATTAACTTTTGCTGCTGCCTTGATTTTTTTTTTTTTTTTTTTGGTGGTCCTGGCTTTAGTACACTTTTTTTTTTTTTGTTGTTTGTTTGTTTGTTTTTTTAACCATTCTTATGAATTTGACTAGCTCTTTATTTTAAATTAAGGACACTGTGATCTAAATGAATCACAGCTCCATTCTTCCTTATCAGCATTTAATTCTATCATCAATTGGTCTTTCTGACCAAGAAAATGTAGTCAGTTTATTCCCTCAGATAGTTTATTCAACAGAGGTTATTTTAACCTCAGGTTATTAGCCCATCTGCAAAGTAATTTAGAGAGTGAAAATGCTGCTGAAATCCATATTCATGTTTAGGAAGATTTCATCTTAGCAGACACTTGTATCAATTTACAGCATAACCCCCTGCAACAACATTGATATAACATAATTGCTCTGACTGCAGAGCACAAAGCAAGGACATGAGAGCTCAGGCTTCCCAGTCACCTTAACTTGCTCTCTCCCAGAGTCTCTGGGTGTTGCATAACCTGGGAAGCCAACTCTGCAGCAGGGAAATGTTTAGGCCAAAATGAATTTCCTTGTATATTTTCCGGAGTTCTGATGGATTTCAGTGGGTGCTCTCCAGGTGTGCAGCAGAAGAATGATGGGCAGTTTCAGGTTCAATGGATCTGAAAAGGGAGCTGGGGGTGCTCAGCCTGGAGAAAAGGGGACTCAGAGGTGACCTTACCACTCTCTACAATTCCTGAAAGGTGCCTGTGCTCAGCTGGGGCTGAGCTCTTTCTCCAGGCAGCACTGACACAACGAGAGGACACAGTCTCAGCTGCATCAAGGGAAATACAGGCTGGATATTAGGGAAAAGTTTTTCATAGAAAGAGTGATAAAGCTCTGGAATGGCTGCCCGGGGAGGTGGTGCTGTCACCATCCCTCGGTGTGTTTAACAAAGCCTGGATGTGGCACTGGGTGCCAGGGTTCAGTTGAGGTGTTGGGGCTGGGTTGGTCTGGATGATCTTGAAGGTCTCTTCCAACCTGGTCATTCTGTGAATTCTGTGAATGATTTAGCATGAAGTTTTCATCAGAAGCTTCACATTTTATGCCATACTGATGAGTTCTTAGACACATTGTGGTCAAAACTGATAAATTCTCCAAAGGATAATAGAATCATAGAGTTTGGATTGGAAGGGATCTTAAAGATCATTTTGTTCCACTCCCCTGCTGTGGGGAGGGAAACCTTCCACTAGACCAGGTTGCTCAATTCATATTTATTTCCCCCAGAGAAAGAGACTGACCCAAATAATTGTTACACATAGCAGAAGCCTGTTCATCTTCCCCACACCACAATCCTGCATCCCATCCTTTCTGGAGAGGGACATGCACATGCTTGTACTTTTCTTCTGCTTATTACAAAATCAGAGCTGTAAACAAACTCCAGAGTACTGCCACAGCAGCAAAATCACACTGTGTGTTCACTGGGTGCACAGAAGGGTCCAGCTTTTGCTGTTGCATATATTTTTGTACAATAATAGAAATTAGAGATACTACTAAGTTCACTATTCCATCTTCCTGCAACACCTCTCTAGACTTTTCATTGTTTTTTCTCCCTTCAGTGTTCCAGTTTTCCTGAGGAAAATATTCTGTAGCTCAGTAATGTTCACTATCAAAAAAACTATTTTTGTTTCTTTGTCTGCATGTTAATCTCTTCTTTTAATCTCATAATGTGTTTCCAAAATTTCACAACTCTTTCTGCTGGTGGAATACAGCTGCCCCTCTTTGTGAAAGTATTTTCCAACTCAAACTATCCATGTGGGTAATCTTTTTTTTTTTCAAAGAAAGCAAGATTGTCCACTTTGAGAAGACTGTCTTGTGTGTTCCTGATGAGTTGCAGATCTGCCTGTGTGGTGCAGATCTGGGCATTGCATGGAGTCCTGGAGATGATCTAAGCCTCATAGCCCTATTTATAAAAGTGTTGGAATATTGAGAACTCATTAGTTTCCTCCACGGTTTGAATATTTATTTGCATTTATATATCAGTGCTTGGGATTTTTTTCCCAACTTCATAATTTTTGCCATGCAAATATTAGCTGACTAAATTTCCCAACATTTTTTTGCAAAATTAAGTCTCAATGCTGCAGTTTTGATCTGCTATTAAAAAATTGGAAAGACTAAGCTCTTGTCAGAGGCCAGGCAGGAAATTTGAGGCAAAGGTGGGGAAAAAGAAATCCAAGTTCTTTTCTTCCAGTGGTTTAACCACAAGAACATCCTTCTGTTTTGAAGAGTATATTTCTTCTATTAAAAAAAATTAATAAAAAGAAGAAGAAAGGAAAAAAGGCACACAGGACTGTCAGTTTCAGTGGAGCTTAACCATTGTGGTTTTATGGTTTGGCAAATGGAGAATATAATTACAATCCCAGTACTGAAAACTTCCAGACACTATGCCTGCAAATCACTTGACCAGGATCTCTTTGCTTCTTTTAACCTAAATAGGTTCTCCTCCTCCCATCTCAAAGGCATCCCAGAGAACACACATATTTTAGCCTTTAATAACAACATCAGAGAAATACAGTGAGTAGTTTTTGGAAAGCTGAATCTGTGGCTGGTGCTGGACAGGCCACTCTTAAATCTATAAAGTCTGTTTTCTGTATCACTAATGACATTTTTAGGGTAACTATGGCTTAAGAGCGGCAGAGAAAACAGTTGCATCAAGCTGATGAATTAAATTATGTGGATATCACTCCATCACCTACCCAAAAGGCAGTTAGTGGTGCTTTTTACTTCAACAGTAGTATTTTTACTGTTGAGTAGAATGTGCAGCAACCCAATCTACAAAGCCTACTCTGAACTACACGGGCTTTGCCAGAACTGCTGCACAGGCAGAGTCCCTGGAGAAGGAGCTTCAATGGCAAATGAGGATTATTGTGCTTTACACCAACTCCCAGCAACGTAAATGATACAGGCAAACAAATCTGCTCTTTGAATTCCTTGCATCCATATGGAGGAGCAGGGGAGGCAGAGCTGTGTCACTCCAGGATGCGTGGACTGACACTGAGAAGTATCAGCCCTTGTGCTGAGCTCTTTCTGGGTGTCACACATGCCCTCGAAGCCTTTTCTTCTTTTTTTAGGAGCAAGAAATGATAATTTGTTTGGAGAAAGGAGATAGCTTGACTTAGAGATACGATGTGTGTTCTTGTCCAATTTCTGTCCTTTCCAGTTGCATCAGTTTAAATTTGCATTTGGAAAACCCACAAAATTTTTTCCTTTAAACTCAATGACTCTTCAAGAGGTTTGGCAAAGTAAGCATTGAAAATAGCTGGTCCATGTGTCTGCATTTGTGTTTTGATCTACTATATGTTACACCAGACTGTTTTTTAAACCATTTAATTGTTTTAAAGATTATGTTCTAATATAAGAATGTTGTTTCTGAACTAAGACACCCCAAGAGTGGTTATTTAACAATACCAGGGTATATAATGAGCTCTTTTCAGTAATATCAGCAGCTGTGCTACAACAACGTGTCACTTTAACTTGATCTATTCTTGTTTTATCTGATAACTGTCCCCATTTGTGAGAAGTCAGGCCATATTCATGTCGATTTTTTTTTTTTCTTTTCCTTTCCAGAAGCCGGGATATAAACCTGAGTGTGTGGATTTGTGTGGTGCTCGCATTGAGTGGACCTCAGAGAAATCCAGCAGAAAGAATGTCTTTCAGGTAAGAGGCAAAGCATTCCACTGCTCATTTGAGTCTGAACTCTGTGAAGAGGTAGGCTTTATTTCCTTCGTTTTAATAACTAGATCCTGATTTAATACAGCATTTTTCTTACCAGTAAAGGAGTGTAACACTTTATCCAGCATCGGTTTACTATTTTTCTAAGAGAAGGATTTCTGATGACTGAGTCTCCTAAACACTTGAGAACCTGTTGATTTATTGATTAATGCTCTATATTCAATTTGTTTTTAAAACTTAGTAGGTAATTGCTTTGGGTTCAGGCCTAGAATCTTGACCTAGAGGACTTCCATAAACACAACTTCTTCAAACTGCTTATACAAGCACGGCTCCAGTGCAGTGCGGTTCCTCTGTTTATTTTTATTGCTGCTCAGGGTCCTCAGACAGTGATGACCCAGGTTCACTCCTGCAAGGGGAGGGGAGGATTTTAAAAGCTTGCCTCTGTCAGGGCCAACAGAGAGGGACATGTATTTCTCACAGGACTATTCTTCATTGATGGAAAATAATATTATTTAATTCCTTCGTCCAAATCCCATTGAATTGAAAGGGAGGATCAAGGCCCAAGAAGATGAAAGGAGGGGAAAAGCATTACTGCAAGGTTAACATTCCAGGATCTAGGGGCTAAAATAGTTTATTGCAACATCTTCAGGTTTTGGACATAATCCAGCTCCCATGAATATCAGTAGAAAGGATTTGTTGTCTTTTTCACTAAATGTTGCATCAAGCCACATCAAAATATTATTCTCTATGAGCCAAGTTGTTTCCCAGAGTTCTAACATTTAAAATGTTTAACAATACAAACAATAAAGTGGGGAGAGATGCAGAAGGGAACATGTCAGGGTCAAGATCCTGTTAGTTACCAGAGAGTCCTTTGGCATCCTTTGGTGTGTGTTCCTCCTCACACGCTGGAGGAACCAACTGTGTCTGGGTCTGGGATGGAAGAAAAAAAAAACCACTACACATAAAAAAAACCCCTAAGGGCCTCTACATGGCTCCTTAAAAAGAAATCTCTTTGGGTCAACTGGGTGTTACAGAGGTTTTTTCAAGGTTTATTTTTCTAGACATCTTTCTAAAGCACATGCAATATTTAGAAATATTCCTCTTTTCTGAGACAGCGAGACTTATGCTTCTATACCCCCCACATCTTTCAGGTTGTCTTGAGACAACACTTGGGGCTTTGTCATTTCCTAGGTATTTTTAGAATAAATATTTTGGTTTTTGCTGTCAATCTTCAGCTTTTTCACTTGGAATGTGATTAAGTATAACCTTAGCCTTCACTCCTGTAACCCCCTGAGCACACTGACAGGTCTTCTGAGCTTCTAGGGTTTATTTCTCATTTTGCAATAAGCAAAATTCCTGTTTGGAAACGCATTTCGGGGTGGTGATTCATTTGAGCTAATACATTTCCAAAGTAAAGACAAACGAAGCTCTGTTATTGATTTACCAAACTGGTGCTACGAAGGCTCTGCAATGCATTTTCTTCTCACTTCTGTTTGTGTGAGGTGTAACTGAATCAGAATAATGTGAGAAAGGAAACTCATGCACTACTGTTTGAACCCATTAAAATGTGTCTTCATCAAGCCAATAAGTGAGTGGGAGAGACATTAAGAAGTAAAAGCATGGGAGGAAGGACATATGTTAAGACACATTTTGAAGAGGGATGGAGCATTGTTTAGACAGAGAGCTACAAGAAGATTGTGCCAGATGGTAAGAGCGAAAGAGGAGAAGGCTTTGGCACCAGTAGTGGTGACATTTTGGGAAAGGAAGGGACTGAACAAGACTGGTGCTACATGAGCAGATAGAGTGGGAAGGGGACTGGAGAGGGAGCGAGGATTTGTGAGATAGTCTGGAGGGAATCCAAGGCCAGTTCGAAAGCAGAGAGGTCAGTTTGTACCTGGGAGCTGAATATTTCAGGAAACACTTCTGATCTACTTATTCCTCGTGGGTGGGAATAAAATTGATAGTGTGTGTCTACTTATTCATAGGTTTGTTCAAATGAAAACATCATGGGTGGCTTCCTTTAATGCTTTCTTTCTTTTTTTTTTTTGCAACCTAAATATAGATTCATTGCATTGCTATTTGATTAAATACATTAGCTGCTTAACTCTGAAATGATCAGAAATAAGTATAATTACATCTTCAAAGCACATCAAAACATAGTTGGTGTTTTGTTTCATTACCTTCTAATAAAACCTTCTTTTCTCATTCAGTGGTTGCTTTGTGCTGATGTATTATATGAGGAGTAGGTGCAGAATTCTGAGTTTGATTTAGTCAGGGTACTCAATTTGAGTTCATGAATTATAGATCATAAATGGAAAGAGACTATTGAAATTTTGGGTTGAAGAAAAAGAAGGAAATCTTGGATTTAAAATCTAAGCAGATGACAGTAAATGGATAGCAGCAAGAAGATGGAGCATAGGAGTATCATAAAGAAAAACTAATTGGAAATGTGATCGATGCGGGGAGAAAAAAGAGGGAACTGCAAGTGAATGATTTTCAGGCAGGAAGATTTGGGTTTCTGGTCTTGATCATGATGTTTTCAGCAGTGTTACTCCTCTCATTTTAATTGAGCTACTCCCTTTTTAACAGGATAAGTCTGATCTGTCTCACACTATCCAATTTGTGCATGCTATCTATTTCTGTTCTTGATGAACACATTATGTAGGGGTATTTTTTTCCCCTCAACAGTAACTGGAAATATGCACATCTCATAGACTATAACCTCCTGGTTTCCTTTCATTTATTTTATTGATGGTGTAGCTGGCACCAAGGAAAAGACCTGGTTAGAAACAGCTTCCCATGGTGTGGGGTAAGGCAGCACTTTGCAGTGAGACACGGTGCTGTTTGCTCTTGCTGGCTGAGTGATGTGATGCACTAGGTCTTCATCGGAGGAGTGCTGAATAAAAGAAGATTTATGTTCAAATCACATGCTTTAAATATTTCTGCTAAGTGCTAGTTTGCTCTTTGGTGTTTAGCCTGAAATTTAAAGCACTGAGGATTAAAAGGATTACAACATAATCTTAAATAATCCTAAGTGTCATTTACAGAGAGATGGTTGTAATAACTAAATAAAACCATGTTAAGGGATGGCAGTGTTGTCAGTCAGCAACTGGAACAGAAACAGCGCCTGTGTCACTTTGTTGTTCTCCTCTTGCCTTTTTTTGGCTTAGTTTGATATTGGGTAGGTGTGTTTTGATGTGAGTTATCAAAAAAGAAAATAACTTAATGGGCTGCTTTTCAGTCAGTGTTGATATGGTGTTTGAAACACCAGTAACTAGGCTAATTTGCAGATTTTTTTTTTCCAATATTCCGTATTTCCTACTTTTAGTAAACTTTTCAACTGGGTCTTATTCTTCCCCCTGTTTTACTCAATCTCTACTCTAAGTCAAACAGCCTTTTAATTTGAAATTCAGCCCACACTCCATGTAAGATGTGCTCTTACCTCTGGATTTTTAATTCTGGGGGTTCATTAGCACAAAGTCCTGTGGTTGTACACTGTTGCCTTGAAGAGGTTTTGGAAGGTTTCTCTCAGATAATTCAAAAAAGAAGAGGAAATCTAGAAGAGAGGTGAAAAGCACAAAAAAGGTCCCGAGCAGCATATTTATAAATCGATGAAGTTGCTTTGTTCTCTTAATAGCACCGTTCATTTAACTAACAGGAAATTTTTGGTTTCTTTAGTCATAATTTTACCCTGTTCACAAAGTTCACTTTTAGGAAGGTTTCATATGAGGAATTTCTGGAGTTCTATGGCTGGGCTCTTGCCACAGATGTGGTGTGATACCGTTTTTTGTTTCAATGCACCGCAGCTGTAAGGGGTTACTCAATCCTACACAACTAAGAGTATTTTGCAAATAGAGAAAGCTGCATAAGACCTACAGTGTTCCACCAGTGAGACAGCTGAAAGTACAACTGCACCTATGTGTAATATGAAAGAATTTATCTTGCAGCTGTTTTATATATAATAACATTTATGGCGTTGATCCTGGGTAACTCCCTTGTCCTTGAAGCTCTCCAGCTTTGTCCAAGCGAGAAATCTGAATGATAAGCTATTTTGTTCTACATACTACAGGATCAGGATAGTGTCTGGATGCCTCCCAGGAATGGTTTACGTCTCTGCTTTTTGCCATGGGAGGGATCATTTTTGTTTCCACGGTCTCTCTAGAGTAAGCACTGAGAGCGCGACGTGGAGGGGCTTGGGTTGGGATTGGTATTTGGGTTTCTTCGTGTGTTTTTGAACATAAATGCTGCACAGAGGAGGGAAATCTAAAAAAGCCACCTTGCAGGCTTGTGGTGGTCCTTATCAGCAGCTGGAGCCTGTTCCCACCCAAAACCTATCCCGGAGTTAGTCCCATTTCCTGAGCCTGAGAGGGCTCTTGATTTCGCCTCCCAGTTGTGCAGGACCCTTTGCTGGCTTTGAATCTTCTATGCATTTGATGGATCTCTCATGATCTTAAAACACCACTTTGTCCATTTCTGGACCTCACTGCTGTGGATGAGGTTTAATTTTTATCCCAGAGACCTGAATATGTTATTGCCTAATTAAAAGACTTGGCCACATCACAGTCATTAGGTGGTGTCAGAAAGAGGTTCTTTAAATAATTAACTTAAAATTAGGTTTTTTTTGAAAAACACAAAACCAAGAAATGGTTTTAACCTTCAAAAGAAGCGTGACCAACAGTTTGAGGGAGGTGGGACCCCCACTTTGAGCACCTGGACTTCCAGGACAAAGGGACATTGTTTCCCACTGCCAGAGGGCAGATTTAGATGGGATATTGGGAAAGAATTCTTCCTGAGCGTGGGGAGGTCCTGACACAGGCTGCTCAGGGAAGTTGTGGCTGCCCCATCCCTGAAAGTATCCAAGGCCAGGTTGGGTGGGGCTTGGAATGGAAGATGTCCCTGCCCATGGAATGAGACCAGTTAAGGTCCCTTCCAATCCAAACCATTCTCTGATTTTACATAAGTACTCTTTTTATTGTTGTAAGTGGGAGATCTTGAACAGAGCAATGTGGAACAGCCTCACAATTGTGGTTCTAGCTCTCTCTTCTAACTGGCTTGTAAATGACCTTACTGGCAAAGCTCCTGCCAAAATATTCAGTAAAACCTGTAATCAGTATTCAGTAATCAATGAATGCAGATAATCTTCTGACTTTTCAACATGTCTACTCTATTTTCTCTTGTGACCTAAATCCAACAAAATCCATGAATGATTTTTTTTTTCATGTATTCAGTTGTCCTTTTCTTAATTTCTTTCATTTTGAATATCTTGTAATGTATTTTTTTGGTGATCAAAACAGAAGAGTGAGAGTACATACTGAAAGAGGAAAACCAGCTTTGATTGTGAGGAAAGTTTTGCAGGAAATAGAAAATTTCACACAATATGCATTTTAAACTTTACAAAATTAAGAAGTCGCTTTGGCTTCTCAAGACTTTAATATGATATTTTAAGGTGATGATGAGGAGAGACCTTTAGATATCCTTGGTGATTTTATTTATTGTCATTTAATTTATTTTTTATGTAAAGAAAACGCAGATTTAACAGTAACCACCTGTGTTGACAGTAGCTGCTCTTGGGACCCAAGAAAGTGTTCCTGGTTAGTAAAGAGCCCAACAGGCAGAAAAATCAGCTGAGAAAAGAAAAGATCCTTATCTAATTGAGAATAAGCAAGAGCCTGGTAACTGGAGCACTCTGGAATATACAGTTCCACCCTTGTTTCAGAAGTATTGGGTGAGAAATGGTCAGGCTTTTCTCGCCAGTGTTTCCCTCTTCACTCTGATTTTACTCATTTTAGCCCAAAGAACATATGGAAAATGAACTGGAATTCAGATTGCTCAGTAATTGCTCAGTAATGGAAACAGAAATTCTTGATGTGATTCATGTTCTAAGGAATATCACGTAATAAAGCCAGTTTCCCTCCAAAAAAAAGTGACAGAAAGAGGGACAGATGTCATTACCTCCGTGATACAACCAAAGCTTTACACAAGGACAGGAACATCCAAACTGTAAGGACTTTGGCTTCATTTGCATAGGAAACCTTAACAAAATGAAAAAAGCTTTTCTGTAAAATATACCAAAATATTTCAATATTTTGATATTTCAATATTCAAGCTATCATCAATTTGGAAATAGAAAAGTAATCAACAGGAAGGCAACTCAACTGACAGCACTGCACATTTAAAAAGTTTGGGAAACTGAGTCTTCAATCTCTGTAATGGAATTTCAAGGAACTTCTCTATCAATTTAACCTCTGTAACGGAATTTCAAGGATTTTAAGGAACAGCAACTTCATTCATGAAAAGGACAAACCAAGCAGTTAGGTTAGAGATGCCACAAAATTATAGTTAATCTGTTTCTCTCCCTTGCTGAGTCTGCTTTGGGGTAAAACAAACCCCTCACTTATGTCAAAAAGGCCTTGTGTATTTTGTGGCTACAGTAGCAGAACATTAATATTTTGTTGTTATCATTATTAAAAGAAGAAAATTGAAATCCTAATTATCACTTTTTTAATGATGTGAAAAAGTTGTTACTTTTCAGCAATAGTGAGGTCCACTCCTGATAAGCAATATTTTGTTATAGTTGTCTTCATGAAATAAGATTCAAAATTCTAAAAAAAGCTTTGGTTGATTTGAAGCGAAATATAATCTTACCTAAGCAGGTACTTTTTTTTTTTTCTTTTTTTTTTCTCCCCCTCCCCCATTATTGCCCTAAAAAGAATTTGAGGGGAAAAAAAATATCTTGAGAAGTGTAACTTCAACAACTCCTGGAGGTCTTGGAAAGGCTTGAAAGCCTGGCTGGAGCAGAAGCTGCCCTAAGCAGGGTGCTGTGGTGCTGCTGTCTGTGCACTGCACATCACCTCTGTGTGGTACCCACTGCAGGCCATGGCTTCCCTAAATGCTGGAGAACTCCAAAATCCAATTGAAAAGCCTAATTTTCCACCAAACTGAGCTGATTTTAAAAACTCATGATCTGTATTCCCCCAATCTGACATTATGTGTCTGTAGAAGTCTGTCTGCTAAAAGTGATGGTTATAATAGCTCACTGTGCTTTTTAAGAGCCCTTCTTTTGGCAAATCCAAGTGCTGATACGTGAGTGCCTGTGATAGGTACGAGTGCCTGTGTGTGCTCATACACATGTGCTTCTCAAGAAATTATCTGAATCACTTAGCCTGTGACAGCCACGCTTGCAGCTTTCACCAGTGCAGATGTTATTTGTCCATCAGAAAAGAAAATATTTATTTCAAGCCACAGGCATTTTCTGTGCTGCAGGAATAAAACATAGCAGCAGTTAATGCTTAATGTGCGTGTGACATAATTTTGTCAGGGACAGAAGCACGGCTGAGCACAAGGACCTGGACAAATCTGTGAGAGCAGAGGAAGCACCTTGTGCCTTGGAAAACGCCGACCCCACATGAGAAAGCAACCCGGGCAGCGTGACAAAAGAGCAGCTTATTTTTTCGCTTTTTTTTTTAACTTTATTTTTTTTTTTGGCCGAATTCACAGAGGGTTGTGCAGTTGGGGAGGGAAGGAGGGGGCTCGAGCGATGTTATTTTGTTTCGCAGCTGAAGGAGCGAGCGGCGCTTTGCAGCTCCCGCATGCGAAATGGGGCTGCAGCCTCTGCTGCATTATTCATAAACATATTGCTGCCATCTCGTGGGCAGCGCACGGGTGGGCAGGGATGCAGGCAGGGATGCGCCAGGGGATGAGGGGAGTGGATGTGGGCAGGGGATGCAGACAGGGAAGGTGGGCAGGGATGCAGGCAGGGAATGCACCAGGGGATGAGGGCAGGGGATGCAGGCAGGGATGTGAACAGTAGTGCTGGCAGGGAAGATGGGCAGGGCATGCAGACAGTGGAAGTGGGGAGGGATGCAAGCAGTGGAAGTGGGCAGTGGATGTGGGTAGGAATGTGGACAGGGAAGGTGGGCAGGGATGTGAACAGTGATGAGGGCAGTGGATGCAGGCAGGGATGTGAACAGGGATGCAGGCATTGGAGGAGCCAGGGGCTGCCCAGTCTCTCCCGATGCCACCAAGGCTCTCCCTTTCCCCATGGACTCATCCTGCAGGGCACTCTGGTGACACTGAGCATTTTAAAAACATCTTTCAGCCAAAGTTGGTGCCTGGTTGAGTAACTCAGACCAGTAGCTGCTCTAGAGGAAGGTGTCAATGCCCACAGCAGGAGGCTGAAACAGGTGACCTTTCCCTTCCAACCCAAACTATTCTGTAATTAACATTCATTTAACTGGTTTCTGAACCAACCAATATTAATTTTTTTAATAATATCCTCATAGACCTGTGTTCTCTAAATTATTCCTTAGCTAGTAAATTTATATTTTAAAATAGTAATTCTCTTCTGGTTGGCTGGTAGGGAAAAGGTAAATAGCTTCACAAGGACTAGCTGGTTCAAGATAAAGCATGTAATGAGAATTATGGCTACAGATAGTCGGTAGGGTGAACTTGATAAAGCACCTCTGATGTGAGTGTGGCCCTTGGTGCTGTGTTTTGTGCATTTATGACCCAGCGAAAATGGTATTTTCTGGCAATCAACAGCTGAAAGAAAAATGTAAGAAGTGCAAAAGAAGACTGGATTTCTTGGTTCTTTAGTATTTTAAGGTTTAGTGCTTCTCCTAATGAAAAACAGTTAAATTAAAAGCATTATTATTTTTCATGGTTGTTTTTTTTTTTGTTTTTTTAGTATTTTAAGGTTTAGTGCTTCTCCTAATGAAAAACAGTTAAATTAAGAGCATTATTATTTTTCATTTTTTTTTTTTTGTTATTTAATGTAAGCTAATATGAGAAAAAAAAAAGTATCTTGATAGGTACCCAAACATTCCCTTAATTTATCAAACTCTTGGGGGGGAAAAAAAAAAAAAAGAAAGAAAAAAGAAAAGAGAGTAAAACGAATCCTAAATGAACTCACTCAGAGATAATCAAATCTGACTTGTTTACATGTTTGGGGCTGGTATTTCTGTATTCAGCCACTACATTTTTTAAAATCTTGGCTAAGCCACTTGACTCCATTTTTTTGTGTTTCTCTTTAATGGCTGAGGCAGATACTTGGAATTGGCCGGGCATGGGGAGCCTTGGCTGTCCTCTCTCTGAATTTGTGTGCAGAGGGATGCCAGAGGAGAGGTTTGGGATTCACATTTTTTGTGTAGGAGTGATTTCTTTGCAGACAGGATGTTTTTTTGGATGCTTGAAGGTGTTATATGGACAATGGGAGGCAATTTAAATTCAAGGGGGGAACTGCAGGCAGTGACCTGCCCTCTCTTTTAGATACAACACCTCTGGTTTTCAGCTGAGCAGGAATTCCTAAACTGTGATTCATGGACCACTAATGGGATGGGGAGACTTTTTTTAAATGGTAATGCAAGACCGGTGGGGCTGAGAAGACATTTAAGGTGGTTCCCAGATGAAACGAAAACCCACAAGAACGTTTTCCACCAGGGACCCTGACTTTTCAAACCTCCTCCTCAAGTTTATTGATTTTGAGGATGCGCCTGCAATTGATCCCAGTTAGAGACTATTTTTATACGAATTATGGGAGTTGTTAAAAATTTGAGATTGACTTCAAGGGCTGGATTTCTTGAATTCTGGAGTGTTGAGGTTTTTTACTGTTAGGATGTTTTATTGGAAATTTTGTTGGTTTTGTATTTATTTTAATAATTTATTTTTAATTTTTATTGTTACTTTCATAACCTCTGCTCTGATTTGGGGTAAAAAAATTCCTAGGAATTTCAGCCACTACATCTGCAATTACATCTGTAAAGCACAATGATCCAAGAAGTTTAGCAAACATTTTCTTTGGCAAACAAAGTTGCAAGGAGGGGATGTGGTTTGTTTACCATTTCATTTAGAAATAGTCTATCAAACTTAAATTATCAGACAACTTTAACACTTAAAATCCACAACACTTCAGTCACACCCCCATTTTTTTTGTCCTCGTAATAGTCTTGATTGCTACAAATACATTATTATTTCAAATTTTAATCTGCTTAAAACCTGGAATGTGTTTAGCCTCCCTCAAGTCAAAGTTTGCAGGTAAATTGTCACAGATTGAGCTTTAAACTAATTTTTCTGGAGGCAAAGTGTGCATTTGTATATGCAAATATTTGCATGAGAGCACATTTTAATTTGGTAAAATGGGAGCCAATTACTGTGACTCTCTTAAGTAATAGAATAATTATTATTATTTTCTATTATTTGTACATAGTCATCACTAGGTGGAGGCATACTTTACATATTCTATTGAATGTGTCATCTGTTATGGACTGAAATGAATTGCACTGATACTGCAGAGTTAAGTGAATGATCCCATTTTTACCCTGAGCTGTGGAAATAACCTGTTACCACCCATGCCCAGCTCTCAAGCAGACTAAGCAGAATTCAGTTTCGACCATTGCTGCCACTGAAAACCAATTAAAAATGGATACTTTTGAATCACGTGCTGCCAGAAATGCCTTGAATTAATTCAGAAAAATTGTTAATGTGTGGTAAAGTTAAAAGGAGAAAAGAAAGCAAGGACCATGGAGCAAGAGGTTGAAAGGACAAATATTTATTTCTTTCTGTATTTCATCCTTCAGTACTTATATCAATATGCAGTGTATTGGCTGGGTTTTACCTCTCATTTTAGTTGTGGTAGCAAAGTTCATTCCCATCCATCCATCTCTTCCTTATGGGGCTGCCTGTTACAGACTGGGCGTGTTGGATTTTGGCTGAGGGTCACAAGACTTCCTCTGTTGATGTTAATGCACCAATTTCACCCAAACTCTCCTGATTTACACTGGGGGTAGAATATGCATGTATGTTCAGGTATTAATAGTACCATGATGATTCTTTTTTCCTTCTTTCATTTTATGAGCTGATAGGGCTGGCTCTGTGTGAGCTGGTCCTTGGTTGGAGCAGCCCCAGCCCTCTCTGACAGGCCACGAAAGGAAAATTTTGGGTGTGAATGTGGGAGTCTGAGATAAGAACTGTGTTTCTCCATACTCGCGATACTGTGTTATGACTCTGCATCTTTTAATATCCCTTGACTTTTACTGTTGGAGAAAGAAGAGTGATGGTGCATAGGTTATAAAGAAAAAAAAATACAGTTTAATCAGAAAATTTTTGGGTATAACACACATTGTCTTCTGTCAATGCTGAGAAAAGTGGGGCGAATGCATTTTCACATCTTTGCCATTTCAATATATTTCAGGGAATGGAGTCAGGATTGTTGAGAGAGCTGCTGCTGAGCTTTGCAGCTTCTCCAGCACCCCCAAACTGTCACAGTGGCCATTGCTGTGACTCCCAGCTTTGTCACCTGGCTTGGGATGCTCTGCCCCTGGTGGGCCTGAGCTCCTCCATCCCCTGGGATTGAGTCAACCAGTTCCACCCTGGGAACAGACCCTTCCATGAAGTGTAACAGACAGAGGTTTAAAAACACTGTAATACATCTGACATATGCTCCCCTTGTGTTTGGTTTGTTATTTGTCTTTTTTTTTTCCCTTTTCCCCTGTATATTCTTTTTTTTTTCTTTATTTTTTTAAAATGATTTGGAATCACACTTTTAATAATTACATTCACAATCTAAAATTAAATAAACATTGTGTTTAGTGCTCGAGGAATTGCCAACCAGCACTCAGGAAAGTATGTCCAGCAATTTATCAGCATGTAGAAAATAATTATAGCAATATTTTGAAATGCACTGGTTGTAGTTTTGTTTTGATTTATAGAATGTAAATAATCAGTTTTGGTTCTTCTGTTTCAAATGACTTTTTTTGAAGTAAGGCTTTTGAATAAGAGTCCCTCAAACCAAGCTGTTACTCCTGGGAAATTCTGTAGTGGTATGTTACTGGCATTTGAAAAATGCACACCTTCTGAGAAAAAACAGGAAAATTCTGTCAGACAGACTGATGGGAATTCCCAAGTTTGGAAATGCAAGTTCTGTTGGAAAACAATGGCAGCACAATTCAGCTAGGGCTGCAGTTGGAGTGAAAAGGAACATGTTTTCACCATTGCATACATTTTTCTTTTTTTTTTTTTTTTTTTTTTTTTTTTTTTTTTTTTTTTTTTTTTTTTGCATTTTTTTTTTTTTTTTTTTTTTTTTTTTTTTTTTTTTTTTTTTTTTTTTTTTTTTTGCGTTTTGTTTTGTTTGGATTTTTTTGTTGTCATTCTGGAAACAAATATTCTACATGATCAGTTAAAAAGTGCAAAGTAAGGAAAGAGAGAGAGTAATGTGTGTTGGAACATAACATAGACTTTACCCATGTAGAAAAGTGTGAAGAAATATGGTAAAAATGAATGTAAACAAAGAAATGGGGAAAATGAATGTGGGAGTGAAGAACTGTGTGCAGGCAGTAGGAAGAATGTAATCCAATAGTACAGATCAAAGGAAGGGAAGCCAATTTTTTCAAATATTCCATAATAACTTCAATGCAGCAAGGTAAAGGATCCGAACAAAGGGTCAAAACACCACAAATGGGGGAGAGGAGAAAACATTGCACGCAGCGAGGAGCGCGCAATTTATTGTCATTATTTTTGTTTAGAATCAATTATTCCCTCCCATCTCCTGGCATTTCAGGACTCTTTTATAATTACCAGCACTATTTTTCTCTCCCTCTCCTGCACACACGCTCCGTCTCGCTCCCCCTTGCAGGCAACACTTCTCCTCTCGCGCAGATTTGAGGGGGTAGGAGGATCTCAGGGGTTCTTTGCAAGATGCTCGTTTCCCACTGCAGACTGTGGCATTGCCAGGACTCTTCAGGGGACTCTCTGCCAGCTATCCTTAAAAGCTTGCAGAGGAGTGGGAGAAGATTTGCATACTGCCCAAGCAGGGCCAGATTTGAACCCCCCTCTCTGCCGAGTAGTTTGTTACTGAGTAAATAATGACACCCAAATCTCTGCAGCTTCTGCACTGGAGTGGGTGCTGTGCTGTGCCAAGCTATTGGGGTTTGTCCCTTATTTCTTTTCTCTCCCGAGTCCTAAGATGCTCCTTTTTTATAATTCAAACAGAGATTTCTTTTCACCTGCATTCCCCCTGCTTCTAATTTTACCTTTCTCTGGTCTTTTCTTTTCCTTTTCCCTTTATTTGTATTTTAATAACATATTTTAAGCCATTTTTTTTCTCCTGTTCTCAATGTGATGACAGTGTATCCTGATGGAAAGATAATAATGCCCAAGGAGGTTTTCTTTTATGAATTCTGCTGGTGTTACTTTCACATGCACAAATATATCATCTTGATTTCTAGCTCTGGGTCATTTCATTGCTCTTGTATGTCTTGCTACGAGATGTTTCCTGTAATTAAAAGATTAGGTTAAATAGATTATTTGTGCTGCCCTGTCTACATAAATGTTCTGTTTCTCTGCCTCTAGATACTGGCTTTTGTGTTTTAAGGCAATGTTGTGTACATGGAGTTGCATCATGTCTCCTTTGTCTTTAAGCTGCTGATTTATTGGTAAGAGAAGCAATCAAACAAGACATTTACTGCCATAGCCTCGTAGGGTCAGTGAATTAACAGGTGCCAATAAGTTCTAAGGAAGTGTTTTAATCGTTTCTAAAGTATTTAATTAATGGACTTTCTCAGAGGCGTGGTGACAAAGCAGACATAAGGCTGATAAATATTTCATGCTTGTATCTAGGGAACTTTTTCTCCCTTTCATGTAATTTGAGGTGTTTACTAATGGAAAACAAAACCTAAATTGTTGTGTAGCATGCAATCAATGCTAAGCTGCTATTAGATTGTCCAGGGTTTGGATACCTATCAGGAATTAATCTGTATGTGCTGTGATATTCTGCATTTAGAGCCGGTTTTCTTTAGAGGGGATTCTGGAACTGGGTTACGTAGCTGGTTATCTGTGCATTAGGTATCTCTGTTAATACTTATAGGCTATTTCATTTGGCCTCTATGAGCAAAATTTATTGAATATTTAGTATGTGCTTGGCTGTTTGCTTGGGCTGTCATGGTTTCAGCAACTTCCATTCGTAGGGTGGTAGAGGAAAAGAGACTCTAGGTCCCAACATCCTTGTTGCTCTAAGTGTTCAAAAAACTTTATTTAAACCATGACTCCAGAAATGCTGCAATTACGCTTAAAAGTTTGAGAATTTTTTTTACTTACAATAATCTTAGTTTTTTTTCACCTTAGAGGAACATTTTCCTGCTTGCTACTTTCCGAAGTTTTCACTCCTTTCACGATTTTAAAAAAAAAAAAAAATCAGTTGTGTATAAGCTACATTTGATGGTATATAGTTCCTCTTGCTCTTGAATTCTCTTTGTGCTATTCCTATGAATATAAAAATCTTCTTTTTTTCCTTAATATCCCCCCTTCCTTAAGGAAGAAAGTTTGTGGTGCAGCAAGTGTGGCTCCATTAATTAAAGACCCTTTCCTTGCTTTCCCTTGCTTGGTCTGAGCTTTGTGTGGCAAACTGGAGTGCAGAGCCTCTGGAAGGAATTGATTCTGTCTCTTGTTGCAGTTCAGCAGAGTTCTGATCCAAAATGCTTGAGCACACCAGGCTGCTCCAGACACCTTTGGCCATTGTTAGTACAGCAGCAGGCTGGTTATTAGGTTGTAAGAGTTAATTTTGTCCTGTCAGGAGAGGGAAGTTGTGGTGTCCCCAGGACTGGGGGGGGACACGGCACTGACCAGCAGTGCTCTCACTGGTGACAGCAGGGTTAGGTGACAGCAGCTCAGCTCTGCTGATCATTTCTAATTATAATGGCACACTGCTAGAGAGAAAAAAAAAAAATGTATGTAGAGCCCAGGTCTCTTAACTACACAGAAAATGCAACTAAGAACATTTTGATTTAGTGACAACATTGTTTTATGAATCCCTAAGCTATTAATTGGGAAAAGATGGAAAAGATGTGGTGCCTGTAGCACCTGAGGAGAGAGCAGGAAGCTTCCTTAGAGGTGGCTGATCCTGGGAGAGTCACAAAAGAACTTTCTGGAGGTGTCTCTTGTGCTGTCTAGAAGTTTGAACACACAGATCTATGGAAATGATGTGATGCAAGGGGCAAAATATTTATGGTGGAAAAAAAATATTCTTATCAGAATTCAGCTAATATGTGCTATATACTACTTGCATGGTATAGCATATTCCATAGTGTACTTTGTTCCTTCCCTCACTTTTTAAACCCTTATTTTTACCCACTTTTCCTCTGTGTCTCTATTAATATAATTGCTATTTGAAAACCTTTTATTTGGCGTATATGATGTGTCCATTTGTTAGGGCTAGGTTTGAAGTCATCCACATTTTCTTTCCAGCTCTGTAGCATGTAGGGAAGAATTTGCTTATAATCAGTCAAGGCAAAATAATTGGGAATAGGAATAATAATACGCCAGTGGGGCAAAATAATTGGAAACAGGAATAATAAAGTAGCAATGGCCAATGTATTTGTCAGCTTGCCTGCAATGGTTTTGGTTTTCCACTTGACTCAGTGAATGTGTACATGGCACGTGAGAGGAAGAAGTAATCTCTGTGAGTCTGATGTATGTAAACCTGGAAATGCAGCTATCATAAATGCTGATTTGATCTGCAGATGTAATTAAAAATACACATCTGCCTCTTTGAAAATGCAGCTCCCTTCTTGGGTTTTTGGTTTTAGGCTTTCAGAGACAACTGTGCCAATCTGAGCAAGTCGAACAGTAACTTCGTTTGGACAAACTCTCACTCTGCTACTTTTTGTTCATAAATGCAGTTAACAAGTTCTTTTGTACTTCTTTGAGTGTTAATTGATGTAAACAAAGTCTGCATTTTATCTAATCCCACTGAAGCTTGTTAAAATTAGAGATGTGCCAAATTATTCCAAAGCAGGTTGTAAAGTAAGTGAACCATTAGATCCACTGGCTCACAAATGGCATAGACAATGTGTGCTCTGTTTGCTTCTTTTTCAGGGACTGTTTATGTCAGAACTTTCAAATCACAGGTTTTTTTGCATCTCTTAACATTGTGTTTAGTTAATCTGTATGGCAGAAATATAGGACAAGCAGCAGGGCTGAGCGTGTCTAAAGCTATTCCTAGAAAAGTCCATATATACACTCCTAATTGAGCATACCTAGCAATCAGCTCTGCTAATTTCTATATCCAGCATTTTCTTTCTCACAGGCACGTCCATTTGTTAGCATTTTCCCTTTGCAGGACTGTGATTTGCAAAATTGGTTATTGCCCAGTGTGTTATTTCAGAGGTGGTAATCCAACACACAGGGCTCCCTGCTAACCTCAGCTAAGCCTCCAGGGTACAGGGTGAGCACTAAGCATCATTTCTATGGAAAAATTAGTGGGATTGATACCACTGCATGGAATTGATGGCCTTTCTGCACTTTCCTGGTCACTAGGCTGTCCTCACCAGAGGCTGTCCTCAAAATCTGGTTGTTCAGGGTTGCTGTGATTCTGCTCTTCTCCACACCTTCATCTGCTCCTTTGCCTTTTGGAAAATTATTCTTTTTCATATCCTGCCTCCTCTCCAGAGCTCATGGTCTCTGATATGCTGGGCTTGTACAGATCAATGCCCAGAGCTGCTGTGCCTGCACTATGAACACAAAAGTCTACGCTTCTGCTCCAGTCCTCATCCCTTCCTCATTCAATACCATCTGGGTTCTCTCAAGTCTTCTGACACTTAACCATGAAGACAAGTTCAACATCTCCTCTAAGTCTTTTAAAGCTGGGTGTGATGCCTCCCCACTTAGACTTTCACTGCAGGGTCCTACTGAGAGAGGTGATGGGTTTGTTCCATACACAATGTAAGGTGTATGACTGGGGCCTGGTGTTAATAGGAGTAATAAAACCTTATAAAATAGCAAAAAAAGTACCTCTGACTGGTTTTCAAGCTTTGTTTCAAGCTGTAAATGATCACCGGGGATCGGTATCCTCCAACTGCATGTTTTGCAGCACCTCATGGCAATTATTCCTACCAGAAGTTTGATTCTTGACTGCTCAATTGAGATATTGTGTTTATGCAGCAGGAACATTCA
Source organism: Onychostruthus taczanowskii (assembly GCF_017590055.1). Classification (NCBI taxonomy): domain Eukaryota; kingdom Metazoa; phylum Chordata; class Aves; order Passeriformes; family Passeridae; genus Onychostruthus; species Onychostruthus taczanowskii. Next base: position 14,072,038 of record NW_024496526.1, read on the forward strand.
CTGCTGCCCTTAAGGTGAAGGAGAGCAAATCTATAGAGAAAGTGGCTACTGCTGGGATTTTTCTTGACTTTAGGAACTGGCTAGAAGAGCTGATGTGCCAAATTATGAACCAGATCCATAAACACCCTTACTGACCTGGTTAGCCGTGTTTTTATTTTTGCTTAATCACCAGTGCTTTTTTCCAAACGAAAATATCTTGTGGACAATTCTCCTCTCAGGTAAAGCTGGGATAATCTGGTGAAGCATGTTAGAAAAGACAGATCTCAAAGATCAGTATATATAGATGTTAACTTTCATGATTCTCTGTTTTTTTCTAGCTGCCAGCACCATAGTATCTAATCTTTCTAGCAAACAGGTGGCTCTTGCAGCATGCTTTACAATCAGTCAGACTTTGCCTCAGCCTAATTTGCTTAATCATATTAATTAATTACTTTTGTAAATGTCAGAAAAGTTCAGCAGACATTTTACTTTTTAAAAAGATTTTTGAAGATCTTTCTAGTAAATATGTAACTTTGAAATATCTGCAGTATTTTTACTAAAATTGCATAGTTACTCAGATAATTCAAGTAAACTATTCAACTTTTTTTTTTCTCAGTCTTTTCACTTAGCAAATTGACTTAGATTTCTATGAATTTATTTCCTATTTTATCTCAGTTTAATTAGGTGATGCCAATCAATTTCATCCTGTGATCTGTTCTGCTAGTTACAGTGTGGCATTTTTCCATTTAATGTACCCTCTGATTGGAGAACAAAGTATTAGCGGTAGGTAAGCACTATGGACTAGAAATTATTTGGGTTTTTCCCAAATGCCTTTTATTTATGTACACCAAGATTTGTTTGCTGAGGAGTAAGGGATTTTTTTTTGAAGTACTGGAAACTCCAGAAGTCAACTTTAAAGTAGGAGATGAAAGGGTAACATGCCTCCTAAAGGTGGAGCTCAGAGAGGTGTTGCAAGCCACCCATCTTGCCCAGGGCTATTTGTTAACCAAAATGATCACACTATAGTCTTCATTTAATTAATAATATAAATGTCAGGTTGAGAACATTTACAGAATGATGCTTGATAGTTTTGTGCCTGTTTTTTTTTTTTTTTTTTTTTTTTTTTTTTTTTTCTCTTCTCCTCCTTTTTCTTTTCGGGCTGTACCAGTGGTGGGTGTTACGTGGTTATTTAGCAAGGCTCAGAACAGAGGTCAAGGCATAGGTGAAGCTCTGAGTGACAGGTCTGAGAACCAAAATATTGAGACTTTATAGAACTCTGCAGTCACTGAATCGTAGCAGGCTTAGGTGAAATGAAGGAAAACAAATGCTGCTACCTCAGGAAGCCTTGGGGGAATCACTAAAAATAAAGCCTAATTGACTAACAAATCCACAAATGGTGCTTTTCCTTACATCTGACCGTGTAGTACACTTCTCATGATTTCTTTGTGCTAACACATTTTCTGGCTAATGGCATCTGATGCACACAGTCCCCGCTGCCAGTCGGGGTGCAGGAGATGTGCTCCAGATGTGCAGCATGGGATCACTGTCCTGCAGCAAAAAGTCCTTCTGTTCCCATCTGTAACCGTATTTAACTTTGAGCAGGGCAGTGATGGTTACAAAGAGTCTGTAAATCCTCTTTTCTTTGGTGCCTATGAAAGCCAGAGGCTTTTATGTTAAAAATAAGTAAACCTGAGAAGCTTAAAAAAACCCCAATTTTCTGCCATGTGGTATCTTCAGGTTAGTCACCATCTCTTAACTCAAGGTCAAGCCAACAAAAGCATTTGGTTTGTTTCTGCACCATGGGTGCTTCCAGCTTAGAACCCATCTTAAATTATAAACCTTTGGGATTTCATGATTGTGCTGTTGTACTATTAATGCTGCTCAAGCTTCTTGTTTGGATAGGAGCTGCTAATTTCCCAGCTATGCATGAGGGTAGCAGACACTGTATAGAGCAAAAGGAAGCTGAACACGAGCACGAGGAGTTGTTTTAATTGTCTAGGAATTTGTCTCTCATTCTGAGATGGCTGTGTGTGGTATTTTTTTTTTTAATGAAACAAAATGAAGGTTGCACCACAACTTGGCCTTGTTGACTTTAAAGTGCACGAAATCTCACCAGCCCTTCAGTGAGCGTGGGGTACGTTTAAGCAGAAGAAGGCAGATTTTGTGTGGATCTGGACCAATTGATGTTTTTTTGGCAGAAACAATAGAAAACATATTACACTGTGTTTTTATGTTTGTTTCCTCACACTGTGTGGTTTTGTCTGGTTTCTCTGCAAGCAAGGTTCAAGCTGGCGAGCCACACAGTTTCCTTTTGATTTCTTTGTTGTTCGTTTATTGGAATTTGAGATTGGAAGCAGATACAGTGGATGCAAACCCGAGCGAGCCAAAATGTTTTCAGTCTGCCTGTGCAGCCCTGCCTGAAAGCTCAAGTCATTGAATTTTATACAGCAACGATATTAAGCTAATTCTTCCAACTCTTCTGGAATGTATATTTCCATTAGGATGGATGTATTCACATAAACTAGTTATTTTAATATTCTTCTGAACTGGAATGCAATTACTCACTCAAATTAGCCTTTCAAAATATTGACTAAAGGGGTTATGACATTCTGATCCTTCGTGAGGCTATGGTCAAAAATTCAAAGTTTGTCAAGATTCAAGATGCAGGCACATGAAATGGAGTATAAATGCAGGTTATGTATACTCCATCTGCAGCAATAATATTTTAAAAACTTAATCAGTATAATACTGCTTGACAGAATAGCACAAGATAAACTAATATTTTCAGTTCAATTGCATAAAGGCAGTTTAAAAATAGGCCTTACCATTTGATCATGCATTATTTTCCCTATGAAAGAACATGTGGAAACAGTAAGAAATGATAATCCAACATAAAATATACAAATGTACAAATTTTATCCAAATGCTCCAGACAAGCCAATATGGCAACCAGTGTTACATACTCTGCTTCTCGCTAGCATGCTTTCAGCATAAGTTCTTAAGGATTTTTTTTTTTAATGTTTAAATATATTTGATATATATTTAATCCACATACGAGTCCGGACAAAGCACTGGGGCACCAGTGCCTTCACATCTGAAGCTCTTCTTTAGCATCTGGCTCCCACCTGCCCACTTAACATAATTACTCAACATCAAACACTGTTTTGCTCATCTCCAGACTTCAAAGCCTCAAAGGAAAGGCCTTGTGCTTCTCTCAGACCCTGCCATGGCCATCACTGGCACTGGTGGTGGCACTGGCACCATCACCCACATGGTGCAGGAGGATGAGGGGGAGTGCTGAGACTCAATCCTTGCCCCGCCATGTACATGTAGTGGGAAGTTCAGGGTATTTTTCCTGGTTTATTTCCTTCAAGAGGACAAAAAAGGCCCTTGTCATAGGTAAGAAGACCAGAGTGCTTGTTCTGGTGTCTGTCCCACTTTGTGCACTTATTCCACCTCCTTGTCCAGGTCACTTGCTGTGAACAAAGGTACTGAGCCTTACCTTTTGTTGGAGTAACACTAAGATGTCCTTCCTTCTGGCTTGAGACAGCTTTGCTATTCTCCTCCCCTGGGTTTGAGTTGTGTTAAGGAGCTGTCTGGTTCAGTCAGGCTCATCCATCTCCAGGTTGTTTTGACATGGAGCTTCTCTCACTTGTGTCTCCACTGATATTCACCATTTCCAGTGGAATGCCCTTCCTCAGCTTCACAGGAGCTGGGGAACACTCCTAGAAATGTGCAGGTGGTCAGAGGATAAAGAGAAGTTTCTGTGGCCATTCTCTCTGAAGTGTATTTGCTCACATCACAGCCCTCCTAAGCACAGAATTCCTGAGCTTGAGCTCTCAAAGTTCCTTCCTGGGTGACACAAAAGCTGTGGGCACACCTGGCACACCTGCTGTGAGAACTGAGAATTACAAACCTTCTGAATTAAAAATCTGGCTTTCAGAAACTAGACCCAGGCTGTGAACATATGCAGAGTAAACAGGTCTCAGAGAACAGAAGCCACAGGTAAATCATCTGGTTTGTGTTTTTTCTAGATATACTATGCTATGGAGGTGTTACTCTTTCTTATTTTTGTAGCTTTCCTTAAACTCATGGTGATTTAAAGAGGTTTAGATGTTGTTTTGTAATGCAAAATGTGTAATCCTCAAAAAATGTGGAAAGCAAAACTTTCCTAAAAAATGTTATACTTTCCTTTCCTGCATAGATTAATGTGTCAGGCAAATGATAAATATCAACAGTGTTTTCAGAGCAAAAAATACTTTAGATAAAGGGCAGAAACAAAGAAAATGTGTGTCGGGTGCATTAGAATGGGAGTGAATTAAGAGTCTTTGATAGCAGTTATTCTGCTAGTCCAAATAATGACTAATTACCACGGCAATCCTTATGTTCTGTGCCATACGGACCCCACCATTCCCACTCAAAAACACTAATGGCAAATATACATTGCAAACAGATGCCATGTGCACATATCATCTGAAAAGGCTTTTAGGAAAACAAGATTGCTGGTCTTTGGATAGAAGCAGAGCAGTTGCGCTGCAGGATGGCAGAGCACCAGTGATTCCCATCCCACAAGAGACTCCCCATCTGTGCCACCACTGCAGGAGGACTGGGCATGGAGTGAGGGAGAAAAGCCTGGCTCAGGTTTGGACATAAATTGCCCTCTCCAGGTACAGCTTTTCTGTGCCACGAGCATACCTGGCTCATAGAATGTTACATCTGAGCAGACTGAGATGCTTCTTGTTAGGTCCAAGCCTGTGTTGGTCAGCTGGTGGGGAACAGCTTTGGAAACCAGACTGGATAGTTTGGGGTCTCTCTCTGAGGTGTTGTCTGGAGAAATGGTGTTCAAGGTCTTTCCAACCCCAGAAATTAATTTCCCTCTGCCTGTTTCAAGGTAACTTCAGCTCGGTGTGTTGCTGGCTGGATCATGGATGTCCCTGACATCTCAGATCACCTTCGGGGAGCTCTGAATTAACAAATAAAAATTGCAGATTTGTAGTCCAGGGCTTGATGCAGGTGCCCTGGGAATAGGGAGGAGGAGGAGAGGCTGTGAATTGCCACAACTGGTACCCTGGTACAGCCCTGGGATGCGCAGGTGCTCTGTGGATCAGAACTCCTGCTGGGCTGCAGCTGCTCCTGTAATCCCACCCTTCTGTCATTCCTGCAGAGGCTCAATGCAGAGCTTTGGCTCTATAATGAAGCAGCTTTGGAGGGGAAATAGGCCTGTGGGCAACATATTTTGAAGTGCAAAGGGCCATTATTTTCAGTAATTTGAAAATATGGAGTTACATTTTGGAAAGCAAGGGGCATCTATACTTTTTAAAATCCTTTCCTAGGAAAGGAAAGGAGAAAGGAAAGAAAGAGAAAGGAGATAGGAAAAGGGGAAAAAGAATACTTCGGCCCACAAATGATTGCTCTGGATTTTATTACTGCATTCTGTGTTTAACCATCGTGAAACCTCGCACAAAATGAATACAAATGTCTCTTTAGTCCTGATCCCAGAGACGAGAAGGCTTGGTCCACAGAGAGCTCATAAGAGCTGAGCCTACTGAGGACCTGCCAGCCTGCACATCCTGTCCCATGGCACAGCTCAGCCAGGGGGTGCCAGGATCCCGGGATCCTGCGGGCACAGCTGTGCCAGGAGAAGTCCAGGGACGTGTTTATGTTTGCTCGGCAGCCGTGGCCAGTGGCACAGCTCTGCCACTTGACACATCATGAGACAAACGTGTCAGGAGAGAATTGATATGCTTGAAAATCAATCTGGGAGCAGCTTTCAGCATTAGCAAAGTTTCTTTCTGATATTTCTGCCATTTTGTCACTGTGTTGTGGTGTTAGAAGGCTTGAGTTATTCTCTTTTATAGGCATCCAATTCTTAAAAAAACCATAATGATATGAAACTCTGTATCTTGTAAATGCTGATGAAAACAACTTCTAATGCTTTTCCAGATAATTCTTACTGCCTGCTAGTATGTTGATGCAACCACTGCAGTGTCATGTATAACCCTGAATCCATGGCAATTCCTGAAGCATCGTGAGATCTTGATTAATGAAACATGGTTAATAACTCAGCAGCCTTGATGGAGTAAACATCTAAAAGAAAAGGTGTATTTTCCTTAAAATATGAAATTTTCAAAGCACTGAAGGAGAAAGGCCTATTGTGGCCTTGTAATTGCATGAATTGATACCTTAAGGATATGAAAATATTTTAAAATCTGATCTCAGAATTCCTCCACTTACCTGCCCGTCTGTCCTACATATTAGTCCTACGTTTTTATTTCTTTATTGCTCTTCTCCTTGCCCCTTCAGAATCATGCTTATGTTACACATTCCTCTAGACAGTCTTTCACACTTCATAAGGCTCTGAACTATCATTAATTAGGAGGCATTTCCTCCTGAAAGTCCCCTACGTCTCTCTGATGGTGCATGAAGAGAGAGATATATCCTGACCAAAATGAATAGTTTCTCCCTGTTGGTCATTATCCCTGTGGGACAGAAATCTGTCCTGGTGTCACTGACCCTGGGCACGTAGAGTGAGCTTATAGAAAATGTTTGTCCAGAGGTACAGAGGTGTTCATTTTTTGTATGAGTTTGCATATGGAATATCTGTGCTCACTCAAGCCCTGCCCATAGTACTACAGCTGCAATAATCTCTCCAATTATTTTTTTCAGCAAATCCCATTATTTGTATTTCAAGTTTAGCCTTTTTCTTTTTTTTTTTTTTTAATAAAAGACACAACAGTGAATATGGCATGTTATTATTTTCAATGCATTCAGCGCTTAAGCTGCATTCTTTTTTTCTTTTTTTTCTTTTTTTTTTTTTTTTTTTTTCCCTGGCTTAACTTCTGTGTGAAAACAGTGCTGGATAATTTACATTGTTAAGACTTTTTTTTAATGCTTCTCTGTATGGGGGAAAATCACCTGGCCTCATCACTTTATGCATAGGCTAAAACCCAGTGTGGAAAGCTCAGAGTTCCTTTTGTAAAGCTCAAAGACATTAATCTATGTTATGTGTATTCGGATACTTGGGAATCTTTTCTATCTCTCCCCCAGGGCCTTACAGGTCATTTTCCATGTATATCTTAGTGGGACTGTTCAGCACCGTGTCCATTCCATCTACCTCCAACTTCACCTGAAGGGCAAAATCCTTAAGATCTTGACACAATACTGATAAATACATGGAATTATTAAAGTTGCCATCTCAGCAGAATAGGATTGCTGCCGCCTTTGTTCTCGGGGGAATACATATTTCACCCAGTAGCAAGACACCCAACTGCTGCAACAATCAAAACTCTCTGAAATGCCTTTAAGCTAATCATCTTTGAACATAAGCCTTTGTTGTTAAATCAGGGACCTTCTAGATGCAAGGCAGAGAAACCTTTTTTGTTTTTTCTCCACCTTGCACAAAACAGCTTTAAGCCTGTCACCGCTGACAGTAAGGTTCAGTGATCTGTCAACATTCACCCCTGATAAAGACAGTGAGAGAAATCCGTGGCTCTGGAGAGTTCAGTAGAGACCAAACAGTATGTTTGCAAAAGAGCATTTTTATATGTTTTCTTGTGACAGCACTAGTTTAACAGAAAATAGTTGGAGTGTGCCAAAAAAAAAAAAAAAAAAAGGGTAAAAGAGAAAGAAAAGAAAAAAAAATAGAAAAAAAAGACAGAAGTAGTAAGTTAGGCTAGCATGACATGATGGATCTGGGCTATGACAAACAGAATTGGAAAAAAACTTCCCTGGGGACCAACTATAGCAGGTTTGCTGAATTGTATTTCTTGATTTCTTACTGTGCAACAGTGCTTTTTAGTGTTAGATTGACTAGGCTTCAGAATATTTTTAAAATTGTACAAATCAAAATCCATGTAGCTTAAAAATGAAAGATGTAAAAGGTTTAGGAGTTTGATGTATTGAAAGGCATTCTGTATTCCCTCATGTGAGTATTAAATGTACACTTTGTCTGTTTGATGAATTTTAAATCTTTGTGGATTGCAACAAGCACCACAGCAGTTTAGGGGGTATAAACCTTGTCTGAAGGAAAATGTAAAGGATGTACAGTGGTGAGGCTTCAAACTAAGCTATTCTTCAGTTTCCCTGGTTTTCCTAGGTGCTGCAATCTAATTTATAGTGAGCTAAGTAAGAGCACTTGGGGAAAAAAATTCTTGAAATATTCTTCTTGGAACCAGCTAACCCTGACTACATTAAATGCAGGGAGTTTTCATCTTGTTTTAATTTTAGTGCAATATGAAAAAAACAAGGAGATATTTATGATGAAAGGACAGGCTGAAGGGATCAGAATATTTTGGAATAATAAATGCCTTTATTCAAACCGACTGTCATGTCAAACAAGGGTCTTGCTTGGTGACAAGCAAAGTGAGGACAAAAGGCTTTAGGGGCTTGAAAAATGACATTAGATGACATTGATCTCAAAACCTCCGGTTTCTAGGTACATCAACAGAGAGCTGGCACAGCAGGCCAGCAACACAAGGCGTGTTTTACTGGGTCCTGTCATCTCTCTCAATTCACTTCTGCCTCCCGGTGATGGAAATATCTCCGTCCACCACGGCAGCATTTTCATAACACACGTAAAAAGTACTCATGAAAAAAACAAAACATTAAGACATGAAATGATAGTTATGAAATCTAAACAAAATATCGTACCTGTGCTTTAACTAGGATGGATTTGTATGTATTTCAACTACAGTGGAAAAGGTGGAATTGTTTGGGAGGGACAGCTGGATTGGTAGGAACAGAGAGTGAGGGTAAAGTAAGGAAGATCAGCCCAAGCCTTTTTGTGACTTTGTTTTTTTTTTTTTTTTCAAATCAAAATAAATTAGTTCCCATTTCCTTGTTCCTCTTCAAAAGTTACCTATCCTTTCTGCTCCAATATTTAAATGTTTACCCCTGCTTGAGGTTCTGTTATTAAATTTTGAGTGCTTTGGGGATTTTGAAGAAGAGCTCATGACTGAAAAAGAGCTCTTTTTGAACCCATGACTTGAGTTTTCTGACAACAATTTTGTCATCACATGGGAATCTATGTGCATGGGAATGGTAGGTGCAGGGCTGAGACTGGACAGATATCAAGTGATGAGTGTGTACCTGTCACTGTGAACATTAATTGATTATTCTTCAGAGCAATATCCAGAAAGGCTTCACTACTTTTTTTTTTTTTTTTTTTTTTTTTTTTTCAATTGGGGAAATCAAAGACATAAATAGAAAGTAAAAAATCAGGTAAAAAGGTAAAGTTACTGTTCCTACATCCAAGGCCACGCAGCCCCTAGGAGGCAATGGGGCGCTGCTTTAGTTCAACATCTAATAAGGCATGAAAAAAATAAATAAATACAGCAGCAACAGTTTTTAAGGGACATAAAAAGTCATCTCCTTTCCATGACCTTCCAGCCTGTATCATCAAAGGTCACCTGTGAGACTCGAAGCAAATTCTGGACTCTGTGAGGGGGATAGTGGTGCTGTTGCCAATTGCTTTGACTCGCATTATCAGCCATGGTACTGCCAATCACTCTGCTGATGCCTGTCAGGTTTCCACTGCTGCCAAGCAGAATGTAAAATTGACAGGGAATATTACAGTGCTCGTCAAAAACTGTGAGATACCTCTGCCTTGGGGAGAGCAGGCACCTGTGGTTGCAGATAAGGATCAGGGCTCGGGAACACTTCGTTGCTCCCTTTACATTTTTTGAAACTTAATAATTTTAGAAGTGAAGTGCACAGTTCGCCCATATTGAGATTCTGATTATGAAATTGATATTTCCACAGATTGAGCTAACATCCAATATGCTTTTCAATGCAAGCCTTAAGCAGAGATGTGAAATAAAATCAAAATGGGATTAAATTTTTGACAGTGGGAACAATACTTGTTAATTCTGTAGTCTAAAGTTTTGAGTGGCTGATCAGTATCTTTTTATAATATGTACTGTGGTCAGTTCCAAAAATCTGTCTGCATGTTTCTTTTCTATTTGACATGGTTTCTCCAATTTCAAGAAGTTCTCTTCTACCTATTGCTGTATTCTTGGGTCTTACTGCAGAAACCCAGGGTTTTCATTTGTACAGCCATCTAAAATGTGGCTCATTAATCATCTGTAAAGTGTAGGGTTTCACAAAAACTGCAGCCAGCTGGACTTCTGGGTTTCCAACAGGACAATGACATGCCAGGAATGCTTTACCATTACAACCTGACACTAGGTTTTCTGCTGAACAGAGAAGACTCATGAATACATTCAAGAGAAGTCAATAGCTTGTGCAGCTATCGAGAATTATTTAATTAAATCTGGAAGCTTTTGAGGAAGCCATAAAGATGAGGTTAATATGTCAGACTAATAAATTCTATATAATTAAGCTCCCCAAATATAGAAATTTCAGCATATGATGCTAAACATATCACAGTAGGGACATCAATTTATTTAATCTTAACATTGTTGCATTGTCTCCATGAACTTCCATTGGTGTCACAATAAGATTATTATGACAGCACCATTAAGCCCCATTCAAATGAATGGGGAATTAGTGTCACGATGGAAACAGCTGCAGCTAAGAGCTGCTGTCTATGATCAGCAGCTAATTTAAAAAAGTCAGATATTTTGCTATTACAACAATTATATTTTTTCTTTAAATATATATATATATATATATATATAGCACAAGGAAGAAACCTGGGTGTTCAAGGCATGGTGAAACCCAACACAGCAGAATGTGAACTGTGTGGCTATTTAATTTAATCCACAAAATCTTCACTATTCCAGCTCTATTTGTATATTTTTCCTGATATGTAAAGTCTTGACTGAACAGACATCTTGCTAGATTTTAGGACTGTCAGTCAATAACTTGTATGTTGTCAAGAGTCTCTGCTTAGTCCTTTGTCCACCTTCCTCTTCCCAGAGGATGGAGAGCAAAAGACTTCTTGTCAATCACAGCAGATGCAGGGCAGGATGGGGATCATACCAGCGGCAAGAAGAAGTGAATTTAATGACTTAGAGCACACTGAGCTCTTTCTTTTTTACCTGTCCACCTTATGCCACCTCAGACTTCATTTGCCTTTCCATGCTGGTGTTGAGAGAACACTTCCACAAAAAGTTCCCATCTCCTAGCATCACATATCACAACTTTTCTTAAATTCTCATGGATTCAATAGCAACTTTAGGATCTGAAACTCTTTAAGCAGGTTTTCACTCACATGTTAAACACTGAGATCTCTGCAAATTTGCAAAGAAATATATTTAGATTTGTGGCGATATGCTTCACATATATTCTGCTGTTTAATAGAAAATGAAAATATTTTATTGATAATGCCAAAAAGAAAGTTGAGAGCTCTTTATGCAAAGATGCATGTCTGAAGCGTGTCTGTCCATATCTAAAAGATAATTCTCCATGCTTTCCAGGGCAGATTTAGTTAAGTCTGTATGTTTCAGGACCAAAGTAAAAGTCTTGAGATATTTAATATTTTTTAAGCTCTAGGCTGAGGGTGTTGCAAAGTGGTTGTTTGGAAATCCATGTTGGTATATGTTCAATATTATAAGCAGCTATTCGAGTAACATCACAGTCTTATGGATTTTTAGTAGTGTTTAAGCAGAATAATTGTTTTTCTTCATCATGAAAGCTTCAACTTTTAATTTAAGTAGTTGGAAATACTTGCTACCTGTGTGCCAGTTCCCATTCTGTCCTGAAGAATTCAGAGATTATAGCAGTAATACACATTTTCATGGTAAAACCTTTTTCTCCTCGTGCAAGGGGTTTGCCCTGTCAGTCATCACCTATGTAAATCCTTTCTCACACATCCAACTCGCTGCAGTGCTGCATCCTGCACTTCAAATAGTTCAGATTGCTGAAACTTGGGAGGTCAGTTCAATCATTCCTGCTGTGCTCCTAGGAGAAAACCAGTAACGTGAGACTTCCAGTCCTATCCCGGGGCCTTGGGGAACAACGGCTCCTCTGTGCCAATGGAAAGTAAGCACCTGTTGTAAACAAATTAAATGCTGTTTTTAAAAAACACAAATATTAATACCTGCCAAAATTGTGCCAATCAAAGGGAACCAGTTGGTGGCAGAAAGTACAATAGAGGATATGTTCTGAGTAGGTATGCTGTGTATCTCTGGTGCAAGCATTCTTTGATGAAAAGGCAGCTTGTTCGGGACACCTAGATTGAATTTCTTGTAGGGCAGCTGCTTTGGAGGATATAAGATATTTCTCTCAGCCACCTGTTTCCTTTTATTGTGTTAGCATTTGAGTTTGTGGGGACAGCCCATGTGAGGAGATAAGGCAGAGCTGCTGTATTTTGTTTAGAAGGGCATACTTGTTCATGCTTTTCAGTATTAGTGGAAGGAGTTCAGCAGGGCAGCCCCGTGCGAGCTGAATGTAAAAGCTTCTTTTGTTCCAAGTTTCAGTTATTTGTGGGTATGTGTCCTTGCTTTGACATTGGAAAAGAGTTAAAATAATAGTATCTTTGCAAACAGTTGCACAACAGAAGGTGGGGTGGGGAAATCTAGGCTTTACAGTAGAGGAGTATCCACCGATGGTCTTCAGCCCAGCACGGCCTCTTGCTTATGTGTTGTGTGGCACTTTATACCAAAAGTGATTATTTCTCTTCTTATATTTTACATTTCATATATTTTGATAGATACTGTGAGGGTAGTGAGGTCCTGGCACAGGGTGCCCAGAGAAGCTGTGGCTGCCTCTGGATCCCTGGAAGTGTCCAAGGCCAGGTTGGAGCAACCTGGGTCCGTGGAAGGTGTCCCTGCCCATGGCAGGGGGTGGGACTGGATGATCCCTCAGTTCCCTTCCAATCTAAACTCTTTTATGATTCTATGACAGTTTTCCCCTCAGGCTGCCTTGGTGAATCCTCATTTTAGGTGTGTTGTAAGAGCAGAACAAGTGCTCAGTGTGAGGGCTGGGGTTGGGTCAGTGTGTCCATGGCCGTGACAAAGGAGCTCAAAATGCTGCACAAACACCTGTGTAGCTGCAAATAGAAATTCTTCTTTTTCTGATAACTTGAGTGTTTGACAATTGTCCCCAGAATGTTAGACAGAGAGGTAGTTAAACCATATTTCCTTCTTTGTAGGAATATTAGGATACATTACTGAAGTGTTCTGAGGCAAGAGAATTGCTGAGAGTAAAATAACATTCAAACTCCAGTGAAAATAGTCCTGCTGTGTTCATCACAAATTCACTATACAGGGAGAAGATTAAATGTTAACTATTTAAGTGGTGCTTAGATTAATTTTCCAAAACAACAACAAAAAGACCCACCATGACAGTTGGGCATTGAAAAATAAGAATGTTGCAACATGATTGCAGTTACTTTTATAAGGTTACCTGATCCTGCCATGCCATCCACAGTGATGTCTTCTGACTGAATTAATGCTCATTACCTTAAAAAAAATATAATCCCCCCAAATAAACAACCAAAACAAAGAATAATTTATTTTCTCAAACTATTTCTAATGCTTTAAAAGTCTCAAAGCCTTTCTCTCTACTGCTTTTGATTCTTGATAAAATCATGCAAACACAGCCAGTTTGATGCTATTTTTTTGTTTACAGTATTGCTGTGTTGTTTTGGTTAACAGAATGAAAAACAGCACAGTTAGACTACAAGTAAAAATGTTTTATTCTTAGTTTGTTTCATCAATAAAAGCTGACATTTTTGCAAGAAAGATGTTATACTATTGGAATTAACTCTTAGTCAATTGTAAATAATTGTATTATATTGGTATGTTATCATGAAGATTAGAAATCATTTCCTACAGAATCATGTTCCTGCTTTCTCAGCACTGTTTCAATTGAAAGGAATTTGAATGAAGTGCATCTCATTACTAACATAAAGTAGATGGAGCTTGAATAATTTTTATATTTATTTTCCATAGATAGCTATTACGTTTCTTATCCTATCCATCCAAATTTTATAAAATAAATTGTTTTAATCTGTTTTTTGGAGAGAAGCAATGAATTTGTTTTTGCAGAAGTAATACATCTGAATATATTGTAATATGCATAAAAATCTGTTAACACAGTTATTTATACAAAAAGTGTAGCTGCCTTACCTTTGATTTAATTTACATACTTTATTTGCCTTCTGACAAGTTCTTCCCTTGCCTTTTTTTATTTATGTGCCAAAAATATGTCTTTTCAGATAAGTCAACTAAAACTTTAATGTATTGTATATTTTAAAACTACATAAAATGTTTTATGCATTCGCTAGTTTTTTTTCCCACAAGCATTTGTTAAAGGTGATGCTATATCAAGATTAGACATGTTTTACCACTGATAACAGTATAATGACATTGTATTTCTTAAATATTATGAGCAAATAGATGTGTTCTATTTTAAAGCCGAAGCTGACATTTAGGTTGAATTATCAAGCATTAAAAAAAAAATATAAAAGAAAGAAGGTGAAAAAAAAATCTTTATTACATGAAGGTCAAAACTTTCGCAGCCTTTTTTTTTTTTTTTTTTAAATATAAGAATTCAGGCCCACACCCTGAGAAAGAATTTGATGCATTTACTTTAAGTATGTGAAAGATGTGAGCGACATAATTATTTTTCCATTCAAATGTGGAAAACAATAAAAGTTTCCCATATGTAGTTCATAGGCTGTAACTCACATCACTCAGCACTAAAGCAATAAGCAATAGAGTGTTGATACAAAGAGCTCCAGCTCTGGAAATATCAGCTTAACCCTTGCTGGTCTTTCCCTGCACTTTGCTACTGTAAACATGGTTTGAATTTACATAAGCCACCATTCATATTCTTGTGAGTTCATAATATAAATAATGCAGAAAATCTCATTCACTTCCCTAAATTATGCTAGTCATTACAGATGATTCATGTAAGTATTAATCTCTTGGATGTGGCAGAAAACTAGGGAGGAGAAACTACCTATCATATCATTTGCAGTTAAGAACCTGCTGCGTATCTCTGAGCTTTGCTGGAAATGCTTTGCAGTAATTGGGTGTGCATCTTTCCACTCTCCTGCAATCCAAGTGGCAATACGGGAAATCTCTGTGATTTCCTCCTGCTAGAAAATACAGTTTGTGGAAAGATGCTGAAGTAACAACAAGCCTGGGGGCAGGGTGCTGTCCTGCATGCAAGTTTGAGGAAAACAGCCAAAAATCTCTTTATTTGTTGAATCAGGATGTGTGAGAAGGGGATAGACTGGGAAACCAAATACTTAAATCATAGAGTCACAGAATCCTAGAATGTCGTGGGTTGGAAGGGACTTTAAAATCAATCCAGTTTCACCCTTGGCCATGGGAAAGGACAGCTTCCACTAGATCAGGTTTCTCCAAGCCCCATCCAGCCTGGCCTTGGGCACTTCCAGGGCTGGGGCTGCCACAAAGTCAGTGTTTGTCTCCTAAGATAATTTTAGTGCAAACTGATTTTTGTCCCTGAAGGCTGGCCCTAAAACTGCTGGCTGTCTCTTACCTTGGAAAATCTTGGCACAACAAAGACTCCTATGTGCTCAGAATTAGCTTATAACTTATTTTTGGGGAGAAATGGACCAAGAGGAAGGTCATTGACAGTTTTCTTTACATTTCCACATCTTTGGCTTTCTCCTTCATCCCCTTCCATGTGTGATCTTCTTCTGAGCTTCTGCACCTTGTCACCTTCCTGAAAAAAATAAAGGGCTAAGGGCAAATTATTGCATTTAAACAGTTGAATGTCATAAAAAATATGGGCTGGAGCCATAACCTTGATGTTTGTGAGTGAATTCTTGCAAGATGTTCTCCAGGATAGGGCAAGTAGTGATTGATGGAAGAAATCAGTTGTTGAAACCAGGCTCCAAAGGGTAAGGAATGGGATAGGAGAAGCACCAAGGCACAGCAGGGAGCAAACACATAACTGAGCGTTTCTCTGCAAAGCTCAGAAAAGTAGAGAAAGACACTAGGGAATATATTGCAGTCATTAGTCATATATACTAGGAGTAGGACATTTATACCTGGTGTTCATTAATAGTTGATGGATATATATATAATACATTGCTGGGCAATTATATTTAAAATGCTTAAAAATATTCCCCCTTTTTTTTTTTTGAGCACTAGTGGCATGAAAACTTAGGTTTTGCTAGTAGAAAATGCCAACTATGCAATCATTACAAGCAGTCTTTAAAGCCACTTTTTGTGCAGTGGGTTTGCAATACTGACCATCCAACCGTATTCCAGATTCTCCTTCAGCTCAGGAGTATGACAGCTTCCAAGGAGAAGGGAAAAATGAACAAAAGTGGGTATTAGAATAAAAAGATGGGAGCCATACAGCTTTAAATACTACTGTGAAGAATTGGAATTGTAAAATAGGAGTTTGGGGGGTTGTTGGCATTCGTTCTCACAAGGGGCTTTGAGGTATGGCACGTTCATGGGGTTTGTGTTGCTGCACAGACAGGACAAGAGCTTTACAGGTAGATACCAGTATTGTGCCTAGAAATTTGCATTTCAAAGATCTTGAGTATTTGAATACTCTCAAGGCAGAATAAAGACATTGACTGCAGTTTTTATTTAAGCCAATTCATAATATTTTTCTTGCATTTTCTCGTGACACTGCATTCCGACTAGGTTTTGAAAGCCTTAAAATTATATTTTTTTGTGTGTGTGAGAGCTTTTAGCTTAATTTTATGGATTATATGGTATTCTTCACTATGAAGTTTTAAAAGATACAAAAGAAAAACCTTGCTCAAATGTAGAAGTTATTTTTGCAGTAACGTATGTCATGATTTTTAAACATTCAGGCCTTTAAACTTTTTTTTTTATAGTGTATGTTCTTGCCAATCCCAGCACAGTTCTACAAAGTAAAATATTTGGCAGTGAATTCATATTAACAGATGGAACAAGAAATTAACACGTTTTTGCTTCGCTAATTCACAGTTCTTTTAATACGCTAATTCTAAATCACCTGTTCTGACTTTGACAGGCTACAGACACCTGTTTGGGGTAATATTCCACAGCTAATTATTACATGAGAAACTCAGTTTCCAACAAAAGGGTTTCTGTGTGAAATTGTCATAGCTAGCAAATTAGTAATACCAACTTTATACAAAAATAGCTTGCAGTTTTTAATTTACATGTGCTTAACCTTGCCTGCAGAACTGGGAGCAGTGGGGTGCAGGGGGCAGCCTCTCCCCAGCACACCAGAGGGTTGGTGCCTCCATCCCTCACCCTCCAGAGCTGGAAGGTAATTCCTGGTCCTTGCAGCTGAGCCAGGGATACCAAATCCTGAAGAGCATAGTGCTGCTCACCAAAAAATTAAAGAAGAGAGCAAGAAGTTTCTCCCAAGGAGAAAACTTAGAGTAGTTTCCATTTCTCCAGGGTTGGTGTAGTTTTGAGTTAGAGTAAGGAAATAAAAAAGTCTTTTTTTTGTTTTAATTTATTTTATTTTAACTGATAGCCTTGCTGCAACATAAAGACATTACAGTGCTGCTACACTTTGAGTTTCTGCTGTTTACCCTATAAATCTGATGCAGCAGTTTAGAACTGAGCTTCATTGTAGGACGTAATGTTTAAATATTGCCCCAAAAGCTGGCAGCGGATAATTTAATCCTATATCATAGAATGTGTGAGATTTTTTAGTTTTTTTTTTTTTAATGTATCTGTGCCTGTCAGAAAAAAATACATGTTTTGTGGTTGCCTTTTTAGACGTTTATTACACTTCTGTCATAATGAGTCATCATGTTCATATGGGAAAGGGGGTAAGGGAGGGAAGAAAAAGTTATTCCCCTTCATTGCTCTTCTCTGCTCCTTCACTCTTGACACAAAAGAGATGATGCAGCTCCCAGCCTCTGTCCCAGTTGTGCACCATGTGGAGGCCAAGGGGAGTCTGTAGCACTAACAATTTTGTTGATAATGGTGGAAAACCCAAATCTGGCATGGGAATGAGGGGATACACAATGATGCTCAGTGCAATAGGATGAGGAAAAAGTGCTCATTATGAGAGAAAAGTTTAGAGACAGCCACGTCTTACCACAAATGACAAGATCTTAAAAAGCACCACTGGTACTGCCATGATCTCTATACTTTTTCTTTCTCTACACCCTGAATTCTTTAAACACAAAATTAATCTAAAGTCCTTTGCTCATCTTGCTTTGAACTTTCCGTAATTCATCTCCAACTGCTTTATCAGGAGTTTATTCATGGTAACTGTGCCTTATTGCTTGACTGTAAGGTGCAAACTACTCAGTGAATCTCTTCCCTTTGTTCTCTCTGCTTTTGATTCTTCCTTTCTGCTGTCTTTCCCCCACCTTTACATCTACTACTCCTTTTGTTTTTATGGTGTTCAACTGTCTTGTCAGATAATCTATTGCAAACTGTGATACAAATCCCACAGCCTTAAAAATATCATTGTTATGATAAGCCTAATGAAAAGAATGCACTTCGGAGGGAAAATTCAAAATTATCATTAGTCATCCTTGCTTAGTTGTGCTTCCTTCAGGGATCTGAGGCAGTAGGAGCTTCTAATGAAGCTGGACTCAAACACTGGCTACTCCTTGCCATTCCCGAGCACCTGGATGCTTTGGAGGGACAGTACATTTTGTTGCTGACTGGAGTTGTCTTTACTTTTCCTGTTCCCTGAGGAAAATGTGGAAAATCTATCAATTTTTTTTTTTCATGTTTGTGCCCACACCTGCATGTTTTTCCCCAGGAAAATAAATATAGGTAGGTCAAGGAATGTTAAACAGTCCTGGAGAAAAAAATTGTACAGGTTTACCAGTTATCCCAATGAAATTATGCAAATACTTTTAACAAAGGGAATATAAGCATCTTATGACATTTCTGTCTGCTGAATTAAATTAAGTTTATTTACCCTCACTGTGATCATTCTTATTATTTGGGAAATTGTTTAAAATGATGCTACCTGGTGTGAGGACAGACTCTGTGACCATGTAACTCTTCTCATTAGTGACAGCAGTTTGATACTCTAACAGTTTTACAGGTATAAGTCAGGAAAAACACCATATACTGTCCAAAAGTCCCTTTAGAGATAGATATAGGAGTGTAACTACTCTGATAAATGTGCAAACTGTTAAGTCTCAGACTCAGTGCTGACTACTGTTTGTATGGATTAAAAATGTATATCAAAAAATAAATTTAAATTATCCATTTGCAGTAATCTTCCACAGTTTGTCAGAGAGACAAGGTAGAATATCGTGCAATTTCCTTTCTGCTTTCTGCAGGACAAAAAATATTCTGAATACTATATCTCTCTGTGAGCTAAGACACCCCAAAAAATTTTAAGTGGACCACAGGTCCTTCCTATCACCAAAACTATACTGAGGGTCTGCATCAGTTAAGGCTGACACTTGTACTGGGGGGATCTTTTCATTTTTTGATGGTATTTGCATGAAGAGTGTTTTGTTGCTAATGTCTGTGTCCTTAAATGACTCTTACTTAGTGTATGACAGTAGTTTTCAGTTGTAGTTTCTGCATGCTGCTTTGTAAGACTTTGTTATTGCTTTAATCAGTTTCATTACACCTCGGTGTCTAGATCCTCTCCTTGTCAAAATATCATAGTCAGGCATTAACCATGGAATGATGATATGAATCTTAAGGCAGTGGGATCTGGCATTGATGCCGAGGGATTTCTGCTCTTCCACTTGTACGCTCACACGCTCCTGTCTTTTTCTTTGGGTTTTTTATGCCTGACCTAAGCAGAACTCCATCTAGTTAAAGCTCTGTAAGAGATTTCTCCTCTTTGGTTCGCAATGGATTTCTTAAGAATCCCAGTTAGCACATTTTGGGTTTGCTTATCTGACCCTGGAAAGCAATAGGACGTGAACCAGGGGGAAGAAAGTCCCAATGAACACCACCGGATGAGTGATGCCTTTGCCCACCATGGCTGGGAAATCACTACCAAGTTGGTTGTTATAGACAGTGATTGATCCCTGCTCCATCCACGGATACGTAATAGATAAGGGAAATAGGCAAGTCTGGAAGAAGCTATTTTGTGCTCCTATTAACTGAAGGATTTTCAGCAGATGTCTTAATAGTTGGAAATCAGCAATAGTATGTGGATTTATTTGTGTGCCATCTGAACCATTTGACTTGCCAGATGCATGTTGTTTAACAGCCTTTTGTACATCATTTTCAGAAGATAGTTCAGTAAGATTTTCTTTTATTGTGTGAAATAGCCCATTTGTGGATAGCATTTCCTATTGTTAGGCTGTGTGTTGAAGAGACTAATCGGGTGCAGTCATTGCAGAGAAAGGAGGATATGCAAAACGCGAGCCTGTGCACCAAAGGCACAATAGGAACTTGTGATGAAGTCATCCTTTATATCCTTTTTGAACATCACGCATTTTTCTGCTTTTTGGATGTCTTTTGCTTGGCAGTGATCTTATGTTTATGTACTTAGAAGCCACTTTACTGCCTCAGTGTTTAGATTGTTTCAGTCGTTCCTATCTTGTTATTGTCAACATTATCATACTCTAATATGGTTTAAATTATTTGCAGACATTTCAGCCCTCTACCTAAAGTGGAGATAGTTTCAGCTTTCTGTTGTTCTTGTATTAAAGTGTATCTGAAAAGATGAGATCTCAGCTCTTACACTGACTTGTATCATCCTGTCAGTCACTCTGTGATTCATTGAGCGAGAAATACAATTGATTAATCACTAAGAGCAAGTTTGGTTTCTTGTTTTTAACTTTGATTACCCCTCAGTGCATCAATGGTACACATGCATATCCGTGGTAATTTGGCTATGTGTGTGTTTAAAACATAATATTTTGGTATTTACTGTGGCCAGTAATGGTGATTCACTCAAAATTATTCAGATTTCAGTGGCAATTCCTGTCGTGATGTATTAGATTCTGGGAATGGATCCTTGTATAGCAGAGATAGTGAATAGCAAGGAAAAGAGATGGAAATTTTTC
Source organism: Onychostruthus taczanowskii (assembly GCF_017590055.1). Classification (NCBI taxonomy): domain Eukaryota; kingdom Metazoa; phylum Chordata; class Aves; order Passeriformes; family Passeridae; genus Onychostruthus; species Onychostruthus taczanowskii. The sequence continues at coordinate 14,092,862 of NW_024496526.1, forward strand.
AGATTAGGCTGATGTTACAACTTCATAAAATTTAATTTGTTTATCAATTAACATCAAATACTACAACAGGACTATTTTTATGCACAAAGGCATCAATCAGAATCCATGGAAAAGAGTGGCCAAATAGTGATGAAGAAGCTCATCCAGCTTTTTTGGAAAATCTGCTGTGCACAGATATGTAAATTGCACTTAAAAAAAAATCTTTAAGGGAGACAAGATTATCAGGCTGAAGGTTCCTCATGACTCCCCTTACGGGAGAAAAGTGCTGTCTACCAGTGACAGAGGTCCCACTGGAATCTCGATGCAGGAATGTGTAGGATGTACACTCAGCAACTCCAGCCACCAGATGGTAGACTCTGCTTACTGGTTAAGTCAGCTCTAGTGTCTGGTCACCAGTTGGCAGAAACAACAGTAGACAAATTACATCACCTTAGAATCACAAAGCACAATATCACTCCTGTTTTTTGATGCGAGTATAAACCTCCTTTCAAATTTCTGCTGAAACACACACACACACCAAAAAATGACCAGGTCCCTGTCAATATTACACAGCATCTATAAATATTCTCAGATGGAGACCAAGAAGGAAAGTATATTTTTATTAGGCTGTTTATTATGTGAGTGGAATTAGCAAGAGACAGTTGGTGTAGAAAATTAATGAACTAGAGTTTCATGGCTGGAATTTACTCCAACCTGCCTTATGTTACCAGTAAAATTTGTTTGGGGAACCTCAACATACTCTTTAGGAGACATTTGTCCATTTTGCCAAATGATCACACAACTGAGCACATTCTAATGGTATTCTCTGTTATATTTTAAATTATCCTTTCATTGTGCAGAAACAAAATATAGTGATAGAACACAAATGTTTGCATTTATAGAAGAACATTTGTTGAAAATGCCTATGAATCATTTGCATGTGTGGGAGATATATATATATGGTCTAGAGTCATACCAAATATTTTAAAAGAGCGAAAAAGGACTAATTGGACAAAATCTCAATGATTTTGTGCTTAGTAAGGTATGAACTGTAAAAGACAGCTGAAAACACTGGGCTTTGCAAAGAGAATGAAAACCATCTGTCAGAAATACTTTCCACAGATTATATTCAGCCCAGCTATTAATTAAGTTATTTTGCATCACTACTTTCAAGAGCAGAGCCTTCATTACCGGGAGCAAACCCAAGGTGCACATTTGACCTTCCATATCAAAGATGGTTGTGTTCTATCCCCTAACAGCGAACAAAAGGGACAGAATGGTCGTGCTCCGCACATGGATGTACTTCCTCTATCTCAAAGTCAAAGCTGCAGCTGTGATGGATTTTAGTTTGCAGCCTGAGAGGAAGAAAGTGTTCATGTTGATGCTCAGGTGTGTCCTGTCCCTCCCAGTGCCATTGGAAGGGGCGTGGTGTCCTCCAGAGCCACCTGAGGGAAGTGTGGCTGCGAACCACAGCCGCCTGCCCGGCTTTGCCAGTGGGTTTTCAGCTGAGTGTCTGACACGCCAGTTGCCAAGAGACAGATCCAAGTTTCATTTAAATGAATGGGATTTTTTTGGTTGCATTTGCTAGGCTTCAGTTCTGGCTTCATTCCTTTCAGTGCCACCAGCCCAAGTGCCATCCTCCCTTGTAATGCCCTGCAGAGAGCCTCTCCCCTGGGCTCCTGCTGGACCTTCGCAGGAAGAGGGAGATTGGACTGAGGGAGGAACATGAGGGACAATTTTGTGCTCTTTATTCTTTTTCACAGTAATGGGTAGACCAACTCTCTGTTTTCCAAATGGAGCTGTAAATGAGGGTTTGTCACACCCATTGACATGACTTTGTGTCCCATGCAGCAGTATGCTCATCTCTGCCCTCAATATCCCTTGCTCTGGGGCAGATGATGTGGTGAGCAGCAGCTTTCATACTGAACTACATAATGAAAGCTGTACAATTTCCCGTGAGAGAGAACTTTAATACTACTTAATTATTACAAAGGACTGACAGTCTTGGCAATTAACATGTTCAGTGGAAGGCAGGCATCCTTGCAACATAATTTCTGATTCTCCTTCAGATCTTTCAGCGTCCCATTGTACCTGACTCAGTCCTATGCTATTTTGTCTTCCAGTTCCTTGAACAAATGAGTTCTGTCCTAGGGCCAAAATCTGAAAGTACAAAGTTCAGATCTCTAGAGTAGGCCCCAGCTTGGAGGAATAAAGTACTAAGAGTCACCTAATCTTCTTTGGCATGAAAAATTCAGCTGAATGCCTGATAAAAAATTGCCTGTTAGCACCTCTAGTACTTTCCTCTAAATTCAGACTCCTGCATAAAAGTCCTTTAATAAGTGGATTTTTTAACTTATTCTGACTATTTCAGGAAGCTTTACCCATAGTGCACAAAGTTAAATGACTGTTTTGTTCAAAGCTCATTGAAATATCTTAGACCTGTTAAAAAATCTGTTAAAATTCAGAGTTTAGTTTAGCTTTTTGTTGAATCCACATTTTTCAGCTTTAAACCTATGAATCAGAATGTCTAAACAATTGCAACTATAATCAGCAGTGGTGGTGAGTGTGCAGGGGGGATGTTTTAACACCATGCTGTTGTGAACCATGCAGCTGAACAGTTGTGTACGGAAAGAGGACTCGAAGTGTTATGTGGTCACTGCAGATTATTTCTCCCCAGACCAAGCAGGGAATTGCATGATACTGTGGAGAAATAAAGCCAGTTTTATGTGCTCCAAAAAGTCATAGAATTGTTAAGGCTGAAAGAGACTTCTTAGATCACCCAGCCCAGCCATTAACCTAACTGCCTGGTCCACCACTAAACTCCCTAATCAGTACATCCACACATTTCTTTAACACTTCCAGGGATGGTGGTTCCACAGCTTCTCAGGGCAGCCTGCTCCAATTCTTGACCACTCTTTTAGTGAAGGAATTCAGTGAATTCCTTGCTGCCATGATTTGATCTCAAGTACCCAAACTTGCTCAGATTTTGCTGGCTTTGTGTGTATGTACATGGATGTCTATGAACAAGATCACAGGGTGGATGGTAAACTTGGGCCCAATAACAGAATTCCCCTCTTCTAGAGGACTCCTAATTTCAGAGATTATGGAGAACCCAAAAATTCAGCATAAATCCTCTTCCTCTTAATCTCTTTCCATGCATCTTTGCACTAATGAACACCTGTTGTTTCACACCACACAACTTTAATGTTGATGAAAGCAACCAGGGACTTTAAAAGGACTTTAAATATGTATGGGTAACTTCCTTTTCACACAAAAACTTCAGATATGTGGGGGTTTTTGGTAGAATACCTGCATATGTTACTGTGCCCTGGAAGATTGTTAAAATCTTTGCTATGTGATCCACCTCTAGCAAATTATTTATCTCAGTAAATTTGATGCTAGCAGAAACATTTGCAGTTTTAAAAATCAAAGTGGTGCCAAGAAAATGGGGGTGACTGGGATGACATATCAAACTGTGAAAAGACAACAAAGAAATGCAAACAGTGATTGGCTCATCTGGGTTATTTTGTTCCATTTCCTCTTGTAATTCCAAATACATATACCTAGGACACATTTATAAATGAGCATGCCTGCTTCAATTCTCCTTTTAGAGTGTGTACCAATACATTGTGTAAATAAGAGTTTTTGAAGCCATTTAGTGCTCCACCAAAGTAGCAGGGCATTAGGTTACCCTTCATTCATTTGAAAACAATCAGGAGAAAACACCACTTATCTTAAATAGTATTTGTCAGATTTTCTTCATCAAACCTGGTAAATACATATCTTTTGACATTTCGGTGTATAATCATCAGTCTAGGGTAAACCTAAGTGACTGGGTTTTGGCCCATGAATAGCTTTCATTGCTGTGTGACACTAAAATGTTGTGTTAGGTTTTTAAAAAAAAAAAAGATATAATGAATATTCAAATTTAGAGTTATTCTCCATTGTGCCCACAGTAGGTCAAGTGTCATAGCACAAAGAGAATACTCACTATGAAATCTAGAGGTTTTATTAATGTTTCTGCATTTAATTTTTTTTTTTTTTTTTGCTTGGGATATGTTTTAGAACTCCTGTCAATGAGAAATATAAATTATCAATTTTCATTTGAATTGACAAGTTTAAAGGGATATATTTTGCTTTACAGATTCCTTGCATTCATAGGCATTCATAGGCATTCATAGGCATTCATCCTTTGAACTAACTCTCTACAATATCAGTATTTCCATCCCCTGTCCTTATGTGCTGTAGTTTATTCCTCAGTAAAACATTCAGCACTACCACCTGAAGACATGCATCTTTTGAATACATGATGATGCCACATGGGCCATCATTGGGACTGTTTATAAATTTTTGACATTCAAAATTTAGGATGATTTGCTAACATTTTTGTAGCAGCTTCTTTAACTGAGAGCCAGGAGTTGCGTTTGGAGCATTGCTTTGCAGTCATTTTAGAATCTGATAAGTATTTTAGTCACAGATTCCTGACTCAACCATTTGCCTGTGATCTGCTTAGACCTGTGGAAGTACATCTGGGTTGGTTATGATTCACCTGCTCAGCAGCTTTTAGTTTTCAAACAAATACCTCAATATTCTAAGTCATAAGCAAAACTATGTACAATGAGACTACATGGAAAGATGGATAGAAATTAGTGTATTCAGGCTTTTTTTTCTGTAAGGGAAAGAAATATGAATTTAGCTGTGGCCATTCCACCCCTGGAAGTGTCCAAGGCCAGGCTGGATGGGGGTTGGAGCAACCTGGTCTAGAGGAAGGTGTCCCTGCCCACGGCAGGGGTGTTGGAACAAGATGATCCTTTCCAACCCAAACTATTCTGGGATATGACATGATTCTCAGAATGGAGATGGAATGGAGGTAAGAGAAGGATTTTAGTTGAAGCTGAAGGGGGAGGTGGGGTTGGTTGTTTTAACGACTGTTTTTCATGTATACATGGAGATAGTCTCACCTTGTCTGTTTTAAGTTTCCTTTTCCCTCTGTTGCATCCTGGAGGGACAGAGAGGGAAGGTTTTATTTATAGCTGAGTTTGAGAAGTCTTTCTGGGCAGAGGAAGGAGCAGTGCAGTGGTGTTCTCTAAGGGTGTGAAATAACTGGTGTCCTGCAGGTCAGCGTGGGTCACACCTGCCCTAATCAGGCAAATCTGGCAGCTCTAAGGAACAGCAGATTTACCATGTGTGTGCAGAATTGTAACAGTGCTCATGTATGGTAGACCTTGTGCTCCTGGAAAATGCAAAAGGGGTTTCTTGTCTGCCCAGAATAACCTACACAGCCCGTTAGACTCACAGGCTTCCTCGTGACTCCAGGAACCTCAAACTGCCTGCAGGAGCAGGACTTCTAGGAGTCACCAACCAAGTAGAAATTCTTGCCCATGGCAAGTAAACTGTGGAACAAATATCAAAACAAAGCATCCATTGACTTCCATGCACTCCCCAAGCTCTCCACAACCAGCTGAACCCTGTTTTTGAGGATCTTTTGTTCTTCAGGTGCGACATGATGACAATCTCCCCAAGGCAGCTTTTCTTCCAGTGGCTCTCACCCAGTGCTTGTAACAAACATGGTTATAAAAGGCAGGTCATAAGCAAATTTTTTCTTTCCTTGAGGATGATCACACAGAACAGCAGAATATTCAGGGTTTAGAGGGTTGTTAATCTGGTATTGCACTGCAGTGATTGCATTGCATATCTGCCTAAATTGATAACTGCAAGAGAGGCTACCTGTGTTTTGGATTAGTTTAGTTAAGTTTTGTGAAAATCAGGCATTTTTTGTAGTCCATACATAAGCATACAGAGCTCCTCTGAGAAGTGGTAGGCATTCTCACAGGAAAGAGAAGTAAAGTTTCAAAGACCTCATCTTACTTTCCCAACTCATCTGAAGCAAGCAGAGCATCTTTGTTTTAATAAAGGCTCTAATGATAAGAAGATCTCCAGATTTTCTAAAAAATAAGAAGGTTAATGTAGTATCTGGAGTCTGACCTCAGGTCTAAATTGTGATTCTAATGTTAATCATTATGAGACATAGCTTCACACCTCATAAATCCAAGCAGCCTGTTTCGACTATCCTGTGCAATATTCAAATACAGAGCAGTTTCACAAAGACATGCATCACTATAGATTCCCTTTTTGCACTTTTTCAAATTATGTTGCTGCTTTATACAAGCCACCTTTCATAAGCTGTCTGCCAGAAAGCTCTAAAAATAATAGCACAGACGCTTGCAACAACAAATTGGCTACCTCACTTTTAGTGAATTGAATGTTCAAATGAAAAGGTTTTTGCTTCCAAGTGTTTGAGGCATACCTTGAATATGTTACCAGGCTCAGATGTACTGCCTATAAAAATAAAGTGAAAGATAAAGGAGTTGTTTACATTCATTGTGATTACCATTTTTTAAAATATAAGGTTTATTGAAATGGAGGGTGAAAAGAGACAGTTTGTCTGTGTTAGCAATTGCCTATAGATGAGGCTTAAATATAGGCTGTGGTTGTTTTTAACTTGAAATTGTACTTTTACATCCTCTGTATGGTTGCATATCTATGTGTACGTGTACTTGTGTTGCTTGCCCCATATTTGAAGGGTTGTTTTCATGCCGTGTCCAGAAATGATCATGAAGATGTGTGGTAAGAGCAGAGCTCATCCGTGCATATCTGCACATATCTGCACAAGGAGAGAGTTCCTGCCTGGCTGCTTCCTATCAGCTGGAATGGAACCAGCCTCCAATAGGACCAGAGCAGCCTCAGGACTCCACAATTTGCAGATGTCACTAGCTGCTTTGTTGTCTTTGTGGCTGAGCAGGAGTTTCTTCTTTGTTTTCAAAGCTGGAATGAATTTGGCAAATTCAGGTGTTTGAGGAAAGGGTGGGATTTATACCTGTTCATCAACCCTACACATAGGACTTGTGTGGACCAGTAGTGCTGCCAATGTTGACCAAAATATTTGTGAATGTCGTCAAGTATGTAAGAACCATTAAGGTTGGAAAAGACCTCTAAGAACATTGACTTTCCACTGCCATGTCTTCTGGCAAAATATATCCCTAAGCACCACACCTCATTTCTGAATACTTCCAGGAACAGTGATGCCACAACTTCTCTGGATAGTCTTTTCCAATGCCCGACCACCATTTCAGTGAAGGCGTTCTTCCTAATATTCAATTTAAACCTCCCCTGGTGCAACTTGAAGCTGTTTCCTCTCACTCTATTGTCATTTGGGAAAAGAAACTGTAGCCTCAACTGGCTACACCATCCTGTTAGGGAGTTAAAGAGAGTGAGAAGGTCCCCCTTCAGCCTCCTTTTCTCCAGGCTGAACAATCCCAGGTCCATCAGCCACTTCTCTCTCTTGCCTGTAAAGAGTAAAAAAAAAAAAAAAAACAACCATGAACTGGATTTGTCATGATACTGGATTTGTTTTTTTGTCCAAACCTGTGAAGACACCTAAGTAGATGGAGCTTTTTTTACCCATGGCTACTATATCCAGTTATCACATGCCTCCAAGTGGGACGTGGTGGCACACTTGTGTATTCATGAGATCACTTCTCCTAAGCTGTTCACGTATGGTGTTTGCGAGCCATGCGGCCTGCTTTCCTCTGGGAGCTGGAGAAAAAGAACAGCTGAAAACTGAGCAAAAACTACACAGGCTTTTTTTAAACATCCATTTCTAAAACTGAGTTTTTTTATCGTTTCCCCCGAAACTTCCTGGGACAAGTTCTTCCCGCTCTTCATGCCGTAAGTGATAAAATGCAAATGTCAAACATTATTAGTTCTGTAGCATAAGTACTAATTTTTGGTTTTTCTAAGCAGTTTATATAGGAAATTCTGGAACGTTTCCAGTCATCTTCACTATCATTTAGTCCTTAAAACCCAGAACAGACATTTAAACTGAAAAACATTATATCTTGTGTGCAGATGCACATGCAGCGCCATCAGAAGATGAATAGTTGTAGTCTTGAACTGGCGTCGCTATGAAATAGACTCTGTATAATTACATAAGAAAGCATTTCAACAAAAAACTGCATCTTGGGCACTCCTTTGTGTGGAGAGAAGTGAGCTGTAGAAGGAGAAAAGTCCACAAGTGATTAGCAGTTGATTTCCATGAGAAATTTCCAACACCTCTAATTTGATTTTTCTTTCTTGTCTTTAATGAATACTTTCCTCAGTGATGTTGTTTGTTGTTTAAGATACCTCCCAGCATCATTTTTAATGTCATTACAATATGCAGGCTCTGCAGTTTGGCGAACTTAAATACCAGACAGCTCATAAAAAACTGTGGCTCTTATGGCACTACAGATAGCAGCTTCTGTATTAGATTTGTACTACTTTAATGCTGAATTTTCTATATCTCAAGGCTGTTTCATGCAAATATTTAAGCTTAGGTGTCCTCACAAACAAGCAGCCATAACATTTCAGTAACTTTGTTTTAAAAGAAAGACTTTTGAACATGCAGGAAATATTAGTACATCAAACAAAGTGAAAGACAAGGTAGTTTAACTTGTTGGTTTGTTTGCTGAAACTCTAAAGTAAATATACTGTAGCTAAAAGTGTTCCATTTTTATCTGCCTGCTGCAGTAATGGCTGTGTTACTTCAGGGCTTACACTTCAATAATTGATCAGGGTTTGTATAGCACCGGCTAAGAGCAAAAATAAGAGTGTTGCTTTGAACAAACTGCTGCAATGTTATAGCATTAGGCACAGAAACAAGATTCTGGAAATATAGATATATAAAAAACAGGAAAAAGATGGATAAGTTGGAGTGGTAAATACTGCTTCAGGCTAGAAAGTAATGAGAATTTTTCCATAGAGAGTTTTGACCTGCTATTCAAAAATTGTTTCTTGTCTTAATAAATCCTAAAAGTGTAATTTACTTGCAAAAGGGAAAGAACAAAGGCACCAAAATTCTTTTGATAACAACACTTGTTAAGGTTGATAAGTTGGGTTTCAAATGTGTGAAGAAAAATGTGTGACAGTTTGTTTTAAGGTGACAACCTAAGTGTTCAGATACTTCCATCTTGTGCTGTTTATAAAGCAGTACTCTAGTAAATGCTTTACACATGTATATTAGAAGTGGAAACAATAGATAACATATCTTCCCATCAAATTTTACAAAAGCTGTAGTATCTCTTTACAATTTTACAAAATCATTGGTATATTTTATCTATTAAATTAAGGTTATTTCAGAACGTGATCACTATAAATCAAAGATACGTGTATTATTTCTTTCTTTTTGTCAATGAATTATTTTGAGCCTTCATTCTGCAAGTGTTTTTTTATTAGTTTCAAGGTTTTATATTGTCTTCCACAGACCGAGCTTTGCTACTAAGTAAAGGGCATATAGAATATTTACTCTGCTGCTAAAAATTAATGTTGAATTGTATAAAGCATAAGAAATTCTCAATAAAAGATGAAAATGCCATCTTTAATCTGTTCTTCACAGAGCAGGTTCCTCCCAAATGGATAATTTTGAATAGCATAGGTACCATAATGCCTTTTAACTTTAGGGATTTGTCAAATATGTTAAATTATGGCTAAATGATAGGAAACTTAATTTATATACAATTCAGTATGGTTATCTCAAACTGAGTGTACACAAAGGAAACCAGGGATGGAACTGTATTTGAGGGCACTTCATGTTTAACTACCTGATATAGCTGTTGAAAGTCTGTAGGTTATTTTCAAATGTACTCATGAATAAATATTGCTGTGTTTGATTACTACAGCAACCTAAAATTTCTGCAAGAATGGGAAAAAGAGCTTGATAGTTACAGCCTTCTCCTCCTCCCTTCATGTACATAGCTGTAAATGAAAAAGTATTAGCTGGTTTTCAAATAGTGTAGGCAGGGTTGCATGACATATGGTAGTTTGTTGTTACTGAGTACTTCACAATATTACATGGATGTTGGTCTCAAATTCAAGACATTTTTATATGGATAAAAGGAAAAGAGCATGATTCATGAACCTCTGGTCTTCTGCCCATAGTAAATCCTAGGTACCTCACCTCCTTGTAATTACTGCCTGGCAGTGGTGCTCTCTGCTCAAGTCCCTTGGGTGCTAAAAACAAAGCACAAAACCAAACAAAACCTTGCCTAGTGTTGTTTTGAAGTGACGCCACTTCAGTGGCATTTAGCAAAAAACCTGCTCAGATGGCAGAGAAGTTGCTCCAGCGGAATTTGATAAAAAGCCAATTGCATGGTATTAAGCCTCATTCCTATTGAGAATTTGTATTGACAATGTATTGCCTCCTTTAAGAAATATTACTTGAAAAAGTAATGAGAAAAATATGTAAATGTTCAAATTCCAATTAACATCACCTTCCGCCATTTTACAGCAGCTTCATTCATTCTGTTTTCTCCATGTCCATCTAATGGAGCATAAAGTCTAAATATTTTCATGATCTAAAAGACAAAATTCCTATAAAGCCCTGCAAATGGATTGCTGTTCAGGAGAAACATGGTGTATTTTTTCAGTATCTGTTACTGTGATACTCCTAAGTGTGATGACACCCCCGTATTTTGTATAAATAATTAGCAACTTCTGTGGAAATCCAAATTTGACTCAACTACGGTTTTAAAACCGCTTGGAGTTCAAGACAGTCAAGGTTAAGATCTTGTTTTGTCCAATTTCTATTCCTATTTCAAGTTGTAGCTAACAATATCAGAGCTAAAATTAAGATGAATAGAGGAAAAAAATATTACTCGCTTTCCAGCAGGCAAGGCTGGATATTTGGAGAAGGAAAATGGGATTATACTTGCAGCAGATTGGGAAATGCTGTTTTGGAGGGTGGGTGGTCCCTGTGAGGCAACTCCAGCAGTGCTGCTGTCCTTGGGGCTTAGCTGAGCCACCGTGGGCTTGTCCAGGAGTTATGACAGCAGCAGGTTTACATCATAATGCCAGAATCCTGTCTCTGGAAAAAGGAAATTTCAGTATTTGTGGGGAAGAGCAGAGACTGGAAACGTAAACAGATCTAATGACCTGTGTCCGACATCATGCTGCCTCCATTAGTAGGTAACCTTGGAAAAATAAAAGGAGCCATTGCTTGTGGCAGAAGGGTCAGATTTATGGCACAGCCGGAGCAGAAGAGATTTTAGCGCTCTCTCTAGGATGTGGAGAAAGGGAGCACCTTTGGGTGGAGTGCAGGACTCCCTTAGGTTGTACCACAATGCTGTAATTCCTTCCAGAAATCACCCCTGAGCTGCTAAGAGCCAGGAGGCCTGCAGGTCTGAGATTCTCCTCATCCTCTTGAAATCTTTCTGAAAGATGTGAAAAGGGAAAGGATAACAATGTCATAATTAAATCGTTGTTTATAGGTGTCTAAATTCTTTATCACTGATCACTGGAACCAGTAAATCAGCAGCCACTTTTAAGATTCCATTCTAAGCTTTGATCCTTTGGGCAGACACTGCTTTATGGGTTAATGGTGGCTTCATGTTTTCTAAACCCTTACCCCAAGCAGAAGTGTTTAGCTTGAAAAATAAAGGTGGTTCACTCTCTTTAATGCAAAAGAAAATCCAAAAAATTTATTTGCAGGTTGCAGTTCTTCTGAATTTGAGCCGTGGGCGCTATCTTGAGTAAAGATTCATTGTTTACAGTCCTCCTCATATCTGTACTGTTGTCTAAGTTAATGGGTTTTTGAGTAACATTTTTTTGCCTTTAAACAATATAATATTTGAGAACTACATACAAATCAGATATTGTGCTTGAGACTTTTCAACAAATTACACTATGTTTTGCCTCTGAGGTCAGCCTCATCCTGGAAGACAAAAAAAAAAAAAAAAGGTTTGATTTTGTGTAGAAAGAGGTTAAACACAGGAATGTCTAGTAATTGGATGATATTTTTTCCAACCCACTCTTAAAATTGAATATAAGACTGAAATCCAGCAGTAACCATGAAAATGTCCCTAGCACACATTGTTTGCTCTGATCTGTCAGTATTGTAAAGCACTAGGAGCAGGTGGCAAATGCTATAAATGGTCAGTCATGTTTTTAAGTGCACTGCCCTAGAATGATGGACAATAATCTATCAATTAAAAAAGAGAACCTGATGCATTGATGGTCCTCTCCAACCGTTGCTGTTGATATCAAAGCCAAATTATGTTGCATAGGGAAAAGCCTTTTGTCATAACAACACATTCACACAAGTAGTTGCATGCATAACATGAGAAATAAACCTAAATAAAATTACTGTTATTTATATGTAGTTTTTATCTAAAAGCAAATCATAAAACATGCCAGACACTTTAAAGATATACATTTAGAGCCCAAAGACTTTGTTTACCCTGAGTAATTGCCATCTGAACAGAGCTGTATATGTAATTAAGACAAAGGAGAAACTTAAACAATTAAGGACATCATTTTAAAGCTATGTATTTTCTTTTTGGTTTAAGCCCTTTATTTTGGGGATAAATGTAAAGTTTAGGAAAGTGTCGTGAGGAAGCTTATTAACAGAAAGGAGAAGGGATGTAGAAGATAAGACAGGCATAAGAGAAAGGATTAAGGAAGGGATGGCTAAAAAGGAAAAATGGTGGAGCAAGAAGAGTGCATCATACAGCCTCTCAGCTCAGGCCATAGGGTAGAAAATAAGTCACAAACACAGTGTTTGAAAATGTCATTGTGAGTTGAACAAGGCAGTTGGGAAATATCAGATCTACATGAATGTAGATGTAGATGAGCACTGCACTCATGTATGGGTATCATGATAGAGCCCTCAGAGAAGGGATCACACTTTGCTTTCATCAGAGCACTCCTACATCCTTCATTAAGCAGAAAATAATTCGTGGGTAAATCAGGGATTTGGCTGTGTCTTCCATATTCTGAAAGTGTCCAATGAACTAGTATGGGGACTGCAGGGAAAAAAAGCAAACAAGTGATATTGAAAGAAGAGACAGTTCAGGTCTCTTTCAGTGCTCAAATCAACTCTTCCCTTCCCCAATCCTTGATTTTGTCTTTATGGTTCCTCACTACTGACATGTTCCTCATATGCTGGGCTTCTGACTTGAGACCCCAAAAAGTCACAGCACAATGACACCAAGTTAGTAGATACTTCAGAGCTTATTCTCTTGTCTTTCCCACTGTGGAGATTCAGCTGAAGGAATGACACCCTTTTGTTTCCAGTGGGTCTGGCACAATCCCGAATAGAACCTAAGTGCTGTGGCACATGAATTAGAGAGAAGTAAAATAAAACATTAGATAGTTTTGCAGCAAGCCAATCATTTGTGCCCCAAAAGTAAATGTCTATGTCTACATAAAATGTCTGCATGTGTCCATGTGATGAAAGATACATATCTCTCTCTGTGCACGTAGGGAATGGATAATGAACAGAGTCATTATGCAAACTTCAAAATAATTTGTTTTACAAACTTCACAATGTTTATAGTAGTTTGTATGTAAATATATATATGTATATATATATCTCACATATGATGGTACAATTTATGTAATATAAATATTACTTGCATTTTTATGCCTGAGTACTCTGTGCTGAGGATTTTTCCCAAATTTATAAAAATCTGTTTAGCCTTTGTCCCTTCTAAAAGGGATGTTTTGAGGATGTTTTTAGAGGAAGAAAGCGTCAGCCGTCTCTACAGTTACATCAATTTACTTGTTTAACAGACACATTAAAAACTAATGCAAAACGTAGCAGGAACCATTTTCACCCAGCCCCAGACTTGCTGAAGCAATTCACTGTTTACATTACTGGTTCATACCTTCATTTTGCACAAGAGAAACTACATCGCTTCATCTGCTCTGGTGCAAATCCTGCAGCAGTCTGAAATTCAAAAAAGGCCTGGTATTTAAAATATGAGGGATCCCTATTTGGCATCAGAGAGGCAGTTACATGAAATCCTGTTGCCTCTGTATTTTGAAAATGTTGGGGTTTAGGACCAAAAATAACCTGCTCCACATTAAGTACTGGTTTGCTTTACTGCTTGTGCTTGTTTTTATTTTTTTCCTCCCTTCAATTCTCCCCCTCATCCAGGCTGGCCTCCTCTCTTTATTTGTATAAATAATTGAGGATGCAATTATTTATGGCTGCACATAAGGATTCTAGATGTCTAACTATCTATCTGTGCCCACAGATCAGATAGTTTGTTATCTATATCACTATTTGCACCTGCAAGTCATTGTGCTTGGAAATTATCTCCTCATCTAATTGTGTGCACAAACAGAGGTTGAATTAAAGCTGCTTTAGAAAGAAAGCCCCTTCTGTAGAGTGCATAGACACAGAACATCCATGGTTTTTAGGATTTTGTCTAGATTCGTGAAAATACCTGCTGCTGTCTAAAATATTTTGGCTTGTGCACCTTCTCCTTTCAAGTCTGTATGTAGGAGTTGGTAAAGAGTGGTTGGGTGTAAGCACTGTAGAGCCCTTGGTGCTGGGTTGGATCATGCATCTGATGTGTAATTTGAGTTTTTTGCTACTGTTGCGCTGCCTTTAAGGAAAACAACACAAAGGCTGACCGAGGCCCTCTCAAAAATGAGCACATTCATGATGTGCAACACTTTGAGCCGAAACCCAGCCCTGACTCTGGTCCTGGCACCTCCTCTTGCTTAAACCCCAGCCCTCTATCTTGGGCATTTTCCTTCTGAATCATAATTGTGCAATCTGTTTCTCATTTTAGCACAAAAATCTTCTCGAAATGGAGCAGGCTAACTTTAAACAAACTGCATTTTTCATGAATCAGGTTGTAAAGTTCACTCTGCCAGAGAGGAGGAATGTCCTTGCAAAATTCTACATTTCAAAAAAAAAAAAAAAAAGGTTATCTAAAGATAAATGGTATGATATGTCAGGCTTACAATTACATTTTTCTGTAAACAAAATAGGGTTAGAAAAATGAGTCTCAACTGTTCAAAATACTTGTGAACAGCCAAGAAGAAATGATGTTTACCATTTTACAAACGCTATGGATACTTTATTGTCTGAGTGGCTTCCATGCACTCCAATAAATTTAAATTGTATATTTGCTGTCCAAATTGACAGTGGGTGATTAAGCCAAAAATAAGAGCATTTGCCTTTAAATTTTAGCTGTGGCATCATGTTATATTCCCAACGTTATGTTACGTTGCATCAAGGCAGTCACTACAGACCAAAATTTTGATGGATATAAAGCAGATCAAAAGGGTATAGTGATTTTGAAGTCAGTGACAATAGATGCCTCAATATTTGTACATTTCTGCTAAAGAGACTTGCATTATTTTGTCAGTTTGTTTCATTTTCGGGGTATTCAGAAATGATATTCATTCTTTGATGTAAGCCTTAAATTGTACAATTTAAGAAAACTGACTGAAAAAGATAAATTAAATGGGTAGAAATATTTTCAAATCAAAGAACAACTGACATATATAAAAATGATGTATGTTTCTTACATAGTCCACAGGGAGAATTCTGCAGGCTTGCTATGATCTCTACAATTTGCCTCCGGGCAAACGAGGCTTTGGGATATTCTATTATTCCTTTGGTCTGTTTATCATGGAAACTGATGTACAAATCGAAGGTTCTTTTGGACCTTTCCTTTCACTTTCCTGGATGTGCTGAGAATGAACTTATCACCTGTCCTCACCTTCAGCAAAGTGCTTTGGGGAAGGTTCAGTGACCAATAATCAATTATTATTGAGAAGCAATCAATTGCTAATCTCCATAATTATGCACATCTAAACACTATGAACAAGAAAGAGAAACAAAGCTGCACTCCAAGCATTGCCTTGTTAGCAGTATTTTGTTAACACAGGCTCTAAAAAAAGCTGCCGCAGCTGGTAGCACAAATGTGTTTCCAGTATTCAGGCCATCAACGTGATTCGTCGCTAAATGTATAGAATCAGCTTCTTGCTAAAAACTACAATTACAGGTGATATACAGATTGAAATCACAGGGCTGGTTTGTCGAAGAAAATTGTCCTAATGATGGGTTTTCGGATCGGGAATGCAGCTCTTTTCTTCCTCTGTGATGGGTACTGAAGGCAGCTGCACCTGCCTCTGTGCTGTATTCTGCCGCACTTAATGATATCTGATGATATCATTAGGCAAAGTGTTCATAAACAGATGTTGAGCCTGTGCCTAAATGCTGTCAGATGAGCGGTTGCTGGCCTGAAACAGTATTATTTATATAGAACATTTACGTTTGTTATGTTAATAACCCCACTATTAGCTCTCTGGATGTTGCGATAGGAATGTAAATGTAGTTAATATGAATAACAACCTCTTTACTCTTTGTGCTGCAGTTGAGTATAACTTTTAGGCTTTTAGAGAGAAACAAAGATTCCCCCCACCAAGTCCTTTTGACTTCATGATTTTTTTTGGCACCGTTCGAAATTTTGATCAGCAGATAAATGGTAAGAATCTGTAGGACAGATGTTAAAGACTGGAATTTGTTTCTCTTAACACTTCATGTTTTCAAGAAATTCGAGTATTTATGTGTTTTCTGGTAATTCCCAGACCCAGTTCATTACCCTAATATGTCAGAATTTTGATTGTAGGCACTAAATTGACAAACATCCGTTAAAAATAAAAATAAAAAGTACTATAGCAACTAGAATTATCATCCGTATTTCTAAAGATTATCTTCCCCGACCGTTTAATTTATTTCACAACAATAACTAAATATTGGGGAGACCTCTTCACTCAATATTCATTGTTTTTTGTTTAATCTTGCAGTCTGCTGTTATTCTAGCGGTGCTTGAAATACTGCTTTACAATTGCTGAGGGTTTATTTAGCCAAAGTTGCATTTTATACCTCATAGTTAATTCATGTAGAGTAAGTTATGTAAATTTTGACAGTCATCAAAATGTGCAATGTTTCTCTAAAATACAGCTTACTCGCGATAGCTCTGTTATAAAAATATCATTGGTGCCTTTATAATTTTATTTCATATTTTAACTCTTTCTGAATGGGGCTTGGGAGTAGAGGTGCATGTTGCAAGGAGTGGTTTCATGTTGGTTTCTACAGCAGATGATGCTGGTGTTTCTGCTTTTACATGTCTAAAGTGTGATTAACTGATGTGCTGTTCTAACCATGCTTTGGAACTACAGCAAACTGTTCTCTTTATTGTGTGTATTAATGCTTTTGTAGCCCTCTGTGTGCAGGGAAATTTTAAACATATCACTGTCAGAGCATGCCTTAGTAGAAGGGAAGAGATTATTCTTTTTTTTCCCCCCCACATGAAATCCTCGGTAATTTTTCTCACTTACCCCTAAAATCTGTAGTTCTCTCCTTCATTTGTGTGGCTCCTCAGATGAGTAGCCTGTCTCATATTGCACCAAAAAGTGCATTCAGGAGGCAAATAAATGTTTGGTGTCTCTTACAAGAAGAAATGAAATAGGAAGTCCCAGTGTTTGACTATCCAAGAGGACAATGAAAGGGACAACTGGACCCCTGGAAAGGAATTGAAAGATGCATGATTAAGAGAATTGGCTGCTTGGGAAGGGAAAGGTGAAGGAATAAGGGGAAAAGTAAGAATTTAGGGACTGTTCTTGAAGAAGAAACCCACAGCCTTTCTCAGGTGGTATGGCAGGTAGGAACCCCAATGCCTCCGTACCATTTAACCATCCAAATTTCCTTCTCAGGTGGAAAAAAATTGCTGGTAGCTGGTTAAAAACATTAAAAATTTGTTTGCTATGTATGTTGGGGCTCGGCTCTTGAAGGAGTTGAGGTACCACCCTTGGGAACATGGGAAAGAGTTAAAGATGGGAAAACCAATTCTGTGCTGTTGGGGGTTTTGGTTGGTTGGTTGGTAGGTGTTGCTTTTGCTTTTTTTGGTTTTTTTTAGGGTGAAAGCACCTTTGCCCCAATGCTTTTGCAATCTATGCATTCACTAATTTTATTTTCATTAGACTTCTAATGAGGACACTAGAGCATGTCTAAAGACACATTTGTACTTTAAGGACCTGAAGAGTGTGTACCTAAAAGGAGAATATTTCTGTAGCTCCATCTTGTCCCAACTGCTGTTGTTCTTGTACATATTCTATTGTAACCAGTGGGAATCAAGTGAATATTAAGGCTAAGAATCAACATCATGAAAGAAAGATACATTTTGTAAAATAGACCCATTACAATTTGTGAGTAATCAGCCTTTCAAGAAGAGACTTTAGAAAGCACAATGTAAATTCATTGCTATTTCCCCTTAAATATTTATTATATGTTGTATTATTAGGTTATCTGATATTAGAAAGGAATAAAGAAAAACTGCAAAACAGGTTATTAAAATTCTTACTTTTTAATCTCCTTTCTTTTGCTGAATGTTATTTTTAGATAGGTCTGAAAGAGACAGCAAATGTAGACACTACTGGGCATTAAACAATTTAAAAATCTGGAATTGGATCTGAACTTTCTGGTGCCTACCCGATTCAAATGAAAAGCAGGATTCAGTAAGCCATTTTAAGTAGAACTGGTTTAATTGTGCTCAGATTTGTGAGGATTTGCTTGCTTTGGAGGGGTACATTTTTGTGCAGATCTCCAATGTCTGATGGCCTGAAGGAAAGCTGTCTAACCGAAGAAAGAGAAGTGTAATGCTGGCGTGCATTAGTGGTGATGTTAACATATCACACTATCAGTTCATGTTGTGATGAGAACTGTTATAAGTGCTTGGCAGAAATCACAGGTTACATCACAAAACATGCAAGACCAGAGAGGTCACCGTTTTAGTTATCAATAATAAATCCTCTGAATTTTACTTTGCGGCATTCAGACAGTTCCCCGCCCCCAGGTGAACGCAGATTTCTGGCTTTAGTTTTTGTTTGATTCTTCCTTCATGGTATCCTGGTTATTGCACGGCTCTATTTATAATATCTGTGGACTGGATGAGATTCCTTTGTTTCAAATATCACTGCTGATTCCTACAAAAAGTGTCATAACTTGTATTTCTCAACAAATACCGGTTCTGTTTCTGTTTGCTGCAGTGCTGGCATTCAGAAGCTTCAGGTGTCTAAAATAAAGCCTTTAGGTTAAAACATTTCAGTGTTTTGCGCCAAATTCTATGATTTTACACTGATCAAAAAGCCAGACAAGATTTACTTAAGCCAGTCCATCAAGGAAATTCACTGGTATAGTGAGTGAAAGACAGCCTGGCTCATCAGATTATTAATGAGATAAATCTTATTTCATTAAAAAGAGTGTGGGTTTTTTCAGTCAATGGTTTTGCTGTTTATTAGCAAGAATTTAGCTATTAAACTTCCACTGATGTACTCATAGCAACAGTGCAGAAAGCAACGTTTTGAGAAGACAGAGCTAAGATAAAGACAACAATGGTGATTCCTGCCTGAATGAGCCAAAATTTTATTTGCTTCTTCCATGAATTTTAGGAGTCTGATTTTATAGGTGCTACATATTTATAAATGATATAACAGATCCTTACTTCATCAGGTAAGGATTTGGTGCCACTAAATAGGAGTAAAGTCAATTCTGAGATGAAATGTGCTCAGAAATTACAAGTCTCTATTCAGTACAGATAGAGATCTCCACTTACAGTCAGTGAAGGCAGAAAACCTTTTTGTTTTTTTTTTTTTTTCCTTCCTAATTGTACCTTTCTAGGAAAGGAGTAGGCAAGGCTATTTGTGTGTTGCACACCAGGGGCACAAATATTTTTCTAATAGGGGGCTGGTGCAGCAAAGTTGAACTCAGTGAGCTTAGCTAGAGGTAGTGAATAAAAGGAAGAGAGAGAGAAAAAATTGTGGGCAAATAGGTGAAGAGTACATTTCTCTATAAAGCCATCAGGACTTGGTTTTTCATGTCCTCCTGCAGCAGTGATGTGATGGCAAGCTCTGCAAGGTGTGGTGGTGTGGTGGGGTTTTGAGCCCTGAGGAAGGAAACTGCTGCCTGGCTGGGGAGGCACTGCAGCCAAAATATGGTGGTGCAGGGCCTGAAATAAAATATATATTTTCTTAGAATTGCATCTGCTGGCAATCATGGGCATGTCCACAGCTCTTACTGTGATGGGCTGTCTGCATCCAATCCATGTGTTTTCAGGACCAGCAGGGCTCATTCCACAACATTTCCATGCATTTCTTTTCTGCAACCTTGGCAGTTAGGCAATGGAACTTGATTTTTAGCTAAACCAGTAATGCACAGTAAAATACCTTCTTCTTTGTGGGTTGACTGTTGTGAAGAGCAGCATTGCAGCCCATTACCTGAGTGGTTTTGGGTGGATCATGAAGGTAAAACTAGGATAAAAGTGAACAGACCAATGTGGTCTTCCAGAAAAATACAAACCCAGCCTAATTAGAACTGAGTTTTTAGGAAAGCAATGACAAGTCAAATTGTAGAATTCAGTGTGGGACATTCTTGATTCCTGAGTTGCCTTCCCATTTCTTCTCAACTCTAATATTTTTTGCCGTTGTTTCCCAAGGTTGTGGAGACTGACCATGGAATGATAGTTCCATAGATTTAATGACTGTTATTATGTAAACTAAAATGTAAAACTAAAATGTAAAATTTCCAAGGACTCCATGTGCTTTTGTGAATACGTAGAGTGCACTTATCAGAAGTTAATGGCATATTATGTATCCATATTTTGATGTTGAGTTGTGGTGTTGAAAATATTCCCAGCACAGAAAAAATAATAACATTTTTTAAGAAAGTCATAAGATATTCCCACTTTCATCTCCTTTGTTTTCTCTTAATTTATTTTGAAATGCCATGTTTTATTCAAATAGAAGGAGATTCTACCATAAACTTGCATGCCATATGTACAGCTTCTAAAAGGCTCTCTGATTCTCAATGATTTCTGCAGCCTTTTATTATAACAAATTTTGTTTTATAAGTGAGAGTAGAAGATTAAGCACTAATAAGTTCTCCCCTACCTGTTTCTGAGTTGAAAAGTTACTTCTGTTTCTGTTTTGTTCAGATTTTTTGAGTCCAATATGAAAGCAGGCCTTTCAATGGGATGACTTCACATAAAATATTGGAAAACACTAGATGAATCATTATTTTCTGTTGTGAACAGAGTGGATTTTTTTAAAGAAGTTAAAATATTAAAATGTAGGCCTATCAGTGGATGGTATGTAGCATTTACTCAGATCTTTTGAGTGCACAGCTGGTCATGTCTGATAAGGGGGTACTTTAGAAAGAAAGGGATCTTTAGCAAGGTATAATAAAATAGATTGTGATGTTTTCACATTTGAATGTCCCCAGTGATGTCTCAATTTGAGATAATGTAAGGGATAATATGGAGTTAAATTTTTTGTTTGTTTGTTTCTACTGTAATTAAGACAATATCTTGTCATTATTTCTTATGTGACTTTTCTGCCAAACAAGATATGGCAGGATATATGATAGACACAATGCTTGCATGTTATTTTAATGAAAAAGGGAGGGATCATTTCAGCACCAGGATCTATAGATAAAATCAGTGGACCAACCTATCACTCCCTCCCTTCTGGAAAAGGCTGTTGGTTCAGATCCAGGCAGGAAGATCAGAGTGGAAGCTTCCTGTGAAGACACACAGCAATTTCACTCCTCTTTTGCCTCTGTTTAGCTCATTGAAAAGGTGCAACCTAAGTTATTAAAGATATGTGCGAGTGAAGGACTGAAGGAGTTCTTATCCTCTAACTGTCCTGTGTAGTTTTAACTATTTGATATATTTTTAAATTCATCAATAGCTAAATACCTGATCCCTTGAATACTTTTCAGACCATATTTTCAACAATCCTACTCTTACCAACATTAGGTTCATGCACCAAAATGTTTGATCTCCTTCACTGTTTTTTGTCAGACTTTTTTTTAAGAGATTAAACATGATTTGAAGAGGAGATATGTAGGCTCATGGTTTTCATCTAACAATAAGGGAAGTTTGATAGCTAAACACAGATGCTTTAATTGTATAGGCATAATTTTTAGCAAGTAGTTCTCGATCCTTGTGTGTGGTGACTAATCTCTATAATTAATGAAAGTGAAATTATAGACAGTGAATTTGCAACTATTGATATGGGGTATAGATCAAGGCCTTTTGCTTACTGCTACTGGTCTTAAAAGACAATTATGTGAGCAATAACATAGAAATATATTCCTTCACTGCTTTAAAAATAAGAAAACTGAAAAAATTACAGTGGATTAAAGATGGCAAATGAAGTTCTGTGTGGTTAAACCAAAGTGATGTACCCATCTGCCTCATCAGTATTTCCCTCAAACAAAAATAACTGGTTTTTCTGACCTGCTGGAGAATATGTCAACCCATTTAAAATCCTCCAGGCCTGATTGCTCCACCGCGTCCCACCAGAAGTTGCTCTCCTCTGTAGTTCAAAACGCAGAGAATTCGATACAAGCCTGAATTCCTGTATGCTAAAAGGTAGAGCTGGAGGGCGAGAAAGCTCTGTGTGAGATAGGCAGAGCGTTAGACTCGCCACCTCCCCTGAGCCCTTGGTTCGTCTTTACCCTCCTACAACACATGAGAAACAGCACAGAATGCAGAGCAGCGAGAAATCGCCGTCCCCAAAATGTACTAGCAACGTGATAATGCTGGCAATATGAGCTATATCATCAGCTGATGTAAATCAATGTAGCTGCAAGAGAATTTATAATCCTTTAGAGCAGTTGAAGATCCAG
This sequence comes from Onychostruthus taczanowskii, assembly GCF_017590055.1. NCBI lineage: Eukaryota > Metazoa > Chordata > Aves > Passeriformes > Passeridae > Onychostruthus > Onychostruthus taczanowskii. The sequence continues at coordinate 14,115,366 of NW_024496526.1, forward strand.
CCAACAGTTTATGAAAGAAAATGCTCGGCTTTTTCTTTTTTTTTTTTTTTGTAGACATCAGGGAAGCTAGGGAGGTACTCCAGGTGGGGGATGACAATATTGATGCCTGGGAATAAAAGAGGGATACCAGGTAGACTAGCAAGGAAAACACAGCTCCACTGGCTCAGTAATCCTTGAATACTATGGCATTGGTTTAATGAGATCTCTTCATCTTGAAATTAAAGTACAAGGAGTTTTTTACAGAGAACAGTATTCAATAACAAAATATTAAATGATAAACACAGATTGCTTAAAATCAGATGGGCCATTTTAAGAAAAAGCATTTTAGCTCATCATGATATGTAGCACCTTATTTAAATTAGGAGGTGTTAATTCTTAGCTTGAATAATATATTAATATAATATGTAAAGTGAATGGCATTGTTAATCACAGTCGCGCCTGGAACGACTTTGCTTCTGTGCACTGAATGTTAATTTTGCAAAACATTAATTTCAAAGATTTTGCAGCAGTGCTTTTGTAATTAAATATTAATGTCACATGTTATTGCAGTAGCATGTTTATGAAAGCCGGCAACACTTCAAGTCAACTCATTTGTTTTTATATTTATTCTTGTACATCTGCAATCCCTTCCATTTCACAATTTCAAAGTGAAGGCCATTTTGAATAGTCAATATGTGAACATTTTTCATTGTAAGCGTTTTTTAACATCCAACAGGGTAAATATTTAATGTTGTGGTTTTAGCTGGTATAATTTTTCAGAAAATTGGCTATAACTTTTAACAACTCAAAGGTACCTAAACTGTCTACATTTTTGGCGAAAGTGATCTGAAAATAATATAGCAATAAACACAATGAAGCTGTGAAAAAATACTTAAAAAATTAGAAGCTTTTTTCTGAAAGTTTGACTTCCAGAAGTTGCGATTTTCCAGCCAAGTGTATTCTGGTGCATTTTATTACCTGCGGTGTTGTGACTTTATATCCACGTGAGTCATTTCAGCAAACATGGGATTGACTTCAGAGTAACTTTTCCAAGTTGTGTGTTTGCATTAGTACTGGAGAATTCACATCTGCAGTAGATTAATTAATGATTGTTGTTCAGTATTTTAAAATAAACATTTTCTGTTTGTGCCCTGAGCCATTTCACAAGCACCGGCAGGATTCAGACTCGAACCATTTTCTATTACTTGCCCTTACAGTTTGGCCCTAAGTTTGTCAGTGGCTTTTATTGACATGTATACAATATATATGTGCCTGTACTGCTTTGCCCAGGTCTGTTTTGACCAATTTACTGTATCTCATGATCTTGCCTGTGGCTCTTCCAACCTGTGAATTACATTAGTCTAAAAAGAAAGTAATTTCCATTTCAGTAGTTGGCAAGAAGAAATTTGTTCAAGGTATCATATTTTAAACCATTCTTAATCCTTTCATCCTCCCTTAGTATAGATACAGCAAAACAATTTGGCAGAGCAAATTGTGTATTATAAAATATGTTATTTATTCTATCACAAAATATATGAACAATCAAGATGCATTGTTTAGTTACAGGCACATTTAATAGTTAGAAATTATATCTGCACCTGATGTTGCATATTAACAGCTAATACCATTTGACAGTGATGAAATTAAAGGATGAAGAAGAGATACAAACTACATTTTACAAGCATGATGGGTCTCCAACAATGCCATTTAAATATTATTTGTCACTATTTAAAATGAACCTTTCCCCTTTAAGCTATGCCATTATGCTCATTTGTCCTGTCACCACTGACAGGCTCTATGAGTCACACACAAAAATGGTCATTAGGTACTGCATCTTCATCTTATTTAAAAAAATAGAAAGCATTCTGATGCCTCTAAAAGCCTGTAATTATTTTCATCCGAGGAGATAGTGTTGCTTGGAAGGTAATTTAATAACCTTTTGCATGTACCTGGGGAATGCCTCTCTGGGGAACCAAGGTGCCGACATGCCATTCAGTCGTCAAAACATGACCTTTAATGGTTGCTTGGAGAGAAGTTAGCCTGGAACGTTGTACACAGCGCGATGCTAATTCTGCTCTCTAATGTATGCAAAATTTAGTTCTTGAGCAATGATCTTTGTAAGATGAATTAATATAGGTACTGCTCCAGGAAACAAAAGAAATTGCAGTTGTGAGAGCTTTTCCCCACCACGATCTTTTGCTGTATTGTTTTGAAGGAGTGCCTGAGCTGTCTGGTTTTTGGTGTTTTTTTTTTTTTTTTTTTTTTTAGGAAATGCTAGCAACAACAAAACTGTACCTGGCAACGTTTCCCAGAATTTGTGGGTTTAATTCTTGCTTCGGTGAGGAATGCCCAGTATCTCTCGCAGGGAAACTGGGACAGTGTCTGTGTGATGGCTGTACAGGCTCTGATGGCTGAGCAATAAAAGAGAGTAAATATAAACTATACGAAAGTAAAATGACAGCTTGTAGGAAAATGAATACACATCGAGAATGGCTTTGAAAAATTACTAATACAGTTACGGGGTTAAAGCAGAAAGCACTGGGTTTTCTGTGACAATCATATATGCCAGGCACCTACAGGATACAGCACATGAGGCACAGACTATGTCCTGTGACATCAAGGTCCAGAAACTCTTTATTTTGGTGCACTGCTATTAGATCCCACCCTGGTTAGAAATGCTGGGATTTCAACTCATACCCCTGACATGCCATCCGTCAATTTATTAGCACGCTGGTGCAGTAAGCCACTGAACAGGCTATATCAATTCTGTTAGGGGCTTTTTTTTTCCCCCCTCTTCCCTTTAAAATGTCTGTAATCCTCAGCTCTGCTCTCTCAACCGGTCAACATTAAAGATTTATGTTGCACTTTTTTTTTTTTTTTCATTGCCACACCTTGATATGGATTACTTAAATGGGCTGTAAATAATTCATATCTGGGAATAAGTTTCCATTACTGACCAATGTTGTAATTTAATATACTCTATTATGGGTTATACAATTTTAGATTGTTTTCTGTGTGCATTCAGCAGTCGGCAGACAACAGTTTAAGTAAAAAGGGCAAGATGTTTGTTCAGCTTATTTTCATGTTCAGGGCTGTACTGGAGGGAGGAAAATGCTGGTTTTAACAGCATTCTTTGTAGCGGTTCATGAAAATAAAAAATCTTAACCTGAATCAGCATAAAGAAAACTGAATGAGTAAAAGGAAGAAGGGGAGGGGGGTGCTGTATTAATCTAGATTTATATTCACCAAGCAGATGTCAGGTTTTAATGTAAAATACAAACATATTTTTCAGTAACACAAAATGTATCCCCCTCTCAATATGTGTGGGATTTTTTTTCCCTTTCCCTTAACCAGTACTATTGCCTGTCACATGTGGTACTTGATAATTCTGTCAAAAGTACCTATAATAGGAGAGAACATATTTAGCAAGAACTTTTTGAATAAGGTTACAAGCTACAAATAGAAATGCTCCAAAATGTTAAAGAGCATCATATTTTTAAAAACTGTCCATGTTCGAGTGTTTACACTTAAAAGAGATTTAAACAATTTAAGATTAAGTTGACTATGGTAAAAAAAATTAATAATAGATTAATACATGAAAATCTATGAAGTCACATAAGATAATGATTTAAAAAGGAATAATTTAAAAAGATGAATTAAAAAGTAGAATCAGAAAAGAAGGCCAACATAAACTAGGGAAAAACATGCTGTGAATAAAGTCTGTTAGATCTTGAAATAGGAGAACTGCTAAATAATGCATAGTTTTATTTTTCTATAATTTGCATAAACCTTAAGAGAGTATTTATTTGTGTAAAACTTGATGTATCGAGGAAGGAGAATTAAAAAAAATGGCATTCATTTTGTTTTCATTTTGGTATTTAGGAAAAATATTCTGTTACATATGGACTACTTAGACCTAATCATCTGACTGAATGTGATGTGTTTCTTGAGCCAGGTTGGAAAGGGCTGGCTTGAGAACAGTGCCCTGGTCTTGCTGCAGGCTATGCAGGTTGGCCCAAACTCTGCTGGGGAGCAGATGGTGAGCCAATGCTTGTAGTCACACTTACCTTCCTTGCTAAATCCATAATCCCTCACTGGACACGCAGCCAAGGCAGGCTTTGGAGGCAGAAAGGAGGTTACAATCTGGACTTGGGTATTGACTGCCAGAACTGAGAAAACAGCTCAGAAATTTCAAATGCTTAACAAGTTATCTGTCTTGTCCCTAAGCCAGTGCAGCATTTTTAAAAGTAATTAAGACATGATTGAAAATGTGTGTGCCATCTAAATACAAAAATCTTCAAAAATAATCAAAACCAATAATTAAAACCTACATTTAATATACTAGTTAGTAAAAAGAGACTTATTTAAGCTGAACGTGCTTTTCATTTTGTTGCACAACGCTGGTGAATTTTTTTAAAGGATGCTTATATTCAGGGCTGGGAGAGAAAAATATTTTCTCTGAGCAAGGCATTGAACAAAACTGGAGTTTTTAAAATATGCCACTCTGTGGAATTTTAGCTAACAGTATGACGATGATTAATTTAATTAATTATTTAATTAACTTCATACTGTGGGAATATTAGCCGTATTATTATATATTACAAGATACCTAATATGTAATGATAAGCACGGTGCTCCTGCACAGAAAAAAATAACAGTTGCTTATAATAATCACAGCATGGCTTGCCTTTCTAAATATTTAATCTATTCTAAATCAAGACAGTGATCCTCAAAAATCTATAATTTCAAAAAATATTTAGTAAACAGCCAAATTGTGGTCAACTGCAGTAAAGGGTGTGCCATCTGTCTAATGTAAATATCTGGGAAAAGGGAATGTCATATACAAAAGATTGCAGAAATACAGTGAATATATACAAACCTTACTTTGTGTATGTGTAAGTGTGTTTGTTTGTGCATGTGCTGTAAAACATTCAATTTATTTTTACCCAAAACATAAATTTAGACTCAGTCCTACAAGGTGAACCTCTGCACCAAGATGCATCAGAGTATTTAACCATGGACTTAATTTAAAGCACATGCATCATTGTATTAAATTTTGAGAGATTAAGCTCTCGCTAAGCATTTTATTAATAAAATAAAATATATCTCATAAATCATTAACGAGTTCTATGAAACTTATCTATCACACCATTTAAAGATGTAAAGTAATTTTAAAAAGGAATAGTTAATTACATAATCCATTTTAGTCGGAGCACAGCTAAAGTTGTATTTTGATCAAGCAGAAAGACATGCTCAATTTATGTAAACACCATACCCTTAACTCTGACCATCGCCCTCTTGGGATTCTCAATATATTTGTTTCTTTGTCCAAAACAAACCTGTATTATTCTAGAGGATGTTGCTGTTTGGAAGCACCAGTTAATGGATTAACCAAGTGACACTTAAAATCACTTACATTTGGAAACATTATTTATTTGTAAAGAATAAGGGAGAAATGTATAGCATTGCTCATTTGCAGTACATTAGAAGTGTATATGTCCATTCCCTTCTGTCAGAGACCAATCACTGTGTGCCAGTAATGGGTGCATACATAATGTTAACTTAATTGAAATTCCTTCTGAAAGATTTGTGCATATGAAATTGCACTGATACGGAATCAGGTTTATTTTTACACTAGAATTGAGGCTACTCAGTTGAATAGGACAACGTGTATGTTTTGTACTGAATGAGAGCAAAGGGCCGGATCCTCAGCTGCTGTAAATTGGTATAATATATGTTTTGGGTGAGATTTATGAATGTCCTTAATATTAATTTGCTTGCCTTTAAGCACTTAGGTTTGTTAGTGATGCGATAAACAATGGCATTATTTTCACTTAGCTCCTTAACTGATTTATGAAATGAAGTACTTTGGGCTTTGGAATTTTGCAAGTTGTCCTTTTTCCAGGGCCAGAGCCACTGTCTCCCTGCACTGCAGAGGGGCTGTGGAGCTGGGGGGGCACAGCCAAGCCTTGGGAGGCTGTGTCCCTCTGAAGATTTAATTCTTTTCTTTTAACGCATGCAAAAATAATGAAATCAGGTGATTAAATACGATTAACAAAAAAAGAAATTTTATTCCTTCCTCGCCTTATTGGTGTGAATAATTAAATTTAAATTAATAGGATTATTTGCAAGAGTAAGAAGGGTGTGATTTGGACTTCAGGTTCACTCAGGTTGTCGATGATAAATTTGCTTGTCGTTGGGACTTTTCTGATATTTCTCAAAGCTAATTTCACTAGTACCTGGTTTGATTTCAAAGATAGTAGATTAGTTCATTTAAGTAGCTCATATAATTAATTTATCCCTGCCCACGTGCATTCAGGTAGCTCTGCTTCATCCATGGGAACTCCTCATAAACGTGGGCCCCAAGTTTGGCCCTGTGTTTTGATGTGGTTGTTGCTTTGCAAGCAGCCTTTTAGGTATATTGTAATAAAGATTTTCTCTTTACACACGGCAGAGCCCTGTCTGTCCAGAGCATTGTCAAACTATAGGCAATCACCTATTCTACAGTGATTTAATTTCCTTCAGTGTGTCTTTTTCATCCCCTGGGAAATGTGCAGTACGTCTATTTCTGCTGTGCTGCCCCCAGCTTGCTTTGTGAACAGTGAGGCAAAGAATTCATTTTTATATATATTTTTTTATCAGTTCCTACCTCTGCTGTCAATAAATTACCCGTGCCATCTCTTAGAGGACCTTCTGTCTTCCTCGCTGACCTCTTGGACTATATGTTCTTGAAAAATGTCTTTTTATTTATCTTTATCATCTTTGGCAATCTTCCTTTCATTCTCCACCTTTGCTTTTCTTATCATTTTTGTACACTCTCAACTTCATCCTGTAATCTTTCCATTCCCTTCTGTATCTGATATTGCACAGCTCTCACTCCTCCCTTGATCATTCTGAGCATCCTTGTTCAGGCTAATTGGCCTTTTTAACTGCTGTTATATTTGCTGCTGGATGGATGGACAGCACACACGCTCCTGTTGAGATGTTGATTTATGTTTGGAAGGTTTTGAGTTTGCCATCCGCTTCCCTTCCTCTCCCTTGGCTCAGCCTTTTTCTTTTAAAATTTCCACTGGAAGGAAAGGATTTATATTGTGTCACAAATTTTACCAATTCTAGATATGTAAGAATGCTTTACCTAGTGCTTTCAGATTTTATATCTTTTTTAATATGTCCTATTTTATTACTCATAAATAAAATTCAAAAGATAATTCTTCCTTCACTTGTAAGATGGGAAAAGGAAAATTGTGCCAGTTTTTCTCTGTGGCACAGAAAGCTGTAGGGATTGCATTTCTATTTTGAAACCCTTTTTTTTTTGCAGACATTTCCCTGTCACTTGGCAATGGACAGTGCTGGGGATGTTCAGCATCCCTAACATCTGTACCAGAGGTGTCACTTCTTTCTGAGTTGTCAGGCACATCACAGCCCTGCTATGAGAGACTTTCTGCAGGACAGGGTTCCTTAGGAGATTGCAGGTTCGGAAAAAAAAAAAAAAGTGCTTAAATTAAGAAAATTAAACTTTGAGATGAAAAATGACCTTGGGTTAATATGGCAGTACCTGTGCGAGGTAATTTTCTTTTCAAAAATCCAAATTATTGGAAATCAGCTGCACTCCTTCTGTGAAGGGCCCTTTGCAGTCCCCAGATTTCTGTGATGTTGCTGTGATACTTTTCAAACTCCAATGCTGCTGTATCCTTGTGATGCTCCCATAAAGGATTGGGAGCAGGGTGTTGCTCTGGTGGGTGCCTAAACTTGGTTTCTGCCACTGTTCTTTGACTCTCCTTTCTTTTGTCTTGGTGTAGAGGGAAAAATAGTGATTATTCCAAGTTTTTCCAGAGGAAAAACAAAAGCAATCAGGGAAGGTTAATAGATCTTTTGTATTCTCCACCATCTTGGGAGCATGATCTTGGTGCCATCTACTTCCCTGTTACTCTTTGGTGTTCAGGAAAACAGGAATTACTGCAAACGTTTCCAGTACCTCTGGCAATATTTTTACTTTAGCTTCTAAACAGAATTTGATCGTCCATTTCTTTATAATTCCAACCTTGCATGTGTTCAGCAGTAGTCATTAAAAGGTTTGTGATCTCACAGTGTTCCCACTAACCAGGGATTAGTAGAAAGGATCTACCTGACTCTCAAATTCTTTCATTTTTTCTCTCCATGGATAAAAATAATTTCTCTGTGATACTTTCAGAATCCCTTGCTGCATAAATTAAAAAAGTTGAAAGGTTAAAATTGACTTGGTGCCAAGTTATTGCATTAGACAGCAGATTCCATTTACTTATTTATCTGTTATTTTTATGTTTTTAAACATTTTGGCATGATTTCCATATTGTGATTCTTTCATGCTGCACATTCAGACTGTCAGCCTTTGATTCCCCCCAAGGAGATGTAAGAAGAGGTCTCATTTCAGACTTGGAAGTTTTTTATCTTATTGTTTTTTTGCAAAAGACTAAGGGAAAGTTTAGGAAGGATTTTTAAGTTTGATTGACAAAGTGAATTCCTAAAAGTGATATATCAGTGCAGGACTCAATAAGCCAGGACACATGCTACTAACAGAGAAGAAATGGTTTTATTTATTATTCACCAATCTCCAGGGTTTCTATGCCAGTCAGAGTTGGCTTACTTCCCATATATATTATTAAATGTTTTACAGTTCAGCATGAATACAAAAGGAGTAAATGAGGGGATACATACAGTTTAACCTACATATGGAATAACTTAAAATGAAACCATTTAGAAGTTTATCACACAGTATTGATTACCCAAACCAATAAGGCATACATAGATTGGGAAATAGTATAGAAAATAACAAATCTCTCCTCAACATTTAACCAACTTTCCCTAGATACCTGCATTTCTAACCTCTCAATCTTTTATTTATTTATTTTTTTAATGCAGAATTATTAGTATAACCAAGCTAGGCAGAAGGTACTGTAGGCGTTTGTTAGGAAAATCACTTAAGTGAGGTCAGGGAAGAGCTATAGGTGAGCAAACCCCAAAGATAGTCAGGATGTGCCTCGGTTCCTTCTGGAAAATCAGAATAATAGAATGTAACACTGAAGGTAACATGTGACCCTATAATTTCATCTATTTCTCTGCTGAAATTCAGTTTGGAGGTTGTCCTGTGTAATCCCACCCTCCAATCAAACGCAATTGCTTTGTCACCTGTAGTTGCACCATCCAGTGGGATTCAGGGTAATCTCTGGAGTAATTTGTCAGCAACCTGCTCAGTGTCTGGCCTCTGTGGAGTCAGGGACAGTTAAATTGATGGGAATTTTTGGTATCTATTAGGTCAGAACAAAAATTCAGTATAGTCCTAATCTAAGAAGTGCTAGCAACAATTTGCTTGCAGTCTTGGGAAAGAAACCCACACCATTATTTCATCATTTAGACTGCTTCTGCTTCTTGGATGCTGTGAAAAGAAAAAAAAAAAATAGGAAATTTACTTCTGCAAGTCAACATTATAAATTTTATTTATTCATTCATTATTTATTTATTTATGTATTACAGATTTTGCATTTTGTATGTTCTTTATTGCAGACCCATTTCTATGTTGCAAATCAAGGGAAGAAAAATCTACTGAGGTTATAAATTAAATAGGTATTTTTAACTGGTTCTGTCACTAAAAGCTAATTTTTGCTTGGCCAACAAGTGGTAGCATTCTTAAAAAAGTTTCAGTCAAAACCAGGGTTATGAATAGAAGGGGATATTGAGGAAAAAGTTGATTTTAATTGATTGGTGTGGGTGATAGTTATGATCACATCCTGTTTCTTTAGACTCTGATTATCACAAAATGACATACTTCAGCTAAATCAGCGAGGTGATCCAAAAGCTATAAGAAATGTATGTATATTAGCACATTTACTCTATTTTTACACATTTTTCTTCTTCACTGAAGCTGAGACTTTAAAATATTTTTAAATTTCTTGAATGACTTCTGAGTGTAACCAAATGATGTTACTAAATTCCAGAACACAGCTAAAATAATTTCTGGATGCATGAACTGGTGCCTGTTTGTGGTTGGGTAGCTGCACATCCTGAAGATGAAGGTTCATATCTGTCTTCTTCTTAAGAGAAGCTGCCCTGGTGCTTTCAAGAGGGCAGAAACAAATTCCATCCTACATTTCATTTGCTTTGGTTCCCCAGTAACTGACCATGATCCCAGCCCAGCACCTACTCACAGATTCTATAGGGGGTGTGGAGACCTGCTAGTTTAATTGGTATCCTTTGAATGAAATTTTCTGTTATTAAATACATTTTTTAGAATCTTTAGGATGTATAGCCTATAATTGATTCAAAAAAACTTACTTTTATGTCATTGTTTTTGATAAAATAAATATGGAGTTTATGGCAAGGTTAGTAGATCTTGGCTTTAATCAGAATCCCAAGGGGCAGAAAACACATGAAGTACAATGCTCTTTTATACCCAGATAAGATCCTTTCCATTTCTCACTCAATTACATGGCCCTTACAAGATAGGCCCTTAAAATGTCCTATTTTTCATTTCCTTCTCTGAGTCTTTTAATTAAATTAGACAATCCTGTGCATTAGGCTAGAAAGAAGTTGTGAATACCTGGAGCTTTGCAGGTTTACCTCCATGTCAACAAGGAGGTAAACATGAAAAATCTTGCTAATAGATTTGAAAAAATTCTTAATCTCTGTGAATTTTGTCCATGAACAGGATTATTAAGAAGCAATACTAATATAACCATGAGTGAAGGTACTATTATTGTCATTCAAACAATTTATTTACAGGTTAATTAATTCTGGAATGTTTTCTGGTAACTCTGAATTGCAGCACCATGTCTTTTCAGTTTGCTTAGATGCATCCTCTTGATATCTGCTCATTTAGCAACGTTGTGGAAATGTCTTTTCACTGAGACAAGATTTCATGTAGGTTATTGATTTTGATTTGTATATCTGTATATACATTTAAAGCGCTTTTCTCTAGAGCTCAGAGATTTGGAATGGAATCCTGTAGCTTATCCAAACAAGAATTTCATATGCAGAAATGAAACGTGAGATTCCATCTAAGTTCCTATAACTTTTTAGCTTCTTGGCTGCAAACAGACATCCTGTTAGATAAGGGCACGACTGGAATGTGACAATGACGCAATCCAAGTTAGAAATCTGATGCAAGACAAATGTCTGAAACAATTAATGAAGGTTTGTCTTAAACAGAGCTTTCCTAGGACTGGTACTTCTCTGCAGTCACTTTTCCTTGCTAAACCTACAATAGATGAGTATCCAGTCATATCTTCATCTCACTCAAGAAATTAATCCTCTTGTAGTCAAGTGGATTAATATAATCACTAGCATCACCAGACTACTTAATTCATAAGCATCAGCTTGCCATTGCTGAAACTGAGTGGTGACTCTAATTTCTTCTCCTAGGTATTCTGGGAAAAGCCTTAAAATAAGATGGAAATAGTGTATTTTTATTTTATGCCCTTTATTGCATATCCCAATTGCTACAGGGACATGGTGCTGAAACTTAGAGCAGTCATGGAGTACCTTGTGAGTAGAAATAGGACATTGTTTAGATTTGGCAAGTTGGCTCAAAAATAATGTGTATTCAGGACAGAATCATTATTTTTGGATAATGAGGGAAGACAGAAAGGTGTATTCAGTGCTTCTTCATGATCCCTGCTGCCATGGGTGCAGCATCTGTGGTCTGGCCATGCCACAGGACCTGCTTTGGTGTGTAGCACAGTACAGTACAACATCACTTTGTCATGTTTATATCATGGCAAGGGCTGTGGCTTACACCTGATCTTGGCCCAGGTGACCCAGATGGGGTCAAGATCAGACCCAGACTCAGATCAAGAGAAGTTTACACATCTGCTTCATTGGCAATTCTCTTGTTTGAGGGTTTCTCTGAAACATCTTGGTAAAACACAACTGACTTCACAACATGTGTAGGTGAGCAGCTCTAACCATTGTCCTCCAAACTAGGAGGAAAAAAAACCTCTGACAGTGGGAAGAAAACAGTATTTACTGTGACATTTCTGGAATTTTATAGCCTTCTTTAGTCTACTGGAGAGGAAGAAAATGAGTATAGAAAACTTTAATGTCCATAATTATGTCCTACAGAGGCTTTGTGTTATGCAAGCTGCAAAGGTGGGAAGAAACTTTGCATAACTTGATGTATTCTATACAGAGCTAATCAATTCACTCAGATGTATAAAGAAGAAGCTACAAAGACATCATAAATAAGCATTCACAAAGGAAATGATGTATTGATTTTAATCAAAGGAATTTTCTTCTATGATATAAAAATGCAGTTTGGTATCTATTCAGTGAATATTGTCTTTTACCAAAAAGTACTTTGTGGTTATTATAGTCAGTTATCTCATTAATGATTCCTACCTAAGCCTGCTTGCATCCTTCAGGCAACTTGAAAAGAAATTAAAAAAAAAAATTAAAAATTGGGTGTCTGTATCAGTATTCCCAGAAAAACATTTCTCTTGTAACATAAAACAAAGGGGTGTAAGCTCTTAAATATGCTAAAAAGTTTCAAGGCCCTTTCATTTCCAGTTATGAAGAACAAAAGAACAACAGTGCCATGCCAAGGGGAAAGGAGGCGTGAAGACCAGTAACACAAAAGACAGAGTTTGTTTGCAGACTTGAGCTGAAAAAATGGTTATGAAACCCTAACTCACGATGCATAAAGAAACCAGCATGACCTAGAAATAAGCATCACAGAGCTATGACACTTAGGTGTTGCTCAAACTGTAAGACACAATACGGCTGGGAGATCCAAATGTAGTATGTGCAGAGGAGCCCAAGATACACCCAGGAGCTTCCCTCTGCTTTGAACAGAGCTTGATCACATGGCAGAGGGACTAATAGTGCTAAAATAAATGACATTTATCTTTGAAGAGTTTTTTGGTTTTGTTTGTTTGTTTGTTTTTTGTGTTTTTGCTTTTTTTAGTGTAGCTTTTAACTCAGCACTGTGGACCATATTGCTGTAAAAATAAGGGACTTAATTCCCTCTTGGACCTTATTATCCTTTCATGTAGAGGTATTTGTAATCAAATTCTCATAGTCAAGGAAATAAATGTGTTACTGCTCACTGCACACCATTCTGAGGTTCTCATGGACAAGAGGGTCTTAGGAGGAGATCAGCAGAACTCAGAGGAAATGTGGTGTAGTTACAGTGTTCTGTGTGGTGGGGCTGATGTCCTTATTCTTCATTTAGCTGGCATGAGGTGAGTCTTGTTCATCAACCCCCCAGTGATGGCTCCCTAACTTCAATGTAGTTTTCCACAGAATAAAGACAAATTCACTAGTAAAACAAGCAGCCATCTTCTCCTACTCTGAGTGGACCTGTAACTTTAAGCTATTGCAGAAAAAATAACATGTGCTCTCATTACAGCAGTAGCTTAAGAGAAGTCTGAATGCATTTTCTGCAGCCTTCCTCCTCCCTGAAATTCTTTGTCTTTATTTCATTGGTCACTCACTGGCTTTTTTTCCTTGATCCTAATCCTGTTTTTTCTTCATGTAGTTTCTCATCTGGCTCCCATTCTTACACCACTCCATGGTTTCTTGTGTGGCAAACAAGCAAAAAACTTGGCAGTTGTTGCTTGGGTTAATGTGGAAAAATAAATCTCATGTAATGCCAGTGTGGATTTACTTCTCATTCTGAATGGCACCAGCAGATGTTTGAGGAATCCTAGACTTCCTGAGTGCCTCCATCGCACAGCTGGCACCTCTTGGTGAGGTCCTGGTGTGGGAGACGTGGGTGTTGTGTCCTTACACTTTGATTTACGGACACTTCTGCCTTGGATGGGGATTGTTCTCACCCTGCTCACTCAGCCTTCTCCACATCCCCCTGTATCAGGTTCAGTGCTTTTGCCATTTCTCCTTCTGCCTTTTCATGCCAGCACCTTGAGGGGGTTTTGGTTTCAGTCAAGCTCTCAGCACCTCTCTCTGTTGGGAAGGTTTACTCAAATATCAGGTATCTCTGATGTATTCAGCATTTTCAGCGTGTGTGCCAAAGCTCTTGAGATGCAATCCCGTAATAAATATTGTGTGGATTACTAGCTGTCTCATCTGTAGTGGTGGGAGCCACCTCTCCTGATACTGGCAACCCAAACCACATCCTCAGCCATGATGGGTATTGCTGAATGTAGAATTAATATTAAGAAAACCTGCAGAATGCTACAGTCAACTTGTACAGTCAATGCACATTACCAGGTGAATCAAGGGGCAGGAACAGCAAATATGTCATGAACTACCCAGCACCAATTCCCTGTGGTTTCTGCTGGGACATAGAGACGAGTCCATGAATCTTTGTGATATTTTGGTTTTCATAAGTCCTTTCTTTCATGACACTCGAGGTTGAAATCCTCCTAGTACTCTACTCTTTCTTCACAAGGAAAACACTCCACTAAGATCTGCTTTAGATGCTGACTGCTTTAGACACTGTAGGTTGTTTGTGTTTAGGGCTTTTTTTAGGAGTAGCCCTTAGTGGCACTAAATTTAACAACTAAAACCAGCATGTGCCTCACACTTGATAGTTCAGGCTACGGTGACAGCTTTTAGCAATTTGGAAAATCCCACAGGACCCAGAGTGGCACTGGCTGCTGTCTTCTTTGTTTGCATTTACTTTTCTGCTTTGTCAAATTGTTCTGTGGTTGCAAAAGTACATCAAGAGATCCAGATTTAACTAAGTAAAGTAGTCATACCTCCCTTCTATTCTTTAACGTAACCTCCCCAGCAATAAGCCTGTTAACTGATGAGAATCTATTAAAAAAAAAAAAAAAAGTGTGTGAAAGTCTAAACTGAGAAGGAAAGGAAAGATAATATAGATATTCAGTACTGCTTGGAAGAAATTACTATTGTAACACAGTCACTCAGGGTTATTTTCCTCTTCTTTTAACTTACAGTGCTCAAGGCACCCTCCAAGGGCCTTGAGAGGGTGTTGTGATGCTCTTCTCACACATGCCCTTCAACAGCTCTGTTACTACAATCAATCATTGAAAAATATTTTTTTGTGATTCAGTCGAATGCTTGGAGGGAGCTGCAGAGATAGAAAAGGCTATTGGCACTTGAAAATATTAAATGGAGTACCCATGTGGGAAAGCTCAAAATGTAATAGGCATGGATAGTGGGTTTTTTTTGTATTTCCCACATACACAAGCAGGGAAAACATGATGTGAGAAAGCTGCAAGAAATTTTTCCCTTTCTCTACATTTTTATGTTATCTGCTGTCACCAGGATTTGTAAATAGCTTAAGGTGAAACCTGTAATATGTTAAAGACCAAAACGTGCATCTTGGCCCCTCCTGTGCATTGCCCATAACTGGCCAGGGTGAGGTGTGCACTCGAAGTCTGGAAAAGAATGTGGGAGATTTTTTATGAAGCTTTGATTGAGGTGAAGAGATATTTTTTTTCCCTTACCTAAAAACCAGATCAATTAGCAAAAGCATTGCAAACCCCTTCAGATCTCACATAATCTTGATTATCTACAGACAGAATTCATCATCTCAATAGTTGAATTCTAAGTTTTACATTAAAAATTAAATATGTGTTTATGAGGAGGTTTGATGTGTTGGCTTGACTCTTCAGTCTTTACAGTTTTTCCCTTCGTGTTTGGGTAGTTATCCGAAATATTGCATCGCCTGTTGCTTCTTCCTGCAAGATATCACACATCCATTAGTGAATGCTGAGAAAACCATCCCTTTCCTCTCTCACAGGTAGAGAAGAGAGGTGTTTTAACCTAGTCATAGGCTGTGTGAGTCCTTGTGTGCTCTCCTTTCTCTTTGTCTCCTTGCTGCTGCTGTTACCCTTTAAATACACGGATAATACAGCCTTCAGGAGGTTCCAGCTTGAAATTATCTGTCTCTGATGCTGCTAGCTAGGGACACAAGGGAAGCTGAAGCTGGTGGGGGGAGTCAAACACAAAGTGTTGGTTCATCTCCAGGAAGTGGGAGACTGTACAAGGAGGATATCTAGGACTAGAACACCCTGGGCTGGATGCCTGAGGTGACAGCTTCCAAGCAGAGGGAGCTGCCAAATGTAGGAGGTGAGGATGTTATGTGCATAATCTCTTCTCTTCCTTAGCAGCTATGCACTTTCCTGCCCTAAAGCTGGAAGAATTGGTTTTCCTTTCTGCTTCAAGCAGACCTTTTAGAGTAGATAAATCTACTAGAACTTAAAAAAAAAGAAAAAAAAAAAAAGAAAGAGAAAGGGGGGGGGGAAGCAACCAACAAAATCATGCAAATGGACTAAGTTAGAATTGCATATCCCATCTGCTTCGTTCATTTTTAGAATAAGGTTTTCATACCTTGTACTTCTCTTTTTTCATTAGTTGAAATAGCACTGCATTGTTGGCCACCTCAGTACCAGAGACAAACTAAATAACTATCCTGAGCATATGGAAAGTAAAATTTAAGGAAACAAACCTGGTCCTGCCAGAAATATCTTTTGTCTGTCTAAGGAACAGAAGAACTCCTAACCTGCTTTTGCAGTATAGGGAATGCTTTAAAATTTACTGGCATTATCCTGTAACCTTGTATCACTATGTGTCCAGGAGCCCTGTGACCAGGAGTGGACATGGTAAGACTGGGATCTAATATGGCTCAGCTCTCTGCCAAGCAGGGGAAGGTCCTGAGGGAACAGCTGTAGGAAACAATTAGCAATTATTTAACCGGAGGATGAACACACTTATTGGAAATGACCTGGGAGTCCCAGCTGAGGGGGGTTAAATATGAGCTCATGCTGTGCTCGTGCTGAGAAATCAGGGCGTCGTGAGCTGGACCAAGGGGAGAGACGGGGATTCTTGTTATCCCACCCCTGCACAGGGTGATGATGCCACCCCAGTTGTGCTCCCCAGGCAGGGTGGGGCACACAGGAATGGGAGATCCAGCAGTGGCAGACTGAGCAGTTGTCACAATTTACAGCTTGGGAGACACAGACTGGACATGAGAAACAAAACGTTACTGAGGGTACAGTGCAACATCACAATAGGGTCCTTGTAGGACTGTGGAGTCTCTGTTCTTGGGAATTTTCATGACTTGGCTACACAAAACCACAGGTGTCCTGATCTAGCACAGCAACAGTTCTGCTTTGTGGGGGAGATTGGAAAAGACCATTTCAGGTGTTCCCTTCTGAATAGCATTTCTGAGGTTTTCTGGTGATGTCTGGAAGTTTTGAGATGGGTGGTTTTTTTTGGATCTATAAGGAAAATATGTCTTTGGTTAATGCACTTTATAGCTATCAGGTATCCTACACACCCTGACATTAACAATTGTTTGGGAGTTTCTTCTCTTTTTGTCCTAAAACATGGTTGAATGACAGGAAAAAACAACCAGTTATTAATTTATACAAATAAATGATTATTTGAAACACTGGGTTTCAATTTTGTTAAGAAATACTCTGGAAATAGAACAAATTTCAGATTGTGATGGCCACTGCTAGGTGAACAGTTTAAATTTTTTCAGACTTTCAGTCATGTTTTACTATCTGTTAGCATTTTAATAAAATTTCTACGTATTGTTTTGGATAAAGCAAAATTTTTCCTGAAATCCCTTAGAAATATAGTTGTCACTGGAAAAGATTAGTTCTTTATTTTTTTACTAAGAATGTAAATTGCATCCTTATTGAATAAAGTCTGGTGAAGGAATTAAGAAAAGGAACAAAAGACAATAATTGTGGGAATGGTTGTCCTCTGTACTCCAGACAAGTCTTGTGGATCAAGTCAAAGCATCTTTTACCTAAATAAAATATGCACCACTGAATACAAGGGGGATGAATTCTTTGTATGATCTGGGTATGCCCTGGGAAGAATAAGAGCAGATTACAGATCGGGATTTAGATTACAAATTTAAGCATCAAACATCAAACAGTTTAGTGATTTTTTTTTATAGAAAGGCAATCAAGTCTCTTAATGAACTTATCAGTAATCAAAATACATCTTTGGAGTTTTGAATGAGTGTACATATACTTTCTAGAGCATATTTTTCAAGCGAGGGCTTGGAATGTCTGATTACTACAAATTATCCATATGTATGTAGGATTTGTGTCAGTACTTCTCATGCCACTGGAGAATGGATTTCCATTGAGATTTCCGCTGTGGAAATCATAAGTCTGAATATCAGTATTGTTTTTATTTTGAGATAAAAATTACCTTTGTGCTTATAGGATAGCTTCAAAACTATGGTGTGCTCAAACATCAGTAGCAGACCTGAGAAACACCCCATTGTTCTTGTGATTAGGACAGCCATAGCCAATTAATACAGCAGGCTGACTCAACAAATCAAAGAAAACAGTTTTGGCTTGGGGAGTATAAAGGTCCTTATGCAAATATTGATTTACATATCTATATCTATATCTTATATACATGCAGAGATTTTCACTGGGTATCTCTATTAATAATAACAACATTTCAGCAAGGAAAAAAAAATTAATTGGTGGGATTTGGAGGCCCTGCATCTATCTTGACAGCTTAACATGGTTGTAGTGCTTTGAACTGCCTAAGTGTGCACTTTCCTTCTGCTCGTTCATCAGGACCCTTTGAAGTTGCTGTTAAACCAGAATCTTGTTCATAGGCCAGTTTATGCCTTTGCATAAAAATAAATAGTTCCCTTAAAACATACATGTTGGAATTTGTGTTGCTGGTGAGAAGATGAACTTTTCAGAAATACTCAGTCCTTTAAAAACTGTCCATGGAACCACTTAGCTCCCAGTAGGCAGGTGGTGCAAAATCTGTGTGTCTCACATTCTAAGGTGGAAATCATTGAAGTAATTTTAATTATTTTTCATATTAAAGATTGTAAAATAAGGAATTTGATATTTTCTCTACGTAAAATGTCATATTAATTGAAGCCTCAGAAGTTTATATGAGATGAAACTTTGGAAAAAAAATCTGTAATAAACACCTTTCCCCCGTGCAACCTATAGGATGAAGTAGAGTGAAAGGAAGCACAATCTCCTAAACTTTTTCATACACAAAGAGCAACCTGTGTACTTGATGCAGTTAAACTTGAGGACACAAGAGCTGCCACTGAATCTGTGATTATCTGTTAGATTTTCTGGTTTTAGTTCAGGTAAACTAAGGAGAAAAACGTTGAGGAATATCTTTTTTCTGTTAACTGTGGTAAACCCAGCTGAGCAACTGTCATGAATATCAGCGGGGAATGATGGCTTGAATTCCCTGTGTATCTCAAGGAGACCAGTTGTCTTCTGATAGCTTGTGTATTGTCACATGTCCAGTGCCCAAAAGGTAAATGAAATTTTCCTTGTTCAGACATCCATAGTAACCAGGACTCCAAGAAATTCACTAGATTTCTTGCTGGAAGGGGATTCACATTGCAAAAGTACCAAGGGAAAGCAAAAGGAAAGCAAATTTCATAAAGTGCTAATGTTTCCATATTTTTTCTTCATTTCTTTCTCTGATTTCTTTTACTGGCAGTTAAAAATCTTTGTCTTTTGGATACAATGAAACAATGACCTGTTTTCCTTTGGAAAACTGTCAATATTGTGAAATCATTAGCAATGTCTTAATAGGGAGTCGAAGGTGACAAATCAATCTCTTGAGGTCAAAGTTGATACTCCATATCAGAATTTATATCTGTTTCATAGTGCATTGGAGGTGAAGCTTGTCTTGCCTTTGTATTTTCTATGCTTACTTGGTAAATAAATGGAAGATACTGTGTTGAAAGATTCACTCTTCAGGGCCTTTTAAAAAAGCATTTTGGGTTTTTTGCTCAACTTGAGTAAGAAACTTGCCATTTCCTCTTACTTTTTCAAGGGTAGAACTGTGGCCCATGCCTTTCCAAAAAGCAAGATGCTGTGTCTGCTTTTCTCCATCCAATTTTTCTCCGCAAATCCCGTTAACCGTACCGCTCAAGCTTCTGCTTAATTGTTCTTTTTAGACAAGCACATTTACTGTATCCCAGTGCATTACTAACAAGCCACAGGTCTGCACCAGATGGGCAGGTGAAAAAGTGATTATGAGGTGTGTGATGATGGTTCTGTATCCATAATACATTCATCCCAAGGTTCACTGGCGCATCTGTTATGTATGTTGTTTTTCTTTTTTACCAGTACCCTTAGAGATATTTAAGCAGGTGATTCTTTACAACTAAAAGACGATAAAAGAGAAAAAAGTGAACAAGGGGTCTTTAAGGTGGCGCTGCCAAGACAGCAAGACAGGCATATTGCTGCTATAATGCCCCTCAGCAGCTCATATAAGATTCGGATGAATATAACAGTGAAATCATTTTCATTAGCAGGTTTTGGATTGATACTTGCTTGCATATTAATGCTGATTACCGAGTCTTGAATTTATCAGGGTGTAGCTGAACGAGCTGGTGCCATATCGAGGAAGGAGTGAGGTGGAAAGCACAACCTTGCCTTGTCTATATTCTGCAAAAAGACTCGGAGGGCTGGCAAACCCCAACCTGATCCAGGTGTTTGAATTCCCCACATATTCATGTGTGCCTAAACTTTCAAATGTCATGCATCTGAAGAGGGCATTTAAATGCAATTCTTCACTCCTCAAAGCAGGCATAGCTCAAGTTTTTAAAAAGGAAAAAACCATATTGATTTTTAAGGTATTTTTAATTAAGTTGTTGCTGATAAGCAGCTTCATGTAAGACTGATTTTTTTTCTATTTTGCCCCATCAGTTATTTCATTTGTTTTTATAAAACAACTTTGCAGAAGCTTTAGTGGTGCCTTTGTTTAGTACCAATTACAAAAAGGATTTTATGCAATTGAGATGTTTTCATTTAAAAACATGGAGATTACACATGCAAATTCCTTGCTGAAAATGGGGAAAAGCAGTAAGGTATCCTTGGTTAACTTTTTAGTTATTTAAAAGTAGCTTGTTGGAGATTGAATATTTCTATGTTTCACTAGAGCTTTTAAATATAAAAGAGATATGAGACTATATCTGACACCATCAGGCATATTATATTAAAATTTATGAACAACTTCATCAAAAACCACTTTCCTTCTCCTGCATAGAGACAGATTTGTTCTGACATAAACGTTACATGGCTGGTTGCAGCCTCAGATTAATGCGAAGACCCTGGCGATTCCTTTTAGACGTTATTTTATGAAATAATACCTGTCAGCTGCTGCCTGATCCCAGAAAAGGGGGCAGGTTTTCCAGGTCATCCTGCCATCTGTCAGCTAAAGCTCATCTGTCCCTCCACATTACCACCTGATCTGTGCTAACAGGCCTCACAGGGAGCCCCGCTTCATTGGCCCGGTGGGAGCCCGGCAAAGAGACTGCGCGAGGACATCACCTGTGATTCCCAGATTTAATTACCACTGAAGTGATGAAGATGTGCACGCAGATTGAAATGCTTTTGAATAAATGCATGGCTCTGATAGGAAGGTTTTGCCTTTTTTTCCTCTATTTTCCCTTCTTTTCCTTTTTTCCTGTCTTTCCCTTTTTCCCCTTTTTTTCCTCCTTTTTTCTTCTTTTTTACTTCTCTCCTTAACCCCCTTTTTCCCTTTTCTTCCCATTTCTTTCTTCCCTTTTTCATTTTTCTTTCCCTTTTTTCCTTTTTCCTTTTTCCTTTCCCACCCAGTTCACATTTCCCAGTCCAACCAAACCTTAGTCCATGTTTCCTAGCAGGCATTGTGCAAAACAAACATACAAATTTTTTTATCTAAATCTTGAATGGCAGCATTTAGTAACCAAATAAGACATAAATATTGCTGAAATCTCCACTCAGATAAACAAAAAAAAAAAAAATCCTCTGTTTGTCCATGGCCTTTCACCACAAACACAATTATTTATGGTGCCTTACTGTCAAACTCTAAAGCTATATTGATTGGTGCTAGATGGGAAAATCAGGTTGCATTGTATTTCCAGCTTGTTACCTCTGTTCCAGTGCTGGCAGGTACCCGGGGTCCCCTGCCCAGGGATGGTGGTGGGGTTTGCTGGGGGGAAGGAGGGAACTGGGACCCCTGGAACCAGCGGTGACCGCGGGCTCTCGCTTCCCCCGCAATCAATAACGCGGCGCAAAAGTTATTACAGGTCTGGGCCTTTTTGACTTCAAAGCTGCTTAGGCGGTATGTGGCATTAATTCCCTCCTGTACAAAAATGTAGCTGATAATCGCCAGGCTGAGGGGAGGATTTAGGACTAGAACAGCAGATTTCCTCACAGATTACAGCCTAAAACCTGGTTTCTTGGGATAAACCAGGATAATTAACTGTAGTGAAATATGTTACCTTTGTTGAGTCGCACCCGGGTGATTCTTGGGTAAGGTATGAGCGTTTGTGTCCTCGTGCCATCCCACTGAGGGGGTGCCATCCTTTATGGATGCATCTTTTTAACCCTGGTGGTCAGGACTTGTCAGGATATAATTTAGGCAGCGGTGGCTGCTGAGCCTTGGAAAGAGCTGGTGCAAAGATCTGCCGTCAGAGCTGAGGCCTGAGAGGCACCGCGAGCTTTATTTATGTCCTCACTGTGTTTGGGTCAATTCCTTTAATTCAGAGCTCCCCGCTTCGTCACCATGTGCTGATGGAGACTGCTCTGAGCTCCCTGCTCCGTGGAGTGGCTGCTCACTCCTCTAGTGCCCAGGTCCCTGAGATGGGGGGATTGTAACATGCTGGTAGCATTACTCATAGGAAATTTGTTTGAATTCCATGAAAAAAGGTGCCAGAGGTGTGAGACATTCAGGCTTTCTTTGGTGACTTGGCCATGCCTCCACATGGCAAAGTCACCCACACAGTAGGGCAATATTTGTACTTAGGCTTACATATATCTTCAAATCATTATAAAGAAAAAAAAAATGTTTTCAACCCAAAATTTGGAGTTACAGTCCTTAAGTGACAGTTTCTTTCCCTGCTCTCAAAATGTACCCTGTAACTGCAACTTTTTATTGCTGTAGTCTGTGAGGTTGCCTGTGATCCTCCAAAGGACGGTGTAGACATTTATGAGGCTGCCATTTTTGTTCTAATCCTAAAGTAAAGTTCACATATCACCCCAGTGAATGCACTGCCCAGATCTCCAGATGTCCTTGTGTCAAGCAGACACAACATCCAACTCATGTATTATTTTTTTTACAGTAATAATTTTATATTTTAATGATCACTATTGAAAACCAGTGCTTTACTTTTCCTTTTAAATCTATTTGCCTTTAAAACACACTGGAAAATGGTTTATTGCAATGCAACTAAATGAGTGCAGAAAAAATTAGGAAGACAAAAATTGCAGTATGATTTTAATCTGGAAATTTCAAGTAAAAGGTTTTATCAGTGGCCAGTATAAGCACAGAGGAGCTGGTATTAGGTGTGTAAAGCCCAGTATTAAAGCAGTGTGTGCAAAGGTCTCATTTGCTCACATCTCAAGACTGCTGTACTTTATTTTCTGTTAGTACAAACCAAATAACAGAATATTAAGAGTCATTTGAGGTCATAATTAAAGTTCTTTGACATCTGCCTTTTTTCCATTAGTCACGACTACCAGATGTCCATGTCATGGGAATTGAAAATTATTAGTCTAATCATGTTTTTAATAAAAAGTAACAGAAACTTGTATATTTTGAAGTCACTGGGCATAGACTTGCCCAGCTGAAAGAGCTTTCAGGGTTGCTTCCCTTTATTTTATCTGTCTGATGTTTTTATGTCATTGTTTGCTTTATTGGTGCAGTGCTCTGTTGTTTCATCCTGTGCATTCCTCAGCCACTTTGACTCCACTGGCACTGAATGACCTGAGTTTTGTGCACATTTTTGTTAAACTGATACCTGACTGTATTTCAGCCCACTGTGACTACACTGCTTGTTCTGTTACCTGTATATTGATTTTATTTTATAGAGCAACTATAGTAAGTGCACTGTTGGTTCAGATTGTCTTTATTTCTGCTCTCATGCTGGTGTGTTCTTGCTGTATTGATTTGACTTTTTATGCATTGCTTTCCTCCTACCACATTAGCACCCATTCACCAGCTTAATGATCGTGGCACTGTACAGAGTACAGTATATTGGCTTGTTAAACCATTTCCATCATATTAATTTCTACTTATATGTAGTACTGACCTATTTTTACTGTGCCACTTCCAAAATTGTCTTTGTTTACCCAAAGCTGGCTGTCCTCCGTTGCTATAAGCATCCCTAGTTTTCTGTAGCTCTATTTTTAATAGCTTTTTTGGTTTGTTTTGTTTCCCCTTCTCTCATGATTCAGATTCCTTTTTTAACCCATTTTCCCCCTGTACTTTTACTATGCTTTAAACTAATGTAGATGCCTAACTTAATGCTACGAGCCAATCTATTTAAACACAAAAGTTCAAATTTTCATTTTTTTTCTTTCTCCTTATACGTGGCATTATACGTAGTCTTGAGCTACGACTTTCTTTGAACTTTTATTCTTAAGACTTTTCTAATTCCTCCTTTGTCTCCACGTGGCTGTACATTGTCATCTGTGTGATGCATTGCATTATGTCATCGGAGTATGCCACGGTTTGTTTGGTGCTGGGGACAATGGAGAGGTGTGTGGAGAGCTCTGAAGTGCATCTGGTTTTCAGCTGTGGGAAGGGAAAAGGGAAAAAGGGAAGCTTTCAAAGGGGGATGGAGCAGGGGAAAAGCTTGGATTACCTCTCTGCTGTCAGGCACGGAAAGTGACTGTGAGAGGACTGAGGATGCTGCGCAGTGCCTGGAACCACATTTTGTGCTGAACATTTGGTGGCAGCAGGAACTAAATTGCTTGTAACTTTCTTTGGAAACAGTAGCTTCAGTGATGCTGACTGGGATATGAAGAGTGGATTTTATGGACAGAGTTTGAGACGTGCTCCACACTTTCATAGCAACATGTTTGTTGTTAATATGCTGGGGCTTTTTTTTCCCCGGGTTTTTATTTCTCTCTCAGCCTTTTCTTTTTGTCAGTCAGAAATCATAGCCATGATTTCTGACTTTAATCAATATAGACTTTAATCAATATAGAGAGCTTATATTTATTTGGAGATAGGACTTTCTTCACATATCTCCAAGGAAATTCTTTGCCTCTGTTGGGCCATAGGTGTGTTCTGTCTCAAGACTCTGGTTTTTAACTCTTTTTATGGTCAGGTTCACTTTGCCAGGAGGCAATGCAGTATAATACTGGTATTATAATACCTTGCTTTTCCAAGCCAAGTTAGAGGCACAGCTGAATAGGGCAAAACCTAGACTGTGATTTTAGGGATAGCCTACCTGACAGTGTGGAAATTCGGGATGTGCTTAAGCTACCCAGTTTCTGCTTCATGATGTAGAAAGGAAATATGGCTTGCTGATTTTTTTTTCCCCTAGTTCATAAAAATGCAAAATAGTAATTCTAATAAGTAAGGTTTTAAGTGTACTTTGGCCATGAAACAAACTTTTCTGAAATATCTAATGAAAAGTGACATCACACTCATCACTATCCTGTTTTAAATTTAAACTACCCTGCCTTGCATAATCAATTACTTACAGAAAAATTGTAAAGCCCTTAAAATTCTGAAATGGTTTCTGGCATTTAATTATATAAGATTTTTGACCTGGCTAGGCAGATAATGTTAACACAGCTTTAATACTAAACAAGACTGAACATGTGTGTGCTTGACTTTTATTAAACTCCTACTGAAGAAACAGATTAATTGGAGGCTGATTCATTGGTGAACAGGCGTTAAAGACAGAAGGACCTTCTCACATTTTGTTCTGTTACCCAGGCTTATGCCATCTCAGGTTGGCAAGGAGATCCCAACTGTAGTGTTTTGAAATGTAACTGAAAGAAATTTTAGAATAACAGGTGCAAAAAAAAAAAAAAAAAAAAAAAAAAAGAAAAAAAGAAAAACCAAAAAAATCCCCCACCAACCCCTCTACACACAAGGAAAAAAAAAAAAAAAGTCAGTCATTTTCAAAATGCTGCTCTAATTCCTTTCTATTCTCTTGTGCCAAATGACCACCTGACACCTCTCTGACACAGGTATTGCCCAGATAGGTTTTCATTAGTGATGTTAAAAGTGTAAATGGGATCATGGGAGCCAGCAGCTGTCGCGATGATTTCCTACACGATTATTACTTCTCCCCTGCCTTAGAACAATTTTTAAGAAGATGTGTACAAGCTGTGATTAAACCACTTCAGCTTAAGCTCAAAGTAAATTGAAAAAGTCCTTCTTAAACCTCTCATTTAACAGTGCTTTACATCCATCTGTAAAATCAGAGCTTTGCTTGCGAGCATCCTCAGAATAGCCCACTTTCCACAAGGTAGCAGAGGTTAAAAATAAAATAGCAAGAAATCCGTGGCAAAGCACATGTGAGATTAACGGGGTGAAAGTACTGGAGTGGAGAGCTGTTTTCTTCTGTCTGAGCTCCTCGTTCTGTCGCACAACCCCCAGTCTGGAAATCTTAACACTGACACTTTTGTACAGATCGGTTTGTTAGCGATTTCAGATTTTAATTCAGCACCCTCGCTTGATTATTACTGACATTTCTTTTCTGTAATACCGGCAGAGAGAGAGAGAACGTGTATAAACAGATTTTTGCATGAGCTAGGTGGTGCGCAATTCTGATACCAGCTCCCGAAACTCGAGAGAAATGCGTTTGCTTTCAAGGTGTATTTCTGGGATTAAAAAAAAAAAAGGGAGATTGTGATCTGGGAGGTTCAGCTGTGCTCTGCGGTAGCTCCAGGTGGAATGCTGCCGATTTCTGGGTGTTTGTGGGAAGCGGGAGACTCTCCTGGCTTTATTTGGTTCTTGTGTGAAAGTGGGAGAAATGAAAGTATTTTGACAATTACCCATTGAGCTTTTCACTTCATTCAAATCTGCAGCGCAGCGCTGAAGTTGGTGAGTGGGTGTGCAAGGGAGAAGCAGAAAAACAAAAACACGTACTATAAAAGCAGGCTAAAAGCCTGCACAGCTCCCTGCAAATTCAGATCTCTGCACTTGGTAAAGTCCTACATTTCAAAACCATCTATTCCTCTGTCTTCATTACTCCTGAACATTAAAGATACTGGTGAAAATTAACCTCTGATTTAAATCACAAGGATTTAAATACACTATACAGCTTAATTTATGAAATGGCTTGGTGTGTTATGTTTTATGAATGTTTATTTTCCCCCTACAATCCAAAATTTTAGAAACTAAATACCATAATGAAATTGTGAGCTCAATTACATTCTCTTACAGGTTTAAATGTACACTTATGCTCTGTGATGTGCAGCAATAGCAAAAATTATTTGGGGAAATTTTTACTACAGCTATTTCCAGGATTCAGGGGGAAATACCCTTTTTTATGTTTTAGTCATTAATTCATTATATCTGGCATTCTACAGGTAAAAACATCAAAAGCTAAATCAAAAGCTTAAAAAACCACGAACAGGAATGTACTGAAAACAAGGTTCTTATCTAATGTTGTAGCTCAGCATATTTTCTGGCTTTCTAAATATAATTTATGAACTGATTTTTCAGCTGTACATATAAAGTCCCTGAGCTGTATTACAAAAATTTAATATACAATACAATGCATGCACAGGCAGTTTAAAAAAGGTATCTCCGTGACTATATATCATAATAAACTTTCTTAATATTTGCACTGCAGCAGCTGATTTCTGATTTTTTTTTTCCCCCCCAGTGCAGTAGAACTAAAGCACAATAGCTGAAAGGTGAACTTTTTTGTATTTCAACATTCCCAGCCTGGTAAAACTGTTCCGCTTGCTACATGATGTTATAAATATCAAGATTAGTTTCTTCTAAAATTACCAGTGCCAGCTGCATTCAGTTTCCCGTGTTGTATAGTATTTTGTTACTAATGTTCTCAGTTTAGTGCAAGGGGTTTAAAAATCAAATTACTCACAAAAATATCCAATATTAAAAATCTGTTTATATGTTTCCCATGTATTTTAAATATTGTATATAAATCCATTTGTCTTGCTGAGTCAAATACTCCCACTAATATCACTGTTCTCCCTGCCTTTTAGCCCAATATGCTCCCATATTAACAATAACCATTTTAATTTTTTCCCTGATGCCCAGTACCTACAATTTGGATAACTGACAAGCATTAAATTATCTGTACCAGTGGCAGGTCTGTGTGTGCCTATAGATTTTTCAGACATGGAGGCATAAATATCCACATATAGCTTGATTTAAAAAAAAAAATCTACTGCACTGTATTTTGAATGCAGTGGTCCAGCATGTATATTATGAACATTTTTAAGAATTTAATTTAGTCATGAGCTGTATTAGTACTGCAGCAAAAAGCAGCAATTTCTGCCGTCTTGAAGTCTATACACAATCTTGCTTTTGAACCTGTGTGTATTTAAGTTCTTCAGCTGACATCATTTCAGTCTGGGAATCTGACATACGGCCACTAAACCAGGATTAATTGAGCACTTCTGTGCAGTACAAAACATTCTTTATATATTGACAAATATTTCTAAAAAATGGATTGGTATTTTTGCTGTTAATTGTTTCATTACTGACCTTTACCTCTGTAGACATATGCAGTTTTCGTTTTTTTGGGAGAGACTTTCAAAATATTTTTTTTTTAAGTGTCCAATGCTCAGTGCTAGCAGTGACATTTTTACAGTCTATTCAGAAGCATATATTTCACTCTTTTGTATCTCATTTCTTTCTATTTATTTAAAACAACTTAGCATGGAAAATCTTGCAGATTTAAGTGACAGTGATGATGTACAATATGCATAAAATGAGCCTGTCCCTACCCGTGGTGTGTATTGCTAGGGACTCCATTGCAATATTTACAGTTAAACTAAACTTTTTCAAATGAAGCAAAATTGCATTTGTTTTGCAGATTTGCTCATCATTAAATGTGAAACATTTCACATTTGTCTTTTTGAGTAATTGGCTTTTTAAAATGATAAGGTGCTCTGAACACTTGTTATGTGGATAGGTCTGACGTTGTATCCCAGAAATCCATATGCCATACAGACAGAACAGAAGAAAGATATTCACAAGCATGTCACAGATTGGACTGAAGCAAGCCAAAAACCAAAGTGCCATGGCATTAACAATAGCACCAGATTTACTGTCACGATTGCAATCTGTGCTGTATCATAGACAGAAGGAGAACTTTTGATAGGTAACACCTCAGTGTTTTTTAAATCTTTTTGGCAAATTATCATTTTCATTATATTTTTGCCTGCCATATAATATTATTATAATGGTATTAAGTCACTCAGACACGCACACACATGCACACGCACAAAGTTTATTAGCCCTCAACAAAAGGGCTGATTTACCTCCTGGGCTAACTGTCCTCAACAAAAAGGAAGGTATTTTATTCAAAAAATAACACATGTTTTAGGGCGAATCATCAACAAAACTAGTGGGAATTTTTCCAATAGGCATTAAGTTAATAAAAGCTTAGTTAATAAAGTCTTAGTTAATAAAATCTTAGCTAACATAGTTAATAAAGGTACAGAGTAAAACCACGTGTACCAAGGAAAGCTTGACAGCCCAGAAGTTTCCAAAGTTTGAAGGCAGTAAAGAAGCGGGCTTAGGGGGAAATATTTTTTTCCTGGGGTTCAATCCCAACTGATTGCATTTTCCCACTGCAAGCATGTAGATGTTTCTTTTTGACCATAAAATCGTACATTTTCTTCTCGTGTAAAAAAAGCTGCATAAAGCAGATTTGGCAATACCATAATTCATGTTGAGCTCTGGTAAGTGCTGAAAAAGATTTACAAACTCACAGCTTGACACTGAGCCCACATGTTGGGTAGAGTAGAGAAAAAGCTCTAGAAATACTACATAGAGCTTCCTGGCAGCAAACACAGAAACATCAGTCAATTGTTTTTCTGAATTGAAAGCCACCTTGGGACCTTGTTGGAAATAACGTCTCTGCCTATCTTTTCTGCAGTTTAAATTACCTGGCTGGGGGAGTTGTCCTGGAGCCATTCACAATAGGCTGTTTAGTGCAAGAAAAACACTGAAATTCTCACTTTATATGAATTATAGATTTGAAACACAGTTCATGTAGGAAATGAGGATCGCGAGAGCGCGGGCAAACCTACCTAAACACGAGTCTGGGTGTTGCAACCTCCTTTGCACTGGAAAATACTCTTTTTTATACTTTTTTTAGCATCCCCTTTGATCGCAGATATCACCCTTGTCTGAAACCATTGGAACTACTTGTGTGAGAAACGGTTGCTTGCATAATTTAACTCGCTACGTTGACTTAAAACTATATTGGCAGCGCAGTTGGGGCTTGATATTCTCTGAAATGTTTCAAAGTTTACAGTGGTGCTGCTGCTGTGTTTTGCATTCGCTCCCACAAAATACCATGTTGCCACAAAATGTTGTGGGAGCTTCATTTAAATACCATGAGCTGTGCACACGCTTGCCTGGAGCTTGGGCAAAATCAGACATTACTTAAAATTTTGGTTGAAAGCAGAAGAAGTAAATTTTCTGTGACTTTGGGGTTTTTTTCTCTCCCAATTTCCAAAGATTTGGCTGGTTTAGGCTCATTCCAGCTTGAGTGGAGCGTCTACATGTATCTCCAGTCTTCTACTCATGGTGATGGAGACGTCCCTAAAGATAAATCAATATTAGCAACGGCTCAGTTACTTCTTTCCTTTGCTTTTCTTGCAACGGAAGAACTGCAGAGTGGTTTGTGTAGGCAGAAAGCACGTGTGAAGGGGTTAAAAATATGACAGGTGAATCCTTTTTTTAAAATCTTTTCATGAGTGACAGCATAGTGGTTTTACTTTCTTCTCCCCCCAAGGTGTGAAGGGATGTGCAGGTATTCGATATTTGCTCCCAGACCTGGGACTGTTATTATTTACTGCTTTGGGAAGTGCTTCCCAAAGTGCAACCTTCCCTACCTGCTTGCAGAGCTTTATTATCTCTCAGATCTTCAGTACCCAAATCAATAATTTGTTTGAACAAGTTTTCCATCTAATCATTAGCACACTTAAAGCCTATAATGAGCTCTGTATCCATGCAAATGCATCTTTTTTAACTGCTTGCATAGATTTAAGGGCATAGTTTTCTTGTAAAATGGAAATCAGAGCCGTTCCTTACACAAATGCTGCCGTCCTTAATAAGGGGTGGATCAGCAACAACTTTCTAAGTTTATTTAATTTTATAGTATTCATCTTTTTACATACTGTATTTGGGATATTTTTAAAGAGAAATAACATTTTTAAACCTGTATCAAATCAAATGCCTCATATTTTTCTCAACCCCTCTTCAAGTAGTCAGTGAATGAACAGTTTCAATTCAGCAATGAAAGGCATTTATAAACAGATTTTTTTCAACTTTATCAGCTGCTGCTCAACTCCCATTGTATTGATATAATGATACTTCAAGATAAATAAAGAAATTTATGACTTTAACAATTTGAATAACGAGAAAGGCAATCAGATTAAAATGGGGACCATTCACGCCCCACATGACAGCTCAGAGGACTCTAGCAGAAGAGTAACCAGCTCAGTGAAAAATCAGAAACTGTGATTGCTATTTAACACTGCAGCTTTTCACAGTAGCTCAGCAGAAAGTTATTTAGCACAGGTGTTTCTGTAAGTCTGATACATTGGGAAAATTCACAAGGTTCTCCGGCTCTCTTGCTCCGTGTCGGCTGTGAAGTTGGTCCTGTGATGCAGCAAACGGGTTTCTAGTAGGAAATAGAGCATGGAGGCAAATGAGCAAGTTCAAACATAGGATCTGATCTAGATTCATTTGCTTGGTTGCTAATTTTTGTAACGCATGACAGTAGTGAGGTGAATGACCTGTCATCGAGCACAAGCAGCGAGAAGCGGGAATGAGTTATCGTTCGGAGTTAAGCGTGAAACTGAGATCCTGTTCCCTCCCTCGATAAAAGCAGCTTTCCAAATAGCATGGATATCAGTGCTCCTTCTTTGTTAAGTGAGGGCTTTGATAAATATTCACCTATTTCAGTATTTCTCACCACTTTGTTTAGCTATGGTGTGTTTCTGTGCTTTCAGCCTGTGGGTTTGCATTTCAATAAGAGATGAAATGGTATAATTGAATTTCTCAACACCTAAAAACTCTCAGCAATTTTTTCTTCTTTTATTTCTCAAGTTCTGGCAGTATCTAATTTATGGCTTAATTCTTTGTAAGGTCATTCTCTAAGTGAGTGACTCCTAGTTAATCTCAGATATTATGAGCTTGGCTGTGATAGAGAATCAGTTCATCTGTTCTCAGAAAGAAAAGAGTGAGTTGTGGGGATTGTTGGCAATATGAGTTTAGCTGAAAGCTAGGTACAATTTCTTACCAAGTTATTATTTTTCCCTCATTATTTTCAAGGTAATCTGGCTGTGTTTTTACTAATATAGCCAAAGTTGAAAAAAATAATCATATTTCTTTCCTGGTGCTGTGTTCTCCAAGTAGGTATATAAAGTTACTAGTGTGGTTTGCTCCTAATAATGAAGGAACCAATAGGTGGTGGGGTTTTTTTGTAATTATTTTTTGGGTTTTTCCCCCCTCTAATTCCTTGATGAGGTATTGTCTCCTCTCAGCTGGGTTGGAAGGTGCAGCTTTCTTTTGCTGTTACCCTTACAAATGACAGCTAACTTTGTTGCTTGTGGTTCTGCTGTTAATTTACATGCAGCTCTTACTGACTGTCACTAACATATCTTTTGTTCCCTGAAATATTCACTCTGTGAATAAATATAACTTTTCTGCTATTTTTTGCTCAGGCTGATTTGCTCATTTCACTCTTGTGACTGCAAACAGCTCAAGCACTCAGATTCTGCACGTTGCCTATTGCTTAATGAAGTACCTTGCTGAATCAGGGCTACCCTGTTCCAGCAGATGAAAGGGAAGCACATAAGAAGCTCTACTGCCAGGTTCTGCTTTGAATGTTTTTCTTTTAATCAATTTTTAGACTTATTAGCATAGCGGATCACGGTTTTCGCGAAACAAATAAAAGCTTCAAGTCTGATTCTTGAAAGCGTTGGGAAATGTTAATGTAATTGGTTCTGTTTATAGTTCAAACTCACTTACATGTCTCTGCTCATAGACACAAGTAATAGAGTCAGCTCTCCCAGCTCTGGTTTAATGAGTTAGTACCCCAAATCTCTGGGAAGTAGCTTATGGGTTTCCTTTGTCAGAACCAAGAATCTGATAGCATTCTTAATTATCTTAGTGGCAGCAGAACAGCGCAAGGGTTAGGTGATGGCTTATAAGACAGGGAAATATAACACTTGTAGAAACTCAGGTCTTAAATTCCAGTTTCCTTAAGACTTTCTCTTTTGCCTCACAGTTTAATGTCCATGTTACTGGCTGGATGTTGCTTTTGAGTTGCCATGTGATGCTGAGTTTGGGGAGAGTGATAATGCACCCAGAATTTCTGACAACTTGGTGAGGAGGGCAAGAAACATGTGGGCCAGGGGCCCATGGGGAGATTCCCTGGTTATTGCCCTTCTGGGTCTGCTTTTTGGGTTGCTGGCTAACCACAAGTCTCTTGGCACACCATCTACAGTGCTTGAATTAATGTGTAAAGGTGGCACCTTTGGACAAGGAGGCCATGGTGTGTTTTAAACCACTCCATTTCCTTGTCATGTGTGCTGTGCATTTATTAAAAACAAGACATGGAGTAAAAATAATGGTGTTGAAGGGATTCAGATAAATATGGCCTTATGATTGTGGCATAGAGGAGCTGAACCCCAAATTCCCAGCCATTCCTGGCCTTGACAATTTTGTGGATTTTTAGCTTCCCTTATATTTAGAGCCCAAAGTTCCTGAATGAGCTGTCACCCCAAACCCACATTGTCCTATACTGTACCATCCAAAAGCTTGCAATAGAAAAGAATATCAGGCTTTTAGATACAGCGTATTTAGAAGAGAAGAGAGTCTGCCAAATTCCCCAAATCTACTTCCCAATTCCCCTCAAGTATAGCAGGAAATTACTTGTTATCAGTGGGTAATTCAGCCACAAACGTTATTGATTACCCAGCCTCAATCTTCACAGTATTTATAGCCAAATATTTTGCAATCATTCTCTCTATTTAAAACTAGAAGGTGGATTTTTATTTTGGAAAAGTAGAGTTTTTCAGATTTTCTGCATGCCACATCACATTGTGGTGTGCCCCTCCAGATTGTCCAGTGTGATAGCCAGAAGCTTGACTGACAGATGTCAAAGTGTAAATCATGTTCTAATACATGAGAAACGCCTACATGGTTTAAAAAAATCCGATACTTGCAAAAACTGTTTCTTTAAAATAATTTACTTGCTTTTAATATTTGGTGTTTGGTATATCCCAGTGCACACCAGAAACTCAGACCTAGAAAAGAGGCATGTGATTATTTTAGTGTTTCTTTCCTAATTTCACTGTATTTTTTAAAATTACAGGGTTGATCCGAGTAGGTTCTCTTACTTGTGAGCTACATAGTCAAATGTTTCTGTAGTTTTTCATCCAATGACCTCTGGCTGACCAAAATCAGTTATTGTAAGAAATTCCCCAAGTTCTGAGCTATATCCCCCCTTCCTAGAAAAGCTCCCTTTAGACACCTATTGTGAAGAGATATTAAATATTTTGGTTATGTGATATTTTTAAATAACATTTTGAGTAACCTGCTGTCATTACTACAGTACCACGTAGAGCAGTCGATAAATTTAAAGGCCAGTGCAGTTCCAGTGCTGTCAGTGTAGTTCCAGAATGTCTAAATAAAAAACCCAAGAATCCTCCAATGCTTGAAAACTGGTCTGAGGCTATCACAATGATTTGGAGACATATTTTTTTTTTTTTTTCCAAAATATAAGAGTCTCTAGTTTCAAAAGTTAAGTGATATTATGCTTAGGAATAAACTGTCTCCATACTATCTGTATTGTGATGTTGCTTGTTACTTAGGACAATATCATTTACAGACTAAATAAATATCAGAACTGGGTCAGAGAGTTTCATATCCTACTGGTCTTTTGGGAACTCCATTGATACCCCATCCCTGGAAGTGTTCAAGGCCAGGTTGGATGGAGCTCTGAGCAACCTGCTCTAGTGGAAGGTGTCCCTGCTCATAGCAGGGGTTTGGAACAGAGTGATTCTAATCTCCCTTCAAACCCAGACCATTCAAGGATTTTTTGTTTTGAAATATCCATATTCTCCTGTGCTCAGTAAAGACCTGTATTACCCATAAAAGCTTTCTAACTAGGTTGTGACTCCACAAAAACTAAAATTTGGTTAAGTTACAAAATTCATCTATCTTTACCCTAAATCTCATCAGCTTAATTTTTATTAAAGAACTAAATAACTCATTAAAATAGAAATCTTTCCAGTTGTTGTAGTTGGAATTTTTTGTTTTCTGAAATAGATGCAACAGCCTTATTCCAAACATTTTTCATCCTGCTTGGCTCTCCCTAATAGTTACATACAAATAGGGATGGAAGGGGGCAAACCCAGGACGTTCTGTGTAGTTTGCTCCCTGCATGCAAGGAGAGATAATAACAAGTATATTTTCCTGCCTGCCCCACTCAGGAACTTGACACAGCTGGTGGAGTGAATCTACAGATCATGGACCAACTTTGATGTTGTACTTTGTTATAAAACAATAGCTGGCATGGCCGTGGCACAGCAGGATATTGCACTTACCCTTCAGCAGACCTGTTTCTATAGAAAGGGACCTCCTGCCTCCTTGCCCCAGGCCACAAAACCCTCTGCTGTAGAGAGGGTGGTTTGGATCTTGAGCAGTAGGAGGAATCTTGTGTTTGTGTTTTGGCGTTTGGCAAGTTAGTAAAATTACATATGCAGCTATTTTGGAAAATGACCGCATGTTCTACATGCTCAGTACACAGGTTCTGAGTCACCAGGAAAAAAAAAAAAAGGGGGGGAAAAAAAAGAGGGAAAAGAAACTATCAGAATGAAAAGAAAATGGTAAATAAACAATGAAAATCCCATTCAGTAGTGCTGTTTCATCTCTAAGAGATGCTTTATTCAACAGCAGGTAGCAATCCCCACAAGAAACATCTGCTATCAGAGGATTTGCAGGTACACTTTTGTTCACTGCTCACTGAATTCTTGTCGGTATTATAATTCAGCAGGTTTCTGCTTTTCACACAAACCAGGATTAGCGCTGACTTGGGCTGGAGGGCATTCAAGCTGCTGTTCTTCTGTTGGCTGTATTTCTCTGTAAACATCTAATTGTTTCAAAAAGTGATGTACAGTATGCAAAAACCTGAATTCAATGCAAATAAGCCTGTGCAGCTCTAAACTTAACAGGTGTTCTCATTAGTGTAAGTAGACAAGGAACAATTCTTGAAAGTTTTACAGACACTTATAATCACGGCCAAATACATTACTGTAAGTATAAAGACACCTATAGCAACATCTCTTTTTCCTCATTGTGCAATCTCAGCATTCATTAATAGGAGATATGTGCCAGTAAATTAAATACTAAGAGCCAGTACTGGCTTCTTCTTGCAAATAATATAGCTGTGAAATGCTCTGCTACTGATGAATAAATTTTTGGCTAAAATAAGAGTCAACAAAATGAAATCTTTACACCCAGCACATATATATTTTAAATATATATCTTTGCACTGAAAGCAGAGCATTCATTCTCCCTTTGATGTTTTTGTTTGTTACAAGGACTTATCACGTTGAGTCTCACTCACATACATCATAAAGTGTTATAACATGCATATAAAATTGGACAGGAGAACCATTCATCACTAGGTATTGTCCAGCTGGTAAAGCTAAGAAAGACAGGACTTCTCTGAGAAACCATTGCCAATATCTCTGTGTGTGGCTGTGTAATGTATGGCTTCAGATTGCAAAGGCAATAACAGTAAAATATTACCCCAAGGAGAAAAGTAGCTTGCAGTAGGTATTCATGCACTGCCTTCAGTCTTCATCCGTGGACAAAATGTGCAATTGTCTATTCCCTGACTTCCCACTATGCACAGACACGGCTGAATTGTGTCTTAATTATTATCTCTTGCTTTTACCAGTTGTGGCGGTATTTCTTTCTCCCTTCCCCAATCTGTTGACTCCCACCTCCTCTGACTTTGGCTGAAATGCTGTCAGAATTCCATCCTTCCTGCTCCGTGGCGAGGGCAGCACGTCCGTGGGGCTGGAGCAGAGGGCAGCATGGGCAGGGGGGACACGGCAGGCTGCACACAAGTGGCTGACATCCAGGAGGGTCATCTGCTGCCTGTCTCACATTTCCCTTTCTGCTCTTTATCCTCTGAAGGAAACCCCTGTTTCTCAGAGGCTGATCCCTGTGTTCCAACTGTCTCTCACAGGGGCATATTACCAGTGTAGCGGATCAGGAGGAAACACTTCCCAGGATGTTCCCTGGATGTTTAGCAGAGGTTGTTTGCTCTTTCTTACCTTTCCCTTTGCTCAAACATCCTGTGATTTCTTCTCACACTCCCCCAAGGCAGCAAAAAAACAGACCTGGACTGGTGGGTGGAGAAAGGAGGACAAGTTGTTCCTTGAAATCAGTGACAGCATCCCCGTACCCCTGGACCTTTCTTTCCCTCCAAAGAAGCTCTTGAACCCCCAACCCAAGCTCCACTTTCAGTCCAATGAGGAGTTTTGGTCTCTCAGGGTTTAATGAGCTTAAATTGTGACCTCCTCTTGGTTCAATATTTTCCTTACAAGTGACAAAAATCAGTTCTTCTGCATCTGCGATTCATTCCTGCGGCCAGGAAAGAAGAGAAAAATTTTGCCTCATAATGCAGGGAGAAGATTCTCACCTACGTAGTATTAATGCAATTTTTCAAGAGAAACTGGCTTGTCATATGAGATTATGGCACAGAAGAAGTGAAACTTTAGATTCAAAAATTTTTTCTTCTTAACCATCACAAGGTTCATTATTTCATTGCCAAATTATGTTGGAGGATTCAAGCCCAGGAATTTACCATGAAAAAATTATTTCATCTCCACTGTTAAATTATAGTTTTATTTTAAAATTTATTGTTGCTTGTAAGTTTCACCCCCAAATCTGAGACAGCTCAATCTTTGGGGCCATTGATGTGTATAATGCCAGCCTCAGTTTATCTTCACTAAGAAGCAACTCATTGTATATGAGGAGGTTGCATTGATATGATGACACCACAAAGGTTCCCAGAGAGTGGATTTGCAAAGCAGTTGCACCACAAGGCAACACAGCTTAGGACATAACCTATAAACATCTGGCAGTATTCAGTCTTACAAATTGTAATATTGCAGAAGTTGTGAAAACATAGGATCTGTTTGTTGCCTCTTTGCAATCCTTGGTTTTCACAGTCATTTTTACAGAATCAGGAAAAAACAGGGTAATTAAAACATAAGGTTCAACATCTTTAGATATGTAGAACATTTTCTGTTGCCTAAAACAAATATTCCCAAAGAAAGTATAAAACATTTTTCTGACTTGCAAAGTTTTTGCAGTCTATCATTTAAATTACTTAAATAAAGGGAGCTTTACTGCTCCCAAAAGCTGAGAATATAACACCCGCCATGCATATTAGCTTGATCTTTTTGACAGACCAGAAAAGTGTTTGTGTGTGCCAATTAAAACAAAAATGGATCCCTAGTGGCTTGTTCCTCACACAACTTCTGAAGACTGTTATCATTGTATGCCGGGGTAACCCTGGATAAGGCGGCTCTCCAAAGTAAACAAACTTTTCAAAACTTTCATGACAGATGGGGGTTACAAATGCATTTTAATAAGAGAGTTGCCAAAGCAACTTTTTTGCAATCAGCATATATTTACTTAACATCTAGCAACATTGGGAACACAAGGCAGATACTTTCTCACCAAATTTTTTAACAAATATCATTTTTTTTGAAAGATTGGTTGAAGACCTTTTCTCTCAAGCTGATATTTCCCCATCACTTCAATGTTAACTTTGCTCGACATCCAAAGGACTGTGAGATGGGTGAAGCCAGACTGTAACATGAGACAGACAATCTGCTTGATAATGAAATTTCTTTGGTAGTCATAAACATCTTAGAGTCCTTTAAGTAATTTAACTATCAACATAACCATGACTACCTCTGTTTGATAGGCTGGCTCATGGAATGGATATGTGATGCGGTACGAATATAACACCGCTCAAGACTGAGCCTTTTGTTTTCTTTTGTTGCCATTTTTTAATATGAGACTCAGCTCTCTATGGTACAGCGCAGAGAGATATTTTATTTATCCTCTCAGCTGCTTACTCATTCAGCATAAACATGGCCAAGAGACTGGATTATCTGTGAGAAAGAATTTAAGATCAACTTCCAGAAATGCAGTTAGACTTTTGATGTGTTTTTAGAAACTTGCATGGCTCTGTCCCAGTTTAATTGAAATCCAGCTAATTAAACCAACTTTAAATAATTCTACCTATGCTGGATGTGTGGACACAGGAGTGTCCAGGATTTATGTATTTATTCTCAAGTATTATTATATTGTAATTACTTTTAAATGGATATTTAGAGCCAGTAAATTCCCAATATATTTTCTTTTTTTTTAATTTTATTTCTTTTCCTTTTTTTCTTGACTCTTTTCACAACTTCCCTGGCCCAGCCCTGGTGGCTGCCATGCAGATGGTAAATGGGGTGTCCTGCATTGCATGGATAGACCCCATCCTGAAAAATCTCTTAGGAAAACACAGAGAAAAATCCAGATTTCTTTTCATTATGGAGAATCAGGTTGATTAACATGATGAGAAAAAACCCCACTACTTCATAAGAGAGCAGGTGAGATGAAGGGAGCAGTGGGAAGGGGGAAAAGTGTTAACTTTGGAGCTAGAAATGCTCCAGCAACTCACATTTCTTTTTTTTTCCTACACATATCAAGGGCAGCAATCCCAATGCACAGTGCAACAAGAGGAACACATTTTATTGAATTTCTGCACGCAGAGGTATCTGTCAATCCAAGTTTAAATCACTTAGTGCTCACCACAAGCTGTGTGAGTCCCAGGTGGCATAAAAATTTCTGTTTTCTGCACTGAATCTTGCACTGGATTAGCAACTGCTGAAGTTTCCACGGTCCAAAAGCATCCGATAATCCAGCACTGAACCATTGGAGTTGGTTATATGAAGCCTCACCTCGATAGTCCAGCAATTTTTCTGGATGTCCCAGTTTCAGGGGGAGTTGAACATTGGCTTGCTTCAGTATTTGGCTGAATTAAGAGCTGTGACATGGTTTTTTGGTGTTCACACATGAGCTATACATGAGCCATACACTTCCTAGGCTGCTCACTCTCTCCTTTTTTCTTGTTGCGTGGTACATGCTAAAATTTTTGCTGCATTTCTCCTTCCCCACAGAATTCTTCACTTCCTCTGTTACGGTTTGTTCTTGGCATTGTCTAAAAATAGTTAATCACTGCAAATAATAATAATAATATCTGTGGCCACTAGAGATGCATTAGTTCACTTTGAAGTGGGTAAATCAATAAGACGGGTTTGTATTTTTGTTTTGCTGTGTGAGTTTATCACCCTTTCCCATATCTCCATAGAGTGTCTATCAGTTGGATTGCTGAAATTGCCTCCATCTCTGTTCTGCAGCTAAAATAAATGCAAGCACATCTGTAGAAGTTTATACTGGTAAAGAACTAGAGGGATACCAGGAAGGAGATGTTTATCACAGTGGTGCCATAGTCCCCAGACCAAACTTTTCAGGAAAACCATTCATAGAAGACCCTGATCTTCTTTCTTTTACCTCCTATGTTCCATTGACATGGATATACTGTGAAAGTCTGTGAGACAAGCTCTGAAGGGTGATCTGTAAGGCTTTGGAAGCCCTGGCACAGCAGTATGTCCCAGAGCACAACCTAGCACAGGAAAAATACATAATTTGTAAAATTTTAAAAACTATTGATCCTGGGTAGCCTCCAAGGTATATTTGTATATTATAAAATGGTAATGGCATTAATTAGACACAGTGTCCTGTATTTTGTGGAGCTAAAAGGGTACATTTCTGTGTAATAACATAGGATATTGTTGAACACCACCTTGGTGCATCATTATGGTGACATGAAAAAGAAGCTCAACCCTCCATTTGCAGCTCTATAAGGTGACAAGAGAAACCCTTAATAAGCCACAAATAGAATATCAGGAAGTGTTTCACACCTGCCTCCCTCCCCTCTTCCCACACTGTTTGGCAGCCCAGCAGTGCATTGAATTTAGCACACATTTACCTGTGGTGAGCCAATATTTTCTGAGGATCAATGCTTAGCAGCAGGGCTGTGCTACAGCTCGCTGCAAAACTGCCATGTGAGTTTATTCAGGCTTTGAAGTCATTTTTTTCCCTTGGTTCTGTAGTGAGAAAGAGGGAATTCAGGCCCCCTGGGTCTCCTATCCCTATCCTGAAGGGCATGGCAAAGCAGAGGGTTAATGCCAGTTGTCAGTCCTCGTGGGCGTTTATTGCTGACAGCAGCAGCAGCATTCTGCCTGGTAAGGTAGTGCTAATTCTAGACTGTAGCCTTTGCAAAAAATGATGGCACAGAGAGAGGGATTTCAGGAGGTATTTAAATAAGTGAAGTACCTGGCACAATGGAGTCTGGCAGCTCTGGATAGAGCACTTAATTTTCTTTTTTTTTTCCCCCCCCAGATTTGTCTTTCATTTGTTTCCCCAGCCCCTCTGTTTATTTCAGCAGTGCCTGACACAGGGATGGTGTGTTAACAGGCCTTAATATTGAACAATTTCTGCTTGTTGTTAGTTATACATCATTTAGGGCTGTGATCATAAATTGTTCAATCACAAGGTTTAGTCAAAACCAGCATTCTTTACTGATGTCTTTTCCCAAGGGTGTTGAAAATTTGATTGTTCAAAGTGCAAATATGGTTTAGCAATCCTTTCCAAGAGTAATTTATCAGAAATCCTAAGGAGGTAATATATAAAAGTGGGATAGAAAACCTGCACATTAAATGGGATTTACCAGCCAAAGCCTTTGGAACTGCTTGCCTGTGAATGACTGGAATGGAGCAGAACAAAGTCAATTACTGACTGTAATTAAGGAGTGGATGCATTTAAACTGTAGAGAGCAGTAGCAGTCTTCTTGAAACTGTCTTGTTGCTCTGAAGATTAGTCTGAGGAAAGAAAGAAAAGGACTTGAACTATATCTTACAGAAAGTATATTTTAAATGAATTCTCTTCCCTCCATTCTATGATCTGTTTTTACAGATTTGCTCATAAAACACTGATAATATATGATTATCAAAATAACACATTCAAGACAAAGAAACTTTCAACATGTATTTTGCTTTGGTCTTGTTAGCAATGGAGTATCTCTTTTGCATATCATACAGTGCAAATATTTATGCAGTGCTGAATACTTGTATTTTAATAAAGCCTGAATTTACTGAACGGAAGGCTGAACTATGTTGTGTCCTTTTTAAGCCTTCAAAATACAGTAAATCTAATTACATATGTTGCTCTTACTTTGAAAATGTTATTCCATTTTATAATTTTAATAATGATTTGTTTATACTGGGAGGGAGGCATTAGATTGAATTGTTGCCTGTGTTTACTCTAATTCATATCTGCATGTATACATTAATAAATGGCGATATCATATCATACATTTTGAACCCAAACCTTGCCATGTGAGCTGGGCTCAGAACTGGAGGTCAGCTCGTTCTGCTGCTCACCTTAAGCTGCATTTTGGGCTTTTTATTTCCTTTTGGTGAAGGGAGGGGTGAGTGGTGCTTAATGCTATGGCCCTGGACTAACGAGGGAATTGAGATTTCCCCAATAAATAACTCTCCCTGGTGCTTGGGGAGCAGTGGGGTGGCTGGAGTTGGCCCCTGATGGGTGCAGAGGGGATGGGGGGAACATCTGCAGCCCTGCAGCCCCGAGCCCACACCAGGGGAGCGTTCCCACATTCTCAGCAGCACTCCCACAGGATGTCTCCGCTGGAGCTGCGCTGACGGGATTTTCCTTAATGCTGATGACTTTGGAAATCTTCCTTACAGGCATTTCCTCAATAAAGGGAGGGTTATAGGACAATTAATGCGACATTAGGCTGTTGTTTTTTGGTTTGGGTTTTCTTTTTCCTGGTATTATTTCAGTTTTAAGGAAGATGCTTGGAGTGCCCAGGCTGGTGAGGATCTGCTGTTTCTTTTTTGCTTCAGTAAAAGCTCTTGACATGGGGGAGATGCAGGGAAACAGTAGCACTTCAGGTCAATGCATTTACATAAACAAACTGTGCCAGGTCATAACAGCTTTGCTTTTTCCCAGAACTGGTCAAAAGGAAATCCCTATTTGGTGCTAAATAACCCATGTTCCAGTGAATATTCCAACATTCAGACTAAACCTGCACCCCCAACACACCGAGACCCAAATGTTCCATTTCCACGTGTGGATACCACTAAATTTTGCACAAGCAGCTTTTAACAGCAGCAAAATAAGAATAAAAGTTTTGTTCCACAGCTAGCAGGAGCTGAGCTGTCTTGGGGCATGGGCAGAACGAGCTCCTGCCCCTTCCAAAATGTGCTGGTGATGTAGCCCTTGGCTGACTTGTCTGCAAACACAGAAAGATGTGCCCAGATGATGCTCCATGGCCATGGGCACCAGGAGTCTGTGGAGTTATCCTGGGACAAAGCACTGCACAGCTCTCGGCCTCAGTTTTGCCATCTGTGAAATGGTTCCTTCAACCTGTTGTGTGAAATACCTGGAGATTTCCTCTGGTGAAATATATCTATATAAATATATATCTATACGTATATGTGTAAAATAAAAAAAAAAATATGTATCATTATTATCCCAGTGGTTTACAGAAGTTCAGACCAACAGCATATACATACATATTTCCACCAAATATTAGGTTAGGCAGTGAAACATCATTATCAGGGGATTGAAGATTCTTTTGATAAATATTCCCAGTGAGTGGGTCAAAAATGTAAATTGACTTCTATTCAGACAAACTGGGGATTTTTTTTTTTCATGATAAATGGGCTCCTAATTACTCTGCTGCAGCCATCTTTGATGATAATTTCTTTTTTAATGTGAAAGAGTGACATTATCAATTTTACCAAAATGTTTGGAAGTGGCGAATCATAGGTAAATAATAAATGTGCAAATTCAAGACTGCAGGTACCAGACACAAAAACCAATATTAGTAAAATAGAAATGGAAACTGCAAATGGCAGGAAATAATTTTCCTGATGCATTCTCTTCTTTTCAGGGTGCTTTGATTTCCCTTGAACTGTGTCTCATTACACCGAGTTTCCTGGCTTTTCTTAACTTTTGTCACACGCCCGTTATTTCTGCACTATTTGTGTTCTGTGGTTGCATTGCTGAGACAATATCTCGTTTGTTTTGACATATTCAAAACAGTTTTCAGACAGAGGTTCAGAACTCCTCGGTA
Organism: Onychostruthus taczanowskii; assembly: GCF_017590055.1. Classification (NCBI taxonomy): domain Eukaryota; kingdom Metazoa; phylum Chordata; class Aves; order Passeriformes; family Passeridae; genus Onychostruthus; species Onychostruthus taczanowskii. Next base: position 14,159,521 of record NW_024496526.1, read on the forward strand.
ACTCGGCACTCCAGCCGACAAATCCCAGTAAAAAGAACAAGCATTTGGGGGGAACGGGAGGGGAAATAGAGGAAAATCATCTGCCTGGTGTGTGCTTTACTCACCTGTGTGTGCCCATGCCCTCCCCAGATCACGACAGTGTCAGGAAATGAGTTCCTCTTCCAGTCGGATACTGACTTTCTCATATTGGATTGGTTCCACGCTATCAAAAATGCAATTGACAGATTGGTATGTATTTGTTTTGGCTGTTACCTTTATTAATTAAGATGTATCAATTTCAACTTCATTTGCTCAGGCATCTCTACAGGTTTGAGGCAGTCAGCAGCTAGCTAGACATTCCTTTCTCTGAAGGATATAAAAATATGTATGCAAATCTACTAAAAAATGTCAGATAAACAAGGTTGTTGCACAAAAATGTCATTTGATTCTTGCCTCGAAACGGAACGCTACATTTATTTCTCTGAAATAACAAGGACGCTAGCTTGCTGAGGGTTGTAAAAGCACACAAGCACTTAATAACTAATGAATTTTTGCATTTTCTGTTTATGCAGCCTACAGTATATAATCTTCAATAGAACTATTAATACATTTGAGCCTTTTATGAATTTTTGTATTACTTATTCACAAGAATAACGCTAGCAAATAATATTCCTTTGTAACTGATTGCTGGTATTCTCCCAGGAAGGCTGGGGGTTTTCTGCTAGAAGTAAGCAGGGTTGCATTTTATTAAAACAGTTTTTAATTACCAAACCAGCTTCAGCTGTAGCTTTTTCTTTCTTTTTTGCCACTCTCAGTACAAATACCAAACATCTTCCTCCTATCCCTGCCTGATCCAAGAAGATTTTCTGGTTTTTTTGTTTTTGTTTTTTTTTTTTTTTTTTTTTTTTTTTTTTGAAGGCACTGACTTTCCTTGTTCACTGCAGAATCTGTTGAGAGAAAAATATCCCCATTTCTTGCATTTTTCGTACAAATACCAAACATCTTCCTCCTATCCCTGCCTGATCCAAGAACATTTTCTGGTTTTTTTTGTTTTTTTTTTTTTTTTGAAGGCACTGACTTTCCTTGTTCGCTGCAGAATCTGTTGAGAGAAAAATATCCCCATTTCTTGCATTTTTCAGAGGTTTCAGTGCAGTGGAATCTGCAGCCTCTTTGAAAGGGTTAATATGAACACAGCTACTGTTTCCTTAAAGAGCTACAAACATTCTATTACCCTGAGGCTATAATCAGCCAAGGAAAGTTTGATCTGATGATGTATGTCTTCATATTGTGCATTTCATTGGGTGTGTGAGGATATTGATATCCAACTAAAGATTTTGGGGTGGAGTTTTCCATGGAGACTCAGAAAACAAAAAAAAAAAAAATCTTTTTTGGCATATTATCCAACTAACCATCTAATAAACATGATTTTATATATATATATGTAATTTTTTTTAGTTTAGCTGAAGTAATGTTGTGGCAGCAGCAGCCCTGAGCGTGCAGAGAGCCACAGCAGCAGCAGCTGGTGGGGCACAAGTGGCCGTGGTGGGCTGGTGCTGGCCAAGGTCCGAGCGTGCAGGACAGGATGCCACCACGCACCACTCCTGGCCGCTCCATCCCTGCCAGCTATTTCACTCCTGAAACTCTCAACGAGTGTGAAAAGCCTGGCAGCTTTCCAGCCTCTTGGGATGGCTGAGTCTCACCTGACCAAATGCCACGGGGAGAGACGTGGTTCCAGCCGAAACAGCGTCTCCTTTTTTTCGTTCTTTTTTTTTTTTTTGCTTCTTTTCCCTGCTCATTTTCACTTTGTCTGCCAATAAATTAGAATAAGAGAAAAACCCCCCGACTACTTCTTAAGCTTAAACCAGTAGAATTCAACCCCAAATTTGCAATGATGTTTGAAGTAATTGTGTTTGCAAGAATATTTACTGTAACTATCTAAAACAGAAAAGCAATTTAAACACTCTTCCTCTTTGCCAGCATTTGAAAGTAGCCTGCAATGTGGAAATAATTTTGGTCCCTAAAGCCTAAAGAAGCAGGCCTTTTGTTTTCCTCACTTAAATGGGAATTTATCTCAGAAATTAGGATCAGTCTGTCAGGGCCATAAAAGCTTTGCCATATGACAAATTTTGCATTACACTTTCCTTAAATTATATACTCCCTGCACACTTGCTCTGTGTGTGTCTGTTAGCTTCTGTACTGGCATTCTGGAATCTCTTGCTTCATTCTTACAAATAATAATTTTATTAAAAGCATACACATATGTATATACATATATATATTCTTTTCCCAGCCAAAAGAACAGAGAATTACATCGAGAAATTTGGAGTTCAAACTCAGAAGATCCTCCAGCATCGAATTACTGAATAACTTAGACACTGAATCCAAAGAGCCAAAGCCTGAACACAGAAAATCTTTAAGTAAGGCTTTTTTCTTTCCTCATTTTTCTTTCCTTTTTTTTTTTTTTTTTCTTTCCTTTTTAAATAACTATGCCATTACAGGACAAGATAATTTTTATTACATACAGAATGTAAGGAAGATCACTGAGAATTTTAAAGCTGAATATGTTCTGCACTGATATACATAACTTGCATTTAAGTAAAGACAGTTACTAGCTCCACACTTTTAAAGGGTGACACTCTCTCCTAAGCAAAATAAATTTGTTTAGGAGCAAAGACATTTATTTAAGCCATTTATTTTTAAAAATAAGCAACATGAGCCCTACGTTAATGGTCTGTTGCAGTTGCTTTGTTTCCATTTTAGTAAAATACCTCAAATTGCCAGAGTAATTTTGTCTGTTGTGTATTTATACACTGAATTGCTGAAAGAATTGACATATCCTTTGCAGCCAACAATCAGTGATGTATCTATAATTTTATAGAAGATAAATTCCAGGGTTTGGCGTTGATTGTTTGTCAGTGCGATTAGAAAAGAAAGTGATCTAAAACTAACAGGGCTGCGCTTTCCTCCTCTGAAAAGCCTCTCCCAGTTTGTGCCGAGATGCTCCTGAGCTCGTGGGCAGCAGGAGCTGGTGCTGACCCTGAATCCCTCACCCAACATTTTTTTAACTTCACCCTCTCCCCTGAATTTTTGTTTTCCTCCTTTGTTTGGCGGGAGATGCACATCCTGCTCCCGGTGTCAGCGGGGTGACAGCCCCACACTGGCAGGCTGGTTCGAGGTGCCTTTAGGTACCAAAGGGCTCTGTAGGAATTTGCCTGCACGCGTTTCAGTGCAGGATCAAAGCCTGAGATGTTAAGAAAAGGGCTGCATTAAAAAGACCCAACATAGCTATTTTTAATGGTAATTATCTACACAATCATAAATATATGCACACATGCGTGTACGTACACACAAATAAAGACTCATTAAATAGTCTCTTTTAGCAGACCACAGGATTTTGGGGTTTGTTTTCTTATTATCTTAAAGATGTTTCTTTTTTCTTTTTTTTTTTTCCAAGGGTTTTGTGGTTTTGTTTTTTGTTTTTTTTTTCCTTTGTGTTATAAAATATAAAGTAGCCTGAACGTGGCTTGTGAAAAATTGTCCCAATATCTTTGCACTGGGTGTTATGTTGCATTTCTCAGAGGAAGAAAAATAAGACTGAGAACACAGTGAGTTCTGAGGGTCTGATTCTGCTCTTATTGTAGCTAATAGCAAAATGCCCATAAACTGTCTCAGCACTCAGGGAATTTTTATTTATTTATTTAGACTTCTCACATATCTTTAAATGATAATTTGTCAGACAAAACAGAAAAAGTGACTATGAGCAGTGACAGAGACTTAGTCTATGTTTCTTTTCAAACCTTAGAGAATCCTGAATAACCTCCGTTTTGTTAAAGGCTATTTAAACTATTAAAAAAATGTGAAAATATCTGCTGTGAAATCTCACTGAATCGAAGCTTGCATTTAAATACCGTAGATTGGATTGCTTCTAAAATATGTATTCAGAACTTTTTTTTTTTTTGGCCCCTTGAGATCAAGCAATTATGTGGAATTAGAAAAATCATATTATTCACTTACTTATTAGTAGTCTAAGCACAAACTGTATTGTCAGTTTTCTGCCTTTGGCTTTCTGTGCCCTTAATGTTCACACAAGTATCGTAGCCAGAATTATCGGCAGCTAGAGCCAAAATTGCTTTAAAAAGGCATGAGAACTGGTAATGACACATTGTTAGCAGTTAACAGGTGGTCGTTTCATTGTCCAGTTTGACTGCAGAGCACAAAGATATGTGCAATATCTGCAAGTGTATTTATAAAGTTCTTGCAAAGTTTAACGATTTTATAATTTTATAGTGCTTTTACGTTATTGACTATTGCCAGTGCCAAATCCAAACAAAGGAGATTTTTTTAATGATGCCTTACAACTCCTCCAGTTTAACAAAGAAGATGAGCAACTGATGTGTTAGCAGCCCACCCCCTCCCGCTTTGATAACCTTCAATGAAATATTCAGACAGCTCAGATTCATTTGTATTTACCTTATCTACATTGTAGGGATTGCAAAAATATCCTTGATACTGTTGCATCATTGCTTTTTTCTTTTTCTTTTTTTTTTTTTTAGCAGTATGAGTATATAAAGGACAGGTACCAAAGCATTTCAGTAATTTACTCTTTAATTTAAAACTGGGGAGACTGTCCCTAGAGACTTAGTAGCAGGAATTTGGTTTTTATGTCTAATCCTAATTGCTTCTGCTTGCACTACAAGGACAAATGGTAATTCTCTGTTATGCTTTTTGAGCTGTAGACACTGCTTTCATTGAAAATTGGGCTCAAACTGCCAGGCTCAATTTCCAGAGTTCAGAGAGTGGCTGTTCTCTTGGTCATGCAGCTTTTCAGTGACTTCTCATCCAGTTTGGTTTCAACTCATGTTCTAATTGAAGTTTTCTTGAGCTAAGAAGAAACCAAGAATGGCCTTGGGGAGTGTTACCAAAATATGTAGAACTGTGATCTTGTTCTCAAATACATGGAAAGAGATGACTTTTTATTTTATGATGTCAGCTATTTCACTGATATAATTTCTGCAGCTGATGCTGGTCAGAAGTAACATGGTTTTCACCCCATTAGAAGAAAAGTGCATTTTGTGCAAGAAAATTGCCTTGCAGCACCATTTCTTTTAATGCAAAGAAGTCTTCTAAACAGATAATTTTAAAAATTAGTGTCAAACTTCATAATTTCCAAGTAATTTAGTCATCATTCAGACCATAGGGGTATTTTGGTGCTTTTTTTAGATTTTTTTAGTAAGGTTGCCAAAAAACTCCTCCTAATTAGTACCAGTTGTAATTGGGTTCACGGGTAGATGGTCTGCCGTGTTAATTTTAAACCCCAGGGAACCAGACACCTGGGTTACTCTGCAAGTAGAGATACTGTTGTGGTGTATGGGAAGTAGGGAAAGAATCTGGGATGTAGGGAAAGGGTGTCTACACCATCAGGTTCCCAGGAATCGTCCTTCTCTCCAAACCCCAAGGGGCCTTGCTGCGTGTGTGCCACAGGAGCTGTCAGGACAGTTGTGTTTTGGGCAGTGAAACCAAAACCAGCTCTCAGCTAAGCTCTGCCCTTCTTTTCCTGCCCATGCACCCTCTTGTGGTTTGCGTCCTCTGGGCCATTTGTGGCCATCCTCTGGGAATTCTGTCCCCCAGGAGTGACCTCTTGTGGAAGAGCCTGGGCTGGAGTTGCTATTGATTGTCGGAGGGGATCAATTCCCTTCCTGCTCCCCCTCTCCAGGATGGAAACAAACAGCTCTGCAGTAGGAAGAGTGCCCTTTGGCTACCGTATCAATCTGAGGGCTGCTCTTGTCAAAATGCACAATCACAAGCTTGATAATGCAATCCATTCCCAAAGCACTATATTTCCAACCTGTTCTCCATCATTTCCTTATGGCGTCACATTTACTCAGTTCATCACATTCTTATTAATATTTTAGGTTTCCTTGAAAGTGATGGAATTCTATTTTTATTACAAAAGCAACAAGAATAAATATTAATTGTTGTCAGTTATTTCCTTATGTAGTGGGAACAGTAATCTGTTCCTCAGCTTTAGGTTGCCAAAGCAAAATAATGAAATATTTTAGACATTAAAAAAAAAATCTGTGATATTAGATAAATGCAATTTGATCTCCTTGTTTGCCACATAAAAGCTGGAACTGCCTGAATTGATAAGATTGAATTGCATTATTTTTATTGTTTCTACTCACATATTTTTTTCTTATCTTCAAGAGCACTTTACTTGAAACCCAGTGGTTAGTCATGCAGCCTGGAAAATCTCCTCCATGTTTGAATTCTAGCTGGAGGTGCCACAACTCCACCATTAAAAATTTAAAAAAAAAACCAACAAAAAGTGTGTGAAAAGGAACATCTTGGTGAGTTGTGGCAGCATTATTGCTATTCATGGTCATTCCAGTGTCTCATTAAGAGTAGTCGGAGACCCCAGGCGTCATTGTGCCAGACACAATGTGATACCAAAGTAAGACAATTCCAACTCTCAGCCCCAATAAGGACAAGTTGCAACAGGTGGAAAAAAGTGGACAAAGGCAGGGGGTGGAAGGAAAATTGACAGCAAAGCCGACATGTCATGCATATTAAACAGCAGGCCTGGGATTCCTTTCCGCTCCCCGTAAGGATCAGGGTCTTAGCCCCAGCACCCTGGCCACCAGCCAACTCAAATAATGACACTTGCCTTACCTAAATTCCTCTTGGACTCTCAACAGGGAGTGATAGGTCTTTTAGTCTGAAAGGATGATGGTTTGCCCCTTGGGATGCCACAGCCTTTGCACACTTTCCTAGGGAATGGCCTTGTGGCAGTGTCTGGGAATGTAACTCCTAGCATCTTTTAAATAAAGGGAAAAAAAACCCCAAAAACTCTGGATCTTAATTTCAATTTGTCTTCATAGGTATTTGCTACAAAGTCATCTGGGCATTGAATTCTGCTTTAGTTTCTTAAAAGTCAGTTAAATTCAGAAGCTTATAGTCCTTAGGATTGAAACATGGACCATGTGCTTTAAAATTGCCAAAAATTGCCTTTTTTTTTTTTAATTCACTTTTCTTCAGACTGCCGAATTCTGAAACTTGAGCATAGTATGTATTTATCCCTAAGTAATTACTAAATCACTAAAGCATTACTAAAGGAATCCTTTGTGAAAGCAGTTTGGTAGATAACTAAGTCTGTACAATGAGTGAGGGAGAAAACCAGCAGCAGAAACCCACTTTGGTCATTTAATGGACATGGTGGAAGTAATGGGGAATTTGTAGAGCTTGAAAACTTCCTGGCTCCACATGCTCCACTTGGTCCTTCTCTGGCTAAATCTTCCTCCAAGGACTTGTTTGAGGGTTTAAATTTTGTCCCTGCACAGGACTGGGAATTTCTGTGGCAAAGACCTCCTGTCTGAGGCTGTTGTTTCTATGAGGGAGGAAAGGATAGGCACCAGGGAACAAACACATGGATTTGCATGGTTTTGGCTGTGTAATAACAGAAGGGAAAAAAAAAAAAAAGAAGTCAGAAATTTATTTCTTGAAAACATCATTTTACGTCCTAGAAGAAGGCACCCTAATTACAGGCAGTGCTGAGAGGAGCCTGTGGGAGTTTTCTGTTTTCCTCTCTAACACGTGAAGGGAGTGGAAGGTTGGGAGACCATATCTTGGGATGTAGAGAGAGGTTCTACTGGCCCAGCCAAGCTTATCGAGGGCTGGATTCTGTGGTAGCTTATGTAGTCCTTCATCCACACAGGATCATCTCTTTGAAAAGGGGGTTCATTAACAGATTGCCCAGGGCACTGGTGGAGTCACCATCCCTGGAAGTGACCCAAAAAGGTGTGGATATGGCCCTTGAGGACATGGTTTGGTGGTGAACATGATGGTAGCACTGGGCTGACAGTTGGACTCGATGATCTTAGAGGTCTTTTCCAACCTTCATGATTCTAATTAGAGCCACAGAAGTTGGAAATGACTCAATTTCTTTGTTATTTCTGATGAGGTCTGAATTCTTTCCCCTTCCTGGCCCATTTATTTCAGTTAAATGTGTATTTCAAAGCCAAATGATGTTATTTAGGGACTATTATTATATTACAATGTTAGCGTTATGTATAGGTCAGTTTTATTACTTTTAATAAAGCCAAGAAACATAAAGCAATAATGTATATTAGTGCAGCATTACCAATGGCAACAATTAAAACAGAAAGCAAAATGAAAACTAGCTGCAAATATGCAGTTTCCTACTGGAATGTTAATTTTGTCACTCTGCATCTTGTATGTTTGTGGCATTTATTTTTATTGCATCAACAGGAATGCACTCAGCTTCAGGCACTAAAAAAAAAGCAGGAAAAGAAAATGCAACATGCTGGGTTTGCAGAGTGGAATCACTCATCTGGACTGCAGGGACTAAACATCTTTTTACATATTTGTAGTCTTATGTTTCTCTGCTGCATTAAGTATAGGTATGCTCTCTTCCTAAAGCTTAGGAAAATACTGATTCAGCAAGAAAGAAGTAATAATATTGGCATGTGGGAAACAAAACATGCCAAATTGAGAAACAAATTGTGTCACTTCTACTGATAATAGAAGATTATGTTGCACTCAAAATCACAACTGGCTGTGACTAGTCCTAAAAAAAATTACATTTTTTTTCCTGAATTTGAATATCCTGTTTCCATCAATTACAATATAATGTTTCCTTAATTCTTTGTTTTATTTCTACTTCACTCTCCAAAATCCTTCCAGAGTTTACTATTTGGGCTGAAAAAGCATATTTTTAAATTGGGCATATCCAACTTCCATATAAACATTTGGCAGGGAAACCCATGCATGTTCACTTAATTCATTTTTATTGAACCAAGTCCAGATTTTTAGCCAGGATAAAGTTATATATTAATCATATCTGAGCAGGATCATTAAATTTTCCTTTACCTACTAGAACAGCAGGGTCATTATAGAACCATGAGAACTTAGCTCACTTATTAATCTTTACAATTACATAAAAGTGATCATTTTTATAGTATTTAAGAGGAGCTCTAACCCATTATGTGAAGAGTATGTGGGAATATTAGGATATAATATAATGTATTATTATAGATGTGACCTGTGACTCATTGGTCTGCTCACTGACACACAACTCCCTGGAAAAGTTATCTGTTTGAGCTTGGATAATCTTTAATTGTTTCACACTCCTCATGCTCATTGTGGGGCATACTAGTAAATAGAGAGCTAGTCACTGAGTTATTAATTACCTCATTATTACTTAATTATCACCATTGCATACTTCATTTTTATGGGGAATTATATCATAAAAGAAGGTATTTTATGCTGCCCACCACAGTTAAGTATGAATGACAGCGATAGCTAATGTAGGATTGAGTTAGTTAAAGAAAATCAATCAGAAATCCTCGCTATAGATTACTATCCTGTTTCTTCTGCCTTTTCCAGCTAGCACTTCTCATCCTTGACTTTGAAACCCAACAGTTTAAACTCAGTTCTTGTTTCAGTGGACTAATCCCCTTTCATAAATCATGTTCAAGTGCTGAAATAATTTGCACATCGTTTAAAGAGTATTTGCTTTGAAACATTCACCTCAAGCCCTTTTGTATATCCTTTCTCTCTAAAGATTTGTAGTATTTGTTTTGTTCTCTGAGGTATAAAAGACCTGGGTAAACTTTATTCCTGTTGTTTCAAGATTAGTGAAACAAAATGCATGTTTATTCAACTGGGACTGAAAGGAGCTTTAGTAAAGACGATCATACATATGACCCAGGGGAATGTTATAATACAAAATGTCTGTCTTAAAATCTCTTCAGGTTTGTTCAAAACACTATTGAAGGACTTAAGTTTAAAGAAAGAAAAGGAAAAGGTTACAAATCCATATTTCTTTTTTTGTTCCAAAGAAGAGAGAGACACCATGTATTTTTCTTAACAAAATAAACTCCTGCATGTGCACTCTAGATGAGTTTGATATGGAGGCAAGTAGAGACTGGGTATCATGATTGCTTTAACTCTTTTCTTACTGAACCACAGATATTAACACAGCCCTTAAGACAACTAGGAAAATTGCAGGTTTTTTTTTCTTTTTTTTTCAGACACACACTTGCTTCAGAAAAAGCAATCACAAAGATTTTAGGCATTATTGGAGCCAAGCAGTTGGGTTTTTTTCCATGCACTAAAAGTGAGGTGGACTCCTGCAGTGAGGAATCTACTCTGACTCGGCCACTTCCAAGCCTAACTACCCAACATGTCTTCCACTGCTTTGGTCTTGTAGTTCCATAACCAGTAGATCTTCCCTTACACTAAGTAGCAAAACTAAGGTTTGATGTAGATTGTACAAAATGACACAATTTTTGTAGTTGAAAGCAGACAGCTACCTCTGCTCGACCTTCCATCACCATGTGTCAGTAGATCTCCAGTTTTTGCATCTCCATAACTTTTCCTCCACAGGGAAGGAATAAGAGGCTGACAACAGATAACACCTAAATAGATGGAGGCGTTCTCACCGCAACAGGGAATATTTTAGACTGCAGTCTTTGGAGGGAGGTCAGAACTAGAGCAAGTGAGCAGGACTTGCTGAACTTTGTTATTCAGGAAGAGACAGTCCAGTCCATCACTCCTTTCAGCATAATTTTGAGCCTTTCATGGTATTTATTGAAATAAGTTGGAATAGCCTACTGGAACGTTGTAGCAAGAAAAATGATTCTTACGCTATACTGTATGCTGAGGTTTCCCTATTATTTCTAACTAATCTAGATGCAATCCTCAAGGTATTTTGGGAGGAATGTGACAGAAATAAGGAGGTTTTTAGGTTATAAAAGTCTAAATTAAGCTGAGTTAGAGAGACTGTACGTCAGGCTCTAGACAGGAATACCTACTTTCCAGACTCACCTTTTTCCCTGCGGTGAAATCACTTCTATATTTGGACCTTCTATCTAGAAGGATCTATTTAACTTAAATTGTGACAGCCAATCCCAAATATTTAAACACCAACTCAATGGTACTCTCTCCTGGACAGGGCATATTAATGGAATTAAAAATGACTGTGTTTTGGAGGGTCTCCTCTTTGCTCCACCAGCTGCCTGCTGACGAGCCGGGTAAACAGATCCTGCCTCTGAAAGCCGACGGGTGGAACGTCACTGAAGGGTTAAACGCTGTATTGTTTCTCAATTAAGTAAAAGGTTCCAACTAGCTGGCTTTAAATATTGATGCTGAAGAGAGAGCTATGACATACGAGCAGCTCCCCTCACCACCGAGGATATTTGGCTCCATTTAATTAATTCCATTGGCCATTGTCTTAAGTGCGCCCAGGATTCACCCAAGAGGAATTCACTTGCGTTGCTGTTATTGAAAAGTGTAACACAGCATTATCTGCCTCAGACAGACTTTTTGTAGCATTGAATCAATTCCCCAGCTCTTGAAAACAACTACCTCATTTGATTCCTTTCATAATTAATGAAATTCAGTAGTAATGCTTTTGCCCCTCAGCTCAGGCTGGAAAAATGTTCCAAAACTTCAGTTTTCAAGCTGAAAGCACTCTAATTTTCAGCCTAAATGGACTTGTGGTGCAATTGTGTTCTTGTGGCAACATTTAGCCTGCTCCTCCTTCTCAGCAGTTCTGCCTCAGGTGTACCACCCCCTGCTTGGGCTGATAACTAGGCCAGCCAAGATTTTGTAGTCTTTCCTACGACAGGGGGCTGCTTTTCTTTTTCTGATCATATCAAATAACTCTTTTCCGAATTTCTGTCCCTTTCTGTCAATGTTTCTTGCACAAATATTCAAGTTTAGGTCTTCCTACAGACTTGGAAAGCATAATTCAGTCTCATATGTAGAAATGGTTCACAGCGTAGGGATTATATTTATCTCTTTCATTGCCACTTTTTTAGACATTAAAAGTAAACAACCAGGACAGGTAGATTTTGCTGTCCTTTAATCTCTTGCATCCAGTTCATGCATTATGAAAACTAAGGAGCAAACCTGCCTTAAGCCTTTTCATATCATATAAAATATGTTCCTACATGTGATAGCAGAGTTTGTAATTAATTTTTAAGGTGTTCAGTTTAAACAAACTAACCTTATAAAACTGAGCAACTCTTCGCAAATGACACATTTAAAATACACAAAATTAAAACATTTAAAAATACTCCAGTGCTAATACATTTGAAAAAAACCAAAAAAACCTTTAGAGACAAAAAAGGATTATAATGGAATTATCCTGAAATTCATTTTGTACAGTACACAGAAATAATTTTAAAAGCATACAGGTATGCTTCTCCCTACTAGAGAAATCTTTACATTTGGTATATTTTGCAATCACATAGTGACAGTACATTTTATAGTCACTTTTGCTGAGGACGGTTTTTCTTCAGTCCAAGGACTCGGGGCCCGAGGGAAGGTGTCCAGATGTGGGCAGGGCAGAATAGGAGGGCAGCCAGATGCACATGGGATCATTTGCAATTTAGCAGAATTTGGGGCACAAACTTATAAATCAGGGAAAGAGCCTTTGTCTTGCTGGGTATCTATAATAAAAGACTTAATTCAAGGTGCAGGAGCTCCTGCTTTGATCCACATCACTTCATGTTCACTCTCTTTAGGACAGGCTGGCTGTGACCTATTCAGAAAAGACCTTTTAGTTTTTTATTTATTTTTCTCAGGAGTCAACTGGCTCCTGAACAGCACAGATTTTCCCTTGAGAGTTGATGCTGGAAGGACCAGAAAGGTGACTAAAAATTCAGTAGTGCAGGTGATGACTTCAAGATCACTTTTGGCTGTCTTCTGTCCAAGCCATAGATAACTCACTTAAGCCAAACTCTTTGTCTCATTTCCATGGTTTCCTAGAAGTTCAGAAGTTCCTGCAAAGATAATCTTTGTATATATATCTATTTGTGTGAAAACACATGTAATAACCTATTCCTTTCTATTTAAAATTAAAGATGATTATTTTAGGCTGTTGTAATACTTCTACCTTCCATTCTTCTTTTGAAAGTATTTCAGTTGATGTGTTTAAATGAAAATCAAAAGATAGCACTAAAAATTAATGAATAAATAATGAAAACACTGTAACACCTGGATTATTATACTATGTTATCTGAAGATCACTCAATATGATGGATCAAGGGTAGAACTGATATTAAGGCACAATTACAAGCAGTGGAATACTTGATTTATTGTTTTAACTTTGCTCTTAATGCAAACCACACAGTCATTTTTGAACTTACATTTGATGTCTGGTTTAAAGTATCTTTTGTTTTGGCATTTGATGGTTTGAATTTGGGGTTCAATTTTTTTCTATTTTCACAGGTAGCTGGAGGGATGGTGGCAGAATAAAAGGTGAGGGAGAGGCTTAAGGAAACAGGATGATTGAAACATGGGGATAGGGAAAGAAAGGATCCTGAAACACCATAGTTTGCTGCATCTTTTGTCTGAATTTGGTTTCTTTTGGGGTACTCTAGCAGATATTGCCTGCTGAGTCAAAACAGTGGCAGGCAGGGCAGAGCAGCAGTCTCATATTTTCTAATAGATTTAAAAATTGTTTGTGTTTGGAGAATGTGAGAATGGAGAGGATCCATTAGAATTATACTTTCTGTTACCAATAGCCCACAAGGAGAATGCTGTTTGAAAGCAAGTTTTTTAACTGGTGAGTTGTAACCCAGAAAGCTAAGTTAGCAGAACTCACCTTTTCCAAACAATTGTTTATTCGGAATTCATTTGTAGCTGTCCCTACTCAAGTTACAGGTCATTCACAGTAATAAAGCTTTCTAATTCTGTGACAGAATATTCATAATGTCTTTAAAATACTCAGCTGGATAATGGTCCCGAGGATCTGGACAGCAAGACTTCAAAAGGCAGAGTCCTCTGATCTCCAGTTGCCTTATTCTCTCTAAGCTTGGAAGGTTTCAGCTATCAAGTTTTATTGGTTGATAGTCTAATTGCATTTGTATTATCTTTCCCCTTAATATTATTTTCTTTTCTCTGTATTGGATTTCATCCAAATATTGCTGTGACCATGAAGCAGTTTTCTGAAATGTTTTGCTTTCGCTTTGATGCTTAACTGCTTTACACGTGAGTGCTGCAATAAGGTGCAGGTTTCTGATAATGGTTTTCCTTCTGTGAGGAAAAGTTTCCACAACCTCCTGTACTTTGCTTATATTTGATACGGCCCTTCAGTTTGAGGCTTTTTGTGGACAAGATAAGGTTTGGTTAAACATCTGAACTTTTGAATGTTTATCTGAACTGGATTCGACCCCTAAATTTGTCCATCATTAGTTATTTTGCTTTTCTTTTTTGAGGCTAAATTATGCTATTAAATATGTTCTAAAGTAGGTTAAGCCCCTGCACAGTTTGTCAGCTGGAACATTAATTTTAAAGCTAAAACAGTCTTCTATTGGCTCTTTTTAACATTTTGTCTGAATTTTGACCATGGCTGGTCAAACAGAGTCAGTGCACCCATGAAAACCCCACAAGTAGCTGATTGAAGTGTCTCAGAGTTGTTGCGATGGCTGGCCTGATTTTATTTTAGGAAAATAGCCTGATAATTAGCAACTATTTGCCTGCTCAAGCAGCTTGTTGCAGTGCAGCTGTTCTGGAGACTAGACAAAGTACTAAATGTCACCACATGCCCAGCAGTATCTCTGGTGGTGACCCTCTCTGAGCCCCTGCACAAGGGCCAGGCAGACTTGGGGTCCCAGCCACAAAATACATGGCTAAATAAACCAGCAGCTCCTTTCTGGACTTCCCTTTTCCTCCTGTAATTCCTCTTGTCGTAGTCCAGCAGGAGGATGACCCACAGCACATCTCACAAGGCACCTTCTCCACTCTGTAAGGTAGCCTTACCAAAAAAAAGCTGTAGCCTCACAAAAAAAACCCCCATAGCCTGCTTTTGGTCCTCTTTTTGGGTTTGTTTATTTTATTCAGATCCTAAATCACCTTTAGGGAAGCTTTTCCAGTGTCCTCACATGGACACTACCTGAGCAAAGAGTTGCAACTCCTCAAAAATCTGAAGATCACTTGTGTTTCAGCAAATGGAAATAATTTCTGTTTAAAAATAAAATTTACTTGATGGCATGAGAGGGGCTGTCTAAGGTTTATATTAATGTGAACACAGCTATTGGAGATTCTTAGCAGAATTTTCACTTGAGGTAAGAAGTAAAAGGAGTTCTGAAATCTGATGACGTGCTCCTCCAAATGAGCTCATGGGTGATCTTTTGTTGTTGTTCTTACTCTAATGATATAATTGAGGTAGGGATAATTTGATAAGGTATAGTTGACAGAGTACAGCAAATGGATTTCAGATCTCTGGCTAGATATTTTTTGATTACTTTAAAGATAATGGGTGTGCCTTTCTCCTTCATAAACTACCACATCTACATTCACTGGAAAGTACTGAACTTGCTGTTTAAAAGAGAAAAATGTGCTGGAACTTGTGGTTTGAAACAGCAAATATAGAGCTGAATGTCACTACTGTTTCTCATTGGAAATAAACAGTTTTAGCATGTTGGTTTCATAACTGAGGCACTGTGAATTAATTCTGTCCTTTATTGTATAAGAAACACTAGAAGTTCATTGTGGGTCAAAAAATATAGGGTTATGAGTATAATCAGAGACTGAGTACAATGGGAATATAATTGAATATTAAAATAATTTACTTCTAAAATTTAGAAGAATGAAGCATAATTGATAAAAGTTTCAAGAAAAAGGAAATTCTTTGGTAGGATATTCTTTCTGGAAGGGTCCCAAAACACTGGATCTGAATTAGAGGCTCAACACGGTATCCAAGCACATGTCAAAATTTCAATATATGAAACATTTGTATAATTCTTAACAAGGCTGATATAAATATAAGACTCCCTTGCTCTCTGCAGATAATTAATTTGCTTGCAAATGCATAAAACAGAATTATATGTAGGTTTTTGAGGCAAAATTTCCACATGGTTGCTATCACCCAGCCCCCCAAAAGGGTTTTCTACTGATGTAAATCTGTCCAGTGCTCCTGGTAGAATATGGGATAGGATATAATTTTCTTGTCCTTTTGCCTGAGCTTTTTAGTGGAAGTGATGACTATTCATAATATTTGCAAAAGGTTGAAAAGGTTTTTTTTTCAGATTAACTTAGGAGGCAAGTTTAAAGACTTGAAAGTTATTTGCATATATTTCACAACAGAAGAAAGCAAACAGAGCTCCATATTCTATAAGCCCCTGAATGCATTATTTATTGTAAATTACTTGTTCAACTTAATCTGGAAATAGTCTACAGTATCTTGATCTGTCTTCCTCAACCTCCAATTGCATAGGATTTCTTTTTTGTTTTGGGAAGTCTTCTTAAATAACATTTTATACAATATATGTCAGCTTCAAAAGTCATTAACTCAAATACTGCAGTTCTTTTTCTCAGTAACTGTCATGTTTTATGAGTGGGATAAGACTGTGTGGCTGCAAACTCTGATTCTCTCAGTTAGGTAAGGGCGAGGACCACTCTCCAATTCTTATGTGTTAAACCATCCATCGAGTATTCTCCTGGGAATATTTTTGCAAAGAGGCTGTGTCAAGAGTCCTAATCCCTGAGATGAGCTTGGGCAGACCAGTTTCCCCTTCCCAAGTACACTGTGCTCTCTCTTAAACCCTAAATACTCTGACTTTTGTGTGCTGTAGCAGATTTCATCCAAGTCCCACATGTTTTACATTAGATGAACATAAACTGGTCATACTGTATGAATAAAATTAATTCATTGATTTCTGGCATTGTGGTTTTTATATTTGAGTTAAGTTTGTATAGCAGTGTTTCTAATATTGTGACAATACAAAAAGAAATTGTGGAAAGAAAGGCTTGGCAAGTCCTGGGTGATCTAGTCCAGTCTCTCCTGCCACAAGGTACAGCGTTCTGTGTCCTTATACATAAATTTATTAAGCTGCGTCTTAAATTCTTTTAGTTTTATTTGCCACCACTTCTTTAAAAGGGTGGTTTAGAACTTCATATTATGGCCAGTTTATACTCATCTATTCTCATGCCAACATTGTTCTTCAGTTAAAACAGCTCTTCTCCCTCCCTGCTGTCCTCTTCTCCTCTCCTGCTCCTTTTCCCACCCCCACCAGCAAATTCATAGAGAACAATCCCAGCTCTTCCCAGCCATTTTCCAGCTGGCCAAACATGCCAAGCTCCCTGACTCCTTCCAAAATCTCAGCAGCCTCTTTCTCCTGGTCCTTCTCACTGCTGCTGCCTGCACCTTTTCTGCGAGGAATTTCCACCTCACATAGGTGTCCATGGTTATACACTCATGAGAGAGGTTTATTTTTTATTAATTAAAATTAAATATTTTGAATTTGTTGGTTGGGTACTGAAATAGGTTTCCCAGGACTATGGTTGAGTCATGATCCCTGGAAATGCTGAAAAAATGTGTAGATGTGGCACTTGAGGGCATGGGTTGGTGGTGGGCTTGGAAGTGCTGAGGAAGAGTTGGGCTTGGTGGTCTTAGAGGTCTTTTCCAACCTTCATGACTCCATGATTCCATAATTCCAATCCTTCTCTAACCATGCTGTGGATAGTTCTAATCTGGTTATTCCAGTTTCCTGTCTCAAAGTCACCAAGTTTTTGCCTGATATCCCAAATTCTTGTCTCAACTGATGATGCTTCCAGCCTTGAGTCAACAAGCAATTTTTTGATTGTTTCTACTTTTCCTGCTGAAGTCTTTAATGAAAACTCAAAGACCAGTTCCAAGAATATTTCAGGACTTCCACTGGTAACTTCCCTGCAATACAGTAGTTCTTTCAACAAAGCTCATTTTAATACCTTATTTAGTCACTTCACAGTTATTGTTTTAGTTCTCTACATCTTCTCTAGTTTAACTAATCATTTCCTATTTGGCGTCATATCAAATGCACAACTGAAATCCAGATAGATTTGGCCTATTACAATTTCATTTTCTAAAAAGCATTATTTATTTTATTAGAGAAAGGTATCTGGTATGATCTGTGTTTATAAATCCAGTATATACTCAGAAATATTGCTTACATTTCTAAACATTTATGGTGGAAATACCACTAAGAAAAGCTGTGTGGGGAGTGGCATTTTTATTTTACAATGTAAATGTGTAGTGATGTTTAACACACTATTAATTTTTTTCCATTTATTATTAGAGGGGGACAATTTTTTTTTTTATTTTATAAGCATAAGAGCATGATGCAAAATATGAATTATACAGCCATTTTATTGAATCTTTACTGCTAATGCACGCAAATTTCACAAAGTGTAATGACACAACTGAGCACTTAAGTTGTTAGGCTGTCATATTACAGAAAAATTATTTCTGCTATATAATCACTGTTTTCTTTTTCCTATTGTTTATTTCTGAGTTTACTTCATAAACATCTGTAAATGCAGATATACTTGATGTGGCAAATATCTATTATTGCACCATAAACCTGAATGACTTCAGGTCCTTTGGTGCCAAATCAAACAAAATCTTCTGAGCCTCTCCTGGAAGGTGATACCCATTCTGATGCTGCACATTTTGAGTCTATGCTCTGTAGTTATAAAATCTGTAATTTTGAAGCTTATAAGGACAATGATCAGAGGCAATGCCCAATTCCTGATTTTTTTTCCCCCCTCATTTGTTTTTCTAATGCCTTTAAGCTGACTGTGTACCTGTCTCTCATTCTACTAAAAAAAAAAAAAAAAAAAAAAGGTGTGTATAATTCTGAGACATGCCCAGGGATTTCACTAAGGGATAAAAAGGGATGACTGGCAAAAGTCCTTAACTCAATAAAGAAGGTGAGGAGAATTCTTTGTCCTTAGAGAGCAGATTTTATTGGCTGCATCTCAGAGCATCACAAAGAAAAGGAAGCAAGAAGGACTTGGGTTTGTCACTTTCAAAACTCTGGTGCTGGTTTTCAACTGTCTATTTTTACAGGCAATGATGCATGCTGCTCCTTCCTTAAAGGACTAACAGTAGTTTCACATCTGCTGCAGGCCAAAAAAAATTGATGAAATGGATTGATGAGTGGAATTCTCAATTGCAGTGGTATCTAATAAAACTTGAAGTCATGAGTCAATATATTAAATTACAATGTATTTTAGAATATAAGCATAATCATACACCTCTGCGTATTAAGATATGCTTCTTCAGAAATATAAGACACTCAGCAATTAAACATCCCCATTACTTGAAATTCATTAATTAACTAATTCATTCCTTCCAATTAATATTTTCACACATATGTGGTAGCACTGCTGTTAGACTGGCACTTTCTTTCTCCAAAGTCTTAGAGACCTATTCCTGCCTCCCTCTTTTGCCATCTCAGCTTTGTTTCAGTCCTGCAAGGTGTTGCTCAGGACTCTGGTTATGAGTCTGTAAAGGAATTTAGAAAATTATTATTTTAAGACACCATACATGAGAGTTAAGCACAAAGATCTGTTCATATGTATTTTAAGAAAGTTGCAGCTAGGATTTTGATCAGTATATTCTGTATTTTGAATGGTCAAGCCTGTCATTTTTAGTATTCCTCGGGAAATAATTACTTTAACTCCATTTATGGGTGTTATCATTATACTACAACTCATCTGTTTCTAAGAACTTCACCAAATTATAATGCCTTTGAAGAGTACTAAAAAGTATGGATGGCCAGATTAATTGTTGGGGTTTTTTTCCTGGAGATCAAGGCTAATGGAAGAGAAGGTAGGAATGCAAAAGTATTTAAATCTCTTAACCCTTTATCCATTCCCACTGCTGCTCTTCATTCTGCTCTTCCCATCCAAATGAATTACATACGGTAATTTTGGGTGTTATAATAAACAGATAGGCATCATAATAATGTATTTCAGTTAGGAAGAGGTACTTGAAAGAAATTGGTTTTGCAATACACATGATGTGAGACAATCAATAGTGCTTTAGTCTGACAAGCACTGTCAATATCCATTGTCACAGTTCAGAAAGTCATTAATGGATAGTTCTTCAAAAACCAATGCTTTCAACACGTTGGAAGTGTTCAGATACACTGTACCTGGCAGGAATTAATCATAGGTAAACCCTTGAGATTATGTACAAATGCAGAGTAAATTAAGAGTGAAATAAAAGTCATTGGAAGGAATTTGAGATTGTGTTCTAGGGAGTTACAAAGTCTTGCCAATAAAATATGGAGTTTAAGACACATTAAAAAATTTTACACTCTGAATCATCCAGGCTTTGCTCAGAACATCACACCCAGGAAAAAAAACTTCTGCTAGAAATACCTTGTCTAGGTGCATGATTAAATTCACAGGAAGTAATCTCATAAACATTTTTATCCTGGCCCTGAAGAGTTCAGGGCATTGCCTACCTCTGTGAGAGGTCACCACACCAAATTCTTGGAGCAAGGCTTTTGTAGCTTCACCCTGCAATTTGTTGGTCAATGATTAAACTACAGTAAATTTATTCTCATTGCATCAATTTATTCTCATTGCATGGTTACAATCCAGGACGTTGAACGTCAAAAAGTAATTATTCATCTGTACATCTCAAAACTTTCTTTGTTTTGTGTGGAACTGTGTCACTGGGAGGTGTTGCACACATTCTTGCTTTCCATACTTCAGTTATTTATATGTTGTTATTAAGGCTAGATTTGAATAAGGATTCAGACAATTTTTGCAAGCCAGAAAAGTACAGGTCAGTGTTTGATCATTGCTTTTTGGTGGTTTGTTTTTTTTTTTGTGGGGGGTGAGGGTTTTTTTTTGGTTTTTGTTTGTTTGTTTGTTTGTTTGTTTCCTGAGCATTTAGCCTGTACTTATCCCTTCTAATTCAGCCAATGTTATTACAGTGCTATCCAATGATAAGGGCCAAAGATGTGTTCTTAATTTTAGTCCTAAAAATGTGTGTATTTTTTGTACCCAACCTGAATGGCACTCCCCTATTGTGATTAGCTAATTTGACTTCATATGTCTTGAGAATTGAGGAAAAGATCTTGCCATTATTTCATTTGTCCTTTCATACCTTTCCAACCTGTGGAATAAAGGAGGTCTAATAAAGTATCAAAAGTATTCAGAAATGCTTTTCTAGATCTAAGGATTCAACTTAGTACTAGCCAAACATGAAAATCAGACAATATTCAGCTTACAGTTTTGCTGGTGAGGTGTCCTTGCACACACTTGCACGAGCAGAAAAAAAATATTATTATTTTATAATTCAGTCCTTAAGAATCTTATTTTTGCTTTTGTGTGGAACTGACTTTTCCTTTTTTATGTTGTTTGATATTTGCCAGCTCTCTTCCATGTAGGATACTTCTGGCCAAATCCAGAACCTGAAATTTAAAAAGGAAGCTGTTAAAAAACTTATTTATTGTGCTTTTTGAGTTTCATAAATATTGCAGTTTTTTGGTTTTTTGTTTTTTGGTTTTTTTATTATTTGGTACAGCACAGCCATTTTAATGTGGGGATATCACGAGAAGTATTGTTTGGCAAGAGAAGGAATATTTCTAAGTGAGATCCCAACATGAATATTTTTGCCTAATCTTGGTTTTGGAACATGCTATCTAATCCCTTAAGTTTTTGGGGGTTTTTTTCTGTTTGTTTTGTTTTTTGTTTTATTTTTTTGTTTTGTTTTGTTTAGTTTTGTTTTTTCCTGGTGACTCTCACATGTATTTAATAGAATAAAATAGGAAATCCGTCAACTGTTGTTTTCAACTTTGTGCCATACAGCAAAATGTGGTACATACAAAGATATCCATGACAATAATTATTCCAATCTCTAGATGTAGTTTTAACACCATAATTGCTGTTTCAGGTATAAAACTTCGAGCTGAGTTAATTGTCTTTCTAAAGAGAGGGATGTTCACCCTGCTGTCCCACCCTTCACAAGACAACCACATGTACTTCACTTGGAACACCTTAAATAGTTAAAGTGGGCATAAAACACTTCAGAGCCCTCAGAATGGGAAAAGTGGCAGGCAAATGGTGGACTTAACGTTTATTTTCACTGCTGCATCATTTACATCACTTGAGGCAGCTTCAGGATAAAGCCAACCTAGTTGTGAATTGCTATGGACAGAGTGACACTGAGCAACAAAAGAGACCCCAAACTAAATACAACTCACTTCACTGTTTCAAAGTACCACTAAGATACAGAATTAGAAACATCCATTTGTTGTTCTTTTTATAGCACAGCCAAGTGACTTGGAATTTTAGCTTGTCCCTGCCAAGGATTGCTCAATTTTGAGCAAAAAGTCCTCTGCTATAATGTTAAAAAAGCACCAACCATCAATTGAATGCTAATCTTTATGTTCTATGATACATCTCTCCAGGAATGCTACCATTAAAAAATGTGAATTTCAGTTTTCATAAGTGATGGATTATTGTACCAAGCCATGTATTTTCCAGTAAAGTGTCCTTTTATTTTTCCTGTGTGATTACTAGTTTGTGGAAGTATGTGTGGGGTCATTTTAGTGCTGTGGGAAAATGGAACACTCTTCTGTTAAAATCAGTAGTGAAATCAGAAGCAAACTATGCTCTGATCATTGTAGGCATGTGTTTAAATATTGCTTTCCTTAATTGGCTATGTTCTATTTACTTAAAATGAACAATTTGGCAAGTTTTTCTCCCTTGACAACAGCAAAGCATAAACCATTTTATAAGTTTGGCTGTTAAAATCAGATTTGTAATGTAAACCACAATATTCCAGGGTTGTTGCTGTTGCTTAACCAGTTATTTTAGCTTGCCATTGTTTTATAATTGTGCACCTTTAAATGTTCTGGTTCTGTTTAAAATGAATACAAAATGCCTTGATAAAAAAAAAAAAAAGACTGATAATAATGACCATACTTTTAATTTTGCTCTCTCTCTTTGCTTGGATCCTCTCTCTGGAGATTGCTGCATTATAGGGGAGGTCCAGTCTGCATGGGGAGAGAAGGGAGCATGTCTGCAACTCCAGCTAAATTATCTCTTTAGAGATTCTGTCAAAGGGACAATGGACCAGGCTCCTACCAATGCACCTTGTGGAGAATATTGTATTTTGGTGGATTGATTGAGTTGATTAATTGGTTAATTTTTTTTAAGAGACGTTGGAAGGCTGTTCTTTCCTTAGAAAGAGGAAGTCACGCTTCTCTGAGCTGGAGGCCTTTGCCAAGGGAGGCTGTGCCACTCTGGCTGCCCCATTAAACTAGTCAGAAATGGGCACAGTGACAGAGCTCAGGACACTGAACAAGTTATTCTAGGGTGGCAAGTCTCAGGTGATTTGTTAAAAATCTTTAAAAACCAGCTTTTTCAGGAAAAACTCTAGGAAAGGTCTTCCCATGGCATCTCTGCTGCTTCTGGAACAGGCTGAACTTCTCCTTACTATTTTGATAGCCATCACAGTGCCCTGTAAGCACCTCAGCAGAGAAAAAGTTAAATTTATGCCTTTGAAACCTCCTCCAGGGGATTTTCTGCAGCTGGATTCTATGTCTTTTTGACACAGAGCAGGAATAAATTGCACTCGAATTGTTTCTCAGTTTGGTAAATGCTTAAATATAATAAAATATAATCATTAGGACGGGAATACTTTTCTTTCCATAAATTAATGCGTCTTGCACACATTTCGTGGCACACAGCCATGTTTTCTATAACTGCATTAAATATATATATAACGCTTAATCCATCTTGGCAAGAGAATCCAGTCCTTCTCCAGTGGTGTGACCATCTATCCTCTCTCATTGCTAGGAGTGCACAGCTAATAGCGCGTAGCGCACTCGGAGCCCGGAGTCGGAGCTGAAAAATCACCCATGTGAAACTTGTGGGATTTGTGAACACTTCATGAGCAAACTGGTGGCCATCCAAATACTTACGGGCAATAAATAACCGAGCCCTGCGCGTAACCGGCAGAGTGAACTCATCATGTTTATTCACAAAAGTATTAATCAGATGGTTTGTAGTGTCCAGCCAGCCACGCTGCTGACCTACCGCATGGCCAGGGTGGTTATGGCCATGCTTTTCTCGGGATATCTCAGAAGCCTACTGTTAAATTAGAAATATAATTTCACTAAAAATTTCTCTCTTGGTTCCCTTCAGTTTTCAGGCTGAACTACAGTGCCTCTGACACAAATGACAGAAACCGAATTAAAAGCAGATTAAAGAAGTTCATCTCCCGAAGACCCTCCTTGAAAACATTGCAAGAAAAGGGACTTATTAAAGGTGTGTTCAGTATTCTATTCCTCTTTTTGGTGTAACAATTAAAAAATCACAAAAGAATATTTGACTCAGTACATTGGACAAGCACTTCTTAAATACGGTTTTGTTGCTGTGTCCCATAACACACTGGTGAACTATAAAGAAAAAAGAATCAATGTATGGTTTCATCTACCTCTGTGATATCTGACTGCTCCTCCAGTTTTTCTGCTTTGGTGTGCAAGTGGTAGAAGCCCCTCCATTTAACACCATGAACAATGCAAATCAAGATGCTGCGCAACTCCATGCTTTTTAAGAAAAGATTATCAATATAGTTTTATGTTTTAGAACCCAAAATAGGACCCTCAGATGCTGTGCTGACTAATTTGTTGAAGGACTTTCTGCTGTCTTCTCTCATTATTTTTCTAACTCAGCAACAAAATCCATTTTTAAAAAATTTGAAATACATGTCAGCAAATAAGAAATGCTTTGAATCTATGGGGTTTTTTTCCTATTCCAATTTCTTGCTAAGCTGGTCAGCCATCACTTTCACATATTCTTAAAAAATTGTTTCTTTGATAAAACGTGTTTGTTAGTTTATCCAAGAAGTGTTTCACTGAGAAGCTGGTAGTTAACTTGAAGGCAGTAGCATTCTGACCACTAACATCCAAGTGAAGCTGTGTTTTTAAATATTGTCTGGAATAATGCTTGAAAAATTTACGCACTCCCAAATTATTATGTGTGAAACCCACAACTGCACATGCAAATTGACTAGAAAGAGGCATTTTGCCAGCCACCCCTGTCAATCTCTGGAGTGTGAGCTTTCCAGTGGTGTGTCAAAAATGGCAAGGGGTGTTCCTAGTGTGTATTAAACTTGTCTGTCCTGAGCCAAGAGATTGACCCCAGCCAGAATAAGCTAAAGCAGCTACAAGAGTTCAACACCAGCTGGGCCCATGTCTAGAGAGAAGAAGATTTGATGAATTAAGTTCTTATGTTTTAGATACGTGCAGAGATGCTCAGTGCAGCGTTGTTTACTGTAAGGAAATCTTCATTATATGAAGCCACAATGTGCCTCAGTTCTGGGGTTCCGCTTCCAGCTGACACAGAAACTTTTAAAAAATGTCATTTATGTGTCAATATGTGTGTGTGTGAGGTGTGCACACCTGCACACCAAGCTTTCAGGATCTGTTCTTACATGTTTATAGTAACTGATTTCAATACTTGGAGGGTTTTGCCTTTTTGAAGTACTTTGCAAGTTGGGGGTGGGATTAGAATGCATCATGTTAGCTTGTTTCAGTTATTACAGTAAAAGAGGAGCAATTTATAGTCTTTTAATTTCTGGATTTAAGAGTTAGGTTTTTTTAGTTTAATGAAGCGTGGCTGATGAATCTTCTGCAGTGTTTCATAGGGATCAGATGTGATCCCTGCTAACAAATCCAGATTCATTAGCATAACTCAAATCCACCCTCTAATACATCTCTCTAGGAAAGCCAGATGAATTTGGGTTTGGCTAGAGTTGCATCAAACTCTTGATTCATAAACATAACTTTGTTCTGCCTGGGATACTTTTCCATGGATAACAGAGGTGTTGTTCATTGGCACAGTAACTCAGAATCTGGCCCTGGCATAGTTTTATTACCAAACTAATGTTGCCATGAAGAAAACATGTTAGTTATCTACCATGAAGTTCATTAGGATTAGGCTTTGGCCATGCAAATGAAGGAGGATTCGTTAGCACAGCTTAATTCCAATCTACGGTAAGTCTATGTGAAATGCTCATTTGATAAGGTTCTTTCATTGTCTTCAACACAGTTTATCCCCTTAATCTGTTAAAATGTTATGAAAATGCAGTTCAGTGCTTATGCAGAGACCACTTTTAAATGTTAATTTTTAGTCTTGTATTGGAATATTTTTAAATTTCAAAATGCAACCACCCAGATTACCAATGAAAAGCTTGCCAAATTTTTGTATTATAAGATGCATAATTTATTTTTCTAAAGGTGACTTAAATGGTTGCAGAAACCCCTCAGAACTATTTATTTGCCTGATCCTTAAGGGAAAAAAATGTTAACCAATTTTTACAAGAAAAAATTCCTCCAGCTCTCAGAACATGCCTACGACCTTTTATTCCATAGGGAAATACTTCTGTCAGAATTGTAAATCCCTTAAAATAGGGGCTTGTAATAAAAGTGTGTATAAAGCATTGCAGGACATCTTGGTACCAAATTCCTGACAAAGAGCTGTTCTGTGTGCTGGTGAAGAATTGATATAAATATCTGTGAAGCGTGTGGTGTTAATTACTCCAATGCAGTGGCACTGTAGGTGCTGTGAAAACCTTCACTTTTCATCAAGTGCTATTCATATTTGCCAGGGGCACTATAAAGCTCTCAAATGTATATTGATTTTTTACATTGTATGTCACACTGGAACCAAAACTCCAATAAATTTAACACGTAAATTATAGTCATGAGTAAATACATTTTAAGGTGGTAAGTTCACTTAAACATAGTCCTGTGCTCAGTGAGTCACTGATGCATGCACACTTGGCCAGAAGACTCCACACATTTCTCCACATTAACCAAATTTGGGAATACAGGCTTCAAAATTAAATAGCAGTTTGATCTCCTGGGGTACTTTGTTCTGCCAACACTATTATCAGGAAATCTAGAAATTATGTGATTGTCATTTAACTCTTACCCAAACTTTGCCTGTGTAGAGAGTAGCAGATATCCATGTAAAAAGTAAAGTAGGGAGTTAAATGAAAATAGTAAGGAGGATAACACTCAGAGCAGGGAATGTAGAAGACTGATGGTTAAACGTTAGCTACATGTTGATCTGAAAATGAAGATGCACCGACACTTTGCATGACAAAAAGTTATTTTTGTCATCATTGTCCCATTTGCTTTCTAGTCCTGTGCAGAAAAGAAGCCAGAATGGGAACAGCACGTTGGCTCCATTCGTTGCAATGGGCTGGTGACTGGGGCTCTTCATGCTCCAGCCAGAGCTCTAATGAAGATCATCTGTCCTTGTTCCATCTCACTCATGCTTACACAAAATATCCTTGGAGTCAAAGCTTTTTGAAGCATTTCTGAGGTGATGTGCAAATGCAGGGACATTGTGGAATGTGTTTGTGTCTCTAAGCACGCTTCTGTTCTTAGATATACGTGCACACAACCTAGAAATAGTAAATAAGAGGCATGTCCCATGTCTGCCATTTGAGCAGTGTTATTTTGAGAATAACTGTTCAAATTTATTCGCTAGGACAGGGGTCCTTGGTTCCTCGGCATTGAAATATTCTCAGAATTTACAGAATCTGCACTAATATGCTAGAAAAATAATATATAAATCTTCTCTTTTAAAACAACTTTATAGTTTATAATTGAACTTTGATCTTTATGTTTGAGCTTTGTCATGATTTAGTATTACCCAGAATGAATTGCCAACCTTCAACTTGATGTTGGCCTCCTAGCATCCTGATTTCTGAGATTTTCTAGACCAACAAAGGAAAATACACTTCTGTGAAACTGTGATTTTAAAGCTATGATGGTTGTGTTGGTAATACACTATCACAAAATACACTCTCAGCAAAGAGCAAAAAAAAACATGAGCAACAACCTCACATAAATGACACTGTGGGAAATGAGGAAAATGAAGCTATGCAGCTGGCAAGAAATTTATTTAGGTTTCTTTTCTTTTAGAGTGGATCTTTCTTTCCCAAAAGCTAGACACCGAAGGAACTCCATTGAATGTATTTCATAAGCTAAGGCAAAAACCAAAACAGCATAGAATTTGGAACGGTTACAAATGTTTCAAGATGAAAATAAAAGCCACTCAATTGCTAGTGAAAGGAACTAGCTGTGATTTGGCTTGATAGCCTATAGAACAGGGCTCAGCATATGTTGGTGGTTGTGCAGATCACAGCACAGAGATCACCAACCATTCCATTTCCAGGCAAGGAAAAATGTCTTTATTGTATCATGTGTTTCACTGGGCCTTGGAGTAGTTCAATGTAATGAGCAGAATGTTCATGAGAAGTCCAGAAGGGCAGATTAAGCTCCACTTTTGGTGTATTCCATAATTCTTGCAGATTATGAAGGAATTTTGCGAGTGTTCTGGTGCACATCAGAGCTTAGGGAAAGTTAGGAAATGTTTCCTTTGACTTGCAGGGACAATGGGTCACAAGGGTATTTCTTTCTTTGATATGGACATTTGGAAGCAATTTTCTTAAACTTTGCGGATGACCAGACACTGAACAGAGTGATTTGTTCCTTTGACAGGATGCTAAAAAATTATTCAGAGAATTTTTAAATGTCTCATTTTGGGAGAAGTGTTTTGAGTAGTACAGCAGACACCCTATCTTTGAATTCAAACAAGCTCTTGTCCCCAGTAAAACACCAGAATTTCTTAAGGCAAACCTGTGTCTGTGGTACTATTTTCCCTTTTTCTGAGAATGTGAAACAAATCTGGCAGCTCATATGCCACTTAATAGTAACTGTTCACAAATGTGTTTTTTTTTTTTTTTAATTGATGACCACCACAGATCAACGATATATAGTAAATTTTCACATTAAAAGGACTGGCAAGATTCCCAGCCTGCATAAATCAGGGCAGCTCCATTGACAACCTTGCCGACTTCAGTCAGCTGAGGACCTGCCCCACTTATTGTAAAAGTGTCATGGCATTTTTTGAAGCCCCAGTCTGGAATCAGCATCACTTTAATGTCTGATTTAATGTGTCTGACTACAGATAGAGCAGCTAGAAAAAGTCACCTTTAAGAATGTGGCTCCAAATGCATGACTTCTCTCTGCAAGAGTTCATAGCTCTGGTGCCTACTGTCCTATTCCTCTCCTTGTACATTCATCTCTGATTTTCTCTTTTCATTCTCCTTCCTTCTCCCAACATTCAAGCAGCTACAAAGAAAACAAATAACTTGGATGTTGATGCAAAGCTCTGTTAGACCAGCAGTTCGAATCCAGATGTTGCATAGTTAATTCTGTTCCTGAAAGGCACAGGATTACATAGATATAATTCACATTTATAAAAACTTGGGCATTGTACCATTATACCATCTCCTCTCATGCCAGAATTTACGCTTCTTCCTGAGACATGGGAGTATTGGCCATGCCCTTCCTATTTTTTTTAATAAAAAACACTGAAGTATGAGTTTCTTCCAAGTGTGGCCACATCTCATCCATGTACACCCAAAACAGTTAAACAATGACATTCTCAGTGAGGATGTGGCTTTAGTGATTTTGTTTTAATTGTTTCTTTTCCAGAAGAATTGTCTCCCATAGTCAAGATTTCTGCAGCCCAGGGTTAGTGGCTCTGCTGCAGCTGGAGAGAGCTACTCAAAAGAAAAAAAAAATGAAGTAGCCCTGTCAACCTCAGGGAAAACTTGAAGCTCCCCAGAATGAGCAATTCATTGCAGCCATAATCATCATTTTATATTATACAACTTGTGAACGTCCATTCCCTTCTCTTCTGGTGTCTGGTTTTATATCCCTGTGTGAAGCTGTCACACACCCCACCATCTCCAGCGGAATTTTTAACGTGCAGATAGCAGGGACGTGTAATGTAAACCATACCACCAAACATATTATGAATATATTGCTCTTCTTAAAAATGCTTGTTGGTTTTTCATACTACAGTATTGACTAACTGTCGGTGTTTGATGTATGGTTTACCAGCCTGATGTAGACTTATGGTTAGAGCTTAACTTGTTAGTTCTGCTTTTGCAGCCAATTCAGAATAACTACAGATGCCCCAAGATATTAAAATTGACTGCTCAAATGGACTCAGTGTGGGAGTTTCATTGGTTTTAAATTGATAACAGCTGAAAGAGTGAATGATTAAAGCTGTATATGGGCATAGTATGCAGCTCCTTTGTACGAGCCCTTGTGAACAGAATCCACTGCATGGGAATTGCCTTTGTTCTAATAAAAGATATTTCTGAACAATTGTTAGTTTAAATTTTTAAATGATGAAACAAGAGCATTTCAGGAGCCTATAGAGGAAATAATTCCTGAGAAACTGGAATAACTCTGAGAAGATAAAGTGGATTTCTATTCAGAGGGGAGCATTTAAAGTTAAGTAGCATTCCATAAGGTGGTAATTGTGTCTATTTCCCAGACATTTGAGTTAAATAAGCTGGATAGGAAACATAAACTGTCATAACAGGAGGTTAGGAGTGTTGTGTACATCTCTTTTTTTCAAGTCATAAAAGATGAAGTTTTGGAGGGCCTTATCACAAATAAATCAAACAAAGGGGGTTTTTGCTTTCCTTATCCCTTTGGGAGCAGTTCTTTTATTTTTTTGAAAATATGTTCTGGAGAGTTTTCCTTTAAACTAGTTTTAAAATATGTATATCTCTACACTTATAAAAGAATAAGAAAATAATATTTTAATTTTAGTTACCTACAAATCTAGCCTATAAAAGGGACCATTTCCCCCTTCCGTGTTTTTTGAAATACAATTCTTAGCTGAGCTTTCCTCAAGCATCCCTGTGACCTCCACAAGTGCAAATATGGCAGTGGAACTGCTGCCATTCCCATGTTTATGTGCAGAAACAGATCCAGCAAAAAATCAATTGATTGGAGAGAGTCACGGAGTTTGTGGTCCAGGAGTACTCAGAACTGAGATTATTTGGATGACTCATGGGATCATGTACTTGTAAATACTCATGAATTTCCAGAAGGAGAAAAAAACCCTCCAAAGCAGTTGTGTGCTGTTGTTTTACCATAGACAATTTTGATGCCCAGGAAGTATTAATGCTGTTTTGCTGTCCTTTCATCCAAGATAAAAATCCTGAGTGCCTGTGCTCTAAAGAGGTGATTTAAAACTTAACTGTAGAGTACAAAATGTGACTGTGTCCATGCAGTGAAAGGCATAAAAAATGTGGTTAAATATTTTGCTGAATATATAGAATCTGAACCAAGAAATGAAGTAACGGACTAGGTGAGAATTGTAAAACTCTTTTCAGCCTGTTCAAAATTTCCTCCCAGGAATACCAAACATTCTGTGTTCATGTTGGAGATTGAAAGAGTAACTGTGAAATAATCCTAGAAGTTGATTATAAAGTGGTTATAACACAGAAGAGAAACTGCTGAACAGCAACACACTAATTTCATTTCAGTTCTTCGTGTGTTGCCATCTAAACACAGTGCAGTTCTTTGCCTGTTTTGCTTCTGAAATTGTTTACAAGTGTCTTTGTCCACCAAATAAGACATGTTTTTACTTCTTTTTCAACATAATTTACATTGGAGACCATTCCATATTATGCAAAGAATTTGACAGGTCTTTGCTAAAATTTTAAAAAACAATTAAGATGTCAAAAGAGGAAGTGCTAGTACATTTTAATCATAAATCTCTGTATGTATAATTACCACTGAAGGCAGCTATAAATGTTTTATGAAGAAAATGTAACCAGACTGTGCTTTGTCAGAAACATAACCCCAAAACATGTAACAGACTGTTCGCTAATGCTTAACGCCACACATGCACACAACCTTCCTCAGAGCAGTGCTGTGAACCCAGTCCTCCATCCCTTCTGCAGCCCAAACTCTGACTAACTTCAATTCAAGCTTTGATGTACTCTCCCAGAATGCAGATCACACCCTTTGGGAGGTGCTGCAATAAACTGCCCTGGTGCATCTTGAGAAGGCCAAAGTAACCCGGACCGTGCACCTCGGTTCTGTCACTCTGTTCCCTGCTCTGGGCATCAGGAAAGAAAAGGCAATTGAGTTGCTCTTGAAATCTGAGTATGAAATAGTGGTGATTAATGAAAATGAAGCTTATTGCAGCACAGATTTTTTTTTTTTAAATGCAGTTTTGCTTGTTAGTGAGGATAAGTTGGTTTTAGAGCAAAAAGCAATTGGTTATGGTCCAGCATGGTGGAACTGACTATGGAGGAAACATCCAATTCCATGTGAGCTGCTGGGTTTTCTATACAAAGTCCAGACTGGTGCTATCACCTTTCAGCTATCTATATAATAATTTTCAAAGCCTCCACACCAATTTACAAACTGTAGTGCTCTGTTGAAGTGCTATATGGAGACTGTCTCTTTGGATAAATGATGACAGTACACTCCTATTGTTTCAGCATTTAACTGGCTCCTATTGAATAGTTCCTCTCATCTGTTTGATTCATTCTGATTTTAGCTGACAACGTCCCTGTTACTGATTGCTCTTTTCATAATCTCTCAAACACACAGAGTGGAAATGAGGTGGAGGAAGCTAATTAGTAATCTGACGGGTTGAACCTGCTAATACAAATATATTTCAAGATCAACAGTCAAAGTTGATCAAAACTTTGAAATCACAAAAACTAAAAGGTGGCATTATCTAGTTAAAGGATTGCTTGTGATGGAAGTGAGACTAATCATTAGTTAAACATGGTGTAAGATGAAATCCTCACCAAAAGACATCTAGTCTCTTCTGTTTTTCTGAGCAGGCAATTCGATCAGTAAAGAAAAAGATTTTGTGAAGTTGAGATGAAATTGTACTGAGTCCTGATGATGCAAAGTGATGAAGTGCTTGCCCTCATACAGTGCTCCATGAAAGAGTGAAACTTCCAAATGCATGGAAGGGACAGGTCACCCAACCAAATGAGTTTCCAGGCTGGACCAAGTGCATCTTGTAGAAATTTGTGTTCAATGACTTAGGGAGCTGTAGCTCTGGAACTGCCTGCACATTTTCTATGGCAGGTCCAACCAAACCCTGGAGACCTCCAAGACTTAGAAAGGTCAAAAATAAGGTGCAAGTGGCAATTGAAATTGAATCCAGAGGGAAGCATCAAGCACTATGAGCAGCAGATGTGGAGGGATTTGGTTCTGGGGCAAAAGCTAATAACCACTAGGATTCAAAATGGATTTGGTTCCAGTTTTGTCTACGCATCTTCAGTATCTGAGTTTTAAATTAATAAGCAAACTGAGAAGAGATGAAAATCCCACTAATAATAATATGCCTTAATGTACTTTCCTCTTGTCTTCCAAATGTAGATCAAATTTTTGGCTCCCATTTGCACTTGGTTTGTGAACATGAGAAATCTACAGTTCCCCAGTTTGTAAGACTCTGCATAGAAGCTGTTGAAAAAAGAGGTGAGTATCTTATTATTTAATACTTTTTTTTTCTCTGATAGTAATCAAAACTTTAACCTTGTAACTCTGCTTGGATTTCTAGGGTAGGCAGACAGTACACTCTATAATATAGTTATGAATGGAACTATATCACATTCTGTGTATCTTCATTTTCTTTATATGATAAGACATTAATAGAACTCATTCATGCTGATTATTCTATAATTTTTTTGACATGTTGTGGGTTTAGTCTTTCTCTGGGTAAGTAAATGTTAGCCATCGATAAAATGTCAGTAATTTCATTCTGAAATCCCTGGTGTATGTAAGGCAAATACTTTTTCCTAAGTCTTGAATTGTATTTAACCAAAATAAATGTTATTCTATCATGGCCTTTTTTATTTTTTTTTTTTTAATGAGTGCAGGTGTCTAATTTTTACAGTTATTTTAAAAGCCATGATACTGCAAAAATACTGAAATGAGTATCCATCCTTATTAAAAGCTTTGATTAATAAGAAGGATTTTCATAGTACAAAAAAGATGTACTTAACACCTTTGCCTGCCTTCCTTTCTGCAGTGTGTATCTTCTCTCACTGAAGGTCATTTTCTTTGGAAGGTGCATGCGGTAGATGCAGAATCTTAAAATGTATTGTATAAAAATGTGAGGCTTCATCACCATCTGTTACAAGTTTACAACTTGTTCCAGGGATCTGGGGAAACATATATCTTGCAAAAGATAGAAAATTTATTTTCAGAATAAGGCTGGGCGAACCCATTGTCACTGCCATATACCAGAGTCTCAGAACAAGAGAATCCATGAAAAATAAAAAGATACTTAGAGCGTTACCCACAAAGGAAAAAGCTGTTTTAATTCTGCCATTGTTACCTGGTTTTATAGTGAAAGGTGCAATAAAACTACCCTGGAGTTTCAAACTCAGAGAAATTCATGCTTTAATTATACAGCAAAGAGAGCACTGGGATATTATTATTCCCTGAATGATTGGCAGGAAGTCAGAGACTGAAACAAACTGGAGATCGTTCAGCAGGGGGAGATAGTAGCATTGGGTTTTTGTGGAGCAAGGCTGGAGGCTGGATAAAAAAAGGGGAAAAATGTGTGAAGTGCCTATTAATAGAGGAGGAATTGTGAGGTGAAATTCAGAACATGAAAAGGAAAGGCAGAGATTAGATTGCAAAAATGCCACTCCATGCAGAACATGTCTAACAAACTGCTTGGTTACAACCTCAGCACAAGTTCCCTCAAGAATGTGCTGGATATTTCATAGATGTTTTGGAGTATCTGACCACACCTCCAAGCAGAAGTGAGGCCAGAGGTCTCTGCACTGCTGAACTGTAACAGAAAAATTCAAGGAACGTAATTAGATGTTTACTGTCTGTGTGATTATTAAAAAAAATGTTCATATTAGAAACTGGATGTATCACCATTCCTTCAAAGGCGGTCATCCTTCTGAGTACTGCACTATAGTTCTTGTGTTTCCTTCAAACTTGCTGTGACTTAGAGAAGCTTACCCCTTTTGGTTAGCCTAACATGTAAATAAAAGCTAATCACATGGCATGAGATAAAAATTTCATGTTATCACTATATTTATGAGTTTATATTTGATACACAGTTTTTTTCTATTATCGTTTTCTTGGATTAAGATGCTTTCATTTACTCACATTCTATTTACTCAAAGTGTTGTTTTTACTGAGTTCTGGCATAAACTATCTCAGGACAGCAGTAATTTATGTGAAGCTAAGTCCAATGTTTATGCAAGCTTCTGATGACATTTTGTGCCGGGGTTGGTATTAGGAAGCAGTATGTGGAGGTGCCAAGTCTCCCGGCATGGCTGAGACTCAACAGATCTGAAACCCTCCTCTTAATGGCCAGATATGCCTCCAGCCAAGACACTCAACTGCAGAGTCATGGGAAATACTTATGTACCAATTATGGGAAAGGCACATTTAATGAAAACTGTATGTTTACTTTCATAGTCTTAGTAAGATGGCCTAGATACTCGGTACAGCTGGCATATTGGCTGTGGTAGAAAAGCTTTCTTTTCCTATTTAGAGAATATATCATCCACATACTGTAACTGTACCAAAAATGTTATGTGCATGCTTCGCTTCAGATAAAGCATTATTAGGAAAAAAGACCTTAGGAGACCATCCCTAAATGTTACTTTCAAACCATTTGTGATCCACTGAACGGTTGTGTTCTTAGCTATCAGCTCATGGTTTTAGGTTTTTATTCACCTACTGGTTTTCTGTTTATTTTTCTGAATTTTAAAGCAAAATCACTGCGCTTTTGGTGCAGAAAATCACATTTAAAAAGTCTAGCAGTGATCTGAATAAACAATACTGATTAGTACATTTTCCTGTATAGACGAGGTTACACACAATAGCCAAATGTAGCAATATTCTCTCACAAATTAGAAATGTACATTAACCATTGGCAAGATTTCCTGTTTAGTTACAGTATTTTAAAATGAATATCAAAAGGATGTTCATTCTGAATATATTGTGCTCTAACTTAGATCAGAGTTTGGTCATTTGTCCCCTAGTCTGCTTCTTTACCATCTCAGAACAGGGGTGCTTCCTAAGATCTGATCTAAAAAAATCTCACACCATAATGCATATTTATCTATCCAACAAGGATTCACTTGTGAATGTGATAAAAATGGAATGAATTCCACTTTTTCAGCATATTTTTGTATTTTTAGCTATTGAAGTAGAACTGTGAAGCAGAAGTTCTTTCTCCATTTTCTCAGCCATCTTGCAGAGCTGGTAGTGGAATTTAATAAAGAGAGGCAATAAAAATGTGCCTGTTCTTGGAAACTTAGAAGGAAATTATCTTTTTTTTTTCTTCTTTATTTTTTTTTTAAGGAAGCACCATTTTTCTCTTCATTCTTCCTGTACTTATGAATTACTTATAATAATTACTGAATTATTCATTCATAATTTTTGATGAACTTCTAGCCCTGATTATTGAGCTACCCAGACCTGTGCCTCTAAAGTCAAAACTATCTTGGGAAAATGTGTTGTATCCTTAGTATTTCATGCAATATCCTAAGTAGAAAAATCTCCCACGTCTGTGGTGTGACCTGGTGAAGGTAAGAGAATAATTCTATACCATGAAGCAATCAGATTGAAGAAATACAGGGACTACTCAAAGATCTCCAGCATTTCTTCATTTTCTGTCTTCTCAGGGACTTCAGGGGAAAGGTTTTGATAGAACAGCACATTCTGCGGGTTTTTTTCTGTTTCTTCTTTTACTTTACCATCCACACCTACCTTGGATGGACCTCAGGCTTTTCTGGGGCTATCTGTCGACCTGGCCTTTTCAATCTGTACTCCTGTTTTTCAATCTGTTCTTCACTCTGCTTCCTTCCCCTCCCTGGGAAGTGCCTGACAGGTAGCACCAGCCCTGAGCTGAGCAGTGCAGGGAGGAGAGCCTGGGACAATCCTCCCAGAGCACTGTAACTCACACACTGCTCACTTCTGCCAAGGGTGGGGCCCGTTGCAAGACTTTTTTGGTGTTTCTAGGCCAGATATCATTTCCAGTCATTTCTGGAGTCGCCTATTTATTTTGTTATCCACGACCCTTTAGAAGTCCTGGCTGTCTTTTTTTTTTTTTTTTTTTTTCATTTTCTTTTTTAAAAAATATGTGAGAGGCATGAGTAGAACGCATGAAAAAAAAATAAAAATATCAGTCTGTGTTGTACCTCAACAACATGCCATCCAATACTTCTCATGGTAGTGTTTTATCGTGTGAAAACAGTCTGATACTAAACTCTTTTCCAGGGGAGATCATTTGTCTGTGTGTCTAATGACAGAGTAAATGAACACCCCAAGCAGTCCGTATCCTAAACCTACCCAGGGTATCCAGTGTGTCTTGGGTTTTGTAAAGAAATACAGTCCTAATGCTCCACGGAAATATAATTTAACTTTCATCTCTCTTTTGAAACATCCTTCATTTTCTCCCTCCGTTCCCAAATCCAAGTTAGAGTTCTCAAATCAGCCTAAATGACTTGAAAAATGACACTGCAGGCAGCAAAGCTGGTGATTACAGGTACTGTTTCCATGCTGAGCTGGACGTTGCAGATATTGTTTTCTGTTGCTTTTCTTGGAGCACAGGATGCTCCGACAGGAATGATACACAAAATTACATATTTGATTCAATGCCTAAAAGCCACCCTGGGATCCATAACCTTGCTTAAAGATTTAAGAAAGACCTTTAGTCCACTTCTGAGAAGGTTCTTAGCTTAGAAAACTTTATCTTTCAACTTTACTTCTTAGCAGCTGTTATGTTTTTTTGCAGTCGTTTGTTTGACAGGATCCAGTTATAGGTTCCGATGTCTGTTTAAAGAAACAGGGAGGTTGTTGGCTTTAAAATTCCCTTACTGCTTGTGTGTTCAACATTTTCCCAGGCTTTTCTACATAGTTTGCCAAGTAAAGGGACTGACCTTTTGTAGCAAACACTTTTTCATTTCTAAATGCTCACTTTGATTTTTGTCCCATTTTATGCTCATTCCAAACTGTTTACAACCCACTAAAAATGACTGTGAATTATATGTTTGTGTAATGGATTCCTTTTGTGGTCGGAGTGGAATGTTTACTTTGAACAATTAGTTATCTTTGGGCAGATTATAGTGACCTGAAAAAAGAATGGCTAAAATTATTATAGTACCTTAACTATTTCCTTTAGTTATCTTCTCTGTGTGTCCACTGTATTATTTACTGGGTTTCATTGCACTGAGACCCAGGGAACAAATCATGTTAAATAAGAGCAGTGACAAAAATCCCCTCTGAGTGTGGGGCTCTTGGCTTGGGTGGTGATCTGGGGTAGCACCAGTGAGACTTCAGAGGGCACCACTAGGCACTTAAAAGCTGGAAGTGCAATTTTAAGAAAGCATGGCTTTGATAAAAAAATTTAAGTTCTTGCTCTCCAAAATTCAGATTTCTCACAGGCTCCAAGATCTGACACCCCAAAGTGCCTAAAACTGATACTCATTTTGGCTTTAATTAGCTTAATGTCCATAGCTGAACTTGATTGTGCACATGATCATTGCAGGCACTCAGTCTCATGATGCAGAATATTCAGGGTTTAAGGAAGAAAATGACTTTATGGGCAAAGATAAAGTAGCTTATGGGATGTAGTAAAGAAATACAGTCATCCCAATGGAGAGAAATGAAGATAAAAACAGTATTTTAAACTACCTCACCTCCCTAATGCCATGCTGCCCTGTGACAGAAGGTTGTGTCTCTTTCATCAGTTTTATCTGTTAATCTAAAAGCTAAAGTGCAGCTAAAAGCACTTTAAAACCTATTTATAAAAAAAAAAAAAAAAAAAAAGAAAAAGAAAGTGATATTTCATTACCTTCTAAATCATATATCGCTTAAAAGGTAGTCAGTATTCTGGTAGAATGTTTACACAGAGGAGAGTTCACTTATCTCAAGGAGTTAAGCAAAGAGGAAATGAGTTTTAAAAAATATAAAGTATTGTGAATATATTTATGTTGCTAGGATAAAAATGAGTTTTTAAAAGAGTCTAATGCTATCTCATTTTCTAATGGAAGGAAGCACTGCAGAAGAATTTTAAAAGAAAAAAAAAAATCCCAAACATCTCCTAAAGCTGAAGGTTCCCATTCTGGGATTGTTGGCTTTGGTATGGTGGAGTGAGTGGATTATAAACCAGTGAGGATGGCAGAAGACACAAAGCTTGTGCAGCCAAGGGATGGATTCACAGCTGCTGTATAAAACCCCTAGAAATTTACAGATTTTTTTAGGTGGGAAAAGCTCTCTGAGATCATCGAGCCCAACTATTCCCCCAGAACTGTCATGGCCACCACTGAACCATGTCCCCAGGTGCCACATCTACACAGCTTTTAAATCACTCCAGGGATGGGAGGGGGGGGAAGATTTAAACTCCACCAGGATAATGATTCCACCACCTATCTCCACCTCTGTAGTATTATAATTCTCATTATCAGGTTTGAGTTCAACAGCATGTTCCTCAGGATTTATTTTGCTCAAACAAAATTTTAAGTTTTATTTGGTACTCAAAAATAGTTCATTGCCATCCCTGAGGACCTGAGGCAGGCAGTAGGAAAGTACAGGGTAGTTCTGCCAGGGTGTGCTCACCACCATCTTGGGCTCCCAATAAATGCACAGTGCTCCTGGGACACTTCCCAGCACGGTTAGACCAAACCCATCAGCCAGTGGCATAAAGGATTTGTTCTGGCAGGGCTTCCCTGAGAAGGGAAACCTCAGGAGACTGACCTATCCTGTCCCATTTTATATTTCTGTCCCATTTTATATTTCTGTCTGAGTGCAGGATTATTCTCCAACAGCACTTGGCCCCTGAACAACCACTGAAATGTATTCTGTGTTTTTTCACACTCATATCTTTCTATGCTCAGAGCAAGAAATTCTTCATGAATAGCAGTTTGTTTCCTGCAAGTTCATTCACTGATTTTCAGTACTTATTCCCTTTTGGAAATGTATTTTCCAAGCTCTTGTTTGATTCTCCCAGGCCTGCACATGCTTCCTTGCTTACTCTGATATAATTTTACATTCTGTTTCCAGTGGCTTTAGAATCCAGTACCCTGAAAGTACAGAGATCATGTTGCTCCACCAACTGATCTGAGCCCCCAGTTCTGCTAATTTTGTACTGTTCATTCTTTCCCACTTTGGGATAATCTATTATGCTTGGATCCAGGCACGCACTAAAAGCTAATACTTCCATGAAGAATGTGCAATTTGTACTGTTTAGCTTGTGATGAGATTCCTTTTATGATTCTCTCTTGTTCCAAGGAGGCTTCTGCTCCCAACTTTTATACCCACTGGATGTAAAAGAAAAGAGAAAAAAAAAAAGAAAAAAAAAAGAAAGGGGAAACAAAACAAACTGATAGGAAAATAAAATGCATGCACATAAAAATATCCACCAGTTGAGCAGATAAAGCCTTTTTCCAGGGAATTCTAGTGTGCTGAAGAAATCTGTTTCTAAGGGCATTGAACTATGTTTACTTTAAAGTGGCCAACGAGCATAAACTCAAACATACAGATGAATGCAATATGAAACAACAAAGTTCTGAGAAAAGCCCTTCCAAGTTTGTGATTTAAAATGTTTGGTGCTTCTTCTTTTTTTTTTTTTTTTTTTTTTTTTTTTTTTTTTTTTTAATTTTTTGGGTTTTTTTAATAAACTCTTCTTCTGAGTAGAAATTAAGAGCGGTTGAATTTAGTGCAAACATATTGGCAAGTTTTCCTCAGCCATTTCTGTCTTCAGGCTCAGGCAATCCCACTATAGCCACCTTTCTTAGAGTAAGAGCCAGTTAATAGTGTTGTGCAAGGTCCAAGTCAGAGCTGGCTCTGAAGGGTATTCACTCTGGGGCCTCTGTGTCTGCTAGAAAGCCACATTCTGAGTTAGAAAAAAATATCAAGAAGTGTCAACAGGAAACATCACGGAAGGGCATACAAGACAAATTAGAGAAAAGGAGACAACAGACAAAAAAGAAAAAATTAATAAAAGCCTTGTAATGACAAGGCAGAAAAGAGAATAAATATATAATTATTTTAAAATTTGAAAGAAGAGATCTAAGTTTGTTAGAAGAGGGAAAAAAAGCCATAAAACATGCAGGTATTTGAACCAGTTTTTGTCTTTGTCATAGTTACCTGATACCTGGTTCATTGATTAATCTGTTCCAGAGGAATGTATCCATTTCTATGAAAAAAAGGGGGGATTTGTATTTTAAGCCGTGCCAGTAACAACAAGCCGACACTCAGTGTTCACCAGAGTAACATTTACAATGCCTGGGCCAAATTCATGCCTTGTGTAATTTTATTGCTTTTACTGGAATTACACCAGAGATGAGTTTGGCCTTTTGCCTTTTTCTAGCATTGTATAATATATCTATTTGTGAACATGTAGAAGGAAACAGGGCATTTTGTCTTCTGAATTTTCCATAAAATCCTGTTCAATAGGCATAATAAATAAAACAAACCACTTAACCTACAAAATAAAAAAAGAATCAAACAACGTTTTCTAGATATTAAAATAATGCTAATACTCTTTGTAAATCAAGGAGCTGACACTTGCATGCACTGAAACAAAAAAGTCCAGAGAAATTTAAAGCCAGCTGACTGTGTGTGTGTTACTTTCTCTGTGCCAAAGAGAGAATGAAGGTCCTGACTCACCCCCTGGTCAAAGGCAGATTCAGGGAAGCTCACACATGAGGGTATTCACCTCCCAGACATGAAAAAGGTAAAAAGAGAGGCACAAAACTCCTGTCTTTTCCCCCTGAATAAGCTGAGGCTGTGAGGCACCATGCCCTGGTACAGTACACATGCCATCACAGACAAGGAGTTGGCAGGATTTCCACTGCAAACCCCATTTAGTCAGACTTTGCAGTTCAGCCATTAATAGAACACTTTGAGCTAACACTTGACAAAATGAATCTTGGCCTAGAAGAGATGTTCAGTCACACACAAACACACACAAAAATAGAAGTTAAGTCCATTAAGTTCCTTTAAAAGGAAAAGAGGTGTAATTTCAGATCCTTTCAATATCTCTCTGCTTAAATAGAAAGTTATATTTTTTTAAAATGTTATGAAAACATAATTGCACAATGCAAACTAATCATTTTTTCTATGGGAAAAAAAAAAAACTACTACAACTACGCTATATTTTTTTTTTCCAAAAAAGTTTTACAGCAATAAAAGAAAACACACTAAAAAAAGAAGTTTTACTGTCCATATGCCACACTGTGGGGTCAGTTAAAAAAAAAAAACCCGTCTCCTTTTTTTTTTTCTGCCAGCAATTCAAGAGAGCAAATAACTGCAGTTGTATTTTATTACTTCAATTATTTGCTGTAGCAGCTTGTGTTACATCAATGTTTTAATCATATAATACCACAGTCTAATGGGATTGATACCTAAGTGAGAGAAATTGTACCAACAGAGAGCTTCAGGAGGAAGGCAGAGGGCAAAGGAGGCGGACAGATTAAAAAGGAGGCTTTGTGTGAAGGCTTCCACTTCTTTAAGGGAAGATTTCTTTAGCTTGTTTTGCTCCCCTGAAATTATGAAACTGATATTATTAGCAATCTAGTAATTGTCTAGAATTGTCCCTAAATTGGCTACTGCGTGATAAACCCCATGGAACTAACAAGTTTTTCAAAGATCTCCAGTTTCTGTTGGCTCAGCAGATTGTTTCATTATGATCAGGATCCACACAGATCATGGATGCAATTTTATAGCAAACCAACTTCTTTTGTTTTTGCTCAAACAATGGTTTGGGAGGAATGGCATAGATGTAAATGAGAGCAAAATGTGAGCATTTTGTTTCATAACACAACAAACCTCTTGGATCCTCCAGCTCTCTCCTTGTGGTTCCTTCATGCACCTTTTTTGGTGTCAGAGATGATGACTTTGAAATAACTGAAATTATTGGGAAACAGATATTGCAATCAGAAACTGCTTTCTCATGCTTATTCTGCTTTGAAATGCATATAAGTTATTTCTTCCTATAATTCCTGCTTTATTAATACTAGTCTGTGTCCACCAAGACACATGGAGACTTCTCCTGAGGAACCTGAATAGATCTATTCTGTGGTCCATAGTTGTGCCTTACAGTTAAGGAAATGGGTCAGAGCTTTGTTGTTTCAGGACTTTAAGCTTTATCTATTTGAAAAAAAAAAAAAAAAAAAAAAAAAAAAAAAAAAAAAAAAAAAAAACCCACATTTTTTTTACCCAGATTTTAGTTCAAGATTTAAAAACAAAGGAACTTGTTTAATTGCCAAGACTGTGGGCCATTAACAGGTGATACTGTGGCTCTTAAAATCACCACGGGACTCCTCCAAACCAAGGGTAAGGGGATATCTCTGAAATGTCTTCACTCAGAAGATAAGAAAGTCCCCAAAAGGCAAAAAGAGGTTTTTCCATGTCTCTTTTCTTCACCTCCCCAGGAAAAATCGCCCCTAATATTTGAAACCATATGCTTTGATTTGTCAGTCCTGAGCTGACATGGTGTTATGTGACTTAACACACCAAAGTAGCTGCCACCAAATGCCTTCCCCGTGCCAGCAGTAACCACACAATGCTGCTGGAGGTACCACAGCTTTTTGTTGACTTAGAGATGAAATAATTTTGATGAGTGTATGGTATCAGTTAGCAAGTGTTGAGTTCCTCGTGGTGATACTGCTCATGTTGACTTAAATGGAAAACGGATCGGCTCAGAAACCTTTAATAAGAAAAGTTCCTTCGTGTGCTTGTAGTGATGCCCTGTGGAGCCACGAGAACTAAAAATCTGTCAGCATACTTGGTAGAGACTTTGTTTCATGGTTCTCTAACTCATATGATTGAGATTAAAGTGAACAAAATCTTGGCACATAGCTTGGCAGGCGAGAAGCATTCCTGTGTTTGTGTGTGTGAGACAGAGGGACAAAGAGAGGGGGAAATTTAGCAGCCACTCACTCCGTGTTAAATTATCAGGTGCTACATATTTTTAATAAACCTTAGTAGAAAGATAAGATACATCCTCTGCTATTGAAAATTGCTTTCACTTAGACTACGAACTTGACTTTGAACCAGCTGAGCATCTCCTCTAACCACTGAAAACAAAACCATTCAAATTCTCCAACCCAAACAAATTGCAAGCAAGACTTGAATCCAAACAAAGAGGTGGAAGGTTCTGGAAGGGTGCTATTTATGCAGGCAGGTTTTCCTACTTTGACATTAAACCAGAGCAGCTACAAAACATTTTCCGTAATGCCCTGATCTGTGATCTGCAGGACTGTCCTCACAACGGTGGCTGCAAAGACACGATATTTTTTAATACTTTTCAAACTCATGATGTGGATGCCTGAGAAGTATCTGAATTTGCACACTATAAAGGGTTCACAATGGTGTCTTTTATTATCTCTGTTTCAGCTGCATTTTTTGTTCTGATATGCCCT
The DNA here is from genome assembly GCF_017590055.1 of Onychostruthus taczanowskii. NCBI lineage: Eukaryota > Metazoa > Chordata > Aves > Passeriformes > Passeridae > Onychostruthus > Onychostruthus taczanowskii. The sequence goes on from NW_024496526.1 coordinate 14,203,574, forward strand.
ACATTAAAAACACAAAGGCCACAGCTTAGAGCAAGAGGTTTCTGTTAGAAACCCTGCAACTGCCTTGGATGTCTGTAGAGTAAATGTCATTAATAATTACTGGAATTTTCACCAAAGAAGGAAATTAGATATGGAAAGCACTTCATGCCAACTTCATCTTTCCAAGCCTTCAGAAATACCAGAGGGCCTATGTGAACCCTAGTAAAAGAGATGAGATTGGATTTCTACCTTCCTTACATCATTCCATGCCACAGTCAGCTTTAAGACACAAAGACAACGATTCAAATGAAATTTCTTCCTGTAGCTTTAAATTACAAAATAATTATCTTCCATGAAAATATCAAATTATATTCATATTTATGCATTTACTTCACCCAAAATTCAGCTAACAGATATCCAGTTCATTTTATTGCCAGCAACTAAGGTTGTTTTCTTATCAGAAGTCAGTATTTTTACGTATTTCTTGCATGTCTCTGCTATGTTTTAGTTATATAATTTGTATTTTATTGAGGTTTTTTTTTATTTGCATATTTCAAAGCAGAAAGCAATTTGTTCCATTTCAGACTATACTTTAAAAACCTTTTTTGAGGAGTTCCTGAGCAATTCATTACAAGTTTTGTGCTATTTTGGTGTCAGCTATCCTGGAATGCGTGTCAAACCATGACATGGAAACTATGAAGCTGCTTCTGCCAAAGTAATGAGGGATGCACCAATCTCTTAAGTTTTGGTATTTATCACTCTTTGTAATCCATTTCAGGAGTTTTATTTTTTCTGCAGACACCTTGACTACATCTTTTGCTGAGTGTTGCTTTGGTGATCAGATTTTTCTGAAATTCAATGAAGGGGAAAAAAAAATGTTTTTAAGTTACTTGAACCTGTTTGGGGACAGAAAACACAGTGGAAATGACAGGAAAAATAATCTATATATATAGCTGCCGAGTCTTGCAGCTAAGATGGCACACTAAAGTGGAAAAATATGTAAGAACAATAGATTTGTGTCATATTAAAATTAAAGTCTCTGTTGTTTCCCGTAGTACTGCTTAATGTCACTGTTTCATAACACTAAATATGAATTTCACAAAAACAAGAAAATTTTACTCACTTCTTAGAGATTTATCACACTAAAGAAGGTGGCAGGGCATTCAGTGGAATCCCATGGTTTTCACTATTATTGGGTCTTAAAATGTGAGCAAAGTACACTGAGAAAGACTCTGTTGAAGTGGAAGTTATCTCCATGTGCCCATGCACACACACCTTTGTGTTATCACATTTATATGTTGGGCAGATCTGCAATGCTAAGAATTCACTGAGTTGGTGTTGGATAGCTGTGTGAATACTTATCTTCCAAGAGAGCCTCTGGGCTTTCCTGCAACACCCGAAGGTGTCTGATAGTGTGCCTTAGACTAAAGAATCTACTTTTTAAATGTTTACTTCCTCTTAAAGATAAAAAGCAAACACAAAGATAGATGCCTACAATACAACGTGAATAACAAAGACCACTACCAACTGCACATGAGAGCCCCAGATCAGATTTTAGAGCAGGGTTCTGCATATTCCTCTGTTAGAAACTCAGAACCTCTGTGTTTCCTATCCCCAAACAGGTTTGATTTCTAACTGCAGGACAACACTGACCCAGCCTTCTGTGCTATGCAACAAAATAAAATGCTGCTATCAAGTGCCCCACTGATATTTCTTTAGCTGCTGTTGAACTCTAACAGTTAAACTCAGCCTTGGCATCCCTCCCCAGTGATGCTCAGGAGCTGGAGGATGTGTCAGTGGAAAGTTGAGTAGGACCCGATCCTGGAGATAACAGAGATAACCTTGAGTAATCTAAGGCTGGACAGAGCACAGTGTCAGGTTATCAAGTAATGGATCTGTTATAAAGAGTGTTTGGCCTATCTGGACCCTTCAGCTATCTCTAAAACCAAAAAAAAATTATGAAAGAAGCAGTTCTGTGACTTTCAATTTGCTTCCTAAATATCCTTATTCACCTTAAACTTCCCATCCCAGTCATTACCATTAAAAAAAAAAAATTGAATGAAAAATCTCTTTGCCAAGCAAAGGTGCTGCAGACTATCAAATGCAATCCTTACCCAATTTGGTTGAAGGTTTTGTTTGCCCACACATACAGATCTTCCACTTCCAACTGTTCAAAGTCCAACAAGAAGCAGCACTAGTCAGGAAAGGGAGGTGACATTGCTGAGGTCTAATTTAATCTCTCACTATTGTGAAAGAGGGGAAAAGATTTGTCCCTACTGTGCACTAAATTCTCTTTAAAATCAGCACTGAGAGCAAGAGATGTTTGGAGAATTGTAGCTGTCCCTTAGCTTTAACCACAGATCCTACTGGTGGTGTCAGTGGACCTGACTGGAAGTTCTGCACACTCTAAAAGTTCCCTGGACCCCCCCAAAGTGCAGTTTCCTTTAGTACTCTGATGTTGCTCAAAAAACACAGGCACGATGTCGGTGATGATGGATCCCCAAATGAAGCACAGTTCAACTAAAGTGGGAGGATTTAGCAAAATGCATAAATTTCTTGTCTGCTACTGTCTGTAAGAGGCAGATCTTTACAGTGAGCCTAAGTCACAGCTGGCTTTTTCTGGAATGGTTTATGCTCTTGACCCTCCTCGGCCGTATAGCCAATAGGGAGTTGTCAGGCTACATGTGTTTTTAAACTTCTTTCAGCTAAATCAGAAATCCAAAAGCAAAATACAGCTCTCAGCAGTATCATGTGGAGTTGTGACACTCCCTGGAGGGCTGGGGTACATAAACCAATGAATGGATTACAATGAGGCATAAATGTAGTATTTTCATCCATGACAGATATAATCTCGAGCCTGTATTTTTCATGTTACTTAACTCTTTCAGAACATAATGTGTGACAGAAAATGTCTTATAATGCACATTGCAGTAAATATCAGTCAAGTATGCTTTATTGCTGAGCTCTACATGTTTCCAGAAGTTAACAGGCACAGCTGGGATATAAGAAATGGCAATGTTGTATATATTTCTTGAACATACAAAATACCTTGGCTCTCTTCTCCCCCACCCTCCACATTACATCCCCAGCTGTTCTGATCATGTCACACAGTGGATGAGTTTTTCCATCGTCAGCTTCTCCTAAAATGATAACCTTTATTCAGGCTTTCATCCTTCCCAAAATAATCAGCATTATCCATATTGTTATCACATTCAAGTTAGACTTGTCAGAGTGTGGCACAGAATACAGGAAACGGAAGGTGGTAAACTGCCTGTTCGTTGCTGTACCTAGCAGAAAATTCTCAATTCAGGTAACATCTGTTTTTAATATAAAATCATGGAATGATTTTCATTGGAAGGGACCTTAAAACTCATCTCATTCCACCCTTGCCATGGGCAGGAACACCTTGCGCTATCCCATTGCTCCAGGCCACATCCAACCTGTCCTTGGACATTTCCAGGGATGGGGCATCCACAGATTCTCTGAGCAACCCATTCCAGTGCCTCACCACCCTTGATCACTCTTGGATAGCATGAAAATATTATACTTGATAAAGCAGCAAAAACCCAAAGAAATGTTATTTTATTTCAGATGAATTAAGGATTGGTCAGACTGGACCTCCTAACCTGTACGTGAGAAGCAGTAACTGCAGCAAAGGAAAGGGAATAGGAGTGGTGAAGGACACATTACAAGAGAAAACAAACACGTAAACAAAACAGAAATAAGCATTCCCAAAACTAAACACTAATGTGTTACAGAGAGAGAACAGCTACTTCCAAACATTTGGCAATTTCAGATATTTTACTGTGTTGCATGAAGACAATGTTATTTCCTTTTAAACTGCCATTCCATTTAAACCAGCAAGCTGATGTGTGTACTTGAGGTCTGTATTTGGTAGGCATTTTTTCCCCTTTAGCATAAACCTTGTTGATTTAAAAAGTGAACAAAGATGAATCAGGTGGTAAATGTATTCATGTAATCATTTTCATTAATAAGCTGTTATAAATAATAGAGGGAAGGTTTTAAGTGTATAATTCTCTGTCGCACAATTGAGATTTTTCCACATCTTCAGCAGTAAGTTAATTAGAATCACCTGCATTTTCTTGGGCGGACACCAAATGGATTGCAAACAAAAACAGATTAAAATAGCTGTAGCTCATGGCATACAGATGACAAGATTCACAAAGAGGACAATCAGGCAATGAAAACCTCCTCTTTTTCAAACAGTTTTTAAAGGAAATTCAGCTCTTGTGAGTCGCTGTAAAAAGACGTTTGTAAGTGTTTCGCTGAAAGACTAGAATGGCTTTGTTTCTGATCCCATGATGAGTGAAAGAAATGTTTAAGAAAGATCACTTTACAGAGAGATTCAGACTGAAATGTGATGACTGTGATTCAAGCCAAGCCAAAAATTACAGCTCAGAATTAAAGGGGATGGACGTGGCTTGGGAATCCATTTTCCCACATTCCTGAATCTCAATCATCCCAGCCAATGTTTAAAAGAAAATACAGTGGAAAGCAATGAGGTCACTTTGTTTAGCTGCAAGAAGGGGGACTAGCAGAATGGCAAAAGTATATATTGGGGGTAAGGGCAAAATTACAGTGAGCACGCTGCGTGTTCGACGGCTTCATTCAAAACAAATAGTCTCAAAGCTTAGTTTAGTTTCTTGTTACAGGCAGCCTCCTGAGGAAGTCTTGTTGTTCCTGGGGCTTTTAAACCATAAACTTCTTGAATGTCAAAGCACAGCACAATAGACAAGACGACAGAGGCAGAGTAAGCTTGATTTGGGCATTAAACAGCATAGCAGTGAACTGTGTGCTCATTTAAATTACACTTGCTTTGTACTCTCGCTGCCCTTATTTATTTGTGTATAAATATCTAAGTGGAAATTCTACCATCGAGTGATATGAAACAGAATGAAGTATATCCTCCATCATATTCACTTGTTACTCATTCTCAGTATGTAATGCTCATATTCAGTGTTTTAATTGCTTCCATTAAACAGTTTCTATAGGGTCTTGAAAACAATAAGATCTTAGTCAAGCTTTTCTCCTTTCATTGCATCTTGGAGTTATTACTGCAAGAAAAAATGAGATTCTCTTTTTATGTAGGAATGCCCCTCATCTTCTTGATATTATTGCAGTCAAACATAGAATTATTTCTTTTCAGCTAATTTCCTAAAGAGATTCACCAAACCTCATGTCAGACACCTCCAATAGAGCTGTTTCATAGCCTTTTAAGAACTACTACAATATTCCCTCTCCTTTCTTTCCCCCACTATCTCTGCTAAAGTCTAAAGCAGTGTTGGATTTCTACTGATCATAGAAAAAAGAAAATCTTTTTTATGCTGCCTTGAATTCGGGCTTGCTGTCACAAGTCCTGCAGCTAGGCAGTGGTGGAAGGAAGTCCAGTACCTTCAAATCACATAAAATGCACAGATGAAGAGGACATTTCTCTGTCCTGTCTTTAATAGGAAGCAAAAAAGCTTTTATTTTATGTTTCATGTTACTTGCTTCGCTATCAAGTGCAGTGCTTTACTACAGATCCTATTTGTAGCCCATGAAGATGTTCAATCTCATCCCTGTTTCTTTGATAGTCCTCTCTAATTCAAGGCATTATGTTAGTCCTGTTTGTTGCAGCACTGAGCTCAGAGATCAGCTCTTATTTAAAGTAAACTTCAAGTCCTTTGTAGTCTAAATACAGAGTGTTGGATGCACCTTGTGTTTCTCCACTCTAAGCCTGATTTTGCCAGATTGTGGCTGTTTAAGGCAGTAGTTCAGATCTTCTGTAACTTTACCTGTCCTTGTCATTATTTAATATCTCCCTGACCTTTGTGTCATCCCCTTATTTTGCCAAGGGAATTTTTTTTCTCTCATTGTCCCATCTCTGATAGAAGTATTGGATGGCACTGGATGAGAGCCCTGCTCTCGAGAGCTGTGTCAGTTCTGACCTTGCTAACTGATATCTCCCATTAACTACCACATTTTGAGGTCTGTCACCCAGCCAGTTTTTAATCCATGCAATATATGCCCCGTTAATTCTATAGAATGCAAGTTCTTTGATCAAAATGTCATGTGCTACTGAGCTAAAGGTGGCACGGAAAGCCAAACACACTATTTCAACACCATTGCCTTCACCAACCAGACCTGTCAAATATTCTGTTCCTTCAAAAAATGCAACAAGTTTGCTAGACAAAGCTCTGATTTCCATGAAACCATGCTGTTTGGGATTAATGATATTTTGTTATGAATTATTTGTTCATAGTGCCCGAAATTAATTATTTAAGTAGTCTGTCTGTGACTGAGGTCAGTCTAGCCAGTCTCCAACAACATTGCTCTTATTGCTTTTACAATATCAGAATAACACTTCAGCCTTAGTAATTTCCAAATATTTCTCTGTACTTTAGTTCCAAATGCAAGGCACAAGCATATCGTGGCCACCAATGGAAATGGATGGTTTTTACAACATGGTTATCTTTTTGTCCTTCAGATTGGCTTCCAGTATATATCATCCACTCTTTGACCTCCTAGGCCTGTTCAAGCTCTATCTGGTACAAGAACATGGCATTTTTATGGAACCCATTTCCATGGTAGCCAGGCACTCTCTCTGGACAGGGGATGGACCTGTTGCCCTATTAAATAAATATGTTGCTGGAATGTTTTAAGCCTCAAAGGTGTCCTAATCTGCTGGGAGGAGAACAACAAGAGGGTAATTCTGGTGATCAGAACAGCAGCTTGGTCCCATCAGAGCAAAGCAACCCCAGTGCCAGCCCCCAGCCCAGCACTGTACATGCCCAAGGAGCTTTGGGCATACACAACCCCACACTCTGCCACACCAAGAAGCAGGACAGGGATGTCAGCAACACTTTCTGGGGTGTGGCCCAGGTTGCTTCATTGTATTCGTCATTTTCACCTCTGATTTCAATGGCTTCAGACAAAAAAATCTTATTTTTGCTCCAACATTCACCTGAAATTCTGGGTTCATTTTGTCACCCTATGCAGATACATTATTTAATGTCAAATTTTAGTGTGTTAGGTTCATTTTTTGCTTGCCTTCATGATTTTCCTTCTACTGGAACACATATATTGGTCCTTCTGTGAAATTTAATTTTTGTTTTGTTTTTTGTTTTTCTCATCACATTATTTTGACATGGATCTATTTGCTGCATTCACTCATTTCTGCTTCTTCAAATGATTTCTTGCCTCACTTTTGTGCCCTTAGTAAGCTTTAAAAAAAATTGTTTATAAGTCAGGTATTTATGGTAAGATGCATATGAAAACACGAGGAAAGAATTATAGTTTTAGGGAGAACATACCCTGATAATGACCTCTTAAATATTTGTAAAGATGGCCCTGGGCATCTGAGCCCACAAAATAGTTTATAATACAACAGCTTGATTGCATAATGATACTTTAGTTTTAAAACGTATGATCTTTCTGTTTATGGGAAGGCATAATAGGCTCCTTTGAAATACAATAGTTTTGCCCTGAACATAACTGATTTTAAATGAAAGGACTAACTAAAGAATGCCTTTCTTCAAGTTTGTACTTCACTTTGTTGTTGAATCCAGCACGATGGTTTCTTTTACAAAACAGGCCTGGGGACCACACCTATTTCAGGATACATTAATTGTGAAAGTTCCGTGGCTTTCCACGCAGGAAGTTACCTAGTGCTGTTTTAAATTCTAAATCTTGTTAAAAACCAGAGAAATTTCTGTGTACCACCACCCCTTTCTCCCTGCACATAGAGAATTTCTTTTGATATTCAGTTTGAAGGTATTAACAAATAAAAATTAAGATTAGACAGAATGCAGTGTGATTTGAGAGAGGGATTCTTTTTTCTATGCAACAGAAATGAGTTAGTGAGAATGTTTAACTGCAGACAGTTCATAAATCGCCTGGAGTACCTCAATCAATATTGAAATCTAGTATTTTAAAAGATTTTTTTTTGAATAAATATATCACCCAAACTCTAATTTTCTTCTGCCTGATAATATTTTGATGCAGCACCTGGTCCCAGCTCAAACTGGTCCTAGATCTGACACTGGCCTGCATTTACTATTACTTCTATTTTGGATAGGAGTGAGTGCAAGAAATGTCTTAAATAAATATTCTTCTAACATCTCCTGTGCAGTGCAGAGCAGAATAACTATAACTTTCATAATTGCTCATGAATCTCAGCCAGCCTGAGTCCAGTTGCCTTTTAACTTTCTCATCAGGAGCACCTGTGTATTTTTTTTAAACTAAAATAGTTAAAATTTGCTATAGTTTGGCAGCCGAACTGATGAGTTCTTGAGTAAGACCTCTTCCTACATTTCTTATACCATTACAAAATTTAGTGTGGAAATCATTATCGTGAGTTTGGCTATAATTTCTAATTGTGGGTCCATCCTGTTCTCAGGTTCCTCATTAAAACAAACAGAAACAGAGTTGGAGACTGGAATATAAAGCAAATAAAATACTTGTTCTCCTTTAGGGCAAAATCCAGTGATTTTTCCCCGATAAACCCCACTACAAAACACAAGAAGGTCATCCTATATTGAACTGAAGTTGACTTTATTATAACAAATATCTTTTCTTGGAAGTTTCTTTGCCACTATACTAAAACTCCAGCACCAGATAGGAAACTGGGCAAGGCTTTTGTTTCATCTTGTTCCCTAAGTATTTATAGCCTGCCGTGAAGAAACACTTACAGCAGTGCAGTGATGTTTTTATTCTTGACAGAGGTGCCCTTAAAAGTGAATTTGCTTTGAAAATTGTTCATAGAATCAGGATATAAGAGCTATGAAATATACTTTTCTCTCTCATTCTCTGCCTTTCTCCTTTGTGCCTAATTGGATTTCCAAAATAAGTTGTTAACAATCCAGCTAGGATAATGTGGTCATGAAAAGGATGTCCAAATCCACCAATTTGCATTGGTTTGGTTTGGCATAACTTTCAAAGTTCTTGGAGCAGAAAGTTGATGGCACGTGAATGTTATAATCAGCTTGAAATTTTTTTCTGGTTTTTTTTCTCTGCCATATTGTATAGTGCCCAAATAAAATGCTAATCAAACTTCATTTCTGCACCAAAATTAATTTATTAACAATAATAATGCTCTTGTGTACTCCAGACCATGTTGCAAGATGTAATAGCCACCAATTTACAACACAGCTTGTTAATTTTCACTTGATCTGGGTGATTTATGCAGGTTCCAAATTGATGCTCTTAATGTGAGACTATTTCACCCAAAGTGACATGGATTGTTTTCACTTCCATATAACCAATGAGGTTAAGCACTGAATTGAGTTAGATCCAAACAAAAGTTAACATTCTGTCTGGTGGCTTGCCTGTTTGTTAGTTTGATTTATTTTTCCTTTTTAATTTCTGGTTGAGACTTCAATTTACATGAGGCAATTCTTAATCCTCTACCACAAGAGTCCCACGATCCTATGCTGGGAGTTACTCTTTCACTCTCCCCTTACTAAAACAGAATTAAACTCTTCAGATTTAAGTTAGAATTGCTTTACTTAAACATTTCAGTAATTTCCATTTGCTCATATGTTCTATATCCAGCAGATGGATAATTTCCAAGATTTCTTGATTACTAAATCCTTTTTGATTTCTCTTAAATAAACTTTTTCTTTATCCCTCCGTAACCAAAGGGGAGATCTTGCTGAAATGAAACATCACTCTCAGTATTTTGTTGCAGGACACCCACAGGTGCAGGGTAGAAAACGATCTAAATAAAACACACAGAGAAACACAGAATTACTATTAATGAGCAGAAGAAGAAATAATTATTAATTTCTAAAATAAGTTTTTTGAGGCAAACCAAATCAGGATGTTCCTGGCAGGGTAGACATAAAGTGAGAAATGTATTTTGTAAAGAGACAAAACAAATATACAAACACAAAAATATTTTTTTGGTGTCAGTCTTCATCAAAAAGAAAAGTATGTTTTCTCAAATATTTCTGGTTTGGAGGAGAAATGCCTCCAAATACTTGAGTCCATTGGCCATGGCACTCGAGTGCCAAGGCATGGTGCAAGTGTCAATAAAGACTTGAAACTCAGTTTCTTCTTCTTCTTCAACTGTTATCACAGCTGGGCTTCTGAGCTTTTCCATTTGTTTTTACTCTTACCTACCCTTTCAGATTTCCTTTTCCCCCCACCTCAAATTGGAAAACTATTCCCCCTAGATACATTGTCAGGGAGTGTTTCCTGAAAATTTTTGGGTTTGACAAACTTAGCGTTTTCCAGGAGAAAAGCTTTCTCTGAAACTGCTTGCCAAAACCTAATTAAAACTTGTGTTCCAAGGGATAAGTAGCCCTTAAAAAAACCTGGTTTGTGTAGCTTCTCTTGGCTTCTTTTGTACTTGCAAGTTTTAGATGTGAAATGGCAATGTGCGTTTTAGCGGGTTTGATTTTTAGGCACGCAGGTTGGGTTGGTGTTGCACCACAGTGGATTCTCCTGGAAAAAGAGAGCAGTTCCCATGTGCTTTGAAATGCTACAGCTATGCAACAGGAGCTGGAAGTGCTATTTTAAACACTCATATCAACAGAGCTTGCTGTAGGAGATAATATGTCACAAATGGGAGTATGACATCTAGTTTCACCTAGAAGATAAACATTGAGTGGATATGCAGGGAGAAACAAGGACTGTTGTGTTGTCCTTGAAAAGAATGGCCTATATCAATGAAGAAAAGTACTCCAGGGCATACGCTACTTGGGATATTTAATTTAATCCTCAAACCTGTCTGAGCCGCTATGAAGAATATGGTAGAGAAATGGTAGTTGTGTGAAGTCTCACACAGGTCATGATTTCGGGGTGGGCACCTCAGCAATTTATTTTCAGAAAGGTCACAGCCTCAGAAATTCATGTCTGAAAGGCCAGAGCCCAGGCAGGGAACTTTCCCTGGCACTATTGATGCAAACATCCCACGTTCAAGCAGGGCTGGCACGGCACCGTGCCCGTCCCAAACAGCCCTTCCCGACGAGCACCAGAGCCAATTACCCCTGGCTTTCCTGCCACACTCAAAGCCCCTTGCAGAGCCGTATTCTGCTGACAGAATTACAAGATAATTATAGCTAGGTGTTTTGTATTCACTTAAGTTAATCTCCCACTTTTATTTTTCATTGCTGCTTTAATCAGTGAGGAGGCACTTCAGTTGTTGTCAGGTGGATTATTTTTCAGTCGCTCGCCGCGCTGCTCTTCTTCATACTTGCGAGGCTGCTTCTGCCTTCCTGACAGACGTACAAAGAAAAATACTTCTATGATCTAAAATGAAATATGTGTTTCTTTTTCAGGTCTAGATGTTGATGGAATATACAGAGTTAGCGGCAATCTGGCAACAATACAGAAGTTACGATTTGTTGTCAATCAGGGTAAGTGATTCCTCCACCCTGGTAATGTTTTGTTTAGTACTTAACTGTCTCAGATGACAGTATTTCAGAATCTGCTATACATTAGTGGCATAGAATGATGAGCCCTGTTTTGGAAAAGAGAGGAAAGGGAAGGTAGAAAGATATTGCACAGAGGGAAATGTCAGCTAGGAGAGAGGAAAAAAGAGCAGAGTAAGCAGAGGAAAATAGTAGTTAAACTTGAGATGAGAAACAAACAACAAACAAATCTAAAAATACGGGAGGAAATGGAGATGTGAAATAAGGTGGCAAAAAGCAAAGCATATGTATAAACCAAGGAATCAAAGTGAGGGGGAAAGAAAAAGATTAAAAGGAAAAATAGCAGATTGTTTGGATGTTGAAAGTTAAACAAAACCAAAAGTAGAGCAGGGATCCAAAGGAAACCAGTGAAAGAGAAAAAGGTGCTGAAAAGAATTTAAAAGGAAAGACTAAAAGTGGAGTACTGGCTCTGCCAAAGTCAGTGGAAGATTTACCACTGATTTTGAAAACACAAAGATTTGACCCCAGAAAATGAAAGAGGAAAGATGAATATTTTGGGGATCTGCTAACTAGAATTAGAACCATCCTGTATGTATTTACTAAACATATTTCCACAGATTCTGTGTATAACAAACATATTTCCACAAATACAACAGCATGCTTTTCACTAATGTGGCCTAAAGAAATCTAACATTGATCAGCAGATCCTGTTACAGGTGTGGAAGCTGATATTGGGAACTAATAAGGATGAATGACAAACACATTTATCTCCAAATGGTTTACTGCTCTTACCAAAGACTAACTCTCGCCACATTTAATAGCTTAGCAAATATCATGAGTGATAGTGAACCTCATGATACTACTTAACAAGAAAATAAAATCAAGTTTCTCATAAATCAGGAAAAATACCAAATCTTAAATTGTATTAAAGACATTATACATTTTTGAATGAATCAAGTATAAATGTGAAGCTGCTACAACATTTTGTCCTACTTTTTATGATCTTTTTATAAGTTACCTGGGGACTATTACCAGAACTGCTAAATATTGTGTATTCTGTGTGAGGGTGATAGCTGTTGGAGAACAACTCCCTCAATTAGCTTGGTACTATACATAAACTAAGAGTTTTGACTCAGATATTCTCATGAAATTGAGAGATAGGAGCGATGTAAAAATATTCCCACCTTCAAGCCTCCATTTACATCTCTAGGGAAAGTTTCAGGGGATCAGTAGGTGTTTGCCACCTCCTCAGCTGCTCCAGATTAGTCTCGTCTTCAGCTGAAACTGGAGGGTGAACTCTGGTTTATCAGGAATCAGTATTTATGCCAGCAAATGCAGCAAGACTGAATAAATCATCATTCACCAATCAGCCTCACAGTTTTGATTCATTACTTAGGTTCTCATAAATTTATAGTTGTTGGGTATTTGTGTGTCGATAATGAAGCCTGCCTTGGCTTTCAAATGGCTGTAAACTGTATTTTGTTTGGAGACACACAGGCAAAAATGGGATTTTCTATACTTCTACACTGCCTGAGCTCTTTGCTCAGGGAAAAACTGTGCCATAAAAATAATGGTCCTGTCTATCATGTCTCGTGGCATCCAAAGGTTAACATACTTGAGGTTAACATTACTGCTCAAGTTTTCACCTAAAACAGATGGGCTGATACTGTAAAGCTAGACAGAAGTCTAAGCTGGCTTTTTGCAGCAGAGAGGGACCAGACACCTTTTCCTCCTGGTTTATACTACTGTGAAAAATGAAAATATAATGGTGGAGTTAATAGTACATTAAAGCCACTCTGGCATTGGTTACTTAAGGCATGTGCAAAAAAATCTGCCTACTGAGTGACCACAGGAAATTCAAAGAAAACTAATGTCCCTGGAGAACTATGTCATCATCTTATCCCTTATGATAACCACTGTTCCTTATGTTAGTCTTTATTGATAAAACAAGGGCATCCGTGTGTTTTATGTCATGATGGAGTGGATTTTGGATGGGCAGTGATAATATCTATCCAAACTTCCTTTACACAGAGAACTGCTGTGTGCTCCCCACCTTCTTTTTTCCCATTCTCTCAAAGCTCTGCAGTGGGATGATGGTTAATAACTCACTGTCCACACATCCTCATCCCTCAGTAATTATTGTGACCTCTTCAGGTCAATCCCTGTACCTTCATTTTTTGGTAGTTAACAGTAGGAAAGGAGTAGTTATACATATGATTTTACCATAGCTACTTTTTTTAAAATTTTAGTTAAAGCTTAATTTAATTATAAATGCAAACAAATGTTCTGACAAAGCCTATTTGCATTGCAGAGATTGACTGCAATCAGTTCTTCTACAGGCCAAATACTCATTGGGCTCTTTCTTCCTGCTTGCTTTGCCGTTGTGTCACACCTACATTTAGAGGATATAAATAATATGTATCACACTGAAGATCATAGAAGGCACTCTAGGCTGGCTGCCATATCAAAATATTTTTTATTAGAATAATCATTAATTAGAATATAGCAAAGCTTTATTTGGCTCCTTTTCCTATACTGTTAATGTCATCTGCAGCATCAAAAATTAAATGAGAGAACTGGTGAATATGAAAGGAAAAGAAACTAACAGTTGACAGCTTTATCATTAAAAAAGAAATAAGAACAGTAAAAATGTAAAAAGACTTCTGAAATTCTAGATTTTTGGGGATGAAAAGGGTTTTGCAATAAAAAAACCCCCAGACCTGGTATCTTTCTAAATTATCTAAATATACTTTGTGTTTTGCTCACATTTCTTGGGGTAAGCAGCTCCTGAAGAAGGTTTTGGCCTTGCCAACATGAGTAGCAGCAGAACAAACTACCTTATTTACTTTATCCCTCTCACAGAGTTTTCTTTTTCCTATAAAAGTCTATTGATATCACACCTTTTATGCTTCTGTGCAACAGGATTATCTTTTATCTATGATTTATTTTCCCATTAAGAGCTGAAAAGATCAGTTGATCATAAGAGGACTGGGCTATAACATCTCTCAGCACTTTTGAAACTCTAAGTCATCATTTTTCAAATCACTGAATCAAGGCAGGAGAAGCTGCTTGTACCAAACTGACATCAGGAAATTTGTACTTTCCTTAGTCTATAAGCACTGAAAAATTTGGGGTTTAGAAACAAAGTTAAGAGGAGTCAATATTTTTGGCTGAGCTCCTACAGTAAGGGCACCAATAATAGCTGCAGATGTTAGACAGAGATACCTATTCCTCTTATGATTTCCACATTATTGGTCAAGTCTAAAAGTTGAAATGTTAAAAAAACCAACAAAAAACCAAAACAACAAACAAAGAAAAAAAAAAACAAAAAAAAACCAAAAAAAAACCCAAAAAAAAACCAAAAACAAAATAAGGTACTTGGAGGCTTCTGCTGATTTTACACAAGGTCTAGTAAGTTAAATCCTTTACATGTATTTATAAGGATATTCTGTTAATTCACACCTGTAGGAAAAGTTATAAAATAACATTTATGGGTCTGTTAAGCCATGTAAGGTGTGCTGGCAGTTCCAGGGTGTGAGGTACCACTGAATAGATCCCTTGTTCTGGCCCAAACCCCTGGGGAGGGTCTAACGTGGCCCCAGGTGGGGCTGCTCAGAGTCATTGAGGCACCACTACATGAGCCTGAGGACAGGGGGAGGTGCTTTTCAACAGCAAAACACAACAGGGATGGGGTAAAAAGTGCCTGAAAAAGAAAAACAAGAACAAGGGAAGACTTTTCATCCATCAGAATTTGTAAGTAAAAGTGAATTTTTCTTCTCTTTGGTTGAAGCCATTGTGCTGACAGTAGAATCCCAGAGTGGTTTGGGTTGGAAGAGACCTTAGAGCTCCTCTCTTTCCAGCACCCTGCCACAGGGAGAGACTCCTTTCACCAGGCCAGGTTGCTCCAAACCCCATCTGGCCATGTGTATGGGTGTGTGACGCACATTTATAAGGACTTTTTTTAATGTTTCATGAACATGAGGTCGTTCTATGTGCTAAGCCAGGTTCCTTGTCCTGCTTCCACACACCTCTCCCATCAATCCTCAATAAACTCCATGCTGAAGATCAGGGACACCTGGGTGAGGAACTGGAAACTTCTTTCTTTATGTCTCCTGTGCTAATCTGCTCAGTAGCTGGAAAGGCATTCACTTTCTATGGCTGTCAATCAGGCAGTTTTCATGAGTACAAATTGAACTGAAAAAAATATTAACTAGAGCTATAAAGAGTTCATAACACGTTTCTGAAACGCTAGGATTCCCAATGTATACACGTTCAGGGAAACTAACCATGGAAATATAGATTTCAGTACTTATTGGTTCATCCAGCAAGGGTCGGCTCATGCATAATACAAGAGAGTTCCTAATTGTCTTTATATCCAAAGCTTTGTTTGCAAAGTGCTGGGTGTTTGCTGTGCATATGACCTTTGCACCTCTTTATTTCATTAGGAATACCTTGTGTGTTAACTGCAAGGCACCACAGACCATCCAAAGGTCAATGATTGTGTTTTTACAGCTCTGTTACTCTGCTTATGTACCAAAGCAGGGGCAAATGTGGGAATTTTTACAGAGGCTAAATATTGTGTTATTGCAGAGAGATGCATTTCTTGTGGAACATGGAGAAGGACAGCCAAAGATATCCAAATACTCCTACTTTGAGAGGGGGGGAAAAGTTAATTTAATCTCCTTCTTCCATTACATCGCAGTAACAAAAAAAAAGAACTTGGACAAAAAAAAAGAATTAAAATATTTCTGTAGTTTCTTCTATGAGAATTTAGCAGGATATGATTCATGTTAAGGAAAAAATTAAGAGTAAAGTTTGAACCAGAAATACGTGAACTGATTGCGAATATTTATTAACTAAATAATTTAATAATAAAGAAAATGCCTACTTGATTAATTGTTACAGAGTAAAAATTACAATAAAACTGTCTTGATCAGTGCTTTGCAGAAGCACCATTACTGTCTGTGCAGTTGTTTAACAAGGATTTAATTGGAAAGATAAGTGAATGCACATTTAAAAGTATTGTTAATTTGCTTTATAATCACCCCATCCTTCACAGTATTGACAGCACCAGGCACAAACCCCTTTCTCTTTTACAAGTATTATTTTCCATATGTGCACAATAAATTCTGAAGCAGTAATTGGAAATTTTATGGATTTCAACATACCTAGTGTTTTGAGTTTATAGGTGCCATATCCCTTCTCCAAAGGTTGTTCATAGGTGGCATTTTAGTTAAAATCACTGCTTTTTTATTACCCGTAGGCTTTTTTGGATGTTGTGGTAGGGTAGTTTGTTGAATTTTGGGGTTTGCTTTTTAAATTTTGTTTTGTTTTCTTTCCTAAGAAATATCTAATTCCAATTCACTTTTCCTTCCTATTTGAAATATCAACAAAATCTTCACTTCGACATAATTTTTGATTTAATAAACAACAGCCGTCAGAAACAGTAATCTTCAATATGTTTATATTCCATCTGCACTTATATTTATTGTTCTAATATGACTCAGATTGATCTAATTGACAAGTAAGAGCTTGGACCATATGAGCAGCTAAGGATGATACCTTTAAGCAGCAGGATTCTTCAACCTAACTGACATGTTCTTTATCAATGAACTGGGAGAGGAGAGGGACAAATATTCGGGATTTTTAAATTTAATTATCTATTTTTTTTCTAATATTGCTGATTCTATGAGCTTGCTGGGACCATATGTCTATGTGAGCTGGGCTATCAGGAGCCAGAGTGGTTTCCTGGCTGGCTCTGCCTCAGTGGGCACAGCCCGTGGAGGGCTGGAGCTGCCTTAGAAACACAGCCTCCAGGTCAGCACAAATGGGCTGGGTGGTTGTGAAGGAAGCATTTAGGAGGGGAAAAAAGGTGGGGAGAAGAGAGGGAGGAGGCAGCGGGGTGAATGAAAGAAAGATATGCGTCTTCTTTTCACAGCTTTATTTCTTTAAAATAAGAAAAAAAAAAAAAAAAAGGGGGCAAAACCCCATAAAAATTAAAAAAAAAAATCACCCAAACCTACAACAACAGCAAGTTGTTGTTGCAAAAAACCCCAAAACCATCAAAACTTCCCATTCACAAGTACCTATATCTTCCCATTGACCCCAATATATCCATTTCAAAGGCAGGCAGGGGCTCTAATCCTCCCCCTTACAAAGGCTCCATGGGCACAGGTCCTCTCTCAGCTGCCAGCTCCCAGAGAGCAGCTACCAACATGGAAGGCTTAATTTTAAAATTGTAGCAAGGATCACTGGATAAAAGGGGGGAAATAAAGAGGAATGGTTCTCTCTTGCAGTCACTTTCCTTCTTGTTTGTGGTTCCTTAATTTCTTGTGTGCATACTTCGATGAGATTTCCCTTTATATCTGGCTATCTCATATCTTTTTAGATGTTTTAGGTTATTGATTTTATTTTTTAGGCATATATGAGTATCCCTGAAAACACATGAACGTGCCTTGGTGGGGGTCTAACCTTAAAGCCACCCTCCAGCCTTGGTGATGTTCCTGGTGTGATCAAGCACAGCACAGGCAGCAAAGTCTTCCTCATGTCTGCCAGCAGCTATTCATGTGACCAGTCTCGCTGTGAAACCAGTAAGAGTGATCCAAAGTTCACGATGGAAATATCAGGCTCAAACTGGGTTACTTGCTAGCTGAGAACCAAAATGTCTTGAAAGCCTTGAGTCAAAAATAGTTTTTTTTCTTTCTTTTTCACACTTCCCAGGCAAGCACAGAAAATAAAATGGACTGAAGCAATTTTCAAAAATAATTATAAAACAGCTTGCTTCTGGGTTAAGACCTGCATATGCCAAGCTGTAGCCAAGAATTTAATTTTTTATTTTTTTTTTCCAAGCTTTAAAACTCTGACAACAGAATACTTTAATTGAGCCCACAGTACTTGGTGAATCAATTAATATGTGCGTGTTACTCATGTGGGTTCTTCTTTTTGACTCTCTGCCTGCTTTAAGCTACAGAAAATTTATTACTATATATTATGCAAAGGAAAGTATGTTTTCCACATCTTCCCCTTCTCTTTCCAGAAGGGAAGGGGGGAAAGCATAGGACTTCCAAAAATGACTTGTAAATATAAGTCAGGTACAAAATCTAATGTAAATACTAATTTTTGCAATGAATGCTTCAAATTATTTTGTAAATAATGCATATATGTATGTATATATGTATGTGCACATTATATATATAAATACTGCCTATAATGAAAATGGATAGAGCTTGAATGTTAATGTATTTCCAATATAACTATTTTGTGTTCGGCTTGAAGAAAAAAAAAAAAAGCAGACAGAAAAATATTCAGAATTCTTAGTTGCCCAATCTGCAGCTCTGTAAAATTTCTCTTACGAGTAGTATTGTCATGTTTTCCTTTTCATGTGCTGAATTCAGTGGAATGGGGCAGAAGAGGCAGCAGGCTGGGTTGGTGTGGTCAGCCACAAACATACCATGGATTTTATGGCATGTATTGTATGATGAGGCATTTCAAACATGCCTTTTATTCCTTTCCTACCCGCAGCACTATTTGCGTTACAATAGCGTCTTGCTTAGTAACACTTCGAGGAGTTGAAGAGCTTCTTGATAACCCCTCAAGGAGTGTTATTTAGTTGCTGAGAAGGACTGGAGGTTTGCAGGCTGCACTGAGGGATTGCCTTTTTTTGGGGGATGCTCATCGTTGTCATGGGTGACTCTTTGTTTGGGTTTGTTGTTCTGATGGAAGCGCTACAGGAAATGCCATTCCACAGATCTCCAAAAAAGCAAAGAAAGAAAATAAATTGAGTCATTTCATAAAAGTATTAACAGGACAGCTTTCTACCTGTGATTTTTAGGATGATGGGATAATTTCTTGAGAGTGGGGGTTGCCAGGCTCATTTGTAGGTAAACTGAACCAAGAGTCAAAGGTGTTTTGCATGGGATGTTTGTGCTTTGAGAAGATGCACAAACACCCTGGAGAGCTAATCTGCAGAGCTCCTACTTAAAATTGGTCATGCTCAGTGTCTTACAAGACTGTGGTGTGGCCTAATATTTGGGGTGGTTTCCTCCCCTGTGGTAAATATCTGTAATTCTGTGGTTTGTGTGTAAAAGTGGCTGACAAACACGAGCTTGCGATGGGCCTGCAACAAAAAAGGGTGGTGTTATATATGGATGCACACTGCATAATATTCTGCAGGGTGGCATGGGATGAGAAGTTGTTGCACCAGGGAATTGGCTTTATCGTGGTATTTGTGGTGTTCTGTGTGTTGAGAACTGGGGAAACCATAAATGCTGTGGTAGGGGCAGCTGTTGTGAGCAGCAAGTGATTTTTTTGGTTGGAGGAGACTTTGATAATGCATTTAAGTGTTCGACTCCATTGGTTTAGAGTGATGGGGTCCAAAACTGAAAACACTTAAATGTAAAAATTCTGTGAGGAAAAAAAAAAAAAAGAGGAAAAGGAGAAAATCTAAAGTATAACTTCTCTGAAAATTGGAAACTTTTATGAGGAAACCTGTGTTCTTATATAGACTGTCTCATTTGTGCTTACATATTTCCTAGAATTACACTGCTAAAAATATACTACTGTTCTTAAGAAATTTTCAAGTGCTCACAACATCCTTTTTTATGGATTTAGAATCATTCCTGTCTTCTTTCCTTTTTTTTTTTTTTTTTTTTTTTTTTTTTTTTTTTTTTTTTTTTTGTTATTGTGTAAAACTTCAGTGGAATTTCTTGCATGAGCAAATTATCAGAGTCCTGGAAAGCATCTTCCCTTAATACATTCTTGGGGCATTTTGGTGTTGATTCAGTTACTTAATCACTGTTATTTAGTGCCACTTGAGAGGATGCTGAGTGTCAGAGTGACTCTCAGAAGGCTGTTGGGTCTACAGGAGAGTTGTGTCTTTGGAGATTGGGTGCTAGAAGCTGGGTGAGTTGTCTTAAAGCATTTAAAAAGCATTAGATGCCTGTATTTAGAACAATTATTAATTGTAGTTCCTGACTACACCATTGGCTTTTTAATATTAAAAAAAAAAATCCCATCATATATAAGTGCAAAAAAAATATTGCAACATATTTGGTGGGAAAACCTTTTCAAAGGAAGGAACTTTAAGAAATAATGATATAAAGTGTCAGCTATTGTCCTGAACTAACACACATCATATATACAAAAGTAAAGAAAGAGACTTTGCTTCCACCTTCTCTTCCAAGTCTTGATTTACGCTTTAGATTTATTATTTTGGAGATTATTAAACCCATTAATTTAAACATTTGGAGAGGTAGTCACACTGTATTTTAATTTTGAAGTTGTGCATTATACCAGAGTCTTAAAAGTGAGAATGTAGCACAGCTCTCACTTGGGTTTTCAGCTCTCACCCGAATGTTAACACCATTCAGCCTGTACCACGCCTGTTGTCAGTACAAGTAACAGGGATTGTTCAGATCTCTGGAGATCAAAGGTCCCATTTCCCAACTCTACTGTAACAATCCCAGCCTAATCAAAGCCCTTCACATGGACAAACACCTCGGGGTGAGTTGGGAGAGTGATGCCTTTTGAAATCATCCTATGAATCCATGACTCCAATTTCAACACATTGTCTCTTCTTTCTGTAATTACTGTTGTTATTTATACAACATAGCATGGCCAAATTTTGAAATAGGGTATGGAGAGTAGAATGTAATAGAATAAATATTTTATACTATTTTTCCCCTTCTTCTTCAGAGCCAGTGTCCAACTCTGCTAGTTTATATTCATTTTCTTGTGTCCCTTTTTGCACACTTTTCCCCCTATTACTAGCTTACATAATGTGGGAGACTTGTCTCATCCATGGCTTGCACCCTGGGCTGACACTGGGACACACATGGGTAGGAGATATTTTGGGGTGACAGTAGCCTGGAGTTAGGTTATGCCAAAATCCTGACATAAACCTCAGCAGAATCTAAGTATGGCATTCCTCACCTCTCCCTAGCTAAATAAAGGTGATAATAAAAGGCGTCTTTAACCTGAATTTTGCAGGTTTGCATAATGTTATCAGAATTTGCCACAGTTGTTTCCATCACACTTTTAAAACCCATGATTTATAAAGACTGGATTGGGTAGACTGTTAGAAAGTGCGGGGGAAAAATTTCTTGCAAGAGAATAAGATGGAGTACTTTGCTGGATTTGTACTTCTTGTAGTACGCCAGCTCTCCTTTTCTTATATATTTTTTTTCCTTTTTTTTCTTTTTCTTTTTTTCCCCCTTTCTTTTCCTGGTGTAATCAGATAATTAAAAAACAAACAAACAGGGATTTCAAAACACATTGCCATCAACCAACATTATGTGCTTATGATACAGAAGATTGAGAACGACTTAATTAAGTAGATAGCAGCAGTGAAGAGAAGATGGTTGCAAGGAGGGAGGAGATTATTTGCTTTTGGTGGAACTTCCTTTGGCTGGCATCAGGTGCCTTTCTAGAGAAAGGGCATTGATGGAAAAGGCAAATCCAGGAGGAAAATGGCAAGAGGATTACATCACTGCAGAGCTAAAAGCTGTTCCTTGCTGTAAGAAAAGTTTAGCTGCTTGCTCAGTGTTTTGTTCCAGGATAATGTTGACATCAGCTGAGGAGATGGGATAACGAGTTTCAAATAAGTAGGAAATCAGTACACAGCATCTGAATAAATTTAGGTGGAGCTGCATGATGCCAGACTTGAGATCTGTAAGGGTGGGATGGGATGGAATTGATTCTGTCTAGAAAACAAGATGTGCATTTGGAAGGGGAAAGTGGAGTTGTGAAACTGTGAGGACATCTGAGCTGAAGGGGGATAACAAAAAAGCACCCAAACAGCTGAAAAGCAATACCAAGGGCTTCTAGTATCATCTGCTGAATTTGAGGAAAGAAAACTTTTGTTTCTCTGTGCTTAATGCTTTGCATATATGAAGATGCTACAGCAACTTAGAGATACGTATTTTTGAATCAGAGCCACATGATAAAGCATCCAAACATAATGCAAATAATTGCAAACTGATGTATCCAGCATTTTATTTTTTTTTTTAAAGAATAAATAATTTAGCTTTACACATGGGCAATCCTTGCTAAAAATTGCAAATCAGAAGTCTTCTGTTTGAATGTATTTTATTTTGTTAATGGATTCGCTCATGTGAAAGGCATCTAATTGTATAATGTATTATTAGTCATTTTCTTTGGCATGCTATTAACTTTAAATAATTCTAATATTTAACATTTTATAACATGCACAACAAAGTTCTATCTCCAGCAGAGGAAAAAAACATGCATTAATAATAAAATTTTCATGGCTCTTTCCACTGTGTATGTTGTGATACATATTTGAGCAGAAACATGGAAAATTGAAGTGTAAAGCAACAAAGGCTGTTAGCATTTAGAGAATATACATTGTAATATGCTGTGGCCCTGTAAATAGAAGAGCTGGGATATAATTCAGTACAATTAACTTATTTTAAGATTGAGTCAGATATAAAGTGTGATAGGATATAACTGAGTGCATCTACTTGATGTCTGCTGCGTGATGGCTGGAGTGTATAAAATGGTGATTAATGCCTGCTAATGGAAGTGGTCTTCACCACAAGTTGTGAGCACTGGGGTTGTGGCTGGCTAGGAAAACCACACAGAGCAACACTGATAATCTCCAGTAAATCCCCAAGTTTTCCTGTGCTGGAAATAAGATGACAGGTCACATTAGAAATTTTCTCCTTATGGCGTTTGGTTTTTTTTTTCCCCCTTTTGTTTTAGTAGGTCAGATCTTGTTCCCGTGTGTTGTGGAAGTATTATGGGAATGAGCAGTGTCTAAGCTGCTTAACAAATGCACACTTTCCCCACACCAATCTGTTTTCTGGGGACAGCCAGGCTAGTGCTGTACAGCATCCTCTCGGTTGGGTGCTATTAATGTTAATAAAATGCACTTAGCACTTAACATCTCGGGATCTCAAAAGAGCTTGCAAAGCAGCATCATTATCTTTACATTATGGGTACGGAAAATGAAGGATAGGGAGAGTGAAAGATTTGCCCAAGTTTCCATGGTAAATCAGTGACAGAGCCAGGAGCAGAGCCAAAATCTGCTGATTTATAGTCGGTCTCCTATGTAGTGTGCCGTGCCATTTCACCAAACTCCATTTGCCAAGTCCCTACTGTGTACAGAGACTGTGGATAAGGCTGCAGTCACCCTCTGAAATGTGGATTTGGGGCTCTGGATAATGCAAAGCCAAATTAGGTCTTCAAATATGGGTTGTCCTGTGTTGCTTCTCCAAGTGCAGGGCCACCTGTGCCATAGACAGCAGGGCAAAGAGACCTGAATAATTGAAATTCCTCTGTGCTGGGGCTGCAGAGTAAAGAGAACCAGTCCTTGAGGACCCCCAGGTATGTTTAACATGGGAATGGGCTCTTGGTTTGCATTCCTGTGGTTGCAGGGATGTGTTGCCCTGCATCGTGTTTGGCATGACTAAGCCTCATGGAGCTGTGTGCATTTTGTGAGTATTTTGCAGTCAGTTTTGGAAATGACTCCATCCAGATAATATATGAGCAGATATGTATGTTGAAGGGCTTGTGCTAACATCTCTGTGAGATACCAAAATATTGCTAGCTATGTTTGGTAAGTAGGAGCTGGGTAACATGCCTACAGAAGTTTGTGATGATTCAGGGATACAAACCAAGTCTCCTTGTTTCAAACCTCTGCCCTAGCCCCAGGGTCACCCTCCTTTTCACCTCCCTTAGGAGGTAAAATTTGGTTCAAAAGCTAAAAAGAACCAGCTGTCTTCCTGACAAACTGGATCACAGGAGCAAGCCTGCAGCTGAGGGATGAGTTTGGTCATTTGGTCACCTACCCTTGTAGGTGAGAATCCTTCTCCCAGTAGTGTAATAGCCCTGCAGCTCCCCCTCACATTTTTATGCCTCTGTTTACAGTAATTCTATCAATTATTGTAAATTATAATGTCAGGGATTAATTTCTTTGGTGTGTTTTCATGTATGTGCCTGTGTTTCAATGGATCTCCCTCGACAAGCAAATGTGAGTAGTTAACAAAGCAACAAGGAATCATTAATGCGAGGGGAAGAGGAAAATGCAATGCCTCCAAGCTCTCTGAGCACCTTCCTGGGACTCCTGCTGGGACAGAGCCTGCCTGCTGAGAAGCTATGCGCTGGAGTCCTCTAATTTTGAGATTAAACATAATCCCAGGCACTGAGTTACTTACAAGGGGATCCTTTCCCTCTGCCGAGCCCCAATGCTGGCCTGCACTGGTCAGTCCCACCCATGGTAGAGGCAGCATTTATCCTTAGCTTTCCTTCTTCCTGCTGGATAATCAGTTTCATCCACCTCTGGTCCACCTTGGCCATGTCTGAATTTGCTGGGGTGCTGCCTGCAGTTCCCATAGGATCATGGAATATCTGGATTTGGAGGGACCCACAAGGATCATCAAGTCTAACTTCTGACACTGCAGTTCACTACAAAGGTGCTGCAGTCCAAGCACCTACTTACTTTCTTCCCACTACTTTAGTAAGGATTTGGGGTCTTGCCTGTGGAGATGAGGCCACATCATGCCATGATTTGATATCAATACGAGCTGAAGGCTGTTTGTTCTCTAAGAGACATTCCGGCTGCATGCTTGGTGAATAGGTGTGTGTATGTCTGAACTCAGCTGGGCTGTTCACAGCTCCACAAATCTGTACCCGTGTCTGTGTACCAATGTGTACCTGTTGGGTTTGGGTTTTCTTTTTCCCCACCCTGTGTGTAAATGGGCCCTAAAAAATCTAAGATATTCTTTCTCTCTCATCCTGGTGACTGATATCAGAGTGCTTTCAAAGACTTCAGGTTTGCCATGGATCTCTTACTGCTGTGTGAGTCTGTTTGTCTGTGTTGTTGAAAATGAAGAATTTAGGTTGGGCTTTGTATGAAAAAAGCTTATGCAAGGTGGACAACTTTATAATAAATCCCTATGCATTTCAAAGCCTCAGTTGGAAGGGAAAGCAAGATAGCAAGAACCACAAACATGGGTTGGATTATTTCTTGTTAAGCAAATGTAATACTGTGAAAGATTGACAGCACGGGAAACTGGAGTCCTCCATTTATCCACACTTCATTCCTAATATCTGGCTTCAACAGCAGATTGTAACCATAGAAAGGCTATAGACTCTGGGTGAAATGGCACTCCCTTTTGGATCCAGTTTTATAAAAGAAAACAATTATTCACAGAATGCATGTCTTTATTCTTTATTGCACATTTCAAAGTCCCCATGAATACTCATTTGCATGTGACAGCTAATGCTGCATCTTGTATTGGCCAGTAAGAGGCATGATTGCACTAAATTGGAAGCAGCAGGCACAGGTTTTCTTTTAAGGATGGGGGTGGGGGTAGCCATCCACTCTCAAGTCTTCAGTCAAAACGGTTTTAGAACAGTTGCAAGTCTAGTTACTGGGATAATAAATCCCAAATTAACTGAATATGCAGATTTCACTTCCATTAGGTTACACTCTTTATCTTTTGTTAACAACCTTAACTTTTTAAAGCAGTGGAGAAGTGGGGAATTGGAAATACCGAACTGGTACTCTGTGTCTGAAAAAAAGAGGACAGTAAAAACTGTTGTTGTTGTTATTTCTTTTCCCCTCTCTTTCTTTTTAGAATATAAGCCCAGATAAATATATTTACTCACCCTGTATAATTTTTTCCAAATGATCTTGTTATGTGACTGACACACAGGATAGCAGAACCCCAGCAATGCAGAGAGGCTGCTGCCAGCATTGCTTACAACAAAATTCTATGTACACAGTAGCCACAGAAAACATTTTTTTGGTAGCACATTCCTTTTTCCTTTAGAAATGCATGCAGCTTCGACTGAGGAGCACGGGGAGATAGCGAGATAAATACTCCTGTGGCTCCTGTGTAATCTCTTTGAAAATTATCTGGAATATAATAGGGACAAAAGCAGCTCCTTGAAAACTACCCGAAACTCACTCTTTTCTTAAATGCAATCTCCCAGAATAATCAGAGAGCAGAGCTGCTAGGAGCAAGGAGATTAACGAAAACACCTTGAAAAGGTTTAGTACAGAACACAGTGTATCGTGACCATTCCTTTCTGAAAAGTTAAAATTGAAAGTTGCTGCTTTTTTTTTTTTTCTTTATTCTTCTCCTTTTTCCCGACAGCTCCAGGCTGTCACACTTTTAGTTTGAAAGCCCTAAAATGCATAGGAATTGTAGCATTGTAGCTAGAACATCAGAAAGTTATCATGCATGCAGTTTAACAACGAGATTACCTACACTACGGGTTTTTTTCCCAGCAAGAAAACTATGTAAAAATCATTGCATTCCAAGTAACAGACAGGACTTACTTTATAAGATGGATTTCAAAAGATCTGGAGGCTTCTGTTCCTTATAAAACTACGCCAAAGACTATTTAAGTGGCCAGTAATATAAACATTATGCTACTAACACTGAACAGTTTATCACATAAATATAATTGTCTTCTTTTAGAAGAATAATAAAAGCCGAATCCATATGTTACACATTATTTAAAATTGTTTTCTGCAAGATGTATTAATCCCAGCGAAGAAGCAATTCTTCTGCTATAGAAGTAGAACAGCAGTTTTATTTTATTACATTGTCATTGTTTAATTTGTTTGTTCCCGGTAGTAGTTTCACAGATTTTTATGAACTGTTACTTTTATGGAAAGTCAAGTTACAAATGATGGACGCTGTTTGCTTGCAGGAACAGAAAGGTCATGAAGGTAGATAATGTATTTATTTATTTACTTACTGTACTCCACCTTTTTTTTTTTTTTTAAATCCCTCAATTCTTAGCAGAAGCTAAAATAACTTGTGGTTTTTAGACCCAGGAGGCACATATTTTGATATTGCTCCTCAGAAGCACTGTTAGCTCTGCAGTCTATTCAAATTTGGGAGTAGAATTTAAAGCTCGGATAAACAACGTTTGGTAGCAATGGCTGTGCAGAGCTTACAGTTTATCTTTAGAGAAATGTGATCTTGTAGCTAAATGTCATTTTGCCTATTTGTTTTTATGAATTTGAGCTGAACACAAGAGCAGAAACTTGTCTGCTAAAAATCCAGTTCCACTCAGGACTAAATTATTTTCCATTGATTAAAAAATAACTATTTTTTTCCTAGATAATGTAAGGTTTAATTTTGAATTCTTCTTTTCTAGAATTTAAAGTTATTAACTGTCATATGCAAACCTGAACTCTAAATTACTCATAGTGTAGCCTAATGACAAGATGAGACTTTAAATAACTTTAAGACAAAAAAGCAGCACTTGAAAATTGACTATTTAAATGCAATGCGGAAAAAGGGCTTAAGCTGCTGAAATATTTTGGGCATGTTCACATCTGTAAATGAGGCTGAAATATCTGGCCTATTTAAACAGAAACAAGTCTAAAAATATTTTCTTTAAAGAAATTAATTTTTTCAACCTCACCAATAAAACAGTCTTTGTAAGACACCTAACAAAGTAAATGTAAAAGAAAATGCATCATGCCAAATTTGAATTATTTGAATTGTTTAAATTATTACAATTATAGTACAAATCAAAATCGAAGTAGGAGAAAAATATTAAAAATAATTCTTTTTTTGTTTCATAGTTAACTCATTGTTATCAAATATGCAAAATATAAGAGAGGCTTTTTGACCTCAGGAAGTTAATGGTTGATTGTAAGAGCTGAAAGAAATTTCTCTGTGCTAAAAAATGTACACTGTCTGCCTGCTTTTAACCAGAGTCTTCCTCAGCTGGAATACCACCAACTTTATTATTTGCTGTCTATATCCCAGTAGGAAGTACAGTGCCATGGCTTGTTCCAATCATGGTCAGATCCTACCAACAGTTATTACCAGAATTTTGTTTCATTTTTTTTTAATAGGTTGTGGTTTGAACAGTGCTTTTGACTGAAGTTAGTCACCAGCAATGCTCAATCTCATGTTTTCTCTGTACTACTTCACTTTTAATCAGTCCAGTTTTGCTGAAGATATTTTACCTATGTAAAACAAATAACCACATCTTTTTTTTTTCTTTTCTTTTTTTTTCTTCTGTTAATCTTTGTATACTTTCTTCAAACTGCATAATGTGATATGCATTAATAGATATATATTTGTCTAGACAAACAAATCTGTGTTTAAATAGATGCCAACTCTGGATGTTGGAGGCTCAGTGTTGTCTCTCTTTGTGGGCTCTGTTGTCAGTTCTTCTCTTTGTGCCTCCGTTTCTCGCTGCACCTTTTGTCTGCATTAACTGCTTCCATCACAAACTTTTTCCTCACTCTCACAATGTGCTTTTGTAACGCCTGACACAATGCAGAACAGATCTGATGAGGGCATCTTGTCACTCCTGTGGTTATAATAATCCAGATGGTGATACCACCACCAAAACTATAATAATAATAATAGTAATAATAATAAACTAGAAACAACAACAAAAACCAACAATAATCGTTATTTTCCTACGAGCGTTCACAGCCCTGGCTGTAAAATCTTCCCCTTCCAAAGTCTATAAAAACTCAGCAAAAGTTTTAATCAAGGAGGCTTTAAGAATGTATTTATTTATTTAGATTTTTCATATTAAGGAAAAGAATTGTGTTTGTCGGCTGCAGTTTTAGAACTAACAATATGAGTTTCAACATGGCCATGAAAAAATCTAACTCATTGTCTCACATTATCATATATATTGGCCTAGACATATATGTGTGAGGTTTCTTGTTTGTTTTGGGGGTTTTTTTGCTGTCAAGGAAATTACAGCAACACATTTTTATTTCCTTTGTCTTTCTGACAGAGTGGGATGCACTCGGGTCAAATGTTGAACTCCATTTTATATTATAAATACATTTTAGATTAGGACATACTTTTTGCATATGTAAGCAAGATTATTAGGAGGTGTTCCGGTCGCTCTTCAGCCTGAGAATAGTTGTTGACACTTCATTAAAGAATATCTGGGATATTTTTAACCCAGATTGGTTCAGTGACCCAGTTCCTGGCTCGTGTAGGTGCAATCCAGGGGACGGTGATGCACAGCTCCAAATGAGTGGGTCGGGCTGGGCAAGGGCTTTTTTAACAGACACTGAGCACCATCAGCAGCAACTTGTCCATCACTGTGCTGAAACCACCCAAACAGCTGCCCAAGACTGCTAAATGGAATTGTCTCCTTCTCAACCACCCCATCCCTGAGGAATAAATAGACCCTATGTGGGAACTGGGAAGGATAACACAGCGGTGGAGGAGCACAGGCAGAAAATAATATGGGCTGGAGCTTGAAAGAGTCTGTGTGGAGGGACTTTGCATCAGTAGGTGCAGGAAAAGCATTTTTTGGGGGTGAGAAGCAGGAAGGTGCTGCCTCGTTGGGTACTCCATGGAGCCGGGGAGGAAGAGGACCTGAGCAGGGCACAGGAGTACCCAGGAGATTTTGTAAATAATCCCAGCTCTGCTGCTTCTGGAGAGTAAAACAGTGGGGACATTCCTCTGCTGAGCTTGTATTTCAGCCCTGTCAGCCAGGTCTCCTTGGGGAAGCCACCACGGAGCCAGGGCTCGTGTCCGGGAGCGTCCCAGGAGAGGTGGGGGAGGTGGGGAGCTGGGGAAGAGCCAAAACTCCAGAGGAATGGTGTGACAGGAGGAATGGGAATGGGAGGGCATCGCCGAGATCACGATTTGGAAAATGAATAAACTTGGCCCGGATTCATCTCGCGTCAAGGCCCGGCCTCAGATCTCCTCCCAGCAGGCGGGCACAGAGCAGAAGGAGCTGGGTCCAAGAGTACCCACTGGTAAAAAGGACTGTGCTATATTTGAAACCTCTTCTGCCTCTGCCAGGTCTGCTGGTGTGCTTTGCTTAGGAGGGGGAAAAACATATTTCACATGCACACTGTTGATTTACTGTCAGGGGGCCAGGGTTCAAATTTTATTCTAGTCAGATACCAAAACTTTGGATATTTCTCTTAATTTTGTGAACCCTTAATAGCTTTCGAAACTGAACTTAATATTTCCTAAGAACAGAGTTTCTCAGGATATTCTCTGTACCTTCTTAGGCTGGCAGGGGATACCGTGAGAACTATCATTCTCATATTAATTTGATATTTTTGCTTTAAAGCAGATTCTGTGAGTGGGAGAGGGAAGGTGGAATTTAGATCCTTCAGAATTATTTGGCTCCGCATCTATTTATGCCACAAATAGATAATATTTCAGTGAAATCACTGAAATTTGACTTTTTTTAAATGCTCTTGCCTGTCTTTGGCATTTCTATTTAGAAATAACCCACTGGCTTTAAAACAGATGTGATCTTCTGTGCTTTTGGATGCCACCTTAATGCTCCTGAGCTTCTCAAACTGTGTTAAAGTCCTTTCACAGAAGGCTCTGGATGTCACCAAAGCTTCCCAGCATCTGGCAGGATCAATTCTTAGCTCTTTGTGGAAGGCAACTCAACTGGTAGTGATGGTGATGGGGTCACCCCTCTCCTAAATCATCATATCCTTAGATGGAAAAGGTTGGGGTTGAGGGATGGGATGGGATGGGATGGGATGGGATGGGAAGGATTTCCCCACAAACACCTGACAGCTCTTACACACCTACCACATCTTCTGTCATACATGTCCTTCCCTAATTCCCAGAGGCAGGATTCCCAATCAAATAAAATTGCAGGAAACATTTAATATGAAGGAAAAAAAGTCAGCAATTATAGAAATGTAGAGATTGGGTTTCATTTGGGGTTGTTTTTTGGTTTTTGGGTGTTTTTTGGTTTGGTTTTTTTTTTTTTTTTTTTTTTTTGTAACTTCATAAATATCTGTTCCCAAGGAAAATAATTCCCAAAGGCAAAATGGTAAGGAAGCTGATTCATTTGTCATGGTGTCAAGTTTGTTCCTGAACGGAAGGATTTCCCATGTACTTAGCAAGTGAGAGAAGTCTGATTAAGGCTAAGAATCTCCTGCTTAATTAAGCTTCTCTACACCCCTCGAGGGCAAGCACTGTCTTCATTTTACATATAGGTAAACTGTACCACAGAGAGGTGTAAGAGGCAATTCCTTTTCCCTGAGCAGAGCATGCCAGCAAAGGACAAGGCATCTCAGCAGGTTCTGGAGGAAAAGCTTCCGTCCTTCGGCTTTGTGGTGTCAGTGCCTCCCAGTGCACACGTTAGACCTTCAAAGCCCATCCCTGAAATTGTTCAAACCCAGCTTGGAGCAGCCTGGTCTGGTGGAAGGTGTCCCTGCCTGTGGCAGGGGTTTGGAACAAGATGATTTTTAAGGTCCCTTCAAACCCATTCCATTCTGGGGTTATGATTCTCTGATATTCACCTTTAAATTCTGGGTGTGTGGTGGCTGCAGGTGGTCATGTCTAGGGCAGGGAGGGAATTTGGATCCCCCCTTTCTGGTGCCCTTCTCCAAGCTGTTTCCAGAGCTCCCTGCAATCTTCTTTGGAGGTGATTACAAGGGAGCAGTTGGGGCTGCACAGACTGGCACTGGTGGAGTGGGTTGGGTATCCCCAAATCAATTTTTTGCTCTCCAGGAGAAATCCTAATTTCTTCTAATAGAATTAACAACCCCACTTGCAATTTTCAAGGGTATCTTTGGTGCTCTCACACTTTAAAACTCTGCTGAGATGTAAGTTGTGTGTTTCCTTACTCCCCTGCTTAGTGTTAACTACAGAAAGAAATTGTAATAGAAAATGTATGGAGTATTGTATTGAAGCGGCGATAAAATTATTGAAAGTATTTGACATTATCTGCTTTTTTTTTCTTTGCTACCAATGTTTTTTGTAGACTCTTTTTACAGACTGTACTAATTATTTTCCTGTATTATCCTGTGCCATCAAATAGACTAACACATGAGCCATTCCTCTCTCTGAGTCTTTTCATTCTTTCTTTTCTGTGAGTCACATCAGCGACAGCAGTTAAGTAAATCAAAGTTTTTAAGACTCGGGGAAAAATTGTCATATGCAGCACACAAAACCAGCTACTGTATTTCAAAGTTTTGGTTGAAGTAACAATATCAAAGGGTTTCTGTCATATGGGAATCTTTTTCTCTCGCATTCCTGCACTATATACTATTAAAAGGCTTTAGTAAGTGAAGCAAAGTAAACCCGAAGTGCCAGTTTACTGCTGGTGGGAAAAAAAAAAAAAAAAAAAAAGAGCAAAGTAGCAGCAGAAACAAACCAGAACCAAATGAATCCTTCCTGTGGATATGCCTCATGTGTGTGTGGCTGTGCCTGTCCTTTGCTTTCTCCTCTTCCTTTCCAACAACAGTCTTGAAAAAGCAAAAAGTATTAGAGAATTTCTGCTCTAATTATTTTGAAGTTCTCTGATCAGCTTCATATATCAGCAAAAGAAAACATTTCAGACCTTTCTTGCCAGTGGATTTGGGCTGTTCCTTTTCTTACCATTTGCAGGGTGTGCTTTAAAGAGAAATGGAATAAAACTCTGTTGCTGTTTATTTTTTTGCATAAATCTCAAAGGAAGAAAGTCTTTGGCTTTGCTTTGCAGTGTCAGGCACTTTAATTTGGGGAGAGCAGAGGATGAGTAATTTAAATTACTTTTTTTTTTTTTTTTTTTGTTCTCTATCCAGCAGAAAATGCTCCTTCACAAATGGCCTTTGCTTTTCTCCTTTAGTCAATAAATCACAGGAGGCCCCAACCTAGTAAACCTGCCTTGGACTGATGCTTTATAAGCACTTTAGAGCAGTAATTAATCAACGTGCCACTCTTCAGCACACAGCATAAGTAACAGGGAGAGAGACAGGTAACATTTTGTACAACCAGCCCCTGGCAGAGCCGTGCCCTGCAAACCCTCCTTGCACAGGGGAACCTTCCTGGGGTTTGCTTTTCCAGCAGAAAGTACAACTTGACAGAAGCCTGGCCCTGGTGGCCACTTCTCCTTCTCCCCATTGCCATTTCAGGGGGGCTTTGACAGCAGCATGCTCTGCTCCTCTTTTCTGCAGGAACACGTGGGAAACTTTGAAGAATACATATTTTGTTTTATTCCTTCACAAATACATGCTCAGTTGAGATATTCTTCATTGGGAGTGAGCTTTTACCTATAAGAGGAAAGAGAAGGAATGTTTGAGAGTAATTACTCCCCCAAAGTAAATTTAGCCTTTAATTAGATCCCTTCCCCTTGTTTATTTGGTATTTTTGTGTTTATTTTCTTGGTTGTAAACAGACTGCTTAAGCTGTGAACTGCAGGGGGAAAATACAAATAATCATGGTGTAAGGTACTGGAAAAGGAGTATATGTTTTATGCCATCCACTGGTCTCAGTCAATAGGAATATTATCACCTTTCGGTATGTCTGCAGTGAAATTGCACCTTTTACCAATATCTGGTTTGATTTAGTACTGGAAGAGGAATGCAAAGCTTTTAGGTTTCAGCTATTCTTTATGGTATATTTTTCTGATGAATCAATACAAAGAAAGTAGCTCTTGACATGTCACATTTTTCCACACAGAGATCTCTTGTTAGAGACCTGTGAGACTGCTATAATTTCCTTCCCACTACTTTCAATGAATTCCATGCACGTGAAAGAGAAAATGGGTAGTGGAGCCTGAGTTCCTGCACTACCCCACTGTGCAGGTACTCAGAGGAGGATGGAGACTTACCCTGGGATTCCTTACATTGCTCTTCTGCTATACATTAGTTTTAATCTTCCACTGAGCAAAATATAGGCTTTTGTAAAAAAAATAATGAGAGCTAGCCCTTTGGAAGCTTTATGGTATGGGTCAGATTTACCTTTCTGTATCCTGATGTAAAACACTGAGATC
The DNA here is from genome assembly GCF_017590055.1 of Onychostruthus taczanowskii. Lineage (NCBI taxonomy): Eukaryota > Metazoa > Chordata > Aves > Passeriformes > Passeridae > Onychostruthus > Onychostruthus taczanowskii. Next base: position 14,237,638 of record NW_024496526.1, read on the forward strand.
AGAGGAGTTACACCAATGTAAAACAGGTGTGCATATGCACATACACAGACAGAGATGTGTATTTCCTTTCTTCAAGAAAAAATATATATATAATTCAGACCTTAACCTCTGCCAAAATAAACCTTTGTTAACGTGATTTTGCTGTTTCCATCAGAGCTTTTACTGGCAGGGTCTCATCAACTAAATGTGAAGATCACTAGATAACCAACCTTAAATTTTGCCCAAAACAACTCCTTAGTCAGCCCATGCAAATATGATATCCAAGTGCTGCGACTCCACAACGAGCTTCTCTTCTGCTTAAAAATATGTGAGCATCCACAATACACTCATCCATTTCATGGGGATCACATGCACAGTTTTAGCTCTGACCTAGAATGAATTAGCTTCTATTCCCAAAGCTATATATACAGTGTTAAGTTATCTGGGGTTAATTTGCTGGAAAAAGGATTAGAAACGAGTTAAGTTTGTGTCTCTGAGAAATGAAGATTTCGTCTCAGTTGTTTATGTGTAGGCATCGAAAGAAATCTGGAAGCAACAGGGTATGTGGAGGAAGAGGGAAAGGGTTACAGCCTCGAGTTTCCCGAGAAGCACAGCTTGCAGTTCTGCTGCGGAGAAGGTTCCTCCATCTGGCAAGCCTCCTGGGATGCCAGACTGGAGCAACCAGTTTGCAGGAGCTGCACGGGGGGACACCTTCCCCGGCCGTCCATCACGGCAGCCAGCACCGTGCTGGTGCCAGTGCTCCTGCTTCCAGCCATCAGCCTCCCACCAGTCTGCTCTGGGGTGTGAACTGGGAGAGCAGAGGGGCATGTGTGCAGAGGTGGTGGCTGCTAAATCTCTTGGAAAGGCAGGGATACACCCTCGGTGTGCTCCAAGCAGTGTGGGTCAGTGTGTGAACGAGCCCGAGGAAAAACATGGGGGAATTAAAGCAACTGTCGCAGCAACAAAGGGAGTTCCTTGGGCTGCTCCTTGCACAGACTAAAATTAGGGTATGGCAAATAAGAGAAGGCATTTTTTTTTGTCTTTTAGTGAAACATTCCTAAACTGTGCAAAATATGGAGATAGCAGTTGCTGTGAATATAGAGTTGCAAGCCTTTCCCCCCCACTTCCCAAGTAGAATTTCCAGTGACATTTTGCAATAAAGGAATATGCTGAAAACCAGTTGTGCTTCAAGAAGGGGATTTCTGTAGAAAGCTCAGCTTTCTGTTGAGCCTGTCATACCTGGAGACAAAATTCTACCACACAGTGTAAAATACCCTCACTTTCTGCCCAAATTGCAAAGGAACCTTAACTATAGCATTTCTGATAATGCTTCCATAACGTGTGTGTGTGTGTGTTCTCTGAGGCATTCATTTGGCTGGCACATTGGAAAATGGTTAACACAGTGAATGTGGGGTGTCATTTTTGTAGTGGAGAATGTGTGCCAGAAGAATTCAACTGTAACCACTAAATATTTGCTTAAAAATAATTTTAACCATCTGGACTCCTTTTTTTCTTATTATTCTTATTCTTCTTTTGAGGTGGGGTGAGAAGGGAGTATTTTAATAGGAATGATTTGTGGTTACAAAATGAATTTGGTTAATTTGGTTACCACCCCCATTTATATGATGACTACAAATAGTCCCTAACATCTGAAGTTTTAAAGAACCAGCAGATTTTTCTCTCTTGAGCTTCAGAAGCTGGAAACGAACTTACAAAAGACAATAAATTGTTCTTGATGGAATAAATAGTTTGTGGGGTTGCTATTGTTCCTCCTGACAATACACTAACATGTGCTAATAGAGGAAGAATTGAAGAGCTTGCGTAGTAGAGTCTCTTCTGCCAGCCGAAATTTTTCCACTTTGGAGCAGGAATCAGGTTCCCTAACTCACAGGGCAGGGAAAATGTGGGGCTGGGATTCCCAGGAGGCAGCACCTGCTGCTCACCCCGGTGCTGGGAGAGCTTCAGGGCCCTTCCACTGCAGAACCAGCTCTGGGGGAAACTCAGAGTAACCTGTAAATCTGTCCCTAGACAAGTCTGATTACAGCTTGTCTCAGAGATGGGATAACTGGGATAATTTTTTCCCTGGCTCAAACAAGGATGCTTGCTAAAAGCAGGGTTGGAATAAGAGTTTTCATGACTCCCCATACTTACAGGGATTTTTTTGTGTGTCTTACTTAAGAACATACACCTTGTTTTTAAATATTCAGAGTTCAGGAACAGATTTTTTGGTTCTGAATCCAGTTAAATATAGTTAAATATAGGCAGTAGCTGTACAAATTTCTATGTTCTCTGTGCCTTGCCTTAGCATATTAAATGAATGTTTTATGGAGTCTGCTATAAATACATCTGTTAAAAGATTTTTATCATACTTTGAAATGCCTGAGATTTAACTGCTACCTTTGTGCACTAATGATATACTAGTGAATGTGCACAGGAGATAAAATAAACCCAGAGAAATAGGGAAACTTGCATGTAGTGCTCTTGTTTTAGTAGCTCTCAGAGCTACTTTTTCTCTGTTTTCTCATACGCTGCAGCACTGGCTTCATCCAACTCATGGTACATTAGGAACAATTTAGTATCATTTCATTTAAAATATGCAAGCTTTATATCGAGAATAAATGTGTAGCCACAAGGTAAAATTAAAAAAAAAAATATTAGTCTCATCATTAAAAAAAGCCTTTAAAGTTTCCATTATCCATTATGTCAGGTAGCAAATATCTTCTCAATGTAACTCCAGACATTAAATCTGTCAAGAGGCATGCAGTAAAATAAATGTCTGGGATACCTTCATAAACAAAAATCTTATTTCCATAATTCATACAGCTGGCTGGCATTTATTGGCACGTCAGGTGCAATGGGGACATTTCAGGAACATTAACATGTACAGCATCATTTGTCAACAAAGCAACAATGTAAGCAAATCGTTCAGAACTCATACAGATTTACAGCTTTCTCTGCCAGCTGCTAATTACGGTGTGCTCTGCCTATTTGGTATGGTCTTTTTTATTGGAAAATGACAAAGGGGTTATGGTATCCCAGTTTGGAATATAGATGCGCTTTTAGTAATAATATGAGTGGTAATATGACTACACAGCCTGGAGTTTTGATCTAGTTGCACTAGTCTGATAATTGACCGGTTCTGATTGATGAAGGACAAAGAGAAATTCGCAGGGATATTTACTTACTTGTAGAAGTAACCTCTGGAAACAAAGAAATAATAAAATACCAGAAAGCGTGAAAAAGTATCCTTGCTTTAATATTGTTTTTTCCTGCTGAACATGACAGGGAAAATTCAGTCCTCACTGAAAACCTGATCTGTTTATCGAGCAGTGCTCAGCAAGCCCTATATGTTGCAGGCTGGCAAGCACCCTTTGAATATAGCTGAGTCCACTTTGATAAAGAAAATTAAACTTTCAGCATTTTAAACAATGCAAAGGTTAAATAAAAGCTAACGATGCCACCGGTAAGGGCCAAAAGATGTGCTAATGATCTGTTTTTGACATCCTCTGTGTCTGTCTCTATTTCTCTCCCTTTATTTGTTGTGTGTGTTCATGAATGTATGTGGTTTTGCAAGTTAATGACAGCAAGTCAGTTCTACTTTTTATTTCCAAGCTTTGGCCAGTTTGCATTTCAATCTCATAAAAATATAATTAGTAGGGCTTTATGATTCAGATATATAAATTCAATATGCTTTCAGAATTATTATACCTGTTATTCAGCCAAAGGTAAGAGGATTCTATTAGCTAAACACATATTTAGACACTTAATAAAATCCTTTATTCAGTTCTGTTTCTTAGTTTCAGTTCACGAACAGTAACCACTATTCTGAGTTAAGATCTTGACCATTTAATTTTTAAGAAAAAAGTAATTAGACCATATTATGGATTAATCCCTTGCCAATTTTCATTTTTAAATCAAAGTAATTTTAGACTTGGGAACTACATAATTTTATGCAGAAAAAGTATGTTTTGCCAACCTTATTAAAATCTTTAAAGACCATATTTTCTATAGGCTTCCAAAAATTATCCCACAAAAATGTGTGGGTGCACCCATCTGTACACATGAATGGGCAACTGGGAGCATAATTATCCACATTTGCACATGCAAATGGAGGTGTTTAAGCACAAATTAGCTGACCCCCAGATTCTGCTGGTGCATCTCTCTGAGCTGGTTATTACTGTTTTGTTAAATTCCCTACTATAGGTTAAAACCCGGAAAGGTTTTGAGATACAATAACTTTTATGTAAGATATCTGAAATCGTTGAAGTCTTTTAAAAAATGTTTCTGATGCAATAGTGAAATGAGGTGTAGCTGAGTGCCAGTGCTTGGGTGTCATTTTGGTTATAACGACTGTATGATTCTTTCAAAAAAATAAACTCCATTGGCTCCAGCAGCGATTACTGCCTGCCACTGCTTCTCCAGAAGCAAAATACACATATTCCTACAGGGAGAAACTACTGCACTAGGATTATAAAAAATTGACCATCAATCTAAGTCTGTATGAGCAATCACAGCCGCTTTTGGAGTTATTTTGTATTAGAAGCAATTTACCCATCTGGAAGAACAAAGATATGTGCAAATGCTGGAGTGACTGACTTCTAGCAGATGCTTAAAGAAAGTTAAAATCCCAACTACTTCTGGGGCGCCTGGCCTCGATTTCTGACCTGGAAATGTTCAATATGTTGAGGAACTCTTCCAAATGCTGGGGCAGCTCGCTGGTACCTTGGCTTTGTGCTCCCTCCTTGCTGATGCTCTCCCCACCACCCCTGGCCAGGCTCCTTGCCCACACAGCTGCACAGGGAAAAGGGGAGCAATCGTAAAGCTTCTGGAATGAGACGTGGAAATTAGTGGCTGCATCGCCTCGGTATTGATTGTGTGAGTATTCTGAGATGGGGTGAGAAGCGGGGATGAGCCTTGATCGGGGCTTTGCAGGGTGAAAGGGTGAGATGTAGGACAAGGGTATGGATTTCTTGGATGTGGGGCTAAATCGTGGCTTTGTGCTGCTGCACGGGTTTAGGGAAACAAACATTTATCCCAGAGCTTAGAAACCCAAAGGTTAATGACCCATGGAATTCACATTTACCCCCAATACAGTACCCAAATGTGACAGCGCTGCTGCAAGTCCTGGACAAAGAGCAGTAAATGGAAAACCGACTTTATACTGTAATTCAAGATTATTTGAATTTACTTTATTTGTGAAATCTTTCCATTTGTCTTCATGCTTTTGTACATTTGAAGAAGAAGTTTAGGCATTCCTTGATCCATAGAGATTGCTTTTCTTCCTTTTCTTCCCTTTGATTCCACTTGCCTAATAATAATGGGCATTATCTTATATCCATATTTAATTTTATTATGTCACTCGCATTGCAAGAAAAGGATGTTCTTTTCAAACATTGTAATGCATTTAGTATTTCACTAGTCATCAGTTAAATCAATTTTTTCCCTTTATTGGATCTGAATTATAAATCAACTAGTCATTGTATGGGATACTGTATATGAATGTACAGTATATCATTATGATGTATCCTATAATAATGTCTCTTAGACATGAAAACTAAAGATGGTGGTTTAAAGTGCTGAGAGAGAAAAAATTGGAAACATCTGTTAGTAGGAAGTAGAGAAGACTTTTCATTAAAGTTTGTCAAGTGTATTTGATAGGAAGAACACACTGGGCCGTATTCTGCCATCCCTTACATACTCCCACCCCAGTACCCAGCCTGCTTTTTCTGTCTCATGTAGAAAAGCCAAGATTATGGGAGACACTGAAAAGCCAACTCTCTACTTTGGCACAGAAGCTCAAAGAATCTGAGATCTGGGGCAGAAGGAAAGTTTTAAGGGAAAAGAGATATTACGATACAGTCAGTTGTCTTTATCTGTGCAGTGGTAAGGAGGTCTGTCCTGCTCTTATGTTGACTATTTTAGCAAAATCATTGGGAGAAGTGCTGTGGGAGAGTTTTGGGCAAAAGCTCTTCTATTTCCACGTATCCACTGCTTGCAAGAAGAGGAATCCTTAAAAAAGTATAAAATAAAAATTGAGGAACGTGAAGATGAGTTATTTGGAGGCTTCTGATGAGCAGATATCTCTCCCAGGGTACTGTGAACAAGCTAGGGAATGAAAAAAAAAATCAAATCCGGGGGAAAATGGTTAAGAACTGTGTGGTTTTTATCTGAATTGTACAGGAATCCATGTAAGCAGACATGAACTGTCTATTTAAGAAAACCCTGCTGAGGCCATTTCACACTTACACAGGTTCCACTGCTTGTGCTGGTGTTGGTGACAGGGATTTTGGCAGTGCCAAACCCATGGGTTACAGCTCTGTCTCTGCAAACCCAACCAGGGGGTAGCTGCTGCTGGCACCACCTCACAGCCTGGTCCTAGGGCTGGACATGTGGCACAACAGTTACGTGTTCATCTCATCCCTACATCATTTTTGCACACTGTCAAAGGCACGTTTGCACTTCAGAATTCCTTAGGCACAAGGTGAAATACCCTCTGCACCCACAGCACACACCTCTTCTCTGGTTGGTGCAATGGTTTAAAAGCCAATATCTCACCTTGCCTTTGCAATTTTTTCCCATTTCTGCCTGCTCCCAGTGGTCTCTGAGCCCTGCCGTTTCCATGATGATATACAGAACTGTAAAATCAGATACAGCAGTCGCAGGCCCCAGTGCGAATTACTCCCCAAGTCAATAGAAAACAGAATATTGCTTATTGATTTGGTCTAGCCTGTTGTGTGGTCGATGGAGAACAAACTAATACAAATAAAATGAATCAATTGGAATCTGGCTGTGGACCACGGTGAGTCACATGAAGTAGGTTTCTGATATCCTTTATCATCACGCACAACCAGTGAAACAAGAGTGCTACTGTCTTCTGCTGGCGCGGAGAGTTACCTCAGGCTATGCTGAAAAATGCTTTTTTCTTATTTTTAGACCTGAATCAGCCCATGCCAGCAAATGTATTCTTGTGAATACAGATCCTACTTTGTTGTAATGCCCATGGGAAGGCGGTAGTGTAACCTGTTTGGATGCAGCTGCAGACCACCTGTAGAGAAAGTCAAATTAGGGAGAGACCCCACTGTTCTTTGCATTAATGCTTTTTGTGTTGTGGCCTGAATCCCCCTCCCTCCCCCTTCGATGTATCTTTCTCAACTGGGGAGATGGAGAGCACATTTTAAGACCTTCTGTCCATTTAAGGCATCTTGTGATTGAAAGAAGATTTGAAAGACTGTAAAATCTCCTAGTCACCAAAGAGCGATGGTGTGCAAGGAGCTTTAATACTTTCAGGATGACTTTTCCTCCTGGTCTTCCAGGTTTGGGAGATGCTGTCTTTGTGGAAAGGACTTAAAAGGCACATTTTTATCTCCCTCAAGTAATCTGCATATTAGTGAAGTCTCCTAGCTTTGGAATGGAAAAGTGGTTGTCAAGAAGTAAAGCCTTAACTTGCCACACTTTTGGTCCCATTGTTTCTAAATAAAAGATGGGCAAACAAAAGGAAATGGCTCAAGTCTAAATGCAGTGCCTGTGTATCCTGAGTATCCACATATAAACAGGCACAACCTCACTGATCTTACTTAATGACACTGAAAGTTCTTTTTCATACAGATTTTTCTGTGTTCAGGACACAGGGATAGTTAAGCATGTAAACAGCTGGTTTGAGGTTATATATCTTTGGTATGAGAAGTAGTTTTAGTTAGTTTAGTTAGCTCTCCTGCTATCTCAGCTGCAACTGCCAACACTGCTGGTGTCTCTAACTTCTCAGCAGATTAAGTTTTACTCATTTACCAGGTAGCATTTTGTTGCATAGCAATGCAATATTCTACCTTATGTCACATAAAAACTGCCTGCAATGAAAATTTCATGTCATTTCTACTTTTCACCCCATTTCTTCACAGATGAATCCCACTGTTTTACTAATTGTTGACGTACTAGTTAACACAGGCAGAGCTTGTAGATGGAGGTAATGTCATCAAGCCTTGCCTCATTTTAAATTCCATCCTCTCACTGGTGATATCAATGTTCGCTGCAAAGACACTGATGATACTGAATTTAATTGGTATTTATGTGTAGGGTCATGGGTACTCTCAAAGAAGTTTCTGTGTAACTTTTCCCTAATTGAAATTAGATTGAAGTGTTGCTGTGTACACTGAGACTTAATGGTGACAACGTTGAGCCAGCTTCGGAGCTCAGATGCATGGCACGCATCCCAAGAAATCTGCTATGATGCTCCCACATACATCTATGCATATTTTTATGGTACAAGAGACATAAGGTGTGGAAAAGGAGCAGTCTCTTTAAGGGGGATGTGGCAACCCTATCTGCCAGTCATCTTGCCTCTGCTGTTCTATTCCTTTTACAGCCATTCTGCCTGGCTGGTATCTATAACATCTTTACATACGTGTTTAATGGCTGCACTGATTAAAACCTAGGCGAAATGGAGAGGACACGGCAGTAATGGACTGGCAGCACTGGTACTATGTGAAAATGCTTTTTTGGTCTGATTCAGGGATGTATTTTTCACCACCTTATATTTTAAATAATGTATTATATGAGCAGCCTGGTCTGCAAACCATTTTGGGACTCGGTCTGAGGCACACAGCTGCTGTGCAATGTGAAGGGCCAGTGTTGATATTGGCTATAATGAAATGTCACCATTAAATCCCTATTTCGCACCTTATTTTGACTCCAGACCAGTGCATCTTCTCCTCCCTGACACTTGTGGAGAGTACAGAAAAGTGAATTCTCACTGGTAGAAGTGTTTTGACTGGGAGTTTAATTTATAGCAGCTCATAGAATTGCAGTGTGTAATAAGCAATGTCCTTGAACATTTTTCATGTGCTTCTAAGTGACTCTTTAAAAAACATTGGTTTCCCTTGTAAAAATCATTAAACTTATTAAGGAAGAAGCAGTAGTCTGGGTTGGTAGTCATGCCAGTTCTTTAAATACTAGTGGATAATTAGTGACATGAATAAATTAAATGTATTTCAGGTATAAAGTTGAGGAAAATCACCAAATATTAGTAAAGCTCCAAAATCAAACTACTTTGTGTCATATGCTGTTTTAACGACCATGGTTTATAAATGTGCATAATTCCAAAGAGATCACATGTTTCACATAATAAAAATTACTGTGACATAAAATATATATTTTCTTAAAAAGTACTTGTAATATCAAAAGGACTGTGAAGTATTAGCCATTTAATACAAATTTATCTTTTCTTGCAGATGATTACATTTTCATTCTAATTGCTCACATTTTCGGTTCTGATCTTAATGTTTTATAGTAGTGAAGACATGCCACAAAGAAAGAAAGAAAAAAAAAGATTTTATTTGTTAGTTAACAGTCTTCAGAAGTCCTAATTTGGCCAATGTGTTCTGCTGCAAAGTCTTGGAATGCTGTCTTGCAGTTTCAAAAGTGATCTTATTTGGCTTCCCAGAAACTATTATGCCTGGAGGATGCCATGAGAACAAGGGCTGCCTTGTTAACAAGTAGAAAACTCTCAAAAACAAGATAGGATCCTGATATAAATCATAATTTAGATGCACAGAGCTATGTTCACAACCACAGTAATGTAATTCATTTACATCTAGTTATTACTTATCTCCACCCGAACTCCGAAGTTCAGGAATGCAGCTGCCTTGTGCCTTGTGACTCGTGGGGGTTAGGGAAGAATGACATCACCAAATTTAAGCACATTACCACGCTGACATAGTGGCACCTTGTTTTCCCTTCCGCGGATAGAGCGGGGATTGTGTGCTACCCCCCATTCTCCCAAAGAATACCTTTTTTCCCCTTTCAAGCAGCTGCTATATGAAGGGTTGCAAATGTCACTTCAACTAATGATGAATGATGCTTGACCCTTGGACCTGTTACTATGAATTTTATGCAATGCTAAATTAATATGAAAGATCTCTGCTAGAAGACTTCAGCTATTATGCATGCAGCATAAATGATATGTTAAACAATCCAAATTTTTTTCTCATAACCATGGTAAAATGCAGAGCTGTTTCAACATTTTTTTGATGTGTATTTCCACTTCAGATTAGTATCTTTTCTTTCTAAAAATATTTTTGGTAAGCAAATCAGTTTGCGAAAAACATTGTCAAAAGGGCAACTGGCCCACATGTCTTTGTTGTTCACGTTTGAATATAATTAATTATGTAAAGCAATAGTTAGTGGGAGCTTAACAATTAGCAGAATCTGTCAAATAGTCACACGGAAATTACTAACTAATTGAACTATTGGTCTTTTATTGTTTCAGGAAGCAGGACAGAGTGTCATTCCTTTATCTCTTAAATTTGTTATTATTGCATATCACAATTTTCAAGCAATATCTGCCTCCTAATAGATTAATACATAAATAACCCACCCAGTAGTGCCACAGTGGGCAAAAGTGTTTGAAATTAAACCACCTGTTTTAATTAGCATTCAGATTCATGCTGATAAAAAATGGTAATCCTCTTGCAGTTATATGACATTTTTAAAGCTTTGAATTTCCATCTGTATCTTATATTATGATGTTTCAGGATTGTCGTGAGTTAATTATGTTAACTTTGGAAACATTGCCTGCATTTAGAATGAAAAACTTCAGCTTGAATAGCCAGGAAAGCAGATGCTATCTTTCTTGTCAACTGCTTTGTTGTGTGATGCCTTGAAACTTTTTGATAAGATTCTGTCTCCAAAAGGAAGTATAAATCTCCATTTATTTGAGATGTTGCTCTAATCTAATCAATATTTTAATATATTTCTCACGGGAGGGACCTGAATGCGTCTCAAGGAACCAAAGACATGAAAATCTCTTATTTTATGTTGAAATCCTCGTTATTACAAGTCCATTCACAAGACTAATTTGTAGAACAGGAAAAATCCATGTACTGTGAAGTTCTAAAATTGTTTTGAAGCATACCCTTGCCCTCCTGTAATATATGTGTGTAAGCTGAGGTGGAATGAGAGGAATTGGAAGCATTACAATTAGGATACACATCCAGATAAACCCTGGAAAGGCGAAAGGGAGGCACAAATCAATGGGCAACGTGGCAAATCTGCTTTGGCCTCTACCACAGGGAAAATGAAAACGCAAAATGCCGATGTGCACATGAGGTGGAGGGAAAGGTGTGAGGTGAACAGGGATTTGGGGGATGCAGGAGGCGCCGCTGTCTCCTCCTTACACGTGAGGCTGTGAGGCTGTGTGGGAAATGGAAAGCATCGTGACGTGAGTCACCCGAATTTCATCGCACCCCTTCCCTGCCAAGCAGGAACCACGGGCGCTGCCAGGCGTGTTTGCGTGCGCCCCGGGGCGTTCATGCATCTCCTGAGGCTCACTGGGAGAAGCTACGGAACGGCACATGGAATTGCACGTGGGGGGGGGGGGGGAGATATTATTGTAAGCCCACACTGGCCCCAAAATTCCAACCTTTTGTTCAAAATGACCTGGGCAAGGTCTCAAATGTTGCTGTGTATGCAGCCCTGTATCCCACCAGTCATGTGATTCCATGGATTTCATGGACATAGGTTTGATGAGACACTTTGGGCTTCCACACTTGCAGAGTCATCCTATTCCTCCAATGGAAGTTATTTTTGCTGTCACAAAAATGCATTACACAAAAATATCAGTGTTTGTAAGCCAGCTTTGTGCAAAAGAAGCTCAAAGGTGCAGGATACCCCACACCTGGATCAGGACGGGATCCACTGGTGTGACTTCAGAGTCGATGGAACCCTGAAGCTGATGAGCTTGTATAAAAAAAAGTGCACTTACCAAGAGTCGTCCATATTCAGGGTAACATGTGATTCTCAAAATGCATAAAATATTTGAAAATGCATGTTATTATTAGCACTATTATTATCAAAGGACATTTAGTTAACATTTAAAAGTCCTTCAGTGCACTTGAAGATATATTTGTTTTAGCAACTTATATAATCCCCTCCTGTTTAAAGTTTTGTTTTAAACACATACAATTATCATCTCATATGCCCTGATTCAGTAAGTACTTAGAAGCATTCCTATCTTTAACAGCATAGCTAGTCCCAGCTAATATCCAGGGAACGGAATTAGAGCTTCAGATATTAGCAAAAAGTAATGCAAATGTGAATTAAGCAACATGGTTTTGAAGTAAGTTGACTGAGGACTTTTTATTCCTTAAACCGAACGTAAAAGTTTGACAAAAAAAAAAAAAAATCAAAGTGAGCATTACTGATATTAATAATTATTTTTAAAGTATATAAAGTTGAATAATTTAGTCTGGCAACTTGAAGGAATCAGGCGCTGAAATAACCTTCTAGTAAGGGTAGTGAAGAAAAATGCTAATGGCTTTGAGGCAGAGCCATCAGCAAAAATATAATCTATAAGCAAATTTACATATGTTCATACATACATATATATGTGTGTGTATATGTATATATGTACACACTTGTGGACATATAAAATAAGAATGGTATTTTTGTTGGGTTTAGCATGTAAGTCACATTAATTAATGTGGCTAAAGTTACCTGCATTTTGAAACATTACTATTTCCAAGCTAATAGAACTTATAATTTATATTCATATCAAATTTTATCAAATTTTTGTTAGTACCTTTGCCTTTCCTGGTGTAGTTTTCCATACAGATAAACCTACATCTAACATGGTTCTCTGCTATGGAAAACTCTCACTACTTCATATCTGTCCGTGAGCTGAAGTGATATTCTCTGTTCACTGTATAACTGATAACAAATTGTTGTGTTAAGTAACAGTCTCAGCCAAGTTTTCATGAACTGAACCAAGGGAGGTGAAGCCTGAATTATTCTTATTATCCAAATGGAGTCCTGGATCTTGGTCTTGGGTTTTTCAAGGCAACTCACTTTATTGCTCATAGAAAAAAATAAGTAATTCCTAAAGGCAAGGTGCAAGTATTAAAGTGCTAGTGTGAAAGTATTTAACAAAGTGTCCTTTCTTTTTGAATAACTTGAATAAAGTGTTTAAATGACCTCTTCCTAACCAGAAGAGAATATAGAGAAGAAATTAAGCTTTATTGGTAAATTAAAGCCCAAATCCCATGGTTGATGAGAGATATGGTGTGTTTGAAATAGTTACAGTTTCAGACTTTCTCTTCTACAATCAGCGGGTGGAGACCAACATAATCCAATTAATTGTAATTCCCTTTTGTGGCACTGGTACAGTGGTGAATGATATAGTAAGTCCATTGAAGTCTTATCTTTGGTCAGATAATCCAAATGGATTCATATTATGAAACAGTCCTTTACAAAAGTTCTGATGAACAGAAGTGTTTTGACTTTAGCGAACCAAAATTCTACACAAAATAAAATGTTTTGTCCTTGACATCTACAGGGTTTGTGTGCACCTGATTTCATGTAAGAATACTTCTTTCAGATGCTTTGTTTCAAAGAGCCTGTCCATTCAAAAATAAAAATGTCAAATTTGTTCTCTGGACAACCTAAAAACAACAAGGTGTGAGAACAGAGATTTACATGCGTGGGTAAGCTGTATCCTTGGAAATAGTCCCATCAAAATAAATGAGGTTACAGATATGAGGAATATGTGAATATCACTTTGAGACATGTTTAGATTTCTATTTTGCTAATAAAACAACAAATAATGTTTCATTGATAATCCTTATAGCTGTAAACAAACCATATATGTTTGTTCCCTTCTAGTATTGTAGGAGGACTAGGGGAATTGCTTAATTTTAGCCTGAGCTTTGATCTATTTACATTTGGAAGTCATTTACATAAAGGAAGTTATAATGATCTTTATTGTTTTGTTAATTATTTCCTTTGATTATTGAAACTCAGTCACTGAGGCACAAGCTCATTGTTACTGGGGTCAGTCACAATAATATATTTGGCTGTGTGCAACAAGTCAGGATTGGGTGGTATTCTTGTTTTTTGAATTGTTTTCATGCAGACCCTTTCAGTTTAACAATCACTGGAGACAGGACTGATTTAATGCATCGCTCGTCTGATCCAGTGCTTCATATTTTGTATTTCTCCTTTCCTTTAAAGTTGTCCATAGCAAGCCCACACTACAGCAGAGTGTTTTTGCTTGTAGCATGTTGAAATCTTATATTTACTAAAGGATACTGAGATGCCATTTGTGGAAGACAACACACTAGACAATATATTGAGGTCAGATCTTTGCAGACTCTCTCAAAAATACTCTTTTCCCTTTATTTTTTTCCTCTCCCTTAAAGTGTCTGGTTGAAATTTAATACAAAGACTTTTTTACCCTTTGGGGTACATTACATATGAAATAATTTATGACCCATGAATCACAAGAAAGCAGTGAATTAGGTTTCAGATAAGTCTGCCAAATATTACAAAACATTGTGTACAGATTTTTGGACTATGAAAAGGCTTTTGACAAGAATGGAAATAGAAGCAGTGTTAGAAACAGCAAGAAAGGAAGAACAGAACAGCTATATGACAGAATCCTAAAGCACTCTGAGTTAGTAGCACAATTAAAAAGATATGAATATGAACATATTTTTGAAGTATGAAAATGGGACAGAGAGTCATTGTCCAATTCCTCTCTGTATTAGATCTTTAGAGCCTTCAGTTTATTTAAAATGTAGATTTGCGGACACTGATACGCATAAATCTGATAAAAGATCTGACTGTAAATGGGGAAGAAAAAAAAGATAAAACCCCTAAAATTGGATTGCAGAGAGTCTTACTGGAGAGCAATTATACAATAAAAAAATGTTAATAACAGATTTAAAGTTGGAAGGCAGATATTTACCTTGACTAATGTATGTATACACAATGCACAGCAAAGAGAGAAAGATCAATCAAGTCAAAAGCAGAATTCAGAATGAATTTTTCCCTTTGAACAGCAAAATGCATCCTGGAGAATAAGTTACTGGTCTAAGCAAGTATTAGACCAGTATTTTGGTATTTTGTTCTGTATTTGGTATTTTTTGTTCTGTAGTCATTAGCCCAGCTCAAAATATAGAGGAAAGAATAAACAGAAAAAAAATAAAGTGTGCTTTACTATTAGGAAGAAGCTGAAGTTGCTGTGCAATAAGTAAGGAGAGAGAATTAGATAGAGGACAGAATCTCAGCGCTGTAAGACAAATGTAATTTCCCCTCAGCACAGACATTTAATTTCTGTGAGTCGCAGAAAGTCTGCCAAGCCCCTTCCTGGTGGTGTTCGGGCAGCCTTGGTGCTCTGTGGGAGGGTAAGGGCTGGGTGGGAATTCCTCCATGCTCCTTTCTTGTCCCTTTTTATAAACCCTGGGCAGTACCTGACTATTTCTCTGGCCCCAAAAGGAGGAGTGATCAGGCCCTGCAGGTCCCCATGCTCAGGCTGTGTCTGCCTGCTCCTACTCTTTGTTTACAAGTCACCTCCAAGCGAGTCTGGCAGAAGTATGTTGATCTGTAAACAGGTGGTCTATTTATTCTTAGGGAGCTTTCAGCTGCATTTCGAGGGGAAATAATATCTCTTTAAAAATCATTCCTTTCCCCATACAGAATAGTTGATTCAGCTAAATTTAATGAATTTTAAAAGTACTTGTAATTATAATCCCATCACAGTAATTATTGCTTCAATCATGATGATAGAATATGCTAAGTCAAAACTAATATCTGTCATTGAAGCTTGTAGCAGGTATTGGCAGTGAATAACATATGAGTACCTTGGTGATGGTACCTGTTTCTGGCTGCCAAAAGTATTGTACTTTCAGTGACACTGCATATTTTTATACTTTCAGCTCTAAACAGCAAGAGATAGTGTAGAAATTTCCCTGGCACTGTGGCGTCACTGGCTGACCACTTTTCCAAACCTTTGAACTCCTCTGCATGCCTTCATCACGTACCACCCCTGAACTCCTCAAGTGTACTGGATCTTTTCCACAGAAACAATGAGACAGTTCATCCCTCTCTTACTCTTTGGACTTTATGGAATTATACAAGGATGAATATGACCCAGTGTGCCCAAGTACAGAAACCTTTTCTTTTTCTGGCACAGGCTGAGGTTTAAGTTAGCAGTACTTGGTTGTTCCAGCATGCCCCCAGGTCAGAGAAGTGTCATTTGGGAGGACTGGAATAAGCAGCACTCTGGATGCACACGGGGATGTTCTGCGTTTTAGCTGAATTTGTTCTATAATTTGTGCTTGGACTTCATGGAAGTGGGCACTCCAATAATAAACACATGTTCAGGCACTGTAACATCACAGCTTAAATATTCTGTTGAGAGGGCATGCCAGGTTCCTCCAGCAGAGGAGGAGAAAAGCACACAAGCTTTCTTTTGCTGACTATATCCCTGATAAGTCATCAGTGCTAGCATTGGATGGATTCAGACAAGGCTGTTTAGAAATCCATTGCAGACAAAATGTAATGATTTGCTTAGCTGACATTTTCCTTGATTTGTTTAAACACTCTTGGAGGTGAGGAGCTGTGCGTTGAGTTTAGACAGGACAATGGATCTCCCAAACCTAGCAAAGGAGAGAGGAAGAACTCAAAAAAATCCACCTGAATGAGGGAATTATTGCTTCACAAGAGTTGAGGTTTTTGTTGTGCTATTTTATAGAAGTTCCAGTGGGTTTATGGACTTTGGAAGGTGTCAGGGCAGGATTTACCTCAGGATAGGAAGCTCGTCATCCTGTGCTCTTTCTCCAAGGGATTGAGCTCCTAGCTGCAGAGTGAGAAACAATTGTCACCACCTCACAGTATCCCATTGCTGTCATGTCTGGACATCTCTGTGCCCAATTGCTGCTCTATATTGAGTGTTTGAAAGAAGTTGTCTGCCCCAAGAATGCTGCTGTGTCTGTGCACTGGTGATCAGAAAAGCTGTGGCTTGGAAAATGCAGGTACAGCAATGGAACACACACACACACACCTTCCAGTGTGCAAAGTGGTGTTTGTGCTGTCAGTCATGAGAAAAGCCCCTACAAAGGGATTTTGTGATGAAGAACTGTGCTGGTGCATGTGGAGAACTTCTGCTTGAGTCTGATCTTTCCCTTTTTTCCTAGTGAAAACCGTGAATGATCAGGAAAATATTTTTGATGAATATAAATATGAAAAAAAAAAAAAAGGAAAAAGAAGCGTCTTCAAATTTCATACAAGCTTCTTCATGTTGGAAAAAAAGCATGAAGACACTGGTCAACTGGACTTTTCCTAGTGATCGCATGAGGAATTTTCTTTTCCTCTTTCAACCACAGGATTCTGTTTTGGATCTTTCCGTAGTAAAATGCCTATTGGGATGAGTGAGTCCAAAAATTTTCTGAGGATTTAAGCCAACTGAGAATTCTTTGTGCACACCCAGCTCTTCTGCAATGAGGGAGATTGTAAGGATTATTTAACAGTGCCATGGAGGACTTTCTCCAGGGGAGATCTCCCTCAGCTTAGACACTGGTTACTGGGATAAAAACCCAGTGCTCTGAAGTTTCCCACAGTGGAGCTGGTGCTGATTTACTCAGATGCCAGAATTTAATCCCAATGCTGCTGTGTGCAGCCACCAGTAGGGAAATGATGGAAAAGTCAGCAACAACAGCAAATGGATCACAGTATGAGACCAAAAAAGACCCCGTCTCACTAAAGGCTTTAGAAAGATTTTTGAGGGCATAACCCCCACAGCAGACCAGGCGTTGCCAGCAGGGCTTGCAGGACTTGCTTCCCACGTGATTTGTGGTCATCCATGAGCTGCAGGAATGTGGAATGCTCAAAGAGGGCACAAAACTCGGAAGGTGGAGCTCTAGCACATGATGGCAGCATGGGCAAGAGACAGCTTAGAGCTGGGAAAATACAAGCTATGAATTATCTGAAAAGACAAGTGAAGGAGCAGGACTCTCAAATGACTGCATTTTGCTCCTAGAGATTAGTCTACATACCAGGCAGGGCATGTGGTTAGAGGAACCACATCCATTTTCTTTCAAAACTCAGCTCTCTCTACAGCTTTGGTTGATTTTCATATTTTTATTTTTTTCCCCCTGTCTTTTCATATTTTTATTTTATTCCCCCTGTCTGTAGCTGATCTTTACATAGATTATCTTCTTCCTTTCTGAACCTCAGAAGAGCACCCTTAAACCAAAGCTGATCTCCTGTTTGGTTCTACTGCAGACATTACAAGTGCCATTAAAAATGTGATTGTTGAAAAGGCTGAATAATAATACAGTGAAACACACGTTCCCTTCACAAATGTATTGTGTATAGATTTTTTTAAACTAATAACCTTGACAAGTGCCCGCACAATTTTTTTTCCCCTTAATGTGGTCCTTTATATTTTCAGCCTGGGTATTAGCATAAATTTTATGGGATTTTCTGGGCATATTTGTGTCTGTATCTAAGATATATGATATCAACTGGCAGTGATGGTTGAACTAATCAAATACTACTGACAAGTTAAAGCAAATTTTTAGGACTGTGAGATTTTGAGCATCTTCCCAGATACAGTATCTCCTGACTGAAAGCAGTCCTTGACTGTCAAGTTTAAATACCAGATTTGGGACTTAATCTTTATGTAAGCAAAACACCCCAATAAGAAATATGTCTGAGTAAATCCAAAAAGCCAGGTCCTCCCCTTAAACCCAGCCTGAAATGTGTGTGTGTGTTTGTTTGTTTATGGCCCTTTTGCCATGGCATGTGAGAGATTCCAGTGGGAACCAAACCAGAGTCTTACACTGAATGGACTTCTATTTTTTTTTTTTTTTTTTTCTTGACTTGGCATTTGTTCCTTCTAGCAAACATTTTTAAAAACTCTCTTATTGCTAGAGGGAAAATTGACACCCTTTGCTTTCACGATGATACATTCCTAACACGTTTCCTTGAAGAGCTGGAAATGGTGCAAAAATCTGGTAAGATAAGTCTCTATAAAGCCTTAGAAGTCAAGCATTCCACTTTAGACATTTAAGACAAATGCATGGCAAAAACAAGTTGTGTTTCTTTTTTTTTTTTTTTAAGGTTTCTACTTAAAGTTCTGTGCCAAAGCTACAGTACTTATACATTTTCTAAATGTGTTTTAAGCAATAAGTTGTACAACATTTTTAGAACATGTGTTAAGCTATTTCTCTAAGAATGAAGCTCTTAACAAAACATAAGCACTCTGCATGAGATCTTAGCAGCAAAGTGCTTAAAAGATAAAGTAAGAATTGGTACCATGGGAAGAACACCAGCTGTAGAGCACACAGGTCCATTATGAGAAGTATGGTAGTGGGTAGGGAGAAAATGATTTAATCAGGAGTAAAACCAATTTTATTATAAGGGCACGCAGGGGGTGTGGCACCATAGTGAGAGGGACATTTCAAAATATCTGACAGATTTCAACAATGTGAAAACCCAC